>NC_140594.1:337703133-340144064 GCF_964204655.1 Triturus cristatus
TAAGAGAAAGAGGAAGAGACACAGACAGAGAAAGAGAGATAGGGAGTGAGAGATAGGAAGGAAGAGATAGAGAGTGAGAGAGAGAGAAAGAGTGTGAGTGACAGAAAGGAAGAAATAGAGAGTGAGAGTGAGTGATGACACTGTGGAGAAAATCCTCACAGCTCACCTTTCTGCCACTGGTGTATCTCCAACCAGGTGCCGGGATATAGGGCAGCCCTCAAGCTTAGTTATCTGAAACATAGTATGGAATCAGTCATGGATGAGTACATACAACTGCGCATGCCTAAATCGCTGTCCCACCTTTGTGAATCCAGGCTAGTTTACCCCATCCACTTCATCTGCCCAGAGGTTTCTACTCGCCGCTAAACACCCAGGCTGCTGCAACCCATCCACTTCCACTGCGCAGAGGTGTATGACAGCCACTGCACACCCAGGATGCTGCACCCCATGCACTCCCACTGCCCAGAGGTGACTGCGTGCCGCTGCGCACCCAGGCTGCTGCACCCCATCTACTCCCGCCGCCCAGACATATTTGCCCACTGCCGCACACCCAGGCCTCACTGCTCACCTTTTTGCTGAGAGATCACCCTCCACATCATGCAGTTCCACTCCATAGGCCAACAGGTCTCACATTTGGGGCTGTGTCTTGATTTTGCCATGGCAGAGGACATTCTAGTGCACCGATCATCATTGCAGGTTTCACACCCGCTCATTCCTTGCGGTGCCACTAACCAGTGACCAGTGAGGCCTTCCTGTTCGGTGGCTCAGGTCTACATGAGGTGTCCGGAGCAACGGAACAGGCCATGACAGTGCATGCGGTGGGAGCAACTCTAAAATGGCATAGAGCACGTGTGCCCGGTCTTTTTTATTGATAGGGTCATATGTCCTGTGATGCCTGTGCTGGATGGGTGTGGTGTGGGTGTATACCAGCCATGAGGGAGTTGCTGTGGCATACTGACAACTAGACCTGTGACCAGCAGATTACTACAATGAAAATCTGGACCATGTAGCGTTGCTGTCCTTCCCTGTAAGCGTACACAGAGTGGGCTGGCCTGGCGTATGCCAGTCCTGCATGAGGCTGTGAAGAATGACTCCGGAGCTATGGGTGTGGCGCTATCGTGAGCTGTATGAGGAATCAACTGATGCGGCACTGTTGCCAGATTGGGCTAGATCACGCACAATTGGGCTATATTTTTCCCGGTTGTGCGGTAAAAATTTGGTTTGTGCTAGTTGCTTGATTATAAATATATATACAGCGCTCCAGCAAACTAGTATGTTAAAGCACTTTATTAGACAAATATTTACTTGGCAGCTTGGCAGCTTGCTGCAACATCAATTCCAATGCATTCACCACCTGATTGATGATGTCCCTGCCCCTCCTTCCTTGAAGTAGCAATATTGGGCTACTTTGGGCTACTTTTTGGTTGTCTTTGGGCTAGAAAACTTTAAAAATGTGGCAACACTGGCATGCGGGTGTTCTTGTTGTAGTGCTGCCGTCACCTGGGTTTCAAGCGTCAATGTGTCACTCTGTGAGCCAAGACCCACAACATGGCTAACATGGAAGGTACGAGGAATCACCAACCCTACATTCATCCATAGTTCCACACAACAAAGATGGTGAACATGACACATCTGTGTGGATGTGAATGTTTATTGCACATTCAGTGGAGTATTGCAGCTGTAGCAATACTGGGCCATGCAAAGTCCAAAAATCAGTTTTTGGGAGATAGAGGGCAGCCAATTAGAGACAAGCTCGTTGTCGGTGTTAGGCTGTGCCAACATATGTACTTATACAATCACTCCGCCAATCCCCATGCACTTATAAATTCACTATACACTCTCCTTGCAGAACTTAAATCATCCAGTCTCTACGTACGTACTTGTACAATGACCGAGACAAAGTTACATAATCAAAGTTTTCTCCCTCTGTCAAAGGTAAGTTGGTTGCATACGCTGTCCAGAGCACAATGTAATGTAGTAGGGCCCAGGGGTAGCATGTTGCATACATAATGAACACACGGACACAGATAGATAGTAGAACTGGGTACGGGCACGAGCGCTCAACTCCTTTTTATTACCAGGGTCACATGTCCAGTGACATCTGTGCTGGATGCATGTGGGGTGAGTGTAAGCCAGCCCTCTGGGAATGGTTGGTGCTAGCAACAAGTAGAGCAGTAATCATTGGAACAGACACAGAGATTCAATCATAAAGGGTCAATGATTTGTGCTGCATTAAGGTAGGGGCACCAGATGTGAAATAATACACAAAAGATTCTATTGTAAAGGGTCCATGACTTGTGGTACACTGAGGTAGGGGCACCAGATGTGAAATTATACACCAAATATTGTATCATAAAGGGTCCATGAGTTGTGCTGCACTGAGATAGGGGCATTAGAAGCATTCAGCGTGTTAGCAGCCAGCGATGATGCGTGGTCCGGGCGGGCCGCACTGGGAGCAATGTCTCTTGCCTACTGGACTGCGTCATCTGCAATTGCAACTCGATGTGAATTGTGAGCCCTGCTATCCGCAATGTAGATGGAAGGCAGTAGCCAGCACAGACATCGAGGAATGATTTTTGTCACTTCCTCTTGACAAAATCCGAGGACATAGAGTACAATTCTGTCTGCAATCAATAAATCATGTCTCAATGTAAATTGTGTTCTCTGCTGACCGCAGTGTAGGTAACAAAAGATCAAATATGTATGGAATACATTGTCGAAATGTGTAGGTTTTGGGAACGTTATAGTTAGTTGCCTACTGGACTCGGAAATTCATGAATCAAGACTGAATTCGAACTGTGAGCTCTGCTGGCTGCAGTGTAGACTGCCATTCAGTGTTCCTTTGGACTTGCACAATGAATTTCGTTATTGTAGTAAAGCTATAATTGATATCAAAATAGTTCTTGAAGCAAGGATACTAAAAGGATATTATTTAGGTTTTGAAGATGTTGTAGTTAGTTGCCTACTGGACTCTGTAATTAATGAATAAACACTCAATTTTAATTGTGAGCCATGGTGACCGCAGTGTAGGCCAGAGGCAGTGGTCAGCAAGGGCCCAATGCCACGTGGCGTTCAGTAGAGCTGCACAGTTATTGGCAATTCAGCATGTGTGCAGCCAGCGATGATAAGTGGTGCACTGACTTAGTGGAACCTGAAGCAACCAGCGTGTGCACACCCTACGATGATGCGTTCTCCGAGCGGGCTACACTGGAAGAAATGTGTTTTGCATACTGAATTCTGCCTTAATAAGTCCACGTGGCGATGAATTGTGGTGCAGTGCGTTAGTGGCATCAGAAGCACTCAGCGTGTATGCACCCTGCGATGATGATTGGTCCGAATGGGCTGCACTGGTAGCAATGTCTTTTGTATAATGAATTCTGCCTTAATAAGGCCACGTGGCATTGACTTGTGGTGCACTGAGTTAGTGGTACCTCTGGTGCTCAGCGTGTACGCAGCCTGTGATGATGCCTGGTTTGAGCGGGCCGTGCTGATAGCAATGTCTGTTACCTACTGGACTGTGTCATCTGCAACCGCAACTCAAACTGAATTGTGAGCCCTGCAGTCCGCAATGTAGATGGAAGGCAGTAGTCAGCACAGACATCGAGGAATGCTATTTGTCAGTTCCTCTTGACAAAATCCGAGGACATAGAGTACAATTCTGTCAGCAATTAATAAATCATGTCTCAATGTAAATTGTGAGCTCTGCTGACCACAGTGTAGGTAACAAAAGATGAAATATGTATGGAATACATTGTCGAAATGTGTAGGTTTCGGGAATGTTACAGTTAGTTGCCTACTGGACTCTGAAATTAATGAACCAAGACTGAATTTGAATTGTGAGCCCTGCTGACCAAAGTGTAGGCTGGAGGCAGCGGTCAGCAAAGGCCCACAGCCATGTGGCGTTGACTTTAGCTGCACAGATTGGGAGCATTTGATTTTCCTAACGGATTATAATCTCTTACACAATATGCATCGGTACTAATCTTGAATTGTGAGCCCTGCTGACTGCAGTGTAGACCGGAGGCATTGGTCAGGAAGGGCCCAGAGCCACGTGGCATTGACTTGAGCTGTATAGAGTTAGTGGTAGGTGTGGAAGTGATGATGCGTGGTGTGGGCGGGCCGCACTGGGAGGAATGTTGTTTGTCTAATTAATTCTGCCTTAATAAGGCCACATGGCGTTGAGTTGTGGTGCACTGAGTTAGTGGTACCTCTGGCGCGCAGCGTGTACACAGCCAGCGATGATACGTGGTGTGGGCGGGCCGCACTGGAAGGAATGTCTCTTGCCTACTGGACTGCGTCATCTGCAATCACCACATCATCTGAATTGTGAGCCCTGCTATCCGCAGTGTAGTTCGAAGGCAGTAGTCTGTACAGACATAAGTCTGCGGTGTTGGGCCGCTGTGTTCGCAGGGGGCCTGTGTCGAGTAGGCCGGCGGATATGTCAGCAGCTACGTGGCTCTGGTAGACGCGTTGGCTTTCACACAAGTGAACCACACCCAGAGTCCCGGCCTATTTATTCACACTTCTATGCTGGAGTGGCGTATGTTGGACCAGCCCACTGTGCTTCCGCTTACAGGGGACGACGATACAGATACATGACCGAGATCTTCCCCACTGCCTGAGGTAACATGATTGTGTCCACTGTCCACAACACTACAAGCACCAGCAGTATATGTACACATGGAGAGGTTTGTGCTCTGCATAGTGAGGTCTGTCCAGCACATCACCGCTACACTTGGTATTGCTATTGTGGGCATTTTTATTGGTGGGTGACTTGCGTCCTTCACACATGTTTGGTTGCCACATCTTGCAACATTCAGCTATTGTGTGGCTGAGGGGCCATGCCATTTTTGGAAGGTCCACTGTCATGTTGTGCTCTGCCTCGGTGGTAGTTGGGGGGTGGTCCGCGGCGGTCCTGAGGGTGGTGGCAGTGTGTTTTGTGGCCTTTTTGGGTGTCGGCGGTGCATGATCAGTAGCTCTATGACATGTGTTGGTCTTTAGATGTGATTCTGGGCTGGGCTCCCTTTCATACTGTAGGTAGTCATCATACTTTTCACCAGTAAAAGGCAGATGGTACATTCCTACTGCTAACGCAGCTTATCACCTGTTTTTGGATCACACCGCAGATTTGGCTGCTCGTTGAAAATATTGGGAAGTGGTGTTTTCGTGTTATTTTTGTACGTGAACGCCTACTCTGCGTATTCCTTGCGTTAGTTGTTGCTCTCATTTGTGGCAATTTTTTTGGGTGAAAGCTATTGCTGGAAAACTGGTGATATAGACTGTTTTCACCAGGTTGAAAATGGACTGTTAATTTAAAATCACTGAAAAAACCATAGGTTTAATGAACATTATAATTAGAAATTAGCATTTAAAACACCTTTGAAATTCACTGAAAAAACCATAGGTTTCAGGGATGTTATAGTTAGTTTCACATTTCACTCATCAGTGATGTCATTTAAGAAATCATCAGTGATGTCACTGACCATGTCATGAGTGATGTAATATGTGACGTCATCAGCAGTGCATTGCAGGGGCACAAGTTATAGTTAGCTCTACTAATTATAACGGCCGAATTTCTATGGTTTTGTACGAGTGAAATGTACAACTAACTATAACGTCCATGAAACCTATGTTTTTTTCAGTGAATATATATATATATATGTATATATTCTTCCAAAAACGCCCACCGTTGAAAGCGCACTCGAAGAACAGGCCGACCCAGCTGTTACTTGCAAGGTCTTTATTTCATCACCAACCGGCAGTGTCCTTGGTATAGTAGTTCAGCCCTACGCGTTTCAAAGCTAAATGCTCCTTGTTCACGGGCAAAATGGCTAACGGCGGAAGTGAGCACCTTTTAAATATCACATCCAAGTGGCTTTGTCCCAAATGCCTCATGGGACTTGTAGTGCTCTCTGCCATAAGTTTCCGCCGACCACATAAAATTAAAACCCTGTATGGGTCCCAAATGTCTCCGTCTGTTGGTTATATTGTCTCCTGTTCCTCCGTGAAACGGTTGCAGTGAATCTGCAACCCACAGTCCAAATTTATTTCTTATGGCGGTGCACTTTCCCGACCTGGACAGGCCGGTATAAATTCTTCCAAAAACGCCCACCGTTGAAAGCGCACTCGAAGAACAGGCCGACCCAGCTGTTACTTGCAAGGTCTTTATTTCATCACCAACCGGCAGTGTCCTTGGTATAGCAGTTCAGCCCTACGCGTTTCA
Source organism: Triturus cristatus (assembly GCF_964204655.1). Taxonomy (NCBI): domain Eukaryota; kingdom Metazoa; phylum Chordata; class Amphibia; order Caudata; family Salamandridae; genus Triturus; species Triturus cristatus. The sequence goes on from NC_140594.1 coordinate 337,709,357, forward strand.
AAGCTAAATGCTCCTTGTTCACGGGCAAAATGGCTAACGGCGGAAGTGAGCACCTTTTAAATATCACATCCAAGTGGCTTTGTCCCAAATGCCTCATGGGACTTGTAGTGCTCTCTGCCATAAGTTTCCGCCGACCACATAAAATTAAAACCCTGTATGGGTCCCAAATGTCTCCGCCTGTTGGTTATATTGTCTCCTGTTCCTCCGTGAAATGGTTGCAGTGAATCTGCAACCCACAGTCCAAATTTATTTCTTATGGCGGTGCACTTTCCCGACCTGGACAGGCCGGTATAAATTCTTCCAAAAACGCCTACCGTTGAAAGCGCACTCGAAGAACAGGCCGATCCAGCTGTTACTTGCAAGGTCTTTATTTCATCACCAACCGGCAGTGTCCTTGGTATAGTAGTTCAGCCCTACGCGTTTCAAAGCTAAATGCTCCTTGTTCACGGGCAAAATGGCTAACGGCGGAAGTGAGCACCTTTTAAATATCACATCCAAGTGGCTTTGTCCCAAATGCCTCATGGGACTTGTAGTGCTCTCTGCCATAAGTTTCCGCCGACCACATAAAATTAAAACCCTGTATGGGTCCCAAATGTCTCCGCCTGTTGGTTATATTGTCTCCTGTTCCTACGTGAAACGGTTGCAGTGAATCTGCAACCCACAGTCCAAATTTATTTCTTATGGCGGTGCACTTTCCCGACCTGGACAGGCCGGTATAAATTCTTCCAAAAACGCCCACCGTTGAAAGCGCACTCGAAGAACAGGCCGACCCAGCTGTTACTTGCAAGGTCTTTATTTCATCACCAACCGGCAGTGTCCTTGGTATAGTAGTTCAGCCCTACGCGTTTCAAAGCTAAATGCTCCTTGTTCACGGGCAAAATGGCTAACGGCGGAAGTGAGCACCTTTTAAATATCACATCCAAGTGGCTTTGTCCCAAATGCCTCATGGGACTTGTAGTGCTCTCTGCCATAAGTTTCCGCCGACCACATAAAATTAAAACCCTGTATGGGTCCCAAATGTCTCCGCCTGTTGGTTATATTGTCTCCTGTTCCTCCGTGAAACGGTTGCAGTGAATCTGCAACCCACAGTCCAAATTTATTTCTTATGGCGGTGCACTTTCCCGACCTGGACAGGCCGGTATAAATTCTTCCAAAAACGCCCACCGTTGAAAGCGCACTCGAAGAACAGGCCGACCCAGCTGTTACTTGCAAGGTCTTTATTTCATCACCAACCGGCAGTGTCCTTGGTATAGTAGTTCAGCCCTACGCGTTTCAAAGCTAAATGCTCCTTGTTCAAGGGCAAAATGGCTAACGGCGGAAGTGAGCACCTTTTAAATATCACATCCAAGTGGCTTTGTCCCAAATGCCTCATGGGACTTGTAGTGCTCTCTGCCATAAGTTTCCGCCGACCACTTAAAATTAAAACCCTGTATGGGTCCCAAATGTCTCCGCCTGTTGGTTATATTGTCTCCTGTTCCTCCGTGAAACGGTTGCAGTGAATCTGCAACCCACAGTCCAAATTTATTTCTTATGGCGGTGCACTTTCCCGACCTGGACAGGCCGGTATAAATTCTTCCAAAAACGCCCACCGTTGAAAGCGCACTCGAAGAACAGGAGACATTTGGGACCCATACAGGGTTTTAATTTTATGTGGTCGGCGGAAACTTATGGCAGAGAGCACTACAAGTCCCATGAGGCATTTGGGACAAAGCCACTTGGATGTGATATTTAAAAGGTGCTCACTTCCGCCGTTAGCCATTTTGCCCGTGAACAAGGAGCATTTAGCTTTGAAACGCGTAGGGCTGAACTACTATACCAAGGACACTGCCGGTTGGTGATGAAATAAAGACCTTGCAAGTAACAGCTGGGTCGGCCTGTTCTTCGAGTGCGCTTTCAACGGTGGGCGTTTTTGGAAGAATTTATACCGGCCTGTCCAGGTCGGGAAAGTGCACCGCCATAAGAAATAAATTTGGACTGTGGGTTGCAGATTCACTGCAACCGTTTCACGGAGGAACAGGAGACAATATAACCAACAGGCGGAGACATTTGGGACCCATACAGGGTTTTAATTTTATGTGGTCGGCGGAAACTTATGGCAGAGAGCACTACAAGTCCCATGAGGCATTTGGGACAAAGCCACTTGGATGTGATATTTAAAAGGTGCTCACTTCCGCCGTTAGCCATTTTGCCCGTGAACAAGGAGCATTTAGCTTTGAAACGCGTAGGGCTGAACTACTATACCAAGGACACTGCCGGTTGGTGATGAAATAAAGACCTTGCAAGTAACAGCTGGGTCGGCCTGTTCTTCGAGTGCGCTTTCAACGGTGGGCGTTTTTGGAAGAATTTATACCGGCCTGTCCAGGTCGGGAAAGTGCACCGCCATAAGAAATAAATTTGGACTGTGGGTTGCAGATTCACTACAACCGTTTCACGGAGGAACAGGAGACAATATAACCAACAGGCGGAGACATTTGGGACCCATACAGGGTTTTAATTTTATGTGGTCGGCGGAAACTTATGGCAGAGAGCACTACAAGTCCCATGAGGCATTTGGGACAAAGCCACTTGGATGTGATATTTAAAAGGTGCTCACTTCCGCCGTTAGCCATTTTGCCCGTGAACAAGGAGCATTTAGCTTTGAAACGCGTAGGGCTGAACTACTATACCAAGGACACTGCCGGTTGGTGATGAAATAAAGACCTTGCAAGTAACAGCTGGGTCGGCCTGTTCTTCGAGTGCGCTTTCAACGGTGGGCGTTTTTGGAAGAATTTATACCGGCCTGTCCAGGTCGGGAAAGTGCACCGCCATAAGAAATAAATTTGGACTGTGGGTTGCAGATTCACTGCAACCGTTTCACGGAGGAACAGGAGACAATATAACCAACAGGCGGAGACATTTGGGACCCATACAGGGTTTTAATTTTATGTGGTCGGCGGAAACTTATGGCAGAGAGCACTACAAGTCCCATGAGGCATTTGGGACAAAGCCACTTGGATGTGATATTTAAAAGGTGCTCACTTCCGCCGTTAGCCATTTTGCCCGTGAACAAGGAGCATTTAGCTTTGAAACGCGTAGGGCTGAACTACTATACCAAGGACACTGCCGGTTGGTGATGAAATAAAGACCTTGCAAGTAACAGCTGGGTCGGCCTGTTCTTCGAGTGCGCTTTCAACGGTGGGCGTTTTTGGAAGAATTTATACCGGCCTGTCCAGGTCGGGAAAGTGCACCGCCATAAGAAATAAATTTGGACTGTGGGTTGCAGATTCACTGCAACCGTTTCACGGAGGAACAGGAGACAATATAACCAACAGGCGGAGACATTTGGGACCCATACAGGGTTTTAATTTTATGTGGTCGGCGGAAACTTATGGCAGAGAGCACTACAAGTCCCATGAGGCATTTGGGACAAAGCCACTTGGATGTGATATTTAAAAGGTGCTCACTTCCGCCGTTAGCCATTTTGCCCGTGAACAAGGAGCATTTAGCTTTGAAACGCGTAGGGCTGAACTACTATACCAAGGACACTGCCGGTTGGTGATGAAATAAAGACCTTGCAAGTAACAGCTGGGTCGGCCTGTTCTTCGAGTGCGCTTTCAACGGTGGGCGTTTTTGGAAGAATTTATACCGGCCTGTCCAGGTCGGGAAAGTGCACCGCCATAAGAAATAAATTTGGACTGTGGGTTGCAGATTCACTGCAACCGTTTCACGGAGGAACAGGAGACAATATAACCAACAGGCGGAGACATTTGGGACCCATACAGGGTTTTAATTTTATGTGGTCGGCGGAAACTTATGGCAGAGAGCACTACAAGTCCCATGAGGCATTTGGGACAAAGCCACTTGGATGTGATATTTAAAAGGTGCTCACTTCCGCCGTTAGCCATTTTGCCCGTGAACAAGGAGCATTTAGCTTTGAAACGCGTAGGGCTGAACTACTATACCAAGGACACTGCCGGTTGGTGATGAAATAAAGACCTTGCAAGTAACAGCTGGGTCGGCCTGTTCTTCGAGTGCGCTTTCAACGGTGGGCGTTTTTGGAAGAATTTATACCGGCCTGTCCAGGTCGGGAAAGTGCACCGCCATAAGAAATAAATTTGGACTGTGGGTTGCAGATTCACTGCAACCGTTTCACGGAGGAACAGGAGACAATATAACCAACAGGCGGAGACATTTGGGACCCATACAGGGTTTTAATTTTATGTGGTCGGCGGAAACTTATGGCAGAGAGCACTACAAGTCCCATGAGGCATTTGGGACAAAGCCACTTGGATGTGATATTTAAAAGGTGCTCACTTCCGCCGTTAGCCATTTTGCCCGTGAACAAGGAGCATTTAGCTTTGAAACGCGTAGGGCTGAACTACTATACCAAGGACACTGCCGGTTGGTGATGAAATAAAGACCTTGCAAGTAACAGCTGGGTCGGCCTGTTCTTCGAGTGCGCTTTCAACGGTGGGCGTTTTTGGAAGAATTTATACCGGCCTGTCCAGGTCGGGAAAGTGCACCGCCATAAGAAATAAATTTGGACTGTGGGTTGCAGATTCACTGCAACCGTTTCACGGAGGAACAGGAGACAATATAACCAACAGGCGGAGACATTTGGGACCCATACAGGGTTTTAATTTTATGTGGTCGGCGGAAACTTATGGCAGAGAGCACTACAAGTCCCATGAGGCATTTGGGACAAAGCCACTTGGATGTGATATTTAAAAGGTGCTCACTTCCGCCGTTAGCCATTTTGCCCGTGAACAAGGAGCATTTAGCTTTGAAACGCGTAGGGCTGAACTACTATACCAAGGACACTGCCGGTTGGTGATGAAATAAAGACCTTGCAAGTAACAGCTGGGTCGGCCTGTTCTTCGAGTGCGCTTTCAATGGTGGGCGTTTTTGGAAGAATTTATACCGGCCTGTCCAGGTCGGGAAAGTGCACCGCCATAAGAAATAAATTTGGACTGTGGGTTGCAGATTCACTGCAACCGTTTCACGGAGGAACAGGAGACAATATAACCAACAGGCGGAGACATTTGGGACCCATACAGGGTTTTAATTTTATGTGGTCGGCGGAAACTTATGGCAGAGAGCACTACAAGTCCCATGAGGCATTTGGGACAAAGCCACTTGGATGTGATATTTAAAAGGTGCTCACTTCCGCCGTTAGCCATTTTGCCCGTGAACAAGGAGCATTTAGCTTTGAAACGCGTAGGGCTGAACTACTATACCAAGGACACTGCCGGTTGGTGATGAAATAAAGACCTTGCAAGTAACAGCTGGGTCGGCCTGTTCTTCGAGTGCGCTTTCAACGGTGGGCGTTTTTGGAAGAATTTATACCGGCCTGTCCAGGTCGGGAAAGTGCACCGCCATAAGAAATAAATTTGGACTGTGGGTTGCAGATTCACTGCAACCGTTTCACGGAGGAACAGGAGACAATATAACCAACAGGCGGAGACATTTGGGACCCATACAGGGTTTTAATTTTATGTGGTCGGCGGAAACTTATGGCAGAGAGCACTACAAGTCCCATGAGGCATTTGGGACAAAGCCACTTGGATGTGATATTTAAAAGGTGCTCACTTCCGCCGTTAGCCATTTTGCCCGTGAACAAGGAGCATTTAGCTTTGAAACGCGTAGGGCTGAACTACTATACCAAGGACACTGCCGGTTGGTGATGAAATAAAGACCTTGCAAGTAACAGCTGGGTCGGCCTGTTCTTCGAGTGCGCTTTCAACGGTGGGCGTTTTTGGAAGAATATATGTATATATATATATATATATTCACTGAAAAAACCATAGGTTTCACACATGTTATAGTTAGCTGGACATTTTACTGATAAAAAACCAATGAAATTCCCCCGTTATAGTTACTGTAGGCAACTATAACTCACGCTTACCGTACGCGTACGGTAAGCGTAATCGGCGAAATTTTCGAAAAAATTAAAATTGCCTTTTTTCACTTGGGGGATCGTTGGGGACTCCCTCGACATGGCTAGGTGCTTGGGAGCTGTGTAAACAGCCCCTTTACATGTTTTTGCACTTGGTTTTTCAACCCCCTGTCAGAGTGCGAGAGAGAAAATGGCGGCCGCCGCTTCCTGGTTTCGACCGATTCGAATGTTTACTAAGATCTAAGGGCCAATCAGAATCGCGCTCGCGCACGCCACCGTACGCGTACGGTAAGCGCACCGTAAGCACACCGTACGCTGGCTCAGATATATATATTGATTTAAAGGCTATTTTCTCAGAATCTACTGAACAGATTTACACCAAACCTACAAAAGGCACTTCCTTGACCTGAGGACTACCTCTCTGCCAAATTTCAAGTAATTCTGTTTAGCCGTTCGGGCTGTAGCTGTGTCTAAAGGTCCTATGGAAAAATGCATGGGAAAAATGCGTTTTGGGACCCCCCTTTTATCTCAGCCCCCGCTTGACGAATCCCCCCGAGACTTTCAGGGTAGGAGCGGAGCGTAGCGCCCCACCTATTTAGAAAAATTCGTGAGGATTCGTCAACCGGCGCCAAAGTTATTCAAAATAGAATGTTGCAGATTTCCTATGGAAACGTGGTCCTAACTATAACTACCTACTGGCGACCGCCAGTAGGTAATATATATATATATATATATATATATATATTCATTTCCGTTACAGCCTCTGCCTTTTAATTCTTCACATTGAGGCAAGGAAATAGCAGGACAGCCAGGATTCACAAGATCCTTGTTTTTAATAATCACACATCACTATCAGGTGCAGACACAAGACCAATGTGTTTCAGCCGTAGCCTTCAACAGGGTCATAGAGTTTTACAATGCAGAGAGTGCTTTTAAAGGGACAATTCCCTTATCTTCACCACCATTAAAAATAATCACTAGACTAATTCTTTCGAAATATTCTTCGAGTTTTAGTAGTCCTGTTTAGAAATCCTGACTTTCAATGGACTGCCATGTCCATAATGCATTGCAAATGTCTTACATTGCCTAGTAATGTTGTTTATTCTTTAAAAATCTTGGATGCCCTAATAGGCCTCAATGAAAGCAAACTGTCACATGCTAGCTTCAAAAGGAACATTTCCATGTCGTGCTGAGTGGCAGTCAATCTCATTTTACCTGTAAGGCACTTTCCCTAGAGTGCTCGTTGTTCCGATTTTCAATGTAGTGAGGCTTTGTAAGACATTTGCAATGCATTATGGACATGGTAGTCCGTTAAAAAACAGGATTTCTAACCAGGACTACTAAAACTCAAACATTATTTAATAGTGGGCATTAGCCATGTTATTAAAAGAGTACTAATTAAGTAAAAAAGTTGCCTGGCTCCTGATAGTCGAAAAAACACTCTTTATTGAAAATGACATGTGGCGCACTCGCAGTCCTTCTTCACTGTCGAAGACCTAAGTATAGGTACATCCCTGTCACTGACCCTCGCATCAGCATATGATTAGGAACATGCAAACATTAAATTCTTATTGTTTTCACCTTATAAATATCAAGTAGCCTGCCTTGTGGGCTAAAAGGCCTAATTGGGAAGCTATTTATTTAGTATTAAAAATAGGAGTTGCCTCCTGTCATATTTTGACAGGTATCCCTACAGGTTTAAAATCTTCTAAAGTTAGGCTACACATGTAGACCTGAAGTTATTTTTCCCTTGTCAGACTAGTGAATGGCGCAGGAAGTTCTGCAGTCCACATGTGATGTTTAAATTTCTATGAAAATGGTGTATTTTTCCATATTTTAGTGGTCAGAAAACCTGCAATGGGGAATAGACACCAGTACCCCAGTGTAAATAGTTCAAAAACCTGCAGACTGTTCTATCTTTGCAAATGCTGCCAGTTTCTTCATCTTTGGCATTTCCAGAATCCTCTTACTGTATTTTAATAAATAAAAAGACGCCAAAATGACAAAAATTCAAATCAGTAGAACCAATGTTATGAATATCTAAAGTTTTAACATTCATAAACAGCAGCAAAACTTGCACGCCTCAACTGTGGTAATCTGGTTGCGCCGAGGAGGGACAAAGTCAAAACTTTAGGCTGTCCACAACGGCGCATGGGCTGTGTCTTGGATAAGGTTTGACCTGCTGTGAGTTGTCTCTTTTTACCCTGGTGTGTGGGCTACGCAGTGCTGCAGTGCAAAACTATGTGTCACTCTCTGTCACTCTGCACCCAGTTAGTTGAAGTCAATGATCAGGAGCTATGCATTGCTGCGATGTGAGGCTCTGTATCGCTTTGCATTGGGTCTGGAGCTGCATGGTTTCACGATGTGAGATTCTATGTCACTCTACTTTTGACACAGTGAAGCCACAAATCATGGGCTGTGTAATGCTGTGGTGCAAAACCTGAGTCTTGCAGTGTCAGAGTAGACCCAGTGAAACCTTCAGTTAAGCGGAGGGAGTTACAACCTGACTCCAGCCAAGGGTCCAGGACGTTGGATACAGCAGTTACGGGTCAGGACTCACTCCCACAAAGGCCAGCAGGGGGGGCCAGGTCAGTCTGATCAGCTGGAAAACAGGTAAGGACTCTGCAAGCTTGAATCCCTTTTGCTCAAACAAGAGACAATAAAACTGACTTTTAGAGTCACTTCTATGGTCCTAGAGTCAAGGCAAGCAGGTTCAGTCCTCCTGAATATTTTCATCCCACGAGTGTTCTGATTTCAGGTTCGATGGATGCCACTTTTCTGCTCAGTACCAGCCTTTGGGTGAGATACACCCATTTGTCTAACTTTAAATCTGATTCTTGACAGTTGTTCACCTTCCCCTGAATTTCACTCCAACTTGGCTAGTGAAACAAAGAGAAGGCAGGCACAGGTGGGAGCTACATCTGCCAGTGACAGGGTAGGCTTCTTCAGAAGTCAGGAAGGGCTAGGTACAGCCCCAAGGCTACCCTTTGAAGTGCAATTAGGGAAGGAACACAGCGCCATCCCAGCCATCCTGTCAGGAAGACCTTCACCTCTCTTTACTTAGGTCCTTTGTCCACTCTATGGGAAAAATACATATGACAGGAGAGCCAATAACAGTCAGGTGACCATGGACACTAGCAGAAAATGGACATTGGGCTTAGGCAGAAAAATTCCAACTTTCTAAAGGTGGCATTTCTGAAATAGTAATCTAAAATCCAACTTTACCATTCAAGAGGATTTTGTAGTACAAATTAAAATGAGTGGAGAAGTATTTCCCTAGCTTTTACCAAATTGAAGTTAGCACTTATTAAACATAGTACTGTAAACCAGTGTTTTTTGTGGGACAGCCATGTTTGCTACAGTGAAAAATTACTTAGGAGGTTTTTCCGCAGCTAGGACATGTACAACTGTAAATATACATGTCCTACTTTTTGAAGACTGTGCACCTTGCTCCATGAGCATTTATGCCCTACGTTATGGTTGACTTAGAAATATTAAAATTCAAGGTTTAAACTTGTCAAGTTTGAAATGGCATTTTTAAACAGCACTACAGGTTGTGATGTCAGGCCTGAGACATGTTTCTAGTGTTACTTCAATGGGTGGCACAATGGGTGTTGCGCCCCACTAGTAGCATTTAATTAACAGGCCCTCATTACTGGTAGTACCATATACTAGGGATTTATAGGCAAATTAAATGCACCAATCAGAGGTACACCGTTCTTACCATGTTTAAAAGGGAGAGCGCGTGCACCTTACCATTGGTTAGCAGAGGCAAGGTGAACAGAGTCCTAATGCCAAGAGAAAAGGGTTTAGCTACGCAAGGCAAACATGTGGGGGAATACCACACAAAGGATGGTCATTTCCAGCAGACATCCTCAAATCCAACAGTCTTCAAACAAAAGACATTCATCTTCTCCGACCACTCCTCACTGTGGCCGCATTTGACAATTGGGGACCAGAGGGTGGGTTGTGTAGCGCCCATCAACCCGTGGTACCTCCGCAATCCGGTAGTCAAAGCCGCACTTATACAAACTCTTGACCATTACTTCCGGGCCAACGACGGCACAGTTGACTCCCCCACCACCCTTTGGGAGGCCTTTAAAATGGTTGTCAGGGAACAAGCGTTTTTGGCCATAGCCGGGTCGCGCAAAGAAAAAGTCAAAGATATGACCGGTATTGAGCACGACCTCCTCCGCCTCGAGGAGGCGGTGGAGGATGGGGAGGACCAAGGCGCCCTCCAAGAACTGCAATTAAAGACAATGGAATATAAAGCCATTGCAACAGACGCGTCCAACACTCTTGTGAGTGACAGGGATGAAAGGCTAAATCACCAAGGGGACAAAGCGGGCAAGCTGATCGCATGGTTAGACAAAAAAGAGAGGGCAAAAAGACTGGTTACAGAGGTCAAGAGTAGCTCTGGCGCCGTTTTGACAGAACCCCAAGACATTGTGCTTGAATTTGCGGACCACTTCAGACAGGTGTAACAGAGCAGCTCGGATTTGCCGGAGGATGACTCCTCTGCACTCCTTGTAGACATCCAACTGTATACCCTCACAGACTCGGACAGGCATTCCTTAGATAGTGCACTGATGAACGACGAAATCGCAATGGCAATAAGAAGTCTTCAACCTGGGAAAGCTCTGGGCCCCAACGGACTGCCCATAGAGCTATATAAGCTCAAGCCTGACAAGCTGGCCCCATATCTCAGGTGAAGGTTTGAGGACAGCAGGGACCGTGGCTGACTCCCACGTGATCAACGTATCACCACGTTGGCCACCATACATAAGGAAGGGAAGCCAAAGGATGAATTCTCCTCCTATCGGCTCATCTCCCTGTTAAATGCGGAACCCAAAATCCTGGCCAATTTGTTAGCAACTCAGCTAAGGAATGTGATTGACAAATTGGTACACCGGAATCAATTGGGCTTCATGCCGCATCGTAATACCGCACTCAACCTGCGCAGACTACATGGAGTGATGGGGCGACTAGCCACCATTCAAGAAGCTGCAGTAGTAGTCTCCTTAGACGCCACTATGGCGTTTGATACGCTCGAATGGGCCTATCTAATGGTGGTCCCAAAGAAGCTGGGCTTCGGCCACAACTTCATTAGCTGGGTAAAGCTCCTATATGCTGAACCATTGGCCCAAGTGGTAGTCAACAATAAAGCTTCTGAGGCGCTCACCCTCAGCAGGGGAACTCAACAGGGCTGTCCCCTCTCGCCCTTACTCTTTGCCCTTTCCCTCGAGCCTTTAGCAGCCTGGATACGGAAAGATCATTCCAACAGGGGACTTAAGTGGGCGGAGGGATGGGAAGACCGAATCTCCCTGTACACAGATGAAATCCTCTTATATCTTGCTTCAATCCAGTGGTCACTGCCTGTCATCCTTGATATATTTACCAATTTCAGAATAAACTCTGGCTATAGAATTAACTGGAGCAAGTCGCTGCTATACGTCCTGCACGGAGACCCTCCCCCCTTACCAAGGGGCTGCCCCATGCTAACAGCCCCAGATGGATTTAAATACCTCAGCATTTTCATCAGAGCCGATGCCAAACTCTGTTATGAGCGTAACCTTCTTCTCCCTTTACAGAGGTTCCAACGCGACGCCGCAACCTGGAAAATGCTGCCAGTGCCACTATTGGGACGAGCAGCACTTTTCAAAATGATGACCCTACCCCGCTTCCTCTACAGAAGTTCCCTGACCTAGTTCCGACTAAGTTCTTCAAAACGTTGAGAGCATCCAAAGGGACTTATTATTCGGACGGTAGACCGTGTATAGCGCTACATAAACTCACACTCGGATGGTACGACGGAGGCGTAGGGCTCCTCGACATTCAAAATATTACTGGGCGGCTCACCTTGCAGCCGTGAACCACTGCAATTACTGTGTTGGTGACAACCCGGGTTACAGAATGGACAGGTGGCTACTCCCAGGGGGCAACTTCACTAGGGCGCTTTATTCCAGACCCAACAAGTACTCACTGACAGGACCCACACATCACTCAGTTCAGCTCTGGCATACGGTCAACCGCAGATTGAGCTGGGCCCAAAAGCTCACACTCGCCACTTCTTTATGGGACTCGGAGCACCTAGGTTCACTTGGGAGAACAAGAGGCTTTGATAAATGGAACCTAATTGGGCTCTCCCGCAACAGTGATCTTTGGGGAGCAAATGGGGTGGTTTAATTTGGAGAACAGATGCACGAGTTAGCGGATACGGAATATTTCAGATACATACAGGTCTGACACTCCCTCCAGGCCAATCTCGCCGCAGGGTCCTCCCCTCCGGAATCCTCTCCCTTGGAGGACAGACTGCTGGATAGATACTTACCGGATAAGACCATCTCCCTCACATACAAAAAGCTCATAAACAACACCCCGGACCCCCTTGTATCATTGAGAGGGCAGTGGGAGCGAGATGGACTAGAGTTAGACAATGAAGAATGGCAGGTAGCACTGTCCTCCCCTAGGGAAGTTGCTATATCATCTAAACTGCGACATGTCCAATTAAACATTTTACACCGGATCTATAGCTCTGGTCCCAGGCTGGTTTTCATGGGGGAAGCGGATGAAGGACTGTGTAGGAGACAGTGTGGCTTAGAGGGCTCCTTCATGCATATTATCTGGGAGTGTGCAATAATTAAGGAATACTGTAAAAAGGTACACAAATGTATGAGTGCAGTCTGGGGAGTGGCGATTCGGCCCGAGGCCAAAAGATGCCTCTTGAATGTGTGGGAGCCCACGGACCTTAACAGCAAGGGCAAACTCAGGGCAACTCTAGGACAAATGGTGGGCAAATGAAATATTGTCCGTCTGTGGAGAGCGACTGCACCACCTACACTGAGTGCCTGGAAGGCAGATATGGACTGGAGTATGCTCAGGGAGAAAACTGTGTATGTTGCACGTGGCTGCACCCAGAAATGGCTGTCTGTCTGGGCTAACTGGAATGTATATCGTGGCAATATATGTGAAACCCCCACACTCTTTGCCCTCCCTAGATGACCCATCATCACCCTGATTTGCACTTTATTTAGCTATTCTTCTATGCTGTGTATAACACCAAATGTCATGTATTCATTTGACTTTACAGAACGACACAGTTGCAAGCAATTTTCAATTGTAAGGTGGTGACCAGAAACTTTTGTTAAATAATTATTATTATTATTTTTTTTTTTAAAAGACATTCATCTGCATGGAACGATGTAAGTATCAGGCTACCTACGGGGCACTCATTGCAGCAAAATGACTGCAAGATGGGCTAGTCTTTTTCATGTATGCGGGGAAAAGTGTTGTTTCTGTACTCAGTGCTCATCCTCTTATTCTCTCCTTTTCAACCTCGTTCATCTTTTTATCTAATAATGCTCTTCCCCGATCCCATTATTCACCTTGTCATAATAGTTTCTTCCTTTCCCCTTCCCCTCTGTAGTCTCCAGAATATTGAGTATTTAACATTTGATGACTGAGAGAAAACGTGAGACAGAGAGGTGGCGCGAGGACCAAGCCGAAGAAAGCAGTATATGGAAATGCATGTGTATTTCTTTTTTGCACCTTTTATTTATGAAAGATTTCAAGGAGAGGTATATACATACAGAAAACATGGTAAATGCAGTGGCGTCTCGCAGAGGGAGTGCTGCGGGGTGGGGGAGGGGGAGGGTGAGGGGGTAGGGGAGTTGCACATACGACGGCCAGGAGTAAAGTAAGTAAATAAGTGAATAAAACTATCTTGCGCTCGCTACATCGCCAACTAGGGGATGCAGCGAGTGTAAGGTAAATAGTTTCAATTAAATATTTACTTACTTTACTCATGGCCATCGTATGTCTTACTCCACTATCCCCACACCCTGCCCCTCCCCCGCCCATCCAACCACCCCGCAGTACTCCCTCTGCGAGCCACCACTCAATCAATCAATCAATCATGGAATTTATATCGCGCACTACTCACCCGGAAGGGTCTCAAGGCGCTTGGGGGAGGGGGTCTGCTACTGCTCGAACAGCCAGGTCTTGAGCTGTTTCCTGAAGGCGAAGTGGTCCTGGGTCAGCCGCAGGTGGACGGGCAGGGAGTTCCATGTCTTGGCCGCTAGGTAGGAGAAGGATCTTCCTCCGGCGGTGGCTCTCTGGATGCGAGGGACGACAGCGAAGGCGAGGTTCGCGGATCGTAGCTGTCGGGTGGGCGTGTAGAAGGTCAGGCGGTCGTTGAGGTACCTTGGGCCCAGGTCGTGGAGGGATTTGTGTGCGTGGGTGAGGAGTCTGAACGTGATCCTCTTGTTGACAGGGAGCCAGTGCAGGTCTCTCAGGTGGCTCGAGATGTGGCTGCGTCGGGGGGTGTCCAGGATGAGACGGGCGGAGGCGTTCTGGATACGCTGAAGTCTTTTCAGAAGCTTGGCTGTTGTACCGGCGTAGAGGGTGTTTCCGTAGTCTAGTCTGCTGGTGACGAGGGCCTGGGTGACAGTCTTCCTGGTCTCGGTCGGGATCCATCTGAAGATCTTGCGGAGCATGCGGAGGTTGTGGAAGCAAGATGAGGAGACACCGTTGACTTGTCTGGTCATCGATAGGGAGGAGTCCAGGATGACGCCCAGGTTGCGTGCATGGTCCGTTGGCTTGGGTGCGGTGCCCAGGGCCGGGGGCCACCAGGAGTCGTCCCATGCGGAGGGCGACGGTCCCAGGATGAGGACTTCTGTCTTGTCCGTGTTCAACTTCAGGCGGCTGATGTTCATCCATTCGGCGACATCTTTCATCCCTTCGTGTAGGTCGGCTTTGGCGGTGTCGGGGTCTCTGGTGAGGGAGAGAATCAGCTGGGTGTCATCGGCGTAGGAAATGATGTTGAGGTTGTGTTGGCGTGCGATGGCAGCGAGGGGTTTCATGTAGATGTTGAAGAGAGTGGGGCTGAGCGACGATCCTTGCGGGACGCCGCAGATGACTTCGGTGGCCTCAGAGCGGAACGGAGGGAGGCGTACTCTCTGTGTTCTGCCGGAGAGGAATGAGATGATCCATTCCAGAGCAGTCCCCTGGATGCCGGTGTCGTTGAGGCGTTGGACTAGGGTGCGGTGGCAGACAGTGTCAAATGCTGCGGAGAGGTCAAGGAGGATGAGTGCTGCTGTTTCACCTTTGTCGAGCAGGGCTTGGATGTCGTTGGTGGCTGCGATGAGGGCGGTCTCGGTGCTGTGGTTGGCTCTGAATCCGGATTGCGATGGGTCGAGGGATCCGTTCGTCTCGAGGAAGGCGGCCAGCTGCTTGTTGACGACCTTCTCGATGACTTTGGCAGGGAATGGAAGGAGCTAGATTGGGCGGAAGTTCTTGAGGTCGGTTGGGTATGCTGTTGGTTTTTTCAGTAGTGCGCTGAGCTCGGCGTGCTTCCAGCTCTGGAAGGTGGCTGTGTCGAAGGAGGCGTTGATGATGTCTCGGAGGTGGGGTGCGATGGTAGAGGCGGCCTTGTTGAAGACATGGTGGGGGCATGGGTCGGTCGGAGAACCGGAGTGGATGGTGTTCATCATGCGTGTCGTGTCTTCGGGGGTCACTTTGGTCCATGTCTGGAGGATAGCGGCGGGGTGTGTAGGTTCGGTCGATGGGTGCGGGGGTGGAGTGCCGAAACTGTTGTGGATGTCGGCGATCTTGCGGTGGAAGTACGAGGCGAGGGAGTCGCAGAGGTCCTGCGAGGGAGTGATGTCGTTGGTGCCGGTGCTGGGGTTGGAGAACTCCTTAACGATGTTGAAGAGCTCCTTGCTGTCACGGGCGTTCTTGTCCAGTCGTTCCTTCAAAGATTTCTTCTTGGTGGTGCGGATGAGCTGATGATGTCTGCGGGTGGCGAGTTTGAGGGCGGTCATGTTGTCGGTGGTCTTGTCGAGGCGCCAGGCCTTCTCGAGGGTGCGGCAGGCCTTCTTGGAGTCCTTGAGTTCGTCGGTGAACCAGGGGGCCTTCTTGCTTCTGGGCCTGGTGAGTGGGTTCTTCAGTGGGGCGAGGTCGTTGGCACAGGAGGTCAGCCATTGCGTGAGGTCGAGGGCTGCTGTGTTAGGGTCCGTTGTCCTGACCGGTGGGTTCTGGCTGAGGGAGGTGGTAAGCTGGTCGACGGTGATCTTGCTCCAGTTTCTGTGGGGAACCTGCTTCGGGTGGTGGTGGACCGTGTTCTTCTTGAAGCTGAAGTGGACGCAGCTGTGGTCAGTCCAGTGGAGTCCGGTGCAGTGGCTGAAGGTGACGTGCTTGCTGGATGAGAAGAGGGTTCGAGCGTGTGGCCGGCGTAGTGGGTGGGGGTGTTGACCAGTTGCTGGAGTCCGAGGTTGGCGAGGTTGTCCAGCAGGGTGGTCGTGTTGCGGTCGTTGTTGTTCTCCAGGTGGAAGTTGAGGTCCCCGAGGAGGATGTAGTCGGCGGAGGGGAGGGCGTGAGGGCTGATGAAGTCCGTGATGTCTTCGCAGAACTGTGCGCGTGGTCCGGGGGTCTGTAGATGAGGGTGCCTCTGAGGGTAGTCTTGGGGTCGGTGTGGATCTGGAAGTGCAGGTATTCGGCGGTGTTGAATGCGTCGGTGGAGTCAGTCGAGATGCGAATGGTGCTTTTGTGAGCGATGGCGATGCCCCCTCCGGTCTGGTTGTTGCGATCCCTCCTGATGATCTTGTAGCCGTCCGGGATGGCTATGGCGATGTCGGGGGCTGAGGAGTCGTTCATCCAGGTTTCCGTGAGGAAGGCGACGTCTGGAGATGCGGTGTCGAGGAGGTTCCAGAGTTCCACGGCGTGTCTGTGGACGGAGCGGGTGTTGATCAGGATGCACTTGAGGTGGTTGCTGTTGTCCGTCTTGGTGGGCGTGGTGCTTGTTTGGAGGCAGGAGAAGTTGCAGGATCGGCAGACAAAGGGTCCATGGGTGCGTCGCGGGGACGCTCGGTAGCATCCGGGGGCTCGGGCGGTTTTGAGTGCGATGAGCGTAGCGAAGTCGTAGGTCCTGCGGGGGGGGCTGGCGGGCGCGGGGGCCAGGGGGTCTGGCGCTGGGCGCTGTCCAGGCGCGGACGGGCGCTGACGGGCTTACCTTTGGCGCACCTTCGGCGCTCAATCGGTGCTCCCGCTGCGCGCGTCCGCTGCGCGGTCGCACAGGGGGCGTCATAAATAAGGAGCCGGGAGGGAGGGTCAGCTGGGAGGCGGGAGCGGGTTGTCCAATGGGCAGTGGGGGGAGGCGGGACTGCAGGCGGGAGCAGGAAGGAGGAGAGCGGGTCAGCAGTGGCGGAAACGGCGGGAAAAACGGAGCAGAAGTCACCGGGGCAGCGTCGGAGGTCAGCGGGCGAGGAGGGGCAGCAGCGGCAGGAAGCGACAGGCGGAACCTGGGAAGCAGCAGGCAGGAGGCAGGAGGCAGGAGGCAGGAGGCGGCGGGGGCGTGAAACCAGGTAAGTGGCGTCAGGCGGAGGTTACAGGGTGGGCAGGTGCCAGGCAGCGACAGGTAGGCAGAGCAGTGAAGAGGAGCGACCGGCTGTGGGGGCACAGGGGTGCATATATTTTTCTTAAGCAAATAACAGAGGGGCATATCAGCAACAACCGGCGATAATTATCGCTAAGCGCACTTAGCGCACTTAGCGCTAGTATAATTATCGCCGGCTAGCGTGGATTTTTATCGCTGAGATAGCGTGCTATCAGCAACGCTTATCTCAAAATCCTCACGCTAACTGCCTAACGTGAGATTATCGCTGGAAACCCAGCGATAATCTCACGCAATGTGGCGTTAGCTTGATGATAGGGACTCACAAACTTAGCCATGATATCCACCTTCCATAGGATATCATTGCTAAGTCAGTCCTGAAGCAGGTGTAAGGAAAGTAGCGATAACAGGGGTTATCGCTACTTTTCTTGCCGCTATGCTTCATAGCTTGGGGCTTGATGATAGGAGAAATGTCGCTTAGCGACATTTCTCCTGTCATGTCAGGTCAGGAACGCCCACTTTGCATCTCATTAGAGATGCAAACCTGGGCGTTAGGAATTCCTATGCTAACGCAAGTTTTCACGAGTTAGCATGAGCTTGCTAATTAGGCGATAAAATCATCGCCGCTTTTCGGACGAAAACGACCGCAAAAGAGGTGATAATTTTATCGCCTCGCCTTGCTGATATGCCCCAGAGTCACTGCTTTGATTACCTATTTGGTTGAATCAATCACAAAGTTAGGCAAAGTTTTGAAACTTCACCTTCTGCAACAAGCACGTTCGCTGGCTTGCCCCTTTGTGCATGTTGCAAATATTTATTTCACACAGCTGCGGTCCCAGTGCAGCCTCGGTCCCAACGAGGAAGTGTGTAAAATTCATATGTGGGAACCCCAATATGGGTCTAAAGTGTGGTGCTATGCACTAATCTGACAACAACCACTAGCCTTAGTCCACTGTTTACGAGTGTGAAAAGTTGCAAAGATGAGAGTATGGCAACTTTGCTCACCCATAGAACAGTTATTCTTATTATTGCCAGGTCAGTGCAGCGCACCATCCTCCTGCTGGGTGTACCATTCACACAAATAGTTGTGTACTTTGTTGTGGTCTGAATAGTGTTTTATTTGACAGCCAAACAATATTATGACTTCTAAACCTCGCTGTAAACCCTTTTGAATACCTCCACACTAATACATATTTTTTGATTGCATTTATTGCTAATTCAAAAATCTATTCTATTCGTGAAATATTTTCAACGATTAGCTTTGAAATACCATTCCCCAGACAATGTGGGAAGTGCGGACACGTTTAACTTTTTCTGCTATCAGCAATAGAAGTCATTTTTCAACAGTTGATAATTTAGAATATAACTAAAATTAAGAACTCTGAAACGCTTCAGCCTATTTCAACCTTTCATAATAATGTGATGATTTCCTCTGGATTAATTTGTACGTCTGATGCCACCATGTAAAGATTAATCAGACTGCGTGTGATATTTGTAAGAACTCATTTAGGAATTCATTAAACAGGAGACAAACTAGTGCGGAAAGAATGCACCTTAAAGCTCACATTCCTTATAATGCATTTTAAATGGATTTTTACTTCAGTTATAAATGAGAATAAAAAAACAATAAATGAAGCTTGCTCAATGCTAAGGTTGTACATTATGTACCGTGCTGCAGAACTCTCCCCCTTCACTGTTGAACTACTTTTGCCTGGAGTCTGCACAATTATTAAGGCCATAAATTACTTAAACTTGCAATAAATGAAAAAGTTGTCTTACTGGATAAAGTTTACAGAGAGCGCAGAAAGTACATGAAATAAAGCACCACAAAGTATGAAGAATTGCTAACACTGCTGACCACGTCACTCTTTTGGGGAACAAGTGGTGTGTGCTTAAGAATCCTGACTTGTAAAAATACAGCGAGGGGCATGAATGGCTGGATTCTGTACTGAATAAAACAAAGCTATTAGAGGAGAAGATTACCCGAAATTTCAGGATCATTAGACAAAATTACACAAACTGCAAACCCGGCAATAAGAGACAATTTCAATGCTAAATGCATCTTTGCATCCGGTTGTGAAAGTGAGGCTGTATTTTGAGCTGCTGTTTTCTTCTCCATTGATTTAGATATGCTCTCCTGACAAAATTATTCAATCTCACCACTGTGAAGACTTACAAGAGGTATGACTGTGTAAAAGGGAGAGGACAAAATCTTACACCGCAACATTTCAATCTATTCTGTGGATTCTGAATGATGCAGTAATATCATATGATGTAATTGAAAAACCATCCCTGGTCATAAAGACAAAAGGGGGTAACTCTAAATCACTGATAATACCTCACCTTAAGATTCATGTAAGTTAGTTGTTGCATTTCTGTCACCCCTATTTGGTGTCGCCTCTGAAAATATTTTATGTTTTTGTATAGTGCTAAGCCCGGTGGTAGTTGGTTTCTTCAAACTGCTTTGGGAGAAGGAGAGAAAGGAACATTGTAAATTTAAGTGTAGGTGAATAACTACTCTACAACAAAATAAACAGCAACCAACCCCTTACACAATTGTTAGCATCCTACATTACTTAATAAAGTGTATGCTCATACATTTGAAGGCTCCGTGTGATATATATACAAACAACTTGCACCATACTTCTGTATTTCAGTTTGCATCATGCTTTGAATCTGAGGATTGCATCGTGGGTCCAGTTAGCACAGGGGATCTATTGTGCTTGTTTTGAAAATGTATCCCGAGTTGTGGAACAGGCGGTTCTAAATTCTTAAGGCATCCGAAGAGCCCTGCCGATATTGATCATCGCCTGGAAATCTGTACTTAAGTTGTTTGTATATATCATACAGAGCCTTGCAATGTATCAGCATACAATTATATATGAAATGTTAGACAGACTTGTCTGATTTTCAAGGAACATATGAAGTCAGCGCCCTGATGAAGGATGGTACATGGTTTTTCCGAAACGCATGTCAGCGCAATTGTGTTGGTTGTGTTTTGTATATTTGAAATATGTTTTGTGATTTGTAATTGTGTCCTTAGTTGGACTGTATTGTAATGTGCTAGTCTTTTGTAAAATTGTTAGTTTTGATTATATGTTTTTCTTTTCATTTTTTTTTGTGAATGTTCTCTGTGGAGACATGTACCGAAATGAGTTAGTTCAAGAAAAATACAGACCCTAAGAAAACAAAATGGTTCGATAAAACCTGCACAAATGCCCATCGCACCCTAAAAAGAGCCATCCATAATAGGGACAAAGACGGACTAGCAGTCCAGCAAGCAAGGAAAAGTTACAATCAGGCTATCGCGACCAGGAAAAAGGTATTAAAAGAATCATTGTGGGAGGATCTACATAGGGCAAGCGACCAGAATGATATCAAAAAATTCTGGAAAGTAATTAGGTCCCCGTTTCTTTCAACGGATAATCAACCATCAATAGAAATAGCTATTGACGAGGCCCAATGGGTGAATCACTTCACAAGAATTTTTGGCGACTCAGAGTCGCGAAATAGTTTTGCCTCAAATTCACCACCGCAATATGTAGTTCCTATCCCCCTTACCACTGAGTTATCTTTCTCACTTGAGGAAGTCCTAATTGCACTAAATGAAAGTAAAGGCTCCAAGGCCCCTGGTCCTGACGGGGTCCCGGTAGACATCTATAAATATAACACAGATCTCTGGGCACCAATATTAACCCGCGTTCTCAATGCTACCTCGTCTCAGGGCCTCATTAACAGTTGGACGGAATCCATCATGGTCCCTATTTACAAAAAGGGCAATAGACAGGATCCTTCCTGCTACAGACCAATCTCACTCCTGGATTCACTAGGAAAAGTAGCAGGAAGGATCCTTCTGACGCGGCTGCAAACCTGGGCTGCAGACAAGAACATACTGTCTGACTTACAGTTCGGTTTCAGAGAAGGCCTGGGGACAATAGACCAGGGACTTAATCTAGCCATTTTGTTGGGCAAATACACGAAGGCGAAGAGAGGGAAACTATACCTTGCGTTTGTTGACCTCTCTTCAGCCTTCGATTGTGTTGCTCACGATAAACTGTGGCACATTTTAAAGGAAATGAAAGTAGAAGAACCTTTAATAGATTTTTTAAAAGCCCTCTACAGCAATGCCTCAGCGAGAGTTCGATACGGAAAAGCGGGAGAATGTACTTCGTCATTTAAAGTACTTAGAGGGGTTAGACAGGGGTGCGTCCTGGCCCCATTCCTTTTCACTCTTTATACAAACGGCCTTGAGAAGGCTTTACTGGATGGAACCCAGGACGTCCCCCAGGTTCAGCAAATCTCGACCCCTAGACGTATACCAGCATTATTGTATGCTGACGACGCTGTGATCCTAGCTAGGACCCCCATAGCTCTCCAGAAGGCATTAGTATTGTATAACGAATATATGCAAGGCATCGACTTAAATATCAATATTTCAAAAACTTTTGTGATGAACTGTGGCAATGGTAGCAAAAAGAGTAAAGATATCTACCTAAACGGGAATAAATTGGCCAGTACACCTACTTACTCTTACTTGGGAATACTTATAGATGATAAGGGCACATGGAACCAAGCAATCATACAAAGAAAACTCCTTTTTACGAGAGCCACCAGTGCCCTTGTCAATTTTTCACAAAAACTGGGGAAAAGACCACCATCAGAACTGATCAAAATCTACAAAGCAAAATGTATAAGCGTGGCAACATACGGGGCAGGGATCTGGGGACATAGGAATGTATTCGAATTGCAGAAAGTGGAAAACGCATTTCTAAGATATCTATTAGCGGTTCCAGCTTCAACTTCCACTTTCGTTTGCCATGCTGAGCTGGGAGTCCCTTACATCACGGACATTATAAAAATTCAACCCGTAACTTTATGGCACCGTATTTGGAAGTCAGAAACAAACCACTTTAATCAATTGGTGCTTCAAGATGTTCTCAAATTGGACCACTGCCTCGAAATTAAATGGATTAAGTATGTGAAGGATTTTATGACAGACATCGGTAATCCCGATTATTTTAACAATCCCTTTTCCATGACAGCTATTGCAAGGAAAGACTTTAAGAAACGTTGTATGAATCATATGGAGAGTTTGAGACTAACCAATGAAGCCACAAAACTATCAGTGAGCCATAACCTAATGATATCTACTTCACTAGGCATGCAATTATATCTTCAAAACACAGATAAAAGTTATGATAGATTTGTGCTCACTCGCTTCCGTCTAAATGTTTTCCATAGGCTGGTGACTTTTCCAACTGTCAATAACTGGTCTAACGAACTTTTACCCTGTCCATGTGATTCCATTTCTGTGCAATCAACAATTCATGTCTTTTTATTTTGTAAATTTTATGATGAACACAGAAAGAGATGGTTGAAACCAATTTTTAAACTTTGGGGAATTCGTCAATGTCGACCAGCATTTTTGGCCCTACAATGTCTTGATAACAACAGTATAATTTACAATGTTGCCGTCTTTTTAAAACATTTGATTAAACACAGAAATAGTATTGTTCTAGATTCTTTGTGAATAGAGCAAATTTTTAGAAGAATAGCAGACACCAGTTACCAAACGTTGTTTTGGATTTATCCCCCAATGCATCCTAAAAAAGCAGTAGGGGGCATACGTTTCTTCTATTTTGCCCTAAAAAACTGTTAACTCATTTTTAGCACCTTTGTATATATGGACTTTTAAAGTTGTTAATATTGTATTATATATTTGCTGGGTGGATTCTCTTTATCGCCTTCACATGACATATAAATGTTTCCCAGTTAGGTTCTAGGTGAACAGATGGACAAACAGTATTATTGATATAAAGATATAGCTCCAAACGTTGTTTTGGTTTCATCCCCCAACTGCATCCTAATAACGCAGTAGGGGGCGCACATTACATTGTTTTTGGTCTCCAGTTTCACAAAATTTTTAACTAATTTAATAACAGGGCAGATAAATTTGAAATAACGACTTGTATATTTTCGAGCTGTAAAGTTGCTTTCGCTTTTTCCAATTTTGTACCGATAATTTCCTTGCATTACATCTTGTACATATAGGATTTTATAAACCTTTTTATGTGTATATGTATTCAGTATGATATGTTATAATGTACACGCTTTTATGGATTGAAATCAACTTTCCGAATAAAGCTTATTTTTGATTTGATTTGATTTGAGTTAGTTCTCTCCCTATTTGATTGGGGCTCCATTGTCTGAAATGAATTTCAAACAATACTGTATATGTTGATTTTAATGTCTGTGATTTACAATATATCTATATTTAAAATAGGAATAAGAGATATAATAGATTTTTACTATGTGATAATAAAATTTAAAAAAATGAACGACTCCTCTGTGGGACATTTTTTATTAAGTGATGTAGGATGCTAACAATTGTGTAAGGGGTTGGTTGCTCTATATTTTGTTGTTTTTTCTCTGGTTCTCCCCTTAATTATTCGCTTTACAGGGACCCTCTTTTGTATATTGGGAATAAGTACTCTACAGCAATAAATTTAACTGTTCTGTTCAAGCCGTAAGTTCAGAAAGACATTTTAGAACTTTCTGAAAACGTCTATAAGGTGAAAAGACACTGGAAAGAAGTTCTTATGTGATGAGCTTCTTGGTTGCAAGACCGCCTACAAATCCTGTACATTATGATGGGACTTTCTTCTCTAAGAGTTGATGTCTCATGTGAAGCTGTGCGAAAACGGAAAAAAAAGGAATCAAGATGGCGGTCGGCTAGGTGACCGCACCAGCTCACGGCATCATGATTCAGCGAAGCCCAGCATAAGAATAGTGCACAAGGGGAAAACAAATGCTGATGCCCTTACTTGCCATACTGGATAATTGGCAGTGAGCTATAGTGGAGTGGACGGACATCTGGGCGAGCAAAAGTGAGGCAATACGAGGCCAGCAGGAGCTGCTCTCCGCTTGAAGCAACCTGAAAACAGACATCGACACAGCGGACTGCACTGGATACTCACCTGCAGTGATGAAACCCAAAACAGCACCATCCAGGACACAAAGAAGAGAATCAGTGCTCAGTACGACCGGTGAAAACCACGCGACTGATCCAACCAGCGGCGTGAATCGATCAAGGGAGAAGAAGAACTCAGGGAGACAGTCGGGACAACGCGGCCAGGGGTTGACCTGTAACAGCAACGCCCTGGAGGGGAATGGGAAAGGTGGAGCTGCGCCCGAGCAGCGCTCGACCTGCCAGTCAGTGGCGGATTTTCTGAGGGGAGCAAGAAGGCAGACTCCAGGCACTGCTCCCTCCGAGATGAGCATGGAGGGGAAAGAGCTATGTGAAGCTCCCCTAGAGCAAGCCCCGTTTCCACCAGCCAGCATACAGCAGCACCAGGTTCCAGGTGCATGCCTTGATCTCTCCAATCGGTACACAACAGCAGTAGGAGGCCAACCGAGCGGATGATACACTGTTTATGACTAGTAACATAAATATGAGTGTTAGACCTGGCACATTGGTGTGAGTCTCCCTTCCATTTTTCGCTGTGCCTCATATGTTTTTGCTGGTGTTAGTTGCTCAGGGCACGTGCCACTGCTGTCCAGTGCCACAGTGCAAGTGCTCCCTGTGGTAAATTGAAGTATGATTTGTGATTCCATGATTGGTTGGTTTGGTTTACCTGTCAGACCCTAGTACAGTGCACCAGGAGTGCCCAGGGCTTGTAATCCAAATACTGCTGGTGGGCTTGCAGCACTGGTTGTGCCACCCACAGAAGCAGCCTGTAAAAGTGTGTCTAAGGTCTGCCATTGCAGAGCCTGCGTGCAGTCTGGTACTGTCAAGCTGACTGGGCAAGTGCACCCACTTTCGAGTCCCTAAACCTTCCCTTTTCTTCATATCAGACACCCCTATGGTAGGCCCAAGGGCAGGGTGCATTGTAAGGATAAGGTAGGACATGCCCTGGTGTGTGTGGCATGTTCTAATAGTGAATTACATCCATTTTCGTTTTTCACTATTGCAAGGCTACCTGTTCTCCATAGGCCTGAATGGGCAGTTTGGTTATTACATGTTTTTATCCTAACTGACTCAGAGAACATGGTAGAAATTCGAATGTAGTATGCCTGAACTCAGGATGATAAAATACACCTTTTAGTAAAGTTGGTTTTAACATTCTGGGTTTGAAAATGCCACTTTTATAAAGTAGGTAAGTAAAACAGCTGGCGTGCACACAAATTAAACTCGTATACCAAGTAATTTGTGTAATCAATAGCGTTTTTGAACTTGGTGTGCTGTCCCTGAGGTGGTTCCACCTTACCACCTGATTCAAAGTGCAAAGATTACTAGAGCTGAATGCTCTGGACAGGAACTGCACTACCTGTAGAACTCAAAAATGAGTATGTAACAAACTTAACGTAACAAGTAAAAGACTTGAGGTACCTAAGAACGGCTTACGTTACTATGACAAATGCTTGCAACTGTAGTGTCCAGAACAATACAAAATGTGTGACAAAGCAATAAAACGAGACTTCTTCTTGCTGAAGTGTTGTTTAATCACACTCCTTTTTGAGGCTTCAAAATCCAAAATTCAAGTTCATAGAAGAATGATCCAAATCAAATGTTGAAACAATATAGCAAAGCTTGATATGCGTTCCCAATGCATTTCGGGTGAATCTCTCACCCTTCTTCAGGGGTATCTACAAGCAAAGTGAAATCCGCCACATTCAACACTGTCTCACATCAATTACTACCCAGAAGACTGAAGGAAATGGGACTAAGAGACTCCGCCTTTCGTAGGATGGCAAGTTTTCTATCTGGTCGGACTCCTAATCTAGGCCCGTATCGTTCGGCACCCACGGAACTTACCAAGGGAGTCCCAGAGGGCTTCTGTCTGAGCCCCACATTATTTAATATCTATGTGGCTCCCTTGGCTAATGTTATAAGGAAACATGGGTTTATTCCAATATCATATACCGACGATACACAGCTGCTCTTTTCCTTCAACAAACTCACTCCTACCATTCAGGATAACTTCTCTTTGGGCATGAATGCCATATCACAATGGATGAGGAGTAACTTTCTCCAATGTAATGTCGGGAAAACCGAGCTCCTACTTTTTGGGGAGGCTCCCATATTATGGTCCCCTAATTGGTGGCCCACTAATTTTGGAAAGCCTCCTGTCCCAAAAACTTCTGTTAAAAACTTAGGAGTTCGGTTAGACCATGCCCTCACTTTCAAAGAGCACGATGGCCAGACAGTTGGTACACGTTTCTATACATTGGGCCTACTTCGACGAGTCTTCCCTTTACTTCCAGACTCTTTTCGAAAGACATTGACTCAGGCACTCATACTGAGTCGCCTAGACTATTGCAATGGCTTGTTGCTTTCTGCTAATGAAACTTCAATCGACAAACTACAAGTGGTCCAGAATACGGCGGCACGACTGTTCTTGAACATGCCGCCCAGATCAGCTTGCCACCCTCTTCTCTTAAAACTCCATTGGCTGCCAATACGCCAACGGATAACATTTAAGATCTGTTGTACCATTCATAAAGCGCTGCTCAATCTTGGCCCCAGCTATCTGTCAGAAAAGTTCACTCTCTATCACCCCCGAGATCCTTGCGTTCCAGTACTAAACATCTGTTGACGGTTCCTAGAATTAGGAGAGCGAGATTAGGAGGCAAATCTCTATCATACCTCGGACCGAAATACTGGAACAAATTCCCCCTTCTTCTAAGAGAATGTTCCCTAATCATCTATTTTTTAGGAAATCACCTAAAACTACTCTGTTCTGTTTAAAAAAAAAAAAATAATCATAGTTTCCGCACGCACAGCTGATACGCTTCCACAAAAGCACAGAGATACTCCTCGGAGTCGATTCTGGCACTATACAAACCCTTAAATAAATAAATAAATAAACCCAGATCTGTGACTGGGGGTGAGTGTCTGAAAAGTTTCAGCACTCCGTCCATCATCTCCTTGTTTTTGCTTTGTTCACCCTAATTTGGCAGGGTATGCCCAGACGTGGGCCCCTTGCTCACTTTGCCACTGGATTCAAGCTAGCCTGGCTGTTGAAGGGTGAAACCCAGAAACCATTCCCAGGATGCTTGTTACCGCTTCATCGAAGACCTCGCTTGGCAGTTAGGGCTGGAATGTTCCCTTGAGGCACAGGGTCACGACTGATTTGCATATAGCTGAGTCTGAACTGAGGTGATGAAGTGAGCTAAAGTATGAAGATGGGTTCAACCCATATCTCTGACTGGGGATGAGTGTCTGAAAGGTTTCAGCTCTCCTTCCATCATCTCCTTTTATTTGCTTTCATCATCATTGTTAGACTGTTCAGGTGGATAAACACCTACTTATCAGATATGGTAGCTGATGCTATCAGCTCTTGAATGCCTGCTGGAGAAAGCAACGTCCAGATAGGGTGTATGAAGCAATGACCAAATATACCCTGGGTTCCATATGATCGAAGAGTTAGTAAATAACCACCATTTCAAGTATGTGTTTGATGATAGATGGTCCAGAGACAAGTTTACACTTTGCCAGGATATCTGAGATGGTAAATATTTTTCGTAGAGGTGTACTAAAACAACATTTAAGTCAGTGGCGGCTTGTGGCAGGGCAGGGTGGCGGGGCAGAGAGGGACAGGGATGGGACTAGGATGAAAAAAATAATTATAGAAAATAAAAAATTATTTTCAGCCACATCCTGTTCTTCTGCTACTCTGAAGACAGGCTCCCAGAATCCCCTGCAGCCAATCCTGACGTTGTGCTCACAGCTTGAGAGCATCATCAGGATTGGCCTGAATGCCCTTGATTTGCGCTCACAGGGAGACAAGGAGACTGGGAGCCTGTGCCTGTTTCCGACTCACCAACGTCGCTCGGGTTGAAGACAGCTTCAGTGTGCATGTCAGTTTGGCCACCCAGAGACCAAACCCACATGCACACTGAAGGCAGTGCACCTACCACTCCCCCTCAGTGAATGTTATCCCCTGACCCCTCCCACAAGACTCGAGTCACCACACTTAGAAGAAAAAAGAACAATAATAAAACAGGTTTGAACCCATTTTATTATCATTTGATTTTTCAGGTTTTTGAGGGTGCTGGCTGTGGGGGGAGGGTGATGCTCCTATGCCGTAGTGGAGGAACCACTGCTGATTTAACTCATTGTCGACCTACAACAGAAATAAGGAAAACATTGAAAGGAAGCCTTTGTAGAGATAGTGTCCTTTAATCTAATTTCCCTTTCAGAAAGTATTCCGTTCACCTTTAGTGTATTTCTACTTCTACTGGGTCAGAGCTAAATGTCAGACACAACTTTTAGTTGTAACAGTAGGAAAAACAGATACTACCTTTCTTTCTTTAATTCGGAATGTTTCTTTTCAGTTTGGAAATTTTATGGATTAATTCATCGAATAAAAGGGTTACAAGTCTCAATTTTTTAAAGAATTAAATGTTTGTGTTTTCATACATATGTGAACAACTATTTCGTCCTTCAACTTATTGTGTGCCTCTTCATTTATATGCAGATGTCACTAGCTTTGTAATTAACCTTACTTGCACATCAGATATCTTTTGTTTAGTTAACACGTATTTTGCTTGAGTGCCTTTTTGAAAAGGCTAAAAGTAAAACACATTTTAAGTAACAATTTGGACACATATTTGAATACATTAGTGCTCAAATCCGTGTTCGAGATTTCTAAGATCAATGCTCAAACGTTACTTCATGAGTAACAGTGCATCTATTTATGTATCCTTTATCTTTTAACGCTAGACCCGAGAATTGGCTACTAGTCACAAGCCAGACCTGTAAAAACAATGGCATAAAATGACTTAATAGATGCATACACGTTTATGATGATAGCATCAATACATCAATGCATTTTCACTGTGTATTGTGTTTTCTGCGCCAACTAAAGGCTTCTTCTTTATTCTCCAATATTTTGGCATGAAGGTGACCCCTTGCAGCCCTTTTCACATTCTCTTCCTTGCTGAGTGACCCCCGGCTCTGTCCTATGAAACGTTGCAATTCGTTTCACATTTCTGTTTTCTAATACAGACGCCCCTTCTTGTATTTTCGGCTCTAGCTGTCTGGCAAGGTAATTCTTTTTTGTTGTCTATTTTTCTGGATTTACATTGGAACAACTGATTTCATTGTGAACATGTTTGATTTACATTCCCACTTTGGTAATCAACGTTTTTTGTATTTCACCATGTGCACTCGCCATTAAAGATGGAGGAACATGGAGACAATAACTTAGCAAGCAGGTCTGACTGAATGAAAAATTATGTATTTTAATGAAGGTTTTATATTCATAAGATTGCGATGAAAGATAAATACTAGGATCTAGTACAACCCATATTCGTGGTATTAAGGCTTTTACCTCTGCCAGAGGAATTCTGAGACCAATAAATGAAGTCCCTAGAAGCCACATTTTCTCAGTCATTTTGAAATAAGGTTTTGTGCCAGGCATCTAGATAGCAGATGTTTCTGAAATCGTCGACAATCTGCTACGCATTAAGCAGCTCAAAGTATTTTGCAAGTTGATGCACATCCTTGCCTGATGTTTATCGATATTTCTTTCCACCATAGAGTTAATCTTTGCTTCAGCTAATACACATAAGGGCTGTAAAAAAAGACATTTAATGGGACAGACACTGAATTGCTCACCGAGGGCTGTCAGGAGTTTCAGTACCACTAGCAGATATTCTTTACCACAGTTATTCCTTTTTCACCCAAAGGCAGAGAAAAGGGTTATTTGTTTTCAATGTCAGTGATAGATAAGATAATGTCCCTCTTTTTGCTATTTACCTAGCTATTTTGGTCTTTATGGAAGTGATGCTACCCAATTCTAATGTATGGCACTCTCTTCCCTTGTTTAAATTATTTCTTTCTCCTTGGTTTATTCAGCTTAAAGCTGTTGCACTTGTAAGTACAATCCAAATAAAACATGACACAATGGTAGTCTAGTTAAAGCAAAACAGGATTTAAATTTAACGGCATTAAAACAAAGGCTTTACTTTTTAAATAAACACTAGGAGATGATGGACTGAGTACTGGAAATTTTCTGACACTCACCCCCAGTCACAGATCTGTATTGAATCCATCATCATTCTTTAGCTCACTTCTCCATCCCAGTTCAGACCCAGCCATATGTAAATCAGTATTGACCCTGTGCCTCATGGTAACAGTCTAACCTGAACAGCGAAGTCAGGTCTTCCCTGGACCGGAAATAAGCCTTCTGGGACCAGCTTCGGGGCACACCCCTCATCAGCCAGGCTAGCTTGAATTCAGTGGCAAAGTGAGCAAGGGACCCATGTCTGGGCATACCCTGCCAACTAAGGGCGAACAAAGCAAACACAAGTAGGTGATGGATGGAGCACTGAAACTTTTGAGACACTGACCCCCAGTCACAGATCTGGGTTGAATCTATCATCATTCTTTAGCTCAATTTACCACCTCAGTTCATACCCAGCCATATGCAAATCAGTCTTGACCCTGTGCCTCATGGGGAACAGTCAAGTCCAAACTGCCAAGCCATCTTTTCCTTTGACCAAAAGCAAGCATCCTGGGACCGGTTTCGTGGTAAAACCCCTCATCAGCCAGGCTAGCTTGAATCCAGTAGCAAACTGAGCAAGGGATCCATGTCTGGGCATACTCTGCCAACTAAGGGTGAACAATGCTAACACAAGGAGATGATGGATGGAGCTCTGAAATGTTTCAGATACTCACCCCCATCACAGATCTGGGTTGAATCAATCATCATACTTTAGCTCACTTCGCTACCCCACTTCAGACCCAGCCATATGCAAATCAGTCTTGACCCTGTGGCTTATGGGAACAGTCCATCCGGAACTGCCAAATCAGGTCTTCCCTGGACTGGAAACAAGCATCCTGGGACCGGATACATTTGTGGGCATTGGTTGTGAGTCTTCATTGAGGTCATTGAGATTGTCATTCAATAGATAGGTCCAACTGGGTGTCCCGGGGGAAATCTGATAACCCCAGCAGTTTTGGGGTTAGCTCCAAGGTTCATTCAATCTTTTGCTCCAATTCTTGGAGAAAGGAGGTGGTAAGGCCAGCCATTTCGGTATATGAGGTCGGGTTGCCTCTAGATGAGCGGGGATTTGGAGCAGGTGATGGAGACTCGATTATCTGGCTGTCATGGCCATGGGTACCGGTCTAGTGGATTTGTGCCACAGTCTCTAGGGTGCTTTCCGCTTTTGGCAATGCTTCCTTGTTGCTCCTATTGATTGAGCTGTCGTACACCATTTTTTTGGAGCTAGATATGATATTGTCGATGTGCACCTCAGGCATGCCATGTAGAGTATCGACTTCCTGCTCTCTCCAGCTTGATGAGTTTGACAGTGATTCCCTTTTGGGAATTTGTAAGCGCTGGGAGGACTCTCCACCTGCACTTGGGTGGCTGGTTGCATGTGAGGTGGACGTGTATGAGCCAGAGAAGCTTCATCCTGAGAGCAGTTACTTTGGTCACCCTGGGTGGTGCTGGAATTGGTGGAATTGCCTCTTTTTAAAAAAAAAAAAAGTGCATGATTGAGTCCCTTTGTGGTGTAGCCTGAAGGGTTTGGTAAACTGTAAAATGTGCTCCCATATGTGGTGTGGGTTCAGAGGTCAGACTCTCTTAATGTCAACAGACGCCAGTCAATATTTCACATTGCTCATGGAGCCAATGCCTAAAACAGCAATAGTTACACACCACTGTGCATAGATGGGCGAAACAAAATTATGACCACTGCACTTGTCCATATCGCTTAAGCTTCTATGAGGCTGCAGGTCAAATCTGTGAGGCAAATTTGCCCTCTTGTAAACGTGTGAATGTATTTCAATGACTCGTCCTCTAAATTTCCTTAAGTCTGCTCACATGTACCAAATATATGAAAATAAAACCAAATGTAGAAGTGAGTGAGCAGTGATAATGCAAACGTGTGACACTTTCCTTCTCAGGTTTTATCTATTTGTAAAATCTTTGTACCAATCCTCGTAAAATTTCCAGTTCATCTTATATATTTTGCATTTGATTACGCTATTGGACCCTGGATTTCTGAAACTGAAATGAGTATCTATTTAGAAAATTCTATTAGACAGATTGCTCCATCATGGATAAGGGTGTAGTTTATTCAATAATGTTATGGGGTGTGACAAGAGATTTCCCAATGAGCAACGAGATGTAGGGTGGGCTGGAGTGACCTCAGTGACTCTGGGCCTGATTCACAAAGGTAAACATAGACTAAAAGTCTAAGTTTACTACTTTTGGTATTCACAAAGGGAAGTTACTAGTTACTCTGCAACTAACAGTGAAGACTCGTCTTTTAAATAACCGAGATAGCATAGTCTATAGCAGCAGTGCAAATGCTGTTGCCTATTTGATGCGTATGTTTCAATATGGTTGTGTGGATCCGTTAGCGCATAGATGGCTTAGCAACTATATTTATTAAGTGTGGATGTATAAACAGCTATTTGAGCACCAAGATGCCCCCAGCGGTGAGCTCTACGTCGCCTCATTTTATGTTACGTTATGTTATGTTATGTTATGTTATCCTATGTTTAGGATGGCTGAATGGATGTAATGATACATGAGAAAATAAATGAAAAAGGGAATAATGGTGTCAGTTGATGGACAGTTAGAGGAGTGGGAGGCTACATTTATGTTCTGATGACTAGTGAATTTGTGCAAACAGAGATAAGTAGAGGAATGGAGAATGCATATGAAAAAGAAATGTGAAAATGTCTGTAAATTGATGGGTATTTCTGAAAGTATATTTTAAGGTTAATTTGCTTGAATGGGTGGATTAAAGTCACTTTGTGTATGGGGTAAATATGTTTGCCAGTAGTGTGTGTATGGATGAGTGTGCATGTGGATGGGTCTTGAGTGTGTGTCCATATGGTTGTTTATTTCAACATGTGGGTGTAAATTACCTTGATGCTGCTGTATTTGGAGCGGATTCCCTTGTGCACACATTGACCTGCAAAACGAGGCTAGTGACTTTGAAGGGCATGCACATTTTTCTACTGCATAAAGAGGCAAAAGAAACCTTTGCAATGGAAAAGCACTGTTACTGAATCTCATCCATCAATCAGGGGTTTTAATGTGCGCTACTCACCTGTGAGAGCCTCAAGGCAAGGATCAAGAATCCTGATAATGTAGAGTTACTGGGAGTCATCTTATGTGCACTTTGGAGTCATACCCCAATGATTTAATAAACTACAACAACAAATATGACACTGCAATGTGGCCACTGCCGGCTGTAATAGAAACTTATCGCAGAATAGAAATGTGCCAACTCAGAATGATGTACAGTATATTGTTGACATTTAAGTTTCATTTCTAAGATACACATTCAACTGTGACTCCAGCAGTTTTGTTACTCATGTGCCCCGTTTCCTCAGAACATTAATTATTTACAGCCCTTTTGAATGTCAAAACATGAACCGATATAGCTACTAATCATTGTGATGCTAATGATCTGTCAGTAAAGTGAACCTGTTTGCACTGAGTAGGTACAAAACCATCACAAACACTGGTGCCAGGACCCACTGGAGAGACAGATTGGTGAACGTACAAGCAGGGCCGAAGGAAAGCAGGCAATGCAGTCCTGGGGTCTTTGAAGAGCTGACTTGAACCTGGTGAAACTGTACAAAGCTTGATTTTGTTTCGATCCAACAACGCCAGAACAAATCACTGATTTTGATTGCAGAACCTATTTATGATACTTCTTATATACATCCGGGAACCTTCACCCAATGGGTTAGGGAGTGCTCTTGAGTCTTTCCCACTCATTAGCTAGTGCTAGGAAGAAATGTGTGACTCCAAAGCACCCGTGAGCTTCTTGAGAAAAGATACCAGGAAGACGCAACCTTTGCACTTGGCATCTGTGACCTGTGGCAAGGACCTGAGGAGGTTGGGCCTCCTTCCACTTGAAATCCAAGGGTAAAAAGATCTCCAAGGACCATAAAACTGATCTGCTGAGTGGTTCTAGGACCATAAAAAGCTGAAGAGGAGATTTGTGTGAAGAATCCAAACTTACCACTGTCAACTGGACCTGTGCTCTACTTTTCTTTTGCCCTCTACCTGACACCCTGGGAGTGTCTGGATACTCCCCCTGACAGCCTCTGGAGTGTACCCCTGTTGTTGATTGGGCTCTGAAAGAAGTTTGGAAACTTTTTCAAAACATTTGGTCCAGAGTTCCACAGGTTCAGAGGGATCGAACATGAAACGCATCCAGTTGGAAGTCCACAACTTTGAATTGAATGTCAGGTATGTACATTGTGGAAAAGAGTTTCTCAACAGAAAGATGACAAAGTCTCTTTTCCAGCTAGAACTTCCAGGACCTACCAGGGCCAATCTACTTGGTGTTTCTTATCCAAGCTCCATTGCGGTCAGCCTCAAATTAATCCTTGGTTCATCTTGACCGTTGACTACCATTTATGCCTTGCCCATTTTAGTGCTATTATCACTCAAATCTTTACAAATTCATGTCTCTTCCTACCCTTACTGGATGTTTTTGGTTTTGAGCTTATTTTGTTCACTACATTGCACTCTATGTTTTATAAATTGGAGTGGAATATTTATATTTTTAACTGGTATGTTGCATCTAAATTAATTACTCATTACCCTTAAATTATGCCTGTATGCTCTGTGACATTGATGCCAGGAAGTGAGCTCAGGTTTAAATTACTGAAACCTTTGACTGCATGCATTATATGTTAGAGACGTTATTATGCATAGTGATCTACCAACCACCTCAACTATAATTTTCTGTTTCACATTGATGCACACCAGATAGCAGATCAAGGAACCCAGAGGTGCTTGCAACGGCAATGGTTCTTGCATTAAGGGGGTCTCTCACATCTGTTGCAGATTTTCTAATCAATTTATCCAGATGTGAACTTGTGTAAAGACCTCTGCCCCTTGTGAAAGGTAGTCTCTTCAGCCCTCCACAAGGGCACGCTATTGTAGCTACAGATCCCTTCTTGATGGGATGGGGTGTCCCACTAGGTGACATGATGGTGGTAGGCTTTTGTTCCATGTCAGAACAGCATCTTCTCATAAATATGATAAAATTACATGTGGCCCACTTTGTCATGATGGCATTTCTTACTTACATCTGGGACACCATTCAGACTATGTCAGACAATGCCACTATTGTCATTAAATCAACTAACAGAGGGGTGGGTGTTCATGGACCAAGTGTGGCAAGGCAACTTGCCTCTTGCAAAGTGAACAGGAAGGGGACTTTTCTTGGTAATGCCTCATCTTGCAGGTTTCCTCGATGTGATAGTATACACTCCCAGACGTATCACACTTGAAGAAAATGCACGGGAACTATACACTGAAGAGATGGAGGTGATACTTTCCATTTAGGTTGGTTCATTCCTGGATATTTTAATTATGGCAGGAAGTGTCCTCAAATGGTTCCATAGGACATGCCTTCAGGTTTAGTTAGTTTCATGACCTGCTGTATATTTTTCTACTGATTCTGCTCCTGTTCAAAGTGTTGCAGAAGGTGCAGGTGTATTGAGTCTAGCTAGTTTTGATTGGCCCAAACTGGACAGGAAGATATGGTATTTTGACATGTTGTCACTTAACATTGGGCCATCTCCCACTCTCCTACACAGGGTGGAATTGCTCTCACAGCAGGATTGTAACGTCCTCTGTCCCAAACTCCAAACAATGAAAGTGCGCATTTAGAGATTAAAACCTTCCTCATAAAGTGATAGATGGCATCTTAGCTGCCAAGAAAGCTGCTATGAACTAACTTTATATGCGTTTCTAGAGCAAATTTATACAAAGTCCTGCCTTTCTATTATTTTCAATTTGCCCTCTCTTTTGCACTACAGGGACTGGAGGTGGCTGTTTGGCTGCCATGTCCCATTTGATTTGTCTTTCTGACCAGCCATTATTAATTAGATTGCAACTAGAGGCACATTTTCTGTAAGCTTTACTTGTTTACTCCCACTCCATGTGTTCACTCCATTAATTGTTTCCATGTAGGATTAGAATCTTATGTTAACTTACCTGATGATATCTCCATTCAAGCCGATGTGTAGTTGCATAGTTCCACAGTATTTTAGTTTCCTACCCCGATGAAATGGTCCTTTTGCACTTGCTCATCCTTATCCAAACAGATACCTCCCTTTCATAAGGGTCATTTTATTACTACCCCATCTTTCTTTCTCGCTCCTCACCCAACCAATGAAAAGGACAAGTTATATAGTCTGACTCCCAGATATGCAGGGTTATAATACATCATTCGCACCTCGCAAGTTAGAGTGGATTTGTAGTTTTTTGTGGTTTCTGCTGGAGCCAAGAAGAACAAGGTGGTCACCAAATGCATAATTTCTTGTTGAGTCATGCCCTATCAAGTTCTGCTATCCCTAGCCATAAGAATCATGCAGAGGGCATTTATGCCCATTCTCTATGACCAATGTTGTGTTTATGGCTCTAACCAAAGCCATTCTGGGTCTCTGCCGAGTGGTCATGAGGTGATCCTTGCCTTCTTTTGCTCAACATTACTACCTCTAAACCCAAACACACTGTAACACATACTTTGGAAGGGCTCTGTTGCATGACTTCCTTGGATCAGCAATATTACATCCCATCTCCCTAGGAGGTATTGTTTTGAAGCACACTCACATGGTGTGGAGTCTAAGAGCAGATGTATCCATCGGAAGATGTTACTTAGACTAATCACCAATATTTCTCATCAACACATAATTTTTCAGAGATTGCTTAC
Source organism: Triturus cristatus (assembly GCF_964204655.1). Lineage (NCBI taxonomy): Eukaryota > Metazoa > Chordata > Amphibia > Caudata > Salamandridae > Triturus > Triturus cristatus. The sequence goes on from NC_140594.1 coordinate 337,746,328, forward strand.
CACCCTTGTAAGGAACATGAATATTGTTTGAAGGAATTAAGAACCCTCTTCAAATATTAATCACAAGCCTTACCAGGCTGACCACAAAAGTCACTGAGTAAACCTCTATTTAACAGTGTGGTAGGTTGGCACACAAACAGTCAGGCTTAACCTCTTCGGTGCCCGTGACGAGCTGGACTCGTCATGGGCCGCGGTGGCGCTGTGCCCATGACGAGTCCAGCTCGTCACAAACCCCGCCCGCTAATGTAACGGCCGGCACAGGGCAGGGAAAGGGGCGGGCACCGAAGGGGTTAAATAAGGGGCACTATGTAAAATAGGTTTGTAGCACCCAAACAATAATAAAGTGAAAGGACAGCAACAACAAAATCCCAAGCCAATTTAGAAGAACAGAGTAAAATTAAAAAGAATGAAATGACACCAAAATGACAAAAATCCAATCAGTAGAACTGGAATTATGAGCTTTTAAAGTTTAAAATAATAATAAAAATAGCTCCAAGAGGCACAAAGCGTCAACTGCAGGTATATGGTCATGCCTGCATGGGGCAAATTCACAAGGTCAGGCCAACTACCGTGGAGCATGGGACAGATACATAACCAGACCTGTCCCACTAGAAGTTTTACCGTATGGCTTTGCTGTAAGGTCGGTGTGGTGTTTTTTGGATCCAGTGAGGCTTCCAGTCAAGAGATGTGTGGCTCTGCATCACTCAGCATTGGATTCAGTAAAATCTTAAGTTGTGAGCTTCATGGCTCTTCAGGTCTCTGCATCAGATATGGTAAAACCTTCAGTTTGCCTGTGAGAAGTGCAGTATGACTTCAACTAAAGGATCAGGAACTTGAGGACAGCACTTGGGGGTGGGAACTCACTCCCGCCCACATAGGCCAGCAGGAGGGGCCAGGCCAGGTCCAGCTGGATTTGGTGAGCTTGGAAGCAGGAAGAACCTCTGGAACTTGTATCCAAGTGGTTCATATAAGATGTCAGCCAACTGACCCTTGGAGTGACTTCTGTGTTCCTGGGATCAAGGGCATCAAGCACAGTTTTCCTTCAGACGTCAGTCAGCAGGGCAGTCCTTCTGCTGAGTCTTCACATGTAAAGGAATGTTCTAATTTCAGATTCTATGGATACCACTTTTATGCTCCGTGGAAGCCTGTGAGTGGGGACACTCCTGTGTCTACCTATAATACTGGTTCAGGTTAGTTCCTCCCTTTCCCTTGAGTTTGATTCCAGCCTGGCTGCAGAAACAAAGGCCTGGCAGGCCGGGGTGTGAGTTACACCTTCCAGTGACAGGGTAGACTTCTTCTGGAGTCAGGAAGGGCTAGATACAATCTTAAGTCTACTCTTTGAAGTAAACTTAGAGCAGGGGCACACCTACTCTACGGCCAACCTGTCAGAAAGACCCACACCTCTCCACACCCAGGTCATTATTCCAGTGTAACCCAGTGTGTTCGTATGGCTACCCAGCCATGCCACAGTGAAAAAAGACGGGAGATTTTTCACTGTGAGTGCATGTAAAATATTTAACTTACATTCAGTATTTTTTAAATACCTTGAGCCATGCCCTATAGGCATTTAGGGCCTACCTTAGGAATGACTTATAGGTGTTAAAAAGAAAGGTTTAGATCAAGTAAAAGGTTTATTTTGTGAGGTAGAAATAGCAGCTTTGAATTGCACTACAGGCTTCAATGGCAGGCCTGAGACAGGCTTTTCAGGGCTTCATTAGTGGTGTACAGTGAGTGCTGCAGTCAACTAGTAGCATTTAATTTACAGGCCCTTGGTGCGAGTAATACCATATGCTAGAGACATATAAGTAAATTAAATGTGCCGATCGTGTGTAAGCCATTTTTACCATGTTTAACAGGAAGAGCACCAGCACTGGTCAGCAGAGGTAAAGAGTCCTAATGCAAACAAAAAGAGGTTCAGTGAAAGAAGGCAAGAAAGAAAGTGCAAATTTCAAACAGCCCCCAATCCTCCACTACGGAAAAGAGCTGTGATTAACAAGAAGAGAGAGTACCATATGTTGTTAGGTCTCGCCTACGCAGCGCGCATGCGTTGCATAGGAAAGAGATCTTTAGCAATCGGCACAGCTTTCCCGGCAAAAACGTGCACGTGTTGCATTGCTTCCAATGGCAACGCGTCCACGTCTGGCGATTCAGTTGCGGGAGCGAGCAGCTGGCGCCATATGTTATCAATTATCATGCCTTACTGCTCGCTCCCGCAAGGGAATCGCGCAGGCCCACTCCTCTCTCCCCTCCCCCTGCTGCCGTGCGAGGCGCGCGCGCTTTTGCATGTTCTTCCTTTTACTAGCAACTGTAACATAATCTACAATTGGTTTTTAACCTGCATGATCGGGGTCGCCTAGCATGTGTATCCGAATAATATTGAAATTATTTGTTTCACCGTCCCCTTTATGAGTGATGCAAGGGGATCATTCTAATTGATTCAGAACTTGGTGCAAATCTTTTCTTTTGAGATGAGATCACAGCCTACACAACTTTAGGGTCACAGAAATATTTCTGGGAGCGAGACTAAATAGAGGAGGAATTTCACTTATTCTGCCGTGGTAGTGAAATATTTGGACTAGACTCGAGCGCTTACAATTTTGAATTGTGACCGCGCGTTGTCTTGTAAGAGTATCAAGTTACGTTGACTCTTCCTTGTGATTTTGGTTGGTTGTCGATGTGGGAGTGCTGTGCCGAACATATGCATCCATTTTTACTTTCTAAAGGCCCAGCTCATCTGTTCCGGCGATATTGTACTTCCGGAGCAGCCGACCGTGGCAGCGGTTCACCGGCCGGCACCTTGAGTGCGATGTTCGTGGACACCGTGTTAATAGTCTTCATCTCCATTTGTACGGCTCTGCTTGCTGAGGGTAAGGACGGCGAATGGCTTAGGGCTACTGCCTTGTAGTGTACGAGGGGAAAAGGGGAGTGGCTTGGGTTTGAGCATGAGTGTCAAGTGGACGAAGGGCTGTAGAGATTACATGAAGCAATGTTTGCCCTTTCATATAGATCAATACCAGGACTAGTGCACTCACTATTGTTGAGGTTTTTCCCGTTTGGACTCCACTCACTCATGATTTATGTACTGTAACCGCTTAATACACGCATCATAATTTTGCACAGGCACACAATCTATACGGTGTACGGAACTTGTATGGGCCTGGTAGCAACAGTGACTTGCTCATGCTTACATGTTTGTACTGTAACATTTACCAGTCTTGTTTATTTTCTTTTTCGTACATGTTTTTCTTATAGAATAAATGTCCTATGTTGTAATATTAATAGACATCTGTTTTGTTATTGTTGCATGTAGATCCACTTCGTTCTTCACCCCAGCCTAGGAGCTTGGGGTTTACGCTTCAAGATAAGGCTAATAAATAGCATTTTGGAATTGTATTACCAAACCAGTGACTGGTTAATAAGCTTACTGGTTCAGTTGTTTAACAAGTTATTCACACAGGTCACCACTTTTGTTTGTTATTTACATGGTGGTACTCGGCTAAAGAATCATCCAGTGAAAGTAGAACACCACTGCAGCGAGTTGCCTTTCTAAAGTAACAATACTTGTTGATAATCAGTTTTGAGGCCCTGGATAATCTTAACTGCGACTAAATGATTTCAATGTATGGACATGTTAGCTGGCACCATGCCTCCAAATTCCAGCCATTAGTTGTCCAGATCCCACGACGGTGCGCTAGAAAAACTGAATTGCTATTGTTGTTGTTTTCAGATACTGCCCCCTGTAGCGTTCTAGTGGTTAGCCGCGTAGACCCCATAGAGATCCCAACCCGGAACCATACACGAACATTGTAGCACCTTCTGGCCAGGCGTGGCCAGAAGGCTTTAAATAAAGGGACCGGATTCGCTCGTGACTTCCGGTCCATACCAGTGTCCCATGTGTCCGTGTCAATTCTTCTACTTAGCGTAATAACGTAGCTATTTACCCCGGTTGCCTTCGCCCTGCTTCCACGACCCAACTCTGGCGACGACGGTGTGAGAGTGGGAGACCCCTCACCTCTTCTGTGGATTCTCAGCTGCCAATGGTGAGACCTGGTCACGCAGCTCGGTGACTCCTGCCGCGTGGGCTCCGCTTTGCCGGCGGATCGGGGTGCGCGACGACGCCCGCGGGCAGTGTCAGGTGAGCCCTGCCTTCGCTCCCTGTGTCATCATTCTGCGTCTGTCAGCAACGCTCTGGCTCCCGCTGCCCCGAGACCCCGCAGCCCTGGATGCGCGCGGAGGCCGACGATCTTCAAGGAGGGGCGCGCATGCGCAGCAACGACCTTCTCCTGCCCGGAGTATGAAGCGCGTCTGAGCCGGTTGACAGCGCTCCAAGTACGAAACACCCCAGCGGTGATTACCTGCCGTGCACCGGCGGAGGCAGTGTATCAGACACGTGCACACATAATAGCCAAACCAGCATTGGCAAAGTCACAAGGAGTCTCCAAAGGGCTGCCAAGCACGAGGGAAGGAATAGACTGGTTTTTCTACACAAAAGCTTTGGGAAGGTCTCACAAGCAGGCAGTACGAAGAGGCCTCCAGGCATCCAACGCCCTGCAGACCCCAGGCACGAGGAAGGGCCGTGTAGAGTGCTGCAAGATCAATAGGCAGCGGTGTATTACTAAAAAAAATAATAATAATACTAATAACAAAAACAAGAGAACACCACTCGAGAGAGGGACAACGTCCCAAGAAGAAAAGAGTACAGTGGGCCGGAACAAGGAACACGAGACACAAAATCACGTCGCAGTGATAGACAAAGGCATGGCAGACAAGGGAGCCACGAAGCACAACCATGACGGACCAAACAGGGGCAGCAGCAGCCCCTTTGCAAGCAGCAGCAGCAGTTCCAGCAACACCGGTGCATTCTCAAGTGAGTGCCCTACCGCCGTCAAGAGGTCGTTGTTGCTACATTTCGCAGGGGATGAGATATACAAGCTCTTCAAGCACCTACCGAACACGGGAGCCCCCACAGATTACGACGCAGCGGTTAGGGCACTCAATGCCCATTTTGACCCGCAATTAAATCCCGATTATGAACGTTTTAAACTGCGGCAGGCCCGCCAAAGGGAAGGAGAGTCAATGGATGCGTTCCACGCACGTTTAAGAGAGATAGCCAGCACGTACACAGAGGATGATCAAGTCAAGGACGTGCGCGCACAGCTTATCCAAGGGTGCCGAAACAAGACACTGAGAACGCTCATTCTCCGACAACCAAGAATCTCATTGGAAGACATGCTTGTCCTGGCACGGTCAAATGACCTGTCCGAGGTCCGGTCCACAGCAATGGAAGTGGCGCTCATGCCCACGGCAAGCTCGGCAGTAGCCATCAAGACAGAACAGGCAGATGCAGCATACACCCCAGGGCATAGCAGCCGAGGGCGGTGGCCCACAAGGAGACCGTGGCAGTCACAGTGCGGATATTGCGGCAAAGAAGAGCACGCCCCGAACGAGTGCCCGGCTCAAGGAAAGACTTGCTCAAAGTGCGGCATTCCGAATCACTTCTCCAGTGTATGCCGAGGGGGCATGCGAGGCAGAGGGAGTGCTGGACGACGACCACCGACCAAAGCAGTGAGACACCTCTCACTGGAAGAGGCCGACTCAGCACGAACACTAAAGGTGTCCCCATAGCACAGAGGATACCTCGAAGACCCATCCACTGATGAAGAGGAGGAATGCCTGCTCATATCATTTGCAAGCGACCTGAAACGGAGGTGACATCCTCAACCGACATGTGCAATTGAGATCGCAGGATCCCCCGTCACAGCCCTAATTGACACCGGAGCCTCGGTCAATGTGATGGGGAGCCAACACTACAAGAGACTAAACCCAAGACCCCAACTCACACCGTCCAAGGTAAAGATTCTAACGAATGGGAGCCAGACGCCCCTGCCGCTAAAAGGGAAAATGACAGTACAGGTGAAGTCAGAAAGTCATGAAGTAACAATTACGTTCCACGTTGTCGACAAAGAGGCAGATATCCTGGTGGGGAGTCACACTGCGGAAGATTTAAGTCTAGTGACGTTCGCAAATGCAGTAAGAGTACTCCAAACAGAAGACATCCTAGAGCTATTTCCACAATTGTTCAAAGGGCTAGGGAGCATGAAACGACCTCCGGTGCGACTGCACATCGACACGTCGGTGAAGCCCGTAGCCCTACGGCACAGACACATCCCATTTCATGTACGGCCATTGGTGGAGCAAGAGTTAATCAAACTTAAACAACAAGGGGTGATAGAGAAAGTGACCGGACCCACCCCCTGGGTGTCACCCATGGTCATCGCTGAGAAGCCGAAACAGCCAGGGCAAATCAGGTTCTGTATAGACATGCGCATGCCTAACCAGGCAATCCGTCGGGAGAGGCATTTAACACCAACCATAGACAACATCCTTGCGGACCTCAATGGGTCCCGGTGGTTCTCCAAATTGGACCTCAATGCAGGATACCACCAGTTAAGGTTGGCTGAGGAAAGCCGGTACATAACTACTTTTTCAACACACCTGGGGCTCAGACGATATAAGAGACTAAATTTCGGAATATCTTCAGCTGCCGAGATCTTCCAAAACGCAGTCCGGGATGTCCTGTCTGGACTTCAAGGGGTGTTAAATGTCAGTGATGACATCTTAATTCACTCAGCAACTCTGGAAGACCATCACCGGCGGTTCAGAGCCACGCTACATCGCCTGGTAGAACACGGGGTAACTCTACACAAGGAGAAGTGTCAGTTCTTTAAAAAGACCATCAAATTCTTTGGGCACGTGTTCAGCCAAGAAGGTGTTAAAGTAGACCCCCGGAAGTCGCAAGCGATTCAGCTAGCTCCAGCCCCCACCACGACGTCAGAAGTCCGAAGTTTTCTAGGTATGGCAACATACTGTGGGAGGTTCATAACCAACCTCCCAACGGTCGCTGAGCTTTTACGGAACCTGATGAAGAAAGACAGCACGTGGAAGTGTGGCCCAGAAGAACAAGAAGCCTTCGGCAAGGTAAAGTCCACATTACTAGAAAAGACGACTATGGCATGCTTCGACACCAAGCGTCCAACTGAGCTAATAGTGGACTCCAGCCCTGTAGGCCTTGGAGCACTGCTGTCCCAGGAAACAAACCCAGGAACATGGGTCCCACTAGCGTTCGCCAGTAAATCCTTGACGGCAACAGAGACAAGATACTCCCAAATTGAACGGGAAGCACTGGCCATCAAGTGGGCCTGCAACCATTTTCACCTGTATCTTAGCGGACACCCGTTCCACGTGGTAACAGATCACCAGCCCCTTGTCCCGCTATTCAAAGGAACTGCACCTCACCCGCCGCCGCGGATCGAACGGTGGGTGATCCAACTCCAGCATTACCAATTTGATCTAGTTTACAGGCCTGGTGCCAAAAATCCAGCAGACTTCTTGTCACGCCACCCAGTGGTTGACCCTGAAGAAACCCACGACCAAGAGCAGCTAATGGAGGAATTCGTCAACATGGTCACCCAGTGGGCGTGCCCACGAGCCCTGACGCTGTCAGAAATTGAAACGCACACCCAGTCCGACAAGGTTCTGAAGAAGGTGCTGGAAGTGATAAAAAAAGGCTCATGGGCAGGGTTTCTCCAGGACGTCAGTGGATGGACCGAAACGGACCGAGCTCACCTTGGGAAGGTATGGCGAGTCCACGAAGAGCTGAGCGCCGAAGCGAGCGGGGTAGTGCTAAGGGATCGCGCATTGTCATGCCCCTAACCCTTCAGGACCAAGTAACGGCCCTAGCTCATGATGGCCACCAAGGCACCAGGAGGATAAAAGCCAGGCTGAGGGAAAAGATCTGGTTCCCAAATCTAGAAGAAATTGTAGAAGAGTTTGTGCGCAGGTGCCGGGCATGTCAGTTGACCGGATGCTCGGAAGCTCCAGCCCCGGTGATCACTGAGGAACTGGCACCGTCGCCCTGGGCATGGCTTAGTCTTGACTTCGGGAGTTTCCCCGATGGGCAAGTGACAGCTGTCCTGATAGATGGATACACAAAATACCCAGTGGTGGAAGTACTTCCGTCAACTGTGTTCGATCACCTACTACCAATGCTGGACAAGACATTTGCACTCTTTGGACTACCGCAGGTAGTCAAAACGGACAATGGACCACCATTCCAAGGGCACGAGTTCAAGGATTTTCTGGGGCGTTTAGGCGTCAAACATCATCGCATCACGCCGCAGTGGCCCCAAGCAAACGGAGAGGTCGAAAGGTTCATGCGGACATTGAACAAAGTGCTACGAATATCTGTGGCTTAACAATCCGACCAGGAAGTCGCGCTCCAAAGGTTCCTGCGGGAATACCGGAGCACTCCGCACTGCACCACTCAAAGATCTCCATGGTCACTGATGCTAGCTGGGCAACGGCGGGACAACATTCCCATAGCAGATAACTGGGAGCCAGAACTGTACGATCCGGTGGGCACGCAGGCAAGGAGAACAGCCAATAATGATAAGGCGAGTAGGAAGAGACGATCACAAGTTCGGCAGATGACACCAGGCTGCGTGGTGCTAGTAAGGAATCATCGTAGCGGGGGAAAATTCTGCACACCTTATGAACCAGGACTATGGGTAGTCAAGAGCGTGAAGGGCATGGCAGTAACAGCCAAAAGAGATGGGGAAGTCATCACTCAAAACATCTTGTGGTTCAAGAGAGTGCCTGATTCAAGAGGAGAGAGGCCAATGGTTGAGGAGGGCCCCTGCAGAAGCCATCGTCAGCTAGGCGGAAGCCCAAGCGCGACAAGCAACCCGAGCATGGACGGAGCAGGTCAGGAGAGTCCCAGGGATCTTAGGTCAGAGGAAAGATCGACGGTGGAAGAACCAATAAACCCAAGAGATGACTACCAATGACATCGGTACAACCTGAGGCCCCATCCAAAGCCCAATCAAAGGCTCACTGACTATGTGTGTTAATTTCATTTCTGTTTATTCAGACTGATCTGGGATGGGATGTAGCGGTCTAGTGGTTAGCCACGTAGACCCCATAGAGACCCCAACCCGGAACCATACACGAACATTGTAGCACCTTCTGGCCAGGCGTGGCCAGAAGGCTTTAAATAAAGGGACCGGAGTCGCTCGTGACTTCCGGTCCATACCAGTGTCCCATGTGAACGTCTCAATTCTTCTACCAAGTGTAATAACGTAGCTATTTACCCTGGTGGCCTTTGCCCTGGTTCCACGACCCAACACCCTCCTCTGCTGCTCCGCCCCCCACCCCCCAAAGTGACCATTGTGGATTAGAGAGAATTCAGAATAATATAAAGAACACCATTTTATGTAAGCTCTCCGATTTTTCTTTAAACACTTAGTGCACCCACAGTATCAGGATATCTGCTGCCTTAATACCGCCATCTACTTCTCTGTGCACAAGCCCAGTCGATGTTCTAGACCATCTATTTTGTTTCTTCTGTAGCAGTCTTGGCCCATTGACTATGCCCAACATGTGAAACAGTATCCGTGATGGAACTGAAGACCTCAAGTTCCAGTACTTTCAGACACTTGCACCTGAGTGACCCCAAGGCTTCTTGAAACTTGAACCCTAATTTAACTTAGTGGCATGCATTAATATGTTTTATTTTTCGTCTTGTACTTTATATTAAATCGTGGTTGGGCCGAAAAATCCTTGTTTTTTCTCCGTTAATCACAACTTTAAGTAATCTTTCGCCACTTTAAATACTCTTTTGCTTAAACCATAAATGAAACGCACATTATTTACATAGTGGATATGGCCAGTTTTGATTGTGATAAACTGTGCACACTGTATTTAATTGCAACTTTCCCCCTATCTTACGCAGTAAGGACTGCTTTCCTACAGCTGTCGCTGAAGATTCCAGGAGACATCATGGGTCTATGTTTAGCATTGTATTTCCAATATCCTGTGTCTTGATCCAGTTGAAAAAGTAGGCATTTTCAACTCTGATACTGCTCGATGAGCTCTACATATAGCAAGAGCAGGTAAAAAGTCTCATCTAGTCCATCACTGAGGCAATCGGTGGAGATCTAGGTTTGGGCATAATGTGAAATTGGAAGCCTTAAAATAATATCTTATTAACCACATCCTATGTTGCCAACATTTACATGAGATAAAATGACTATAACAAAAATGTATTAAAACATTAAGAGGTAACATGTTAAATGGCCATAATTAGAGTGTGAGACCGACTAGAATTGAAAGAAGCATTGGAATAGCCAATAGGTCTCGCCTTTGGGACCTTATAAGTGTTTAGCCATGCAACAGTTGATGTTGTTGCACCAAGGATATTGTGCTGCATAACTAAATACTTATAAGGTCCCAAAAGCGAGACCTATTGGCTATGCCAATGCTTGTTTTTGTCTCTGTAATTGATGTTCTTCCTATGAAGGAGTTTCGGCTGAAGCCACAAGCCAGCACCTGCAGCATGCGGAGCTATTGTTGGGAAAAGTTTTCGGAGTAGTCTGGTGCCTGGAGGGATACTCCTAAAGTGAGGAATCTGCAGGAAGAGTATGGATTCATCAAAATGATTATAATAGAAAATAATACACGTTATCTTCGCTGTGGGGTTCAGTCCTTCAAAGAAGCTGTGGTCACCCCTGCGAAAAGCAAACAAATAAACCTGACTTGGGCATAAAGCTCCCTTATTTTCATAAAAATGTTCCATGGAGCAGCATTCTGAGCGTGTTTTATATGCCTCTTCTGGTCTGTGCAGCAGGGACCCATAGGTTTTACCCGAAAACATTGAAAAACGTCGAAAGGACTCTTTGATCATAAAAAATGCCTGACACAAGAGACACCCAGGAGTGTACTGTCATCCGGCAATATTCGTGTGAACTAAAATATGACATCCTGAGCAATGCCCTTTACACTGGTACCTGTCACGGAGCCGAACTGAAAGAGGCAAAAATAAGGACTGCTGTCATCTATGGCGAGGTCTTACTGCAGGGGACGGCTGTCAGATCTGCATCCAGCCGCACCGGCAAAAGGAGGGATGAAAACTCGCACCCGGGCGGTTTCTTTGCAAAAATGTGTTAGAAATTCTGACATTTTCCATACTTTACAGAAACATGTCAAAGAGACGGGGAAATATAGGAGAAATATGGATGATCAAACAGTTCCCAAAGAATTCATGCGCTCCGTCCTAGGTTTTATATTCATTCATAATGTAAGTGCTGGACAAGGAGTGAACCAACAGCATGGCAAACATGACAACTCTACATATACTTCAACGACACTGAGCATAAATGGAGCCTCCGCCATTATAATGATGAACCTCGGGTAATTTGTTAAAAAGTCACGCACTGCAGCGCGACAACCAAGGACGCTGCACCGAATTGCGTGAACGGGAGACAGCGGGACCATGTCATTAAATATGGGGCTGATGCTCCCTTTCCCATCGCGTGCACTCTTTCAGGCTGCCTAGCACCATGTGCGCACCTTTCCACAATAGTGCAAGGTAACGTCGCGTATGGGTTTTGAACTCAACAAAATACAAAGCTTTGACATATTTTGAAACGTGCCTAACTTTGCATTTGCGCGGTACAGTAGAGCACACAAGCAAAGTAAGAAAAGATTTGAGGAAAGCAAACTGTTCTGAAACGCCTCGATGAGTTGTGAAGTGTTGGTACAAAGACACGTCTACCTTTCGAGTGGATAAGGTTTTGAGTCAGACTTCATATGTGGCTGCATGGAGACGCCCTTCTGCCACCTGTTGGGCGCCCCCATAACGCAGAGTAGCACAAATCACTACTATGTGATAATTCAGTGCTACTTTGCTACACAAAGCAAACGAAATCCTAATTGAAGACTATGCACAGGTTTGTATCACTATTTCGCACACTGCACCAGCGCAGAGCTCTGATAAATTTGGATCCTCTTGATTTTACAAGGGTGTGTTTGACGAAAGGTATCACTGAAGGTACAAATTAAGCATACTTATAATAGAGAGGTAAAGTCCCATGGGAATAGATGCCTCTTCTTCTGTGAAGGTATTGTCATCCAGGGTACATAAAATACACTTGTGTATTCCAGATAACATGTTTAAAGAGATACAATAGTTTTATTTCTGCTTATGCAACAATGTTGATGAGCCAACTGTGGTTGAGGTTGGGTGCATTTTGAGAAAAAAACAACTGTGAAATCGTTTAAGCATACGAAATGCTCATGCACCCCTCATGTGGCCTTTTCTGGCTTCAGACCTGAATCACCCAGTACTGTAACAAGCAACTGGTTCATAGAAGGAGTAGAGAAGTTCCGTATCTGCTTTTAAGAAAAGCTAAATGGCCACATGGCGCTTCACACTTGGATAATGGAGTTTTGTAATCTGCAGTTGGGGTATAGAGAAACTATTCAGCTGCCTTCAGAAAGAACCAATCGTGTACTGCCTTACAGAGGCAAGGAGCTCTCAAGTTTGGATGCGGTAAGAAAATACACTGACACTGTTACCACCATTCCATTGTGAGGACTGAGGTGTTCTTGAGCACTTGTCAACCTTCTCTTTTTACATGGTCCATTGACCCTCTTTTAAACCTCAGCATGAAGCTTCCACTGCTTGATGACTATGTAACTACAGTTGAGTTATGGTTGTAGATTAGCTCTCTGTATGGGAATGACAGCCATGAAATCATTGTCCAAGATTGCTTCAGAGAAAATCAAAAATAAATAACTTCAGACTATCTACCCTAGGCTAGCAAAACTCTAGGTGAATTTCCAAAAAGAGGAACACTTTTTCTGGAAAAAGAAACACAAAGAGAAGTGGACAAGAAAATGTTAATAACCAAACAGGGGTGAGAGTAATGGAAAGGGGAGGAGGTATTTGGGTACCAGAGTCAAATTACTAGAGTATAAGTAGTGATACGGTAGAGGCATGAGGATGTAGGCAGGGGTAACAGTATAATTGGAAGAAGTAAATGAATGTAAGCAGTAGTAGATATACTAGAGTATACATAGGGTCCGATTTCGATGTCGGATGGACGTGAGTCCGTCTGACATCGATTTGGAACTGGGACCGACTGCCTCCTGTCGGTGGTCCCAAACCACCAATTAGGATGCGACCAACACTGTTTGGTCGCAATCTTATAATTTACAATGGGAACATAGATTCCATCTGGAATGCATGCTCTCATTGTAAAGAGCAGAGGTGCATTTCAGCCCTGCACCCTGAGGCAGGCACCTCAAGGTGCCTGCCACAGGCTGCAGGGATCAACAGAGGGGCACCTTAGGTGCCCACTCGGCCACCATCCGGAGACCTTGCACCCATGGGGGCACTGCTGGGGGTCCCCAAAGTTGACTTCCCACAACCTATCTGTGTCAGAAAGGCCCGCACAGAAAGGCTGTCGGAATCGGACATCGTACTCCCTCGGGAGCAAAGAGACACCCTTGGCACTTCTGGCCCCTTTCTAAAAGGCAGACGAGATCTCTGAGTCCATCGGAAGCCATTCGGGAAGCCCGTTTGGATTATTTTCCGGCTGACCGCATCATAATTGGTCGGTCGGAAATTAATCGAAACGGGACATTACGATGCGGTTGGAACTTCTCTGACCGACGGTCGGCGCCGTTTCCGACTGCATCGTAATTGGCCCCATGGAAGGAGGTGAATTAAGATATTTGGGTTAGAGGGTATTAGATATTGAGGGACAATGGTATAGGTAGGGTTAGAGATACCAGGCTGCATGCAAGAGAGGATGAACTAGAATCTAACAGGGCACATGTAGAAAAGAAGGGTCAGATTAAGAGTACGGCAGTCTTTGACCGCCGTACTCACGGTGGCGCATCAATGGGGGTCCTGCGTCCACTCTATTCTAAGGCGGCTTTTTGGACTGTCTACCACTGCGTCGGCTGCGCCAGGGAACTGTTGCTCCCTGGTGGTGGCGCAGCGCACAGGTCTATATACTATGCAAAGCTGGACCGCCGCAGTCTGCTGAGCATATTATGAGTTTCCCCTCTGCCAGCCTTTTCAGGGTAGGCTCACCGCCATTAAAAGGTTGGTGGAGAGGAAACAAAGAGTACGCGACAAGGCTCCCAAGACCCACCCCGATATGGATGCATTCAGGTGGGCACAACATGTGCCCCCCTGTTTTCATTTATCCCAAGTTCCAGCACGGCATGGACTTCACAGTCCATGCCTTTCTAGAACTTCTTTTGCGTTCCCATTGCAGTGCCTGTTTTCATGGCACTGCCCTGAGGACAGCAAAAGAAAGGACCAAAAAAGCCCGCCAGATACGAGATGTACTCGTAATCTGGCAGGCAGTCCCTTCACAGCTTTGGGTGTGCTGAGCTGGCGCAGCACCACCAAAGTCATAATTGGCCCCAAAGTCTCTAGTTGCCAGAGGTTTGCACCCTGTCAGATTAGGGACCACAATCCTAGTCAAGGTAAGCTAGATACACACTTTAAATTAACTTGTGCTCACCCTCGGGTAGCTTGGCACAGAGCAGGCAGGCTTAATTTAAGAGGCAATGAGTAAAGTATTTGTGCATGACGCCCACACAGTAACACAAAGAAAAGACCACAAAAAGTTTTCACAGAGGTTTAGAAAAAAGATAATGTTCATCTGAACAAAACAAGACCAGAATGACAAAAATCCAATAAGCAGAAGTTGAGATATTAATTTTTAAACAATACACAAAAAATAGTGCTCAGAAATCACTAGCGGTCGAAAGGTTTTACTTGAGTTCACAAGGGGCAAGTACAAATCCAAAGTTCAGGCCGAACGTGATTGAGGACAGGCCGGCTACAGGTCCCAGAAAGGGCCTGCTGAAGAATTACCTTGGCTGGAGTAAGTGTCAACATCAAAATCATACTGTGTCATTGTCGAGCTACGCAAAAAGGGCCCTGCGTCATCGTCAAGGTCTGTTGAAGTAAATGCAATGTGTAGTCGTCAAGCTGAACAGAGTGTTGTTGTCGAAGCTGCGGAGTCTGTGGAACTGCTATCTTCAAGCAATCTCTGCGTTGAAGGGTGATGTGGCAGAATTTCTCACACAGTCAAGGAAATGCATGACTATTTGCAGAAACCAGCTGCAGAACCCATATTTTAGGCCCATGACCGGAGGGGGCACCTCAGGCAAGAGTAGAACCCACAGTTGACAGAGTCCAGCAGCACCAGAAGGATTGCAGGAAGTCTTTTGTGCCCTTGGAGTCACTCTGGGTTCAATTGAGATGGGTCCAGTCCTTGTCCTCAGCAGGGCAGAGATCAGCAAACAACAGGGCCGGTCAGCAAAGCAGAGAAGCAGCTCCTCGGAATAGACAGTCAAGGCAAAGTGGCAAGCCTTACAGCACAGCAGTCTTTTCTCCAACAGAGTTTTTCCCATTTCCAGTAGAGTACTGATTTGGTAGGACAGAGCTCCAGTACTTATACCAATATTTCCTTTGGTGTAGGGGGTTACTTCAAAGGAGCTCTCTTTAGCCATCCCTGGGTTCTATCCTCCAGTGCAAGGTGGGGCTCCATTTGTACACTTGGGATTCCCGTTGTAGTGTCCATGCTCGTAGCACTCATAGCACTTATTGGGATTGGGCTGCTGACCTTCTTCAGGATAAATTTTCTTCTGATGGCCAGATCAGGAATGAGAACCAGACTCTTCCCCTGTTAGGTTGTGTGGGCCTTTAGAGAACTCTGTCTACCCCCTATTTCTTCTGTTTGGGAACCCTGACCACCATTTTGGGAATCACCCCCATGCCCTCATGGACACTCTGGTGCTGATCGCCTCCTATGCACGTTTCCTGGGGTCAGTTTATTTCCGATCAAACATGTGTTGGTGAGCTCTGGAAAACAAATATCAAGCATATGCTCCTTCAAAATCAAGTTGTACACACTTGAATAATCATCAACCTTGCTGCCTCTCACTAAGCCCTTCAGATTCTTGCTGGCATAATCCAAGAAATCCACTCATGTCTGTGAAGAGATCCTGTCTTTGCCCCTGAACCTGAGTCTATACCTCTCAGGGGAAAGTACAAACCTACTGACTAGTATGGCCTTCATTGCAGTGTAGCACGCTTGGCTCTCTGTCTCTAGTGTAAGGACTGTGTCCCTCCCCACCGTGGGCATATACCTCCACAAACTACCACCCCAGAAATCCTCGGGGACCTTGTGCGCTCTCAGAGCCACTACATATGCTGTGAACCATTTATCTATGTCATCCCCTCTAAATAACTGGGCACCAAATTCTTTGTAAAGCTCACTCTGGACTAACCAGCAGCCACTGTAGGTATGCTGCCACCATTGCTGTTGCTGATTTCCACTTGTAAAGCTCTTATTTGAAGATCTCTGAAGTTGAGATCATGGGTAAGTTTCCTCTCCTCCATGGCCAGCCTCCATTCTTCATGAGCCTGCTTCACCTTTTCAAGCTCTAACTTTCATTTTCTTTCTGCCCTTCTGTCTACCAGCTCCTCAGGTGACAGTTATTTTGAGGACACACTGCTCCTTGCTCTGGTAACCACTACTGCTCTTGGCAGGTCGTTGGCCCCTTCCACAGGCGGTTCCAGAACCACTTCAGACTCCAGATGCAGGTCACCCACCTCCTCAGGGATCTCCTGCCCCTCCTCTGGGATGTCATCCCAATTGCATCATGAGTCTCTGCCCAGGCACTCAAAACTTTCTGTAAATGCACCTTGCACAAACTTGCAGACATTTTCAGCTGCTGTACAGAGTATCATTTTATCCTGGCCAGCTGAAACTCAATTCCTGCAGGTTCGCCTTCTCCAGAGAGAGACATAATTTGGCAGAAAAATCAAAAAGACCAATCAGGGAGAATTGAAAAAGACTTGTTTGGTCTTAATTACAGGGTTGTAGTGAACACTGAATTACTATATGTTATTGGAAAAGTCCTAACCTCGCCACTGATCACCAAAGCTGGAAATCCTAGTCAGGGTGATCTAGATATACACTTCAAATTAACCTGTGATCACCCTTTGGTAGCTTGGCAAAGAGCAGGCTTAACTTAAGAGGCAATGTTTAATGCATTTGTGCAACTCACAAACACAGTAACACAATGAAAACACCACAAAGGTTACTTGAGGTCGGGATGGACCAGTACAAATCTTAAGTTCAGACTGACTGTGATAGAGGGTAGGCTGGATACAGGACTTCAACAGGTCCCACTGAAGAAATACCTTGGCTGGGGCAAGTGTTGACGTTGAGAGCCTACTGCTCAGTTGTCGAGCCACTCAAAGGGGGTCTGTATTGTCATCGAGCTCTGTTGAAGTGAATACAATGTGTCATCATGGAGCCATGTCAAGCGTTGTCATCGGGCCACTCAGGCTGTGTAACCGCTGTCATCAAGAAGCCTCTGTATCGGCCTCAAAGGGTGATGCAGCAACATTTTTCACACACTTGAGGTACTGTGTTGGTTTTTTCAGAAATCCGCAACAGAACTCACTTCTGAAGTCTAAGACCGGAAGGAACACCTCAGGCAAGGTGTAGGACTCACAGATGGCAGAGTCCAGCAGCACCAGCAAAATTGAAGGAAGTCTTTTATGTCCCAGAGGCTTCAGAAAACAGGAGGCAAGCCCTTAACATCCCTCTGAGTTCAAGTCCTTACCCTCTAAAGGTCAGCAAGTAGCAGGGCTGCTCAACAAAGCAAAGAAGCAGTTCCTCAGAACAGTCAGTCAAGGCTAAGTGGCAATCCTTGTAGAACTGCAGTCTTTAATCCAGCAGAGTTCTTCCCAGGTTGAGTAGTGTACTGATTTGGTGGGGTCAGAGCCCCAGTACTTATACCCAAAATTGCCTTTGATGGAGGGGGTTACTTCAAAGGAGCTCTCTGAAATGCACAAAGATCCCCTTAAACCCAGTCTAGTGTCAGCTCCTTACATTCCTCCCTGCCCAGGAAGGCCCATCAGAATGCGGATGAATGTAGATGCGTGCTCAAAATGCAGATGAGCTTCAACTTCCTGTGTCTAGAAGAAATGCACAAAGAGTAGCTGTCACCCAGCTCAGCTTTCTAAAAGTGGCATTTATAAATTGTAATGTCAAATCCAACTTTACCACTATAGAGGATTTATCACTACCATTCCAAAGATGTGAAAGACGATTTAGCCACTCCTTTCTAATCAGGAATTACAGCTTAAAAGTGTTTTAAGGAATTCCCAATGCTAGCCTCACAGTAGTGAAAAACGAATGTAGATGTTTGTCACTACCAGGACAAGTAAAACTTAAAAGTGCATGTCCTACCTTTTAGTTACACAGCGCCCTGGACATAGGGCTGCCTCGAGCCTGAGTTAGGGGTGACCTATGTGTAATAAAGGGGAGGTTAAGGCTCAGCAATACGTTTTAAATGCCAAGTCCGAGTGGCATTAAACTGCACACACAGGTCTTATGCTTGCAATGCCAGGCATAGGATAGGTTTGAAAGGGGACTTGTATGGGTGGCAAAATCAGTGCTGTAGGCTCACTAGTAGACACAAGGAGATGCTGGATGGAGTGCTGAAACTTTTCAGACACTCACCCCCAGTCACAGAGCTGGGTTGAATCCATCATCATTCTTTAGCTCACTTCACCACCCCAGTTCAGACTCAGCTATATGTAAATCAGTCTTGACCCTGTGCCTCACAGGAACAGTCCAGCCCGAACGGCCAAGTCAGGTCTTTCCTGGAATGGAAACAAGCATCTTGGGACCGGTTTCGGGGTAACATCCCTCATCAGCCAGGCTAGTTTGAATCCAGAAGCATTTAGATTACAGGCCATGGCTACATGGTATACCACCTTACAAGGAACTTACAGTAAAACTAAGGGCCTCATTACGATGTTGGGTGGAATCTTTCTACCCGACACTGTCTCGTAATCGGGACCAACGACTCGCGACAGAACACCGTTTGGTCGGAGTCTGGTTGACTTCTATGGGAGCCCGTATTCCGTCTGCCAACACAGGCTCCTATGGGGAAATGGGTTGTGTGTGGAAAACCCTGCACGCTGTCACAGGCACCCCATTGTGCCTGCTTCACTGTGCAGGGATTTACAGGGGAGTGTCTTAGGTACCCCCTGGGCTCCCAACCAGAGGCCGCAGGATAAAGAGGGGGCTGCCAGGGGCCCCAAAAGTCAGTTTCCAGCAGCCTTTTTGTGTCGGACGGGCCAAATCGGAAAGGCTGTTGGAAATTGGCATCATATTCGCTTGGTCGGAAACACTGTCGATGCGGTTCCGACCGACACAAATTCCCAGAGAGCCAGTCAGAAGTGATTCGGAAAGACAGTGCGGGTTGCAATCCGACCGCGAACATTGTAATTGGTTCCGACATGGTCAAGGAAATTCCAAATGTCGGAAGGAGGCTTTCCACCCGACATCGTAATGAGACCCTCAATCTGTCAATCAGGCACATACCAATGTCATCATGTTTTAGAAGAGAAGCAAATGCACTTTAGTACTGGGAAGCAGTGGTAAAGTGCTCACAGTCCTAAGGACAGGAAAAATACAGCAAAAAGTGGAGGTAAGTAGGTAGAGTTAGGTAGGATGACAGGTCTAACACGTGGGTATTGGCAGCTCTTTTAGTAAAAGTGTTTGAGTAGATGTAAGGGTAATAGAATGTAAGTGAATGTTGAGGTGGTATGGTTTAGGTAGTATGAGAGGTACTAGGGTAAAGGTAAGTTAGGGGTATTAGGGTAAAGGTAGCGGTAGAGATTCTCAGGTAGGGATGAGGTAGGAGGGCATATGTATCCTAGTGATGCTTAGATGTATTTGTGTCAGAGGGAAAAATGTATAGATCGGGGAGTTACACCGCCACCCCCCAGTGTACATGTAAAATAGAGGTATTAGGGTACAAACTGCTGTGGAAGTATGAAGGTCTTACCACTGGTAGAGGTGCATGGTCATGGGTCAGGGTAGTACTGAAATGTTGTGGGTAGAGATAAGTGTACTAGGGTATAGAAAGGTTTAAATGTACTATGGTATAGGTTTGGGTAGATTACTAGAGTATAGGTAGGAGTATAAATAATAGGATAAACGCATGTGTAAATTTACTAGGGTAAGAGTAAAGATATGATGGTACTGGTAGGGATGCAGAAACAAGAGCTGTTTCGGAAGCGGGAGATGTAAAAGGAGATAGGACTGGTAAAGATTCAAGGGTATTTTTTGCAGCTGTATAAACTGGGGAGCATAGGCATGGAAAGAAGTAGTAGGTAATCATATGGGTAGATGTAAAAGGTTGTAGGCAGGACTTGAAGTATGTATGGTAGCTATAGACGGGTTTAGGTAGTAGTAGGGGTAGATGTATAAGAGTTTAGATAGAAGTAGGGGAGAGAGGAAAAGCAAAAACAAAGTAAAGGGAGAAGAAGGGGGGATCAGCAAGGATAAATGAAGAGTGTTACAGAGAGGAAGAAATAGAAGAGAGTTAAACAGAAGGTTGAACAACTAGAGATAGCAGGGTGTTAAAAAAAATAGTTATGTGATCAGGGTAAAAATTAGGGGTGCCGTAAAATTGTGAGAATTTAGCAAGATTAATGTGAATATCTGGCCATATTCCGCCAATTTTTCCCACAAGGCTCTAGAAATGCAGATGTGAGATTTGGCATCCCGCAGGCTGTCACGGGTGGTTACGAGCGGACATGGTGAGAGGGCTTCTTCTTATTAGATTGGCTGCTGCTCGGGCAGACTTTTTACTTGAACATCAGCAAGAACAACTCAAATGAAAGCATGCTCTTGTGCATCCCATAGTACCATTCATGCTTATTTGTCCATGCTACAGGGGCTAAATAGCAGCACGAGCATTGCAACGTGCATATTTCTACCCATTGGTGGAACTCTGCCGCATCTTGCTAAGGTTTTCTGTAACTCCGTGGAATTCCACAAAATGAATCTCTGAAAATAGACAGCTGGGAATTATTTTGACAAGAAAGGCATTCACCAGGATGATTTGGGTTCCTCAGAATGCAAGTCATTTTAACAAAAACTGAAGAAATAAACTTTGTACACCAAGTTTACCAGAACTATTTTTTTCCAGATTCACATACATCACTGTACAAGTACAAGTACAAATGACTTTATTCGATTGTAAACCTTACAATCATAAAAGCGCAATTCATAAACATACAGTTAAAATCAAACCATCCATTTCATTTGTGAGACAAAAATTTACATAAACAATATAAGACAAGAGTAACAGGCAGAATAAACATGTTAAGAATATAAATAATTATAACAAGTTAAAAATACCTAACGGCAATAGCAGCATAATTATCCCTCCATACTTTTCCTGAAAGTAATTGCTAATTTCAGAAAACTGCATACAAATAAGGTGCAGTTACATTTCAGGAGTTGAAGGTAGTAAAGTGCTGGTTTGACCTGTGCAAATTTCAGTTCTTTCAGGCATGGTTTTAGATATAGCCTCCGAGGTACTATGTAATAAGGACAAATAAATAAAAAGTGTGCCAGATCTTGCGGAGACTTCCTGTGGCAGCCGCAGGCTGGCAACACTTGACCTCGATGGGCCCCACTCGGTACCGCCAGTAAGAGATGAAACAGGTCAAAACGGAACCTTGTTAATAGGTAACGTTCGTAGCCAGTCATAGGCCATGATAGATATGGTTCCATTTGAAGACAGGTTTTAAGTAGAACATGTTTCCTATCACTGTATATGCCACCTAATTCTCTAAAAATGTATCCTGTGCAGGGCAAGAGGCAAAGGGGCAACCTGATGTCAATCGTTGCCTTTGGTTTCCCTCTATACATTTTTTTGGTTCCTGAGAGATCCCTATACCCAGTGAGTTACTGTAAATGATAGATATTCTTAGGGATTTCCAACCGTCTAACAGCATCAGAATTCTGGGATTCCAGAGAACTGGCTCTGATGCGTGTGCTGTAACCATCTCTACAGTTCTGTCTTCAGCATACCACACATGAGCTTCATGTTTGTTGGAGCAAGGTTACCATCTTAGACTGCATTAGAGAAGAAGCTAGTGTGGGATTCTTTTGATGCATATGCACATGCCCCTGTGGGCTCCGTTACGTGGGCATGACGACCCGCAAAATCAGGACCAGAG
Source organism: Triturus cristatus (assembly GCF_964204655.1). NCBI lineage: Eukaryota > Metazoa > Chordata > Amphibia > Caudata > Salamandridae > Triturus > Triturus cristatus. The sequence goes on from NC_140594.1 coordinate 337,768,256, forward strand.
TGGTTGAACACAGAAGCACGATCAGGTGTGACCAAAACATCAGCACACTGACAGATCACTACCTCAGAGCACACCACACCCCCAATGACATGTCCTGGACTGTCATTGAACAATTTGACATTCACCAAACAGACAATGACCGGATCCTTCAACCAAAGAACAGAGATGGATCTATCGCCTCTCCACGCAGCAACCGGGCCTGGGCCTGAATGACTTCATACCCTGGAGCTCACTAAAAACATTAATTTCTTACTCTTGATTCCCCTCCGTGTTAAATGTCCCCCTGTTGTATTGGCCAGTTATAACACACCTGGCACCCAACAGCGCTCTTTAAGTTCTGTCTTTCCCCAGTTAGAGCTCTTTTGTTTTACAGCTGTACACTAATCTGTGTACACTGGGTACAGCTCACCCAGCCATCCCAATGCGCAGGCGCCGACATTCGGCACCGCACATGCTCACAGCAGAGCACACTACTCCCCTGCACATGGGCATGCTCGCAGCAGGATACTCTTCTGGGCATGCTCACAAAAGGATACACTGCTCTCCCGCCCATGTGCAGTACAGCCATGACTCAGCGTGTCCTCGCACAGTCTGTCTTCTCTGTCCTTCCCCGCACAGATGTTCAGAATGATGCAGCCTGCATTTAAAGCACAAACACGGCCGAGGACAGTCCAACGGAGGCCGCAGAGATGATTGGAGGCTCAACGCAGACACTGACCGAAAGTATCGTGAGTAAACCAAGCGCTTCAGCTACAAGCCGGGTAAGCTCTTTTTCCACAGGTCCCTAACCCCCTAAGGACCCTTTATCTTCCCAGGGTCCATTCCTCTGCCGGACTACTCCATGGGGCATGTTTGGCAACAAGCCAACGTGAGGATAATCTTCCTTTCATGCACTTTCCACCGTTTTTTTGTGTGTTGATGCGCTTACGATGCTTAGCCCACCACAAAACTTCGTGTGCATATGATAACTCTCACCTTAGCCATACCACCAATATGGCTACACCATTTGCCGCTTATTTATCGTCTACACAGCACAATAGATATCGGCAATCAATCTGTCTTGTGAATATGTAACCATACTGAGACTCTCCCCTGTATGTGTGTCCTGTCATACTTGTTGTATGTCCAGTAATGCTCTAAGAGGGAATCCCCCTCTCACATGTAAAGCACCTTAGCGAGTGCTACACATTTCTCAAAATTACACAATCACTTAAATCTAAGTAATTTGCACCTACACACTTTGGTCCTGAGGAAAGCCAGTTTTAATCATAAAGTCCTGGCTGAAACATGTAGACCACACCTGGATGTAGGAAACCCTAATTAACATTCCTATAACATCCAACAGCCTTTTTTAATGCTAGCAGTGACCCAGTTATTAAAATATAATTTACCCTCGGGTACTGGGATCCCTGCATAGCTTTTAAATTGTCACCTTCACGTCACTACACTGCACACTCAGATACATACCTGCTCCGCTGTATCCAGGCGTCGAAGCACACCCGGGACACACTTGGTGTCACTGGGAGGGCCCGATGATGAAGCATGCCACCAACTAGGTTGGTAGGTGAGGGCTTCATGAACAAACAAAATGGTTTGTTCCCTGCCTTACACTCTAGAGCCTATGTAAATTCACAAATAGACTAGTCCTTTTTGATCTCACATATAGACCCCGGGGATACGGACTAGCTACCTAGTCCTCCCTCTCTCCTTTGATAGTGATATCCTTGCAGCATTACCTTCTGACTATCATATCATTCAGGCTAACCGCCCCCAGGGTAAAGTGGGTGGAGGAGTAGCAGTTATAACACGCCATGATTACAACTACACGGTTCTAACTTCGCTAAATCTACCATCGGTGGACAACCTAGTGATAAAATTCGATTTTGAATCAGATACTGCTCCCTTGGTATGTGTCCTGGTTTAAAGACCTCCCTTTAGGATGCCTCTCTTTCCCCATTCCTTGGGTGAACAGAGCCCACATGGTCATCAACTATGGGAGGGTTTTGTTGATTGGGGACTTTAATTATTGGGCCAATGACATCTTTGATGGTCCTCAATCGGCTGAATTAACCGAGTTACTTTCAGGTTTAAATCTTATTTAACAGGTATCCATGGCCACATATAATAAGGGACATATCTTTGACCAGGTTTGGACCATTAACATAACCATGTCTTCTGTTTTAGTCTTATCTTGTACATGGTCTGATCATCACATACTTAAATTTATTATTCAAGATAACTTCGCAAACAAAAACCCCAGCGGCGCTGGGTGTCTTCACCGAAATTGGAATAAGATTGAGAAATCTTTATTCTTTGACTCACTTGCCACCTCAACTCCCCCGGGTAACCTTTCAATTAACCAGGTGGATGTACAGTTAACCAGTTGGTTACTAGCCGCCAGCGACAAGTTCGCTCCTCTTAGGAACATCCATGTCCCTCGCTGCCATGAGGCCCAGAAATGGTTTTCCATTGAGCTGAAACACCAAAAAGTAGCTCTAAGACAATTGGAAAGGAAATGGCGAGGCAACTACAAGCCCAAAGATATACTGCTCTACTTAAACTCTTTGAAAATCTATAAGAAATCTGTGTCAACTGCTAAGGCGGCGCATTTTTCAATTTTAAATCTTATCGGCAACCAATCGCTCGAAGGAGATTTTTCATATTGTCAATGAGTTATCTAACCCAACAAAATACTACGTAAACTCTCTCCCTCACAAACATTTTGCAACGCTCTGAACCTCTTCTTTATCGATAAAATTAATAAAATTAAGTCCGGTATCCCAGTCTGCCAAAACTTGGACTTTAGTTCTCATTCCATTTTAAACTGAAGTTCTTTCAAACATTTTCCTTCTATATGTGAGCATACTTTTATCAACCTTCTTTCAAAAGTCAAACCGGGCTCTCCCAATGACTGTTGCCCTCCCAGCATTTTGAAGGAAATTTGTACTATCCTTCCTAGTCCTGCTCTCAACCTCTTAAATGAGTCCTTGTCTCAAGGAATTGTCCCTGCAACCTTTAAAGAGGCAATTGTTGTCCCCCTTTTAAAAAAGGTGGGATCAGATCCACTCATCCTGACCAATTATCGCCCTATCTCCCTTCTTTCCTATCTAGCTAAGATTTTGGAAACCTGTTACAGGGTTTCTTACAGACATTCTACTAAGGCAGTAATTCTCACAGTTCTAGACATCCTCCGTGGTGAGGTCGATAGTGGCTCCTCGCAGGCTCTCGTCTTGCTTGATCTCTCCACTGCCTTTGACACGGTCGACCACTCTCTTTTGGTCGACCGTGTGAGGGATGCAGGAATTGCGGGTCCTGCCCTCAGCTGGATTAGTTCCTTTTTGGAAAATCACTCCTAGGCAGTCTGTACAGCCCAGTTCACCGCTCCTAGAGTCAAAATTACTTGTGGAGTCCCTCAGGGCTCATCTCTTTCTCCCCTGTTGTTCAATCTCTATCTCCTCCCTCTTGTCCGAGCTCTGAAGGAGTGTAAAGTCTGCACTTTCAACTATGCAGATGATTTTCAGCTTATTTTCTCCCCCAGTAACTCCTCAGAGTCGGTTCATGCTTTTCAATCAACCATGTTGTTCATCAGTCAATGGATGAACAAGAACCATTTAAAATGTAATCCGGACAAGACGGAGCTGGTTTTAACAGGTGGCATTGTTAAAAATCCATGGGGACCTCATTTCTGGCCTATAGAGCTGGGCCAGCCCCCTGTTCCTTCTAGTTCGGCAAAAATCTTAGGGGTGATCATCAGTCAGGATCTTACTCTCAAGCCTCAGATTAGTTCAGTGATCTCCGTCTGTTTTTTTCAACTTCGTAGAATAAAAAAGATTTGCAGATTCCTTACTCATGATGCCCGGATTCAGGTGATTCTCGCCTTGGTCATGTCCCACGTTGATTATGCCAATTCATTATATTTTGGCATCCGCCTTTATCTCTCCAGACATCTACAGATAGTACAAAATCAGGCTGCTCGTCTGATTGTTCATCATCCTAGACATCATCACATTACTCCCCTTTTGAAGCAGTTACACTGGCTTCCGGTTGCTCAGCGGTGCGCTTTCAAGACTAGGGTGCCGATCACGATCCGGCAAAAATCGGGTACGAACCGTCGGACGGAGCATAATCTCCGTCCGACGCGTACCCGGTCGTCAATTTTTACAAACAAGGAATTACGATTCGCAAGGGTACACCAGTACCGTACGAATCGTAAAAAAGCCCGACCGACCAAAAAAAACCTACCAATGCGATCCGGAAAAGCGCCGCAGCCAGCCATTCACGACCCAGGAATCACGATTCGCACCGATGTCACCCCGCACGGCGAATATTTTGCGGCAGCCAAAAACTGCCAGGAAATCAGGACGACGCGAACAAGGACCACCAGTACACGACGGACAGACGACGACGCGAACAAGGAGGACCAGTACGCGACGGACACACAGGACCACGCGACCAAGGAGGACCCGTACGCGACAGGACGACGCGATCAAGGAGGACCCGTACGCGACAGGACGACGCGATCAAGGAGTACCAGTACGCGACGGACAGACATGGACCCGAACCTACGAGTCATCCCTGCCCTCATAGCAGTCCACCTCCTCTACAGGTTACGACGCAGACGCCGCAGAAGGTCAGAATAACTAAGGGAGGGGGGAAAGTGGGGTGGGGTGGGGGTGGCAGGACCAGGGCAGGCCACAAAACAACCACATAAGTCACACACCACACATGGCCTGGACATACCTGACTCCCATGCCCTGGTCACCACGAGGGGGTGGGGGCGTGTCCTGATAAGCCAGCGACCGCCACAACGGAAGTCCGTCACCACGCGAACCGGCAACACAACCAGACAGGTACGTCCCGTACCCACGCCTGAAGAGCGTGGGTACGAGTCGGACCACGCCCACACACGTCACCCCAACAATGGCGGGACGGATCGCACCCACGTGGCAAAGGCCATGGGTATGGGCCGCACAAGCATCACATAGCGTGGGGACGTATATGTACGGACCCTACCCCCACCCCGTATGCAAGGAGCGCACCCCCCACCCCAACAGTGAAAGTACGACCCGTACCCTCACCCGCGTATGCATGGAGCGTACCCTCCATGCCAACAGTGTAAGTACGACTCGAACCCTCACCCGCGGACGTACGGACCGTACCCCCACCCCCACCAGTGTAAGTACGACTCCTACCCCCACCCGCGGACTCACGGACCGTACCCCCACCCCAACAGTGTAAGTACGACCCGTACCCCCACCCGCGTATGCATGGAGCGTACCCCCAGCCCAACAGTGTAAGTACGACCCGTACCCTCACCCGCGTATGCAAGGAGCGTACCCCCCAGCCCAACAGTGTAAGTACGACCCGTACCCCCACCCGCGTATGCATGGAGCGTACCCCCCAGCCCAACAGTGTAAGTACGACCCGTACCCCCACCCGCGTATGCATGGAGCGTACCCCCCAGCCCAACAGTGTAAGTACGACCCGTACCCCCACCCGCGTATGCATGGAGCGTACCCCCCAGCCCAACAGTGTAAGTACGACCCGTACCCCCACCCGCGTATGCATGGAGCATACTCCCCATGCCAACAGTGTAAGTACGACCCGTACCCCCACCCGCGTATGCATGGAGCGTACCCCCCATGCCAACAGTGTAAGTACGACTCGAACCCTCACCCGCGTATGCATGGAGCGTACCCTCCATGCCAACAGTGTAAGTACGACTCGAACCCTCACCCGCGTATGCATGGAGCGTACCCTCCATGCCAACAGTGTAAGTACGACTCGAACCCTCACCCGCGGACGTACGGACCGTACCCCCACCCCCACCAGTGTAAGTACGACTCCTACCCCCACCCGCGGACTCACGGACCGTACCCCCCAGCCCAACAGTGTAAGTACGACTCCTACCCCCACCCGCGTATGCATGGAGCGTACCCCCCAGTCCAACAGTGTAAGTACGACCCGTACCCTCACCCGCGTATGCAAGGAGCGTACCCCCCAGCCCAACAGTGTAAGTACGACCCGTACCCCCACCCGCGTATGCATGGAGCGTACCCCCCAGCCCAACAGTGTAAGTACGACCCGTACCCCCACCCACGTATGCATGGAGCGTACCCCCCAGCCCAACAGTGTAAGTACGACCCGTACCCCCACCCGCGTATGCATGGAGCGTACCCCCCATGCCAACAGTGTAAGTACGACCCATACCCCCACCCGCGTATGCATGGAGCGTACCCTCCATGCCAACAGTGTAAGTATGACTCGAACCCTCACCCGCGTATGCATGGAGCGTACCCTCCATGCCAACAGTGTAAGTACGACTCGAACCCTCACCCGCGGACGTACGGACCGTACCCCCACCCCCACCAGTGTAAGTACGACTCCTACCCCCACCCGCGGACTCACGGACCGTACCCCCCAGCCCAACAGTGTAAGTACGACCCGTACCCCCACCCACGTATGCATGGAGCGTACCCCCATGCCAACAGTGTAAGTACGACCCGTACCCCCACCCGCGTATGCATGGAGCGTACCCCCATGCCAACAGTGTAAGTACGACCCGTACCCTCACCCGCGCATGCAAGGAGCGTACCCCACACCCCAACAGTGTAAGTACGACCCGTACCCTCACCCGCGTATGCATGGAGCGTACCCCCACCACACCAGTGTAAGTAGACTCATACCCTCACCTCGAATGCATTGAGCGTACCCCCACCGTGTATGTTCCAAGCGTACATATCCTGAAATCGGAGGTGTGTGTGCAGAGTCCACCCAGCAGTGCCCTGAGACAGGAGGGGTGTGTGCAGAGTCCTCCCAGCAGTGCCCTGAGACAGGAGGGGTGGGTGCCTATCACTAACAGCAGTGCCCTGAGCCAGGAGGGGTGTGTGCAGAGTCCTCCCAGCAGTGCCCTGAGACAGGAGGGGTGGGTGCCTATCACTCCCAGCAGTGCCCTGAGACAGGAGGGGTGTAACACATGTGTGTGAGGCCAGAATTATCCACATGCATACTGGCTACAAGGGAACATGTCCCCATGAACTCATGTCAACAGACTCCACACACAAGTACAGTGATCACCAAGGATGCCACGATTGTTGCAGGTGGAGACATGGCCCTGCATGCATGGCCAAAGTAGAAGGGCTCCGTCACACACACAGCTCATGTAGACACAGCTCTGCGCTAAACATTGGGAACACCCTGCAGGGAAGAAAGCTGGGTACACAGAGGAAGGAAGACACCCTGGGACAAGTGCACCATGCAGTAACTGCTTACATGAACAAAGAAAGTTAGCCAACACCTTGTGATGGCACACAGATCCCAGGGTCCCACCAATGAGCAGTACACTACTACATATCCCACACACCCAAACACTTACACACCACCCAAAACCATGTAGCAGCCCCACCAACACCAATACCAGCATAGCAGTAGTGTGATAATGAAAACAAAATTAAGCTTTATTCAGCATGAGCACAATGTCCGTGGATCGCAGGCAGTTCAATCTTCACAAAGCCCATAGGGCAGTCAATGATTCTCAGCTGGATGCGGGACACAGTGGGATGCGTGTCCCCTACCTTGCCTGCACAGTCAAATGGCATCGTCTTCCACACTGGTGAGGGCATCAGGGGGGGGGGAAGCAACAGGCACCGCAGGGACATCAGGGCAAAGGGGCGGCGTTGTGGGTGCAGGGATGGAGGACTCCACCACAGGGGGTGGGTCAGTGCCAAAGGCGGAGGCCAGGATGGCACTACACACCTTTGCAAGGTCCTCCAGGGAGTCCCCTGCACCCGAAGGGACCTCAGGCCCCAAGGAGGGGGGGGGTCAGAGGGATGGGTCGCAGCACCACCGGGGGAGGGTGGAGACAGGGGGGGAGACTCAACCACCCTGACCGGGGACCTCCTTGACCGCTTGCGTGGTGGTGTAACTGTGGGGCTCAGGGACAGAGCGGCCATGAAGGAGTCCTTGGGGGAGATGTGGCCAGGAGAGCTGAGGGGAGGGGATTTGGAGGGAGTGGACTGGGTGGAATGCGGACTCCCACTATGGCTGCGTGTCACACGTTTGCCCCCCGACCCAGTGGGTGTGCCTACCTCACCCTGTGTGTGCGTGTCAGGAGGAGTGCGGTGGACCTTCCCTGCTGGTGTGGTGCCCGTGTCCGTTGATGTGGGTGCATGCCGACGTCTGGGTGTACGTGGGACAGGCATGGGAGTGGGAAGTGTGGATGGGGCAGGGGTAGGTGGGGGGAGGTCGCGCTGCAGGAGACCCATTGCTGCAGTCAGTGTGGAGTCTATGGACCTCAGCAAGTTGCGTTGGTCAGCCTGCGATGAATGAATGCCCTCCAAGAAAGCCTCGATGTTGGTGAGGGTTTTGCCGTGGGCATGGAGGACATTAAGGATCGCAGCCTGACCAACCTGCAGTTGCCGCTGGATGTCCACAGACTCTGCATTGGCGGCAGCAGTGGAGACAGGGGCAGGGGGTGCGGTGCCTGGCAGGAAGGAGACATGCTGTGACCGGGCACGCTGGGAAGGGACACGAGCAAGTGGGAGGCGGCTGGTGGAAACTGAGGGGGCGGTGCGAGGTGTTGTTCCGCTGTCAGCTGCTGGTGCAGCCTCCGCCCACTCGGAGACATCCTCCTCGGACCTGTCAGCTTCGTAGTCTGATGTGCCAGTCGACAGGTCCTCGGCCACACTCTCCTCCGCCTCTGTCCCACTCGATGTGCCAGACCCGATGTCACGGCTGGCACTGGTGCTCGGTCCCTCCGCCTGGTCTGTGGCCATGTCTCCCTCTGTGTCCCCCGACGATGCTGTGGGCAGGGTGGAGAAAAAGAAATTAATCAGACACCTGTACACATCTGTCACATCAGTCCAATCTACATAGGTAACATTGCATGGCCTGAAAAGGAAGATCCCTAACATCTACTGAACAGGGTACCGATGTAGGTCATGAAACACACAGTTGGTTGAGCCACCATGCTACTGAAATACCATGGAGAGCATGAGACAATAGCTAAACACAGGAAACGGAGTCTGACATAGCACCCAGGCCCTGGGGACAATCCAGCACTGCATCTGCACCACACAGCGTTGGCGAAAATACCGATGACCAGGGAGCATATCCATGAACTTGAGACACATGCTGCATAGGTAATGCTGAAAACATGCACAACATGACTCGGTCACTGCACATTGCGTGTGTGTCCAGACACATCACACACTGCCCAGACCCAGCAAGTGGAAATCAGGAGTTAACACATAGGCATTGCCCGCCCCAACAAGACCCTACACGAGGCAAATTGTTGAGACACAGGTGGCACCAACATCTCATAGTCTGGGTGATACACACAGGGGCAGGCAAAAAGCAAGATTGGACGCCAAACAGCCAAGGTGCGCCTGTACAAATAATGAGGTACCAGTGCCCATCCTCAGATGAGTATAAAAAGACACACAGGCACTGGCAACTGTGAGTATGAAGAAGGACAATCAGGTCAGGCTGCACAGTGGACACCTGTACAAAATAGCACGTCTATATACATGGTGACAGGGGACAATGGCACAGAGCACAACCTACGCTGTAGACACTGAGATTGGCCACGTTTATGATGACACATACACCACTGAGGAAAAGGTGCCCCAGGGGACAGTAGTGGGCACGCAACTACATGCTACTGAATGGTAATGACTGCAATACACGTCACCATCCCTGCACTATGTGTATCGCACACTCATGCACATCATGTCACAGGCCACTACATAGGACATGCGCGCTGTAAGGCATGACACATGAGAGACCAACTCCCATGTCTGGAGTCAGCATCAGTGCCAACTGACATGGAACCCACATGCAGTGAACTTGACAGTGCACGGGCAAGGTCCCACAACCTGTTACACACCACCCCCACACATGATGCTACAGTCATTGTTCTCGGGAACAAAGCGCCAGCCTACATTACCTTGTGAAGGAGTGACTACACACAGACCAGGGAACACATTGCAAGGAGGGGAAGGGTGGCAGGGGCACAGCGCTATACTGGGGCAAACAGGATCTGCACAGCACCTTTAAACCCTGCCAGTGAATTCATGCTACTGTGCCCTTACAAATGCCGGTGACACACAACAAACACACATGTACCTACCCCCTTCCGGCTGCTGCATCGCCTGTAAGCGCCTCTCCAGGTCTGGAAAGACCACCGGCAGCACACGCCTGTGGAGGTGGCTCAGACGGCGGCGGCCGCGGTTCTTGTGGCTCTCAGGTGAGTCCCCCAGCAGGAGCCGTGCAATCCTCCGCGTCCAACACCGGATATCCTGCCAGCGTTTCCTCACCTGGGGCAGGCTCCGCCTCCGACCATCCACACCCCTCACGGCACTGACGGCGGTCAGCCAGATCTGCTCCTTGGCAGTGGCGCCTACCTGTGAGGGGGAACAAGTGACACCACATCAATACACCAGCCACATGTCACAGAGAGACATATGGGTACAAATTAGCTGGTTACAACAAGGCATGTCATGCAGCCAACGCATTGCACCTTTGTCATAGGGACATCATCCCCTGGTGAGGGCAAAAGCAGTACGTGCCACAGTGGGTACACAGGTGTAATGATGGCAATGTCACAATCAATGATCAAGGCTCACACTGTGCATCACACCCACCCCTCCTGTCTCAGGGCACTGCTGTGAGTGATAGGCCCCCACCCCTCCTGTCTCAGGGCACTGCTGTGAGTGATAGGCCCCCACCCCTCCTGTCTCAGGGCACTGCTGTGAGTGATAGGCCCCCACCCCTCCTGTCTCAGGGCACTGCTGTGAGTGATAGGCCCCCACCCCTCCTGTCTCAGGGCACTGCTGTGAGTGATAGGCCCCCACCCCTCCTGTCTCAGGGCACTGCTGGGAGGACTCTGCACACACCCCTCCTGTCTCAGGGCACTGCTGGGAGACATCAGGCACCCCCCCCTGGGACCCCCCCGACAGTACATGGCATGTGTGTTACACCTGGACGCAATGGCAGAAGTCACAGTCACAACATAGGGACAGTCTGTGGCAGTGGCCTATGCACTCACCTGATACCCTGGTCGCCCATACAGCATGGAGTACTGTGGGAGGATCACATCCAGCAGAGCCATGTTCTCCTCCAGGGTGAATGGCTGTGTCCTCTCCACAGCCCTTGACATGGTTCCAGGGAATCAGTAGCAGCAGCTGGGTCGACGAATGCAAAGATGTGCAGGCAAGTGCTCCCTCATGGGACCTGGCTGCCTTATATGTGCCCTTCTGCCCAGTCTCATGCACAGGAGTACAAAGTGATTGGTCACTCACATTTGCATCCTATGTTTCCACCAATCCCTTCAAACCTAGCAGTCTGTGGGTTCTCTATCGGTTTCATTCTCCTGCATGATGTCAGCCCCACAAACACATTGCAACAAAGTAGAAGAATTCCAACTGACTTCTGCTGTGCACCTTCCAGAACAATTTCGAAATTTGAACTTGGTCTCCATGACAACCAGCATGCATGTAGGCCTTAATACTTGTCCCCTATGTAATTTGGAGCATCACACACAGGTACGGTGCGTTTCGGGGCCCTAGGGCACCCCAAATGCATGGCAACGGCCCGTACATGCATGCCTACGTTCACTATCACTATGGGTCTGCACGCGTATGCGTACTCGTAGTGGTACGGACCGTACACACGCATGTACGCTCACTATCACTATGGGTCTGCACGCGTATGCGTACCCGTAGTGGTACGGACCATACACACGCATGTACGCTCACTATCACTATGGGTCTGCACGCGTATGCATACTCGTAGTGGTACGGACTGTACACACGCATCTACGCTCACTATCACTATGGGTCTGCACGCGTATGCGTACCCGTAGTGGTACGGACCGTACACTCGCATCTACGCTCACTATCACTACGAGTACGCATACGCGTGCCGACCCATAGTGATAGTGAGCGTACATGCGAGTGTACGGTCCGTACCACTACGGGTACGCATACGCGTGCAGACCCATAGTGATAGTGAGCGTACATGCGAGTGTACGGTCCGTACCACTACGGGTACGCATACGCGTGCAGACCCATAGTGATAGTGAGCGTACATGCGAGTGTACGGTCCGTACCACTACGGGTACGCATACGCGTGCAGACCCATAGTGATAGTGAGCGTACATGCGAGTGTACGGTCCGTACCACTACGGGTACGCATACGCGTGCAGACCCATAGTGATAGTGAGCGTACATGCGTGTGTACGGTCCGTACCACTACGAGTACGCATACGCGTGCAGACCCATAGTGATAGTGAGCGTACATGCAAGTGTACGGTCCGTACCACTACGGGTACGCATACGCGTGCAGACCCATAGTGATAGTGAGCGTAGATGCGTGTGTACGGTCCGTACCACTACGAGTACGCATACGCGTGCAGACCCATAGTGATAGTGAGCGTACATGCGTGTGTACGGCCCTATCACTATGGGTCTGCACGCGTATGCGTACTCGTAGTGGTACGGACCGTACAAATGCCTGTACGCTCGCCATCACTATGGGTACACATACGGCAGCACTCCCACAGTGATTTGGGAACATGCACAGGCCCTCTCAGCAGCAGTACGGCGGTTTTTACACATCACTGTGGTGATAGGCGACACACAGGTAGGAATAGGGCGGACATACTTGTCCATGGATGGACATACTTGTCCATGGATGGACATACTTGTCCAGGAATGGACATCAAGGCATAGTCTGTGCATTACTACATGTGTGGGGCACAGGTGTCACAGGCTGTGATGTGGAACATGCCTCCTGAGTGGAGAAGGCACCAGATGTATGATGAGATGTGTACAGGTGTACTGTGTGAGGGTGCAATGTGTGCCAGGCATGCCCTTGACTCCTTTGACATGTGTGCATGTGGGACTGCGCACTTGGGGTGAGCGTCACTGGCATGGCACGGACACCAACACACGGAAGTGTCCCATGATGCCCGGTACAGGGGTCATGAAACATGACTTGTCACTACCCACAGTGCACAATGTGACTATGTCATATATGTGTCCGGGATTTACATCAGGTTGATGTTGTAGCACCCTCAAAAGCTGCAGCCGTTGCAGCAACCAACATGTGGCTGTGTGTAGATTGTCATTGCACACTGTTCCGCACACCATGCCACATGTGTTATCGGATGTGAGGTGCACATGTATGCATGGGACACGGAGTAGCGTGACAAGGCCATGTCAGCATCCTCACAAGGAATGTGTGGTGAGTCATGACATGTGCACCTTCATGGCAAGGTGTGTGGGCTGGACTAGTGTAATGTCATGTGACCTGTGGCTCCAGTGTTCCGCTACCAGTCTCTGCAATCGGCATCCCACTTCTGCTGATGTGTGGGTGTATGTCACTCCTGTCTTGCGTCGGGCTGTGCACTTGCACTGGGACACAGCTATTTCCATGGCGTGGCATGGGGAGGTTCTCAATCACCGTGTGTAGCTGGGTCTTGGAAGGAGTGTCGCCTTGCATCCATACGTGTCCTGGGCATGTAGCACATACCTGACTCCCTATGTAGCATGTGTGTATTGCCAGATTTACATGTGCTCAGTAGACATGAGTTGTTCTCGTAGTGCACTCACTCTTCCTTGTCACTTCCAAATTACTGCAGAGCGCCGCCTCTTGCCCGAAGAATTCCAGACTTGGCTACCATGCAGGAGAATGACAGGATCCGGCTCTACCGCTTCACCCAACCGTTGATTCTGGAGCTGACGGCGAGACTGGCACCACACCTGCAACCGCAGAACAGGTATCCTACGGCACTGACACCCCAGCTGAAGGTAATGGCTGCCCTACATTTTCTTGCCACGGGTACCTTCCAAAATACCATAGCTCATGTTGGTGGCATGTCCCAGAGCATGTTCAGCGGTGTGCTGCATGATTTCTTGGAGGCCATGTTGATTCACCTGGATGACTTCATCAAGTTCCCAACCCCTGAACAGATGACTGAGGTCAAGCGTGGATTCTATGCCCTGGGAGGGATGCCCCATGTCATTGGGTCCATAGATGGGACACATGTAGGTTTGGTACCACCACACGCACGGGAGGTGGCGTACCGCAATCGGAAGCACTACCACTCCATCAATGCCCTTGTGGTGTGTCTGTCCAATATGGTGATTTCACATGTCTGTGCTCGTTTCCCAGGGTCAGCACACGATGCCTACATCATGAGGCGTAGCGGGATGCCTGATATGATGATGCAGCTGCGCAACGAACGGGCATGTGTTGTTGGTGGGTACAGTCTGTCTGTCCTGTATTCTGTATAGCCGACCAGCACGACCGCTTCACCACTTCTAACGATGTCCATGTGCTTCCCATGTAGGGGACGCTGGCTATCCCAACATGCCTTGGCTGCTGACACCTCTCCGCAACCCCATCACGCCGGCCCAGCTCCGCTATAACACCGCCCATGGCCGGACAAGGCGAGTGATAGAGAGGACGTTTGGCATGCTGAAGAGCCGATTCCGGTGCCTCCACAAGACCGGCGGTGCACTCCCTTCTGCCCCGGCAAAGGTCTGCAAGATCTTCATGGTCTGCTGCATGCTGCACAACATGGCAGTTGAAAGAGCTGTGCCACTCATCCTGAATCAACATGACGAGGACCATCCACCCGTGGAGGACGAAGGGCTTGGCAATGGGGCTAGTGATGTGGAGGATGTGGAGCCGCAAGAGGACATCCGGACTCGGCTCATACGCGACTTCTTTGCTTAGTGGTGAGTACCAGGGTCTGAGTGTGCACGCATTGGTCCCCGTGTGGCATGCGTTGTGATGTGTGTCTCCACCTGCATGTATGGCACGTGGGTCAGAGGTGTGTGTGGGTGTGTCACTGGAGTGATGGTGTCAGTGATGGTAGTATTTCCCCAGTCATAATTGTGACCTAGCATGTTGTCATCCATACATGTGTCGAGTAAATGCACATGCAAGTGGCTGTGTTTTTTTAGGCTGACTTCTTGTGTGTCTCTCTTCCCCAGGTACCTGCGCATGCCGTTTGCTGGTTGCATTGTTGTGGCACTGCTATTCCTCATGGACATGACATCATGGGCTGACTCAGCGTTACAGGCACGGACACGTTTGGAAGTCTCCATGGGGTAAGGGATGCATCTGGGGTGTATTGGGTGTGGCAGTTGTTCACGATGTGTGCACACTGCCCCGGTCGGGGTTTGGTTCCTCTGCAGTCATGTGGCATCCCCATGGGACACGACATGCAGCTGGGTACACCTGAATAGATGGGCTGCCTGGTTGTCAGTCATCAGTGATGGGATAGTGGATTGTGATGATGGCATCAATGTGTGTGACACTGCCCTCGGACACATACGGTTAACATTGTCTTGACATGGCGTGGGACTTCCACATCAGCGGATCTATGGTGTATGTCAGGCTCTCCGTGTGCAGCTGTGGGTTTTAGCTGTTAGCCAACACTTGTGTGCCAGTTCCATGGCTATCACGCATTTGTGCTGCAGAAGGGGGGTGCCAGTGTTGGACCCACATGTTACTCCACATGATGTGTTCATGTGTACTTCAAGTTGCCTCTGCAATCCCAAAAACATGACTAATAAAGGTGTCCCTATGCCTCAAAGGTGCCTCTTCTCAGTCAATGCTGGTGTGTTGGCACGGTGCATCCTGCATGTCTGGCATGGTATTCCCTGATTGTGGCTATGTGTCAATGTGTCGAGTGGCAAGATGCAAGCTGTGTGTGTGTGCTGAGACTGTGTATTGGGCATGATGTCCATGACTGTGTGGGTATTGTGACATGTGCCATCCCCATGCATCCAACGTTGTCCATGACCCCATTCTCTGCATCCACCGGACTCAAGCTTGCAGGACATGGTTCTGCCACCTGTCTACACATACCTGGGTGCCCCCCAGGACACTGGCCAGGATCCCTGACCTCTGCGCATGACTGTTGCTGTACTCAATGTGTCTGTCAGCACGGTTGTTCGGCCACCCCCTCAGCTGGTTCTGCCCATCACGGGTGTGTATGGTGCTCCATGTCTGTCTTGCCTAATAAACTGTGACCCATGTGTCCTGTGCCAGACTCAGGCCCCAGGGTGTGGATGGTTGAAGTGAACAGATGACTCAGGCATGTTTAGACTGTACAAGACACATGTTAGGTAATAATGCTACCAGCAGGCATCTACTCTTAATAGTGTGATTTATTATTGGGGGGGGGGACAAAGTGAGGGGCTTTCTGGGATTAGGGAATCCAAAGTTCAGTAGGGGAGTTGGTGTCCTTGCCATTGGAAATCCTCAGAGTCCATGCCACAGTCTTTGTCAACATTGGTCAGCCAGTGACCAGCAGGGCCATGTGGCAGAGAATGTCTCTTGATGCTGTGATGCTGTTGCTCCAGTGGGCCAGGTGCCAGGCCAGGTGTCTTGGGAGATGGTGATGTAGCAGCCACCCTCACGGTCCTTTCCGTGGACGACCCGGCTTCCTGCGGGGAACCTCAGCAGCAGGCCGTGACGACGTCTGGGATGCTCCGTCGGATGTTTCCTCCTCCTCCTCCTGATCCCTCCCTGTGGGTGGTGATGTTCTCCGCCTTCTGGCACAGGGAGGGTCGGCCATGGTGTCGGCCATCCGACGGAGTGTAGCGTGAATCCCCTGGAACGCCGTCACTTGCTCAGCCTGTCTGTCCTCCATCCTCCGTTGGTGTACCTGTAGACAGGCTATTAGCTCCGCATGTTGCTGGGCCTGCTGGACCTTGATCCCCTCGAGGACGGACACAACCTGGGCCATGCCCGTGGTGTCCTGCCGGTATGAGTCCAGGATGTTACGGACATGGGAAAATACCGGATCCCCAGCCAACTGGTCAGGCTCGCGCCTCCGCCGTCCTCCACTCCCACCACCCCTGCCCACTTGCGTCTGGCCTGCACTTGTGGGCACATCGGGTCTCCGGGACCCCTGAGGGGTGGCATTGGCGTTCTCGCCTGCCTCCTCCTGGGTGCCCGGGACACCGTGTCCCTCCTGGCGAGCCTGGCTGCATTGTGGTGTTGGGGCAGGGATCCTGGGTGTCTCCTGGGATGTGGCAGGAGTGGGGGTGGTGGTTGGCACGGTTGTACCTGACGCAGGTGCTGCAGGTGGTTGGACACCAGAGGGGCCAGGTCGGTCGGGGTCGTCCGCAGAGTGGTGAGAGTGGTCGCTGCCGGTGGGATCGGTCTCCTGCAGATCCGGGTCCTGTGAGTGTTCCCCCCCAGTGTTGGGGGGTGCAGCATGACGTTGACCTGTGTGTGAGAGAGAAAATGTTAATTTTGGTCCATGCAACATCCATGTTTCATCCGTTTCAAAGTTGGCACATTTCCTCTTGGAATTAGGATCTGTCTTGCATTCCACTCACAGTGCACTTGTGCATGGGTGTGTCCCTTGGGTACCAATTTGGCCCCTTTAACTATGTGTGGCACAGTCTTACTTGCTGCGTCAAGTCTGACTGCAGTCAGCAGTGGAGTGTGCAGGTGTGGCGAGCCATGCATTTGCGCCTTCCTTGTAGCACTGTACATGTGCACATGGAGTGGATCCACACACTTATATGATGCAGGTGGCTGTCCTTGTGCTCGTGTACAGGTTGTGACATGGCCCTGCGTTTTGCCATGATGAAGAGGGGGGGTTCTGGCACTGGCCACCCTTGTCTACATGCACGCAGTCCACCTGCTGACGAGCAGATATTCCCACACACCAAAGGACTGATTTGCTATCCCTGTGTCTCCCTCCTTCTCTGTCCCCCTCTCCCTCCCTCTCTGTCCCCCTCTCCCTCCCTCTCTGTCCCCCTCTCCCTCCCTCTCTGTCCCCCTCTCCCTCCCTCTGTGTGTCAGCCTCCTCCCTCTGTCCGTCTTCCTGTGTCTCCCTCCCTCTCTGTCCCCCTCTCCCTCCCTCTCTGTCCCCCTCTCCCTCCCTCTGTGTGTCAGCCTCCTCCCTCTGTCCGTCTTCCTGTGTCTCCCTCCCTCTCTGTCCCCCTCTCCCTCCCTCTCTGTCCCCCTCTCCCTCCCTCTGTGTGTCAGCCTCCTCCCTCTGTCCGTCTTCCTGTGTCTCCCTCCCTCTCTGTCCCCCTCTCCCTCCCTCTCTGTCCCCCTCTCCCTCCCTCTGTGTGTCAGCCTCCTCCCTCTGTCCGTCTTCCTGTGTCTCCCTCCCTCTCTGTCCCCCTCTCCCTCCCTCTCTGTCCCCCTCTCCCTCCCTCTGTGTGTCAGCCTCCTCCCTCCCTCCGTGTGTCAGCCTCCTCCCTCTGTCCGTCTCCCTGCCTCTCAGTCCCCCTCTCCCTCCCTCTGTGTCCCCCTTTCCCTCCCTCCGTGTGTCACCCTCTGTCACCTTGGCCCAGCTTCCTGGGCACACACTGTTAGCAGATCTTTGAGTGGCCCTTGGCCTGTTGATGTGAGTTTGTTTCTGATCTCCAGGCACCCATTTTGTCTGCTGTGTGTCTGTGCGCTGCTGCTGTGGTGGTGTGTGCTGCCACTCTTTCACAATGTTGGCTGTTCATTAGCTGCGGTCATGTGCTAAACAGTGCCTTCACCCCCATGTGTTGATGCAAGGCGTCCGCCATTTGCTGGCAAGTTATTCCTGTGTTGGGACACAGTGCTTGTCTGGCTGTGACCTAGGCCATATGGGCAGAGGGCATTGTTGTCTGCTTTGGAGTCGCACTATGTGATTTTTGGTGCCCAGCCTCCCGCCATCCGGGTTACCGTGTCATGTGTTGTTGTCTTCTGTGCCCTGTGACTTGACATTGTCCAGCTGGGTGCATGGGGCATGGTGGCAGCAGTGGCATGTGCCTGCTCATGGAGTGTGGTTGAGTCATGCGATGGCTTGTGGTGGTTGCGTGCCTGTTAGTAATTTTGGTTGTGGTTGCAGTTCCCCCCATGTGAGGTGCGTTGTTTGTGTACTCACCCGGGTCTCGGAGTCCTTCTACTCCTTCAACTGCCTCCACCGGCAGTATGGCCATCACCCTCTCCTCCCAGGGATGGTACTGTACGGCTCTGCGGGAGGGCCCTCCTCCGGTGGCGTTGGCCTGGTCGTGTTCCTCCTGCCTCTTGGCTCTGACCCTCCTCCGCAGATCGTACCACCTGTTCTGGCAATCCTGCTTGGTCCTCCTGGTGTCCGCAACAGCATTCACAGCATCGACGATGGTCTGCCACATGGCTGTTTTGGCTGCCTGGCTGGTGCTTCTGACCAATGTTCCAAAGATCTGTGGCTCGAATCTGAGGATTTGATCAACAAGGACCTCCAACTCTCGGTGACTGAACTTTGGATTCTTGGTAGTGGGCATGGTGAGGGGTGTGGGTGGGGGTGGTGTGGGTGTGGGGGGGGTGTGGATGTTGGGGGGGTGTGGATGGTTGTGTGTGTGTGTGAATGTGATGAGAGGGTGTTTGTGAGGGTGGTCGTGTGAAGGTGTGCAAGTGTAAGGTGTGGTGTAGCTTGTAGTCTGGTTCTGTGGTGTCTGGCAGCAGTGAGTCTGTTGCAAAGGCTCATGGTTTGTGTGTGTGGGCCCTTTTTATTGGTCCATGGGTGGGTGTGGCAGTTTTTGAATTTTGGGTGGGTGTGTTATAAGGAGTGGTGGTGTATTGGGCCTCTGTTTGTTTTTGGCAGTTGCAGGTCAGTGATTGTGTTATTTTAGTGGTTGTTGGCCATGTTTAGTGGCTGTGTGCCTTTCGAATGGTGTATTCTTGTGTTGTTTTATTTTGTCCTGGTTGTGTACGTGCGTTTTGAGCGTGTGTACGGTGTGTACATGGGCCATTTGGTTGTACGATTATGTCCTTGTGTGTGGCTTTGTACGACTCGTACATGCGGTTGTGATGTTGGGGCATGGGGTGCGCTCCGTACTTAGGAGGTTGTGTTGGGGGTGCGCCAGGAACTACTGGGGTGTAGGTTCACGGTGGTACGACACGTACTGGGGTGGGGTTACGACTGGAACGTACTGGGGTGTAGGTACACGGGGGGTATGACACGTACTGGGGTGGGGGTGGGGCTCGAACGTACTGGGGTGTACATAGACGGTGGTACGACACGTACAGGGGTGGGGGGGTGTACATTGATGGTGGTACGACACGTACAGGGGTGGGGGGGTGTACATTGACGTTGGAACGACACGTACTGGGGTGGGGGTACGACTGGAACGTACTGGGGTGTAGGTACACGGGGGGTATGACACGTACTGGGGTGGGGGTGGGGCTCGAACGTACTGGGGTGTACATAGACGGTGGTACGACACGTACAGGGGTGGGGGGGTGTACATTGACGGTGGTACGACACGTACAGGGGTGGGGGGGTGTACATTGACGTTGGTACGACACGTACTGGGGTGGGGGTACGACTGGAACGTACTGGGGTGTAGGTACACGGGGGGTATGACACGTACTGGGGTGGGGGTGGGGCTCGAACGTACTGGGGTGTACATAGACGGTGGTACGACACGTACAGGGGTGGGGGGGTGTACATTGACGGTGGTACGACACGTACAGGGGTGGGGGGGTGTACATTGACGTTGGTACGACACGTACTGGGGTGGGGGTACGACTGGAACATACTGGGGTGTAGGTACACGGGGGGTATGACACGTACTGGGGTGGGGGTGGGGCTCGAACGTACTGGGGTGTACATAGACGGTGGTACGACACGTACAGGGGTGGGGGGGTGTACATTGACGGTGGTACGACACGTACAGGGGTGGGGGGGTGTACATTGATGTTGGTACGACACGTACTGGGGTGGGGGTACGACTGGAACGTACTGGGGTGTAGGTACACGGGGGGTATGACACGTACTGGGGTGGGGGTGGGGCTCGAACGTACTGGGTGTACATAGACGGTGGTACGACACGTACAGGGGTGGGGGGGTGTACATTGACGGTGGTACGGCACGTACAGGGGTGGGGGGGTGTACATTGACGTTGGTACGACACGTACTGGGGTGGGGGTACGACTGGAACGTACTGGGGTGTAGGTACACGGGGGGTATGACACGTACTGGGGTGGGGGTGGGGCTCGAACGTACTGGGGTGTACATAGATGGTGGTACGACACGTACAGGGGTGGAGGGGTGTACATTGACGGTGGTACGACACGTACAGGGGTGGGGGGGTGTACATTGACGTTGGTACGACACGTACTGGGGTGGGGCTACGACTGGAACGTACTGGGGTGTAGGTACATGGGGGGTATGACACGTACTGGGGTGGGGGTGGGGCTCGAACGTACTGGGGTGTACATAGACGGTGGTACGACACGTACAGGGGTGGGGGGGTGTACATTGACGGTGGTACGACACGTACAGGGGTGGGGGGGTGTACATTGACGTTGGTACGACACGTACTGGGGTGGGGGTACGACTGGAACGTACTGGGGTGTAGGTACACGGGGGGTATGACACGTACTGGGGTGGGGGTGGGGCTCGAACGTACTGGGGTGTACATAGACGGTGGTACGACACGTACAGGGGTGGGGGGGTGTACATTGACGGTGGTACGACACGTACAGGGGTGGGGGGGTGTACATTGACGTTGGTACGACACGTACTGGGGTGGGGGTACGACTGGAACGTACTGGGGTGTAGGTACATGGGGGGTATGACACGTACTGGGGTGGGGGTGGGGCTCGAACGTACTGGGGTGTACATAGACGGTGGTACGACACGTACAGGGGTGGGGGGGTGTACATTGACGGTGGTACGACACGTACAGGGGTGGGGGGGTGTACATTGACGTTGGTACGACACGTACTGGGGTGGGGGTACGACTGGAACGTACTGGGGTGTAGGTACACGGGGGGTATGACACGTACTGGGGTGGGGGTGGGGCTCGAACGTACTGGGGTGTACATAGACGGTGTTACGACACGTACAGGGGTGGGGGGGTGTACATTGACGGTGGTACGATACGTACAGGGGTGGGGGGGTGTACATTGACGTTGGTACGACACGTACTGGGGTGGGGGTATGACTGGAACGTACTGGGGTGTAGGTACACGGGGGGTATGACACGTACTGGGGTGGGGGTGGGGCTCGAACGTACTGGGGTGTACATAGACGGTGGTACGACACGTACAGGGGTGGGGGGGTGTACATTGACGGTGGTACGACACGTACAGGGGTGGGGGGGTGTACATTGACATTGGTACGACACGTACTGGGGTGGGGGTACGACTGGAACGTACTGGGGTGTAGGTACACGGGGGGTATGACACGTACTGGGGTGGGGGTGGGGCTCGAACGTACTGGGGTGTACATAGACGGTGGTACGACACGTACAGGGGTGGGGGGGTGTACATTGACGGTGGTACGACACGTACAGGGGTGGGGAGGTGTACATTGACGTTGGTACGACACGTACTGGGGTGGGGGTACGACTGGAACGTACTGGGGTGTAGGTACACGGG
The DNA here is from genome assembly GCF_964204655.1 of Triturus cristatus. Lineage (NCBI taxonomy): Eukaryota > Metazoa > Chordata > Amphibia > Caudata > Salamandridae > Triturus > Triturus cristatus. The sequence goes on from NC_140594.1 coordinate 337,790,636, forward strand.
GGGGTATGACACGTACTGGGGTGGGGGTGGGGCTCGAACGTACTGGGGTGTACATAGACGGTGGTACGACACGTACAGGGGTGGGGGGGTGTACATTGACGGTGGTACGACACGTACAGGGGTGGGGGGGTGTACATTGACGTTGGTACGACACGTACTGGGGTGGGGGTACGACTGGAACGTACTGGGGTGTAGGTACACGGGGGGGTATGACACGTACTGGGGTGGGGGTGGGGCTCGAACGTACTGGGGTGTACATAGACGGTGGTACGACACGTACAGGGGTGGGGGGGTGTACATTGACGGTGGTACGACACGTACAGGGGTGGGGGGGTGTACATTGACGTTGGTACGACACGTACTGGGGTGGGGGTACGACTGGAACGTACTGGGGTGTAGGTACACGGGGGGTATGACACGTACTGGGGTGGGGGTGGGGCTCGAACGTACTGGGGTGTACATAGACGGTGGTACGACACGTACAGGGGTGGGGGGGTGTACATTGACGGTGGTACGACACGTACAGGGGTGGGGGGGTGTACATTGACGTTGGTACGACACGTACTGGGGTGGGGGTATGACTGGAACGTACTGGGGTGTAGGTACACGGGGGCTATGACACGTACTGGGGTGGGGGTGGGGCTCGAACGTACTGGGGTGTACATAGACGGTGGTACGACACGTACAGGGGTGGGGGGGTGTACATTGACGGTGGTACGACACGTACAGGGGTGGGGGGGTGTACATAGACGGTGGTACGACACGTACAGGGGTGGGGGGGTGTACATTGACGGTGGTACGACACGTACAGGGGTGGGGGGGTGTACATTGACGTTGGTACGACACGTACTGGGGTGGGGGTATGACTGGAACGTACTGGGGTGTAGGTACACGGGGGGGTATGACACGTACTGGGGTGGGGGTGGGGCTCGAACGTACTGGGGTGTACATAGACGGTGGTACGACACGTACAGGGGTGGGGGGGTGTACATTGACGGTGGTACGACACGTACAGGGGTGGGGGGGTGTACATTGACGTTGGTACGACACGTACTGGGGTGGGGGTACGACTGGAACGTACTGGGGTGTAGGTACACGGGGGATATGACACGTACTGGGGTGGGGGTGGGGCTCGAACGTACTGGGGTGTACATAGACGGTGGTACGACACGTACAGGGGTGGGGGGGTGAACATTAACGGTGGTACGACACGTACAGGGGTGGGGGGGTGTACATTGACGTTGGTACGACACGTACTGGGGTGGGGGTATGACTGGAACGTACTGGGGTGTAGGTACACGGGGGGTATGACACGTACTGGGGTGGGGGTGGGGCTCGAACGTACTGGGGTGTACATAGACGGTGGTACGACACGTACAGGGGTGGGGGGGTGTACGTTGACGGTGGTACGACACGTACAGGGGGGGGTGTACATTGACGGTGGTACGACACGTACTGGGGTGGGGGTACGACTGGAACGTACTGGGGTGTAGGTACACGGGGGTATGACACGTACTGGGGTGGGGGTACGACTGGAACGTACTGGGGTGTACATAGACGGTGGTACGACACGTACTGGGGTGGGGGTACGACTGGAACGTACTGGGGTGTAGGTACACGGGGGTATGACACGTACTGGGGTGGGGGTACGACTGGAACGTACTGGGGTGTACATAGACGGTGGTACGACACGTACTGGGGTGGGGGTACGACTGGAACGTACTGGGGTGTAGGTACACGGGGGTATGACACGTACTGGGGTGGGGGTACGACTGGAATGTACTGGGGTGTAGGTACACGGGGGTATGACACGTACTGGGGTGGGGGTACGACTGGAATGTACTGGGGTGTACATAGACGGTGGTACGACACGTACTGGGGTGGGGGTACGACTGGAACGTACTGGGGTGTAGGTACACGGGGGTATGACACGTACTGGGGTGGGGGTACGACTGGAACGTACTGGGGTGTACATTGACGGTGGTACGACACGTACTGGGGTGGGGGTACGACTGGAACGTACTGGGGTGTACCTAGACGGGTGGGGGTATACATATACGGGGGGTACGTGTCGGACGTACGGGGGCTGGGGGGAGTGTTGGGCGTGTATGCGGGCACATGTCTCCATGGTTGCTATAGGTGTTCGGTGCGGACGGTGTTTTTTCCATACGGTTGTAGGCTCGGACGCACGGGATGGATCGTGATTCCTCGGTCGGACTTGGATTTTTACGTTTGTAAAATCGTCCGAGGACGTGTCGGACACATTTTCCGACCCGAGGACGTGTGGGGAATGATTCCCAGTGCGGTTCGTATGGACTTTTTACCATGCGAATCGTGATTGCCAGTTCGTACGGCACTTGTCCGATTCGTACGGTAAAAAGACCCGATACGAGTCGTACGGGGACATTTTTTACCGGATCGTGATCGGCACCTGGATGTCTTATTTTTAAGTCACTTCATGGAAAGAGCCTTAAATTTGTTGATAATATGATTAACAAATATGCTCCTACACAAAATCTTCGTTCAGCTCACAACAACTTATTACTCATTCCTCATTTTAGATTAAAGGGCACTGGTGGTGCCAGGTTCTCTACCTTGGCCCCCATATTTTGGAATTCTCTTACCCTCGATATTCGCTCCTGTTCCAATCTTCTCGGTTTCAGGAGTCTTCTAAAAACTTGGCTCTTCCGACAGGCTTTCTAACCCCTTTTTTATGACCTGTATCTCAACCAAAATAGCGCCATGAAGCCTCCCCGGTGTGCGTGCGCTCTATAAATTCATTTTAACATAACATTACATAACATTCCCACGAGAGAACTGATGCAATCTGATTTTATTGGAAAATGTATCAAGCAGACCATTTACTCCTTCTGCAACCTCCGAATAACCTTCTCTAATTATATTAATGACTATTAGGTGGATGGGTGGAGCTCCTGATGGATGACCATAGTTCAGAGGGATTGAGTGGAAATCAGCATCATTGTCTCAAGTGAGTGGGTCCTCATGTTTCTTTTTTTGTTAAATTGCCACAATGAGGAGATATACTACTGTTGACACTGTAGCTTACTTATAGGTTTATAGTCCTGCATCTTAAACGTGTATGTTTAGAAAATTTAGATATTTTCATTTGCAAATCAATATTGTAATTTGCAAATTGTCAAGGCATTTTGGCTTAAAGAAGCCTTGTTTATGAATGAAAGCTGTGAAGAAGGCTTGTTTAAACCGAAATGCATTGATGTTTTTTCCCAGCACTATGAGATTAAAGATTTAACTTGAGCTTTGGAGTGCTGAAATCCCTTTTTGAATTTGAAGGAGGACCATAAGGAGCTTAAGGAGTTATGGTGGCAGCACTGTCAGAGCACCACTGACGACCAGGCACTAGTTAGGTGACAACGTCAGTCAGCATATACCATTTTAAACTAACAATACACTGAAATGAACAAATTATAGTTTACTGAGCTTCCCATTGTTGCCATCCATGATGTCATATGAGATGGTATCAGAGTTTTCATCAAGTGATGTCAATGAACATGTCACAAGTGATGAAGTCTGTGAGGTCATACAAGAGAATGGTGGGGGCAGACGTTCTAGGTATCTCAGTAAACTATAACTGATTAATTTCAGTGTTTTTATAGTCTTAAATATTATGCTTTCGCTCTGCTTTAGATAACGTTTTCACCTAACTGTAATGGCACTTTAACCTCTGTTTTGTTTCACTGAATTTCTGAGGATTTTGTTATGTAAATTAAAATATTATTACCATACAGAACTATAACATCACTTTAACCTTTGTTTTTTGTGTGAAATTCTAGGGATTATTTTCCTTAAAGTAGGAGCTTTTTACTTTATCCAGCTCCTCACGGGTGACGGACATCCTGACGCACACAGCTTAAAGCCCCTTAAGTAACTCCCACCCTTGCTATGCACTGCTGAATACCTCACATATTAATAACACTCATGACGTCACTGATCACTGCAACATTTGAAATTACATCACTGATGACAACACTGAACATGGCAGCTGTGCGAGTTGTGTTAATTTATTGCACAATTTATAGTTGCTTAAGATATCTATAACTGGTGAATTTAAGTGGTTTTATTAGTTTAAATCCATAAGTTTAAAGGTAAATCTTGACTCAAACATAACATCACAGTACTTTATTTTGCCAGGCGACATGGTCAGCCCCTCGTGCACAGGGCACACAGTCAGCCTTACATCCCCTACGCGTTTCGAGCATCACGGTGCTCTTGTTCACAGGAAGGCATATGTGGAACAGCAGTACGGCAGGTAAGTTTGATTAAAATATAGTCCCGCCCAAAGGGCGCTGTGGCGCAAAGCATGATGGTACTTGCAGTTTCTTGTAATAATCCTATAGTAGGTTTGCCACTGCCAAAGTTCCTTTACCAGAATTTAGAACCCCACTGGGTTGTCGATGTGTACACCAGATCGCTGCCATGCCATGTTCACCCTCAGCAAAACTGCACGCTGTTCCTTCTGTGTTGATATCGTATCAGCACAAGACCTGCTAATCCGCGGTGGGGGCTCTCCGTGACCTGGGAGGGCCGCATATATTCCATATGACAAAGAACCCACAATTGTAGGCACACTCTCAGCGTTCACAGTACTTTATTTTGCCAGGCGACATGGTCAGCCCCTCGTGCACAGGACACACAGTCAGCCTTACATCCCCTATGCATTTCGAGCATCACGGTGTTCTTGTTCACAGGAAGGCATATACGAACAGCAGTACGGCAGGTGAGTTTATTTACAATATAGTCCCGCCCAAAGGGCGTTGTGGCGCAAAGCATGATGGTACTTGCAGTTTCTTGTAATAATCCTATAGTAGGTCTTCCACTGCCAAAGTTCCTTTACCAGAATTTAGAACCCCACTGGGTTGTCGATGTGTACACCAGATCGCTGCCATGCTGTGTTCACCCTCAGCAAAACTGCACGCTGTTCCTTCTGCGAGTTATAGTCAGCTCAACTAACTATAACAGGTGAATTTCTCTGGTTTTATATGAGTCAAATGTCCAACTAACAATAAAGTCCCTGAAACCTATGGTTTTTTTCTGTGAATTTCTAAGGTTTTTTAAATGCTAATTCCTAACTATAACGTCTGTAAAACCTATGGTTTTTTCAGTGAATTTCGAATGTTTTTTAAATGCTAATTTCTAAGTATAACGTCTCTGAAACCTATGGTTTTTTCAATCAATTTCAAAGGTTTTTTAAATATCGAACTACTATTGTGTATTTGTCATTAATACTATTTTTTCTAACATTTCAACTACATAAAATAAACTGCAAAAGTACTATGTAACATAATACATTTCAAAAATTACAATGAGTTTTTAAATAATACAAAACAATTTAACATTCAGATAACAATTTTTCTCCCTTTTTTTGCTGTCATCAGCTACTACTTAAGTTCACTATTCACAGTGATGCCAGTGTAGTTTCATCACAAACAGCAGCGGGAAAAAAACAATAAACTAGACTGTTAAAAAAACAACTCTAATTCTCTCAAATATAATACAAAATCAACACAAATAACACATCCTATAGTACTTCAAATGTTCAAAGCTTACCTTTACTTCGTAGAATGTCTGCAAATTTACCCAATACGCCAGATAATGTATCGAAAATTTCACTTTGAAAGCATCCAGTATGAATTCCTTCAAGATCTTACGTAGTTTCTCTGCACATTTTCCCAATACGCCAGATAATATATAAAAAAGTTTGCTTGGAAACCATCCCGTACGAATTCCTTAAAGATCTTACATAGTTTCTCTGCACAATTTTTCCAATACACCACATAATGTATCAAAAATGTTGCTTTGAAAGCATCCAGTATGAATTCCCTAAAGATCTTACATAGTTTCTCTGCACAATTTTCCCAATACACCACAAGATGTATCAAAAATTTTGCTTTGCAAGCATCCAGTATGAATTCCTTAAAGATCTTTGTAGTTTCTCTGCACATTTTCCAAATATGCCAGATAATGTATGAAAAATTTCGCTTTGAAAGCATCCAATATGAATTCCTTAAAGATCTATACACCTTTCCATTAAAGTTGAATAGTGTATCTAAAATCTTTGTTTCAGAAAAATTAAGTATGAGTTGGGTAATTCATAAGGCAATCTCGGTTTCATTTCCAAGTGTGTATCATTACAGTGACTCCAACCATTATTACACTTTAAATAAACTGTATAATGTCCACTTGTAGTAGTACTTCCATCATGGAAAACAATAGCAACTGTTGCAAAAGTTCTTCCAGAAATAGATAGTTGATTAGCAACAAAATGTTTAATTTTGGTTTCTAATTTTCTTCCATTTGGCCGACAGCGTTGCAGCATTTTAAACAAATATTTTCCATATCTTTGTAGGCATAATGCAGATAGCATTCTTGATTTACAATGAGAACACATCATCTCATGATCAGTTTCTTTTACTAATTTGGAAAATGGTACAGATTTACAGTCAGGTATTGTTAAATATAAAAATCGTTCTCTTTCAACTATAATGCTTGAAGTTAACGAATACTCTTCACATTTATGTTCCCATTTGTAACTCAGTCCAAATAAACTCTCAATCTGAATTCCTTCATCTTCTAGTACTCCAAGCATAACCATAAGAAATTCTTGTGCATCTTGTTGTATATTAGCACTGAACGTTAAAGATCCAGTACATGTATCCAACAGTTGGCGAATACCAGAAGCAGAATGAATCTTACTTTTATCAGTTCTCAATTCTTGAAATAAAGTGTAGAGTGCAGAACATAACGTTTTTTCCTGACTTTCCATAATTTCGCCACAAACATTTTCAAGATAAAATATAACATTTAGAATGACATTACCATAGCAGTTGACACCAGAAGCATTTCATAATTGGTATCCAACAACATCATCACTTGTTTGTACTTTCTGCTTCTTTACATCTTTTCTTTTCTGTTGATTTTATTTCTGCTTTTCAACCATAGTTAACTCTTCACCATGTTTGCGTTTTGAACACACAACACGTTTCTCATAAATAGGATATTCACCTAAATGGGGAGCATAAAGCCTTCTCAAACGATTCTATTCTCTTACACAATTAACATCAGCACTAACCTTGTTCTCATCAAAATCAATTAAATACAAACCAGACAACGTTCTAACTCGAGATAATGCAACATATACCATTCCCTCTTTAAACACAGTTTTTCCAACATTTAGCAAAGCATTATCTACACTTAAACCTTGTGATTTGTGAATAGTTATTGCATATGCTAAACAGAAGGGAAACTGTTTTCTACGAACATACAAGTCTTTTACAAGCAAAAAACGTGCAGCAGAACGTGCAATCTGTCTTACCTCTATCTGATCACATTTAACTTTCAAAAATTAAATTCCATTTCTATTTTGATATTTCACAAAATCAACAACTTTCCCCATTGCTCCATTCACTAAACCTTCTTCTACATTCTGATTACGCTTCAAAATTACCCGACAGTTTAAACATACATCTACATTTTTTTCTAAGCCAGCAGTTTTTGATCCAGACTTTTCCAAAGAATCCAATTTAGTTTGTAGTTTTTCTGAAAGAACAATTGTTATTCGTTGATGCTCTATTTTATCAATAGCTTCAATGTGAACTATTTCTTGATTTTCCAATTTCATAAGCTCTCTATTAAATGTATAACACTCTTCCACTGTAGGCATTAAGCAAACTATAGACTTTTTTTCTTTCATTTTCTTGTACATTACTTTGCTTTTGTCTTTTCATTTGTAAACAAGTTCTTTAGTAGGCGACTTTGAAAAGCTTGTTTACCATGTTTGCTTAGAACACCAATTCAAGTGAGTTCTTTACATTCAAAATGTAACTACAGATTCACATTTCCAATAATTCCCAAAGATTTCTTAGTGTCTTCATGTAGAAGAGTTTTAAACACTGGTTCTCCTTTTACAAGGGTTAGTTGTAGCAGATCTCCAAATACAATTAAATGTTTTCCCCCAAAGAGAACGTGGTAATCTGTTTTTAATACCTGTTGTATTCTTAAGTGTACAAAAGCAAGCATTAGGTTGGAGACCATGCTCACCTCATCAATAATTAAAAGTTTCATTTTCTTCAGCACTCTTGACACTTCATAAGAAGCTTCTCCAGACAACTTCTGATATTCTAATTTATTATCATGATCCACTGGTAACATCAATGACCTATGCAAAGTAACTCCTTTAACATTGTGTGCAGCGAATCCAGTTGAAGCTGTTACCACACAACATAAATGTGAACCAGTAGTTTTTTGAAGATAACTGGTCAAAACTTTAATTAAAAAACTTTTACCTGTCCCAGCTTGACCACTGATGTACATCTGAAGAGGTTTAAAAGATGAAAACAGATATTATGTTTTTTCATGCAACAAACCATGTTCTATCTGTTCTTTCACTTGCACATATATTTCTTTCTGTTCAACATTTACTTGTTCTTCTAACTTTTCCAATGTTATATTCTCCTCGTGGGCTTGTTGCATTGCAATTTCGACTTCATGCATAGCAATTGCTGCTTCATTTTCCAGCATTGGTTGTCCAAGAGGATCTTAACTACATGGATCACTACTTTGACTTTGAACTTTCTTGAGCTATTTCAGCTATAATAGTCTTTTCCTGTTCAACTTCATCATTCAGCATTTTTAAATATGTAGGGACAATTGGACATCGAATGCTATCTTTACAAGCATTAAAAGAATCTTCGTAGCAGTCAAACTCTCCAAGTAATTCACTTTCGCTTCTTCATGGTTTAAACAGCTGCAGAGGTGCTAAATAGTAAAATTCTCACTTATCTGGAGTTTCACAACTACGTTTCTTGTGGTTTATAAGATTACCCTATGCATGTTTTACTAAACAACCATTACATCCAACTACTGCAAACTTTCCTTCTTTTAAATTCTCCTTAACATTTCTTTTGAAGCTGTAATGTTGAAGTACTTCATACAGACATAGCTGTTCCAGGTGTTGACTCCTTTTCAGATAGTATGTGTCCAACATATTAGTTTTAAGAATGTCTGTACTATCTGGACTATTTTCTGCTAACTGTTCAATTTCTTCCAATGATTTCAACACTCTATTTCATTTGCAGGCAAGACCTAAACTTACCCAAATAATTCCTCGTGACTTTGAATATAAACTTGAAGAACACAGGTGGTCTGAACATTCATACGATCCAATTTCTCGTTGGGAAAGCATTTTCAAACTACAGCTGTACAATTTTTTGCTAAGACTATTCTCTTGTGCAATTACTTCCCACATTTGTTTCATCTCTGTTTTTTCAGATTTTGTTATGTACCATGTAACATAACGTGCAATAGCAATTGAGCTATACGCAACATACTGGATGTCCATGTTCGCATTCCACATTTTTAAAATGACTGGATTGTAGTCATTGATATACTTTGACAATTCTGTTCTTTTTAAGTTGTAGGTATTCTTCGGAGATTTCCGAGTCATTGTGTGCCTCACAGAAGAAAAAAAAGAATTTACTCTTCCTTTACAAATAACTGGATGGAGAAAACCAAACCGACATTTGGTGTAAAATTTTCCTTTAGACTTGTATTTTCTTCTGCAGTACTTTCCACAACGGTGACTTTGGAAACGTAAAACTTGCTGTCTCAAGCTTCTACCTCCTCCTTCTCTTGGAATGTCACATACTGTTCGATGAAAGAAAATACTGTTTCATCAGAATAAGTTCCAAATGTAGGTGCATCCTTGACCCATAGTAGCATATGTATGGTACTCCTTTCTCCAAAAAAGAAATCGGTAACTTCTCCGAGAGGTGGATTCTTTTTATTACAGATAAAAGACATCATACCTTGAAACTTATGATTAAAATATCTGCACACATTTACAGGATCCAATGAACACAGTTCACCAGGAGTCTTTATTTCAACATGTTTTATATTAGAATTTGCTTCTCTTAAAAACTCAAGCAAATCTTCCCATGCATACTCTGCATAGCTAAGTGTGACAAACCATGTTGGTGTACCTAAGTTCTGTAACATACACTTGAGTTCTCCATGACGACGATACCAATACTCATTTATTCCACGTTGACAAGCATCAAATTGATTAACTGTGCTTCTAAATTTTCATCTGTTTCTTGAACTTTCTCCACAAATTCTTTCGCAGAAAGAAGTGATTCATGAACTCCAGTTTTAAGTATATGATTCACTGCATACGAGAGAGAAGACAGATCACTTTCAAACAAAAGGTGAAATATGTATGGAATGCACTGTCAAAATCTAGGATCTTCAGAATATAATCTTGTTGACCGATATTCTGAAGCTGGAAAACGTACAGGTCGGTCATCATATCGTCCACCTTCTCCAGTAGGAAACAACTGTGGAAAACAACGAGCTTCCAAGCTTTTCTCCCATACACTCATTGGAGTGCCCTGTGCTTTTTTCATTTGAAATAATTCAATGCTACCTCCTATCACTTCTTATCAATGCAAAGGACATATTGTATAATGTTCATAAATCTCTTCAGTCCTTGACTTGTCCACTTTCTCTATTTGTGAAGAATGCACTCCCCAAGTCCTGGGGTGTGTCCCTCGGGCACAGATGTGGTCCTCTCAAGGAGGTTTCCAATGTTATTCGAATAATTAAAGTTGAAATTTCATCAATTTGAAAAAACTTTATTCGTCATTTTTGGTGGCGTTCATTTCAAACACGTCACGTTGAACATTGACATAAGTTGCAAGCTCCCAATGCATTTCGGCATGAGCCTTCATCGGGGGAGATCTACAAATGATAAAGAGGATGAATGAATGTAGGATCCATGAGTAGCGTGGCATTTATTTACACAGAGTGGTGTTAGTTAAATGAACAATGTAAGATGAAAAGCGGGTTAATAAAGATGGTGAAAAGATCAAGGGGATGTGAGTAACTCGCTTATTACGAGGGGTGAATCATCGCGTGTATGTAGCTCCGTGTCGGCGGGATATATAGTGCTGTTCGTAAAGAAGGTACCCTAAAAAATATTACCCAAGGAGTAGGTTACAGACGGTAGAAAACTGCTATGAAACGTACGAGTGAAAACGTGTGAAGTGCTCTTACCGGGTGCTTAACGCCTCATCGTGTCATCCGTGTGGTCCGTGTGTGGCTGTTCGCGTCTACGATCGTATTGGGACGAGTTTAAATGTTAGGAAAGAGACGTTGAAAGTGTGTCACGTGTCGAATAGTAGTGTGTATGGACATAGGACTGAGGAGTTGTAAACATAAAAATGGTGAAAGGACTAATGGTGTTATCTAGTTTAGGAGAAAAAAACGGCCGGGAGTACCCAATCCGTCATCGCTAACGAGTAAAGTGTTAGAAGGAGTGTGTACAGAGAACCGTAAAGTGATCATAAAAGATGTCAAAGGTACACTGGTGATGGAACACTTGTGAGCAGAAATGTCATTAATGAGGGATGTTGTAAATCGATCTAAGTCGAGGATAGAATGTACGATAACTGGCAAGTGGCGTGCATTAGAGGGTTGGTGATTGTTAGTGAATCAGTGGTTGATCATATGAGTTATGATATTCAAAGTTCATATGGCAATACAGACATGAGGAATAAGTGCTTATGTAAACAATTATAGATAACATGAAAATTCAGTGCGATCATTTAAACCATCCGGTTTCATCGAGTTTAAAAAATAAATCCAGTGGTTTTCTCTTTGCAACATAAAGTTGCGATTGTCTCTCCCTTCTTTCTTTGTGACAGTTTCCAAAACACAAAATTTTAGTTGACTAACGTTATGTCCAACTTCCAAAAAGTGTTGAGCGACTGATGATTTTTGTTGTTTGGTCCTGATGTTGGATTTAAGCTCATTGAGTCTTATTTTCATTTTTCTTTCAGTTTGTCCAACATAAATTTTGCCACAGGGGCATTTGAGCATGTAGATGACGTTAGATGTGTCACAGGTTGCCGTTGTTCTCAATTTGATTTTATACCCTATCATAGGGTGTGTAATATAATCGCCTTTTATGATGTTGTTACAGCTGTTACAATTCAAGCAAGGGATGGTTCCTTTGAATGGAGGTTGTGTGAGTGGTTGGTTTTGTTGTTTCAGAATTTCACCAATGTTCTTGTTGCGTGTGTAGGCGAAAATTGGTTCCTCATCAAAAATATGGTTGAAGTCCTGCTCTAATTTAAGCAATTGCCAATGCTTTTTGATTATTCGTCTGTAGCTTGTACTCATGGTGGAATATTTAGAAACTATCGTAACTTGATTGCTGGTTGATTTAGGTTGTGTGGTAAGAAGTTGATCCCGGTTTTTGGAGTCAGATCTTTCTTTCGCTTTTAGTAGTACCTGATCAGGATAACCACGAGATTTAAATCTTTGTGTGAGGATGTTCAGTTGGTCCAGCGATTTGTTGTGATTGGATACAATTCTTTTTACTCTGAGCATTTGGGAATATGGGAGATGTTGTTTGAGTGATGGTGGGTGAAAACTTTGATAATGAAGGGTATTGTTCCTGTCTGTGTTTTTTCTGTAAAGGTCAGTCTCAAATCCCGTAGGTGTTTTAATGATGGTGACGTCCAAGAAATTGATGGTGTCTGAATGGATGTTGAAAGTGAATTGTAGTCGTTGGTCAATTTGGTTGAGGTTGTCAAGATGATTCTTAAGAGCGTGATCCGAGCCTCTCCATATAATGAAAATATCGTCAATGAATCTGAGATATAATTTTAAATGGCTGATCCAGGTAGGTATGGTTAAAATGTGATCTTCCTCGAATTGATTCATGAAAATATTGGCGTACGCTGGGGCAGCGCAATTTCCCATGGATGTACCAGTTAGCTGTTGATACCATTCATTATTGTGTTCAAAATAGCTGTGAAAAAGGGTGAATTGCATTAGTTCCATCAGGAAGACCTGTAAATTGTGTGGGTGTTTTGAATGTAACAATGCCTGTTCGATAGCCTCCAAACCCATTTGATGAGGGATGGAGGTGTATAAGGAATTAACATCCACTGTGCAATAGATGATGTGTTCGTCTTCTGATATAGATACTTGGTTGAGTTTAATTAGGAAGTCAGTAGTATCTTTCAGAAATGATTTCATGGAGTTAACACTGGGTTGAAGATGACGGTCTAGAAATTTGCCAACTGGATCATGAAGACTTCCACGTGTAGAAACAATAGGTCTACAAGGAGGTTTAGTGGGGTGCTTGTGGATTTTAGGTACCATGAAGATGGTTGGGCTTTTTGGATTAGGTTGAATAAGAAATTTTTGAACCTTCTTATTAATGGTGCCATTGTCGACGGCAGCTTGTACAATGGCCTGTAGGATCGCTCTGTATTGTGTCGTGGGATTACTTTCCAATTTCAAATATGTTTCAGAATCCTGGACGTGAGTTGATATTTGAGAGTTGTAGTAATCAGAATTGAGTACAACAAGTGCTCCACCTTTATCCGCTTTGGTACAGATGATGTCAGAATTACATGCAATGGATCTTAAGATGCCTATCTCTTTGTTAGTGAGGTTACTACGCGTTGATCTGTTTCTGCTGTAGTTGAGTTTAGATAGATCGTTCTTTACACATGATTCAAATAGGTCTAGACATTTATGGCTAACAGGTGCCATAAATGTGCTTTTAGGCCGTAAGCCCATCAAGGGGTCTTCTTCTTGTTCCTTTGTGTGTGTCAGAATGTTATCAAAGAAATGGCGGAGTCTAAGTTTCCTCATAAGCTTGTAAAAGCTGATATGCAATTCGAGTAGGTTGCTGGCTGTTGTTGGTACAAAAGAAGTGCCCTTCTGTAAGACTTTCAGTTCGATGTCACTAAAGTTATACTCAGAGATATTAATAACCAAGTTGTCTATTGATTGGTTTTCTTTGTACGGTCCCTCTTGGGTAAGGTGGTGCGGGTTTGTGGAGGATCCTTGTCCTTTTCTTTGGTTTTTCTGCGGCTCCTCCTGGGTCGTCTCGTCCTATCGGGCCTACCTCTAAGAAAGGAGTTTCTTCGCTGTTTAAAGTCATAGTTGACGTTGATGGTGTGTCTGCTGAAGTTGTTGCAGGTGTTTTGTCCTATGCAGGAGGCCTTCTTTGTGGTTGTGTGCGATCACTGTCAGAGGATGAGGTTTCAGTGTTGTTGGTATACGGTTTGTTTTGTCTCCGTCTGGCATAGATTTCGGCCCAGGAGTATACTTCCCCCATTTTATAATCCGTTGTATCCCTACGGAATTTTCGGATTTTGCGTTCATTAACTTCCGCTGTGTGTTTTGCCAACTGCTTGTTAATGTCCTCCAATATTTCGTTGAGATCCTCTGTGGTTAATGATTTTTCTAGTTCGGTTTTAATGTCATGTATTTCTTTAGTCAGTTCCTCCAAGATGGTTGATAATTCTTCTATAATTAGTAGGATCAAGTCTAAAGAGCACTTATTTAGAATTGCGAACCATTTATCTTTGAACTTCTGTTGGTTTTTACATAAGGATGGTTTGAGTGGTATTCTGAGTCCCCTTGGGATTCTCTGAGCTTTGTGGTATCTGATCAATGTACTCGCATGTAAGCGTTGGTTGATTTCTTTCTTAGAAAGGTATAGAAGCTGACGTATATTCTGCTCCTTTGTGTTCCTGGTTGAAAAGGTGGTTGTGTCCTCTTGTATGAGCGCGTAGATCCTAGATACTTCCTCTTGACCGTAAGCAAATGTCTCTGCTCTTGTATCCGTTAGATGTGATATTTCGTCAAATTGCATGGTGATTTGGTTTGCGTGCTGCGTACTATGTTTCAGAATATGAGTATCAGAAGCAGAACAAGGTATATAGTACACGCACTGCGTAGTAGTCGTTTGGTTGTTAATCGGTTGTTTCGTGCTCCGAGGTCTCGCTTTCCGAAAGTAAGTGAGTAGAAACGTGAAGAATGCACTCCCCAAGTCCTGGGGTGTGTCCCTCGGGCACAGATGTGGTCCTCTCAAGGAGGTTTCCAATGTTATTCGAATAATTAAAGTTGAAATTTCATCAATTTGAAAAAACTTTATTCGTCATTTTTGGTGGCGTTCATTTCAAACACGTCACATTGAACATTGACATAAGTTGCAAGCTCCCAACGCATTTCGGCATGAGCCTTCATCGGGGGAGATCTACAAATGATAAAGAGGATGAATGAATGTAGGATCCATGAGTAGCGTGGCATTTATTTACACAGAGTGGTGTTATTTAAATGAACAATGTAAGATGAAAAGCGGGTTAATAAAGATGGTGAAAAGATCAAGGGGATGTGAGTAACTTGCTTATTACGAGGGGTGAATCATCGCGTGTATGTAGCTCCGTGTCGGCGGGATATATAGTGCTGTTCGTAAAGAAGGTACCCTAAAAAATATTACCCAAGGAGTAGGTTACAGACGGTAGAAAACTGCTATGAAACGTACGAGTGAAAACGTGTGAAGTGCTCTTACCGGGTGCTTAACGCCTCACCGTGTCGTCCGTGTGGTCCGTGTGTGGCTGTTCGCGTCTACGATCGTATTGGGATGAGTTTAAATGTTAGGAGAGAGACGTTGAAAGTGTGTCACGTGTCGAATAGTAGTGTGTATGGACATAGGACTGAGGAGTTGTAAACATAAAAATGGTGAAAGGACTAATGGTGTTATCTAGTTTAGGAGAAAAAAACGGCCGGGAGTACCCAATCCGTCATCGCTAACGAGTAAAGTGTTAGAAGGAGTGTGTACAGAGAACCGTAAAGTGATCATAAAAGATGTCAAAGGTACACTGGTGATGGAACACTTGTGATCAGAAATGTCATTAATGAGGGATGTTGTAAATCGATCTAAGTCGAGGATAGAATGTACGATAACTGGCAAGTGGCGTGCATTAGAGGGTTGGTGATTGTTAGTGAATCAGTGGTTGATCATATGAGTTATGATATTCAAAGTTCATATGGCAATACAGACATGAGGAATAAGTGCTTATGTAAACAATTATAGATAACATGAAAATTCAGTGCGATCATTTAAACCATCCGGTTTCATCGAGTTTAAAAAATAAATCCAGTGGTTTTCTCTTTGCAACATAAAGTTGCGATTGTCTCTCCCTTCTTTCTTTGTGACAGTTTCCAAAACACAAAATTTTAGTTGACTAACGTTATGTCCAACTTCAAAAAGTGTTGAGCGACTGATGATTTTTGTTGTTTGGTCCTGATGTTGGATTTATGCTCATTGAGTCTTATTTTCATTTTTCTTTCAGTTTGTCCAACATAAATTTTGCCACAGGGGCATTTGAGCATGTAGATGACGTTAGATGTGTCACAGGTTGCCGTTGTTCTCAATTTGATTTTATACCCTTTCATAGGGTGTGTAATATAATCGCCTTTTATGATGTTGTTACAGCTGTTACAATTCAAGCAAGGGATGGTTCCTTTGAATGGAGGTTGTGTGAGTGGTTGGTTTTGTTGTTTCAGAATTTCACCAATGTTCTTGTTGCGTGTGTAGGCGAAAATTGGTTCCTCATCAAAAATGTGGTTGAAGTCCTGCTCTAATTTAAGCAATTGCCAATGCTTTTTGATTATTCGTCTGTAGCTTGTACTCATGGTGGAATATTTAGAAACTATCGTAACTTGATTGCTGGTTGATTTAGGTTGTGTGGTAAGAAGTTGATCCCGGTTTTTGGAGTCAGATCTTTCTTTCGCTTTTAGTAGTACCTGATCAGGATAACCACGAGATTTAAATCTTTGTGTGAGGATGTTCAGTTGGTCCAGCGATTTGTTGTGATTGGATACAATTCTTTTTACTCTGAGCATTTGGGAATATGGGAGATGTTGTTTGAGTGATGGTGGGTGAAAACTTTGATAATGAAGGGTATTGTTCCTGTCTGTGTTTTTTCTGTAAAGGTCAGTCTCAAATCCCGTAGGTGTTTTAATGATTGTGATGTCCAAGAAATTGATGGTGTCTGAATGGATGTTGAAAGTGAATTGTAGTCGTTGGTCAATTTGGTTGAGGTTGTCAAGATGATTCTTAAGAGCGTGATCCGAGCCTCTCCATATAATGAAAATATCGTCAATGAATCTGAGATATAATTTTAAATGGCTGATCCAAGTAGGTATGGTTAAAATGTGATCTTCCTCGAATTGATTCATGAAAATATTGGCGTACGCTGGGGCAGCGCAATTTCCCATGGATGTACCAGTTAGCTGTTGATACCATTCATTATTGTGTTCAAAATAGCTGTGAAAAAGGGTGAATTGCATTAGTTCCATCAGGAAGACCTGTAAATTGTGTGGGTGTTTTGAATGTAACAATGCCTGTTCGATAGCCTCCAAACCCATTTGATGAGGGATGGAGGTGTATAAGGAATTAACATCCACTGTGCAATAGATGATGTGTTCGTCTTCTGATATAGATACTTGGTTGAGTTTAATTAGGAAGTCAGTAGTATCTTTCAGAAATGATTTCATGGAGTTAACACTGGGTTGAAGATGACGGTCTAGAAATTTGCCAACTGGATCATGAAGACTTCCACGTGTAGAAACAATAGGTCTACAAGGAGGTTTAGTGGGGTGCTTGTGGATTTTAGGTACCATGAAGATGGTTGGGCTTTTTGGATTAGGTTGAATAAGAAATTTTTGAACCTTCTCATTAATGGTGCCATTGTCGACGGCAGCTTGTTCAATGGCCTGCAGGATCGCTCTGTATTGTGTCGTGGGATTACTTTCCAATTTCAAATATGTTTCAGAATCCTGGACGTGAGTTGATATTTGAGAGTTTTTTCTCCTAAACTAGATAACACCATTAGTCCTTTCACCATTTTTATGTTTACAACTCCTCAGTCCTATGTCCATACACACTACTATTCGACACGTGACACACTTTCAACATCTCTCTCCTAACATTTAAACTCGTCCCAATACGATCGTAGACGCGAACAGCCACACACGGACCACACGGACGACACGATGAGGTGTTAAGCACCCGGTAAGAGCACTTCACACGTTTTCACTCGTACATTTCATAGCAGTTTTCTACCGTCTGTAACCTACTCCTTGGGTAATATTTTTTAGGGTACCTTCTTTACGAACAGCACTATATATCCCGCCGACACGGAGCTACATACACGCGATGATTCACCCCTCGTAATAAGCGAGTTACTCACATCCCCTTGATCTTTTCACCATCTTTATTAACCCGCTTTTCATCTTACATTGTTCATTTAACTAACAGCACTCTGTGTAAATAAATGCCACGCTACTCATGGATCCTACATTCATTCATCCTCTTTATCATTTGTAGATCTCCCCCGATGAAGGCTCATGCCGAAATGCATTGGGAGCTTGCAACTTATGTCAATGTTCAATGTGACGTGTTTGAAATGAACGCCACCAAAAATGACGAATAAAGTTTTATCAAATTGATGAAATTTCAACTTTAATTATTCGAATAACATTGGAAACCTCCTTGAGAGGACCACATCTGTGCCCGAGGGACACACCCCAGGACTTGGGGAGTGCATTCTTCACGTTTCTACTCACTTACTTTCGGAAAGCGAGACCTCGGAGCACGAAACAACCGATTAACAACCAAACGACTACTACGCAGTGCGTGTACTATATACCTTGTTCTGCTTCTGATACTCATATTCCGAAACATAGTACGCAGCACGCAAACCAAATCACCATGCAATTCGACGAAATATCACATCTAACGGATACAAGAGCAGAGACATTTGCTTACGGTCAAGAGGAAGTATCTAGGATCTACGCGCTCATACAAGAGGACACAACCACCTTTTCAACCAGGAACACAAAGGAGCAGAATATACGTCAGCTTCTATACCTTTCTAAGAAAGAAATCAACCAACGCTTACATGCGAGTACATTGATCAGATACCACAAAGCTCAGAGAATCCCAAGGGGACTCAGAATACCACTCAAACCATCCTTATGTAAAAACCAACAGAAGTTCAAAGATAAATGGTTCGCAATTCTAAATAAGTGCTCTTTAGACTTGATCCTACTAATTATAGAAGAATTATCAACCATCTTGGAGGAACTGACTTAAGAAATACATGATATTAAAACCGAACTAGAAAAATCATTAACCACAGAAGATCTCAACGAAATATTGGAGGACATTAACAAGCAGTTGGCAAAACACACAGCGGAAGTTAATGAACGCAAAATCCGAAAATTCCGTAGGGATACAACGGATTATAAAATGGGGGAAGTATACTCCTTGGCCGAAATCTATGCCAGACGGAGACAAAACAAACCGTATACCAACAACACTGAAACCTCATCCTCTGACAGTGATCGCACACAACCACAAAGAAGGCCTCCTGCAAAGGACAAAACACCTGCAACAACTTCAGCAGACACACCATCAACGTCAACTACGACTTTAAACAGCGAAGAAACTCCTTTTTTAGAGGTAGGCCCGATAGGACTAGACGACCCAGGAGGAGCCGCAGAAAAAACCAAAGAAAAGGACAAGGATCCTCCACAAACCCGCACCACCTTACCCAAGAGGGACCGTACAAAGAAAACCAATCAATAGACAACTTGGTTATTAATATCTCTGAGTATAACTTTAGTGACATCGAACTGAAAGTCTTACAGAAGGGCACTTCTTTTGTACCAACAACAGCCAGCAACCTACTCGAATTGCATATCAGCTTTTACAAGCTTATGAGGAAACTTAGACTCCGCCATTTCTTTGATAACATTCTGACACACACAAAGGAACAAGAAGAAGACCCCTTGATGGGCTTACGGCCTAAAAGCACATTTATGGCACCTGTTAGCCATAAATGTCTAGACCTATTTGAATCATGTGTAAAGAACGATCTATCTAAACTCAACTACAGCAGAAACAGATCAACGCGTAGTAACCTCACTAACAAAGAGATAGGCATCTTAAGATCCATTGCATGTAATTCTGACATCATCTGTACCAAAGCGGATAAAGGTGGAGCACTTGTTGTACTCAATTCTGATTACTACAACTCTCAAATATCAACTCACGTCCAGGATTCTGAAACATATTTGAAATTGGAAAGTAATCCCACGACACAATACAGAGCGATCCTACAGGCCATTGTACAAGCTGCCGTCGACAATGGCACCATTAATGAGAAGGTTCAAAAATGTCTTATTCAACCTAATCCAAAAAGCCCAACCATCTTCATGGTACCTAAAATCCACAAGCACCCCACTAAACCTCCTTGTAGACCTATTGTTTCTACACGTGGAAGTCTTCATGAACCGGTTGGCAAATTTCTAGACCGTCATCTTCAACCCAGTGTTAACTCCATGAAATCATTTCTGAAAGATACTACTGACTTCCTAATTAAACTCAACCAAGTATCTATATCAGAAGACGAACACATCATCTTATGCACAGTGGATGTTAATTCCTTATACACCTCCATCCCTCATCAAATGGGTTTGGAGGCTATCGAACAGGCATTGTTACATTCAAAACACCCACACAATTTACAGGTCTTCCTGATGGAACTAATGCAATTCACCCTTTTTCACAGCTATTTTGAACACAATAATGAATGGTATCAACAGCTAACTGGTACATCCATGGGAAATTGCGCTGCCCCAGCGTACGCCAATATTTTCATGAATCATTTTGAGGAAGATCACATTTTAACCATACCTACTTGGATCAGCCATTTAAAATTATATCTCAGATTCATTGACGATATTTTCATTATATGGAGAGGCTCGGATCACGCTCTTAAGAATCATCTTGACAACCTCAACCAAATTGACCAACGACTACAATTCACTTTCAACATCCATTCAGACACCATCAATTTCTTGGACGTCACCATCATTAAAACACCTACGGATTTGAGACTGACCTTTACAGAAAAAACACAGACAGGAACAATACCAACTAAAATTTTGTGTTTTGGAAACTGTCACAAAGAAAAAAGGGAGAGACAATCGCAACTTTATGTTGCAAAGAGAAAACCACTGGATTTATTTTTTAAACTCGATGAAACCGGATGGTTTAAATGATCGCACTGAATTTTCATGTTATCTATAATTGTTTACATAAACACTTATTCCTCATGTCTGTATTGCCATATGAACTTTGAATATCATAACTCATATGATCAACCACTGATTCACTAACAATCACCAACCCTCTAATGCACGCCACTTGCCAGTTATCGTACATTCTATCCTCGACTTAGATCGATTTACAACATCCCTCATTAATGACATTTCTGCTCACAAGTGTTCCATCACCAGTGTACCTTTGACATCTTTTATGATCACTTTACGGTTCTCTGTACACACTCCTTCTAACACTTTACTCGTTAGCGATGACGGATTGGGTACTCCCGGCCGTTTTTTTCTCCTAAACTAGATAACACCATTAGTCCTTTCACCATTTTTATGTTTACAACTCCTCAGTCCTATGTCCATACACACTACTATTCGACACGTGACACACTTTCAACGTCTCTCTCCTAACATTTAAACTCGTCCCAATACGATCGTAGACGCGAACAGCCACACACGGACCACACGGACGACACGATGAGGCGTTAAGCACCCGGTAAGAGCACTTCACACGTTTTCACTCGTACGTTTCATAGCAGTTTTCTACCGTCTGTAACCTACTCCTTGGGTAATATTTTTTAGGGTACCTTCTTTACGAACAGCACTATATATCCCGCCGACACGGAGCTACATACACGCGATGATTCACCCCTCGTAATAAGCGAGTTACTCACATCCCCTTGATCTTTTCACCATCTTTATTAACCCGCTTTTCATCTTACATTGTTCATTTAACTAACACCACTCTGTGTAAATAAATGCCACGCTACTCATGGATCCTACATTCATTCATCCTCTTTATCATTTGTAGATCTCCCCCGATGAAGGCTCATGCCGAAATGCATTGGGAGCTTGCAACTTATGTCAATGTTCAACGTGACGTGTTTGAAATGAACGCCGCCAAAAATGACGAATAAAGTTTTTTCAAATTGATGAAATTTCAACTTTAATTATTCGAATAACATTGGAAACCTCCTTGAGAGGACCACATCTGTGCCCGAGGGAAACACCCCAGGACTTGGGGAGTGCATTCTTCACGTTTCTACTCACTTACTTTCGGAAAGCGAGACCTCGGAGCACGAAACAACCGATTAACAACCAAACGACTACTACGCAGTGCGTGTACTATATACCTTGTTCACTTTCTCTATTTGACCACTTAAAATTTCAAAATCATCTTCTAAACGTATTACCTGTTCATCCACATTTACATTTTCATAATAAATATTGTTCCCTATAAGATATAAGGTAGCACTTTCAACTTTATTAACATCCACAAATTCTTGCCATATTTTCCGACTCTTTGTGGGTACACCATTTACTAAATAACTACTTCCTCATCTTCCTCTTTCTCTCCAGCATTAGTTTCAATGTTTTTCTTAAAATCCAAAGGTAAGTACACCACTCTTCCTTTCAGCCCTCTTTGCAAGTGTGTTGGTGGGAGTTTACCTGTTTTAGGCTCCATCCGAATTATAGTTTGAAAAGGATGAACAGATTGAATTAGAACCAACTCATATGTATTCAATTTGGCCAGCTCCTGCGGAATAGCTACTAACCCCAACTTATTATGCATTGCTCTAGTAGGCATTTTATTCTCTTCTTATTTGTTGTAACAATATTTACATATACGTTGATCACTACCTAACTCAAATCGACCTTCATCAAACAAGTAAGTTGCAAATTCTTCCCACTCACCATTGCTCTCCTTTTCACTTTTCAAATAAAAATCAACATTCTTACTTTGACTTTTATAATGAGTACGTCGACAACAAACACAAACATAGTTTGGTATTTTCAGAGCACACTACATTAAACTTTCCAATTTCTTCTTCAAACTGATCAGTGCTAATCACTTTCTCATCTCCTCCAACAACTGTAATTGCCAAACTTTCACTTTCTAAGAACTGCTCTTCTGAACCAAAATATCACATTTCAATATCATCACATTTTTTTTGAACATCTGATAAAGAACCATACAAAAGACTTCCATTCAGTTCACTTAAACTTAATGCAGGACTTTTCACATAGTACAGTTTCTTTTACAAAGTTCTAAATTTCTGAAATGATGAAAAACACTTTTACAAACTTTTCTTGAAAGACAAGCCAGAGAATGCCCATACCTCTCAGTATATTTTTTTACATTACATGGATCTAGTCCTTGTAACAACATAGGGCCAGATGTAGGTAACTTCAATTTAGCGAGTTCTTAATAGCGATTTTTACTGAATCGCTATTAAGGACTCGCTAAACGGAATGTAGGTAGGAATCGCTAAAATATTAGCGATTCCTTAACATTCCTTAATAACGAATCGGTAATTGAGATTCGTTATTAAGGAATACCTACCCATTCATTCCTATGGGCTAGGAGGCCCATAGGAATGAATGGGAAGATATTCACTATTAGCGATTCGGTATTACCGAATCGCTAATAGCGGGAGCTGTTTCAAGGGTGCCAGGGTGTCCAAAGGACAGCCTGTTGCACCTCTGAAATGTGCACGTTTGCACATGTAGCTCACATACATGCCCTAACGGCATGGATGTGTGCCACATGGCACATTTAAAAAAGCAAAAAAGTGCTTTTGGAAAGGAAATCGCTACTTACCACCAACTTGAAGTTGGTGGTAATTAGCGATTCCTTAAGGCTGAAGTGCACTATTTTTAGTGCTACGTACATTGCATTTAAGGAATCGGTATTTCCGATTCCTTAAATGCAAGAGCAAAATAAGGAATCGCTATTTTGCGATTCCATATGTTGCAAGTAGGTTTTAACTCACCTACATTGCCAAATACCGGTCGATAACGCAGAAATTCTGCGCATTTCGTTCCCGCTCGGTATTTGGCCACCTACATCTGGCCCTTAATCTTCTGTTTTATACTTTTCTGAGTATATTCTCGTAGCAAATTTTGCATTCTATCAGTACTAGAAGTATGTCTCCAATGTCCACTAAAGATTTTACAAAAGTTAGTTCTGTTCACAAGTCTTTTTTTTCTACTTTTGTCTTTCAATACTTTGACTATTTTATCCAATACTTTCAATCTCTTTAAAATCAAAATGAACAACTTCTGTTTCAAATTGAAAGCAGTATCCACTATACTTTCAATACGCTGCTTCTCTTTGAATTGGAACATTCTTCTTTTATATTTGCAGCATGTTTTCAATAAATTCTGAATCACTCTAGATGGAAAAAGTCTCTGACGAATTTCTTGAAATTGTTTCTGTCTCCGAGTACCAGATACTATTTCTTTATCATCTTTCCTTTTCCTCGTATTTGAAATTGAACTCTGCTTCACCTTACTTGAAAAATTCTTCTTTTTGCTTTGTGTGATCTTTTTCTCATTAAATGTTCGTAATATGATTTTTCAAAAATTGTCTTTTGCTTTTACTCAAACAAACAGTTTCTCTACTACTCGGATTTTTTTTCTACTTCAAGATCTTTCCTTTTCGTCAAATATATATATGTTTCATCTTTTTTCTTTTTTTTCACTTCTTCTAGGCATTTCCAAATTTCAATCCAAACGGAATAATTTTCTGAAAAACAAAAAATAGATTCAATTATTTTTCACATTTCTTCACTATGTTAAAATAATGACATACAATTGCAAAACTTCCACTAACAACTTCCAGACACAGTGCTGCAACGCGATGGAGCACGACGGATGAGCACTAGGATGACAAGTTGTGCCATAGAACATACAGCAAGTATTTATTTAATAATTTACATACTCCTTTACAATTTATATATAACTGCACTACCTCATACTTTTCACCTCTCCACCACACCCCACCACCCCACACCACTTTCTCTGCAACCCACCGCACACAACTTTATAAATAGTATTTTTAAAAATTGTAATCTATGTACTTAGAATGATATTATCAACCAAACAGCACACAGACAAATTTACATTATTACCTTACAATTTTAGCAACAACTTCGCAAACATAACACTGCACCCAGGGCTTTAACTGGAGGGGGAGTCTGTGGGGATGTGACCACCAGCACTTTATTTTTGGGAGTCTCAAAATGGCTCTTTATAGGGCTCTATTTTCCGACCTCACAAACGTAATCCATTTTTTTTTCTTGATTGCACTGCAGTGACACTGTGAGAGCATGCACATTGCTCACTACTTAGAAGTGCAGACATCATGCCAAGTGACTCTCATTGTAGGAGAAGGGAAATCCTTTAAAGAGAGACATTTTCTCTCAGTATTTCCCTTCTCTTTTTGCAATGCTCCAGCAACATCATTGTGGGGTGATTAGCAAACAGACCACCAGGCGTGCAACGTCCATTGCCCCGGACTCTCTGACACAGCTTCCCGGGCGAATACACAGAGCCACACCTGAGTACTTCACCGGTCTTCAAAACATCATTATTTTGTAAAGGAGACTCTGTTCTTTTTTACCCCTTTTTACAACCCCTACATGCCCACTCTGCCTATTGCTGAAAGAATTAGGCTCCCCTGAAATTTCCCTCTGGTTGCACCTCTGCAAACGACCACAACAAGGCAACTCCAGCACGAACCTGCTCTCAATTAATTTTAACAGGTGTCTGCCGGAACACTTATCAGCAAAAAGTATTCAAACATGCAAATTGGCGGGTAAAACATAAACCATCCCATAGCACGGTTTATAAATGGGCCCAGTCGAACTACACCACCTTGACTAGCTAGACATCTATATGTTACGAAAGTCTTTTAAACACTCTGGGGCCGATTCCGATGTCGGACGGACTCTGGTCCGTCCGACATCGGTCAGGAGCCGCAACCAACCGACCTGCTGTCGTCGGTTACAGCCCTGCTGGTACGATGCGACCGAACAGAGTTCGGTAACACTCGTATACAAGACAATGCAGGCATGCATTCTGGGCGGAATGCATGCCTGCATCCTTGAAAGCAGGGGTTCAGTTCATCCCTGCACCCTGTGGGCGGCACCCCAAGGTGCCTGCCACCGGGTGCAGGCATCCACAGAGGGGCACCATAAGTGCCCCCAGGCTGCCATTCGGCAGCCTCGCACCCATGGGGGCCCTACTGGGGGCCCCCAAATAGAGTTTCCGACTGCCTTTTCGTGACAGAAAAACCGGCACGAAAAGGCAGTGAAAAGCTGCCATCGTACTCCCTCGGTCGCAAAGAGGCGGCCGGGGGAGTACTGGGAGATTTCCGGACGGCGGACGGGCTCTCCGAGCCTGTTGTCCACAATCCGGAAATCTGTGTTGGATTCCTTTCCGACCGAGCCCATCGGAATGGCTTGGTCGGAAAGGAATCCGGCTGACATGATCCGAATCGGTCGGAAGGGCTCGGACCATGCCCTTCTAGCAGGGCATGGGGAGAGTAAACAAAGTTTTAACTTTTTATATTAAAGATATTAAATGGAATGAATAAATTGACGAGTGTCTCAAAAGGGATAGTGAAGCTCACCATCAGTAAAACACGAACCACTTCAACACCTACATATATCCGCCACAGCGACACAGCCTGACAAATAGTATCACTTATAATCACATGTAGTACTCTAATGTCAACAAACTCATACAGAAAATATACCACACATTTGCATTTGTTTTTTATCTCTCACACATTTATAAAACATCTCTTCTAAAGAAGCACTCCCCAACTACTTCTATTCCATAAGAACAGACAATAATGAATACGTTTACTACCATATATTTTAGTATATCTACCTTTTTATTATTCACTAGTCAGAAACTACAAAAACTATTCACTATATCCAAATACAAACCAGAAACTATATTCATATTTATCTCAACTTAGGATCACATGATTCAAACTATGTGTACATATAAAAGGAACGTATCACTTTTCCTAACTCCATCTCCTCTCCATGTAATCTCCAAACACTGTAAACGGCCCCACTGTACAACAACCTACCCTGACTTACATTCAAACCTACCTCTCACTGTCAAAAATAAGACCACAACCTGCCCCCATAACATTTCTGCATTTCGTTTTATTGCTTTTAACTTAATAACACATACGTCTCCTACCACCACCCCCCATCCCACTATTTCCACAAAAAGTATCAGTTGCAAACGTGCAACATTTTCTTTATCTCCCCAAATACATTACAAACTCAAATTAAGGCTGTACCTCATTTTCAAAACAATACTGTCCTATAAAAATGACAAACCACACTTCTTCTCTGTGAAAAATTCCTAAACATATATAAAATACTTATATAACAACAGCTCACATTTTATGCATATTTCATAACCAATATCAAACACCACAATTTACTAACACTATATTACTTTGAAATAAAAAATACTTTAAAAATTTAAAACATCACCACAAATACTTAATCAATACTATACAACACATAACACACCTTGTTCATTTCTAACTCACCTTTGTAGTTGTTATCCAGATTTCAAATGACACACGCATGCAATTCTCTCTTTCTGACATAGTACATTTAAAGCTCCGACTTCATCAAGAATGAAGCCAGGAATGGCACACTTTCTCTGTCGCTCCACACATAAATACATGTAAAGAACAAATCAGAATACTTCATTCCTTCAACGACATTCCAAAACTTACCTCCATTGGTTAATTTTGAATTTCCCTTCCGAAAAGCTACTTATTATTCCACGCCACATACAGGTCACAAGTTCAACCTATTTTATCACCACACTTTCTGGAATCTTCTACGACACCTGCAGGTTAAAAGTTCATAATTTTTTTTTTTAACCTAACAATATACTTTTGCAACATTTTATCGAACATTCAACGGCATGTGCACGTTAAAAGTTCACAATCGGGGTCAGTAGTTCATCAGCTTTATTCCCAACTCCAGCAGCACCTCACCTTACGCCCCCAGCACCATCAGACCCGTAGGAATCAGTGCTTTCCACTTTCCAAATACCAAATTCATTTCATACACACAAATTTACCTTCACACTCCCTATATAACACCCCCTAAGCACCATACACAAGTTACAATGTTCGAAACAAAAGTTCCTCCGAGTAGCTATAACTACATGCTGACACTACTTGCACAGATGTATCACAGCGGCCAGAGCACATGACTTCACAGCATATGACACACAGTTTGGGCTCATGCTCTAATTCAGCAGTCCCGCACCACCTCAACTTAGCAGCATCACACAATAGGGAATACCCCACTTAATTTTCGTAGCCTACCACTTTCACACCGGTAGGTATGATTAGTTCACTTCGCACCCCCTCTATAGCACACCCTAAATACCCCACAGTGGTTACAGTGCTCCTACCCTCCTATTTCCCACTTTTTCGCACTTTTCCCCCTTACTTGCTTCTACGGAATAACAAAATGGTGGCCAACACTTCCTCCTACCATGAAACTCTAGACAATACCTCACATATTTTCCGTACCCAGGACTTTCACACCACCACGGGTCAGTAGTTCATCCTAGTAGGTATAAAAACATGCTGACATTACTTCCACAACTGTACTGCAGCAGCCAGGGCACATGACTTCACAGCATAAGACACACAGTGTGGGCTCACGCTTTAATCCTCGAGTCGCGCACAAGCTCACCTTAGAAACATCACACACTAGCCAATACCTCACTTAATTTTCAAAGCCTAGAACGTTCACACCGGTAGGTATGATGAGTTCACTTTGCACCCCTTCTATAGCACACTCTAAACACCCCACAAAGGTTACAGTGCTCCTACCTTCCTCTTTCTCAAATTTTTCCCCCTTTTTCTCCCTTACTCGCTTCAACGGAATCACAAAATTGCTGCCAACACTTCCTAGTTGTAAGTGCCTGCAACCAATCAGCAGCAAGCTTGTGCTTGTAACGCCTCAGCCAATCACATGGCAGAATTCCCAAATATCAATATCTGTGAATTTCGATATTTCTCAAAAACTACTGAACGGATTTAGACCAAATAAACAAAAGCGTGCTTTCTAGACCAAGACCCTTCTCCCTGCCAAATTTGGGGTAATTCCGTTCACCCTTTCGACCTGTAGCCTTGTCTAAAGCTTCCTATGGAAATTAACATTGAAAAAACACGTTTTGGGACCACCTTTTTTCTTGGCCCTCTCTTTATGAATCACCCCCAAACTTTTAACTAAGGAGCTGATCTCAACAAATAATTAATTTTGAAACTTTCACGACAATTCATCAATCGGCACAAAAGTTATTGCGAATAGAATGTTGCCATTTTCCTATAGTAACTAGGTCCTAACTATAGCTACCTACTGGCGACTGCCAGTAGGTTATATATATATATATATATATATACACACACACACTTCTGGAATATTGTGGGTTTTTTTAAAGTCATATGTTTAATTTTTACTTAACTATAACATCACCTTAACCTTTATTTTCTTTAGTGAATTTCTAACATTTTTCAAGTAAAGTAAGACATAATTGCAATTCCTAACTATAATGTCACTTTCCCCTTTGTTTTTGCATGAAATAATTTGTGTGTGTGTGTGTGTATATATATATATATATATAGCGTTTTTTGATTTGCCAATAACCAATAACTTTAGCGCCGTTTCACAAATCTTCGCAAAATTTTCAAAACTAATGGGGCGCTCCGGTCAGCTCCTGTTTTCCAACTTTCAGGGTGATTCATCAAGTGGGGGCCGAGAAAATGGGGCCCAAAATGCTGAACGGAATTACACCAAATTTGGCAAAAAAAGAAGCTTTTGGTCCAGAAAGTACTCTTTTGTTTAAATGGGGTATATCCATTCAGTAGTTGCAGAGAAATTTAAAAAAGAAAAGTATCGCTATCTGAGCACCGAAGAGGAGTTGCAACTCCTCCCAAGCAGGAGCTGACCTCTGATTGGCTGCCAACACTCCAAACCAGGAAGTGTTGGTAGCTATCTTGTGACTCAGTAACTGAGTCACAAGACAACTGAAAAATAAAGGTTAAAAAACAAGAAAAGGGGGCAGGGTAGAAACACCCTGACCCCCTAGGCCTGCTCAGGGGGTGCCAGAAGGACCCCCACGGCCAGAAAAAAGCATATTTTTTATAATTTCGGCCCAATTCACACTGGGTGTGTGAATCTGGCCAAAATTATTTTAAAAAAACGAAGCATGGTCTCCTGCGCTTCGTTTGTTTCAAGGCCCTGGGTGGGCCAGATCCCGGGGGCAATTGTTAATTATGGTGTGGGGGCCCATAGGGCCCCCGGGGACGGCCACCTCCCCAGGGCTTATTCATAAAAAATGCGCGAGGGGCTCCTGACCCCGGTGCTGCCCCAGGAACCGCCACCTCCTTGGGGCATTCCAATTTATGCGGTGGGGACCTCGCAGGCCCCCCAACCCTGGGGACCGCCACCTCCTCGGGGCACTTAATTTTTTTTGTAAGGGGGACTCATGAGCCCCCCACAGTGCCCCGGGGACTACCACCTATGCAGGGCACTAATTGTTTACATAGTAGGTCCATTATGGACCCCCGGGGACCACCACCTCCTTGGAGCTTTGAAAATGCTGGGAGGGGGGCTGCGCGGTCCCCCTCCTGGAGCATTTGATGGCCCTGGGGACCACCACCCCCCAGGGCCATCCTTTCCAAGAAAGCAAAAGCTGGCATTCCCCGGAGGCCCCGCCCCCTCTGCACCACTGTGCAAACACGCCTCCTGGTGTGTTCTGAATTGGAGGATTAAGTCCCCTTGACTCCTAAGCATCTCTGGGGGCCAACTAGCCCACCAGGTACCTCCATTAAGTGCCACACAGCTGGATTGCTGAGAGGTGCTCCGAGGCCATGCCCCTTTTTACACCTCTCTTCAAACACACTTCTTAGCGCACTGCTGGTGGGGAAATGAGGTACTCTTGTGTCCTGAGGACCTCATGACACAAGTGGACTTCATCCCCCGAGCAGCAGTGCACCAGGGGCCGCATTTGCAGAGTGGAGTAAAAAGGGGCGTGACCTCGGACCACCTCTCAGCAATCCCACTGTGTGGGGCTTACTAGAGGTACCTGGTGGGCTAGTTGGCCCCCAGGGACCCTCATGAGGAAAGGGCACTTCATCCCCCAACCAAGAGGGTGCCAGGAGGCACTTTTGCAGAGTGGTGGAGAAAGGGGGCATGGCCTGTGTCCACCTCTCAGCAATCCCACTGTGTAAGGGCTTACTGGAGGTAAGAGGTAGGCTAGTTGGCCCCTAAGGAACCCCAGCAGCGAAGGGAACTTCAATCCCCATCCAGGAGCGTGCCAGGCAGCGCATTTGCAGAGTAGTGGGCATAGAGGGCGTGCCCTGTTATGAGAACTAAACAATAGGGGGCGTGGCCTCTGAAGCCTTCTTAGCAATCCTTCTGTGTGGTACTTACTGGAGGTAATAGCAGGGGTAGTTGGCCCCCAAGGATGTCCTTGGGAGCAACTACCCCTCTTGTCTACGGGATGGGGGATGAAGGCCAGTGTACTCCTACGGGACTTTGGGGGCCAAGAAGCCATCCTGGTACCTCCTGTAAGTTCTACGTAGCGTAAAAACCTGAGCACTGGTCGGAGGATAAGTCCCCTTTTTTCACTACTCTGCAAACGAGACTATTAGTGAAAGAAGCATTTGCAATGTAATAGGTTTTGCATTTGCGAGAGTTAGAGCTATTGGTGTTGTAAATGTAAAAGTGTTTTACTAATGTTTTTGGGTGTAGAGTGGATGTATGTTGTGTGTAGTGGAATTATGTGGTATGTTGTGCAGTGAAATTATGTGGATAGAAAGTATGTGGTGTTTAGTGTATAGGAATTATGTAGAGTGGGAATATGTGTCATGGAGAGTAATTATGTGGTATTGTAGTCTGTGTTTTGCAGTGGTAACCTCAGGTTTAGTCTTCTTCATTTCCATAGAAGCTAAAGTATCAACTCAATAAGGCACAAAAAAGAAGGAACCACTGAGGAGCACTTCTGGACCTAGTGGGAGGTATGAGCAGGGCACTGGAATTGTGTGACTATTCGGCTGCACCAATTGGCACATAATTAAACATTTTTCGCATTTGCCAAATATTCCATCATCTGCTGCGTAATCTGCAGATTTGAACAAAAAAAGCCTTGTTTCTAGCTCAAACAGATCAAATTATACCAAAAATGCAGCTTCACGTGTTACAGTGTGGTGGAAGGCCCTTTGTAAAGCTGGAATGGTCACATGTTACTTATTGCTAAATGTGGGTGTTAAATGTGTACTAATAGTGCACAATCCTCTCTTCTTTCTGTGCCTCTCTTGGCTCTTTCTCCTTTTCTCTTGCATCTTTCTGCACCTTTCTTCCTCTTTCTGCACCTCACTGTCTTTTTTCTGCACTTCACTTGCCTCTTTCAGAACTTCTCTTGCCCCTTTCTGCACCCCTCTTGCCTCTTTTTGTACCTCTTTTGGTTCTTTATGCACCCCTTGTGCCTGCCTCTGCTCCTCTTTTGCCTCTTTCTGTACCTCGCTTGCCTCTTTCTGCACTTCTCTTGCTCTTTCTGCACCCTTCACACCTCTTTCAGCACCTCTGTTGGTTCTTTCTGCCCTGCCCTTGCATCTTTATACACCTCTCTTCCATCTTTCTGCACCACTTTTGCCTCTTCCTGTACCTCTGTTGCTTCTCTCTGCACTTCTCGTGCCTCTTTCTGCACCCTTCGTTCCTCTTTCTGCATCTCTGTTGCTTCTTTCTGCACTTCTTTTCCTTCTTTCTGCACCCCTCGTGCCTCCTTCTGCATCTCTGTTGCTTCTTTCAGCACTTTTCTTGATTCTTTCTGCACTTCTCTCCCCTCTTTCTGCACCCCTCTTCCCTCTTTCTGCATCTCTGTTGCTTCTTTCAGCAATTCTCTAGCCTCTTTCTGCACTTCTCTTGCTTGATTCTGCACCTCTTTTGCACATTTCTGCATCCTTCTTGCCTCTTTCTGCACCCTCTTCCCTATTTCTCCACCTCTTTTGCTTCTTTCTGCACTTCTCTTGCTCCTTTCAGCATTGCTTTTGCTTCTTTCTGTACCTCTGTTGCGAATTTCTGTATTCCTCTTGCCTCTTTCTGCACCCCTGTTCCCTCTTTATGTACCTTTGTTGCCTGTTTCTGCACCTCTCTTGCCTCTTTCGGCACCTCTGTTGCTTCTTTCTGCACTTCTCTTGCCTCTTTCTGCACCTCTGACTTAGAGGTAGTTTTAATCCCCCTGCCCTATCACTAGGGCCTAACAGTGGAGTTCATGCCAATCACAGGGGTGCCCCAACCCATAGTGTACTCTAGTGTGGGTAGGTGTTTCCACTGTATTCTAAGTGTCTTTCAGGATAGCACTGGCTCTGGGCCTGGTTAGTCAGAGTCAGTTACCACCAGTACCAGTCAGCAAAATGTTAGGGGCACAGGATGACTTTGCAACAAGGCCTCTTTCTACACCTCTGTTGGTTCTTTCTGCATATCTCTTGCTTCCTTCTGGACCTTTCTTCGTCTTTCTGGACTTCTGTTGCCTTTTTCTGCATTTCTCTTGCATCTTTCTGCACATTACTTCCTCTTTCTGCACATGTCCTACCTCTGTAGGAATAGTTAGAAATTAGCATTTAAAAAACCTTATAAATTCACTGAAAAAATATAGGTTTCAGGGACGTTATAGTTAGAAGTTATCATTTAAAAAACCTTTGAAATTCACTGAAAAAAACAAATGGTTTCAGGGACGTTATAGTTAGTTGGACATTTCACTCATATGAAACCAGAGAAATTCGGCCACTATAGTTAGTTGAGCTAATTATAACTCGCGCCCCTACAATGCACTGCTGATGACGTCACATATTACATAATTCATGACATGGTCAGTGACATCACTGATGACATCACTGATGACATCTCAAATGACATCACAGATGAAGCTGATGACCCAGGCATTACCCATGCACTCCTACAATCACCCAGACATTACCCTTGCACTCATGCAATCACCCAGGCATAAACCAAGCCCTTACAAAATCACCCAAGCACTATCCATGCACTCCTCCAATCACTCAGGCATTACTCATCCACTCATGCAATAACCTAGGCACTACCCATGCCTAACTTCATTTTATAATACTGGGCATCCATCTTACAACATATGGGGAGTCTCCTAGTTGGGGCTAAGACAGAAACCCTCTGGCTGCCAGGCCGACTATATATGAAATAGGGCTGGGGAACGAAGCAAAGGGCTGTCTGGTTAGGACACCTCTGTTGCTTCTTTCTGCACTTCTCTTGCCTCTTTCTGCACCTCTGACTTAGAGGTAGTTTTAATACCCCTGCCCTATCACAAGGGCCTAACAGGGGAGTTCATGCCAATCACAGGGGTACCCCAACCCATAGTGTACTCCAGTGTGGGTAGGTGGGTAGGTGTTTTCACTGTATTCCAAGTGTCTTTCAGGATAGCACTGGCTCTGGGCCTGGTTAGTCAGAGTCAGTTGCCACCAGTACCAGTCAGCAAAATGTTAGGGGCACAGGATGACTTTGCAACAAGGCCTCTTGGGGCTAAGACTGAAACCCTCTGGCTGCCAGGCAGACTATATATGAAATAGGGCTGGGGAACGAAGCAAAGGGCTGTCTGGTTAGGACACTAGATTCTAGCTACTATAAAAATACAAAATTTTAAATACTTAAAGCAGCTTATTCGGTGTGGAGACAAATACGGTGCAAACTGAAGATCCCAAATTTGCATGTATGTACTCAGTTCTCAACCTTGGCATCTTTCCATCAATTTTTCAGGATCTAACTATGTTCAGGTGGGGAAGCCATGGAATCTACTCCTTGGGTGACCTTTGTAATGAAGGTCACCTTGCCCCATTCACGAATTTATAGGAAATGTTTGGTCTGTGTAAACAAGATTTTTTAAAGTACATTCAGATCCGGAGATTTTTGGGGAGAAACGTGCACGGGCCATAATTAAATTATGAAAAGATAGGCTTGGTGGAAATGATACGGATGAAATCCCGGATAGGGAAAATCTATCAAAATCTACTGGAAGCTCTATCAAAATCTACTGGAAGCTCTCCCTGCTGGTGTTTGTTTCCAGAATAAAAAATGGGTGAGTAGGTTGGGGAAGGAAGGGATAAATATTGAGGATTCATTGGAAATATCAAATCAGATTTTAATAACTGTAAGTCTTAGGAATCAACATTTTATGTCAGTTTTCCATCTTTATTACAAACCAGCAAAGATAGCTAAGTGGAGGGGAACGCAGGGTGGGAAATGCTACAGATGTGGCTTGCAGGCGGCAGATACCATACATATGTTTTATTCCTGCCCTAGCTTGGGTATATTTCTACAGGATGTTGAATCTTTCTTTCTTTCTTGGATATTGTCTTAGGGATTTTGGTAACAATTACGTCAGATCTTGTAATTTTGGGTATGGAGTATAATATGGAAGGAAATGTGAGGCCGAGACCTGTGACTGCATTCTTGTTCATTGCAATGTTCGTTTATGTATTACCTCCCAATGGATAAGTCCCGATCCTCCTACCTTTTTCAATTGGCAGTCAAGGATGTTGGCCTTTTATAATTTAGAATCCTCAGTATATAAATTGAGAGGACGAAGGAGAAAGGAGTTGGGGCGGAAGATTTGAGCTCCTATCACAGGATGGTTGCAGTAAAGAAGGATTAGGTAATACTGTAAAATATAGTAGTTGCTCATTTGCTGAAGGGTTTAAATTCTAAGATAGTTAGGATCAATGTTAGTCTGTCCCTTATCTTGGGGCCCTTCTTTTTTTTAAATTATGTTAATCAAGCCAAGGAAGTCTATATAACTTACTGTGTTGACTCCAGGAGCACCTTTTCTGCTCTTCGGTAAGCTATTCTTGCTGGGGAGATATCTGTTTTTTCTTTCTTATATATATATATATTTCTTTATTCTTTTGATTGAGAAATTCAAGAGACCATGGCAGCACAATAAAGAAATACCAAACAGTAATCCTCCACAATATACATATTGCAAATTCCAATATTACAGTACAGAATAGTGTCTTAACAGTGGACTCAAGAAGATAGGTCCGAATCATCTGCGCGTACGATGGGCGCCTCACATATATCCCCTCTATAGGCATTCCAAGCTCCCCAAATTGAGGTCCATTTTTTGGGGCTTCCCCGTGCAGTGTATACCGTTTTTTCCCTAAATACCAGTCGGTATTTTGTTTACATTTCGACAATGTCGGTGGTGTGGCAGACCCCCAGTTTTGTGCAATGTCCCTCTTTGCTGCTGTAAGGCCCAGCGTCACCCAGATTTTTTCGGAGGTGGTAAGGTTAGTGGGCTCCCATATGTTGAGGAGGCAACGTTTAGCCTCAGGGTGCAAGGTCTTATTTAGAACCGTTCGAAAGGTCCGATGTATTGCTTGCCAGAACTGTTGAATATGGTCGCATTCCCAGAGTATGTGTATGTATGTGCCTGTCAGTCCGCATCCTCTACGACACTCACTCCCACTGGCACTCCCCATATACACCAATTGAGGTCCTGTAATATAAATCCTGTGAAGGATCTTGAGTTGGACCAACCGTAACCGTGCAGAGATACCCACCTCCCGGGGGGACGCAACCGCCTCCCGCCACTCTTCGTCATCTATTTCCAGGCTGTCAGTCACCCAGTGTTCCCTAAGCTGCTCTAGGGGGTCTGAGGTGTTGTACAACAGTTTCTTATAGGTAAGGGAGACGGCTTTCTCAGGTAGGTATCCGTCCAGTAGCCTATCCTCTAGCGGGGAGGCGTCAGTGAGCCAAGTGCCCTTTGGTATGGCCGCGTAAAGAGCGTTACAGATATGCAAATATCGGAAGAATTCCGAGTCTGCCATGTCATATTGTCGTTGCAACTCCGAAAATGGCACTACTTTTCCCCTGGTCCAGAGATCACTTATACAGGAAATGCCAATGAGGTCCCACATATCAAAGCCTTTGGAAGACCTCAGCCGACCTAGTTGTTCCGTGTCCCACAAAGGGGTGGCAAGTGTAAGCCTACCCTTCCAACCTAAACTTTTCTGGACATTGTGCCAAATCCTCACCACATGGTTGGTTGGGCCAGTGAGGGATAATTTGGTCTTGGGGGAGTATAAGGCCACATTGAAGCTGCTGCCTGGAAGGAGCCATCTATCCATGGCATATCCCGGATCTTGTGGGTCGCGATAGGTGGCTTGATTTATGGCTGTAAGGTGGGCAGCCCAGTAATATTTCCTGATATCTGGGAGGCTTATGCCACCATCATACCAGTTGAGGACTAGTTTTTTGTGCGTAATGCAAGGTCTCCCACTCCACATCAGATCACGCTGTAAGCTCTCTATTTCCTTAAAATAGCTAGAGGGTACTTGATTAGGAGCATTTTGTAACGCATATAGAAAACGGGGTATGGACATCATCTTAAATAAAGCTGCCTGTCCAAGGAGAGAGAGGGGCAGCATCCCCCAGGTGGCAACATCTCGCCGCAGTCTTTGTAAGGGTGGGAGCAGGTTTCTGGTATAGTGCAGTTTAGGGTCAGGGGTAACAAAGATACCCAGGTAACGAAATCGCCTTCTGCGGTCTGTATGGGGCAATCATCAAATAATCGGGGGGTGGTCCATGGCGCACATACATTATTGATTTATCCCAATTAATTGAGAAACCGGAGTGACGCGCAAATATCGCGAAAATTTCAAAGACACTCCTGAGTGACCTACGGGGGGGAGGCCAAAAAGAGTAGTATATTGTCTGCATATAGCGGGATTCGATCCACCCAATCCGGGGTCCATTTCGATTCGCGGATAACAGGGTCCTGTCGGATCCAGGCTGTCAAAGGCTCGTAGGATAGAGCAAACATTAATGGTGACAGCGGACACCCTTGACGGGTACCGCGGCTCAACTCGAAGGCTCCAGATTGTTTGTTATTCACTATTACCTGTGCCTGTGGTGTCGCATATAGTAATTTGACCCAGGACATGAATGTAGGCCCAAAGCCCAGTTTCTCAAGCACCGCCAGTAGATAGGGCCATTCTACGGTGTCAAAGGCCATCGATGCATCTAGGGACAGTATAATGGCATTTTCCTGGATCGTGGTAGCCCTGCCCATAACACCATGTACGCGCCACAGATTAAGGGCTGTATTTTGCTGAGGCATGAAGCCCGATTGATCGGCATGTATCAAGCTAGTTATGACCTTAACTAGTCTAGTTGACAATAAATTAGCAATGATTTTGGGTTCCGCGTTGAGAAGGGAAATGGGTCTTTACACGGAGCATTGGTCCCTGTGTTTGCACTCTTTATGAATAACTACCAGAGAAGCCAGACACTGTTCTGGCGGGAGTACACCCCCCTCTCTACATTCTTCATACATGGCCTTCAAGTGCGGGGAGAGCAGGTCTGGACAAAGCTTATATAATTCAATGGGGAGTCCATTAGGACCCATGGCCTTTGCTGATTTAAGACTGCTAATGGCCTGCGCTACCTTTTCAGTCATTAGAGGACTATCTAGATATGACTGATCATCAGGGGAAAGCGTAGGCAGCCTGATATCTCGCAGGAGGGCTCTGGAGTCCTCCTCTCCAAGGGGCTATGTGGACTTGTATATTGTACCATGGTGGTCTGCGAATGCTTCTGTTATGGCCACGGGGTCACTGATCGTGGTAACGCCCTAAATCGTTACTTCAGCAACCGGTCTGAAGGCTCTCTCTTTTTTATCATGCCAGGCGATCAATTTGCCAGCCTTATCCCCCATTCGTAGATTCTACCATCTCTTTCCGCGCCCCAGTCTCTGGCTTTATCAGTTGCTATGTGTTTGTATTCCTCCCACTTTAGGTGTAGGAGGTGCAGTGTATCAGGTGACGGATCTTCCGCTGAGAGCCTCTCGAGGCTCAAGATGTCAGATTCAATTTTTTCCAACTCTTTGTGTTTCTCTTTCTTGGTTCCGGCTATGAGAGATATAGCACTACCCCGAACAACTGATTTAAAAGCCTTCCAAAGAATCTGCGCGGAATTAACCGAGCCCTGGTTCTCCTGGAAATATAGCCGGATTGATTTTAGGAGTGCTTTTTTCACCTGTGGATTACGCAAATACCATGGGTTAATGGGCATGATTCTATCTGTCTGTGTCTCCCCCACCCCCTTCTGCACCCAGAGGGGGGAATGATCCGAGATGCCCCTAGCCACATGTCTGGCCTCTCTAATGTAAGATGTTTGTGCAGCAGGTGTAAGTATATATTCGATACGGGAGAAGCTCTTGTACGCTCCCAAAAAAAATGTGTATCGTGTGCTGGTGGGGTGGGACGCCCTCCACGTGTCCGTAAGCCCCAAGGAGTCGAGAAAATCGGGTAACCAACAATTCGACCCATTCAGGTCTCTTGGAGGGTATCGATCGATGGATCCCGAAACTACAGCGTTGAAGTCTCCGCCCACCAGAAGGAGACCCTCAGGGAGCTCCAAGAGAAGTGTACCTAGTTCAGTCAATGTCGAGTGCTGGAGACCGGGGGGTACGTATGCTGAGATTAGATTGAGAGTGCGTCTCTCCTATCCCCCCGAGACTGCCACATATCTGCCCCCTTGGTCAGTGCGTGTATGTTGCAGAACAAAGGGACATGAGTTTTTCAGGAGGATTCCCACCCCTCGAGAGCTTGTAGTAAAACCAGCGTGAGCTATCATCTTATAGCCCCATCGGTTGAGGGCCCTACAGGTGTTACCCTTTAAGTGGGTCTCTTGGAGGAGCACTACATCGGGGAGTGACGCCTAAGCTAAGATATTGTAGGACCAGTGTTCACTTTAGCCTATCCCCGAGTCCATTGACGTTCCAGCTAAGGAGCTTTAACTGCATGGACATATGTATGAGTATTGTGTATGTGCATCATGTGCAAAATACCCAGCCGTCTCTTCTCAAAATTCAACCATATGAACAACTTGAATATTAATCAAGTAATCTGAACAAGGAAATTACGTCGAACATTTCCCAGTCCTCCAACCCCAAAACCCCCCTCCCTGCTACCCTGCGGTCTGAGCTTGGAACTGCTCGGACATGAAAACTGTGCAGAGTGCCTGTCACCCAACCTGCGAACCATAAAAGAAAGTAACAATGGGGAGTAATCGCCCCCGCAGCCGGCCCAAACCCCATGGAGTCTAATTGAAGTCCCCAGCTAAGCCACCCCAGAGTCACGTTGGCCATCAGTTTGAGCATTCTCCGACCAGGGTGGACGGGCGGGAGCGCCAATCCCCTTGTCACATCAGTGGCTCCCTTCTCCGATCGATGCAATGGTAGCAAAGTGTCTCTCCAGGTCAGTCGTTACAGTCCCTCCCCGATCTGCCAGCTCTGATAGATCAATGGGCGTTATGGTCCCTCGCATCCCGCCAGCCCTCCAGCCAGTCCATCACATCCTCAGGGCGTTCAAAGAAGCATGCCTTCCCATCGGGCTCGACCCACAGACGTTAGGGTAAGACCATTGAGTACTTTACTCCCTTGTCCCGGAGCTGTTTCTTAACTGCAAGGAAGGAGCGTCGGAGTTTCTGCAGTTTTCTGGGTGAAATCAGGAAAAAATTAGATTGTGGCATTGTCGTATTTAAGCGACGGGGTTACTCTAGCACTCTGTAAGATGACATCACGGTCCCTGAAATTCAGCAGGTGATCCAGGATGGGACGTGGAGGCGTCCCCGGTTTGGTCCGTCCACCCGGGACTCTGTGAGCCCTCTCGACCACAAACAGACGCGACAGGCCTTTGGGGCAGAGGTGCTTCGTGATGAGGTCCTCGACAAACAGATCAACTGCCTGCCCTTCTGCTTTTTCAGGTACCCCAATTATGCGCACGTTGTTTCTACTGGAGCGCCCTTCAAAATCGTCCAGCTTATCCTCTGCTTGCTTCTTGAAGGCTCGGAGATCACAGAGTTCGGTTTGTAGCTGCGCCACGTCATCTACTAGACTGGATGAAGTGACCTCGAGCTGCTTCACCTTATTGCTTATCTTGGATAAGTCCGACCTGATAAGAGTGATCTCCACCGTTATGGCATCGGTGCATTGCTCCATGGAGGTGCGCACTCCTGCGATGGCCTCCATGACATCCTTCAGAGTGTGCTCAGGTGGTGCACCCCCCTCCTCAGTGCTCGATTTTTCTTTGGTCGTTGCGTCAGGGGAGCTCACTTTCTGATATGTGAAGTGGTCTAGCCTGTTCTGCGACGATGCCTTGGAGCCCTTGAGATTAGCCATTGCGCCAGTCCACCGACTGCGCCCAGTGCGCCATTCGCTCCCTGCTGAGAGTATCACAGAGGCCCAAGTCACTAGAGGTGGACAGCGTAGTTCACCTCCGGGAGGCATACTCGGAGTAGCAGAGGAAGCTCGATGTTGTAGAAGTGAGTCATATATGTCAGAGATATCCCCTCAGTCAATGGTGGTCTCAAGGTCCAGCTCCCCCTTGGCCCGCTAGCTTCAGGTGTCACCGGGGCTCCAAATCTCGTCAGCTGCTTTTTGGCAGTCAGCGCCGCATGCGGGAACAGTCGCGGCTCCAGTGCCACTTAATGTGCACCCCAACACCGGTGGGGCCGGAAACTATGCAGCCGCGCACAGCCAGGGAGCCGGCCGGCGCGAGTCTGCTGCAGAATGCTGGCAAAGGAGGATGGCAGGAGACGGAGGGAGCTCCAGAGCCCGTGTTCTGCTTTACGGCGGTCTGCGGGCACAATCGCGGTTCCAGCAGCACTCGGCACGTGTCACAGCACCAGCAGGTCTGGAGACAATGGCGGCCGTGCTCTGCACAGCTGACTTGGATACGGGTGAGAGAGGAAGGCAGGAAGTGGATGAAGGGCCCCAGCAGCACTCACCATCCTCCGGTGGTCCGATGTGGCCCTCCGGCGGCTAGTCACACAACCACATGCAGGCTCTGACTGTCCTCACCGGAGCGGCCACGGACGCCACCACAGTCCACGGCTTGTGAGCAGCGCTCAGGCCTCTCCAGTGACGGGCCGCGTCAGGGCTGCAAGCAGCACTCCAGGCGAGCCCACTTGTCTGCCGCACCCAGAGGAGTCTTTTTGTGGGTGCCTCAGCACTGAGGGGCAGATTTTTAATCAGGATAGGCGAAAGTTCTGGCAAAGTTGCGGGAGCCGAGCAACTACGCAGCCATCGAAGTCTAGCGTGTAACCCCCCCAAAAAAAATAATTATTTTTTTATCTTTTATATCTGGTGTATCCTGCCCGAATGGATTAAAACTTTTTTTTAAAAAGGCACTACCCATGCACTGCTCCAATCACCCATGCACTACCTGTGCACTCCTCTAACCAGACACTACTCACTCACTCCTTCAATTACCCTGCCAGTAGCCATGTTCTTCTCCAATCAACAAGGTTCTACACATGCACTCATGCAATCACCCAGGCATTACC
This sequence comes from Triturus cristatus, assembly GCF_964204655.1. Classification (NCBI taxonomy): domain Eukaryota; kingdom Metazoa; phylum Chordata; class Amphibia; order Caudata; family Salamandridae; genus Triturus; species Triturus cristatus. The sequence continues at coordinate 337,832,887 of NC_140594.1, forward strand.
CATACACTCATGCAAGCACTCAAGCATTACCCAAGAATTCTTCCAATCACCCATACATTACCTCTGCACTCATGCATTCACCCAGGCATTAACCAAGAACTTACAAAATCACCCAGACACTACTCATTCACTCCTTCTATTACCCAGGCAGTAGCCATGCAGTGCTCCAATCACCCAGGCACTTCACATGCACTAATGCAATCACCCAATCATTACCCATACACTCATGCAATCACCCAGGCACTACCCATGATAAAACATGTGTTCCTGGACAACAGAGAAGAATACTTTTTGTGCTTGCTTATGGTATCAGTTTCTGTATGGAGGTTTTTTTTTTGTCTGTGATCTTTGATTTGACACTTTTGCACACTTGTGGGGGGAAGGGGTGTCGGCGGCGGGGCCTAGGAGCAGGGGGTGGGTAGGGGTGCTTTCTTAAAGCTGTCTGGTTGGACAGCAGGGAAGGGGGTAATTCCTTTTCTCAGGTATTGGGGGGGTGTAGGAAGGGAGGGTGAGAATCAGAGAGCGGCAATTGGCCGTTCATGGCCAAAAAGGTGGTGTGGTTTGAGGGGAGGGGGACGGGGTGGAGGGGTGGAGGGTTGTGAATAGCCACTGTTTAGTTAAAATGTTACTGATGGAGCATAAGGGAAAGCGGTATGTCTTGAGGGGGATGACGACCGAATTGAGAATATGGAAGTTGTTTAATGCCTGACATTAAATATATGTGTTGGAATGTGGCGGGACTCAATCAGGCAAATAAGTGTAGGTTAGTAGTGGAGGAGCTTCGGGTATTTCAACCTCATATATTGGGTCTTACTCTGATGCATTCAGCCTATAAGGATAGAGCTTATTTAAAACCGCTTGGTTTTGACTTGCTTATTTGTTCTATGCAGGCAGTCTCTATACAGGGGTGGCTATTCGAAAATCTAGGAATTGTAGAGCCACTGTATTACAAACATTGGCTGATTCTAAGGGGAGATGGACAATTGCCCAACTTATGATTCATGGGCACAAGATTACAATTTGTGTGGTGTATGGCCCCAATACTGATTGCCCTGAGATTTTTTTTCATCTATGCTCTGAATTACTGGAGTGGGTGTGTGAGTTGATAGTTATGGGGGTTTTAATTGTATTTTGGACAAAAAAATTGACACTACTAGCATAGCCACTCACGCTAGAATGGGCAGGACTAGGGCAGCTATATCTGAACTATTGCATATACACCAACTGGAAGACGCTTGGTAGAGATTGTACCCAACCGACCCAGGGTACACATTTTTCTCAAACCCACATAGGCAGTTTTCCTGAATTGATATGATTTTTTTTAACAGAACTATGTTGGAAAAAGCTACCATTGAGGCTTGTCCCAACATCACATTGAATCATAATCCAGTTATGTTAACTGTGCAGATCTAGTATGGGAATAAAGAGTCAATAAGGGAATTTTCATTTCCTTGGCATCTTCATAGTAATTCAGACTATGCAAACTTTATGAAAGGAACACTTTGAGAATATTTGGAGAATAATAGGGGGACGGCTTCGGCAGCAGGGGTCTGGGATTGCCTGAAGGCCTATGTAAGAGGGGTTACATTACAGTATATTTTAGCACAGAATCGTTAACGGCAAGTGGAGCTGGAACATAAGCTCTATGTAGATCTTGAGCAAGAACATGCAAGAGCTATTGCTGTGAAAGATGCCGCGGAACAGCCTAATTGTTGTACCGAAGATCAAACGTGCTCGCACTGGTGGCCGAATGTTTTCATATAATGGGGCCAAATTATGGAACAGTATTCCAATGCATCTACGCTCTGAACCAGATCATCTTACGTTCAGAAAATTGGTGAAAAACTTTCTTTTTCAGTAATTCTCTTGTTTCCCGCCGAGTGTCTGTCAGCGCGGGGATGCCTCCGGGTAACCATGCGCTCTATAAATACTCTCTCATTCATTCATTCATTATCAGGGGGTTGTTGAAAGGAGAGCTAAGCTTAGGAGAGGGCTAAGAGATAAAGTAGCTAATAATTATCATAAGTATAAATCTAGACAATATGAATATGTGGACAGGGTTGGCTGGTTGTTAGCCATGCAAATTGCTGATCGAAGGGCTAAGTCATACATGAAATTAATAAAAGGGATAGATGGTCTTCCTTATACTAGATCTGCCGATATAGTGGAGCATTTTAGACTTTTCTACAATAATCTGTATGGCGAGTCAGCATCTTTTGGTCAACAGGTTACTCTGGATTATATCCAGGAGAGTAAAATGCCTACCTTGAATCCACTGGATTCCGAAGCATTGCAAAAAGATGTGGATTTGGGGGAGGTAAAAGAAGTGATTAGCGCGTTGCTAGCAGGTAAGGCCGTCGGCGAGGACACTATCCCAATGGAATTCTCAAGTCAAAAGCTTTATTTCGATAAAAATTTGTATCATAAAAGCAACGACGTACATACATAAAAGATATAATTTATCGTGTGGGAAAAAAGTGCTAAAAATTGGACCATCTGGGATCAGTGTAGGGAAACGGCGAAGTAATATTACAGAGAAGACAATAATAAAAACAATGAATAATCAAATTAACCAGTCGTCTCTACGCCGACCTACAACATAACAATCTTAAAAATGTCCAGCAATAAATACATTTGGCATATGATATAAAAAATTGTGTTCCCTTTGCTTTTGGTTGATAAAAGACAAACAAAGGAAGGTAAAATTTAAGGAGACGAAAGAGTCATATCAGAACGAAGAGACTTGAGCCTGATTATTCATGACCACCCAAGAAATTTGGCCACACCACAGACCAGCACAGCACTAGTATCTGATTGTAAGATTCTAAGGGCTACACGGTAGTTCGACGTGCCCAGCTGTCTGCAGACGGGGCCTAACCATCTGCCTCTTGGGTTTTTATAAGCTGGGCACTCAAACATAAGGTGTGCCGTGCTTTCGACCTTCCCACTACAGCTCGGGCAAATTGCCAGAGTTCGGTGGGGAGGCTTCCATTTGTTGGTGTACTCTCGATTTGGTAGTGTGCCTAGTCTAAATTGTATGTAGAGTGTTCTATCTCTTGGTTTCTGAACAAAGTCAAGGTAGGGCTCAAGGCTGACAGCTTGTTTGCGTAAATAGAAATCTTCGGTTAGTCTGCCGTGGTTGGGATTGCTGATCTCTTGGGTATCGATCCATGCCCAATAGGCTCTTTTGAGATCAGTCTTATTTATTGGTTTGCCAGACTCCCAGGCTTCTCTAAATCCCAACAGGAGAAAAAACTTCTTGATATTGCTCAACCAACCAACTCTATGTGAGCCCAGGGTATTCATCACTTCTCTAAGGCCCTCTACATACTTTGATAGCTCAGGGGTGTGCCATAAGCGGGCCCAAAAAAGCAAGGGGCGCAGTCTTGCCAGATCCTTTATTGTTCGCCTACCCAAATCGCTAAATAAGGGTTTGAGAGGGGTACCCCTTGGGACTGAGACCAATTCCCTCAAGAATTTGTTTTCTGACCTGGAGATTTCTTCGATGTTATCGAAACCCCATAGTTCGGTGCCGTACAGAGCCGAGCTAACTGCTTTTGCTTGATAAATCACTAAAGCGGCTGCAATGGGCCTGCTCTGCGAGGAGCGATGTTCTTTGATAATAGCCCCCGCAACCCGCTTGTGATTAAGAAGCATCTTGTCCAGGTGGGGTCTCCAACTAGCATTATCAGAAATTCTAATGCCAAGATAATCAAAAGGTTTTACAAGCTCGAGAGGGATTCCATCTAACATAGGGGTGATTTTAGATGGTCCACGTGATTTGAACGAGAGAAGTTTGGTCTTTAAGGTGTTTATAGACAAGCCTCTCAGATCACAAAACAAAAAAAATCTATCCAAGAGCTTCTGCAACCCTGCCGGAGTCTTAGAGATTAGCAGGGTGTCATCTACAAAGAGAAGGGCGGGGACCCTATCGCCCGCCAATGCCGGGGCATCTGCTGGAATATCTTGTAGAAATTTTACCACCCCATTCACAAATAAAGAGAAAAGGGTGGGTGCCAAAACACAGCCCTGGCGAACTCCCCTATTAACAGGGATTTTTGCGGTTTTTTGGTTCTGGGTTCCCCATCTAGCCTGGGCATAATTGCCCTTGTGCAGGCGAATCAGAAGGTCAAGGATTGGCGAGGGCACACCCATTTCCCTCATAACTAACCATAGGCAATCTCGAAGGACCAGGTCAAAGGCAGTCTTCAGATCTATAAACGCCAAATGAAGACTGCCCTTGCCAATCAAAACCACCTTCCAATATAGGAGGAGGAGTCTGAAGACCTGGTCAATTGTACCTGTATTTGATCTGAATTCTGCCTGATAATGAGACAGGATATTGTTCTCGTTAGCCCACAGCAGGATTCTCTCCAACAAGACCCTGCCAACCACCTTCTGACCAGCATCAATAAGGCTAATCGATCAGTAGTTAACAGGGTCCTCCCTGGAGCCCTTTTTGAATATTGGGACCACCTCGGCTCCTTTCCACGATTCGGGAACAGGGGATCCATTAATGAGAGCATTGAGCAAGATGGTAAAGTACTTTGCCCAATTTTGGGAGTCAACTCGGAACAAATCGCCGGGGAGACCATCTGGGCCAGGAGCCTTAGCTGGAACTATTTTATTTATGGTGATCAGAACCTCAGATTCCACAAAGGGATCACATACCTCTGAAATAGAGGTAGTTACTATTGGGCAATTTGAAGGTCGAGAACTTTGTACATCCTCCCCAGAATAGAGTTTTTTAAAATGAGCAAACCACTCTTGATTTGTGATGTGATTTGGGATGGTATCGGGATCCGAACCTGTGGACTTTCTACACAGGTTCCAAAAGGCATTTCCGTCCTTTGCCAAACTAGCGGCTTTTAGTGTCAACCAGTGGGATTCCTCCCCAGCACGTTTTGCTCGCGTCACTGCCTTTCTGTACTCTTTTCTAGCACTTTGCACTTGGTGAGAGTCAGAGATTTTAACGGCAGTTATTAGTGTGCTCTTTTTTTGTCTACACTCCGAGCTATACCATGAGCCAGGTGTTTTATGAGGCTTATTTTAATTTCTAGAAGGGAAGGGTGTCAAAAATAATGAGCCTATCCTCATAACTGTGTCTGTGTAAATGCTCCCAACCCTTGAGCACCCGTCTAGGTCGCTGCATGCTTTTTGTAGTTCCATGGTATTGGCTAGCATGACCTCCTTTATGGCAATACATTTTTGTTCATTACAAATGATTTTGGGCCATTTAAGATATCTCCTGCAAGTTGATGGGACTACTTTCTTAAAGAGCATGATAGAGCCGACACCAGAACTTGATGGATCAAGAGACCATGGGCTCTTCATAATTAAGCACAGAGGATTATGATCACTTTCAATAGCTGGAACTATGGTCATATCCACTGCGTTTCTCCATAGTCTGCGGTCGATCAAGATATAATCAATTTGGGTTGGGCATAACGTTCTGTTGAATGTGTTGGCACCAAGGATATCAGATGGAAGGCATCCATTGGCTGCTCTTAGGCCAAATTCTAACGTTAGGGCGTTTAGTTGGATTACTACCGGTGTCCATTTTTTAATTGGAGGAAATGTCAAAGATGGTATACACCACCTGGCGTCCTCGTTCTCAATCTCAAGGAAATCTTCTGTAGCCAGGGGTTTGAACGTACAGTTCATGTCACCTGCCACCAAAATAAGAGAATCAGGCAAACACGAAGAGAGTTCATCTCCCAGGGTTGTGACGATCGATGACTTAGAGCCTCCACATGTTCCTCTAATATAAACATTGAAAAGCTCAATAACAGGACCGCCCCTAAGCCCTCTCAATGTCAATCGTATCACGTCTGGGGAAATGCAAAAAAGAAATCACAAGCCCTACAATTGAGAGTAATGCTCACCCACACTATAAGACCTCCTGAAGGTCGCCCTCGCCCCTTCGAGACGGCTGGAACACAAAAACAGGCATAGCCAGATTTGAATAATGGAACAAGGCTCCAGGTCTCTTGGAATATGCATATATCATGGCTTGCAATCAAATCATTCCAATCTGGAAGAGAAAGCTTGGATCGCAGGCCAGCAATATTCCAAGAAATTATTTTAAGGTTTAGAAGAGGGGGCGATAAGGTATCAGTAGTATGGGTATGCAATTCGTGTATTTGGGGTGCATTCACTCCACCAGCGTTAGTTACACTGGTGTTGTGAATCATAGCAGTAGTATTTTGGGATTGGACCAATTCACATTAGGAGAAATACCTGGTTTGCTCGATGGAGTCACATCTGGAATTAGTCAATCAATGTTGTCAAGTGCAGAATGGTCCTCCTCTGATAAGCTCTGTGCAGCACCCCTCCTCCTATTTAGTTTGACAGAGGGAAAACGCCTGAATTGAATAGCAGATGAATCTGGGGAGGAAGATCTAAACTCTAAAGCTAAAAGACCCTCAGCCAGGGAATGACTGGCCAAGGTGAGTTCAACCGTTTCTGTCAGGTTATCGTCAGATCTACGTCTTTGGGCCCGAATTATGTCATCCCTTATTAGGGATCGGCAGACCCTAACGTGACGTATCCAATGAATAACCTTATTTTTCAGCGACCCTTCATCCTTTCTCCCCTTTGCTGCTGGGACCCTAACCATAAAAACCGTAGGCTTATTAGAAACTAGGGGTATTTGGGCCTGGTTGATAAGTGGAGGTGAACAGAATTCAGGAATTCTACGCGGTGGATTGGCCTGACTGGAGCGGTTGGGCAAAGTGGAAATCGAATAAGGCTTCGTCGAAAGGTTACCGGAAATAAGCCCAACTCTGGATGTTACACTTGGTTCGTTCCTGCTATGTTCAGATGGAATGGCAGGGAAAATCTGATTTTCAGCATGACTTAAAGATATAGGCTGAGTTGGAATAGGTAGTGGAAGTAGAGGGGATTTATCTGAGGGAATGGACGGTGGGTGTAAAATTGACTTTTTGATAATGGTCATCAGCTCCAAAATTAGTTGTTTCATTTCGCTGAATTCTTGCCTTAACGATTCAACAGTTTGCCCTACATCAGGTACCTCCCCACCCATTCGATCTTGAGACTCCCCTCCCTCTTTCCTAATAACCGTGAGTTGTTGGTCTGGCTCTGAGCCTAGTTCCGATGATACAGCTAAGTCAAAGTTATCAGTTAATGCCGCATAGCGGTTAGAGCACACAATAACTACAGAATTCTATAAAACTTTCAAAGATGTTGTCGCACCTGTTTTTCTAGCACTAGTTAACAAAATCTTTGAAGGGGAGGGCGTCCCTTTTTCATGGAATACTACCAACATTATAGTTTTTCCCAAGAAAGGGAAACCAATAGAAGACATGAGTTTGTATCGGCCTATATCGCTAATCAATGCAGACGCTAAAATCTTCTCTAAAATTCTTGCTTCTCGGCTTGCCCCTGTTATCCATCACCTAATCTCGGAACAGCAACATGGTTTTGTTCCAGGTAGGGATACGGCAGCTTATATCAATATGTCTATTGTTGCATTTGACATCTCTGGCCAATTAGTCCAACATATAGGGATGCTGATGCTGGACGCAGAGAAGGCCTTAGACCGAGTTGCTTGTGGAGCTCTATGGCCGACTATGTTAGCATTCGGTCTCGGCCAAATGTTTGTCTCGGCGGTGCAGAAAATGTACAACAATTTGACTGCAACTGTGAAACTTAATGGTCTTTCCTCCAAGCATTTTTCAGTTAAAAGGGGTACGCGGCATGGATGTCCGCTATCCCCACTACTATTTGCTCTATACATTGAGCCCTTCATAAAACACCTGCTCCAAAATGCTAGGATTCCCCCTGTGATCATTAGGGGTCTGGAAGTAAAATTAACCACGTATGCGGATGACATTGCTATTTTTTCTGCTAGGCCGGCAGATGCTATAGTCGAAATCATGCAAGAGGCGCTATGATTTGGCTCCTTCTCTGGCTATAAATTAAATCTGAATAAGACCCAGACTATTTTGAATTTTCAACCTGAGGGGGCTCCATTAACATTAGGTGTTACTGCATCAGCAACTTACCGTGGAGTCTGCCTTAGTAGCCGAGTAGACGATGTGGTTTCTTTGAACTATGAACGGCTGGTAAAAAAAGGTGTGGCAAGTCTGCGCAGTATGCACCGCCTCCCTATAAGTATATACAGGAGGTGTAACGTAGTTAAAATAGAATATTCTTCCTAAATTTTTCTATTTATTTTGTGCAATTCCCCTAAGGGTGCCGTGGACAATCTTTAAGCACTTAGAAAGTGCCCTAGGTAGTTTTATTTGGGGTTATGCACGTGCAAGGAGAGCTCTTAGGTACATAAAGCTATCATATAAACAAGGAGGTTTTAAACTTCCTGATTTTGAGTTATATTTTTTGGCTGCGTTTGTTAGTCGAATTCAGAGCTTACTTAATGGGCCTGATACTTGTGCTACGTGGCTATCTTATCAACTAGCTTGTGGACCAAATATGGGGTTTTTATTGTATAAAACGGCGGATCCAAATTACTACAAAAGGGTTCAGTTCAAGATAATAAGAGATATCACCAGGATATAGCAAGATATTTGCAAGGAATATTCCTTGCCAGCGTTACATTCCTATATAAGTCTTTGGGATAACCCAAAATTGCCTGACATATTTCATGATCAAACTAGTAGAAGCTGGCTAAGTAATGGCCTATCTCAGCTCGGACAGCTTTACGACGGTTTCGGTCCTTCTTAGCATTGAAAGAAGAGTTTGGGGTGCTGCAGAGTACTTTTTAAAAATATCTGCAAGTAAGGGACTACTTTATAAATAGTCAAAAGCTGTTAGAGATATCGAGGCCTTCTGAAGTATTAGCAATATTCTTTCAGGTCACAGGCAGAGGACTTATAAGGCTTGCCTACCAGAGATTTCCTGCAGCCGTTAGCAACAACAGCGTACAGGTAGCTGCAAAACTAAGTCAGATTCTTGTGACTGATTTAACTAAGGAGTAAAAATACAGGACTCATTGGTAATAAGAGATGCTGCCGTAACATCTGTCAATTTGAAATTGCAACAACATAGGACTGTATTTATGTTGTATTATACTCCCGAGTTTATTTCCAAATGGGTCACAACTCAACCAACGGCTAAATCATACTGCCCAAAATGTCACAAATACACTGCAGCTCTGCGTCATATGTTTATTACTTGTCCTAAGCTGAGTACATTTTGGTCAGATATAACTGGAATTTTAACAATATTGGCTGGCCACGATGTTCAAATAGCTGAGAAAGAAGTAGTCTTAGGGTTAATACCCGATATTGGTACTCATATGAGATCGTTGGTATCCATTATTATTGAGTGTGCTCGTCTATGTATAGCACGAGCATGGATTCAAAATACGAGTCCAGGCATCAAAGAATTCTGGGTATTAATTCGGCAAATATTCCAAATGGAATTAGCCCTAACAAAATCTAGAGGCCCACGCTCCTGGGTTAAATTCAAAAAGGTGTGGTCTAAGCTTCAATGGGACTGCCAATTTACTGTTGCTTTGATTTGCTTCCTTAAAGTATGGTATTATTGATGTTGTATTTTCCCCTAGTCTTGATTTTTAATTCTTGAGATTTGATTTTTGCTAATTTTCTTTTTTTTGATAATCGCATAACACCTTAACCAATGTTTTCTTTCCCTTGGATATGTATGCTCTGTCGGTCGTTATTTATCATTGTTTTTTTAGTATTTCTTATTTTCTTTTATGTGTAATGTATTTTTCGTCGTGGCTCGGAAAAATAATAAAAAATACAAAACCATAGTAATTCTGCCAGTATAGCTAGTTGAGCTAATTATAACTTGCGCCCCGCAATGCACTGCTGATGACGTCACATATTACATCATTCATGATGTGGTCAGTGACATCACTGATGAGATCACTGATGACATCTCAAATTACATTACTGATGACACTGATGGCCCAGGCATTACCCATGCACTCCTACAATCACCCAGACATTACCCTTGCAGTCATGCAATCACCCAGTCATTAACCAAGCCCTTACAAAATCACCCAAGCACTATCTATGCACTCCTCCAATCACTCAGGCACTACTCATCCAGTCATGCAATAACCTAGGCACTACCCATGCACTGCTCCAATCACCCATGCACTACCTGTGCACTCCTCTAATCACTCAGACACTACTCATTCACTCCTTCAATTACCCAGCCAGTAGTCATGTACTTCTCCATTCACCCAGGCACTACACATGCATTCATGCAATCACCCAGGCATTACCCATACACTCATGCAAACATTCAAGCATTACCCATGAATTCTTCCAATTACCCATACATTACCTCTGCACTCATGCAATCACCCAGGCATTAACCAAGAACTTACAAAATCACCCAGACACTACTAATTCACTCCTTCTATTACCCAGGCAGTAGCCATGCAGTGCTCCAATCACCCAGATACTACACATGCATTAATGCAATCAACCAGCCATTACCCATACACTCATGCAATCACACAGGCACTACCCATGCAATCCTCTAATTACCCAGTGAGTACCCAAGCACTCGTCCAATCACTCCGCGACTACCCAAGCACTTCTCCAGTTATCCAGGCAGTACTCTTGCACCCATGTGATCATGCAGATATTATCCATACACTTCATAAAGCACATACAAATTTCAATTTTTTTAACAGAATAGGTGGTTCTGTGGAACCGTTTTTTTTCTTCTTTTGCATTTGATATCGTTTTTTGATTTTCTAACTTTAAAAAATAAATGGTGTTTTAAAAAAAAAGCAAAAAGAAACAGAATGAACTGTGAACACTTTGAAAAAATTTAGCAATTAAGAACACATTGCAAAAGCAAAAAAAAAATTAACAAAAGTGGTTTCTTACAGCAACCACAAGGGTATCCACTGATTGTTCTCCATGGCACAGAACTTTGTTGCATTTAATGCAACATTGTTGAATTCTTACAAATTCTGGTTTGATGTTACTTATCATACTGGTGGAAGAACCAGATGATGTGCTAGGCCCTCCAAGTTGGTCATCTTGTGCAGCCTGTTTCTCCAGATCACGGCGGTGTTGCTCCCGTGCAAGTTCCCATGGGTGGATAGTTTGAAGATGCTTGAGCATTGAAGATGTGCTGCACAAATATTTTTTGTCTGATCTGTGTGACAGGACTTTTTTACAGATAGTGCACGTAACCTTTTGTTCGTTTACCTTTTTCTCGCATTCAGGGATGAAAACAAAAAGGCCCAGATGACGCTTTCATATCTTCTTTTGATAGGTTCTTCAATATCATCTTCTTCCTCTGCATGAAGCTGTTGGTCAGTGTTGGAAGAAGCCATTTGGAAATCCTGTTAGAAAAACACCCAAAAAATCCAGAAAAGGATAGAGAAATCACAAGAGCTGTGTCTCTGCAGATCTTCTGGAAGGAAGGAGAAAATTGGGTGGGGTCTTGTAACTTCGAGAATGAAAAGGTTATCAACCAATGAAATTCTTTTTTAAAAAGGTCACATGGATTCGTGCACGAAGCACACACCCCACGTGCACCCATCGTGAATTCGAAAAATATATTTAAAAATAATGTATCTTTAGTTTAGTTACAAATATATGATTTTTATTAAAACATTAAAGAATCACTTGCTTTAATATAGATGTAAAACTTATATATATATAGTTTTAAAACTTAAAACTTTACGGCAGATTCGCGCACCCGCCACGATTTCCGTAACTACGTACGTAACGTTGCGCGGGGTCGTAATTCACGCACCCCTCACTTACGAAGCACACATCCTACACGACTTTCCCAATATGGAGCTTGAATTCGAGACAGGTACACAATCAGTACACGACTCCAATTTTTTATTAAAAAAATTAAGATTTATTTTTTAGAAAATCCAAAATATACATAATAATTAGAAAAATTATTTTTGGAACATTATAGTTGGAATTAGCATTTAAAAAACCTTTGAAATTCACTGGAAAAACCAAAGGTTTCAGGGACATTATAGTTAGAAATTAGCATTTTAAAAATCTTTGAAATTAACTGAAAATACCATAGGTTTCAGGCCTGATATAGTTAGAAATTAGCATTTAAAACGCTTAGAAATTCACTGAAAAAAACAGAGGTTTCAGGGACGTTATAGTTAGAAATTAGCATTTAAAAAACCTCAGAAATTCACTAAAAAAGCATAGGTTTCAGGGACGAGTATAGTTAGAAATTAGCATTTAAAAAACCTTAGAAATTCACTGAAAAAAACAAAGGTTTCAGGGACGTTATAGTTAGTTGGACATTTCACTCGTATAAAACCCAAAGAAATTTGGCCGTTGTAGTTAGTTGACTAACTATAACTCACGCCCCTGCAATGCACTGATGATGACGTCACATATTAGATCACTCATGACATGGTCAGTAACTTCACTGATGACATAATCACAATGACATCTCAAATGACATCCCTGAGTACATCATCCATGTGATCATCTGATACACCTCTCACACCCTAATATAACCTTTGATACACCCAATCTAAAATACAGACTACCATTCTCAATACCATAGACACACCAATGACAGTTACTACATACCCACTCACTGATTCATAGGTCTAGACACATACACTCACTCAGTCATATTATCACTCATACACTCAGTTCAGTTCAGTAAATCTTTATTTCGCTGATTAAAAATCAACATAAAAAGTACAAAATACAAATACAATATACAGTGTACAGTATATTTACATTAGATCTGAGCCGACGGACATTAAAAACAGGTTAAAAACGAAACTTTAAAAAGGCACTTTGCAAAGGGCACATTACATTATTAATTTATCATTATTCAGTCACGGGTATTTCTCAATCTTACCGACACTCTCAAGAAATTTACAATCGAGCACAAAGTGCGGGTGTCCACAGCCATTTGTAAGAAATTCAGGGCACTCTTGGCTTCACGTATTTTAGCCTCCTTTAGGATATGAACAAGAAATTTGCGACGGGGGATTTGATAAAAAGAACACAGAAGTACAAAATGAAGGGTGTCCTGCGGAGACCTATTGTCGCAGCCGCAGGCACCCTTCTGCTCAACCGTTACTGTGAAACCTGGAGGATAAGCTAAAATGTGGTGTAACAGGTTGAGCCTAAATCGGCACATTAAAAATCTGTCCTGGTGATTATGCATTAGATATAAATAGGGCTCCATTCCTGCTCCATTGCTCACTCGGTGGTGTGCTATAACTGATTTCTTTAAGGAGTCTGTGCTTGCTCTTTGTGCTTCAAATTTATCCAGTAGCTCTCTCTTAATCTGGTTTCTACATGTGGGGGTAATGGAGATAGGATCACTGAAAAGAGATAGGTGGTCGATTGAATCCAATGTCTCTTTTATGTACCTCAGCCATGGGATACGTAGGTGGTTGTCCATTTGCAAGCAGTCCCGAGCTATTTGCCTGCTTAGTTCCACTGCGGGATTCACCCATAACCTAAGCCATAGCATAATGGGTCTCACCTTTACCTAGTCGGTGATATAAGGTAACCCCAGTTCTGTGTGTGTTATACCTGCTGGGGTACCCTGTGGTAGCTTCAATATCCTCCTAAAAAATGTATCTTCCTCCAGTTGCAGGGGCCTTACATCTCTAAATCCCCAAACCTCCACTCCGTAAATGGCTTTTGCAGTGCTAACCGCCACATACAGATTCATCACCTGTTCCGGCGACCACCTCCCCAGTCTACGAGCAAAGTTATGAATAGCCCCATTTGCCGATACCAGCTTTCTGCATCTATCCTCCATTAACAGATCAAAATTTGTATCCCCGTCAAACAGTAGACCCAGATAAGAAAAAGAGCTCACTGTTTCCAATTTGTGCGACCCTATCTTAAAAGTTGTAGATGTTAAATATCAGTAACCTTAGTCCCTGCCCCTGAAATTCGACTGCCTGGATTAGGTGTGACGACCATGAGGGTTCTGACCATGTGCCTTCCAGCTCTAGATTAACATACAGGGCTAGCCCACCCTTCGCTCTGCCCGATCTTCCGCCCCTTGCAGGGACAGAAAAACATTTAAAGCCTTCTAGTTGGTAGGCGGATGGGTCTAGTGCCCATGTCTCCTGCAAGGCTATGACATGGTACCCCTGGAGATTACTTATCCAGTCCACATTGTCAAATTTCCCCGCCAAACCAGCAATATTCCAGGACAGTATTTTTAGGCCTTCCCTTGGTAGTTCAATCTCCCCTTCTTCACCCTGTGTTGATGTTATGGGATCTGCTGCCCTACTCTTGGTCCCTCCCTGACCCCCTTTGCCTGTATGTGTTTGGGTGATAACTGTCCCCTTCTCTGGGATGCTATCTAGACCCCTCCCTTCCCCATACTCCTTTACCACCCATTTAGAGGCCCTTTCCTGGGGTGATTGGGATAGTCAGTCTAGTTCTTCTAAGGATTGCAAAGGACTGAATCTGTTTGCCCACTGTGTGTAATCCTGCCCTCTCTGTCCCTCCTCTCTTGGCCAATTTCTAGCCGCTATGTTTCTTGGTCTATCCTGGGCATGGTGTAGGGGATTTGGGGCATATCTCCTGGGGTAAAAGTATCTTAGTGGTAGGGGGCATATTGTGCTAGTGTGATTTCTATTGTAGCCTCCTAGTATATATTTTACTATCTCCGTGTCCCTAAAGTTTGCCACGATGCAGTCTCCTGCAGCATCTTTCCTCCTGCTGCCTACCCAGTTTGTTCTTCTTACTGACAGGATCTCCCCACATTCTCCTCCTCTCAGGGGCCTGTGTATATTTAGCCATTTAATTAATTTCATTTTTAACTCTGCATGTGACTCTCTCTCCCCTGCCCTAAGACCAGGTACTCCCGTAAAAACCACCACATAAGCGTCAGCTTCAGGTGGTAAATTGATACATGTTGGTACATAGTCAGTGGGGATATCTGGGGGACTGCACCCAGTTTGAGGTTTCTCTACACAGCACTGACTTTTTACAGTCCCTTCTTGTGGGAGTGTAGGAATTGTGCTCTGTGGGGTATTTTCACGTATGGTTACCCCCCCTAGGTTAGGGTTACCCCTGTCTCCTTGAGCCATTGCCGAGGGTGTGTCATGTAGTAGCACTATGCCACAGTCCTCGTTACTCACACAGTTGTTTCTACCTCGTGCATGTTCCCCTGTCCTGATTCCTACTGCGGGGTGATTTACTATTTGATTGGTGTCAGATGTTCCCTTACTTTTCCCCTGCTTTGCTATTTCATTTATTGCTTTGTCTAGCCTGCTTATAATTGGTTTTAGTTGGTTCACTATAAATGTTTCCATACGTTTTTGGAAATCGCCCATCACTTCTTCCAACCAACCTGGTGGGAGTTGCTGCCCTGCTATTGTACCTCTAAACTCTTCAATCACTGTCTCCCCCCTGCTTTTTGTCCCCCCTATTCCCCTGCTTTGCTTCTTTTTGTTAACTCTGCTCTTCCTGCTAGCCCCTGGTTTGGGTTTCCTGTTATTTTCCATCACTATTTCGTTTACCACTTGGGCGCAAGGGATTATATCTGTAGAATTTTCCGATGACTCATTTCCCGAAATTTCTAGAATTTCCGGTGCAATGGGTTGTATTGGTGTGTTTGGGGTGGACAAGCTTCTCTCGGTTCGTTCTATCTCCCTGTTTACTTTTTGCAGCATCAAATCAATTGCAGTGGGTTGTAACACCCCATTTAGTGCCGCACCTGGGGGATTATCAGACCGAGATGACTGGGTTTTACTTGTGGCAGATCGTGTTTTAGTTTTGTTAGACATACCCAAAATATCAACAAAGTCAGTTTAAAAGGAACTATAGCACCATGAGCTCCCTACTGCCCTAGTTGTTCCAGCAATTGGTCAGATGGCCTACTTTGTATCCCTACCGTGTGTGTGAATGGGTGGCTTCCCCCCAACTCAGTGTATTCAGTAGTCCTTACCAACAGGCTATTATTGGTGTTTGGAAGGAGCAATCCACTCCCTGGGGGAAGAATGTCCATACAGTTCACAGTTTGTGTCTCTTTTGTCGAATACCTTTATCGTAGAAGCAAGGGGGATGATCCAGCCCAGCCTCTTCATACACTCAGTTACTCATCAATACAGCCTATAATATATGCACTCATACACCCATACAAACATTCACACACCACCACTCACCCATAAAGTTACTCACACACCTAGTCAGTAATGCAAAGTATCAATCACACTCCCATTTACTCACCTATACCGTTATGCACACACCACCTCACTTATTCATAGTAGATAGTAACACATACTTACTTTCTAATACAATCACTAATAGAAGCACACACTCATCCATACAGGCACTCTCACAATCACTCACTCTCACATATAGTCAGTTATATACTCCAACTCTCACATATACTGCCTTTCACATATGTAGTTACTAACACATATACCAGTGAGACATCCATTCAATCACCAACATAGCCATACACACACTCCCTCACACATAGAGCCCCTCACAGATGCACTCAGTAACCTAAACACCCACTGAATCACCCACTCACTAGGGCTGGGCGGAATTTGTGAAAGTGACTTTCGCAAATTATCGCGAAAATGTTAAAAATCTCCGCAAACACGCGGAAATATCGCGAAGATGCGGAAGTTTTTTTCCCGCCCGTTCGCGGTATTTTCTGCGTGGTCGCGGCTCGCCAACTTACCCATGCGGTTGCTCGCGGGCGCGGCCATCTTGTTTTCACTCTTCTCGCGTTGAATGATCGCGAGAAGAAAGACGTGATCGCGCGACCAATGACATTACTGCGGGCGCGAGACAGCGCAAATGGCTACCAACAATCCAACATCTCATGGAGAACGCGACCGGATCGGGAAAACTTGTCGGCGAACGCGGGGATTCAGGTAAGGCGATCGCGCGCGTGCAAGAATGTATTATTTTACAGCACGAGCAAGAAACAAATTATCGCTAAGCTGTGGAATGCGGAAATTTTGACATTTTCGCGCTCTCCGCGGAACGCGAAAATGTTAAATTATCGCAATTTCCGCGAGCGGAACGGAAATTTAGCCCAGGTCTACCACTCACACATCGATGTGGGGAGTTACACCCCCCCACCCATGCACACAGACACTCAGGCACCCATACAGGTACTCAGACAACCAATCATTAACCCATCTAGACACTCATGTATCTACTCACCAACTGATGCAGCAGGTTACACAACAACTGACAGACTGATACAGACATTCACATAGATTATTCATTCCCTCATGCATTGAGTAAGACATGTTTAATCGCTCACTTATACAGTCAGTCACGCATGCACTAAATCATCCATTCAGGCACTCATACACCCACTCATTCTTCAATACACCTTGGCATATATATATATAAAACATACTTAAACTTTTCAGAAACACAGTCACTGGATGGTGTGATGAGTGATGTCATCAGTGATGTCACTGACCATGTCATGAGTGATGTAATATGGGATGTCCCCAGCAGTGCATTGCGGGGGCACGAGTTATAGTTAGTCAGCTAACTAAAACGGTATATTTCTCTGGTTTTGTACGAGTGAAATGTCCAACTAAATATAACGTCCCTGAAACCTGTTTTTTTCAGTGGATTTCTGAGGTTTTTTAAATGCTAATTTCTGACTATAACATACCTGAAACCTATGGTTTTTTCAGTGAATAGATAAAAATGTATGACGTTACAATGCAAACATTTACAATGCATGTCTTTACAATGCAGTTTTTATATCGCAACATCTATTACAACGCATGATTTGATATCGCATGCCAGCACAAAGCAGTTTTAGAAACTACATTTGCAACGCATTCCATTACAACGCATACCATTACAATGCATACCATTACAACAATTATTACTTTTAGGGCAAGAGTAGGGTAAGTGTTGGAAAGTGTAGGGGTAAACATGACTATTCCCACTCCAGTGAGTGCAACAGTAGGGTAAGTGTTGGATAGTGTAGGGGTAAAAATTACTATTACCTATTATTGACCTTATATTGCATTGTAATGGCATGCGTTGTACTGACGTGCGCTTTAATGACATGTCTTGTAGTGACATGCGATATAATGGCTGTTTTGTAATGGCATGCGATGTAAAGGATGTTATCTTGTAATGACTGCGATGTAAAGGTTGTTTCCCTATATCTACATATATATATATATATATATTCACTGAAAAAACCATCATTCATGACATGGTCAGTGACATCACTGATGACATCTCAAATGACATCACTGATGACATCATCCAGTGAATGTGGTTTGGTTCATTATTTCAAGATGTATTATATATATATAGCAATTTTCATTGAAGAATGAGTGGATATATAAATATAAATATCTGGATGGAGGATTTAGTAGCAGTGTGATTGACTGTTTACTTGACTAATTTATAGTGTCTCACTAAATATATTGGATAGTGACTAAACTGTGTGAATATCTGTATCACTTTGTCAGTTGTTGTGTAAACTGCTGCACCAGTTGGTTACTAGCTACGTGAAGGTCTATATTAGTTATTGATTAGTTAACTGAGTATTTGTATGGGAGAGTGAATGTGTGTGTGGTTCGGTGGGGGATGTGTGACAAAAGATGTGTGAATAGTTGATTCAGTAGGTATATGAAGTTAAAACTACATGTTATAACAGTTGTTTGGGTGAGTGAATATCTTTATGGGTGTGGTGATAAGCAAATATATGTCTCAATGGTACATATCCAACAAACTAGAAAAATAAAAGCCAATGTATGTGTCAGTTGTTGTATATAAATATGTATACATAAGACTCAGTGTTTGTATGAGTGACTGTATGGATAACTGTATACTTGTAATAGTGATTTTATAACACACTAAGTATGAGTTACTATCTATATGAATAGATGAAGTGGTGTTTGTATAAGTGTGTAGCAAAGTAAAAATAAGTATGATCCATTGTTTGCGTAAGTGAGTAGGATGACTTCATAAGTGATTAGGATGTGTGCTGGTGTGTAATGTCGATATAGGTGTATAAGTATATTTGATAGTGTTCTATTGATCATTGACAGCATGTATGAGTGAATCTATAGGTAAGTGATTAGATGTGTGTATAGATCTAGGAATCCCTGAGTGGGTGTTTAGAAACTTGTATTGGTGTGTGAATGGTTTCAAATATGGCACTCTCTATTTTACAGTGAGTGATGAAAGGTTATACTAGTGTATGATAAGGTGTATCTGATTGTCACGTGGAGGGGTGGCGGTCCCTGGGGCAGTGTGGGGGATTGGGACCCCCACACGATTTTTTGAAAATGCCACTGGGATGTGGCCTCCCCGGTGGCCAATTACCAAAGAAGCGCAGGAGCCCACGCTTCATTTTTTTGTTTTATTTTCGGCCGAAATTTGCGCTGGGTGCGCGAATCTCGCTGATTTCTTTTTTTTTAAAAAAATGCTTTTTGGGCCCTGGGGGTCCTTGTGGGACCCTCTGAGCAGGCCTAGTGGGTCAGGGTGTTTCTACCCTGCCCCCTTTTTGCATTTTTCAAGTTTCTTTTGCTGATTTATTGTGCCTCGGTTCTACCGAGGCACAAGATGGCTGCCAACACTTCCTGATTTGGAGTGTTGACAGCCAATTAGAATACAGCTCGTGCACAGCAGGGTGCGCTTAGGCTGCGCTTAGGGTACACGGACCCTCCGAGGCCATAGATATATATGTACTTTTAAATGTCATTTTTTTCAGGAACTACTTAACGGATTTACACCATTTAAGCAAGAGGTACGAGTCTGAACTAAGGACTACCTCTTTGCCAAATTTGGTGTAATTCCGTTCAGCAGTTCGTGCTGTAGCTGCGGCTAAAGGTCCTATGGGAAATTGCATGGGGAAAAAGTGTTTTGGGACCCCCTTTTTTCCCGGCCCCTGCTTGACGAATCACCCCGAGACTTTCAGGATACAACCGGACTGGACCTGGCCAAAAGTTTGGAAAATTTCGCGAAGATTCGTCGACCGGCGCCAGACTTTTTGGGAATAGAATGTTGTGGATTTCCTATGGAAAATAGGTCCTAACTATAACTACCTACTGGCGACCGCGTTTCGGCTGTAGCCTTGTACTGGTCATAGAGTTCATTGCACAGAGTGCCATTTTAAAGGGATAGCTGTACCCTTTCCCATCAGCAATTAAAAACATTGTGTGTTTCTTAAAGGGGAAAAATCACACAGAATAAATTATGTCCTTACTGCAGTTGTCATGAAACAAAATTACTGTGAAGTACACAATTGAAACACATAACTCAAATGTTTTTGGCCCTCCACTAGACAGATTTTTACAAGATATGGTTCAGACTGGACCTCAACCAGACAGATTTTTACAAGATATGGTTCAGACAGACATAATAAGCAACTAGATATATGAATAAATATGCAATCCCCGAAAATCTGGTATCGTGTTTCAAGGGTTGAGGTCACTTGTAGCATATAGTGAGAGAGATAAATGGAGATAAAGTGCAACGTGCATCCTCTATATTGCACCAAAAACAAATGAAAAGTGCTATGTGTTGTTGAATCTATATTGCACATATATAAAGTGCAAGGTGCTTTCTTCATATCACATGTTAAAATATTATGGCTCAAACATGGCTCGTGGAGAAGAGTCTTGCCGGTGGCAGTGGCAGGCTCTATCCGCTCGTGCTGTGTTTATTTCATGTGTCACACTGTTAGCGCTGATCCATAGCGTGGTATTTTAATTTTAGCGAGTAAGGCTAAATTTTAAAAGTTTTTGTGTGCTCACTTAATTTCCTGTCACTCACTTCCTTGCCGACTCCCGCCCCGGTCCGCCGCGTCCATTTCTGGGCGTTTGTTTGCGGAGGGTGAGGAGGAGCCAGCACTTCCGGGCTCGGGCGGCCAGGTCAGCGTTCTAGTTGCGCTGTAGGCGATGTGCATTTAATCTGCAGCCTCACGCAGTCGCGCTGTGGAGAAGAGTCTTGCCGGTGGCAGTGGCAGGCTCTATCCGCTCGTGCTGTGTTTATTTCATGTGTCACACTGTTAGCGCTGATCCATAGCGTGGTATTTTAATTTTAGCGAGTAAGGCTAAATTTTAAAAGTTTTTGTGTGCTCACTTAATTTCCTGTCACTCACTTCCTTGCCGACTCCCGCCCCGGTCCGCCGCGTCCATTTCTGGGCGTTTGTTTGCGGAGGGTGAGGAGGAGCCAGCACTTCCGGGCTCGGGCGGCCAGGTCAGTGTTCTAGTTGCGCTGTAGGCGATGTGCATTTAATCTGCAGCCTCACGCAGTCGCGCTGTGGAGAAGAGTCTTGCCGGTGGCAGTGGCAGGCTCTATCCGCTCGTGCTGTGTTTATTTCATGTGTCACACTGTTAGCGCTGATCCATAGCGTGGTATTTTAATTTTAGCGAGTAAGGCTAAATTTTAAAAGTTTTTGTGTGCTCACTTAATTTCCTGTCACTCACTTCCTTGCCGACTCCCGCCCCGGTCCGCCGCGTCCATTTCTGGGCGTTTGTTTGCGGAGGGTGAGGAGGAGCCAGCACTTCCGGGCTCGGGCGGCCAGGTCAGCGTTCTAGTTGCCCCTACTGCCTATAAATGTGTGTTGGCCAGCGACCGCGCAGCGGACGCGTGCAGCGGGCGCGCCGGAAGCGCGCCGAAGTCGAGCCAAAGTCAAGCCCGTCTGCGCCCGTCCGCGGCCGGACGGGGCGCGGGGCCATACACCCTGGCCTACCAAATCCCCTCCACATACGGTATGATAAACAAACCTTGTTGAATCTCCGTCCTGCTATAACACTACCATGTCTACACTCTATGAAGGCTCTATCATTACATAACTGTTCTATGTGCCCTTTTACTCCTGAAACTGGCTCCATAATAGACCCCCCTAAAAAACTGATAAAAGCCGCACTGCTTAACTGTAGATCTCTCAGTAAACACTGCATCCAAGTTTATAATCTACTCGAGGATGAAGCACTTGATATTTTGCTGTTAACTGAAACCTGGCTTGGCGAACACTCTGACCCAGACATCATAGAGGTGTTGCCTCCTGGATATTCTCTCGCTAGGCTTGACAGGCAAGACGGTAGGGGTGGAGGAATAGCTATCGCTGTTAGAGCCCCAATGGAATGCTCCCTATCCCCCCTGACAATTGACCACTGCGAAGCTGCTTCATTCACTATCACACTGGGGCCCCAACACTCCCTATCTGGTATTCTTATATACAGACCCCCAGGCAGACTGTTTGATTTTACAGCTAGCCTAGTAGAGGCGACAGAACATCTCGCCTTGAGGAAATCCAGACTCCTGGTGCTTGTCGACATGAACATTCATTTTGATGATGTCCAAGACAAGGATGCCTCCTGTATAAAAGCTGAATTACTTTCCCTGCAGCTAGCTCTTAAAAACCAGGACCCTACTCATAGACAAGGTCACCTGCTCGACCCCATATTTGGCAACTGGAATGGAGTAGAAGCGCTTCCTCCAATACCCGTTCCCTGGTCTGACCACTTTGTCATTCCCTTACAAATATGGGTGTCCGAGTCTGAAACAAGGAGCGATAGCACGCAGATTTACCAATGTCGAAAGTGGAAAAACTTTAACTTAGACACTTTCATCGACAATCTTGAAGCGGCAGGACCTCTTGGAGGGTCCGACTGTGAGAC
Organism: Triturus cristatus; assembly: GCF_964204655.1. Lineage (NCBI taxonomy): Eukaryota > Metazoa > Chordata > Amphibia > Caudata > Salamandridae > Triturus > Triturus cristatus. Next base: position 337,855,475 of record NC_140594.1, read on the forward strand.
CGCCTATACATGCCTTAAGAACTGTGTCCTAACTGCCCTAGACAATACCGCTCCCATCCGTAGGTCAGTAATTAACAAGAAGATGAGGAAACCCTCCCCGTGGTTTACTTCAGAACTTCAGGTTGTAAAATCTGCATGCAAAAAACTGGAACGTGAATGGCGCATTAAATTTTGCCCCACAGCCAAAAACCAATATAAAAAAGCGCAAGCGAGCTACTATAAACTTATCCGTTCCGCTAAAGCACTTCATTATAAGACCCGCATTGGAGAGGCTGAGAACTCCTCAAAGGAGCTTTTCAAAATTTTCAAAGAAATTTCGGTGGTAACTAATGAGAGCAATGCCCAGAATGACTCTGTTGAAACGTGCAATAATATTGCTAAATACTTTGCCAGTAAAATCACCAACATCTACGCAAACTTCTCTAAGGATTTGCCCTTGGGCTCTGACTTTACTGAGAATTTGGAGATCACTCATGCTAAGACATGCCTAAACTGCTTCTCTGTCCCTCCTACCACAACCTTAAATAGTATCTGTAAAAGCATCAAATCAGGCTCCCCTCGGGATCCTGCCCCTCCCAAGATACTAGCAGCTAGCCTTAAAGTCTTAGAACAATACTTTAGATACATTCTCCAACTCTCCTTTTCTACGGCCACCCTCCCTGCGGAGTGGAAGAAAGCCATTGTACTTCCGATAAAGAAAAAAACGAATATAAGTCAGGATATCCTAGAAAACCTGCGGCCCATCTCGTTGCTACCTTATCTGGCGAAGGTGGCCGAAAAAATAGCTAACAGCCAACTCATGGCCCATCTAGAGTCTAATAATGCCTTCCACAGTTCTCAATCAGGGTTTAGGGCAGGATACTCCACTGAAACCGCCCTTCTGAGAGCGACCGAAACCTTACGGGCAGGCGCTGATGAGGGCCAGACTATGGCACTGATTATGCTTGACCTTAGTGCCGCGTTCGACACTGTGGCACATTCCATCTTGCTGCAGTGTCTGAACAAAGCCGGGGTCACCCAGGAAGCACTGGGCTGGCTAAAAGCCTTTCTTACCAACCGCTGCTTCCAGGTTCAGAGAGGCATGTACCTCTCTGATAGCATAGCTTTAGAACAGGGGGTACCTCAGGGCTCTGCCCTGAGCCCCACCCTGTTCAATCTTTACATGGCCCCCTTGGCTGAAGTGGTTGAATCGTTCGGCATTGAATTAGTCTCATATGCCGACGATACCCAACTCCTCATCTCCCTGTCCCAAGCACCCTCCATTGCTGCCGACAACTTTAAAACCTGCATGCAGGCTCTGGCAGGCTGGATGACCCAGCACTGCCTGAAGCTAAATGGTTCAAAAACGGAGGTTCTGGTAATTGGAGGCAGGGATACGAGCTGGACCAAGGAGTGGTGGCCATCATGTCTGGGGCCGTTACCCACTCCCTGTAAAGCAGCTAAGAACCTGGGGATCTGGGTTGATCCCAGATTCTCCTATGACAACCATGTGCACAAAGTGGTAGGGAAATGCTTCGGGGTGATGAAGATCTTGAACCGTACCCTAGACCTCCTCCCTCTTGAAGCCAGGCGCACTATGACCCAAGCTCTAGTGACCTCGAGGATAGACTATGGAAATGTGCTTCTGCTCGGAACAACACAAAAAAACATCAGGAGACTTCAAGTACTCCAAAACACGGCAGCACGCCTAGTCCTTAGACTCCCAAAAAGATCAGGCTCTAAACCAGCCCTAGCCACTCTGCACTGGCTCCCCATAAAAAAGAGAGTCCTATTTAAAGCACTTCTAATGTGCTACAGGATCATCTCACACAAAGCTCCCCCCTACATGACTGATCTGGCTATCCCCTACGAGCCTAACAGAACTCTCCGCTCTGGGGGAACTGGATTGCTTAAAATTCCCCACGTCAAGAAAGCCAGAATGGGTGGTTGTTCTTTTCGTGTAATGGCTGCCAAAGAATGGAACTCTCTCCCCATGAGTATCAGACTAGCGGATTCAGAGACCTTGTTCAGAAAACTTCTGAAAACCCATCTGTTTTCCCTTTAATTTCCCTCTCCTGGCCCTGACTTTTCTCCACAGCGCGGGGACACGCCGGGATGGCGTCACCATGCGCTTTACAAGCCCCTTTATTATTATTATTATTATTATTATTAAACATCCCAGAATCCAAGCCCATCTACCAATAATAGAAGAAGGGGCGAAGGCGATACAGAAATTAGTTTAAGAATAAATACATGGGATGTTACGTCTGAAAAGCCCCGTATAGCTTAAGAATATGCATATAGGTTTGGTTATGCAGTGCAATACACTACTCCTGTAAAGTACAAAGTGTAAGATGTGCTACATTAAGATTCCTATGTTCTAATACTAAATTACAAAAGGCTTCAATATTACATAGACTGATATTAAGTGCAAAGTGCTTTCTCTGAAAAGTACAATGATCAACTAGTGGCATGCGAATCTCCTGTTCAAAGTGCATTAAAACACCCCCGACGTAGGACCATGTTCCCCTCGTCTTCATGCCTAAAATAAGAAGAATGCCTGTTGGAATTCATCCTTGTACCTGATATGTGGACACAGTTCCCTTTCCACACAATCCGATTACATCCTAGGCTCAATGGCAAGATAATATGATGATACAAAACAAGATTAAAAGGGCATCATGAATGCTAAAAGAGCACTCATTGGAAATACTATAGAAATGTGTACAGTTCAGCATCCATATTTAAGCCCAATGGGATTTCAGTTCCTAATGTAAATATTCACTTAGATTTGACTCTTCTCAGGGCTGCTTCTCTGTCTCCTCCCCTGATTTTCATAGAAATATGCTTGATACTGGAGAAAGAAAAATTGTTATCCAACTGGCCTTCATGATCTTTCCAGATGTGGTTTGTCATCACATATTTAAAGTATTTGTTAACAGATGCCCTTATATGATGAAGGATGCGCAGCTTAAGCTCGTTAACAGTGCTACCCACATATTGTTTACTGCATCCACATTCCAAGAGGTAAACCATGCGAGGGGTCTTTTTTAAGTGTATTCCCACGATTGCTAATTGCTTGTTTGCTTGTTTGACAGCTTAGTTAGATCTGTTTAAGTCTGTGATGAACCTAGTGACTTCTTTATTTGGTTCAATCGGTATGTTCATTTTTGTGGTCATCAAAAGATTTTCCCTCTTAGGATTTTTAGCTCTTATTTGTGCAGCTTAAAGAACAACTATTGGGTATCCTCATCTTTTAAATCCATCGTACATCCTGTTGATCTGTTTCTCATACTCATTTTCCTCAGAGCAATTTCTACGGGCTCTTAGAAATTCTCCATACGGGGTGCTCCATTTGAGAGCTCTCGGGTGCGAACTGTTGGCTGAAAAAATGTTGTTACATGCCGTGGTCTTTCGGAATAAGGTGGTACAGATTTATTAATTTTCAATGTAGATCCAGATATCCAAATAATCAATCGAACTCTTACTGTATGTATGGGTGAATGATAGGTTCAAAGAATTGTTATTGAGTGATGATAGAAAATGTTTTAGATCTCTTTCCTCTCCTTCCCATATAAAGAAGAGGTCATTGATATAACGGACCCATAAAATCACCCCTTCCAAGTTCATTCTGTTGTTCTCTGACCATAAGCATTCTGCCTCCCAGAAGCCAATTGTTAAATTTGCGTATCTTGGGGCGAATAAAGTACACATAGCAGTTCTTTGCTTTTGTTTATAAAATCTGCCATCAAAGATAAAAACATTGTTGGTCAGGCAAAATGACATCATCTCCAAGAGCATTTGTGTGTGGCTAAATAGACTCAGTGACTGAGATCTCATCTAGTATTCGCATGCCATTAGGCCTTCATCATGAACAATTGAGGTATAAAGGGAGAACACATCAAATGTGGCAATGATGTATCCAGATTTCCAAGGGATGCCATATATATAAAACCTACTGGCAGTTGCGAGTAGGTTGTTTTAGCTAGGACCTAGTCTCCATAGGAAAAGCGTTTTTTGACTGGCCTATTTCTTTGGCGCCTTTTGACAAATCTTTACAAAAATTTCCCAAAAAGTAAACTTCTGATTTTAGTTGTGGATGGAAAGTTCTAGAGTGATCCATCAAGTGGGGGCAGAGAAAAAGGGAGGGCCTGTAAAAGTGTGTTTCCCATGTGAATTCCTTTAGGAATTATAGACACGACTGTAGCCCAAACTGGTGGACAGAATTACACCAAATTTGGCAGAAAAGTAGCTCTTGGTCCATATTATTGTTATTTGGTGTAAATCCACATTTGTACATCTAGGGATGCTAACCCACCACAAACCCTCCCTATTTTATGCTGGGATCTGATTAACTGCCAACATTTCAATCATGAAATTCTGGCAGGCATCTTGGGACTCAAACTCAGCCACGTCCCAATAAAAAAATAAAGCCTAGGCAAAAAAGAATTGTTTAAAAAAGAATGCTGAAAATCATGACAGAGTTGCAAATTAGACAAAATATTGCAAATGTGGTTTCCCATGCATGTTCATATTATAGCCCCAAGGAGGGCCAGGTCATGGGGGCATGCAGCTTTTTTAATAGAAAGGAGGATGGTGCATGTGACAACCTCCCCCCAAGCAAGAACAAACACTCAATCCACTTCCTTCAAGCGCGACCTGTCAAACTGCTCACACTTGCTGGGAGCAGAGTTTTCATCTGTTGCCCTGCATGTTGTCATGTTGGCAGGGAAACAGATGAAACAATTGCCACTTTTTGAGAGCTGCATATTTAACAGCTCCCTGCATTTGGGAGCTATGCCTGCTCCTTGCAGGGGGCGGGGAGCTGCCTGGGACCGAAGATGCACACAGGGTACCCTGGGTGGGGCAACGGCACCCCAGGTAGATATGGCTGGGCCTCTTGGGATGGGGACCCCTGGGCCAAAATCAGCCTGGGGAGAGGGACCACGCAGTCCGCCTCCCCTACTGAATTTTGGTCGCTGTATTGGGGATGTGGTCCCTCGGGCTGAAATCAGCTTGGGGAGGAGGGCCATGTGACAATTGTCCAATAGTCAAAAACAGAAAGTAGAAAAATAAGCAGAAATATAAAACAGAGCCGAAGAAGGCAAAACATAGGGCAGAAAAATGAGCAGAAAAGGCAAAACGGAGAGCAGAAAAATGAGCAGAGGAGGCAAAACCGAGGACAGAAAAACAAGCAGGAAAAGCAAAACAGACAGCAAGTAAAATTAGCTGTAAGCAAAACAGAGACCAGAAAAATTAACAGGCAAGGCAAAAAAAAGGGAGAAGAGCAAGCAGAAAAGTCAAAAAAGAGCAGAAGAGGCCAAAACTGAGGGCACTCAGTCACTGAGGCACCCACTGACAGACCTACACAGAGACTCACGTACCCACTCAAAGACCCACTGAGACACTCATACACCAACTCACAGACCCACTGAGAAGCTCATTGTTGGACTTGACCCTTTTTGCTGGGTCATCCCTGAACTTTTTGCTTTCCTCCTAGCCTTTTTTCTGACATGGTGTTAGTGGTTTTAGGACTCTGGGCACGTTAGCACTGCTGTTCAGTATAAAATGCATGCGCTCTCTGTGGTAAACATGGTAAGATTGGTCTACACTTGTTTGGCATATTTATTTACATGTCAATCCCTTGTAAAGTGGTAAAGTGGTATCTCACATACCCGGGGCTGGTAAATTAAATGCCACTGGTGGGCTTGCAGCGCTGATTGCGCCACCCACCAAAGTAGCCTTTCAAACCTGTCTCAGGCCTCTGCCATTGCAGGGCCTGTGCACGCAGTGTTACTGCCGCTGTGACGTGACACCTAAAGTGTGTGCCATGTCTGTGAACCCCCTTTTACTACTTGTCAGTCACCCCTAAGGTAGGCCGTAGCTAGCCCTATGGGCAGGGTTTATTGTAGGTAAATGGTAGGACATGTACCTTAAGTGTGTGACATGTCCTGGTAGTGACAAACAGCCATTTTGGTTTCTCACTACTGTGAGGCTGCCCTCACATAGGAATGCATTGGGGATTCCCTGATAAGTGTTTCAGTGATAATTTCAGATATGAGAGGAGCAGCGTGGTCAAGTTCAGTATATTTGGAATGGTAATAATAAATGCTGTGCAATGGTGTGCACAGATTTATTATAACTATTTTAGAAATGCCACTTTTAGAAAGTAAAAAAAAAAACACAACAAATTGCCTGTACTGATAACTCTTCAAAATATTATTTTTCTAACACCTAGAACAAATTCTGGGCCGACTACCAGCATTCTTTAGCTTAATTTGAATTTATTTAACCATTTCTACATTTCGGGGTTCCAAATTATTTCATTTTTAAATACCACACAAATTGAATAGCACATATTATAAAACAAACCACCATATTCAAGAATCAAAAAAACACTCACTCTCTCCAGATTCTTTTCTACTTGCATATCACACTCAAACCACATTTATTACCCATACTAAACAACATCCACACTTCAACAATAGATCACAGCCCCTGACTAAGCTGATTATTTAAGTAAAAGAACGTCAGAGGTCACAACCAGACCTCACCTATTCAAAGCAATAATCCTTCATAGTGCACAAAAAACAATTGTCACATCTTTTGCATTTCATGAATCCCAATCATAGTGCATAAGGACAACTGTACAAATTCGCTCTAAGATTGTCTTCACAACACTATACAAGGTTGATGCACAGCTGCTCCCTCCTCACAGGAACCAGGCGGACAGGGCGCAAAACGAGTCTCTGGCAGCTCCCTCCATGGAAGGCGGCAATGGAGGCCGCAAGGCTCCGACTTCCTCTGCCACATGCAGGGCTCCCACCAGCACACGGGGGCCCCACCTTCCTTGCTCCTCTCACCGGCAGCTTCTCTGCGGATTCACACAAAAGCGGGGTAGGCTCCCGCCTCAACCCAGAGTATTCTGTCTCCTGCACTCACGGGGCTCTCACTGGCACAGGAGCCCTGCCGAGGGCCGAGCAAGAAATGAGGTGGAAGTGCTGCTGTTGGTGAGCTGGGTTCCTGTGCTGGTGAGAGCCCCGCGAGTGCAGGAGACAGAACAGCCTGGGTCGAGGCAAGAGCCTACCCCGCTTTCATGTGAATCCACAGAGAAGCCGCCGGTGAGAGCAGCAAGGAAGGCGGGTCCCCATGTGCCGTGGGAGCCCCGTGTGTGGCAGAGGAAGTCGGAGCCTTGTGGGCTGCATTGCTGCCTTCCGTGGAGGGAGCCACCGGATACTCGCTTCGTGCCCTGCCCACCTGGTTCTTGTGAGGAGGGAGCAGCTGTGCTACGCGATTGCAGCCTCCAAAGACGAAGAGAAGGGTGAGCTTGTTGGTGGGTTGGGTGAGGCACATTGTCGGTGCCTTCCCCCTGTGGTCCAGGAGTACCGGAGTGGGGCTCCAGAGACACAGTTAGTGCCAGTGCCCATTTTTCCTTTCCCAGCTGTACCACTGATTGCGGGCAGCTGCAACGTAGGGGCAACTTTTGTTGAAGGAGTTCCAGAGTGGAGCTTCACAGGCACAGTGGTGACAGGGCTAATTGTGCACAGCTGACCCACCTGTTGGAGAGCAGCTGCAACGACTGGCGCATGTTTATTATGATGAGGAGGGGGTGAGTGGCACCCCCTGCCCCCAGTGCGCTAGGCACATTGCTTTCGCTTCTTTGGCAGCCAGGGAACTAATTGGAGAGCCCTAGGATTGCAAGCCCTGACATTTATAAACAATGGGCATCTTGGGCCCCCCTAGAAAGACCAGTTGGCCTGGGGGCAGTTTGATGATTGGTAGGGCACAAGGCCCTAATGTGACTGCCTAAGGTGATTTATGCCTGACCTAAGGTGTTTAGTCTAAATGCCATACTCCGATGTTTATGCAGTGATATTGATAGGTTTCACCTAATGTGGTTTATGCGTATTGTGAGGATGCATAATGTGCTTATGCTGATTGTCTATGCATAATGTGTTTTATGCCTAATGTGATGCAGACATAAGGTGTTTATCTTGCAGGTGATAATGCCAAGTACAGTATTTTACCAGTAGTCACTGGTTGTGTTTTATATGTGCTGCTAGTGATTTCTAAAGGTTCTGACAGTGGCCCAATTGGCCCTGTCATGAGTATATAATCCCCTGTGAATATTGCTTAGTGCCAGTTGGCACAGTGTATATGTGTGATTATGATTCTAATGTGTTTATGATAATACAAAGGCTATTTGTTATATAACTTTGTGTGGAGTTTCTTTTGTGGTGTGCCTAGTGTGTTTCTGCTGTGTGTGTGTGTTGTGCAAACGCTTTACACATTGCCTTTGGGATAAGCCTGACTGCTCGTGCCAAGCTACCAAGGGGGTCAGCAGGGGTTATCTGCAGCGTGTATCTCCCTTGCCCTGACTAGAGTGGTGGTTTCTGCCTGGCTTAGGCACATGCCCTAGCCAAACAGAAATCCCATTTCTAACACTCATTTACCCATTAACAGACCCACTCAGGCACTCATGCACCCACTCACAGACCCACTCAGACACTAATGCGCCCATTAATAGACCCATTCAGATACTCACACACCAACTGACAGACCCACTCAGAGATTCACATACAGTCTCACAGACCCACTCATACACTCACTCACATGCTGACTCACACACTCATGGAAGTACTCAAAAACCCACTCACGTACTCACTCACAGACCCACTCAGAGACCCAAGCACCCACTTACAGACCTACTCAGACACTCATACATTCACTCACATACTGAGTCACAAACTCATGGAGGGACTCACAAATCCACTCAGAAACTCTGCCACTCACTCACAGACCCACTAAGACACCCAATCACACACCCATTCACAGACCTACTCAGACAATCACACACCCACTCTCACACCCAGTGAGACATGCATCCACTCTCAGACTCAGTCAGACATTCACATACCCACTCACACACCTATTGAGACACTCACCCACTCCTACACCCAATGAGACACTCATGCACTCACTCACACACTCACTCTCAAACATTACAGTTTACAGTTAGGAAATACAATTTAAAAAACCTCTGAAATTCACTTTAAGAAGCAAAGGTTACAAGGACATTATAGTTCAGAAAAACCATTACAAAATGTAGAAATTCACTAAAAAACAAAGATTACTTGGACTTTATACTTAAAAAAAAAACATTAAAAAAATCATAGAAATTGACTGAAAAAAACAAAGGTTACAGAGACATTAGAGTTAGCTTAGACTTCCCTCGTACAAAGCCATTGAATTTCAGCAGTTATAATTTCCTGAGCTAACTATAACTTATGCCCCCACAATGCACTGCTTATTATCTCACATTTTATATCACTCATGACATGATCAGCGACCACTGATGACATCATCCACTAAGTGTAAGAGCTTTGAATATGTTTCTAAGACATAAACATATATACTAAGCTACTCTATAGTTTGTAAGTCCATGTGTGAGTGGCTGTCTGAGTGGCTGTATGGGTGTGTATGTGGCAATACGGGTGAATAAGTGGGTTTGGTAGAGTCTGTTTGGGTGAGTGAGTGGCTGCATGGGTGGATGTATGGTTGTAAGTGGCTGTCTCGGGTGACTGAGTGGCTCTGTGGGTGGCTCTATGGATGTGTGAGTGGCTGTATTGGTGGGTGAGTGGGTGTATGAGTGGCTGTATGGGTGAATGAGTAGCTGTATGGGAAAATGAGAGGCTGTTTGAGTACATGTTTGATTGCGTGAGTTGGTGTGTGAGTGGCTGTCTTGCAGATATTTCTCCTATGATTTATTAAGGAAAACGGTTCTTGATGCGTGTCGAACTTAAACACGGTCTTGTTCATCATAAGGCATAATAAGGCATTGTGCTTTAAGAGGTGTATTTACATGTCAAATAAACAAAGGAAGTACTCATGTCACATATACAAACAAATGGTCCAATTTGAACTCTTGTGCCCAATCAAATGCAAATGACTGGTGCAATGACTCTGCATACCTGAGAAATTCTCCCTCACTATGCAACAACCAGAGTCCTTTCTGCAATGTCTGCCTACTAGATCAATCAATATTGATTCAAGAGGATGAAACATGGAAGAAAGTTCCTAGGCATGCAGGGGACTGGATTCAGGAACACTTTTTGTCCGATCCTGGGATCCAAACCGAACTATATGCAGTTCTTAAAACTTTCATTTGAAAAATTCAAAATTGCATTTACTTAAGTCTAATGCAGAACATGTTTGGCATTTAAATAATGTTGGACTCAGGTAATTCCCACCCATTGGCACTTTAATCCCTGATCCTGTCATTGTATGTTTCCTTTCACACACCTGTCTATTACTCAATAACTGAGAGACCAATAAAACATTTTTTAGAACTGATCTTTGTGGTAACACTAAAGTTTAGTATTTATAGGTAGGAAATATGGTTACTTGAATTTTTATCAGTTTTCAGTCAAATGTACGGGACGCGCGCAGCCAAGACATAAGCATTGGTGCTCTGCTACTCAATGCTCCGCTAGTAGTTATTTTTAGATCCCGCACTGAATACTTGTGTTTACCCTTTTTAAATGTGCTTTTAATCGAGATCTGCTTTTATTTGAGATACTGCACTGTTGCTAACATTTGCTTTTAAATTGCGATACTTGCACTGTGGCTTAAATCCGTTTTAACTGAGATACTTGCACTGTTTGCCACTTTGCACTTGCCTCTCCCCGGTCCTCCACGGGTGTTGTCCCGATTGCGTGGTGGGAGAAAAAGGCAACTTCCGGTCCCGGGGGTTAGCACTCTAGCCTTCGCGCTCCCCCCTCCATTTAACCGGATGCTCTGGCCTTCGCGCAGTGAACGCGCGCAGCCAAGACATAAGCATTGGTGCTCTGCTACTCAACGCTCCGCTAGTAAAATGTTATTTTTAGACCCCGCACTGATTACTTGTGTTTACCCTTTTTAAATGTGCTGTTAATCGAGATCTGCTTTTATTTGAGATACTGCACTGTTGGTACATTTGCTTTTAAATTGCGAAACTTGCACTGTTGCTTAAATCCGTTTTAACTGAGATACTTCTCTGTTTGTCACTTTGCACTTGCCTCTCCCCGGTCCACCACGGGTGTTGTCCCGATTGTGTGGAGGGAGAAAAACGCAACTTCCGGTCCCGGTGGTTAGCGCTCTAGCCTTCGTGCTTCCCCCTCCATTTAACCGGATGCTCTGGCCTTCGTGCAGCGGACGTGCGCAGCGGGCGCGCCGGCGGCACACCGAAGGCACGCCAAAGGCAAGACCGTCTGCGCCCGTCCGCGCCCGATCGGGTCCAGGGGCCACAACCCCTGTTTGCCCTGGGGTCGAATTTATCACTTACAGCCCTCATTCTCTCTATGCACTTCGCACATCCATCACAGAAGCCTGCTATCACTCCATGAATGCACTAAATTAAGTCGTGCAATGCCCCCACTGTGACTTTGCCTTCTCGCCTCCTATTAAGTCATCCGACTGCCCTGATTCCCCTCTCTTGTTAAAAATGTTTTTACTTAATTGTAGATCCCTTCCTAAACACTCTACGGAATTGGCTATGCTACTAGACGATGTTAAACCTGATATTCTTTTTTTAACTGAAACATCGCTCCATAATGAGTCTGACCCTGTTCTGGTACAAACCATCCCCCCTGACTATGCTATAAACCGGATTGATCGGAAAACTGGTAGAGGAGGTGGTATAGCCATCATCTATAAAAATACCTTTCTATGCCGTATCACCGCAGACCCGTTATTAAACTGCGAGAGTCTGGCATTCTCCTTAGTGATTTCTCCTACTAGCACCTTTTCTGGTATTTTGTTGTACCGCCCTCCTGAGAACGCTAGACAGTTCCTTGATGCACTACCATCTGCAGTAGCAGACTTAGCCCTGGGACCAGCTAATTTTACCATATTAGGTGATTTTAACGTACACTTAGATATTTTATCTGATAAAACGGCTATGGAGTTGATTGATAGTCTGTCAGCCCTCCAGCTCACGGAGAAAGTATCGAACCCCACTCATTCCAAAGGTCATCTTCTGGACCCAGTCTTCAGTAATTGTAGGGAACTTACTAGTGGGCTTCCCATCCCTCTTCCCTGGACTGACCATTTCTTAATTCCGCTAAACTGGGAAATCCCCGGCCCTGCTCGCCCCCCCCAATGCGATCCCGGTGTGTGAGCGAAACTGGTCTAAACTCCCTACTGACCAGTGGAAATCTGTCCTGGAAATTAACAGGCCATCCCCGGATGAAAATTTTAACCTGGAAAATGGAAATAAGAGATTTAATTCCTGGATACAAGGCTCCTCAGATACAGTTCTCCCCAAAAAACCATTGTATATAATTAACAGGACAAAAACTGCACCTTGGTTCACTCGTAATCTGAGAGAATTTAAAACAGCGATGCAGACGGTTGGAAAGGAAGTGGAGGCTGGATTACTCTGATATTAGTAAAACGGAATACAGGGAATCCATTAGATGCTATAAATTGGAAATCAAAAATACTCAAGCAATTTTCTATGAACAGAAAATTGAATTAGCCGCTAACCCTCCCAAATAAATTTTTTTAATTGCCAGAACCCTTACTAAACTGCCTCAAAATCAGCCTAGGCTACAGGATCCTCTGACGCACTGTAACACTTTGGCAGAATTCTTCCATAAGAAAATCCAAAATATCTATCAGGCCTTTCTGCCGCCTCAGCCTACTATTCCCATCACCACCTCTGCTGGGCTGTCTGTAGGGCCCCTTTTCTCAATAGCACAATTTCCTCTCCTCAATTTTGCCATGCTGGATTCAATCATGGCACATATAAAATCAGGCTCCCCTGTTGACCCTGCCCCCCCCCCCAGGTTCTCACCTTAGTTGCGGACACTGTTCGCCCTCTAATTTTGGATATGGTGAATTCTTCCATCTCCTCAGGAACAGTTCCGGTAGCATGGAAATGTGCTATGGTCAAAGCCCTTTTAAAAAAACCCAACCTGGATCAGGATAATTTTTTCCAACTATCGCCCCATTTCTCTCCTTCCTTGGGTGAGCAAGATTCTAGAGAAACACGTAAATAACACTATGGTAGCCTTTTTGGAAACCCATAACTTGCTCCACCCGTCTCAGACGGGGTTTCATCCCCAATTGGGCACGGAAATTGCTCTCCTTGCGGTGATAGAAGAAACAAAAAGGATTTTGGATCAGGGTGGCACGGCAGCCATTACCCTTCTTGACCTCAGCGCTGCCTTCGACACTGTTAACCATGCTACCCTGCTCCTCAGACTTAAGAATGTGGGAGTATCAGGTATGGCAATACAGTGGTTTCAATCATTCCTCAGTGACCGCTCTTTTAGGGTCTTTGAGGGAGATGTGGTCTCTAATGAGTTTCCCCTTAATTGTGGAGTCCCTCAGGGCTCGGCCCTTAGTCCCACGCTTTTCAATATATACTTGAGACCTCTGGCAGAGATCGTCCAACCGTTTGGCATAAAAATTGTTTCCTACGCGGATGACACCCAACTTGTGGTGGCACTTAACCACTGTTAAGGGCCTTCTGGCACTCTAAGCAGTTGTTTAGAGGAGGTCTCCAAATGGATGGAACATTCGTGCCTCAAACTTAACGGGGACAAAACAGAGCTGATGCTCCTGGGTAATTCTCTTGTTTTCAACCCGGCATCTCTCTGGCCGGACTGCCTAGGCCCTGCTCCAGCCCCCAAAGAGCAAATTAAGAGCTTAGGCATCTGGATTAACCACTCACTCACCTTTAGTCACCAAGCAGCGAAACTCTCTGCAATTTGCTTTGGGATACTAAGGTTGCTTCATAAGATTCTGCCCCTTCTTCCCTTTATTGCCAGAAGGATCATGGTTCAAGCTCTGATCCATTCCCGCCTGGATTACGGGAATGTATTATACCTAGGACCTCCGCAGTACACCATTGATAAGCTCCAAATCATTCAGAACTCTGCCGCTCGTAGATTGCTTCAAATCCTCCGTTGGCACTCAGCCAAACAAGCACTAAAGACCTTGCATTGGCTTCCTATCAGGGAAAGGATCCAGTTCAAAGCTATGTGTCTGGTCCATAACATTTTTGGGAAGAATAGTCCCCCTATTCTTCAGCCCCTGATCACCCCCTATCACCCGAAAAGAGACCTCCGGTCGTCTGTATTCCTCCTTGCTTGTCAACCTAGAATAAGGAGGGCCAAATGTGGGGGCCGGTCCTTTGCGTATAACGGCGCCATTGGCTGGAATGCCCTCCCGCTCCATTTACGGAAGGAATCTAACCTTCTATCTTTCCGCAAGCTCCTAAAAACGTGCCTGTTCTAGCTCTTTCCTTTGCCTTGCTCTCTGCTTGTTCTCTGTCCGCAGCGCTGGGAGGCCTTCGGGTAGCCAATGCTCTTTATACATTCTACTTCATTCATTCATGTACTTAATACTATGTGATACTTCAGAAACAAGAGGCCAGATATTCGAAATCACATGTTTCATTGACTATTAGCAAATTTTAGCAATTTGATTTTAGGAAATTGTAAACTGCGATGTACAACAATGTGTTTGACACCGTTAGCGATTCGCAGTGGGTCGCAAATGGACATGCCTCATCAACATTCATGAGGTAGGTTACAATTTGCTACACCATGTCTGTGATTGCCTTTTAAATAAAGCAATATTTATTTTTGTAATGCAGCCCATTTCCCTAAAGAAAAATGGATAGCACTTAAAAAAAAAATGAAAAGTTACCTTTTCATTTTTCAACATTAGGCAGAGGTCCATGGGACTACTGCCTGCTCTTAAAAGATGTTGCCGACCATATTCACAAAATGGAAGGGGTCTTTCCGGTTTGTGAATGGGTTACCACCAACTTGAAGTTGCTGGTAACTGCGAATGTTTGTTGACCACATTACTGGTTGCAAAACATTCATACATACCAGTGTTATTAGGTGTGGGGAAGGGTCGTCCTAAACACGCACCTTTCTAATACCGAATCACAAAAGCAAAAATACGATGCGGTAAAAAGTTACCTAGTGCCTGATGTATGACTTGTTTTTGCATCCCCAAAAATGGAAATCAGCCCAAATGCGATTGCAAAATGGGCCTGCCCTATGCACAAACCCTGTTTTGCGAGTCAATATCCTATTACCGACTCGCAAATTAGGGTTTGCGACTCATTATTAGAAAGGAGCCTGCCAAGGGTGTCCCTTCCTAATAGAGAGTCCCAATGGTATATATCATTGTTTTGCAACCGTAATTGCGGCTGCAAAACACTTGCAGTTTACCACCCATTTCAAATGAGTGGTAAGCCACTCGCGAACGGGAAGGGGACCCCTTCCCCTTTGTGACTGGCACTGAAAATATTTTTTAAGAGCAGGCAGTGGTCCCAAGGACCACTCTTAAAAAATTAAACAGAAATGTTTAATTTTTCTTTTTTTAAATGCATCCCGTTTTCCTTTAAGGAAAACGAGCTGCATTTAAAAAAAAATGCTTTATTTAAAAAGCAGTCACAAACATGGTGGTCTGCTGACCCCAGCAGGGCCACCATCACTGGGAGTGCTAGCATTTCCTAATGGGTTTGCAAAGTGCACCTTCCTCAAGAATATTAATGCGGCAGGCAATTTGTGAACCCATTGGAAATCACAAACAGTTTCTGAGACACTGTTGTACATTCCTATTTGCGAGTCACAAACTGCGAGTCGCAAATTGGTAGGGTCGTGCATCTGGTCCTTGGTCACATTTTACTTCTGTATATGGCAAAATGCATATTACCGGTCGTTTGCGTCTGGTAAAATTCTTCGCACATCTGGCCCCAGGTTTTTAATGTACTTTCATAAAAATATTTTCAGCAAACTGTCATATATCTTCCTCCCACTCCACTGCTTCATGACCTTTTCCAGAAAAAGGGGAAATTGTATTAGTAATGCTTCCCTAATACAAGATTTCACAAAGCCGCCTGGACAGTCGGTGGAACTGCAGACCCCTTTAAAATTGGATACGCTGTGTTTTCAATAATCAACAGCTTATCCAGAATGACACCTGTCAGGCTACTCAATAAAAAAATGGCAAGGTATATTAAATTTCCATTTGGGCATAGCTCATTCGCATGACCCGGTAACTACGTTGAATTTATTTGAAAAATTCAAGAAGGTTCATATTGTCTGTTGAACACTTTCCTATACTTGATACAATTTTTTAAAAGGTGACCTAGTTGCTTTCTGAGTCACTTAATATAAATGTATTAATGTCACAGAGAAACGTCTCTGGGTCGAAATCAATGCTGGAAACAGGAGTTTGTCCAATAATCAGAGGTGAATTATCTACAGGGGATTGGTGAATGCTCATCCATTGGATTAATATTTTTTTGTAATTAAAGCATTCTGCTTGTTCCCTTCGGATTGATAGCCTACGAATATCCCTGCACTTTCAGTTACAGTCACATCAGCTCACCATCTATGATAGTGATACATGGTACAAACGTGTGCCCATGTCGCACAAATGTTTGAACAAGAGAGCCACCCTCTCAATGAGAGCTGCACGATGCAAAATGGCTGACACGTGTGATAACTGCTCAGGCGATTCTCAGACTCTTAGGGATGCTTAAGTGTAAGCACGTGTATTTAAAGGATAAAGAGACTGGTTTCTTAATCTGGAATGGGACCACAACTGGCCTAATAGTAAACAAAAAAGGTCTGCTGTTATGCTCCAGGACCGGTCTTCCTTGTGTGTCTGTCTAGCACCATATGGCCAATAAACTGATAGAGACGGTCGTTCAGATCCATTTGGTGTCTCTGACCCTTTAATGGCATAGTTCTCAGAAATCGACTTTCATTAAAGATTATATTACGTCACAAGTTGTAGGAGCAACTTGGCTATTTTATGTAAATAGAACGGGGCCGGTGACTTTCCATTTGTTGGAAACAACTGCATTTAAGATCCACTATTGACTGGGGAAGGCCCTATGTGCCTCCGCAATTTAGACCATTATTCAGTGCCGGGTTTAGTGCTGGTGGTGCGGACTGTGACAATGTTTGTTGGCACCCCCCCACCCGTGGTGTAGGTCGCGACGACCTCAACCACGGGTTACTTCACTGCCATCCTTTTAACAGTGCCGCTCAAGTTTACATACCCACTCTTTCAGATGCTTTTAATTATTTATATAGCGTCACACATACTAGTGTAGTGTGTCAAAGCACTTTGCATCACTCACACATTACACAGAGACAATCAATCATGCATGTGTAAATCAGGAAATGTTACATAGCGCAGAGGACTATAAGGTGTCTGAGTGACAAGTCATCCATACTGGCAGGCAGTATAGTTTAGGAGTACTTGAATTGGAGAAGCACAAACAGAATTGAAAACAGAACACCATAGTAGAATCTATTGTTACCCAAATTAACCCTTTTTGCAACATTAATCTAAGCTCTAACCTATACTTTGCATTATGCATGCAGTTCTTTGATGGCAGTTAATAATTCACTGTTCAACATTAGGATTTTAACTTATAAACTGCAAATAACAAACGATTGTCTCTTAGAAAAGCAGAAACCCACTGACCTATTTACATGATAGGCACTTCGTGTTCTGCATGGTAAAAGGTCATTGCAGCAGGCATATTAACCCTCTGTGCAATTTTATGATCAGTCAAAACCTCAACTAGACAAAACTCCGATCTCTCTTCAGGAAGAACATCTATCACTGGAATTATCTTGACATTTTTGTTTTTGTCTAGAAGGAGGCAAGGAACACACCAGCAGGTGCTTTTTAAATCAAAATTAACTTGCAAACTCGGCGCCCCCTGAAGTCAGCATCCTGTGCGGTGGCACAGACCGCACCACCCTAGAGCTGGCCCTGGGCTTATTTACAAGCCCCTCTGTGCCGCTGGACTTTAGTGACAGTCCGGTGGCGCTCCCTGAAGGGCCATATCTACAAGGCCATGTAAAGCCACCCTGCGTGGCTTTTCATGGCTTTATAAATATGGACTGAGGCAGCGCAGTGCAAGCAGCTGCATTACCTCACCATGCAATAGGGAGGCGTGCCATTAGAATTCCCAGATTTACGAGATTTCATAAACCCTGGGAATGATTCAAACACATTTGCCTCCCCAGGGGAGGCTTAAGGGAGACATTACGAGGAGAAATACCTTTATTTTTCTGTGTTTTTCCTTTTTCTATTGCATTCTGCAGCACATATAGCAATAGGAAAACAACTCTTGTGATTGATTTTGGGCAAGACGATGTTCCTTCCTGCACAATAAAAATTATCTCTGCAATACTGGCACCCTTGAGCCATGGAGCAAGGGTGCCTGTGTTAGCTCACAGCAGCCCATTGTGCACCAGCACAGGGGAAAAGAACAGGGATGCACCTTATCTCATACATGTAGCACATTCCTGTCCTTTTCATTAGATGCAGGGCAGTGCAGCAGGGCTCCTTGCGCCACTGCTCTGTGCCAAAACCTTGTAACAAGGCCTGTGTTGGTTTTATGTTCATTGCTCCAAGTTCAGCACTAATGGAGAGAGGACAGACTACTTGTCTCCAACCTGTTATAGAAGGTCATGCCAGTTACATCCTAAAGAATAGGCACACCTCTGAACTTTACAACCTGAAAGAGAAAGGACCCATCTGTACCATTCTAGAAGTGGAAGGGCAAGAAAGAAACAAATGGCAAGCATTGAAGAAAAAGCATCAGCATGTCTTTTCTTTCTATTGGCATGAAATAAAAATAAGGCACCATGAGAAGGAAATAAAAAAATCAATCATCCAGGAGTGGGGACAGGAAACATGCCTGGGACAGCAGAAAGAAGAAAAGAACAGGTCTATTTCAGCTTGAAACACAAACAAGCAGTAGCCAACTTGAAATAAAGCAAATCAATTTCTGGGAACCATTAAGGAAACGCAGACCCTAACATGCTGACCCAATTTGTTGCAAGGAAATGAATGATGCGTAGTCCAGAGATATATGTTAGGATCACAGCTTTATTCTTCAGATAGGATCCAAGTTATGCCTCATACTATGCCCCACCAGGAGCACCCTCCTTGCCGCTCAGCCCTTCCACACCAACTGATTCCGTCTTCCACTCAAACACTCTCAACATTCTAATGACATTACATAGACTGAGCAGCAAGGCCAAGTGCAGCAACAGAGAGGGTGCATTAATCACTTACTAGATTTTAACACATCCCCCCCTCATCAGAATTGTAAAAATACAAGCATGCAAGATCAATGTACATACATGCAATAAAACTAATTGTAAATAAAATGTGCGGAGATGGACATACACACATAGAAAAAGTCAACGAGCTTCAAAAATAACACAAAGCTTCAAGACGTAACACTAAAGGGTAATTTTTCAACCCCTAACAACAGGATGATACAAATACTACAACCAAAACAAGAGTAAATCCAGAGAAACTAAAAAGCATTCTTTTCTTCCCAAACAACGGTAAATCCAAAGAAGCTAAAGAGCCTTCTCATCTTCCCAAAACAAGGGTAAATCCAGAGAAGCTAAAAAGGAATTAGTCTTCTCATGTGCGCACCCGTAACGCACAGTCCAAACACCTCTCATGAGGCAACCACCCACAGGGTACATCCAATACAAGTAAGTCAGAGAAGCTACACAAAAGGTAGACTTCTCATGTGTGCACCCGTAACACACAGTCCCACACCTCACACAAGGTAACAATCAAACAGAGGGCATAACCAAAACAGGTAAGTCAGAGAAGCTTCAAAAGAAGGAGTCTTCTCATGTGCGCACCCGTAATACACAGTCCAACACCTCACATGAGGTAACAACCGAACAGTGGGTATAACCAAAACAGGTAAGTCAGAGAAGCTTCAGATGAAGGAGTCTTCTCATGTGCGCACCTGTAACACACAGTCCAAGTCCTCACACAAGGTAACAACCAAACAGAGGGTATAAACAAAACATACTCAAAGGCATACACTAACATGACCAGTGACACTATACTCTCTCTCTATTCATACAGATGCAAAACAATGTCACTACACTCTCTCACCC
Organism: Triturus cristatus; assembly: GCF_964204655.1. NCBI lineage: Eukaryota > Metazoa > Chordata > Amphibia > Caudata > Salamandridae > Triturus > Triturus cristatus. Next base: position 337,875,424 of record NC_140594.1, read on the forward strand.
CCTCCCATACAAATACTGGAACAGGTAACAGTAATTGGTACAATCAACGCATAAGAAGCACACATGAAATTGAACCTTAAGGAATGACACAATTAAAGCATTTGAGCATAAACAACAACATTATGAAAAATGCACTGTCCGAAGAAAACAATAAGCTAAAATAAAGAAGGTAGTCACCGTTGACAGTAAACTGCTAAAGTCTGGAACATGTGAGCCACAAACCAGGAAAAACAGTACCTTCGTTTCTTTAGGAAGCTGTAAACAGCATTGCACCAGAGTCTCACCAGGAAATAGGAGAGGGTTGCATAAAATGATACAGTGAAAAAAAAACGAGCAGATAAACAGGTCGACATTGCTGCAGAAGTGGAACTCTTGAAATGACTTTAAGGACAAGCGTGGTTGGCAGAAGACACTCTAGAAACAGACGCCACAGCGAGGTTAATCTTGATGATGGCATCCTCAGCGAACTTCACCTTAACAAAACGTGGTTGGCAGAGGTGTACTATGACATCCACGACGCTCCAAGCACAATATGACGGCAAGCAAGATTCCTGGTCTTCTGCAAAGGACTCCAGCTTTATTGCCATACGCGGAGCGTGGTTGGCAGCAAATCAGCCAAACCAAAGATGGTGGCACGTTTTTAACGTCGTGCCGGGTGGCTCCCGGCATGAATGTACACTAAACATCGCCAGGCAGAAATCTTGATGCGAAGGGAGTGTCACACAGGGCTCGAAAGAGCGGATGAGAAATCACGCGTGGAACATCTTTTAAACAGGTAAAACTCGCGCTGGCATCAACAAACTTTGCAGGGAGATGACGGTTTATTTTTACAATGGCGCAGCAACAAAGTCTTGACAGTAAAGCGCCAAAACACATTGGAAGCAGTGCACATCACAGACAAAACACTGCAGCAGACCCTCAAGCGTGCACAAGACTGGGTTTAAACTTGGGAGCGGGTCTTCTCCACAACAAACAATGGAAGGTTGAGGGCAGGCATCAGGGTTAGATCTGGCACTGGGTGTGGCCAGAAGCAGGAATATCGGGCACTTTCCCAAGGACGGTACCTTGGCAAAGTCAGTCACCTGTATGCAGGCTGGCAGAACAAAACACAGGAAGCAGATAAGAGGCAAGTATTGGCAATCTGGGACTGTCCCAAGGAGCAGGAGGGCACACTTCCTCCAAGACAGGCAAACAGTGGACAGCAGGGAGGCAGGTAGGAACTGGCACCTTAGTTCACTGGTAAAACGTTCCCCAAATCCAACAGGTGAAGTACTCCAATTTTTGAGACCCCAGAGGTGCTAGGGGTAGCACCCTATGACTTCGAGTACTTCCTGATGTGGTATTATAAAAGTCTGCATATCTTGATAATATAACAAAGAACTTGGCAACAGAAGCTGAAATATGAAAAGACATCTTTATTAAACTCAAATGAGTGAGACTACGTCGCACAGAAGCCTTAGCAACTGAATGAGGCAGTCTCTAGAACAAAAAACAGTCTTCCCTTATATACAGATTCTTGTGCTTCAGGCACACATTCTTCAGTTTATGGTATGGTCATTCAAAAGTATATATTACAAACGAAAGAGCAGAGTCATGATGACCATCCCACATTCCAGTTAAGCCAGCCCGCAATTATTTACCCAGCAAGGCTCAGATCCCACATCAGATATCAACAGGCCCTAGTTGAACACGGGCATCTCCTGTTTAGAAAAACAGGCCATAAAGCAGGAACAGTCAGGTGTGAAAGAGATTAGCCGGAGGCTTGTGTGGGATGAAAAAGGTTTTATGGTGTGTCATGCCCTGATGCTAATCACAGGTGGCCGGAGGATGGGGAGCTCGTGAGACTGGACTGACCTGGGGCAGCGGAGACCGGCTGCCCAGGTCATGGAGAAGTCAAGCAGAAAGTACATGTATTCTAAAGGCCCGTACTTGCTTATAATGTGTTTGTCTATGTGAGGGCAACTATTAAGATGGCCACCGCTCCAAGATGGAACCCACGGAGTCAATGTATAATAACGTATACATAGTGCATTTGGCACGTTATGCAAAGCGCTTGTAAATACCGCATTGACCAATCGCGGTTTGCTTATACATGAATAAACAGGGGTAGGGCCCTGTCTCCTACGCGGTCCCAAATATCAAAGTACGACAGACCCTCCTTTTGCCCTTACATAGGCAATCACTATACTCATACTGATCTTAGTCCAGGTCTACAGACATGAAGTCATGGAGATGTTGCTGTAGCATCATCCTATTACTTAGCGACTCTCACGGGACACATGTAGTAGCACAAAGGCCACATATGGCAGGACAAAATAAGGAATACCTCTATCTAGGTGGCATAAGATCACCCCCCCCAACAATTAGTGATGTTTACTACTAACTAGTGTCGATGCAGAAGCTGTATAGAAGAATTGCTTACGAATTCTGATCTTTTAACCTGCTCATGTTCAGGAAAAGGGTGAAAAGAATGCAAAGAAACAGTAGTGGGAAAAGACATAGGTTGGGCAGAGGGTGCAGAAGTCAATTGAGTAGAGAAAATCAATCCCACCCATAAATGACAACGTCATGTTTAAAAAAAACACTAGAAAACACGTTATTAAGAATATATAGACAACGGGAGAAAGTAGCGACCACTATTACAAATGAAATATTTAGTAACATTTTAGGGCTCCTATACATTTTTGTATGTTCAGGTGAAACAGTGGTGACCCTCATCAATGCTCTGAGGTGAAAAGGGGGCACCTTTCCACAGAAAATGGATTTTATTCTGCTTATACTAGACAATGCCAGCAAAACAAACAGTCTTCTAACACCTAGTCTATACAATCACACGGAAACCTCTCGTGAAACCACCTATGCCCAGAGTCCATTCAAAAAGCCTCTCTGGCAGGCTTCTATTGTCCATCAAATCTTCTTCTGTTGTTTTCTTTTGCCTGGGCCTCTTCATTCAAGCCTTTCATGAGAAAAGTACTGCTTAGTTGGAGTGCCCTCCTGGCAAACACTCACAGCTCACTCGAGGGTCTCAATGTCTCAAGGCAGTGCACCTGTGTCTTTCCTCTGCTGCAGACACTACAAATAATAAGCTCTTCATTGGTCATAGGCACAGATCATCTTGTGCAGACCCGGGACCATTCTCAGGATCCAACACTCGTCACTCAGTGTCAGAGGACGCTCAGGCTGCTCTTCCATGGGCACTGGAATGTAGTGCCTTCTGTCAATCTTGGATCCACCGGTGCACTGCACTTCCATTGGAGCAAAGGGAAAAGAGGGGGGTGTGTGGCCAAAAACTCAGGCCAAGGGGCTCAAGGGACTGCACACTGTCAGAGGTTACCAGCACATGACAGGCGCTCTTGTGCACTGAAATTCTGGTTCTGTGGCAAAACCAGCTCCTCCTTCTTTTCTGATGTTGAACGCCTTCTGATGAAGCAAGTGCGATGCTTTAAACAGTTTGTTGTATAACAAGGGGACTGTAAACAGGTGGCCTGCGGTCCTTCAAAAGGAGTGGCCACACGCCATGGGACAATTTTGGTCCAGAATACACTGTCTTTCTCAGGAAGCAATACAAATAAAAAGGCAGTAGGCAAAACAGTGCCTCTAAGCTTTTCAATTGGCTTTCCGTGTGAGAGCCTCCATCATCTAAGGGTAGATAACTACACGAGAATTCTATCTAAAATGGATGTCTTCACATATGGTGGCATTGTCTAATAGGGCAAACACATTTTTTTTCTGAATGATTACATATAAGTGTTTCTAAATTCCTTATCTAGGACATTTCAATAGAGAAATCACATGATACAGATTATCATAGGCATGTAGAAACCTTTCACATCAGGTGCACTAGGCAATACACAGGCTAATAGTCAGATATGAAAACAAAAGACAAGAACTAGAGGGTCCTGATATTTGCATGATTAGAACACATCTGATCCCACCAAAAATTAAAGCAGCAGGAACAAAAGGGTAAAAACCACATTAAAAAATAGACATTGAAATTTTGTCGTGTTCAAAAGGGTAAACGCAAGATATCTCCTATTGGTATGGAAAACTTGTCTTACTATAATATTGAGTCAGTTAGCCAGTCTATCGCTATCCTGACAGTCAGGCTGGAAATCATTGAAGCAGGCCTAAGGAAAATTCTTGGAAACCAGTCTGGTCATGCAAAAGGGAATTGTACATAATATGGGGGTTCCTGGTGCATCACTGCAGTCTGGAAGTATGTACCTGAACAATACACCTACAATAATAAATGGGCTGACTGGTGAAAGGAATACGAAAAAGGGAATTGGAACTAGGACACAACTGAAATCCCCAATCACTAAGCATAATGCGACATTGGGCAGGGAAGAAACAAAAGCAATAAAAAATAAAAATCTATAGGAAGGACAAGAATTCACTTGGGTGGTAGTCAGTCATGTGACATCACCAAGAGTACGGGTGATACACAAAAGGCCAAAGTCACATACGTTTTAACTCTACCGCTGGCGACTACACCATATACGGTAATCTTAGCTAATGTTCCAGTTCCTTCTGCAGGGAAAAATGAAAACCTAGTTTCCTTTTAAGAAGCAAAGGCCATATGCTACTTAGGAGACAGGACACCATTACCTCATGTAATATAGAAATTAGGCCACCTTGAGTCACAGATCTATAATTTCATCCTTAGGTCCAATCAAGGATACATAAATGTAGGGCTGCCTGTTCCTTTAAGGGAAGGGCAGTATAACGTGACAGGTGACAGGTGACACACTTTGATCCTGTAGATCTCTTTTAGTTTTCTGTAATACCATTATAGCCAATTTAGACATGCACTGGTGAAGTGTTATCTCTCATGCTCACAGCATGAAAATATCATTAGCTGTGGAATTTAGTAACCAGAACAAGTTCAACCAACTGTTGCGTAGCGATGGGCATCGTCATGACCATCCCCTTCACAACACAGGTAAACTTGTAATAGCATAAAAAAGCAGCAACAAAAACAACGAAAACATGCAAAAAATAATAAAAACGCACAAAACATCAAGCCATCAGATATACTTGCTGTATATCAAGCACAAAAAGCATAGACAAAACAATAGCATATGTAATAAGCGGTGACACACAAACACCATGTCATGTACTTTATGCACTGTAAAACTGCAGCCCAAAACCCAATATTTGGGCCTGTTTAATTTGTCAGGTTTAAAATACTTACCCTCCTTTTTGACAGTAGATCACCAGGCAATGGAAATCTGCTGTCAAACATAACTCTACTGTTTCTCTTCTAACATACAGGACCAGCAAGAACAATTCATGATAGCAATTCGTTCACATTTAGGCATGTAGCCTTAAAAAAACATTTTAGAATCTTTTTGTCTGTCTAAGACTTAATGCAACACTTCGTTTTCTGTTAAAGAAGAGCAACTATAGCAGGCATCATTCTATTTTCTTTTTTAGAGCACCAATGTATCAGCAAAGCATTTAACATGATGTTTGGACTTTCAAAGAAAACCCCTTTGCTATATTTTCCCGGTGGAATTAAGTTCTTTAGTTTTAGTGATGCTATGGAGGAACCAGAAACCCCACCTTTAGAGGCCCGTGTAGCAAGGTCATTCTGCATTCCACAGAGGCAAGGCCCTAATTTAAAAGGTCATAAATGTCAACTCCATTGTTTACGGGAAAGATAGCATCTCAGCAGCGTGACCGAGCCAGCCTCTGCAGCTCTCCCATCCCCCAGCTTCTGCCACTCTGAATTCGTCAAAGCCAGAAGGCCTTCCTAATTCCTCCTAACTTGCAATAATTCGCTCTATTTTGAAAAATAATTTCTCCTTTTTAGGCGCTAAAAAATTATCCCTATTCCCAGATTGTTAAACTACATGTACTGTGAATAATTCACAAAACTTAATAATACACATACCAGTTTTTAGAATAAATGCTTGTTGCAATCCTATGCAATGATATACATTTCATCAACCTTAAATGAATGAACGTCTCAGTAGGCCCAGCTAAAGTTAGACTGAACTCCAGCAAGTGAGACCGCTTTCTGCCCCAGTCCACTGGCACTGTGAATTGTATTCGCAATGAGTTTTGATATTTTCTTCATCATTTAGTCATTTGCCTTTATTCAAGCTCTGTTTGTCGCGTTCATATTAGCATATGAAACTCAGTGCCTCCCGCCAGGTAATTACAATATTTTCACCCCTACTGCTAGAACCTGCAATCTCATCTTTCCCCTCCTACTTACTCAAACCGGTACCACATTCCTCTTTATTCCGTTCGTCAATACAACCTTCCTCACGCTACTCTTCATGTCTTTATTACTCCCCTTCATCATCTCTCTTCCCTCCACGGCATTCTATTTTCCCAATTGTTCTTCTCCTTCCTATGTATTACCTAGTTCCTATAACCGTGATTCTACATTTCTCCACCCCTCTATCATTACTGACTTCATCACGTACCTGCTCACAAACATCCTCTATTTCCTTCATCAAAAAAAAATTCTCCATTTCTCTTTCTCTATGTAGGTCCTTACTCCATTAAGTCCGTTTTTTATTAACATCAAATGGTTGCGGGTTGCGACACCATATTTTATTTAATTTCCCCAAGTTTTTTAAAAAGGTCTTGTTTTTCATAGCGTGTTCAGTAGTATCGTGACAGACACAGCTAAAGTTAGAACCTTCAACCCTGATATTAAAACAAGCCTTTGTACTGGCACATTGACTCATTGAATCATAAGAAGGCACAACCTGTAAATATATATATCAAAACCTAAACGTATGCATTTACTGAAGCCTGAGACACTTTAAACAGTACTCTGAATGAAAGAAAATGCAATTGAAACAGTCTTTTTACCCAAATTCGACTTTGATATTTTAAGCATTAAAAAATGAATATCCTACAATTTTCTTGCGTAATATGCATTACCAGAATGTCTATTACATAACCCATAAGTCAGGCATTGGAAATAATAACTTATACTTTATAAAAAATGAGCTTGTTTGCGCCTGCGCCAAGGGAAAATTGTACGCGCGAATGCTTGTCATTTTAGTGATGCAACACAACTTAAATCAAATTTTAATGCTAGGAGGTCATAGTATGAGTATTAAGCTTTATAAATATCAAAAAACGATTTTGAAAAGCACTTATTTTTTTTAAATAATTTTTCCCATGATTAATAATTTTCTTTTAAAAAATCCCAATTATTCGTTTTTGTGATAATTCCATGTATAAAAAACAAGCTGCATCCCTTGCCTATCATTTTGGACACATTTAACTCACAAGCCTAAGTGCATAAGCCCAATTTGAAACGCGTCACATTTTTGCGCCACTTTCATTTAAAAGGACGGTTCTGCCAAATTCCACCCGTGTTTAACTGGGAAAGTGCTGGCTGAAGGAGCATTCCTATCAAATATACTGCAGCTGAAAAGTTTGCCTGTGAACATCAAATACAATGCATCTAAGGAAAATGATGTCAATTTATTTACTTTTGCAAAAAATAGATAATTTCGTTTTTGGGGCCTGATTTATATCTATTGAATGTGTTTCTAATTTTATCCTTTAAGTATTTAACGGCAGTTTTGTATATGTGCACAATTGCTCATTCTATAAATTAAAGAGCACCATATAGCTATTTTAGCACATCACATGGTTCATTTCTGGATTCCTTTTCTAAGTTTGTACTTGATATTAATTAACCAACAATTTACTTAACAGACTGGAAACATCAGAAGACCCACAAACACATATTGAGCTCATTTCAGACATAAACAGAAAGGGGTTAAACAGACAATACAGCGCGCTTTAGCCATTTTTCATAAATAGCGCCGTCGCAATTTACTTACAGAAGTTGCACTAATGATAAAAAAACCCACAGACATTTAAACACACAGTTGACTTACAAATCAATACGCATGACAGAAAGAAAGAACAGCTCACAGACTATACTTGAAACAAACCATTTGCAAATACTGTTGTAGGTCATATTTACAAGCAACGCTTTTCAATAGTGTTCCAAAAGGCTGCATGAACAGCCCCAAAGACAGATGCATGTCCAAGAAGTAGTGAATGCACTCAATTCACTAGCTCTGCCTAGCAGAACACCACACAAAATCGTTGTGCATATCTTCATTCGTGAAACTGCGCAGAACGAAGGATCCTTGTTTTGTATTATGTCATATTTTAATTCCCTGGGGATACAAAATCACCAAGGTAGAAATATGTTTTTAAATCTAACCTATTTAGATATTTCCCACACTATGGTACCTTTCAAAACAAAAAGCAACACATTGTGAGCTTACAAACAGGCATGCAAAAAATGCTGCGGAAAACGCAAGTATTATAATCAAAACCAAATGGAGAAATATCTCCTCATTACCTGCCTACACAAATTGCAATTCGCATATCCAAACCCATACAAACCAAAAGCTACATTTCCAAATTTGCTAAGATCAGGCATCTTATAGCTCACTAATCTAGCTTCAAACGTCAAGGGTTTATCTCTACCAATAAACTCGCAAATATGCGAGACCCTCTGTTTTGGTAATTGCAATGACCAAATCAGAAACCAAGAAACCAACCCCTCGGCTTTGGTAATTGCGATAACCAAATTAAAGACCCAAAGAACCAAAGGACTGGGAGCGACCCACTTATACTTAATTCTTATTCTTAATAATCAAAAGGTTATCCAAATTCTAATTGTCAAGTTCTACATGCCCAAACGTCTTTTATAATACTCACGCCAAAAGGGTTATTTTTCTCACCTTTTGAGTGACATCATGTGGAGGATCAAAATCAAGAAGAGCAGAAATATACCGGACTACATAATCAAAGAATCTCCGGAATCCCTGTGCACAGAGTACCTTCTTGGTAGAATCCCGTTCTGTCCTTCCAGTAGATTTCAGTCTCCTGACAAGATCACTCCCACAGAAAGTCACTTCTCTGATGAGGCCCAGCTGGTGGGCGCCAAACTGAAGTTCTCCAATTTTTGAGACCCCAGAGGTGCTAGGGGTAGCACCCTATGACTTCGAGTACTTCCTGATGTGGTATTATAAAAGTCTGCATATCTTGATAATATAACAAAGAACTTGGCAACAGAAGCTGAAATATGAAAAGACATCTTTATTAAACTCAAATGAGTGAGACTACGTCGCACAGAAGCCTTAGCAACTGAATGAGGCAGTCTCTAGAACAAAAAACAGTCTTCCCTTATATACAGATTCTTGTGCTTCAGGCACACATTCTTCAGTTTATGGTATGGTCATTCAAAAGTATATATTACAAACGAAAGAGCAGAGTCATGATGACCATACCACATTCCAGTTAAGCCAGCCCGCAATTATTTACCCAGCAAGGCTCAAATCCCACATCAGATATCAACAGGCCCTAGTTGAACACGGGCATCTCCTGTTTAGAAAAACAGGCCATAAAGCAGGAACAGTCAGGTGTGAAAGAGATTAGCCGGAGGCTTGTGTGGGATGAAAAAGGTTTTATGGTGTGTCATGCCCTGATGCTAATCACAGGTGGCCGGAGGATGGGGAGCTCGTGAGACCGGACTGACCTGGGGCAGCGGAGACCGGCTGCCCAGGTCATGGAGAAGTCAAGCAGAAAGTACATGTATTCTAAAGGCCCGTACTTGCTTATAATGTGTTTGTCTATGTGAGGGCAACTATTAAGATGGCCACCGCTCCAAGATGGAACCCACAGAGTCAATGTATAATAACGTATACATAGTGCATTTGGCACGTTATGCAAAGCGCTTGTAAATACCGCATTGACCAATCGCAGTTTGCTAATACATGAATAAACAGGGGTAGGGCCCTGTCTCCTACGCGGTCCCAAATATCAAAGTACGACACAGGCAGCAGGAACCAATCTTTCAACTGCAGGAACGGCGGGCCCTTCTTGCCGCACCTCACATCAGTTCTCAAAAAATTCTATATATAAAGTAGTTGTCGTGCAATCAACCCCATACGCCAGCCGCTGAGTGGCGTTACTGTGCTCCAGATCAGTACAACATGGAAAATGAGAAAAAGGGGGTGCACAGATGAAATAGTCCAGTGAGTCTCAATATTGAGTTTAGGTATACTCTTTATTTCAGAAATAGATTTCAGGTTGATAAACGGATGGTCAGCCAACGCGTTTCATTCCCTCATGGGGAACTTCATCAGGGCTGTAACGTAACAAACCAACATATATATTACATATAAATCAACAAGCACAGGACTAGCAACATACATTGACCACATAATGTAAAAATAATAAACACTTTTTATGGACAACAAAAAACAACAACCATTTAAAACAACGAACATTAGACGGATAAAAAGTATTTCTTCAATATGTACATATTTACAGAAAGGTGTATGTCAAGTGGGAGCTTAGTTTAGAAAAAACTGTCCACCTCAAAAGACATTTTTGTGTAAAAATCAAACTGACCATAACCAACTCAATATTGGTATACGTCTAATACTCTGATCTGTTATCATCCAATGTGTGACAGACACCTATTGAAAAACCATGAACAGTGAAAGAAAGATGAAAGTGGAAATGGTACATACCAAAGTGTAAGTAATAATAGAAAAGAATAAAAAAAAAAAAAAAAAAAAGAGAAGAGAGAAGAGAGTATACAGGGAAAAATCGGATTTTTGACAGGTGGAACAGAAAAGGTGCAAAAACATTTTTTAACAGAACACCATGCATACCTTGAGTCAAGTCTGTTTGTTCTATAAAATTGGACCGAGTCTAGAAAGCATAGTGGAGTATAGTATATTTCACTTGTATTACAAAAAGTCTGCAAAAAAAGAAGAGAGAAACGATGTACAAAGTTCTATTAGAAAACCATGTGTAAACACCATGTCATGTAGATACCATTGCGAGTTCTAATAGTAATCGTTCTGAGTGCATACAGGATTCTGGAAACATAAGTCACAGTTGTAATCTACCATATAATGGCTCGCTAGTGAGAAAGAATAAGCAGAGCTATCTGTATTGCAGTGCCAATTGAGACCTTGGTTCCCTTTCCTGGTCAAGAAGTACAAACCGAAAGCATGGCAACAATTTATGCATATACTCAGACCTTGATCACACCAATTAAAACATGACGACAAGGGGGATGAGTATGGGATAACTGGTATTGCCCTCCCATAGTCGTAATGGCACCATACTATACAAATGGCGGGGGGACTATCCGTATCGGAAACAACTGAAAACGGTGTGATATTCACAACACAAATAAGTAAGAGCGGGGGCGCCGTCCATGTGCCCCCAGTTAAGAATAACTCAAGAACTGACTCTGTATGGGAAAACCACATAGATAAAACAACAGACAGTACCGGACAGCAAGAGCATAGCCGAATGCAATGCGGAAAGAACCGACACGAGTGTGATAAGGTCGAGCTGCGAAGTGAAACGAGAATCGAATATAAACAAACACGTAAACCCATGGGAATTAGTTAAAAGGTATAGGTCACCTTCATAAACTTGAATCGTGCGTCATCCATCATGTATTAACTTACCGGTAGTCGTGCGGTTAGAGTTCCTGGAATTGCGGCATGTTCCTCGATAAGAAACAGGGAACCCGCCATAGAGTATAAATATACGAACCAAGGTCCCAATTGGCACTGCAATACAGATAGCTCTGCTTATTCTTTCTCACTAGCGAGCCATTATATGGTAGATTACAACTGTGACTTATGTTTCCAGAATCCTGTATGCACTCAGAACGATTACTATTAGAACTCGCAATGGTATCTACATGACATGGTGTTTACACATGGTTTTCTAATAGAACTTTGTACATCGTTTCTCTCTTCTTTTTTTGCAGACTTTTTGTAATACAAGTGAAATATACTATACTCCACTATGCTTTCTAGACTAGGTCCAATTTTATAGAACAAACAGACTTGACTCAAGGTATGCATGGTGTTCTGTTAAAAAATGTTTTTGCACCTTTTCTGTTCCACCTGTCAAATATCCGATTTTTCCCTGTATACTCTCTTCTCTTTTTTTTTTTTTTTTATTCTTTTCTATTATTACTTACTCTTTGGTATGTACCATTTCCACTTTCATCTTTCTTTCACTGTTCATGGTTTTTCAATAGGTGTCTGTCACACATTGGATGATAACAGATCAGAGTATTAGACGTATACCAATATTGAGTTGGTTATGGTCAGTTTGATTTTTACACAAAAATGTCTTTTGAGGTGGACAGTTTTTTCTAAACTAAGCTCCTACTTGACATACACCTTTCTGTAAATATGTACATATTGAAGAAATACTTTTTATCCGTCTAATGTTCGTTATTTTAAATGGTTGTTGTTTTTTGTTGTCCATAAAAAGTGTTTATAATTTTTACATTATGTGGTCAATGTATGTTGCTAGTCCTGTGCTTGTTGATTTATATGTAATATATATGTTGGTTTGTTACGTTACAGCCCTGATGAAGTTCCCCATGAGGGAATGAAACGCGTTGGCTGACCATCCGTTTATCAATCTGAAATATATTTCTGAAATAAAGAGTATACCTAAACTCAATATTGAGACTCACTGGACTATTTCATCTGTGCACCCCCTTTTTCTCATTTTCCAGGCAGCAGGAACCAACACAAATCCAAATGTACAGTACACTCTAGTACAAGTAAATAATGTCCATGTCACAGATGATGTTCTCTGTCTACATGTTACAGGACAGGAACAGTTCAGCAAAGACAGGTAGGCTTTAAGACAACGAAGGAAAGTCTGAGACAAACTGGCACTTACTGGTTGGGGCGACCAATGAAATGGTCACTGGTGGGGCATTAGGGGTGCCAGTTTTGTTCAAATCCACAGGTTGTGGTTTCTTCAGTTTTAAAAGTCCAAACTCCATTGAAGTAGCACGCAGGTTCTTTAAAATTGTCGCCAGTGTTACAAGGAAATGAATGGTACGTAGTCCAGAGATGAATATTAGGATCACAGCTTTATTCTTCAGATAGGATCTAAGTTATGCCTCATACTATGCCCCACCAGGAGCAGCCTCCTTGCTGCTCAGCCCTTCCACACCAACTGATTCTGTCTTCAACTCAAACACTCTCAACATTCTGATGACATCACATAGACTGAGCAGCAAGACAAAGGGCAGCAACAGAGAGGATGCATTAATCACTTACTAGATTATAACACAATTCAAAATACATAGTGTTCTCAGTAGATCAAAGAATCAACCTGAACTATAAACAGCAACAGAACAAGACTTAACAATGGGCCAATGTTGAATTTCTCATTCATAGAATTGCTGTGTACCATTATGTATGCTTTTCCTATTTTCCTCTTTCTCCTTTTTGCTGTGCTCTCTTGGTTCCTCCCAGAATGTTTGGTTTTTGAAATTCCAAGAGGTACAGTTAGCATAATCTATGAGATGCCAACCAACACATAGCAAAAGGAAATATGTCCTTTCACCTGGCAATGAGAGAAGGGATCGGAAGCAACTGCTGCCATCGTTATCTGGTCAGGAGACCTGCTGCAGTGTTCCATTCTGATTGCCTCCCTGCGGTCATTATCTTCTGTGGCAAGACCCTTCCTCCTAGGTGCCTATCCACAAACAGCATTGGAATCGCTGGATGACAGAGAAGGTATGAGTTGGACACTTTTTAAAATGTACTTTTGTGCTGTGACGGCCCTAGCGTTTATGCGCAAAGAAGTCACCACAGGAATCAGAGCAGTCAAAGCTTTACTTTGACTTCAAGACTGCTATTTTGTTTTACATTGACTTTGATAGAAAGTATGTGTTCCAACTAGCATAATGCATCCATTTTGGGAAAGAACAAATTAACATTGAGAAACCAGAACGCACATTCTCAAAAACTGTAAAAAATTGGTTTCCAATTCCTATGAGCCTGTCAAGAGTATTGTTTACTTGCTGAGAGTCACAAGCTGTAAAACCTTTGAGTACAAGCAACTTAATAATTACTTTTCACAAGCAGCTCTCCTGTTGGTTACGAATAATCATTTCTGTATGGACTTAGATGATTGGAGGAAGCTATGTGAAGATTGGAACTCAGATTTAACCCTGATTTAAGTAAAACACTTGAGAGATATCACAGCTGTACAAGGAGACAACCAGTGATGGTTTTATGAGTTCCCTACAGCCCTGGGAAGTATCTCCAATTCTTGCAATTTTAGTTCCAATACAGATGAAATGATCATAGACCAACTAATCATGAATGCCAATGTGAAATGGATACAAGCGCACTTGGAGGTATGCTATGTGGAGATAAAGAAGTCTACAATAAAAATTGCATAAGCAAAGATAAGAAGCCCGGGACTAGAGTGGAATGTTACTGATATGGAATCACATCCTACATTGCTAATTTCAGGGGGTGCCCAACTCTAAACAAGGAATGCAGCATATGTCATTGACGGGGCATTTTGCAAAATCATGTTGAGATAACAAATACAGCGACAATGTAAAAATAGGCCAAATAGCAGAAGAAGTTACAATAGATAATGAGAGAGTTACAGGACATGTGGATAACAATACCAACTGATGATTCAACCTGAAGGTGAAGACAATGAAGCGACGTTAAAATTCCCTAAATGTAGGTTATTGCAGAGGAATTTTATTTCCTAGCAGATTCTGAATCACCATTCACTATCATCCCCAGAATCATATTTGAAACAACGTTGCAATCAGAACTGATTCAGTTGAAGCCTGCAGATAACAATGTGGTGATGTTCGATAGGAATAGAATCAACTTGTTGAGGTACTTCTGCAACAAGGTGTCTTTCAAGGGCGGATCATCAGAGATTAACATTTACATTGCTAACTCAGGAGTTTGCATTTTAGGATGAAAAGACCAAAAACAACTGAAGATACGTCTCAATTCATATGCTGCCGAGCCATTAATGAGATTTCACAGAAGTGTTCAGTGACAAAATTGAGGGAAACTAAATGGGTTTATCCATCTCATCTAAGTGAAGGAAAACATCATACCAGTAAGATAGAAGATGATAAATGTACTGTTCAGTGTCAGGAATGAGTTACAAAAATTAGTAAAAGAGTCTTCAGATTGGATTTCTCCTGTTGTCCTTACAAAAAAATCTGATGAGAATTTGAGATTGTGTGTGGACTTAAGAGCAGTTAATGCATGTATAATTGTAGATAGCCATCCTTTGCCACAAACTAATGATTATTTATCCATCCTGGATGGAGCAACAGTATTCACTACCCTGGATCTGCATATTGCGTACCACCATATAAAACTATCAAAACATTCATGAGACCTTACTGCATTAATTACACCATTGGTGGTATACCAGGCCAAAAGGATGCCCATTGGTTTATTATTTTCAGCATCATCGTTCCAAAGGATGAAATACCATTTATTCAAGGATATGGAAACCATTAAAAAGTGTTTCCAAGGTGACACGTTTATTTTGATAAGGTCAGAACATGAATCCATGAAACTAAGAGAATTATGTAAGAGATTAGATAAGGCTGGATTAGTGAACAGTACCGATGAATGCAAACGCTTCCATCATGAAGTAGAAAACGTAAATCACCTAATATCAGAAAGATGAGTCAAGCCCAAAATGCCCTTAATAGATGATATTCACCAATACTCACCATCTAATAATAAAGAAAAGCTCAAGTCTTTTCCTGGACTATATGAATACTCCAGCATATTTGTTAAGAATGTCACCACCCTGAGGGAACCCCTTCACAAGTTATTAAGAAAAGGTGCTTAACATTAAGTGGGAAGAAACAAAAAACTGTTTTTCTTAACATTAAAAGCCAGATAGTAAATGCTCCCACATTGCAACCATTTGATGAAGGGAAATTGTGCATCATTTTAATGGATGCTAGTGCCTATGGACTAGGCAGTGTGCTCTCATAAAAGTCAAGCAATAGTACATGGACATTAGCCTATGTATTCAGAATACTTGAAGAAACAGAAAGAAAGTTCTCAGTGATTGAAAGAGAACTACCCAGGTGTGCTTGGACTATTAATCACATTAGGGATTACACATGAAGCAAGGGGTTTGTTTTACATACTGCCCACAAAACTCTAGTATAGATACTGTCACCTGTTGGAGGGGGGAAATCTACAGCATGAGTTGCCAGATTGTGTTTCAAATTATAAGAGTACAATTTTGAATGTGCCCATGTCCTAGGTAAATGTAACCAACCCACGTACTGTTTGCCTAGACTTCCTCTCGAAATACCTCTACTGATGAATATGAAGTAGTAGCATGTATCAATTATGTATGCAAAGAAAATTGGGAGGGAGTGAATGAGAGTAAGTGGATTTTCAGAAAATGCAAAAGATAAAAAACTAAAACTTGTAGGGGAATACCTGCTTAAGGAATGGCCCTCTTCTAAAACTTTAAAAGGCCTATTTCATTCATTTTCCCAAATTTCTTTTGAGCTGAAATTAGTCAACAATTTTGTTTTTAGAAATGTGAAGTGCATTCCTCCAAGAGGTATATGTGAGAGTCAGGTGAAGGAAGGTTGCCAAGGTCAAATGGGCATGTCTGCATTGAGAAGTTTGTTAAGGAAATTTTATTGTTGACAAGGTATGGATATTGATACATAGCGAGTGGTAAGAGTATGCAAAGTCTGTGCCACGTCTGATAAAAATTGCAAAACACGTATACCGCCTCTGAACTATGCGATCTGGCCTACGACAACTTGGCAGAAATTAGGTTTAGATATTCCATGTCCATTTAAAGTCTCTTTTTAAATATACAATATGCCTTAGTGCTTATGGACTATTATTCCAAATGGCTTGAGGTTAAATTCCCAGACAAGGTGACAACTGTGGTGCTAGAATTCCTGAAGAAAGTGTTTAACAGAAACGGTTTCCTGTAAATTCTAGTTACAGACAATGGGGTCCAACTGTTTTCCAGAAATATTAAAGAATTTCTACCACACCATCACATAAGACACACCAGAACTGCCTTATACGACCCCAATCCAGGTAGAACACTTCAGTAGATACCTTAAGGAGTGTGTTCAGCTAGACCTCATGGTCAAAGAGCCCTACATTTTGTCCATTCGAAGAAGGTTGTGGGCATACAGAATAACACCAAACTCTGCAACAGGAGTATCCCCATTCTGGTTGTTAAAGGGAAGACACCTTTCTTCAGATCGTTGTCTTGGTGGTTAAAAACTGGATTACTTGACAAGAGTAATTATTGTACCAATCAGAAATAATCTTCCATTCAAGGTAGAATGTTCAAATACCATTAAAAATCCAAGTCTAGGTATGATACTCTGTATAAATTACATAGGATGGTAAATGATGGCATAAGAGAAGAGTATTGAAGTATGTTATTGATTCAGTGACTCTAGCGGGAATAGTTAATTTATTGGAAAATGATGGGGATGAATCATTTTATTTTCACATCCCACAAGAACCAGCAATGAATACAGACCTAGGTTCTGCCAACCAGGTGTTTTCTCCTGATTATGCTGCTACAGGTACACAGCCTCAGGCAGCCCCAGACGTTAGAGATTTGCAGACTAATTCTGCCATTATAGCAGGAAGGATAAAATTCAACTCATGTAACAGAACCCCATCTTGTAAAGTTTTGCAAGGCTTCTATTTTTCTTTCATTCCAGATATGTATGTAATTCATGTTGTGCCATTATGTATGCTTTTCCTGTTTTTCTCTTTCCCCTTTGTACTGTGCTTTCTTGGTTCCTTGTTTGGTGCTTGATATTCCAAGGGGAGCACTTAGCATAGTCTCTGAGATGCCTACCAACGCATTGATAAATAAAATATGTTCTCTAACCTGGGAGTCTGTGACTTATTTCTCCGAAATATTATTCTGCATAATTGAGATGGTGGCATTTAGCCTTTGCTGAGCCCTAGTAGTGGCTTAGCATTCTACAGATGGCAGTCAACTACAGTTTTCCTTACTGTTTTGTGAGGCAACAACGAAGTGAAGGGCATCATTATAGATACATTGATACCCCAATGCTGATATTATATTTTGTAAGGTTAGTCACTTGGAGGAATTTACAACTTCAGCAGATAATTAGAGGAATTGGCTAGCTAGAGACATTGGATGACTTCAGAATGAATCCATGAGGATGCTCCTTCTTGATTTGGGTTATTAATTTACTATTAGATGTCACATTCATCATCAAAAAATTGCTCATCAATGAGAGTGAATGAAACACAGTAGTTTTGCAGCATAAACTGGGATGGGTATCTGAAATGTTTTCTTCTTCAGATTCTCAACCAGGTTCCATTGATAAAGCACACTGAAAATCCATGTACAGCTTTAATTTGCTGATTGAGATGCCAATTAATGGCAATCCGAATGAGTGAAAGTCTATGTCGACCGATAAGTCTGGGAACTCTGGAACATTTCAGCACGTGAAAGGTAATAAATATATGGTTCATTCAATTTTGTAATCTTGGTTTGCAAAGTCCATTCTAGAATGTTTCTGGCACATTATACAAATCAGAACACAGCTGTTGGGTTTGGCCCTCGCTTTGTCTATACCTCTCTGTTTTACTGAATTAGTGTTTGACAGGTCTGGACTGTGTACACTTTACCACTGCTAACAAGTGCTAAAGAGCTTGTGGTCTTTCCTGTATACAAGGTAAAATTAACCTACACCCAATGGCACACTTAATTTACTTAAACGTCCCTAGTAAATTGGTACTACAGGTGACCAGGGTCTGTAAAATAGATGCTATTAGTGGGCCTAGTAGCGGATCTGTGGTGTCATTTTGAATGGACTCTCAGGGGTGGCACAATACATGCTTCAGCCCCTAGGAGGCCTCTGGGGTACTTATTCCCTGGGTAAATGGTGTACCATATACTAGGGACTGATAAGGGTACCCCAGAATCCAATCTGGAGTGTACCTAACGTACATGCAATCAATTTAGAGGAGAAAGCGGATGGACTCCACACTCCTTCCACACAGCAGTCAAGTACCCAGACATAATGTTTGCATCTCTGTCTGATACACCTCCTTAGGAAAACCCACTCTGGAAAATATTCCCAGGAGGGCTCTAGCCACAACAGGAGCTGTGGTAGTCCTAAGTGGAATTGCTTCTGGAGACATAGTGGCATGGTCCACCACCACTAGTATGAATCTGTGCCCAGATGCAGTTTTAGAATCCATGGGACCAACAATGTCAATCCCTACCCTCTCAAAGGGAACCCCCACAACAGGTAGTGGTATCAGAGGGGCCTTTGTAGTACCACCTGCCTTACCACTGGCTTGACAAGTGATACAGGAGCAACACAACTCCTTTGTGTCCTCTGACATGTGAGGCCAATGAAAGTGAGGAACAAGTCTGTCCCAAGTCTTGTTTTGGCCTAAGTGTCCTGCTAATGAGATATCATGTGCCAGTGTCAATAGGAACCCCCTAAACTTCAGTGGTACCAGGTTTGGGGTCTCTACCCTCTGAGTATAAGAGTCCATCATCCCAGTAGATCCTGTGGGACCCACTGGCACTCCCAGCAGCCTCAGCAGCAGCTTGCTGTCTGAGGGGTTCAAGAGAGGGGCAGCTCAGCTGTTCCCAGCTCAGATCTGCCCTGGAAGGGCCCCCTGTCCCCAAGAACTCAACCTGATCAGGTTCAAGTTCCTCTGAGACAGTTCCTTCTTCAGGAATAAGATCATCTCCCTCAAGAGACTGATCTGTAGTCTGAGGCAGGGGGAAGACACTGTCTCACCCCTCCTGCTCCTTCTCTTTGAAGACACCTGGTCCATTATTCCAGGATCCAGGGCCTTTTCAGTGGAAGACATTTTTGCCTGTGACGTAGTCATGGCAAAAACATCTGCAGGGATGCCCAGCATTTCTGCATTTGTCCTGAGGTCCACTTCAGCCCATGCTGAGATCTCCAAATAATTGCCCAATAAGCATTCTACAGGGAGGTCAGCACTTACCACAACCTTCTTAGGGCCAGGTCCCTTTCCCCAGGTGTAATTCACAACTGCCAATTAATGGCCGGTCCTGACATTACTTGCACTGGTCACTTGGTACATTTCACCAAGTATAATTTGTTCAGGGCCCACCATGGTAATACTTGCACCTGTGTCCCTGTATGCCATGGCCTCCTTACCATTGATCTGGCAGTTGTCTGTATTTGCCCAGATTACTGGGACTGAAAAATAAGGAGGCAATTTACATGCCTCCGTCACAGACTAACACAACCTGAGTTGGAATTCTGACTAGGCCAGAATCCATCTCAGATCCCAGGGTTAACCCTACTACAACCTTATTCTGTGTACCACCACTTTGAACTGAACTAGGGGGAACAGTTGCCTTAGGGGCAGTGGTGGCTGGAGTAGATTCCTTGGCCGTTGGAGAACTGGCATCTTTTGTCCAATGGGTCTTCTCTTTACAGATATGATACCAAGGTTTATTTTTGCCTTTTCCCTTGTTGGATTGTGACTCCCCCAGCTGAAGAATTTTGGGGACCCTGTGAAGACTTCTGGTCTTTAACCTTCTCCCCACCCTTATCTGAGGTTTTAGAATCTTGCTTCTTAGAGTCACTACCTGAGCTTTCGGCTTCACCCTGGTTCTCACCCATTTGCCTGCCTGCTTTCCCAATTCTTGTGGAGAGGTCAGATCAGAGTCCACCAGGTACTGATGCAACAACTGATTTTGGCAATTATTACGGATCTGCTCCCTCATAATTAAATTGTACAATCCTTTAAAATCACACACTTTACTGCCAAGTAACCAGCCTTCTAGAGCCTTAGTAACACAATCTACATAGTCAACCCAGTTCTGAGTCTGTGCCTTCTGGGTGTCTCTGAGTCTGAACTTAATCCTGTATTGCTCAGTGGTTAAGCCAAACCCATCATTGAGAGCACTCTTCAAGACTGTGTAATTATCAGCATCCACTTCTCTAACCGTGAGGAGCTTATCTCTACCTTTGTCAGCAAAGGAGAGCCATACGATAGCTGTCCACTGCTCCTGAGGGACCCTCTGTACATTACAGGCCCTCTCTAGTGCAGTTATCCATTTGTGGATGTCATCCCCACTCTGATAGGGAGATACGATCTTGTTCAGGTTCCTATGATCATGAGAATACTCTCTAGTGCAATTGACACTGTTGGTTCCACCATGGGACTCTAGTCCCAATCTTCTGGTTGCTCTCTGTGGCTCCAGGGATTCCCTGTCTGTGGCCAATTGCTCCATCTTGAGCCTGAGCTTGATTCTCTCAATCTCTACAACTCGGCAATGCTTATCATAAGAGGATTCCCTCTTATTAGACAGAGAGGTCCCTACAGAAGTACCTGAGTGATTCGATTCCAAAGAGGGTGATCTAGATCTCCTAAGCATACTCAGTACTCTCCCTGGTGGGATAACGAGAGGGCCACTGGGACCTTCTCTTCCACCTGAAGGAAGCCCTAGGTTTTCCAGGTTAGAATCATTTTGATTCTCCTGGTCAGGGTTTGAGTCAAGATCACCACATTTTTCACTGTCTGGCCTTTCCTCATTCCCTGCTCCAGCCCCTCTACCTACCTCATCAGACCCTGGGGTCTTTCTGAGATCATCTAGAAGTAATATCTCTATGAGGCGTTGAGTGCTGGCACTTCTCCCTGTCTTCAGTTTCCTAGATGTGCACATGTTTCTCAATTCTTGAAATGAGAGACTATCATATCTAGTAGTCAAAGAGCCACTGGCTTCTTCTCTAGAAGACATACTAGTGTTATGTGGTGTAGGCACCTACCTAATCTAGTGGGAACTAAACTCTCTTGAGTTGGAGAAAGGGTGTGCTAGATCCTTGACTTACCCAACTCCAAGTTCAGTAGAACTTACTTATTCAATCTTGATGTTTTATATGTGCCTAATACTTTTAGTGGTTTTCAGTTAATCACTCAATGAGATTTATCTTGTAAAACAATAGCAAGCTTGAATCCCAATAGCTGCACACCAATGTGAGAAGTTGGCCTGGTATATGCTGTCCACTAGTTAATATGAGCACCTTGCACCAGTCCAAACGACCCTTATGGTGATTAGGTTAAAGATAACCTTTATGAAAGCTATCCTAGTGGTAGCTATGGAGAGCAGCCTTCAGGCTTAATCTTGAAGGAATGTAAAGCAGCTTGGTTTACCAGATCAGAACCTCCTGAGTGACCAAATGAAAGAAGAACCACACAAGTGTTATAAAAATATATGTATTTATTACTAAACACTCTCTACTAATCTCTATACGAGATTAGAGCCCAAAGCACACAATACTTAATCAATAGAACAACAGTAAACAGCACAATACACAGCTGGCTCCAGGGAGAGACCGAACCATATACTAAAAGAAATGATATAACAACAATAACTTCTCTAGACACAGTGCCTAGAGCACATAGAATCCCTGGGACCCAAAGGAGTGACACAGGGAGCCCACGGATGAAGGGTGCAGTGTAGGAACACAGACGGGTGCTCCGCACAACTCTATGGGAAAATTACAGTTTAAGGACACTTCAGAGAGGACTTCAAGCAAACCCTTTGGAACATAGAAGGTTCTAAGGCCAGCACCCTTGTGAGTACAGAGGTACCCGTGTTACCTATCCCAGAGGAGCCGGGTGCATAGGGATCAAGTGGTGTCGTAAAACCTCCTTGTTTTCAATGGCATGATGCGAAGAAGTGCTGCTGGGAAGATGAGAAGTGTCTGGTGGAATCCAAGCCCGGATCCAAGGTAAGAAGAACCTGAAAGCAGAGGGGACAGAGTCTGGGTCACTTCAGGGTGACCAGGGGCTCGATAGACGAATGCCCACCAATGTTGGGTGCTTCGTGTGAAGATAGGATGCTTGACTCTGCAGCCATGGGAACAATGAGACATTGATGACAACCAAAATCTGGAGGTGAGCTGTCCCACAAAGGATGTCGAGTGCTGAGGGGTCAGTGTACGGATTGAACACCAAAAAGCCTTAGCAAAGGCAACCCACGCCAACAGTTACGGTGTGGGCCAGCAAGGTCCAGGAGACTCTCCAAGCTATGGGGAGTCAGGGCACGTCTGGAGCAACCAGAGAACTACAGAAAAATCAAAGTGACCCTCACCAGGACCCACAGGCCAATGGACCAGGGGTCACGAAGGGACCTCGAGCTGAATCACAAAGCGCCAGCCCACAGAGCACTCGCGGAGTGGAGGCCGGAGATCTTTGGCAGAAATACTGCTAGGGGTCAGGACTACACATAGTCCAAAGCACAGCCTCAGGGATCACCAAAAAGCATATGCTGCTGCAAAAGTACACGGTGCACAGGGGTTCGGGTTGCATGGTTCTTCTGTCGTCCAGTGAAGTGTAGCCCGTCGAAGTACTTGGTTTCTGCTTGCAGAGTTTAGTCCAAGTAAAATCCAAAGTCCTGCAGTCAGGTTTCCTACTTTATACCCAAGAAAGGGGTTGGACTAACTCTGGGGACCCTCCTATGGGAGGGGTAGGACTGAGGGGTGGCTACACCCATGTCCTTTGTCCAGTTTCGTGTCAGAGCAGGAGCAAATGGCTCCTGCAACCGGCTTGAGCTGGACTATGCATGGGAACACCAAATGTGCCCCCAGTACAGACTTTCTGGCACTCTAAGAGTGCACCCACCCCACCCCAATACACTACAGCCTGTCTGGGAGGTGGTCACACCTCCCTGTGACAGGAAAACTATTGTCAGGCCTTCCTCTGCTCGAGCTTGGCTCAGCAGCAGGAGGGCAGACTCGTGTCTGTGGCTGGCAGCATCCATTTTGCGATGCCCAGGTCGAGAAAGCTGGTACCGGGTGTACCGGTGATTCACATAAGTACTTCTAGAAGGGTGGAATCATACCTCCCCTGCCAGTTACTGGTGGGGAAAATAGGTTCCGAAGGCTGCAGAGGGGGCTCTGCTCAAGCAGAGTCACCCTCTCACAAAAAACACAGCACCCTGCCTTCAGGATTTATAAGTTCTGCCATTGGGGTAACTGATAGGTTTATATGTGCAGTGATTTAGAAAAGATATAGGTAACCTATATCTAAGTAAGGGGTGCATGCACCAGCTTACTCAGGCTGCAGTAGCAGACCTGTGTTGTCATTTTGAACGGCCTCTCAGGGGTGGCACAATATATGCTTCAGCGCCTGGGAGGCCTCTGGGGTACCTATGCCCTGGGTACATGGTGTACCATATACTAGCGACTGATAAGGGTACCCCAGAATCCAATCTGGAGTGTACCTAAAGTACATGCAATCAATTTAGAGGAGAAAGCAGATAGACAGGGGTCCTGAATAGCAGGATGCCAGTCAGTCTAGGTCTAAAACTGTGATATATCAGCAAAAAGTGGGGGTAACTCTAAGAAGCAGATCCTATCTCCTACATAAGGCACAACTGTATATAGATTCTGGACCTCAGACACCAACTCTTCAGTACACTTCTGGACCTGTAGATTCTCTACCAGGAAAAAGGACTGCCGCGCTGCTGAAGGAACTGCCACTTTTCTGGACTGCTGCCGTGAAGTATCTGCTGCCCTACTGAGCTGTCCTGCTGCCCTCCTGCCTGGGTGAGAAGGACCTGACCTGCATTTCTCTCACACAAAACCCAGATTGACTGCAAAGGCTAGTTGGCTCATCTGAAGCACTGGGACATAACCACCTAGCACCTGGATTGTGCCATTTGTGAGTCTACTCTGCCATGTGGTGCCACCCCAGTCCTGGACCCTTGGAAGTGAGCTTAATGTACGCTACTAGCCTCTGTTGAACTAGCAACACGGATGCATCTCCGCTGCTGCATGGAATGGATCCGTCGTGAAGATCTGCTTTGCCTCCGCAGCACACAATTAGTTCAGAACCGCTACTGCATGATACTCCCTCGGTGCAGGCCCTCACATCTCTTCAGAAGCGACACATCCCCATGCCTGCATATCGCATCCTCAACACCAAACTTCACATCACAAACCCTCATCGATGGGATCCTGGATGATGACGCAGGCCCTTGTCTCTCGGGCTTGCCACATCTCTGAACCTACGCATCACTTTGGCTGTACAACGCATCTTCTACGTCAATCCTTGAAACGCTAAGCAAACGAGGATTTAAGGTACTCTGTTAGGAAGTAACCCTGGGCGTAGTTCGTGAAGTAGTGCGTCGCATAGCTATGCAAAGTGCACTTTGCACGACGCGAGCTACGCGTAGCACTTCGTGAACTGCGTAGTACCCTGTTCGCACTGTGCAAGATGCTGTTTTCAATGATTGCACAGTCCGGACAAGCATCCGGCACTGTGCAATCATTGAAAACAGCATCTTGCAAAGTGCGAGCTGTAGTTTTCTGCCGATCGAGTAGATTTTTACTCGAGCGGCAGCTTTCTCAAAGCGGACTGGTAGTTTCTCATCGCGAGCGGTGGCGGGCATACGCGACCACTCGCAATGAGAAACCTGACCTCCCCGCGTTGTGATTCTCGCCGGGAGGTTTATTTTCCACGCTCGCGATCGCCAACTTGATGTTGCTGATCGTGAACGAGGAAAAAGTCTCGCCGGGATGTCATTTTGCTTGCTCGCGGTCGCCAACTTGACGTTGAGGACCGCGAGCAAGCAAAAAATGACCGCTGCACTACGCAACGCTACACTACGCGTGTTTGCACTGTGCTATGTGCAATTCGCGCAGTGCGAAGTAGCGCAAACTTCACAAACTACGCGAGCGTAGCATAGTGCTTTGCCCAGGCTTATTAGGAAGCCTAACTAGGCCCCTGTAGCTGATCCATGCTCCATCGCAGTTGGCCTGGAGTTGTCACTTTGTCTCAGTCCAGTGCGACTAAAGATCCACAGTTGGCGCTTTGTTCTTTTTGATGCTGTTTTTACAAAAATCTTTCAAATTGCATATCCCCTGTTCTACTGACTGGTTTCTTGTCATTTTGGTCTTGTTCTATTTATTAAAGAAAGGGATTTTTCCTAATTTGGTGTGGAATCCTTGTTTATCTGGTGTTTTCACTTTATTACTGTTTGAAGTGTTGCACAAATACTTTGCACAATGCCTCTAAGTTAAGCTTGACTGTGCTATGCCACGCTAACAGAGGGTAGAGCATAGGTTAATTTAGGATTGTCTTGTGGTTCACCCTGACAAGGATTATGGTTGCTGCCTGACCAGGGCTCACACCCCAGTCAACCAGCAACCCAATTTCTCCCAACATTTAATAAGTGATAACTTGTGTTTAGGGGCAGGGAGGACTGTCATGTTTGGTGTCTGAGGAATGGTAATTTATAACCTTCTTTAACTCTAAAGTCACATTTTAAGGGCAATTTTGAGAATGCCACTTTTAGAAAGTTATATATCATGAAGGGGAGGGATCATGTTGGGATAGTAAGGGGCAGGATCAAACAATAGAAGTATGCAATACATAATCCCCTACATTGTGGCTTTAGCAACTGTTTGCATAGACTGTGCAATTATTTTGTCCCTCTCAAAACAAACATCTGGGGAAATCTTCTTTGTATTATTGCTTACACATATCCTCTCAATTCTATACCTCAAATACTGACATGACATAAATCAAGACATTCTGGCAAACATTTAGTACACAAGTGAAAGAAAATGTCGCACACAGAAAGACTGTTTCTTGTAGACTTTTCCATGCCCAAATGTATTCATAAAATAATACAAAGCAAAACTTTCATAAATGATAACTTTAGACCAAAACAAAAAATTTAAAACTCACATAGATGACACAACTTCTCTTTACATGTATTGAGACTTTTTTGCATGTTTTATCAGCAAAAAAGCATGCATGTGCACTCCATGTACAGTGCTCCTTTTAAACTAGAAATTAAACAGAGTGTCTCACAGGTGGTGGATTTTTCTATCCCACAGTGGATTGATATCACTGCCCTACATATTATTTCCCTCCAGGTGTATGGTCCTTCAGATTCCAAGGGGCCCTATGTGGTAGGGGCACATGATACTCCAAAAGTTCATACGTCTCTGAGGTATGAATCCTCTCAGTCTATTTTGTGGTTGTTGTTAACCTCATGCAGATATAAGTGCCCTCAGACCTTTAGGTACGCCAACGTGTTTCAACCTTCTGGGTGGGCCTAACACTTTAATAAAGGTGTTCCTCAGGGCTTTAGGCTGTTAGGGACACTGTTTATAGAACATTGAAAGGGGGAAAGGGGTGGTGTCATGATTTTCATGGCAAAGTATATATTGCAGCACGGTGCTCAGGCCATTTATGGCCCTAAATCTAAAACGTACTGTCTCTCTGTTTATTAGAGGTCAACAAATTCTACCCCGTGGGCAATCCTAAACAGGAACGATACTGCAGAAATGTCACATGCCCCTACACACAATGAAAGACCCCAAGATTACACTGTTTCGGTATCAAGTGTGCAGAGTATACCATATATGATGCCTAATACAGCATATCATCTTACTCTTCCTTCCCCTACTAGAGGTTGAACTTTCTGCAGTTAAGTTCATATTTAGAATTACCCATGGGGTAGATGTTGTTGACCCCTGACTGTGTACTGTAATATTGCACTTGCCTTAGCCCTAAAATGTATTTCCCTTTTGAAAAGAATATCAAAGAGGAGCCAGTACTAGCAGCAATTAGAGGAGAATCGGGCAGCAGTTGGACAGCATGAGACAGCAGAAAATAATCAAAAAACAGCATTAAGTCTTAACAAGCAACAACCCTCTTTACTGACATTTACTTACTTTTTCAATTATGCTGTTTTTCCATCCACCTCTATATATCTGTGATCTGCAATCAATAGAAACCTTCAGTAGCTGGAGCATCACTCTCAGGGGGATATTCCCAAGAACATGTGCTAAACATCACCAAAAAATGCTAACACAACTTTACACATCGCAGCCTATCGTGGTAAAATAACCCTGTGTCAACATGGAATTCACAACAAGATGGTACCATGCGATAGTCTGCCGAAACCGCGGCCAATGTCTGTAATACAACCACCATGACGGAGATAAAAACACAAACCTAAACGTGAAAAAACATGCCATGGGCCAAAGCGCGATGTGGAAATCAGTGATAAGCAATGCCAGGCCTGCAATACACACATGGCAGATGTGAAAAATCACTATAAAAGTAGAAAAACACTCAAACACAAACTGACCAACACCCAAGCACCATGGAGGCAGCCGGAGCAGGAGCAGAGGACAAGCGCAACCCCACAAGCACCCCGGACGACCAGCCTGAGACCTCGGGGATAGGGAAGGGCAAGGACAAGAAGAAGAGGAAGACGAAGTTCAGTCTGCAGTAAAACAGGATCCTAGTCACGGAGGTGATGGAACACCATCAACAACTGTTCGTCACATCCAATGTGTCATTGGGCACCAAAAAAGGAATATGGTGAGACATCATGGACAAGGTGAATGCCGTCAGAGAGCACAAGAGGTCAATGGACGAGGCCAAGAGGCGATGGAATGACATCAAGCGCAAGACCAAGGATAAAGTCGCAGCCAACCAGAAGGCAGCAATGCAGACTGGAGGTGAGAGCCCAGCGCCACAGCTCGTGCTGTATGACATGGAGGAGCTGGTGTCGACAGTCATCAGTGTGGAGACTGTTGCCGGAGTCAGGGGACTGAACACTGCTCGACAGGACACAACACAACCACAACAGGGTGAGTGACCACCAGGTACCGGGGGGACGGGTGGAGATGGCCACAATGGCACATATGCACAATCAAGCAGAGCACAGTGCACACCCACAATGACTCCTGATCAAGGCCCTGATCTACAGACTGTCACAATGTACAATGCCATGCTTTCTGAATGTACCATGCGGCTACATACATGTGGACACATTGTATACACCATCTCCCCTTCACATTGCAGGGGCACCATCAACCCCTCCTGCAGAGCAGTCCCAGCCCCAGCCACTCTTCACTGATGATGAGGAGGACACCCCCAGCATCGACACCCAAGCTCTCCAAGACATCATTGGCATCATCCGCACCTCACCTCCAATATCAGGGCAGCTCAGCTGCATCGAGGAGACCCCACCCACTACCCAAACCACCCAGCAAGAGGCACCCACAGTCCCGGCAGTCTCACAAGACCACTAGGAACAACACATGGCCTTCCAACGCCATGTGCTGGAGGGTCAGAGGGAAATGGCTGAGTAGGTGCGGGTGGTGTTTGACATCATGGCTACCAAACTGGACGCCATCCATGGGTGTCTAGGTCCCATCAGGGACCAGCTCCAGTCCCTAATGGCCACCCACGGCCCGCTCCATGGTCTCCAACGAGACCTGACTGACATCGCTGGAGTCATGACATGGATAGAAGAACACCTATCCGCTCAGATTGGCTCCAGCGATCCCAGCCGTGAGCTGGCACACATGCGGAGGCTCATGGAGGACATGGTTCGGATGGAGGCGGAAAGAATGACAGCCACCGCTGCACATAAGCGAAATGTAGCTGGGATCTACCATGCCCTGCAGATCCTCATCATGGCATTGCTTCCACAAGACGTGGCGCTGATGAATGCTGCTGCCCCCACACCATCCACATCTTTGCCCCCTGGTGTGTCAGTGCCTTACAGTGCAGCAGGCATATCCACTCCGGCACCTGATGTGTCACTGCCACACAATGCAGCCGACAATCCTCCTCCGGCCCCTGATGTGTCAGTGGCACACAGTGCCGCAGCCGAGGATGTGGATGGGTTTCAGTTCAGAAGGAGGCACTAGCATTCATTTCCGCCACTTGGCCTGTTTCTGCTTGGTGCCGCACATGGCCCCATGACCTTCCACTGACCCCCAATACACTCCGCTGCACTCACCTTGGACCGCGACATGGACTGCCATATCCTGTTTGATGACTAATGACACGGGGACCAGACTTCGGACTGAACCCTTCCTCTTCCGCTGTACTTGTCATCCCCGGATGGACTCTGTCTGGCCCTCCACGGGCCCATATTGTGAAGTGTGCTTGGCATGTCCCTGTAGCGCTCCAGCTGCAAAACTTCACTGGATGTGCAATAAACATCCAGTAACGCACTGCTGTGTCATGTCTTTCAACATTCATGTATGAATGTGCGGATGAATGTAGGGAGAGTGATTCCCCTTACGTCAATGATGCTCATCTAGTGGATGCCAGTCACAGTGTGCTACATTGCCTAGTGTGTTCCGGGTCCCGTGGACACTACAACAGGGACACACGCATTAGTCACTTCCTTGTCCGGACATGGACTGAACCATGCCCAGAGCCCCCAAATCATTGTTGCAAGCCCTGCGCTGGTCCGGCGTACGCCAGGCCAGACCACTCTGCTTACGCTCCGAGGAGGGGCCCACATAGCTACCTGTCGCAGGCGTACTCACTGGTGGTGTCAGGTCAATGGCCTAGTTGTCAGCATGTCACAGCCACTACCTGAGGGCAGGTTTGCACACACACCACACCCATCCGCCACAGGCATCACAGGCCATGTGACCCCGCAAATATAAGGGGCCGACAATGTCACATTTTCCTCTGCTGGTGGTGACGGGATAACAGACGCTCCATGGTTCTCAATCATAGAGGGCCCATGAGTTGTTGCCCACAGGGTCCGTGGCACCCGAAGCATTGCAGCCGTCACAGGCCTACCACCACGTGGTGCTGACTGGGGTTGCACAGGGTTAGTGGAACCCGAAGCCTTGCGGCCCTCACGGGCCTACCACCACATGGCGCTGACTGGTGTTGCATAGGGTTAGTGGCACCCAAAGCCTTGCGGCCGTCACAGGCCTACCACCACGTGGCGCTGACTAGCGTTGCACAGGGTTAGTGGCACCAAAATAGCTGAGCGGGTGTACAGCCTGCGATGATGACGTGTGCACTGATGTGGTCTCCTCCATTGATGACTCAGGACTCAGCGTCATGTGTGGGTCCTGCTGGGCCGCAAGGCAGGTCTGCATGATGTGGACCATGCCATGGTGGCGGGACAGGGGCCTGGAGCTTGCACGGGCACGTGGTGTGCCCACTAGTGGACACACCGGTGGCAGCAGGTGAACAGTTTTGCCTGGGTGAGCAGGGGCTGCGGTGTCTCTCTCTCTCTCTCTCTCTCTCTTCCTTTCCTTCTCTCTCTCTCTCTCTCTCTCTCTCTCTCTCTCTCTCTCCCTTCCTTTCCTTCCCTCTCTTTCTCTCTCTGGCTTTCTTTCCTTCTCTGTTTCTCTGTGTCTCGCTCCTTTGATGTGCGCATGACACAGGTCCTGATTTTGTGCTTTATTTTTCAGGCTGTGACGTCAAGATTGTCCCTGACGGACCCAACAGGAGTCTTCCGCATTGGTGTTTTGTGTTGTATTTCAAAAAAGATTTTGGTTGTTACTTCAGTGCTGTGTGACTGTTTCTCGTTCTTCTGGCCACACATTTGTGGGGTTTTTTTTTTGCCAATGTGCGTCATCATGCGCTTTTTGTAGCTCTTGTTTCGTGCACGGTATGTGTATGTCCGGGGGGGGTGGAGGGGGCTGGGGATGGTGGTGGTGGGTATTGTGGCCCTTATGGGTATCGGAGCTGCATGTTCATGGTCTCCTTGGCATCTGTGGGTCTTCAGGTGTGGCTCTTGGCTGGGCTCCCTTTCATGCTGTGGGTAGTCTTCCTGCTTAGCACCAGCAAAAGGCAGGTGTTAAATCCCTGGTGCTACCGTGGCTTATCGACTGTTTTTGGTTTGCTTCGCAGATCTGGCAGTTCATTGTGAAAGTGGTGTTGTGGTTTTTTCGTGTTTTTTTGCACGAGAACGCTTACTCTGCATCTCATTAGGGTTAGTTGGTGGTGTCCACCGTGGAGATAAATTTTGGGGCAGTTATCGCGGGAATACTGATATGTGAATGGGATGTTAAATCTATCTCCACTTTTGATGCTTTAAGGTGGAGATAAATTGGAGATAAGTCCTTGCGAATATCCCCCTCAGTATTTAAGATGATGTTGTAAGCGGCATGACCACCAGCATCAAAAGTGTCATTGCCATCACCACCGGACGATTCTTATCTACCCTATGCATTATGATAAGTGACATCACCCGCAGGCATGCTTTGAACCTTTACTGCAACACATACATTGTTTGTGGATACCCAATTTGGTGTTGAAATCCAAGTGTGCATTCCTGTTCACTTGCTTTTCAAAAACATGCCAGCACATGAGTTTTACACCAACCAATGCAAGGAACAACATATGGTGGATGAAGCTACTGCCCTGGTTGAATAAAAGAAAAATGAAAAAATTAACACATTAATAAATGAAGAACATTTTGTAGAGAAATATTTCCCAGAAAGTGAATCTTAGTGCAAGACTTGAGACATATGCCCTGCCCTATGGTGTTAAGAAAAAAACAAGTCGCCACTGATAAAGCAAATGATCCTTTATCATCTTCATTTCCACATACACCCATTACACAATTTAGGAGCAATGAATGAGAAAGATCTACCTCACAATTGGAATTTCCGTGTTCTCAGATCCTAAAATCTGCTTGTTTGTACTGATGAATATACACTGCATCCGAAGTTCCTAAAAATGACAGAAACATTACAACCAGCTTGGCAGTTTTACCAATAATTGGTTATCCTAAGAGTGTAAATTGCATGGTAGGCCACTAGACGATTACAGAGAGTGAATTCCCTCGTAGAAGAGTTTGAATTGCCCAAAAAGCTTTTAGCATTTGTAATACATAACATGTCATTTTCACCACACTCATGTGACTTGGCAACAGAAAAAAACAATGTGATATTGAAAAACCTATTTTCAAGCAAGAGTCAACAACCAACAGATGTTCCCACAACGAAACCACTTCATTTCAGTAGTGCATGCAGAGGGTGATTTCAAATTGACAACTCTACATATAATCCTAAAGAAGGAGGAAACTTGGATGCATTGCTCCTCCAAACAAACACAGATAATTTTTGAAACTGATGATAGCAGAGTGTGGCCTGCCTGTACAATAGAAACAATATAATGATAACAATAATCTACATTCCGTGATGCTACCATCAAGTGACAAGTATGTAGATTACAGAAACCATCATGGCGAAGGCGCACTCTTAAATCATAGGAATCAATATCCCCAAAAATAATTTGACCGCAAATGTTCCACATGCAAACCCAGCAGAATTCCGGTATGGAGTCACATGTATCTGTCTTCATGAATGGCACTGTTAAACACATACTGGAAGGCTTGTAACATAAGTTAACTCCATGCAGAGTACACAAATACTGCACATCAGTCAAACGTTTTAGACAGTTGAGAAATAAAAAAATACACACCTAACCAGAACCTCTCTTGCTCAAATAAAATACTTTTAAGGCTTCGTTCCTACAAATTGTAACTCCCTTTCAATCAAGTTGAAACTGGTGCCAAAAGACAGAGTTTGGTGTCACCCTGTCAGAAATTGTGGGGAGGACCTCGGCGTGGACCCCATGATGATTTTATTTGGGCGGGTGCAGCAGGTCAGTAAGCGAATAGACAGTTGATGTCACTTGCACCACTACTGGCCAAACAGCAAGGGGCAGATTTACAAGCCCCTTGCGACAACTTTATGCCTCCGTTGCGTCACTTCTGTGACACTGCTATGTCGCAAACAATGCGCCACGTTGCGACAAATCTACAATGTGATGCATCTAGGGAGATGCGTCATGTTGTAAAGTCCTGTGCTACATTATACCAGCATCAGGTATAATGAATGCAGGGTGGGCGTTCCGACATGAGAAAGCCTCGTAAAAGTGATGCAGTGAAATCTACAAGATTGGTCCACTGGGTCAAAACTTTGCGCCTGCTTGAAGCAGGCGTAAGGAGTGACGCAGCGTGATAGGAATGAGCATTCCTGATCATTGCTGGAGTTGCGTAGTGCTTGCGACACGACTCCAGGAATGCGCTGCCCTTACGCCAAAAGATGCTACGCGCATATGTATATCCTTGCGCCACGGGGTGCTGCATTGTAAATGTGATGCATCCATGGTGGTACAAGGGTTGTTTTTACATGTCGCAAATTAACTGGTGCATCTCTTCTAATATGCAGAGATGCGCCAGTTCTTGTAAATCTACCCCAAGTGTCTAAATAACGGGGCAGAGGAAGAGCACTGACTCACTTGATATAGCTCTCTGATCTTGTTTACTGAGTGGAGCAAAGGGAAATTTATGCTGAGTTTCATCCACCCTCCTCACAACTTAAGGATATTTGGGGGGCGCTGAGGGCATACGTATGCAGGCTTCGACTACAGCCCTGGGGCCCAGGACATAACCTGCTGCTGAAACTGGCTGAACCGTCTCCAACAGATAGCCAGAATGCAATGGAAGACTGATATGTAATGGTGTCACATGGTGAAGATTTACTTGCCCTGTAAATTTAGCTAATCGCCGGTAACACCTGCAAAACTGGACTATGTTGTCTGTGTGATGGGTGGGGTTTGGTGGGTTCTATGTTGGTCTTCTAGTCGTTACGCATTGCCAGCACAATGTTACTGATTACCAATGTGTTCTAGATATTTCTACCCCTTATATATATGCAGTTGCACAATCATAAAATGATTATATAAATGTGACCTGTAACTTTGTTCTTTGTATTTTTTAACAATAATAAAGATAAAAAAGAATGGTGTCACTCATTTTTTTTTTTTTAAATAAACTTTATTACAGTTTTATTTCGACATGACAGTAAGCACAACAATAACTAATGCGAGATAGGCCGTGCCTGAATATGTCACATTCGCTAGAGTTCCTGTCAAGGCCTCCCGAACAACTACTGTTGCATCGATGACCCTCTACCCTCCACAACATAAGACAGGGTCGTTCCTTAAGCCCCCAATGCTGAGATCTCATCCTGCACATACAGTATCTAAGGCACCTGGAAGGAGCATCGCTCCTCTTACCCCTATTCCCCCCCTTGGTCCTTCAAACCTGCACATCGTCAGCAGCGTCTGGTTAGGCACGGCCTATAGCCCCTTCCGGAGGATCCAGTTCAAAAGTGTTCTACAAGGCCTCGCTGTACGCCTCCGCAATAGATAACAAGTGAACAAAACAACCTCTGCCCACCCCCAAACCCTCCAACTCCCCCCCCACTCCATTCGCTATCTTTCAGTATTGACGATGAGCACCGCTGATCGGACCACTGGTAGCGCACTGTCAGGGGACGAACGAATTAAAGTTACCACTCAGTACCTGCCACCCTCCAGCCCTGCCACCCGCTCAGGAAGGGCGGTTCGGCCATGCCTGTGTACTAGTTTTGTTGTGAAGGAGATCAGTCAGTGTCAGCTGCCGGTGTCTTAAGCAGGTCCACCAACGCCGCCCATGCTCTGGCTGCAGTCAGCATAAGAATGGTGTTACTCATCCTTTCATTTATTAAGAGTCTCAAGTTTGATCTGTTTAGAAAAAATACCTAAAGGAATACCTCCCCTCATCGATGAACTATTCAGACAAGGGGCGCCCAATTGCAGCTAGTGTTTGCCCTCTGTAGGGGGCTAAAGAGAATACACCGGGACCGCGAGCCAGGGAGTCTGAACCCCATTTCCCAGCATCCCCTGCAGCTTTCCTCACGGCTCACTGTGCAGCCATTACAGCCATGGTCGTACAGCGCCAGGAGGTGCCTTAAAATTCATCAAGGGATCCAGCAGCGTGGGGCACGCGCGGGCGTGCCGGGCCAAGGGTGAGCCCGTCTGAGCCCGTCAGCGCCAGGAAGAGGCAGGGCTGGGCAACCCCTCCTACATGTGTTAACCGTCAAGATTACTAAGGTGAGCTTCTTTATATCGGAATAAAATACACATTTCCCCAAGCGTTCATCATGGGGAAACGCACAGAAATACTCCCCCTCTGCCCTGCCACTACAAGTATAGACAGCATATTGGAAAGGGCTGTTAACATAGTTCCCAACAAGATTGAATTAACCGAGAGGCATTTATCCCTTGGAGTTGAGGCATCCCAGGCTGGTTCTATGATAGGGGTGGCCCCTGTAGACCTTGCTCTCCCCTCTTCACTTTGTAATGCGCTTGCCACTAATCTGAGTACCCCACCTTCCATAGGACAGAGTCAGAACAATGAGGTCTTTCCCAACGAGTCTCGCAACAGAGAGAACATTGATGTATCATCACTTAGACCCACCCACAACCCTAGCAACATTAGGGGCCAAACGCAAAAGGAAGCCTGTAAAACCTACCTGTTCTAAGAGGAAGCAACCAACTCATGCTAGCTCATCTCGTACCATTATGACTTCATGGTTACAGGGTCCTCCACTTATTCAGAACATTGAGACTGTAGAGATCACTTCCAATGAGGAATTGAGCTGCTCCATAAGTACACAGACTGAGGTTGCCCCTCCCCTCTTGGACCGCAGCTTGGATTTGAACTTGCCAACTAACGGGGAACACAATTCTAATTCTCAAACCCCCGTACCAACACTTATTCCATCCACCAGTTTTTGTGGCACTTGTAATAAAGTTAAGGAAAGCTTAGTACTGTGCAAAATAATCTCCCTAATGTTGTTAGAGTTAGTAGTAACAAAAGCGCTGATAGGCTGTCATAACACAAAGGGTTTAGGGTGTCAAATTTAAATGACACTATCATGGTTCGGAGAGTAGGTTAGTGGGGCCTGCATAGTCATTAATGTTTAAAACCCGTCTATGGTAAGATCATTATTGACGGCACGGGAGGCAAATGCAACCAATCCAACCCACATTTAGTCATTGCCACTGGGTTATTTCTATATACCTACCCTAGGGTTTGCAACCCACGACGCTCCCATCTTAACTACGCATAACAGGTTTTCATTACTATCTTATCTAACCTGTATGAACAGGATTGACTGTCACCCCCATTGGCACTAAACAAGATCACCCCCGTAGTGAATTAGTCTTCACCATGACATCACCGTATTCCAATTATGTATGCTGCTGACCCAAACCTAAACATATTAAGCTGGAACATTGCCGGTCTGGCATCTAAAATAATTTTGCCAGACTGGTTAGATAGTTCAAAAACAGGATATTCTTATGTTACAGGAAACCTGGGCTACCCGGGACTTATATTTGAATGGGTTTGAATGTTTTAATAATGTTGCTCCTATTCTTAAGTCAGGCTGCCCATCTGGTGATCTTTCAACCTGGGTTAACATTTCTGCTGGATGCAGTGTCAACGTTTTTGATACAAACAATTATAAATTCCAAGCTTTGAGTATTTATTTGTTTAATTAATTTTTATAATAATGACTTCCACATCTTAGCCGAATACTAATGTTATCAACTTGTTTAAATTTATCTCTATTTTACAAAATCAAAAGGGCTTTGACAACCTCGCTGGTATTTGCTTGGGGGGTGATTTTAATGTTAGGATTTCTAGAGGAAATAATTTGTTTACTGATTTTGCCATCAATGTGCCCCCATGTAATAGGGGGGTTGAATTATTGGAGCAGCAATGTATTTACAATATACTCAATGCAATGGAAATCGCTGCTGTACCCCATAAGAATAACGACGATGTGTCAACCTACAGAGGTAGGAGCTGCGCTTTCACCATTGACTATGTTTTTATTCCCTCTACCCTTGAAGATTGCTTGTTAAAAGCTGAGGTTATTCCAACTTTTTATGGTGACCACAATCTCATTAAAATAACACTGAGAATTTCTCCCAAACCAACATACGCTAGAGAGTGTGGTGCAAGGAGCCTGACCCCGTCTATTGATAACCTGAGATTAGTCTGGCAAGGCATTGATAACACTGATTTGTTTCACAAGATGATGAGAATACCCGTCACGCATCGATACTTGTTTGTCATTAAAAGATCATAATGCCCTTCTAATTGGTGCCTTTGTTCAACTTTGTGAAGGTATTAAACTTATGTTATCCAGACCCATGGCAGAGATACATCTTGGGCCTAGATTGTTCAATAGCGATTGCTCCCTTGTTAACAGAGAGCTTCGTAAGGCACTTTCAAAGAACCCTAGAGATCCGGCTCTCATTAAATCACTTTGGCACCGTTACAAGGTCATAACTATGTTAAGGAAAGGTGAAATCGTAAAAGAACGCTGGGAGAACCTTGCATGTGCTGCTACCTCAAAGAATGGGAGCAGCTTTTGGGCAGCAGTTAAAGATATGAGGTCCATGGGACATTCATTAACGCAGATAAGTAGTAATATAACTAGAGAGGCATGGGAAACCCACTTCTCTAAGATTTATCGAGCTCCAACTCAAAATGAAGAAATCGACGAATATCAAGTTGCTACCAAGATTCAGATATCCCTGACCGAAGTGGAGGACACTATTCAACAGAGTCTGGGCAATAAAGCTCCCGGTCCAGACGGGCTGCCCATTGATCTCATCAAAAATAAACCCGAGTTCTGGGCGCCCATTTTAATAAATGTTTATAATAATTTATCCAATGCTAAGTCTCAAGCACATGGTCTACTAGCATCATTGTACCAATTTTTAAAAAGGGCGATCAATCCAATCCAAGCTGCTATAGACCGTTCTACCTGATAGACAACACATTGAAAATTGTAGGGGGTACCCTGTACAATAAGATTAGGACATGGGCTGAGTTAGGCCATATTTTACAACCTTGCCAGTTAGGGTTTAGAAGTAAAATAGGCACAGTCGAACAGTGTCTAAACCTTAACATGATCATTGCACAATATACTATAGGCCAAAAATCTCCTATTTATTTGGCTTTTATGGATCCCACCTCAGCCTTTGACTATGTCAACAGGTCACGCTTATGGTCTATCCTTTTAAAATACGGCTTGGACGAGTTTTAAGTTCATTTTTTAGCTTACCTGCATAAGTATCTAAACGCTCGGATGAGGCTCAGTAAGGGTGGAGAGGTATCAAAAGATATTAAAGTTGGTAGAGGGGTCAGGCAGGGTTGTGTCCTGGCCCCTCTCCTTTTCATTCTATATATTAACGACTTACATAAATTACTGGTTACACTTACTAATGACGTTCCTAAAATCAATGGTAATACACTCCCTGCCCTATTGCAGGCTGATGGCGCAGTCTTAATGGGCCGTACACCCAATGCTTTACGTATTTTAGTGCGGCGTTTTGTAGATTTTAAAGCCAGTTTGGATTTGTGCACTCATTTTAAAAAATCGTTTTTAATGGCTTGTGAGCCAAAAAAGCACCTGATTGATACCATCACTATAGACTTAGAAAGATTACATCGCACTTTTCCCTATTTGGGGTTGGTATTTGCAGCAAATGGTTCTTGAGCCGATCATGTGGTGCACTGTAGGAATAAGTTCTCCAAAGCCATCAACTCCATCCAACCCAAAAAGACAGAGGTGTTTTTTTTAGCTATTTCCAAAATGTTTAAATCACAATAATCCCTACTGCCACATATGGCGTGGACGTCTGGGGTTTTACAAAGTGTAATAGCATCCAGGGTGAAGAAAACAGATTCTGCCGAAAACTACTGGGAGCATCTAACACTCATCACAGTATATCTGTCATAGAGAACTAAAACTGCCCTTTATTGAAGATTAAATTAAGGCTCACCCAGCCATATTATGGCTTGCAATCTGGAAGAATCCGGCAACGACACTTGGGGGCCGATTCCAATCCGGGTCGGAAGGGCACCGAACGCGATCCGGCTGGAAAAACTAAGAGCCGTACGCGTGTTTTCCGGCCGACTCGTACAGTTGTACGAGCGAGCAAGTACGATGCGAGCTACGTGAGATTCACCGACCGAGTCATTTCCGGGTCTGAACCGCTCCATACGTCTCGGTCGGAAGCTAACCGTGGCGTACAATGGATGCAATTTACAACCGAGCCAGGATGATGCACGCGTCAGACAGCCTGTGCGAGCCAGAGTGTCAGGCTCGCAAAAGCTCCCGGAATCGGACTTCGGGGGTCCGCGTCGGACCCCCTGACACCCGCAGCCCTACGACTCGGACACAGAGGGAGACCTATGGGTCTCCCCAACACAGGCATGTATGGTGCGGATGGCACCGTTGTGTACCCACTGTAGGGGGTGCACTTGTTCGAGACGTACCCATTCAGTCAATGGGAGCGCATGTACGCATCGTACAACTGGCTCCCATTGACTTCTATGGGAGTCCGACCGAACCGAGTCCGACAGCATACGTGCGCATCGTACTCACTCGGTTGGACTGTAGGGTTCCAGCTCAGTCGGAAAACAATCTGGATCCAACTCGGTCGGAGTGCTTCCGACCCGGATCGAAATCGGCACCAGACTAGGGATATAATAATAGACTGTCTTAAGTGCGAGAAGGGCAGGGACATACCTTGGCTTGTTGCTGTAAGGGAGAGCTTGAATAGTGTGGATTACATGCATATTTTTCTAAATACTACTGATTTTAAAGGTATAAACAAAAAAAACATACAGGAGGCTTTGATGCACATTATAGCAAAACAAGACATGAAAAGGAGGTTCAGAAAACCTCAGTTGCCAGATATATGTCTATAGAGGATGCCTCTTATTTGCCATCCTGCTACCTCTTAAAACATATGGTCGCTGGGAGAGAGGATTGCTTTTTCACCTAAGGGCTGGGACCCTGAAATTTTTACTTTGTTTCCCTTTGGGATATAATGCAAATCTCGATCAACTGCCATGTCCCTGTAATGATCGAAGTAACCAAACAATGTTAACTTTTTTATTTTTTTGTAATTTCTTTTTAAAATATACTAAATAGTTTTTGATACCTTTCTTTTTAAAAACGTCTCCTAGTCATTATAAAGTAGCCTACAAGAAAATCCTCCAACTGGAAGAATTAATTTTTCGTGTAGGCTCATTTGTGAAGGCTGTATTACATGCTCGTAATTCAATGTGCACTTCATGAAGGTTGTTTTTACTGATCCTATATTTATATTGTATCTATGATCACTGTTAAAAATGTATTCGCATGTTTACTTATCAATCAAATTATGTAATTCTTCGTGATAGAGATTTGCACACTCATAACGCCCTCAATTGGAAATTGTTCTCCATGACGTTTTATCTTTTTAACTGTTTTTATTTCTTACTGACTTGTGTACTATCATGCTGTTATTTGATCTGTGCTTTTATGGATATACTGTTATTGAATAAAGATTTTTGATTGATTGATAAAGTTCTCTAATACTATTTGGTGAAGTGGTGCAATGGAAACACAGTGAAAAATAAATTGAAGATGGTAACAAGGGATGTTAAACATACATTTACTGACTGTCTTTCTGCAATAACATGTTAGGATGGTGGTTGTGCACATACAGAGTAACTTCAGATGTGAGCTTAGAAAGTACTATGAAACATTCTGTTCTTACAAGTAAAGGATGAGTTCAAATTGCTTATTAAGATGTAATGCTTGCTGACTTTCCCCAGTACTACCTTCTGTAGTGTCTTGCGATATTTTAGAACGGACTCTATTGAGTTGTGGCGTAGGTGTCAGAGGTGTTATTGGCAGGTACCCTAGCTGGGGTGACACTACAAATGGCGACACAATAGGGGATAAGTAACCTAAAGAATTATCATGTTCTCCCAGGCCGTTTGTCATGGTGCAAGCAAACTGCTCATGTGTGCCACATGTTTTGCTGTCGAAGATCGGAGTTGATGCTCCATGCATGTGAAGTCAAAGCGCAATTCCAGCTGATGTAAAGGACATGAAGACAATGGAAGTGGTCCAAAGAATTTATACATTGATGGTCGAGAACCTTATGATCAAGCCATACACTTGGTGAAGGCGGATTTAGGAGAGGTTTTCAGGGTGTGCTTACGAAGCCATCCATACCCAAAGTGGCTCACTCACAAAGTTGCTGAGTGGGGCTCAGAACATCTTTACAGGTCCTTGTAGAATAAAGACCTGAGAACGACTTTCGGAAGAGTGAAATTTTCAGCTCTCATTAAAGATTAGTCCAAGGCCAGCAAATCGCAAAGTCTCACAGACGTAAGGAACCATCTGCAAAGTCAGTAAGTTCTACACTGGTCTACAATGCTGCTGCATTCTTCAAACCATCACCACCTTTTGATACTGCCAAAAAGCCAGTAGCGGCTCATATTCTCATGTTCCACTGCGACTCCTCTGGTCCTGAGCGATGCACAAAGGGTTCCTCCTCCAGATGTCCCCGACTCTGGATTGAAACCAACACAGAGCACTAGGGTTATCAGGTGGGGGAAGGGATTAGGAAGGGAACAGCGGGGAAAGGGATACCTGTAACAAAAGATTAGATAAATAACGACAGTTAACTACAAACACAAAAAAGAGCGCTACTCTCGTTAGGTCTTACTAGACGCGCTTAATACATGTATCTCTGTAAACCATAGCACAACACAGCTCTACTCTCATTAGGTCTCGCTTGATGTGTATAGTACGTGTGTCTCAACATACAATGAGCCAGCACCAACTCTCCTCAAGAATGCCCTTTTTTTCTTGAAGGATTCTGAGAGCCACGTACTGTCATTCAAACACCAAACTTCCATTCATTTCCTCCCCTGGTTCTGCCCCAAAATTATAATTGATTATTGCTGATTCTTTAAGCTACTACAAAGGTGTATTTCCACAATGATTATGGCAGTCCCACATGAGCCACACTAGCAGGTTCTCCCCGCCTTTACTCGGAACCAATCCACGTCACGAATTAACAAAGAATACAGCACAAACTCGGTCGTGTCCCAATGCCTCCGGATGAATTGTTGCCACAAGTCTTGCACAGGTTAGCCTCCCCCTATATGATTCGTACCTGCCGGGCTGTTGAGCTGCACACCCCTTAGGTTATCATATGGAACTCGCCTGCGTACCGAGGCGTGCAATTCCCCCCGGGTCCTGTTAGTTTATCTAATATCCGGAAGTGGCGGTGGCGCTTACCGCACCGCTCCGCTGTGGTCTCCCTCCTAGCGGGAACCACGAATGTAGTTGTGCGAATGCCAAACGTACCACGGACGGCTTCGCTGATGACGTCAGGGATGGACGTGATGGCACTTCTCTCAGCGCTTGGCTGCGGTCTCCCGTGTCTCGGAACTGCCAAGGACTGCTCCTGTTTCTCGGTGACTTCCGACCTCTGCGAGATCTCCTCTCTATCGGAACGTAATTGGCAGGATAACGCGCGCCTCTCGGCCTGTGTCCCCATGATTTAAGGCTTCAGCCACGCCTTCTTGCAGCCGGGTGTTCTGGGCTTCGTAGTCCCGGGTTTTGTCACCGTGCAGGTAGGCGCCCATGCTCAGCGCCTGACAGTATGCCCCCCTCCCGAGCGCCTCCTAGAACCAGGCTTATCCTGGAAGCGTGCGTGAAACAGGCGCACCGCAGCAGGGGCGTGGACGTCCGTCGCCGGTACCCAGGAGTCATCCTCTGCTGAATAACCTTTCCACGCAATGAGATACCACAGGCGGCCCCTCCGGTATTGCGCATCCAACACCTTCCGCACTTCGTATTCCCATTGCCCATCACGACACACAGGCAGAACAGCCGCACAGCGAGCACCGGTCGCCGGCTTCAACAGACTGCAGTGGAATACCGGATGGATGCGCATAGAGACAGGC
The DNA here is from genome assembly GCF_964204655.1 of Triturus cristatus. Classification (NCBI taxonomy): domain Eukaryota; kingdom Metazoa; phylum Chordata; class Amphibia; order Caudata; family Salamandridae; genus Triturus; species Triturus cristatus. Next base: position 337,918,732 of record NC_140594.1, read on the forward strand.
AGCTTCAGACGATAGGCCACTAATCCAATACGACGCAGCACCATATACGGACCTATGAAACGGGTATGGAAGATGCTGCGCAATTTGAAGCGAATGTACTTCGTGAAAAACGAAACGCGGTCGCCGGAATGATAAGAGGGCCCGTCTTGATGATGCCGATCGGCCAAAATCTTGTAACAAATCTTCGCACGTTCCAGGTTCCGCTGTATCTTCCCTCGTATTGCCCAAAGGACCTTCAACCGGGAGGCGATAGCCAGCTGATTCCGCACTTCGTCCGGGAATGACAGAGGAAGTACCTTGGCATGAAACCCGTGATTGGCCCGGAAGGGGGATTCCTTGATGGAACTGTGTCAAGCATTATTGTAGGAAAGTTTGGCCAACCAAAGCAGGGACACCCACGAGTTGCTGGCCTCCCTCGAGTAACACCTGAGATAGGATTTCAGCGTCTGATTCAGCCTTTCCGTCTGGCCATCCGTCTGTGGGTGGAAACTGGTTGAGGTGGACCCTTCTATCTGCACCGCTTGGCACCATGTCTTCCAAAACCGCGCAACAAACTGCGGAGCCCTGTCCGACACGATCACTCTCGGAAAGCCATGCAACCGCACCACATGGGACAGCAACAGTTGAATGGTTTGGCCAGCCGTGGGCAGGTTTTTGCACGGAATGAAATGCCCCATCTTCGTGAGGCTGTCCACCACGACCATGATAGCGTCGCATCCCTGATCAAGTGGCAGTCCCACCACGAAATCGATGCTGATGGTTTGCCAGGGACCTCCGGGCGTAGGCAAGGGCACCAGTTTGCCCTTGGTTTTCGAGCGGTCTCCCTTGGCCTGGGCACATGTGTCACAATCTTTGATCCAAAGGCGGACGTCCTTGCCCATACTATCCCACCAGAATTGGTGCTGCAAGAGTTGCAGCGTCTTCGCGCACCCGGGATGACCAGCCACCATCGACTCATGACACCAAGTAAAAGCCTTGCGACGAAGAACCAGCGTGGGTAAAAACAGCTTGTCTTGAAAAAACTGCATTCCTTCTTTGATGTTCCGTTGCGAGTCCTGCTCTGCCCATCGTAACCATTGAGCCAGAGTGTGGTGTGTCTTTATGGCTTCCAAAAACGTATCCGCCGTTACTGCACATACCACCTTCTCGGGCGGGATGATGGCTTCGGTGCTGTCTCGTTTAGGTACGTGCCCGCTTTCTCGCCGTGAGAGCAAATCCGCTTTTTTATTTTCTGAACCTGGACGAAAGGTGATTGTGAAGTAAAAGTCAGCAAAAAACAGCATCCAACGCATCTGGCGTTGTGTGAGGTGCCCGGCTGTTTTCAAGTATTGCAGATTCCGGTGATCTGTGTACACCGTGACCAGATGTTGAGCCCCCCACAGATAGTGCCGCCACTCCTGAAAGGCCTTTTTTATGGCCAGCAGTTCCTTTTCCGCAATCATGTAGTTGATTTCAGCGGAAGTCAATTTCCTGGACAGGAAAGCGATGGGATGCATTTGTCCTGAGTGTCTCTCACGTTGCGACAAAACCGCTCCCACTGCAATGTCGGAAGCATCCGCCTCAACGATGAACTGCACATCCGATTGTGGGTGTCGGAGTATCGGAGCGGTGGTAAATGCCTTCTTCAGGCAGCAAAAGGCCTCCATGGCCTCCGGGGTCCAACAAAACTGATGTCCCTTACGTAGCAAACGAGTGAGAGGAGAAACAAGCTGTGAGAAATGCGAAATGAATCTTCGATAATAATTGGAAAACCCCAAGAAACACTGGACATCTCTCACGTTCTTTGGGATCGGCCACTCCTGCACTGCCCCACCTTTCTCTCCGCCATGCACAGCCCCGAGGGACTTAACACCACCCCCAGAAATTCCAGTCTCGTCACGTGGAATTCGCATTTGCTCAACTTGCAAAACAAACTGTGTTCCCTCAATTTGTGTAATATTTGTGACACGTGCTGGATGTGCGCTCCCTGATCATTGGAATAAATCAATATGTCATCTATATACACGACGGCGATCTTGTCTATGTAATCCTTTAGGACATCATTAAGAAAGTATTGGAAAGCCGCCGGGGCATTACAAAGCCCGAACGGCATAACCAAATACTCAAATAAACCATAGCGCGTTTTGAACGCCGTCTTCCACTCATCTCCCTCTCTTATCCGGACCAGATGATAGGCCCCCCGTAAATCTAGTCTAGTATAGATGACAGCCTCCTTCACCTGGTCAAACAAGACAGGGATGAGTGGAAGAGGGTATCGATTGTGCATGGTATTTTTGTTCAACACGCGATAGTCAATGCATGTCCGTAATTCGCCATTGGCCTTTTTTATAAAAAAAAGAGGCGAAGCAGCAGGGGAACGCGAGTGTCTGATAAACCCTATGTCCACATAATGTTCGAGGTACTCGCGGAGATGAGCGGTCTCTGGTTCGGACAAGGCATACACTCTACAGGACGGCATGAGTGCCCCTGGTATCAAGTCAATCTGACAATCATAGATTCGGTGTGGCGGTAGATGCTCCGCTTTAACTTCACTAAACACCTCCCTATACTTTTCGTAAACCGGGGGAAGAACAGTCTCCTTCTCTGCTGCTGTAGCGATATGATAGCCCTGGGTGAGAGCCAAAAGATGAGTATTGTGAACGTTCAAGCAACTCTCTCTACATCGTTCGGTTTCGAAGTCTACGGTCTTCTGCTCCCAATTTATCGTGGGATTGTGTCTCCCCAACCAAGGCATACCAAGTATAATCTCATACTGAGGAGCCTCGATTATATTCAACGCCAACTCCTCGACTTGATCCCAAACATGTCCGTGTTTGATCAGTGTGAGTTTTTCTGTGACTTCAGTGATGGGCCCTGATTTAAGCGGCTTCCCATCGACTGCTAAGACCTTTTCTGGAATGGTCCTCGGAACGCGCCGCAGCCGCAAGCGCTGCACCAACCCGCTATCAATAAAGTTCCCGGTGGCTCCGGAGTCGATCATTACCCCTACTTCATGGGCATGGCTACCCACCGACAGAAACATGGGCAACGTGATGTGAGACTCAGAGGCAACCGAGTCAATCACCGCTAACGAGGGCAGTTGTAAGTCCCTTGGTAGAGGTGATTCTGCCTGCTCTTCTGGGGACTCTTTGTCGGGACCGGGGGTGCTTATCAAGTTGACCGCCACCTTTTTACCAGGGAAATACCCGCTTTGTTTCTTAGGTTTCGCGGGACACTCTCGCATGTAATGACCCTTTTTCCCGCAATACATGCACGAGCCAGAAATTCTGCGGGTCTCTCGCTCGGCTCTAGACAACGGAGCTCTGATCGCATCCACCTCCATAGGTTCTGAATGGGCCTCCGAGGAAGAGCCCATTGTTCGAGAGCCCCTCTCGGTTTTCTCAACGTGAGCATAAACCCTCTCTCCCCCCCTACTTTCGGCCAGCCTATGGTCTAATCGCAGGGTGAGATATATTAAATCGGTCTAAGTGGCGGGTTGAGGATCGATTTGTGAGAGCACATCCTTCCTCTCGTCACGCAGTCCCTGATAGTATAGCGACATTCTCTTATCCTCCGGATATGCTGTTTCCGCTATAAGGCGATTGAACTGGGTGAGATATGTCACTAGATCCTGTTTTCCCTGCCTACGTTCCAGCAGATCTCGGTCGGCTGAGAACGTGGTGGCTCTGCGGTCAAACACCCGTTCAAACTCCCTGCAAAAGGAGTTCCAGTACGTGAGCAGAGGCTCATCATATTTAACCAAGGGTACCACCCAATTGGCTGCATCCCCTGTCATGTACGAGATGGCAAAAGCCACCCGCGAATGGTTTGTGGGAAAAGACGAAGGTTTACATGAAAAGTGCAACATTATCTGCGTGAGGAAGGTTTGTATCTTGAGGGGGTCTCCTGAAAACCTCTCAGGACTGGCTAGAGGAATGGGCGGAGACACGTTCACTTGTATGGGGGCCGACGCCTGAGTGGCGTCAAACGGATTCCTACCCTGCCGATCCACACTTTCCCTGAGGGCGGCCGTTTCCGACTTAGAAGCGGCTAATTCCTGTTGCACAACCATGAGGGCCTGTAACACGTCATCTAGGGAAGCCATGTTTGTGTCTCGCTCACAACCCAAGGAGTATTTTTGTGGGCGCGTTATTCTGTCATGTTCTACTGCGACTCCTTTGGTCCTGAGCGATGCACAAATGGTTCCTCCTCCAGATGTCTCCGACTCTGGATTGAAACCAACACAGAGCACTAGGGCTATCTGGTGGGGGAAGGGATTAGGAAGGGAACAGCGGGTAAAGGGATACCTGTAACAAAAGATTACATAAATAACGACAGTTGACTACAAACACAAAAAACAGCGCTACTCTCGTTAGGTCTCACTAGACGCGCTTAATACATGTATCTCTGTAAACCATAGCACAACCACAGCGCTACTCTCATTAGGTCTCGCTAGATGTGTATAGTACGTGTGTCTCAACATACAATGAGCCAGCACCAACTCTCCTCAAGAATGCCCTTTTTTCCTTGAAGGATTCTGAGAGCCACGTACTGTCATTCAAACACCAAACTTCCATTCATTTCCTCCCCTGGTTCTGCCCCAAAATTATAATTGATTATTGCTGATTCTTTCAGCTGCTACAAAGGTGTATTTCCACAATGATTACGGCAGTCCCACATGAGCCACACTAGCAGGTTCTCCCCGCCTTTACTCGGCACCAATCCAAGTCACGAATTAATAAAGAATACAGCATGAACTCGGTCGTGTTCCAATGCCTCCGGAAGAATTGCTGCCACAAGTTTTGCACAGGTTAGCCTCCCCTATATGATTCGTACCTGCCGGGCTGTTGACCTGCACACCCCTTGGGTTATCATATGGAACTCGCCTGCGTACCGAGGCGTGCAATTCCCCCCGGGTCCTGTTAGTTTATCTAATATCCGGAAGTGGCGGTGACGCTTACCGCAGTGCTCCACTGTGGTCTCCCTCCTGGCGGGAACCACGAATGTAGTTGTGCGAACGCCAAACGTACCACGGACGGCTTCGCTGATGACATCAGGGATGGACGCGATGGCGCTTCTTTCAGCGCTGGGCTGCGGTCTCCTGTGTCTCGGGAACCGCCAAGGACTGCTCCTGTTTTTCGGTGACTTCCGACCTCTGCAAGATCTCCTCGCTATCGGAATGTAATTGACAGGATAACGCGCGCCTCTCGGCCCGCGTCCCTGTGATTTAAGGCTTCAGCCACGCCTTCTTGCCGCCGGGTGTTCTGGGCTTCGTAGTCCCGGGTTTTGTCACCGTGCAGGTAGGCGCCCATGCTCAGCACCTGACACATATAGGGCGTGCTGCGGGGTGGTGGGCCGGGGCAGGGGAGGGACAGGGTGTGGGTAGAAAACACGGACATACGATGGAATGGAGGAAAGTAATTATTACGTTCCTCTGTTCCATCCTATGTCTGTGTTTGCTACCCCTCACCCTGCCCCTCCCCCGCCTCACCGCCCCGCAGCACGCCCTATACAAGCCGCTACTGCAAAAAGCTAAATATTGGTGATAGATGGTCTGTATCGATAGAGACATTGTATAATTTCATTTTTACACTTGAAGTGACTGATAAGAAAAATATGATCAAATATCTCAAAAATCTTGGTGGTGATGGTGTGAAAGCAGTCACAAAGAAAATGCAGTGAACTGATTCAGAAATTACATATTGTAAGATTAAAAAAATGCTGAATATAAATCACAATCCAGTGCCAAATGTTGATTAACAAATAAATATATAATCTCAGTCAAGAACGCCAAAGTGTTGGTGAGACCATTGAAGAATTTGCGGAGATACTTGATTTGCTTATCAAGCACTGTAAGTTTACTGAATTTAATGATGAGGAAGCTATGCAACTTGGAGTTATTGATGGAAGCTTGTTAGATTCATTCAGACGACAAATGCTGCGAGAAACTCTTAGTCTGAAGCGAGTGTTGATAGCTGCCAGAGCTGAGGAGCATGCTGAAGGAAAAGCCACTGAAATGGAGGCCAGAGGTGCATAGAGTGAACCAGTCCTGAGCATAAAAAGTAAGCCAAAGCAAAAGACTGAAGAACACGCAGTGCTTTCTACAAGCAAAAAGAACGTATGTTTAAAATTTAGATTTTCGTTTCCAAATGTCCTGCCATTGGACAGATATGTAAAATGTGTGGGAAAGAGAACCATTTTATGACAGTTTATAAAGTGAAGGAAAAAACAGGTGCCTCATGGGGCAAAGAAAAAATGACTGTCAGAGCATTCCAGAGGCAACGTTTGACACAACCCCACAAGACCAAGCGGCAACATCAATTGAGACAAATTAACAGCAAATGAAGTCGATCGTCATCTTCAAACAGTTGATCCACCTCAGTATCCAGTGAAAGTGAGGAAGTCGGTTGCGCCATGTCAATTTTTACACATGTCAGACTGAACACCTGCGAGGAATAGTAAGTCAAAGAAAACATGCCAAAGCACCAAAGTCATACAACATTGTCCAAAAATAACATTAAAAACAAGCATTGGCATAGCCAATAGGTCTTGCCTTTGGGACCTTATAAGTATTTAGTTATGCAGCACATTATCCTTACTGCAACAACATTAACTGTTACATGGCTAAACACATATAAGGTCCCAAAGGCGAGAACTATTGGCTATGCCAATGCTTGGTGTTTGGAGTAGTGTGGATGTATGTGGTGTGTAGTGGAATTATGTTGCATGTATTTCTTTACTAAAGAAGCTTTGACACTAAAATGGAAGTTGGATAGATGAGAGGAGAGACAAGGTGATGGATGGATGGATGGAAAGGGGGAACGACGGATGTATGTATGAATGATTTTTTAGCCACTTGCAAGTGTACAGGGGGGGTGTTGAATCAACAGGTAAATAAGCTGCAGGAAACCGATGGATAAATTGCTGGAACAATTTATTCCAATGGAAAACTACATCTATAAAAACATGCCCATGAAGTGCACACAAGAGGCGCAGCCAATGCTGTCATCCAGTGAAACCGTCCAAGGGGAATGCCACTCTGAACAATAGCAAAAATCAGGGCAACAAAACATAAAATGAACTTTTTAAACCAAAAATAAACAGCCACCTTGAGGAGATAAATATTCATAAAAATGTACATTCGCTGTCAGAACTGATAACAGAAGCGGAAATCCCTGTTACGTTACGTGTCCTAACGCAGGAAGCACCCTCTGAAGTGCTAAAAAAACAGCATGACCCACAATCCTTACTAAAGAGCAAGAAAGATGCTCTGTATATGGTATAAGACTACAATAATCTGCAGTATCACAAGCAGATTCCAACATTTCCAGTCTGAGGTAGAATGTACAAATAAAGTGCCTCTCTACAATATATTCGATATTTCGAATAAAAGTGTGCTGCCATTCTGCCTAGTTTTAAAAGCAAATCATAGCAAAATGTTGAATTAGTAGACTTCAGCACAGAGACACTGCAATATGCTAACACGCCTCAGGGATGTATACTGCTACTAATAATGCCAGTTTGCTGTTATGTAGCGGTGATAAAAAACAAAAAACAGGATGATGCGAAGGAATAGATCAAACAAAAGTCATTTTCAAAATATGAAGGACACCATAAATTATTCCTTCACAACAAAATTATTTATATACAGAAATCAATCATCTGTCAATCATATCATTGTTTGGACACAGTAATGTTTGGAAAAACTTTTTTATCAATATACCAAATACAGTTTCACACATTCATTTTACAAATAATTGAATGAACATCCGTCCATTATTCAAAACAAAAGAGAAGAAAAAATACAGACATATACAACTATGGACTATACGTCCATTCCTTATGCCCCTACACAACTAATGGATGTTATCTCTATTATCATGAGCATTCCATTATTTCAAAGTCGCCCCATTAGATAGTACTGTGGGGGTAGAAGTGATTACACCCCTGACACAACTTATAAGTACTATGTATCTCTCGAATGAACCAATAATTTGAATTCTTCCGGGGCTCTTGATAATAAACAAAAGTCGACGCGTTTCAGCCCAACTTGCTTGGGGGCCTCATCAGGACTAGGGAATATAAGGAAATAACTCCTGGAACAACATCTAAAAATAAAAAACGCTTTTTTACAATATGCATAGCTACCTATATATTACCTACTGGCGGTCGCCAGTAGGTAGTTATAGTTAGGACCACGTTTCCATAGGAAATCCGCAACATTCTATTTTGAATAACTTTGGCGCCGGTCGACGAATCCTCGCGAATTTTTCAAAATAGGTGGGGCGCTCCGCTCCGCTCCTACCCTGAAAGTCTCGGGGGGATTCGTCAAGCGGGGGCTGAGATAAAAGGGGGGTCCCAAAACGCGTTTTTCCCATGCATTTTTCCATAGGACCTTTAGACAGGGCTACAGCCCGAACGGCTGAACAGAATTTAATGAAATTTGGCAGAGAGGTAGTCCCCAGGTCAAGGAAGTGCCTTTTGTAGGTTTGGTGTAAATCTGTTCAGTAGATTCTGAGAAAATAGCCTTTAAATCAATATATATATCTGAGCCAGCTTACGGTGCGCTTACGGTGCGCTTACCGTACGCGTACGGTGACGTGCGCGAGCGCGATTCTGATTGGCCGTTAGATCTTAGTAAACATTCGAATCGGTCTAAACCAGGAAGCGGCGGCCGCCATTTTCTCTCTCGCACTCTGACAGGGTGTTGAATAACAAAGTCAAAAAACATGTAAAGGGGCTGTTTAGACAGCTCCCAAGCACCTAGCCATGTCGAGGGAGTCCCCAACGATCCCCCAAGTAAAAAAAAACAATTTAAATTTTTTCGAAAATTTCGCCGATTACGCTTACCGTACGCGTACGGTAGCCAATGTTAAAAAAAAAAAAAAAAAAATCCACATTCTCCCCACCCCGTGTGCAACTGGTGGCCAAAGGGCACCAGTTGTGCATGGCTTATATATATATTACAAAACATATTTTTTACCTGTCACAACGATACTCATCATATGTTTCCTCCATGTGCGCACGGTGCGCGAAGCGCATCGTGCGTTCAGGGCCCATCTAGCGTAACGTGGCGCGCACCGCGTGCTCACTGTGCGCGCACGGTGCGCGAAGCGCACCGTGCGCGCACGGAACGAACTGCGTTAAGTGGGCGCGCACGCCACAAATGGCGTAAAGTAACTTAGCATTTAAAAAACCGTACAAATTCACTGAAAAAACCATAGGTTTCACACACGTTATAGTTAGGAATTAGCATTTAAAAAACCTTGCAAATTCACTGAAAAAACCATAGGTTTCACACATGTTATAGTTAGCTGGACATTTTACTGATAAAAAACCAATGAAATTCTCCCGTTATAGTTACTGTAGGCAACTATAACTCACGCGACCGTAATCCTCTGCTGATGACATATGTGTCTTTATGAAAAAAAAATATTTGTAATATATGTATAGCTAAAATTTAATGGAAGAAGACATGGGCAAATAAGTGTCTAAATACAGTATTAGCATCAGCAGAGGATTGCGGTCGCGTGAGTTATAGTTGCCTACAGTAACTATAACGGGGGAATTTCATTGGTTTTTTATCAGTAAAATGTCCAGCTAACTATAACATGTGTGAAACCTATGGTTTTTTCAGTGAATATATATATATATATATGTACAATGTATACAACAATTCTATAAGTAAAATCACACAGATATGTCGAACCTCTCTGGAAATGGCAGTACCAAAGAATCAACAAAAAGTCCCAGTTTTAAAGCTAGAAATGATATATAAAAAGAACCAACCACCGAGCAAGCACTAACCCCCGTGTAGTGTAAGTCTCCTAACTATCCAGGGAGGTGGTGATGTAGAAAACTAACGAACACCCCAAATCAGTAGTGTTTGGTATACAGGCACGTGTGAGAACCTACTGTTAGGTGCTGTGTAATTACCAATTGCGCCGCAGTCACAGCAGTATCAATCCAATGCAGTCGAACATAGAAAGCAGCAGATTATAAAGCGAGAAATCTAGATGAAAAACGGGAAACTCAATCAAAACTTATAAGTATGCAAAGCATGAAAACTATGAAACTACGTTCAAAGAACGGGAACCTACTCTTACCTATTGGGTAACAGTATATCGGGTCAAATAAATGCGCGCTGGACCACTGTCTCCTGTCGCTGTACACTCGTCCGTTATTTCTTTACAGATCTAATGCGGAAGGGACACAGCGTAACGAATAGTAAGAATGGGATAACAAATGGGAAAATGCCCTGATTATGTAGACAGGCAAACTTTCATGGCATAACGCACCTTGTAAACTAAGAAATCTCCCCGTGGATGCTCCGACTCTCCTAACGGTTCCAAACAGGAATCACGTCATCGGAGAGCGCGGAGACTCAAATACTCAAAACTGAGAACGGACTCCTAACGCGCCAATCAGCGGTCTCTCATGTCTAACAATAGACATAGACGAGCGGAAATGAATCGGTGGACAAAAGATAATAACCCAGAAGGGAAAATGGCAAGGGTGGAAATAAATAGAAAGAATAATAATTGAAAAATATAGAAAACACCTAATGTGAAATGTACTGCCACTCCTTACAGTATAGCTCATAGCCGAACAACGGCTGCACAACGATCATCAATGATGCCAAAATATATTCCCCTATAGAATTTCATAATATAATAACATACATTATAGCTCATAGTGTCTACAATCCCAAATACCTACAAACACGTAGATAAATGATGCAGAACAACAATCGAGTATTTACACCTGCTGGCGGCAAGAGATAAGAATATAGACAAATGTTGCTTAGTAGGGACTATCCTGACCCAGAATCTTAGGGATCCTGAATCAGTGACCACATTTTGTCCCTATCATTAAGACCTAGTGTTATTGTATGGTACTTCTCTATCAGTCTTGCCTCTGCTCTATTAAGTTTCATTTGAAGAGTATCTCTATTAGAGTCCTGTAGAACCAACAAAACAGACCAATGTAAATCATTTTCTGTATGATTGTGCGAGAGAAAATGTTGGACTAGAGGGGCCCCCTGTGTCTTGCATTTAATCCTGGACTTGTGTTGCAAGATCCGTTTCTTCGCCGGTTGGGTCGTTTGTCCAATGTAGAACTTGTCACAAGGGCACTTAACACAATATATGATGTTATTTGTGTTGCAATTCGAAAACGCTTTCTGTTCATGTTTAGAACCATGAATGATTATGTGTTTCGAATCGCTAGTCATTTTGCATGCCACACAGTTTTGGCATCTAAAGTGTCCCACAACTGGTGGAAGACTTAAGAGGCCCCTGAGGTCTTTTCTTTGAGGTTCATTAGTTCTTGCAGCCCGCACTTAGGGCCTCATGTAGGTAAATAATTATTACCGTTTCTTAAATACCGAGCCGTACCGAATCGGTAAATTAGAATCGGTAAGTTATATGTAGGTGAAAATTCGGTAACAGTTACCGAATCGGTAACATTCGGTAATCACGATTCGGAATTCACCGATTCGGTAAATACCGAGGTGGTATTTACCGAATCGGTAAATACCGAGGTGGTATTTACCGAATCGGAAAATACCGAGGATACTACCACCTTCCCTTTACTAAGAAGCTAATATTATTATTATGCTAATAGAAGGTCTCTTAGGCTTGAATAGGGGACCCCATACCTCAAAGATCAGCATAGTGAAATCACATCACAGGAGCATCAGGAGTCTTCTCGCAGGAAGGCTCGTCTTCGGTCTGAATCATAAACATGATGTCTGTGACATTAAAAGCACCAACTTTCAGGTATTTTCAGCTGCGCGTGTGTTATGGCTAAACAGTGGGTCGATCAACCTAGAGTGGAAAACATGCATTGTGTAATATTCCAGAATGTTTGTCACACCATGTACAGACCAAGGTCGCTGCGCAGAGCTTGGGATGGTAACAACAGATTGCTCTCGTGTGAAGCAAGTCTCGAGTCAGCAGTTTATTTAAGAAATAACATGTAAACGCAGTGTCGTGTGCAAAGACAAAAAGATGGCATGCTAACTTAACAATGTATGTACGTATTCAGGGAGAACTCACTACACGCCCCCTTGATCGAAGCACTATTCAATAGGCAAGAAAAGAGAGAACGCAGAGTTCAGTTTCGTCAGAGCAGAACAAGGCGTAACCAATGCTGCGCCAAAGTCCGAAACTACAAAAAATTGCAGCATAGAATTCTACAAAAAAATGCAAGTAAATAAAAAAATCAAAACGACCATCAGGAAGAGAAAAAATGAGATTTAAAAGAAATAAATGTTGCGCCAGGGTGCTGTCCAGTAGCACAGGCGCAATGGACGACAGTCCAGTTAATCCATGAATGTATAGGCAGCATATGTGGCCACTGCTTCCAACAAAAAATCGTTTGCAGGGCCGCTAAAAGTCTCAGCCATCCAATTAAGTAATGAAAAGGAACATACGTGTTCTCCAACCATCGGAGCCTCTACCACAATCAGAGGGCACCCGGAATGTTCCTCCAAATAGCTCATAGCCAAGAAGTCGTAGGCGGCCGCTGAGATGTCCCAATTACCCAGGATACCATGCGCCGCACCACAGGCCATAATCCGGACACCAGAACAGGCCAACTCGTGAGACACTAAGGGCCTCATCAGTCGATCGAAATCCGGCACCGGAGACACCATGTTTGTCAAGCACAAATCCAGAGGCCATTCAAAGGGACAATCCAGGCAGTGAAATACAGGTTGTACGCAGGTGAAGTAGGAATACCTGAAGGATAATCCATAAGCCAGGCTCAAAGTCGCCAATGGCAAAGTACCATAAAAGTCAAGCATCCTATCACGAAGAAGATGCAGACGGGACAGGTGCTCGTGTGGCACAGAAGGAGCAGCCATTCCGGAGTATCAAAAGGAAAAGCAGCACACCTGCCAGTAGCGCCAGAAGCAGCGGGACACCTCCAAAGATGCTCGAGAAAAGTGAATGAAGAAATGCCGGAATCACACCGAAAATAGTTTGGAAAGAGGTCACGAGACCCGAGCCCACAAGTTTAAAAAAATGAGCCAGGCCGGTCGTGGACGAGGCATTGAAAATAGTATGGATCAAAGAGCCGAAATGCAGGGGGAGGTCAGTATTCAGAAGCGCCTGTACCTCAGTGCGCGTATTAGCAACGTGAAGGACAAATGTTTCACGAGAGGAAGTCAAAGGCACCTCTTTTTGGGACAATAGCGCTCTTATTCTGCACAACTTGTTGAACTCTGCTTTCAAGGTTGGAATCGAAGGCCAGATGGTAACATCCAGCCGCCCATGCGGGGGTGGAAAAAGAACATTATTGCAGCAGACAACTTTCTGTCTGTAGATGCGTTCCTCCCGTCGCCAAACCCTCAGTCCTGCTGCCTGTAGACGTAGGCGCCTTGCAATGACATACATAGCGGCCATGTTGTCCACGCTGTTGCGTTTTGGGATTGCTTATATGCACTGTTGATGGTTACCACCTGCTTTCAATCCGTGTTAATTACCGACTCTTATTTACCGATTTTCTTGGATTTCTTAATTACCGAGTGCTCCTACATGTCATTTTAATTTTTACCACTTCATATTTACCACTTCATATTTACCGAATCGTTAAGTATGTATTCGGTAAATCTGAATCGGTATTTTAGAATTCGGTAAATATGATTCGGAATTTACCGCCTCATATTTACCGAATGGTCGTTTTTGGACTCCTACATCTCACTTGTCGGAATACCGGTCGGTAACGGCATATATACCGAAAATCGGCCGTTACCGACCGGTATTTGGCTACCTACATGAGGCCCTAGGTCTTAATGATAGGGACAAAATGTGGTCACTGATTCAGGATCCCTAAGATTTTGGGTCAGGATAGTCCCTACTAAGCAACATTTGTCTATATTCTTATCTCTTGCCGCCAGCAGGTGTAAATACTCGATTGTTGTTCTGCCTCATTTATCTACGTGTTTGTAGGAATTTGGGATTGTAGACACTATGAGCTATAATGTATGTTATTATATTATGAAATTCTATAGGGGAATATATTTTGGCATCATTGATGATCGTTGTGCAGCCGTTGTTCGGCTATGAGCTATACTGTAAGGAGTGGCAGTACATTTCACATTAGGTGTTTTCTATATTTTTCAATTATTATTCTTTCTATTTATTTCCACCCTTGCCATTTTCCCTTCTGGGTTGGTATCTTTTGTCCACCGATTCATTTCCGCTCGTCTATGTCTATTGTTAGACATGAGAGACCGCTGATTGGCGCGTTAGGAGTCCGTTCTCAGTTTTGAGTATTTGAGTCTCCGCGCTCTCCGATGACGTGATTCCTGTCTGGAACCGTTAGGAGAGTCGGAGCATCCACGGGGAGATTTCTTAGTTTACAAGGTGCGTTATGCCATGAAAGTTTGCCTGTCTACATAATCAGGGCATTTTCCCATTTGTTATCCCATTCTTACTATTCGTTACGCTGTGTCCCTTCCGCATTAGATCTGTAAAGAAATAACGGACGAGTGTACAGCGACAGGAGACAGTGGTCCAGCGCGTATTTATTTGACCCGATATACTGTTACCCAATAGGTAAGAGTAGGTTCCCGTTCTTTGAACGTAGTTTCATAGTTTTCATGCTTTGCATACTTATAAGTTTTGATTGAGTTTCCCGTTTTTCATCTAGATTTCTCACTTTATAATCGGCTGCTTTCTATGTTCGACTGCATTGGATTGATACTGCTGTGACTGCGGCGCAATTGGTAATTACACAGCACCTAACAGTAGGTTCTCACACGTGCCTGTATACCAAACACTACTGATTTGGGGTGTTCGTTAGTTTTCTACATCACCACCTCCCTGGATAGTTAGGAGACTTGCACTACACGGGGGTTAGTGCTTGCTCAGTGGTTGGTTCTTTTTATATATCATTTCTAGCTTTAAAACTGGGACTTTTTGTTGATTCTTTGGTACTGCCATTTCCAGAGAGGTTCGACATATCTGTGTGATTTTACTTATAGAATTGTTGTATACATTGTACATATATATAAATATATATAGGTAGCTATGCATATTGTAAAAAAGCGTTTTTTATTTTTAGAAGTTGTTCCAGGAGTTATTTCCTTATATTCCCTAGTCCTGATGAGGCCCCCAAGCAAGTTGGGCTGAAACGCGTCGACTTTTGTTTAATATCAAGAGCCCCGGAAGAATTCAAATTATTGGTTCATTCGAGAGATACATAGTACTTATAAGTTGTGTCAGGGGTGTAATCACTTCTACCCCCACAGTACTATCTAATGGGGCGACTTTGAAATAATGGAATGCTCATGATAATAGAGATAACATCCATTAGTTGTGTAGGGGCATAAGGAATGGACGTATAGTCCATAGTTGTATATGTCTGTATTTTTTCTTCTCTTTTGTTTTGAATAATGGACGGATGTTCATTCAATTATATGTAAAATGAATGTGTGAAACTGTATTTGGTATATTGATAAAAAAGTTTTTCCAAACATTACTGTGTCCAAACAATGATATGATTGACAGATGATTGATTTCTGTATATAAATAATTTTGTTGTGAAGGAATAATTTATGGTGTCCTTCATATTTTGAAAATGACTTTTGTTTGATCTATTCCTTCGCATCATCCTGTTTTTTGTTTTTAGTACGTTACCCAGATGCGGTTGGATTATTGGGTGCCCCCTTATTATACATAATGTTATGTAGCGGTTATAGCACAACAAAATGACACCCACCATGTTGTACTCACAGTTGCTCTTTGGAAAGGCTGGCGACCCCCTGGGATTATGCATCGCCCATCACTCCTGCTCATGATTTGGCTGGACTGCTGCCTTACAATATTTCAATTGTTTACAGCATTAGCACGTAGCAAATAGTGTGTTCTGATTGGGTCAACCAACATAAAGAGCAGTACCGATGAAGAAGGACAACTGGACAAAGTGACGGGACTAAGGGCTATAGAAATTGAAGACATTCTGTGAGCTTAAAAAAACACTTATGAGTGTATCATTATTTATTTAGGGAAGTACATCCAATTTTGTAATGCATGCAAATATGAAAAGCAGGGCTCCCTTGGTATACAGAGCATCGCTGCTTCTGCAACATAACAAACTTAAAGTAGCATCTCCAGCAGCTCTGTCTGATGCAGCCATAACGAGGGCTGCAGAGCACCCCCGCCCCCTCACACACATCGCACTTGCAGCATGGTAGTTTGCAGCAGTGCTTGTGTTGAAAGAAGCCTGCCCGTCAGCTGGGAAAAAGAGTTTCAACAAACTTTTAAAAGTTGTGTTCAAATCTTAACAGACGACCCAGCAGCTCTGTCTCAGGAATGGATCACTTGAGCAGATAGATGCCAGAGGGGGAAGGGAGGATGGGCAACCTCACACAAGCTCTACGTTTTATTAAAATCTACGCTGGGAGGAAACATAAATTGTAAACAGTAGTATTTGAGAAAAACACTGTTGGCCACTGAAGTGCCGATGAGCAGCTGTGGGATCACCGAGCAGCAGAGCACCCCACCCCCTCACACACATCGCACTGGCAGCATGTTGGTTCTGAACCAAAACGAAAATAAAAGGAATGTGAGAGATGCTCAAGCAACTCTGCATGATGCGAATGGATGACGTGAGCCAATTGATGGGGGGGGGGGCGAGGATAGGGAACTTCATGTGAGATTTACAGGGGTTTTTTTTTAATCAAATTTGCGCCCGGACTCGTAGGAAATGTGAAATGTAGACATTAGTGGTCGTGAAAAGCACTGTAGACCACAGAATTGCTGATGACCAGCTGTGGGGTAATGAGAGAGTGCACCTGCACTCACTGAGCAGCACAGCACTGCAGCCCCCTCACACACTTCGTGCTTGCAGTAGTGCTTGTGTTATGAGAGAAGCCTGCCCGCCCTGGGCTTCTCTTGAAGAGTCTGGAGAGCGAGCAAACTGTGCTGAGCCGGATCAAGAGGTGTGTGAAGGCAGGACACGTCTCTGGGCTGGGTGAGTACTGAGAGAAAGTTCCTGAAGCAGCGTGAGAGGGAGCAAGGGGGTGGGGAGACATGGAAAGTTCTGCCGGAGAGAGATGACAGGAATGAGACTGCTAGAAGTAAAATAGGGTGGAGAGACTGAGGAGTAACGTAGAAGGAGAGAGGCGGAGACTGCAAGTGGATGAGAGAAGGATAGAAAGAAAAGGGACAGTTAGCACCAAGGTGGAGATGAAGGTTAGAGAGGGGAAGAAAGTGGACACCTCGAAGGGCGGTGGGGTCAGGGTGATTAGAAAGGAGCATAGTATTGCAAACAAGCACGTGTGCTGAAGGAAAACAAAAAGACGAGGAGAAGAGGAGGCAGCAGGGGGAGGGGAGAGAGGAGGGAGCCTGTGCCTGTTTCCCTTGCAGGAGCGAGCAGGGGCACCATATGTCTGCAAGTTAATTACAAACATATGTAGCCAAAGCTCGCTCCCGCAAGGGAATCGCCACATGTGCACGCATTGCCATTGAAAGCAATGCAATGCGTGCACGTTTTTGGCTGAAAAGCCGAAGCGATTTCTATAAGTCTTTTTCCTATGCAGCGCATGCGCGCTGCGTAGGCGAAACCTAATAAATGACTGCTCGATACCTTTCATCGTCAACAGTGATGCATTGATAAATATAATGCCCAAGGAGAAATATTTTGAATTGTCTCCATTACCTTGACTTATGACATCGAACACCAAAGACGTACACTTGGGCTGCACCAATGCCCATTAAAAGTCAAGGTTCATTTGTAGAACCCTTGAAACTCAAGAAAACGAAGGTGTAAGCATCCATCCATGTGCTCCAAGGTACAGCAGCCAATGCCTGTCTGCTCAGTTTCAGTACTGCTGCTGATATGGGACTGATTTAGGTGAATCACAACCTGAATGCTCACCACGAAATACTAAGTCAAAATCCTTCATTGTTCCATGGTTTGGGAAAGCTAAAGACTATGGGGCCGATTCACAGAAACTAATCTGAGACAAAATCCTAAACTTACTACTTTTAGTATTCACAGAAGACACTTACTACTTTTAGTATTCAAATAATGCCCTTACGACTACTATTTTTACGTCCACAATTGGGCCGGACTTTCCGCACTCGGGCCGTAATTTCCGCACCCGGAGCGGGAATTCCGCATTCGTGCCGGGATTCCCACTTCCAGCCGGGAATTTCCGATTCTGGGCCGGGATTTCCGAATCCAGGTCAGAATACCCGCACTCTGCCTGTTGATCATTTTCCTCAAGGGTAAACACCTGTCCAAGTGCCTACTATCCCCCACTATGCATCAGCTGACACACAGCAGCCAATCCCAGCCCTGCAGCATGTATGAATGCAGAGCAGACACACATAAACCCTTTCAACATGTCACTGAATGTGTTTGTTGCTCTGCCCCTTGCCATTCGGCAAGAAGACTTGAGGAGGAGGAGGAGGATAGTAGAGAGGCTATTTAGAAAAAGGATCAACCTATTTGGGATGTCCAGCCAAGATGTCAGGGCCAGATACCGTTTCCCTCCAGAAGTCATCTTGGAGAAGGTATGTGAGTGGGAGCAGGAACTTGACTCTGTGACCTGCAGCTCCCATGCCATTCCAGCCTATCTCAAGATCCTTTCTGCTCTCCATTTCTTTGCCACTGGGTCATTCCAAAGAGTCTCCAGTGACTATGTGGGCATTTCCCAGGCAAGCCAGTTGGGGGTGCTTGCATCAGGTACTGAGATGCATCACTGCAAGAGCACACCACCTCATATGAATGCCCCATACACTGGCCATGAGACAAAGGGCAGCTAGAGATTTCTATCTCATTGCTCGATTCCCATGTGTGCGGGGCGCAATTGATTGCACCCATGTGGCCCTCCAGCCACCCCGTCGCATTGCACACATCTTCTGCAACAGATACCGATGGCATTCCATTAATGTGCAAGCTGTCTGTGATGTCAGTGGGAGATTCATTGATGTGCATGCAGTGTTCCCAGGCAGTACCCATGACAGCTTCGTATCACGCATGTCACCTCTTGCCCGGCGGATGGCTGCAGGGGAATTTGGCAACATGTGGCTACTGGGTAAGTACCAAGCACTAACAATGAAGGATATGTGCAATTGAAATGTCTGAATGCCACCTTTCAGTAACAACTATTGTACAATAAGAATCATGAAGAAACATACACGGTCTCAACAGACACTGCATGTACCAAAGTATAGATCATGTCCTGTGTAAATCAAAGAGGGAAATGTAACCAATTGCCCTTTCTTCCTTCCTCAGGTGATGCTGGGCATGCACTCTCCCCACAACTCCTCACCCCTTACAGGCGTGCAAACACTGTACCTTAGTATAGGTCACGATTCAGATGTCTTGACCGTACAGGGGGTGTGCTGCTGTACCCCCCTGAAGTCGTGTACAAAATCAAATTAGCCTGTTGTGTTTTGCACAACATAGCTTTAACGCATGGCTTACACATACCTTTTGTACCTCAGCTAGCTCTGAATCTGGGAAACTGGGCCATTGCACATAACCGAGGTCAGGGTATGCAAGTCCATCATCAGCTGGTTGCCACGTTTTTCACATGAGCAACCTGTTGTGTCATGGACAAAATGTGGTTTGCAGTGTGCTGTCAATGATGAAAGTTGGATAATTACGACTCTGTCCAAAAATTCCATCCTGAGACTACTTTTCAAGCCACACTAACTACATGCAAACCACAGCTGTTGACAGTAGTCAAAAGATTGACCGTGCTTCAGGTCATGTGCTCATATGAGCGATCAGTGTAGTGCAGTGGCAGCTCGCATGGGGCATGCTGCAGGGCACTAGAGCAGGGCGGGGGTAGTAAACTCGGACATACGACGGAACTGAGGAAAGTAATTATTAAGTTCCTCTGCTCTGTCGTATGTCCGAGTTTACTACCCCCCACCCTGCCCCTCCCCTGCCCTGTCCCACCACCCCGCAGCACGCCCTATGCTATCCGCCACTGGTGTAGTGGATATCCCTAAGGAATCTATTGATGCAGAGGAAAAACTGTACATGTTCTTAGAGACCTCCTGGACCTTATGGGAATGGGTTCCTTAATCATAAAAGGGAATATCTATTGCATTCTCAGAGACTTTGCCCTCAACAGATTTGACTTCCCCACAGAGGATGGGACCACAATGTTAGTGACAATTTTATGGGTGAATCTGGCGCAATGTGTTTGTGATACACAGCACTACTTCCCCCCAAATTTCTGTAATACGTGTTGAGCACTAAATGTGGACTACATGACCCATAATGCAAAGTAGGAGAAAACTAAACTGGGGCTTGATGTGGTATCAGCCCACCACTTGTCCTAACCAAAATGTCATTAAATGGTCTGTTCCCCCTTTTGTTACATGTCTATGAGTCTCTCTTGCACTGTCATTTCACGTTTTTCCACTACAGAACAGCAGGATGGCAGTGGTTTTGATTTGTGATTGTGGATGGGTCAGAATGAATACAAAATGGCTGTCAACTACTACCTGTGATGTATTTCGTGCCTCCCACTTCCTGTATATCATTTCCTGTATGAAATAATAAATTCTGGTTCAATTTCGAAGGTTACGGCCCGTAAACGTAGTTTCCGGTTACGGAGCATGCGACATGAATGCGGAACGGATGCTCCGGAACCGGAAATTACGTTTTCGGGCTGTAATCTCCGAAAATGAACTGGAACACAATATTTTAAACAGAAAATGTTATACAGGAAGTGGGAGACGGGAAATACATTACAGGAAGTTGTTGACAGCCATTTTGTGTTCATTCTGAGTCATCCTCTCTCACAGATCACATCCTCTGCCATCCTGCTGCTCTTTTCAAACTTATTTCCCCCAAAATGGCTGAGGGTTATGAAGAGAACGCACCCCCTTTCACTGAAAGAGATTAGACATCTTGGCTGAGGGGACACTTGACAAAAGACACAACTACAGCTGACCACTTGTTCAGCACCTCAACCCTTGTTTACAAGATATAAAAAGTCCTATGCACAATTCTTCCGGAGTCCACCACAGAAGGACTCCACTGGGATCCAGATGAAGACTTTTTGTAACAGAAAAGGAAGGTGCACCAGTAAGAAGTCCAAACTTGACAGGAAGTCCTTTAAGTTTCTTTTATTCTTACACATTCTTTTAAAAATCAGCCAACGCGTTTTGTTCTTAACACAAGAACTTCTTCAGGGCAAAGAAAGAAATGATCCTAATAATCAACATGGGTTAACGTATAAGTAGTCCCATTGGCGATTCTCAGAAAATAACTGTAGGTAGTAAACAATCTATATTTGTGATGCAAGTCATATGAAAGGTAGGGTTCATCAGAAAAGATGTATCTCAACTTAAAATTTGGTGATTCCATGATACGAGTCCACAAAAATAACACACCTGAATTCCAAGTAGACTGGGTTTGGAACCTGCCCATGTAGAAGTGACAGGACCCACATGTCACAAGAATGCCAAAGTTGAGGGTTGACCAATACAGTTGTATAATCCACAAATAATCTCGTGAGATGTCCATGTCAGACTCAAATCAGGAGATGACAGTGAACATACACGTAATGTAAGCTCATAAACACTGACAACTGTATAGTGTGACCAGAGGAAAACAAAGTCTGACCTTGGCTCATCTAGGCATGTGTCTTGAGCTGACGTGTACAAACACTACATCATGATTTTTCTTACATTTCAGTGGGCACAGCTGGCCAAATGGAACAAAAGCAGGACCAGGTTCGGAGCAGGAGATCTTCGGTGAGACGGCGGCTACCACCTCCTTCTAGTAGTGAGGAAGAAGATGATGAGGCGGGACCCTCAACATCAGGAGTAATGGTGATTGCACCCACCCGGGCTGACCAGGAAGAGAACTCTAGTGCTACGGACCAGGTGGAGGTTGTGGACATTGAAGTGGTGGGAAAGAACTGGAAACCTCTGGCCAGGGGGGGAGGAGAGCTACTCTCTCCCGGACTATTCACTTGCAAGTTCTGTCGAGGTGTCCCCGTGGCGGTCCACTACCCAACCTGGGCCTGCCATCAGCCCCTCCCTACCTCTAGAGGCCCCTATTCCATCCGGGCTTCCAGCTGCATCCCCTGCAACCTGTCCCCCTCGTCTTAGCTTCCAGGTCGACCCCAACATTGGCTCTATACCTGATGCACCACACCACTCATGTTCCACCCAAACCCCGTCACTGTGTTGTTCTGTCTGTGGCTGTCCCAGAGGAATTGATGTTGGTATGTGAGATATGTCCCCTCACATCATGCTGCATATGTGTCTAGAGATACACATGATGCACAAGGAAATTCTCGGAGCTCTGGCCACCCTCACTGCCAGTGTCAATTTCCTGGCTGAAACCATGTTGTCTTTTGTCTCCCAACCTCCTTCCCACACCACCGACAATGTCTCCCCCTGTCCGTTGTCACACACTGCTTCCCCTCGTACCCCTCATGTGTCCCGACCCCATGTGGTGCCTGTTCCTGCACCGGCCAGCCATGTGCCCGTATCGGACTCAGAGGATCTGGACATTGTGGTATTAGAGGATGACCAGAAGGACACTTGACCTGTTGGACATAATTTTCTTTGTAGACAATTATTTACGTTTTCCCTTGTAAATAGACTGGTTCCCCTTACTCTCCCCGAAGTGTTATATTTGTGTTGCCCCACCCCAATCCAAGTTCCCTTCTCCTTCTGTATTAAGATCATCATTTGTTTTCCTTTCTCCCTTGCAAACACACACTTCTATTTGCTTGAAATATATTTTTGAATCCAAATTTCTTTAACTTGTTTGACTTCATTGTGAATGTCTTGTACTAAATATGGACATGTACTTTATGAGTTATCTGCTCTACACATTATGGCTTCTTGCAATGATGGGGTTACACTTGTAAATGTGTCACACACACACATACATCCTCACATCTTTAGGCCTCCAAAATTGGCATACATTTGCCTATCAGGACATGATACGCAACAGAATCTTGACTTGTGAAGATAATTACTTTTATTTACACTTATTCACAGTGGTCAATTAGTTTTTGGGATGTTGACAATGCTGATCGTGCTTGCGACTTCGCAATTTCGGAGGTGATGATCACTGTGAGGGATCATGTCTGGCTTGTCACCTGCTTGTAGGTGGGTATTGTGCATCTGCCTGTACAGGGTGAAGTTCATGTGCAGGGGCAGATGGTATATGTACAGTTGGTGTTTGTGCTTGGACAAGGGCTGGTTGTGCAAGTGGTGGGAGTGCCTGTTTAGGGGGTGTTGGTGGTTGTGAACATTGTGGGAGTGCCTGTTCAGGGGGTGGTGATGGTTGTACATGTTGTGGGAGTGCCTGTTGGTGGGGTGGTAGTGGTTGTGCATGTGGTGGGAGGGCCTCATCGGGGGGGTGGTGGTTGTGCACGTGGTAGGAGTGCCTGTTCAGGGGTAGTGGTGGTTGTGCACGTGGAGGGAGTGTCTGTTCAGGGGGTGGTGGTGGTTGTGCACATGGTGGGAGTGCCTGTTCAGGGGGTGGTAGTGGTTGTGAACGTGGTGGGAGTGCCTGTTCAGGGTGCGGTTGTGTGTGTGTACCCTTGCTGTGGTCCTGTGCAGTTTGTGGTACAGGTGTGTGGGTGTGATGTGCTGCAAGCAGATGTGATGGCTCTCCTCCCTGCATTGACTGTGAAGGGGGACTTTGGATCACTTCCATCATGCCCTCCATCATCTTCATGGCCAAGGAATGGTGTTTTAATCTATCTTCCCTTATAGATATGATGTCTGTGATATTCTTGGATATGTCTTGCCAAGATCTATCCCCATATCTAAAACATGGTTCTGTCTGTCCACCACCTGAGGGAATTGGCGCAGGCCCTCAGACATGTCTGACAGGGTGGACCCTATGGCACGAATGTCCTGCCTCACATCTGACTGCTATTGGAAGAAGTCCTGCTCCCACGGGCCACCATAGCAAAGTGCAGGCCCTCTCTGCAGGGGTCGGCCATGGATGAGACCAGCAGGTCCAACAGAAGGGGGGTGCAGGTGGAACCCAGTGGACAGGGGAATGGTGCCCGGGGGTACAGGCACCACAACAGGGTTGGTACTGCCCCAGATGGTAGAGAGGATGCCTGGGATACACTGTAGAGAGGAGGAGCGTGTAGGGCAACCACCATGCTTGTCCTGGATGTGAGGGCTGTGAGGGAGTGGTGTCTGTGTTGGGATGCGTGTGAGCTGTGGCTGGTTAGCTCTATGCTGGGTACAGGCAATCTTACAGTTTGGAGTTGGCTGAGGAACTTTGCAGGGTGGAGGGTGTAGTGCCTTGGGCAATGTGGTAAGATTTCAGTCCATGGCATCAGAATCGTCATCCCCGGAGAGGATGGATATATTGTCACCATCACCTTCCAATCCTTCATCCTCAGGTATGTCCTCCTCCTTCTCCTCTTGTGCAGTACTTGCAGTCGACATAACTGCCTGGAGGAGCAGTGGATTTTCCCCTCTGATTGCCCATCGCCCAACACTGGTGGAACGTCTGTCCTCCTCATCGTCATCATCTCCTGGAACACAGAGTTTGCAACTTTATTAGTAATTGACATAGCATTAGATGAGGTGCCACACAAGGGTTGGAACAACTGTACATTGCATCTACAGATGACGTACTTGTGACCTGGTTTGGGTACCCCTACAAATGACAGCTCACACCATAGCACTGAGGTGTTAAACGGAGATGTACATTGCACAAGCAAACTCACCAGCTCCAGCCACAGCTTTCTGTCCCTTTGCGATCACCCCTGATGTCAACTGCTGAACCTGGCTCCTCCTAGGTGTAGATGATGAAGCGGTCCCCGATCCAGCAGTTGGAGATGGAAGTGACACCATTCTCAATGATCTTCATTACTAATTTACAAACAGGGACATGTGACACTTATAATGTGTATGTAACTTTGTAAACAACGACTGCAGATTCTATGCAGAAGAGGATTTTGATGTTTGTCATGGTTTAGTAATCTAGGATAGGGAAACACTTCATGCCACAATTACCTGATGGACAGGTGGGAGAGGGTTTCACTGCTGCAGCCAGGATTTCATGCATTCCCCGGGATGGTGTTGTACACTGCACTGGTGTCATCCCATCTGCAGCTGTGATGAGACATACATGTCCATATTTCAGTACACCTGATGGTAGCCATGAGCTAACATGTACATGTCATTCTCAATTACCATTGACAGGATATTCATGGCCATTGTGTAGCATGTTTACCTCATGGACTATAGATGTGGACCCATGCTCACATGCAGCAATTGCCAGCTGTTGACCCCACACAGCACTGACATCAATGAGATGACACATTAACAGACAAACTTGTATGAGAAGGTTACTGATATTTCAAGGAAGGGGATAAACGATCAGGACTCCTCCGCATTACATTGATTACACCTTCACCATTAAGACTAACATGTTTCATGAGTATAATGTCTATTGACAAGTCTAAAGGATTGTATATCACCAGGCTGACCAGTATCACATTTGAACAACAGTTCAAACGTTGCAAGGCAGAGTTCATGTGTGAGATGTGCAATAGTCAGATACAGAATGTGGCTCATTTGTGCTTCCCTACCCATGAAGTCACAAAGCTTATTTTGGAATAAGAGATCATACATTTGTTATGTCCATCCTTTGAGTGTCCTCTGTTTGCATACTCCATTTCCAACATCATGGTAGTACTTAGCTGACAACGGATGCATCTTGTACAGCAGACATCCTAACATCATATGGCAAGCACTCACTTAGATATGTGAAAACAGTAGAAGAGGAGGCAAGCAGAATGCAACATTTTACTAGATCCCACATTGTGGGTAAGTTGAGAAGCTTTGATGGTTGCCGCCTGCACTGGATTTGCGTTGTGCTTTTCAGACAAATGATTCGAACATTTCACTTCCTAAAGATTCACCTTGGCAGCCCATACACCCATCTCAAAAAACACAACTGCCATCAGTGCGAGCCTCATCCACGCCAATTTCAATATGATTTTATCAATGATATTTTGCAAGAGAGTTTTCATATCATTGAATTGCAATCCAGTAGTGTGTAGGACACTTCATATGACACAATGTACTATTTTATGTCCATTCTGCACTCACTTGGCATACATTTTGTGTCATCCTTTCAGCAGCCACCATGGTCTGATCTGGTATGTGGTTAAATGCCATATGTGAGCATATTGTGATGCAGGACAACAGTGTTGTATAACACATACAACATACAGCGGAGATTAAAGGCACATTTCATGAGCATTCAGGTACATTATTCTTCATGGCATCCAATGATAATGAAAAGATATATGACCAGCTGGGTAGACTGGACAATTTCATGTAAAGAAAAAACATTCTAAGTTGGACAGTGGATGCATTCTCAATACTCCTGACAATTGTATCTCTCGTAAGAAGCTCTTTATTGTTTGATTTTAAAAACCATTTACAACTGTACATGCTAATAATTTAAATAATCTGGTTTAGCTGTAGTAAAATTTTAAAACAATTAATCAATAAAATACGGTTCGGTGATCGTAAATGTCTTAATAATATTGTGATGCAATACGTCACCCTAGGTTTCATATAGTTTAGGATAAAACGTCTTTTAATTCAGAATCTCAACTCTAACTGAAATGGAGTCTAGAAGTCTTGACGCTTTATGAACAAATTTCGCAAGTCCAATGTTTAACTTGGTGTTCACAGGGTTAAGGGCAGCCAATATTGCTTGACGGCAGGAACGTACACCCAATTTTATACATTGGCCTCTCAATAACTGCCGTCTAGCTTGAAGTAGAACTGGGCATACACAAACAATATGTTCCATTGATTCAGCATGATAACCACACAACCTGCATGCAATGCTACAGCCCGACCGGCGCCATGCCGGGAGATTCTTCAAAAAGGGCCATTCTCCCATCCTCAAGGCTAAAAACTTTCGCTTCCAATAAAGTGCGTATGTGCTAGACAGATAGGGCAACTGGACACCCACTTCGTAGTTGGCGATCACTGCCCAGGCATGTCCCCTCTTCAAAAGTGTTGTCCTGTCTGAATGAAAGGACCACAGCCTGACAGATTTCTTTATGACAGATTTTAACACTGATGGGGAGAGATTTAAGTCCCATAGGTCTTTTGCGCCTAAAAGCTGTAAGCTGTGATCCAAGTATTGTCGGTGCTTTTGACTGGTAGGCTTTTTCTGTATTTCCTGCCAGAGACGGGCCTCCAAAGAACCCTCCCGGGCCTGACGCAGTCTGTGGCACAGTTTAACAAAGGCACCTGCCTCCACACCGAGGTGATCTTGGAGTCCCAGTTTTCATCTCACCTGGGCTGGTGATGCAGATTTTGGCAGCCGGAATGCTCATTTAAAGATTTTTATAATTAATTTGTTTATTAATTTACTGGTTGAGCCCTTGTTGATCTCATGACCATATGTTAGTGCGTTGATTACTTTGGCTTTCATTACTTTCAGCATAGGTGTAAGGCTGGGACCTAATAGCTGGTTTGACAATTTAGCAGCGGCCACCTCTAATGAGAGTGCTTTTGTTTGTAACGCTTCCTTGTGCTTGCCAAAGGAGCCGCTTGCCTCCAGGAAGATGCCCAAATATTTATAACTGGAGTTTGAGTCCAGCTTTGTTTTATTGAAGAACCACCTTTCTGTTGTCCTTTTTTGCTTCCCAAAGGAGATAGTTTTGGTTTTTGACAGGTTTAGTTCTAGATGATTTTTTGTTGAGTATGGTAACAATTCGTCCAATAACCTCTGTAGACCCACTTTTGTGTGGCTTAATAGCACCAGGTCATCGACATAGAGTAGGTTAGTTATGCGGGTCCCGTCAAGTTTTGGGGGATGACAGTTTACTCTATCAAGTGCTGGGGAAAGATCCGATATGAAAAGGTTAAACAGGAGTGGAGCCAACACACAGCCCTGTTTAACACCAGTCACTGTTTGGATCTTCCTAGAAACATGGCGGCCTTCGCCCAGCTTGATTTTAATCCAAGTTTCAGTATGAAGCTGAATTATTGCCTGTAGAAGAGACTGTGGTAATCCCCATGATTTTCATTTCTGCCATAACAGGCTTCTGGGTACGCGGTCAAAAGATGCTTTGAAGTCTACAAAGCAGCAATGTAGCTGTGTGTGTTGACATGCTGCTTTATCTATCAAAACTGTTAGTGTTAGCAGATTGGTTATCGTCCCGGTTTTGGCTATGAAGCCTGTCTGATTGAAGGGGAGACGCGCGGTTGTTTTGGCCCAGGCCTGCAGCTCCTCTAATAAGATGTTTGCAAAATACTTGGACTCCACATCAAGAAGTGCAATCATTCGATAATTTTTTGGCTCGTTTCGATTTCCGCCTTTGTGGATCGGGTGAATGACTGCTCCTCGCCAGGATTCTGGAATCGTGTTGTTTAATCTGCAATAATGGAACAGCGGAGTTAAATAATCTGACCATAAATCGGTGTTGGATTTAAACATTGCTTGGGGGAGGCCATTCGGACTGGGAGCCCCATCCGTTCTTGCTTTCCTTATGTGGTTTGAGATTTTATTTTTTAGTACTGCGGGCAACACCGTAGGCTCAGGTCGAATGTCATTCCATTCCATAGGGTCCTTTTTTGCCGGGTCTTCTGAAGAAGTGGTTTCGGGCCGAGCTCTCCCCTGACTCTCTAGACTCAAGAGAGGGGACTTAAGGCTTGCTGGGCTGGCAGAATCGGGACCATCTTTATTGTCGTGTATGTCTCCAAAATGGAGAGATAGAAACTTGCTCCAGTCTGCTTCGCTGATGTTTGCGCTGCAATGTCCGGTTACACTTTGGTTGTTCCTGTTCACTAAGGACCAGAATTGCTTCGGATTGGGATTTTTACTTTCGTGAATGAGCTTCAGCCAAAATCGGTCCGAGGCCTTTAGTTTTTCCTTTTGAATGGTTGTTCTGAAAAGGGCTTGCGCTTGCTTGTAGTTATTAAAGTAGATTTTGTTACTGGGGAACTTTCTTGAAAGACGGAGTGCTTGATTCCTCTCGGTTCTTAATTTCCTTGTGGCTTTTGAGATGAAAAATTGAGAGGTTTGGATTCTCGGGCCCCTCCTTAGGGGAAATTCATTAAGAAGAAGATTTATGAGAGAGGCCCAACCACTGACCACATGGATATTTGTGTCTCGAGATTGATGTAACAAAACTCTACTTTTTTCCATCAGGGATGGAGCCATAGAATCTGACCACTTTAGCCGCTTGAGATCCTCTGAGTGGCTACCTAAGTGAGTGTGAGCCAATTCATGATGATATGGGTCGCCAATGGATAGTGTTATTATTTGGGTCCTATGGTCACTGTCTCCCTGTTGGGCAATTTGGTAACTCTTGATCCTAGGCAGTATTTCTCTACTCCCTAAGGTAAAATCCAAAAAGGAGTGGGAACTGCCATTTGACCAAGTCCATGCAGGCGGAGTATCGAAAGGAAATCGCCCGTTCAATAAAGTAAAACCCAAGTTGTTAAACTGTGATCCCACATATTCCCCCAGTTTTGATGATTTGTTCCCGACGGGAATTGCCTGAGGTAGAAAATGTGGGGGGGTTCTTGGAGGGTCCAGGCATTTGTCGTCTACGTGATTAAAAAAGAGATTAGTGTTGAAGTCACCCGAGATGATGCTTGGTATGCTTCCATACTTGCTGATGAAATCGCAGATGGTATTGATCAGACTGTCCATTTTGGATTTTTTCTTTGTAGTGCCGGGGGGGATATAGACATTAAGAATTAGCAGCTGAGGGTCGATAGTTGAGCTTCCCAGGGTTATTCCAGAGAGCCATTCCTCCGCGAAGTCAATCTGTTTGACACTTGTTGATATTTTTGTTGATACGTAGATTGAGAGACCACCCTTAAGACGGCCGAACTTGGACTGCCTGGAAGCAGATGTCCTAAACTCCAAGAAACCCACTATTGGGATACTTTCTCCTGCCCAGGTTTCCTGTAAAAGGATAACCTCGTGTTCTTTTAGAAAGTCAAATATCGCTGGAGATTGTTTTTCCAAGCCAAATCCATTAATGTTCCAAGAACATATAGTCAAGTTGTGATTAACAGTGGGTCAGTCGGTCTGATTTCGGGATAGAGCCCCCGGCAACCATGACCAGTCTGCAGTGCCACTGTTTCGCTGGTTATTTACCGGCTCAGGATTGCCTGTGGGCGAGCTGCCTCTGGCTGACCTCAGTACTGAATAAGGGGCTAAGATGGAACTTACAGTGCATGCCTGGTTCGTTTCAAATATTGAAGGATAACGAGGGACACTTGGGGTTGTTGTTATAATACCCCATGTTTTGAACTGGTCGATTTTGGTCAACACTAGGTCCCGAATTACGGACGTTGAGAACGTTATTTGGGTGGCTTCGCCCGTGTTGGATCCAGTGCTTGGGATAAATTCTATAGCAATTATGTCCCCCGATTGAAGATGATTTAGATCTGGTAATGATTTGAAAAGTTTTAATATATTTCCTCGGTTGAGAATGTCATGCGGGCCCCTTGAGATATATTCTGGGGTAAATAGCAATTTGGTGTTTTGAGTGCTGTTTTGGGGCTCACTAGGCTTGTTGGCCGTTGGTGGCTGTCTTTGCTTGTGGTTTGCTTTGGAGAACTTTCTTGGCAATACAGATGTGGTGGCTGAAAAAGAAAACTTTTTCATGTGATTTATATTTCAAGAGTGTGGGGCATGATTTTTGTTTGTAAGCTCCAAACTACTATGGTTTGCTAAGTTTAAGTCTCTTTTACAAACAGAATCTGTAGCTATACTTTGTGTACATGGTTTATTTTTGTTGGCACCGATGAGGGGTTGTGGTAAACTGAGTTCTTGAACAGTTATTTGAGATGATGCGAGGCTCTGTTGAACAACTCCCGAGACTAGGTGCTTAAGTGATGGTTGTGTGGAGACAGATTTTGCTTGAGTTTGTGAATGAAGAGAAGGATCCAGGTCTTGAGATGTAGCTGATTGCCTGTTAAACCGGGCTGAGAAGGCTGTGAGTGTTAGCGACTGATTTGACGGGGGTTGAGGACTTGACCATTCTCCTTTCGGGGAGGGTATTGGTGTTGTTAATGGTGCATTACCTAAAGAGGCTGCCTCATCCCTGGGGGGGTTACTCGTGTTAAGAGATGTTAGGCCGATTGTTAGTTTGTTACGGCTTTTTCGTTGTCTTTTCTTTTCCCTTTTCGACAAACGGTTTGATTTTTTGCATGTTTTAATGAAAATTGGTTCGGCAGCTGCTGTGTCGATTAGGTTAGGAGACTTTATGCTGGAGTGGACTTTCAGACAAGGCGAATCCTGTGGCTGACTTATGGCCTGATTGGGAAGGTCTTGTGGCTTGGGCACCAAGGGTTTCTTTATTTCCGTTAAAACGGCTGAAAGGAATTGAGGTAGAGATGAAAGAGAATCTATGATGGGCGAACAGCAACACACTGATTGCACCAGCTGTGTTTGGGCTTGGGCTTTTTTAATAAGAGCGTTGAGCGCCTCCAGTTTTTGATCGATCCCGGCAGTGTACACTGCAAGCGTGTTTAGCAAGTGTACCTGCATGTCCATCTTGTCTGAATGGTATGTTAAAGCGGCTGACGTTGTTTGAAAGGTTTGTAATAGTTGGGACCATAAGTTGTTGAAGTTGGCCGGAAGGGGTGTTTTTTGTCTGTCCGGCTCTTTATGCATGGTATTGAAAAAAGATAGGTCCAAGGAGGTGTTTATGATATTGATATTTGGGTCTTCAGATGTAGGGTCTTGCTCAGGTGCCGCCCCTTGATTCATTCTATTCACTTCTAGTTCATCATTGTCATATTTGTTAACATTGGATTTCTTGATTTAATCTACAAAATTAATTACAATATAATAATATTCCGTTGTCCGTTGATTTTCCTCTGCACCGCTACCCCCACCCCATTACGTTCTTTACTGACCCAGCTATGTCTGAATAAGTGGAAGGGGCAATTTGTCAATTGCTACTTGACAGTGTTAGGTATATACGGCAGCAGTACTGGGCCCATGTTTTAAATAGTGGGAAAGGCATTTGCCATTTCTAACACAGAGGATTCTGGGACTTGTGGTGCAACATACAGAGGGAAACACATGAGCCTCTGACTGACTCTATTTTTATATAAACTTTGGACAACTTCCTTACTCACAATGGCAGTTCAACTCAGACAATCTTTTCATATACTTATTCTTGTTATCCCATTTACCTGGTACCAAGTTGCAGACATCACTCACAGGCAGCCCATGGAGTATGTGCAGGTGGATTGTAGTGAGGATATCCTCTTCTAGTGGGGTGAGACGGAGGTGGGGTCTAGAGTGTGAGGCATGGAGAATCCTGTTCATCTTGATCTTGGAGTACTTCTCCTTCACCCTCTTCTTTTCATCCTACCACTTCTTCTTGATGTCCTGGACTGTGTGCCTCTCCTCCCCCATGCTGTGACAGCAGTTGCTAATTGCTACCACAGAGCTGCCTTCTGTATGCCACTGGTGCAGTAAGGTGGGAGACCAGATAGGCGTTTGTGGTGCCTCACAATGAACTCCACAATCATATTGGGCTCCTCAGTAGTAAAGTTCTTCTTCCTCCTCATTTGGTACATTTTCCTCTAGAGATGAACAGCGAATGACAGCAGGAACTCTCTGTGACCAAACCTGTTCCTTTAATGTGTGCTGCTTTTATATAGTTTGTGGTGCTGGTCTTCCAGTCGTGTTAATTGACTTCAGCTGGAGCATGGTGGGGGATGGTAGGCACTTGAAATGATCATCAGGCCCAAATGCGGGTATTTGGCCCGGATTCAGATATTCCGGCCCTGAATCGGAAATTCCAGCATGGAAGCAGAAATCCTGGCATAAATGCAGAATTCCTGCTCTTGGTGCGGAAATCCCGGCCCCAGTGCGGAAATTCCAGCCCGATAGAGGACGTAAAGTTAGTAGTCATAAGTGTATTCTGTGAATACCAAAAGCAGTAAATGCCTTCTGTGAATACCAAAAGAAGTAAGTTTAGGATTTTGTCTCTTATTAGTTCTGTGAATCGGCCTCTATGAAAATAAAGTTAGACATTAATGATGATGTCCGTCCTCTTGCTCAGACACGCAGAAGAGTTGCTTTTTATTCACAAGAAGCTGTTGAAAAAGAACCTGAATCGTTACTTAAACATGACATTATTGAGCGTTCAACTGGTGCGTCGCCATGGGTCTCTCCCATAGTGGTAGTGCCCACAAAGGACACTGAAGGAGCTGTATGCATATGAGTCGATATGCACCAAACAAACAAGGCAATTGAACGAGAACAACATCCAGCTCCACATTATTGCTGAAATGAGAAGGCAACTAAATGGTGTCAAGTCAAGTTTTTCTCTCGCCTTGATTAAAATCAAGGTTATCATCAGTTGGAACTCGAAGAAGTTTGCAGATATCTCACAATCTTTTCTACACATATAGGTCTGTTTTGATATAAAAGACTCAGCTTTGGTGTGTCATTGGCGGCAGAACCTTTCCAAGCTGTCATTTGATATGTCAAACAGCCGATTGTGAATGCTTTCAACTATAGCGATGACATACTGATTTTTCGGAGCTACAGAAAAGGAGCATGATCAAGCTCTCACTCAAATGTGTTGCTTACTGACTAATGCAGGCCTGACTTTGAAGGCAGGCAAGTGTGAGTTCCACAAGACTTAATCAAATTTCTTTACCATATCTTTTCTTGTGGGGGTATGACACCCGATCCTGCTAAAATGCAAGCGCTAATTCTCTAGTCCCCCACAAGATGTTTCTGTGATACATTAATTTCTTGGCATGGCCAGTTACTGTTCAAGATACAAACAAGAATTTCAAACAGAAATGCTGCCTTATGAGAGTTAATGAAGAAAAAATGTTCATTCATGTGGTCACAGAAATTTGAGAGAATTTTCAGGAAAATCAAACAAGCCATTGAAACTGATACTGAAATGGCTTATTTCAATCCCAAAATTCACAAAGCGGTTGTTGTTGACGCTAGTCCTGTTGGGTTATGCGCTATCCTGGCACATCACAGTTGACAACCCCATGCCTGAAGACATATTGTGGCAAATGCCAGTAGATGTTTGTCCCAACAGAACATGCTTACTCCCTGTTAGGATTCCCGCTGCAGAGAGACTAGAGTACATGGAGGGTTGGAGCCTTAATTCATGATCTACTCCTATGTTAGTTCACCAAGTACGTACTTTTGAGATGACCCTAATTCTCATTAGAATTCTGTACTTTTGAGACGACCCCTTACTCCCATAAGAGCCCGTCTCACCCGTAAACCAATGCTTGGCTTACTGTTCCTGACCGGTGACCACGCCCCCTCCTTGTTCGAACCGAGTTCCTCCTGTTCGAGTTCTTGATCTCTGATTGCCATCCTCGTCATCCACAACCCTATGACGCCTTGGAAGCAATTGCCCATATTCCTGAGGTACCGCTAAATTCCTTTGGCATTCCGAAGGGTGTCGCTAGTCATTGCCGCGTCTGCTCCGCTCTCACCCTTGGAGCCGGCCAGCACGGCACGCCATTTGCCAGTGATCTGCTAGCATGTCCGCTGCTGCTCCGCTCCTTCCTCACATCTGGAGCCAGCCAGCGTGGCACGTCCGTTGATTCCCAGTCGTGTGTCCGCTGTTGCTGCACTCCTTCCTCGCCCCTGGAGCCGGCCAGCGCAGTACGCCTTTTGTTACCCAGTCGCGTGTCCGCTGCTGCTCTGCTCCCTCTCTCCCCTGGAGCCGGCCATCGCAGCACGCCTGTTGCAGTTCAAACGTGTGTCCGCAGCTGATCCGCTCCTTCTCTCCCTCTGGAGTCGGCCAGCGCGGCACTCCATTTTTAAACTACTTGCGTGTCCGCATCTGATCCGCTCCCTGTACCTCATTGGAGCCGGCCAGCGCAGCACGACGTTTTGCACCTTCCCTTGTTATCCTTGTATGTGCGTGTACTACTTAATTGCTC
The DNA here is from genome assembly GCF_964204655.1 of Triturus cristatus. NCBI lineage: Eukaryota > Metazoa > Chordata > Amphibia > Caudata > Salamandridae > Triturus > Triturus cristatus. The sequence goes on from NC_140594.1 coordinate 337,953,627, forward strand.
CTCTTCCCCGAACGGAGCTGTCTTGACCTGCACATCACAACAAACCCCTTTGTCCTACTCCCTTGAACACTCCCTCTAACTCCCTTGATATTTCCAAAGTGACCTTGAATGATTGTGGTTGTGAGTGCCCTTACATCGTCCCTTCCTTGTTAGTCCTCCCAGTAGATGGCTCCTATTTTCCTTCAGGCAAGTCTTTGAGATCCTCCTTGGCCTGAGATTTTCTAAGCACTGCTGGGACATCCTTAGGAGATACTGGGACACTCCAATCGGTAAGTGAACTACATGTGAGTGAAAGAGACATGCATTAATGTTCTAAGCTCAGTTCTTAGTTATACAGAATATACAGTAAAACTAGCTTGTAATTTTTATTTTAGCACTCTGTTGAACCACATCCTGCAAACAACGCTACCTGGTGCTACATCAGGGGAAGAGTGGTGGTCACTCTATGGTTTATTCCCCTTACTTTTGGTGAGCAATATCCTGCGAGTGAGTTACTCTATCTTCCTCCGGGAGTTGTTTTCTAAAAGTGTTGGGACCAATATCTTTGCTCCTGTGGAATCGCATTTGGCTTCGTCTGGAATCTAGGGTCCGCTGTGACACTCCCAACCTGAGGAAGAAAGTTTGCCTATGGTATGGGCTTGTGAACATCTCCATGTATTCCTGTAAGGAAAGCCTTTCAGACTGGTAACTGATCATCAAGATTCATTGACTATCTTTGGCAATCCAAAAGCCAAGATGCCGCCTTGCAATCAACAGTGACGGCTCCAATGAGAAGAGTAAGCTAACACCCTTATACACTGCCCCGGAAAGGATCAAAACCCTGCTGCCTACTTTTTCAGAGTGCCTTTACAAGATCAAGGTACTCCATTCAAGACGGCTGAAGCCTACATTATTTTCATTGTAAAGTCAAATACGTCAGCTACCATATTGTTACCCCAGATCATCAGTGCCACGAGCCATGATAGTGACATGCTTAAGTTAAAACTAATACCCATTTGTAGTGGGACTGACATGCTCGGCCTGTCACCAATGATGGTGAATACAAAAAGTACAAAAGTGTTAAAGATAAACTGTCTATAACTCAGTGTGGAGTTATACTGTGAGGGTCAAGAATGCTAATTCCGGAGAGTTTAAGCCAGCAGATAATTGAAGCGGCTCACTAAGGACATGGTGGTATTGTTGTCACCAAGATAGCTTTCTGACATTGAGTCTAGTTTCCATATTTAGAAGAGAGGGTTGAAAAGGAACTCAAGGCCTGTCATCTATGTATCTGCCTCCCTGCAAACATTACTCAACATACTATTACCATGTCAGATCTCCCTAAGCATGCATGAGAGAGAATTGTCATCAATTTCTTTGGTCCACTCGACAATGGACATAATTTAATGGCAGTTGTGAATGAGTACTCTATATTTCGATTAATAGAGGATCTCTCATCTACAACTCACGAGCAAGTTATTGCAAGACTTGACAGCATTTTTGCAGCATCGATCGTTCCAGCAATTATGAAGTCTGGAAATAGCCCGCAGTTTAACAGTTGAATTCAAGGATTTTCTGGAGCATCTGAACATAAAGCATCAGAACAGTACACCTTCGTGGCACAGGCCACTGGTCTTGTTTTTTGTTGTTTTTTTAACATATTTTGTATTGGCATTTTAAGATTTAGAACCGTTACGTGAACATCTCTATAATACCACACAAGTCTGTTCCCGGGCGCAGAAGAAATAAATGTACACCCAGATACAATAAATGTCAAATATCAGTTACCGCAGAGGTTGAGGGGTGAAGCCATCTAAGAACAAGAATTATATCTGCAGTCACTCTTACTCTGCATGCTGACAAGGATATCTAAGGTATGTATGAGTCAGTTGCATCATCTAACCTTCATGTATCAATACCGGTAAGGGGTGATAGCCTCACTAATTTTGAATCTTAAAGGGAAGACAATTACAAAACTACAAACTACGTAAACTTTGAAAACTGATCTAGGGGGTGTATGCACCTGTGAATCAGAGAAGTGGTAAGTGTGGGTTGGACGCGGGCAGGAGTAGTCTCTACAGCCAGGCCTAATCACCTGAATGAGGCAGTGTTCCTTAACCATCAATAAGGGTACATGTGGTCCTGAGGGTGAGCATGCTATATTGCTCACAAACTGTGTTTTAGAGTGTAACAAGTTATTCCCTCCAACAATTCAACTTCTTTTTTTCTTTCAGAGTTTTATATAGAGCAAACTTGGCCCAAAGGTATCGAGTATCAGAGCACTTTACATGAGCACCAGTTGCGTTACACAGGGACACGTTCATTGTTTTTCATTTTGCTTGGGCATCGATGTTTCCAAACAGGCCTCCCTCTGGATGTTCCCAGGTGTTGAGGACCTTCACAGTTCCACCATGTGTCATGATTCCTCCCTAAGGAGGGCTCTACCTTCCACACCAGCCCATTGTGTTACATCTTTTATCCAGGTCCCCACCGCAGGCCCATCTCCAGACTTCCAGACCACAGCAATCCTCCTTTTGGTCAACACCAGCGCCAGGTCTATGAACCTAGTTCTCATATTTCTTTTAGGGGGTCCCGGAAAAAGTCCCAACAGATAAACCTCTTCAGAGGTGTCAAGGGCATGCCCAGTGTGGTATCTAGGGCAACCATGACCCCCTCCCAAAAGTGACACAGCACAGTGCATTTCCATGTCATGTGTATGAAGGCTGAGTCTGCATAATTGCAGCACAGGCAGTGGCACGATTCTCCACCATAAACCACTTGAAGCCTGCGTGGGGGTCATGTAAGTCATATGGATATAGTTAAACTGTGTGGATTTTGATCTTGTGTTTGTCAAAATATTTTGGGGGTAGGCTATGATCTTATTCCGTTCAGACTCAGGGAGCTCCCGATCAAAAATCTCCCCCAATGTCTGGTGCAGCTTTGTGGCCAATGGTCATGTTGAGTTTTTTATGAATATGCTAAAGAAAGCAGTGCACTGTGCAACTCTTGAGAGACTCAAGTTGCAAACTGTGTTGAATTCCACATTAGAATTCTATTGTTCAACACCTCACTCAATCACGAGCGAACGTCCTGCAACGTTGATGTTCGAGAGAGCAGTGACAACCAAGTTACCTCTACGGATCAACCAAACAGAAGGAGGTGATAATACAACTTGAATGAAGGACTTGGTTAATCAAGAAAATATGAAAGCCAGTGCAAGCAAGAGGTAATATGCAAAGAATATTGAATTTAAGATAGGAGATATGGTGATCACCCGCCAACTGTGAAGGAGGAAATCAGATACTCCATATGATGGCACACCTTTCCATGTTGTGTCCACCAAGGCACATATGATGACTGCCCAGCATCCTGGGAAGTCTGTTACCACAGACTCTTCTCACTTTTGACTTTTGAATCATCGATCTTCTGATTTGGATGGTGAAGGAAAGATTGAACCTGAGAACCCAGTGACTGCTGTTACTTCTTCATCGACTTTGAAGATCTCTGACAGTGAAGATGACAGCACCTAGCTTCCAGAAACCAGATTGGGCCCAGTAATTATTGCACCAAGAAGACTGATTGCAGAAATGTGATTGTAAATCTATATATTTATCTATGTGGTGATTTAATTCTTTATTTCACAGAGGGGGAGATGTAGAGGCATATTTACAAGGATTTAACGCCACAGCAGCATATTTTTTCTGATGCTAAGCTGCTTTTTTATTGCCAAATTTCCAAATTGCTGCAAACCCATTAGTGACATTTTTACAGAGTTATCAACAATTTTCCACAGCACCACCTCGCTTAGTGTGACTTACTGAAAATTAGATGAAAGGTAAACTTCTGCAAAACACACAACACAATATTTACAAGAATGTTTATGCACATCGCTAAAATAGAAAAACTGCCTTTAAGTTCTATTAGTGGTAGTTTTTTAATGCTAGAAACTTCCTGGTATTAAAAAGTTGCTAACACAATTGTATAGAACGAAAACTCTCACAAGTCATCTTTGGCAACCTCATTGACGCCATGGATCTTCTGCTACTGCAGCTAGGAGCACCAAAGAAACCACCACTGAGGCAGCACTGGAGACGGGAGCGTATCTACCAGCAGAGGATCACCCTCATTCACCTTCAGCAACCCCCTAACAGGCTAAAAAGGGGGTCCATTGTCCGCCTCCTGAACCAGATAGCGCTAAAGCTGCAGCCCACATCCCAGAGCTGCACCAACATACCTCCACAGACCAAGCTACTCACTGTCCTTCACATGCTGGCCTCACAAACTTTCCAACCTGCCACCGCCAGAGTGGCAGGAGTATCACATGCATCCTTTTTAAGGTTCCTACCCACGGTCTTTGATGCCATAATCAGCCTCGAGGCACAAAACCTCCACTTCCCTAACACTGCTCAAGAACAACTAGACAACAAGCAAGGCTTTTATTCTATTGCTGGATTTCCACATGTGTTGGGGCAATGGACTGTACCCATGTGCAACGTGTGCCTCCTGCTGAAACTGCACACATCTACGGCAACAGGAAGCACACCTATTCAATGAATGTGCAGGCTATTGTATACCATCATGTTGTTGCAGAACACCCTGGCAGTGTGCATGATTCCTACATCTTCTGACAATCTGTCATCAACCAGCTGTTCCAGAATTGCACCAATGGGAGTGGATTGCTTGTTGGTAACTACTACTCCATCACCAGACACAACTCAATCATGTAGGGAAACAATGTCAAATTGCCCATGTATTGATTTACACATTGCATACATTGTTGCTGTGGCAACTTTCATCCCCAAACATATGGGCCTCATTTATAAGGTTGATGTAGGGCAGTGCTACAAGGAATCTTGCTGCGCTGCCCTATGTCAAAACAAAAGGGCAGGACTGCACCGATTCTATGATATAGGGTGCATTCCTATCCTTTTTCCCTGCGCTGGCGCACATTGGGCTGCCATGTGCCAATGCAGGCATTCAGGCACCATGGTGCAAGGGAGCCTGCGTTGTAGGGCTGATTGATTTTGTGCAGAAAAGGACACCTTCTTGCACAAAATCAATGAATTTAGGTGATTTCCACTTTCTATGTGTGCTGCACATATGTATGTTACACCTTTCTAATGCCACCCCTGGGGTAGTGTTAGATTCGGACACATTACCAGGTTTACGATTTCTTGTAAATCTGGGAATGCTTCAGATTCCATAGGTGCTGTGTGGTAACACACAGCAACACCCATGGAACCCCCCTTTCATGCAAAGTGCTGCGTTAAAAGGGGCACATATTTACTAGTCCATGAAAATCCATGTAAGGTGGCTTTACATTCCCCCGTGAATATGCAGAGGCACACTGCGCAACTGGAGCGTGAAAAAGTGACATTCCAGCAGGCAAAAGTGCTCTTAACTGAGGCCCATATAATGCAAAAGTACAACATATCGGGGCAGACGGACTACCATTTTCTTTCAGTCGCAAACGGCAATTCAACCTGTTTGCAGCCGCAAAATTGGTCTGCCCCATGTACAAACCCTATTTTGCGAGCCAGTAACCTATTACCGACTCGCAAATTATGGTTTGCGACTCACTATTAGGAAGGGGCGTGCCAAGGCGTCCCTTCCCAATAGCGAGTTTAACTGCAATGCATAATTGCTTTGCAACTGCATTTGCGGTTGTAAAACACTCACAGTTTACCACCTACTTCAAGTAGGTGGTAAGCCACTCGCAAACGGGAAGGGGCCCTTCCCCTTTGTGATTGTGGACCACTGCCTACTCTTAAAAAATTAAATAAAAACGTTTCATATTTCTTTTTTAAATGCATCCCGTTTTCCTTCGAGGAAAATGGGCTGCATTAAAAAAAAAACTGCTTTATTTAAAAAGCAGTCAAAGACATGGTGGTCTGCTGATGGCAGCAGGCCACCATCCCTGGGATTGCTAGCCATTCCTATTGGGGTAGCAAATAGCACCTGTCTCATGAATAATAATGAAGCAGCCAATTTGCAACCCCATTAGGAATCTCTAACAGTGTCTGTGACACTGTTCTACATTGTACAAAGCAACTCATTTTGCGAGTCACAAAATTTAAGGGTCGTACATCTGGCCCATATTCACTAACTCATGTGTAGTGTCCCTACAGTGGACACTGTGCACCAACATGTGTTGCTAAACATCGCACCGTCCACACATCCACTATCATGGCCATGCCTGACACATTGAAACCTGTAGATCCCTAAAAAATTTGCTTGCCAAATTTTTGACGGAAGGAAATAACTCCAACAGCTACTGACCTGTGTCATGTAATTGTAAGGATGAGGATTCACTATTTGGAATGATACCCATAAATCCCATTTTCAGCTGACCAAGGCTATGCACTCATGCCATGGGTGGTGACACCATTAAATAATCTACAGATGCAGGCACATACAGACTGCAGTTTGCACTGGCAGTACCAGGTCCATAGTTAAAAGGTCGTTTGTTGTCCTCCAGTCACATTTTAGGTGCCTAGACATATCTGACGGGAGACCTTTGTATTCACCACTCCTGGTGTGCAACATTATCCTGGTATGTTGTATACAATACAACATATGTGTCCAGATTGATACACCTTTGCTTGATGATAATGTGGATGTGGAAAATCCTGAGGCTGGAGGGGAAGAAGAGTAGGACCAAAGGCAACCTGCAAGTACAGCAGCAGCAACCCAGAGGAGGGATGCAATCATAAACAATTTCTTCGTGATACGACACAACAATTCAATGACCATCTATAAATATGGACTAATTCATTTCAGGATTATGTACATAAAGAACGAATCACTTAACTAATCATCACTCATCTTTATTTCGCTCTTAAACCATCAAAGTGGAAGTGCAGAGTACATCATCCCAACAATTTTTAAACCAGACCAATGCATTGAAGACCAAATAAAAGGATGTCTACACTCCATAGAATACAGTACATTGAGCGTGTAGTATAATGGTAACCAATTGAAAATTAATAAACACAATGGACAACGACAAAGAATAAAAAATGTCTATAGGGCGCTGTTTAAAAATCCATTGGGGTTTAAAAGGGCTCAGGTGTGGGAATAGAACCATGGCAACAAAAGTCTTTACCTAAACCACTCGGGCAACAAGGTCCGCCATGCTGGCTGGTTTCTAAACTTTTTTACACACTCCAGGCCGATAAGGGGTTACCCAATGGTCATAAAACAGTAGCACAAGCGTAAAATAAAAACATATAGCTACAATTTATAAAAAGTCAATAATCTCTGTGATGGACTCACACTTTAAGCTGATGCCTTGTAATAGCCCATATGTGACCCAAGAGCGTGGCTACAACACAAACAATTGCTGGACTAGGATCTGATCTTAAAATACGGAGTCCCTCAATATGGCGATGCGGGCCCATCTGCTTACAAATTGGTTTCAGCCATGTTCTTCTTGGACTAGAGAACTTGGGGCAAACAAAGAAATATGTGGGCAATGGACTTTATAGCAGACGTGCACCTGGGGCAAAACTGAGAGATGTTGGATGTCTGCTGCCAAGTGCTGGTATATGAGTTTAAAGGAAGTTATTCAAAACAAAACTGAGTTTTCTGTCCAGGGGAATTGTAATAATTTCAAAATATTGTTCATAAGAATCAGTCATTTTAAAATGCCTGAATTCCAGGGTTAGGTGTCCCCGCGAGGAGCTGGTAGCTGAGCCCTGGGCTACCCAATTCCAACAATGTTTCTTAAGAGTGTCTTTGCTAAGGGGTGGTATTTGGTCCTTTGCGTCCCATAAGCTGTCTAAACCTAATTCTCTTAAAGAGATGTCACACTGTGAATCCAGCCAATCTTCCTGGATAGGTCAAGTGTCCACTTCTTTTAGGGCAGTGGCATATGAGGACAACTCCTGGGTGGACCTACTACGCAGCCAGAATAGTAAGGGGCATAGCTTGGCCTGTTCCATAATGGAGGCTCTACCCATGTCAAGTCTTAGCGCGTGGAGTGGCATACTCTGCAGTAAGAGACAAGGGACGTAAGGAACCTATTCTCTGAGTTCAGTAGGGCATTCTTCCTTTTGAATCCCCATAATTCCGCTTCACCGAGTGCGGAGCCCACAGCTTTAGCCCCAAAGATCTGAATTGGGGCTGACACTGGTTTGGTAAAGGAGGTGCCATGTTCCTTGATCAAGGCCCCAACACTCTGTCTATGCTTGAGGGTCTGCTAGTCTGCATGGGGTTTCAATGACATATTTTCAGAGATGGTAATTACCAAGTACTCAAAGGTGTTCACCCTCTACATTGGGACCCCTCCTATTGTTAGTTTGCCTCTAAAGGACTTATGTGGGTTGAGCAGAAGAAGCTTTGACTTTAAAGTGTTTATCTCTAACCCCCGTAGATTGCAAAAGGTTTTGAAACTATTCAACAGCAATTGGAGCCCACGTGGTGTTTTTGATACTAACAGAATATCATCTAATAGAGTTACCACTTCTTTGCCCCCCAGAATTGGGGCATCCACTGGAACCTCTGAAAGATGCTGAAATACACCATTAACAAAGAGGGAAAAAAGTGTGGGAGCCAAGACACAGCCCTGACATACCTCCCTGTTCATTTCTATCAGGTCGGTGTGCTGGCCTTAACAGCCCCAGCGCACTCTAGCAAAAGTTTCCTCATGATGTCAGGGTAAAAGTGAAAGAATCTCCTTGGGGAGGCTCATGTCATTTAAAACTTGCTAGAGTTTGATCCTAGGGACAAGATCGAAAGCTGTCTTGTGGTTGAAGGATACACAGACTACAGTCTTCCAGGTAAGGAGAAAAAAGTGAAACATCTGGTCGATGGTGCTCATCTTCTGTCTAAATCTAGCCTGGGATGGGGAAAGGATGCAGCATTCGCTCATCCAACCCAGGCCTTTAAGGAGGATACAGTCTATCAGACTGATTGGCCTATAGTTGCCAGGTAAGGATCTATCACCTTTCTTAGACACTGGGATCACCTCTGCTCCCTTCCAAGAGATGGGTATTTGGGCCCCCTCAGCTATGATGTTGGCCAAGGCCAAAATGTAGTTTGCCCAGTTCTGACTGTCATATTTGAACACATCACCCGGAATGCCATTCGGCCTGGTGGCTTTAGACTTAGAGATGGAGTTGATACAAGTTATGATTTCACTTCGAGAGAAAAGTCCTTTGCTAAAGCAGGGCAAGACCGTGGGAGGCTTCCTCTGTTTCAGATGGACTGGGTCCAGAATATAGCAGTGATAAATTATCGTGCCATGCGATGATAGAAGTATTATTTAAAGGGGCCGGGGGCCTGTTTCCAAACCCTGCCTCCCCTGGCTAAGAGGAGCCAGAACTCCTGCGAGTCCTACCTGTCACATGACTCCATGATCAGAGCCTATCTACCTTCATCCCACTCCCTTATGGTCCTATTTTGTGCTAGCTTACACCCTCTCCTCAGATCCCTCACTAAAGCCAAATTATTCTCTCTGATTGCCTGGGCTAGTTGTTGTCTAAGACTCCGCATTCCTTATTAAACCAGGCTATCTGAGGTCTTAAGTTCAAGGCAGATTTGCGTGTGCACACTGGTTCAAGAAAAAGCGTTACTAGCTGCTCAAAGAATTAAGTGTGGCAGTCCCTAATCTTACCCAGCCCTCCTGGTTGAACCTTCAAGCTTTGGAACTGAGGAGTAGTTGTCAGCAAGTTTGGTTTAATACATTCTAGGTTGCCTTCACCCATAGTCACCTGGGGCCACTTAAGGCGACGATTACCATTGGAGGGAAATGACCCTTTTGAATATAGGGCTTGGCTCGGAGAACTAAGCGGATCTGTTCAGTGACCTTAACGAAACTTGTAATGGATTATGGTCGCTATCCATGGTAGAACCAACAGTCATGTCAGACACTCTGGGCCATAGCCTGAGATTCATCAGATTATAGTCAATACAGTTTAAATTGTAGGTGCTGTTAAAAGTATTAGCCCCCCTTTTGTCTGAAGCAGTGTGGCCATTTACTGCCCTTAGACTAAACTCCAAGGAGAGCGCTTTTAGTTGGAGTGCAGCTTGGGTCTATTTTTCTATAGGGGGAAGATCAAGGTGGGGGACGTGCCGCAAGTCCTCCTCACTGGTCTCACAAATATCCTCATTCTCCAAGTGTTCAAACGTGGCATTAAAGTTGCCGGTTACAATCAGCAATGGTGGAGTAACCCTGTCATCCAAAAGAGCCTCTAGCTTGTCTAATGTTGCTGAACTCTTGCCTGCCCTAGTTCATCTAGCATGGACATTATAGATGTCAAGTAAGGCACCATTCTGATTTTTAAGCTGCACAGCTAAAATGTCTAAGCTATCGGACCACAGTTCACAAACTGTACAGTGGATGCAATCCTAATCCAAATTATCAGTCCTCCTACAGGACGTCCCGGCTTATTAGAGGGCAATAGAATGCTACATAGCCAGGGACGTAGACTGGAATGATACTCCATGTTTCTTCTAGTACGCATATCTTCTAGTACGCATATGTCAAAAGATTCGATACATTTTATCCAATGTGGGTAGGTCATTTTCGATCTTAACCTAGCCACATTCCATGATACCAGATTTAGCATACTGCCTACTTCCTGCCCACTAGTGGGGTTTGGTTGTGGTTTAGCAAGAGAATTCCCTGTCTCCACAATAACTGTGCTTTGTTAGAGCCAAGCACTCCTGTGGTCAATCTTCTGCAAGAGTGCAAGAGCTCATTGGGGTGCCGGGTATCATTGTATGAAGCAGATATGAGGCAATTAATGCCAGGTAGGTTTGTGTCTATAAGTGAGTTAGGGGGATTTGTAAATTGAGGCTTTGGACACAGATGACTGCTATGGAGTGCAAGTCAGTCATTGGCAGCTAAATGGGAGTCAGTGGGTAAGTAAGTAGTTGAAATTTGGGCTCTGACAGGCAGGGGGTTTGTGGTAACCTATACTTGAATTGGATGGAAGAAGTTGTAGGAGCGCAAAATCTGGCTTCCAAGGCTATCAAGTTGTGGGCTACCATCTCATCAGCCAAACGCTCTTCAATGTAGTCTGCGTGATTACTGACACGGGTGAGCCTTCTGGCTCCTGAGACTTCATCTCTCATGACTGAGTGGCAGCCCATCATGTGGTGAATCAAGTGTGTAATTTTATTTATGATTGACTCTATCCATTCGTATTTTTGGTTTGATCGGAGTTTAGGGACATTGGTCATAAAGATGGGTTAAGGGGGAGAGATGCAGAGCATAGACTGCCCTTTTGTGTTATTAGGTGAAAAAACATTCATGTAGGGATTGGGCAGGTGTTCAAAGTTAGAACTTGGGCCCTAATTTGGGGGTGGCCCTGCTTGGGTTGAAGATTGGTTTTACTGGGCCCAAGCGTGTCATTATGCCTGGGTACAGCAATGGGATTGGTTTTGGAGGTGACAGAGGCAGCGCCTTCATACATGAGATCAATATTGTTTTTTAAAAACGGATGGGTTAGTCAATGGTGAGCCTTCCAGTTGTAGGTCATTGTCAGCATCACATATTGTCCCCCCCTCCTATTGGCTCTTATACCCTCCTTCTAGCTCTCTCTGGCTCTTTGCAATCCTCCAGGTTGTCGCTTAGGTCTAATAGTGGTGAGAACCTATTAATAAGTCTGAGGTTAGTGGCCCGAGGATAAGGGACTGTGTGGGTTTTGAGCAGTGCTGGGTGGACGGACTCGCTATCAACATACTAGGTGGTAACTTAAGGGTTGTATGGGTCCGTTTAGTGCTACCTTTGGTTTGCTTCCTAAACATTTAAGGAATACGTTTATGAGCCCTGTGTTGGAGCCAGTTGGAATAACCTCAGGGATACGAGTTGGAACGGCCCCAGGAGAGGATAGTATCTCCTCGCACTCGATCAGTAGATCATCAATACAGTCTAGCACGCAGTTGTTCCCAGCAGTCTTGCAGGCGAGCTTGGCTTTATTTGCTTTTACTTGAGGCCCCCCCCACACAGATTTTCTTTTCCTCATACGTAGCTTTGTCGGTTAAAAGGTGAACAGGGCTGTCGGGGGGTCTATTGCCCCTTAACACATTAAAGAGCAGATAGCCCCTTGCTGCCTGGGGCACCCGTCCCAGATGATGTCACCTTGTACTCACTAAGCCTGGGCGAAGCACTACGCTACGCTCGCATAGTTTGCGAAGTTCGCGCTACTTCGCACTACGCGGACTGCACGTAGCACAGTGCGGACACGCGTAGCGTAGTGTTGCGTAGTGCTGCGGTCATTTTTTGCTTGCTCGCGGTCCTCAACGTCAAGTTGGCGACCGCGAGCAAGCAAAATGACATCCCGGCGAGACTTTTTCCTTGTTCGCGATCAGCAACTTCAAGTTGGCGATCGCGAACATGGAAAATAAACCTCCCGGCAAGATTCCCAACGCGAGGAGGTCAGGTTTCTCATTGCGAGTGGTCGCGTATGCTCGCGACCGCTCGCGATGAGAAACTACCAGTTCGCGTTGAGAAAGCTGAAGCTCGAGTAAAAATCTACTCGAGCAGCAGAAAACTACAGCTCGCACTGTGCAAGATGCCATTTTCAATGATTGCACAGTGCCGGTTGCTTGTCCGCACTGTGCAATCATTGAAAACGACATCTGGCACAGTGCGAACAAGGTACTACGCAGTTCGCGAAGTGCTACGCGTAGCTCGCGTAGTGCGAACTTCACTTTGCGTAGCTTCGCGAAGTGCTACTTCGCGAACTACGCCCAGGGTTAGTACTCACACCCTCAGACTATTCACAATGCACTATTAGTCTTTGATTGACAGGAGGATAAGAACAAATAATGTCAATGACAGTGGGTAGCCCAGGGGGGTCTATGGGCTTATAGGCAAGACGTCTGAGAGGCTAGGCGAGTGTGTGAATATGGAAATAATGTAAAGTCTGTTAGTGTTCTGCACTGGCAAGTTTCAGGTATTTGAGTGATGCAACTACACGGCGGGAGCAAGCAAGCACTGAGGAGGAGGAGCACCACCCTTGGAGTAAGTGTGACAACAGGGGGTCTCTCCTTGCCGTCCACCAGTTTTAATATAATTTAGGGGTAAACTCATAAGATCCACATTTTTCTAGAGGAAGTTCCTCAATGTAAGGATTAGGGTTTCTAACACCTGTGAACCTCGATCAGAGGACTGAGTAGTACAGAATATCACTGGGTCCGGAAGAGTCCTGAAAAAGGCCGGCATGAACCCCAATATTGGGCACATACAGATGGCCGAAACATGTTGACTACGTGGCAGTAAGGAGGGGTGTGAGAAGCACATTATATCTCCCTAGCACCACCATCCTTCACATTTTTTATCCTGGCTGGAGGATCTAGGAATAAAATATAGGTTTAGGGATACCTCTGAGCTAGTTTTAAACTCACACCTCACTGCACTTTCACTTCTGTCGTTCCCAGTCATGGTTGAAAAAATTGTTTTCTTTTTTTTTGTTGTGTTTGTCTTCCCCTACCCTATTGCTCCACCCCTGGCGTTGGCTGCACCGGGGTGTATTGTAAGCAGCCCTATGATGAAGCATGTCGCACACCTGTGTGTGTGAGGGCAGTATTAGGACACAAAGCACGTGCCACCACCAGACCACAATACCACGTTTTTCACTCCCTACTCCTCTTGGTGTGTATAAATGATGCAATTCAGTCTCATAAGTCATGGAAAGATAGAAGTAAACACATGAACACAGTACCTTGCTTTAGGACAGCAGGACCCAAGTAATTTCCAGGGTATGGATGAAAGGAAGGTGGCATTGCCCTGCCTCTTCCTGGCAATGATGGGCAAGGATGGGCCCACCCTTGGCCCATGCATGTCACGTGCAGCAGGAGGTGTAGCTCACTTATCAGCGCGAGGACCAGCAGCCGCCCCACCCTCTGGGCAGTGCATAATCTTGGGACTTGGAGTCTCCACCATAATCCAACCTATCTGTGTCCTGCGCAGCGGGAGTTGTAGCGCACTTATAAGTGCGAGGACCAGCAGCGGCCCTGCTCTTTGGGCAGTGAATAATCTTGGGACTTGGAGTCCCCACCAAAAACCAGCTTCTTGTCTCCATTTTAAATTTCCAGCTTACATGCTATGGGTGGTGACACCATTAAAAAATCCACAGACGCAGGCACAGAGGGACTGCAATTTACACTGGCCGTACCAGGTCCATAGATGAAAGGTCATTTGGTGTCCTCAAATCACTTTTTATTCACCACCCCTGGTGTGCAACATTATCCTGATATGTTGTATACAACACAACATATGTGCTGGGATTGATACACTTTTGACTGACGACAATGTGTTTGTGGAAAATCCTGAGGATGGAGGGGATGAAGAGGAGGACCAAAGGCAACCTGCAAGTACAGCAACAGCAACCCAGAGGAGGGATGCAATCATAAACAATTTCTTCATGTGATGACACAACAATTCAAGGACCATATATAAATGTGGACTAATTAATTTCAGGATTAAGGGCATAAAGAAAGAATCACTTAACCAATATATTGTAAGTTTGTTTATCATATCATATTTGAAGATTACACTTCTGGCATACAGAAGGTCAAGCCCCTTCTTTCAGTCACACAGACCATTCACCTAACATAGTATGTGACACTAACTATGGCCTATCCTGGTATCATTTAATATTTAGTTCATGGCAATTAAAAAATGCAGATGGAGCACCATTGGTAAATATTACGCACATGGTGTGTTGTGCCCTAGGGAGCACCAGGTCTATTCTGCACCTGAGTTTCGGAGTCATGGTATTCTGCTTCTTGTGCACTGATGCATTTGGGGGCAAATAGCTCTTCTCACTGCCAGTGGTGTCTAAAAGCATTTTGGTGAGCTTTATCACACAGAAAATATATGTGCTGACAAAAGTCCCATTGCTACATTACCATGGTGAGCAGGATCACCTGGAATGTGGGGAGGATGAAGACGAAAAGGATAATGTCCCAATGCCAACTGCTGCATCAATACAATGGAGGGACAACATCTCATATCAATGATACACATAATGTCCAGTCTTGCAGGTCATACCCATACTGCAGACATGTTTTGATGTGACTACAGGTTGGTAAATGTTCTGAAATGCAAACACTGTGTATGACTCATCTGTCCACACTGGATCAAACTAAAATTAACCTACAACACCCAGCACAAACACTGACACATAGGTTAGCCATGTGATAACAGAGAAAGCAAATGTTTTCACTAATGTGAATATAGAATAAATAGAGTAACAATGCAATGGAAACAATTTGCGGATGTCCTATGCCCACCACCATGATTGTGCCATGGCAAACAATTTAGACAACAGCTGCTATCCTCATCACATCACATGTGCTGTGTGTCCAAATCCTCCCTAAAAATGATGCAAGAGTCATGAACAGAGTTGTTCGTATGTAAAAGAACACATCTACTGTGTTGAAACTACTTAGGGCCACATGTGCCACGGAATACCATCTACAGAACATCACTTTTAGTGACTTACTGTTGGCAAGCTCCTCTTCTCCAGTTTTACAAAGCGGGTTCAAGCCACTTAATGTGACTGAATGTTGCATTGAAAGTTAGGCACCTACACATGCTCCACGTAGTTTGAAAGGGGGGTTCAAAGGGTGTTGCTGTGGGTCTTCTGCTGCAACATACCTGGCCTCATGATGCAGAACCAAATGTTTACATGTTCCTCCTAGTTTGCTCATCAAATGTTTAATGCATGCTGCTGCCCACATTGAGACTGCAAATTCCGCTTCAGCATTGTTAGGGCTAACCGACGGAGAAAGGTCTGAGGCAGGTGTTTTGTGCAAAAAATCTATAACATGGCACTTTGTCTTGTCTCAACAGATAGGGATGAGGCATATGTACCATATTTATGAGGTCTCTCTGTGCGTGCCCCTGCAGTGGTGCAATAAAATCTGGGCAGTGTCAGTGCAGGCACCCTTTAGCCATGTAGAAAGGGTGAATGCACTGCATGGTCTAATTTTTGTGTGCATGAAGGGAAACCTTCCAGCACAGAAAATAATCTAGACAGTGGAAATGCCTCATCCATGTGTGTTGCAGCACACATGGAAGGAGCTAAAATGCACTAGTACTTGTTACATGTCTCCTAGTCTTGCCTGTCTAATGTTGCATTTTTAGAGCTGTCAAAGTTGACACAGCCCCAGACGTGTGAATCGGGACCTGCATCAGAATTAAAGTCCAACACAACACCAATTTCACACCACTTCACTGTAGGTTACTGCTGTGGTAAGGCATAAATGGACAAGGTGGCGTTAAGCCATGTTGAGTGTCTTTGCACCACCCTATAAGCATGCGGATGTCTTTAACACCACCAAAGCAATAACAGTAGAGATGTTCTGTTGTTGTATGTGCCTTGAATGCATGCTTCCCAATCATTGGCACAAGTAGTAAATGTTTGGTTGACATATATGTGTGTGTCTCAAGCCCATGGCAGTGGTATACACCTTATTGGAATGCGGCACATACTTGACATATATATAAACGCACATACAACATATGGAAAACTGTATGACTTGCACAAATGCATGCATTGCCAATCAAACATTGTGATGCATGACGATGCATGACTCTGTGAAGGTTTGCATGATGACAGCCGATACACTTTTTAAACCAAAGATATCGGACCAAGGAAAGCCACATACACAACATATGTCACATGCCAAAGACTGTTGTCAACAGTGAAAAAACGCAGCTGCGATGCACTCGTGTAATCTAATTTAAACAAGATGTGTAAAAATATCGAATTTTCAACAAACTTTAACAAATCCCGTGTGCATCAGGTTGGGGGCTCTGCGGGCCACCAAATTCAAAAACTGAAAGTTAAATGCCCAGATGAATACCCTGGGAATACCCAATGCACTACTTCAATACACTATCCAGTGTACATGGCATCATCAATAAATATACAATAATAATCCACAATTGTTGAAACGCATTTGAACCAGCAGTAATCCACAAAATGTATCCATGAATCAAAAATGACCAGTCCATATCAATTGGTGATTCCAAGTGATTCTTCTTTATTGCTGAAGAATACCGATGTAAATGTTGTTTGTAGAAATCAACACATTGTACAACTTATGGTTAGGAAAACCAACTTCATTTCAAATCTCCCAATGCATTTCGGGCTGAGTATATAAGCCCTTCGTCAGGGGTATCTGTCGAAAATAACAATGACTATCTGTATATATTCTTGATCATAACATAAATTAAGACATTCTGGCTCTTAAGAGGGCAAGACTGAATGATTAACCGACATTCTCAACCTTAATCGGGAAAAAGATGAAAAATAAGCAAAAGAATGAGAACACCCGTGCAACACAAGAAAGTGAAAATCCGATCATAACCACAGTTTATTGATATTATCAACCATCGTGCCACCATCATAATTAACCAAAGGGGTGAGAATACATTCCAAAAGGTGTCGTACCTCGAGCTGTTAAAGAATGGGAACTATATCCCAAACCAAAAATAAAGCCAACGCCGAGCAGGTTAAATGCCCTAGACAAATTAACAAAAGACACTGGTGAAAAAGATGAAAACTCAGCTGATGGAAAAAAGTCTATGAGCCACCAAGACAACAAGCCTTACCACAATTCCTTGCGGAAACACGCAAGTGGCAGGTTTGCAAAGTATCAGGACACGTCTGAAAAAAGAAATAAAACCCATAGCGGGTTGAGATGTGTGCATAAGAAGTCATTGACTACACGCTGAGAGCTGGAAGTTATCGGCAAATCTGAGATAAAAAAATTACTTAATTAACCATTCAGCTTGAGAGCTTACCTGGAAGAATCTTGCTACCACTACTCGAACAGATGCCGGCTCGCAACCACGTGGGGAGCGAGCCGGTGCGTATATGAACGTACCAATACGAAGTAATGTGAAAATGGAGGAAGGACTTAGTGAAAAGAAAAGAGTTACAAAAAAAGCTAGAGTGGCAGCCATAATGGAATAGTGTACACCCTAGTGAAAGAAACAATCAAAGTGACACCACCAAATGGAAAGTGCAATACGAAAAGGTGAATGAATAAAAAATAGAAAAATGAAATAAAATGAAGTCGAATGGAACCAATTAATTGGAAGAGAACTGCTAGTACAATCAAAACAATACAAATACAATACAATGGATACAATCATGATGAACCTCACTTAATAGAACACCAAGCAGAGAGATACATGATGAACAAAAGTGTCAAGATAAACAGACATAGCGAAAATTATTTTTATAAAAAACAAGATAATTCAAATTTGTCATTCAACCCGTTGGGGGACAATGATTGCATGAACTAAATCCAGTGAGACTCACGCTGTGAAAGAATTTTAGACAAATTTCTTCCTGGAATGGCTTCAACAATTTCAAGAACCCCAAATTTGAGTTGAGCAATGGTGTGTTTGGCAGCTAGCCAATGTTGTGCTAGCGGAGAGCTGGTGGTTTTAGTACAAATTCGACTTTTATGTTCAGTAATCCGGGTACGAAGAACCCTTTCAGTTTTACCAACATAATATAAGTCACCCGGACATTTAATGACATAAATTACATGATGACTATTGCAATTTGCATTAAAATTCAAGTTGATCTTTTTACCAGTACGTGGATGTGGCAAACTTTTGCCTACCATTATATTATTGCAATGAGAACAATTCATACATTTAGACATGCCCTTAAAAGACATTTGTGGTTTGTTACTAGATTTATTCAAGATTTCTTTACGGTTCGATGACCTCTTGTAAGCAAACAATGGAACATCAGAAAACATTCCTTTGAAGTCAGACTCAAATTTAAGTAAATCCCATCTCTGTAATACACTCTTTTTTAACAAATGAGAATCAGTTGAAAATGTGGAAACAAACACTTCCCTAGTTTTGCCAGTCTGTTCGGAATTCTTTTTCAACAAATCATCACGATTAATAGCTATAGCCCTTGTGGCTGCCTGATCTACAATATGTGCGGGATAGCCTCTGTTTAAAATTTTTTGTTTGGAAGCTTCAATCGTCTGCAAGCCAACCGTTAAATCAGAAGAGATACGCCTGATTCTGAGAAACTGTGAAAAGGGAAGATGGCGTTTCAGTGGCCAGGGATGGAAACTTTGATACAGTAAAGCATTGTTGCGATCAGTGAGTTTCGTAAAAACAGTGGTCTGAATCCGGGAGCCAGATAAAGTAAGTAATACGTCCAAAAATGCAATGCTACAGGGTTCAATCTGATGAGTAAATTGGATTTGAGGATTAATATCATTGAGCAACAGAATTTGAGTTTCCAGATCACATTGTGACCCATTCCAAATGATAAGTATATCGTCAATGTAACAACGGTATAATATCAGTCTCCAAGACCACACACTGTCAGAAAAAAATATGTTCAGTTTCGAATTTTAGCATGAATATATTCGCATAGCTCCTGAAAAGCACATAGAAGTTCCATTGGCTTGGAGAAAAAACTGACCTTTCCATTGAAAATACCTGTGAAACAAACAAAAATTCAAAATTTCAAGAAGAAAAACTTTATTGGCCCTTACATCATCTTGTCGTAATAGAGCCCATTTAATTGCTTCAATGCCTTCCATGTGGGGGATAGAAGTGTACAAAGAAACAACATCTATAGTACATAACCATATGTGTCCTGTGTCAGGAAGGTCTGTGTTTTGAAGTATGTTCAATAAATGAGTGGTGTCTTGGACATATGACAAGCTGTT
This sequence comes from Triturus cristatus, assembly GCF_964204655.1. Lineage (NCBI taxonomy): Eukaryota > Metazoa > Chordata > Amphibia > Caudata > Salamandridae > Triturus > Triturus cristatus. The sequence continues at coordinate 337,973,283 of NC_140594.1, forward strand.
TTGAACAATGGGTTGAAGGAAGTGTTGAGATAATGACCCAACGGGTCATGAATAGAACCACATCCGGAGACAATGGGTCTCAACGGAGGGTCCTTCATGTTTTTGTGAATCTTAGGAAGCATATATAAACCCGGTATACGAGGAAACTGAGTGACAAAGTACTCCCTAGTTTTCATAGTAATCCACTGCATTTCAATTGCGTGTGACAAAATAGAATCCAAAGTCTTTGAAAAGTCATCAGTGGGATCCTCATCTAGTTGCAAATACGTGGAACGTTCTTGCAACATCTGATCAATTTTGTGCTCATACTTTATTCGATCCATGACCACTAATGCGCCACCTTTGTCCGCTTTAGTGAAATGTAGAGTATCGTTAGATTGCAAGGATTTCAAAGTAGATCTTTCACTTCTCGATAAATTAAGGATAACTGTCGCACTGTTGTCAGGCATTCAACAGAGAAATAAAAGGTACAAGTGCAGGTCAAATACCACTTAATTAATTTTTATCCCAGCTTTTTACGTTAGCGTAAAGATTTCCTAGCCGCTATGCAAAAAACTAATGTACATGAGTTGTCAATGGAAACTACCCTCTAAATCTTTAGCAGCAAAAAATTTACGCTAACTTCCAAAATGTGCCACAAACACACAGGAAGTGATGTCAGCATGCAACCTGTTCCCAGGAATTGTGCTGCACACTTTCACCTTCAATTTCTCTCACACAGTCTGTGTCCTTTGAGTTGTGTGGTTATCTTTGGAGGAGTGTGCTTGATCTGTGTAAATAGGGTGTACTTGTGATGTCTTGTGTGCTGTCCATGTCAAGTCCTGTGTCGCATATTTGTCATGTTTTTTGCTTAGTTATTGTTACTTTAGGTTGGGTTTTCATTTTATAGTGGGTTTCATACTGTGGGGTAAGATGTTAGGGGAAGGTATGGAGTGGAGGATGTTGGAGAAAGCATTTGGGGCTTTCCTTTGGCTGGTTAAATTCTACTTCCCCAAAATGCTTGAGAGTGGAGGATGTGTCCTCAAGGGCTATGATGTGAAGGTCCTTGCGGTGGAACTGCATCTGCAGACACATGCTGAGAATCTTTCATGTGGACAGGACTGTCCGACAATTGAAACATCAGTTGCAGGATTTCATTGGCTGAGAGGGTGACTTCTTGGACAACTTAGGGTTCACCGTTGGCAGGCAAGGTTGTAAGTAAATTAATATTATTGTCTGCCTTCACACTGTGTTTTCCATGTAAATAACTTTATTCATTTTTGACATGTTAAGTTGGAAATAGGCTGATGACTCCATGGGGCATATGTACAAGGAATCTGTCTATGCGCTGCGATAATTCCCAATTGCTAATGTAGCGCTCCAACAGTTTACAAACGCAGGGATGCGCAAAAGTTAGAATACGCGGTGCAGCCCTGCATTTCCCCTAGCTTTAGCACAGAATGTGGTTGCCTGTGTTGCAGGGAAAGATATTTTATTAGCAGGTAGGTGCCCCTTCCTGCACATAGATCATATGTTGGGGTGCTTTGTGACTGCTATGTGTGCTGCTACATGCCGCACACACATATTTTGTGACTCATCCTTTTGTAATGTTCTCTGATGTGAGAAAATCCATATCTCACTGCGAATTCATGCTTTCTATGTGTGGTGCAGAATGAAGTATGCATAGTTAGAGCACATTACATGTAGGAATGTACATGTTAGCCCTTGTAGGTCCTCCTACTTGGAGTTATTTGAACTGAGTTAGCCACAGACTTGCTAATCTGGAGCAGCATCAAAAGATATGGGTCTTGTGTTTACATGCCCACCCCAAAACCGTTTGCCTGCCCCTTTGCTGTAGTGGAATGCAGTGGTAAGGGCCATATTTACAAGGTGGTCAAAGTCACGAAAAGTGGAACTCTGCCAACTTTTAATTAATTGACATGCAGCATTGCCAGCAGAGCACACAAAAAATAGTACACCGTTGGCAAAATGGTGATTTTTCACATGCATCCAAGTATGTAAGGACAACAGTAGACTTATGTCTCACAGTCTGATGTGCTGGTGAAGTGGAAAACAACAACAACTTGCAATCTCTGCCATACAAGTGATGTGGGTTTGGTGCCTTCAGACACTCAGCTGTCAATAGGTGGTTCAGCAAGGTTTGGTGTGACTGCAACTCTCAAATTGTAGTCACAAGAGAAGCACCTGCTGTTTCCGGATTGTCTTGTATCACACAATCCTGCATTCAGCATGTGTTGTGTGTGAATCAGTCAACATGAACCTGCACATGGTTGAAATTACTGGATGTTGTATGTAGATAAGTTGAAAATAACACATGATACATGTGCCACATGATGACTGATCATTACATATTTCCTGTGTTACAGCTGGATGTCCATTGTTCACGTAAGGAGACGTTGTTGCCTTGAAGGACCCACATGCCACTGGTGAGTGCCTTAGTCCAAGTATGTTTTTTTGTGTTTTAATCCTTTATTAACACTTCTTATATGCACATCTTGCAAAAGGAAAAGCTGTAACTGCCACACAAAAATAATGACCATAGAGAGAGATATAATGAGAGCTTGGGTGGCATGTGCATGTTGTGAATAAGAGTAAGTGTACAAAAGGTAGAGGGTGGGGGAGAGGGAAGGGGGAGAGGTGGTAGGGGGGTGCCCATATCCTGGAAAGCATACAGGTGGGAATGTTTCGGGTGGTAATCATCACCTGAATGGGCGACGGGGTTAGGAGTAGTCCTAAAGTGTGGGCGCCCTGAGGGCTATGGAAGTGCTTAGGAGTTTGGAGCTGAGGTGGCCCTCGGAGGTAGGGTAATGCATGTATGAGATATATGGCAATGTTCATATATTAAGAGAAGGCGAGGCAGTTGGTGGAAGGTGTTTCAGATCTCTGTGTGTCTGTTGGTAGCACTGGGAGGGTACGCCAAGGTCTGGAGTAGTGTGGAATTCAGAGGAGGGAGGCGGAGGGCAGGGGGGGAATGTAATGTTGTACGATATCCTATATGGACTCTCTTGTCAGAGCTTGGGTGAGACTCTAGGTTGTTATCTAGAGGCCCGTAAGGCTGGTCGCCTGTGGTGCTGCGGTGCCAAGGGGTGAGGGGGTGAGGGGGGTAAGGGAGGTGGAGAAAGGGTAAGGGGCCCAGGAGCGGGAAGGAAGGGGCAGGTACAGGGTATAGGAAAAATGTTATCACAGGGGGAGCCCAGGGGAAGGGGGGCAGGAGGATGAAGGGGATAGAGGGAGGAGGGAGAGGGACACAGAGGTAGGGGGGAGGCTTTAGCACTAGCAGTGCATCAGAGGTGACAGAGTAATTGAAGATGGGAACGGGTGGGCAAAGCATGTTTTACGTGTATAGACTGTTCTAGATACCCTTAGGAAAGGTGGGGGGTATGATGACATGTACCATAATAAGAGCACATGGGCAGGGTAGCAGCCCCAGTGCGTAGGGTGTCCTCAGATGTTGTGGTTTACATGTCGTCAACGTCGTTGCAGTTGTCGGGACCGGGTTCTCTATTATAGTATTCCCCTCATCACAACCCTCAGTGTGCAGAAAGGGTGCCCATACCTTTAGGAACAGGTCAAATTGGTCCTGGAGATTTTAAATGACATGCACATGGGAAGCAGTGTGTATCATAGCCACTAGCCAGGCCTCCTGTCGTGGGGGGTTTGGTGACCTCCATTGCCGCACGATACAGTTTTTAGCTGTGCCCAGTGTCGTGTGAAAGAGACGGCGCTGTGGCTTTGAAAGCTCTGTAGAGTGTTGCAGGTCATGCAGGAGAATGGCTGTGGGGTGAGTGGTAGGTGTAGGGGCATAGTTGTGCTCAGGACTCGGCCCACATAGGACCAGAAGGGTTGCACTGATGGACATTCACATCTGATGTGGGTCATGTTGCAGCTTCTGTTCGTGCATCCCCAGCAGTTTGCATGTGGTAGCAGGCCTGCTCTAGTGTAGTTTTAGTGGTGAGTCCTTGTATGTTTAACCCCAATGAGTGTATGCTGTTGATCCCATTCTGGGTGTGCATGACATGGATGTTACCTCTCCTACAATGGGGCGTATTCATGAGATGATATTGTAGCATTGAACTGCAGGAGAATCTGCTGCACTGTACGCCAACAATTTCAGATTGCAGGGATGTTCCATTTGTACTATGCTACAGGGCACCCCTGCATTTTCCCAAGCACCTGTCCCATATTTAGCTGCCTAGCGCCAACACAGACACCCTTGGACTATGTGGTGCAATAGTGTCTGCGTTAGTGCTAGGCAGCAAAAGAATTCACCGGTGCTTAGGAAAATTCAGGGGTGTGGCTTATTATTGCGCATTTCTTGCTTCCATGCATTTTTGACCATTGGTCCCATACTGCAACATTGCAATTGATGCTGTAACCTAATGGTGTAGCTACAGATTTTGATTCTGTGTATACTTGATGCACCATTTACCTGCAATGGGTGTAGTGTTGTGAAGTCAACTGCAATATCTATAGCATCTCCCTAAGGAAATATGCCTCCTTGGTAGTGTGTGTTGCATGTGTACATGGCAGCATTTGTACAAGAGGTTGGCTAGAGATGATATACTATGCATGGTGTAGGCCATTGTGACTCTTCGAGTATGGTAATCTTGTGAAGTTCCTATAGCACTCTCATCTTGTGCATATGTGCAACAGGTCTTTCTGACATCTGCCTCTGCAACTGTGTTTTATAGTGTAAATGCAGGCAACAATATGAAAATGGGATGTTGGTGATGCGTATAACCAGACTGAGTTTCCATGTACACACTGGCATGATATGGCAATCACTGAGGATCAGAGAATTGCAGCTACACCTGTCAGTGACACTTATTCATACAATGAGCTTGTCTCATACATATGTTGGGAACCTGTTGTATATCAGAATGTTCGATGACTGGTCTACCCCAGACCCACAAAAGGATAGAATTGAAAATTCTATATTTGGACAATATGATGTGACCAACTATACTTTCCATCATTGTTCCCTGAATGACTTCTCATGTGATCAGTTTTCGTAGCATTGTGGTACGGAAAGCTGCCTTGTGACATACAAGTACTCACATGCTTCAAGTAGATTAATACAGCATCAACTCAGGATATGTAGTTGTGGAGACACATCAGACTATGTTGTACATTGCCGTTGACATATGATTGACTTTTGTGCAAGTGAAACACTTTGGTGCTCAATAGTATGCCCCTACTACACCCAGTGCATCCTGTGAGTATGGGTAAATGTCATGCCCCAGGGCTACAATGGGCATGTAGCACAGTCTCCTTGTGTACATTCCCCTGGTAGACTCAGTCTGAGTCTATGTTAACTCTGCCATTGCTAAACTATTCTGATCATTACCCTAAAGGTCTAAATTGGATGTTGTGAGTTGACCTTGATTACACTTGTGAGTGGCTCCATCAAGTTTCACATTGTAAAAAGTTTTATCAGACTGTTACCTTCCCGTTGGTGTAAACTTGTGTACTGAAAATATGTGTTAGCCATTGTTTTTTGTTCTGTTTCTTCCATCTTATCATGTGTGTATTTTCTTACAGACAACATGTCAGATGAGGCAGCTAAGGTTTTCAAACTCCTGAAGGACAGATACTGGCATGTGACAAGGGTTGCCAAGGGCTAACAGGCAATGGAGCATCACTAAAATGACAAGAAGGCTGCAGGCTGCTGGAGAGAATTTACACAGGCCGACTCAAGAGCAGCCACACCAAGTGGACTAGTGTCAGCCAATGCACAACACCATGGGAACCAGAGGTGCTGGTGCCGACCACCGAGCCCCACCAGCCGCACCATCCACAGCTGGCCAACCTGCTGCACTGGCCCCACCTGGCTCACCAGCTGCACAGTCCACAGCTAGCCAACCTGTTGCACAAGTCTCACCTGCCCCATCAGCTGCACCATTCACAGCTGGACAACCTTCTGCACCATCGCACCTGCCACACAAAGATACCAATCAGCTCTAAGCAGGGAGGACAGGAGGATGCTATTGGATGTGAGGGTTGCTAATTTGGAGAAGCAAATGGAGCTGGTGCTGATACATCTTGAGGACATTAATTGAGCCCTGGGGCTCCCTTTTTGACATTTTGTGTGACTTTAGTCCTTGTACAGTCCCCAAATTTCCATGTGTTATTTTAAATCATTATTACTATGTTATAAATTGTTGGATAATGTTATATTTAGAGTAGGTTTAGCTTAGTATTAGGTGTAGAAAGTATTTTATGTAGTTTAGATTTACTATAATGATTTGGTTAAGTTTCCTTTTCGTTTGGGTGCGGGGTTGATGTTTCAGTACTTGTTTTGAATGCAAAATAGATAAATATAAAAAATGTTTTTTTTGAGTAAACAAAAAAATATATAATTGTTCAGGATATATGTTTAGGTAGTCTATGTTTTGATATAGTTGTCTTTGTCATTTGCTTGTCATTAGCTTGTCAACCCATGAGGTGTTTTCACTGGTTACCATGTTTTGACATGATACTTTTTGATGGGCTGTTTTTCCATACACTTTGAGAGCACATTACCAGTTCAATAATGTTGTGGTCCACTTAATTTAGCCCTCAATGTATATCAGACACTGAGACACATTTACAACTAAAGTGGTGGAGTGCAGCGTTAAGCTCAGAAGGCTAATGGCATGCTACGTCACTTTAGAAATGTAGGCCTGTGTCATATTTACAACAATGCAGTGCAGTCCTGCGTTTCTCCCTGCCCTGATGAAACATTTAACTGCCTAGCTCCAATGCAGGCACCCTTGCACCATAGTGCAAGGGTGCCTGCGTTGTGGGAATGATTGTTTATGTGCAGGAAGGTGTCTCTCCCTGCATATAAACAATTATTCATGGCGTTTTGCTGTCTCTATGTGTACTGCATAATGCAGCACATTTCGGGGTCGATTCCGATCCGAGTCGGACAGCTCTCCAAGAGCTGTTTGGAGCCTTACTGTGCGACCAACCCATACCCGGAGCCGGTCCGTCCAGTTGATGAAGTACGATGCGCATAACTGCCAAAATCCCGACCGACACGTAGGCTGTGACTCAAACTCCATTCTCCGTCCGCGCCGTAACTCCTAATGCCAAACCGAGTCGCCCGGAAGCAGTATCTATAGCAGTTTCTGCCCTGACAAGTACAAAGCGTACTTCCTACGCACTGGATGGGTCACCACGTACGGCACGTCACAGCATGCGGAAAAGAAGCATATCAGCTACGATTCGTGCCACAACTCACTCTACGGCTATGAGACGGACCAGCTTGCAATAGGTACGAGACAGAGCAACAGGCAGCGTGTAAGACACGAACACATCATGAATACCATCGCGCAGGTCATACCAGTACTCTACATCTATGATCGGATCAGGAACAGACGCGGACGGCGCAGACGGTAAGGAAGATACCTACCACACAAACAAACGACACGTACCCGCAAAATGGCACACACACACAGGGGATCCACATCATGGCCACTAACAACAGGCCACCATCGGGGTTGTATGGCCAGCACCACTACCACCCCCACCCATAGGGCTTATGTTGCCCAGCACCCCTGCCACCCCCACCCATAGTGAACCTGTTGCCCATCACCCCTGCCACCCCCACCCATTGGGGACCTGTTGCCCAGCACTACTGCCACCCCCACTCATAGGGCTTATGTTGCCCAGCAACACTGCCATCCCCACACATAGGGGAAATGTTGCCCAGCACTACTGCCAACCCCACCCATAGGGGACCTGTTGCCCATCACCCCTGCCACGCCCACTCATAGGGGACCTTTTGCCCATCACTATTGCCACCCCCACCCATAGGGCTTATGTTGCCCATCACCACTGCCACCCCCACTCATAGGGGACCTGTTGCCCAGCACTACTGCCACCCCCACTCATAGGGCTTACGTTGCCCAGCACTACTGTCACCCCCACCCATTAGGGACCTGTTGTCCAGCACTACTGCCACCCCCACCCATAGGAGACCTGTTGCCCAGCACTACTGCCCCCCCACCCATAGGGGACCTGTTGCCCAGCACTACTGCCACCCCCAACCATAGGGGACCTGTTGCCCATCACCCCTGCCACCCCCACTCATAGGGGACCTGTTGCCCATCACGAATGCCACCCCCACCCATAGGGCTTATGTTGCCCATCACCCCTGCCACCCCCACACTTAGGTGACCTGTTGCCCAGCACTACTGCCACCCCCACTCATAGGGCTTATGTTGCCCAGCACTACTGCCACCCCCACCCATAGAGGACCTGTTGCCCATCACCCCTGCCACCCCCACTCATAGGGGACCTGTTGCCCATCACTACTGCCACCCCCACCCATAGGGATTATGTTGCCCATCACCCCTGCCTCCCCCACTCATAGGGGACCTGTTGCCCAGCACTACTGCCACCCCCACCCATAGGGCTTATGTTGCCCATCACCCCTGTCACCCCCACTCTTAGGGAACCTGTTGCCCAGCACTACTGCCACCCCCACTCATAGGGCTTATGTTGCCCAGCACTACTGCCACCCCCACCCATAGGGGACCTGTTGCCCATCACTACTGCCACCCCCACCCATAGGGCTTATGTTGCCCATCACAACTGCCACCCCCACTCATAGGGGACCTGTTGCCCAGCACTACTGTTACCCTCACCCATAGGGCTTATGTTGCCCATCACCCCTGCCAACCCCACTCTTAGGGGACCTGTTGCCCAGCACTACTGCACACCCACTCATAGGGCTTATGTTGCCCAGCACTACTGTCACCCCCACCCATAGGGGACCTGTTGCCCAGCACTACTGCCACCCCCACTCATAGGGCTTATATTGCCCAGCACTACTGTCACCCCGACCCATTAGGGACCTGTTGTCCAGCACCACTGCCACCCCCACCCATAGGGGACCAGTTGCCCAGCACTACTGCCACCCCACCCATAGGGGACCTGTTGCCCAGCACTACTGCCACCCCCACCCATAGGGGACCTGTTGCCCATCACCCCTGTCACCCCCACTCTTAGGAAACCTGTTGTCCAGCACTACTGCCACCCCCACTCATAGGGCTTATGTTGCCCAGCACTACTGTCACCCCCACCCATTAGGGACCTGTTGTCCAGCACTACTGCCACCCCCACCCACAGGGGACCTGTTGTCCAGCACTACTGCCACCCCACCCATAGGGGACCCGTTGCCCAGCACTACTGCCACCCCCACCCATAGGGGACCTGTTGCTCATCACCCCTGCCATCCCCACTCATAGTGGACCTGTTGCCCATCACTACTGCCACCCCCACCCATAGGGCGTATGTTGCCCATCACCCCTGCCACCCCCACTCTTAGGGGACCTTTTGCCCATCACTACTGCAACCCCCACTCATAGGGCTTATGTTGCTCACCACTACTGCTACCCCCACCCATAGAGGATCTGTTGCCCATCACCCCTGCCACCCCCACTCATAGGGGACCTGTTGCCCTTCACTGCTGCCACCACCACCCATAGGGCTTATGTTGCCCATCACCCCTGCCACCCCCACTCATAGGGGACCTGTTGCCCAGTGCTACTGCCACCCCACCCATAGGACTTATGTTGCCCATCACCCCTGTCACCCTCACTCATAGGGGACCTGTTGCCCAGCACTACTGCCACCCCCACTCATAGGGCTTATGTTGCCCAGCACTACTGCCACCCCCACCCATAGGGTTCCTGTTGCCCAGCACTACTGCCACCCCCACCCATAGGGGACCTGTTGCCCATCACTACTGACACCCCCACCCATAGGGCTTATGTTGCCCATCACAACTGCCACCCCCACTCATAGGGGACCTGTTGCCCAGCACTACTGCCACCCCCACCCATAGGGCCTATGTTGCCCATCACCCCTGCCACCCCCACTCTTAGGGGACCTGTTGCCCAGCACTACTGCCACCCCCACTCATAGGGCTTATGTTGCCCAGCACTACTGTCACCTCCACCCATAGGGGACTTGTTGCCCAGCACTACTGCCACCCCCACTCATAGGGCTTATGTTGCCCATCAACACTGCCACCCCCACCCATAGGATGGGTGATGCGCCACACATCCATCATGCTCCAACATTAGGTATGTCATCAAAATACATCCCCCCTAACATCATGACAACAGTGTGTAGTCTCTGACAAATGCCCACAACAGTGATTATGACTTCGAACATACAATGTAACTACCATCACACGTGTGACCAAAAAATGAGTGTGGCCTACACAAGGCAAGCATCACTGTAGCACTGTGTCAATGTACAAATAACACCCCCTCACTGTGTTGAACAAAAGTTAAGTGTGGGGTACCAAACTGCAGCAAATGTCGAGCATTGTGGTGATAGGGTCTAAACCCCCCCTCATCACAGTGACCAAAAGGTAAGTGTCATCATGGTCAAAGCGGCAAATGCCAAACAACATGTATGATTCCCGGTCCCAACACATGAAACACTTTTGTGGTAAACTAGTGGTTGTGTCCCATACCCACAGAGATGTGGCGAGGCTAACAGTGCTGTGAAAACATAACATACTCTCGGCAATGTGCAGACAAGCACCACACATGGGGGCTGACAATGCATACAGTGTACAATGACACAAAAGCAGAAGTGACCATCACAAAGCATACACACATCTCGAAAATAGACACACTAATCAAAACAACCTGTGTAGACTGTAGGTGTCAGGTCACAAACTCCCATTCCATGCCAGCAATGGGACCTAACAACCAGGATGAATGTGCAGAATGATGTGATATGACTCACAGGGACAGCAGGGTAAATCACAAAAACAGCATCCACAACAGCAATACCAATGCACTGGTGTAGATGCACAAACACAAACAGGCAACCTCACACTGCACATCTGACACAACATGTGTGTGTGTCTCAGTATCGCCAGGCAACTACAAAACACATGAGGGGGCTGAACCACAGTGACACAGATGTGGACACAGTGCCATACAAAAGTAACCCATCATTGGGACCCCCTTAGTGGGCAATCAGGCATTGTGAGATGAGAGGGAACACAACAGACACGTGACACAAGCTGAATTGAACACAAACTAACACAGCAAGAGACTGACACACAACAGCACTACCCCCAGGGACCAGCCATTGGGGTGACACAAGCATGCATGACACCTCCACTGTGATGACAAAGGTAGATGTCGTACAAACTGTGAAACCCAGACATGTGTCCTGTGCCACAAACGTACATCACATCTACACAAACACAAATCACTAAGCATGGCCCGTCATCCATGGACAAACGGGAGCTAGGGGCCCATCCATGCAAACATTTACATCAGTCCACCCTCAACACCACACACCCTGAACTGCACCAATGTGCATCTGTGAAGCCCACATGGACAGGTGACATTGCACATGCACCCATGACAAACACAGGAATGTTGGGAGGAACTAAGGTGCACAGACAGTTCACAACCCTGGTGCATTGCAGACATACTGCACAGTATGCAGTACATGGCCATGATGTCAAAGCTCACGTAACTTTCAGAATACCTGCCACAGTCCCAGGACAATGCAGAAGCCAAGGCGAACCACAAGGCACACATGCTGACACCTGCAAACATTGCAGCCCTGAATCGGACAAGTGGGAGCAGTCACACACACCTACACATGTCTTAATCACTGAAAGGTATCACCTAGGGACAACTACATGATATTGCAAACAAACAAGTGCCTTGGGGACCCCTGACTTTGTCCCATCTGGGTCTGACAACATCATCACCACTCAGAACTGACAAATCCCAATGATGAAACACCAATTAACAGTAGTGTGTCATGCACACACACATCTGGTAGCCCATGGAAAAGTTGTGGGATGAACACAGTACCACTCAGCAAGCATAAACAACAGGAACATATCAAGGGAACACTGCATGTGTATAAAAAGGGATGTGGACACACACACACACACATGCTCACACAACACACACCATGGGCCCAGGCTATGTCACGGAACAACACACTTACTTGAGGGGACCCAACTCCTGTGGAAGCCCAGCTGTGCCAAACAGAGTCTCAGCACGTCTCAGTCATGTCAGCAGAACACTTGGTCATTCAGCCATCAGTTACCACACAATGAAGGCTCTGGTCACAACAGCCTGGGTACGGGAGTCTCCCTTAAGTCATCTGCACATACTTAACACATATGTACAGCAAGTTGCACAGAGGACCCAGTTGCTCCCCTACACCAATGATGCCCACACATGTAGGTCCAGTGGTGATGCGCCCAAAGTCAGGGAAATAGACAAATTGGACAATGGGAAGCACATCATATGTGCATGTGTGCAAGCCACAGATGTGACCATGCAAATGAAATGTTTACAGAGATGTCCACAAATTGTTGATCATGACACACCCAGTTAGCTACAAAGGATGACATGGATACCGACCAGAATAGGATACATAGCTCATGGACGACATGGAGTGCCTCACATCAACACCTCAGTATTCAACATTGGAAATCAAGCATTTCAGGTGCAAGGTCATGCTAAACATCATCAACCTAATGTACAGCTAAATCAAGTTCACAAGGATAAAGAAAAAAGCTTTATTCAGCAGATGAAAATTTTAACGTCTGTTCAAAACAAAGGCGAATGGCCAGTCCATTATCAAATGACAAGGAGTGAACTTGAGTGACAACTGTCACACGTTGCTTGCCTGCACTGCTAAGGACAGGGGACATCCCCTCGGAGGGGCATACATGGGGGCAGGCCAGGCACTGCAGGGACAGGATCAGGGTGCAGCAGAAGGAGGCAGCAAAGCGGTGGTGGATGCAGGAGTGTCACTTGCAACTGCAGTGGAGCTGACTGAAGTGGTGGGTGCAGTCACAACTGTGGGGCACAAGACAGATGGGGTGGGTGCCGGCACAACTTCAGTGGGCAGGTCAGATGGAGTGGATTGGGTCACCACTGCAGTGTCCAAGTCAGACGGGGTGGTCGTGGACTCCACTGCAGTGCCTAAATCCATGTGAGCGGAATGGGGTGCAGGTGAGGTCGGCAGGACAGAGGGGGGGGACACGGTCCCCACATCAGTGGCACTAACCGTCTGACCGGGTTTGGAGGAGCAAGTGGTAGGGGGGGAGGGCCTCAGCATTTTGGGGATGGTGTGTCTGTGGGTGGGGGAACCCGGGGCAGGGTGTGGCAGGGGAACCTCTGGAGTGGTGGCCTGAGGGATGGAGGACGGAGACTTTGTCGTGGAGCTGCGTGACGGGATTGGGGTCTTGCTCTTCCGGCTCTGGGGAGACTTGCGGGTGGGGGCCTCTGTCTGACTGCGCCTGGGGGAGGGTGTCGGGTGTGAGGGGCACTCCCCTCTGTGTGTGGGGACTTCCTCTTCCCCTTGTAATCTGGATCTGCTGGGTCAGTGGGGAAGAGGCCAAGGTCACAGAGGAAGAGCTTCTGTGGAGATAGGGTTGCAGGTGAGGCAAGGGAAGGGGGCTGGGAGGGAGAGGTTTTGGAGGACTGCGGAGTGGTTGTGGATGACTGTGTGTGTGTCTGCAAACCATCCCCTGTGAGTGTGGTATCAGTCCCCTGCGCTTCCTTGTGTGCACGTCTAGACCTTGGTTTTGGTGTTTGTGTGCTAGGAATCATGGGTGGTGCTGGGGTAGGAGGGGTGTTTGACTGTTGGACGAGGGACACTGCTGCCGCTAGAGAGGAGGCCACGGACTGATTGGTCCTCTGTAGGGCAGACATGCCCGATGAAATGCCCTCCATGAACGACACCAGTTGGGTCAACAGACTGGTGTGTGCATGGAGGGCACTCAGCATTGATGTCTGCCCTACATGGATCTGTCTAAGTAAGTCCACAGACTCCTCACTCAGGGCAGCAGGGGACACAGGGGCAGGGGGTGCGGTGCCTGGCACAAAGAAGACATGTTCCCGAACACAGGAGCCTCCACGGACCTCTGGGATGGGAGTAGATGGGAGGGGTTTGATGGTGGTGGTGGGGTGGTGGTGGGGACTGCCTCACTAGCTTGGGTTTGGTGGCTGCTGACACCCGTCTCCACAAGGGAGTCATCCACAGAGCTGCTATGGCCCTCAGCTGGGGTGGATGGTGGAGGACTCCTCGGTGTGGCTCTACTCGCCCTCCATGCCACTGGGTCCCCCTGACTCCTCTCCTTCGGTCCCAGTCAGTCTCTGTGGCTCCTCCTGGTCCGTGGAGCTGTCCCCTCCTGTGGCCATGGATGTATCTTGATAGAAATAAGAAATAAGAGAACAACATCAGTCACCTGCACTGACTGCACACACCACAGTGAGTACATCACATCACAGGGCAAGGTCTGGCATCATCAGCTGAACACTGCTCAAAGTGCCAACACTGTTTAGAATAAGCCAGTTGTCATTCTCACCATCAACCATGGCACACATATCCCTCCTGGACTTGGACCCATATGTCTGTTTCATGTTGGATGCTAATACCCCAATGTGCAGACATGCACCACCCACACATTTGTTGGACATGCAAGTGAACATGTAGGAGTATGTCACTACACACACAGCACATCTCTTGCCACTGACTCAGTACAGGTGTCTGGATGAAGGGATGGGCAGAGACTCATTTCACATGCTTGTGATGCATGCCAGCAACACAAACTATGATGTTCTCATGTCCTGATAGTCAATGCCACACTGGGGTGCATGGAGCACACTTGAACACAATGCAGGATCACTCATAGCAAGTTAAATGCCATGGCACTGGCATGCATGGAAAGTCAGTCAACATTGTCTCCTGTCACAGGGGCAGGGCATCAAGACAACAACAGTCTGCACTGTGTCACAATCATAGCTCAGGGGTAAAGCAAACTATGCAGATGACAAGTGCACTTGCCCATCCCCTGCAAACAACATATCCAGGACCCAGAAGACCCCACATCATGCAAATCAGACATATGAGTCTATGCGAACACAACTCCCTGTACATTAGCACATCACAGTCTGCTGTGCATGTAACCCAGCTGCCTGAAGTGCACACTTGCATACACCATTGTGCACACTCAAATGATCACACACCTATATGTCACAAAGGTCTTGTCTCACACAGTCACATCTCAGATGTCCTGCTGAACCTCAAAATCATGAACACCCCAGTTGTACGTAACAGGAAGCCACACCATAATGACACAGAGGCAGACACCTGAAAGCACATGTCACTGAGCACAACCTGTAAGTTGATACACAGGAGTGGGATAACAGAGTTTTTCTAAATGCACTTGAGTAGGCATGACTGCCCAGGTCTACGTGAAACAGTGTTTGGCCCTGGACAGTAGTCAGGTGGCTAAGCAAGTGTGACATACTTGATATACATACTCCTGAGGCTCACAAATTGGAGTCCCCTGCTGCATGGGTTTGTTTGAAATGCCCCAGCCACATGTGGTGACTCAGATCAGCAATTGGAACACATATCAAGGGCACACACAGATCACATGTCAGATCCCAGGCATTGGGTAAACAATTGACCCACCCATGAAACACACAACAGAGTCACGGGAACAGATGCTGTCCGGCAGTTGAAGCATAGCTGACTGCAGGGACACAGTGCCATAGTGACACAAGCAACAGAATGTAGGGGCCACACCGGTGGAACAGATGAGGAGGGTGCATCACACAATTGAGCGACCTGAGTATTGGACTACAAGACCTACGTAATGTGGAAGTGTGACCAGGCCAAAAGACTCCAATTTGCATGTCAGACATAGTACACAGATTAGGCATGGACTTACCCCCTACTTGCTGCTGTCTGGTCTTCAGCTGCCTATCCAGGTTCGGGAAGACCACCCCTAGGATTCTGTGCATGTAGGGGGTCAGGATCCGGTGTCCGCCCCTCCGGCGCGGAGGTGACAGCTTCAGCTGGACTCTTGCAATCCTCCGGGTCAAGCCCGAAGGTCCTGCCACCTCTTCTGGCAGTTGCGGATTCAGCGCTTGTAGACCCCCACCAAACGAACTGCCCAGGCGATGGTCAGCCATATCTCCTGCTTCTGGTGGGCATCAACCTGTGAGGATGACAAAATTAAAAGTCCATTAACACACAAGCCCCATACTTGTGCTGCACACATTGGGATATACATGTCATCATCCAAAGGGAGATGAGTGACACAGGTAGTGCACCCATGGAAAAGGACAAATGCCCTGCATGTCTGACATGTTGACAATGCCTGGGAAGTTTAAGCAAGCACAAATGCACTTTAGCTGCAGAACACCTGTTCATTACATGTAGCTACACACTTTGGGGAATGAAAGTACTCAGTGAGAATGCTTGCCACTGGTGTACACACTGCTAGTACTGCTAGTCAGACAACATGCATAATTAGGAAGGCAGTGGACTGCACACTCACCTGCTCCCCTGGTTTCCCATACAGCTTGCTGTACTTGCACTGTGGAAGGAGCCCGTCCCGCAGGTGAGCTCCCTGGGGGCCAGACAGCCTAATATCTGTGCTGCAGAGGCAGACTCTGTGCCATTTGTCCCCAGTGATAGGTCCAACACGGTTGCATTCTATGAATCTGGCCAATCCATGGAAATGTACGACTCGTACACCACTTCCGCATCGTTCAAATCTTCATCTTCATAAAACCCTAGGAATTGCAACATTGTTGTAGGCATCCAACTGAATTTCCAGCACACAACTCGTCCAAGTTTTGAATCTGCATCTGCCTCCATGACAGTCCAGAGCCAATGGGTGCGCACGGATCGGTCAACTGACTGTACTACGTGTATTTTGAAAATACACATGCACCCGTCTCCATACGATCCGATGGCCAAGGCGTACGCCTGTCTTGGAACATGCCTACCCGACACGCATGCATGATAGTCACCTGCGTCGGACCTCATTGCAGTCAATGGCAAAGCGTACGTGTGGCTCGGTCATGAACCGTGCAATGCGTACGCATTGTCACCCGAATCAGACCTCATTGCAGTCAATGGCAAAGCTTACGCACGGCTCGGTCATGAACCGTGCAATGCGTACGCATTGTCACACGCGTCGGACCTCATTGAAGTCAATGGCAAAGTGTACGCACGGCTCGGTCATGAACCGTGCAATGCGTATGCATTGTCACCCGCGTCGGACCTCATTGGTGGTACTATTTGACGGCTTCAACACACAATTACTTGCCAGGGACACATGTGCACACCTTCCATACTACAGAATTGACCACACAGTGTCCCATGGAATGTAAGGCTGCATTCCCTGTGTGTGGGGGGGCAACATTTGGTTTGTTGTGTGGCACTTTTGTTCAGCCACTCCCAGGCTGTGCAGGTGTTCATGGGGGCATAATCCATTGTGTGTTGTGCACATTACCACTGTGATGTGCAACTGTACAGTAAAGGGCATGAGTCATGGATACAGTTGCATGTTGGATATGTTTAGGACATGTCACATACACCCTGAGTCCTGGGGGTGTTGGCATGTACGTCACAGTGAGACCTGTAGCCACAATTCTGATGTGCACCCACAGTCTGTGTGCATGTTGTGTCTCAGATGTGGATGATCAAATGTGCCCAATGGGAGACAGTCTCCACATCCATGTGGTATGTGCAGCAACCTTGATGGTGTGTGTGTGTCTAAGAGACGTCCATGTAGGGCCTGCAGAGACAACAGTGGCCACTACCTGTGGGACTCACGCTTGCCTTGTGGCATGTACGTGATACGCCATGTCATGCCAGTGTTGATGTGGCAATACAGGGACCCTGGGTATCTGCAATGCAAAGATCTGTGATGCCTGGGAGACATCAGGCCTCACTTGTCACTGTGGTGTGTGTTTGTAACATCACAGCAGTGCATAGGTAGGGTGACACAGCCCAATGATTGGCCATTCCACTACATGGGACTTATGTGGACATGTGCAATTGAGATGTTAGGGGATGGTCATGTAGGTGACATATGTGTCCATGCCCACCAGCACACACCTCAGTACATTGTGTAATGTCATGATGTATCATGTG
This sequence comes from Triturus cristatus, assembly GCF_964204655.1. Classification (NCBI taxonomy): domain Eukaryota; kingdom Metazoa; phylum Chordata; class Amphibia; order Caudata; family Salamandridae; genus Triturus; species Triturus cristatus. Next base: position 337,991,235 of record NC_140594.1, read on the forward strand.
ATATTGAGCCTGGTCATGGCCACATGGGTGGACGAACCGACAATCTTCCTTTGTGCATCTCTGTTCTGCAGGGCACCAGCTGTCCATCGACTGTTCCCAGACCTTGGAACCATGCAGGAACGCGACTGCATCCGACGGTACCACTTCACCAGGCCACTGGTTGAGGAGTTGGCGGAGCAGTTGGCGCCACATCTGCTACCTGGCCGGACATACCCTACAGCACTGACCCCAGAGGTGAAGGTGATGGCAGCCCTGCACTTCTTTGCTACTGGTACATTCCAGTACACTGTGGCTACAGCAGGTGGGATGTCGCAAACTATGTTTAGTCGTGTGCTATGCGATGTCTTGGAGGATGTGTTGCATTTCCTTGACCTGTACATCAAGTTCCCTAGCCCAGCTATACTCCCTGAAATAAAGGATGCCTTTTATACACTGGGGAGGATGCCGAACGTCATCGGATCTATTGATGGTACACATGTGGCCCTGATACCACCACAGGCACATGAGCAGGCATACCGGAACAGGAAGCATTTCCCCTCAATCAATGCTCTGGTGGTATGTCTTGCAGACATGTGTATCACACATGTGTGTGCACGGTTCCCCGGTTCTGTGCACGATGCCTACATAATGAGGAGTAGTCGTATTGCAATGCTGATGTCACAGATGCCAGATCAGCATGCCTGGCTTGTTGGTGTGTACTGACTGTTTACCATTGTGTGTGTTTGGCAATGTTGTATTCCGCACTCCTACAAAACTCACCTAATTGTTCATTTTTTTTGTGTAGGTGACTCCGGATACCCCAACATGCTGTAGTTACTGACGCCCATCAGGAACCCTGTGTCACCAGCTGAGATGCACTACAATGAGGCACATGGTCGGAGCAGGAGGGTGATTGAGTGGACATTTGGCCTCCTGAAAAGCCACTTTCGCTGCCTGGACAAGACCGGAGGGGCCATCCCATATGATAGTGCAAAGGTGTGCAAAATAATCCTTGTATGCTGCATGCTACACAACATGGCAGTGCGGAAGAAGGTGCCTCTCATCCAGGACCAACCTCCGCCACCTGTGGAGGATCCCGGCCTGGGCCACGATGCCAGTGATGATGAAGATGAGGGTGAAGTCCGCTCACAGCTCATCAACAACTTCCTCACCTGAATGTGAGTTTACAGGGTTGTTATGCCAATGTATGGAGTTAGCCTGGAATGTGTTGTGGCTGCTCTTTTGCTGTCTGAGTGTGTCTGTGTGCCACTTGACTGGATGTGTGAAGTGATGTGTCCATTCAGGTGGTGTGTACTCCACAATAGGGTAGTACTGCTAACGTGTTTCTGTGTAGGTTTCCTGTGACATGTTTTGTGCATGTGTATTGCATTTCTCTCATGTCCTGCTGTGCTTTTGACTGTGTCTTGTGTCTGTCCTTCCCAGGGTACTTTGCCTGTTGTTTGGTCAACACTGACCCCAGCACCCAGAATCCAACACCAGTGTAGGAGTAGTCAATTGCCATCAAGAGATGTGCCGCACACCCCTGGACTTGAATTCTCAGACACTCTGTGACCGTGTGTCCACCGTAACGTACAATTGCCTTGCAACTATTTTTGAATAAACATGTTGCTGATGTGTAATGATCCTGTGCTATGCTTTGTTAGGTGTGTTGTCTGTCTTCCCACATCTGAGTGACATTTGCTTACCTCACCTGTGGACTTGTTACCACTGACTGTGGATAGGTGTTGTTTTGTCTGTGCATACCTATGTGTTTCAGGTCAACATCATTGTGTGGGATGAGTAACATGGCCATGGTGAGTATGTGTTGTGTTGCCATAGTGGTGTGTCCTTCTCACATGTGTCACATCACCATGACTCACCTTACGGTGGTCACGTTGTTGTAGTATTTGGCATGCACTGTGTTGTTTAGCAGATCGACATCTCCATGACACATGACAAGTTTGAAACACAAATTTGCTGATTTGAAGGTGCGTCTGACGGACCCTTGCTCCTGGACTCTTGGCCTTGGGCTGTTGTACTGTTTTTGAGCCCACTGTTCGCCGGACCCGCTTCGCGGGTCCCGCTTCATTGGAATTGCCGCTGGGGAATCTGTGGAGAGGCTGTGCAGTCTGTGTTGTGCTGGGGCTCTTGGGCAGGGCTGCGAGCGTTCCTGCAGGGACTCCGTCTCCCAGGAGTCCCTGCCTGGCCGATTGAGAACACCTGCCCGCTCTCCCTGTCAGCCCCGCTCCCTGCACACAGAGTGTGTTAAAGAGCCTGCCTGTCTCTTACCTGCGGGATCCCTTGCTGATTTGAAGGTGCGTCTGACGGACCCTTGCTCCTGGACTCTTGGTCTTGGGCTGTTGTACTGTTTTTGAGCCCACTGTTCGCCGGACCCGCTTCGCGGGTCCCGCTTCATTGGAATTGCCGCTGGGGAATCTGTGGAGAGGCTGTGCAGTCTGTGTTGTGCTGGGGCTCTTGGGCAGGGCTGCAAGCGTTTCTGCAGGGACTCCGTCTCCCAGGAGTCCCTGCCTGGCCGATTGAGAACACCTGGCCCGCTCTCCCTGTCAGCCCCGCCCCCTGCGCACAGAGTGTGTTAAAAGAGCCTGCCTGCCTCTTACCTGCGGGATCCCTTGCTGATTTGAAGGTGCGTCTGACGGACCCTTGCTCCTGGACTCTTGGCCTTGGGCTGTTGTACTGTTTTTGAGCCCACTGTTCGCCGGACCCGCTTCGCGGGTCCTGCTTCATTGGAATTGCCGCTGGGGAATCTGTGGAGAGGCTGTGCAGTCTGTGTTGTGCTGGGGCTCTTGGGCAGGGCTGCGAGCGTTTCTGCAGGGACTCCGTCTCCCAGGAGTCCCTGCCTGGCCGATTGAGAACACCTGGCCCGCTGTCCCTGTCAGCCCCGCCCCCTGCGCACAGAGTGTGTTAAAAGAGCCTGCCTGCCTCTTACCTGCGGGATCCCTTGCTGCTTTGAAGGTGCGTCTGACGGACCCTTGCTCCTGGACCCTTGGCCTTGGGCTGTTGTACTGTTTTTGAGCCCACTGTTCGCCGGACCCGCTTCGCGGGTCCCGCTTCATTGGAATTGCCGCTGGGGAATCTGTGGAGAGGCTGTGCAGTCTGTGTTGTGCTGGGGCTCTTGGGCAGGGCTGCAAGCGTTTCTGCGGGGACTCTGTCTTCCAGGAGTCCCTGCCTGGCCGATTGAGAACACCTGGCCCGCTCTCCCTGTCAGCCCCACCCCCTGCGCGTCACGTCTGATCTATAACAGTGGAGCTTACTTCCGCTGCGCGGGAGCGCGCGGGAGCGTCCCGGGAGAAGCCCGGGACAAGGGCGGGACCGTCTGTGGCCGTCAGGGGCTGAAGGAGGCTGGGCTGGGCCCGCTCTCTGACATTGCGCCCTCTGACCACTTGTTACAGTACGTTCCCTGTATCTAGAGACCTCTGGTGTTTGTTTATATAGTATTGTTCTTTTTAAAGCTCGTTGGCTGCAAAGTATGTCTTCTCCTTCAAAAACCACTGCCCAGATCTCTACTCAGGCCGAGGTGGGGTCAGCCACTTTGGGTCCTCTAGACAAATACTTTAGTCGGGTAACCCTAGATATTGACAAAGAGATCGCTTTGGCGGAGAGGCGTGCCGAGCGTACGTTATCTATTGAACTCCTTAAAATTCCTTTGGAGAAACGGCCACCTCAGGGTTTCCCGGCATTGGTTCCTCCCCTGTCATCCCTAACCCTGCCAGCTGTACTGGAAACGCCTTACGCCTTTCCCCCTTCACCAGAGTTGTTGGCTGGCTCGTCTGTGGGTCACGATGTGCCCATTTTGCCTTCTACCTCATCCATTATACTAACTGGTTTACCTACAGGGCAGGTGACCACTGCCCAACCGAGTGTGTCAACTCACGTGGCTAAAACTAAACCAAGTAATAAAAGAAGTGCTGCCCCGAAGAAGTGCTATCTTCCTAAACATCCGAAAAAAATAAGGAAGGTTGGAATATGTCTACGCCCTTCCTGCGAGTCTATTAGGGCTGGCTCTGGTGGGGTTAAGATTGTCAAAGACGGAGTTGTTCCGGCTAGTCCTGTATCTAACACAAATGACCCCTCAGCGATGGTGTTGACTGAGACCTTATCTTCTGCTCCACCCCTGCTCCACGAGTTGGAGAGGCTGATGAGGTCTCTCTTGACTCCTATTGAGGAACGAGTTAAAAAATTGGCTGATCGGTTAGATCATTTCGAGCAGGCTACTCTAGATAACTTTTTTTCCACCAAATCCCTAATCAAGTCCCACCCTAGGATGGGGGATAGTATCAATCTTCCGAAACCAAATGGTCAGGCAAATGGTGTGTCCATCGCTGAGCCTCCTCCCCCTGTAGTCAGCATTGCAAGTAGGCCTCAGTCGAAGGGACATATCCCCAAGACTAATTTAGATTTGTCGGACCGTCCAAGTAGTAATACCACTAAAAAAAACAAGCTGCCTGATACTGTGGCTATAGGTAATAAAGATAGCTCCAAAAGTGGCAATCCTGTATCTAATGGTTCCCAACCCTCACCAAGCATTTCAACACCTCGTCTTGGTGTTCCTGCTAGGGGTAACAATGACAGTTCCAAAACTAATAACACTGTATTGAATAGTTCCCAACTACCACCAAGTATTCCAACATCCGGTCCTGCTGCTCCTGCCATTATCCTGCCTAACACCCTCCCGATGAAGGCACCCCGTAGGATACCTCCTATGAATCTCACTCCAGATTCTTATCCTTTCGTGGCTGTCCTTACTAATGTACCACCTTTGTTGGCCGGGCAAAGAGAATCCTTCCAGATGCTAAAAAACAAGGTAATGCACTGGATAAAGGTAAATGGACCACTGCCCGGGGAAGTGGACGGGCTGATTATTGGAGTGAGAAGGACAGACTGGATAGGTTGTACTCCTAAGCACTTGGGGGGGGGGAGTGTATAGTTGTTAATTTTCAAGATCCTAGGGTGGCACGTCTGATCACGAAGCAAAATTGGGGCACAAGCAGTGGTGGAATTGGTGTTGTTGATCTTACATTCTTTTATCCAAGACCAACAGGTGTTCAATTTGGTATGATCAGTGAACTAGGTTGCTATAACAATCTCCCCTCCCCAGGGTTTGTTCCTTTCACTGTAACCATACAACAGGGCAACTTTTATAATGGATCAACGTACAATCGTTTTGAAGTGATGAAAGATCCGGGGTGGGTTTATTGACCAAATTCCGATTATTCCACGAACAGTAGGGAAGGTATGACCCGTTGGGATATATGTGGGAAGCCTGTGTTAACTGTTTTGACTAAAAATGTGGAACCAAATGAAATGAGAACTGGTTGGGAGACTGTGATTTTGGAGGAAATATGTGGGGAGTGTATTTCAATTTCTGGGGACTCTGAAAATGAGGAACTAATTACACTTAGCACTGTTGGCACCCAGGAGGTTGATCACAACACTGAGGATACCACCCGAGAGAGGGAGGGATATGACGGAATCTTAACAAACGACTTTGGGATGTCCTGTGTAGGAGCAGTGCCCATAGACGGCCCCAGTCTAGGGAAGTTTTTTTCATGGAACATCGCGGGGCTGAGTAGCAAATTGATGTCCCAAAACTGGATGGATTTTGTCAATGGCTTTGAAGTTTGTTTATTCCAGGAGACATGGGCTTGTGACCCTATATTTCTTCCTGGTTACTTAAATTTTTCAATCCCGGCCAGTAGAGGCGCTAGGGGTCGACCGATGGGAGGCCTTACAATCTGGATAAGGCAATGTCTTCAAATAACAATCAAAGTGGTGAATTTGGGTTGTAAGGACATCCAAATGCTAAGAATAGCCTCAGAAAAGTGGGGAGGGATAGATATATACAACATCTATGCCAGGGGCAGTACCACTGGGAGTTCACCCATTCTAGAGGCTTTGTCCACTTTTTTGGGTTCGCAGTCCCTGGGTAACCAAGTTGTAGTAGCTGGTGACCTAAATAGGACTTTCGAACCATTGGTTAGTTCGGATGATCCCCTAGGGCAAGAGGAGGATACCCAATGGGGTGTTCCGACTTTAAATCTGGCTCCTGTTAAGCGGTGGACGAAAGATATATTACAACTGAATGCCATTTGCCTGGAACATGGGTTGAGAGCCCTAAATGGGAGGACGAAGGGCGATAGGGAAGGTGCCTGTACATTCGACAATGGTCATAACCAAAGTCGGATAGACTATGTCCTTTGCAGCCTCAATTTGTGGCAGTTGGTATGTGACATGAAAATCAAGGGTAGACTGGAAAGTGACCACAATCCCCTCTGTGTGACCCATAACTGGTGGATGGCCATATCCGGGAACCCTCAATCAAGTGACGGCCCAATGCCCACCATGGCCAATGACATGCGCAGACTTAACTGGCCGAGTGTATTGGCGAATGCAGAATCTATGGACTTTATAAGTTCCGAGGTGGATACTGCAATCGCTGCTATGGAGGCTGCAAACCCCGTAATCCCAGGTTCTAGGGAAATAACGGACATACACAATAAACTCTTTTCCCTTTTAAAACCGCATTTCTTGAGGTCCCGCAAGATAAATAGGAAACAACCACCCAAACCAGCTGGGTGGTTCAATCATCAGTGCAGGGAAGCCAGGCTAAGCTTGGGAAGAGCAATCAGGAATAGGGACAGGGCAGCGATTAGCGAGGCTAGGAAGCACTACAAGGTTAGCGTATCGCTAGCAAAAAAAACATGGGACGAAAAGTATTGGGTAGAACTAAAGGAGGCCTCGGGGGCTAAGGATTCCAGGTTATTTTGGAATATTGTCAAGTGGGGTAGAGGTGGAACTCCAAATAAACCCGACAATAATGTCGCTGAGGGTGCCTGGGTGGATTATTTCAAACCCCAATATGCTGAGATTACCGAGTTTAAGGATGTGGAAGTAATTTCAGCTGTATTCCCTACTGGGAATTTATTTTCCCTTAAAGAAACTGAAGTTGCAATATGCTCTGCCCAAGGGGGAAGGGCCCCGGGTCTAGATGGGATACCCTCTGAGGTTTTTATAAACGATAAGGCGAGGTGGACTAGGTATGTATTCCTTTTGGGAAATGCTATTGCGAAGGGAACGGCAGTCCCAGAGTTATGGAAGGGAGCAAATATTATACCCATATATAAAAAAGGGGATCGGTCCCTCCCGGCCAATTATAGGCCGATAAGTTTGATTGCCACTATCCAAAAAGTGGTAGGGAGAATGGTGGTAAATCGACTAATGGACTGGGTAGATGAGAACAACGCCCTGTCCCCTTATCAGGCTGGTTTTTGGCGGGCTACAAGCACAGTCGACCAGGTGTTTCGCTTTGCTCTGCTGCAGTGGGGGACGGTGGTGCTCGGCGAGGGCAGCCTGTATATTGCCTTTGTCGACTTGCGGGCTGCCTTCGACCTGGTACCGAGGAGAAAGCTCTGGGCAGTTCTGAGCGAAATATGCCTTCCGGCTGAGTTACTCACTCTGATAATGAGGCTGCATGAGTGTAATTTCGCCAAAGTTCAGTGGGGTATGAATGGTGAATCATCTGCCGACTTTCCGATTGAACGCGGAGTACGACAGGGGTGTGCTATGGCCTCCCTGCTTTTTTCCCTATTTATTAACGGAATTGTGGCTCGGATGCTGGATGCCAGTGTCGATGCACCCTCGTTGGCGGGCCTCAGGGTTCCGATCCTGATGTTCGCCGACGATACGCTGATTTTGTCTAAAACACCGGCTGGCTTGCAGCGAGCTTTAAACATCTTCGATCTTTTCTGTGGGGAACATGGCCTGGAAGTTAACGTGGGCAAGACCAAGCTGATGGCCTTCTCACCAAAACGTAGACCCCGGCCTAAAATAGTTCTGAACAACTGTGAGCTTGAGGTGGTTACTGTATTTACCTACCTTGGGGTGCAGATAGCAAACAATCTAAAATGGTCTCAACATATAGAAAAGGCGGTCCTGAGGCATCAACAGATTTCGGGGGCACTTCGGGTGGAACACAAAAAGTCTAAATCAAAGCCTATAAAACCAGTCCTGGCAGTATATGATGCCAAGGCTATTGGGTCTGCCCTATATGGGGCTGAGCTGTGGGGTTTCGAGAGGCTTCTCCCCTTGCAAATATCGGAGAATAGGTTCCTTAGGGGAATCACGGGTCTCCCTCAGAGTACACCATTAATCCCGCTTGGTCTTGATTTAGGGAGAAGATCAGTTAGTGACCGAGCGCGATTGCGCCCGATTCTCTATTGGAGACGCCTCTGGACTATCCCAGAGATACGGCATTATGCAGAGGGGTTCCTTGCCATAATTAAAGCTGACACCTTTCATAAAATAGTCTGGTTAAAATATCTTAGGACTGCTCTAGGTGACCTCGGCCTCTCCAATCTATGGGATAATCCATCTGGGGAACCCTTTCCAAGTAAAAACATAATTAAAAGATTATATTGGGACTGGATAGATGGCAGACTCTGGAGTAGAACGAGATCAGACACAATGGCGGGGCGTTTCTTAGAAATCAAACTGTGTCCTGTATTGGAACTATACTGGGACAGTATTACTAACCCAGGGGATAGGAAGCATTTCTTCCAGTTAAGATCAGGGGCCCTTCCTCTGAGATCACTGACGGGTAGGTGGAGGAGTTCAACCACCTCGTGCTGCCCGGTTTGTGTTGCAACTGAGGAAAATATAGGTCACTTTCTATTCCTGTGTAAAGCTTATGCCACCCCGAGAAGAGTTTGGTTAGCTCCTGTTTGTAGAAATCTAGGGACAACCAGGGGTGTTGAGGCGCTACGAATTATTTGCACCACCACTGATATGCCTATTGTTCTGGGTACAGCAAAGTATCTGGGGTGGGCATGGTCCATTAGACGGAGGGCAATTTCTATTAATGTAATATAACTGGGGTAACAAGTAATCTCTGTGTAAATGTACACCAAAGATTTTTATTGTTTATGTATGCACAACTGCTTTAACAGTATGTATAAATAGGAACATTTTTAATGTGATGTATTTTAAATGTATGTTTGTGCTTTTATGAGTATATTCCTCGAATAAAGCTTTGAATACAGAAACACAACAGAGGCAAGTATGGTGTACTGGTGAGTTTATTTTCGAACATGTGTGGGGAAAGTGCACAGGATGTTGTACATTGGTTTTTGAATCCAAAGTTCACATTAGAGTTGGAAGTGTTGGTAGATGAAATGTCCACAGTCATCTGCTACATTGGACCAACATGAACCCTCCATGTCATGTGGGCGAGTTGTGTGCGATTGGACAAGGTGAATGGGTTGCGCACAAAGAACATTGTCCAGAACAGGTTTAGAGGCCCTGGGGGATGTGCTGGGACATCTGCCTCCCGCATGTCCTTCTTCGGACGAGCCCTCTTCTTCTTGGGGGGATCCTCAGGTGCAGGCCTCTGCGGTGCAGGGGACTCTCTGCCAGAGTTCACCTCCCTCCCTGTGGCACTGGCAGATGGTGTTGCAACAGATGTTGTGGCCACACAGGGAGGTGTGGACATGTTTGTGGTGATCTGGCAGAGGCATTGGAGTATGTCCCGATGGACCGCAGTAAGGGCATCCCACTTTGCCTCCATGCGGGCATGGTGGGCAGCCTGCTCCTGTTGTATGTCCTTGAGGATCCTCACTACCTGGCCAAATCATCCGGTGCTATCCTGGTACGCATCTATGATGCGTGTCAGTTGGGGGTCATCATGCAGTCCAGACCCCTCTGCAAGGTGCGCCCTCTGCCTCCCACCCCTCCCAGCACCCCTATCCACACAGGCAGGACCAGCGGTGGGCTGCACAGGTGACACTGGGACCCCTTGGGTGGTGTTGCTGGTGGTGTTGCCTGTAGCTTCCGGGGGGTCCTGTGTCCCTGTGCTGTGGGTGTTCAGTGGCCTTGGTCTGTCCTTGTTGGTGGGGGTGCCCTGTCGGTTTCCAGATGCTGGAGGAATGGGTACAGGGGGTGCAGATGTTGATGCTGCTGGTGCTGCATGGTGACTCACACCGGAGGGGCCAGGTTGTTCGTCGTCATCTGAAGAGGACAGAGACAGAGTCAAACCAGAGAGCTCAGTGTCCACCAGAGTCTGGGACTGGGAATCCTCTTCATTTGGTGCTGTGTACCCAGCACCACCTGTGTTTGGAAGAGACACACAATGTAAGTTATGTTTCTACAGGCATCAATGGTTTACAAACATGACGTATTCTACTGTACGAATGGATGCCTGCCTGTACACTAATTTTTTCCGGCTTGTCATGGACAGAGATGGACATTGTTGTTGCACATTGCCCAGCCATAAAGAAACATTTCAATGTGCATGTCGAAGTATGTGCATGCCCAGCTCATGGATAGATTTGTCTGTACATGACCATTACTACTCAAGGGCCATCACGTTGCTGACACAGGTGTGTCATCCCTGTTCAAATGTGAGCTTTAACAAGGACATACGTACTATTTCACTGGGGATATGTTGTACTATTGGGGCATGTGTGGTAGCAGAGTTTGCTAGTCTTTGTGTGCCACATTGGTGTATTGGTAACACCTGGTCACAGTCCAGTATGCCTGTGATCTCTTTGGAGGAAGTGTTTTCTTCCAGTGTTCCTATTTCCCATCTCATTCCATACAAGTGATGATGTCACTATCGTTAATGAGTCTGGTGCTGAGTTTTGTACGTGCATATGTGATTTGACTTGTCAATGTTCCCCATGTTGACATGGATTGGGCAAGGTAGCACACTGGCTTTTCAATGTTCATGACAGTGAGGGCCGTTGGTGTGTGTGTTGCAGTTTGGCTGCTGTGAGTAGCATGTCTCCTCCAATGCTGTCCAGGTTTGAACTTGTGTCTACAGTGTCTATGTTAGTGAGTGGTGTGTTGTGTGAAGGATGCCTATGTTTTAGCACGATGTAGGGGTGGAATGCAGCTCACAACAGCACCGAGTGTGAATGAGACCATGCTATGGTGTCGGCTATATTGGTGTGTCCATTCCATTCACTGTCAGATGTCCACTGTCAATGATGTATATGTGAGTTCCTGTGTGTTTTGTGTATATGGCTCTCCACATTTGTCATCTGCAAGACACACCTCCCCTGCCCGGCCAGGGGGCACCCCTGGACACTGCATCCCCAGACAATGATTTTGAACATATGGTTGCAATGGCTGTGTGTGCGACCGGGTTTTGTTTGGTCAGTGCATATGTGTGATTGTCAGCCACATAATTTCTCAGGCCCAGTGTCAGACATCTTGTCAGTCCCTTCCCACTCCCTGTGGGGAGAGCATGTTTCAGTGTGAGCTTGCTGGGCCATGTGGGTGGGTAGGGATTGTCTGTGACTGCAACTCCCATCATGCTCTTGGCTACACCACCCTTCCCAGCATGCCCATACATCCTCCCTCTTGACTCGGCTTCCCTGTGAGGGGGTGTGACAGCAATGGCAAGATGGCTAACTGTGAAGTCCTGGTGTTTGTTGTTGCCCAGTTCCCAGCATGGCCTTGTGCTCCCCACAACAGAGCCCAGTGTCAGACATCTTGACAGTACCTTCCCACTCCCTGTGGGGCGAGCATGTTTCAGTGTGAGCTTGCTGGGCCATGTGGGTGGGTGGGGATTGTCTGTGACTGCAACTCCCATCATGCTCTTGGCTACACCCCCCTTGCCAGCATGCCCATACTTACTCTCTCTTGACTCTGCTTCCCTGTGAGGGGGTGTGACAGCAATGGCAAGATGGCTGACTGTGAAATCCTGGTGTTTGTTTGGTTACAAGTCCAAAGAGAGCCCCTGTGCTTCACACAGCAGCACCCAGTACGGGGTATCTTTTGCTGATATTCTACACGGTGAGTTGTGTGGAGTTTGTGTTGAGGGGTGTGTGTGTCTCCACATGCTGGTAAGTATGGTCAGAGCTGTCAGTCCTCCTTCCCACCCGGCCACAGCAGGACACAGTGTCAGCCATCTTGTAAGTCATTTTCCACTCCCAGTGATGTGGGCATGTTTCTGAGAGGTCTTGATGGGTCAATTTGAAGGGGGAGCATTATCTGTGACTACAAACCCCATCATGCTTTTGGCTACACTCACTTCACCTGCATCCCCACTATTCCTTCCTGTTAGTCAGCTGCACTGTGAGGTAGTGTGTTTGTGGTGGCAAACTGTCTGGCAATGTTTATTTGACTTTGTGCCACTGCCTTGCTCTATTTGTTTGTAGGTTGGTACATGTCATGACACAGTTCCAAGTCACTATGAGATGGCAGGTATTGTGTTTGTCTTACTAGCATACACATCTTGGGATGATTGTCTATTGGTTACTGTGGCTTTGCTTGCAGTGCATGGTTTCACTGTCCCCTTGCCACACAATATTGGGTATGTTGTTTGTGTACTGACCAGGCTCTGTTATGTCTGTTAGACCATGGACACTCTCTGGTGGTAGGATGTCCCGCACCTTCTCTTCCCAGGTCCTGAAGTAGACTGGTTTGGCAGGAGGGCCACCGCCGGTGCACTGACTCAAGGCGTGATGTTTTTCAATGAGTTTCTTGACCCTCCTGTGCACGTCCTTTGTGCTCTTTGCTGGTGCTTGTGTGTTTACCTTGTCCACAATCCTCGCCCACATCTTTGTTTTCTATGACATGGGGGTCCTTTGGACCAATGTACCAAACAAATGTGGCTCTACTCTGCTGATCTCGTCTACCAGCACTTCTAACTCACTATCTGTGAACTTTGGATTCTTCTTTGGGGGCATGGTGATGGGTGGTGGTGGTGAGTGATGTGTTTGTGAGGGTGGAAGTGAGGGTGGGTTAGTGTTGGTTTAGCTAGCTGTATGTGTGAGTGCTTTTGGTGAGGTGTTGATGGTGTGTGAGTTGTGTGATGGGTGAGTTGTGAGTGTGTCTGTGGTTGCTGTGTGATGGTGTTTGCTGCTGGCTGTGTCTCCTATTTGCAAAGGATCATGGTAGTGATTGATGTCCTTTATATAGGTGGAGTTGTGGGTGTGTCTTTGTCCCAGGGTTTATTTTTATATTTATTGGCTTTGTCATTGCTTGTTTGGTCCTTTTTTTGTCTTTTTTCCTTTGGGTTTTCTAGGCATGAAGGAGACGTTCTTCTGACCGAGACAGACGCTGATGTTGGCTCGTGCGTTTTTCTCTGCCTCGTTCATGCTGACGATCTTCTGAGTTTCATACGCGTCGGTCACGGAGATCTCTATTACATGTGGGCCCGGTTTTCTCTGCGTGTCCGTCATGCGGCTTGGACTCCGTGCGAGTCAGTCTGGTTTTACACGCATTGATTCATACTGCGCGGATCGGACATCGTGGGTACGTGTCGGTCAGGTTCATTCCCGGTTCGTATCGGTCGGTGAAACTCGCGTCGGTTTTCCGTCCGGATCACTATTTGCCCTACGGCTCGGTCGTATGGCTGGTATTCCGTACGTGTCGGTTGTAATTCACACGCGTTGCATCGTACTGCACGGATCGCTGGTCTGTGTCGCTCGGTCTCCGGTCTGGGTCCATGTCAGTCGGTACGGTTTGCAACCGGAATCGAATCGGCCCCATAGAAGCAGCAAAAAGGAGGAGAAATATAGCATTTCTCCTCATTCCACAAGGTTAAGACCAAGCTTTACCCCGTCCTAGTTTTGGGGCTACCCCATTTGTACATCACCTTTGCAAATATGGGGGAGCATTTAAATCAATGGGTGTTTTGTGACAGAACGCCCATCACAACACCCATTGCCCGGCCCTTTCATGCTAAGTATAGTGTGAAAGGGTGTTTTATTTGCAAGGTGACATTATGCCACATTAAGTGGCTTAACACTGCCTTGTAAATAAGGCGAAGCCCCTATCACCACAGGAATGTTTGTAAAATTGACGTTCCTTTGTGTGCAGACAGAATATCAAGTTGAGAATGTCACACTACAGAAATATCGAGTCCTAAATATCGCGAGTCAGAAATATGGACAGCAAGAATATCGTGGTCAAGAATATCAATTTTAAGTTAAGAAATATTGTTTTTAAAAATATAAGTCATCAATATTGTTGGGAAAAATATAGTTGTTTAAAATATCGATTTTTTAATTAGTGTTATGTATTTTAGTATATATTTTAAATGTATGTGATGTATTTTTTTGTATAAGAATGGTTTATGTTTTTTTAATATATTTGTTTTAGTAGTTATCAATTTTATTTTTAGTTAAGTAGCAGGTTGTGGGTTGATAGGCAAATAGGGTAGGAAGTAATTTAATTATAATAAAATAATGATTTTTTTTATTTATTAATATTTATTTAATTGAGATGTTATAGTGTTAATTGTGGGAAATAATTAATTATTAATTATTAATAGGTTGTTAATTCATATTAATTAATTAATAGTTAATTAATTACGGTAATTTTCTTAGGTGCGGTTTGTGAGGTTTATTGGGATAAAGGATGGGAAGCAATTTATTTTTAATTAATTAATAATAAGTTGGTAATTAATATAAATTAATTATTGAAAAATAAATATTGACTTTTTTAAAATTAATGTTAGATGCTGATTGTGGGATTCATAGGGGTAATGAGTGGAAAGTAATTTATTTTTGAATAATCAGTAATTAGTTGTTAATTGATATTAATTAATCAATTGAAAACTAATTACGTAAATTGTGTAATTAGTTTTAGGTGTGGGTAGTGGGGTTTATAGAGGTAAAAGGTGGGAAGTCATTTATGTTTAATTAATTAATAATTAGTTGATCATTAATATTAGTTAACTGACTGATATTTAATTAGGGTAATTGTTTTTTTATGTGTGGGTTTTAATTTTATAGGGATAATGACTACATTAATTGTTCTTACTTTTTAATTAGTTGTTAAATACAATTCGTTTTTTAATTGAAAAAAGTTTTAATTGTGTAATTAATTTATTTACAATATAATTTTAGGTGTGGTTTGTGGGGATTATAGGGGTACAGTGTGGGAAGTTAATTCATTTTTATGAGTTTTAATTTGTTTTTTAATTAATAATATTTCTTTAAATGGTAATTAATTATGTTAGTTATGGAAGTACATTTTTTTTAAATGTAGATGTGGGATGTGAATTGTGTGGTGTTATAGGGTAGGAATTAAAAAAAACAAAATATATTTAATAATTCATGTTTTGTTTCTAAATATTTTGTAATCCAAAATATTTATTTGTTTGGAAATTATTTGTTATTTTATTTATTATGATATTAGCAGGTATTTCTCATATGTATTTGACATTATAATATGTTTTAATTTTTTTAATTTTTAATATTACATATATTTGTATTTTAATTTTTAACATATATATATATATATATATATATATATTATTTTTTTCTTGTTATTATTTTGTTTATATACATTTTGAACTGGGTGGAGTGGGAATATTAATTGTTACCCCACTGCAATCCAACAATTTTCTCTACTGGTGCACTCACTGGAGTGGGAATAGTAATTTTTACCCCACGCTATCCAACACTTTCCCTACCGTTGCACTCATTTGAGAGGGAATAATCATTTTTACTCCTCCGCTATACAACCCTTTCCCTACAGTTACACCTATTTGAGTAAGAATAGTAATTTTTCTCCTATGCTATCCAACACTTTCCCTATTGTTGCACTCACTGGAGTGAGAATGTTAGTTTTTACCCCTCCGCTATCTATCACTTTCCCTACTGTTGCACTGACTGGAGTGAGAATAGTCATTTTTACCCCTCCGCTGTCCAACACTTTCTCTAATGTTGCACTGACTGGAGTGGGAATAGTACATTTTTCTCCTCCGCAATCCAACACTTTCCCTTTTGTTGCACTCACTGGAGTAAGGATGTTAATTTTTACCCCTCCGCTATCAAAAACTTCCCCTACTGTTGCACTGACTGGAGTGGGAATAGTAATTTCTACCCCTTGAATATCCAACACTTTCCCTATCGTTGCACTTATTAGAGTGGGAATAGTAATTTTTACCCCTCAGCTATCCAACAGTTTCCATACTGTAGCGCTCATTGGTGTGGGAATAGTCAATTTTGTTCCTCCGCTATCCAACACTTTCCCTACTGTTGCACTCACTGGAGTGGTAATAGTAATTTTCACCCCTTCGATATCCAACACTTTACCTACTGTTGCACTTATTAAAGTGGGAATAGTGATTTTTACCCCTCCATGAGCCAACACTTTCCCTACTGTTGCACACATTGCAGTGGGTATAGAAAATTCTAACCCTCTGCTATCCAACTCTTTCCCTACTGTTGCACTCATTAGAGTGGGAATAGTAATTTTTACCCCTCCGCTATCCAACACTTTCCCTACTGTTGCACTGACTGGCTTGGGAAAATTAGGTTGAAAGATTTTTAAATAGTTTAAGGTTTTAATTTATAATAGAATGTTTTTTTAATTATATTTTATGTTCTTGATATATACCACTCACCAATTTGACTCCTTTATGGAAAAACACAAGCGTGGACCACAGTTCTGTGCAAGTATGTATATTTATTTATCCCTGTCCACCATAACGCGTTTCGGCCATTGCCAGCCTCGATCATATATATATATATATATATATATATTCACTTAAAAAACCATAGGTTTCACACATGTTATAGTTAGCTGGACATTTCACTCGTAAAAAACCAATGAAATTCCCCCGTTATAGTTAGTGCAGGCAACTATAACTCACGCGACCGCAATCCTCTGCTGATGACGTCAGATATTATATCACTGTATTTAGACACTTATTTACCCATGTCTTCTTCCATTAATCTTTAGCTATACATATATTACAAATATTTATTTTTCATAAAGACACATATGTCATCAGTGATGTAATATCTGACGTCATCAGCAGAGGATTGCGGTCGCGTGAGTTATAGTTGCCTGCACTAACTATAACGGGGGAATTTCATTGGTTTTTTACGAGTGAAATGTCCAGCTAACTATAACATGTGTGAAACCTATGGTTTTTTAAGTGAATTTGCAAGGTTTTTTAAATGCAAATTCATAACTATAACGTGTGTGAAACCTATGGTTTTTTCAGTGAATTTGTAAGGTTTTTTAAATACTAAGTTATGTATTTATAAATTATTTTTTTTTCAGGTTTTTCACCGTGCGTGCACCGTGCGCGCTCTGTGGGCGCTCGGTGCGCTTCACGCACCGAGCGCCCACGGTTCGCAGTGCGTGCCGTGCTCACACGGTGCATGCACCTCGCGATTGTTTACAAAAAAAAATGTTTTTTTCTCCCTTGGGGTCCTTCTGTGACCCCCTGACCAAGGCTAGGGGGTCAGGAACTGTCCACTCTGCCCCCTTTTCACGTTCTCCACCTTTTTTTTCACCCCCTCAGACTGCGAGGGACAAAATGGCGGCCGACACTTCCTGGTTTCGACCGATTCGAATGTTTACCGACATCTAACAACCAATCAGAATTGCGCTCGCGCATGGCAGGGTGCGCGCACAGTGCGCGCACGTTGCGCACGTATAGATATTGATATGCTTTTAAATGCTATTTTCTCAGGAAATACTGAACAGATTTACACAATTCTGTTCAGCTGTAGCTGCGACTAAATGTCCTATGGAAAAATGCATGGGAAAACGTGTTTTGGGATCCCCCCTTTTTCTCGGCCCCCGCTTGACAAATCACCCCGAGACTTTCAGGGTAGGAGCTGAACGGAGCGCCCCATTAGTTTTGAAATTTTCGTGAAGATTCGTCAACCGGCACCAAAGTTATTCAAAATAGAATTTTGAGATTTCCTATGGAAACACGGTCCTATCTATAACTATCTACTGGCGACATCCAGTAGATAATGTATATATATATATATATATATATATATATATATATATATATATATATATATATATATATATATATATATATATATATCACTGAAAAAAACAAAGGTTTCAGGGGCGTTATAGTTAGGAATTGGCATTTAAAAAACATTAGAAATTCACTGAAAAAAACATAGGTTTCAGGGGCGTTATATTTAGCTGGACATTTCCCTCGTACAAAACCCTAGAAATTCCCCTGTTATAGTTAGTTCAGCTAACTATAACTCGCGCCCCCGCAATGCACTGTTGATGATGTCACATCTTTCATCACTCATGACATGGTCAGGGACTTCACTGATGACATCACTGATGACATCACTGATGATGTCATCTATGTGATAAATTAGTAAACCTTCTCACACCCTAATATAACTTTTGATACACCAACTCAAAATTTCAGACGGCCATTTTGAAGACCATAGATACTCCAATACCAATAACTACATACCCACTCATTGACTCTTAGGTCTACATGCACCTCCACTCACTCACCTGTACAGTCACTCATACTTACAGTCACTCTGTACAAGACTATCATATGCATTTATACAGATATATAGACACTCACACACTGCCAATCATCCATTGAGGTACTGACACACCTAGTCAGTTGTGCAAATAATTAAACACAGTCCAATTGACTCACCTATACAGTTAAACACACTCAAGTTCACTTACTCATAAAAATACTAAAAAATGTTGACACTCTCATTCAATTACTAGTACAAGCACACACTCATCCATACAGCCAGTCCCGCAATCACACACTCTCACATATAGATAGTTATTTACTCTTATACACATATACACTGTGTTTCACATATGTAGTTACTGTCACATGTACAACTGAGATATACATTCAATCACTAACGCACCCTTACATACACTCACCCAACCATACAGTCCATCACAGTTGCACTCTTAAAACCATGCACCCATAGAATCACCCACTCACACATCTATGCACAAATTCACACACACCCCACCCACACATACACTCAGGCACCCATACAGATACTCAGACAACCAATCAATAACCCATAGAGACACTCATATTGCTATTCACAAAACCATGCAGCCGTTTATAGACCAACAGATAGACAGATACAGACATTCACACAGTTTAGTCACTAGTCTGCAGTAAGATACATTTAATGACTCACTTATAGAGTCAGTTACGCACCTAGAAAATCATCCATTCACACACTTGTACACCCACTCATTCTTCCACCGGCCTTTCCCTATATATATTAAACATCTTAAAACTGTTCAGAAACACATACTCAATGGATGACGTCATCAGTGATGTCATCAGTGATGTCATTTGAGATGTCATCAGTGTTGTCACTGACCATGTCATGAGTGATGTAATATGTGACGTCATCAGCAGTGCATTGCGGGGGCGCGAGTTATAGTTAGCTGAACTAGCTATAACAGGGGAATTTCTAGGGTTTTGTATGAGGGACATGTCCAGCTAACTATAACGCCCCTGAAACCTATGGTTTTTTCAGTGAATTTCTAAGGTTTTTTAAATGCCAATTCCTAACTATAACGCCCCTGAAACCTTTGGTTTTTTCAGTGAATTTCAAAGGTTTTTTAAATGCCAATTCCTAACTATAACGTGCATGAAACCTATGGTTTTTCAGTGAATTTCAAAGGTTTATTAAATGCTAATTCCTATCTATAACTTATCTCTGAAGATATCATGAAAAGCATTCTTTTTTAAAAGTAGGGTGCACATTAGTTTTGTGGAAAAGCATCTTTGTGATTGTTTAAGAAAAAGCAGTTTCAACGTGGAGTATATATCATAGGATAAAATTTGCTCAGCTCAACCACACCTGCTACTTGCATTTGGAAGGCACTGTTCGAACTTAAAACAATCGTCAACTTTTAACCTGCACGTGTCGTTAAATGTTCAAGAAAATGTTACAAAAAAATATCGTAAAGTTTTAAAAAATTGATGAACTTTTAACCTGCACGTATTGTAGAATGTTTTAGAAAGTGTGTTGATAGATTACGTTGCACTTCTGACTTCTATGTGTTGTTGAATATTAAAAAAAACGGTTCATATGGAAAATTAAAAAGAAACCAATAGAGAAGTTTTGAAACCTAAAAGAATCAAGGAACTATTCAAATTTATTCTTTACATGTATTTATGTGTGCAGCAACAAAATTCTAGACACAACAGCACTGGCAAGAGGATGAAGCAGGGAGTGGGGGGAGGGGGGAGATTGGCAGAATGGCACACATGCACAATTAAGTACAAACCACATATTAGACTAACAATGGCCAAAATGAAACACACCAACAAGGAGCACAAGTCACACAACCTGCCAACATCACACCACTGAACGAGCATTGAAGTGAAAACCACGCTGCATTCATACAGGATGTGCACAAAGGCCAGTCGTTGGTGTTGTGGGATGTCTGCGACCGTGGTCATCATGGATGAGATGCCCAGCATGTGGCACATGGTCGAGTTCACTGTGTGTTATGTTGCCAAATGGCTGCTCCTCCCTCTCACGAGCCCCCACACTTTTGTACGGTGAGCTGTTGTATCTCGTGCACTCGTACGGCACGCCATTGTAATGCCTATTTGTGCATGTCCTGCTACATTCCAACTACAACATCACAGTGCCGTTTGGAGGTGGTGCATGCCACTTTACAACATCGACTGCTGCGGCTCTTGTAACAGGCCACACCAGAACACAGAGACACACTTACCGCACTTCCTGTACATGGACATGTCCGAGACACCCCGTTCCCCTTGCCAGATAGGCACACCCCTGCACTGACCTGTGAACAACAGACCAGCACACGCCAGTTGTGCATGCAGGAGGAAGCGTACGTAGCTACACATCCAGGCTTACTGTCAACGCTGAGGTGACAGCACACTGTGATGTTGCAGGGCTCGTGCCTATCATGCTAAGACAATGACCACAGGGACACACTTACTAAGATGTGGGTTTGGGGGGCATTGGCGGTCCTGGAGTTTTTGAGATGAGTCTTATGGCCCTCATGGGTATCCCTGTATCATGCTCATTGACTCTATGGCACCTGTGGGTGTTCTGTTGTGGTTCTTGGCTGTGTTCCCTTTCATGGTGCAGGTAGTTGTCCTGCTTAACACCAGCAGAAAGCAGGTGTAAAATCCCTGGTGCTAACGTGTCTTATCGCCGGAATTTGTTTTGCATTGCAATTGGTGTGAAAGTTGTGATGTGATTTTTTTCGTGTGCACAACAACATACGAACTGAGCAGTGTATCTCGTCAAGATCCAGCACCTGACGCACTATTCCCAATCAATATAAATACAATTAGATTTCTTAGTAGATTTTGTGTGTACACTGTAAGTGCAGCCAATACCTCAGTGCAATACAATACATGATTTTAGTATTTAGAATAAATCGCAAAGGTGCACCTCGTGTCTTTTTGCACAGGAACGGCTACTCTCCATTTCATTATCAGCACTTTAACGGAAGTAAACTTGAGATAAATCTAACACACTCTTCAGAAGTTGGTGCAAACTGCAGATATCATATCACCAGTATTCCAGCGATAAGTGCCCCAAACTTTAACACCATGGTGGACTCCATCAAATAACAGTTATAAGAACAAGAAAGAGTCACACAGCAGTTAAGAGAACAACCAAAAACGTTATTAATTTTTTTTTCAAACTTTATTTTTTATAATAATAAATATATAAACAAAAAACTATTTTCAAACTTTATTATTTATTAACATATACATGAACAATAAACTAATAAACAAAATGTAACAACAATAACAAAAAACAACAAGGCGGTACACTACTGTGGGGACAATGGATGTCGACGACAGACCTGGAAAATAAGAAAGATTGTTAAAAAAAAACAACATGGTATTCTCAACAAAATACCACAAGAAACAAATCACAGATATATAACATGCACACAGCTAACAACATTTTATAAGTTTAACTTACAAAAACTGTAAATGTTGCAGCTTTAAAATATTTACCGAATCTGAAGAAAATGTTTTGCAGAAGGCACCACACTCAGTGGTGAGTACATTTTTTACTTTTTCCAAGGAGCAAACAAAGACCATAGCCACCTTCTTCACTCGCAAGATTTGCCAAAGAGTTCTGTTACGAGGGGATCCTAACAAAAAATACTCGTGCGGCACAGCAAGTATGATGAAACACCTAAGGACCCTTCATCCAAACAATCTTGCACGAGAAGAGTGCAAACAGATGAGAAACACTCCTGTTCTGTATCTGTAACAAAGAATCACAATTAAATGTATATTAATAACTTTCAAATTTATACTATTCCATTACTGTACAAACACATGTTATATAAAAGCTGACTAAGAAACTATAGCCCTGAACCACAAGTGTGACGATCGTTAAAACATTACATACATAATGCATACTACATTGAAGCAGTTCATGCCCTAAAGCCTACCTCACTAAAAGACTACATGCTAACTGACTAAATGATTACAGTACTCTAAGGGGACACACTGGGTGAGTGACAGGGTGTTTGCTAGAAGAGTATGAATACTGAGGGGCCGATTCCGATCCTGGAAAAATATTTCCCGTACGAATCGTATCTGGATTTTTTACCGTATGAATCGTACAAGTCCCGAACAAACTGGCAAGTACAATTCGCATGTGAAAAAGTCCATATGAATCGCATTGGGTAAATTCCCCGACACGTCCTCGGGTCGGAAAAGGTGTCTGACACGTCCCCGGACATTTTTACGTCCGAATCTGAAAATTGAAGTCCGAGCGCGCAAGTACGATTCCTACCGTCAGTCCGATTGAACAAACGTATGGTAAAAAGACCGTCCGGAGCGAACTCCTATAGCAACCATGGCGATGTCCAAACAGGTGCCCGGTACGCGCCGAACAACCCCCCCAGTCCCCGTATGTACACGCCGTACCCCCCCAGCCCTGCGGATGTACGTGCCGTACCCCCAGCCCCCCCGCGGATGTACGCACCGTACCCCCAGCCCCCCGCAGATGTACGTGCTGTACCCCTACCCGTGTATGTACGACACGTACCCCCACCCGTGTATGTACGGCACGTACCCCCACCCATGTATGTACGACACGTACCCCCACCCCCGTAGGTACGGCGTGTACCCCCACCCGTGTGTGTACGACACGTACCCCCACCTGTGTATGTACGACACGTACCCCCACCCGTGTATGCACGGCGTGTATCCCCACCCGTGTATGTACAACACATACCCCAACCGTGTATGTACGGCACATACCCCCACCTGTGTATGTACGACACGTACCCCCACCCGTGTATGTACGGCACGTACCCCCACCCATGTATGTACGACACATACCCCCACCCGTGTATGTACGGCAGGTACCCCCACCCGTGTATGTACGGCACGTACCCCCACCCCCGTAGGTATGGCACGTACCCCTACCCGTGTATGTACGGCACGTACCCCCACCTGTGTATGTACGACACGTACCCCCACCCCCGTAGGTACTGTGCTACGCGCTGGGGGTCCGCACCGTACCTACGGGGGTGGGGGTAAGTGTCGTACATACACGGGTGGGGGTACGTGCCGTACATACATGGGTGGGGGTATGTGCCATACCTACGGGGGTGGGGGTACGTGCCGTACATACATGGGTGGGGGTATGTGCCATACCTACGGGGGTGGGGGTACATGCCGTACATACACGGGTGGGGTTACGGCGCATACATACACGGGTGGGGGTATGTGCTGTACCTACAGGGGTGGGGGTACGTGTCGTACATACAAAGGTGGGGGCACGTGCCGTACATACATGGGTGGGGGTACGTGCCGTACATACACAGGTGGGGGTACGTGTCGTACATACACGGGTGGGGGTACGTGCCGTACATACACGGGTGGGGGTACGTGCCATACCTACGGGGGTGGGGGTACGTGTCGTACATACATGGGTGGGGGTACGTGCCGTACATACACGGGTGGGGGTACGTGCCGTACCTACGGGGGTGGGGGTACGTGCCGTACATACACGGGTGGGGGTACGGCGCATACATACACGGGTGGGGGTACGTGCCGTACATACATGGGTGGGGGTACGTACCGTACATACACTGGTGGGGGTACGTGTCGTACATACACAGGTGGGGGTATGGCGCGTACATCCGCAGGGGGGGCTGGGGGTACGGCACGTCCATCCACGGGGCTGGGGGGGGACGGCGCGTACATACGGGGGGCTGGGGGGGACGGCACGTACATACAAGGGCTGGGGGGGATGGCGCATACATACGGGGGGCTGGGGGGGAGACGGCGCGTACCGGGCCCCCTATTCCGCTCGCATCACGGCGTCCTTCACTTTTCCGGCACTTTTTGGGTGCCGTAAAAATATTGCCGTCCGGACTGCTGTCGGTGCGAATCGTACTTGCTGGGACGTAAAAACATGCCTAACTCCGTCCGGACGTCACGTCCGCGGTGTCCCGGATCACATTCGTATGGATTTTGCTGTCGGTCCGTTTTTTTTCCGACTCGTACGGAAATGGTGTTTCCGTAAGAATCGTACTTGCAAGTTTGTATGGTATTTTTACCGGGTACGAGTTGGACGGAGAAAACGCTCCGACCGACGGTTCGTACCCGGTTTTTCCAGGATCGGAATCGGCCCCTGACTAGGGAATTGAAGGTGTGAAACACAACTGTGTAGGTGATTAGAGTACTGCATCCATACTTCATAGGCATTTAAAGCAGTCCATGTGCTAAGGCCTGGCTCACTGCATGACTACTTGGGTACTGACTGAATGATTAGAGTACAGCAAGGAGAGTGCCTAGGTGAATTTATAAGTGCTAGGCTTTTCGCACAGGGAATGGATTAGTACTTGGTACTGAATGGGTCACTAGAGGAGTGCAAAGGCAGTGTCAAGTGCTGGACTGTATGGATACTGACTAGGAAATTGAAAGTGTGAAAGACAAGTGTCTAGGTGGTTAGAAGACTGCATGCATAGTGCATAGGGGTTTGAAGCAGTCCATGTGCTAAGGCCTGGCTCAGTGTATGAATAATTAGGCACTGACTGAATGATTAGAGTACTGCAAAGATAGCATCTCGGTGAATGTATAAGTGTTTGGGTTTTAGCACAGTGAATGGAATAGTACATGGTGCTGAATGGGTCACTAGAGGACTGCAAAGAGAGTGACAGGGTATTTCCTGGAAGTGTATGGATACTGATTAGGGAATTGAATGTGAGAAAGACAATTGTGTAGGTGGTTAGAGGACTGCATGCATAGTGGATAAGGGTTTGAAGCAGTCCATATACTAAGGCCTGGGTCACTGGATGAGTACTTGGCTACTGACTGAATGATTAGAGTACTGCAAGGAGAGTGTCTGGGTGAATTTATTAGGGTTTGGCGCTGTGAATGGATTAGTGCATGATGCTGAATGGGTCACTAGAGGAGTGCAAAGGCAGTGACAGGGTGTTTGCTGGAAGTGGCCGGATACTGACTGGGGAATTGAAGGTGTGAAAGACAAGTGTGTAGGTGGTTAGAGGACTGCATGCATAGTGGATATGGATTTGACGTAGTCCATGTGCTAAGACCTGGCTCAGTGCATGAATACTTAGGCAGTGACTGAATCATTAGAGTACTGGAAAGAGAGTGTCTAGGTGAATTTATAAGTGTTTAAGTTTTGGCACAGTCAATGGATTAGTACATGCTGTTGAATGGGTCTCTAGAGGACTGCAAAGGAAGTGACAGGATGTTTCATGGAAGTGTATGGATACTGACTAGGGAATTGAAGGTGTAAAAGACAAGTGTATAGTATGACAGAACACTTTTATTTCAAGCAATCTATTTGGTACTTAGAAACTGACTAAATAATCAGACTACTTCTAGGACAGTGCTTAGGTAAAACGTTTAAATTTTCAGTTCTGCCACAGTGAACAGAATAGTACATGGGACTGCACCTTAGTGTCAAACCCTGACTCATTTTATCAGTGCATAAGCAAAGACTAGCTTCTAATGCTACTAAAACTTGACAACATGAGAGGTTTTAAATTAGTTATCTGTCAGCAAATACACAATGTTAACAAATGCTTCTCTCACAGTGGTTCTCAAATGCACACAGACTCACAGTGTGATTCTAGACAACAACCACTATACCTAGGAGTTTACCAAAAATCATTTACTACTGTGGAAGTGGTAAGCGAACTGCACACAATCTTCATATTTCAGGACTGCACTTTTATGTCAAAGCCTGATTCATGTAATCAAAGCATAAGCAAAGACTGGCTTCTAATGCTACTAAAACTTCACAACATGACTGGTTTTAAAACAGGTATATGTCAGCAAATACACGATGTTACCAAATGCTTCTCTCACAATCCTTACCCAAATGCACACAGACTCACAGTGTGATTTTAGACAAGCAACACTATCCTAGGAGTTGACCAAAACTCATTCACTACTCTGGAAGAGTTAATGGTACGGCACACAATCTACATATTTAAGTACACCACATCAGTGTCAAAGCATGACTCATTTAATCAACGCATAAGCAAAGACTGGATTCTAATCCTACTAAAACTTCACAACATGACAGGTTTTAAACCAGTTATCTGTCAGCAAATACATGATGTTATCAAATGCTTCTCTCACAGTGATCCCAAATACACACTAACTCACAGTGTGATTCTAGACAAGCACCACTATCCCTATGAGTTTACCAAAACTCATTCACTACAGTGCAAGTGGTAAGGGAACTGCACACAATCTACATATTTCACAACTGCAATTTACTGTCAATGCCTGACTCATATAATGAAAGCATAAGCCATAACTGTCTTCTAATGCTACTAAAACTTGACAACATGACATGTTTTACAACACTTATCTGTCAGCAAATACACAATTTTACCAAACACTTCTCTCACAGTGGTTCCCAAATACACACAGACTCACAGTGTGATTCTAGACAAACAACACTATCCCTAGCAGCTTACCAAAACTCATTCACTACAGTGGAAGTGGTAAGGGAACTGCACACAATCTACATATTTCACGACTGCACTTTAGTGTCAATGCCTGACTAATTTAATCAACGCATAAGCAAAGACTGGCTTCTAATGCTACTAAAACTTGACAACATGACAGGTTTTAAAACAGTTTTCTGTCAGCAAATACACAATGTTACCAAACGCTTCTGTCACAGTGGTTCCCAAATGCACACAGACTCACAGTGTGATTCTAGACAAGCACCAGTATTCCTAGGAGTTTACCAAAACTCATTCACTACACTGGAAGTGATAAGGGAACTGCACACAATCTACATATTTCACGACTGCACTTTAGTGTCAATGCCTGACTCATTTAATCAACACATAAGCAAAGACTGGCTTCTAATGCTACTAAAACTTGACAACATGACAAGTTTTAAAACAGTTTTCTGTCAGCAAATACACGATGTTACCAAACACTTCTCTCACAGTGGTTACCAAATACACACAGACTCACAGTGTGATTCTAGACAACCAACACTATCCCTAGCAGCTTTCCAAAACTCATTCACTACAGTGGAAGTGGTAAGAGAACTGCACACAATCTACATATTTCACAACTGCACTTTAGTGTCAATGCCTGACTCATTTAATCAACGCATAAGCAAAGACTGGCTTCTAATGCTACTAAAACTTGACAACATGACAAGTTTTAAAACAGTTTTCTGTCAGCAAATACACGATGTTACCAAACACTTCTCTCACAGTGGTTACCAAATACACACAGACTCACAGTGTGATTCTAGACAACCAACACTATCCCTAGCAGCTTTCCAAAACTCATTCACTACAGTGGAAGTGGTAAGAGAACTGCACACAATCTACATATTTCACAACTGCACTTTAGTGTCAATGCCTGACTCATTTAATCAACGCATAAGCAAAGACTGGCTTCTAATGCTACTAAAACTTGACAACATGACAAGTTTTAAAACAGTTTTCTGTCAGCAAATACACGATGTTACCAAACACTTCTCTCACAGTGGTTCCCAAATACACAAAGACTCACAGTGTGATTCTAGACAAGCACCAGTATCCCTAGGAGTTTACCAAAACTCATTCACTACACTGGAAGTGATAAGGGAACTGCACACAATCTACATATTTCACGACTGCAATTTACTGTCAATGCCTGCCTCATATAATGAAAGCATAAGCCATAACTGTCTTCTAATGCTACTAAAACTTGACAACATGACAGGTTTTAAAACAGTTATCTGTCAGCTAATACACAATGTTACCAAATGCTTCTCTCACAATCCTTACCCAAATGCACACAGACTCACAGTGTGATTTTAGAGAAGCAACACTATCCTAGGAGTTTACCAAAACTCATTCACTAGTCTGGAAGAGTTAATGGTACTGCACACAATCTACATATTTAAGTACAGCACATCAGTGTCAAAGCATGACTCATTTAATCAACATATAAGCAAAGACTGGATTCTAATGCTACTAAAACTTCACAACATGACAGATTTTAAAACAGTTATCTGTCAGCAAATACATGATGTTACCAAATGATTCTCTCACACTGATCCCAAATACACACTAACTCACAGTGTTATGTTATGTTATGTTATGTTATACATTTATTTTTATAGCGCACGGCTACTCCAAAGGAGTGTCCCGGTGCTTTATCGAGGCAGCTCAGAATAAAAAACATAACACCATACAGCGAACAACTGAAAAAAAGAACAGCAGAAATACTAAAGGTTAAAAAGCCAGGTCTTCAGGCTCTTCCTAAAGTGAAGCAAATTAAAAGAGGACCGTAGGGCCAAAGGGAGGGTGTTCCACAACTGAGGGGCCCTCAGACTAAAAGAGCGCCCTCCAGAGCGTGCCTTCCTAATTCGAGGAACCACAGCCAAGAACAGAGATTCGGATCGCAAGGATCTGGCAGGGCGATAGAAGGGGAGCCTGCGTTGGAGGTATTTTGCGCCCACACCAAAAAGCGCTTTATGCGCCAGCGTCAGAACTTTAAACATGATCCGCTTCCGGATGGGCAGCCAATGAAGCGACTGCAACAAACCGGAGGCTCCAACTCGCCTATGGAGGCCAAAAATAGCGCGAGCTGCAGCGTTCTGCACAGCCTGCAGCCGCTGAACAAGATAGTCCGGGAGACCACTGTACAGGACATTAGCATAGTCCAATCTGGAACCAACCAAGGCCTGTACAGTGATCTTTCTGTGCTCTTCCAAGAGCAGAGGCAAAAACCTCCGGAGCATCTTGAGTAGCCCGAAGCAAGTGCCCGTTAGACCACGAACATGTGGCACCAGTGTCAGGCTATTATCCATCTTTACACCCAAATTCTTTGCCACCAGCGAAGCCAGGGCAGGGGGACACATATCCAACGGCCACCAGGCCCGCCAATCAGGGTCGAGGGAGCAGCCAAAAAACAACACCTCCGATTTATCTGAATTGGCCTTAAGGCCATTCGACTGGAACCAGCTAAAGACCGACTCCAAGCAGCCCCGGATGTTCTCCCCATCAAAAGCCTGATCCTTCCCACACACGAAAAGCAGCTGCGTGTCATCGGCGTAGGAAACGATCTGGGCCCCAGAAGACTCCACCAGTGCTGCCAGAGGTGTCATAAAGATGTTAAAGAGAGTCGGGCTCAACACAGATCCCTGCGGAACACCGACTCCCAATGGCGGCATCTCGGCGGAGCTCGGAGAGGCCCAGACCGTTTGTCGGCGGCCCTCCAGGAAAGATGAAAACAAATCCAACACCGTCCCCCTCAGACCGATGTCATAAAGTCTGGCGAGAAGCATCTCGTGGGGGACGGTGTCAAAGGCCGCCGAGAGATCGAGCATGACAAGCATAGCGCGACCTCCAGAGTCCACCGTCTCCCTAATGATCTCAGACACCTCCAACAGTGCCGTCTCCGTACTTAAATTAGGACGGAAACCGGACTGTGAAGGGTGTAGCAGATCACTGGACTCAAGAAAGCTGGAAAGAACGCCGTGCACATGCTTCTCCGTGATCTTGGCCAGTGCCGGAAGGAGGGAGATCGGCCTGTAATTGGCCAATACCTCCGAGTCCAGCCCAGGCTTCTTGAGGAGGGGGATCACCATCGCCCTTTTCCAGGGCGATGGAACCTGCCCCTCCCTCAGAGACAAATTCACAAGTGGGTTGACCACAGGGTTGACCACAGTCGCCATCTTAGCCAGAAATTTGGCCGGGCAAGGATCTAATGGCGAACCCGACTTAAGATGGGCCAGAAGCGCCAAGGAAGCATCGGTGGAAATAGGTGGAAACTCTGCGAGGACCACAGCCTGTGAAGGCCGCCACACCGGTTCCACCACCACGCTCGCATGCACCACGGCTGAGCCCACTGCGAAAGAGTCCTGAATGGACTTAATCTTATCCGTGAAAAATCTGGCCAGGTTACAGACCCACAACTCAGATGGAACCCCTTGGGGCAGGTTGGATCTGGGGGCCATAAACTCCCTAACTACCGCAAAGATCTCCTTGCATGAGTTTGAGGCGGCCTCAATCCTCCTGGCCAAGAAAACCTTTTTTTCACGGAGAATGTCATAGTGGTAGGCTTTAACCCTTGACCTATAGGCCGCTCTGGCCTCCAGATCATAATGGAGGTGCCACGCCCTTTCTTCCACCTTGCATTGGCGACGAGTGGCCAGCAGTGCCTCAGTGAACCAGGGGGCCGAGACCCTCTTGATCATATTTCTCGGGGCCATAACTGGGGCAAGATCATCCAACCTCTCCGTCAACCACCCCTGTAGGGACTCAACGCTCTGCTCCAAGTTGCCTGATATAGGGCTCGGATGGTCCTCGGCCGCCTGACTTAACATCTCAGGTGTAACTCTATGCAGAGCCCTCCGCGCCGTGCCATGCTGTCTCGGCCCACTGCAAGGGGGTTTCTTGCTGGCTAATATCGAGAATCTGGCCAGCCTATGGTCAGTCCAAAGCACCGGAAGGAGCTCGATATCAAAGAGAGGGATTGAAGAGAAGACCTGGTCCAAGGTGTGTCCTTTATCATGAGTAGGGCATGTGAGAAAAGGGGCAAGGCCCAGAGAAGCCGTGATATCCTGCAGTTTATTGGCATCCGAATCACCGGCAACATCCATATGGACGTTAAAGTCTCCTGCCAGAAGAGAGTGCTGCGCACTCAAGACCAGCTCAGCAGTGGCGGCCTGGAGATCGTCGAAAAAGGATCCAACTGGGCCAGGGGATCTATACACCAACAGCCCTTTCAGGGCTTGCTGCGGGGACAGTCTGATGGTAAAAGCAAGGGATTCAGATCCTGCGATGGCGTTTAGAGGAAGAATAGAGCAGGAAACTGCTTTGTTCACTACCACCGCTACCCCCCCACCCCTGCCTTTGGCTCTATCTTGCCGGAAGATGTTATAATCCGGGGGAATCGCTGCCATGATGTCCGGATTAGACAGCTCCCCCAACCAGGTTTCGGTCAGCAGCAGGCAGAGTGGCTTTTCTTTCACAAGGAGATCAAAGATCTCGAGAGCATGCTTGCCTACCGATCTAGTATTGAGCAATAGGAAAAGATGTCTCACTCGATTCTCATCTCTCCCTTGTGAGGAAGCGGGGGCATAATTAGGCACCCAACCACACCCCGGGCAAAGCCGCTTACCCCTATAGCGTCCCGGGAACACGGATCGGCATGTACAGGAACATTTCCGCAATGTGAAAAGTTCCCTGGCAGAATAATAAATCATCTTGCCTAAGAACAAAATACCACCAGAGCCTACCGCCGCTCCGCCGCCTCCGAGACGCTGACGGACGCAGGCAAAGCGAAGGCCGATCCCGCTACGCTCTGGGGACTGGTTTAAATAGTGCTTCCAGGTGAGGGTCAAAGCGCACCACCAGGACACACAAGATGGCGCTCAAAGAGCGTCAATGCCCTTCCCAAAATGGCGGCCATTCAACCAACTCAGGGGAACCCCCGACCACCCCAGAACCGGGTCCGCTCGAGCAGCGGTGCTTCACAATTTAGTGTGCAGGTAAAGGGAGAGCCCAGTAAATACCTCTATTTTAAAAGCAGGGTCAAGCAAACAAAAGCGAACCGAAATGAAAAACGGGAATTTTAAAAGCAAACAGCCTCACCGCGCAGCGCAGTAAACTATAATGAGCTGCCAGCACCTGAGCGCTGAGACCTATCAAGGTCTGACACTAGAGGACCGCCTTAAATAGTGCCTCCAGGTGAGGGTCAAAGCGCACCACCAGGACACACAAGATGGCGCTCAAAGAGCGTCAATGCCCTTCCCAAAATGGCGGCCGTTCAACCAACTCGGGGGACACCCGACCACCCCAGAACCGGGTCCGCAGTGTGATTCTAGACAAGCACCACTATCCCTATGAGCTTACCAAAACTCATTCACTACAGTGCAAGTGGTAAGAGAACTGCACACAATATACATATTTCATGACTGCAATTTAGTGTCAATGCCTCACTCATTTAATGAAAGCATAAGCCATAACTGTCTTCTAATGCTACTAAATCTTGACAACCTGACTGGTTTTAAAACAGTTATCTGTCAGCAAATACACAATATTACCAAATGCTTCTCTCACAGTGGTTCCCAAATGCACACAGACTCACTGTGTGATTCTAGACAAACAACACTATCCCTTGCACTATACCAAAACACATTTCTTCATCTAGAAGTAGTACTACATTTTAGTATAGAAACATAACATAACTCATTTCACAAATTCATAAACAATGACTGCTTTCTAATTCTACCAAAATATAAAAACTGCACAGTTATCTGTCTACAAACACATGAAAAACACAAATGCCTATCACAGAATGGTTTCTACATGCACACACATTCTAGAGAAAAAAAGTACTCCCTACACTTTAGCAGGAAAAATACATTAGTCTGATTAAAATCAAAATAGTCTACATACATCCCCTCACAATTAAATAACTCATCTTTCAAGTTCTTTTGTAGATTAAGGAGTATATCAATCACTCACCATATTTTCTTTTACAGAATCTCTGCACTGTGCACCTTTCAGCAAAAGCAAAGAATGGAAAAGTTTCCCTTTCATTTTCCACACATATACATGTAAACATCAAATCACAATCCTTCGCACATAAACTCAACACACATTTCTATTGGTTAAACTTTTCAACCCTTTCCAACTGAAATACATTTCAACCCTTCCCCCAATCTGCCTTCTGCCTGTTACCATAGAAACAGGTCATGGAACACTGCACTGAGCTCACAGGTCACAAGTTCAGCACACAATGTTCCTGTACAAGACAGGAAGTGTGCTTGACTTTTCAACATATCAGCTTATCATATATAATGTTCCTTACAATCTGTTTTGTTAACCAATAACAATCATACCTTTAAAAAACAAAAATATACACCCTACCTTTCAGTGTAGAAAGTTGTTATACAACCAATGATTTATTTTCGTTTTTCAAAAAACTTTGCTGTGGATCCGCGTACCCACCGCGAGAGAATCCGTGCATCCATCGCGATAGGATGCGCGCACCGTGCGCGCATTTCGCCGCTTTTTTTTTTTTTAAAAAAAGGGGGGCCACAGGGTGTCCTTCTGGGACCCCCTAAGCAGATCTAGAGGGTCAGAGTATTTCCAGTCTGCCCCCTTTATATCTTTTACACACTTTTTCCCCTTCCATCTTCAGCCTCGCTTCTACCGAGGCAGAAAATGGCCGCCAACAGTTCCTGGTTTCGAATGTAGAGAGACGCTCGACAGCCAATTAGCATTCAGTGCGCGATCGGGAGGGTGTGCGCTCCGTTCGGGAAGGGTGCGCTTACGGTGCGGGTATGGTCCGCAGATCCTCCGAGGCCATAAATATCACTAACTTTTTTACCCTCATTTTCTCAGGAACTACTGAACAGATTCACACCAAATATGCAAAAGGCACGATTCCAAACTGAGGAATACCTCTTTGCCAAATTTG
This sequence comes from Triturus cristatus, assembly GCF_964204655.1. Lineage (NCBI taxonomy): Eukaryota > Metazoa > Chordata > Amphibia > Caudata > Salamandridae > Triturus > Triturus cristatus. Next base: position 338,024,923 of record NC_140594.1, read on the forward strand.
GTGTCATTCCGTTCAGCGGTTCGGGCTGTAGCTGCGACAACAGATCCTATGGGAAATTGCATGGGGAAAACGCGTTTTGGGACCCCCCTTTTTTCTCGGCCCCCGCTTCACGGATCACTGCATAACTTTCAGGGTCGGAGCGGAGAGGAGCTGGCCAAATGTTTGAAGAATTTCGCAAAGATTCGTCAAACGGAGCCAAAGATATTCCCAATAGAATGTTGCGGATTTCCTATGGAAAATCGGTCCTAACTATAACTATCTACTGGCGACCGCCAGTAGAATATATATATATATATATATATATATATATATATATATAATCACTGAAAAAAACATAGGTTTCATGCATGTTATAGTTAGGAATTGGCATTTAAAAAACCTTTGAAATTCACTGAAAAAACCACAGGTTTCAGGGGCTTTATAGTTAGGAATTGGCATTTAGAAAACCTTAAAAATTCGCTGAAAAAAACATAGGTTTCAGGGGCGTTATAGTTAGCTGGACATTTTCCTCATACAAAACCCTAGAAATTCCCCTATTATAGTTAGTTCAGCTAACTATAACTCGTGCCCCCGCAATGCACTGCTGATGACGTCACATATTACATCACTCATGACATGGTCAGTGACATCACTGATGACATCACTGATGACATCTCAAATGACATCACTGATGACATCACTGATGACATCATCCAGTGAGTATGTGTTTCTGTAAAGTTTTAATTTGTTTACTATATATAGGGAAAGGTCTGTTGAAGAATGAGTGGGCGTACAAGTGTGTGAATGTTGATTTTCTAGGTGCGTAACTGACTCTAGAAGTGAGTCATTGAACTGTGTGAATGTCTGTATGTGTCTGTGTGTTGGTGTATAAGTGGCTGCATGGTTTTGTGAATAGCTATATGAGTGTCTACATGGGTTATTGAATGGTTGTCTGAGTATTTGTATGGGTTCCTGAGTGTTTGTGTGGGTAAGGTGTGTGTGACTCTGTGCATAGATGTGTGAGTGGGTGATTCTATGGGTGCATGGTTTTAAGAGTGCAACTGTGATGGACTGTATGGTTGGGTGAGTGTATGCATGGGTGTGTTAGTGATTGAATGTATATCTCAGTTGTACATGTGTCAGTAACTACATATGTGAAACGCAGTGTATATGTGTGTAAGAGTATATAACTATCTATATGTGAGAGTGTGTAATTGCGGGAGTGGCTGTATGGATGAGTGCGTGCTTGTATCAGTAATTGTATAAGAGCGTCATAATTTGTTGGTATTTTTATCAGTAAGTGAACTTGAGTGTGTTTAACTGTATAGGTGAGTAAATTGGACTGTGATTAATTATTTGCATGACTGACTAGGTGTGTCAGTACCTCAATGGATGATTGGCGGTGTGTGAGTGTCTATATAGGTGTATAAATGCATATAATCATCCTGTACATAGTGACTGTAAGCATGAGTGACTGTACAAGTGAGTGAGTGGAGATGTATGTAGACCTAAGAGTCAATGAGTGGGTATGTAGTTATTGGTATTGGAGTATCTATGGTTTTCAAAATGGCCGTCTGAAATTTTGAGCTGGTGTATCAAAGGTTATATTAGGGTGTGAGAAGATGCACTAATTTATCACATGGATGACGTCATCAGTGATGTCATCAGTGATGTCACTGACCATGTCATGAGTGATGTAATATGTGACGTCATCAGCAGTGCATTGCGGGGGCGCGAGTTATAGTTAGCTGAACTAACTATAACAGGGTAATTTCTAGGGTTTTGTACCAGGAAAATGTCCAGCTAACTATAACGCCCCTGAAACCTATGGTTTTTTCAGTGAATTTCTAAGGTATTTTAAATGCCAATTCCTAACGATAACGCCCCTGAAACCTTTGGTTTTTTCAGTGAATTTCAAAGGTTTTTTAAATGCCAATTCCTAACTATAACGTGCATGAAACCTATGGTTTTTTCAGTGAATTTCAAAGGTTTTTTAAATACTAATTCCTATCTATAACTTATCTCTAAAGATATCATGTTTAATGATTTTCATTGGATTTCTATATTTTTCAAATTCAGTGTGTCAATTTCATTAATTATTTTTTTTTTAAATTCCTTTTTAACACTATTTTTTTAACCTATTTTTTCATTTAAATCTTTTCTAAATTAAAAATATAATATTTGTTTTTATTGAGTTTTTCAAACATATTTTTTTATATTTTTAAAGATTTTTTAACTATATGTTCAAAACTTTATTTTATATATTTTTTCCCATGTTTTTGAATCCGCGCACCCTATGCGCACCGTTCTCGATTCCTACGCGATAGCATCTGCGCATGTTATGCGTTGGGGACGTGTTTAGTGCGCGATCGCAATGCGACCGGTACGCGACTCCCAGCCTATACGCGACACGTTCGATGTACGTAACGTGACGTTTACGCGCTTCCGCGATGCGTCACCTGCGTCTATGACGCGGTAGGTGCGCGGATCTCACGAAATATTTAACATTTAAAAAAACATATATATGTATTTCATGTGAATATTAATTGAAGACAAACTCTAAACTAGTCTTAAAAGTAATATATTTTTACATCTAATCCTATATTTTTTTTTTATTCAGTTTCGCGGATGCGTACTGGGTGCGTGATGCGTAAGCGCAGGGTGCGCGTATCCCATGTGACTTGCAAAAAAAGAGATTTGATTGGTTCATTACACTTCCTGTTCTAACTATTGAAAGACCCCACCCAATTCAATCATTCTTCTTTCACCTTCTTTGGAGGAGCATCTCTTTGCAGACAAGAAGATTTTTGGGACTAAGATAACACTTAGCTCTAACTTTTTTGCCCTAACAATGGCTTCAGGGCAGCAGGCATCACCTGCATCTCCTCATACAGCTGAGGATTAATTTTTGGAGGAGGCACCACCCACACCACGTTTTTCTTCAGTGGTGTGGAAATATTTTACTTTTCCCGAAGGGCAAACGAAGACCAATGCGACCTTGGTCACGTGCAAGATTTGCAAAAGAGTGCTGTCGCGAGGGGATCCTAACAAGAAATACTCGTGCGGCACGGCAAGTATGATGAAGCACCTAAGCACCCTTCATCCGAACAATCTTGTACGAGAAGAGTACAAACGGATGAGAAACACTCCTGCTCCTGCTCCTTCCACCTCATCGCAGCCGAGCACTTCAAGAGTGCATCCATCAGCCAAAAACTAGGACATCCGTCCTCAATTTCAATATTTAAAAGTGCTCTGCACTAAGTGCAATGTGACTTTGTGCTACAGTGAGCAGTCGATCGATCTGATCTGTCGCCGGCAAGAAAGTCACATTTGCTAGGTTTTTTTTTATTTTATTTTTGTTCCCTGAAGTTCATTTTTTGGTTCCTCCTGTTTTGTTTTTTGTTTTTCCAGAAAAACCCAAAAAATCACAAAATTGTTAGAAAAACCAACAAAAAAAATATAAAAGAAGAAAGAAGAAAAAAAAAGTTCTTCTAAGAACTAACTTTCCTGGTTTAAAAAAAGAGCTTCATTTATTTGTTAGTGTGTGAAAGTTTAGATGAATGTATGTGTAGTATGTAATTGACTGAATGAATGCATTAGTAGCGTATGGTGAATGTGCAGAACTATGAGGAAGTGCTGCAGCATCACACGGTAACCTCTTTAACTGCAGTGTGCTGTAGTACTTCCAAAGCACAGGGATGCAACATATGTACATAAATATGTTGTAAATCTATGCTTCTCTCTGCACGGCAGCTTAAACTGCAGCCATGTGGTGACACATGCACCCTTGCACCATAGTGCAAGGATATCTGTGTCATGTGCTGTTTGTTTTTGTGCAGGAAGACACACCTTCCTGCACAAAAACAATCAGTAAAGGCATTTTTCTCCTTCAAAGTATGCTGAGCATTGTAGCATGAATTGAAGATATAAAAATGTGGAGAAATAAAAACAATTCTCCTTGTTGTGCTTTCCTACACCAATTTTAGAATGGTACAGCATTCACAAAAATATCGAGATTTATGATTTCTGATAAATCTAGACATGTGTTTTGTGTTATGATTATTCAGTGCAATCATGCACAACAACACTTATAGAACACCCTTTCAACGCAAAGTGGTGTGCCTAATGAGGTTGTATTTACACGGAGTATAAAAAGTACACAGAGTGCCTTTTCCTCTCTTTGTAAATATGAAAGAGTGTCTTGCACAATAACTATGTTACAAAAAGTGACATATTTCCGGTTTTAAAATTCCTTGCGAATGATAGAAGGTAAGCACAGAGTTTTGTCTGCAAAGATGTTGAAAGAAGAATGATTGAAATGATTGTGGTCCTTCAATAGGTACAATGGGAAATATTATGAACACCTCAAATCTCTTGTTTTGCAGGTCACATGATATCTGATTATGGTCAGATTTCAAATCTACATAGGTATAAACAGAGTGTTTTTAGAAACGTGTTTCAACTTTGTAGCTTCTTGCAGACCTCCTCATTCTGCATATTGAGACTTAGTTAAACTTACCTTCACAGTAATAGGAATAAAAAATGGTATACATTTTTTTCAGATTTTCATTGCAATCTAAATTCATATAAATTGCTTATTTTAAAATTTGGATCTGTGAAAGAAAAGGAAAAAAAAATTATAACATGTAATAATACATTTTTTACAACACAGCATAATTTCCACAAAGTAATTTGTTTGCCTTTTTTGCTGTTCTCAGAATATATTGAATTTCACCAAAAAAATAGTGATTTCAATCGTACTCATCACTTAACAGCGGGCAAAAAAAAACAATCAGAAAGATTGTTAAAAAAACAACAACAAGCTATTCTCAGCAAAATACCACAAGATACAAATCACAGATATATAAAATGCTTACGGCTAACAAAATTTTATAAGTTTAACTTACAAAAACTGTAAGTGTTGCCGCTTTAAAATATTCACCGAATCTGAGGATACATTTTTGGAGATGGCACCTGACCACGCCCACAACGTTTTTCTTCAGTGGTGTGGACATTTTTTACTTTTCCCGAGGGGCAAACAAAGACCAATGCCACCTTGGTCACGTGCAAGATTTGCAAAAGAGTTCTGTCGCGAGGGGATCCTAACAAGAAATACTCGTATGGCACGGCAAGTATGATGAAACACCTAAGGACCCTTCATCCGAACAATCTTGCACAAGAAGAGTGCAAACGGATGAGAAACACTCCTGCTCCTGCGCCTTTCTGAGTTTCTTTTCTGTTTCTTTTTTTTTCTGGCATGAGTTCTCTATTTTTACGTTGAAAAACAGTATCTGTAAAAAAGAATCACAAATAAATGTATATTAATAACTTTCAAATTTATACTATTCCATTACTGTACAAACACATTTTATATAAAAACTGACTAAGAAACTAAAGCCCTGAACCACAAGTGTGACGATGGTTCAAACACTAAATGCATAGTGCATACTACTTTGAAGCAGTTCATGCCCTAAAGCCTACCTCACTAAAAGACTACATGCTAACTGACTGAATGATTACAGTACTATAAGGAGACACACTGGGTGAGTGACAGGGTGTTTGCTAGAAGTGTATGAATACTGATTGGGGAATTGAAGGTGTGAAAGACAACTGTGTAGGTGATTAGAGGACTGCATCCATAGTGAATAGGCATTTGAAGCAGTCTATGTGCTAAGGCCTGGCTCACTGCATGAGTACTTGGGTACTGGCGGAATGATTAGAATACAGCAAGGAGAGTGCCTGGGTGAATTTATAAGTGGTTGGCTTTTGACACAGTGAATGGATAAAGTACTTGGTACTGAATGGGTCACTAGAGGAGTGTAAAGGGAGTGACAGGATGTTTGCTGGACTGTATGGATATTGACCAGGGAATTGAAGGTGTGAAAGACAAGTGTATTGTATGTTAGAAGACTGCATGCATACTGCATAGACATTTGAAGCAATCTATGTGGTAATGTATGGTTCACAACATGAGTGCTTGGAAACTGACTAAATCATCAGACTACTGCTAGGACAGTGCCTGGGTAAAACTTTTACATTTTCAGTTCTGGCACTGTGAAGAGAATAGTACATGGTACTGCACTTTAGTGTCAAACCCTGACTCATTTTATCAATACATAAGCAAAGAATAGCTTCTAAAGCTACTAAAACTTGACAACATGACCGGTTTTAAAACAGTTATCTGTCAGCAAATACACAATGTTACCAAATGCTTCTATCACAATCCTTACCCAAATGCACACAGACTCACAGTGTGATTTTAGACAAGCGACACTATCCTAGGAGTTTACCAAAACTCTTTCACTAGTCTAAAAGATGTAAGGGTACTGCACACAATCTACATATTTAAGTACAGCACATTCGTTTCAAAGCATGACTTATTTAATCAATGCATAAGCAAAGACTGGCTTCTAATGCTACTAAAACTTGACAACATGACAGGTTTTAAAAGAGTTATCTGCCAGAAAATACACAATGTTACCAAATGCTTCTCTCACAGTGGTTCCCAAATGCACACAGACTCACAGTGTGATTCTAGACAACAACCACTATCCCTAGGAGTTTACCAAAAATCATTCCCTACTTTGGAAGTGGTAAGGGAACTGCACACAATCTACATATTTCAGGACTGCACTTTTGTGTCAAAGCCTAACTCATTTAATCGACGCATAAGCAAAGACTGGCTTCTAATGCTACTAAAACTTGACAACATGACAGGTTTTAAAAAAGTTATCTGTCAGAAAATACACCATGTTACCAAATGCTTCTCTCACAGTGGTTCCCAAATGCACACAGACTCACAGTGTGATTCTAGACAAACACCACTATCCCTAGGAGTTTACCAAAACTCATTCACTACAGTGGAAGTGATAAGGGAACTGCACACAATCTACCTATTTCAGGACTGCACTTTTGTGTCAAAGCCTGACTCATTTAATCAAAGCATAAGCAAAAACTGCCTTCTAATGCTACTAAAACTTGACAGACAAGACAGGTTTTAAAACAGTTATCTCTCAACAAATACACAATGTTACCAAATACTTCTCTCACAATGGTTCCTAACTGCACACAGACTCACAGTGTGATTCTAGACAAGCAACACTATCCCTAGCAGCTTACAAAAACTCATTCACTACTGTGCAAGGGGTAAGGAGACTACACACAATCCACATATTAAAGTACAGCACATTAGTGTCAAAGCATGACTTATTTTATCAATGCATATGCAAAGACTGGCTTCTAATGCTACTAAAACTTGACAACATGACAGGTTTTAAAACAGTTATCTGTCAGCAAATACACAATGTTACCAAATGCTTCTCTCACAGTGGTTCCCAAATGCACTCATACTCACTGTGTGATTCTGGACAAACAACACTATCCCTTGCCCTATACCAAAACACATTTCTTCATCTAGAAGGAGTACTACATTTTAGTAAAGAAACATAACTCATTTCACAAATTCATAAACACTGACTGGTTTCTAATTCTACCAAAATATAAAAACAACACAGTTATCTGTCTGCAAACACATGAAAAACACAAATGCTTATCACAGAATGGTTTCTACATGCACACACACTGGCAATATGATTTTAGAGAAAAAATCTAAATAGCCTACATACATCCCCTCACAATTAAATAACTCACCTTTCAAGTTGTTTTGTAGATTAAGAAGTATATCAGTCACACACCAGATTTTCTTATACAGAATCTCTGCACTGTGCACCTCTCAGCAAAAACAAAGAATGGCAAAGTTTTCCTTTCATTTTCCACACATATACATGTAAACATCAAATCACAATCCTTCACACATAAATTCAACACACATTTCTATTGGTTAAACATTTCAACCCTTTCCAAATGAAATACATTTCAACCCTTCCCCCAATCTGCCTTCTGCCTGTTACCATAGAAACAGGTCATGGAACACTGTACTGAGCACACAGGTCACAAGTTCAGCACACAATGTTGCTAAACAAGACAGCAAGTGTGCTTGACTTTTTAACATATCAGCTTATCATATATAATGTTCCTTACAATCAGTTTTTGTTAATCAATAAGAATCATGCGTTTAAAAAACAGAAATATACACCCTACCTTTCAGTGTAGAAAGTTGTCATACAACCAATGATTTCTTGTCTTTTTTCAATTTTTTTTTCCTTGGATCCACGCACCCAACGCGAGAGGATCCGTGCACCAAACGCGATAGAATTGGCGCACCCTGCGCTCATTTCGCCGTTTTTTTTTTTTTTAAAAGGGGGCCCCAGGGGGTCCTTCTGGGACCCCCTAAGCACCTCTAGAGGGTCAGAGTATTTCCACTCTGCCCCCCTTTATATGTTTTACACACTTATTCCCCTTGCTTCTTCAGCCTCGCTTCTACCGAGGCAGAAAATGGCCGCCAACAGTTCCTGGTTTCGAATGTAGACAGACACTCGACAGCCAATTAGCATTAAGTGCGCGATCGGGAAGGTGCGCGCTCGGTTCGGGGAGGGTGCGCTTACGGTGCGGGTAGGGTGCACAGATCCTCCGGGGCCATAGATATATAAGTACTTTTAACTCTAATTTTCACAGGAACTACTGAACAGATTTACACCATTTAAGCAAAAGGCACGAGACTGAACTGAGGACTACCTCTTTGCCAAATTTGGTGTCATTCCGTTCAGCAGTGCGGGCTGTAGCTGCGACAACAGATCCTATGGGAAATTGCATGGGGAAAACGCGTTTTGGGACCCCTCTTTTTTCTCAGCCCCCGCTTGACGAATCACCACGAAACTTACAGGGTCGGAGCGGAGCGGAGCTGGCCAAAATTTTTGAAAAGTTCGCGAAGATTCGTCAACCGGCGCCAGACTTATTGTTAATAGAATGTTGCAGATTTCCTATGGAAAATAGGTCCTAACTATAACTATCTACTGGCGGTCATTTTTATATAATTTTAAAATTATAAAATAAATTAAAATTAACATTTTACCTATTTTTTAAAGTAAATATACATATATATTAATTATTATGTATGTATGTGTGTTGAATTTTTTTAATTACGTTTATTTGTTATAATTGTTAAAATGTATAATTAATCTAATTTATTTTTTAACATTAATTTATTATTTGATATATTTAATAATTATTATTTTATTTTATATATATAGAAAAATCAATATTTTGTACAACTATATTTTTGACCTCAATATTTTTTTCGATATTTTTGTACTTCCCTGTTTAAGTATAGGGAGTCAATATTTTTTGCATTCTATATTTTTATCTCAATATTTTTTACATCTATATTGTTGAGGTCAATATTCTGTGAGTGAACCGCTTGTAAATATGCTGAATTGTATCCTTCACACATGTTGTGACATCTCACTGCCTGTCAAGGTCCCAGAGTCTGCAGACACCAAAGTTTCATTTGTACACTGTGTATAACGTAGTGGCTACACAGATTAGCCATTGTTGTCACCTTTCCTGTTTCATGGTGACAGAGAACACACATCAGGCAATTAAAGGTGCATTTATTTACATGTGCAAAACAGACTTAACCACACTGAGCCAGGTCATTTGACAACAACCCTAAATGATGTATTTAGCCAGTGGATGAACAAAGTCCTTGTGGGGAACATGTCAAGAGACATGTAGAAGAATTGCAAAATATCAGTCAGGAGGATGATTGCAGTGTCATTAGGGACGAATGGCCACATTAATAGTCCACAAATGTCCAAGTTGAACATGGCAAAGTCAAGATGAGGACAGTAATAGATGATGTTGCCAGTCATGATTATAAGAACCCGGCTAAGTAGAAACTGGGAATTTGACACAGATGAATGCTATTGCATGGTCCTCTTTTGCAAAGATGTGCCATCCACATTTTCCTCCTTGGATGTGTGCAGTGTCTCCAGTGATGGTGTTGTGGTACATGAGGCAGGGGAGGAATATACAGACCAGTTAGGGGTAGAAGATGTGGATGCCGTAGCTGAAATAGCATTTGTGTGTGCTAACACATTAGGCATCACTGCAGCGAGGCAGATCTGCTGGTTTTGCTACACAGTAGCACCGTCGCAGTGGTAGGCAGCCATGGCAGCCATGTGGGAAGCCTGCTTCAGCTCCGTGGTCTCCAAGATTTTTCACATTGCCCGCATGTATCCAACCCCGCCTGCACCTGATCTGCCATCTCTTGCTGTGCTCCTACTGCAAGCTGTTGGAAGGTGACCTCTGGGACATCAGAGTCCAGGGGTGTGGTTGTGGTGGTCGGTGGCGCCTGGAGGTTATTTGGTGGGGCAATTAAAGACGCCATGACGCTGCGGACCCTCAATGGGTCTTAATATGGTGTTCCTATGGATTCCAGAATCTCTTGGAGAGTGTCTTGGTTGATGGTTGAAAGGTTTTCTTCATAACCACCATCATCGCTGATGTCTGCGACTGTGTGCTGACCCGGAGGTAAGGTTTCATTCTCTGCAATGGAAAGGGAAAATCCTATTGTTGCAGTCTGTTAAATGTAGATATGTTAAGTATTTAAAATTCAAAGTGCATGACACTTTTCATTCTTCTGAGTTACATGGTACACCTGCTACACAAAGTTGTGTATGCCAGTGTACACTGTCCTTGTATGTTCAATGACAAGAGTTCAGGATTAAGACATTAGCACTGTGTGGCAACACTAAGGGGCATTTTGCAATCCCCTATTGCCACTGGTATCTCACTTTTTCTGAGGTTCCTGTAGAAATTGGGGCTCTGCCTTTTTTTTCAAGGTGGCGTTCAGCCACTTAACATGTCTTAATGCCTCCTTGTAAATAAGGCCTCCTTTCACACCACACTGGCTAGCCTGGCTGAAGAGGGGTGAAACCCCGAACCCGGTCCTAGGATGCTTGTTTCCAGTTCAGGGAGGACCTGGCTTTGTAGTTTGGGCTGGACTGTACCCATGAGGCAAAGGGTCAAGCCTGATTTGCATATGGCTGGGTTCAAACTGTAACGGCATGGTGAGCAAAAAAACAATGGATTTAGGCCCAGAGCTCTGGACTGGGGTGAATGTATGACATTTTTCTGCATTCTGTCCATCAACTGTTGTTTTTGCATAAATGAAGTGAGTGCATTAATTAAGACCAGGGAAAACCTGGTCTTAACATGGGGAAAAAAGTTGGGATGCGTCATTAATTATAGTTTTTGATGTTTTGATGTGTGTTGCTTTGTGCAGCACACATGGAATCAGGAACAATACCATGAATGATTGTTTATGTGCAGGGAGGGGTACCTTCCTGCACATAAACAATCATTCCCTCAATGCAGACACCCTTGCACTATGGTGCCTGTACTAGGCAGCTGATTTTAGCACCAGCGATAGGGAAAACACAGGAGGGAGCTGCATCATTGAAAATACTGGCATCCCTGCGTTTTCAGAAATTCAAAGCGTGGTGTTAGCAATGTTATCTTAATGCCACGCTTCACCATACTGCAGTAAATATGCCCTAAGTGGATACAGCCTACCCCAGTCATCAAATGCAGCTCAGTACCTGATGCAATCACAGTGACTAGATTGCCTGAGAGATGCCTATAAGGTCACTGGAGACCCTCTGGAACGACCTCATAGCAAAACAATGAAGAGCAGCAAGGATATTGAGATAGGCTGGAATTGGCATGGAAGTGAGAGGTCACAGAGTTAAATTCCTGCTCCCACTCACAAACAACCTCCAAGATGACATCTGGGGATAACATCATCTTGGCTGGACATCCCAAATAGGTTAATTATTTGTCTGAAAATCCTCTCTACTCTCCTCCTCCTCAACTTTTCTTGCCGCATGGCAAGAGGCAGAGCAACAAACACCTTCAGCAACATGTTGAAAGGTTTGCATGTGCTAGCCCTGCTTTTATGTTTGCTGCAGGGCTGGGATTGGCTGTTGTGCTTTAGTATTTGGGCTGGAGCAGGGTGGAGAGGAAGACAAGCACTTTTACAGGTGTTTAGCATTGAATACAATGACCATCCAGCCCTGATACAGAGATTCCAGCTCGGATGGGGAGATTCCGGCCCGGATGTGGCGATTCCGGGCCGGGTGCAGAGATTCCGGCCTTGGTGCAGAGATTTTGCCTTGAGCGCAGAGATTCCAGCCCAAGTCTGAAATGACTTCTATGAATACCAAAAGTTGTAAATGTCTTCTGTGAATACCAAAAGTCATAAAGTTAGACTTTTCGCTCAGATTACCTTTGTGAATTTGCTCTAACGAAATCTAACAGCATGGGAAATTGGTGTAACCCCCAAGGTGTGGTTTCAGTTCTGTCCAGAGGTTTTTAATCCTTTCGGCTTTGTTCCAAGGGACGTCTACTTTGCAATGTATTTTGCAACCATATTCATGCTGGTGGTTCCAGACTGGACTTTACATGCTAGAGGGCCTGTTGGACAAAGCACCTGTTCATCCAGAAACTCTGCAATTTACAAAATGTTTAATTCTGCCTCATAATAGGGCTTTTGAAATCCTTTCTAAATTGCAAATTGGAGTGGGCGTGACAGGGGTGTCCTCCTCCTATTTGCGACTTTGAAAGGAATGTTTTAATGGTTTGTGACTGCGTGGGTTGTAAATTGCTACCTCCCTACTTAATACTCATTAATCCAATCGGTTTATGGCTCCCTGCCAATAGACGATATGTGATGCCATTTATTAGCACGTAGATTGCATGGCAAAATGCATTCAGATTTACAAAACAGCCAGTGTGGTAATTGCACATCCCTAATTTACAGATGAGAATGATGCATCAGGTCTATAGTTCCTTCGTGACCCAGACTTTGTAACAAACTTTCTAAGCCTTCTCCATCTACCATATTCCATGCTTCTGAACTCTGACGCCCTAACCCTTATTTTAATGCTTCAGGGCTGCCTGTGACCAATAGTGTGAACATTCTCTAGAGAACCTTGTCCTGGTAGACCTTTTAGGAATCGCTGTAGATTTTGATGACTGTTTCTGGGCTCTAGGGACCTGACACATCCACTGACCTGCCTGGTCAGCTTGACTTGGCTAGTGGTTGGTGCAGAATGTTCACCTTCTGCCTTCTTTTCCTACCTCCTTACTTATCTTCCTTTCATTTTTTTCATTAGAGGCTAGTCCTGCAGGAGTATCAATGTATCCTTTGTAACAATATCTGTACATCTTCTCCTCTTCAATTCCATTTCCATCTATAGAGCTCCTTTTGTGTGTTGCCTGATGGACAGAGTTGGTTTTAAAAGGCCTCTTCTTCCTTTCCACTGCCTAACCTGTCAGTATTCCTGGTCCTTTTTTTCTGGCAAAAAAAGAATCTCAGGGAAGGGTTCATCTGCTGTAGAAGTCTCAATCCTCATTTCCAACTCTGGTGTGTATGTTCCCACAAACAGAGGCGCACATCTTGCACTATCCTATAGTCCTAGTTCTTTTGCTATCCTTCTTTGTGTGTTTGTGCCCTGTTTAAGTGACCATAGCTCTAACACCAGCCACTCACAAGGTCCTTATCTCCATTAGGAGATAAATAAAAAACACCACTATCCACCTCTTGCTTGCTGGATTCAAGAGATTATTGGATTAATGTATTTTCCTTCAGAGTTCATTCCATACTTGTACTATTATATTTAAAGCCTCCTTCTCTGTTTCACAGTTAGAGTATATCATCAGGGCTTTGAATTGGTCTTTTGAAACTACCTTCAGGACCTACTGCCAGAAGCTGGTGGAGTACATGACTCACAGAGTTCTGACAGGGCTATGAACATGTATGTTTCTCTGCATATTTGTCATGTATTAAAATTAGGATTTTTCGTGCTGTAGTGCAGATGAAATCTTCAATGTTATTACAGATAATTGGACAAGTGAAGGTACCGTCTTCCAGGTTTGGCTGTTTTTATTTTTTATTTTCATTGTTATATAGAATGTGTTTTCCTTAGTTGTGCTTTATGTCCACGCTGTTTCCTCTCCAGACAAGTATTCTTCTTGTACAGGTCCTTTAAAGCTTATCTGTGGACAGCTGAACTGTTCCTTGGCAGCACATCTCTGCCTGCATTTGCCAACCTGAATTTTCCTCTCTTTCCTTGATGGATGTTTCTTATTTGATATGCCTTATTCACATTGGTCGCCTAATTCAAATTAAATGTAATTAGCTGCAAGTTAATTGTTCTTTAAATTGCCTGAAATTAAAAGAGTACATTGCTGCATGTGGATGGCTCATATGGGCACACTGCAGTGACATCATATCGTGCTTGTAATCATTTCTTTATTGCTGCTGCTGCTGATACAGTAAGATAGGGATTTTGCATGTTACCCTCTCCTCATTGTCTCTAATAAAATCTTAGATTTTCTCTGTGCTAAAGCTACAGTTTGGATCAACTTAGATTGATGATGTATCATTACAAGTGTACAGCGACTCACCCATAAGTAATGGTGCACGGTATTTATATGGTTGGGGAGGGAAAGGATACAATCAGGTTACTCAGTGATCAATGAGGCGAAAAGTTCAATATCCAATACTTCATATTCTCTCATTATGTTCCTAAGTAAGGCTTGATGTTGATTAAAGGGGATCCAGAAATTGGCCACTGATTGATTCTCTAGCACAAGGCTGCCTCTGATCTTCTTGATTTTTCTAACAACATAAAAGTAGGTTGTTCACATTGAATTTAGGCACCACAAATAACCTTTAGGAGTTCTTTGGAAAACGCCTAAACACTGAAAAGTGCTGTAATGGAATGGCTTATTATACTTTAAGACCCATAATCATATCTTCTTTAGTATTTTCCTAGTCAGATTCCACTGTCTGGGGCAGAAGCCTGTTTCCAGTCCAACTTGATGGGTAGTCTTTCATAATAATGTTTTAATTGTTTTTAATAATAAAACCACATATTAACTTTGTCAACACACCCAAACGAGCTAGCAGGATTATAGCACTAGAAAACACCATTTTGAAATTAAAGAGTTAGATCACCAGAAATCACCAGTAAATACAAAAAAACCTTTATTTAGCTACCAATGCCTGAAAGGTGGAATATGAAAGCAGAGAGACAGTAAATGCAGCATAAAAGTTGCCCAATTATCTCTTACAGTGCTCTTCTCTCCTCTAGAGCGGCGGCAAGATCAAATAAGATATGTACCACATATTCTCTTTGGATCCCCTCCTTTGTGAACTCCATCAGAGCATACACTTCTTTATTCTTGTCTCTGACCTTTTTACGGAATACTCCGAAGGTTAATAACAGGAAAAAGAAATAGCATGCAACTTCGTATTGCAGTTACATTTCATAGAAAGCAGGACCCTTTTGAACCTTTCCACGTTTTCACTTTAAGCCTTTGTCCGTGCCACATTAAGGCCCTAATTACAAGTCTGGTGGTCCAAGGACTGCCAGACTTGTGGTGGAGTGGCAGTGGCGGTCCATCCACCACCGCACCGCTGGTCCGACCTACCCATTATGGGTTGGGCAGTCAGATCACCCTGGGACCGCCAATGCCGCCAGGGTGCTGCGGTTCCCTGGAGGTGTTGTGGCGGTCAGAGGCTGCAATATGCTTGGTGGTACCACTGTGTTGCATATTAAGTTTCCTCTGAGCCATGTAAACCATGGGGGAGAGGAAAGGACGAGTCTCCTCCCCTTGTGCATGCACACAGAGGGGCATAACATGGACGTTTGTGTCCATGCCATGCAGGAACCTTGTGAGGCATTCCCATTGTGGTGCCTTTTTCAAAGGCACCACTCGCCTTTAAGAGAGGCACTGCCCATGAACGCCACGCTGCCCGCTACCAGACTATAAGTAATTCATAATCTGGCAGCAGCGAGTCTCTTTGGTGAAGGGGCGTGGGGGTGGAGTACCGCCCGCGCCTCTGAAACTCGTAATCGGGCCCAAAGTGTCTTGGAAGAGGAAAGTAAAGTGCCTCACAGCAGTAGGTATATGTAAAATATCCTGTCAGCAAATGAAAAAGAATTCATTTTCCTATTCTTTGCAATTTATGGAGGAGGGATCCATAATTGTATGAAATTAGGATGGACTGGTCCACAGTCTTGATGTCAATTGTGACAGATTTCCCACACGGTCCAAATAAGCTAACCCACAAGTAGCCAAAACCACAAAGCAGACACAAAAAGAAACCTAAGTCCACTACAGATTTAAGGCAAACATTTAAAAAGCAAAAGGGTACAAATGAAGACAATCACATGTGAAGATCACAATGTGTTTAATTTCATTGAATGTGATAAAAGGAAAAGTCCTCTATGTGGTTTACCAGGACATAGGCACCCTGTGCGACTGACTAGAGAGTGAACATGGTGCGATTGAAATTGATAGATGGACCCATTGAAGGTTTGCACCTCTTGATTTAGACACTTTGATTAGGGAAAAAACATTTATCTTGAAATCATGAAAGCTTTAGCATGTCACAGTGCCACAAACCCAACTACACTGATCATGTTCTTCCACAGAAGCCTGGTGCTTCTTTCAAACACTCTTAGAAGGAAAAATAGTTCATTTTGTATTGGCCAACACTGAGCTTTTTTGGGGTTGATTTCATATGTAACTTGTGTTGTCCAGATGATTTTCTTGTGTTATGATTCCGACAACACTACCAAGCTGGAAAAATCCTCAAATATTAAGGACTTGTTGCTCAGTCTTCAGTCTTTTTTTATAATTTGCTGAAAGACTCCCTCATCTTTTCTATAGTTCCACTTTGTCCATTTCTAGGCAACCTATTTCTTTTTCCAGGAGCCTTAGGCATCCACCAGCCACAGGGGGAAGTGCAGCAAGGCAAAAAGGACTGTCAGGTAAGACAGGCACCCCCATTTAGCCTGCAAGAAAGTGCTCAAGGGCAAATTGAAGATAGAGCAGGTGACAGCTCTCTGTATTAGCTATTTTATCAGAATATCGAAGGGAAAATATTGTGTGACACAAATATTGTTGCAGAAATATAGAGTACAAAAATATTTGTAGGAATGTTTCTGTTGGTAAGCAAGTTTTGCTATTCATAAAACCACATATATGAGTCTTGATAATATATATCTATATATCTTGAATGTCTGCAAATGTGGAGTTAAGGAGAGGAAACCTATTCTTACCTGTTTGCACTTGCTTTCTTAATATGTTGTTCCACAATATTTTTGCAACAAATATTTGTCACATAACATTTGTCTCCTCAATATTCTCTTACGCAACACTCTAGTGCTTTGGCAGGGAGGCATGCTTCAGTGCAGCAATCAGGGTAGGCTGGTCGATAGAATAGCAACCCCAGAAATCTCATCATACAAAAATATTCTGTCAAAACTATTGAGTGATCAGATATCTACATTAAGGGCCTCATTATGATGCGGTTTGGACTGCAACCGATGGCTTGTCGGTTGCGGTCGAAACCGCATCTACTGCTGTGGTCCGACCAACACATTAGGATGCGTGTGGTAGGAGGCAGCAGTCGGAGGGACCAACCAGTTCTTTCCGACAGGCTAATGGAGCCCATGACTCGAAAACACTACATTATCCCTTAAAGATTGCTTTTCCATCATCGAAACTATGATGTCTGACAGTCTTTCCATGTCGGGCTTACCGACATGGGAAGGCTGTCAGAATGCGACATTGGGGGCCCCCATCAGGGATCCCTTTTCTCTTTGGCTCTTTGCATCTGAGCCTGGGGGGTCACCTGTGGTGCCCCGTGAACATCCCTGCACCACGTGACAGGCACCGTGATATGCCTGCCACACTGTGCAGAGATGTTCACAAATTCCCATTTCTCAATGGGAGCTTGTGCTGAGGGCGGTTTCTGACCACACTACAAGATCGTAATTCCTTATGCGGAACTGCCGACCATCCACAAAATGAAGTCAGTCGTAGGCTACTTCCACCAACATTGTCCTGCGGCCCTTAATTATTTATATACATACAATACAGAAACATAGGGATCAAAATATCATTGTTAAAATGTTGAGTATAACAAATTATTGAAAAACAAAAATAGTCATATCGACTTTTAAGCACCATAAGGGAAAGAAGCAAAAATCCTGGAAAGTAATATATTGTGGCCTCTGATATTAAAATAAATACATTAATCCTAAATAACACACAAATGTCTCCCACAAATACAAAAAATATATATCTGTTATAAAAAAGCATTTCCTTACACCATTCAATCAAGACCACAATAAATGTAAGGGCAAAACGAGAACATCAATCACATTATACAAAAAAATGGTTATAGAAATCAAAACAAACATACAATTCACTCAATGCACATGCTGGCCAGTCAAAGAAGATGGAATCCTGTCACACTGCCTGACCAAAGATACTCCAGCTTGAAAAAAAGGTGTAATCATTTCAAATCAACTCAAAAGACCTGAATGAGAAAACAAACCCAAACATATCTCTATCCCATATTTTATATTTACAGAACAAAGACTTTGTCAACTTATCTTGCTGAAAAAAGAAGGAAGGGAGAAAATAAACAACAGCTTTAACACAAAGCATCTACATGAAAACCATGAAAGAAATTGGGAAAAGTAAGTGTAAAAAGTAACATTATCTATACAATTATTGTATTATCATTTAAACCCAGCAAACATATCAAATATAACTAAAACTGGGGGGCGTGGCTTGCGCGCCACTGTGAGATGGCGGATCGCGCTTGAGCTCCGTAAAGAGCGAGGGCCGACGGAGACATTGCTGCCGCTGAGGAATGCCCCGCTCAGCGCAGAGGACGATATCTTGCCGGTGAAACTGCCGGGTGCGCTACGAGGGAGTTTTCTGGTGGTGGGATATGGCCAGAGTCCATATTTCGGCATTTTAAGGCGGCGCTCCATGGTTTTACGAGCGGCCGCCATTTTGTTTCTTCTCTGAGGGAGTTTTACTCTGGCCTCTACACGACGACGCTACTGGGGCTATCCTGTCAGGAATGGAGTTATACAGGAACTGGTGACGTTTTTTCACTTTTTTTGTGCTTATTTTGTTTTTTTCTACCGCCTATTGCAGTGCTGCCCATTGTGAGAACTTTTTGAGGTTTCTGCTAATATACTATTCGTCAGACGCACTGCCACTTCCTTATGTGAGGCTTCTTTGCTCCATGCTTGATAGTGGTTGTTTTCGAAGTCGGGGTGTGCCTACTTGCTCCTGCAGCACTTGATATTTTTTTGTGAGGTGGTTTTTTTTTTCCTGACCGTGATCGCCTGCCATATTCACTGTTCGGTTCTTTTTGCTGCAAGTGCGTTATTCCTTCCTGCTCGTTTTTCCTATCGCACATTAAGGGTTTTTCAGCCCCTGGCATTTCTTGCTCTTACTATATCTGAAGAGGTGTATTTTGGTCCTGTTGAGGTGGTTCGCCCTATGGCTAAGAATATGGCCCCTTCACCGAATGCTAAAGACGTTAAGGACTCTAAAGCATCTCTTAAGAGGTCCAAGCAGGTATCCCCCACACCTGAGTCTGCTCCAAAAGACACTAATTCTACTCTTGAGTTCATCCTGACGCGCCTTAATGAGGTCTATGAAATTGCGCAGTCTACTAAGACTAACACAGATTTGCTGCAGGTGGAGGTGTTAGCCATCAGGAATGATTTCAAGGCCCTTTCCCTTCGTGTTTCAGGTACAGAAGCACGGATTAGTGGCGCAGAGGATACCATGCAAAAGCACTCTAGATCTCTCACGCAGATAGAGCGTTCCATGGCAGCATTGAGGAAAGACCTCACTGAACAAGAGGATCGTAATCGCAGATCCAATCTGCGTATTTTTGGTCTTCCAGAGGATGTTGAGAAGGATGCATCTTCCATGATTGAGTTTCTTTATCAATGGATTCCCTCTACACTACAAATTTCTTTCCATAGAGATTTTGAACTGGAACGTGCACACCGTGTCCCCACCTTTCGCCCCAAGTCTGCTACGCAACCACGAGCGATAATTTTTAAACCGCTGCGTCATCAACATACAGAGCAGATTCTGGCTCATATGCGGAAGGTTAGAGCTGTTTCTTGGAATGGCCATCGTATCTCAATCTCTCAAGACTTTGCCAGGGACACGGTGATAAGGAGGAAGGGCTTTCTTAATCTCCGGAAGCGTTTATCTGAGATGAATATCCCCTTCTCCTTTGCTGGCCCTTCAAAATTCCGCATTACTTTCAAAGGTCGTGTCAGAATTTTTGACGAACCTGCTGATTTGGCCTCGTTTTTGGATAATCAGATGGAGCTACAGATGGATCTTCAAACGGTGGCTTCACATGTTCCTGGTTCTTCTGGCACCTGATGCGGTTATTCATACTGCATTGTTTTTCTTCTTTGTCAGATCTATTAAGTCTAGTTGCTTTTAGATCTGCGCGGTGGTCTTTATGTCCATTGGTTTTGGTGTGTTTTTGTCGTCTTTTGGTGCTCCCTTGTTATCGCTATGGTGTAATGGTTTTTTTTGTTGTTAGTTTTATTGTATAAACCTTCCAATTTTTTTGTGGTAGCATCTCTTGATGGCTTGACTTCACTCCTGTTCGCGTGTCGTCCTGTTATTCCTTGCCTTCCCAGTTTGTCTCTCGATGTATTAGTTCCTGGTCCCTTTCTTATCCCGTTGTATGACTTCGGTTTGTGCGTCGATTTTTGATGTGAAATTGGGTTTGTTTTATCCTTTTGTGGTCGGTCTTTTTGCCTCATGGTTGTCTCTTGTTATCCCGTATTTATGGAGTAAGACATTGTTTTTTCCTTTGCTTTATCAACGTGTTGCTGTATGGCTTGTCTATATGTTTGAATCATATATGTTTACTAGATGTTTACTTATGGCTATATTTTGAGTCACTATGTGTCGTCCATATAGTTACTAGTTATATCTACTTTATTGATTTTTCGCTGAGTGGTTTGTTTATTATGTGTTATTAATTATCTTTTTCGAGTAGGTCAGTTTTTTATAGATGGTTTGTACTTGATAGTTTTATGCCTCTTTACCTACATGTTCACTTACTTAGGCAAGCGTATCTTATTTTGCCAATTTGTGTGTATATGGCTTTATCTACTCATGGTCAGTTATCTATAAGCTTGTATATAGATTTTACATATTTATATATAGTATTAGTTCCCTTAATTAGCTGCCATAGGGTTTCATTGATTGCTATATCGAGAGGATACTATATGCCGTTTTTATTATGTTTCACTTATTTTTCCCATAATGTATTATATAGTATGCTTTAGAATGTATTTCTTCTTTTCTCTTCATTCTATTCCTTTTTCTCTTTATGGAGTCCGCTTTGGTCTGGCTCTTTCTAATAGTAGTGTTAACTCTTAGTTCAATTTCCACCAGCTCTTATGGCTTGCACTTGTTTTCTTTTTCTCTCTTTCCTGCCCTTATCGTTCTCTATGATTCATTTTAGCTGGTACCTATATATTAACTTGGTTAACCGTGTTGCCTTTATAGTCTTTCATTTCGCTTTGTTTTCCAAAATGTAATAATTAGTTCCAGTTCTTAGCTTTTAGATAGTTTTTCTTTTAAACATGTATAATCAGCAATGTACTGTTTTGGGGCTTTTATGCTGTAGTTTGTATTCCTCTTGTTGGCCCCTTGTTCTTTTTCCCATGTCCCCCCTTGTATGAATTTGGTCTTTTTCAGACCTGCCTTATGGGCCCTTCTCTCTCTCTTTCTGTGTATTTTCTTGCTTTCTTTCTCCTCTTCTTTCCTTTTTCCTCTTCGGATTTCCTCTTTGGTTTCACCTTGTTTTGTGTTGGCTTTTGACGTCTGCTGGTTGGTTCTCCTGGTTGTTGCACTTCATTTGTCATATATGAAATGTCTTTTCTTCCTGATAATGGTTCTATGTCTGGACTAAATATACTTTCCCTTAATGTTAAAGGGTTAAATCACCCAGTTAAAAGGTCAAAGATTTTGGACTACTGTAAATCTCTTTCTTCGGATCTCGTCCTTTTTCAGGAGACAAAGCTCTCTGCCAAGGAGGCGTTGTTTCTGAAGAAAGAGTGGGTCTTTGATGTTGCTTGTTCAGATGCTTGTGGTAAAAGAAATGGGGTAATTACCTTAGTCTCTAAACACTCTGGGTTATCTATCGTTTCCTCTGAACAGGATACAGAGGGACGTTGGTTACTATCTAAGGTGTCCAATGGTACTGCTGACCTATTTGTCATGAATATTTATGCCCCCAACAAGAATGACCCGTCTTTTTGGAATGCGATCACCAAAAAGCTCAATGATACACCTCATTCTGGTAATCTTATTGTAGGTGGAGACTTTAATTTGCCAATGGATCCCATTTTAGATAGGAATTCTGCCTTTAACTTTCGTCCCCCTAAAGCACACAAACAAATGATTAATATGTGCTCTCTTACCCATCTTCAGGATGTCTGGCGTCTTCATAATCCCACTGGCAGTGACTTCTCCTTTTTTTCTTCCCCTCATTCGTCCTTTTCACGTATTGATTATCTTTTGGTTCATTCTTCTCTGGTTCAATTTTCTTCTTCTCCGCTTATTCACCCTATTTTAATTTCTGATCATGCCGCAGTGACCTTTACTCTTACGTCCTTTGTCCCTAGGGCACGAGCTCGTTCGTGGAGACTAAACACAGAAATTTTACATGATGAGTCCTTGGTGCGAGAGTTTTCCAATGATATTGAGACTTTTTTATTGAGAATGATGGGTCAGTCAGTTCCCCTGTTGTTCTCTGGGACTCTTTTAAATGTACTTTCCGTGGTCAGGTCATTAAATGTATGTCAAGGAGAAACGCAGCCATTAAAAAGGAACTCACGGACTTAGCAGATGCGATCAAACGTCAGGAATCCCTCTTTCGACATTCTCAGGATAAGACCTGCCTCCAATCTATTAAGAATTTAAAGTATTCGTATAATACTATAGTCACCAAGAGAGCTCATATTGGCCTGCAGGCTCAGAAATCTAAGAGATTGCTGTTAACAAATCGTGCGGGCAAGATTCTTGCAGCCACTTTAAAGTTTCAGGAATCTTCTTGTAATTCTTTCCAAATTCCTTCTATTACTGACCAGCTTGGTAAGAAAAAATTTCAAACTGCAGAAATTCTTGAGGTTTTCCGCGATTTTTATAATAATTTATATACCCCGTCTGCTCAAGCTTCTTTTGAACAATGTCAGGAGTTCTTGAAGTCGGTTCCTTTGAAAGTTGTTTCGGAGGAAGATAATCACTCATTAAATTGTCCGATTACTTCTGATGAAATCATCTCCGCGATTAAAGCTACTCGGTCTGGTAAAGCTCCTGGTCCTGATGGATATCCTATTGCGTTTTATAAAACCTTTATTCCCGTGCTTGTCCCGAAACTCCAATCCGTTTTTGATGCTTTTATTAAGGATGGTTCTGTGTCTGGTTCCGCGGCTGATGCTACTATTGTAGTTATCCCCAAAGAAGGGAAGGATCATGCAGATCCCAAAAATTTTCGTCCCATTTCCCTTCTTAACATGGAAGCTAAGATCTTTGCTAAAATCTTAGCTAAACGTTTAGAGTCCTTTATTCCTCAATTGGTTCATCCCTCCCAAACAGGTTTCGTAAAGGGGCGTCTTGCACGTGATAATATTCGTACTTTTTGTCATATTCTTGGTGCCGCCAAGCGATCTAATCTTCCGGCGGCGGCCTTGGCCCTTGATGCTGAAAAGGCCTTTGATAAGGTCTCTTGGCCTTTTTTAAGAGCTGTTTTATGTGCACATAACCTTGGTGATTCCTTTATTTGTATGGTTATGTCTCTTTACTCCCGACCTAGGGCTAACATACGGGTGAATGGTGCTACGTCTTCCTTTTTTAACCTTTGTCAGGGCACTAGACAAGGGTGTCCTTTGTCCCCTCTCTTATTTTTGTTGTCCATTGATCCTCTCCTCAGATTGATTGACTCACATCCAGATATTAAGGGGTTCTCTTTTGGGTCTCAGCAGATTAAAATAGCTGCATATGCAGATGATGTTCTCATTTTTTCTGATGATATTGCCTTGGCCATCCCTGCTATTTCAGATACGATTTCTCTTTTTTCAAAAGTTTCAGGATACACTCTGAACAAAGATAAGACAGAGATGTTTCCCTTAAATGCTTAC
The DNA here is from genome assembly GCF_964204655.1 of Triturus cristatus. Lineage (NCBI taxonomy): Eukaryota > Metazoa > Chordata > Amphibia > Caudata > Salamandridae > Triturus > Triturus cristatus. The sequence continues at coordinate 338,048,877 of NC_140594.1, forward strand.
TGCTTCTCCTCTCATATGGGTTCGGCGGGCTTTAAATGGCAATCTAAACAGCTAAAATATCTGGGTATCCATTTTTGTTCCCCCCTATATGCTACGGCTACTTATAATGAATCCCAAACTATTCTTAAGGTGAGACGTCTTTTAGAAAATTGGTCTCCGAAGCATATTTCTTGGTGGGGCCGAATGCAGACTCTTAAAATGATGATCACTCCTATTATTAATTTTGTTTCCTCTATGCTTCCAGTAAGGCTGTCTGATTCCTTTTTTCATGAACTTGATTTGCTTACTTCTAAATTTTTATGGAATGATAGAAGGGCTAGGATTGCTTATAAATTTTTACGGAAATCTTATGATATGGGTGGCTGTAATTTTCCTGATTGGGGGAAGTACCAAACTGCTTTTCTGGCATCCCAGGGTGCCCTTTGGTTTTCTTCTCCATCTATTCATGTTCCAGCATGGTTGACAATAGAACAGGAACTGGCCTCCCCACTGCCGACTGCATCTTTTTTAACCACGAATACCCTTTCTATTCTATTCTCTCGCTCTATTATTTTAGACACTATTGCTGCGGTTCGTAAGGTTGATAAGAGAGTAGCAATTCCACTGCATAAAACTAGATGGTCGTCTATTTGGCGCAATTCTAAAATCAAAATTAATATTGACCCTGAGTTGATGTCCTACTGGGCTGGGAAAGGTGTCTCACTTGTTAAACAGCTCTATGATTCCAACAATGACCCTTTCCCTTTCTCATCCCTTGCTCAACAATTCTCTTTATCTAATTTAGACTTTTATACTTTTCTTAAGATTAAGGTTGCACTTGCTAAAATACACCTTCATCCTTCTTCCCCTATGATTACGCTTTTTCAGTTATGGATCAGGACTGGTCATGTTGCATCTCGGATTTACAAATTTTTATCGTCCTCCACACTCCCTTCCCAAACTGTCACACAGCAAAAATGGTTACATCATTTTGATCATAGTGTTACTGCTCATATCTCTTCTGATACCTGGCAAGATATTGGTAAATTTTCTCTTCGCAACAAAATTGCCCCCTCTTTAATGCAGTTTTTCTCTATTAATCTTCTTCACTGGACTCCCATTCGTCTGTATTCACTTAATCTCAAAGAGGACAATTTGTGCTGGAGTTGTGGGCTTCTACCAGGCGATTTTCAACATATGTTCCTTGATTGTTCCCTTCTCCAACCCTTTTGGGATTTAGTTCACAAACACCTCATGCTCATCTTTAACATCAAATTCCAACTGTCTTTTTCATTAATTCTTTTGGGTCCGTTGGCGGCCCCAGTCCCTCTGCCTTTAGATCCCATGGAGTTACAGTTGCTGGACCTCTTATTAACTATTGCAGTCAAAGTAATTCTCATGGAGTGGAAATCCTTTTCGTCCGTCTCTTACCATACTTGGTGGGCCTGGGTTTCCTTTCTACGAAGTGCTCATACGTCAATTGACCATGCTCATCTATCCCCTTCTATTTCTTCTGGTGTTTGGAAAGCCTTAGATTCATATATGGAGTTGGCCTCCGAAGGGTTGGTAGAGCAATATCCCTTTGATTTGTCTGGTTAGTGTTGTTTTGTGTGTCGGGTGAATCCTTAGGAAATCCTCTCCTCTTCCTTTTCTTCTCTCTGTCTCTCTTTTTCTTTCCTCCTCTTTTTCCTACTCTTTCCGTCTTTTCTTTCTTCCTTTCCTCTCTTTCCTCTTCTCCCTAGTTTGCCATCTGAGGGTGATACTTTTGATATGTATCTTTGCCAGATATCATTTTGGGTCGTCCCTCCTTAAGTAATTTATTTATCTGATATCTGCCGATAAATGAATGACAATGACTTGTTTTCCTATTATTTAATTTTATTTTAAAGTATCTATTACCTTATTGTCCGTTATCAATTGTATCACTTTTGCTTGTATCTTATGTTTCATATTTGCGTCTTTAAAATAATAAAATTCTTTTGAAATGAAAAAATATAACTAAAACTAATTTTCTAAATTAAATATAATGCCCAAAATAACTAGTGATCCAATGTTTTATAGCTTCTCAAAAAGGATTAACGCTGACTTACTTCAGTTGCAACTACAGTAGAGAAGACACCAATAACCAACATTGCCACTGGAAATGTACCATGTATTTCTCTAGTGAAAGGAACACAACCATAAATAATAGATTGAAAAATGTAACAAAACACCACCAACCTGCAAAATATGGCAATACCATGTGTTGGAACGTCATTCAAGGTTGAAAAGGTGCCCAAACAATTTTCACGTTTTCAACTGGAACCATCTTAAAATACGATGCCCATAGAATTCCTAGCCATGCCATATGACAACTTCCATCTGTTCTGAATTTGAAGCAAACAGTGCCTTGTAAATCAAGAAAATAATGGATAATGAAACCAACAACCTTTTCAAAAATAGAAACCTCCACAAACTCACACTCAACTGTACTAAAGATGATTTTATTTTATATTCATGTAAAAAAATAAGAAAATCATTATTTTACCTCTGTAGCCCAAAATCTACTAGCTCTCTCTCAGTCATCCATTGGGCTGATGGGTGGTACATTCAAAACGTTCCCACCACCATTCTATGTAATATATATACATTGCTAATTCCAAAACTATACCATCCCACTAATCTTTACATTACTCCCTGAGAAATAAAACACTGCCTACAATGAACTATAAACCACAAGCAAGTGAAATGTTAACAAATATTCACCAGCAAGTTATTATTGTTTTTGAACAAGCTCCGATACACACTATTGCCAACGTTTTCCCAAATGCACACATCTGAGGATGTTAATTTCATTACAATCATAATATTGGGCACATCTCAATAAATCTACACTCAGCATAAAAGATTCAGCCAACAGCGAAATCTAGTTGTAAATAGAACATCTGTTTGTCCTAAACTGTCTTCCCCCAACAGTACAAGAAATTTTGATTTACTGATAGATTCACATTCTATAAAAAGTAATGAGGAAAAAACTTACTCCACTCAAAAACTAATTTGAGAATACAAGGATTGGCCATCCGCTCAAATCTGAATACAGACTCCAAGCCAGACTCCATATAGAATGGTGAAATATATCCCACATCCCTTTTAATAAGGAAGCTAAGAAAAATAGTCCACAAAGGGTGGTACAGTTCCTTTCAAGCAGCAAGTGGAATGACCCACCCAATACTCTATTAGTTCATAGGAATCCTACAAACACAGACCCTAAAACCTTCCAAACAAACACAGCACATGCATGATATGTTAATTACAAAAGTTCAACTCTACCGAGAACAGCAAGGCCTAGATTACTTACATTCCTAGCGTACTGCCTTCTCTAAACCAACCTAAGTTTGACCCATTTTCCATCTGCAACGAATTGCACAAACAGAAAACATTTTCAAAATAACGGTTTGTAAGAATAACCAAGAATCATAAACACATTTTCTTATTGCATATTGGTAAATTTTTTACAGACATATTCCAATCTATAAATAAAACTAACCATAATCATGAATTATTAAAAGTTTAAAGCAACATAAAAGGCAACAAAAATCGTTTCTACATGCTAAAACAAAAACAATTAAATTACATGTAATTAGATAACCAAAAATATCATAAAATTATCCAAAAGTATAAAAATAACTACAAAGTATAAAACACATTTCTAACCAAAAACCTTGCAAAACACGATAGTTTGCAAAAACAGTTTAATTGGTACAACACATTTTGATAAACTGGTGACATCAGGTCACATATTTTTAAACAAAATATGGGGCATATCAACAACAACCGGCGATAATTATCTCTAAGCGCACTTAGCGCTAGGATAATTATCGCCGGCTAGCGTGAATTATTATCGCTGAGATAGCGTGCTATTAGCAACGCTTATCTCAATAGCGATAAAAATCCTCACGCTAACAGGCTAACGTGAGATTATCGCTGGAAACCCAGCGATAATCTCACGTTACCATGTTGATAGGGACAGGCAAACTTAGCCATGATATCCTCCTTCCATAGGATATCATGGCTAAGTCAGAAAAATACCAGATGTAAAAAAGCAGCGTTAACCGCGGTTAGCGCTGCTTTTTTTGTCTCTAACAGGGTTAGCGACATTCTTGATAATAGGAGAAATGTCGCTTAGCGACATTTCTCCTATTATTTTACACTGGTACGCCCCCTTTGCATCTCATTAGAGATGCAAGGGGAAGCGTAGAGTAAAAGGGTGCTAACATGCAAATTTGCATGTTAGCACCCTGTTGTTGATAGGGCGCTAGTTTTATCTCCTTTTTTGGCTTTTAAAGCCAAAAAAGCAGAGATAAAGCCCTTGTTGATATGCCCCCACGTTCTTAAATTCTGTTGAAGTAGAATGTTTTTAAAACTCCTGTTCCACTGCCAATAATCAACAAAGCTAAACAAAGATAAAAACAGAAATGTTTACATTTTAATTTCAGTCTCAATAGCACTTATGAAAGTGTATATATTTTGAGAGGTCGGATTTACTCTACAATCAGCCAGCAGTCCCACTAATATTGGTGAAATTGCTTATAATTGGGATTGTGGGATTTAATATTCTATCTCAAGTACCACAAATAATTGGGAAAAGGCCTACAGTTTTAATCTACAGTGCCTTAACATTGGGGAATGTGCATGAAATTGGGTGTGTGGTGATAAGATTTACTATTCTAACCCCAGTCCCATTAAGTAGATAAAATTGGTGAGAGCAAATTTAATATTTGAACTTCAGTAACACTAAAGTTGGGAAATTGTGTAGAAGTGAGAAGGTCAGACTTAATATGCTACTAACATTGTTAAAAGTGCATATTCATGAGGAGGTCAGCTTTGTTACTCTAACCCACATTCTACTAATGTTGGGGAAAGTGCTTAACATTGAATGGACACATTTACATTTCATACTCCAGTTCTTCTAACAATGAAAAAAGTGCAAAAAAATGGCTAAGGGAAGCTTTACTTTTGTAAATCCAGTCTGACTAACACTTGGAAACATTGGAGGGAGACAATTTATTATTCTAACTATAGTCCTACTACCTGGGGAAAATATATATATTTGGGGAGGTACAGCAGATTTATTATTCTAAATCCTGCACCTATAACACTGTGGGAAGTGCAAAAGATTGTGGGCGGTATCAGGTTTACTTCCAATTCCAATGGATAGACTTGTGGGCCCATAGCGGGCCACCCTTTCACCCAGGACTTCCACCAGGGGCCCCTAAACATCCCTGCACCATGTGGCAGGCACCTTATGGTACCTGTCAGTGCCTGTCACATAGTGCAGGGATGTTTGAAATATTTTTTTTGTCTTGTGGCATGTGCTGGAGGTCGCAGCACATGCCGCAATACAATAAATACACATTGTGACTGCCTTGAAGGTGATCGCATCCTAATACCGATGTCAGAACCATCAGCCAGTCGGGCCCATTGTCCAACCTCAATCATAATAGGGCCCATAGTTTTCTAAATCCAGTCTCACTATCATTAGGAGAAGAACATTACAGTGGGGACAGATTCTTTATGCTAACTCCAGTACCACTAAAATTGAGGAAAGAGCATACATTTGGCTGGAGGGTGTGATTTACCACTCTAACTCCAGTTACACGAACATTTGGGTAAATGCACAAAATTGGTTAAGACATATTTTACTTTTCACTCTCCAATCCTAAAACACTGTATAAAATACATGCACTTTGCACGAAAATCTATCGACTAATATAATTCCATTTCTACCAATATAGTGGAAAGTGTAATAAAGGTTGGTTATTTCCTTATCTTTAACTACCAAACTACAAAATAATCATTCTAAAGACAATATGGGGCATATTCACAACGGCATTAAGCAGACATTGCTAACACCAGGCTCCACCATTCTGAAAACGCAGGGATGCGCAGTATTCACAAGAATGTGGTGCATCCCTGTATTTCCCCTAGTGCTGCTGCTAAATCTAGCTGGCAAGCGCCAATGCAGGCACCATTGCACATAGTGCAAGTGTGTCTGCATTCGGGGGAATGATTGTTTATGCACAGAAAGGTGTCCCTTCCTGCACATAACAATCCAGATTGGTGAATTGTGACTACTATGTGTGCGCCATTGTGCAGCATACATAGAAGTTGCAAATCATAATTTTTTTAATGATTGTTTATGTGCAGGAAGGGACACCTTCCTGCACATGAACAATCATTCATGGCGATTTGCTGTTTAATTTTAATTTAATTTAATATTTGTAGGGCGCAACAAATCATCCCCAAGGGGATCTCTCAGCACCTGGGAGGCAGATTACCAAAAACGTGAAGATCTAGCAGAACAGCCACGTCTTAAGGAGCTTCTTTAATTGCAACCGGTTAGGACATGCTCGCAGCTCATCTGGTAGGCTGTTCCAGTGGGCGGGGGCTAGATGAGAAAATGCCCTCCCTCCCATCTTGGTTTTTCTGATTCTGCAGGCACGGAAGAGCCTTTGACTACTAGATCTTAGGGGGCGCCCTGGAGAGTACCATTGCAACTTCTCGGTTAAATATATAGGTCCAAGTCCATGTAGGGCTTTAAATGCCAGGCACAGGAGTTTAAAAATTGATCTTTTCCTAATCGGAAGCAAATGAATTTGCTGCAGTAAAGGTAGTGATGGAGTTCGTGGCAGCTTATTTAATACCAGGCGTGCTGCTGTGTTTTGTACAACTTATAGCTTAGATAACAAATCTTCTCTGATCCCTACCAGTCGAGAGTTCCCATAGTCTAGTCTACTGACTAGAAGCGCCTGAATGAGAATTTTCCTGGTATGAAGGGGATCCAGGGAAATACTTTTCTTAGCATGCGCATTATGCCAAAGCACTTGCCCACTGTGATTTTAACGTGCTCCTCCATCGAGAGTTTGTCATGGATCATCACCCCCAGGTCTTTTGCATATTTTTTGGGGAGTGGGGGCTTCCCCTAATTCTTCTGGCCACCACTCCTTGGTCCATAGCTCCTCAGCTTTGCCGAATAGCAAGATCTCGGTTTTACTGGAGTTCAATTGTAAAAAGTTCTTGCTCATCCATGTAGCAATTTTTAGTAAGCAGCTTTTGAATTTTTTTCTGGTCAACAATGGGTACTATCACCTGTGTGTCATCTGCATAGGAAATCGTATGGAACCCACAATATCTGATAATTGGGGCCAACGTGGCAACATAAATGTTGAACAGGGTGGGACTTAGGATGGAGCCCTGCAGTACCCCCTTGTCCACAACTGCCGTGTTAGATACAAACGTGTCCATTTGTACACAGTGTGTTCTTCCTGACAGGAAGCTATGTATCCAATTTAAGACACCAATCTCTCGCAGTTTATCCAAAAGGACACCGTGAGAGATGGTGTCAAAGGCCGCTGAGAGATCGAGGAGAACTAGTATAGCGGGGGTTCCTTCATCCAATAGCATCCTTATAGAATCTGTGACCTCTGTGAGAGCCGATTCTGTGCTGTGGCCCACACAGAAACCTGACTGTGACGGGTCCAGCAGATGATTTTGTTCCAGATAAGAAGAGAGTTGTCGATTGATCAGAGATTCCATGATCTTAGAACAAAATGGAAGAAGAGAGATAGGTTTTGTAGGTCTGTTGGGTCTGCAAGTGGATTTTTAAGTAGTGGCTTTATATATGCCTTCTTCCATTTTACTGGGCATACAGCTGTGTCCAGGGAAAAATTACAAATCTCCATAATTGAGGAGGATAAAGCAGGAGCCAAATCTGCCATGATGTGAGGGGGGCCACGTCTGACGGCGATCCTGATTTAGTGTGTGACAGTAAGGCACACACTTGTTCGCGGGAAATGGCTGAAAAAGTCTCTAGGCTAGGGGAAGACGGATCTTCCAAGGGGGGATTGACTGCCAGAGCCGCCTCTTCCACGTCAAATGTGTTATAGATTTGATCAACTTTCTGTTTGAAATAGATGGCTAGATCATCACATAAACCCTGTGTAGGTACCAAGGTGAAGTTGTTGGCTCTGGGATTGGTGAATTCATTAAGGATTTTAAAGAGTTCTTTGGTGGAATTTCTGGCTTCCGCAATTCTTTCCTCAATTGTTTCTGTGTGTGCTGCACAATACAGCACACAAAGAAACAGCAAAAATGAGGAGAAACTAAACATTTCTCCTCTTTTCACCATGTTAAGACCAGGTTTTCCCTGGTCTTAATTTTGGCGCTGCCTCATGTTTATGCCACCCTTGTAAACAGGGTCAGCATAAAAATCAATGGGTGTTGCTATGGAACTCCAACCGCAACACCCATTGAATGCCCCCTTCACGCATAATGCAGCATGAAAGGGGACTTTATTTACAAGGAGACGTTAAGCGACATTGAGTAGCTTAACGCCACCTTGTACATAAGGAAAAGGGTTTATCACCATAGGAATGTCATAAAAGTGATGTTCCTGAGGCAATTAGGGCTTGTAAATATTCCCCTAAGTGTTCTAATATTAACAATAAATTACACTATTTAGTTTATTTTTGTAGAAAATGTTACATTTAAAAGATAACTTTATTCAATATGTTTTAAATAATTTATTTGTAAAAGCATTTATTAAAAAATCTTTTTTATTTTGAAAACAAATTTTTTTCTATTATTTAAATCCACATACTAGAGTTGAAATGTTTCATTACTTCGAAAATTAAAACAAATATATTAATAAGTGGTTTACAGTTTGCCCAAATAATTTATTTAGAAAAACATACAACTTTTTAAAAAGAAATCAACAAAAAACACCACCCTCCCAACATCCAAAAAATGCACAGAACAAGATAAATATGTTATCAAAATAAAAATTCTAAAATCAAATGATATAATTAATATAAATATAATTTAACAAAATCAGCAATAACAACTAAACAAAAGCAATATTGAATGCCACAAATTTATAGCAATAATAAAAAGACATGTTTCCTTTTCTGGGCATATGCTTTATGGCGTTAAAACCATAAACTCCATGCACCCAAACTCCAACATGCTTTCCTTCACACGTGGTCCAATAAACTGAAAAACAAAGCTCCTTCTGAGATTTAACACCTTGTCTACGCCTGTAGAACTTTGCTCCACTCCGTTTCCTGGTTCCCTTACACTTAAGTTGGAAGGCTATACAAAAATCTGTTCATATAGAGATACCTCTTTTGGGAACATCAAAGGTCTTCCTCTCTATCATCCAGAGTACTGTGTATCCAGTCCTTTGAAATCGCAGCTGGCAGGCCGAAGCTCAAAGAGTTGTGAATACAATTTGGCCACAGACGGAAACACATGTGCCTTTTGGAATGCACTTTTTTTTAGCGATGGCAAAATGTATCTTAATCTCTGGTCTTTTCAACCCATGTGACCTATGCTTTCCATGTATCAAAACTTACAGATGCGAAAAACTTTTGTATTCAATAGAAGAGAGATATATCCTTCAGTGTGGGTTGCTATTATAAATGTCACTGACAACTACATGACATGTTTTTATAAGTAAGTCAAACATTTATAAGGGGTCTTGCATGCAGAGAGTGGCCTTACCATATTAACAGTTGTAGCAATTCGAAAATAAAAAAAGGCAATCCATTTAAAGAGAACACATGGTTTGGTTGCCTACAAACCTCTCTACAGTCTCTGCAGGGATCTAAATATCAAATGTCTATGAATGGCAAAATGGTGGGTTTTGTTACAATGCAATTTTGCGCCTCCTACTGTGTGTGCTTGCATGATGACTATTCATATTGGCGGGAACTTTAATAATTCTGCGGGCATTTTATTCAATCGGTTTAGACACCTACAACTGCTCAGATTGGTGTCTCTGTAATTAGTCCACATTGGTTGTCAGCCTGCAGTTTTCCTATGTGAATCATCCATTGTGGAGCATTCTGCTCATGGAGTTAGAACACTGCCCCTCAACCAATGTCACTTTCCCACTAGCTGTGAAATTTAATAATGGAGGCAGCTTGCTGCTGAAACTGTTGGCGCTTGTGATAGAGGTTGATCTCAGGGGTGTTGAGCTCACCTCTACTGACGTTTTAGCTTTCAAACAAGACTGAAGACTAAGTGAGTTGCAGGAAGATATAACCTCAGATATCGAATGGACGGCTGAAGGTGGTTGGAGGGATGAGAGGCCAGGGGTGAGCTGGTAAGTGATAAAGAACAGGCTATGAAGAATAGCTGGATCATGCTGTGACTAGGAGAATGAATGCTGAATCAGGTCGGGGTCACATGTGGATGGAGAGAAATAGGGAAACTATGTCATTGGGAATGGAACATGTCTAGTGGAACTGAGAGATATGTGCATATCCAGTCTAATCTTCCAGGTTGTTTGTGTGGGAGCTTGGATTGTCCTTGCACTTCCCCACATTCTGGAGGGGTGAAGTCTTCCTGGATGGTACTGGTAGGACCAGATCAGACCTGGAAGTACTTCTTACTTACCATTCAAGTCCAGGATATAGGCCTTGTCCTGGCAGTGTTCTGAGAACAATTAATCCTTTTGCTCCATCACAAGCACCTGCGAATCCTCAGGGCTCAGGCCCCTGCACTGAACTTGGACTCTCTTGGACAACGTTACAATCAGAAGGAAGTTTCCACTTTCCTTTCAACCTTTAAGGAGCACACCATTTAAAGGGGGGAGAGACAACTTTAGCAGATGGAGGCTCCCATCTCAAGGGGTCGGGATCATTCTGTCACCCAGATAGGAACCTTAAAAGCTCTCTTGTCAACATAAGATCAAATTAAAAGTAAGATCCCCTCAATCTGCATTCCTATGTTTTCTGGCTCAGGAGTCTCTTTTCTTCCCTTTGATAATCTTGAGATGCAGAGTTCTCTCAATGATGCGCTGGGCATGAACCCATTCTCTCAGCTGCCTGGTCTCTCCTACCTGCTAATCAGGAAGAGGCATCATGATCTGATGGATCAAGTTTGCTTTTGCAGACTTTGGAGGACAATGGGTCTGTGTATTTACTGCCTGGGGTGACTTTGGGGATTTTGTCGCAAGGGCTATTGGGAGGTGTTTCTTCAGGTTGACTGGTCTCTGGGCTCAAGTAGGATATGGGACTGTGCAGTCTTTCATGTGTTCTTGGACTCTCAAGTGCATTTTTAACCCCTTCGCTGCGGCGCGAATTCCGCCGCAGCGCTGGGGGGGTTGACGGCGCCGCCATGCTCATGACGGAACCACGCCATCATGAGTCAAGGGTGAGCTGTGCTCATGACGGCGTGGTTCCGTCATGACTCCACCCACTGCGCTAATCGCCCGCACAGGCGGGGAATTAGCGCCGCGTGGGAGGAGCGGCCGCCAACGGCCGCAGCATGACGGAACCACTCCGTCATGAGCTCAGCGCACCCGTGGCTCATGAAGGAGTGGTTCCGTCATGAGCGGGGAACAGGTTAATACGATGATGGTGAGAATTATGCTAGGATAGGTAATGATGCTAAGGTTATTGTGCAAATCAAATGATTGATCCAATAGAGGATGTGGTGTGTCACTTGAATGGTGGTGAGTTCTGACATTTCACCAGGTGAGGTGGCTTAAGGGGCACAGTGCCTTCCTTTAATTTTCATACTGATGTTTGCAGGCCAATGTTGCAAGCATTTTTCACTGGTCTCCTCAAGCTCTTCCTTTTTTTCTCATGGTGGATTGTCATTGCATAAAATTCTCGAGCAAGCCGCCAAGCTAATGTATCCTTAAATACGGAGTATTTGTGGCACCCAGGATAGCTATAGTGTTTGGCATCAAAGTATTAGCTGGAATATATGGTCTTCATTGCTCTTCCCGTATTGATTTATTACCCCAAAAAGCCTATACAAGCAACAGTGTGAAAGACATCAAGGCTATCGTCTATTATATATTTATACATATAATGCTATTATGCATACTACTGCATTGTTGAAATAATACCTAAAGACAGAGATGACATGCATAATGTATTGTGCACTTTAAGGTCACTGGCAACTGTCATAGTTATTTTATGTCTTCCAAACCTAGCTGCCATGCTTTGTATCCCTCTGTTGATCTTGACTTTGAAAATGGAGAGGTGAAGGAAGTAATAGGAGTATACAGACACAGTTGGTGGGGGTTTCAATGTTGGTGGACACTTAAAGTTGAAGACATTGACAGAGTGTCTCCTTTCAGAGGTAAGTACAGGAAGGTGTACGGAACAACTATACTTTGTATCTAACAGAAACCATTAGAAGGAACACTAATCACTTATCCAACAGTGCACATCAACCTTGTAGGCATGTATCAACAGGCTCACAGCAGCTCTCCTACCCTAGCTTATTGTAGGAAAGTGCCTCTTTTGACATGTTAGCCCCCACGTTTTCCCTGGAACATGATGGGAATTCGAATGAAAGTGCCTTGGGTCCCTGCTAACCCAGTGCCAGAGCACTTTCCTAAAACTGTACCACAATTTGCGCAACTTCAGAAACCCCTGTAAGTCACTTGTAAATGGTACCCTAGTTCCTATGACATTGGGACTGTAGAGGGTCCACTAGGGCTGCAGTGCGTATTGTGCCACCCTAGGGACCGCTAAACAAGACCATGCAAAATGCCATTGCAGCCTGCGTGTCTTGATGCAGAGAAAACTGAAAAGTCAATATGGCACACATCCTGGTGTGCCATGCCCACAGACACTGCATGATGTATAGGTAAGTCACCCCTACTGCAGGCCTTACTACCCTAAGGCGGGTTGAACTATATCACAAGTGTTGTCATATCTGCCTGAGAAGATATGACCCTACAATTTTTATGTCCATTCTTGAATATTGTTAGTGCACAGGGAAACCATATAGAGTGCATGGGCTGGACACCCGTCATTATGGGTTCCCCAGCACCATTTTTGCTTCACTTTACCCAGGGATGGTTGAAACCAAACATCTTGTCTTAATAAATCCACCCTAATGCAAGCGCACTGTTCTATTAGTATAATTATCCTCACACTCAGGAGGATTCACCTTCCAGCACCACCGACCTTGTTGACCAGCAATTAACACATCGATCACAACGGAGTGCGTCGGTTCGCCTATTTTTAAATATTAATAAATGCACACAGAAGGCACCTTAGCGGTGCCCCTGAACACCTACCAAACACTGGTGGTCTCAAACTAGTCTTAGCCAGCCTGCTACCACCAAACATGTTTCAGATCTCAATGGGTGAGAGCCTGTGCTCTCAGAGGCAAAGAACATTGCCTGCTCTGAGGGGAGGTGCTGCACACCTCCTCCAGGCTGGAATGGCATTCCAAAGTGGGAAGCTTCAAAGGTGATGCTGCATTTGAAATGCAACTCATACATCTCCAGATCGTGGAGGATACCAACTCCCCTGTCCTGCTCAACCTTAGGTGGGAGGACAGGTGGGAAAATTAGTTAGATTAGTAGGTGTGCCCACATTCCGTCGCCACCACCACTAAGGTGGGGCAGGTGATGAGGACCCCACTTTTCCCACTTTTTTTTTTATCTTGTGATGGAGGTAATTAGCCTATCAGGATCAGGGTGATGCCCCTTTCCACAGTAAGTGGCCACATTTAGGGTGTAGACACCCTAAATGAAGGTAGCCCTTTGGGTACTACCTGTCACCAGTAGCGGTCCGTGGAGGGAGTTCGGTGGGGCAGTGAGGCGGGGCGGGGGAGGGGCAAAGTGAGGAAATGTAAACACCGGAATATGGATGAATGGAGGTAAGTACACATTTAAATAAATAAAACAAATTTCGTTGCGCGCGCTGCATCGCATTTTGCTATGCAGCGCGCGCAAAGGAATTTGTTTTATTTATTTAAATGTGGACTTACCTCCGTTCATCCATATTCCGGTGTTTACATTTCCCCACCCTGCCCCTCCCCCGCCCCACCTCACTGCCCCACTGAACTCCCTCCACAGACCGCTACTGCCTGTCACCCTCTTTACTGCTCATATATTTATTATTTAGGTGGCACACCTAGGCCCTGAAAGTCAGACTCAAGGACCTAAGAAGAAACCGTAGAAAAAAGAGCTGCTTACCCAAGAACAGAGTACCTGCTGCAGAATTATGGTGCAGAAGTCTGCCTGTTGCCTCAAAGGACTCAACCATCATAGTGTGCTGATTTAGCCTGCTGCTGTGAGGCCTCCAAGAACCCTGGAGCAGCTCCAGCCCATAGACAATTGCCAGAGAACTCCCTTGGAGTAGAGGCACCAAACCTGCAGAGTGTGACTTACCTACTTGCCGCTCCCTGGTGATGCCGACACAGCAACAGAACCAGAAGTAGTACACCAGTCAGATTTGTCCCTCCACCAAATGGGAGGAGACCAGGACCTACCAGAGCCACTCAATAGCAATACCCGAGGGACCAGACCACCTGCAACTGACACCGAGACAAAGAGTCCAATGCCAACTCCAACTGACCAGATGCAGGCACCTGTTGAGGGACATCGGTCTACCTGAGACCTACTTTGTGAGTGGTCTAGCCGTCTGGAAATCATCCCTTCAAGCTGCTTTGGAATTCCTTTTGTATTGGTATCCTTTATAGGATGGGATACTGTCCTGTGATACATGGTGATACCATACCACAAATTGTACATACAACCTTAACACATCTTTTTGAGGTGAGAACAATACTATATACACACTGAGATAAGGGGTCAGAGGGTCCGGATCACTTAACCATTCCTCTTTGTTTATAAATGTATGCTTATGGCTGACAATGAATTGGGATTTCAATACGTTTTGTATTGTGTGGAAGGCTTTTTTGCAATGTATGATGTTTATTCTCTTCTCTTCTGTTGTACATATCCTTCTTTTCTAAAGGATTTGTACATATTATGTGAATGTTATTGTCAAAAATATATAGAAAAATGTTTTCGTCTTTTTTCATTTTGTTGTCTTTCTCTTCTTTTCTTTTTTTGTGCCTACCCATGTGATAGGCCTAATTTCCATTGTATTAATGGAAATTGAAGTGTAGTCTAATGTCCTTTTCTTTGTTATAATATGATTATTTGTGATTTGTTTGGACTGGTTTGTTTTAAATATGTCATGTGAATTTCTGTTATATATATGTATTTATTTACGTTGTTTTTATGTGATTGTTTTCAGCCCTGATAATGTTCCTTGGTAACTTGGAACAAAATGCGTTGGCTGAATTTTAATTTATATATTTCTGGTTATCAATAAAGAAGATGATGCAACACCAGAACTGAACATGGACTTCGTTCCTGGTGCATCTTCCTAAAGTGTCTGATCTGATTTTCAGTGGCACCCTACAGCGGCGAGTGCTAGAAGAATTGTGCAGAGGACACTTACTTTGATGCAACTGGAGGTTGAAGTGCAACAGTAACAGTCCACCGTTGTATTCTTTTGTGTATTAACAATATGTTGTCTCAAACTAAATTTCCAATAGTATTCATCAAGGTTCCCAGTTGTCCATTTTTACAGATAAATACAGACCGAAAACAATGTGTTCTGTCTGCATTTATTTTTAAAAGTGGAAAAATACAATAAATTGTGCTTCTTGTGAGTGACTCTCCATGCTGTCCTTCATGAATCCCAGGCCTACAGCTGAGCAGATAGAAAGCAATGTTCGAAAAAAAAACACGATGAGATGTCCTTAAATACAGACATTAGTTAGCATATATTTGTATAAAATGTTATATTTATATGTGGGAGTAGTGGTTTGTTAATTTGCTAAAACTTGACAGACGTCAAAGTATGAGTGCGTGTTTATCAGTTAAATAAATGTAGACATTTACATTTTACTTCTCTGTTTACCCTCAAATCACAAAATAAATATAGATAAATACCAATAAGATCGGCACAAAATTAATATGGATAAATACAGACAGAAGTTTTTTTTTAAATACCATAAAACCGAGAGCCCTGATTATAATACAAGATAACATTGACTCAATATATTATTTATTCAGACAATGTATTCAATTATAGTTTGTAGATTTTTACATATTTTAGCATCAAACCAGTCCAATTGCAAATATTAGTTGTCGAAGCATATTTTAGGAATGATTAAACACATTTCTGAATTCCGAACAGGGGCTCGGTAGAGTTAAGTGAGATGTGGTCTGTGGGATCTATTACATAATGTAGTGGAAGTGCTAATTGACTTTTCCATACCATAGTTTTGGGCTGACTGGTGTCTTAAATAGTTGAAGAGATATTTCTACTCCAGGGACAGCAGTAAATGGTTGTTTGTCACTTGCACTCTTTAAGAAATATGCTGCTTTTAGCAAGAAAAATAGCAGAATTTGTGTTTTACATAAAATGACATAAAAACACAAAGCAAAATAACAACCCTGCAAACACATAACAAGGCACACGATAAAACAACCCATCAAAACGCTGCACAACACCATAACACGCTATTGAAACATAAAAACACAATAGCACACAAATCACCACCACATCAAAATGCAACACAAAAATGTGCACAAATATTCTTGCCACACATTGCCAACTCCACAATTTTGCCTAGATAATACCGTGGTAAAAGGTGTAAAAGTGCTGGTCAAAATGTTTGTTACTCGGCACTGTACGAGCATAGGTCTCTTCAATCTCCATGAATGTAACTTCCTCCTACCTCATTTTGAAAACATGTCCGATTTAGCTTTGCAGTTTGCAGCTGCTTCATATTACCAGCTGTGTTCTGTTAAGCTGTTTGTAAACAGTAGAGCAAACCTTCTGACTCGGGCTACCCTTTCAGTTTTTGATATTCGCTGTCTAAAGGATGAGCTGCATTTACTTTTTGATGTTGCAGGATGCTTGTTTATTTAAAAGCTCTCATTGTGATCTGTCTGTTAAGACCCAAGGCGCTCAGCATGCTTTGCATCCGCTATTTAATTGCCTCATAAGTGCTTTCAGTTCTGTGAACCTTCGCTCCCTTCCTCTAGGATTGCTTTATTCAATGTCAGCTTTAGTTGTTGTCCATATCGGATCATTAATGGGATTTGAGCATTAATACTGCATAGTCACGGAGAAGTATGCAGCAAAACTCTGCTCTTTTTAGATCGATCCTTCATGGTTTATATACTGTGACACACAAATATGAGGGGTGTCTGTTGCGGTAGGAATGCAATTAAATGTCACATTACCCTTTAATGGAACAACAACACAAACTACTGTGCTTTCGCAGTCATTATCGTGCTCTGCAGAGATCCAAAAGGAAATGTGCTGATCTGTTCTCTTTATTAAGTTGTATTAATTTTTCCGTAATAAAGTAATGGGACATATTCTCAAGGATCTATCGCCGAGTTATCGGCACTTTAACGCAGCCAAAGTCACGATAATTGTATCGCCCCATTCACAAGCTGGTGCTAACAGCCCATATCACCAGCTTACCTGTGATAGCAGTTGCAAAATCATCGCCACAGATGACCCCGGCAACTAACGCTAATGAGATGCAGAGTAGGCGTTCCTGTGCAAAAAGCCGCGACAACACCACTCCACAACATTCTCAACGACCAGTCCGATCGGCGATAAGATCACAAAACATGTGATAAGGCGCGTTAGCAGCAGAATTTTAACACCTGCTCTTACCTTGTGTAAAGTCGGATGACAACCGGCACAAGGGAGCACAGCCCACTGCCAGACATGAAGAACAACAGATGCCCTGGAGCACTGAACATGCAGCCCGGAGCCCCAATAGGGCAACAACACCCACCGCCACCACCCCCAGGACCCCATCTCCCCGGGGCCCCACCCCAGGCACCCCCTAACCCCCTCCTTTGTAAAAAAAACATTGCAAATCAACTCCAAAAAATCATGAACCAAACAATAAGCATGAAGTCGCACAATCACCTCACCTAACATAGGGATATCATACAATCATTTCATAATATCCAAATAATACGTGTATTACAGAATAAACCCAAAACAACAATTCTGAAGAGTCATGGAGGGTCTTCTCAGGAAATTCTGTAAGTCACAGCATGCAAGACAGAAATCTAGATAAGAAGGTGTGCCATGCGCTCATCAAAGTACAGAGAGAGAGAACGAAAGAGAGAGAGTGATAGAGATAAGGAGAGAAAGAGAGAGAGAGAGAGAGAGAGAGAGAGAGAGAGGGAGAGAGGAAGAGAGAGGGAGAGAGGGAGAGTGAAAGAGAGAGAGAGAGAGAGAGAGATGGAGAGAGAGAGAGAGAGAGACGGTGACAGAAAGAGAGAAAGAGAGGGAGAGAGGGAGAGAGAAAGAGAGCGAGAGAGGGAGTGATGGAGAGAGAGAGAGGGAGAGAGGGAGAGAGAAAGAGAGAGAGAGAGAGAGAGAGAGAGAGAGAGAGGGAGAGAAAGGGAGAGAGGGAGAGCAAGAGAAAGGGAGAGAGAGTGCCGACACTGCAGACCCAGGCCTCACTGCTCACCGGCTGCCACCGGTGTGTCTCCAACCACGTGCCGGTATACACTGCAGTCCCCCAGGTCCCTTATCTGAAACAGTTTCCAGAGACATGAGTGGCAGAGTCCATACAGTTGCACATGCCATCATCTCTTGCCCACCCCTGCGCACACAGGCTGCTGCACCCCAGCCCCCCCCTTTGCCCAGTGGTGATTGCCCACCCCTGCGCAACCAGGCCTCACTGCTCACCTTCCGCCACCAGCATGTCTCCAAGAGGGTCCATCACGTGCCGGTGGGAGCTCCAAGCCCGTGGCCCATGACCATGGCACCCTCCACATCATGCAGCCCTGCACCGCGGGCCACCAGGTTACACACTTGATTCTGGGTCTTGATTTCGCAACGGCAGAGACCATGTCAGTGCACACGGTGTCATTGCAGGCTGCACACCCGCTCAGCTCTTAAGGTGCCACTAACTCTGTGAACTGCAAGGCAATGCCGGGTGGTGGGAGACCCGCACTGCCCACTGGCTCAGGCCTATTCTGCGGTCCAGCAGAGCTCACACTAATCCTTGCCAGTCCAGACCGGTAGGATGGTGCATCATCGCAAGCTGCACACCCGCTCAGCAATTTAGGTGCCCCTACCTCAGCGCACCGAAAGACACCGTCCCGTGGTGGTGTGCCTGCCGCAGTTTATCCGGTGCCACCAAGTCTGTGCACCGCTAGCCATGAACCCCTTATGATTGAGTCCTGAGATGCATACGCCATCATGTCTCCCCCGGCACTGGGCAATGTGAGGTGGCAGGGCCCTGGGCCCTCATGCATAAATGATACCCACACGGAGACACCCAGTTAGAGAGTGCAAATGGCGTCCAGCACATTCGCCAGGCCTTTTTTATTGGCAGGGTCACATGTCCTGTGATGCCTGTGCTGGATGGGTGTGGTGTGGGTGTAAACCAGCTGTGAGGTAGTGGCTGTGGCATGCTGACAACTAGACCTGTGAGCAGCAGATCCCTACAGGGAAGACCTGGGACATGTAGTGTTGACGTCCCCCCGTGGGCATAAGCGGAGCTGGCTGTCCTGGCGTATACCAGTCCAGCATAATGGTGTGGACAATGACCCAGGGCTCTGGGCGTTGTTCCGTCCTGAGCTGGACAAGGAAGTAACTAATGGATGTGTCCCTGTTGTAGTGTCGGCGCCACCCAGACCGCAATCGGCAATGTGTCACCCTGTAATCCAAGTCCCACAACATGATCAACATGGACGTAAGGGGAAATCACTGACCCTACATTCATCCATACTTCCACACTTGAAATATCATAAACATGACACACATCTGTGTTAACATGAATGTTTATTGCACATTCAGTGGACTGTTGCAGCTGGAGCAGTACAGTGCCACGCAAATCCCACTTTACATTGTTGGCCCGTGGAGGGCCAGCCAGAGTCCTTCAGGGAATGACAAGTACATCAGAAGAGGATGAGTTCAGTCCGTAGTCTGATAGCTGTGTCATTGGTGACCAAACGGAATATGGCAGTCCATGTCGAGGTAACAGGTGAGTGTCGCAGAGAGCATCGGGGGACAGTGGAAGGTGATGATGCAGAGGGCAGAATCAAGCAGAAACAGGCCACATGGCAAAGATGAATGCTACTATCTCCTTCTGACCACGAAGGCAGATTCATCTGCATCTTCGTCCTCAGCTGTTGCATGTGCCTCACATGTGGGTGGTGGTGTTCTGTCTCCAGGACTATGTGGCAGTGACACATTAGGGGCCAAAGGCAGAATGTCTGCCATACTGTATGGCACTGACACATTAGGAGCCGGAGTTGTGGATGGGTTGGTAGCAGCAGCATGCATCAGTGACAGGTCTTGTGGCAGTAATGCCATGAGGAGGGTTTTTAGCGCATTGAGGGATCCAACTACCTCTCGCTGGTGTGCAGCCGTGGCAGCCGCTCTTTCCGCCTGCGTCTGCTCCATGTTCTCCATGATCCTCCACATGTGTCCCAACTCCAGGGCGAGATCGCTGGAGGCACTCTGATTAGACAGTCATTCTTGTCGCAGAGTCAGGACTCTGGAGATGTCAGCCATGGTTCGTTAGAGAGCATTGAGCGGACAGTGGGTGTCCGTTAGGGACTGTGAGTGGTCCCTGATGGGACTTAGACACCCACGTATGGCGTCTAGTTTGGCTGCCATGCATTCAAACCCCACCTGCACAGCCAGCTTCTAATGGCACCCCAACACACAGTGTTGGAAGGCCATGTGTTCGTCGTGGGGGTCCTGGGAGGCAGCCGTGGTGGTGGGTGCTGCCTGCCGTATGTTCTTTTCAGGGGGTGGGTTCTCCTCGTGGCAGCTGGGCTGCCCTGCTCCTGGAAGTGGGCTGTGGAGGTTCTCCCCGAGCTGTTGGAGGACATCGGAGTCGAAGGTGTGGTGGTCCTCTTCGTCATCAGAAAAGAGAGGTTCGGACTGCTCTGCATGAGGTGTTGGATTTCCCCCTGCAATGTGAAGGGGAGATGCAGTTTAACATTGTGTTCACATGTATGTTGACGCATTGTACATGTTTGCATTCAGTCTGCATGACAGTGTACATTGTGACTGTTAGGGGGGAGCTGCCTATTTGATGCGTGACAGTGCACATCCTGACTACATCACGGATGTGTGTTTGTACTTGCACATTGCCAACTCACATTACCCTGCAATGCCAAATGTGATTGGCCAGTTTCTACGCACATGTGGCACCAGTTGTGTCCTCTGTTCTGTTGTGGACACGTTGTGGTTTGTACCACATTGTTGTCAATATTGATGTGCTCTGCACGTAATGTGTGTGTGCCTGATTTTGGGGGAGCTCTGATTTAGCTGCCCCTTATCCCTTATATGCGGTGGGCCTCTGACTTCTGTGCTTATGCAGTGCTGAGATGTTGCATACTTGTGTGCATTGGTCTCTTGATGGGAGTTGGGGGTATGGGGCATGGTTTGTCCGCAGATGTGCCATGCTTATTTTGTGCATGTGTACCAAGGTGCTCATCTCCACACCGTCCCCCAAGTCCCTGGTTGTTACTCGCCCTGTTGCTGTTATCTCCGGTCAGGTTGAGCAGTGTCTGGACCCCCAACTCCTGCCACTGTCTCCCCACTGATGACTGTGGACACCATTTCCTCCATCTCGTCTAGCTCCTCCTGTGGCGCTGGACTCCCACCTCCAGTCTGCATTGCTGCCTTCCGGTTGTTTGCGAGTTTCTGCTTGGTTTTGCGATTCACATTATTCCAGCACCTCTTGACCTCTTCCATTGTCCTCTTCAGCACTCTGACTGCATTCACCTTGTCCACGATGATCTGCCATATATCATTTTTAGTTGACACAGTGACATAGTGGAGGTGACGAACAGTAGTTGATGGTGTTCCACCACCTCCGTTATCAGGATCCTGTTTTCCTGCAGACTGAACCGCTTCTTCCTACTCTTCTTTTCCTTGCCCTTCCCTGACCCCGAGGTCTGAGGCTAGTCCTCCAGGGGGCTTGTGGGGTTCTGGTTGTCCTCTGTATTTGCTCTGGCTACCTCCATTGTGCTTCAGTGTTGTTTGGCTTTTGTTTGTATGTTTTTTTTCTACTTTTATAGTGCATTTTCCCGCATGACGCGTTGGAATTAAAGTCCTGTGGCTGGTTTTCGATCGCGATTTGGGGCATTGCAGGTTTTTCCGCGTTCATGTTTCGCAGTTTTTCGGCGTCACGTTGATTTTAACGCGGTCATTTGGCATGTTATCGTGGGACTATTGCATGGTGCCGCCGGGTTGAGAATACTACGTTAAAACGGCGTTGTTTTCCCGTGATAGACTGCGATATGCAAAGTTGCGTTAAGCTAATTTTGCGATGATTATCACACATTCTTGAGAAGATCCCCCAAATTGTCTTAAAAGTGCACATTGTTGGACATTTTCATAAAGCAGTGTGCACGGTTGGGAGTGATTTGCACAAGCCAGGACAACAAAAAAGAACCAGCTTTGACGAAATTTAGGAGTGTTTTTTCATGAATCACTCCATGAACATTATATAAATTTAGGCAACTAGAAAGTATAATCTAACATTTTTTGACCTCCTATTTCTGGAGTCATACGGAGTGTATGCTTCCATCACGGACGTTGTCTATGTAAGTCATAACTTTGTGGGTGAACACAAACATTTACAATGCTGTTAGACTTAACATTTACTACGCTGTTAGACTTAACAGTCTTAGGGTGGTCTTCCCTCAAACATTTTGGCTGCTTTCCTCATAGTTTTGCTCATTCGTTTTGTTGGCCTTAGGGCTCTGAGACTTTTACCACTGCCAACTAGTGCTAAAGTGCATGTGCTTTCATACATGCATGGTTTGATTCACATATCCACAATTGGCAAATTTAATTTACCTCTACATCCCTTGTAAAGTAAACTACATATGCTGAGGGCATGTAGACTAAATGGTTCTAGTAGGCCTGCAGCTCTCATTGTGACATCCACACAAGTAGCTCTTTAAACATGCCTCATGCCTCCCACTGCAGAGCCTGTGTGTGCATTTTACACTGTCATGGAGACTTGGCAGTTAACCCCTTGCCAAGCTTTAAGCTCCCTTTTATTACATGATAGCTACCCCTATGATAGGCCCTAGGTAGTCCATAGGGCAGGGTGCTGTGTAATCATGTACTTTTATGTTTTACAATTTGTGAATGTGAAAAGCTCCAAAACTTGTTTTTCACTACTGAGAGGCCTACCCCTCTCATATGTTAACATTGGGGATCCCTTAATACATTAAATAAGCTTTATTTTCTAACTGAGAGAAGATAGACTTGACATGCTGAGTACCTCTGGAATGGTAATAAAAAATGCTCTTTAATGGTAAAGTGGGGTTTGTAGGTACCATTCTGAAAATGACTTTTTTAGAAAGATGGACATTCTCCTACTCTTAGCCATTTAGTATATTGTCTCTTATCTGGGTGACAGTTCACTTTATGTATTCTCTCTAGATAGTCCCACACAAAGGAAGGCTGGGTGTGACTTCATGCATCTTCCTTGGAGCAAGAGAGCGAGGAGCTCGGCCAGGCCTCACATTTGCACCTTAATAGACTGGGCCCTGTCTACACACACAAAGGGCTGCATATCCCACTGTTGTTATTCTGGAGCCAGGACAGCAAGAAAGGACCTCTACACACTTCAAAGACAATTCTTTGATATCAACCTAACTTCAAAGGCACAACTGGATATAAGTACTGGACCTCTGACCCTATCAACTCAGTACATTTCTGGACCTGCAACCAACCTACCAAGAAGAAGAACTGCTGTGATAAGGAATACTATACTGCTGGATGTCTGCTCTCGAAGACTGCTTCCTTGCTGTGTTATCTGCTGCCTGCTGTTCTCTGACTTGATCCCTCATTCATCACTTGACCAAGAGTGACTCCGAGGGCTCGCAAACAAGCCTCCTGTTCTTTATAGACTTGGGGACATCAAAGTCTTTTACCCTGCTCCTGTGCCTGGCACATTGGTAGTGAACCCAAGGGTTTGCTCCAGTGGAAAAGACACATCCTCTGCTGTGAGTGCAGAATCGACAAATCTCCACTTTTGCGGGAACAGAACCAGCAGATTACCCTTGGAATGGCTACATCACCATCGGAATCACCACATCAAACCTGCAGCATCGCCACCACTGCTGAAGTACGATCAACATATCCATTGTTTGCATTAAGAAACCCAGTGTATCGGCTTCAGAACCAAAGTATCTCTGGCCTGGCGCTTTGTCTTTGGAGCCGACGCATCACCTTCATTGCATGAAGAAAATTCATGCATCTCTTGTTGCGACCAGGATTAAAGTACATTTGATCAGTGGACCATGCGTGGGTCTTGTATTTGGCTCGCACTCGTCATGGCCGGCCTGAAGCTTTGACTTTATCCGGGTCCAAAATGTCCAAAATGACTAAATATCCCAATAGGCGTTTATTGCCTCTAGGCACTCTTTTGAAATTTAATATTTAAATATTCATATCTCAACTTCCACTCAATGGATTTTTGTTGTTTCAGTCTTTAACATCGTAATCTATTTTCCTTAAACTGATGTGTCATCTTTTTGTAGTGTTTTCACTGTGTTACTGTTTGAAGTGTTGCACAAACACTTTACACATTGCCTCTCAAGTTAAGCCTGCCTGCTCTGTGCCAAGCTTCCAGAGGGGGAACACAGGTTAATTTATGGTGTGTATCTGACTTACCCTGACTAGGATTGTGGTTCCTGATTGGACAGGGTGCATTCTTCTGCAAACCAGAAATCCAGTTTCTAATGTACGCCATTCACAACTTTCCCTTCACTTTTAAATTTGAACATGCAAAATGTAAAAGTAGTGTTCTAAGCTTGGGAAAATGCTGTAATGCTTCCCAATACACAAATCTTATGGAGGACAGACACACCTTTACAGGATTAGGAACAGGAGAGTAGCTTCAATTGGACCAACAGATGCAGAGAGACCTGGGCCCAGAGCCCTGAGGGGTCTATTAATCCTTCATAATTGCTGTATTTTACTACCTCAACAGCAGTCAAAAGGACAAATTTGCTTCCTTGAACAGAGCCTATGGTATAACTTTTAACATGTGGTTAGAGAAATAGAGACATTTGTACTATATGTATACCTTTGCTTTATTTTAACTTGTAATGGTAATATGTTTTCACTCACCCACCCACCGACAGTTGTATTATTAAATGACTCAGATGTTGCAGGAAAGATTTCAAAGTGTTAACTTTTCCTTTCTAACCTGTGAATCTGTTTTGAAGTTGTTAACCTGAGTTTACCTTTGCATAGTTTTGCTTATTTTTACACTAGCAGTTTACAGTTGCTTTTTTTGAAGGACCTTTTTATCTTACACTAACTTGAACAGTTTGTAGATAGTTAGGCAGGCAATATAAATATGTAAGAAATTCTAACAAC
Organism: Triturus cristatus; assembly: GCF_964204655.1. Lineage (NCBI taxonomy): Eukaryota > Metazoa > Chordata > Amphibia > Caudata > Salamandridae > Triturus > Triturus cristatus. The sequence continues at coordinate 338,074,082 of NC_140594.1, forward strand.
TTTCCCATGCACTATAATAACATAAATAACTCAGTCGGCCATGTGCAAACTGTGCAAAATAACTCAAAGTACTACGAATATAAATTAAAGAAACAAAAGATTACATTCAAAATCCATATGTTGAAATTCAGGTAGATGTCTGGCTCTTTCAGTCACAAATCTTATGCTGGGAAATACACATATTCTTGGTTTCGATTATAAAAAACAAACTTGACAAGAAATAAGTCTTTAGAGTCTGAATTTTTAGTATTTTTAATTTCTATGTAGTGTAAGATGGGTTGTATTATGCATTGTTATAATATATGAGAAATATGCCATTGCATTTTTATAAATATTATAGCTTTGCCTATTTGCAGTCCATTTGAGTTTTCTGCATAATGTATAATTTGCATATGGCCTACTGAATTATTTATTTCATCATAGTGCTCGGGGGTGTTGTTAGGTTTTCTTGTCTATTAGACGCTGTCCCCTTAGTGTTCGAGGGTCCCTCTCTATTTTGCTAGGCAATACAAATATTACACAATTGGATCATGCATTGCATATATTACATTACATCCTCCTCAATTCAACCTTGTCAAAGTCTTTACTTCCTAGCTCTTATTCTGTGTGTTGTGTGCACACCTACAAAATAGGCGTCTATTGCTTTTACAGGAGAGGGGTCTATTATGCCTTCATAATTGCTGTATTTTACTACCTCAACAGCAGTCAAAAGGACAAATTTGCTTCCTTGAACAGAGCGTATGGTATAATTTTTAACGTGTGGTTAGAGAAATAGAGACATTTGTACTATGTGTATACCTTTGCTTTATTTTAACTTGTAATGGTAATGGGCCCGATTCACAGAACTAACTTAAGACAAAATCCTAAAATTACTACCATTTTGGTATTCACAGAAGGCACTTACTCATTTTGGTATTCACAGAAGACACTTACTCACTTCGGTATTCACAGAAGTTAGGAGTCCTAACTTTAGGACTCCTAAATGCCTTCTGTGAATACCGAAAGTCTTAAAATTTGGATTTTACTCAGTTTAGGAGTCCTAAAGTTAGGACTCCTAACTTTACTACTACTAAACTGAGAAAAATCCTAATTTTAATGCTTTCGGTATCCACAGAAGGCATTTAGGAGTCCTAAAGTTAGGAGTCCTAACTTTACTACTACTAAATTCAGAACAATCCTAATTTTAAGACTTTCGGTATTCACAGAAGGCATTTAGGAGTCCTAAAGTTAGGATTCCTAACTATACTACTACTAAACTGAGAAAAATCATAATTTGAATGCTTTCGGTATCCACAGAAGGCATTTAGTAGTCCTAAAGTTAGGAGTCCTAACTTTACTACTACTAAATTCAGGCAAATCCTAATTTTAAGACTTTCGGTATTCACAGAAGGCATTTAGGAGTCCTAAAGTTAGGAGTCCTAACTATACTACTACTAAACTGAGAAAAATCCTAATTTTAAGGCTTTCGGTATTCACAGAAGGCATTTAGGAGTCCTAAAGTTAGGACTCCTAACTTCTGTGAATACCGAAATGAGTAAGTGCCTTCTTTGAATACCAAAATGAGTAAGTGCCTTCTGTGAATACCAAAATGGTAGTAAGTTTAGGATTTTGTCTTAAGTTTGTTCTGTGAATCGGGCCCAATATGTTTTCACTCACCCACCCACCGACAGTTGTATTATTAAATGACTCAGATGTTGCAGGAAAGATTTCAAAGTGTTAACTTTTCCTTTCTAACCTGTTAATCTGTTTTGAAGTTGTTAACCTGAGTTTACCTTAGCATAGTTTTGCTTATTTTTACACTAGCAGTTTACAGTTGCTTTTTTTGAAGGACCTTTTTATCTTACACTAACTTGAACAGTTTGTAGATAGTTAGGCAGGCAATATAAATATGTAAGAAATTCTAACAACTTTCCCATGCACTATAATAACATAAATAACTCAGTCGGCCATGTGCAAACTGTGCAAAATAACTCAAAGTACTACGAATATAAATTAAAGAAACAAAAGATTACATTCAAAATCCATATGTTGAAATTCAGGTAGATATCTGGCTCTTTCAGTCACAAATCTTATGCTGGGAAATACACATATTCTTGGTTTCGATTATAAAAAACAAACTTGACAAGAAATAAGTCTTTAGAGTCTGAATTTTTAGTATTTTTAATTTCTATGTAGTGTAAGATGGGTTGTATTATGCATTGTTATAATATATGAGAAATATGCCATTGCATTTTGATAAATATTATAGCTTTGCCTATTTGCAGTCCATTTGAGTTTTCTGCATAATGTATAATTTGCATATGGCCTACTGAATTATTTATTTCATCATAGTGCTCGGGGGTGTTGTTAGGTTTTCTTGTCTATTAGACGCTGTCCCCTTAGTGTTCGAGGGTCCCTCTCTATTTTGCTAGGCAATACAAATATTACACAATTGGATCATGCATTGCATATATTACATTACATCCTCCTCAATTCAACCTTGTCAAAGTCTTTACTTCCTAGCTCTTATTCTGTGTGTTGTGTGCACACCTACAAAATAGGCGTCTATTGCTTTTACAGGAGAGGGGTCTATTATGCCTTCATAATTGCTGTATTTTACTACCTCAACAGCAGTCAAAAGGACAAATTTGCTTCCTTGAACAGAGCCTATGGTATAATTTTTAACGTGTGGTTAGAGAAATAGAGACATTTGTACTATATGTATACCTTTGCTTTATTTTAACTTGTAATGGTAATGGGCCCGATTCACAGAACTAACTTAAGACAAAATCCTAAACTTACTACCATTTTGGTATTCACAGAAGGCACTTACTCATTTTGGTATTCACAGAAGACACTTACTCACTTCGGTATTCACAGAAGTTAGGAGTCCTAACTTTAGGACTCCTAAATGCCTTCTGTGAATACCGAAAGTCTTAAAATTTGGATTTTACTCAGTTTAGGAGTCCTAAAGTTAGGACTCCTAACTTTACTACTACTAAACTGAGAAAAATCCTAATTTTAATGCTTTCGGTATCCACAGAAGGCATTTAGGAGTCCTAAAGTTAGGAGTCCTAACTTTACTACTACTAAATTCAGAAAAATCCTAATTTTAAGACTTTCGGTATTCACAGAAGGCATTTAGGAGTCCTAAAGTTAGGATTCCTAACTATACTACTACTAAACTGAGAAAAATCCTAATTTGAATGCTTTCGGTATCCACAGAAGGCATTTAGGAGTCCTAAAGTTAGGAGTCCTAACTTTACTACTACTAAATTCAGGCAAATCCTAATTTTAAGACTTTCGGTATTCACAGAAGGCATTTAGGAGTCCTAAAGTTAGGAGTCCTAACTATACTACTACTAAACTGAGAAAAATCCTAATTTTAAGGCTTTCGGTATTCACAGAAGGCATTTAGGAGTCCTAAAGTTAGGACTCCTAACTTCTGTGAATACCGAAATGAGTAAGTGCCTTCTTTGAATACCAAAATGAGTAAGTGCCTTCTGTGAATACCAAAATGGTAGTAAGTTTAGGATTTTGTCTTAAGTTTGTTCTGTGAATCGGGCCCAATATGTTTTCACTCACCCACCCACCGACAGTTGTATTATTAAATGACTCAGATGTTGCAGGAAAGATTTCAAAGTGTTAACTTTTCCTTTCTAACCTGTTAATCTGTTTTGAAGTTGTTAACCTGAGTTTACCTTAGCATAGTTTTGCTTATTTTTACACTAGCAGTTTACAGTTGCTTTTTTTGAAGGACCTTTTTATCTTACACTAACTTGAACAGTTTGTAGATAGTTAGGCAGGCAATATAAATATGTAAGAAATTCTAACAGCTTTCCCATGCACTATAATAAAATAAATAACTCAGTCGGCCATGTGCAAACTGTGCAAAATAACTCAAAGTACTACGAATATAAATTAAAGAAACAAAAGATTACATTCAAAATCCATATGTTGAAATTCAGGTAGATATCTGGCTCTTTCAGTCACAAATCTTATGCTGGGAAATACACATATTCTTTGTTTCGATTATAAAAAACAAACTTGACAAGAAATAAGTCTTTAGAGTCTGAATTTTTAGTATTTTTAATTTCTATGTATTGTAAGATGGGTTGTATTATGCATTGTTATAATATATGAGAAATATGCCATTGCATTTTGATAAATATTATAGCTTTGCCTATTTGCAGTCCATTTGAGTTTTCTGCATAATGTATAATTTGCATATGGCCTACTGAATTATTTATTTCATCATAGTGATCGGGGGTGTTGTTAGGTTTTCTTGTCTATTAGACCCTGTCCCCTTAGTGTTCGAGGGTCCCTCTCTATTTTGCTAGGCAATACAAATATTACACAATTGGATCATGCATTGCATATATCACATTACATCCTCCTCAATTCAACCTTGTCAAAGTCTTTACTTCCTAGTTCTTATTATGTGTGTTGTGTGCTCACCTACAAAATAGGCGTCTATTGCTTTTACAGGAGATTGTCAACAGGGCTGTAGCTGTGGACTTTCAGTCCAGAATGAGCAAAAAAGATATGTTTGAGCTCGGAGAAAGAGAGGAAGCTGACAAGAAACAACTTGAGCCCCATGAAGGAAAATGGGGTCAAGTGTCACAAAAGTCCGAAGTGATACACCTACTAGAAAAAAGACTAGGATTTGTGGATCCTAAACTAGATATTCAAGATGATTTTTGTCAGCTCTCAATAACAGGCTGTTAGAATAGAAATGTTTATGTTTGCACATTGTCCTATGTAAGTTAGCATTCACTGCACCATTTTCTATTCAGGCTCCATAATAGAACTTAATCCTTTGCTGTTTCTGAGAAAAAGCCTCTGCTACGTTTCGTTTCTGCAATGTTAGGTTTTGCTACACTAATGAATAGACTGTTGTTATTAGTGCATACCTTTCTCACTAGATAGAGGCCCTCTCCCACTTGTCGGGTGCCGGGTGCAGTGTGAAACAACCTTGGGCTGTATTAGGTGGTGTGAGATATGAGAACCGAAAGGTATCTTTTCCGTATTTCACTGTCCATCTGCATCTGCTTGGAAAATTCCACTCTGGGCTTGCCTTTGCCTGGTCATGAAACGTACATAATGTTTCTTTCTGCTTGTTGATTTCAGTCCCTCTGCAGCACTCTTAGCGAATGGTCAGACCGGGTTCCGCTCTGAGTGTATATAAATAAAAAGTCATTGGTTGGTATTCTCTACTGTCTGACCGACTCTTCATTTGGTATGGAAGGCTGAGAGGTGGTCATTGGTGACCAGGGTGACCAGAATAGGGTCACTTCCTTCAGTTGGTGCCCGAACAGGGACTCCTTCGGGTGATTGATCCATTCCCTTTCCACAGACAGGGGGAAGCAGAGAACTTCGTTGGGTCGGACTGACAGCTCAGGGATCCCTGCACGAAGAGTTTTATTTGCCCACTGCTACCCCTTCTGTCCTGCCAGATGGTGCCTCACCCAGTGGTCATCCCGACTGTAGTCCTGAACGGTGAAACCCTTGGATCTGACCATTTGGTCTGAAGAGTCGGCAATAGAGAATAGGTGAGTTTGTTTTGGTTCTTTGTGGATATGGTACCATTGTGGTTTGAGTTTGGTATGGTCTGAGGACTGTTTTGCTAAAAAGTACTTACAACTACTTTGCCAGGTAAAAAATAAAAATAACAAACTTGTTTTCCTTTTCAAAAATGCCTGGCTTTAGCAAAGTTTGGAATTTGTGTTGTTGTTGTTCTGCAGATGGTCAATTGGAAGAAGTTCAGCCAGCGCCTCCTGATGGCAGCCCTAATTTTTATATGTATGTGAAACATGGTCTTGGCCCTATACTGTTTAGTGCATTATGGCACAAATATACAAAGGACAACACCGAGTTGAAGTGGCCTCTGACGGGCAGTTTTAGTTAACAAAAAAGTGGGTTTTTACAGGAACAGTTATTTAAGAAAGGAAGTAGACAGTCCATGTTTGACTACCTCATGACTTGGCAGAAGGAGGCTAGACAGGGACAGTTAAGGATGGAAAGAGATGCACGGAAGGGAAAATGCAAACATTGACACAGAAAGCTGTGGCATATAGAGAAAAGTCCAGAATTGAATGTGAAGATAGGAGATTTCGGTTGCATATTGATAAGTCTTATTTAGCCAAAGTAGAAGACAATACTTCCATAGAGGAGTTGTGGATACTCGACTCCCGCCCCCTTACGCTCTGCAGAGGATATATCCCACTGTTCCTTTACAACCACAACAGTGTGTTTCAACTGTTCCGGTTGCTCCAGTATCTACGGCTGTTATTTTGACAGCCATGGCGCACCCGCTCCTTCTTTGTCCTCGCCACTGTGAACCCTAGTACATCTACTGTTTCAACACCTGGATCTTCCGTTCTTTCTCCTCCTCCGGTGCAAGCGTTAACAATGATTGTGCCTGTTACCTCTGTTGCTTCTCCCTCTATGGTTTTTAATCCTCTGATGCCTTTGAATGCTGAGATGCCAGTACGTGGGTTTGAGGATAGGGATTGGACGAAATTCAGGGAGTGAATGGACCTGTTAGTGTGATCTGGGGTAGGGCATGAAGAGAAACAAGTAATAGCAGACCAGGCTGCGCAGTGGGCTCGTAATGCAATTTATGGTGTTGAGGATGTTTGGAAAGTTATGCGAGATTTTGAACCCTTTATACAGCAACATGCCCTTAAAAATATGTCTGCTACATTGATTTGTCTCTGGAAAACACACATTGAGACAGAAGCGCCCCAAATTTTATTTGAGAATGGAGATCGCGTATATTTGGAGCCAGGTCAAATGTTTTTGGAATGTTACAACCTTAGTTGCCTACAGGAGTAGATTACATGAGAGGAGCCATACCCAGATAACTCAGTTTCCAATGTGGGAGGTCCATTCCATATATCACCCAGAAATACCTGAGTTAACGGATCAGCAAGGTAATGTCACTAGACTAGCTGTGACGGCCCGTTTCCAGGAGAAATGGGTTTATACTCCATGGAAAAGGAGTGAGATTTTAGCCCTTAAGACTCATTTGCCTGGCCCTAGGAAAAATCCTACAGCTTTATTATAAAGAATTAACAGAGGCTGACTCTTCTACTTTAATGACTGTTGCTGATATTGAAATGTTTTTTGGTCTCCTCGTTCCGGTTAATGTTTGGAGACAGGTTCATACTCAAGATCATGTTGCAGAGTTGGTTGGTACTTGGGATGTGATTAAAGGAAGGATTCAGGAAAGGGAGCCAGGTGATAAACCCTGGACTGAGATACTTGCTTTGGCAGGTCATAATATTACATATATGCATTCACTTATTCCACCTAAGAATGTAAGCTGGGACAAATTGACAGCTGGTCGACAGAACAGGGTGAGAGTGTGTGATTTCTTTAGAAGGTTTGAAGATATGTTTTTTGACTATAGTGGGCAGGATATGTCTATTGAGCAAGAGTTTGATTGTTTGTTGACAGGTTTGTTTTTAACCTTCTTCCTGAAATTACGACTCGTTTACAGGCGTCTGAGAGTACTTGGTACACATCTTCCCCCTCTGTTATTTTGAATATGGCCCAGTATTATGAACACCAAGATCAAGAGGAAAAGGATAAGACTGATAAGAAACATAAAAATCTAAAGACAAAGGTGTTGTTGCAGCAAGCATTTCGGTGCAATATTAGGAGACGAGGTGGTCCTGCCAGATAGCTTCCCCAAACCAGCACACAGCCTTTCACAACACATTTAGGATCAAATCAGTGTGAATATTGCAAGGAGGAAGGTCATTGGCATACCCAGTGCCCTGTGCTTTTACAGAACGTTGCTTCTCCTAGAGGGTGAGGTTCTGGTGGGACAGGTTGTGGGGCTGATAGAGCTCATAATGCTACAGTTTCACAGAATCACCATGACCATAATTACTTTGATGACCCTTGTGATGAACAGTATTATCATGATGACTACAATATGGATGAGGTGACAGGTTTGTCTTACAGCTAGGACCGCCAGGGACCGGGTATGGGACCTGTAGATCAGCATGGCCCAAATGTCAAGGCAGATTAGCAAGAATCAACAAAATAATTTTGGGTGGATACAGGTGCTACAAAAAGTTCTGTTTCCCACCATGTGGTCCCTGGGTGGCTCTGTCTGGCCAGAATGACGTTTCAGTGGGTTTTTCAGGAGTACTGGTTATAAGCCCCATTTTACACCCCCTTACCCTTACCATTGGTTCTTTTACTGTAGATTCTCCATTTCTTTTTACTTCTGACTGTGGTGAAAATTTGATGGGTTCAGATTGATTGAAAAAATTGCATGCTACTATTTATTGTTTCCCTGCAGGTGTTTATATTACTATGGGTCTAGATGTGAGTGCTAAGCAGTGTTTGTCCTATGATGCGCCCTTTCCAGTTGAATTTGCTCAGGTGCCATCTACATTGTGGGCCACGGGTGATATAGATGTGGGTCTGTTGCATATACCACCAGTTTCTATACAAGTTAAAGAAAATGCTACTTTACCTCTTATTCCTCAGTATAAAATACCACAGGCAGGAGAACAGGCTCTTCTTCTGATTACTCAGGATTTGATACAAAAGGTAGTGGTTGAAGAAACATCTGCCAATGTTTGTAATAGTCCAATTCTTCTGATTATTTAAAGGACACCCTCAGGCTCCTCTGAAGACAATGATAATGTTTATCGTTTTGTGATTGATCTGCGTGAGGTTAATAAAATAGTAGTTCCACAGTTCCCGGTGGTTCCTGATATTACTACGCTTTTGACGATGATTCCTTCTACTGCTAAAATCTTTTCTGTTATTGATTTGAAAAATGCTTTCTTTAGTATTCCTATCTGTATGACTTGGGCGTCACTGGTTGGCACAGGTATGCACTTGTGACAAATAGGGACCCTCTCTTCTAGTCAGGGTAAGGGGGTACACTCCTAAAATAACCCCTGTTCACCCCCTTGGTAGCTTGGCACGAGCAGACAGGCTTATCTCAGAGGCAGTGTGTAAAGCATTTGTGAATACATACAGTAACCAAGTGACAACACTACAGATGGGCACCACCCAAGTTTTATATCAAAAATAAGTATTGTTTATATAGATTTACCACAAGACCATTAAACGACAAAAACACGCAATACTGTTACTTTAGATGGTAGTTCTCTAAAGTTCTTAAATGCAACACTTTAAGTAAATGTACCTTTTGGATGCGACACGCAGGGCAATGAAGGTGTTGCAACGATGTTGATCCGATGAAGTTTTTGGTGCAAAAAATAAAGACGTGAAGATCTTACAGATGCGGCACGCTTCTCTGATGTTGCGAGAAGACTCGATTCGATGCGTCAGCTGCAGCGGCGTCACCCCTTTATGCGATACGACGACAGCGACCTTGGCAGCGGCACTCTTCTCCGACGTTTGCGAGATGCTTCCGCTCGATGCGATGTTGCAGCGGCGACACCCTTTTACGCGATGCGACGTCAGCAGCTCCGATGGCGGCACGCCCTCCGTGGATGCGAGGTGCTTTTCTTAATGCGGTGCAATGCGACAACTACGATGGCTGCGATGGCGACACGCTTCTTCCTCGATGCGAGACTCTTCTCTTGATGCGGTGCAATGCATCAGCTACGATGGCTGCGATAGCGAGACGATTCTTCAGCGTTGCGGGACACTTCCTGGATGATGCGAGACGCTTCCGCTCGATGCGATGCTGCAGCGGCGACACACTTTACGAGATGCGATGACAACAGCTCCAACGGCGGTACGCTTCTCCTTGAGTCGCGCTTCCAGCTCCTTGCAACACGCAGTCCCTCAGAAGGTCCAACAACAGCAGTAGGCACTTCCAAAGAACTCTGGCGAGCTGGGGGGTGAAGTCTGTTGTTCCTGAGACTTCAGCAGGAGGCAAGCGCTTTTCCAAGCCCTTGGAGATCCTTCCCAAGTTGAGCAAAAGTACACATAAAGTTCCTTTCTCCTCACTTTGGCAGTAAGGCAACCACTGCAGGCCAATCACCCAGTTTCAGGGATAGTTTCCTCCTCAGCTTCTTCTGGTTCCTCCCTCAGCAGAGGTTCTTCTTGTTTTCCCAAAGTGATCTAAATTCTTGGGATCAGGGTCCCAATACTTATACCCCAAAATCCTTTGTCCTCTGAGGGCAGAGGGGCCTTTGCCCAGTCCAAACCAGTTCTGGAGCACTCTGTTTACATGACTCCTTCTTTCCTTTCACAGTGCAGGGCAGAAACATCAGATGCCCCACAGGAGGTGGAACCAGCATTGTGGAGGGAAAGCACAGCCCTGGACCACTTTGTTGATATGATTCCTTCTCTCCTTTCACAGTGCAGGGCAGAGACATCAGACGCACCACAGGGGGTGGAGCCAGCACTGTGGGGGGCAGGCACTGTCCTATTCAGGTCCCAGGTGCAACTCCTCCCTCCCATCTAGATGCAGATCTCTCTATTCACCACTGGGCGGACTCACCCTGTTTCCCGGAATTCCCCAGCCCTGTCACTCAAACTCCAGACAGGGAATACTCAGCCTAGCAGAGGCAGGTTTGAATGGTTAGACAAGAAAATGCCTACTTTCTAAAAGTGGCATTTTCAAACACAGAATGTTAAAACCGACTTCACTAAAAGATGTATTGTATCATTCTGAGTTCAGGCATACTAAATTCGAATTTCTACCATGTTCCCTGAGTCAGTTAGGATTATAAGATGTAATAACCAAACTGCCCATTCTGGCCTATGGAGAACAGGTAGCTTTGCAATAGTGAAAAACAAAAATGGCTGTAGTTCACTATTAGGACATGCAACACACACCAGGGCACGTCCTACCTTATCCTTACAATGCACCCTGCCCTTGGGCGTACCACAGAGATGTCTGATATGAAGAAAAGGGAAGGTTTAGGGACTGGCAAGTGGGTGCACTTGCCCAGTCAGCATGATAGTACCAGACTGCATGCAGGCTCTGCAATGGCAGACCTTAGACACATGTTTACAGGCTGCTTCTGTGGGTGGCACAACCAGTGCTGCAAGTCCACCAGCAGTATTTGGATTACAAGCCCTGGGCACTCCTGGTGCACTGTACTAGGGTCTGACAGGTAAACCAAACCAACCAATCATGGAATCACAATTCATATATCAATTTACAATAGGGAGAGCTTATGCACTTTAGCACTGATCAGCAGTGGTAAAGTGCCCAGAGTCATAAAACAGCCAACAACAGGTCATAAAAAATATAGGAGGAAGGAAAAAAAGTTAGGGATGACCCTGCAGAATGGGCCAAGTCCAACACTATCTATTCAGACAGTAGACATTTGTTTGGGTTCACACTGGCTGGTAGACGTTTTAGATTCTGTCACGCTCCTCAAGGCTATACGGAAGGTCCTAGGGGCTTATGTACAAGCTCCTTGCACCACTTTGGTGCCATTTTTAACATGGGAAAATTTATGTATTTTTGGCGCAAGGGGATTGTAAATCAGCCATCTGGTATTTATAAAAAACAACAACAGTTGAAGGACAGAATGCAGAACAATGTCATACATTCACCCCAGTACAGAGATCTTGGCCTAAATCAATTGTTTTTTTGCTCACCATGCCATTCCACTTTGAACCCAGCCATATGCAAATCAGTCTTGACCCCTCTTCAGCCAGGATAGCTTGATTCCAGTGGCATGGAGTGCACGGGACCCATGTCTGGGCATACCCGACCAACTCGGGGTGACAAATGCAAAAACAACAGTTGATGGACAGAATGCAGAACAATGTCATACATGATGAACAACACAATCTAAGGCTCTCGGAGAGATATTGGAGAAATTCCCCTCCACCTTTAGTCTCACACAGTTAAGGAAGATGAGAATCTCTTATAACAAACATATTTGCATTGCTAAATCAGATCATTTCAGAGATTTGCTTCACAGCGCTAAAAAACGCATCAAAAAACTGTTTGATATCATCAAACAACAGGCTAATACTACTCCAGCAAACAAAACTGCTGGCCCCAGTGAGGAGGACTTCTCAGCGCACTTTTCAGAAAAGTCTAGGAGAACTGATCGGGAGCTGCAACTTGCCGCTCCCAACCTGTCGATGAGCTCCTTGGGTTTGACAGTACCTGCAGCAGTGAGTGCTCTGCCATACCCAACAGAGTACACATCTAAAAACAATGCCAGCTGGAATACCTTCCTACTCCTGGACGTAGAGGAGTTATCACATTCCTTGGCATCTCTTAAACCATCCAACCATTTCAGTGATCCACTTCCGCTAAGTTGCTCAAATACCTCAACCTGGCCATTCTGCCTCCCTGGTCCAAGATCATCCAACAATCTCTCTTACAGGGGAAGACATCAGACTGCCTTAAAATGGGACAAGTCACACCCATCCCCAAGAAGCCCAATGCAGACCTAACAGACCCCAATAACTACCGGCCAATCACCTGCATCATGTCTTTAGTGAAGTTGCTTGAGAAATGCGTCCACACACAGCTCTGCGAAAACACATCGAGAAATTTCAGCTCCTAGACCAAAATCAGTCAGGCTTTAGATCAGGTCATAGTACAGAAACAGCGTTAACTCACATTGTTGATGATGCCTTGAGAGCACTTGACCACGTTACGCCTTGTCTTCTATTTCTTCTGGACCAGTCCTCTGCTTTTGACACTATCAAACATGATAACTAAATTAACCTTCTGCAATACAGGATGGGGTTATCTGGCCCTGTCTTAAATTGGTGTTCCTCCTTCCTGCATTACCAAACACAAAGAATCAAAGTCAACCAATCTTTAGCTACCAGCACCACTGTCACTATTGGGGTACCTCAAGGAGCTGTACTCTCGCCCACGCTCTTCAATCCCTTCTGGAACCACTAACTGTTATTCTAAATGGGTCAAACATTCAGTACCATATGTACGCAGACGATACTCAACTATCTTTGAAGATCTCCTCTCCAGATGACAGTAAAACTCCTAATGGAGTGCTCCATAAAACTCAACAATGGCTAACACATAACCATCTGTTACTAAATTCCCTCAAAACAGAATTTCTCCTAATTTTCCCTCGCAACCAAGAGAACCCAACGCAAAACTGGATCAAAAAAATCTATGCACTCAACTGCACCCCGCATATGGTGGACTCCACTTGTTCTTTAGTTGTCACCCTGGACAAATTTCTAAACATGCAAGGACACATCAGTGCCACCATTAAGAGTGCCAATCATCAGCTCAACCCTCTTAGGAAAATCAAACCTTTCCTACCTCCTGAGGACATCAGTCAGTAGTCCAATCCCTTGTTATCTCACAAGTAGAATATGGCTTGGCGACCCTAGCTGGGCTTTCTAAATCTAGGTTAGCTCCACTAAGAGCTACTCTGAACACCTCTGACAGACTAATCACAGGCTCTAGAAAGCATGATCATATTACACCTGACTTAGTTCAACTTAACTGGCTTCCCATTGAAGCAGGGATCTGCCTCAAGACACATAAAGCTATACACTTCAATAGCCCCGTTTACCTGGCAAAGAAACTCGAGTTCTCTGGTTCCCGTCAAAACTTAAGAAGCTCCTATACCTTGCTCCTGAAACCACCCAAATTAAAAAAAAAAGCACTTACAATCGCACCTTCTCAGGGCTGGCTCCAAGAATCTCAAATGCCCTACCGACATAGATCAGAGCCAACCCCTCAACTGCTTCATTCAAGAGACAGGTCAAATGGCTATTTCTGGAAGAACTTCAGCAGCAATAGCTTCTATGTCATGTGATAGTCACTTCTCTCTAGTGCTTGACAATCATTTTTACTTTGTGTGTTGAAATGTATGCCTGACAATATGTTTATCTTTATGTTTTGAAATATGTACTTGACAATCTCTTTTACTTTGGATTTGAAATAAATTCTGTCATTGGTTAGACGTAATGCTCTGCTTAAACTGCACAGCCTCGCCTAGTAGGGCTTTTACCTGTTTGTCCACCTGCTACCACATCCTCCCCTAGCACCCACTTTTATTTTATGTCTCAGGTTCCTCTTATGCTACCTTTTTGTATTGTACGGTTACTGTTTCTTCATGTCAACGTAAATTTTCCTCTTTGTACAGCGCTCTGATAACCGTCTGGGTCTTGTTTGCGCTTTATAAAATTTTTCAAACAAAAATAAATAATAAATAAAGAATGAAAGCAGTGCATGAGCCTTTGCCTTGGAAGACCAAATGCCAGCAGGATTTGAGCAATTGAAAACTGCAATTTGTTCGGCTCCAGTGCTTGGCACACCTAACTATGGTAAACTGTTGCTCTATGTCCACGAGGTGGATGGTTGCGCGCTTTCTGTCTTAACACAACAATGTGGAGGTAAGCAGAGGCCTTGTGCTTATTTTTATGCTGTGCTTGATCCTGTTGCTGGAACCCTCCGAGTTTCTTGAGAGCAGTCACGGCTGTGGCCACTTCAATCAGACATCGTCTGGACTCGTACTTGATACTGATCTCACAGTTATGGTACCCCATGCTGTGGATACACTTTTGAATAAGACGAAGGCACAGCACCTCACTGGTGAATATCTTACTTGCTATGAATTGACATTGTTTGCAAAACATATTAAGATTAAGAGATGTGCTACATTGAAACAACCCACCTTTACTGCCCCTCCCCCCTGAGAATGATGCAGTTGATAAACATGATTGTATCTTCCGGATGGAAGAAGAAGAGACGAAGAAGAGACGAAGGGACAGGTAGACCTGACTGATGTTCCCTTATCTGACCCCCACGGTGAACTATATGTCGATGGCTCCTGTTTTAAATTACCAGATGGCACCACCACTGCAGCTTCTGCTACAACTGTGTTGCACATGGTGGTAAAGATTTCACGAGTCCCTTATCAGTCAGCTCAATCTGCTGAACTTGTTGCCCTTATTTGAGCTTGCAAATTGAGTGAAGGGCTGGTTGTCAATATTTATATTGACAGCCATTAAGCATTTGGGGTTGCCTATAATTTTGTCCGGCTTTGGGCAGAGAGAGGGTATTTTACTTCCCATGACACCAAGATTCAGCATGGGCATCTCATATTGAGGCTTTTGTCTGCTTTAATGCTCCTCAAGAAATTGCTCCTAATTAAATGTAGTGCCCACAGGAAGGTTACTGATGATGTGGGTAGAGGAAATGCTTTTGCAGATCAGACAGCTAAGGAAACGGCCTGAACAAAGATGAAAAGCATGTTCGTAGCAGGTCCAGCTAAGCTGTTATGTTTGAAAATACCCTCAAGAGTGTAAAGGAGATACAGAGTGAAGCCAGAATAGAGGAGCTGGTGCAATGGCAGGAGATTATGGCACAGTTGAATGAGGAAGGATGTTGGATTGATAAATCAGGGAAACAAAGATGGATGCTGCCAGATGCATATGTTCTTCCTGTGGATACTATGGCACATGGTCCAGCCCATATTAGTGCAAAAGGTATTTGTAAATTGTGATCCCCTGTATGGCAGAATGACAATATTTATAGGACGGCTGCACATTTAGTAAAGTACTACATGGTTTGCATGATGCATAATCCAGGGAAGGGTACCCAGACACCACCTGGTAATTTTGCACCACACACTTTTCCTTTTGAAGTTCTTCAGATGGATCATATTTGATTGGAGGGATGCAATAATCTTAAGTATGTTTTTGTGGTTTTACGTCCGTTCAGTAAATGGGTTGAGGCTTACCACACTAAAGATAACACAGCCATTACGACTGCGACGCTACTCCTTAAGGAGCTCTTTCCTCGTTTCGGCTTGCCCTGAAATATCTGGAGTGACAACGGAAGTCATTTTAATGAGAAAGTGATCAAATTGATTTCTGAAGGTCTTCATGTAAAGCAGAAATTTCATGCTGCCAATCATACATAGTCAGCAGGTTTGGTTGAGAAGTACAATGGTACTCGTAAACTAAAACTGGCACAAATTCAGGAGACAACAAGGTTAGAGTGGCCAGATGCTTTACCATTAGCTCTTTTGTCGACAAAAACAACCGCCCATTCTAGAACAGGATTATCACCCTACAAGGTCGTGTTTGGACACCCAGCAAATGTCTGGGGAGTCCCATGCCCTCGTAGGTTCTCAGATATTGAGTACCCTATGTTGCTTGATTACCCGGGCCAGTTATTACAGAAAGTTTACGTTTTATTCACCAATAGGTGCAGGAATCCCTACCTTCCACACCAGAGGGACCCGGCCACGACATCCAGCCTGGGGATTATGTTCTCCTTCGTAATTTTCAAAGGAAGAAAAGTTTGGTGCCATGCTGGAAGGGTCCTGAGCAGGTTCTGTTGGTGACACGGACGCCAGTAAAGGTCGCTGGTCAAAAGAACTGGATACATGCTACCCATTGTCGGAGGATTCCTTTGCCGTTACCCTATAATCAGTGGGTCAAAGACGGCACAGGGGACACGGAATGCAAACAGGTGCCCAGGTTTGTTCCTTTCAGTGACGCCCAGTTAATATGGACGCAAATGGATAAGGAGAATGAGAATGCTTTAAACAAGGCTGTTCCCCCAGAAATACAAGCTATCCAAGAGCCTTTGTACACTTATCACATGGTGCCTGGGGTTACCAGGTACAATTTGCGCCCTCTGCTGAGGGATACTGAGTCTATGGAGAAAAAAGATTAGGAATGGACTGTACAAGATAGGTTGTACTGCGCTCAGTACCAACGGCATTAGCGGAGAATTAGTGGAGAATTTTGTATTTACTTTGTCCTTATTGTTAGAACATTAGTAAGGGAGACAAGAAGTATATTCTTCAGTTATACCATCTTTATTGACCTGTGATACATTAAAAGAGCTTCGGACAGAGCAAGCTCCACCACCGGTGCTAAAGAGCACCAGCCTTTGATGGACAATAGGAGCCTGTACCAGTGAGGCTCTGACGAACACTGTGAACTTGTATATCTTTTTGCATCTTGGCCCCCTTTACTATACGTTATGCATCCCTTTGGTAGAAAGGTTGCTAAGGAAGAGCAGCCAATGTATCTTGTTGCCCGGCATGATATGGTGTGGACACGAAAACGGAAAATAACATGTGTTGCTCTTGTGGTTTTGCTGCTAATAATATTGTGTGGGGTATCATGGGTTTTGGAAAATCATCAAAGTGTACCTTTATGTAATAGGGGTAAGGTTATCTCCCCAACAAGAAACAAAAGAGCAGCTCCGAATAATGTATTTTTGGAGATACATAAGAGGTTCTTCAGAGAAGGTAGAGCCTGTTACTCCACTCAATCTGTCACTAGTCTGTGGACTGCATACGCATTATCACTTGTGAATTATATGTACAATCGATTTTGTATAAGTAAAAGGAGTGTATGGTTTTGGTTACCTGAGCCATGCCTGCACCATAGAAAACCATTGGGGGAGGGTTACCCTGGTTGCGATCACAATACATACTGTGATAATTTTCACATGGATAAACAGACAATAACATTGGTGGGTTGGCATTACAAGTAATTGACAGTTCCCAGGTAAGATGGTTATTACCCTGCTTGTTGCCCTATTATCAACATTACTGATACTTCATTATATATAAATTGCTCAGAGATAGTATTGTAGAAGGAAACGTTCCATTTAATGAATTCAGAAAATCCAAGTACCTTTGGGATGAATTCCTGGTACTCTGCAGTGGATTATGATAGGCCAATTCATGCACACCCAGTGTTTTTCTGCTTGTCTAATGGGACTTATTCCAATGTTCATAATGGTACGGACAATGTGGCCCGTGGAATGTTACTGCTTTGGGTGTGCCTTGTAAACGTGCAAAGCCTAAAGTAAGATGGGTCAAAAGAACACTGACCAAAGAGTTCTGTGAGGGGGTGATGGATATAGAGGTCAATAATTATAGCAATGGTATTACTTTTTGAGACATTCTTTCCTCTTTTTTCACATAGGGTGGTGCTTCCATGGCTCGAGGTGAAAAGGCCAGAGAATATTTTGGGTGTAAGCTACAAATGTTATCCATTACTCCCGCAGCAGCTTTACGCAACATCACCACTCAGTTGGAGAGTATGTAAATAGATTCGGAACAGACTAGATATGCAGTAAATTTCATTCTGGCTAAGAGTAGTGGTGATCAGTGTGTGGTCGGGATAATGAATATGGAAAAGAATATTACCAAACACGTCTTAGAAATCCTTGAGAATGTTAAGGGAATGGAAAGTGGAAATTGGAGTTGGTCTCTTTGGCAGCTGGGGTTGGATTTTTGAAAAGGCGATATATCTCATTGCGATATTGGTGCTCTATTGCATTCATATTCAGTGTCTTCCCTTTTGTTGCTCTTACTGTACCACTATTCTCACACCAAAACGGAAGATATCAATTCATGAGACCAACGCCGCCATAATGATTCAAAAAGACATAGACAACTTGTTGAATATAGACGAGGGAGTTTTTGAGACTTCCTCCCTCCTCACTGTTTCACTTCCTGATGTTGATGATATGAAATATTCCTAATTGCTCATTCATGCAATTTCTCCCTGCTGTTTCTAATTCTACTTGCCATTAGAAAATGTTTTAGCTCATGATAAAAGGAGGGTCTGATAGTGTAGAAATGTTCATGTTTCATATTGCCCTATGTGTGACAGCATTGGCGGCACCATTTTCTAATCAGGCGCCATTTTGAATTATGAGAAAACTAATCCGTTGCTGTTTCTGAGAAAAAGCCTCTGCTACATTTCATTTCTGCAATGTTAGGTTTTCTTCACTAATGAATATACTGTTTATATTAGTGCACACCTTTCTCAGTAGATAGAGGCCCTCTCCCACTTGTCTGGTGGTGGGTGCAGGGTGAAACAACCTTGGGCTGTATTAGAAGGTGTGCGATATGAGAACAGAAACTTATCTTTTCTGTATTGCATTGTCCAGCTACATCTGCTTCGAAAATTCCACTGTGGGCATGCCTTCACCCAGTCATGAAACGTACATAATCTATCTTTATGCTTGTCGATTTCAGTCTCTCAGCAGCACTCTTAGCAACTGAGCATACCGGGCACCGCTCTGAGTATATATTAATAAACAGTTATTGGTTTGTATACTCTACTGTATGACCAACTCTTCATTTTGTATGGAAGGCTGAGAAGTGGTCATTAGTGGCCCGGGTGACCTGAATCGGGTTACTTCATTCAAGGCTCCATCAGATACCTTTCCAATACATAGAGCTATTTTGAGCATTCTAAAGAGGAAATGAAAGGAAGTTGAGAAAACTGGATTCCCAAGATTTCTGGCTCATAGATCTAACTTCTAGAAGATTTTGATTAGGAATTTCCTCAAACAGTAAAAGTAAATTACAATTTTTTTGGCCAGCATGTTTCGTAATCTCTTAATCTGGTAAAAGAAATCTTTGAAAAAGCAGTCTGAAATATTGAATGATAACAAAAGTCCTTTAGGAATACTATTTGTGTGGTTACATCTTTCAATTATTTCTGAACAAATTTAAAGTACTGCATGACAGTGTGCAAAAATGAAGAAAACTTTACAGTGTTGTTAGAAATCTGGATTGTAAGAACATAAATAGTTTGTATGGTCACCCCATAAATATTTGGACTGATGTTACTGTTTTTTTTATTCTGGAGTGCATTGGAGACTACTGACCAGGCCCCAGTGCGTCTGCTCTGACCCCTCAAATGTTGATGTACAAATGGCTATCCCCAGATTCACATAATTAACTTACCTATAAGTCCATTATATGTAAGTTAAATGTCACTAGTGCACTGCAGCACTTATTGCGCTACCAGTAGAGTGTTAAGGTGAAAACATAGCCCTAGATCTCTGGTTCTGCGGCCTAGCCAGACATGAAATGAAATGAAATGAAAAAGAATTTCTAAAGCGCATGGCTGCCCTTGAGCGTCCCAGCGCTAAACAATACACAAAGCCACTACCCCAGGACACCAAGAGGAACCTACAGAGGGAAAAGGTAAGTCTTCAATACTTTGCGGAATTTTGCCAAATTTGGTTCTTTACGCAGGGCCAGCGGTAAGGCATTCCATAATTGACCCGCATTAATGGAAAACCGGCGGCCACCCGTTTTCATCTTTTTTGCCCTGGGTATCACTACCAGGTTCCCATCATCAGAGCGAAGGGCTCGCGCAGGTTTATAGGAGCGGACCAAATCTCTTAGAATGGGGGGACCCGATCCTTGCAAAGCTTTAAACACTATACAGAGGGATTTGAATTTAATGCGCGCTCGAATTGGTAGCCAATGCAAGGCCTTCAAGGCAGGCCGAGCCGAAGAACTTTTGGCAGTACCAGTGAGCATACGCGCAGCTGCATTCTGCGCTCTTTGGAGCACATTCAATGTGGATTCAGGTGCCGCAAGAAAAAGGGCATTACTGTAGTCGAGCCTCGAGAGCACCAATCCCTGCACCAATAGTCTCCTGGAATTATCAGGGAGAAGCGACAAGATTTTCCGTGCTGACCGAAGCAGTCCGTAGCACGTCCCCGCCACTCATTTGGCTTGAGTAGTCATAGACAGCTCAGGTTCCAGCCATACCCCGAGACTTTTTATGGCCTCCTTAGGGGCTGGGGGGACACCCAAACTGGCCGGCCACATACATTTGGGCAGTGACGTGCACAGATTGCCAAGGAGCATCAACTTCGTTTTGGTCCCATTCAATTTTAGCCGGGAATCCGACATCCATGCCATGATGTTAGTAAGGCATGCGGCAAACTTCACCCCCTGGCTTTCTGACAGGGACAGAGAGACAATCAATTGAGTGTCGTCCGCGTAGGTTGCGATTTTCACCCCAAAGGGTGCCACCACCTCCTCCAGTGGGGCCATATAGACGTTAAAAAGCATGGGGCTCAATGAAGAGCCCTGCGGGACTCCACACTGAAGGGGGGTAGGCAAAGATCTAAAATTGCCATCGCAAACCTGATAGGAACGACCACTCAAATATGACTTAAACCATTGAAGGGCCGACCCTCCTACTCCAATCTCCCCCAGACGGTGGATCAGAATATTATGGTCCACCGTGTCGAATGCAGCGCTTAGATCCAGGAGGACCATCGCAGCGGATCCTCCCGAATCTAAGATGCATCTGCCTTCCTCAACCATCGATATCAAAGCCGAGTCGGTTCCCTGGCCTGGACGGAAGCCAGTCTGCGTCCGACCTAGCAAGTTATTAGCTTCCAAGAAGCATGAGAGCTGGAGATTGACATACTTCTCAGCGATCTTATTCAGGCCAGGCAGAAGCGAGATGGGACGATAATTTGCCAGATCAGTAGGGTCAAGGTCGGGCTTTTTCAAGAGTGCCTTGACAGTGGCCTGCTTCCAGCTGGGTGGAACTATGCCATGGGTGAAGGAGGCATTCAGAAGGTCAGTTGCAGGATCGGCAATGAGATCCACAAATTGTTTGAGGATCCGGATGGGCATGGGGTCCGATGGGGAACCACTCTTCAGAGCTGAAAGCTCCTCACAGAAATCCTCCCTTGAAATGGGAGAGATTATATCTAGACCCTTCTCAACTGAGACCACCTCAGGGGCTGCTATGCCCATCTTTCCCGAACTAGGGGGAAGGCTGGCTAAGATGTTCCGTATTTTGGTATCAAAAAACTGAGCCAGCTGATTGCATTTGTTAGAATTCACCACCTGAGTGGTCGGGGGAGTGGGGACCGTGAGAAGCTCTTTAAGAATCTTATAGGTTTCCCTTGAAGAATTGCCTGCCTTACTTATTCTATCCTCAAAATGGGCGGCCTTAGTTGATTTACAGGCCGCCTTGTAGGATCTCATGGCTTCACGATAATTGTCTTTGCTATTAGCGGCCCAGTCCTTCCGCCATTCCCGTTCAAGCCTTTTGCGATTCTTTCTCATCCTCCCCAGCTCTGGGGTATACCAAGACGACTTGTAGCTGTTACTTTTATTTGTGAACTTTTTGAAAGGCAAAACAGCATCTAAAGCTTGGCAAAGCCAGTCATGGAAAGCAATGTCAGCTTCCACAGGACCACGTCCAGGGGAGGGAGTAGACTCAGCAAGGGTACTTGAGAGATTGTCAATAGAGAGTTGAGACCAAATTCTCTTATAAATAGGGGGTGTGTTCTGGTGCGGAGAGAGAAAAGGGTCCAAGCTGACATTCAACTCCCCTGACACCAGGAAATGATCCGACCAGGGCAGGGGGAGGGGGGAACTTATTTGAAGGTGCGCAATGTTCGAAAACACACAATCCAGCAAGTGACCCTTCACATGCGTAGGTTCCAGATTGTGTAAATTAAGGTTAGCTGTCCTAAGTTCAGATCTGAGGTCAGTTACACTTTTATCTTCCTGCAGGCCAAAATGAAGGTTAAAGTCCCCCAGTAGCACAAAATTAGGGGAAGATGCCGCTAGGACGGGGACATGGTCCAAGATAGAGCTGGAGAACTGTTTAATCGTCCCCGGGGGGTGATAAACTAACAGTCCTGATAGAGAGTAATTAGGAGAGAGCTGTATACGAAAGTGACCACTTTCAGCGTCCAGAATAGGACCCCTAACTACTCTGCATGTAAACTTGTCCCTGTAAATGATGGCTAAACCACCTCCTTTTCCTTGCGGTCTGTGAAGGCACTGGATCAAATAGCCGGGAGGAAGAGTGTTAACTAGGTCAAAGTCTGAAGAAGCTGACGTCCAAGTTTCGGTCAGATACAGAATATCTAAGTTAGTGTCAGCTCGGAGATTTGTATGGAATGCTTCGGTAAGGACCTACAATTAAGTAGTCCTAAATTAAGGGGCTCCTTAATAAGGGTTTTGTTCCCACTAGCCTGGTTCCTAAAGGGGCAATACTCACAAGGTGTAAAAAGAACATCTGTTCTGACTCCATGTAGGCAGTAGCGTGAGTCAGAAGGCTTTAACAGGAGTAAGTCTGCTTTCGAGTATTTAGGGGGATTACCTGCAAAAACCGGCAGGGTCCCGGGTCCTAGGTCCGTCCTGGCCCGGACGGGCCCAGACGGGCTTGCCTCTGGCGCGCCTCCGGCGCGCCCGCTGCGCCCGCCCGCTGCGCGGACGGGGATTCGCCGCCATTTATGGAGCGCGAGGGGCAAAAAACGCCCTCGCACTAGACCGCCAACCGAGCAACCACCTCACCAAAGATGGCAGATGCGTCCGGTCACGCTAGTCGGCAGCCGAGCACAACCCCAGAGCCCTAAAACGGCTCAAAGATGCCCCCAAGTGCCTCCAAGCAGTGATAGCAGCAACACAGTGCAAAATACAAAAAAAAGCAAATGGCAATTTTTGTTAAAAACGATCCCAAATATTTTTACAAAAATAAATTTCAGCTCTCTAGTGTATTCAGATGTCCAGCATAACTCCCGGTGTGTGCGAGGGAGCAGCCAGTGTATAGAGCGAGGCCAAAGAAGTCTGAGCAATTTATAGCGCGAGGGGCAGGAAACGCCCTCGCACTAGACCGCCAACCGAGCAACCACCTCACCAAAGATGGCGGATGCGTCCGGTCACGCTAGTCGGCAGCCGAGCACAACCCCAGAGCCCTAAAACGGCTCAAAGATGCCCCCAAGTGCCTCCAAGCAGTGATAGCAGCAACACAGTGCAAAATACAATTTAAAAAAGCAAATAGCAATTTTTATTAAAAACGATCCCAAATATAAAAAAAAATAAAAAATTCAGCTCTCTAGTGTATTCAGATGTCCAGCATAACTCCCGGTGTGTGCGTAGCGCAAAGAAAACAAAAGGGTTGCAGGGGAGGTCATGAGTCTGTTCCTTACACGCAGGGGAGTTGATGCTCGCTTCCTTACTGTGTGGGGAGTTGATGCTTCGGTTTCTTACTGCTCTTCGGTGCGACGCGACACGCTGGCACATCGATACGATGCTCTTCTCCGGTGCGATGCGACAAAATGGCGTCTTGGTTGCGATGCGACAATGTTGGTGTGATGCGACATGCCCGTCGGCCGTGCGGCGACTTGATGATCTTTGGAGCCGCGCCAGGCCCTGCAACGCGCTTCTCCGGTGATGCGACGATGGCCTCTGTGGCAGCGTCCTGCTTCTCTGGCGATGAGATGATGTCAGCGGCGGCTCGCTTCCTCGGCGATGCGATGACAGCGGCTGCGGCAGCGACACGCCTCTCGTTGTTGCGTTGCGCTTCCAGCTCCCAGCGACACGCAGTCTCTCAGAAGGCCCAGCTCAACAGCAGGCACTTGAATTCCCAGCAAGGGATTTCAGGGGGGAGCTGGTTGGTGAAGTCTTGTATCCCTGAGACTTCAGGCAGGAGGCAAGCTCTAGTTCAAGCCCTTG
This sequence comes from Triturus cristatus, assembly GCF_964204655.1. Classification (NCBI taxonomy): domain Eukaryota; kingdom Metazoa; phylum Chordata; class Amphibia; order Caudata; family Salamandridae; genus Triturus; species Triturus cristatus. The sequence continues at coordinate 338,098,240 of NC_140594.1, forward strand.
GAGATTCTTCTTCAAGTTGATAGAAAGCACACTCAGTCCTTTTCTCCTCTAGTCTCTTTGGCAATGAAGCAACCACTGCAGGCCAACCTCCAAACACACAGCACAGGGATAGTCACCTCCTTCAGCTTCCTGGTTCTTCTCCTCACAAAGGTTTGTCTTGATTCCCAGAAGTGATTTAAACAGCCAACACAACTTGGTAAAATAAACCCTTTTGCCAAGTAATAACCTTCCTTGTTAATATTTATAAGTCACCCCTAGGAAAGGACTTAGTAGACCACAAGGCAGGGTACTTAATATTAAAAGGAGGACATGCTAATTTTACATCTGACAGTGAAAACTCAAAATTTTTGTTTTCACTGTAACAAGGCTGGCAGTTCCATTGGCTAACATGAAGATACACTAGTCCACAAGCTAAGTGCTAACTTATATTTGGGACCACCAAACATAGTTTTGTAAGGTATCAAATTATTTGTTGCGTTAACCCAACTTACAGCTGAAGACGGATTTAAAGCAACTTTTATTATGAGGGTCACTTTAGAAAGTCACTGCTTTGTTGCCCAAAGTTCTTTGTAGACTTTTCAGCTCCACCGAAACAGTTGTCACCCGAGAAAGCCTGCTGCTCTACTGCTGGGAGGTGTGAAGTGCTTCCAGGAACAGGGAATAAAGGGGACTAATGGTGAGAGGAAGTGTGACTACCTTCTGTGGGATGGCCAGAAGTTGATGGTCCACCTTCAAAGGGGTAATCATGTCTGAGAAGCAAATCGAAGACACACATTAGCCTGGCTGATCCTTTGTGAAGGAAGACAGGCTGGCAACTCCTCCATGGGGGAAAACAAATTGGAGACCCGGTTTTCCTGGAGGGATGGCTAATTGTGCTTGACATACCACAGTGTTACAGCAAGCAAATGATGGACGGAATGCTGACATTGCAAACATTCTACCCCAGTAAAAGATCTGGGTTGAATCCATCGTTCTTTTGCCCACTACCCCACCCCAGTTTGGACCCAGCCATATGCAAATCAGTCTTGACCCTGTGCCCCATGGGAACAGCCCAGACCGAACTGCCAGGCCAGGTCCTCCCTGGACCAGAAACAAGCATCCTGGGACCGGTTTCAGGGTATGCCACCCTTCTTCAGCTAGGCTAGCTTGAATCCAGTGGTACAGTGAGCAAGGGACCCACGTCTGGGCATACCCATCCCACTCGGGGTGAAAAGTGTTACAGCAAACAAATGATGGACGGAATGCTGACAATGCAAACATTCTCCCCCAGTCAAAAGATCTGGGTTGAATCCATCAGTCTTTTGCCCACTACGCCACCCCAGTTCGGACCCAACCATATGTAAATCAGTCTTGACCCTGTGCCCCATGGGAACAGTCCAGACCGAACTGCCAGGCCAGGTCCCCCCTGGACCAGAAACAAGCATCCTGGGACCAGTTTCAGGGTATGTCATACTTCTTAAGCCAGGCTAGCTTGAATCCAGTGGCATAGTGAGCAAGTGACCCACGTCTTGGCATACCCATCCCACTTAGTGCGAAAAGTGTTACAGCAAACAAATGATGGACAGAATGCTGACAATGTAAACATTCTTCCCCAGTCAAAAGATCTGGGTTGACATACCACAGGGTTGTGCCCATAGATCATACCCAGGGTAAAAAGGTCCAAACATTTTGGATTTGGGCAGAGAAATGCCCTGTGGGATTGTTTAGTGCTAACCCCACAGAAACATATGTCAGAAGGAAAAGGGATGTCCCATCGGAAATCTAGCCTAAATGGCAAGGGAGTCTTACCCACCCACAAACTCCAAATTTTATCAAAGTAGCATCACTATCATCCAACCACAGAACACTGTTGAACTCAGAAAGGACAGAAGAAGGACTGACCCTGCCGACTCCATGAACTTTAGAAAGAAAGGCTGTACCAAGGAAGACTGCACCTGCTTAATCAACAAAAGACTTTTGAAGAAGGGCTGCTGTTACTTTCGACTTTGTGGCGATCAATCCCAAGGAGTGTACCTGTTCCTAATTGTGCCAAGGACCATTAAGTGGACTCCAAGGACTAGATTGCTAACCTCCTGTTAAGCTTCAGGGATACAAAAGCTGATAGAGACTGCAGTTGCAAAGTGCTCGGGCTGACCAGTGGCCACTAGGCTTTCCCAGGACTCCGCTGGTGTAGCCTGTGAGCTCGAGTACTACCCCGCATGAGGGGCTTCTCAGGTGATTAACCATTGGCTGGTTTCTCCCCACAGAAATGTAACTTGCAAGCAAAGGCAAAGAATAAAAAAAATTGGACACAGAGTCTGCGGCCCATAGACTACCGCTACTTGCCGGTTCGTGCATGGTTTCAAACGTTGTTCAGAAGCAATACTTAACCAGACTGATGAGTACAGGCCCCAGCTAGGCCCGCAGAATACTAGGGTTCGCTCTCCTGTAACGTAAACTAGAAGGAAGTTGGCACGGAAACTGCAAATACAAAGACAAAGTTTATTAACCCTTAAGGGTGGTCCTACAACCCATACAACACTCTTCAGTATTGCATAGAGTAGCACAAAGAACTTACGTACACGGTCCCCTTTTATACACAACAGAGGGGCTCATAAGTGGGTGGATACAACATGAGGCGAAAAGCATTACCTTTCATGGACATTTTCGATACAGAATAAATATGTGGGCGGAGTTAACGCACTCCTAAGCCCGCGAAAACATGGTCAAGCAAGGACTAACTGATAACAGATGTGGTCAAGTCTGGACATGCGCCAGACGGACAAAGGAACTATTTATAGACTGTTACTAGGCAGATTACAAGAGCAACTAACACGAAGATAGGACTCTTCTCGTGCTGAGCACGTGGAGACATGACAATACAAAATGGAGTCCGGACATTAGGCAACATAAGACAGGAAACATGTTTTAACTAGCGAGAAGTCATGTCTTTAGTGAATGCTTAATCATCGCCGTTTTGGTTTTCAACAGACGACCCTTTCAGCATTTACTGAAGATATTCGGCTTATTAGGATAATCATCATATATGTCAATTTTGATCATCTCTTCCACCTCTTTGGTGAAATGTTTCTGATAGGTGACATTGGCAATAGCTTTCTTATCAGGAATACAAAATGACACCCATAAAGAACAGAGTAAAGGACCACACTGGACACAGATGCAGCAGGAGAACAGAATTGCCACAATAATGCAAAGACCAGTTAAAACCTTCCATCCCCATGTTGTGATCAATGCCCAAAACCATCCAGAAAAGGTCCAAGTGCCATTTTCTGTATGAATGTCAGCTGCAATTTTGTGCAATTTATTAATAGCATTATAAACTGATGGCGTATGGTCAGGAATAAACACACAACAACTACTTCCGATAATTTTACATGCTCCACCTCTGTCAGCTAACATAACATCTAATACCATACGATTCTGCAATGCAACAATTCTAGTAATTTGTAATTCTTCCGTAAGATTCCCAAGAGCAGCAGCGGTTTGATTCGTCACAGCCTCTACAACTCTCGTTAACCTTCGAACCTTCCTACTATTTAGGGCAGCTCCAACAAAGAAAAACAATCCTAAGTTGAAATCAATATACTGCTGTAAGCTAGTATCAGTTTGATCAACATCATCAATGGATAGAGTATGTTTATACCTATTTAGAGTCACATTATTCAACAACTTCAAATCTTTATGATAAGATGCAGGTGCTAAAAATACAGGAGGTAATAAAAATGCTACATAACATACTCCGGACCAGCCGGCTGGCAAACGATAGTAGCCCTTATTCCCACATACAAAGTACGTGTTATGGGAGGCTAAGAAAGTACTATTATTCAACCCGTCTATGTTCAATACAATAATGCAATCGCTAACACCAACAGGAATATAACCCACACTCTGGACACACAGGTCCGCTTGAGCTTGTGCCACTTGAATTACAAATTGTTCATTCCTTGTAGTGTCTCTGGTGTTCGTGAAAATGTAGGGGATCGATTCATTGTCTGGTCGATATTCTTCCCATTCCCATATTGTCCCATTCGCTTGTGGATAGCCATCTTTATCCTGATGACATTCCTTATTAAGTCTGAAAAGTAGTCGTCCCACTGTAGGTTTCCGTGTGGCAAAAAGCAAAGTATACCATGCTCTACAAGAGCCATTATGAGAGAAAGGAAGAGGTATGAATGGCGTTCCTCCTTTCTTCTGATGAGCTGGCATCATACCACATATCCAACAGTTTGTAGCATTCGTAGCAACATGGGTATGATGCAACATCTGGATGAAAGTGTTATTCAAATAAGACTGGCGATGCTTCAATTCTTGATACGGAAGGGTATAAAAGTAGTGCTCCTCAGGCACTGGAGTGGTCAAGACAAGCAACTCACGAGCAGGAGTCACTTCTTCAACAAACCATGTGGTTATACCAACAATAGCTACACTGATAATAAAACTCGTCGCACAAACAATCTTCTTCTTTTCCATCTTGTAGTAAAAAGTCAATATCTTCCTGAAACTAAAAGGTTGTCAGAACTCTTCCCCTTAGGCAGCCGTTGATTTCTTCACCAGCGGGCCAAGACGGGTGTCACTACACTAATGCAGGGCTGATCCCCCCCCCTTGCCACATTGGCTCTCCGTTTCACTAACCTAAGGGCCGTTCTGACAACGTCTTTGGATACACAAAGGAAATCACTTCCTCGGTCTGAGATGATATCTTCCTCCTCCAGGAATCGATTGGTCCGGGAAGAGCTCCTCAGTGTCGTTTGGTTCCACAGCACGGCCTTTCTCTGCAGTCAGGATTTCTCGATGGTCGGTCAACACAGCAGGCTCCACCAATCCAGGCGGCACTTTACGACAGTGCAAAGAATGGATCCAGTTCTTCCGATTGGAAACTCGCACAGCTGTCCTCGTTGCGAGCAGGACTTGCTCAGGACCAACCCATCTCGGCTCCAGACTGTTCGTCCTTTCAAATACCTTTATCATAACCTGATCTCCAGGTCGGAGATTATGACCTTCACCTGTGGACCGATCAGGGAGCGCTTCTCGAACCTGTTGATGAATAGAAACCAAATTATCCATTAACTGTGCCAGATAATCATTCATCATTACACAAGGTACATCATACACTGACCTCGGTTTTGGTGGACCCCAAATATTCATTGGGCGTCCGAATACAATCTCGTAGGGTGTGAGACCGGTCCGAGAATGCGGTATCGATCTAATTGACAATAATGCCAGCGGTAAAGCGTCTGGTCAAGTCAAAGAAGTCGAAGCTTGGATCTTAGCGATCTTAAGCTTCAAAGTACCGTTATATTTCTCGACCAATCCCACAGACTGAGGGTGAAATACTGCATGAAACTTCTGGGTAATGCCTAGGCCTTTCAGGACATACTTGATAACGTCTGCTATAAAATGAGGTCCGTTATCACTCCACAACAATCTGCAAACACCATATCGAGGGAAGAACTCCTTCAATGGCATCTTGGCTGTAGTCATTGCAGTATTGTCTTTCGTAGGGTATGCCTCAACCCATTTGCTGAAGGCACAAACCACTACTAGAACATACTTCAGATTGTTACAGCGCTCAAGCTGAATATAATCCATCTGCAAAACCTCAAAGGGTGCAGTAGGTGTCGCAAATCCTCCTGCTGGAGTTCGTGTACCCTTTCCCGGGTTATACCTCAGGCAAATCATGCAGGTCTGCACTACCCTCTTTGCCGTACTAGCGATCTCCGGATGCTCCCAAACTCATGTGAGTAATTTAACAATTGCGGAAGCTCCGACATGCGCTAGTCCATGTGCCATCTGAACCATAGGTTGTACGAAGGCAGTGGGTAACTTCCATTTATCCATCTGCTTACTTCTCCACACCCTTCATCATCTAATTCTCCATCATTGGACCATTGCTCCCGTTCCTTATCGGAAGCGGTCCTCTGTATCTCCAGCACTTCTCTCCTAGCATCGTGCCATCTTTCTGCCTGTGACTTCACAACATACATTGCAGTAGCACCAGGCTGCATCGCAGTCTCTCGTGCCACCCGGTCTGCTAAAGCATTCCCCTCTCCAACTTTATCAACCACTTTCTTATGGGCACTACATTTAATTATAGCAATCTTCTTTGGATATGTTAATGCAGTCAAAAGGTTGTGAACTAACTCCCCGTACATTATCTGTGCTCCATGTGACGTTAGAAACCCTCTCTCCTTCCAGAGTAGGCCGAAATCGTGCGCTACTCCGAAGGCATAGCGGCTATCTGTATAAACATTCACACACAATCCTGCACTGAGCTCACATGCTCGTGTTAATGCTATCAGTTCCGCTGCTTGAGCTGATTTCTGCGGTATGCGTGCTGTCTCCACTATTGTTTGTAATGTGGTAATTGCATACGCTGCTGAAGTCGTACCATCTGGTAGCTTCAGGCATGATCCGTCCTCCCACAGTTCTCCATCTACATCTGTAAAGGGCGTATCCTGGAGATCAATACGACCCTTTGTCTGTTCCTCAGTCACAAGAATACAATCATGTGCTTTCCGTGCTTCAGACTGAGTTTCCGGGAACGGCAACAATGTGGCTGGATTTAACGTTGCACACCTCTTTAACGTAATATGAGGAGCCAAAAGCGTCAACTCATATCCCGTTAAACGAGCACTGGTCAAATGCTGCGTCTTTGTCTGGTTAAGCAGGGCATCAACAGCATGGGGAACTAATACCAACAGTTTGTGAGATAACACAATTCCCTCACTTTGGCGTATTGACACAGCTGTCGCCGCAACCGAGCGAAAACAACCAGGCAATGCTCGGGCAACAGGATCAAGTACAGCCGAAAAATATGCACAAGGGCGCTGCTTGTCGCCGTGCATCTGCACTAAAACTGATAATGCGCATCCATCTTTCTCATGCACATACAGTGAAAAGGGCTTCGTATAATCAGGGGTACCTAACACTGGTGCTGAACAAAGGGCTTGTCGTAATTGCTGAAAAGCAATTTCACACTCATTTGACCAGGGAAGAGGGATTGGTGTGTCTTTTGTCAAAAGTGCTAACAATGGCTTAGCTATGTGTGAAAACCCCAATATCCATTGCCTACAGAAAGAAGCAAGACCCAAAAATGCACGCACATCCTTCTGTGTGGAAGGTACTGGCCTGTCCAAAATTGCTTGAATACGATCTGGTGTAAGTGCACGCCCCTCCTTAGACAAAAGGTGACCCAAATAAGTCACCTTTGGTCTACAAAATTGCAATTTCTTTTTCGACACTTTGTGATTGTGAGATGCCAAAAAGGAAAGCAAGGATAACGTACACTTCTCACACAGCTCAGGAGTGTCGGCCGCCAACAAGATGTCATCAACATATTGTATAAGGGCGACACCCTCGGGCAGAACAAAGGAATCCAATTGCCTTTTCAATGCTTGACTGTAAATGCTAGGGCTTTCTGTATAGCCCTGAGGGACTCTACAAAATCTATAAGACCTATTATTCAGAGTAAAACCGAAAAGGTATCGGCTATCAGGGTGAATAGGAATCGAAAAGAAGGCATTTTTCAAATCAATAACTGAAAACGTGGTCGCCGTTGGCGGGACCAAAGTGAGTAATGTCGTGATATCAGAAACCACTGGGTACTGAGGTATCACTATCTTATTCACTTCCCTTAGATCAATGATAAAACGATAAACTCTGGTATCGGTATCTTTCTTCAAAATGGGTAAAATAGGACTGTTGCAGACATTGTAGGGAACTTCCTCCACTACTCCCACCTTAATCAGATCCTGCACAATCTGTATGAGTGCCTCCTCCCCCTCCTGGGAAATATGATACTGAGGGAGGCGCGGAAACACCGCACCCTCCTGGACACTAATGTGGACAGGCGGAATCACCATCTGTCCCACATCAGTATCTGAAGTGGCCCACAAAGAAGGAGGGAGGGACGCTAATGCAGCCTTCTCCGCAACCACACACATCCGTTCTGTCATAGGGTGATTATCATTTAAGATCACACGCACTCCAGTAGGGGAGCAGCGGATCGTGGCTCTGAAGTGCTTGAGCATATCAAGACCCATAATGTTGTCGGGCGTGTTTGGGGCAAGTAGAAACGGACAGGACGCAGAAAGGTTGTCAACATGGAATGCAAGGGGTCGGGAAAGAGGGCTTCGAGAGAGTGTACCATCAAACCCTACCGATGTAACCATTAAGCCAGATGGGGGAGCCCTCGGAACCAATTGTTTGGACAGCACACTGCGGGTAGCTCCGGTATCAACTAGGAACTGGTCAGTAGAACCCAAAACATTCGCTGAAACATAAGGACCCTTCTGATCAACCGGCACTTCAACTGATTCTAACCCCCATCCAACGCAATCCTACGCATGCTGTGAGTCATGGTACTCAGAACGGTCGTTCCCAGACATTTGATACTGGTGTTGCCTATCAAACACATTAGGCCTATCCCGTTGCTGTACGGTAGGATCAAATCGAGTACGATCATTAGAGTTCCCTCTATAATTCGAAAAACCCCCTCTACCTCTCGGTGGTCCCTGACCACGTCCCTGACGAGATGCATACAACACCGGACAATCTCTGGCCCAATGACCCGACTGTTTACAATACGCACATTGATTTCTATTTACATCTGACCGACCCGAAGGGGGACCATAGAATCCTCCTCTACCTCTTTCTACACCCCGACGAGGCGGACCATATACTTGTGCTAACATCACCTTAGTTTTCAAATCTTTCGATTTCTTCTCCTCATTCCCCTTCGCTTCATGTTCCTGACGCTCATAATACTGAGCCATAGTCAGGAGGGATGCCGGAGACGAGGTGGACCAAGAACTTTCACTCGCTTTTAAACAAGCTGCTATTCCCGGTAATAAATTTGCCACATATTTATCCACAAAAAGATGTTGGCCCGTATCATCCGTAAGCGACTGACCACTGAAATCATGAAATGTCTCCTCAAAGCGTGTAAAGAAATCTGAAACTGATTCATCAACCTTCTGTTTACACGAGGCTAACATATTCCAGTCAATCTTTTTAGGGGAAATAATCGTTTTCAACTTGGTCAAGATAGCAGCGGGGAGATCTAAAATAATCTGGGGCGGTTTTTGCGCGGGTTTTCTCTCCCTATCCTCATCCTCAATCTCAGACCATTTGGCTTTAAAAACAGCTTGATCATCCACCTTCCGCACAGATCGCCACATATCCGGTGGTAAAATAAGCCCAAAGAACAAATCTATATCCGCTAAAGTCATAGTACAAGAATTCAAAGCCCCTTCGACTTCTTCGTAAAAGGCCGCTGGATTCTTGCGGGGGTCAGGCAATGCATTCTTTAATGCCATAACATCAGCCCTATGCCAGGGAGTATAAACCCAATTATACACAAAATAACCCCTAGCATCGGGGGAAGACATATCTGAGCTAGTTCCTGCTCCTTTAGGAGGAACATACAAAGGTGCCGCCTCTCGCATTGGTTTAGCATGCACTAGTTCGCTCTTATCTGAGTGGGAGGTAGATGATTGGTCATCGCCGATACGTGAATCCGACTGCTCCTCCTCCCCTGTCTTTAGGCGCGCTCTCTCTTTAAGGTCACTCGCCGCGTTCCGCAATGCAAACAGCCGCCGGACCGCATCAGGTGCCTTAGAGGGAGAAAAAACACCGTTACGTAATGCTTTAGCATCTAATACTACATCATCAGGCTCAAAAACTTCTGAATATTTCCGAAAGGCAGTAATCACTTCATCAGAAAAGGTTTCAAGAAAATACAACTTCTCTCTATCCCGCCACTTTTCCAAAGAGTCCAACAATTCAGCAAGGGATAACTTGCCCTTAAGTGCACGAAGAGAAATTTTCCGAAGCTCACCCATACACTCAACTGATAACATGGACCGCGTGTCTACCTTATCCGAAACCAATCCAGAATCCTGTGATCTCGGGGCAGACGCGCCAACATAAGGGGGCCGAGAGCGATCTAATAAATAAAAATCATCGTCAAGATTAGTAAGGACAGGATAAAGTGGCTGGCGGACAGCATATTGACCCGAGACTTGCAACCTACGTTCTTTCTCTTGTCTCTCCGCCAGTTCTCTTTCCTCCTGACGCTTCGCTTCCTGCGCTCTCACATGATCATTTTTCCGTTGCTCTTTATCCAACAGCGCTTTCTCACGTTTCTCTCGCTCACGCACTTCCTTCACCCATAACCGCACACATTCGAACATGTCTTGCCGGGCACGCCGTTTACACATACACTGATCCACATACTCAATCTTACGCATATCAAACGATCCATACAAAGGCCATCGTAACTCAGGATCCTTTTTGGTGTATTTCCTCCACACTGTGCTGTACATTATAGAGGAAAGACCATGCTTCACATACATATCCCTATTAGAAGTCCCCTCTGGGGGGGCTGGAGCAGATTCCTCGAGGTTTAACCGGTTTCCAAAGCAGCAGCACCACTTACGGAGTGCGCTAAAAGCAGGCATGCTCAAAAATAATGCAAAATATGCAGTATTATCAAAAAATGGCACTTAAACTTTGCGCCGTTCAAATTTACACAACTCCGGAGAAATATCTCCACATTACCTGCCTATATGTGTTGCAACGCATATATTCTCACAGTAATCAATACAAAATATGACCGGTCATCACAAATCAAACTCAAATAGCCAACCCAGGCTTCAAAACTCGGAGCAAGTACCGTACAACGGTTCTTACCAATCAAGAGTGTCCAGATTCCAACTGCCAAGTTCCAAAATTCGCCCAAACGGCTGTCGCGGCAAACCGACAGAAGAGGTCTCAGTCGAGGACCGGCGCCACCCAGAAGGTCAGTTCGGAAGGGAAGGAAGAAAACCTCGGGTTGCCAGGACTAAAAACGCCACTGGCAGTGATCACATCCCCGGCTAAATTCCTCACCTTCGTCACGACCAGTCCTTCGAGCATCCGAGTCGCCGATGAGCCCCACGTGACGGGCGCCAATTGATGAGTACAGGCCCCAGCTAGGCCCGCAGAATACTAGGGTTCGCTCTCCTGTAACGTAAACTAGAAGGAAGTTGGCACGGAAACTGCAAATACAAAGACAAAGTTTATTAACCCTTAAGGGTGGTCCTACAACCCATACAACACTCTTCAGTATTCCATAGAGTAGCACAAAGAACTTGCGTACACGGTCCCCTTTTATACACAACAGAGGGGCTCATAAGTGGGTGGATACAACATGAGGCGAAAAGCATTACCTTTTATGGACATTTTCTATACAGAATAGATATATGTGGGCGGAGTTAACGCACTCCTAAGCCCGCGAAAACATGGTCAAGCAAGGACTAACTGATAACAGATGTGGTCAAGTCTGGACATGCGCCAGACGGACAAAGGAACTATTTATAGACTGTTACTAGGCAGATTACAAGAGCAACTAACACGAAGATAGGACTCTTCTCGTGCTGAGCACGTGGAGACATGACAATACAAAATGGAGTCCGGACATTAGGCAACATAAGACAGGAAACATGTTTTAACTAGCGAGAAGTCATGTCTTTAGTGAATGCTTAATCATCGCCGTTTTAGTTTTCAACAAGACTGCTGGACTTTGCCTGTCCATCAGTGTTGAGTGCAATACCAGCCTCAAGTTGTAGAGGACACAGCGCACCTCATCCTAGAAAAAGCACCAAACAAGTTTCTAAGTGCGGAAGGAAGAATCTAGACACCAGCTTCCATTGCGGTCAGCCTGAAACTTTGACATTTCCCCAGGCCTTTGCATTCATGGCTCACAGACTACTGCTAAGAGTGAAAAGCAGTCATTTACAAAAAAAATTAGAGTTTGAAACCCTTCATCTGATTTTTGTATTTTGGTGCCTCTTTAAGATAAAAAGATATGCTATTTTTATAAATTGGCTGTGTTTCTTACTGATTGACTGTTTTGGCACTGATAAATGCTTCACAACTTGTTTTCCTTTAAGTTAAGCTAGACTGATCAGTGCCAGAGCAACCCACCACTGAGCTATGGTTTGATTTAAGGAAACCTAACTGAACCTGCTACAGAATAGAGACATTATTAATTCGTGCGGTCACCCGACCACCGCAACTAATAATCCATTTTTTCACATGGACATAAGCGCCATTGCATCTATTGAATACTTCATTTCAGAGCTTATGCTGCCACATTATCTTGAGCTATTACTTCAGAGTGAAGAAATATCTTGTTAATACCATGGAAACCGGATTGTTCCCGAAAGACTTTAATTTCCCTCCTCCCTATAAATGTGTAAAAATTATTTGGTTCTCTATTATAGTAACTATAAGAAAAACAGCAGCAGAAAGAAATATTCTGTAACCTCAATAAGGAATCTTTTCAGGTTTGCACTCCTTTCTGTCTCAGAGACAGCTGCCAGTCTCAATTCATAACATATTTTTTGATGAGGCAACTACTTATAATCCAGGGTCACTGGGTGCTGCAGGTGGTGGAGGAAAGTTTAAAGATTGAATTCCAAAGTCTTATTCAATGGAGTCTCATTTTTATTGAAAAATGAACAATAATATAATTTCCTCCAGAAAGAGAGTCTGGCTTTTGTGTTTTTTGACTATTTAGTGATAGTATATTTAGGATTGAAATCCATAAAACAAACATAAAATGAACACACTTAATGTGATTACAATTATTTAAAATATGTAAAATCCATAAACATTGTCATACAATAAGCTACAACACTCGATTATATCACAGCCTAGCTATGCACTATAATTCATATTTTAAATTCCTACAGAAGAGCATTCCATACTAAATTGGATAAAAACTGACAAAAGTATTAAATTAGCAGCCGCTTTTCTGGCTTATTATTGCACTTTTTAAAACTAAAACCTCAGAGAAATAACTTTTGTAGTATCCGCATCACTGATTTGGTTAACAGTTGGAACACAGCAGTCTAAACCACGAGTGTTCCGACTATGCAAGCTATACAATGCATGCCTTACCATGCATATGCCTTAACCACGCATCTGCATGGTTAAGGCAGTGCGCAGTCTAGCTGCAGGAAGACGGAAGCAGGGAGATGCTGCGGTGAGATAAGTGCGGCTGGTAGGGGGTTGGGCCAGGTTTTATAGCACTGGAAGGGGTTGGGGTGGTTTAAGGGATAGCGCAGGGGGATCGGGGGGCAGGGTAGTGTAAGGTAAGGTGCAGGGTTTTAGGCCTTTTGAGCAGTGGGTGGGGAATGGGTAGTTGGGTTAGTTTTTCGGGCAGGGAGACTGGGATAGGTTTCGGGGCAGTGGAAGGGGTTGGGGTAGTTAAAGGGACAGAATGGGGCATAGTGGGTAGTTTAGGGTTTTTAGGTGGGTAATGGGTAGTTGGTGTAGTATTTTCAAGGGCTGGGAGGGGGTCAGAATAGGTTTTAGGGCAGTGGAAGTGGTTGGGATAGTTTAGGAGACAGCGCAGGGGGTTGGAGTAGTGTAAGTTAGGGTGCAGGGTTTTGGGCCTTAGGGCAGTGGGAGGGGAATGGGTTGTTTGACTAGTTTGTAGGGCGGGGTCAGGGTAGGTTTCAGGGCAGTGGAAGGGGTTGGGGTAGTTTAAGGGATGGCGGGGCAGGGGGGTCGGGGTAGTGTAGGGTTTTAGGCCTTAGGAAGTGGAGGGAAATGGGTAGTTAGGGTCGTTTTTAGTGTTGATGTGGTCAGGGCAGGTTTCAGGGCAGTGGAAGGAGTTAGGGTAGTTAAAGGGACAGAGCGGGGTAGATGTGGGGATGGTTGGGAGGAGGCTTGGTAGTGGCAACCTTAGCCACACATACCCCTTTACCATTCATGCCTGTACCATGTAATTTCTTGGTCAAGGCATGCATGGTAAAGGAATGCATGGTTAAGACTCATCATGGTTAGACTGCGTGATAGAGGCATGTGTGGGAAAACCATTTGTGCTTCTATCATACACATTGATTTAAATATACTGGTCCAGGATAGTTTTTCTAAAATGGCAGATCATTTTAGATTAACTACAAATGGTTTCCAAAGTGACGCTCCTTCCGCTGACTGCGGATTATCAATGCTGCATGTAAAACTTTGGCTGGATTGACAACAATCCCCTCCCTCATATCAGATTTCAATATTCTCAGAGCTTGATAGAGAGACCTTATGCCTAATAAATGGCATAATTGAATGATCCACTTTCTTCTTGGTAATTTATAGGCCTCACAGAAAAATACAAGATGTGTTAAAGACTCGGAAGCTTTTGTCGCAAGCAGGGCACGTAGTATTGGAATTCTTGTTTTTTGCCCATCTAGCTGTAAACTCTAGCGTAGGCAGAGTCCATATCTGAACTTTAAGTATAGCTGTCTAGGGCGGGAACCTTGTATGACATCGAGGGGCTTATTACGATGTCACTCGGAGTTGCCTCCGACCGACCCCATTTCGGACTCGGGACCGAACGACCTGAGATCTGTGGATCTGCCAGCCTGATTATGATGCGACCGAGGACTGTTCGGTCAGATTTCCACTGTGCTCTATGGGAGCTTGTGTCAAGGTCATAAATCAGCCATAATACAGGCTCCTATAGAGAAATGGATGTGTGTGTGTAAAATCCTGTACCCTGTGGCAGGCCCCCCATGCCACACAGTGCAGGGTTTTACAGTGGGGTACCCTAGATATCCCATCTGCCACGAACCGTAGATAACGGAGGCAGGGGGGCCCGCAGGGCCCCCAAAGTCGCTGTCCAACTGCCTTTCAGTGTCAGAAAGGCCGGCATGAAAAGGCTGTGGGAAACTGACTTCGTAATCCCGATGGTGGAAACCAAGTCCATAGGGGATTGTGGTGCGGTTACAGACGGCTTTAAGACTCCGACAGTTGGTCGTTACCAAGTCGGAATTGCCAGCCGGTTTACATTCTGGCCATGAACATCGTAATCAGTCGATCGGACCGCAAACCGACCAAGTTGATAGTAAAGCCTCTGACCGCGGTTGGAGGCTTGCCAACCCACATCGTAATCAGTTCCTTTGTGTGGATTCATAAAATCGGACAATCTTATGGTTTTGGGATCTTCAGGAAGTGTGAGACCTGTTCTGGGTCTGAAAATCTGTTGGACTTGGCCCTTCTGGCAAGTTCACCCCTAAAACGTTTTCCTATGTTGTATTAGTGGTTTTAGGCCTCTAGGCGCTTTTACACTGTGTCCCAGTGGAAAGTGCGTGCGCTCTGTGTATGTTTTAGTGAGACTGACCTGCCCTCCCATAGGAATGCATGGGGGATCTGAGTGACCGTGTTAAGTCCTGATGTGAGAGGAGGGCAGGGTCGAGTTCGGTATGTGCGAACTCGTGAGATTGAATGCTGCACGATGATGTGTGCGGCGTTACTGTGTCTAGTGTAGAAGTGCCACTTCTAGAAGCTGGCATGTCTGTGTAATAAATGTGAAGTGACTGTCTGGCTTGTGATTGGCTGGTGTGCCTGGCTCCAGGAGTCAGGATGGGTCTGCCCTGGTGGTGAATGGAGAGATTTGCATGTTGATGGCAGGGAGGAGTACACCTGGGACCTGAATAGGGCTGGGCTTTCCCTCCATAATGCTGACTCCACCCCCTGTGGTGCGTCTGATGTCCCTGGCCTGTCCAGTGAATAGGGAGAGGGGCTGAGCAAAACAAAGTGCTCAGGAACCAGTTGCATCTGCTTCGCCCCTTCCCTGCACCTTTGGAGACACAGGATTTTGTGTATAAAAGAGGGGCTGTGACCCCATGAAAATGTTCTTGTTCTTGTTCTTGACTTGAAACTACCAGGGGCGTGCTGCTGTTGGGGCCTAGAGGAAGGATTGCCTCCCTGGGCCCTGGCCAGCCCCTGGATACCTGGAAGACTTCTGGGACCTTTTTGACATTATTTTCTTTGCTTCCTTACTAGCCTTATGGACTCTAGGCTGCCCTAACGCTTGGTGAGCGCTGTATCTGCAATCTGCTGAGAAGCACTTTATTTTTATGGCAGAGCGCTTCCCTGGTTTCACCGAGCGCCTCTCTCTGCCGCCTGAAGCGATGGGCTGCGATCTTCTTAGAGGGAATCCCCAGCGTAGGGATTCTCCCGCATTGTGTCCTGTTGCGGGTGCCCACCCCACTTATTTCTTTAATTACTGCGGGTGCCCACCCCGTTGGTGTACCTAATTGCAGGAGATAACCCCGCTTATCTTCGTACCTACTGCGGGTGCCCACCCCGCTTATGGCCGCTGCGACTTTGTCTACTGCGGGTGACCACCCCGCTTGGTATTTAGCCTCAGAGGGAGCCTACCCCTCATTGCGCCCAGTGAACACGAAGACTGTCGGGCCGCGTCTCAGCGCGACCCGGAAGACAGGCACCATTGCCTGTTTGGGGGTGGGGCCGCCGGCGTCACTTCCGCCTTCCCTGGCTGGGGGAAGGCCACCCAGAAGACTGGCCATTACCGCTACGGGGCTCCCGTTGTGAAGAGGGAGCCCCACACGCTGCACCTGGATGCAGATTCCAGGCGGGGCTCTCCTAGGAGGGTAGAGAGCCCCGCGTGTGCAGCGAGAGGAGTCCCGGGTCCCAGGAAGGGGCCCGGGTGAAAAACAGAAGCTGGACCGGAGTCCTGCCCCCAGAGCCAGTGAGTGAGGGCCCGAGGGGCAGGGTGGTGCCGGTCGAGGCCCAGATCCTGAGCGGTCCCGCCAGAGAGCGGGCCGCTCCACCGTTATTATTTACTTAGGAGAACCCAGATGGGCCCGAGCGCCTACCAGATGGACCAGTCCTACAGCTGCCCCGCTTGCTAGAGGGCAGCTGTAACGAAAGGGGGCATAGTTGTTTACAGAGCCCCGTGAGGCTCTAACACTTGGCATATTCGTTTTCCAAGCCCTGTGTGGCTCCACAGTGCTGGGGGCATATTTACGTCAAGGGGCCACGACAGTAAAAAGGGCCAGAGGAGCCCGGGTTCTTTCCTACGCTTGCCCCCATCATTTTTAGAGCCTAGGGGACTCCAAGGTTTACACAATTGTTTTAAGGGCTATTGAGAGCCCCTGCCGCATTTTTAACATTCACAGCTGCCCAGCAAGTAGTGGGCAGCTGCACCGTTTAGGTCTTTCTTCCTAAGGACTTGCTTTTTGTGAACTCAGGAGTGGGACGCACTCCTTCGCCCCTACTTTGGCCTTCCACAGCTGCGCAGCACTTAGTGCCAGCTGCAGCGTTTAGGCCCTGTTCTTGTCCCCAGCTGCCCAGCAAGTAGTGGGCAGCTGCTACGTTTAGGTTCTGGTGCAACCTGGACCCTAATGTGTTTTAGGTGCTATTGTGATTTATACACTAATGCTTTGGGTGTTAGGAAATGTACCGTGTGTAGTATGTTTTGCGCACCCTGTGTTTTATACCTCTAGATATGATTTCTGCATAGGAGGTTGTTTTACCTGTTTAGGTTTATGTTAGGGAGATTATACTTCCCTGTGTGACGTACGCCCCTACTGTAGGGTCAAATGCGTTAGACTTGTGAGAGATTGCATAATGTGTTTATGCCCCTGTGATGTATACAGGATAGGTTTTATACCTGATTCTATTGTGATAATGTTGAGGTCATTATTGCGCCAGTAGTTACTGGTTGTGCTCTACAGTTATAATTTGTGTTACAGTTGGTATATGTTCTACATTTACAATTGGTGATTTGTGCTAATCCTGACAGTGGTCCATGTGGCCCTGTCTTGTGTAAATAGTCCCCTGTAAAATTCTGCCCAGTGCCGTTTGGCACAGTGTAAATTATGTAATTATCATCTAATGCGTTTATTATAATACAAAGGCTATTTTTTATATATAACCTTGTGTGGAGTTTCTTTTGGGGTGGGCCTAGGGTGTTGTTGCTGTGTGCACGCGCAAACGCTTTACACATTGCTTCCGGGATAAGCCTGACTGCTCGTGCCAAGCTACCAAGGGGGTGAGCAGGGGTTATCTTGGCGTGTAACTCCCCAGCCCTGACTTAGAGTGGTGGTCTCTGTCTGGCTTTGGCACAAGCCTTAGCCAACCAGAGATCCCATTTCTAACAAAATCTATTTGCCTGACAACAGGAGTCATGATAATATGTCCTCAAATTGTTATTTCTATGGTGAACTTTATGACAAATATAGGCTTCCAAGATGAATACCTACATGTGCTGATTCATCCGGGACACAGAAGTTTCTTCATTTTGCAATGGGCATTGATCACTTTCAACTGGCAGTTTTGTCATTCGGATTATCTTCAGCCTCGAATCCTCTTAGTTTTGAGTTATTGGCTCCTTTAGTGGCCTTAATGCAGATCAAGAGGAATTAATTTATTTCCTTAACTAGATGGTGTATGAATCTCTGCTTCCCCTTTCCTCATATAGTCGACTTTGTAGAGCACAGCTTATTGCCTGTGAGGGTACCAGGTGCTGTCCATAGGCATGGAGAGATTAAGTGATTTGCACAGAATCACAGGATGTTGAGTCGACATCCATACTCAAACCCAGTTCCCCAGCTCCGAAGTCAGTAGCCCTGCCCGTTAAACCACATGCTCTCTCCAGCTTCTTTGAAGAACAAAAGGAACAGAGAGCCAATGTGCTAGATGTTGCAACATTTGTGTCTATTTCAAAATCAAGAATAAACCCAGATTTTACATTGCCACTAAGTTGCATGCTGATACTTTGCTTTGCAATGGACATTTTCCTTATTTTTTTACAGAAATGTTTATTTATTTGTTCAAGTTTAATGTTTATGAGAGGCTAGTGTTTATAGCATATCGGGTTTCATGCTTCCACTTAATTTACTTGCTGTCTCTGCATAGTAAATTCAGTTTTTGGCCGGCATTTTTAATTCTTCCTTGACTTGGCACATTATCGATGGCTGGATTGAGTGAAGTAATCCTGTACTAGTGGCACTGGCATTTTTACCCTGTCACATTGTTTTATTTTGAGTGTTGCTCTCGTCACTTTGGGCTAGATCATTAGGAGTGAGTATTTAATGCAATGCTCACTGCAGCCATGAAGCAGGCAAGCAGGTGATGCACATCAGGCGCACCAGTGGTGAGCCTGTTGGTGTCCATCTGTGCCAGTTGCTTGTCTCAGCGAGGACGCTGCTGCAATTCTCTGTTTATGATCATGCTTTTTAATTGAATGTGTACTTACCCTTTCAGGTTTCGGGTAGCAAATCTTGAGAGATTCTAAAACCCTACAATTATTATAATAAGAAACTTGTGCCCCTGCACCCTCTCCCCTTATAGGGGGCCTCATTCAAACAAGCACTCTATGGTCTTTAAATTAGGACCTATTGAGTGGCAAGGGATGCCCAAGTTTTAAAAGACCTTACTACTGACTTTTTCTTTTTATATAGGGTCAGATGTACGAAGTTAAGTGGCTGTGATATTAATAAGGTAGGTCTCCGTATGCGACCCATTGGAAATTGCAAAAATAACAGGTAGGGAGTCCTTGTTTGAGATTGCTTTTAAATAAAACTGTTTTTGTTAAATGCAGCCTATTCTCCTTGAAGTGACATGGGGAAATTGGCGGAGGGCTTTTTCCTAAATCCTAGACTTGGGAAATTGGCGGAGGGCTTTTTCCAACATAAACATACTTGCTCATTGGAACCCTATTTGGATTTCATCCAAATCCCTAGACATAGGGTATTATATATGAAGCTGAGATACGGGACGCTTCCGACTAACAGCTTTGCTACACGCTGGAAAGGGCCAATCACGACACCTTTACCCTGCCCGGGTTGTGCCTATCACAATGAGTCGACGGCACACCTCTTGTTTGCTTGCCCGGCGTACAGGCTTCCTAGAAAGAGGTGGCTTAAACCGGTCTGCAAACTATTGGGCCCAATGTGCCATCGTAACGCTCTCAGCATCCTTTGCACTGACACCTCTTCCCTTACCCTGATATGTGGGGTGGCCAAATTTTTGGGATCAGCCTGGCTAATTAGAAGCAAGTTACTGGCTAGGAAGCCTCTTTGCCTAACTACTGTAGACACTGATGGCGATCAGCATCCACTTAGCTAAGGTAGTTTTTTTTTTTTTTCCTTTTAAGGTCCTTTTAAAAACAACAACCGAAGTATGAATTTTAACTTGTTGTGGATAATGCACTATATAAGCTGTGTCAGATGACGATTTAATGACTTTTTAATTATTTTATCTATGTAAATAATGTGTACATTTGGAAATGTATTGCTTTTATGATATTTTTTATATCGAATAAAGCTTATACTACTACTACTACGACATGGGATGTGTTTCAAGAAAAGAGTAGGCAGTGATCCATGGGACCACTACCTGCTCTTAATAATATTTTCATAAACGTTCACAAAGGGGAAGGGTTTCCTTGTCTTACCACGCGTGGTAAAATGCAAGTGTTTTGCGACCGCATTTCGGTTGCATGTTAAGGCCTGCACAAGAGACCAACTAAGACATTATGGGCCATATTCACAAGGAGCTATCGCCGAATTAACGGCACTTTATCCCAGCCAAAGTCATGATAAATTTACCTCCCCATTCACAAGCTGGTGCTAACAGCCCACAGCACCAGTTTACCCACGATAGCAGCCACAAAAAACATTGCCACAGATGACCCCCACAACTATCACTAATGAGATGCAGAGTGGGCGTTCCCGTGCCAAAAGCCGCAACCACACCACACCTCACCATTCTGAACAACCAGACAGATCGGCGATAAAAACACAAAACAGGCGATAAGGCATGTTTTCACCAGGAAATCTACACCTGCCGTGACCTGGTGTTAAGTCGGACGGCAGCCAGCACCACAAAAAGGAGCACAGCCCAGGGCCACATCGGAAGTGCAACAGATGTCAAGGAGCCACTCATCATGCAGCCCGGACACCCAAGAGGGCCACAACTCCCACCAACACCACCCCAGGACCCCACCCCACACCCGAAACCCCCCTGGACAACCACAGAGGCAGCGCAGACAAAGACAGTGGACCCCCAGGAAACGCACCAGCCTCACAGACCTAACATCTGATAATGTCACCGTCCACTACAGGCTGAAAGGGACAACCATTCTACACATCCTGAACATCATCTCCTAACAAGCCTACAGCACCAACACAGCAAACAACCAACATCCCACCCCACACCAAGCTGCTGGATTGGCTGCACCTGTTGGCCCCTGGCACCCCTCAAACAGCACTCACCAGAGTCAGAGGAGTCTCACAGCAAGCCACATCCAAGTGCCCCACACCTGTCCTGGACATCACCATCACCCTAGTTCCCCAGTCCCCATACATCCAACACAATGCGCAGGATTTGCTGGAGACCAACCAAGGACCGTACACCATAGCAGGATGCATGCACGAGTTGGGGGCAATCCACAGCACACATGTCATACCTGTGCCCCCTGACGACACACCACACAATCACCGCAACAGGAAGCACACGTCTCACATCAATGTGCAGGCAACATCAGAACACTGTGGAACCTCCAACAATGTCACCTCCAAAAACACAGCCAGTGTGCATGATTACTTCACCTTCCGACAGTCCATTATCAACCAGCCTACCCAGGATGGCAACAATGGAAATGCACAGCCCCATGGCAAGTTTCAAATGGACACCCTACTCACCTCAACTCCACAACCATGCAACTCACAACTCTGGCAATGCACACGTCACAAAATCACTACCAACATGCACAGCAACATGACCACCCACCAGACATGACAGAACAACTCACAATGGTTACCTGGCCAAGCCGCGAACATGGGCCATCATCGGCATGGCACCTCAGCCACACAACATCCGAATGTGGGGAGAGGTGACAACCAGTCATGTGTGAAGGATGCAGGAGAACAATGATTGGGAAAGTACACAATGCCAAGAGTGGCGGAGATGTGCTGGACAGACCACAGTATGCAGAACACACCCATATCCATGGCGACACACATCTCTGGTGTATGGAGTCTAGTGGACAGTGGACGCAACCATTTAACCCCAGCCAGTGGGGGACCTTGCTGAAATGTTGCCTGTTGCCCCCCAAGCATGACCGGAGTGGGATGGCCCAGTGAACACCACGCCAGCATAGGGGTGTGAATAAAAAGTACATAGCCCTGGGCGTGGTCCTCTTCCATAAAGCACAACGTCTCTGCCAGTGCGCCACCTCTCACCCTGCCACGAGGTTGAGGCCGTCATTTAGGGCCCACCTCTTGCCGGCGCAAGCTCCAAGCCCGAGGGCCGCGACCCTGACAGCCTCCTGAGTCCATCACAGCTTCCATGACACCGGCCCGCTTTAGTCCTTTCTCGTTGACGTACTCTACTGCCGTCTTCGGACTACTCTTCGGCCCAGTTGGTCACGTGCCAAAATGTGTCTAGATTCATGAATGGCAGTGGCCCCAATTCCGGGCCAGTGGCCACAGCACCAGACCCACCCCTATCAGAGAGGCATAGTTCCATATGGGCTATTTGCGACACGTGGTGCCACTAACCCTGTTCAACGCCAGCCTGTGACACATGGTGCCACTAACCCTGTTCAACGCCGGCCTGTGACACGTGGATGAGGGACCAAAACTACCCTGCGGACCAGTAGGTCCTACATCCAGCATCTTGGCGCAAATCATGAATGGCCACACCAGTGGTCGCACGGTGATGAGTAAGAGGAAGATGCGGACCACTCCGGATGGAAGCCGGGTCACAGTCACGGAGGTGAGCGAACACATGGTACCACTGAACCTGAATTACGCAGGCCGGTGGGGCCACCCAACCTATGCCGGAAACACTCGGTGAATGGCCCATGCTGACCACTGCCTCCGGCCTACACTGTGGTCCAGTAGGTCACAGACTCTTCATTTTGCATTGGCTGAGTTCATATCAGCTTACCGGCATCATCACAGACTGCATCCCCTCTCAGCCCCGGTGCCACTAAGTTTGTTCCCGACAACCATGGACACTCTCTGGTCTAACTTTGGTGGCATCTGAGTCTATGGACCAGGGGGCAGTTTTCATCCTCATGTAGCTGATACCATATTGGTGGTGGGAACGAAGCTGTCGCATTCCACTCCTCCATTTGCTGCTCACGGATAAAATCAAACCTTTTAGCGTCATGCCCTGGAGGACACGTCCACTGTCCCCCAATACCCTCTGCAACATACACCTCGGATATTGATGGTGACCCGCTCTGGTCGCATGGCCCATCTGACTGCACCGCAAGTCACTGTCCCATGGCTGGGTGTTTGTGCCGGCCGCTGTGCCTCCGGGGCCACTAACTCTGTACTAGCCAGGTCCGGGACTCCTTCTTCTGACAAATTGGATGGCCCCTGAAGCGTTGGCCTTGTAGTCATCAACGCCATTTCTCTGTGGCCCTGCGCTGTACGCAGCCTCCGGGCCCAAGATCGTCCCAGCAGGGTTCACACACCAAATCAAGTCCTGAACCGCCCAGACATGGCATCACCGCTGGAGGCACACGCCACCACCGCAAGGACCACCTGCAACAGCCATCTGCCACAGTCGACACGGTGGTCCTGTCAGACTTGCGGAGTTGCTCAGACCTGTCGTGGATGCCATCATCGGCCTGATACCCTGCTCAGCACTCCAGGTACCAGTAACTCAATGCACCGCAAGCCATTGTCTGTTACTGATTGACATTTGTGCTGTGGAGATGCTGCGCAGCAATGTCACCTCATGCAGTGGGGAAGAGCTGGGACTATGATGAGGAAGATGCGTCACGTGTGCAGACGGGAGATGGCACATACAATGTATCTAAAGCAAGTCTGTTTTGCAAAATCATAGACCTAATAGCAACCATTTCAGTATTAATCACCAAGAACCCAAGAACCCACCAGCGGTATCCATCGATAATCGATCAACCACTGTAGACAGCTTTCTAATTTTATCCGAGTTTAATATCACACCTACCCTGAGGGTATTATTGCACAAAATATATCATCAATAATTTCTGCAGCACTTATTGCCCTTTTGTTAGTGTTAGTTTCTCTTCATTGGTTCCATGATGATCATTCACATTATATATCTTAGGAAAACAATTCCCATGTAACAACATCCACACAAATATTGTGCAAATTTGTAATAAGCATTTCTCCCACACCCAAAAATTATACTCCCGGAAATACTGGGTCAGTACCCTTAATCCCCATTCTCCCATTATTTGGAAAGTGTGTTCACTCTCACTGGAACCAATTAATGTATTATTATATTCAGTCTTTTGTCTTAGTATGCAAAGCTTTCTCTTGGTTTGCCAATCCAGAGTCATTGCAGCTCAAGTCTCACCCTTTTTATAATCACCTTCCTTATGAGCCCATGGAGGTATTCTACTTTCTCTTCAGCACCTTTCCATTTTATTTCTTCTGATCCATCTTCTATGGTGTTTATAAATTATTTTTCTACACTGTGTAAGAATCAGGTTAAGTTATTTCTATGCGCATGTACAATGTCTATTGGCTTTACAGTATGGAAGAATTCTCCCATTACTTCAGAATTCTTCACACTTGCCACAATATTCATGTTCTTTTGAATAGGAATTTCAGAAAACACTAGATCGAGATTTGAATAATGATACTGAAACTGTTCCTTGCCATAGAATAGACTTGTTAGTACACTGCAAGAAATACCATATGTTAAAGGAATGTGATGGTAAGTCACCCCTTCAGAAACAGACGTAGGTAATTGCATGCACACATAACAATCTCTTGCATCCATAGTGTCAACGTATTCATGCAACAGTTTAGTAAATATATTTAACAAAAAGTCATTCAATTAATTATTTTGCTGTAAGTAACTACTTGTTAGTTCTTTAATGTCTATATCTTAACCAGGGGCTCTTGTTAATTCAGTAGTCATACTCACATAAAGACTAGTAGTTTTGACGGGATAAACATTATGAGGTACATTTAGAACAATCAAAAACAAAACAAGTATTAGGACAACAATAAACATAAAACAAGAACGTATATACCTTCGTCTAGGCGAAGCAATCTTTTTCAGATTATCAGTCTTGATTACACTATGATTAGCAGCAGGTTTTTGTGTTTTTCAATTGAACACTGTCACCAGAGTCTGGTCTCAGCTTTATTTCTTCAGCCTTTTTTTTCAGCACCCTCTTTTCCCACACAGTTCATTTAGAGTGGGGTCTACGGATTGTTGTCTTCAGAACAAAATGTGATGAAATCTTTCTCCCAATCGTTTGCTTCAGCTAGATATGTCCATTCAGATGCTGCGTATCTCTGATTTGGGCTTCTGCTCTTCTTGTTCTGCACACTGTGTTTTCTTCTCCACCTGTATCACTTTGTTCTGACTGACTGGAGACTTTGATTACAGAGGTAGGAATTGTTTCTACTGTCGGAATGTCTTTGAATCATTTAGTTTTTCTGGGCACTCGGTCACCTTTTCACACTCTTTTTTATGGTACACTGTTTATTGCCCATGTGTCAATACTTCGCTTAGCTGAATCCCTTTCTCTCTGATCCTCGTTACCTACAGGGATAAACTCTCTTTTGCTTTCAACACTGTTTTGAGACCCAGTAGCTAGCATCCACTCTACCTTTTGCTCAGTCTGCTCAGGGTGTCTCACTGCTACCACCGGTTCACCTGTAACTGACTCTGCACCCTCAAGTGGACATGGAGCTCTGCTGCATGAACCCAATTAGGTAGACCACCACATTTAACCACACTTGTTGTAACAAGAATCACTTGGTAAGTCCTACGCCAACGAAGTTCCAAATAGGACTTTCTTGCACGTTTCTTGACAAGCACCCAATCACCTGCGCACAAGTCGTACGTTTGCTCCTGTTGGACAGTAGTGACGACTTCTTCAACCTGGTGAGACACAGAATGCACTACATCAGCCAATCCTTTACAATGAGCTCTCTAAGCAGTAGTTTAGCAACTGTTAGGCTGTCATTTCATTGTGTAGGGTATGCCTCAACCCAACGTGAAAACAAACACACAATGACAAGGACATACTTTAATCCACCACAAGGAGGTATTACAATAAAATCCAGCTGCATGCGGGTAGAAGGACCTCCCGTCCTTCCAATTTATCCCATGCTAACCACTGTTTTCCTTCCTGAATTCTGCTGTTGACATGTTATACATCTCTGGTTCAGACTCTGCAATGGCTCTGAATTTTGGATTGTACCATGTCTGTCTAAAAAGTCGCATCATTACATCCCTGCCTATATGTGTCGGTGCAAGGCAGACTCTTCTTGCCATTGGTGACAGCAAACTATCGAGCAGTACACGGCTTCCATCGGTATAAACCCACACTTTATCTTCTGGTCTACATCCTGCTTTGGTCCACCCTTCCCTTCCTGTCTAGGTAACTGAATCTTGTAATTCTTGAATCTCTTCCCATGTTTCAGCTACTGATAACATTAGTCTGCATTCAGATTCATCAGATTGTTCTTTCAAGGATTCCCCATTAAACGCATATGAATTTAGAGTACAATAACATGGGATTCTTCAGCATATCAATTGCCAACAGTCACATAATCATGTCCAGATTGATGAACTGAACATTTTCCCACAGCAATTTGGGCCGGCAGTTGTGATGCCATGTTCCTCACACACTCTCTGTTTCGTATAGGTGTACCCGAAGAGGTCATGAACCCAAGTTGAGACCACAACTATCCAAAAGTCATGCACCACCCCAAAACTATATTGACTGTCCGTAAATATGGTTACTCACATCTGCTCCATGATGCAACACGCCCTAATGAGTGCAATCAATTCCGCCACTTGTGCTGATCTAACTCCTCTCAACCACAATGCTGCAACAACACCCATCACCATGCAGGTTGCATTTGCAGGTCGCAAGGTACCTTCAGAGTCTCTCAAACATGATCCATCCACAAACAAAACATGGTCAGAGTCTGGCAATGGAGTGTCCTGTATTTCAGGTCTTGGATGTGTACGCAAATCAGTCACATCAAGGCAATCATGATCAGCTTCTTCCACAACCGCTTCCCAACCCGGAAGCAGCATCAAGGTAGCTGGAGTCACCTTGTTATAGTGACATTTTCCACACCCAGTATTACTTGCTCATATTTTGTTAAGCGACTGCTTGTAAGATGCTGTGCATGCGTTTGCGTTACCAATATCTCAACTGAATGTAGCACATACACTTTCAATAGATGACTCATTAATATTGTCTCACAGCACTCCAAACTCACACAAGTTGCAGCAACAGCTTTTAAACATCCAGGTAAGGCAGCAGCCAAGGGATCTAATGTGACTGAAAAATATGCCACACAACAGCGTGCTGTTCCGTGCATTTGCATCAGAACTGAAAGTGTACAACTGTCTTGCTCACTGCAGGATAGAGTAAAACTCTTATTAAAGTCGGGCATTTCAATGTTGGAGCTCGACACAAACTGTCTTGCAGTTCAAGGAATGAACGCATGCATTCTTCGTCCATATATACAGGCTCTGACACATCTTTGTGTGCACTGTCAACCTCTGTAAGGGCTTGGCTACCACTGAAAAATTTGGTATCCACTGCCTGCAATATCAAACCATACCCAAGAAAATGTAAACATCCTTTTGTGTACTCGGTAGATTCATCTGCAATATGGCATTGATCCGATCTTGGGGCACTTTTCTGTCTCCTTTTTCAAAGTGATATCCCAAATAAAGAACTTCTCTTTGACAAAATTGTAATTTTCCTGGCAACACTTTATGCCCACTTACAGTCAAATGGTTCAATAGAACAATTGTATCAGTAACACAAGTTTCTTTAGTGCCTGATGAAACCAGCAAATCATCAATGTACTGCACAAGCACAGCGTGATTAGGCTTTTCCAATGTTTCCAAAATTCTTTTCAAAATCTGATTATAAATTGAGGGACATTCTGTATACCCATGTGGAACTCAACACCATGCCTAGACACGGTCTCTGAACCGGAATGCAAATAAATATTGGCTATCTGGATGCAGGGGATTTGCTTGACATAAATCAATTACTGAACACCATTCTGCTTCACATTAAGGGTGGGCGTAGTGGGCGTAGTGGGGCTACGTGAAGGAGCACGTAGTGTGCCCAAATCTACGCACACTACGCGCTTCGCGTAGCCCCACTACGTGCCACCCACCTCCCGCCCGCCCTCCTTTTAAATAATATCAGCAATGTAAAATAAATTAAAGTAAAGCGACTTACCGTAAGCGCGGCGTCTCCGGGGCTCCCTCTTCTTCGTTTCTAATTTCTTCTGACAAATGCGCATGCGCGGACGCCCGCGCATGCGCATTTCTCGCAAGAAATGCGCATGCGCGGGTGTCCGCACATGCGCATTTGCCAGAAGAAATTAGAAACGAGAAAGAGGGAGCCCCGGAGACGCCGCGCTTACGGTAAGTCGCTTTACTTTAATTTATTTTTCATTGCTGATATTATTAAAAGGAGGGCAGGCGGGAGGTGGGTGGCGGGTGGCAAGCAGCTACGCTTCGCCCTCGGCGTGTGCGTAGCGCTGCCCTGCTTCGCCTACTTCGGAAAGTGCGAAGCAGGCAGCGCTACGTACACTACGTGGGCGAAGCGTAGTGCTACGCCCGGGGTTACTTCACATGGAGTCTGAGATAGAATCACATCTGGGTTTGGCACTATTGGACAAGAAGGTATCACAATCAGATTAATCTTCTGTAGGTCCTGAACTATTCTATATTTTCCGTTAGGTTTTCGTATCCCCATGATAGGCGAATTACATGGACTTCCTAATATTTCTTTCAAGATGCCTTGTTCAATCAATGCTTCAATCAAAGAGGTTATTGCAGCAACTGTATCTGGACTTAAATTATATGCTGGAGTTCTCTGGAATTCTACATTTAGTTTTACAGTCATTCGAATTAGAGCCACTCCTTTCATCAAACCAATGTCTTTACCTGAAAAATCCCACACATCAGGCAAAACTGCATTTTTCAATTCTGTCCTTGTCCTCTTCCTACAGACATCTGTTGATTCTGATTCTGTTGATTCATTATTTTATTACCCATTTGTGACTGTCTCATTCTATCTACTCCTGAGTCTATTGTTTGAACACCTCTTGTATTTGTCAGAATATTTCTACACTTGCGCCTCCAATGCCCGAACTTGGCACAACCATGACATTGAAACTTCTTCCTAGGTTCCTCTAGATTACTTCCTCGACCTCTCCCATGTGGCATCAAACTTGGCACAGGATTCAGCAACACACCACTCATTCCAGTTGAAGTCTGACCATTTCCCTGAAATGCTCCTGAAAAAATCCAAATCCATACTCATACAACCCCCTTTCTTTGCTGCTTTCATCTGGGCTAATATCAATTTCTCTCTTAACTTTCTATGAAGTGAATCAATGTCATCTCCACAGTATTTTGCATAACAAAGTATCTCATTTATTGACTTACTGAATGAATGAATTACTCTGCCAACAAATCAAATGCTGCCCTTATTTCTGGTTTCAAATCGTATACAAACCGATACACAAAATGTCACAAATCTTTCTCAGAGACATTCTCAATGCCACTATGCTGTTTGAACACCAGTAAAGGTCTCTCATAATATGCATGAACTGACTCTTTCAATTCTTGAGTAGTTCTATCTATTCTTACCCAATCTGTCTCTTGCAGCAAGATTTTCCCTTTCAAATAAGTAATATCCTGATTATATTATTTCATAGTTTCATCTGACGGTGCTCCTGTTTTCGGATCTCTCGGATACTCCTCTTTCGGCCAATCTACAGCAATTTTGCATTCGACCCACATGTCAGTCGGCACAACAAAGTAAAACAAAGCATCTAAATCTTTCCACAAAACCTTGGAAACCTTAACTCATCTTTCTACTTGCTTGTACCATTCAACAGGTTTTTCTCTAAACCTGGGAAAATAATTTGTAAATGACAATATATCCTGCCTTGACCAGGTAACATGAACCAACCCTCCTCCTGGTACTTCTCTCATAGGATAGACCGTTGCGTCTGCTTCTCCCTTTTCCACCTCCCTCACGAGATACAGAGGTAAAGATACTGTTGCATTCTTCTTTATAGCTCATCTGCCTTCCCATCTATCAACTTCACCCCAGCGCCTTAGGGTGTCAATCAACTCCTTAATCTGTAATCGTTTTCCTGAGGCATTTACACTCTCTAAATCCTTGTCACGAAAATCCTATTGATATGTCTTTTGTAGAGCTTTTGACTTTTCTTTGTGCAATCTCTGCAAATGTCTCCTTCTCATGCGTGTTTTTTGCTTTCCGGCTAATGTCCTTACACATAAAAAGTATTTCTACATCCCAATATTTGACTAATCTTTAATGAATAATGGTTCCTAAAATCATTTTTCATATTTCCACTTTTACTTTGCTCACATCTATGCCCAAATCTCGAGAAGAATTACTCTGTATGCCACAACCAAATGCAATTTCCATTATCCATTCATCCAGTTCTTCTGGGGAGGGTCCTAAGGATGTATCCTCTCCTTACCTCTGTACTCCCTTAAATATTCCACCTGTCTTTGACCCTCCCAATAAGGGTGACAACAGTCTTTCTATCTGTAACATCCTTTCTGAATCCATTTGTGAACCTCTTTGGGTGTTTCAATCAACCTGAAATTTGAACTAATGGCTCAACCTCTCCTTCCATATTTTTGTTATTGTTACATTCAGACATGTCCATGTTATACACATTTGGCAGCATCAAACTATGCAGTTCCATTACAGGTTTAAATCTATATAAAACGGCAGTCAACTAGTAAAAATATTGCTAAGTTACATCCCATAAAGTGAATTGCACCACTAGTGTCATGTGCATTAAGTTCAGCTGAGACAGGTACATGATTACAATATCTTGGGGTAATCTCTAAGACCTTATGAGCCATGTCGGGCATTACAGTAACACATACAAGCATACAATGACACCTTTTGGCACAGGAGTGAACAAATATGGACTTACAGCACCTGCAAATGTTGCGTGCATGTGGAGGTGTGTAACAGAACGGTGGATGGTATTAAGTTAGTGACTATGTGTCTGTGGCTGATGCGGAAGCGTCTGGTGTTACCATGTCTCTCTTCCTAAGCCAGGTCACAAGTGGCTCCCAAATATCTTCCGGGCAGGATGTCGTGGGCATGAGATCTCAGAATATAATCTGGGAGCAGCAGATTGACCATTGGTCATCTGTAGGTGATTCGTTCAAATCCGCCCTCCACTGTGCCATGAAAATAAATATAGGAACTTGGGAAGTATGGTCATTTTCATTATGGCTATTCTCCCAGCTAAGGACAGGGGCAAGGCCGACCAACATTTTGATTTGCGCTACAACTAGTCCAGGAGCCGATCAAAGTTCATGCGCCAGATTTCATGCATGTCTCTGCTCAGCCACACACCCAAATATTTTACCACGCCACCAGCCCATGTAAGTGGGAATTCCAGTTTGGTTTCTAGTGGGCTGTCTGTTAAGGGCAGGAGTGATGATTTAGACCAGTTGATTTTTATGCCTGACATACCTCCAAATTGGATCGCTTCCCACAGTACAGGGTTTACATTTTCAGCCAGTTTTCGGATGTACAATGCAATATCATCAGCATACATTGAAATAATGGGACTTCTGTCTGTGAACCCCAGCCCATGGGAAGTGTGGTGTTTACGTATTCTGGCTGCAAGAGGCTCCATTGGCACTGCAAATAGCAGTGGTGAGAGGGGGCAACCCTGCCTGGTTCCACGTGTTATAGAGAAAGGTTCAGATAGCAGGCTGTTTGCTCTTAAATGAGCTGTGGGCTTAGTATAGAGCAGACTAACAAGCTTGATAATATTGGGACTGAAGCCTATAGGCAGTATAGGAAACAAGAATGTCCATAGCGTCGAGGAATGCTGCAATGGCTGGCAGATGAGGATCAATCTGATGGCTAGCCACACAGAAGGTGCATAGATTATGGGCTGTGTATTTGCTTGGGACTAAACCAGACTGGTCTGGCCTGGCAATAAGCGGTAAGACCAGCTGCAATCTATTAGCAAATAATTTGGCCAGAATTTTAACATCTACGTTGATTAGAGAGAGTGGTCTGTATGAGTCGCAGAGGTTGGCTGCCTTGTCAGGTTTTAGGAGGGATCGTATCTCCGCTTCTCTCATTGTGGGTGGTAGGAATACACGATCTAGGGATTCTTGATATACTGCTAGCAATCGGGGTGTAAGCTCTTCCGCGTAAGTCTTATAAAACGATGTTGTCAACCCATCCAGCCATGGGGCCTTCTCTCCTGGCAGGCTGCTAATGACCTGTACTATGTTCTCTGCTGAAAAAGGCTTGTCCAGGTAAACCCTGTGGGCATCACTGAGCCAGAGCAGTTCAACGGAGTCTAAATATGCCGGCAGCTTGGGTGACGGGTGCTCTGCGTGGCTGTATATAATGAGGAGTAGAAGCTGCTGAGTTGTGCGTGGGTTTCTTGTTGTCCTCTAATGGGATTCAAGTCATCATCTAGTAGTTTGACAATGAACGTGGAGGATGTGTGCTGATTTAGTGTGTTTGCCAGGGCCTTACCTAGCCTGTCACCCTCTCCATAGCTACCTGCTTTAGAGGTCTTCCCCAGGAAGCGGGTTTCTCTTTCCTCCCCAAACTCAAAGATTTTCTCCCGCAGGGTTGCAAGATGTGTAGGTGTCCCTGTTTGATAGAATAGCTGTTTGGTTCAGATGTCATGCTCTAGTTTCAATAGTGTTGGTCTTATGGATTTCAGGACTCCAGATTGCTTAGCGATGCTTACACCTTTGATAACTGCCTTGAAGGCTTCCCTACAGGGTGGAGGGAGATTCTACCGATCCTTTGTTTGTGGAGAAGAACTGGGTGAGCTCAATTCTGACTTCCTCCCTAAATGGCGCTTCTAATAAGGTGTGTGGTGGGAGTCGCCAACTAAACGAGAGGAGCAGAGAATGTGGAATGGTCTAGTGCAGCATTATCCGGTTATGGTCAGAAATTGTGCGTGGTAGGTGCGCGACATCTACGGTCCAGGAGGCTATGTCCCCAGTGACCAGCCAATAGTCCAATCTGGACCAGGCGCTGTGATGTGAGGTTATACACATGGCCTCCCTAGCAGGTGGATTCCTGCGGCGCCAAATACCTGTAAGACTATGATCTAGTATAATGAAGTTCAATTGCTGAGATGCCCTTGGATGTGGGCTTTGAGTGGCTCCAGCCCTGTCCACTCCATTTTGTTAGGTAGTATTGAAATCCCCACCTGAGATTACTGTGTCACCTCCCATTGCCAGCTCCTTCGCCCAGATATTGAGGAAAAAAATGTGGATTGTCCGCATTTGGACCATATGTGGCAACTTAGGTCACCTGGGTGGACATAAGTGTACCATGTAAAATTACATATATCACCTATGGGTCGCTGTTGCTATGGAAGTTGTCCAACCTAACCCGCGTCTTATCAGCACTGACACTCCTCTTGCATAGTTGGAAAATGGAGCTGAGAGCGTCTCGCACAATTTCTTGTTACGTAATTTAGGGTCATCACCGCACCTCAAGTGAGTCTCTGGCAAAACACAAACATCAATATGATGCCTGATTAAGTATGCATGCATCAACCTCGCTTTTCTAAAATCATTGAGCCCTCTGATGTTCCAGGTAAGGAATTTGGTCTCAGTCATGAGGTAGCAATGTTGATATATGGTGTGTTAAACATTTGGTGAAAATGCACATTGGGAGGAAACATTGAATTCAGCTACTGTTACCATGTAAATACATATACGATTTTAAAGTGGTGTCTGAAGGATGCAAATTGCGGTCTACCATAATAATATTTAGCATAGTTGAAATCTTTTCTGTCTGAAGCTGCTATAAACACCCTTACCCTCCCACCTCCCACACCAACCCCCCAAACAGGTTGTGTTAAACTACCCACCCTCTAACCCTTTAATTTCTTGTTAACTCGATAACCAAAAACACATAGGAGATCTCCCAGAGGGGCTTGGGATACCGGCAAAGTCCCTGCCTGGTGGCAGGGTGGTCAGGCCAAATCAGAGTGGTTGGAATCTGCCTAATGTGGATTAGGGGCCAATGCTGCCAGAAACGTTAGCCAATACTGGGCTTAACTGGCACAGCAACCAGAATTGCAGTGCAATATAGAATAACACACAGAACTTGATGAACTGTTCATTTAAAAACAGAAGTCAGTCATTATCGCTGAAGTTATGATCTGAACCAGTTTGCTGCGAAGAGCGAGGAGATGGCTTTTTATTGCTGATATGTTCTGATTCGAAGATGTCTTTCTTTGAGCTGGATCTACATTTTCTAGTGGGGCATTTGGAAGTAATCCTACAAAGGGACTTGCCTCTACATTATTCTGTTCTTCGTGATAAGGTGGAGGTCTATTCAGTAATAATTCATTCAAGAATTCAGCATCTATCTCGTCAACTCCTTCGTCAGTTAAATCTGTCTCTCTAGACTTCAACATTTCAACACATTTCTTCTTTTCTTGGCATTTCTCTACTATACTAATATTACAGGATACATTTGTTCCCCCTCAGCTCCCTCCTTTCTCTATCTCCTTTTCTGTGCATTTCATTTTGCTTCAGCATACCGACTTACAGTATGCCTTCACCTACTCTGATTTTTCTTCTTTTCTCTCTTATATGCATCTTGTTCACATTCCTCGAGAGCTTCATATTGCATAGGTCTAGGATTTGGTCTCAAATTATTCATTTGGTGCCAGGTGCATCAAAAAAATGTTTTGCGATTCCCTAGTTGCGAATCTTTGCGATTCGTAATTAGGGAATCTCAAAAAGGCATGCATGAAAGTGTGCGGTACACTTTCTGTGATTCCTAAGGGGTCGCAAATGATCTACCTCATGAATATTATTGAGGTAGGATGCAATTTGCGACGCCATAGGAATCGCAAAAATCACAGTGATGGTGGCCTGCTGATATCAGCAGACCACCATGTCTGTGATTCATTTTAAATAAAGCAATCTGTTTTTTGGTTTTTTTAAGCAGCCTGCCCGTTTTCATTAAAGGAAAATTAGATGCTTTACAAAAAGAAAAATGAAAAGTTTTCTTTTCATTTTTAAAGAGAAGGCAGTGGTCAGTGGGACCACTGCCTGCTCTTAAAAAATGCTTTTACAAACATTCACAAAGGGGAACGTTTTTCCTTGCTTCTTGCCCTCCCGGACGGAATACGGATGCCGGCCTTGCTCGCACTAAGCGCATGGTATTAATTGCCTCCAAACCGTGACCGTTTACTCAGGAGAACCTTACCGGCACGTTTCCTAATTGCATTCCCACTGCTTTTGCTGTCTTCTGCCACATTAAGAGCATGCACATTGTGCCTTGTTTAACCACATTACCCCCTGGAGGAATCCACACCCCAGCCTTACTGTGTAGGTATATGACTTATCCATTGTACCTGCTTTGGTTGCCCCCCCCCCCCTTACAGTCCTGAAGAAGACCCGCATGGTCGAGGCCTAAATTACCCTTGGAGCCCCTAAGACGGGTCAAAATATCGACGCCCCCCCAATAAGGCCTGGAACACGAGTCATATTCCATCGTGCTAACACAAACTTAGCTGTTTTCAAATTATACCAAAACGTTTCTTTTTATGAATGTGCAAGGCCAGGCCCACAAAAACTGAGATTTATAACCAGTTAACCACTGAAATGTTCTATTTTCTCCTCTACCTACACAATCTTTAACCTTACACTCACCCCACAAAACACCTAAGCACCTTTTCTTGCACGTTCTCAAGGAGCAACCTTCCCCCCTTTTCTCTTTTATCTAACAGTGAATTTTTAACTTTTTTTCCATATGATATATTATTAAATCTTTTGGCATAAGTGATTTGGTTGTTGCACTCTCTCTCTTTTTTAATTGAAATTACCGTATTGAATACTGTGAGCCGAATTATGTCTTGTGCTCAAAAAATAATTTATGGGTAACCCCATTTTTTGTAATGGCTTGACAAAAATAATAACACACACGCATATGATTATATCAAGCAAATCTTTATTTAAACTTCAGTTTGAATGGTCAAAGCACAGGAATACATTTAGAATCATTTAATTTCGATTATCGATTAGTACAAGTAAAATTACAATAAATCAAATTTCAGAGTCAAATACATTTTAATTCAAATACCCGGTGAGAATAAGAGAGAGAGAGAATATAAACACAATTTCAGAGTACAGATATGCATCATACAAACCAAGAATCGGTTGTAGATTGTAAGGAATACAGAGACTCAAAGCGAGCCCAAAGAGACGCTAGAGCACAGTGTGCAATAGCTGGAGTACTTTAACCCTTCAGCCAAAAGGTTAGCCTGTTCAACCTCACCAGCTGGTCAGGAAAGTTCAGTTCAAGGAAAAATCAGAGTTCACTCAGACAGCATGCCAGGCATATAGGAAACTTCAAAGGTAGTATGCTCCTGTCCTTTTTCCCAGAGGGCAGTTATACTTCCTATTATGCATATTTCCTTCCCACAAGTATCCTTTATGCAGTTTGAACGATTTCCATAGGTCAAAGTCTATGGTTTGTTTATGGGGTGATCATCACCTTTGTCCAAATGATCTGGAAATTATATGTAATACCATTCATCCGATGTTCATCCTTTATCAAAAGTTCAATTTTGTTTCTTCTCGGAATTAGGGTTTCATTTGTATCATATCATGTCCATTCTAAAGTGTTCACTTCTGAGCTTGCAACAAAGTCGACACAGTTTTGTACTAGCAGAGAGAGTGTCCTTTATACAAGCCTAGAGAAAAGAAACGTTAGTAAAAGTTCTCATAACTGGTAGTGAAGTCATGTTAGCACATTCTATTTTTATTCGAAGAAAAAAATTAAAATGCATGTTAAGGCCTGCAAGAGAAACCTTTATGATTTACCAAAAAGTTGCTATTCTTTCAAATTTTTTATTGAATATAGATGAAGCCGTTTCATTAGTGAATAATATTTCTTCATAAAAAATAATAATCAAACACCATTTTTTATCCCATTAAGCATTACATTATTTGCGATATAATTTATGTGAACAAACACATTTGCTCTTGATATTTTGAAATTATAGGTTTTCATGATGGTACTGTTACAAGAGCAGGAATCATTTTATTTATTTTTGAATTCAGTTAATCCAGTTTATCTACTCAATGAACACTTTTTATGCACATTTGGTTAAAAACGACATCTTTACGTCACATACAAAACTACGTTATTGATCGTAAGTTCATTAACATTATTAGTTTCTCTGTCTCTCAAGAATAATTTTCATCTCAAACTGGTTTGCGATCTACTGCATGCTTTTATGATGCAGATTGAACTCTCATGTGTTTTACGAATCACACTGTTATTGATGTTATCTTCAGTATGTAGTAGAGATCACACAATCCAAAGAACAAGAAATGACTGAGACAATCATACTAAGATAATTACGCTCCATCATTATGTATTGTTATGTTATGTTAAAAGAATTGATAGAGTGCATGTACACCAGTCAGTTTCATGGTGCTATGGTAGCTGAGACAAAGCTTGCAACAGGTCGTTACTCCAGCAAAAAAATCCACATCTTTCAGAGCTTCCTAGAAGCCATGCAACTGAAGTAAACCTTATTTCTGAAGAAAGAGCATTCCAGATATGGAAAACTAGTACACCAAACCAGAAGCCACCGATTGTGTTTCTTTTAAAGAAAGGGATGGTAAGAAGATTGGCATGTGAAGAACCTCAGATTACGACGAGGAGTGTGTCTTTGTATCAGGGCAGAAACAAAAGCGGGACTGGCAGTCCGAAGTGGTTTAAAAAAAAAAAGGCAACCTGCCTTGAAGATGGAGCGTTGTTCTACAGGCAGCCAGTGCAAATTCCTCAGTAAGGGGGTAATATGGCAGTTACGAGGATTATGAACCAACAGCCGAGCTGCTTGATTTTGTACCATTTGAAGTCTGTGACTTAAACACTTAGGGGCATATTAACAAGCCAGGCGATAAAATTATCGCCGCTTTAGCGGCCGAAAACTGCTGCTAAAACGGCGATAATGGGCTTGATAATATGCTCTATGGAATTCCAATTGAAGCCCATGTTAGATGTCCTTCACATCTAACATGGGCTTCAATTGAATTCCATAGATCATATTATCAAGCCCATTATCGCCGTTTTAGCGGCAGTTTTCTGCCGCTAAAGCGGCGATAATTTTATCGCCTGGCTTGTTAATATACCCCCTAGAAAGGCCCAAATACAGTGAATTTGCATTATCTGGCCTTGAAAGGACCAGTGCAATGACAACCTTTGTGGGAGTCTCAGAGAAAAGATGTTTACTGGTCTTTCTGATTTTCCCGAGTTGGAAAAAGCATGACGAAATCACAGCCCCAAGTTGAGGTTTCATATTCAAGTTAGCCTCGATCATGACTTCAGGGGTCTTAACTGAATTCTTGGCCAAAGGGGGAGAGCCCATGGTTGCTGGGCAGAATGAGGACCTCCTAGAGTGAAACTTATTTTTGATGATGGCAATCTCCGTCTTATCGGAATTAAGATTGAGTTGATTGTCATTCATTAATTCCCAAATAAATACCATACTGTTATGGAAAGATTCTGCACATTCCAGGGAACTATCAATGATAAAGATCAATTGTAAGTCATCATCAAAGTTATAAACCTTGTACTTCCTTTGATTCAGGGAGCGCACCAGTGAACGAATGTATAAGCTAAAAAGGAGAGGGGACAAACAGGAACCCTGAGGAACACCGCAAGATAGATTGACCTTAGAAGAGCAAAAGGTAAAGAGCCCGACTATCTGTGAGCGGTCCATCAGAAAGGAGCGCCTGAGTGATATCACAATACATTCATTATCAATCATTGACTTTATGCTTGTCTTTGACCCTACGCAGTGCTCAGCAGCTTTCTGGCTAGGTTCGCTCTAAAGAAATACCACATGCATACATGCACATGACCATAATTAAATAGGTACACAGTCTGGGTTTTCATTGCCAAAATACCCTAGATAGGGTGTACTCTGTGCTGTTCTTTACAAATTGCCTAAACTAAACCAAGCTAAATTGAACTACACTAAACCAAACTAAAAAAAACTAAACTAAACTAATTAAAAGTACATGTCATCAGAGGACTTGGCGGTGACTGCTTTACCCAGGGTTGTGAAATGAAATCCCACCTGGCTGAGGCTCCTACCGGCTGAGTCACAGATTTGGAGAGTGCAGCGGATTGCGCCATGTTGTCAATGTCCGGGAAAGGAGAAGGTGGGTTGCATAGCGGAGGAGGCCCGGGGGTCGAGTTGCCCAGGCTTAGCACGTGTACATGATGCACCCCCAGTGGCTGCTCATCCACTATGGCAGAAGAGCGTCACCTCACTGCTTTCAAGAAGTGAAAGAAGAGGAACAATCATCACATGATGACAACTTTCTGATGTAATTGTGCCATGTTTCCTTTGCGGGTGGGAGGGTGTGTATGGCTGCTCCACTCATGGAGAAGGGCAGGGGCAGAGTGGCATGCCAACTCAAGTGCGCATTGACTGTTTGGTCGGCCCGCTCAGTCCTCCCAAAGCACTGTCCTGTTCACAATGCAGGCTGCATTACTGCCCGCATGTAGAATATGCCCACCCCTCCAGCCACTGGCTGAACACCTCGTCCCGGCACAAATGACCAATCCCAATGCCGCATTGCAGTGTTGTGATTGGATTAGGGGAGTGAGCCTGGCTGCCTTCTACCTGTCCCTGGAAGCAGACTCAGGAGAGCAGGAGCAACGAAGACATGGGACCCGGCCTTAAGGTAAGATTTCTCTCATTGAAATATTTACAACACCCACTCACACACACACACCCACATCCACGACCCATCCAGTGTTCTTTCCGGCGTTTTCCACCTCCCAGCTGTCCAGTCCCCCCGCAGCACTTCTCAATGGCGGCCGCTGTTTGGCCATGCACAGCGGGTGTACCACTGGTGTGCCAAAGGTAAATATGGAGTTACGACGCATACCATTACATTGCATTCCATTACAATGCATATTGCAACAGTAGGGACGGTGTTGGATAGCGGAGATGTAAACATGACTATTCCCACTTCAGTGAGTGCCTCCCTATAACTAACTCCTGCACCCCAAAGCAAACCCTCAACCCTAAAATTAATCTTAAAGCCCCCAAAACACACCCTAAAAATCATGTTTGACCATACCCACCCCAAAACGTATAAATACCTCATTTCTGACCTGACACAGCATTGTAATGGAATGCGATGTAAAGGCACCTGCATTGTTGGAGTTGTGTTGTAAAGGCATTACAATGTAATGCCTGGATTGTAATGGATGTCTCCCGTGCCAAAGTCAAGCCATAGGCAAGCCCGTCTGCGTCCGTCTGGCCCTGGACAGCGCTCAGCACCAAGGACCCATCTTCTCGGACACTCCACACCTACGGTGCTAGCACCCTCCTCGCCATCAACCCTGGACGCCACATTGCCTGCCAGGACCAACATCTGCTCCGGACCGGACATCGCCATCGCCATCACTGACGGCTACTAAATCACCAGCAAAGACCACCCCAACCATCCAGGAGGAGGCATTGCCATCACCTACACATTCACTGTCCGACTGACCACGCACTCTAATGACCCAACGGTGACCATGGAACACCTCAACTTCTATATTCGGACCAACCTCCACCCTATCCTCTGTGGCACCCTCATCTGCAGGCCCCCCGGGCCATGGACACCCATTCTCCGATACCATTGTAGACCTCATTGCACACCAGGCACTCCCATCCATCGACGACATCCTACTTGGCGAACTCAAGTTCCACCTGGACAACCCCATTGGCCAGAACACCAACACCTCCTGGGGAAGCTCCCCAATATCAGACTCAAGCAGCTAGTCACCGCAGCAAGCCACATAGCAGGACACATGGTCAAGCAGGTCTCCTACACCAGCGGGAACTCCAACTACAGCCACACCACCAGACTTTCCTGAACATACCATCATTGTATACATTACGTCTTCACCATGCCCACAGTGCACCACTGCCATCATCGCTCCCCCTTGCAGCTGTATCAAGGTCACTGAAGAACATCTCGTCAACTCCCTCCACACCACCACTCCACCAACGCTTACAGACGATGACATGAGAGCCCGGAACCGCCACCGAAGGATCTCCAACTGCACCGACACTCTGGCACTCCTCAAGAATAAACCAGGCAAAACTAACACCATGTTGTGCCATATTTTCATAGTGATGCATGTAGGCATATGCGTGACCTTGTGAAGCCCTGTGCCACATCATACCTTCATCAGGTATGATGTACCCAGGGTGTGCGTTCCCACGTGACAAGGCCTCATAGGAGTGGCACAGTGAAATCCCTCAGATTTTACTGCGACAATTGTAGGACGGCACTGCGTCAGTACCTTACGACTGCCTGATGGCAGTTGTAAGGGTGACACAGTGCCACAGGTATAGGCTGTCCCCATGCATTGCTGGAGTTGCATCATGCTTGTGACACGACTGCAGCAATATATGACTTTAGCGCAGACAGATACGTCAGGATTCCAGACGTATCTGACATTACTTACATCATGGAGTACTGTCCAGTGAATACAGTGCATCTGTGATGTCGCAAGAAGGGTTTAGTGAAAAGTGTTGCAACACTGTGTTGTCTCAGCGCTGCAATACTTTTAACGACTGAGGCCCAGGAATGCACACTATCTTATTGATGGTGCGAGTTCCTGCTCTGTAGTTTTGTTGCAGGGCAGCGCTGCAACATTGCTTGCAGCGCTGTCCAGCACCAAAACCTGCTGAAAAGAGGCCCCAAGTGTTAGCTCCATTTTTAAAACCAGCTATTTTCTGGTCTTAAAAAACTGCCTCTATCTGCAGTTAGAGACAGTTTTTTTGGTCCTCCAAACTTCAGGAATCACCTCGTAAATATCGCGAAGTGGGTTTAGCGGCCGTTTTTGCACAGAAATGCCTCCCTTGCATGTCATTATCGCTAACAGGAGTGGCGAACTTTAGAATGGACATTTTTGCTGGAAAACTGCCGCTAACAGAGGTTAGCAACAGCTTGTACATACAGTGATAACAACCTCACCATGAAACCGTTGGAAAAGTATCACTAAGGCTGCATTAGCCCCTTGTACATATGCCCCTGAATATCATACAGGGTAGCAAACGATCTACATTAGCTTCATGTGAAAGGCATTAGAATTCTTTTTAAATGGTGTTTAGTGAAGGGCTTCGGATCATGCTTGTGTGATACTTTGACATTTCTGGGCTGGTTTCTTAGTGTATTGGTTTAGAGTAAATTGGGCAGCGATTAAAATGGTTAAGGATCATGGTAATGGTGACACTAATTTTGCTCCTTACCTTCCCTGCTAAGTTGAAGGCAGATGGTCTTTTATTGCCTGCTAAAAAGTGTTGAGGGGAGTAAAACAATTCAAGTTTATACTTTCAATTAGACATTATTTGAAGGACCACAGACTCCAAATTCCACTTTTGTGGATTTATTATAAGGCCAAAAACAATTGAATATAAACACACCTCAATATCAGAGAATATTGGTACATAAAAATCAATACAGAGCCGAGTCTACGTATTTTAATTTATTCGCATAAGAGGCATAATATGATAAACTCCAAAATCAAAATGCAACAATGGATATAAGCTGAGTCCAATTCTCTTTTCATTTTAGAGAAAACCAAAAATATCTTTCCCTACTCTACTCTACATGAGAGCCCTACCTGTTTCCCCAATATCCTATCCCAAAGGTGTCAGCACGTGTTGACTTCCTAAGAAGTAGTCACAGCAAATGGGTCTGATAACTTAAAGCTATGGAGCTCGCTCTAAGATGCTCCTTCTGCTCTGAAAGTTAGCAGAAGTCTCTTGAATCTTTCCCTGAGCATTATACAAAAAGACAATGTTCAACCCACGATACGTCATATTCATTGGCACCACCCTTCAGTAAGATTCCACAGAAGACTTTAATAAAATTTCTTCTTTTCCAGTGGCCTTGGTTCCCAGATAGGCCAGACACGAAAGGCATCCTCCCTTCTCGCCTTCCAAAATTCTTCAAAGACATTCCGAGTATCTCCTTAAATCTAACAATAACTAGGTCGAATTCCAGCAACTTTATTAGGATGAGAACATACTGTCTTCAAGCACAAAAAGGATTAATTTAGTTATAATTCTTGAGCACCCAAGGAGAAACGAAACTCAAAACAACCTACAATTTGGGCCTAATTTCATCCTGCACATTACACATACAGGAATTATAAATTTCTTTAATACATCCAAAGCCTACTTAAATGTGCACACAACATTTTGAAACTAAAATAACTCGAATAAATGCATCTTAATAATCATGAAACACTGCAAATGATAAAAATACACCTGAGTGCATTTAAACCAGTAGTATAGTGCACCCATACAATTTAGAGTGCTATAAGCGCTCTATCAGTTCCCCCCTCTTATGACTAGTGTCATACCACCAATACTTTACCCTCTCTCAGTTTTCTCCTTGTAGAAAAGACCAACCTAAACAGAAGTTGTAGGTTGTCGTTCCTGTCTAAATCCTTCTAACTTCTTAAGGTGCAGATAATGACTGTCCTGCAGTCATTCCATCTGCTGCTCTCGTTTCTTCAAAGAATTTTCATAAAGTCATGCCCTATGTCATTTGTAATCCTTGATGGCTCCCAATAGTACAATTATACAAATGACAGTTATTATGATAGGTCTCAAGATGTATCCCATCATTCCTGTCCCAGACTTTCAAACCAGCTCCCAACCTTTCCAAATCTCTTACCAATTTGCTCCCAAAGTCCATCAGCAGCCAGATCACGTAAATCTTGATGTATCTCTGAAATGTTACTAATGTACTTCCTTATATCTATTGTCAGGAATATAAGTACAGCACTGTTGAACTTTCAATAATTTACAGACCCCTCCAGCTTTTGCTAATGATACATCTAATGCAAGACGATTTTGAAGTACCATAGCTCTTATCAAAACCATCTCTCCATCA
Source organism: Triturus cristatus (assembly GCF_964204655.1). Taxonomy (NCBI): domain Eukaryota; kingdom Metazoa; phylum Chordata; class Amphibia; order Caudata; family Salamandridae; genus Triturus; species Triturus cristatus. Next base: position 338,142,055 of record NC_140594.1, read on the forward strand.
ACAAGTAATACAATTTGAGCTGTATTCACAGAGAGCTTATCCACCAGCATTGCCAACTTTCTAATTTTCACATCATTCAAAATCACACCCAAGCTAAGTATCATAGCACCAAACACATCCCCAACAATTTCTCTCGCACTTGCACCACGTTTTCCTCTGTGAGATCTTTTTCCTTCCAAAGGCCATAACTCATCTACATGGAAAATCATAGGATATAACACAGCCAAATAACACGTACTATACCAATTCTTAGGCAATTTTACATAAGCACTTTTTCCACACACAAAATAAACATTTGGCACTATGGTTAATTTATCCAATAGCGCCTTCCTTATTGAGTCCTCAATCAAGAAAATGTGTTCACAATCACTCTCACCCACAAATGTCTTGTATGTATGTTGACGGGCGCCTAATGCACAGTTTCCCTTTTTGCTAAAAATCAAAAGCTATTGGTCCAGAACTTCCCTTTGCCTTATGATCTAATTCTTCCTGGGTCCATGGAGTAACTTTATGATTTGGGTCTGGTCTAAATAAGGTCTACCTATGCCGATCTTCTATGTGATCTACAAACTTCTTTTCGACGTCAGATAACATGCATGTCAAATTGTGTCTATGGGCATAAGATGTATCTAAAGTAATAGTAGGCACAAAATACGTAGACATCCTCTCTACCTCTTTATATTAATCATTTGTATTAATGTAATTGAGAACTGGAACTTCTGAGAGTACCACATCATAATTAGAGAAGTAGTACTCAAAATGTGCCTTACAATAGAATATGCTCAACAGCACACTACATGTGATGCTATACATCAAAGGTAAATGATGGTATCGAATGCCTTCTTCTACTGATGCTGGCAGTTGCATACACACATAGCAGTCTTTCGCTTCCATTGTATTAGCATACTCATACAACAAACGAGCATATGCATTCAACATGAAATCACCTTTTGACAAATCTACGTGTAACATCCGACTAGTTTCCCTGATCATGTCTCTATCTTTTGCGGATGCTCCCTCTTCCAAATCTGAAGCAGGTGGGGTAGGTGTTGTCTGTTCCCCATTCCCTTCAGCACCATGAGGACCAACCAAAAATGTAACAATCACCACAGTTATGGCAATAAGCACCACAACAATAAGGGTACCGATTATGCACTTCTGCCAGCGACCTGAATTTCCAGGCTCTATTCTGAACCTCTTGTTTGTTTTTGAGGTGCAGACGAAATCCACAAAGTCTCTTTTTCTTCTTTTCTTTGCCTTGTCCTGTAATTTACAATGTCCTTTTAATTTCCTTTTCCCATTCAATTATTGCAGTATCCAGTCCAATAGTACTAACCTATAGTAGAGATTTAGTCAACCCTAGCCCTCAGTTCTTCTATTAAAAGTCCCTACATTTAAATCTTCTTCCACTTGGGCCTAGGTTATCTTCTTTCTAAAGGCCAATAAGTGCTTCTTTCACAGTTCAAGCTTCATCATTAATGATATTAGATCCAAGCATAGTAATAACAAGCTGTAGAATTTCTGCACAAATCTCTCCCATTTCCTGTGTGGTGGGCTGTCGACCAAAGGTAGAGAAAGCAACCTGGTTATTGATCAAAAATCGCAAACCACTCAGATTTGGTGGATCAGGGACTGTCAGAGTCAGGATTCCAAAAGCATCATCTCCAGGGAACAGCAACTGAATATAAATCATCCGGGTGTTCTCTCCGTGACTCACTGTACCCGTCCCCAGCCTCCCGGATCTCACCGTTCTCTGCATCTGCAACCAGGTACATCCACTCAGGAGATGCGTATTTTTGAGACGGTATTCTCTCTCTTCTGGATCATCTTAGACCATCCGGTCTCTCTTCAGTTTCACTTTGATCGGATTCAGATGCTTCAGGAATTGAAGCGAGAGTCTTCTCAGATGCAAGTCTTATATTCAGCCTCTCTTTTCTTGCTGGCCACGTTTCTGCTTCAGCACCTGCTCTCCTCTCTTCCTCTCGATCTGATCCTTCTCCACTAGGCTGTTCACTCTGATCTGGTTCAAAGTTCACTTCTGCAATCTCATCTATCTCAGAATCTTAACTCAACTCTGGAGCAGCTTGATCTCTTCTTCCCTGCTCTGTTGATTGACCAGCCTCAAAAAAGGGTTCTTACAACTTGACCTGTTCCTTCCTTTACTGTTGTAGTTTCAGTTGCACTTCTCGAAACAAGCTGAGTCGTTTCCTCCACAGGCTCTGGAACTTGGTGAGTATGCGTAGAGTGAATCCAGTTTGGCAATCCTCCGCACTTCACAGCTGTATTTGTGACCAAAATCACCTGGTATGGTCCTCACCAGCTAGCATCAAGGCAGCTCTTCCTCATGTGCTTTCGGACAAGCACCCAGTCACCAGGGTTAAGGTCATGCAGAAGGTCTCTCGAGGTAGGTGCAGTTGCAGCTTCGACCTGGTGGAACACAAAATTAACCATGTCAGCCAGTCCCCTACATCCAATACCAAATCATCTGTGATGTTTATCAATGCTCTAGCTGGCACCATAGGCAATCAGATAGCTCTTCCCATCAATATCTCATGGGGAGAGAGCCCTGTCCTCCTATCAGGAGTACTATGCAGACTCATCAATACCAATGGCAGTGCATCTGGCCAGTTCAAAGAAGTCGATGAACAAACCTTTGATACCCTCATCTTGATCCTGCCATGTATCTGCTCCACAAGACCAGATGCCTCGGGCCTATAGCTACAGTGCAATCTCTGATCAATTTTCAAAGCTAGAATCAGCTCCCTTAACAGTAGTTTTGCCACTGTAAGACTGTCACATCTTCTAGTTGGATATGCCTCAACCCAACGTGAAAAGATATACACCACCACTAAACCATGTCTCAGCCTATTGCACCTCGGCATCTCAATAAAGTCCAACTGTATCCTATTGAAAGGACCTCCTGATCTTCCAATGTGACTCATCGCAACCACTGTTCTCTTTCCAACATTCATTTGTTGACACGTAACACACCTGTGACACACCGCTTCAGCACATACACAAAATCGTGGGTTGAACCAGGTTTGCCTAAACACTCTTACCATAGCATCTCTTCCAAGATAAACTGCTGCGTGAATCTGCCTTGCCATTGGGCTCAGTAAACAGTTAGGTAACACTGCCCTTTCATCTGTTGACACCCAATTTCCATCTTCTCTCTTTTCACAGCCTGCTCTAACCCATGATGCAGCTTCCTCCTCTGAGACCTCGTCCTGCAGCCTCTTTCCCTCATCCCAGGTATCAGCTACAGCTAACATCATTCTGAGCTCGGTCTATTCTGTGCTCTCTCCTACATATTCTCCATTGAAAACACAAGCATGTATAGCACAAAAACGAGCTACTTCATCAGAGTAATTATTTCCTTTTGTAACAAAGTCCCCTCCTCTCCCATGGGCTGCACATTTTACTACTGCAACCTCCTTAGGTTTCTTCAAAGCTTCCAACAATTGGCGCACATATTCTCCATTTCTGATCGGTGATCCTGAGGACGTCAAGAATCCCCTCTGTGACCATAACTGCTCAAAATCATGAACCACTCCAAACCCATATTGACTGTCCGGATAGATAGTTTCTCGGACTCCATTCGAGATGATACAGGCACGTATCAGAGCAATTATCTCAGCCACCTGTGCAGAGTATACTCTTTTCAAACAGGCAGCTTCCACCACCCCCAAGATGGTGCACACAGAAAATGCTGCTCTCAAACACCCTCCATTGTCTCTTAAGCATGAACCATCAACAAAAAGGACCAAATCAGATTCAGGCAATGGTTCATCAAAAATGTCAGGTCTGGGTTTGGTAGATAACTCAGTAACATCTAGGCAGTCATGCTCCTCCCAGTCTTCTCCTTCCTCTTGCGGAAGTGCCAACAATGTGGCAGGATTTAAGGTGGTACAGTGTTTCAAAGTGACATTTTCAGAAGCAAATATAATTTGCTCATACTTTGTAAGTTTGTTATTCGTTAAATGCTGCCTCTTGGTTCTGGTCATTAACAGCTCTACTGAATGTGGCACATGAACGGTAAGTGGATGACCCATCACTATGCTCTCACATCTTTCAATGCTGACACCTGTTGCAGCAACAGATTTAAGACATCCGGGCAACGCAGAAGCTACTGGATCTAATGTCACTGAAAAGTAAGCCACTGTTCTACCGGCACCCCCATGTGTCTGTACAAGGACCGCTAACGCACAACCCTCCTTTTCACAGCAGAAAAGTGAAACCGCTTTGTTATAGTCCGGCATTTCCAGAGCTGGAGCGCGACATCGGCTCTCTGTCAGCTTGTGGAAGGCTCTCAAGCAGCCTTCATCCCATGGTACTGGATCACTGATGTCCTTTCTAGTTAAACTCAATAATGGTTTTGCTTGCAAGGAGAAATGTACAATAGCCAACCATTCCCAAAAACATGCAGACTTCTTTTTGTGTTTTCGGATTTCCCTCTATGCGATCTGGTGACACCCTCCATTTTCCCTTCTCAATCCGATGACCTAGATACTGAACTTCAGTCTGACAAACCTGAAGTTTGTGTGGGGACATTTTGTGTACATTCTCTGCCAAATGATTCAGCAAAGCCACAGTATCAATCCTGCAAGCATCCTCAGTCTCTGAAGCGACCAAAAGGTCGTCTATATACTGAACCAGAACTGAGCTCTGAGGCATCACTAGCCCTTCAAAATTCTTTTTCAAAATCTGATTAAAAATAGAGGGGCTTTCTGTATACCCTTGAGGGATAGGACACCAGGTTAACACACGGTCTTCCATCCTAAATGAAAATAAAAACTGGCTGTCCTCGTGCAACGGTACAGAGAAAAATGCCTGACATAAATCTATGACTGTAAACCATACTGCCTCACATGGTCTCTGAAATAATATGACAGCTGGATACGGTACCACAGGACAACATGGAATCACAATTTCATTGACCCTGCGCAAATCCTGCACTATTCTGTACTTGCCACTAGGTTTCTGCAGTCCCATAATAGGTGAGTTGCAGGGACTTTCTCTTATCTCCTTGAGAATGCCTTGTGTAATTATAGACTCGATTACAGGTCTTATTCCAGCCATAGATTCTGGAGTCAATTCATACTGCAGAGTTCATGGAAATTCAGCATTTGGTTTGACCTGTACCTCAAAAGGTTTATCCCCTCAAATCAACCCTATGTCTTCTCCCATGAAATCCCACAATATCGGGAAAACTGAGTCCCTCTAATTATGTAGTAACTCCTCTGTCGTGAGAACCACAACCATTTCTGCACAAAAGTTCATATTGGCCATTTTAAAATCTGCATTGTCATCACAGGTTTGCAGCTCCACACCCTTTGGAGTGCAAGATATGATACAATTTATCTTACACAAAAGATCTCGTCCCAACAGATGGACCGGGCTCGAACGCACACAACTAATTGATGTCTGTCTCGGAACATTCCTATTCTCACAGGTAACTCGTCTGTTAATGGGTTAGTCATTCTCTGATTGGTAACTCCAACCACTTGAATCGATTGTCGTGAAAGGGAAACATTTGTGACCACTTCTGTCCTTACTGTGGAGCTCACAGCTCCAGTGTCTAACAAAAAGGTAACAGGATGCCCATTAACCTCTGCATCTACAAATGGTCCACTCTGATCTACTTCCAGGTTCGCACCCAAAGTGCATTTCTCCTGCACCCCTCTCTGATACTCATGAGGGTCGAGAGTTTGGTCAAACCTGTCTCGTATTTCAAAATAGGAAATCTGCTGGTACATCTGATTATTTGTTGGTATTCTCGGAGGCTGAGATATCGGCATCTGTGGCTAAGAACCTCCTCCATACATGGACATAGGTCTAGTCACAATGTTCAAACCCTCATTCGGCATTTGATTTGCCTGATTTAATCGACACTCGGGCTTCCAATGCCCGATTTTGTGACAATAATGACAAGCAGTGACCTTCTTCTGATTCACCACCCATTCACCTCCTGTACCTGCATCCATTCCCCTTCCTCTTCCCTGTCCAGGTTGGGCTACCGTATTTTGACCCATTCCCCTGCCACTTCCTCTTCCCCCACCCATGGCTCCTCCAACCCCATGCATCAAATCAGGCCTTTCAGCATTCCTCAACTGCACTAACATCAACTTGTCCTTCATTTTCTTTTGTGCCGACTCCACCTGATCACTGCAGTATTTTGCATAACGCAGAATTTCGTCCACCAACTTATTCTGCCAACATATGAAGTGTTGCTGTATCATCAAACTAATATCAGATTTTAATCCCAACACAAACTTCGAGACAAACTGTCCCATATCTTTCTGCTCAATAGTGTCCAATCCACTATGCTGTTTAAAAGCCAACAAAAGTCTCTCATAATAGTCATGTACCGACTCCTTAGACTCTTGAGTAGTACAATTGATTTTAAGCCAATCAACAGTCTGAGGAGCAACTTTGGATTTTAACCATCTAATCACTTGCTCATATTTCTTCATTACCTCAGGTGCAGGACCATGATTCACAGGATCCCTAGCTGGTTATGCTGTGGTCCAATCAATTGCAACTTTACATGCTGCCCGCAAATCACCAGGGACCACTATATCAAACAAAGTATTCAAGCCAATCCATGACACCTTCAAAATTTTAACAAATCGGTCCATTTGTTTATAACACTCAGCAGGTTTCTCTCTCAGCCGAGGAAAATCATTAGTGAATGCTGCCATGGCACATGTACATTCCTGTAGTAAAGTTTGAACGTGCACAAGCCTTTGGATGTGAGTTTGGAAAAGTTGTTGTGTGCCTCGGAGGTATCACTCTCTGATCCTAGGAGTGTTACCAACTAGATGCTTTCATGCGTTATCTGTCATTAGATAACGTCCTTCTGGGTGCTACGAAGTGTGAATCGCGTGAGCGAGATTCAGTTATTTAACCCCTTCGATGCTGCGCAGATTCCGCCGCTGTGCTGACGGAATCTTGCGCGGGCGTGGTCATGACAGAATGGTTCCGTCATGAGCACAGCTCAACCGTGGGTCATGACGGAACCATTCCGTCATGAGCACCGAAGGGGTTAAAAAGTTCAATCAAAAAGGTGAATCAAGCCGTGTGATGAAAGATGAGGTTATTCTTTATTCCTTTCATAAAGATAAATTCAATTCCATTTGAGTGGTAAGGAACAACATCCTGATGCGATTGATAATCTTTTATGAATGATCCCAATGCATTTCGGGCTCACAGGGGGCCCTTCATCAGGGGATTCTAAACAATAAACAATAAGATGAACTATTGTCATATGAGGAGCCACGTCAAATGAAAAAATTCAGTTCATTCAGAAAACTGTTTGTAATGGTGCCCAAAGTAAAGATTAATGTATTCTTAATCTGAGATCAGTCATCGCAGTAGTTTGTATGTTAATGCCGGATACCCTGTGTCTCCCAACTATTTGCCAGGGTTTTGGTGTGCTAATAGCGGGTCGCTTACGGAGTTTAGTCACAGTGAGCTGAAAGCCTCGAAAACTTACAAAATGCGGTTAAAAGAAAATGCGGGTGGTTAAAAGAAAAAGAGGTGAGCTGCCGGGTGCGGAGGTAAACGCAGAGCTGCAAGCACGTTTTGAATTAAATAGTTGTGTCACTCAGGTGATCAAAACAGAGGTGGTGTGGACACTCTAAAACGTTGAACGCTGAAGAATGTGACCGTCAGTGAACGCGAAATTAAAAACAGTGTATGAGGAAATCCTTATAGCCCAATCATATATGAACGGGTCTCTTATCTTCCGTCTCTGAGTGAAGTTAATGCTAAAAGTGCATCGTGTTTCCCGTGAGTGTAAAGTCCGTATGGACGGAGTCGCTGTTAGTTAAAGTGATGGCAGTTGATGACGCACTATGGTAGGCTGGAAAGACAGAAACGTGTGCCGTTGTTTGAGTGGAACCTATTCAGCGCCATGCTTTGGAATGCATGCATGTGTCTTCTTGAGTGAGTGAATAAACGTGCTGAAAATCACGAGTGGAATAATGAGAGGGTGAGAATGATGCCCTGAAAAATCAAGATGAAAATAAAAATAAAAATGAGGAATGAAAATTGATTAATACATTCACATAAACATGAAGATTAATTAAATGATGTACAGTCTGAATGAAGTCGCAACCATTTGAGTGCCAACCACTGAATAAACCATTATGTATTCTGAAACAAAGAGCTGAAAATAGCACCAGTTACAGATAGCACGCGAATTCCGTGCGGTCTTTGAGACCCTTTGGTTTCAAAGATTCCAATTTATAAATCCAAAAGTTTTCTCTTTGTAAGAGAAAGTTGTTGTTGTCTCTACCTTCCGTTTTTTTAACAGTCTCCAGGATCGTGAACTTCAATTGTGCGATGTTATGGTGATTGTCAAGAAAATGTGCAGCACCAGTAGATTTGATGTTTTTAGTGCGTATATTGCTTTTGTGTTCGTGTATGTGGGTTTTAATTTTCCTTTCCGTCTTACCCACATAAATGAGTCCACATGGACATTTTAATAAGTAAATGACGTTGGCAGTGTCACAAGTTGCATTGACATGTAACTTGATAGGGGTGCCTCTCATGGGGTGCATGATCGTATTCCCTTTAATGATATTGTGACAGTATACTGTATTTGTGGCTTGTCTGTTGGTCTGATCAATTCTTGGATGTTTTTGCTTCTGGTGTACGCGAACCTTGGTAACTCACGAAAGATTCCATTGAAATCGGTTTCTAAGGCCAATAGTGACCAATTTTTCTAAATGGATTGTTTGTAACGGTGACTCATGGTGGAGTACCGAGATACTACCACCATTCGTGGCTGTTCTAGGCGACTAGAGGGTTGTAATAATGCACTGCGGGTTTTTTTTTAAACATTGGTGATTGCATTTTGTAAGATTTCATTCGGGTACCCACGGTCTTGGAACGGGCAAATCATTTACTTAGTCTGCGACTGCAATTCTGAATCATCTGATACGATCCTCTTCACCCTTAGCAGTTGTGAGAAGGGTAAATGATTTTTCAGCGAAGGTTGATGGAAGCTTTTGTAGTGTAGAAAATTGTTGCGGTCCGTTGTTTTTCCTGCCGCTAAAGCGGCGATAATTTTAACACTGATCTTGATAATATGGCCCTTGGAGAGGAGGTGTAATTTTCATAGGCAATATGACTCTTGGATTTGCAAATGGACTGTTGTAGACAGCAAAAACACATTATAACGAAAGGCAAGAACACTAATGGAGAATTGTAGAAGCCTGTCTTACCTGTGACAAGAAAGACCCTTATTTGGTACAGCTGGATTCGGAATCAGTTCTCAATTTAAAGAACTTGGGTATACCATCACATGAGTTATCACCCTTCTACTTTACGTGAGGCAAATTAATCTTTGCCGTTGTTTTAAAGAAAGATCAAGAGCTGTACATCACATAAAATATCATTAAAATATTTGATCTATTTTCACTTGTTAAAGAAAGCTTAATATAAGTTAAAAATTTTTATTAATCAAATATTTTTGTAAATCATCTTTAGTAGATCACAAGATAAATTCATCAACTTTATTCAGAATCTTGTCAGAAGTCAATAATCAATCAAAAAGCAACCAACAAAAGTGAATAAAATGCATTAAGGGGCCGATCCGGTTCCGGCCGCAAAATGAACCGACCGACATGGACCCGGACCGAATACCGACCGACCGACACGGACCAGCGCTGTACGACCTGTGCAGTACGATGCAACGCGTGTGAATTACAACCGACACGTACGGAATACAAGCCGTACGACCGAGCCGTAGGGAAATAGTGATCCGGCGAGAAAACTGACGCGATTATCCCCAACCGACACGAACCCGGAATGAACCCGACCGACCCGTACCCACGATGTACGATTTGCACAGTTGATGCAATGCGTGTAAAACCAGACCGACTCGCACAGGGACCAAGCCGCATGACCGACACGCACAGACAACCCGGCACACAAGCAATAGAGACCGCTGCGACCGACGCGTACCAAACACAGAAGATAGGCAGCGTGAACGAGGCAGAGAAGCCCGCACGAGACAACAGCAGCGTCAGTTTCCGTCACATGCCTACAAAATCCAAAGGAAAAAAGACAAAAAAAGGACCAAACAAGCAATGACAAAGCCAATAAATACCCAAAAAAACAACATGGGACAAAGACACACCCACAACTCCAACTATATAAAGGTCTACAATCACTACCATCATCTCTTGCAGACAGGAGACACAGTCAGCAGCAAACACCAGTACACAGCAACCACAGACACACTCACAACTCCCCATCACACAACTCACACACCATCTGCACCTCATACAAAAGCACACACACATACAGCCAGCAAAACCAACACCAACCCACCCTCACTTGCACCCTCACACACACATCCCTCACCACCACCACCCATCACCATGCCACCAAAGAAGAATCCAAAGTTCACAGATAGTGAGTTAGAAGTGCTGGTAGACGAGATCATCAGAGTAGAGCCACATTTGTTTGGTACATTGGTCCAAAGGACCCCCATCTCACAGAAAACCAAGATGTGGGTGAGGATTGTGGACAAGGTGGACGCCCAAGCACCAGCAAGGTGCACAAAGGACGATATCCAGAACAGGTGGTATGACGTGCGCAGGAGGGTCAAGAAACTCAACGAAAAATATCACGCCCTGAGTCAGTGCACCGGCGGTGGCCCTCCTGCCAAACCAGTCTACTTCAGGACCTGGGAGGAGAAGGTGCGGGGCATCCTACCACCAGAGAGCGTCCATGGCCCAACAGACATCCCAGAGCCTGGTGAGTACACAAACAACATACCCAAGATTGCGTGGCAAGGGGACAGTGAAACCATGCACCGCAAGCAAAGCTACACTAACCAATAGATAATCAGCCCAAGATGTGTATGCCAGTCAGACAAACACAATACCTGCCATCTCAGAGTGACTGGGAACTGTGTCATGACATGCACCAGCCTACAAACAAATAGAGCAAGCAAGAGGCACAAAGCCAAATAGACCCTGCCAGACAGTTTGCCACCACAAACACACCACCTCACAGTGCAGCTGACTGTCAGGAAGGAATAGTGGGGATGCAGGTGAAGTGAGTGTAGCCAAAAGCATGATGGGGCATGTAGTCACAGATAATGTTCCCCCTCCTGATTGGCCCATCTAGGCCTCTCTGAAACATGCCCACATCGCAGGGAGTGGAAAATGACTGACAAGATGGCTGACACTGGGTTCTGCTGTGAGGAGCACAAGGCCCTGCTCGGGGTTGTGTGCAAATCAGAAGCAGGACACCACTGACTGACATCCTGAAAGACAACTTGCATGCCCTACAATGGAAGCACGCTTCATGATGGGAAGGAGGACTGACAGCCCTGACCATACTTATCAGCATGGGGAGACCCCCCCTCAACACAAACTCCACACAACTCACTGGATACAATGCATTGACACACACCTCATTGAAATATCAGCAAAAGATACCCCGTACTGAGTGCTGCTGTGTGAAACAAAGGGGCTCACTTTGGAGCTGTAGCCAAACAAAAAATAGGATTTCACAGTCAGCCATCTAGCCATTGCTGTCACACCACCTCACAGGGAAGCAGAGTCAGGGAAGGGGGTGTAGCCAAGAGTATGATGGGACTCTCAGTCACAGACAACCTACACCCACCCACATGGCCCAGCAAGATCAAACTGAACCATACTTGCCTCAGAGGGAGTGGGAAGGGACTGACAAGATGTCTGACACAGCAGAGTCAAGAGGGAGGAAGTATGTGCATGCTGGGAAGGGGGTGTAGCCAAGAGTATGATGGGACTCGCAGTCACAGACAACTTACACCCACCCACATGGCCCAGCAAGATCAAACTGAACCATACTTGCCTCAGAGGGAGTGGGAAGGGACTGACAAGATGTCTGACACTGGGCTCTGTTCTGGGGAGCACAAGGCCATGCTGGGAAATGGTCAACAACAAACATCAGGACTTCACAGTCAGCCATCGTGCCATTGCTATCATACCCTCTCACAGGGAAGCAGAGTCAAGAGGGAGGAAGTATGTGCATGCTGGGAAGGGGGGTGTAGCCAAGAGTATCATGGGACTCACAGTCACAGACAACCTACACCCACCCACATGGCCCAGCAAGATCAAACTGAAGCATACTCGCTTCACAGGGAGTGGGAAGGGACTGACAAGATGTCAGACACTGGGCTCTGTTGTGGGGAGCACAAGGCCATGCTGGGAAATGGCCAACAACAAACATCAGCACTTTACAGTCAGCCATCTTGCTATTGCTGTCACACCCCCTCACAGGGAAGCAGAGTCAAGAGGGAGGAAGTATGTGCATGCTTGGAAGGGGGGTGTAGCCAAGAGTATGATGGGACTCGCAGTCACAGACAACCTACACCCACCCATATGGCCCAGCAAGATCAAACTGAACCATACTCGCCTCACAGGGAGTGGGAAGGGACTGACAAGATGTCTGACACTGGGCTCTGTCGTGGGGAGCACAAGGCCATGCTGGGAAATGGCCAACAACAATATCAAACTCTGTCTGTGACAAGCTGGGAAAAAGCAGTGTACAGGCAGGCATCTGTTCGAAAAGTAGAAAAAGTCATGTTTGTGAACCAACGATGCATGTAGAATCATAAATCACATTGTGTGTCTCTTACAAATACAGGTGGTGCTGGGCACCCAGCACCAAATGATGAGGATACCCAGACTCTGTCGGACACTGAGCTCTCTGGTCTGACTCTTTCACTGTCCTCTTCGGATGACGATGACCAACTTGGCCCCTCCGGTGTGAGCCATCATGCAGCACAAGCAGCATCAACATCTGCACCCCCTGTACCCACACCTCTAGCATCTGGACACCGACAGGGCACCCCCGCCAACATGGACAGACCAAGGCCAATCAACACCCACAGCACAGGGACACAGGACCCCACAGAAGCTAAAGCAAACACCACCAGCAACACCACCCAAGGGGTCCCAGTGTCACCTGTGCGTCCCACGGCTGGTCCTGCCCGTGTGGAGAGGGGTGCTCGGAGGGGTGGGAGGCACAGGGCGAGCCTTGCAGAGGGGTCTGGACTGCATGATGACCCCCACCTGTCACGCCTCTTAGATGCGTACCAGGATAGCACCGGAGAATTTGGCCAGGAAGTGTGGATCCTCAAGGACATGCAACACAAGCAGGTTACCCACCATGCCCGCATGGAGGCCAAGTGGGATGACATTACTGCTGTGCATCGGGACATACTCCAATGCCTCTGCCAGATCAACACCAACCTGTCCACACCCCCCTGTGTGCCCACAACATCTGTCGCAACACCATCTGCCAGCGCCACAGGGAGGGAGGAGGACTCTGGCGGAGAGACCCCTGCACCACAGAGGCCTGCACATGAGGATCCCCCCCGGAAGAAGAGGGGTCGTCCGAAGAAGGACATGTGAGAGGCAGATGTCCCAGCACATCCCCCAGGGCCTCTAAACCTGTTCTGGACAATGTACTTTGTGCGCAACCCGTTCACCTTGTCCAATCGCACACAACTCGCCCATATGACAAGGAGGGTTCATGTTGGGCCAATGTATCAGATGACTGTGGACTTTACTCTGGACATTTCATCTACCAGCACTTCCAACTCCAATGTGAACTTTGGATTCCCAAACCAATGTACACCACCCACCATCCTGTGTACTTCCCTCACACATGTTTGTAAATAAACTCACCAGTACACCATATTTGCCTTTGTTGTGATTCCAACTTGTCATGTTTAGGGAGATGTCGATCTGCTACACAACACAGTGCATGCCAAATACTGTAACAATGTGACCAAAGTAAGGTGAGTCATGGGGATGTGACACATGTGAGGGAGATACACCACTATGGCAACACAAAACATACTCACCATGGCCATGTTACTCATCAAACACAATGATGTTGACCTGAAACGCATTGGCATGCACAGACACAACACCAACCCCAGTCAGGGGTAACAAGTCCACAGGTGAGGTAAGCAGATGTCACTCAGGTGTGGGAAGACAGACAACGCACATAACAAAGTGTAGCACAGGTTCATTACACATCAGCAACACGTTTATTCCACAATAGTTGCACGGTAATTCTACGTAACATTGGTCAGTGTTGACCACACAACAGGCAAAGTACCCTGGGAAGCACAGACAAGATACAGTCAAAAGCACAGAGGAACAGGAGAGAAATACAATACACATGCACAAAACATGTTGAAAGACACCTACACAAACACCAGTTAGCAGTACTACCCTATTGTGGAGTACACACCACCTGAATGGACACATCAGAGCATGCATCCAGTCAAATGGCACACAGACACACTCAGACAGCAACAGAGCTGGTACAACACATTCCAGGCTACCTCCATACATTCACATAACAACCCTGGAAACTCACATTCAGGTGAAGAAGTTGTTGATGAGCTGTGAGAGGACGTCACCATCATCTTCATCATCACTGGCATCTTGGCCCAGGCCGGGATCCTCCACAGGTGCCGGACGTTGGTCATCGTCATCGTCATCCTGGATGAGAGGCACCTCCTTCTGCACCGCCATGTTGTGTAGCAAGCAGCAGACAAAAATTATTTTGTACACCTTTGCAGGCTCATATGGGAGGGCCCCTCCAGTCTTGTCCAGGCAGCGAAAGCAGCTTTTCAGGAGGCCGAATGTCTGCTCAATCACCCTCCTGCTCCGACCATGTGCCTCATTGTAGCACAGCTCGGCTGGTGTCACAGGGTTCCTGAGTGGTGTCAGCAACCACGGCATGTTGCGGTATCCGAAGTCACCTACACACACAAAAATGAACAAGTAACTGAGTTTTGAGAAGTGTGGAATACAACATTGACAAACACACACAATGAGAAACATTCAGTACACACCGACAAGCCAGGCATGCTGAGCTGGCATCTGTGACATCAGCATTGCAATGCGACTACTCCTCATAATGTAGGCATCGTGCGCAGAACCAGGGAACCGTGCACACACATGTGTGATCGACATGTCAGCAAGACAGGCCACCAGAGCATTGATCGAATGGTAGTGCTTCCTGTTATGGTATGCCTGCTCATGTGCCTGTGGTGGTATCATTGCAACATGTGTCCCATCAATAGATCTGATGACGTTCGGCATCCTCCCCAGTGTATAAAAGGCATTCTTTATTTCAGGGAGTTCAGCTGGGCTCGGTACCAGTAGCAAAGAAGTGCAGGGCTGCCATCACCTTCACCTCTGGGGTCAGTGCTGTAGGGTATGTCCAGCCAGGTAGCAGATGTGGCGCCAACTGCTCTGCCAACTCCTCAATCAGTGGCCTGGTGAAGCGGTACCGTCTGATGCAGTAGCGTTCCTGCATGGTTGCAAGGTCTGGGAACTGCCGATGGACAGCTGGTGCCATGCAGTACAGAGATGTACAAAGGAAGATTGTCATTTCATCCACCATGACCACAATCAATATCACATGCTAGATCATGACATTACACAATGTACTGAGGTGTGTGCTGTTGGTCATGGACACATATGTCACCTATAAGACCACCACCTCACATCTCAATTCCACATGTCCACATGAGTCCCATGTAGTGCAATGGCCAATCATCTGGCTGTGTCACCCAACCTATGTGCTGCTGCAATGTTCCAAACACACACCACAGTGACAATTGAGGCCTCATGTCTCCCAGGCATCACAGATCTTTGCCATGAAGAAACTCAGGGTGCCTGTATTGCCACATCAACACAGCAATGGACATGGCAGAACAAGTACACACCACAAGGCAAGCGTAAGTCCCACAGGTAGTGGCCACTGTTGTTCCTGCCGGCCCTACATGTACGTCTCTTAGACACACACCCCATCAAGGGTGATTCATACACCACATGGATGTGGAGACTGTCACCCATTGGGCACATTTGATCAGACACATCTGAGACTCAACATGCACACAGACTGTGGGTGCACATCAGTATGGTGGCTACAGGTCTCACTGTGACGTACATGCCATCACCCCCAGGACTCAGGGTGTATGTGACCTGTCCTAAACATATCCAACCTGACACTGTGTCCGTGACTCATGCCCATTACTGTCCAATTGCACATCACAGTGGTAATTTGCACAACACACAAAGGATTCTGCCCCCATGTACACGTGCACAGCCTGGGAGTGGCTGCGCAACATGCCAGCCAAAATAACAGATGTGGCCCCCCCCAAACACCCAGGGAAGGCAGCCTTACATGACATGGGACACTGTGTGGCCAATGCTGTAGTGTGGTAGGTGTGCACAGGTGTTCCTGGCCAGTATATGTGTGTTGCATCCTTATAATAGTCACACTAATGAGGTCCGACGCATTGCACGAGTCATGTTCGAGCCGTGCGTACACTTTGTCATTGAATGCAATGAGGACCGACGCGGGTGACACTGCATACCCATTGCACGGGTCATGTCCAAGCCGTGCGTACGCTTTGTCATTGAATGCAATGAGGACCGACGCGGGTGACAATGCGTACGCATTGCACGGGTGATGTCCGAGCCGTGCGTACTCTTTGTCATTGAATGCAATGAGGTTCGACGCGGGTAACTATCATTCATACGCGTCGGACAGGCATGGTCTCAGACAGGCGTACGCCTTGGCCATTGAATCGTATGGAGACGGGTGCATGTGTATTTTCAAAATATGCGTTGTACAGTCAGTTGAACGAGCCGGGCACACCCATTGGCTCCGGACTGTCATGGAGAACGATGCGGGTTCAAAACTTGTACGAGTTGTGCACTGGAAATTCAGTTGGATGCTTACAACAATGTTGCAATTTCAAGTGTTCCATGAAGGTGAAGATTTGAACGATGCGGAAGGCGTTTACGAGTCATACTTTTAAATGGATTGGCCAGATTCATAGAATGCAACCGTGTTGGACCTATCACTTGGGACACATGGCACAGATTCTGCCTCTGCAGCACAGATATAAGGGTGGCTGTCCCCCAGGGAGCTCACTTGCCTGCACTAAATGCTACTGGACCACATCCCTGCTACCACTGCTGCTGTCTCTGCATCCTCTGGCTCCTGCTATGGCACGTCCTCTGGAGAGGGCCCCAGCCTTCACTGAGGAGGAGAACCAGGCCCTGCTGGCAGGCCCCTTCCACAGTACGGCAAGCTCTATGGGAAACCGGGGGAGCAGGTGAGTGTGCAGTCCACTGACTTCCTAATTATGCATGTTGTCTGACTAGCAGTACTAGCAGTGTGTACACCAGTGGCAAGCATTCTCACTGACTACTTTCATCCCCCAAAGTGTGTAGGTACATGTAATGAATAGGTTTCCTGCTGCTAAAGTGCGTTATTGCAAGCTTAAACTATCCAGGCATTGTTAACATGTCAGACATGCAGGTGATTTTTCCTTCCCCATGGTTGCACTACCTGTGCAATTAATTTCCCTTTGTGATGATGACATGTATATCCAAATGTGTGCTGCACAAATCTGGGGCATGTGTGTTAATGTACTTTTCACTTTGTCATCCTCGCAGGTTGATGCCCACCAGAAGCAGGAGATCTGGCTCACCATCGCCTGGGCTGTTTGTTCTGTGGGGGTCTACAAGCGCCGGATCCTCAACTGCCAGTAGAGGTGGCAGGACCTTCGGGGCTGGACCTGGAGGATAGCTAGAGTCCAGCTGAAGCTGTCACCTCCGTGCAGGAGGGGCGGACACCGGACCCTGACTCCCCACATGCTCTGGAAACTGGTGGTGGTCTTCCCGGACCTAGATAGGCAGCTGAAGGCCAGACAGCAGCAGGAAAGGGGTAAGTCCATGCCTAATCTGTGTACTATGTCTGACATGCTAATAGCAGTCTTTTGGCCTGGTCACACTTCCACATTACGTAGGTCTTGTAGTCCAATACTCAGGTCCCTCAATTGTGTGATGCACCCTCCTCATCTGTTCCACAGGTGTGGCCCTACAGTCTGTTGCTTGTGTCACTAGGACTCGCAACATGTGGCAGGGGTATTCCAAACAAACCCATGCAGCAGGGGACTCCAATTTTGGGGCCTCAGGAGTGTGTATATCAAGTATGTCACACTTGCTTAGCCACCTGACTACTGTCCAGGGCCAAACACTGTTTTACGTAGACCTGGCCAGTCATGCCCCCTCAAGGGCATTGTGAAACACTCTGTAATCCCACTCCTGTGTATGAAATTGCTGGTTGTGCTTAGTGACATGTGCCCTCAGGTGTCTGCCTCTGTGTCATTAAGGTGTGGCTTGTTGTTATGTACAACTGGGGTGTCCATGATTCAGAGGGCCAGCATGACATCTGAGATGTGACTGTGGGAGACAAGACCTGTGTGACATTTAGGTGTGTGATCATCTGATAGCGCACAATGGTGTATGCAACTGTGTCCGTCATGCAGCTGGGTTACATGCATGGCAGACTGTGATGTGATAATGTACAGGGGTTTGTGTTTGCAGAGACTCATATGTATGATTTGCATGATGTGGGGTCCTGGATATGTTGTTTGCATGGGATGGGCAAGTGCGCCGGTCATCTGCAGAGTTAGCTTTACCCCTGAGCTAGGATTGTGAGTCAGTGCATATTGTTGTTGTCTGGATGCCCTGCCCCTGTGACAGGAGACAATGTTGACTGACTTTCAGGGCATTCTAGTGCCATGGCATTGAACTTGCTATGAGTGATCCTGCATTGTGTTCAAGTGTGCACCATGCACCCCATTGTGGCATTGCCCATCAGGACATGGGTACATCATAGTGTGTGTTGCTGGCATGCATCACAAGCATGTGAAATGAGTCTCTGCCCATTCCTTCATCCGGACACCTGTACTGAGTCAGTAGCAAGAGATGTGCTGTGTTTATAGTGTCATACTCCTACATGTTCACTTGCATGTACAACTAATGTGTGGGTGGTGCATGTTGGCACATTGGGGTGTTAGCATCCAACATGCAACGGACATATGTGTGAAAGTCAAGGAGGGTTATGTGTGCCATGGTTGATGTTGAGAATGACAATTGTCTTATTCTAAACAGTGTTGGCACTTTGAGCTGTGTTCAGAGCTTGCCCTGTGATGTGATGTACTCACTGTGGTGTGTGCAGTCGGTGCAGGGGACTGATGTTGTTCTTTTACTTCCTAGTCCTATCCAGATACATCCACGGCCACAGGAGGGGACAGCTCCACGGATCAGGAGGAGCCACAGAGCCTTATAGGGACAGAAGGAGAGGAGTCGGGTGGACCCAGTGGCACGGAGGGTGAGTGGAGCCACACAGAGGAGTCGTCAGCACCATCACCCCCAGCTGAGGGCCACAGCAGCTCTGAGGATGACTCCCTTGTGGAGGCGGGTGTCAGCGGCCACCAAACCCCAGCTAGTGAGGCTGTCCCCGCCACCACCACCACCACCACCCTCCCATCGACTCCCATCCCAGAGGTCCCTGTGGGCTCCCGTGTTCGTGAGCATGTCTCCTTTGTGCCAGGCACCGCACCGCACCCCATGCCTCTGTGTCCCCTGCTGCCCTGAGTGAGGAGTCTGTGAACTTACTTAGACAGATCCATGTAGGGCAGACGTCGATGTTGGAGGTCCTCCATGCGCACACAGGTCTGTTGACACAACTGGTGTCATTCATGGAGGGCATTTCCTCGGGCATGTCTGCCCTACAGAGGACCAATCAGTCTGTGGCCTCCTCCCTGACGGCATCATTGTCCCTCCTCCAACAGTCCCGCACCCCTCCTACCCCTGCACCACCCACGATTCCTAGCACCCTACCTGTCCCAAGCACAGAAACCCCCAAACCAAGGTCTAGACGTGCACACAAGCAAGCACAGGGGACTGATACCACACTCACAGGGGCTGGTTTGCAGACACACACAGTCATCCACAACCACTCCGCAGTCCTCCGAGACCTCTCCCTCCCAGCCCCCTTCCCTTGCCTCACCTGCAACCCCATCTCCCCAGAAGCTCTTTCTCTGTGTCCTTGGCCTCTTCCCCACCGACCCAGCAGATCCTGATTACAAGGGGAAGAGGAAGTCCCCATACACAGAGGGGAGTGCCCCTCACACCCGGACACCCTCTGCCAGGCGCAGTCAGACAAAGACCCCCACCCGCAAGTCCCCCTGGCGCCAGAAGAGCAAGACCCCCCTCCACCATGCAGCTCCAAGGCAAAGTCTCCGTCCTCCATCCCCAAGGCCACCACTCCAGAGGTTCCCCCACCACTCCCTGCCCCGGGTTCCCCCACCCACAGATACACCCTCCCCAAAATGCTAAGGCCATCCCCCCTAGCACTTGCTCCTCCACACCTGGTCAGATGGTTAGTGCCACTGATGTGGGGACCGTGTCCCCCCCTGCCCTGCCGACCTCACCTGCCCCCCATTCCGCTCCCATGGATGTAGGCACTGCATTGGAGGCAACGACCACCCCGTCTGACTTGGACACTGCAGTGCTGAGCCAATCCGATCCATCTGACCTGCCCACTGGAGTTGTGCCGGCACCCACACCATCTGACTTGTGCCCCACAGTTGTGACAGCACCCACCACTTTAGTCAGCTACACTGCACTTGCAAGTATCTTGCATGCATCCACCACCTCTTCACTGCCTCCTTCTGCAGCGCCCTGATACTGTCCCTGCGGTGCCTGGCCTGCCCCCATGTATGCCCCTCCGAGGGGATGACCCCGGTCCTTAGCAGTGCAGGCAAGCAAGGTGTGACAGTTGTCACTCTACTTCACTCCTTGGCATATAGACATGGACTGGCCATTGACCTTTTGTTTGAACAGATGTTTAACTTTTAATATGCTGAATAAAGCTTTTTTCTTTATCCCTGTGAACTAGATTTAGCTGTACATTATCTTGATGATGTTTAACATGCCCTTGCACCTGTGATGCTTTGTTTACAATGTTGAATACTGATGTGTTGCTGTGAGGTACTCCCTGTGGTCCATGAGATCTGTATCCTATTCTGGTGGGTATCCATGTCATCCTTTGCAGCTACCTGGGTGTGTCAAGATCAGCTATTTGTGGACATCTCTCTGTGAGCATTTCATTTGCTTGGTCACATCTCTGGCTTTCAACCATGCACATATGATGTGCTTCCCATTGTCCAATTTGTCACTTCCACAGACTTTGTGCTCATCAACACTGGACCTACAGGTGTGGGCATCATTGTTATAGGAGCAACTTGGTCCTCTGTGCGACTTGCTAGACATATGTTTTGGGTATGTGCAGATGACTTTGGGGAGACTCACATACCCAGGCTGTTGTGACCAGAGCCTTCATTGTGTGGTAACTGATGGCTGACTGACCAAGTGTTCTGCAGACATGAGTGAGACTTGCGGTGAATATGTTTGGCACAGCTGGGCTTCCACTAGGCCTGGGCGGTAAATTTCGTTCTGCTCGCGGAATTTGCGATATTTGGACATTTTCGCGTTCCACGGAGAGCGCGAAAATGTCAAAACTTTCGCAACCTGCCACGAAACGGAAGTATTTTTCTTGTTCGCACTTTAAAAATGCATTCTCGCGCGCGCGGTCGCGACTTACCGGGTCCCTGCATTCGCCTACGAGTTTTCCTATTCGTTCGCGCGTGCCACAAGATGTTGGATTGTTGGTAGCTCGTCACGCTATCCCGCGAGAGTTTGCGATCGCGAACAGGTCATTGCGATCGCGATTAGGAAATAAGCATCGCGAGCAAGATGGCCGCGCCCATAAGCGACCGCATGTGCAAGTTGGAGATATATTTCCCCATGAGCATGCAAAAACACATCGCGAACGGGCGGGAAAAGCAATCTCCGCTTCTTCGTGAAAGTTTCGCATGCTCGCGGAGATTTTGCGCAGTTTCACGATAATTTGCAAAAGTAAATTTTGCAAATTCCGCCCACCCTTAGCTTCCACAAGAGTTGGGTCCCCTCAAGTAAGTGTGTTGTCCAGTGACATCACCTGGGCCCATGGTGTGTGTGTTGTATGAGCATGTGTGTGTGTCCACATCCCTGTTCATACACGGACAGTGTTCCCTTGATATGTTCCTGTTGTTGATGCTTGCTGAGTGTTACTGGGTTCATCCCACTACTTTTCCAATGGGCTACCAGATGTGTGGGTGCATGGCACACTACTGTTAATTGGTGTATCCTCATTGGGATTTGTCAGTTCTGAGTTGTGATGATGTTGTCAGACACAGATGGGACACAGTCAGGGTTCCTCAAGGCACCTGTTTATTTGCTAAATCATGTAGTTGTCCCTAGGTGGTAGTTTTCAGTGATTGAGGCATTTGTATGTGTGTGTGACTGCTCCCACTTGTCTGGTTCATGGCTGCGATGCTGGCAGGTGTCAGCATGTGTGCCTTGTGGTTCTCCTTGGCTTCTGCATTTTCCTGGGACTGTGGCAGGGATTCTGAAGGTTACGTGAGCTTTGAGGTCATGGCCATGTACCACATACTGTGCAGTATGTCTGTCATTTCCGAGGGTTCTGTTCTGCTCCCTCTCATCTCCCAATGCCTGATTGTCCACTGAGGGTGTCCCAATGATGGTTTACTTTTGTATGGCACTGTGTCCTCATCTGTGTCACTGTGGTTCTGCCCCCCTCATGTGTTGTGTAGTTGCCTGGGGATAATGTGACACACACACACACACACATGCTGTGTCAGAGGTGCAGTGTGAGTATGCCTGTTTGTGGTTGTGCATCTGCACCAGTGCATTGGTATTGCTGTTGTGGGTCTTTGTCTGGATGCTGTTTCTGTGATTTTGCCTGCTGTCCCTGTGAGTCATATCACATCATTGTGCACATTCATCCTGGTTGTTAGGTGCCATTGCTGGCATGGAATGTGAGTTTTTGAGCTGACACCTACAGTCTAAACATGTTGTTTTGATTGATGTGTCTATTTTCGAGATGTGTGCATGCTTGGTGATGGTCACTTCTGCTCTTGTGTTATTGTACACTGTATGCATTGTCAGCCCCCATGTGTGGTGCTTGTCTGGACATGGCCGAGAGTGTGTTATGTTTTCATAGCACTGTTAGCCTCACCACATCCCTGTGTGTATAGGACACAACCACTAGTTTGCCCCAGAAGTGTTTAATGTGTTGAGAGCAGGGATCATACATGCTGTTTGTTATTTGAAACTTTGACCATGATGACGCTTACCTTTTGGTCACTTTCATGAGGGGGAGTTTAGTCCCCATCACCACAATGCTCAACATCTGCTGCATTTTGGAAGCCCACTCTTAACTTCTATTCTACACAGTGAGGGGGTGTTATTTTTACATTGCCATGGTGATGCTTGCCTTGTGTATGTCACACTCATGTGTTGGCCACACATGTGCTGTTACTTACATTGTATATTCGTAGCCATAATCACTGTTGTGGGCATTTGTCACAGACTACACACTGTTGACATGATGTTAGGGGGGATGTATTTTGCTGACATACCTGATGTTGGAGTATGCTGGATGTGTTGTGCATCACCCATCCTATGGCTGGGGGTGGCAGTAGTGATGGGCAACATAAGCCCTATGGGTGGGGGTGGCAGGGGTGATGGGCATCATAAGCCCTATGGATGGGGGTGGCAGGGGTGATGGGCAACATAAGCCCTATGGGTGGGGGTGGCAGGGGTGATGGGCAACATAGGCCCTATGGCTGGGGTGGCAGTAGTGATGGGTAGGAGGTCCCCTATGGGTGTGGGTGGCAGGGGTGATGGGCAAAATAGGCCCTATGACTGAGGGTGGCAGTAGTGATGGGCAACAGGTCCCCTGTGAGTGGGGGTGGCAGTAGTGATGGTCAACATAAGCCCTATGGGTGGGGGTGGCAGGGGTGACGGGCAACATCAGACCTATGGCTGGAGGTGGCAGTAATGATGGGCAACATAAGCCCTATGGCTGGGGGTGGCAGTAGTGATGGGCAACATAAGCCCTATGGGTGGGGGTGGCAGAGGTGATGGGCAACAGGTCCCCTGTGAGTGGGGGTGGCAGGGGTGATGGGCAACATAAGCCCTATGGCTGGGGGTGGCAGTAGTGATGGGCAACATAAGCCCTATGGGTGAGGGTGGCAGGGGTGATGGGCAACAGGTCCCCTGTGAGTGGGGGTGGCAGGGGTGATGGGCAACAGGTCCCCATGGGTGTGGGTGGCAGGGGTGATGGGCAACATAAGCCCTATGGGTGGGGGTGTTAGTGGTGCTGGCCATGCAACCCCTATGGTGGGCTGTTGTTAGTGGCCAGGATGTGGATCCCCTGTGTGTGTTTGCCATTTTACGGGTACGTGTCGTTGGTTTATGTGGTAGGTGTCTGCCTTACCGCCTGCGCCGTCGGCATCGGTTCCTGAACCGGTCATAGATGTAGAGTACTGGTATGACCTGCTCGATGGGATTCATGATGTGTTTGTGTCGTACACGCTGCTTGTTGCTCCTTCTCGTACCCGCTGCAAGCTGGTCTGTCTCATAGCTGTGTATTGAGTTGTGGCGCGAATCGTAGCTGATATGCTTGTTTTCCAGATGCTGTGACGTCCCGTACGTGGCGACCCGTCCGGCACGTAGGAACTACGCATCGTACTTGTAATGCCGGAAACTGCTATGGATACTGCTTCCTGGCGACTCGGTTCAGCGTTAGGAGTTACGGCTCGGACGGAGACTGGAACTTGAATCACAGCCTACGAGTCGGTCGGGTTTTGGCAGTTATGCGCATCGTACTTACTCTACAGGACGGACCGGCTCCGGGTACGTGTCGGTCGCACGGTAAGGCTACGGACAGCTGTCCGACTGGCTATCGGAATCGGCCCCTAAGTTTGTTCAATAAAGGAAAGAATCCCTATTCTAAGAATCAGGGAAAAGGTGTCAGTCAGAAGCTATAAAGAGTTCTAATTGAGAGAGCGAGAAAAGTATAAAGCTCTAGCATCAAAGTCAGCTCAATAAATCAGAAATCGATCAATGCAGAACTTCCCATAAAGATAGGTTCAAGAAACTCAGTAGAGTCTCAACACAACGTGGAATAAAAGCAAAATGGAAAAAAGGGTGTTGTGTGTTTCTCACACAGCTCATTGTCAGTTTCCCTGTGTTAGCCTAATCATGCATGTTTAGGCTGCTTTGTTTGTGCATCTGTTACAAAAAATCATGCTTTCTTTGTGCCATGTTGTATTTTCACACAGTACCAGCACATGTTTTCACATTGTATTCTTTCCTGGAATTTAGTTTGAACAGCCTAAGCAAGGTCAAACAACATTGCACCTTGCTGTTTTCTGTGGTCAGACACTAGCACCTAGACATAATAGGAGAATGCAGCTACTGTTTTTAATACACATAACTTGTCATATAACTAGGGACAGGGGTTCTTGAAAAAACAGACACACAGAGTGAAGGTCCTGAGATAGGAGTGCTACGTCAGCTGAAATGTAGAACATCCACCTATGGATGATATGGTATGAGATCTGTCACTGAACTCAGAGATCTATAACATATAACTGTTTAGCTTTAGTAGTGGGGGAGGGTTTAAGCAGATCTGTCAGATAACACGACAGGACTCTTTATTGTATATGATTTATTAAACATGTTGATGACAATATTGACATGTACCTGTTTAACAATTGTGGTGCAATTATTGTATCTTAGAGCATTATAGTTTAAATAAATGTAAACTTTCTTTGTGTCTCTTTTTATCTTGTTTTGGATAAATATGAGTGAGAGAGTGAAAGGGTGTATCCTGTTACAGCAATCCCTGAGAGGGTTGAGAGGGTTGTGTCCTGGGTTGCCAAATCAATTGTTTCACTGGAAAGGTTAGGAGGGCAAGTGAGGCACTATAGCTAGTCGGACTCAGGCTCATCGATACTGATGTGGTACGGTGGCTCAGTCCCCTACATACTGCTGTTCTTCTACGGTCCCAAACAAAGTTCTGTTCCTGAGCAGAATCCCTGCAACAAAGATAAAACGATTAGTAAATGTAGAGTGGATACAAAAAGTCTGGATCTGCTCTAGGAACACCCACTGTTATAGAACATACATTCTGAAGCTTTTCCAACATGTTTCTCCTTCCGTCTTTAGTCAGCTTTTGATGGTTTTATTGGAACAGAATCCCTCTTAGTCTTCCCATGGGAATACAATCGTCCAGAGACAAAAATGTTAAGTTTGAAATTACGTTGTGTCAGTTTTAAGCTCAATTGGGTTATTCTCCCATTCAGGTGTACTTTCCCAAATATAACTTACATTTCTAACCTTTTAATATATCAAGTTTCTTAACAATGGTATATGCAGAAGTTGAAACATCAATATAAGGAAAACAAAAAAAAAGCACAGCAATCATTCATATTCTCTGAAAAGGGTGAATCTTCATGTATGAACTTACCCCATTAAAAGACTATGGGCCTGATTTAGCTCTTAGTGTATGGGTTACTCCATCACAACAGTGATGGATATCCCGTCCTATGAAATATAATTACCATAGGATATAATGGGATTTAGGTTTTGGCAGATGTGCTATCAATCACCGTTCACCAAGATCTAAATCAGGCCCTATATTTCTTGTTAGAAATTGGGTTTCTGATTTGCTGAGGTATGTACACTGTCCAAGCGAGATTTACAATCCTAATCAGGGTAAATCAGATACACACCATAATTTAACCCGCTGGCATCTTGGCACAGAGCAGGCAGGCTTAACTTAAGAGTCAATGTATAAAGTATTTGTGCAACACTTCAAAGAATAACACAGTAAAAACATCACAAAAAACTCAACAGGTTAAAAAGATAGAATATAATTTTATGAGTAAATAAAGACCAAAATGGCAAAAATCCAATAATATAATCAGAATTATGAATTTTGTATGAATAAATGAAAATGTAGTCCTTAAAAGCTTGAAGCACCAACTGGGGATAGCAGGTAGCGCTTGACCGGGGTAAATCCAAAGGTTCAGACTGACTGCAGTGCAGCATGGGTGGGGTTCAGGGACCTGCCTCAGCCTGCCAAAAAGTACCTTAGATGCATCATCAACGGTGTTGAGATGTGAGAAGCAATGAATTGCTGCATCTTCGTTGAACTGCTGACTGAAGGGGATGCATCAGTACCAAGCCGTGCAAATTTGCAGATGTCCCAGAAACTGGAGGTGATGTGCTGTGGAATCGGCGATGCAAGGTCTGCTGTCTGTGCAGCAGCAGAGATGTGACGATGTCGAGGGAGATGTACCAGTTCCCATCGGCACAAAATTGTCGATGCATAGATTTTAGCAGTTGGAGCACCTAACACCCACTTGCAAGGGCCCAGGACCGGATTGACACCTCTTGGCAAGGAAAGACTTGCAGCAAGCAATGTTCAGGTGCCATTGCAGGTTGATAAAATGTCTTTGATGTCCTTGAGACATACAACAGGGGACAAGCCAGCATGCCCTTGGTGTCACTCTGGGTTTAAGTGTGATGGGTCTAGTCCTTCCTCAGCAGCAGCAGGCAGCAGGGCAGCACATCAGAAAAGCAGTTCTTCCAGAGAAGCATTCCAACAGAGTGGCAGTCCTTGATGAAGCACAACAGTCCTTCCTCCTAGCAGAGTTCTTCACAGGTCCAGTAGTATACTGATTTGGTGGGGTCAGAGACCCAGTACTTATACCCAGTTGTTCTTTTGATGAAGGGGTGACTTCAAAGAGGTCTTCAAAGTGCACAGAGGTCCTCCCTCCCAGATTTGGCTCCGGATTCACTCCAGGGCGTCATGCAGCCTTTTGTGTGGAGACAATATACCGCCTATTCATGTGTAAGTGTCAGCTCCCATCTTCCATTCTGCCCATGATGACCTATCAGGATGTGGATGGCCACTCAGTCACACATAAGCTCTCTTTGTGTGTGGCTGTCTGGAGGAAATGCGAAAAAAGTCCAGCTCTGACTCACCCTTGATGTGTACTGGGATCAGGCTACTGGCACGCAGAGCTAAGAGCTGAAAGATTTGATCTTTCTAAAAGTGTCATTTTTAAAATGGTAAGGACAAATCCAACGTTATCAGTAAAGAGGATTTATCATCTCCATACCAATGATATGAAACATGATAGATTTTTTTATTTATTTATTTGGAGAGTTTTATAAAGTGCGAACATGACCCAAAACAGGGTATCAGAGTGCTGACATCAGAAAAAAAGATACAATTAGTCACTAACTGGCACATGCATCAACGTAGGCTTTTGTGATTCCTTAATTGCGTTTACTAAGGAATCGCAATTAAGGAATTGCAAAAGCCTATGCATGTAGGAATCGCTATAAAAATAGCGATTCCTACACATTCCTTAATTGCGACTCGCAAATTGCGAGTCACAATTAAGGAATGCCATCCCATTCATTCCTATGGGCCTCCAGGCCCATAGGAATGAATTGGAGATTGCATGAGCAATTTGCGAGTACCAGTAGGTACAGGCAAATTGCTCATGCAATGTCAAGGGTGCAAGGGTGTCAAAATGACACCCTTTTGCACCACTGAAATTGATCTGTGCACATATGTTGCACACACGCATGCCCTAAGGGCATGTGTGTGCGCAACATGAAACTTTGAAAAATGCACAAAAGTGCATTTTTCATAGTTTTTGGAAATTACCATGAAGTTCAACTTCATGGTAATTTGCTCCCGCTATTAGCGAAATCATTAATTTTTTTACTTTAATGCATTGCATTTAAGGAATCTCAATTTGGGATTCCTTAAATGCAATCGCAATTTAAGTAATCGCAATTTAGAGATTCCTTAAATTGCTATTTTTCCATTTGGGATGATGCATCCTAAATGCAACAATACCGGTCGCAAAGGGGCAGATTCTGAGAATCTGCCCGTTTGCGACCGGTTTTTCCTTTGATGCATGTGCCTGTATGCAAGTAAACATCGTAAACTTTTGTAGAGAACCAACCGAAATACAATAAGAGTGAACCCAAACATGAGGAACATGTAGCAAGAACATAAGTTGCATTTTGAAAATGTCTCAAACAAATGAGATAGTCGTGATTTCTCTAGGGTATAAAAAGATTAATTATAGTGTCTTCAAGACAGTTGTTGCAGCTGGTTATTCAGGAGAAGTCCTTTGACTTGAATTTTCAATGAGGAGGTCGAAGGGTTGGAACGGTTATCGGGCAAAAGAGCGTTCCAAATTCTTGGGGCCAGACCCGAGAAGGCACGGTTGTATATTATTTTCTTTCTGAATTTGTGCGGTTTCAGCAGGAGAGTGTTGGAGCTTCGTAGGTACCAAGACATACTAGAGAGTTTGAGCTTATTTGTCACGTAAGTTGGAGTAATATGAGAGAGCGCTTTGTGCATCAGGCAGGCAATCTTGATGTTAATCCTATCTTCAAACAATAGCCAGTTGAGCTGAATTAAGTCAGGTGTGAAGTGATCATGTTTACGAGAGCCCGTGAGGAGTCTGGCAGCAGAGTTCAGAGTGGCCTTTAGGGGGGTCAGTCTAGCTTTGGGCAGAACAGCCAAGGTCACAATTCCATATTCCATACAAGAGATCACAAGGGACTGGACTGCAAGTTGCAGGTCCATAGGAGGTAGGAATTACAATTTATAAGTGAAATAAGAAATTCCCAATGTTAACCTATAAAGGGGGTAGGCCTTACAGTGGTGAAAAATGAATTTGGGTGTATTTCATACCAGGGCATGCAAAACCTAAAAGTACATGTGCTAG
Organism: Triturus cristatus; assembly: GCF_964204655.1. Classification (NCBI taxonomy): domain Eukaryota; kingdom Metazoa; phylum Chordata; class Amphibia; order Caudata; family Salamandridae; genus Triturus; species Triturus cristatus. Next base: position 338,171,630 of record NC_140594.1, read on the forward strand.
CTTCTGATAACACAGCACCCTGCCCTACAGGCTACTTAGGGCCTATCTTAGACGTGACATATATGTAATAAAAGGGGAGTTTAAGGATTGGCAAGGGGTTTTAAATGTCAAGTCAACATGGCAGTGTAAACTGCACACTCTAGCTCTGCAGTGGCAGGCCTGAGACATTTTTAAAGATCTACTTATGTGGGTGAACAATCAGTGCTGTAGGACGACTAACAGCCTTTAATTTACAGGACCTGGGCCCATGCAGTGCACTCTAATAAGGACTTATAGATAAATGAAATATGCCAATTGTTGATAAGCCAATTAAACCATGTTTTAGGGGAGAAGAACATGCACTTTGGCACTTGTTGGTAGTGGTTAAGTGCTCAGAGTCCTAAGACCAACAAAAAGGCTGACAGGCCTAACAACTCTAATCATTTGTCATTAGTGAACTTGCAGAAATATATAAAAACATTTTATGCCACCATTATTTTTTAAATAAAAACATGTTCATGGAAAGGAAAATCAATAAAGTTTTACGCACATTAAGCATTTCTAGTCAAGTGAGCTTGTCAGGCAGTGTTGCTATAGCCATTTTATGGCTAGTACGAGTAGGTATGTTTGCCTACTACAAGTTTTGCATTTAAACACTGTATCTTTCATTAAACTCAAATGTTAATCCTGCATATTAATGCTAAACTATAATATTTTTCGATTTTATTTAAAGTACATTGAAGATTACAGATAAGCAATTCTAGCATTACCAATCAAATGTCCTAATCGTTCCGTAATCAGGTTTCAGGCTGGTGGCCAAGTAGTACAACTTATGTGCCCTAAGCTCCATTCCTGGTTAGTGAAGCCAAGCCACTGGTACTGGAAATGAAAACGTTGTCTCTGACATGTACGTATCCCAGTGCCCCCCACAGTTATCAATCTTCGTGACGACAGGGGCACTGCTGTTATTTTTAACACACTCCAGTAGTTTTCTTTGAAACTCTGCTCTTGTTGTTTTCAAACAACAAGAGCGGGGTGGTGAAAGGTCACTGCAGTGTGTTAAACCTATCTGCAATACTGCCTCTGCAAAGTCACATCATGCCATAACTTGAGTAATATCTTTATTTCCTTGCAGTCTCTTTCCTGTGCATGTTCTGGGGTGAGGAAATAGACATTCTTCCAGATATGCACCATCACAAAGCTCCTGTGCCTTATATGGCATCATTGGTTTCAATCTGCTTGAGCAAAAATGAATTGCTCATATTTAAATGGCAAATTAACAATTAAAATAAAATACATACAGAAATGTGTACATTCTGAAATCCATTTAATTTCTCTCCTGGAAAATGCATTTGCAGCCACACGTTTGTCTGTTGCTTCACTAACGGTGTATTTATTCCATGTGATTTTTCTTGTAAAGCACACACACAAACACACTCTCTTTCAGAGACTCTGGACCAGATGTACGAATAATTTTAGTGGACGCAAACGGAAAATAGGGCCGTTTGCGATAGCTAAAAAGGGTTGTCGCATGTGCAAACCCTATTTTATGAGTCACTGACCTGTTACCGGCTCGTAAAATAGGGTTTGCGAGTCATTATTGGTAAGGGACATGCCAAGGACGTCCCTTTCTAATAGCGAGTCGCACTGGTATGTACGATTATTTTGCAACCGTAAATGCGGTCGCAATAAAATCACAGTTACCACCTACTTGAAGTAGAAAAGAAAAAACGGCTGCATTTTTTTTAAAAAGTGCTTTATTTTAAAAGCAAGCACAGACATGCAGGCCACCATCACTGTTATTGTAGCCTATTCCCAATGAGTTACAATTGCGACCAGCCTCTTGAATATTTATGAGGCAGGTCATTTGCGACCCCATTGGGAGTCGTTAAATGTGTCTGAGACACATTAGTACATTCCATTTTGCGAGTCTCCAAAAATTGCAATTTGCGAACCGCAAAATTGAATGGTCATACATCTGGCCCACAGAAATTGCACCAGGATGAACGAGCTTAGTTAAGTCAAGTGGGCATGTAAGGATTCAGGTGCAGATCTCTGATTGCTTAATTTATCAACTTATGTAGACTGTTAATAGCTGGCATCATAGCATTTCCTTGTAAACTTAAACAAGTTTATAGCCATTGTTCCAGTCGCAGAAACAATCTGGTATTCCATGCTATGTTGTGAAGAAGCTGTTTGAGGCCATACTGTGTAAATCATTAGGCCTCAAGACATCTGATTTTCACTAAAAAGTTATTATTGCAACTGATTACATAGCTGTTAAAAGTAAAACCTTTGAATAAATATTGACCTTTACAGAGTATGATGTTATATTATATTTTTCTTACTTATGGACCGCATAAATCCCCCAAGTGGATAACCTGGCACTTGAAGATTGAGAAACTGCCCTATATATGCTCTATTGGAAGAGCTAGACTTTCAGTTTCTATTAGAATTTTAGGCTACTCTGGTATGAGGGGGAGATCATTTCAGACTTTAGCAACAAGATACGAAAAGGAGAGACCTTCGGCTCTGGATTTTCAGATGCAGGAGACCGACGAGAAGAGGGCTGAAGGAGTGAATTTGTCTGGGAGGTGTGTGAAAGTTGATTAGGGTGTACATACATGGGTCATAGGTTGTGCAGTGCTTTGTATATGTGCTTAAGTAGATTTAAAAATGCACATTTGTGGATGGGGAGCCAATAGATGTCTTTGAGGTGAATGAATATATGGGTGCAGGTTGGGAGGCAGAGTGTAAGTCTGGCCCCTGCATTCGGAATTACCTGGATCCTATTGGTGAGTTGAGCAGAGATTCCCACGTAAAGTGTGTTTTCGTAGTCAAGCTTGATGATGATTAGAGCTTGGGTGATTGTAACTCGGATGTTGAGAGGAAGCCACCTGAAGATTTTCCTGAGAAGGCTGAGGGTGTGCAAACAGGAGGGGGTGACTTAGTTAATATAGCTGGACATCAACATATAGCTGTTCATCACACTCCCTAGGTCCCTAACTTGGTTTGAAAGGGTGGTGATGGGTCTTAGTTCTGATGTTCACCAGGCTGTAGACCAGAGTGAGGTGTTTTTTCCAAAGAGTACCACCTTGATCTTGTTTGAGTTGAGTTCAGGCAGTTGGACTGTATCTATAGGAAGACTTATGACACTCAGTCTATAAACTTCTCTTGGATGCAAGGAGTGCCATTGGAGATATGAAGCATGAATTGTGTTTTATTGGCATACTAAATTTTGTTGAAGCCATGGATATGGCTTGATAAAGTGTTATTGTGTTTTTAATACCTTACCCATTTTTACCACTGGAGGTCAAGTGAGCTGAGCTGGAGTGTCATGGCTAATATTTGCAAGCCTAGTACACTGAACTTTCTGTGATTAGGAACAACTTGGAACTGCACATTAGCTGTTTTCCACAGTCAAGAGATTCAGGAGTAAAATTGGCTCACAGTGGATTAGAGAACTTTATCTGTCCTGCATGTAGGATTTAGCAAAGCTGTTCTGTAATTTAAAGTAGCATGCCTGTTCTGTCTTCTGTCTTCCACTCTTACAGGCTTGGTCAGTACCTGTGAATTGTACAAGCTTTTGCTTCATGTAACATACATTTGCTTTCTCTTCTGTATGTGCGATTAGAGAAAACAACGATGCCCGCTCTAAAGTTAAAAAACCCTTGCTCTCACTGTTCTAATCCTCCACTTTACAGAATCTTGGTTTAAGGCAGCTATCTCTGGCTGTTCTGTGGCCATGGTTTAAGGATGTTTGTTCTGCCTGTCCCATTTGTAAGGTATAGAGAAACATGCATTACTTGTTCTGCACCTATTGTATAGTAATGCCTCATCTAACTGCTCTGTTAAGAGAAGCTTGCCCATCGTGTCCCCCAACTATGGTTTATGAATGCTTCTTCTGCTTGCCCTGCACCTGCATGCATATGAAGGAATATGACCATCCTTGGCTGGTGGCCCCCCAAACATTTTAGCTTTCACCCCACCTGCTTGTGTTAAAAAGATTGTGCCCTCTCCCTAAAACATTGTAAAATATTCCTACACCTAATTGGCACATTTAATTTCTGATAGGTACCTCATAAATTGTACTACATGAACCCAGAGCTTATATTGGGTTCTGCAGCACCCATTGTGCCACCGGCTGAAGTACCAGTTTTAAAATATGTCTCTTACCTGCCTCTGCAGCCTGTAGTGCAGCTTTAAGTTGCTATTTTGACATGACAAATAATCTTTTTTGCCAGGTCCAATCCTCCCTTTTTAAAATGTGTAAGTCAACCATAACGTAGGCCCTCTTAGTTCCTAAAGCAAGGTGCACAGTAGTCAAAAAGTCGGGTTTCAGTTTTATGTGTCCTGGCTGAGGAAAACTTTTAAAGTCATTGTTCACTGTTGTAAGACTATCTTTCCCATTGACCATCACTGTTTATCTTATTACATTTAATAAAGTGTTACCTTCATATTCGTAGCAGATAGGAAACTACTTCTTAGACTCTTTTGGCTTGTAATTTTAAATCCTCTTTAATGTTAAAGCCAGGTTTTAAAAAATTCACAATTATTGAAATGCGTTTTTTGTTTGGAAAGTTCTTATTTCTCTACCCCCATTGACAGTGTCTTTCGGCTAGTAAACCAGGTCATGACTGTGGCTGTCCCTCCTGTGATGGGTTGTTGATTCCTTCCAGACATGGGTACAAAGGGGATTAGGTGTGATAGCATGGGCCATCCTGGCAGGATGACTGGGGGAGGAGTTGTACCCAGCCCTGATTACATTTCAAAGTGCCTTGTCTGCAGCACGCACAAAGAAACCTAACACTAGCCTTTTGTCACCCTAAACATTTGGTATACAAACTCGGAAGGAAAGGAAACCGGTCAGAACTAGTTTTAGAGGAGGCCATGGGTTGCTCCCCACACAAAGGCTGGCACTGGGGATAAAATGTGACACTCTCAGACCCCAAATCAGTACACTCCTGGACTTTAAGAAGACTCAGAAGAACTGCCATGCTGTTAGAAGGACTACCTGCTGTGCTGCTGCCTGAGGGAGGACCTGCTCCCTGAGGAAGGACCTGCTCCCTTGAACCCAGGACTACCAGAATGTCTCCAAGGGCTAGCTGACTGGTCTACTCTGTGAGTTACAGGGACACAACAAGCTTCAGAGACATTGCACGTATCCAGCTGACCGGTACCAACTGGACCTACCTGACTGCTGCTGCAGGCCATGCTGGAGTGAGTCCTAACTCTCCAGTGGTGTCCTCCAGGTCTCTGAACCCTTGGTCTGGAGCCAGAGTACACTCCTCCTACAGAAAACCAAAAACTGGGACTTAGAAACTTGGAGGTTTATTTACAAGCCCCTTGCGCTGCTTGTGCATCAATTATTTCCATGTTAAAAGTGACACACCAGTGGTGTGAGGCACTTACAAGCACAGTGCACCACCGGTGCATCACTATTTTGGATTCACCAGCGGTGCAGTATACCTGCCCACATTTACAAGGCCATGTAAAGCCACCCTGCGTGTCTCTTTAGGGCCTTGTAAATATAGCCCCTTATATGCATTACTCTGCATGAAAGGAACGTTCCATGGGTGTTGCTGTGGGTGTTACCACGCAACATCCATGGAACCTGATGCTTTTCCAGATTTACAAGGTTTTATAAAGCTGTGACTGCGTCAGATTCCTATTTGTCCACTCTGCAGCACACACAGAAAGAGGAAAACAACTCTTGTGATTGTTTTTATGCAGGAAGATGTCCCTTCCTACACAAGAACAATCACCCCTACAACACAGAAACCCTTGCAACATTGTGCTAAGGTGACTGCATTGGTGCATGGCAGCCCATTGTGGGCCAGCGCAGAGAAAAATTAAAGGAATGTGCAGTATATTGTAGACACAGCACGTCCCTGCCCTTTTCTTTTGATGCACAGAAGTGCAGCAGGAAGTCTTGCTGCACCGCGATGCTACAAAATATTATAAATTAGACCCTTTTTCTTCTTCATGAAAAACTGCTCTGAGCACCAAGAGGAGACCGGGACCTGCCTGCTAGCTGATCCGACTTTGCTGCAACTCCAGCTGCAATCTACTCCACAGCAGAAAAACCTCTTCAGTTAGATTTCTCAATGATGGTATCTGGCCTTGCTGAACCATCTTTGGCTATAGCCTGCAGCCTCCTCCCATTGAGGGAATCCTCGCTCCAGAAAAACATCCAAGTACAGAGGTAGAAATCTTCACCAGACTTGACATTGACTGCCACCCCAATAATCACTTTGACCTACTTGGTCTGACAACTCAGCTTTTCTTATCCAGAGCCCTTGCTGCCTACGTTGATGACTTCACCGATACTTTGTCCAGTGGCTCCCATTGTCGACGACTTTCTCATCAGCTACAGACTGCTGCTGGCCCGCTGACGAATCTACCTACTCCAAGAACTCTTCAAGAAATGTTCTAAGACCAAAGGTAGATTTCAGGCCAGGATGAACCTGGTTAATGTATTGGACCTGATCTCCATCACAGTTAGCCTTAACTTGTGACTTTGTCCAAGTCTCACATGACCAGATACCTGCATTTCGTGCTTTGTTTTTATGGCACTATTTTCCACTGAAAACTTAAAATATTCATAACTGCGGTTCAACAGGTTGAATTTAACTCATTTTTGTGTCATTTTACTAATTAAAATGTACTCTATTTTTTCAATTTATTTGAGATTTTTTGTTGTCTTGTGTTTTTTACATCCCTGTTTTAGTGCTGCATAAATACTTTACGCATTGCCTCTAAGTTAAGCCTGACTGCTTTGTGCCAAGCTACCAGAGGGTAAAGGACAGGTTAATTCAGTGACTCTCTGTGGTTCATCCTGACAAGGATTGTGTTTAATATTTGAGTAGGGATTCCACTCCCCTCAACTAATAACCCAATTTCTTACAGCTTCTCCTCCATTGTAGGGTCTGATGCATATTACGTGCTGAACTTGTCTTTGAAGCCATTGTGCTCTGCCAACTCTGTGGATAAGAGAAAAGCTCTGAACGTGAGCTCAAATACTTCACTGCAAGAGCTCTGTAGAAGGTAGTGAGAGTGTGCGTTGGCTGACTTGGTAGGCAGAATGACAGTAGAGTCTTCAAACCCTCTGATACAATATCCTATAATTGATTCACATGGTACACAGCCACAGAACCGTGAGCTGTTCATTATTGAATGTTCCTTGCTAATAGATTAAAAGCTGATCTCTGACAGCACTCTTATCAGCACTCATCTCACACTGGTCTCCTTGGTTCTGATTATAGACCACTCTCCTGTATGTCTCATTCAAAGCGGACACCATTTCACTCTTACTTCAAGGGCAGAGTAGGCAAAGGCTTTATCCCGGAGCCCGGATGAGCTGGCAGTGAGTGGAAAGACATGATCAGGCTTCAATGGGAAACAAAACATTACATTACATGATTTGCCAGAGTATCTGAAAAAACAAGTATGCTTGGGGGAAAGCCAATTGTGTGACTTTCAGAGCCAGACGACTGCCTGATGTATTCAATTTATCCTTTGGGCTGGGTGTAGGTATAATTTGCACCGTAGATGCAGTGGAACAATATCCCAGGAGAGCATAGGCCCCACGACTCCCTAAAGAAGTCTTGTACAATACAACTCCATGTCGATGGGGGTGCCTTTTTGTTTGAAATGGGATGTGGCTTCAAGTAAATGACGGATTGCCTTACTGTTGATGGAGGCGCAAGAACAATCAGAGGTGGGGAATTACACTAAGGGCCTGATTCAGATATCAGCAGATGGGTTACTCTGTCACAATGAGGACGAATATCCCACCTCGAAATCTAAATCCCATGATGTCCTAAGGGATTTAGATTTCGGCCAACAGGCTGTCCCTCCCCGTTGTGAGGAAGTAAACCGTCCACTGTTATTTAAATCAGGTCCTAACTGTCCTCCACCAAAAAAGAGGAGCAGTTAATGTGCACCCCAGGAGTCTTCTGGGATGTGACACCAGGCCCCTACCCATGCTGAATCTGGCAGTGACAGACCTCTTAACAAATCTCTGGTTCAACTCCTGCAGCAACACAATCAGGGGCTTCAAATGGCTATTCTGTGTGCCACTGCTGCATTGTCTTTAGCTTAGGTGAGTTTTTTGCCTGTGCTGTTGACAGGACATATGTTTCACAGCCAGGTAGACTGTTCTGTTCTGCATTGAGTACATACAAGCCGTGCAGACCATGACAGTGCAGCCATCAATTTTTCTGCCACATGTAAAAACCTGCAAAAATATGTGTCTATTTTTAAATAGCAGGCAGTAATTAAATTTATTCAGATTCTTCTATGTTGTACCTGGTAAACATTAATATCACAAAGTGCACTGTTTCCTCGGTTCACTATCAGCACCTGAAGATGAGTTAATTACCATAAGACTCATTGGGAGATTTGCTACGATTTTTAAAAAGTGTCGCAAATCGGTGCAAAATCTTTTTTGCCCGATTTACTTTCCAGTGCAAAACTTGACATAACGGGAAAGCAATGCAAAGCAGCGCATAGCACTGCTCTGCATTACTTTGCGCCAAGGGGATGTACCATTGGTGGAGCATGGGTGTTCCCATGCAACCAACTAAGGTTTATCATGTGGGAAACATCCATTACCACGCGGGCATTGCATTGCAATGCCTTTACATCGCGGGTATTACAACGCAAGTCGTTACAATGATTTGTCCTGGATGGTGCTCTAACCTAAGGAATAGTATGATTTACTATTCCAACACCTTCCCTACTGTACGTAGACTGGTGTTGGAATAGTAAATCATACTATTACTAAGTCCAGCGCCCTCCAGGGCAAGTCGTTTTAACAACTTCCATTGTAAGAACTGTGATGTAACGTTCCGCGATCATTTTGATCATTTTGGATCATTTTGAGCCAATCTCCAGTCAACACACTGCCAGCCAAGTGCCAGTCCACACTTCACCAGCCAAGCACTAGTCCATGCACCATAAGTCAACCACCAGTTCATGCACACCACCAGCCAAGCGCCAGTCCAAGTACACTGCCAGTCAAGCGCCAATCCATGCACACCACCAGTCAAGCACCAGTCCACGCACACCGCCATCAAGTTTTTATGCAAAAAAGAAAACACAAATCAATTGGCAATAGATACAAAACTATATCTACAAACACAACAGCTCAAACTAAATACATCACACTAATGCCACCCTTGAAATCTGAACAAAAATTATAAAATGTTACAGACCAATCAGTTGTGTTTGGTACAATTTAAAACATGTGGGCATATACAGCTCAGGATTAAAAGGACAATGGGGGCAGTAGATGCAATTCTCCTTCCGCATGCCTCTTTCGGGAAATAATCTACAATTCTTAGCAGCAAAGTCTTTTTTGGCTGTGGGAAGAAGGTGATCAGCAAAGTGGCGATCTTTCAATCTAGCCACGTCCTCCACCACTGCTTCTCCAAGACCTCCTGCCTGTTCCACTAAAACAAGGCTACCTATCATAAACTGCTGTAACTGAACAAAAGTCATCTTTGACTCTGGAGAATAATCCTTAAATACAACAAAGGTATTGCAGCTTGCCAAATGAAACAGATGGACAGCCAACTTCTTATACCAAACGTCCGACTTACGAACAGCTGTGTAAGGTTCCGACCATTGATCTACTTGCTCAACAACACCTATGTGCCTATTGTAGTCTAAAATACACACAGGTTTACACACTTCAGCAACCTGACCACAAACCGTCACAGGTGAAGTACTTTCATTATGGATGGTAGTCAGCATATAGGTCTCTCCTTTAGAGCTAGACGCTCATCAACACGCAAGGCACTGAACAGTCCCTTCTGAGGTTTTTTACAAACCAGCTCTTCCTTGTTTCCTGAGTTCCTGATCTACAGCTATTCCTTGAACCTGAATTAGCACTGCCTGCAGTGCTACCTTGTTTCCCACGTTCCTGAGCTGTAGCTATTTCCTGATTCCTTGAACCAGTACTGCCTGCAGTGCTAACTTGACTCCTTAACCTTTAGTAATTCCCTGTTCCTGAACTAGCACTGCCTGCAGTTCTACCTTGACTCCTGAGCCTTAGCTCAATTCTTGTTCCTGCCCCAGCCCTTCCTTCAATGCTACTTTGTTTTCTTGATTCCTGACCCTGCACTATTCTAGTATACCTCTGTAGCCTACCCTTCTGTATATCCTTTTCCAGTCCCTGCCTTTCTTCCTGTTTACTTGGTTCCAGTTCCTAGTTTGCTGTGCTTCTATTCTCCTATCTTGCTTCCATTACCTTGTATGTCTGTTACCTGCTTTCTGCCAAGTGTGCACTGTTATTTCCTTCCTTTCCTGTTAAGCACTCCTCCTTGCTAGCTCCTTGTCTATTGTGCTTGTGTTTAGTTCTACCCCTTTGCTTTTACTGCTTTGCATGTTCCTATTTGATCGCCAGGATCCGTGGGCACAGCTGACTACCTAGGTGGTGTTTCTTGTTCACTGTGAGTATTGTCTTTGAGTTGCATTTATAACATCCCCATAGGTATAAGCTCCACTGAGCCTGCCTTTGCATGCATATCCTATATGTGGGTATTTGCAGTCAGTATATGTAACAGCAATTGTGGGTGAGAAACTTACTGAGCTTCAGTCTTACCTTGTGGAGCTCCTGAGTGCTTTTCTCCACACTCCCATTTTTTGTTAATGTTGTATTATAAATGTGTCTTGCATGTCCAACCTGGGTGTAGTTAGACTGAATGTTAAATTGCCTTGTGAGTGCCCTTCATTTCTGAGTCTTAGCCATCATGTACAGGCTTCCCCTTGGGATCCCTTTTTCTCCTCTGAGTCCTTGTGCGATCCTGGGCAGCACTGTGCTTCTCTTTCTGTGTATGGTATGTTTTCTAACCAGTCCCCAGTCCTTGCTCAAGTCCCTGACTGTGTTCCCGACATAGCCCCGGACAGTCTCTGAAAAATATTCTATCAAATTTGTTATTCTCAAGATTTTAATTGCAGCTGCAGTTGCAACCTGTCTCTAGAGAAAAAATGTTGTTGGAGGTTGCTGGAGGTACACAGGAGATGGAGGGTGCCTGCCGTGTATGCCTGTACTGACTTGTGTCAATTGAAGACGAGTGTGCTGACTGTTGGAGATAAGCGCCGTGCCCTTCCCGGGCCTTCTTCCACCCTTAGAGCCTTGCGTTGGCAGCCTGTAACACAATCTTCTGACAGGATCTTGTGGGACTGGGAGACTGCAGGATTGCGAGCGGAACTGTGAGTTGGAGAGTGGAAAACCGGCGCTCGGTGCTTGGTGTTGCATGAGCGGCGCATCAACGCACTGACGCATTGGAGCTATACCTCACTGGCTGTGCTGGCCGGCCAGGCCAAGGGTCTTTGATTATAAGAACTAAGTTATGACTGCAAAAAAATTGCGCTCTGGCAGATTGGTGTATACAAGAGCATATACAAAAACTAGAGCTAATCCTCTAAGGAAAAACTCACTGCAAATAAACATTCTGAAGAGTTTCAATACCATTCCTTCCTTCATTCCAAAAAAAAGAAATAAGCTTTAAATCAGTAGAGATGCAGGAGTCTTCCCTAAAGGATCATGTAGATCATGTAGAGACTAAAGTAATCTTTGGAAAATCACTGCCAGTAGTTCCCTCCAATTCACTTTCCGAAAACGGGGGCCCATGGTCTATAGATTGCCAACTCTCTGAATTTAGGGTGGCTGATTCTCTGCTGGCAAATGTAACCATCCATTCCCTAGTAAATGGAGTCACCAAACCTGAAGGGGTAACTCAACTTGTACCAAATGCGGGAGAACACATAATGGAAGATTTTACGCTACCTGACATTAAGCTAGATCAGTCTCCTAAGATGTCTCATGTTTATTACCTAGAATCGTTTAGGATACTTATTCCTGCTACTTCACTTTCCTCCAAAGATTGCCCTATTAAAATGCAAATGTTCAGTAGTACACCCAGCAGGTTAGATTATAGGGGCTCCTTAACTCCTGATTTATCCCAGAATTTTCTTCCCTCAATTAATAATCCAGAGACAAAAATGCTGTTGTCGGAATCATTACTTTTCCTGGAAAGAGTGCTGTCCTCTATCTTAGCATTAATGGAGAAATCAGTAAGTAACCCTGACTCTATTCTGGACTCTGTTTTGGCTCGGACAAGGTTTATAGCCTCTGAACAAAAATTATCACCCGGAAAAGCTCGCATACTTCCCTCCGGTATGCCTAATCTAGGGAAGGGATCTTCTGCTCATCTACCTTTGGAGGATAACTCCGACAAGTTATATTCTACTCTAACAGACTCTCCTCCATATGCTAAAGGGCGGGACATTGGCATACAGGCTGGAAAGCCTTCCTTTAGCACGAAAAATAAAACCAAACTGAAAGAAAATGAATATTTACTTGAAAAATTACACTCCTCTACTCTACAGCAGCTCTTCGATCCCGAGCCTTTAGATACAGTGGCTGTACCCAAGTCCCGCCCGCAAGCTATGACGGAAAATGTAAATTAAAGTACAATTCCTAAAACAGATGTAAAATCTCCTAAGCAGCCTATAGAGGAAGGACTAAAAGTTTGCTGATCTTCCACTAAGGAAAAGGTTATTAAGAACAAAAGTAATAATGTCTGTAATAAAAAGTAGAAGGAAAAAAAGGGAAAAACGCCGAAGGATAAATTAAAAAAGGACAAAACAGTTACGCATCGACCCTAACCTTATTCATAACATACAATCAAACCTGGAATCAAATGTTTGGAAGAAGGAAGATGGACAATTAGAGTACAATCTATTGGGTCCTTGTTCCTCTCTTCCGCATTTAAGGGTACCCATGAAATCATGAAATCAATTCAAGATGCAGTGGTATTAGTTTTAAATGTTCCTCCTACTGCCCAGAATATTTTGCACCCTGATGCTTTTCTATTTGTTTCTTCTTTAGGTAATAGTGTCATTTATAATCCTCATGAAAATATTTCTGAGGTAACCAGTTTAGTCAATAACTCACCCCTTGTACCTTATACCCTGGATTTTTCGTTTATTTTTTACCACGAACCGTATATGGATAGGACCTTTCTGTTGGGTTGCTTTGCTGAAATTCCAGGCCTTCAAATGATCGAAAGCAATGACATCGCTCTGGTAGAGATTCAAAAATATAATAACCTTAGGTGTGCAAGAGTAACATTTACATCCAAAGCTATCTTTCACCTGATATTGGCACACAGTGATAAACTTTGTTGCCATGGCATTGATGTTTTAATCCCAGAAGAGGAGCCACGATCTAGAAACTACCACAAGGGGCAAACCATTCTCAGAGAGAGAGAGTATATTACAGGTCTTCCTTGGTAATGAAGGTAGTAGGGTTTCACTTCTCACAGAGAAAAATATTGCTTTCTGTAGAGGAGGAAGATAAGAAATGGAGTTGGCTCGCAGGTGCTCTTCACACAAATAGACCCTTAGGCCTAAAAGGTGGGAACTCTTCCTAGCAAGGATATTAGTGTGATATCTTGGAACGCACCTGGTTTAAGCACTAATAAAAATAAACTCTTGTTCTTACCCCCTGCGCTGCTAGGCCTTCCCCCCCCCCTGCTAAACCTTTTTGGGCTATTTGGGGTAGTTCGCGCTTAGGCCCCTGTAACTTTTTGACCACATAAGGCATCCACGCCAAATTTGTGTCTTTTTCTTTCAACATCCTGGGGATTCTACAGGTACCCAGGGTTTGTGGATTCCCCTGGAGGGTACCCAGAAATTAGCCAAAATGCAGCTAAATATTTGTTTTTTTGGGAATAATTGGGAAAAAAGTGCTGCAAATGAAAGCGTCCGGGTTTTTCCCTACAAATGGTATAAAAAAAAGGTTTGCGGGGCTCAAATCACCATTTTCCCAGATTTTACAGAATGACACACTTTTGTCAGAAAACCAAAATATTTTACACAGTTTTGCCATTTTTCTGGGACATAGCCTATGTTTGCTATTGTTTGTGCTTTCAACCTCCTTCCCGTTAATGGTAGACATGGGTATGAAAGCAATAATGGATCCTGGAAATCTATACATTTTGAAAAGTATATAAAATTCTGAATTCATCAAGGGGTCATTTGTGTAGATCCGTCAAGGTTTCTTTATAGAAACTAACAGTTAAATATAGGAAAAATTTAAAATTTGGTGAAAAAAACTGCCTTTTGTGTCAACGTTTTCACCTGTAACTTTTCTAATTATAACAGCTCTTTGAAAGCAATATACCGTTATATTTGCTAGACCTTACTGGTTGTAGGGATATATAGTACTTGTAGGTTCACCAATAACCCGACGAACCCAGAGCCAAAAACTGAACAGCGACTTGCAATGGTTTTTTATCATGTACCGGGTATATAGCAATTATTCTGGGAAAATGTATACATGGAAAAATTGGTATGAAAGACACATATGTATTTCTGAATCGGAACAAAATATAGAGTTTAGAAACAGTAGATATTTGCACATTTCCGAAATTGGGAATACTCATACTAGCATGAGAATTTTCGATCATTTTTCAAAATTACTTCTTTTTTACACATTATCTTTCATTTGGAAGGCAGAAATGCATCAAGAGTCAATAGATAATAACAGTTGCTTTACAAATCTGAATTACCCGAAGTCTACCAATACAAATGGTACCTCACTTGTGTGGGTAGGCCTAGTGCCCATGACAGGAAACGGCTCAAAACGCAACGTGACCACACCACATTTTCACAATGAAAAATTACCCTTTTTTTGCAAAGTGCCTAACTGTAGTTTTTGAACCCTAGCTCTGTCCGCACCTAAGGAAGTCTAGCAAACCTATACATTTTTGAAAACTAGACACCCAGGGGAATCCAGGATGGTGTGACTTGACTGGCTCTCACCAAATTCTGTTACCCAGAATCCCGTGCAAACCTAAAAAAAGTTTTAAAAAACACATTTTCCTCATATTTCTGTGGTGGTAAGTTCTGGAATCTGCGTGTATCCACAAATTTCCACCCACCCCGCATTTCCCAAAGGCTTCTGAGAAAAATGGTACCTCACTTGCATGGGTAGTCCTAGTGCCCGCGACAGGAAACGGTGCAAAACGCAACGTGGACACACCACAATTTCACAGCGAAAAATGACCCTATTTAGGCAAAGTAGCTAGCTGTAGTTCCTGAACCCTACCTCTGCCGGCACCTAAGGAAGTCTAGCAAACCTATACATTTTTTAAAACTAGACACCCAGGGGAATCCAGGATGGGGTGACTTGACTGGCTCTCGCCAGGTTCTGTTACCCAGAATCCCATGCAAACCTAAAAAAGGTTATAAAAAAATACATTTTCCTCTTATTTCTGTGGTGGTAAGTTCTGGAATCTACGTGGATCCACAAATGTCCACCCATCCCGCGTTTCACAAAGGCTTCTGAGAAAAACGGTACCTCACTTGCATGGGTAGGCCTAGTGCCCGTGACAGGAAACGGCGCAAAATACAATGTGGACACACCACAATTTCACAGTGAAAAATTACCCTTTTTTGGCAAAGTGCCTAGCTGTAGTTTTTTAACTCTATCTCTGCCGGCACTTAGGGAAACCTAGCAAACCTACACATTTTTTAAAACTAGACACCAAGGAGAATCTAGGATGGGGTGTCTTGACTGCCTCTCACCAAGTTCTGTTACCCAAAATCCTTTGCAAACCTAAAAGAATTGTAAAAAAAAACTAATTTTCCTCACATTTCTGTGGTGGAAAGTTCTGGAATCTGCGTGAATCCACAAATTCCCACCCACCCCGCATTCCCCAAAGTCTTCCAAGAAAAAGAGTACCTCACTTGTGTGGTTAGGCCTAGTGCCCGCGACAGGAAACGGCGCAAAACACAACATGGACACACCACAATTTCACGGTGAAAAATGACCCTTTTTTAGCAAAGTGCCTAGCCGTAGTTTTTTAACCCTAGCTCTGCCGGCACCTAGGGAAACCTAGCAAACCTATACCTTTTTAAAAACTAGACACCCAGAGAAATCCAGGATGAGGTGACTTGTCTGCCTGTCAACAAGTTCTGTTACCCAGAATCCCTTGCAAACCTAAAAGAATTATCAACAAAACACATTTTCCTCACTTTTCTGTGGTGGAAAGATATGGAATCTGCGTGGATCCACAAATTTCCACCCACCCTGCATTCCTCAAAGTCTTCTGAGAAAAACGGTACCTCACTTGTGTGGGTAGGCCTAGTGCCCGCGAAAGGAAACGGCGCAAAACGCAACGTGGACACACCACAATTTCACAGTGAAAAATGACCCTTTTTTGGCAAAGTGCCTAGCAATAGTTTTTGAGCCCTAGCTCTGCCGGCACGTAGGGAAACCTAGCAAACCTATATATGTTTGAAAACTAGACACCCAGGGGAATCCAGGATGTGGTAAATTTAATTACCTAGACTTAATTTATGCGGTAAAATTCAATAAGAATAACTCAGTAAAAATAAGAGGCAGAATCCGTGGTATTTGAGGTTTTAAAATGGGTTTATTCCTTACAAAGGAATTGGTTCGAACCAGGCAATCGTATTCCGTCACCACTAAGGTTCGGGAAGGGATAGAGCGCAATTTTATTGACAGGTTATCATATATATAGTAAATGCATTACAGTGAAGACATATGCAGAAGGCGTGACAGCTGAGAAGAGAGATAAGAATACACATACGTAATGAATAAAGGCGTTACAATAGGCGTGCATGAGGGCGTGTACAAGAAACGTCATTATGAGGATGTCACAGGTGGGTGGATCCATAGGAGAATCCTACAAATTCAGCAGAAATACTTGGCAGAGATGCGCGCACAGTAGCATGACGTGTGATTGACGTGTAACTGGAGGGTGAAGGGGACTTGACATTTAGCCCTACATGAGGAGACAGAAATCTGGGATGTCAGAACAACGTAATCCCAAATCGTATCTAATATCTGGTGTTTAAGGAACTGTATTATCTGGAAGGAAAGGTCTCTCAGGCAGAGGCTATCCTATACTAACTACTAGTGCGTGTATAAGCGTCTAAGTGTCTACATGAGATGCGAGGGGGCATGGGCCTATCATGGCAACAGGAGCCATGAATTACTTGCACGGAGACAGTAAGGCCGGGCCCTTTGCTCTGTAGCTGGAAGGATGTTTACCTAAACTACTAGACAGGAATGCATTTCTCGAGGAGCGGAGCAGATAACTTGAAGGCTGAATACAGTCTTGGCAGGCAACAGGCCGGGCCAGGCACCGTTAGCCGCGCAGGAAGTAAGACAAAGGTCATGGATACAGATACAGGTCCAGGCTGGAGCATTCAGAGGCAGAAGGCAGAAAAAGCTCGATGGCAGAATTCAGGGCCTACCTTGCCAGAGCTGGAAAACGTGAAAAGTATACCATATAAAGATGGTGGCAAGGCATACTTAGGAACGGAATATTCGACCCATTCATGGCGGATCTGAAAGAGGACATGTTGGCGTTGGACACATATGCATTTGCGTCTTCATGGCTTGAAGTGGAGGGAACATACATGTACTTGTAGCATGTACATGGAGCCGTTGGGGTCTAAGATAGGGGACACAATTGACCATAAAAATTCATATTTCCTCAGGATGACTTGACTGCCTCTCACCAACCAGGTCCTGGAACCCAGAATCTCTTGCAAACCTAAAAAATTGTCAAAAAACACATTTTCCTCACATTTCTGTGGTGAAAATTTCTGGAACCTGCGTGGATCCACAAATTTCCACTCACCCTTCATTCCCCAAAGTCTTCCAAGAAAAATGGTACCTCACTTGCATGGGTGGGTCAAGGATCCGTGACAGGCAAGGGCCCAAAACCTATTGAGGCAACATCAGAATTACCTATCACAAAACAACCTGGTTTGCAAGGGGGGTTCCATGAGTTTTTGACCCCGGGATTGAAGGCCGTCTAGGGAAACCTACCAAACCCACACATTTCTGAAAACTAGACACCCGGTGGAGTCCAGCAAGGTATGGCTTGTGTGGGTCCCTTAATGTTTTTCTACCCAGAATTCACTGCAAACCTCAAATTTAGCTGAAAAAAAATCACTTTTTTTCTGAAATTTCTGTGTGGGAAAGTCCTGAAATCTACGTGGATCCACAAATTTCCTCACACCCAGCGTTCCCCCAAGTCGCCTTATAAAAATGATACCTCACTTGCGTGAGTGGGTCAAGTACCCACGACAGGCAAGGGCCCAAAACCTATTGAGGCGACATCAAAAAGACCTATCACAAAAACAACCTGGTTTTGCAAGGGGGGTCACCGGGTTTTTGTGCACAGAAGCACAGAAGCAGAGCTAAGATTCAAAACCTACAGCTAGGCACTTTGCAAAAAAAGGGTCAGTTTTCACCGCAAAAATGTGGTGTGTTCACGTTGTGTTTAGGGCCGTTTCTTGTCACGAGCACTAGGCCAACACACGCAAGTGAGGTACCATTTTTCTTGGAAGACTTTGGGGAATGCGGGGTGTGTGGAATTTTGTGGATCCACGCAGATTCCAGAACTTTCCAGCACAGAAATGCGAGGAAGATGGGGTTTTTGTACACATTTTTAGGTTTGCACAGGATTCTGGGTAACAGAACCTGGTGAGAGCCAGTCAAGTCACCCCATCCTGGCTTCCCCTGGGTGTCTAGTTTTAAAAAATGTATAGGATTGCTAGGTTTCCCTAGCTGCCGGCAGAGCGAGGGTTCAAAATCTGCAGCTAGGCACTTTGCAAAAAAAGGGTCAGTTTTCACAGCGAAAATGTGGTGTTTCCACGTTTCTTTTTGGGCTGCTTCCTGTCGCGTGCACTAGGCCTACATGTACAAGTGAGGTACAATGTTTCTCGGAAGACTTTCGGGAACGTGGGGTGGGTGGAATTTTGTGGATCCACGCAGATTCCAGAACTTTCCACCACAGAAATGTGAGGAAAATGTGGGTTTTTTTTACACATTTTTAGGTTTGCAAGGGTTCTGGGTAACAGAACGTGGTGAGAGCCAGTCAAGTCACCCCATCCTGGATTCTCCTGGGTGTTTAGTTTTAAAAAATGTATAGGTTTGCTAGGTTTCCCTAGGTGCCTGCAGAACGAGGGTTCAGAATCTACAGCTAGGCACTTTGCAAAAAAAGGGTCAGTTTTCACTGCGAAAATGTCTTGTTTCCACGTTGCGTTTTGGGCCGTTTCCTGTTGCGGGCACTAGGCCTAACCCCACAAGTGAGGAACCATTTTTCTCAGAAGACTTTGGGTAACGCTGGGTGGGTGAAATGTTGTGGATCCACGCAGATTTCAGAACTTTCACCCACAAAAATGTGAGGAAAATGTGTTTTTTTAAAACAAATTTTTAGGTTTGCACAGGATTCTGGGTAACAGAACCTGGTGAGAGCCAGTCAAGTCACCCCATCCTGGATTCCCCTGGGTGTCTAGTTTTCAAAAATGTATAGGCTTGCTAGGTTTCCCTAGCTGCCGGCAGAGCGAGGGTCCAAAATCTGCAGCTAGGCACTTTGCAAAAAAAGGGTCAGTTTTCACAGCGAAAATGTGGTGTGTCCACGTTTCTTTTTGGGCTGCTTCCTGTCGCGTGCACTAGACCTACCCGCACAAGTGAGGTACAATGTTTCTCGGAAGACTTTCGGGAACGTGGGGTGGGTGGAATTTTGTGGATCCACGCAGATTCCAGAACTTTCCACGACAGAAATGTGAGGAAAATGTGTTTTTTTTAAAGACATTTTTAGGTTTGCAAGGGTTCTGGGTAACAGAACCTTGTGAGAGCCAGTCAAGTCACCCCATCCTGGATTCCCCTGGGTGTTTAGTTTTAAAAAATGTATAGGTTTGCTAGGTTTCCCTAGGTGCCTGCAGAATGAGGGTTCAGAATCTACAGCTAGGCACTTTGCAAAAAAAGGGTCTGTTTTCACAGCGAAAATGTGGAGTGTCCACTTTGCATTTTGGGACGTTTCCTGTCACGGGCACTAGGCCTACCCACACAAGTGAGGTACCATTTTTCTTGGAAGACTTTGGGGAATGCGGGGTGGGTGGAATTTTGTGGATCCACGCAGATTCCAGAACTTTCCAGTACAGAAATGTTAGGAAAATATGTTTTTTTTACAAAGTTTAAGGTTTGGAAGGGATTCTGGGTAACAGAACCTAGAGAGAGCCTGTCAAGTCAGCCATCCTGGATTCCCCTGGGTGTCTAGTTTTAAAAAATGTATAGGTTTGTTAGGTTTCCATAGGTGCCGGCAGAGCTAGGGTTCAAAACCTACAGCTACGCACTTTGCAAAAAAAGGGTCAGTTTTCACTGCGAGAATGTGTTGTGTCCACTTTGCGTTTTGGGCCGTTTCGTGTTGCGGGCACTATGCCTAACCCCACAAGTGAGGAACCAATTTTCTCAGAAGACTTCGGGTAACGCTGGGTGGGTGAAATGTTGTGGATCCACGCAGATTCCAGAACTTTCACCCACAGAAATGTGAGGAAAATGTGTTTTTTTAAAACAAATTTTTAGGTTTGCAAGGGATTCTGGGTAACTGAACCTGGTGAGAGCCAGTCAAGTCACCCCATCCTGGATTCCCCTGGGTGTCTAGTTTTCAAAAATGTATAGGCTTGCTAGGTTTCCCTAGCTGCCGGCAGAGCGAGGGTTCAAAATCTGCAGCTAGGCACTTTGCAAAAAAAGGGTCAGTTTTCACAGCGAAAATGTGGTGTGTCCACGTTTCTTTTTGGGCTGCTTCCTGTTGCGTGCACTAGGTCTACCCGCACAAGTGAGGTACAATGTTTCTCGGAAGACTTTCGGGAACGTGGGGTGGATGGAATTTTGTGGATCCACGCAGATTCCAGAACTTTCCACCACAGAAATGTGAGGAAAATGTGGTTTTTTTTACACATTTTTAGGTTTGCAAGGGTTCTGGGTAACAGAACCAGGTGAGAGCCAGTCAAGTCACCCCATCCTGGATTCCCCTGGGTGTTTAGTTTAAAAAAAATTATAGGTTTGCTAGGTTTCCCTAGGTGCCTGCAGAACGAGGGTTCAGAATCTACAGCTAGGCACTTTGCAAAAAAAGGGTCTGTTTTCACAGCGAAAATGTGGAATGTCCACTTTGCGTTTTGGGACGTTTCCTGTCACGGGCACTAGGCCTACCCACACAAGTGAGGTACCATTTTTCTTGGAAGACTTTGGGAAACGCGGGGTGGGTGGAATTTTGTGGATCCACACAGATTCCAGAACTTTCCAGTACAGAAATATTAGGAAAATATGTTTTTTTTTTACAAAGTTTAAGGTTTGGAAGGGATTCTGGGTAACAGAACCTAGAGAGAGCCTGTCAAGTCACGCCATCCTGGATTCCCCTGGGTGTCTAGTTTTCAAAAATGTATAGGTTTGTTAGGTTTCCATGGGTGCCGGCAGAGCTAATGTTCAAAACCTACAGCTAGGCACTTTGCAAAAAAAGGGTCAGTTTTCACTGCGAAAATGTGTTGTGTCCACGTTGCGTTTTGGGCCGTTTCCTGTTGCGGGCACTAGGCCTAACACCACAAGTGAGGAATCATTTTTATCAGAAGACTTTGGGTAATGCTGGGTGGGTGAAATGTTGTGGATCCACGCAGATTCCAGAACTTTCACCCACAGAAATGTGAGGAAAATGTGTTTTTTTAAAACAAATTTTTAGGTTTGCAAGGGATTCTTGGTAACAAAACCTGGTGAGAGCCAGTCAAGTCACGCCATCCTGGATTCCCCTGGGTGTCTAGTTTTCAAAAAGTTATAGGTGTGCTAGGTTTACCTATGTACCGGCTGCGCTAGGGCCCACAATCCACAGGTAGGCACATTGCTAAAAACAAGTCCGTTCCTAGTCTGCTTTCTGCCGCCCTGGGGGGGATATTGGGGGGGTTGGGGATGCCCTGATATTCTCCCAAGGGGGGCAGAAATACTATGGCTATTTGTTTGGGGGTGGAGGTATTGGTATGCCCATTCTGGGCAGCCCCCACCCCACGCATAAGAGCCAGCATAATCACTGGTGCCTAGTGGGCTTTCTGCCCCTCCGGGGGGGGCAGAGTGTGGTCTACTACCCCCATCTGACCCCCAGGGGGGGCAGGAAGACTGTAATTTTTACGGCGGGGTGGGGCTTTGGCATGCCCGTTTTGGGCAGCCATCACCATAACTTGAATTGGCAAAATAAAAAAATCCCTGGCGTCTATTGGGCTTTTTGCCCCCCGGGGGGCAGATTGCGGGCTACTGACCCAGAGGTGCAGAAAGGCTGTAATGATTGTGGGGGTTGGAGGCATTGACATGCCCATTTTGGCAGCCCCCACCCTAATTTAAATATGCCAAAAGAAAATCCCTGGTGTCTAGTGGGCTTTTTGCCCCCCCCCCGGTGGGCAGAAAGGCTGTAATGATTGTGGGGGGGTGGGGGCATGGGAATGCCCTTTTGGGCAGCCCCCACCCTTATTTTTATATGCTAAATAAATCTCTGGTGTCTAGTGGGCTTTTTGCCCCCCGCCAGTGGGGCAGATTGGGGGCTACTGCCCCCATATGCCCCCCAGGGGGGTCAGAAAGGCTGTAATTATTGTGGGGGTGGGGGTGGGGGCATGGGCATGCCCGTTATGGGCAGCCCCCACCACTATTTTTATATCCTAAAAAAAAATCCCTGGTGTCTAGTGGGCTTTTTGCCCCCTGGGAGGCAGATTTGGGGCTACTGCCCCATCTGCCCCCCAGGTGGGGCAGAAAGGCTGTAATGATTGCAGGGGGTGGGGGCATGGGCATGACCATTTTGGGCAGCCCCCACCCTTCTTTTATATCCTAAAAAGAATCCCTGGTGTCTAGTGTGCTTTTTGCTCCCCCAGTGGGCAGATTGGGGGCTACTGCCCCCATATGCCCCCCAGGCGGGGCAAAAAGACTAAATTGTGCCAATTTTAATTGGGGAGCAGAAACTTTCCCAAGGGGTCGCCCCCCCTCCCTGGTGTCCTAGTGGGTGGATCCCTGCTTGGGGATCGCCCTCCTGGGGCAATCCTCAATCAGGGATTCACTGTGGAGGGAGTACCGTTGGAAAGGGGAGATTCTCCCCTTTCCAACGATAACCGCCCCCATCTTTCTACATGCTCAGGGGGCTGAGATAGCCCCCTGAGCACGTAGAAAGTGAAACTGAAATGAGCCTAAAGGCTCATTTAAGTTTCGGTTTCAGTGAAATTACGTCAGCGCGACGTGCGCGCTGATCGGCATTTCACTGAAACTGGCGGTGGCCTTGGGAGCTGGGGAAGTTCTTCCTCAGCTGCCGAGGCTCTTTATCTGAAAAGGGAATCCCTCTGTTGCCCGCACCAGAGGGATTTCCGGGGCGTATGCTCATGACGGCCTGGAGCCGTCATGAGCACATGCCCACTGTGCATCATGACGGCTCCAGGCCGTCATGAGCACCGATCAGGTTAAAAGAGCAGAATGCCGATATTATATGTCTACAAGAGACTTGGATCACAAAGAACTGGTCCACTGAAGATTATATAGTGCTGAGCCGGCCTGCGTTTTCTGTGAATAGAGGTCACACTAAAGGAGGCATTGCCATTATGTTAAGTACAAGCCTTAGTTGGTCAAATAAAGAAATGTGTCACGCCTCTAAATTAATACAGGCGATTAAGCTAGATCACAAGGATGACCAAGATCATTTGGATTCTCTATTGATCGTGAATGCATATTTGCCTCCCGATGTTTCTTACTCTTATCTATTAAAAAATCCATTTGTTTTTACCTCATCTACCTTGGAAAGTGAAGACTGCAGGTTCTTAATATTAGTTGGAGATCTGAACTCTAAAGTAGAAAAAGCAGGTTTTAGAAAAAATCATTCCACTCTAGATAACATCTCCATGTTGAAATTTATTCAGGAAAAATACACAATTTCCAGTAGTTCAAACATATACATGGCTTTCATAGATTTTTCAATGGCCTTCGATAAGGTAGATCAACCATTACTAAGGAGAAAATTGTAAAAAATGGGCCTGCCATCTCCCCTGCTATCCTCAATTATTGCAGTACAACGCAAACTTGGTGCCAGATATTAATGGGTGGAAATCAAGGTTTATCAGATGTAATCCCTGCAGATAATGGCTTGAAACAAGGTTGTTTGTTAGCACCGCTGCTATTTTCTTTATATCTAGCAGATTTACCCGATTGCTTTGTCCAAGCAGAGGGAGATGCTCCAAAGATAAGTAGCCAGTCTTTTGCATGTCTTTTATATGCAGATGATCTAGTAGTAATGGACCTAACCCCTATTGGGTTGAATAGAAAACTGATATCATTACAGAATTATACAGTGGACCACTTTTTGAAAATAAGTGTCTCTAAAAGTAAAATTTTAATTATGAAATGTATTAAAAGTACAAAATCATGTAATTGTAGCTGGCAAATTGGTCCTGAAAAACTGAAGGTGGTAGATTCATATCTTTATTTAGGGAAGCAAATAGCGGGTAGTACGAAGAACAAACTTCATGTTGAACATAGCTCCTGTAAAGCTGTATCCCACATTAATGGTTTGCGTATTTTTAATAGTGCTATGGGTAGAAGGCATTTTTTACATCTATTGAAGGTTTTTAAAGCAAAAATTCCACCAACACTGCTTTATGCCATTGAATCAATCCCTTTCAAGGACTGGAGGTTTTTAAACAGGATCGAAGGTCAGATACTACTAGACTGGAATTTGGCTTGATAATCTCTTATATGCAAGGTTTATCCAGGGATTTACGCTGGGGATGCCAGTTAAAAAATAGCGAGTTTGAATCATTAAGAAGGTTTTATGTGTCATGAAATCTTCGGTGTTGAGGCAGGTAATTACTCCTAATATCACGATTTCTCACTGGCACTAAAAGCCTTTTGTGTACAAGAAGAATTAGTGATTTCTCTCCTACCATCAGAATATAAATATTTTTTAAAAACCTTATGTGGCAAGATTAGCTTTAATAGAGATATTTAATTTTGTATTTCTAAAGAGAGATTAAAGCTAATAGCCAGGACAAACTCAGCGAGAATTTCACAAAAATATTTATACTGGAATTTAGAACATGGAACCCGATGTTTGCTCACTTTATGTCGTATGAATCTTCTACCTTTAAATGACCTAACAGCAAACTGGTCCCAGAATTTGAAAAATGGAAAAACCTGCAACTTTTGTAATCTGAGTATTCAGACCCTGAATCATGTCTTATTTGCCTGTCCATCATTGGTTTCGAGCCATCGTCGCTGGCTTCGGCCGATGTTTTTATAAAATTGTGTTAACCCCTTGTGTGCCACGCCCTTTCCCCGCCCTGTGCCGGCCGTTACATTAGCGGGCGGGGTTTATGACGAGCTGGACTCGTCATGGGCACAGCGCAACCGCGGCCCATGACGAGTCCAGCTCGTCATGGGCACACAAGGGGTTAAAGATGTAGCTTCAGCTTCTTTTGCTCAAAAAACGGAGCAGTGTTTGTAAAACTTTTTAATTATTTTAAGGAGTTTATGTATATATTTAAAAAATGTTTATGAATTCTTTTAGATGGGCTGTTAACCCCCTTTCTGTAATCTTCTTACGGAGTATTAATATCTCCTCTGTCAGATTGTATTTTGCACACTGATTGGCTGCTATTTACTGCTGTTTGCAAAATAGGGACATGTTGTTCTCATCTCCCTCTTTTGTTTTTGTTGTAATTTTTAAAACTCAACCGCAGTGGGATTTTGGATTGCATTTTTGCACATGAACTGGCTGCTACTGAATTGCTTTTTGCACAGGTTAGGACATGCCCTGTTATTCTTTTTTTCTTGCTGCTAATTCCAAATTGAACTTTTTGCCGAAGCAGAATTCTGGACTTTATCTTGTTTTGTGAACTAGCTGCTACTTACTGCCCTTTGTACATTCTTTGCAAATTCTAGGATACACCTTGTTACTTCAATTCGTTTGCTGCTAATCCCAAATGGTTTTTTTTCTGTTGAAGCGTTTTTTTGTTGTTGCCCAAATGCTTGAGGTCATTGCGCCTCTGTTTCCATCCATGAGATAAAAGATACTATTTCTGAAAATCTTAGCTTTTTTTGCCTATAAGAATAATTGATAATATTGAGTAATGTTATCCAAAGGAATTTTAGACATGCTAATGCAGGCCTCTGATAATTTATGATGGTTTGTGGAATGCGTTTTTTGTTAAGTCTAATATTTTTATGTAATAATATGTATGTACTTGTATGTGGACCTCATATGAGTTCCAAATCTTTAATAAAATATTGGATTGAATACCAATTTTTGATATTTTTGAAAATTATACACCCGGGGGAGTACAGGGTGGTGTCCCTCTTGTTGATCCCAACAAGATTTCTTACTCAAAAGGCCCTGCAAACCTCAAAATGTGACTACAGTCACATATTTTCATTGCATTACTGTGCAATGTTCTTCTGGAATCAGAAAGAAACCGCAAATTTCCTACCACCCAGTGTTCCCTCAGGTCCCCCAATAAAAATGCTACCTCACTTGCGTGGGTGGGCCAATTGTCTGCAACAGGGAAGGGCCTAAACCGTATTGTGGAGGCATCAAAATTATCAATCACAAAACAACCTGGTTTTGCAAGGGGCTTACCTGCATTTTTGGTCCTGGACTCAGCAGCCATGTAGGGAAATCTTGCAAACCCAAACATTACTGAAAACTAGACAACAGGGAAAGTCCAAGAATGTGTGGCTTGTGTGGAGCCCCCAATGTTTTCCTACCCAGAAACCCCTGCAAACCTCAGATTTGTCTAAACAAATCACATTTTCCTCACTTTTCTCTAGGGGAAAGTTGTGGGATCACTGGACTTACACAAATTTCCTACTGTCCAGCAATTTCCCAGGTCTCCCAATAAAAATTATATCTCACATGTATGGGTGGACCAAGTGACTGACACAGGGAAGGGCCCAAACCGGATTGTGGGAAATCAAAAATTATCAATCACAAAACAAACTGGCTTTGCAAGGTGGTCACTGGCATTTTTGGCCCCGGGCATGGTGGCCATGTACTGAAACCTACGAAACCGAGAAATTTCTGAAAACTAGACACCCAGGGGAGTCCAAGAATGTGTAGTTTGCATGGATAACCTAAGGTTTTCTTACCCAGAATCCCCTGTAAACCTCAAATTTTGGTTAAACAAATCACATTTTTCTTACATTTCTGTGCAGGAATCGTTGTGCCGGGAAACACTTTTTCTACCACCCAGCCTTCCCCTTGGTCTCATGAGTAAAATGATACCTCACTGGGAAAGGTAAAAAACTGTAGAGATTGAGGGCATAGCGCAGAGAGTTCTAAGCACGATATCTTTGTTTATATACTTTTTTAGGCTGACTCTGTATTGGACACCCAAACAAGTCAGGTATAATTTTTATTTGCAGACCATGGAAAATTCTGGGTGGTGGTAAATGTGTGCCAGTGCAGTGATTCCAGACTGAAATGTAAGGACAAAGGGGATTTTGGGTAAGAAAATATTGGGGGATCCATGCAAGCCACACATCCCCAGGTGTCTAGCTTTCAGTAATGTCTGGGTTTGGTAGGTTTCCCTACATGATAGCCAAGCCCAGGACTAAAAAGGCAGGTTAATCCCTGGCATGAACACATCTTTTTTGTGATCGATATTTATTAAGTGTCCACAGAACTTTTTGGGTCATTTCCTGTCATGGGCACTAAGCCCACCCACACAAGTGAGGTACATCTTTATCAGAAGATCTGGGGGAAGGCTGGGTGGTAGGAAATTTGCGGTGTCCCAGTGATTCCACAACTTTCCCACACACAAATGCGAGGAAAATTAGATTTATTTTCGCTAATTTTGAGGTTTCCTTGGGATTCTGGGTAAGAAAACATTGGGGGATCCACACAAGCCACACATCCCTGGCCTCCAGCAGGTGACTTGTTTTCAGAAATGTCTTGGTTTGGTAGGTTTCCCTCCATGGTTGCAAGACGAGGTCTTTTTTGTGATCGATCATTTTCAAGTCTCCACAGTAGTTTTGGGCCTTTTCCTGTCACGGGCACTAAGCTTACCCATACAAGAGAGGTAGCATTATTATCAAGAGACTTTGGGTAATGCTGGGCGGGTAGAAGTTTGTGGATCCACGCGGTCTCCAGAACATTCCAGACAGAAATGTGATGCAAATGTATTTTTTTGACAATGTCTGAGGTTTGGAAGGGATTCCTCTGGATGTCTAATTTTCAAATATGTACAGGTTTGCTAGGTTTCTCTAGGTGCCAGCTTAACTAGGGCCCAAAATCCGCAGCTAGGCAAATTGCAACAAAGAGTCCATTATTTTGTGTCAAAATATCATGTGTCCACAATGCAGTTTTGACCATTTCCTGTCACGGGCACTAGGCCTACCCACAAAAGTGAGGTACCATTTTTATCGGGAGACCTGGAGAAATTCTGGGTGGGTGGAAGTTTGTAGCTCCCCACAGATTTCAGAACTTCAAATCACAGTAATTTGAGGAAATGTTTTTTTTTTCAAAGTTTGAGGTTTGCAAAGGATTCTTGGTAACATAACCTGATGGGAGCCACACAAGACACCCCATTCGACATTCCTCTGGCTGTCATGTTTTCAAAAATGTGCTAGGTGCCTTCAGAAGCCAGCTGAG
Source organism: Triturus cristatus (assembly GCF_964204655.1). NCBI lineage: Eukaryota > Metazoa > Chordata > Amphibia > Caudata > Salamandridae > Triturus > Triturus cristatus. The sequence continues at coordinate 338,200,108 of NC_140594.1, forward strand.
CTAGGGCTCAAAATCCACAGCTAAGCACATTGCAAAAAACGTCAGGTTCCAGTGGAAAACTGTGATGTGTTCAATCTGTGTTTTGACCCGTTTCTTATTGAGGGCACTAGGCCTACCCACACAAGTGAGGTGGCATTTTTATAGGGAGATTTGGAGGCAAGCAGAGTGGGTGGAAGTTTGTGGCTCCCCAAAGATTCCTGAACTTTCCATCACAGAGAGTGAGGAAAATGTTTTTTTTTTTACAAAGTTTGAGGTATGCCAGGGATTTTGGGTAACGGAACCTAGTGAGAGCCACACAAGTCACCCCATCCTGGATTTCCCTGGATGTCTAGTTTTGAAAAATGCATAGCTTTGCTAGGATTCCTTAGGTGTCGGCAAAGCGAGAGTCTAAAATCCACAGCTAGACACCTTGCGAAAAAAGGGTCTGTTTTCAATGGAAAAATGTGATGTGTCCTGCTGCTTTTTGGGCCGTATCCTGTCGCGGGTACTTAGCCTACCCACACAAGTGAGGTACCATTTATATCGGGAGACTTTTGGGAGCAAAGAGTAGCAGAACACGTATTAATATCAGTTGACTTTCTATGCATTTATGCCTTCCAAATGTAAGACAATGTTACAGCTCAGTTATTGGCTTTGGGTACCTCGGGTTCTTTGGGAACCTACAAGCCTGACATATCCTCACAATCAGAAGTGTCCCACGGACGTAATGGTATATTCCTTCCAAAAATATAGCATAGTTACACGAATGTACAGGTGAAAATGTAGGCACCAAAGGCTGTTTTTGTTTAACTCAATTTCAATATTTGTTCTTTTCAACTGTTACTTTCTATAGGAAAATCTAGAAGGATCTCCACAAGTTACCCCTTGCTGAATTTCGAATTTTGTCTTCTTTTCAGAAATGTATAGCTTCCCAGGATCCATTATTGGTTTTATACCCATTTCTACCACTAACTGGAAGGAGGTGGAAAGCACACAAAATAGGATATGTCCCAGTAAAATGCCAAAACTGTGTCGAAAATGTTGGTTTTCTGACAAAAGGCTGCGTGTTCCTGAATGCTGGAAAGATGGTAATTTTAGCACCACAAACCCTTTGTTGATACCATTTGCTGGGACCAGACGCTGTCTTCCACAGCACTTTTTTCCAAAAAAACACAAAATGTAGCTATATTTTGCCACAGTTCTCGGCCCACAAAAGCTGAATACCTTAGCAATCCTCAGGATGTTGGAAGAAAAGGATGCAAATTTGGCATGGATTCCTTATGTGAACATAAATGTATAGGGCCTAAGCAAAAACTACCCCAAATAGCCCCAAAAATGTGTGGCAAAGGGGGAATGCCTAGCAGCGAAGGGTTTAACTGTAGGTCCAGCCTTGTCCTTAGCAGCAGCAAATCTGTTTCAGTGGGATATATGCAGCTAAGGGTCTGATGATGAGGAAACCTCCTCAGCTGCAGCATGCAGCCTTGCTCCAGTGAGGAACACCAACTCCCAGCAATGAGTCAAAGTCCGAAGAGGGAAAGTTTCACCAGGTCCGATTTCGAGCAACATCCGAGTGACGACGATGACTTCCTAGGCATAAGCGCGGGAGTTTTCTCCTACCTTCTTCGATGGCCTGTGATTAACAAGCCCTCAGTGGACTTAGTCTGCATCCATGTCCCGCTGAAGACTCCCCCTTCTCTAATATGTCTAAATGTGAAGGTAATTCTAGAACTGTGAGAAATCCATCTGATATATTAAATCTGAGGTCTAGGGCAATCAGTTGCCTGTGGTTGGTGGTTTGCACTTTTTGGTACTATTTTCATTTAAAAATCAAAAAATTCATATCACCAGCTCCTCTTATTGGATTTTTATCATTTAGGTGTCATATTGTTATTTAAATTATTCTTTATTTTTATGAATTTGAGTGGAATATTAATTGTGTTGACATTTTGCTGTTTTGGTACTTTCAAATGCTTTATACATTTTCCTAAGCAACACCTATATACTCTGTGCTAGAGCTACCAGGGGAAGAACTAAGGCTTAAATTAATGAAACCTTAATTGAGCCTAACAAGAATAATGAGTGACAACATTATTTGTGGTGGACTACCATTCACCCCAGGTAATATTCTACTTTCTTACACTGTTTTTAAAATATCACACCAGTTTTTTCAAGCCTTAAATGTCCGAGAAATGCTGGCTTCTTGGCCCCTGGATGCTGTCACATGCCATCTGATCTGTTTGATTACAGTCTTTCTTAAGCACAAACATGGAAAACACTGTCTTAGGTTACATGTTCTCAGTATGGACTAATGTTTCTTAAATTATTTTTTTACTCACAATCTCTTTATTGAAAATTCCAATTCAATACAACAAATTACGAAAGGGTCGCCAAATACATCGTAGCATGACAGAAGATCAAGTCAAGCATTGCATAGTCTATGACCATTTTAAAAGAGATAAGACCGGTGGCAAATTATCACATTATAAGGTCATCCACAGTATGGTGTGTTGCAAACAAAAAGGGGAAAAACACAGAACAACAGGGTACATCAACTGTAGATTACGGTTGTCAATGTACAAGTCAAATCTAGGAGCAGTGTTGTGGTGTGGTGTAGATATGGGTGCCATTCACAGCAGGAGAGGGATAGATTAGCCATTGAGGTGAAGCTCGGGGAGTAGGGTCAGGCAAAGAATTGCAGTGCCCTTAGCCTCGGGGTTGAAAAAGGTAAACTCTAAATGCATGAGATATTGAATCAGTGAATGCTAGACAGACTAAAATTTTGCCTCAGGCTGATTTACGTTACGGGAGAGTTGTCCCATCGTCATCACGTGCTATAGGTGAGAGAACCACTGAGCAGCAGAGGGGGGAGTCGTCTCGTTCCAAGTCAGTGCCACAAGCTGCCGTGCTTGTATTTAGCTAATAAATGTCCAATCGGCGTGGCTCATCGCTTTGAAGGCAATAGGTCGGACACAATGAATAAAAATGACGTCGGAGACAGAAAGTGTTTACCCTACAGTGGTCTTAAGGTGGCCCAAGATATCCTTCCAATAAGAAGTAATGAGGCTGCAGGGCCACCATATGTAGCAGAAATCCCCACTACCAGCCCACACTGTCAGCAAAGGGAGGAAGTGGTGGGTAGATGGTGGAAAAGCAAGCCAGAGTGTAATACCATTATGCTATGGTACAATTTGGGTATATCCTGCCTTTGGGTCTCCCATTGTTTGAGTGAAATGTCCTCCGGGTGGTAGTTTGCCAAGAGTTTTGGTATGTGTGGGTGCATGGGGATGTTGAGGGTTGAAGAGTGCATTATGTGCTGGATATGAGTGCCCTAGTTATTCGCCCTCACCAGCTTTTTGAAGGGGGTATAGGGTTTCACAACCTAGGTAAATGGAGGGATGTAACACCCAATGCAGCAGTTGGCAATACTGAAGTCGCTGTCTCAGGGAGGTGGTAGTCAGCCTTGCACTAATCAAATTACTTTATGGAGTTTCCAACAAAGAGGTCATGCAAAGTCCTACAGTCTCCACCCTCCCCCCAGCTCGGAAAGGACTGGGGCGACAGTCAGCCGCGGTCCATGCATGTAACAGCAGTGGTGCTGTGGGGCCGCGTGTGGGGTATTTCGAGGGACGATGCTGAGGGAAAATTTAATAAATAATTAGTTCTCCCTCTCCATCGTCCCTCGAAATACCCCCCAATACGCCCCACCTCCCCACTGCTGTTACCTGCACGGACCGCAGCTGGCGACAAGTCCGGTGTAAAATTAGGATTATGGACAATAGGCGTATTAGGAGAGAAGAAGGTAGTAAGCCCCCTCTTAGTTGCCGGTCTGTCCCATATGTCAAGCACCATCTTAGTAGAGGTAGCATTATAAGCACTACACTGTTGGGTTTGTTTGTGGGGACTAGTCTCACTACCCAGAGGTGAGCAGCCACTGCCCAGACCATGTGAAACCAGTGTTTCTTTCTCTTGCCCACCACCCATTCAGAGATATACTGTAAGTGGGTGGGCCAATAATATTCACAGAGGTTGGGGGAGGCCAGTCTGTCTCTGTCTCGAGGATGCATCATTAGGGAGTTAGATATCCTTGGTTGCTTCCCATTCCATTTAGAGGAACTAGTATCCTGTTGCAAGCGACTGATATCCTCATGTGGGATTCGAGTGGGCAAAGTATGGAATAGGTGGAGAGCCTGTGGGAGTATCTTCATTTTTATGTAATTAGCCCAGCCCAGCTAAGAGATGTGGATGGGTTGCCACCGGCTAAGATCTGTTCAGATGGAACTACGCAGTTGAGGCCAGTAAGGCCATGTCCAAGATGTGAAAGTAGGAGTTTAAAGACCAAATATAAAATCATATCTGGGGACCATTGAAATGGTGCCAAATTTTACAGAGCAGGAAGGTCCTGCTTACTTCTGGTCAGATTGAGCATGCACGTTTTGGACATGTTGATCTTAAGCCGAATACGGCCTCAAAGGCAGTCAGGCAAGCAACGACAGGCGGGACTGAGACAGCAGGTTGACAGATAGTCAGCAAAAGGTCAACTGCAAACAAGCTTATCTTATGGACCCAGCCCCAAAGGGTAAACCCACCACATCAAGTGTGCAGGGGATGCCGATGGGCAGCGTTTCAACAACAAGGGCAAATAAAAGGCTATGCCCCTGAGGATGTTAATAAAAGTTGTGTGCTGATGGGGTGACATAGGAGGCCATAATTATAGGTATCATGCTTCGCCCCAGATCCACCTTGCCCAAGACTGCTTGAAGGAAGGACCAATTCACCCTATTGAAAGCCTTCTCAAAGTCGAGCCAAAGAAGGCATGCCACAATGTGGTAGCGGTGAGACTTCTCAACAAGGTGCACTGAGACTTCTCAACAAGGTGCGTTATTCAGTGCACATTATCCCCCTCATATTAGTTGCAGATAAATCCCGCTTGGTCTGGGACAATAAGGCCTGGGAGATAACTTTCTAGTTTGGTAGCCAAGATTTTGGTAAATATTTTTGCATCCGTGTTGTGAAGACCTATGCAGTGGGAAGAAGAGCAGTGGGCAGGCTCCTTAATGGTTTGCGTATAAGGGATATCTCTGCTGCTGCCATGGAGGGCATAAGACTGTGTTAAGGAGTTGAACAACTCCAGGAGGTGATCCTGCTCATTATATATAAGCAGCCTGTAAAAGATGACAGGAAGCCCATCGAGCCCCTGAGTCATGCCAAGGGAGTAAGACTGAACTCCAATGTGCAGCTCCGCCAGGTTGTTCAGAACATCAAGGATCTCCACATAATAGAGATGGATGGCATCCCACTCACAGGCGCTCAGATACTCCTCTCTCAACGTGGGGGAGACACTCTCACACTTATAAAGGGCTTGATAGTAGTCATGGAACACCCGCTGTTTTTCCCGCACAGTGATTGCCCATCCTCTGTTTAAAGCCTGAAGCCTCACAATATGCACCCTGGCCTGCATTTGGCCGAGTCTTAGAGCCTAATTTGCTGCCTCCCTTATAGTATTTCTGCTGCAATGCTAAAAGTGAACGTTCAGCCCTATTGGTTCTATGAGCCCTCAGTTGGCCTCACAAGATTGGAAGTTGCCGTGAGAGGTGGCAACTTTATATTGCTGCTCCATGGCTTTAATCTCTGCCGTAAACAAATTTCCACCAAGTGGGCCTCTCTGCCCCTGCCAATGGCTATGGTGGAGAACACCCCCGGATGGTAGCTTTGAACCTGTCCCAAAGTATATGCAGCGAGTTATCTGACAGGATTTTCAACTCAAACTACTTAACTATCCCTTTATGGATCTCAGCCACATCTACCAGATCGCAGAGGAGCCTTAGAGATAAGCAGCAGCGTGGCAGGACCTATGATAGGAGGTACTGTCTGACCAGAACAGTTCTGTGTGAACCAGGTCAGAAATAAAGATGTCCGAGATTTTGCTGTATTGAGATTGGGAAGAGGGTTGTGAGTTCGAAAAACAAGGTCATTGTGGGAGCATGATGCATGGACATGGGAATAAAGTGAGTAATCCCATGCATCTGCGTGTTTATAATGCCAAGCGTACACAAGCGCCAATTACAAGATGTCCCTCTAAAGCTGGACAGACATAATGATAGCAGACCACACTTCTATCCAGGTCAGGGTCCCACAACAAATTAAAGTTAATGCTGACAATAATGTTACCCTCCACTCCCTCCAACCCTGCCTGTTGCTCAGGTAGGGTGTGTCTAAGGTATGAGTCCTGTGCATGGTTAGACGCAACGATGTTGAGAAGAGTGAGCGGCTGTTCATCCTGAAGCACATGCAGTGTCAGAAAACAACCCTGCTTATTCCTATTCATTTTCGAAACACATGAGCTGGAGCCTGCATGCATAAAATAACGACCCCCAGCATTTTAGTGACAGTGTTTGCCCAGTAGCGCTGCAGGAATTTCGAGTAGGCCATCCAATGTCTGTCCACGCCCACAAGGTGGGTGTCTTGGAGGAGGACAGCGTACAGGTTGTGTATCAATATGTGCCCCTATATCGGTTTGCATTCGTTAGGTGAGTTGAGACCACAGACGATGAGAGAGAGCAACCTAGTTCCCATGACTAGAGTCAAGGTTCAGAGGAGTGTGTGTTGGCAGTGTAGCACATGAATAACATCTGGGGTGAAGCTTGGTGAAAAAGAAGTCCTACACTATCTTACATCCCCCATCGCAGCATAAAGAGTATAGTAGCCGGGGAGCCCCAGGATCAAGACAACTCAAAGCATGAACATAGGAGGCGGGCGGGGAATGTGCCTCTCGACTGGAGTTGTAGGTATGCATTGTGTTACTAGCAGGATTCGATTGCTACATTATCTGACATCTATTGACCTGGTAAATGAAAATAAAGAAAATAAACCAAAGGTGGGGGACCAATAGGGCCCAACATAGCCACCCCTTCTGAGATCGGCGCCTACATGTACAAATTCCGCTTGAGAAGTCACCCGTCTGAGGTGTGAATCATGGGGAGCTGGCCAACAGATAAAGTTAAAGCTCAGGCATTGGAGAGTAGCTCGGGTGGCCCGAGGCCCCCTTGATTTACCCCATCCGTAGTCTAAGAGTACAGAAGTCGCAGAGGATTCAGCAGAGGAGGAGGTCGGAAGGCTGGCCTAGGAGTAAGCGGCATTTACAGGGAGCCAGAGGTGGATGGAGCCAGGGAAGTGTCCTTCCTCAAGTTCCGATGGTGCTCTGTGATGTTGCCTTTGTTTATTGTGTGTCCGGGTGAATGGATTTCACAGTGGTCCAGATGGGGGGGCAGACCGTTCCTGGTGGGCATGCGAAATAGGCAGGTGTCTGTGCCCTGGGGTAGGCCCTAGCACATGTTTCCACTCGGACAAGGAGCGCAGGGATTGTTGTTTGCCTTCCCATGTGATCAATAGGGCAAAGGGGTGCCCCCAATTGATAGCGAATGTCCATCTCCCTGAGCTTGTGGGTGACCGGTTTCAAGTCTCATCCTCTACGTAAGCTGACATGGGAAATATCCCGATAGAGTTGGGTGGTGTGGCCAGACATACCAGATCTGCCTTGCGTCTATAGACCTGAAGCATTAGTTCTTAATCTGTAAAGAAGTGTAATCACGTCAGAATGTCTGAGACTGAGCCAGGGCACTCAGTGTGGCGTATCCAGGGGCTGGGAGGGATGCTTCCTGGTCTACCTTGAAAAATGTTTCAGGGGCTCATATTAAAAGCCAATTAAAACCTAACCTAATGGTGAAGTCACAAAACAAAAGGCTGGATGATGGAAGGATAATTGGAATCCAGGAAGGGTACCCTTCCAGTACAAAATACTATGCTTAGGCATAGTTCAATATTTTTCTAATATTTCATGTGTGCTGTATAGTAGAGCACACATTGAAAGTTAGAAAGGCTTGGAGCAAAAAGTACTTTTCTCTCCCTGTCTACCAGTGTTAGTAGATATCGATTTGCATCAAAGCCCAGGGATGATTACATAGGAGTCCATATAGATATCGATTTGCATCAAAGCCCGGGGATGATTACATAGGGATGATTACATAGGAGTCCATATAAATATCGATTTGCATCAAAGCCCGGGGATGATTACATAGGGATGATTACATAGGAGTCCATATAAATATCGATTTGCATCAAAGCCCAGGGATAATTACATAGGAATCCCATTGTTCCACACTTGATTCGCCCCCTTTGATGCCAAGTAGCATACATGAAACAGTGCATATTGCTAATTTCTATCACATTAGGGTTACTTTTCAGTGAAACACAAGTTTCACGCTGGGCAACATTCCGAATTCAACACTGCAGAAGGTTTTGCCACTTTTGTGCCATGAACCTGGTGCAAAATGTTTATAAATCTGACTAAAGGATTTCATGTATTACAGCATATGCATTACTTGTGAGCCAGGCTGCAGCAGCCATTCAAGTCAATGTAATACAAATCTGCAGCTACAGCTTCAATTATGTCATATGCTATGTCATGCTATTGCCAAATCTGTAAAAGAAAGTGTGCTGATGCCTGAATCTCCTGCTCAAAGTCCCAAGCCAGCAGTATGCGTAATTAAACGTCGCTACCCCTGCGCATCTAAAATACACAATCTGCCTGTATAATTCACTGACAGGCCCTCCCTGCACCTTTAACTCACTCTTCCATGCTCCTGCTTTTTCCCTTTATGACAGGTTTTTCGTGTTTGCCTTCTTTGTCTTTCCGATATGTGTATTTTCCCTCTCTTGCTCACGGGAGATATCTGAATAAGTAAAAATAGGTGCGACTCCCCAAAAATAAGTGGCGGTGGCCTCCACCGGTTCATATTAAGCACTGAGGCTGCGAGAGGTGCATTGAGGGACTATGGGGCATATTATCAAGAAACGCCGTTAAAATTATCGCCGCTTTAGTGGCAGAAAACTGCCGCTAAAGCGGCGATAATGGGCTTGATAATATGCCCTTGAGAATTCCCATAGAAGCCCATGTTCTGGTGTCAACATGGGCTTCTATTGGAATTCTTTGCGGCATAGTATCAAGCCCATTATCGCCGCTTTAGCGGCAGTTTTCTGCCACAAAAGCGTCGATAAGTTTAACGCCGTCCTTGATAATATGCCCCCTAGTGATTAAGTAGCTTACCCTGACGGTAGCGCTTGTGGTGCTTTACAGTTTTAGGTCTCGTGAGCCAAAGGCTCGAAGAGACATTTTATAACTGGGCATTTTCAAAGTGCTGCCGTGGCCTAAAGCTACAGTGCACGTGAACGTGCACGCGCGCAGCCGCCAATCACTGCTGCGCGCGCACCACTCGCGTGCTTGCCACACAGCGCTCCCGTCCAAGCGATCGCGATCACTTGCTTTGATCGCGATCGCTATTACTTTCGTTTTCGGCCGCGCGGCCGAATGCTTGTTTCCCTCTGTTGTGGTGGGATCCATCTCAGCACTAATGACTGGGACTTGGCGATTGGCCTTACAGAGATCCAAGAATAATGACTCTAAGGGAGGTGATGAGGAGGAGCAAGGGCATCAGTTGTTAGGTTATTGCATAGCTGATGCTGAGAGTGTTTGTGGTGGATGGCTGGGTGGAGGGAGAGAAATGCCCAGCATATTGCACTCAGGAAAGATCTCCTCACAGGGGTTCAAACATGGAACAATCTTTGTCAATGAAAGCCTTTGGGGGAAATTCATTACATTTGTGATGTATTTGTCGTAGACAGCTAGGGAACAAAGGCAACTACTTCTACAGATTGTCTTTTAATAATTTAGGAATCCCAAGTGTATTGTCCCTTTAAGCATCGAGCTCTGTATTTGTTACGATGATTTTTCTCTGTCGCTTCACATTTTAGTTACAATCTTCCTACGTCTGTTCTGTACTGTTGAAGCTTTTTTTGATAGATCAAGCAACGAACGCCAAGCAAAATCAGCCAAAAACGTTCAAAGCAGCTTCACGCTGGAGGAGGCCACGCCTAAAACCGGGCAAAGGGGGATTGCTTACATGTCCGGCAGCTCACCCAGCTCTGAGTGCAGCTCTGTACCCTGTCGCCCAGTGGGGAAATATCCACTACAACACCCCTGTCAACAATGACCGCAGCAACGGTACTTGACTCAAAGTAGACCAATTCGAGGGCTATTTTATTTTAAATATTCCTGGTTTAACTCCTTTCCCTGAAAATATTGCTGCTCGCTTCAGTGACAACACCCAAGTTTCAAAAATCTGCGCAGGCGCGGCTCTTCACATGTACCGTAAGGGCCAGCTCAAATGCCAATCCCTCTCAGGAACCTACTTATAAGTTAGTGTAGCAGGCAGGGCTTTAAGTGTGATGGAAAACTGTAGGGGCGTGGTCGATGTAATAAGGGCGTGGCTTAAAACACGTAAACTGAAAATCTGTGCTTAGCATCGTGTGCCGTCTGATTGGTATTTGGCTGCTTCTGTCATTGCATCCATGTATATATTTTACGTAAGTAACTTAACACTTAGCCAGGACCATTGGCTTTGTCAATGGTTGTTAGTTGCGTAAGATAAATAAGCAACAAATATGGCTTCTGTATAGCATATTGAGAATGCTTCGGTTCTGACATGATGAGACTGTGAAAGAACTTAACGAGCCTCTTTGAAGTGACATCAAAGGCAATGAAGGGTGGCACTGCTGCAGAGTTAAGATTTATTTTTTTCACCGAGAGTGAGGGCAAAAATGGAGAGCCCGATCTGGACCCGTCTCAGCACCATATTTTTAGAACTGCAGGTGCTCCGCACCGGCAGGACCCGGCCCACTTAAATCCCAGGTGCAGCTGAACGGAGGTCTCGGTGAGTGGGGGCCCTGTGCGCCTCAATTATGGACGTCTTTCTACAAAATATAGTCGAAGGGCAGTTGAGCTTATTTCCCTTACCTACTTTATGATACATTGCCCCCTTGTTACGGTGCTGAATTCCACGGAATCTGCCCTAATGTGCTCTTAATACCTCCCAGTCTCCTCCCGCCAACTCAGAACCTTCCAGTCTTACATAAGAGCGAAGACGCTAAACAGAATCTCAAGCATCCACTCTGCTTCCACTTTCTATTTAATCAGGTAAACCGTAAACGTGTCCTGGTCTGGGCAATTAAGACTTGCCTGGCACAACAGTTACTCCATCTCGTCCAGTCAAAGTCAACTAGAAATGCGCGCCGTCTAAATATGCCACCAAACCCTATTTAGCGTGCTCATTAACAGCTCTCTGTCCACGCTCCAGCACCAGATGCACATTAAAAGGAAGGCTCGTGTTGCCGCAGACTGAACGTTTCCTTAACTTTAGACTGCGAATTGTACATTTAAAAACAAATACATTTTATTGCATGCATTTAACAGTGGCCCTCTTTGTCTCACGTGACGAGGTAAATCAACAGTTGTGCAAAACCAAGGAAGGCACCAGTGCCAAGCAAGGTTATAGTGGGAGCACTCAGCTAATAGGTTGCATTCTGTACCTATTTGAGGAAAACGTATCCATTATTCTTGTCTTCGAATTTCCCTTGTGCTGCATGAGCTAAAAATATCCTGCTGGCACTAGAGACGCGCTGTAGGCAGGATCATTAAGAATCTACTGTGTGAAGAATGGCTGCACCTTGCATTGTGCAGTCGTCCCTGTATCTATTATGTGACACCAAGAGACAGAGAGAGAGAGAGAGAGAGAGAGAGAGAGATAGATAGAGATTTACAACATCTGACGTCTGCTTTTGGATAAGAGCTGCAATCATTAAAGAAAAGTAAGCGAGGCCTTTTTATCTTTACACGTGTTGCAAAGTCATGTTGAGACAACTGGAAACAAGCATTGGCATAGCCAATAGGTCTCGCTTTTGGGACCTTATAAGTGTTTAGCCATGCAACAGTTGATGTTGTTGCACCAAGGATTTTGTGCTGCATAACTAAATACTTATAAGGTTCCGAAAGCGAGACCTATTGGCTATGCCAATGCTTGTTTGTATTGTAACCGTTACGTTCCCTCAAACGACTTTTGAGGCAATCTCATGTTTTTCTGTTGCTAGGTTACCAGTTTTCCAGACAAATATATTATACTTTATTTCAAGTAGTTTTACACAATAAACATACGCTAACATGCCAAGACACGCTGCTGATGCTCAGAGTCTGGCATGATAATACTTTATGACCTTCTTGATAACACAACATTAACTACATTAACTACAAGAAGAAGCCCAGATTGAAAGGTTACTTTGAGAGCGACGCGGGAATGCCACGAGGCCGCCGCTGCAACAAGTACATGTGCAGTTCTGCTGCTGAAGGTATATTTGCAAACACAATATTTACAGTCTGTGATTGATCTCGCAGGGAGGATGGCGGCTGCTGAAACTCTTCTTCCGAGCCATTTGTTTGAATTACAAGGTCAGTGTTGCTCTACAAAGATCTTGCTCTTGAAACTCAATGCTGAATAAATAATCAGAAGTTAATGGCTTTCAGATCAGCAGAGTGCTGGATAAAACCAGCCTCTTCAAAAGCCTTGATTCGGTTAAGGACATTTTTAACCATGAGGCATACTTTGAAATAGGCTGAAGCAAATTATAGCATGAATAAGAACAGCTCATGAAGGTGATAGGACACAGGCGCAGGAAGAAATCCTCTGATCTGTTCCAGAGGCCAAAGGAATGAAAAGGGTGCTTGGGATCCCGATCAAGGAACATCTTTAATCAGTGGTGGTGGTGAACATTTTATTAAAAGAACAAGTACCGCTCTTGCCTGGCCAGAGCAGTCATTTGCAAACCATGCTGGTTTTCTCATCTCAAAGAAAGTAGATTTGTAAAACGCAATCCCAACTTGCATTTCGATTGTTTTTCCAGCTGACAATTTGGTAGCTGTACAAAAAACCTTTACTCAGTGGCGTAACAAGATGCACTGGCACCCAGGGCAGCCCCTAAGTTTGCCACACTGGGGCTGGTAAGAGTGGGGGGATGGTGGCGGATGGCCGACTTGTTTGGGGAGGGGGGTGACGGCCTACGGATGACTTGTTCTCGGGATGGTAGTCCTCAACACAGACATGACTACCGTCGCACCCAAAAACAGCGCCACCTCCACCCCCAGCTACACTACTGCTCTTACTCGAAGCTTAGAGGACAGATGGAGTATACAGAAAGTAATATGTGGTCAAATATTACATACCATAGGCATATATTTAACACACAAAAGGCGATGGCAAGAATGTTTGCAAAACGTCTAAACCACTGGCAGTCACTCTGAGTAGCATTAAAAACCTTTTCTTCCTTGACTGTGTCACTCTATGCAAATCAGTACTGACTGTTACTCTGGGTAACTTTCAAACCAATATTTTTCCCATCTATGCCTCTCTGAACAGAGTACTGCCTTATGCAAATCAATACTGATCCTGTCATTCATGGAAACAGTCCATCCTTAACTGGAAGGTGAGGCCCATTCCAGGAGGGAACACAAGCAACCCCAGACCTGACTAATTCAGACCTCAACATTCAAATCAAATCAAATCAAATTAAATCAAATCAAATCAAATCAAATCAGGTGTTTGTTTAGCGCGACTACTCACCCGTAAGGGTCTCAAGACGCTGGGGGGTGTTGGGGGGGGGTTTGCAGGTTCCAGTCCATCAAGGAGGGGGTCTGTCGAAGAGCCAGGTTTTGAGGTTTCTTGCGAAGATGGGGAGCGATGTTAACTGTCTGAGGTGGAGCGGAAGGTCGTTCCAGGATCTGGAACCGCACAGAAGGAGAAGGAGCGGCCTCCCGATCCGGACTTTCTGGTGCAGGGGACCACGTCGTAGGAAAGCTGGGCTGATCGTAGGGTCCTTTCGGGTGCGTGGAATTTGCTATTCAGGTATGCTGGTATGGTGTCATGGAGGGCCTTGTGAGCGTGGGTTAGCATCTTGAAGGTGACTCTAGCTTCGATGGGGGTCAGTGGAGTGTGCGCAGGTGCTGGGAGATGTGGCAGTGTCTTGGCAGGTTGTGGACCAGTCTTGCGGCGGTGTTTTGGATGTTCTGTAGCTTGCGTGTGAGGTTTTTGTTTATTCTGGCATAGAGTGCGTTGCCGTAGTCGAGCCTGCTGGTGACCAGGACATGAGTGACGGTCTTTCTGTGTTTGAGGGAGATCCATTTGAAGGTCTTACGTAGGAGGCGGAGGGTGTGGAAGCAGGAGGAAGAGACGAAGTTGATCTGGTGGTCCATTTTGAGCTCCGAGTCCAGGATGATTCCCAGGTTGCATGCGTGGTCCATGGGGGTGGGTGGGCTTCCGAGGGCAGGGGGGCCACCAGGTGTTGTTCCAGGCTTCTGGGTTTGGGACCATGATGAGTACTTCAGTTTTGTTGGTGTTTAGTTGTAGGCAGATGTTTTTCATCCATTTGGCGACGGCTTCCATGCGTTCTCGAAAGTTGTGTCTGGTGGTGTTGGGTTCATTCGATAGGGAGAGGATGAGTTGGGTGTCATCTGCGTATGACACAATGTTGAGTCCATAGGTTCTGACGATGGGGGCGAGCGGAGCCATGTAGATGCTGAAGAGCGTAGGGCTGAGGAAGGACCCCTGGGGGACTGCGCAGTTGGTAGGTGTAGGGTCCGAGAGGAATGGGGGGAGTCTGACCCGCTGCGTTCTGCCGGAGAGGAAGGAGCAGATCCAGTCGAGGGCCTTGTCTTGGATCCCTGCGTCGTGGAGTCTGCATATTAGGGTGCGGTGAGAGGCTGTTTGGAATGCTGCTGAGAGGTCGAGGAGGATGAGGGCTGCTGTTTCTCCTTTGTCCATTAAGGTACGGATGTCGTCTGTTGCGGTGATGAGGGCGGTTTCCGTACTGTGGCTTATTCTGAAGCCGGATTGGGAGGAGTTGAGGATGTTGTGCTCTTTGAGGAATGTGGCGAGTTGGCTGTTGATGGCTTTCTCGATGACTTTCGCTGGGAACGGGAGCAGGGAGATGGGTCTGTAGTTTTTGAGATCGGTGGGGTCCACTGAGGGTTTCTTCAGGAGGGGGTTGATCTCAGCGTGTTTCCAGTCGTCAGGGAACGAGGCGGTTGCCAGGGTGCAGTTGATGGTGTGGCAGAGCATGAGTGCGATGGTGTCAGCGGCTCTGTTGAAAATGTGGGGGGGCAGGGGTCCGTGGGGGCCCCAGAGTGGATTGACTTATTCGTCTTCAGTGTGCCTTCGGTGGTGAGGGCTGTCCAGTTGTCGATCACTGGCCTCAGGGTATCGGGGGTGGTTGGTGAGGGTTTATTGTGTTGGTTGTCTTCGTCGAAGTTGTTGTAGATGCTCTTGATTTTGTGGGGGAAATAGGTGCTGAGTTTGTCGCAGAGGTCTTGTGAGGGAAGGATGTTGGTGTACTCGCTGGTGGGTTGGGTGAACTCCTTGATGATGTTGAAGAGTTCTTTGCTGTTGTGTGCATGAGTGGATATTCTGTCTTCAATCGCTTTTTTCCTCGTTTTTCTGATGAGTTGGTGGTGAGCATTGGTGGCGGCTCTGACGTTGTTGTGGGTTTCTGTGGATCTGGTGTTTCTGCATGCCTTTTCAAGGCGGCGGCAAGTGCGTCTGGACTCTCGAAGTTAGGTGGTGAACAGTCTAGCTTTCTTGGTGTGGGTGTTGTTGTTTTCCTTGAGGGGGTCTATGGTGTGGATGCTGTCGGAGATCCATCTGTGCATGGTTCGGGATGCGGTGTTGGCGTCGCCGTTTTCCGCGATGGTTGGGGTGGAGTTGCTGAGTGATGAGGTTAGCTGGTCGTTGGTGATTCTGGTCAATTTCCTTTGTGGGAGCAGGTGCTGGTGTCTGTGGATGGTGAGTGTTCTGAAAGTGAAGTGGATGCATCGATGGGAAGTCCATGGGAGTTCGGTGGTGTGGCTGAAAGTGATGGAGTTTCCTGTTGTGAAGAGGGGGTCGAGGGTGTGTCCTGCTGAGTGCATGGGATCGGTCACGATCTGGCGGAGTCCAATGTTGTGGAGGTTATCCAGGAGGGATGTCGTGCTGGGGTCCTGTTGGTTGTCGAGGTGGAAGTTGAGGTCTCCCAGTAGGGTGTAGTTGGTGGAACCGATGGCATGCGGGGAGATGATGTCCATGATGGAATTGGCGAAAAGTCAGCAGGGTCCAGGGGGTCAGTAGATGAGGGTTCCTCGGAGGGTGGAGGTAGGGCTGGCCAGTATCTTGAAGTGAAGTTGTTCTATCAGGTCTGTGGGCTCGTCGGGGTGTGTGCTCAGGCAGAGGGTGGATTTGTGGACGATGGAGATTCTTCCTCCCGGGCGGGTGGGGCGGTCCTTCCTGGAGATCTTGTATCCTTGGGGAATGGCAATGGTGATGTCCGATCCCGAGGTGGTGTTGGCCCAGGTTTTGGTAAAGAATGCTACGTCTGGGGTAGTGCTGTCGAGGAGGTCCCAGATTTCAGTGGCGTGCTTTTGGAGGGATCGGGCGTTGAAGAGGATGCATTGCAGGGTCTTCGGTTCGGTTGTGTTCTTGCAGGAGGATTACGCTGGGTCAGTGGTCTTGGTGGTGCTGCAGGTGTGCCGGCAGCGATGACAGCTGAAGGGTCCATGGGTGTCGGCTGGTGATGCTAGCTTGAAATTGTTGTTGCGGCCTGGTTTGAGAGCGTGGAGTGCCGCTGGGTCATAGCATTGGTGGCGCATTGATCCAGGGTTCCTGGCGCTGGTCGCAGTCGGGTCGCGGACTGGCACAGACGAGCTTGCCTTTGGCGCCCAGGCCATTAAGTAGGGGTCAGGTATGGCTGGACAGCTGGGAGGCGGTAGCAGGGAGGGGAGCTGGATCGGGCCGGTCGCACTGGTCATGCTGGGGGGGAGGGGCCACGGGGACAGCAGCGGCGGGGAAAAACGGGCTTAAAAAGTCAAAAGGAAAAAGGCAAAGAGAGAGAGAAAAGTGCAAATAAGGCAACAAAAGTGCAGGAAAGGGTGGAGGAAAGACACAGAGGACACAGGAGAGTGAACGGGGGAGATTGAGATGAGGGTAAAAAACAAGTGAAAAACGAAGGAAAGATACAGAAGGAGAGTGAAGGGGGAACTTGAAATGAGGGGAAAACGACATAAAAAGTGCAAGAAAGAGAGGAGGAAAGACACAGAGGACACAGGAGAGTGAAAGGGGGAGATTGAGATGAGGGTAAAAAACAAGTGAAAAACGGAGGAAGGACACAGGAGGCGAGTGAAGGGGGAGGTTGAAATGAGGGGAAAACAACAGAAAATGGAGGAAAGACCCAGAAGGAGAGTGAAGGGGGAGATAGAAGTGGGGGAAAAAACGAGTGAAAAAGGAGAGAAAAAGCAGAGCAAGAGAATGGAGACAGAGGTCCACTGGACCACCAGGGATGTGGCGCAGGTGAAACCTGCGGGTGGAGGAGGTCTTTGAAGACCAACACTCGAGAGTGCAGGGGCTTGGGGGAAGGCCTCACTTAATGGTGGAGCTGCGAGGGAGGGAGAGCAATTTCACTTACAATGAGTCAGTGGTCTTGCGGGATAGTGTCCAAATATCTGATTCTGGTGTAAAAGTTTGAATACTCTGCACTTTCAAAAGACTAGTCCCAGCACCTCTTCTCCAATTCTCGCTTACACCCCACCCCTCACAACACCACTTTATTAAATTGTACATGTTGGGCCAATTGCTTCAGAGAGAGGGGATGTAAGCCATGTTGATTGAGCCGCTCTGCCTAGGAAGAAAATTAGCCACAGGACTCCCTATAGCAGGGGTCTCCAACCTTTTCTGTGTTGAGAGCTACTTCTGATCAAGGAAAGTCTGCCCGAGCTACTAGCAAATTTTCTAACTGCAAAATAGGGACTATACTATGACCACCATAAGCAGGATTACCAGTAGTTACCACCCAAGTATTCCAAGTGCGGGTAAACAGCAGAAATGCGGCAAAAAGTTAAACAATATAAAATGCCTCCACCTGACTTATGAAGTAAGATTCAAATCTTGACATGCCCTATGGCACAAAAGACATAAATACAGCAGTAGGTCTCCCCAGCTCAACTTGAATTATCATTCATCAGTTTCTTAAAATGCAAATTTTCCTAACAAATACCCCTTTACACTGTGGGTGAACAAACTCAATTTTCCAGAAGAAAACCCATTTTTGAAAAGAATAACTGCCTTTAAAACAAGTTTTCAGAGTTTAGGAAATGCACAATCCTAAAACATCAGGTTGTCATTTTCATTGAGTTCTCCTAGGTGAAAATGTCTTACATGGACAGAATACTTTGAATACCCAGGTATTACAGTCATATGCCGTGGATGCTCACTACAGCACCACGAATGCCTGTATTATGCCAGTAATGCCCACCATTATACTATGACCACAGTTGTGCCAAGGCTGGAAACCTTATGGGTCAGGGCATAGACCATATATCAGTCATGACCATTATTATGCCAGGAATGGGTAAATGTAGGCCAGTCATACTCCTAGTTTGTAATAAAGGATGGCTGCCAGTATACCACAACTAGACCAAAAATACCCAAAATAGTCAAGGATGACCATTATTATGCCATTGGCACTATTATGCCAGGAACAAGAGCACAATTATGTCAAAGATAACACCCTTATGATGGGGGCTAGCATACACATTTGATGGTCCTTGACACCAGACGTAGCTTTCAGGAAGCAATAGCGTTTAATAGACGCAGATAAATGCTGATACGCCTCTTAATTTTCTCTGGTCTGGAACATTCCCTGTTCTCACCAGGTCTTGAGTGATCATGCACCCAAATGACACATTTTCACTCTGACTCCTGCAGTCCCACACTTTGGTGGGTCAGCACTGATTACTGCTCAGGCTACTGCTACCATGCTTCTTTGATGGTCCACTGTTCACACACATGTTGTGTATGATACAGCAGGGACTACAACATGGTCAATCTCCTTTTGGCTTAGTTATATTGAGATTGGATACAGACTGTCAGGTGGCAGGCCCTATAGGCTGATACAGTGTGTGTCTGAGTGTTGATATGAGTTACTGCCAAAAGTTTGGCTGGCTGTCACTCTAATGGTCTTAAAATGAGCAGTGCTGCCTTTTTTAATAGGCATCTACTCTGAATTTGATACTGGGTTTGACTTCACCTCTGAGAGCTACTTTGAAGGTACTGGTGAGCTACCAGTAGCTTCCGAGCTACTCGTTGGAGACCCCTGCCCTATAGTCTCACTCACAAACTCTAATGACTAGCAACTCAAATTGATCAACAACCATGATAAAGCTGAAACTTCCTGAATGCTCAAGGCAGCCTTGACTGAGCCAAAGAACCACTACTAGGCATTAACCAACAAAGTCTACATGGCATCACTGGGCTACCACCATGCTATCTCCACTGTGAATCCCTCTATGTATATTGATGATCCCATACCTGTTGGCTGGCTTATAAATGAGTCAACACCTACCCTCTTACTTGCTAAACATCATAAACTGCAACCTTATACAAGACGTCTTTCTCAGCTGTTTGAAAATGTGAAAAATGGTTGACCAAATCAACCATACCATTATCATGCCAGTTATTGGACTACTGTACATAGCCACGATTTTTGTTAAATGTCTGACCTTTGGAGTTCATCTCAAATTGCAATTTATTGGGTGACGATTGATCATGATTTAATTAAGGTCACAGCGATCCTAAAGATATTTATTGAAACACATCAACTTCTGAAAAAAGTTAAAGGTCTTTCTACTTGTCCATCTACACTTATCCACCACTTTTGATGCTGTCAATAATGACTCTTGAGGCTTGAATTTGTATAGGTTGTGAACTTTAAAAGTGTTGATCATGTATATGATGAATCCATCACAACACGTAAATAAAGACGGATTGAAATACTTAACACATATCTTTAGAATCACTTGTTTCCAAAATGTCTTAACCCTATCTGAAAGATTCTCCATATCTGGAAATGTATTAATTTACAATATTTTAGCCATAATTCGAAAAACAGGGGTTATTTTGATGAAGTCTTCCCCAATTTGTTTATTTATTTAAAACTGGTAGTCATCTCTTGCATCTATTAGCCTGTTCCCAGCTGTCTTTCAGAAGGCAAAATCACGGACATACATTTTGCTACAGACTGTACATTGATATCAGCATCAAAATATGGCAAAGTGATCCCTCTACCAACTCAGAAATCGGAGGAATATGAAGCCTTTCATTACCCAGTGTGACTTCAAAGTAATGTTACAATTACATGTACTTTCCATCAGTGACTACAGTAATTCTCCCCTCACAGCCACCTCTAAAGCCAGGATTGCCTTGGGTAAAGGAGTCCTTAATACAGTGGCCCACCTGACCTCTAGATTATCACAATACACCATGTCCCCTATGCTAAAAGCCCTAAATGAGTTACTCCTAGAGTCTAGAACAGAGATCGTCAAACTGGGGAGCACACCTCCCTGTGGGTCCGTGACGGCCTTTCCAGGGGGGCGCAAATGCTCAGTAAGTACCTATGAATGAAGATGGTCTGGAAGCGCAACTTTGCTTATTTTTCGTTATTTCAGGTTCTCTTCATTTACATGATAGTTGAAGTATATAAATAGGTAAAGCAGCTCTAATCCTGAGCCCTGTGAAGGCGGGGTCAATGGTTTGGCTAAAAACAACAAAATATTCTGTAAGTATTTTGTTGTATTTTCACATTCATAGCAACTGCATTTAAAATAATGCACACACCTAATGCACTCGTTCACATTATAAACGCTTGTTAATGTGATCACTGCAGATGTCTGTATGTGATACCAGAGAGCCAGAACGGAATCCTGGTTGGTGCAGTGCATAATAGTAAATCGTGTAGTTATAGTGCTATAAGATCCCTTCATTTAAAAGCAAGCAATGTGAATATTATGTAAAGCATTATTCTGAAATTGTATTAAACACTGTATAAGATAGGCTGCCACACAATGATTCCATGTATGTGATCAGGGCCACTAGAATTATGCGGCAGAGGAGCACCAAATTATGCGGCAAGATTTTCTCAATTATGCCGCAAGAAAAGACAAATTATGCGGTATAGTGTAGCACATTTCTTGCTCATATTACATAATTATCTTGACATTCCTTCACATGCTACTCCTGACGATGGGAATGGTCACTCACCTAGTCATGTTTGTTTTATAAGGCTCTTAATGGGCTGGTAAAGAAACCTTTGGCTGGCCTTCAGGCTTCCTTGGTGGCTGATTTGGGTCTGGACTTGACACACACTGAATGGAGGAGGGTGGTTGCGTACCCACAGAAAGTTTTATGCAAAACAAGTCTTAACCCCTTCGGTGCTCATGACGGAATGGTTCCGTCATGACCCACGGTTGAGCTGTGCTCATGACGGAACCATTCCGTCATGAACCCGCCCGCGCAAGATTCCGCCAGCACAGCGGCGGAATCTGCGCAGCATCGAAGGGGTTAAGTACATACAATACAATAACACTCAAAGGAGGTACATTACCCCCATAAGATTCAGACTATTTATGGTGGGGAGTCTAGAGTTTGCCCTCGCTACACAACGCTGGATGCTGATTTTGGACACATGCCTTTGGGATGCCCTGGGTTCACAGGGTCCTGGATGAAGTAGTTTTGCAACTCAAGAAGACCCAGTCTAGCTCACTTGTTAACTCACATGCAGTTTGTTTACTCGGCCTCTTCCATAGGTCAGGCCCCAAGATTGTGGTGAACAGATTTGTTGACTTGGCTTTGACCCTGGCCAAGCGACGAGTGGCCATGGATTGGAAATCACCCAGGGTTCCTAATGTGGAAAGTTGAGTGTCTGATGTCACATGCTGAGCACGAGCTAAAAGGAAAGGGTGCTGCAGTGGGAGGAAGCCCGGGGTGTCCAATGCAGATCTATTGCACCTCTTTGAAGGGAAGTGGTTGACAAATGGGAATACCCGGGTCTACAGTTTACTTAGAGGAGGATCAGGGTTAGGGGTAGACTGTGGGGTTAAGTCCTGCCAATAATGATGAACCTGTATCTCAGTCTCTGGAGTTGTAGGCAAGATATGCCATGGAGCGATAGATGATCTCGGAGGGCTGCCCTGGTTCTGAGTTGTCAAACATTTTTCCTATCCCCACTGCATTGTTTCTCCAACCGCCGAGGGCCTTGGCACTCTTCACTTTTCTGCAATTGTTGTTGCCCACACACTTTGTGAAGAGACTTAGGCATGCATAGACATGGATATAGTTTGAAGCTAGAATGTTTTTTATTATTATTCTATGGCATCCAAACCTCCTGAAAATGTGACCATAACCTTATCCTCTGTGGGAGATTGTTTGCTCCTATTTGCAATGTGAGCCTTATAGCGTGGTCTAAAATCAATTGAAAACCAGTATACTGCTGCAGCACCAGTATTGTGCTGTATTGCTGAATTTGTTGAAATGCCAATAGAAAAAGCGATATTAACCTTAACATTAATCTTAACCTCTGTTTGTACTAAATGTGTGAGCCAATCTTTTGTAAACATTTGCCTAGGACTACCTGCTGGGTTCCAATATTTGTCACTCAAATTCCTGAATATACACAGTTAAATCTGATGCCCAAAGGACTAACGACCTTATTTAAAAGTTGTCAGATGGAATAATCTGTCACAAATGTGGAGGATGAACTATCTGCTCTGCTATACGTGCATTATAGTTTATGGCACTTGTAATATTGCACAGAGGATAGCTTCCGTGTTTTGACTGAATATGCTACCTGCCAAACTCTAAATACAGCCCATAAATCTATGCATCTTATAAGAATACATATGTAGCATTTATTGTAAGTTTCCCCACACTGAATCAAAGTTAAACTGTATTGTTTTGATGCACTGAACCACTTCACCTATGAATGAATGAAGTTATATGCATTCATTTAAAATGTGAAGCCCACCAAACTTTCAATTCAATTCTTGTACCAAATAGGCGCTCACTCAGGGAAAAGTTTCTCCAGGAATGATGATTTTATTTCACCAGGTCTGGTATCATAAAAAGATATTAACAAATCAAATGCAAATTAAATACATTACCAAATTAGATTAAAAAAAATATATATGTTTCTAAATTTTACATTCACTTGAAACATATAACATATATGAAAAATAGCCCTATTAATTTATAGTAAAATATAACACTCTTACTATGAACTATATATATATATATATATATATATATATATATATACATATATATTCACTGAAAAAACCATAGGTTTCAGACACGTTATACTTAGAAATGATCATTTAAAAAACCTTAGAAATTCACTGAAAAAACAATAGGTTTCAGGGACGTTATAGTTACTTGGATATTGGACTCATATAAAACCATAGAAATTCGCCTGTTATAGTTAGTTTAGCTATGCACTGCTGATGGCGTCACATATTACATCACTCATGACATGGTCAGTGACATCACTCATGACATCACTCATGACATCTCAAATTACATCACTGATGACATCACTGATGACATCATCCAGTGAATGTGTGTTTCTGTAAAGTTTAAATATTTGTCATATATATCTATGCCAAGGTGTATTGAAGAATGAGTGGATTTACAAGTGCCTCAATGGATTATTTAGTAGATGCATGACTGACTGTATAAGTCACTGATTGAACGTATGTTACTGAATGCATGGGTTAGTGACTAAACTGTGTGAATGTCTATATTAGTCTCTCATTTAGTGTGTAAGCAGGTGCATGGGTGGGTGAGTAGCTACATTGGTGTCTATATGGGTTATTAATTGATTGTATGGGTGTCTGAGTGTCTATGTGGGTGGGTGGGGGGTGTCTGACTCTGTGCATACATGTCTGAATGGCTGATTCACTGGTTGTATAGATTCAAAAGTGCATCTTGGAAGGGCTGTATGGGTACCTGACTGTGTGTACAGGTGTGTTGATTAGTGAATTGATTTCTCATTTGTATATATGTGAGTAACTATATATGTTTTTAGACAGTATATGTGAGTGTTGGGGTGTATAATTGACTCTATGTAAGAGAGAGTGATTGCAAGAGTGTCTACATACATGAATGTGTACTTGTATTAGTGATCGTATAAGAGAGTAAGTATGTGTTAGCATCTATATAAAGAAGGGAGGTGGTGTGTGTATAAATAAGTCAGGTGGTGTGTATATATCTGCATAAGTGAGTACATGGGTGTGATTGATTTTTGGCATGACTGAGTAGATGTGTGAGTAACTCTATGGATCAGTAGCACTGTGTGAATGTATGTATAGGTGTATGAGTGGATATTATGCTGATGTAATGATGAGTGACAGCATGTATGAGTGACTGTATGAGTGTATGTCTAGCTCACAATATATAGATAGGAATCAGTGGATGGGTATCTAGTATCTGCTATTGGTGTGTCTAAGGTCTGTATTTTAGAGTACTTGTTTTAAAGGTTATATTAAAGTGTGAGGAGGTGTGTCAGACTATCACATGGATGATGTCATCAGTGATGCCATTTGATATGTCATGAGTGATGTCATGAGTGATATCACTGACCATGTCATGAGTGATGTAATATGTGATGTCATCACCAGTGCATTGCAGGCGCGCAAGTTATAGTTAGCTCAACTAACTATAATGGGTGAATTTCTATGGTTTTATATGAGTCCAATGTCCAAGTAACTATAACGTCCCTGAAACATATGTTTTTGTCAGTGAATTTCGAAGGTTTTTTAAATGCTAATTTCGAACTATAACGTGCTTGAAACCTATGGTTTTTTCAGTGAATTTCTAAGGTCTTTTAAATGCTAATTTCTAGCTATAACGTGCCTGAAACCTATGGTTGTTTCAGTGAATTTCTAAGGTTTTTTAAATGCTAATTTCTAACTATAACGTGCCTGAAACCCATGGTTTTTTCAGTGAATTTCAAAGGTCTTTTAAATGCTAATTTCTAATTATAATGTTCATAAAACCTATGTTTTTCTCAGTAATTTTGAAAAAAAATTGATATTTTGTAACTTTAATATCCTAAAAATTGTTTTTGTATTTTTTTTTATTTATTATTTAATGTCCTCTTGTTTTTTAATTATTAAACAACTACATACAGTATGAAAGGGAGCCCAGCCCAGAGTCACATCTGAAGACCAACACATGTCATACACCTACTGATGAAGCAGCTCTGACACCCAAGAATCCCACAACACCCACCACCACCCTCAGGACCCCCCCCTCTACCACCGAGGCAGCTCAGAACAAGACAACGAACTTTCCGAAAACGGCATGGCCCCTCAGCCATACAATAGCTGAATATTGGGACAGGTGTAAACAAATTATATGTGAAGGAAGCAATTCCCCCATGAATAACAATGCACACAATGCAAAGTGTAGTGGTGATGTACTGGACACATCTCAGTGTGCAGAACACACACCTCTCCATGTGCCCAAATACTAATGGTGCTTGTACTGTTGGGAACAGTGGACCCAACCATGTTACGTCAAACACTAGAGACAATCTCAGTCATGTAGCTGTATCGTCCCCCCTGTAAGCATAAGGGTAATCGGAGTGGGCTGGTCCGACGTATGCCACTTCAGCGTAGGAGTGGGAATAAATAGGACGGGGCTCTGGGCGTGGTTCACTTGTGAACTATGAAGACCAACAACCGTGCCAGAGTGGCGGGCCTCACCCTGCCACAAGGTTGCCTCCATGACCACAGCTCTCTTCGACACAGGCCCCCTGCGAACCCAGCGGCACAGCACCGCAGACTTATGTTTGTACATACTTCTGCTTTCGATCTACACTGCGGACAGCAGGCCTCACAGTTCAGATGGAGTAGTGATTGCAGATGACCCAGTGCAGTATGCAAGATACATTGCTCCCAGTGCGAAGCTCTCGGACCACGCATCTTCGCAGGGTGCGCCCACGCGGAGTACTTTAGATGCCACTAACTCACTGCACCATAAGTCATTGCCACGTGGCCTTACTGGGGCAGAATTCAATAGACAAAAGACATTGGTCTGAGTGCTGCCCCCCTGGACCACGCATAATCGCAAGGTACGTACACGCTGAGCGCCAAAGGTACTACTAACTCAGTGCACCACAAGACATCGACACATCGCCTTACTGAGGCAGAATTCAATAGACAAAAGACATTGGTCTGAATGCGCCCCCCGGGACAACTCCTCATCGCAGGGTACGTACACGCTGAGCGCCAAAGGTACTACTAACTCAGTGCACCAAAAGACATCTACACGTCACGTTATGAGGCTGAATTTAATAGACAAAAGACATTGGTCTGAATGCGGCCCTCCCGGACAATGCATCATTGCAGGGTACGTACACGCTGAGCGCCAAAAGTACTACTAACTCAGTGCACCACAAGACATCAACACGTCGCCTTACTGAGGCAGTATTCAATAGACAAAAGACATTGCTCCGAATGCGGCCCCCCCAGACCACGCATCATCGCAGGGTACGTACACGCTGACCACCAAAGGTACTACTAACTCAGTGCACCATAAGTCATCGCCACATGGCCTTATTGAGGCAGAATTCAATAAACAAAAGACATTGATCCGAGTGCAGCCCTCCCGGACCACGCATCATCGCAGGGTACATACACACTGAGCGCCAAAGGTACTACTAACTCAGTGCACCATAAGTCATCGCAAAGAAGAGTGAACAGTTTTATGTCAGCAGGGAGGCACACTATCACACGAAAATTACCCAAAAATACTTATAATATAAGAAGAACAGAAGAATCAAAATACATTAGTGATTACAATCCAGTAATTTTGAAGATGTGGAATACAAATATGGACATACAATATGCTGCAGATAACTCAATTCCTGTTCCTCACATACTATCCAAATAGAAGTCCATACCTGGAAAACATATGTCTATATGAAATACTGCAACATTATAGTTTTAGAAAAAATGTTACAGTCAAAATAAATAAAGTGAAATATGCTGTAATTGGATATGATGGATGTATCTTAAAGAATGCCAAAGGAAATGTGATTAATCACAGGAAATTAGGTTGTGATACTCCAGATAAGATAGAGTTTTTCTATTTAGCTCTTCTCCAACTCTTCAAACCTTGGAGAACTGAAATGGAATTACTTGGAAATTTTGACTGCTATGAAGATTCTTTCAAAGCATGTAAAGGCATTGCGACCAGTGAGGCCCGCCCGGACCATGCATCATCGCAGGGTGCACACACGCTGAGTGCTTCAGGTGCCACTAACTCACTGCACCACAAGTCATCACCACGTGGACTTATTCATGCAGAATTCAACGCAAGCCGCAACACATGGTGCCACTAATCCTGTTCAACACAAGCCGGCAATACGTGGTGCCACTAACACTGTTCAACACAAGCCAATCCCACATGTGTAACTGTCCTGAGTCCTGAATGGCAGTGACCCCAAGTCCATGGCAGTGACCATAGCAGCATACGCCCTCTGATTAGCTAGACATATTTCCATATGCACGGCCGGCGACACGTGGTGGCACTAATCCTGTTCAACACAAGCCGATCCCACATTTGTAACTGTGTCCTGAGTCCTGAATGGCAGTGACCCCAAGTCCGTGGCAGCGACCACAGCACCAGACTCTCTCTGATTAGTTAGGCATATTTCCATATGCAAGGCCGGTGACACGTGGTGCCACTAACCCTGTTCAACACAAGCTGCTCCCACATGTGTAACTGTGTCCTGAGTCCTGAATGGCAGTGACCCCAAGTCCGTGGCAGTGACCACAGCACCAGTGTCCCTCTGATTAGTTATGCATATTTCCATATGCAAGGCCGGCGGCACATGGTGCCACTAACCCTGTTCAACACAAGCTGATCCCACATGTGTAACTGTGTCCGGAGTCCTAAATGGCACTGACGCCAAGTCTGTGGCAGCGACCACAGCAGCATACTTCCTTTGCTCAGTTAGGCATATTTCCATATGCAAGGCCGGCAGCACGTGGTACCACTAACCCTGTTCAACACAAGCCGATCCCACATGTGTAACTGTGTCCTGAGTCCTGAATGGCAGTGACCCCAAGTCCGTGGCAGCAACCACAGGAGCATACTCCCTTTGATCAGTTAGGCATATTTCCATATGCAAGGCCAGCGGCACGTGCTGTCACTAACCCTCTTCAACACAAGCTGATCCCACATGTGTAACTCTGTCCTGAGTCCTGAATGGCAGTGAGCCCAAGTCCGTGGCAGCGACCACAGCAGCAGACTCCCTTTGATCAGTTAGGCATATTTCCATATGCAAGACCAGAGGCACGTGGTGCCACTAACCCTGTTCAACACAAGCGGATCCCACATGTGTAACTGTGTCCTGAGTCCTGAATGGCAGTGAGCACAAGTCTGTGGCAGCGACCACAGCAGCATACTCCCTTTGATCAGTTAGGCATATTTCCATATGCAAGGCCGGCAGCATGTGGTACCACTAACCCTGTTCAACACAAGCCGATCCCACATGTGTAACTGTGTCGTGAGTCCTGAATGGCAGTGACCCCAAGTCCGTGGCAGCAACCACAGGAGCATACTCCCTTTGATCAGTTAGGCATATTTCCATATGCAAGGCCGGCGGCACGTGGTGTCACTAACCCTCTTCAACACAAGCCGATCCCACATGTGTAACTGTGTCCTGAGTCCTGAATGGCAGTGAGCCCAAGTCCGTGGCAGCGACCACAGCACCAGACTCCCTCTGATTAGTTAGGCATATTTCCATATGCAAGGCCGGTGACACGTGGTGCCACTAACCCTGTTCAACACAAGCTGCTCCCACATGTGTAACTGTGTCCTGAGTCCTGAATGGCAGTGACCCCAGGTCCGTGGCAGTGACCACAGCACCAGTGTCCCTCTGATTAGTTATGCATATTTCCATATGCAAGGCCGGCGGCACATGGTGCCACTAACCCTGTTCAACACAAGCTGATCCCACATGTGTAACTGTGTCCGGAGTCCTAAATGGCACTGACGCCAAGTCCGTGGCAGCGACCACAGCAGCATACTTCCTTTGCTCAGTTCGGCATATTTCCATATGCAAGGCCGGCAGCACGTGGTACCACTAACCCTGTTCAACACAAGCCGATCCCACATGTGTAACTGTGTCCTGAGTCCTGAATGGCAGTGAGCCCAAGTCTGTGGCAGCAACCACAGGAGCATACTTCCTTTGATCAGTTAGGCATATTTCCATATGCAAGGCCGACGGCACGTGCTGTCACTAACCCTCTTCAACACAAGCTGATCCCACATGTGTAACTGTGTCCTGAGTCCTGAATGGCAGTGAGCCCAAGTCCGTGGCAGCGACCACAGCAGCATACTCCCTTTGATCAGTTAGGCATATTTCCATATGCAAGGCCGGCGGCACGTGGTGTCACTAACCCTGTTCAACACAAGCCGATCCCACATGTGTAACTGTGTCCTGAGTCCTGAATGGTACTGACCCCAAGTCCGTGGCAGCGACCACAGCAGCATACTCCCTTTGATCAGTTAGACATATTTCCATATGCAAGGCTGGCGACACGTGGTGCCACTAACCCTGTTCAACACAAGCCGATCCCACATGTGTAACTGTGTCCTGAGTCCTGAATGGCAGTGACCCCAAGTCTGGGCAGCGACCACAGCACCAGACTCCCTCTGATTAGTAAGGCATATTTCCATATGCAAGGCTGTCGACACATGGTGCCACTAACCCTGTTCAACACAAGCCAATCCCACATGTGTAACTGTGTCCTGAGTCCTGAATGGCAGTGACCCCAAGTCCGTAGCAGCGACCACAGCACCAGACTCCCTCTGATTAGTTAGCCATATTTCCATATGCAAGGCTGGCGACACGTGGTGCCACTAATCCTGTTCAGCACAAGCCGATCTCACATGTGTAACTGTGTCCTGAGTACTAAATGGCAGTGACCCCAAGTCTGTGGCAGTGACCACAGCAGCATACTCCCTTTGATCAGTTAGGCATATTTCCATATGCAAGGCCAGAGGCACGTGGTGCCACTAACCCTGTTCAACACAAGCTGATCCCACATGTGTAACTGTGTCCTGAGTCCTGAATGGCAGTGACCCCATACCCGTGGCAGCGACCACAGCAGCATGCTCCCTTTGATCAGTTAGGCATATTTCAATATGCAAGGCCGGCAGCACGTGGTACCACTAACCCTGTTCAACACAAGCCGATCCCACATGTGTAACTGTGTCCTGAGTCCACAAGCACGCCGTCAAACTCTGGGACCTCCTCGACACAACAGCACCCGACGTCGCCTTCCTCACGGAAACCTGGATGAACGCTTCCTCGGCCCCCGACATCGCCATAGCCATCCCAGACGGCTACAAGATCACCCGGAAGGACCGCGTCAACCAAACCGGAGGAGGAATCGCCATCATCTACAGGAACACCATCAACATCACAACCAATGACGAAGACACATTCTCCGACTCCGAACACCTACACTTCCAGATCCACACCGACCCCAAGACCACCCTTAGAGGAACACTCATCTACAGACCCCCAGGCCCGCGCACACAATTCAGCGAAACCATCGCTGACCTCATCAGTCAGCACGCCCTAGCCTCACCAGAATACATCCTCCTAGGGGACCTGAACTTTCACCTGGAGAAAAACAACGACAACAACTCCACCACCCTGCTCGACAACCTCGCCAGCCTCGGACTCAAACAACTGGTGAACTCCCCCACCCACCTCGCCGTCCACACGCTCGACCCCCATCTTCTCCACCGGCAACCACGTCTCCTTCAGCCACTCCACCAGACTACACTGGATCGACGACAGATGCCTTCACTTCACCTTCAAAAAGACCACATCCCACCACCGCATGCAACAAATCCCCCGCAGATGCTGGAGCAAAGTCACCACTGACCAGCTCCTCTCAGCACTGAGCCAGAACCAGCCAGCCGACACCGATGACACTAACAACGCAGCCCACGACCTCACACAGTGGATCACCAACTGCGCCGACAACCTCGCCCCATTCAAGAACCCCCCAAGCAAGACCCTCTTCAACACTAGCCAATCTCACATGTGGAACTGTGCCCTGAGTCCTGAATGGCAGTGACCCCAACTTCGTGGCAGCGCCACAGCACCAGACTCCCTTCAGTTTCATTTGTTGTTGTTTTCTTTAAATAAAATATTTCATATGTAAACAAGACTAAGATTCTTATTTGTCCAACCGCACAGGGACACTTCCGGGCCCAAGAAGGTTGTTGGGGGTATGTTGGTAATGTGGGAAGAGGGTGCATTACCTGGTGATGTGGGGAGAAGGAGCGTGAAAGGGGTATCTCTCACAGAAAGAACTCCAATATTTTTTCAGAAATGCCTCAGACAGATGCCAGCTGACGGACTGAATCACAAAATGTTTTTTTAGTGCTTATGTAGTGTGAGTTATGAACAGTTCGCACCCAGACTCGCAGAGGGATAACTGTGGCCCGTCCGCTAAACTCACAGACGCAGTACTATGAACCGTCCGCACCCAAAGGAACAGCACCGTAGTAGTTCGCAGAGGTACAGGTACGGTAGCGTACTGGCTTGCAAAGGTAGAGAGCTACGAGCCGACGGACTGGCTTCTAACGGCATAGCTGCGAAGTGGTGATGTTGGGCAGAGGCACTGTGAAAGAGTTATCTTGCAGAAACAGAGCTCTGGTATATTAAATTGCCCCGAGACCTTTCTTTTATATTTTCACTCGATGCGAGAAAACCCGCTTTCTGGACCAAAACCTTGGTCCCTGAAAAATTTGGCATAATTCCGTTCAGCAGTTTGACCTGTAGCCTTGTCTAAATTTTCCTATGGAAAATCCATTGACAAAACACATTTTCACACCCCCACATACCTACCTGACGCAGGCGTATTCACTGTTGGTGTGCAGGTCAGTGTTCTAGTTGTCAACATGTCATGGCCACTCCCTGAGGGCAGGTTTGCACACACACCACACCCATCCGGCACATGCGTCACAGGCCATGTGACCACGCAAATCTAATAGATCGACAATGTCACATCCTTTATTCCCGGTGCTGACTGGATGGCGGACGCTCCACGTTTCTCAACCATAAAGAGTCTTTGAAAAGTTACGCAGAAGGTTAGTCACACCCTGATCTTTATAGCCGTCAGGGGCCTTCCATCCCCTTGGTGCGGACTTCAGATGCACAGGGTTAGTGCCACCCGAAGCTCATATGGCCATCAGGGGCCTACCACCACGTGGCACGGACTTGAGTTCCACAGGCTTAGCGGCACCAAAAGCTGATGTGGTCTCCACCATTGATGACTCAGCGACATGTGTGAGATCTGCCGGGCCGTAGAGAAGATGATGTGGTCTCCGCCATTGATGACTCAGGACTCAGCGGCATCTGTGAGATCCGCAGAGAAGCTGATGTGGTCTCCGCCATTCATGACTCAGGACTCAGTGACATATATGGGATGCGCGGTGTTTTGATGGGCACATGGAGTGCCCACTGCTGCACACTCTGGTGGCACCAGGTAATTATTTGCTCATGGATGCGCAGGGGTGGCAGTCTCTCTCTCTCTCTCTCTCTCTCTCTCTCTCTCTTTCTCTCTCTCTCTCTCTTTCTCTCTCTCTCTCTCTCTCTCTCTCTCTCTCTCTCTCACTTCCCTCTCTTCACTCTCTCTCTTCCTTCTTTTACTTCTATCTCTCTAGCTCTCATCCTTCTCCCTTTCTCACTCCCTTTCTTTCCTTCCCTCTCTTTTTCTCTCTGGCTTTTTTTTCCTTCTCTGTTTTTCTGTGTCTCCCTCCTTTGATATGCGCATTACACACGTCCTTATTTTGTGCTTTATTTTCCAGCCTCTGTCGTCGACATCCATGGTCCCCACAGGCGTGTTCCGCCTTGTTGTTTTGTATTATTTTTGTTAAATTTTGTTTATTAGTTTATCGTTCATATATATATATATATCTTAATACAAAAATAAAGTTTGAAAATAGTTTATCGTTTACATATATATGTTTTAAAAAAAAGAAAATTAAAAAAAAAAATTAATAACGTTTTTGGGTGTTTTCTTAACTGCTGTGTGATTCTTTCTTTTTCTTATTACTGTTATTTGATGGTGTCCACCATGGTGTTAAATTTTGGGGCACTTATCGCGGGAATACTGGTGATGTCTGCAGTTTGCACCAACTTCTGAATAGTGTGTTAGATTAATTTCAACTTTACTTCCATTAAAGTGCTGATAATGAAATGCAGACTAGCCGTTCTCATGCAAAAAGACTCGAGCTGCACCTTTGCGATTTATTCTAACTACTAAAATCCTGTATTGAATTGCACTGAGGTAGTGGCTGCACTTACAGTGTACACACAAAATCAATTAAGAAATCTCATTGTATTTATATTGTTCGGGAATATTGCGTCAGGTGCTGGATCTTGATGGGATACACTGTCCCGTTTGTATATTGTTCTACACACAAAAAAAATCTCATTACAACTTTCACACCAACTGCAAGGCGAAACAAATTCCGGTGATAAGCCACGTTAGCACCAGGGATTTTACACCTGTTGGTGTTAAGTAGGACGACTACCTGCACCATGAAAGGGAACACAGCCAAGAGCCACACCAGAACACCCACAGGTGCCATAGAGTCAATGAGAATGGTATAGGGATACCCATGAGGGCCACAAGACTCATCGCAACAACTCCAGGACCGCCAACGCCCCCCAAACCCGCATCTGAGCAAGTGTGTCCCTGTTGTCATTCTGTTAGCATGATAGGCACGGGCCCTGCAACATCAGAGTGTGCTGTCACCTCAGCGTTGGCAGTGAACCTAGACATGTAGCTACGCACGAATCCTCCTGCATGCACAACCGGCGTGTGCTGGTCCGGCGTACACAGGTCACTGCAGGGGTGTGCCTATCCAGCAAGGGAAACTGGGTGTCTTGGACATGTCCATGTACAGGAAGTGCGGTAAGTGTGTCTCTGTGTTCTGGGGTGGCCTGCCACAAGGGCCGCAGCAGTCGATGTTGTAAAGTGGCATGCACCACCTCCAAACGGCACTGTGATGGTGTAGTTGGAATGCAGCAGGACATGCGCGAATAGGCATTACTATGGTGTGCAGAATGAGTGCACGAGATACAACAGCGCACCTTACAAAAGTGTGGGGGCTCGTGGGAGGGAGGGGCAGCTGTTTGGCAATGTAACACACAGTGAACTCGCCCATATGCCAGGTGCTGGGCATCTCATCCATGATGACCACGGTCGCAGACATCCCACAACACCCACGACTGGCCTTTGTACACATACTGTATGAATGCATCGTGGTTTTCACTTCTATGCTCGTTCAGTGGTGTGATGTTGGCAGATTGTGTGACTTGTGCTCCTTGTTGGTGTGTTTCATTTTGGCCATTGTTTGTCTATACTTGTGCTGTACTTAATTGTGCATGTGTGCCATTCTGCCCATCTCCTACCCGTTCCCCCACTCCCTGCTTCTTCCTCTTCCTGGTGCTGTTGTGTCTATAATTGTGTTGCTCCACACATAAATACATGTAAGGAACAAATTAGAATAGTTCCTTGATTCTTTTAGGTTTAAAAACTTCTCTATATTGGTATTGGTTTCTTTTTAATTTTCCATATAAACAGTTTTTTAAATATTCAACAACACATAGAAGTCAGCAGTGCAACGTATTCTAGCAACACACTTTCTAGAACATTCTACAACACGTGCAGGTTAAAAGTTCATCAATTTTTTTAAACTTAACGATATTTTTTTGCAACATTTTCTCAAACATTTAACGGCATGTGCAGGTTAAAAGTTCACAATTGTTTTAAGTTCCAACAGTGCCTTCCAAATGCAAGTAGCAGGTGTGGTTGAGTTGAGCAAATTTTATCCTATGATATGTACTCCACGTTGAAACTGCTTTTTCTTAACCAATCACAAAGATGCTTTTCCCCAAAACGAATGTGCACCCTACTTTAAAAAAATAATGCTTTTCATCTCCCAATCACGTATCCTTTTGTATGGCAAAAAAAAGTAGTTCCCCATCTTTAAACATATCTCTTATTCTACGAAGGAACTGCATGAGCTACAGACATCTTTCCATACCTTCCAGACATACCTTCAAAATGCTAGTGTGGATCATAGGACGTAGCTATATTTTCTGGTGCAAGAGGTATGCAGAACACAGATGTATTGACTTAGACCGAGGTTTACAAAACGTGGTCATTAAATGGTGTGCACAGAGAGGATTGAAGTGGCACCAATTGCTACCTTTGGTTAAAACCTCATTCCATCTCCCACACCCTGACCTCATGATTGTGCATTGTGGTGGAAATGACCTAGGCACATTGACTGGGGTTGGTTTGGAAATGCTTATGAAGGACACCTTTGGACAATTGATGTTACTTTTGCCTCAAACTGTCTTTGTATATTCCAATATATGCCAAAGACAGAAGTGGAAATGGTCAAAACAATTTTGTCCTCAGATTGAAAAATCTAGGAAGAATGTCAACAAAGCTGTGTCTGCATACCTCAGAGACTATAAAATGGGGTCGATCTACAACAACAACATATGTTTTGATATGCCTGATATCTACAGAAGTGATGGAGTACACTTCACAGATCAAGGAAACAGAGTTTTTCTAAATAACCTGAAGTTGTGCATCCGCACCTACATGTAGCTCCAACCAATAAACACAAGGGCTCTTTTTAGAGCCACCCTATAACTGACAACTTAGGCCCGCTATTTTAGGGCCAGGTAACGGCAACTCCCGGACCCTCGCCAAAATGTATTCTCCACACAGCTGTGACACAGCGGGCAGACAATCTGACTTTGAAGGACAGACCTCTCGCTTTGATCACTGACTCTAGCGACAGCTCAGGATACCATCATGTGACTCGGCGCAATAGCTCACTTAATTTCCAAGCCCGCCCCCAGCGCCTGCAGACCCGTACGAGTGAGTAGTTTGCACTTTACAAATACCGGATTGATTTAAAACAGCAGAATTGAACTTCACACTTCCTCTGTAGCACCCCCCAATCACCATACAGATGTCACACTGTTTAAAACAATAGTTCCTCTTACTACGTATGCACACATGCTGACATTACTTGGACAGGTGTGCCGCAGCGGCCAGAGAACATGAGTTTAGAGCACAGGGCTCACGATTTAATCCCCTGCTCCGGCAGCACCTCAGCTCAGCATCATGTGACTCTGAGCAATAGCTCACTTAATAGCTTGCATAATTTCCACGCCGGCCTCGAGGGCCTTCAGACCCAAAGGGGTGAGTAGTTTGCGCTTTACAAATACTGTATTGATTTGATACACGCAAAATTACCTTTGCACTCCCTGTATAACACCCCTAAGCACCATACACAAGTTACAATGTTCGAAACAAAAGTTCCTCCGAGTAGGTATAACTACATGCTGACACTACTTGACAGATGTAGCACAGCAGCCAGAGCAGATGACTTCACAGCATATGACACACAGTTTGGACTCACGCTTTCATCCCCGTGTCCGGCAGCACCTCAGCTTAGCACCATGAGACTCTAGACAATACCTCACTTATTTCCGTAGCCCAGCACTTTCAGACCTGTAGGTATGAATAGTTTGCTTTGCACCCCCTCTATAGAACACCATAAACACCCCAGGACTTTCAGACCAGTAGGAGTCAGTAGTTCGTCCTAGTAGGTATAAACACATGCTGACACTACTTCCACAGGTGTGCTGCAGCGGCCAGGGCACATGACTTCACACCATAAGACACACAGTTTGGGCTCACGCTTTCATCCCCGACTCCTGCAGAAGCTCACCTTAGCAGCATCAGACTCTAGACAAAACCTCACTTATTTCCGTAGCCCAGCACTTTCAGACCTGTAGGTATGAATAGTTTGCTTCGCACCCCCTCTATAGCACACCATAAACATCCCACAGAGGATACAGTGCTCCTACCCTCCTCTTTCCTACATTTTTCACCCTTTTTTCCCCTTACAAGCTTCAACAGAATCACAAAATGGTGGCAAACACTTCCTGGTTGCAACCGCTTGCACCGCTCCCAACCAATAAGCAGCAAGCTCGTGCTCGTAATGCCTCAGCCAATCAGATGGCAGAATTCCCAAATATCGATATCTGTAAATTTCGATATACTTCTCAAAAACTACTGAACGAATTTACATCACTTAAACAAAAGCGTGATTTCTAGACCAAGACCCTTCTTCCTGCCAAATTTGGGGTAATTCCGTTCACCCGTTTGACCTGCAGCCTTGTCTAAATTTTTTTTCCCAGCCCCCCCTTAACGAATCACCCACAAACTTTCAACATAGGAGCTGATATGAACAAAGAATTGGTTTGGAAAATTTCATGAAGATTCATCAAACAACGCCAAAGTTATAAGCAAAACAAAAAATGTTCTTCCTATGGAAACTTGGTGCTAACTATAACTACCTACTGGTGACCACCAGTAGGCAATGTACATATATATATATATATATATATATATGCTTTTTTGAACGTTTTCATGTCGGAAAAAGTCCATGTCCTCAGTTTCGAATTTGTCAGGACTCCATTGTCCATAAAGCATTGCACCTGTGATTTATGATCACTGCCTGCTTCCCACAAGTCCAGAGTACTCATTTAGTTAGTTAATAATTTGGATTGAACAGTACCTTTGTGTGACTCATGTGTAGTGATTTCCATGTAGGGCGCAAAGGCAACGTTGAATTCCGATCATTTCCCGAGCATTCATCCGTGTGCGTTTATTTCTTGTGTTGAAGTGTTTGTGCCTGCTTGGTTTCCAGATGCCAGTCCTCTGCTCTCGATGTGCAAGAGTTCAGTACCCCTGCAAATCCTGGTTGTTACCCAAATCTTTGTCAAACAATCAGCAGGCAGGCCTCCTGTCCTCACAGTGGCATCAGCCTCCCGTGAACAGTGCCACTCACTCAGCCAAAAGCTTTGAGGCAAATCCAGCGCAGCCGGCGGGCGTCCGATTATACAACCTCCATATGACTCCTGACAACAATGATGCCCAGCACAACGGGTCGGAGCTTGATTGGCGACGTCACCGCCCAATAATTGCAACCCAAAACTCATGCATTTGACTTGTATGAAAGTCAACCCCTCCACTCGAGAGTAGTTTCAAACTTCTTTATTCAAGCAGGTACACAAGTAGGGGTGGGCGGAATTTGCGCAATTAACTTTCGCAAATTATCGCGAAAATGTTTAAAATTATCGCAAACAAGCGGAAATATCGCGAATATGCAGAAGTTTTTTTCTTGCATGTTAGCGAGATTTTCTGCATGGTTGCGGGTCGCCAACTTACCCATGTGGTTGCTTGCGGGCGCGGCCATCTTGTTTTGAGTTGTCTCTCGGTGCATGATCGCGAGAAGAAAGACGTGATCGCGAGACGCATGACGTCACTGCGGGCGCGAACTGTCGCGAGACAGCGCAAATGGCTAAAAACAATACAACATCTCATGGAGAACGCGACCGGATCAAGAAAACTTGTCGGCGAACGCAGGGATTCAGGTAAGACGATCGCGCGCGCGCGAGAATGTATTATTTTACAGCGCGAGCAAGAAACAAATTATCGGCAAGCTGCGGAAACCGGAAATGTTGACATTTTCGCGCTCTCCACGGAACGCGAAAATGTCAAATTATCGCAATTTCCGCGAACGGAACAAAATTTTCACCCAGGCCTATACACAAGCAGCATCACAGCCTACATAACGCGTTTCAGTCCCAACGGACCTTAGTCATATGCAAATTCAGGGGGCAGGTGCTTGAGGTGTTTAAATACTTTACAAAGTCAGACAGAGAGGAAGGACAAAGTTTGGGTGCTTTTTTCCTTTCATTTCGTGAATTGCACTTGCAATCAATACGTGCCATTCACTTTTTTCTCACATTTAGAACATCACATGACATTTGGAAAAGTCCATACTCTAATTAATTTTTTGCAATAATGCTTTTTTTTAACGTTTCTGAGTCTGAAAAAGTCCATGTCCTCAATTTTGAATTTGTCAGGACTCCATTGTCCATAATGCATTGCACCTGTGATTTGTGATCACTGCCTTCTTCCCCCAAGTCCAGAGTACTTATTTAGCTAGTTAATAATTTGGATTGAACAGTACCTTTGTGTGCCTCATGTGGAGTGATTTCCATGTAGGGCGCAATGGCAACGTTGAATTCCGATAGTTTCCCAAGCATTCATCCTTGTGCGTTTATTTCTTGTGTTGAAGTGTTTGTGCCTGCTTGGTTTCCAGATGCCAGTCCTCCGCTCTCAACGTGCAAGAGTTATACATATATATATATATATTCAGCTCCAACACTCCACTCAACGAATGAAGGGGACCGCACTCAACAAGGTTCTCGGAAAATTTAGTTTATTATGTCCGAGATAAACGCCAGGACGCGTTTCGGCATTCGCGCCTTTTTCGACTTTGTTTACACAGTGCAGTTTTTTTGATACACTTATATCCGGATCATCGTTATCGGTTCCGGTTCACCAGTGATTAGCATAAACAAAAGACTTGCGCAAGTAAATGAATAACAATTGAAATAAAGAGCATTAATCTCGCGCAATTGCATAACTATGCATACAATTTTATCCGGATCTATGTCATCGCTTCCGTTTTTTTCACCAGTGATCAACATAAACAGAAGGCTTGCGAAAATGAGTAAATCACAATTAAAGTAAGAAACATTAATCTCGCGCAATAGCATAAATATGCACCCTTAAAAATTCAAAATGACAATAGCAATAACATTATTGAGGTAGCAATTCAGAATGAATGAATTAATAGGCATCCGGTTAATCAAGCCCTGTATGGGCAGACAAAATACATTCAATGATAATTATCATGATGCCCCATTTAAATAAAACATGGAGAATGGTGAACACTGAGTCGGCACATAAAATGAGGCTCTGTATGGGCAATTTCAGATACGCAGACCTGGTGAACTACGCATTCAGAACGGAAAGGAAACAAGCATATAGAACTTCAGCATAATATTGATAATAATTCAATGGGTCCCTTAACAACTGAGTACCTGCGAATTACCCTAGATGACATGCTAACTCTTCTTCGGTATTAAGACCATGGGGAGTACTGGTTTGAAGATGAAGAATAAAACGGGATTCCAATCTTCTTAGTTTAAGTTCCCGATTACCTATCCGGTCACTAATTGGAACATGGTCTAGACAAAAAAATGATAATACATTTCTATCACTATTGTGATATTTGGCAAAATGTCTAGCCACGGGATAGGTAGGATCTTGTTTTTCGATGGCTCGTGCATGTTCTAAGATACGTTTTTTAGTAGGGTGAATCGTGCTACCAATGTATTGCTTCTGGCAAGGACA
The DNA here is from genome assembly GCF_964204655.1 of Triturus cristatus. Taxonomy (NCBI): domain Eukaryota; kingdom Metazoa; phylum Chordata; class Amphibia; order Caudata; family Salamandridae; genus Triturus; species Triturus cristatus. The sequence continues at coordinate 338,240,225 of NC_140594.1, forward strand.
TGTAAGACAATATACGCAAAAAGGAGTGTTACACGTTAAGAATGTGTTGATATTTCTTGTTTTTTTCATTCCTGGAACATTGTACGTCAACACCTTTTTGCTATTTCTACATGCCTTGCATTTGAGACAAGGGAAGAAACCAGTTAAATTGCTGATACGTTGAATAAACGGTGTGGGTTCATAGTGGCTTTGAACAAGTTTATCTTTTAGGGATTTACTCCTTCTAAAGGTTATTTGTGGGTAGGCTTGTAAGGAATCGCCAATGACTCCATCTGATTTAAGGATATGCCAATTCCGACAAAGAATCTTTCTCAAGGAATCAGTCTCATTAGAAAAGGTGGTGATAAATCTACAGGTATCTTGTTCTGTCTCCTTCCTTACATGTCGGGTTCCCAATAGAGATTGCCGAGGTATTCTATTAACTTTAGTTAAAGTTTTCATTAACAAATCAGAACAATAACCTCGCAATTTGAATCTTTCAATTGCAACAGAAGCCTCATACTGAAAGTCAACATCACGAGAGCAATTTATTTTAAGGCGCAATAGTTCTCCATAAGGAATACTATTTTTTAGTGATTTTTGATGACTGCTATGTGCTTCCAGTACAGAGTTCCCTGCAGTTTCCTTTCTAAAAAGAGTTGTACAAATTCTCCCTTCTTTAACAAAAACTTTAAGGTCTAAGAAGGGAACTTGCTGGGTACTGAGTTGTCCACTCAGATGGAGATTCAAGGTATTGTCATTCAATGCTGCAATATACTTCTCTGCCTCTAGTTTAGGACCCTTCCATAAGATGAACAGATCATCTATATATCTGTACCATAAAATGATACTTTCGGTCCAATGGTTGTATGTTTCGGCCCAGGCAACCTGCTTCTCCCACCAGCCCACGAACAAGTTCGCGTAACTGGGGGCGAAGCAGGTGCCCATGGCCGTCCCTTGGATCTGTCGATAGTGTTGTTTATCAAATAGGAAGATGTTATTGTTTAGACAGAACAAGATAAATTCAATGAGCATGGCATTATTTTCAGTAAAGTGGAGAGATCTACCTTTAAGAAAATACTGAACCGTATGGATACCATGCTCATGTTTAATACTCGTGTAGAGACTTGTGATGTCAAGAACAATCATGAGCATGTCAGATTCCCATGGTATATCCATTATGTTTTTAATGAAGTGTGTAGTATCTTTAATGTATGAAGATAATGTCTGTACAAATTCTGCCAGGAAATAATCAATATATTGAGACATGTGTTCTGTGAGACACCCTATGGAGGATACGATAGGACGGCCCGGTGGTCTGACTGGATTTTTATGCACTTTGGGTAAGTGATAAAAAGTGGCCGTGACAGGATAAGGACGTGTTAAGTACTTAAATTCATTGTAATTGAGCATATGTCGATCAAACCATTTTTGAATAAGTGTATGGTATTCATCAATACTTACAATATACTCTGATTTAGAAATTGGACAATAACATGTCTTATCTGAAAGTAGTCTCAGAGCATCATCCACATAGAATTTTCTAGTCATCAACACCACATTTCCTCCCTTATCAGAAGGTTTGCAAATTAGATCAGAGTCACTCATTAGTTGTGAAAGGGCAGTCCTTTGTCTAAAGGTTAGATTATTTTGTAAGTTCTTAGATTCTGTAAGTCTCAATTTCATAAGGTCTTTCTTTACGGATTCTTCAAAAATATCTATGGTATCAAAGGAGGACATTGGTACAAATATAGATGGTTGTTGAAAATTTGTTCTCGGGGCACGCTGTTCTATGCCAAAGCTTTGAATACAGGAGACATCATAGGTTACATTGGATACTGCAGGATATTGCTGGCTAGATAAAATTCGGAGTGTGTTCAAATCTTCACCTCTGAGGGCAGTTGATGAGTCAGATAAATTTGATGGTACAGAAGTAGTGTTAGGTGAGTCGCTAATGTTATCTTGTATACCTTTGAGTTTAAAGAATTTTTTCAATTTTAGCTTCCTGGAAAAAAGGTATTCATCAATACGAGTCTGTGTATATTCGCATCTTTTAGCTGGACAAAAAGTAAATCCTTTCTTGAGTACTGATTGTTGGTCTTCCGTTAACTTGTTTGGGGTTAGGTTAACGATAGTTAAGTCATCATTTACTCCTACTTTTTGGACCCCCTCTTACTGCGAGTTTGCCACGCAATTCCTTGACCTGGATCTTGACTGTGCGCGGCCACCCCGCCTTGGTTTCCAGCCGCGTTTCGTCTTCTTATCGTCTGAAATCTGCCGCGTCCCCCTCTTTGTCACGAATTCCGCATCAGATGGAACACTTCTAAAAAACGACTTTGTACGGAGGAGGGCATGAGAGTATCACGAGCGTCATCTCCTGATTGTTCTGCATCAGTACTTACATTGGATTCCGAGGTGTCACGAGTTTCTAAATCTTGAGAAACAGTATTCTTTAGTGCTCTTCTCGGTCCATCAAATCTTCGTGCAAAGGGGAGTATTCTTCCCTGAGCATAGTCTCTGGCATCTCTATTGAAGTTGGTGTGTTTGCGCGTCTTGATTTTTTCCTGGTAGCTGATTAACCGGTCCTTCATGGCTTGTCTCAGTTCTTCTTTGGTTTTGGTGTCTGGATTGGTAGCAATAATAGCCTCTAGCTCATCAATCTCTTTAAGACATTTGTCACGGTCACTCCACGCAAATTTAATCTGAATTTTCAACATACCTACAGATAACTCTGTCGTATGTGCTGCCCATTCCTCCAAGAGCGCTGGGTCAGGATTCTCATACGATGGAATTGTGTATATTCGTAAACCTCGCGGTATGCGTTGAACATCGATATCATTCTGGAGGGAGGTATCTTCCCACCATTTGCGTGTCTCACGTTCCAAAAGTCTTTCAAGTTTCACAAATTGGCTTTCGAGAGAGCTGGGTAAATTGGTTTCACGTTCACGCTCAGTATTCTGTGCTGGGACACATCTGAAGACTTGTGCTGCCTCAGCCTGTCTTGATTCATTTGAAAACATTGTAGCCTTCGAACTCTTGTAAACTGCACAATACAGATAAGCGCCTTGATTTCACGCTCGTGCAGCCGTTATTTAATCCAACACCGGACCATCTTTTTGCATGCAATTGCTGATATCGGCTGGAATCGACTCACCCAACCGGGTCCACACTTTGTGACCGCGATGCAGCAGTGCTCGTTGCGGAAGAAAAAGGCAACATTGAATTCCGATCATTTCCCAAGCATTCATCCTTGTGCGTTTATTTCTTGTGTTGAAGTGTTTGTGCCTGCTTGGTTTCCAGATGCCAGTCCAGAGTTATATATATATATATATATATATATATATATATATATATATATATATATATATATATATATATATATATATATATATATATATATATATATATATATATATATATATATATATATATATATATATATTCACTGAAAAAAAAACATAGGTTTCAGGGGCGTTATAGTTAGTTGGACATTTCACTCGTACAAAACCATAGAAATTCCCCCGTTATATTTAGTTCAGCTAACTATAACTTGCGCACCTGCAATGCACTGCTGATGACGTTACATATTACATCTCTCATGACATGGTCAGTGACATCACTCATGACATCACTGATGACATCTCAAATGACATCACTGATGGCATCACTGATGACATCATCCTTGTGATAAAGTGGCAGATCTCCTCTCACCCTAATATAACCTTTGATACACACACTCTAAAATAGAAACTAACATTTTAAAAACAATGGACACACCAATACCAGTTACAACACACCTATTCAGTAATTCCAAGATCTACACACACATCCACTCATTCAGCAATAGTCCTATACAGTCACTCATTCATGTAGTCACTCATCATATGTACTCATACACTTATACATCCTGTTACACACCGACACTCATTTATAGAGTTACTCACACACATAGTCACACATGCAAACAAAGTATCAAACATCCATTTACTTGCATATACAGTTATACACACACCACCACACTTACTTCTACAGAAACTTACACATACTTACTCTCTTAAGTAATCACTTATAGAAACACATACTAACATATACTAGTTTAAAACATATGTAGTTACTCATAAAGACACTATTGAGATAGTAATTCACTCACTAACACACCCATACATACACTCATCCACCCATACAGTCTTGCACACATGCTGTCTTCAAAACATACAAACAGTGAGTCACTCATTCATGCATCTATGCGCTACGTAATACCCCCACCGAACCATACAGACACTCAGACACTCATACTCAAAAAACCAACTAATAACCTATATAGACACTCATGTAGCTACTCACCAACCCATGCAGCCACTTATACACAAAGTGAGAGACTGATACATATATTTACATATTTGAACATTACTCACTAACGCATGTATTCACTAAGATACACTTAATCAGTCAGTTATACAATCAATTTTCCGAAAAATATCATCCCTTTAGACACTTATATATCCATTTATTCTTCCATCGACCTTGAGATATACATATATGAAACATCTTTAATTTTAAGAAAAACACACATTCACTGGATGATGTCATCAGTGATGTCATCAGTGATGTAATTTGAGATGTCATCAGTGATGTCATGAGTGATGTCACTGACCATGTAATGAGTGATGTAATATCATGTGACGTCATCAGCAGTGCATTGCGGACGCGCGAGTTATAGTTAGCTGAACTAACTATAACGGGGGAATTTCTATGGTTTTGTATGAGTGAGATGTCCAACTAACTATAACACCTCTGAAACCTATGGTTTTTCAGTGAATTTCTAAGGTTTTTTAAATGCTAATTCCTAACTATAACATGTCTGAAACCTATGGTTTTTTCAGTGAATTTCAAAGGTTTCCTAAATGCTAATTTGTAACTATAACGTGCCTGAAACCTATGTTTTTTTCAGTTAATTTCAAAGGTTTTTTTAATGCTATTTTCTAACTATGCCTACAGAGGTAGGACATGTGAAGAAAGAAGAAAAAACACACGGAAAGAAGAAAAGGAAATGCAGAAAGAAGCAACAGAAGTCCACAAAGACGAAGAAAAGTGGAGGAAAAAGAAAGATGTGCAGAAAGAACAAACAGAGGAGCAGAAAGAAGCCTTGTTGCAAAATCATCCTGTACCCTCAAGTTTTTTCAGATGGGTACTGGTAGTAACTTACTCTGACTAACCAGTCCTAGAGCCAGTGCTATGCTAAAAGACACTTAGAATACAGTGAAAACACCTACATACACTAGGGAACACTATGCATTGGGGTACCCCTGTGATTAGCATGATCTCCTTTGTAAGCCCCTAGTACATAATAGGGTAGGGGGATTAAAACGACCTCTTAAAATGCGCCACGGGGTGCATTTGCACACTGGTGAAGGGAGGGGGGCAGCCTGATGTGACATGTGTGTAAACACACCCTGTGTCTGTTGTAAGTTTGGAGATTAAGTCCCCTTGAATCCTGAGTGTCCTTAGGGTCCAACTAGCCCACTAGGAACCTCCAGTAAGCTCCACAGAGCTGCGTTACAGAGAGGTGTAAAAAGGGGCACGGCCTGGACCACCTCTCTGCAACACAGCGCAGTGGCACTTACAGGAAGCACCTTGTGGGTTAATTGGCTCCCAGGGGCCCTCAGGTTTGAAGAGGAATTAATTCCCCAACTTAAAACGTGCCACAGGGCGTGTTTGCACACATGTCACCTCAGGCCCCGTCCCCTCCCTTGACCACTTTGTAAACACGCCCTGTGGCCGTTTTAAGTTGAGAGATTAAGTCCCCTTGAATCCTGAGGGTCCCTAGGGTCCAACTAGCCCACTAGGTACCTCCGGTAAGCGCAACAGAGGTGCGTTGCAGAGAGGTGTAAAAAGGGGCACTGCCTGGACCACCTCTCTGCAATGCAGCGCAGTGGCGCTTACTGGAAGCACCTGGTGGGCTAGTTGGCTCCCAGTGGCCCTCAGGATTGAAGGAGAATTATTTCCTCAACTTAAAACGCGCCACAGGGCGTGTTTGTACACGTCACCTCAGGCCCGGTCTCCTCCCTTCACCACTGTGTAAACAAGCCCTGTGGCCGTTTTAAGTTGGGAGATTACGTCCCTTTGAATCCTGAGAGTCCCTGGGGGCCAACTAGCCCACTAGGTACCTCCAGTAAGCGCAACAGAGCTGCGTTGCAGAGAGGTGTAAAAAAGGGGCGTAGCCTCTGAACACCTCTCTGCAACGCAGCTCTATGGCGCTTACTGGAGGTACCTGGCTGGCTAGCTGGACCCCAGGGACCCTCAGGATTGTAGGGGAATTACTTCCCCATCTTAAAACACGCCAGGGGGTGCGTTTGCACAGTGGTGAAGGAAGGGGGCATGGCCTGAGGTGACATGTGTGCAAACACGCTCTGTGGCGCGTTTTAAGTTGGGAAATTAATTCCTCTTCAATCCTGAGGCTCCCTGGAGGTCAACTAGCCCACCAGGTACCTACAGTATGCGCCAGGGAGCTGCGTTGCAGAGAGGTGTTCAGAGGCCATGCCCCTTTTTACAACACTCTGCAACGCAGCTCTGTGGTGCTTGTGGGACCCCCTGAGCAGGCCTAGGGGATTAGGGTGTTTCTACCCTGCCCACTTTTCATATTTTTTATATTTGTTTTACTGTTTTCTTGTGACTCGGTTCTACCGAAATTAACATGGGGAAATTGACATGGGGAAAACGGGGTTTGGGTCCCCCATTTTTCTCGGCTTCCGCTTGACGAATCACTTCCATACTTTCAAGAAAGGAGCTAACCGAACAGGCCATTAGTTTGGAAAATGTCACGAAGATTCGTCAAACGGCGCCAGAGATATTGGCAAAAGAAAAAACGCCGTTTGAATAGAAACAAAGTCCTAACTATACTTACCTACCTATATATAACAATTAATAAGGCTGCATTTTTAACTGCTGGCTCGAGCATACATATTGCCGCCGGAATACAATGCTCATTTGATTTCATCAACTGAAGTGTATTATCACTTCATTCGCTCTGGGGGATCGCCGGTAGCCACAAATTGCTGCTGGTGTTCAATGACATCTATACACTGTGTGTGGAATGACATCTTACCATTTGTGACAGTCTGATACATTCTTGCAGATGATTGCGGTCGGATTCCATTTGCCAGTACCAATATTATTTCTGTGCATGTGGACACTAGAGTTCACATACACATTTTCTGGCGACTGGACTTTCTTAGATTGTTTAATCACATAGAATCCCTTCAGATATTATTGAGGGGTATACCACAGTTAATTGAGCTGAGTCGGAATACTGTCCTGACATCGTCTAGCTCTGATGAAGTTCCAATAAAAGGAACGAAACGCGTTGGCTCTTGTCCTGTCGGTTTAACGTAAAAAATAAAGAAATCTGAAAAGACCATATTGGCTAAAGTGTGACTTCATCCCTGATGCTGCCTCCATTTTTCTTCAATTTTTATCTCTGGATTTCCAGTGAGACCCAACTGCAGCAGGTCTCGGAGGCTACTTGCACTAGACTTAATTACTTTGTGGACATTACCGTTGAGGGGATAAATATACAGTCAGCTGCAGTATCAATATATTTTGAACAATTAAACAAATAACATGATTAATAAAAAAATCATAACTAATTATTAATAAAAAAATAATATTTATGTTATACTTAATTAACTTGCCACACTATACCCCCACAAACCTACCTGCCTACACTATATAGAATATAACTAAAATAAATAAATGTAACACAATTAACATAATTAATAATCAATTACAAATATTACTAAATAATGTAATAATTAATTTTCAATTAATAATATATGATTAACGTACCACCTTATACCACCACAAACCCAGCCGCCCACACCTAATATACAACTTACAAAAGACAATAATTACAAAAGTTATATAATTAATAATCGCTTCTAGTATTAATAGTAACTTATTCATTATTACTTAATTAACTTCTCAAAATATACCACTAAAAGCCCGCATCTAATATATGACTTAGAAAATATAACTAATACACAGGTTACATATTTATTAACCAATTAAATAATTAATATTTTATTAATTGTTAATTCATTATTACTTAATTACCATCCCTATACCCCTACAAATCCAACAGCCCACTCATAATATATAACTTAGAAAATATAATTATTACACACATTTTCATATTTATTAAACCAAGTAATATTTTGTAATAAATTAATAATTCATTATTTATAATTAACTCCCAACCAACACTCCTACAAACCTAGGCACCTGCTACATCAATATAAATTACTATTAGCAATTAAATAAAAAATGTATAAATCACGTAAATTACAACCTATGTTTCAAATAACAATTACACAACAATAACATAAAATGAATGTATGAACTGACACACATAAGGATAATTCTAAAACATTATTTTTACAACTATATTATTAAATACGATATTAACAACAATCAGATTACTTCCCTGTAAATCAATATTTTTGACAACGATATTTCTGCATCACGTTATTATCATATCACAATATTTGTTTTCTGATATTTCAGCAACTTCTATTCCAATATTTTGTCCAAAAACCAAAAGTAAGTAAAGAATTATAGATTCATTATATTGCAGATCTGTTCAGCAATTGTCTATATAACAATACAATTGTATACAATACATTATATTGCAAATCTTATGATTAAATAGTGGCTATGGCTGCAATTGTACTATGAAATATTGCTGTGTTTTTAAACCTAACTAAATAATTAATCTAGAACATATAAAACATATGTTAGTGTATGGTTTGATTAGGTAGTCTTTCATTTTCCACCATCAAATACGCCTTTTACAGCATGTCTTTGCAGCTTATAAAACTAACAGCCTGATTTAAAGCTGTATTGTTATCAACGCAAGTGGTCCCTATGTTGGAAGTGTGGCACTTGACTTCCATGACAATAGTTACAAAAAACCTTCTACAAGTTAGGTTTATTTAGTGATTTGTGCATTTATTTTCATTTTTCAGAAGTGATCCTGTTCTAAAGCAAGGAATTGGTTTGGCAATTTATAGAGTCAAAGTGCTCCTATTTAGTGACAGCACAGTAAGATTGATGAAGTGAATAAGTGTTGTGCAAGTGCTATACATAATGCAAATATATGTATATGCCTTATAGAGTCATTATGCTGTAACATACAACACGTTTCAACCTATAATACAAAATTATTTAGGAAATGGTCATCGTCAGGATGGCATATCATAGGAGACATCTAAAATGAAAGAATCATGAGAAAATTCACTTGAAATTTTGATGAGTTATGTTAAACAGTTTAAAGTATAGTCTCATGACCTACCAAAAAGATAGCGGCCAGAGTCCTACAATCCAGGATGTGTGTGACAATAGACATGGGGGTACATCTTCAGGATCCCATCCAGGATGGGAAAGCTGTTGGTCGATAAAATTAATTTAGTCTCCTCCGTATTGACACCCTATTCTGAAAGTATCATATGAGTGCAGACTTCCCAGCTCTGGTAAGAGACCACCACTTAAGTTAGATGGTGTGGTTGTTATGTCTCTCAATGGTGAGTAGAACAATGGCCACCCAAAGAATCTGGAATGACTGATTAATATATTGTCACAATTGTTGTTCTTTTTATAAATGCCGAGATGCATGTCTGTTTAGTAGTGTGTTTATTAAAAGAATACTCACCGTAAGGTGGGGGAATCAAATGATTATGGCTCTCTATGCGCTCTTTCAATAAGGCTCGAAAAGGGAGGGATTTTTTCTAACCCTAGGCAGTAAAATCCACTCGGCTTGTGGAGTTTGCAGATTTTTGGGCAACTCCCCATTCCGTGTAGCGGTGTTTTTTTCTTCTTCGCTCTTTCAAAATGCATTTTCGCACGCATGGTAGCGACGTACCAGGATCCCTGTGTTTGCTGACGAGATTTCCTATCTGTTCGCGTGCACCACAAGATTTGTTAGATGGCCGCACGGTCCCGCGAGGTTGTGCGATCGCGAACACGTCATTCGGACGCGCCATCTGACTTCTGGCGGAAGTTCAGTGAAGCTCGCGATGCAGAACATGCAAAATCTGCAATCTGGAGAAGAATATCTCTCGAGCAGCATAAAACCTTCCCGAAAATGATGATTGGGATGAAAAAAACTCCTCAGATTGACATTTGGCTGTACTTTTTTTGTACAAGGAGTCCTTTTTAAAAAAAAACTTTTTGGGGAGAGGAAGGAAGTGCCCTATAGTCTCCACCTTCCTGTTCCTCCCAGTGCTTTGACCATGTCCTGTTCACTTTTCATTTGGATTTGGAGCTGGAAGGATCAATCTTTGTGTCTGCTGCATCATATATCATTGGATTTGAGGACTTTTGGATTTGAGAATTTACAAGTAAGTTGGTGTTGTGTGATTGGGGCATTGCAGTTGCTGCAACTACATTTTTTGTACTTTTCATCATTTTTTAAAAATGTTATTGTGGGTAGCCAGTAGCTGTCTGTTGACTTTAAACATCATTTAGGGCATGGATGGCATTGGACTGACTTGCAAAATATGTATTTTTTGGGGCATTCCACTTTTTTGGTGTGTGTTAAATAAATGCCTTTGTTGTGTGTGTGTGGTGTGGTTGTTGTGTAACTTGCACACCTTGTTTAGCCCTGTGGATTTTCGTTTTTGCATTTTATTGCATTAAAGCTGTGTTGTTTAGCATGTCTTCTTTGCCTGGCCATTATAGGCCTGTTTCAGTTCATTGTTTTCCAGGCCTCCTGCTTGTTGTGACTGTGAGTGACCATGTAGCTGGTGGCCATTTTGTGGTGGTAGTTTAGTAGTGTGCTGCTTTGGCCATATAGGCCTGCATGTGTTTCCTTTGTTCCTTTTGGCCTAGGCTTCTCTTTGTTGTGGGCCTGGCCAAGTGGCTGGCGGCAATTCTGAAGCCAGGCAGTGTGCTTTTGCCATAAGCCTGCATTGTCTGTCTTCCCTTTCTTGTTGTTGTGGGCCTGGCCATGTGACTGGTGGCCATTTTGAAGCCAGGCAAGGTGCTTTTTCCATAGGCCCGCATTGTCGGTCTTCCCTTGCTTGTTGTTGTGGATGTCCAGGCCATGTGGCTGGTGGCCATTTTGTGGAGCCAGCCAGTGTGCTTTTGCCACAGGCCTGCAACCTTGTGGCCTAGTCTGCCAATAGGCCTTTCAGCCAGTAGACCCAGAGCTACTCATGGGTGCATGAAACAACTGTCTCTTTGGTGTCTGTTGAATTTAAACATCATTTAGGGCATGGATGGCATTGGATTGAATTGCAAAATGTGTTTTTAGAGGGGTATTTCAATTTTTGGGTGTGTGTTAAATAAATGTCTTTGTTGGATGTGTGTGTGTGGTTGCTGCATAACTTTTCAACCTTTTTTAGCCCTGTGGATTTTCATTTTTGCATTTTTGCATTTTTGCATTAAAGCTGTGTTGTTTAGCATGCCTCCTTTGTCTGGCCACATAGGCCTGTTTGAGTTCATTGTTTTCTAGGCCTCCTGCTTGTTGTGACTGTGAGTGACCATGTGGCTGGTGGACATTTTGTGGTGGTAGTTTAGTAGTGTGCTGCTTTTGCCATATAGGCCTGCATGTCTTTCCTTTGTTCCTCTTGGCTTACTGCTTCCATCCTTTTAGCCAGCTGCAGCTCCCTGAATGACGTGATGCGCAAATTAATGCCAAACAGGTTCCACCTCCATTACATTGGTATTTTTGTTTTTGTTCTTCTTCTTTCCTATCATTCCTGTGTGTACACAGTATACCATGAAAGCCCTTGTTGTCAATGTTTCACAAATGATTACAATGTAATTTTTTTTTATATAACTTGAACTGAGTTAATAAAATGTAATAATATAACACTAACAAGTGTGACCACCACACACTAAGTTATATATTATATTTGTTTATTTGTACCAGTAGTAATTGAACCACAACAACAAATGCAAAATTTCACTGATGTTCTTCTGGCTTCTTTGCTTTAAGGTGCACAAAAGACTGAGGAGGAGTTGTCATCATCACCCGTTGTACTGCCAGACAGAAGTCCTGCTGCGCACGACGTCACATGATGTGTTACCACAGACATCTCTGCAACTTGTGCACCTGCTTCCTGCTGATATCGGAAGAAGAAGATGGCCCCAAAGAAAGGTACCAGGTCCTCCAGTACCAAGAAAGTTGCCAGTGAGAAGAACAGAAGAAGGAAGTGGCATTGCCACTTACCAAGACTGGTGTGCCACCCAACAAGTTTTTGGGGAACAAAAAATTAAGCCTGCATCAGTGGTGTCTGGGGACCAAGCTGGGAGCAGCGCATCTGCATCAGCGAACCCACCCCACCAACCTAAGCCCAAGCCCATGAGTGTCGCAGAGGTAGCCAGTCGACTTGCTCAAATGCCAATGATTTTGAAATGTCATTATCACAAAGTAGCACCCAATCAACGCAGGTGAAAACTCAGCAGATAAGTGGGCAACAACAGCCGGAACAACAGCCGGAACAAAAGCCGCAACAACAGCTGCAACCACAGCCCACAATAGTGGTTGTTCCTCCCGAAGTAGGGGCAGTTCAGGAAATCAAGCTTCCTGCAGAGGACGAAGAGCAAGCCACTCTTTCAGATGATCCATTGTCTTCCAGATTCCAAACAAGGAAAAGGAGGGCTAGTCCATCAACTTCTTCTTCAAGCCCCCTTGTGATGATCTAGATACCACTTGGAACCCACCAACAAGGCTAAGGAAAAGGAAGGTTCCAGAAAGCCTTAGAGTTATGGAGGAAGATGTAGAAGAGGAGGGTGATGACGAGCCAGTCATCATGAACATCACTCCTGCCCCGGTGGAGATGGAGACCGGCATTATTATTACCCCAACCCAAATTGTTGTGAGGGATGTGGCACGGATACCACCAACACAGGTAACACCAACACGACCTCCAGCTTCCATATTTGCATTTGCAAAGGCCTGGCAGGAATCTACATCCAGCACAACCACGACCTCATTAGGTAGTGGTACTGTAACTGAGTCAAATTCCAATGAAGAAGTAGAAGAAGATATGATCGCGTTGGAAGGTGAACAAGAGGGAGACATTTTCTCTGGTACACAAAGTAGCCCTGTCCCCAGCAGTGTAGTGGTACCGCCCACATCCTCAGCAACATCTCAGTGGCACCGTAGTAAGAGTCAGGCTGAGACACCAAGGCTACAGAGTACTGCAATGAAAAAAAGTACGTTGTTGAGCCTAACTGGGTTAAAAAAGTCACCTGCATCAGCTGCACCAGAAAGGAAAAAAATCCAGTGTGCTTAGGTCGGAGGGGCAGTACGAACGCAACCACCCAACGGCACGTTTGTACAGTGCAAAGCTGGCTAAAATGTTAGCACTGGACCTTCTCCCTTTTTCTTTTGTGGAAGGGGTGGGTTTCCTTGAATTTGTGAAACCATCTGCCCAAAATGGAAGGTTCCCAGCCGGTCCTATTTCACCAGAGTTGCTGTTCCAGCAATACATCACGACGTGCTGGAATTGCTTGGACAAGCTTTGCAGCAGAGTGCTGTTCACAATATCCACCTAACAACAGACATGTGGACCAGTTGCCAAGCCACTGATTACATGTGCATCACTGCACACTGGATCTTTTTTGTGGGGGTTAGAGAAAAGATATCTGCAGGTGTTGACACTGCTGAGATTTTTAATGCTACTCGTAAACATGCAACTGTAGCCATGTTCGCCATGGAGAAATCTCATACTGCTGCAAACATTTTGGAAAAGTTTAACACCAAGGTATTTGAATGGCTGCACCCAAGAGGGCTTACCATTTGTTTTGTTGCCATGGACAATGGCAGTAAAATAGTTAAGGCCATGGACGATGGGAGCTAGTTCAAGGTCCTGTGTTTGGCGCACTGCATTAACAGTATTGTTCAAGACTTTCTGAAAAAAGAAGACTTACTGACCACCTGCAGAAGAATATGCACACATTTCAGCCATTCTTTTAAAGCCGGAAGCAGCTGAGGATCATTCAACGTGAGCATAGAATGCCAGTCAAAGCACTCATCCAGGAGGTGCCAACACGTTGGAACTCAACTTATTACATGCTTGATCGTTTGTTTGATCAGTACAGACCAATCAATGACTATGTCATGCAAAGAATAGGGGATGCGACTGTGAAAGGCATTACCATACAGATGGACCAATGGGGCCTAGTTAAATGCTACTTACTTTCGAGCTCTTCACACGTGAAGTCAGCAAGGAGGACTGTACTATGGGCGAAGCTATCCCATTGTTGTACATGCTAGAGGAACAGCTGAAGGAGGTGTCTGAAATGTACACAGGTGTGGAGGAAAAAATGAAGCATATGAGAGAACTTATCCTGTCACTTAGCTGAAAATACAAAGGTGCAGACTCGCATTGTTTCTGAAAAACATTAAATTTGTGCCACAATTCCTTTTTCAGAAGTGGATGTTGCCCAGTACAAAACTTGGATAGCTGAGGCAGCCAGTGACTTTGAAAATTAACGGCTGGTAATTAAAGGCCCTCTGCTTCAACCCACAAGAAATACTGCAGCAGGGCATCAGGCATCAAGTTCAACTTCAGAGCCTGAGGGCAGTGCGTTTGGCTCACAGTGGTCACCAAAACTATCGACAACAAGAACCGGATCATCAGCCCCAGTAAAATCTGCACAGGATTGGTATTCACAGCAAGGACGTGTTAGGTCCAGTGCTGATGCAAAGGTAAAAGAGGCCCAGGAAATTGGAGCACCCGTGAACATTGAGCGGATGGTCCAGGCCTATCTGGATGCCCCAATAGAGGTCCACATTGATCAAAACCCATTGCTGTATTGGTATAGAAAAAGGGGCCAATGGCCAGTGCTCAGCAGGCTGGCGATAAACTATCTGGCTTGCCCTGTCACAAATGTCTCTTTCAAGTGTGTTTTCAGTGCTGCTGGTGCCATTGTAACAATTAAAAGGACCAGTCTCTCTCCCAAAAACGTGGAGAGGTTAACCATGATCAAAATGAATCAGCATTTTATACCACCGAATAACAAAATACGTGAATCAACGTAGAAACATGAGGACAGCGACTTAGGAGATGGAAGTAGTGTGTCAGATGATTACCTACTTCTGGTTGAACCACCAGAGTTTGAGGACGAGCTATACTTCCCTGACAACTAGGTTTTGAACTTTTGACTTTCTTTCTTTCTCATTTACTTTTAGTTGTGTGTGTGTCTGTCTTTCTGTTTCGAATCACAACAAATCCATCACCGCCGTCTTCTAATCTTTTTATTGCCATATTGGAGTTGCAGCTGTGTGCATGTAACTTAAGTCCACTCCTCCGAGTCCTGCTACATCCTCCTGATTTGCCCTAAATCCATTTCCCTCAAGCCAGATGATGATTGGATGGAGAATAGTACAAGAAATGTTGCCTCGTCGAGTCCCTCCAAAAGAAGTGGAACATGATGACTACTATAGCTATCCTCCTTTCCGAGCTGCGAGAGACTGCCCCTTAACTTAAGATGAGAAGAAACAGGTAATGATGGCATGCATTGGATGCTGACTCTGAGTAATTGGTGTTTGTATTGTTGTTTGTTGTGCATGAAGTGGATTCATTGTGTACTATTATTTAATCTACACACTAAAAGTGACTCAAGTCAAAGTTTCTGTTCTTGTTGTTAATAACAAAATTGTATTTTTACTGCAGGCCCATCCATTGCATTTTTGAATATGGAATCTGGACTCACTTGGTACACTGTAGACTGAGTTGGACAACCAATAATACATCAGAGGGTCCCTGTAATATGATAATCACGGGGAAAAATCGCA
Organism: Triturus cristatus; assembly: GCF_964204655.1. Taxonomy (NCBI): domain Eukaryota; kingdom Metazoa; phylum Chordata; class Amphibia; order Caudata; family Salamandridae; genus Triturus; species Triturus cristatus. The sequence goes on from NC_140594.1 coordinate 338,256,009, forward strand.
GGGAAAACACAATTCATTAAACCACAACAAACCCCTTCAAGCAAGATTTGCAACCAAAGGCTATCTGTCCCACAAAGAAGAAAACAATATTCTATAACATTATTTAGTTTTTATTATCAAACAATATATATTTACTTTTCTGATAGAGTTAATCTTTATATTTTTATCAAAAGACATCAATACAGTTAAACTCTTCATCCAAGTAGGAAGAGTCTCAGACATCGACGAAGCAATACATTTGGTCAAGGTACATAAATCAACAATTCAGACATACACATCAAGGACAAATATAAGTGATACATAAAAAAGGGCAGAAAACAATAAAAACACATATAACAATAAAATACATCAAGAACAAAATACAAAACACAATTGCGCCGACGCGCGTTTCGGAATCTCATGCACCATCCTTCCTCAGGGCCGTGATGGTGTATTCAAAAGGTGAAAACTCCAAACCTAACTAGTACATTAAGTTAATCTGACCGATAATTTATTTTCAAAAGATTCCTTGAAGCTTCGTCAATATCATCTGTGGGAACAATGATAACAACATTTAAATTATTTGAATTAATCACACTATATACATCACAATGCTTCATGGGAGCTTAGACTGAGAGTTAAAGGATATCGTAATCTATATACAGTACATGCATAAAAATAATCCTAATCAAGAGGACCATCAAAGAGAATTATAAAGGAATCATAGAACCTTACCAAGGGATGGAAATCAAGAGGAAAGATACACCAAGTGCACCCACAGATAGACTATAGAAAAATCTAATTAAACATACTTGTTATGCCACAATTACTTAGAGTAAGATGTTATCACATAGAGTTAACATAAGTCGCTCGAACTTTCCTCCTAGAATTCAGTAAAGATACGAATCTTCTGAATAAATTGATGTAAAATCTATGGAGACCCTGGATATAACTCGCCAGAGATAGGAAGTATCAAGCCGCTTCAATGATAAACAGTAAAGAACTGGAAAAGAAAATAAGATAAAATAATGCCAATTTTTTCACTCTAGAAGAGCTATATATGAAAGTTCTATAAGAACCACATTAGAACCCACCAAATTCAGGTGATATCCGTATATATCCATATAAGGAAGTCTCATAAAGTTAGAATAGTATCCTCTAGATAGAACATTCCATTTTTATGGGAGGCTGCATACAAAAGAAAGAGAAAAATAAGAATCAGAGGCAGTTAATCCAGATTCCTACTTATAATCGTCCAATGCAGAACATATCCAAGGATACATGAAGCCTCTTAAGTGTTTCAAGAATATATGAGACTTACTTAGTATTCATTAACTTGAATCAAAGTGGGTTTCTCCACTTGTGTCAATATCTTTCTACGGCATGTATACCCAAGGTTGCTTTCACAGTAGATCCTATAGCCCAAATCGATAAAATCTGCAAAGATAGAGTTGAAAAGAGTCTATATATAGGCAAAAGCTTTAGCATTATCTTCATAGGTGTAGTTAGAAACTCAATACTAACTTTCCTGCTATAAAGACATGCAAGGAAAGTCAAAAGTCATAATGATCAGTAGTCCAAAAACGACCATGAATACCCCAAGCTCAAGAGGGAAATAACTTAGCGAGCTTATAAGGGAAAACTTTATTTAAAAAAAGGGGAAGAAATCACAACATGCGGCGAGTACAGCTACTAAAGGGAGGCAAGTTATTTTTGACATAATAGGAGAACAAAATAGGGGCAGCATACTAGTCCAGGTAAGGACATCTTAAAGAAAAGTGTAGTCCGCTAGTTCCAGCACTTACTCGGTCAGGGGAAGAGTTCCCTCACGAATTTCCGAATCGCCAAATCTCTTCAAGACATGAAGTCTCCGCGGTAGTAAGTCCCTGAACCAAGCCCTCATTATATAGTGCTGGCGTTTCAATTAGAGAAAGGAAACGCACATCACCTGAATCATTTCGGGGTTGTATAGTCCGTAAGGATGCTTCTAACGTCGCGCGACTGTTCTGCTTGGGTTTTCGGATCGGGTGGAACCCGCTTTACAGAGCCCTTCTGACCCAAAAACAGAACGTTACCCCCTCCCTAGGGTCTTTTTACACCCAAATAACCACATATATACGTACCACCTAAGGACAGGGAATTCCTATTATATATATATATCAAGACCTCACAGCCTCGCAATCTCAGCAACCACAGTCTCGCGGCCTTAGGCAGACCCAGAATCTCCTACCCATTCGGCAGCGACACACACACGATCTCGCGACCTCAGTCAGGTCCAGAATCTCCTACCCATTCGGCAGCGACACACACGATCTCGCGACCTCAGTCAGGTCCAGAATCTCCTACCCATTCGGCAGCGACACACAAAGTCTCGCGACCTGGGTCAGGTCCAGAATCTCCTACCCATTCGGTAGCAACACACAAAGTCTCGCGACCTGGGTCAGGTCCAGAATCTCCTACCCATTCGGCAGCGACACACACGATCTCGCGACCTCAGTCAGGTCCAGAATCTCCTACCCATTCGGCAGCGACACACAAAGTCTCGCGACCTGGGTCAGGTCCAGAATCTCCTACCCATTCGGCAGCGACACACACACGATCTCGCGGCCTCAGTCAGACCCAGAATCTCCTACCTACACGGCAGCCTTAGCACGAGCTCATCCTATTAGTACACGACAGGGGAAATGGGACTATATATCAGATCACACAAAGACTATTAGTTGAGCACAACCTGTTCTCTAGTTCGAGGGGCTTGTTTTCCCCCTCATCCAGTTACCACTTACCTGACCAGGATTAACCTCTGTTCATTTCTAAGGCAACTCTGACTAAAGAATAGGCTATCCTCCTATACAAAAGTACACAACACATGCTAACGTACAATAAGCTAAATACTTTATTAAAATGCCACATGCACATTTACGGAACACATCATACATATATAACCTGCAAGGAAAGTAAAATATTAAGTTATACACTTCAAAGAAAAAGGGATAGACTTCACCTTGAGGGTACGTCGCCTGTACTCAATGGTCATCTAGGTTCCCTTCTCGTCTATGCCTCGGCTTAGCCTGGAAGTCACCCCTCTGCAGTTGTGGGTCTGCTCCCTTCTCCCTCTCCGAGTCACTGGAACCTCGTCCTTATCGGCTACTCTCTCCTCTTTGGATTCAAGTTCATCATCAGTCTTCCCTGGAATAAGTAATAGCTCTTCTGCTAACGGCCAGATGCCGCCTATGGTCTAGAAGCAAGTGCCCTTATCTCACTCAGACTTTCACTAATATAGAAGTGCATTCCCTCATGGAAATTTCCAGCTCGAAACCTGCCGCCCACCAAATTCCTGTACCTCCCCGTACCAAGGACACTTTCCCAGCCGGCCGGCCTGATGTAGTGTCTTCGGCATGAAGAAAAATACAATCCTTCGATAAGGGCCGGCCTGAACCGGTTCTCTCCGAGCGAATAACACCTCATAACTAAAACATCCCCCTCCCTCTGGAGAGGTCCCGGGCTGCCGGAGCAGAAAGAAAGATGGAGTCTCTCCCGTTTGAGGCCTACCAGGCCTGAATTCAACACAGCTCCAAGGCTAACGAATCTATCCCCTAGGCTATGTGTGTAGGCCCTGAGCTAAGGGTAGGAGCACGGGATGGTGTCACAAATGTCTAATAGATAGGCCCTACTCACTACTCCAGTCCTTAGACTCGGATGGAAAGAGACTGAAGTCATATGGATTGCTCTGCAACACCGGAAGGCCGGGAAAATCGAGCAGTACATTCCACCCTTGACTTCAGTCTATTATATATATATTAAACGGAACTAACATCTGTGGAAGAATAATATGAAACAAAACTAACTGATCTATGTCTAGTACCAGATGTGCAGAATTGAAGCAGTGAAGGGATACACTGAATAAAACAACAGATAGAAATTAAAACAACAAGAGCAATCAAAATGCCACCTAATGTGTGGCGTAGCATATTCATGTCTGGCAACCAGTTAAAGAGCCAGTCAAACCAGCTCTGATCAATGTGTTTCCTAACTTCATTAGTTAGGTCATGCAATTTATCTATGTGTGCACGAATGGATTGTGTATGATCAGATAAGTTAAAACAGCAGAGACCTTCGAAATCTGAACAACCATGTCCATGTTTAAGCAAAAGATAATCAATGGCTGCTCTATTTTGCAAAATGGCCCTACGTTCACCCTGGGCGTCTAATAGCAAGTCAGACAAGACTGTAGAAGTATGATTAATAGATTTGACCATCCAGCAAGCCATTTTCCCAATGGATTTAGCATTATAAACCGCCAAAGCAGGGACACCAATAATTGAAACAGCTAGACTAAGGTATTCAGACTTGGAATATAAATGCAAAGATGAGTCACAATCCTCCTGTAACGTAGTTGTATCTCGGAGCACACGAGAGTTGGCATTTGGATGTGATGAGAACATAAGTAAACTGAGTCTAGTAATGGCACACGGGCCTCCGGAAATGTTCGCAGGGACATAGGGCCAGGAAGTATTACCACATGAGAAAAGCCATCCGGCAGGTAGCAATATTGCACGATAATGACTGGGAGTAACTACCAAACTATTGCAAGTCATATTGTTCTGTACTGAAGCACATGTGGTCGGTGTCCTCTGGAAACACAGAGTTCGTTCATGAGATGTGAGAACAGTGGCGCCTCTTAACTTGAGACGTAGACATTCAGAAATTGCATTAGGATTACATGTGAGGAAAAAGCATAGATCACCTTGTGTAATGTTATACGTAGTTATTTGGGATTGGATGGGAAGTTGCTCATTCGGCAGTTCAGTACATAGAGGACAATATGCATGGGTAGCAAAATCACCCAGAATAATATTCGGACGAGCCTTTGAAACGTTAAAGATGCTTATTAACGTCTCCAGCGAAGCAGGGACAGCAACTAGGCACGTCGCTAAGATATCGTGCACAGATCTCATCGGTGTCAAACAGAAGTGAGGGGCATCAGTTACTCTTTTCGCCAGCAGTGTCCAAAAGTTCGATGACGAGTCCCACGCATTGAAGGAACGCAACACTCTGGTTCCCAATTCATCCCGGGTTAATGGGATCCCTTCTCTCTCTCCGAAGTAGACCGAACGGTGTCCAGTACCGACACATCCTGCAGCAACAATCCAAAGAATGATCTGAAAAAGAACCAAACACAGGCATTAATCATTCTCGTAAATAACATTTATCAGCTGGGACAGCTTCCCAGCTATCTTTCCCTGGCCTCATAACCAAAATGGTATTATCCTGACCGGTGGCAATAACCTCTGCTTGTTCAGGGGGATTCTTAGGCGATTGCACCCAAATCTTGGCTCCAGGGTTATCCGTAGAGCCAAAGCCTTTCTGGCCTCGTACAGTTAGCAAAGTTGGGGCAGTGCCTTTCATTATTTCACCACTGAAAACAGGCATAATGAGTAATTGAGCCACTCGGTCGGTGCGGTGTATCAGCAAGTCATTCTCACTGCTATTTAGCAGAAGTACCTTAATCTCTCCCTGATAGTCGCTGTCAATTACCCCTCCAAGTACCTGGATGCCTTTTACAGCCAGCCCCGATCTAGGGGCGATCAATCCAAAATTCCCCGGTGGTATATGAATACCAACACCGGTAGCAATGATGACCCGATTTTTGCTTTCCAGAACGGTGTCATCCATAGCATGCAAATCTAAGCCTGCCGACCCTGGGGTCGCTCTGCATGGAGCCAGAGCTCCGGAAGTAATTTCCCAATACATCACAGTTTCATTAATTACATTAGGCATAGTCTCAACCTTTGGGGGGAACAAACGCATAAGTGGAGATTCAGCATTTAAAAAAGGACGATTATTCAGGATTAATAATGCTTGGGGTAAAAAGTCTCGCCAATTTTTATACTTGTCATCTGTTAATTTACGTAGCTGATCCTTTAACAGGCCATTCAATCTCTCCACCAGGCCCGAGGCCTGCGGGTAGTAAGGTATATGAAAGATCCACTCAATATTGTTTTCCACACAGAATTCCTGTACCAATCTTCCACGAAAATGGGATGCATTATCAGATTGAATTTGGAATGGCACACCATAATACATCATAATCAATTCTAATATTTTAATGGTATTCAATTGGGTGGCTTGCTTACATGGAAAAGCTACCAGCAAACCACTATATGTATCGACAATTGTGCAAACATATTGACAATTTCTGCTCATGGGAAGGGGTCCGATGTAATCAATCTGCCAGATTTGAGCGGGCAATTTCCCGCGATGTAAATGACCTCTAACAATTTGGGGTACTTTACGCTGTCTGATATGCTGACAGACGGGACAATGTAGAATAACATTTTTGATTAGGTCCAGGGGAATATAAATTCCTCTATCAGCAGCCCACCTGCTAGTGGCCTTCTCTCCAAAGTGTCCTGCCTTCTGGTGTGCCCATTTCGCCAATCCCGCAATATCAGGATCTTGTCTGTCCACCACTGCCTCAGCAATTTTAGATTTCTCATCTGCAATGTTATGAAAAAATTTGTCAAGAGAATCTATGGGGGTGTGAGCATCCACATGGAAGATGGTAACAGTACTCTGTGGGAGCATTTCCCAAATCTCTTGCCATAACTCTTTTCCCCATAACTCTTTGGAGTGTAACCTCCAATTATGGGAATGCCAGGTCGGTAACCAAACGGCCAGTCCATTGGCAGTGGACCAGGAGTCGGTGAAAATATGGCATACACCAGGTAACTCCTGTTTCAAAACTTGATAAACGGCATAGAGCTCTGCGAACTGACTACTCTTCCCTTCACCAGTTGTGCTCAACAGTTTTTGTGTGACCGGATTATAAGACACCGCCTTCCAGTGCCGTGTAGTTCCAATAAATTTTGCTGACCCATCTGTGAACCACACATGGTTCCTGTCCTCGACGGACAAATCATCAAAAGGTTTACCCCACTTGACAGGAGACTCCTGTTCTAAAGGTACAGAACACTCACTCTCAGTCTCAGTCGATGGTGCTTGCGCCACTTGCTCATGTAAAGACGCAACTCCTTTCGGACCCACACGTGCCCTGTCTTGTATGTACCATTTCCATTTAATCACACTCGCCTCCTGAGCATGCCCAATTCGATAAGTTTTTGGTGAACTCAAAACCCACTGCATAATAGGAATTTCAGGACGCAAGAATATGTCATGTCCCAATGTTAATTGCTCGGTATCCACCAAAGCCCAATAACAAGCAAGTAGCTGTTTCTCAAAGGGTGTATAACGCTCACCAGCATCAGGTAGCTTTTTGGTCCAAAACCCTAATGGTACTTTGCACCTGCCTTGCTTCTGCCACAGACTCCAGTTTGCATAAGGGCCTTGCACAGACACATTCAAATCCACATCACCATCACGTACAGGCCAAAGATCCATAGCATGTTGAATTGCCTCTTTCGCTAGACTAAATGCATCTTGTTGTTGCTTACCCCATTCAAATGCATTCTTTTTACGTGTAACACGGTACAACGGGGCCAATATTTGACTCAAATGAGGAATATGCTGGCGCCAAAAACCAAATAAACCAATGAAGCTCTGGGCTTCCTTCCTATTCCTCGGAACCGAAAAATCAAGAATCTTCTGTTTAACTTGAGGGATCACCTCGCGATGTCCCTCATGCCAATTAATACCTAAAAATTTTACAGCTTGGGACGGACCTTGTAATTTGTCCGGATTGATCTCCCAACCTTTCCCACGCAGACACTCAATGACTCTATCTAATTGTGTTTGAACATCCTCTTGTGTTTCGCCTTGGATCAAAACATCATCAATATAATGACATATCTGAATTTTGGGATGAACTGGTACCTCAGTCAAGTGTTCTGCCACCAGCCGGTGACAGATCGTAGGGCTATGCACATAGCCCTGAGGAAGACTTCTGAACGTCATCTGACGCCCGTTCCACGTAAAACTGAACTGTTCCTGACACTCAGGGGCAATTGGAATAGAAAAGAAAGCATTAGCAATATCGATGGACGCATACCATGTACCTGGATGTGTTTGGATTCTTTCAATCAGGGTGATAACATCCGGTACTGCAGCAGTCAAAGAGGGCGTGTGTTTGTTCAATTCTCGATAATCAACAGTCATGCGCCAAGAATTATCACTTTTACGCACCGGCCAAACAGGATTATTCCAAGCAGAAGTAACTGGAGTTATAACGCCTGCATCAACCAACTCCTGAATGGTGGTACTAATCTCTTCATGACCACCCGGAATACGATACTGCTTCTGACAAACCACTTTGGTCGCCTGGGGAACTTGTATGGGGGGCATCCTTAAACGACCAACCCGTATAGGTCTGGACGAGATATAATGCGTCGTTCCAAATTGGTAACACCCATCATCAAGATGCAATGTCATTCCCTTCAAAATATCAATTCCAATTATGAATTCTAGAAGTGGCACCACTAATACAGAATATTCCTTTCTAGGGATTCTACCTATTCTCATTTCAAGCAAAGTTTGAACTGCAGGGGTTTCCTTTCCTCCTAATCCGGTAATAGTGAAAGGCTGCCCTGTAAATTTCTTTGATTTTCCATGAATAAGAGTGGCCTCCGCTCCTGTATCAACTAATGCTCGGGCCCTTTGGATATTACGATGTCTCCAAAAAATATCAATATCTACATAGGGTCTATTATCTCTGTGAGCCCATCTGTGTACCGGAGCTTGACCTATTTCCTAGTCATTCTTACTGCATTCTGTGTACCAGGACAAATCGGGATAAAGACTCTCACGTTTCTTAGGTATCGGTACCTCCTGTTCATATCCATCTCTATTACGAAATGGATTCCTGTCCTCTACATTGCACTGCGAGTTTCGATCGGCCAAACTGTATCGATCCTCCCTCCGTCTCAATTCAGGGGATTGATCCCTATCATCTCTACGTCTGCTGTAAGCATGATCATTTCTCCCCCTTTCCTTTTCCCCCTCTCTCTCCCTGTCCCGCTCTCGACGAGGGGACAGATCACGTACAGGACGCCGATCATCACGACGATCAAAGCGCCCACGGCGATCATCATCACCGCTACCATCAGAACAACCACGATCACACTCAGTCGTCCGAACACGCCGGGCACCCTCCTTCCGGTCCAAGCCCCGTTTGCGAAACATTTCCCACAAACGAGCAGTAGTCTCACCATCAATGTCCTCCCGACGCACACCATCAGCCAAAAGACCAGTAAAGATATCACGTCTAGTAAATTTATATTCACCAGGAGTACGGGTGTCAGGCCGGGACTGACGTTCAGGTTTAAACCACTCACCCAACTCACCGAGTTGGCGTACCGACTCCAACACCGTAGATAGTACATTACCAGTCTGGTTAATCAACAAAGTCATGACCTGCTTGTAGGCAACAGGAGAAGAGCGAATGATACGATTCCGCACAGAAGAAGTCAACATCCCATCAAGCAATCTGTCAGCAGTGCCCAGAAAAATAGCCGTTTTCATCACTTCCTCCTTAAGACGTTGCGCAGCATCACGCAAGGTATACCACGGCTTGTCATTGACAGGCCAGTCAGATTCAGTAGGATACTTCAAATTACAACCCTCAGTCGCCAATTGGAGCAAAGAAATCTGACCACCACCATTATAGTTACGAAAATGATCCTGTACAGTAGAATCCAAACTCAAAGAACAAAACTTCAAACAATCGCCAGTGTCCAACATAATACCAGCAGCGCCTAGTTCATAAAGGCGCACCATCCATGTGAGCAAAGCCTCACCAGTCCGCTGCCGAAAGCGCTGCAAAATATCACTAATTTCTTGCTGGGTAAAATCTTCCAAACAATCCAAAGAAATACCCTGCGGAGCATTGGGAGACTGCTGCAACTTCCGACGAAAAACTGGGTGCGCAGAAACAACGGGACGAGCATCACAAGGAGCCCGAGCAGTACAAGTAGAGGGACAGTCAGTGTGAAAAGTATCAATCCCGCCCGAAGAACGAGCGCAATCACGGGGTGCACCATCAGAGGTGCGAGAAGTAGACTTACTTTCAGGACGGGAACGAGAAAGCTCATGCATAGCACATTCCTCACCCGAGGAACAAGACGTAGTCGAGTCCCAGATATTACCATCCCATTCATCAGGATTCCAATCCAGTCCAGCCTTCGCCACGGCCAGGCGCACCTTACGCGACGAAACCCGACCACGCCTGTTCTTGTACTTGTAACGAGCAATCCGCACAGCCGCCCTTTCAGCAACCGTTTGGTAAGTGTCAAGTTTGTCGGAAAGCAACTTGTTCTGACAACGCAATAAAGTATTAGAATTCTGAATCTCAACAAGGTGTGATTCCGCATCCTTAAAAGAGACCTGCAATTTCAGCAACCTCTCATGCAGAATCCGATACGCAGACAGAATAACCCAACCTCTGCGCCCCAAAGCGGGAACCTCCTCACCCTTCAATACAGGTGCCGTCTGCAAACAAGTAATCACGTCAGCCGGTTCCGCCGACTCCAAAGAAGAATTCCAATTTTCACTCAGACCAGTAGAGTCAGCCCACTCTCGGGCCAAGGCACCATAAGGCGTTGAATCCCATCCGGGAATATCAACGGACAATTTAAGAGTAGATTTCGATTTCCTAGAAAACATCGCGAAAAAGAAAGAAAAAGAAACGCAGAGAAAAGAAAGGAAGAGAGAAAGAAAGAGAAAAAAAAAGTATACACGCAAATATACAAAAAAGAAAATCACGCACACGCCGAAAGCAAACACAAGACAACCACAACGCACACAGGTTACGTAAACAGTTCGTGACGCCAAATGTTCTGCTTGGGTTTTCGGATCGGGTGGAACCCGCTTTACAGAGCCCTTCTGACCCAAAAACAGAACGTTACCCCCTCCCTAGGGTCTTTTTACACCCAAATAACCACATATATACGTACCACCTAAGGACAGGGAATTCCTATTATATATATATATCAAGACCTCACAGCCTCGCAATCTCAGCAACCACAGTCTCGCGGCCTTAGGCAGACCCAGAATCTCCTACCCATTCGGCAGCGACACACACACGATCTCGCGACCTCAGTCAGGTCCAGAATCTCCTACCCATTCGGCAGCGACACACACGATCTCGCGACCTCAGTCAGGTCCAGAATCTCCTACCCATTCGGCAGCGACACACAAAGTCTCGCGACCTGGGTCAGGTCCAGAATCTCCTACCCATTCGGTAGCAACACACAAAGTCTCGCGACCTGGGTCAGGTCCAGAATCTCCTACCCATTCGGCAGCGACACACACGATCTCGCGACCTCAGTCAGGTCCAGAATCTCCTACCCATTCGGCAGCGACACACAAAGTCTCGCGACCTGGGTCAGGTCCAGAATCTCCTACCCATTCGGCAGCGACACACACACGATCTCGCGGCCTCAGTCAGACCCAGAATCTCCTACCTACACGGCAGCCTTAGCACGAGCTCATCCTATTAGTACACGACAGGGGAATTGGGACTATATATCAGATCACACAAAGACTATTAGTTGAGCACAACCTGTTCTCTAGTTCGAGGGGCTTGTTTTCCCCCTCATCCAGTTACCACTTACCTGACCAGGATTAACCTCTGTTCATTTCTAAGGCAACTCTGACTAAAGAATAGGCTATCCTCCTATACAAAAGTACACAACACATGCTAACGTACAATAAGCTAAATACTTTATTTAAATGCCACATGCACATTTACGGAACACATCATACATATATAACCTGCAAGGAAAGTAAAAGATTAAGTTATACACTTCAAAGAAAAAGGGATCGACTTCACCTTGAGGGTACGTCGCCTGTACTCAATGGTCATCTAGGTTCCCTTCTCGTCTATGCCTCGGCTTAGCCTGGAAGTCACCCCTCTGCAGTTGTGGGTCTGCTCCCTTCTCCCTCTCCGAGTCACTGGAACCTCGTCCTTATCGGCTACTCTCTCCTCTTTGGATTCAAGTTCATCATCAGTCTTCCCTGGAATAAGTAATAGCTCTTCTGCTAACGGCCAGATGCCGCCTATGGTCTAGAAGCAAGTGCCCTTATCTCACTCAGACTTTCACTAATATAGAAGTGCATTCCCTCATGGAAATTTCCAGCTCGAAACCTGCCGCCCACCAAATTCCTGTACCTCCCCGTACCAAGGACACTTTCCCAGCCGGCCGGCCTGATGTAGTGTCTTCGGCATGAAGAAAAATACAATCCTTCGATAAGGGCCGGCCTGAACCGGTTCTCTCCGAGCGAATAACACCTCATAACTAAAACATCCCCCTCCCTCTGGAGAGGTCCCGGGCTGCCGGAGCAGAAAGAAAGATGGAGTCTCTCCCGTTTGAGGCCTACCAGGCCTGAATTCAACACAGCTCCATGAAACAACCTCACTATAGGGCAAATTATCCTCAAGGCTAACGAATCTATCCCCTAGGCTATGTGTGTAGGCCCTGAGCTAAGGGTAGGAGCACGGGATGGTGTCACAAATGTCTAATAGATAGGCCCTACTCACTACTCCAGTCCTTAGACTCGGATGGAAAGAGACTGAAGTCATATGGATTGCTCTGCAACACCGGAAGGCCGGGAAAATCGAGCAGTACAGCGACGCAGCCGCCATCTTGGATAGGGGAAGATTTTCAGGAAACCAACGAAGGAGAAATCACGCTAATAAATGGCCTGGTTCAAAAGGCAAAACAAAACAAAACGTAGCGCTTCCATCTTGGTATGTTATAGAGTATATTGTTTTCTTCTTTGTGGGATAGCCTTTGGTTGCAAATCTTGCTTGAAGGGGTTTGTTGTGGTTTAATGGACTGAGTTGGACAACACCATGATGATGACCACAGTGACATAATATCTTCGCAGTCAGTCAGTAGGATCGGAGATGATTGATGGAATAATTCAGGGTGTTTCATGAGTGGCATAAAAGGTAAACAAGTCAACAACAACCACAGCAGACCTACATGTCTGTGTAGTAGTGGAGTCGAGTCACGAGTGTAGTAGTGGTGGTATGACTGACAGCTGTGCATGCCATTGATTTAGTTACTTACTTTGGAAAATGCTATGTTGCTGTATATGTGACATGTGTGCTCTGTCTGGCTCAGTCAAAATCTAAGCTAAGTGGAGGTTGGGTGGGCGCCGTGGGCCTGCTCTGTCCTGTTGCTGTTGTAGGTTAATGCTGGAAACATACCACAGTGTAGACATGATTTAGCCATGCCGCTCTGAAAGTGTTTGCACTCCTCTGTAATTTATGCTTTTTTTTCTCCTTGATTTTTAAATATTTCTTTTGTTTTTCCATCTCATCTACACTTACAGGTCGGCCTTTACCCTGTGCTAAACAGAGAAAAACAACTCACACTCACCTACCAATCCACATCTGCCAGGCAGGCAGTGCCACCCAAGATTGACGGACACAGCATCCATGGAAGGAAGGACCAAGAGGAATGCCGAGAGACAACTCCCCAATTTGACCAGGATAACATACAGTAACACTTTAGAATCAACATTCATCATCTTTTAAATAATTTGATACATTTTTTTGTCTTCAACCTTTACGTCTGTGTGTTGTTGTTGTTTGCTCTCTGCTTATAATCGATCCCTACAGCTATTTTTTAATTTTCTTTTCTAGCTTTAAAAAGTAAGCCCGGTACAACAGAAGTAAAAATTTATGTAATTTAGGTCTCTCTGAGGGCAGACAGGCATGGCAAATTGCATATTAATAATATACTGTTGCCCTGTACTGTCTACTAGTCTAATTAGCAAGTACTACTATCATTAACTATCAAGTCATCATCATCATGCATGCATTTCCTTTTTCTCCCTTAACAGATTTATGGATATGATGGTCGTCTGTCAAGATTGTGTTTTGTCGTTTGTCCATGCGTAGTGTTTTTCTTTGTCAAACCTTTCCCCAAACTCCCCTTCCCAACCATTCATCAAACCCTAACCCTCTTCCCCCGGGCTGTGTGATTTATTTTGAGGTGTGACTAAATTATGTACACCAATAATTGGATCACATGCTTGCTGGGGCGGATGTGGTGAGAACAACACTAAGTCAATTTCAAGGCAGGGCGAGGATCTTCTTCTGATTGCCCACCCATGCTCAGTATATTTGCAAGTCATTTTTTTTTCCAGAGGAACCTAATCCATCATAATTAATTGCCGGCATCAATTAGATTCATCATCCTCCTACACAGCACTAAAGGATACGCTTGTGTCGCGTGACTCTACACAACTACAGTTTGTAACTTGTTGTACTAGGATATCCCTGCCACCATGATGTTTTATTTTACTTTAAGAATTGCTAATCAGCATTATTATTATTGTTTGTCAGTCTGCTGTACTGTACTTTGTTTTACTACTCGTCCCAGAGTCTCTCTCAGGCGACTGACTGGCTCATTTTCTTTTTTTGCAAATGCTACTGCCGGTGTCTACTATTACCTCCACAACCATGGCATCTTGGGGAACCAAACCATCATCGCCATGCAGCCATCGATGTGCCAAAGTTAAAAATCAATCACAGGGAAGAAAAGAAGTTTGGGGATGGTATAATTAATAATGGAAATTAATTAATTAATTCACACACCCCTTGAGTCCTCCTGTTGCAGAATGCATAGACTAGGAGGAGAGATTGACAGTACTAGTAGGACAAGTCACTCAGTAAGGGGTACCGCATCTATTTGTTTGTGTGTTACAAAATCAGCAGATTATTTTAATCAAACACTGGCTGCGGCCCTGCAGCAGCATGCAAACATTGTGACAAAACAGTAACCCCCCCCACAAAACATTAACATCGTATGTAAAGTTAAAGATTTACAAAAGAGGTCTGAGATATAATACAGCACTTATCCTTGTCTCGGGAACATTATCAATTCTATGGTCCGAAGATCAAGAAAACAAGACCCCTTTGCTTCCTAGACAAGTGAAAGAAACTTCCACAACGAACAATTACATAAAAGATTTGATCCGCACTCAATATAAAAAAAAGTCCATCCAATTGTTGTATTTTGTACATTCCTTTATTCTTGTATCGTTTGAGTTCTAATTTCTCTCTTCCTAGTAGCCAACACGTTTTGTCCTATTAAAGGACTTCTTCAGGGCTACAAACACAAACAATAACTAATATTCAAATCTTTTTAAAACAAGATTTATTACATAATTTAAATTCATATACATAATCAATATAACAATTCAGTATAATTTCATATTCAACACATCATAAGTGTACCACACCAGGCACATGACTCTTAACAACAGTAATAACCCATGTTCCATTGGGAGTCATAACATATTACAGTATGGGAAACTCATACAGTACTGTTGAACAGTTAATGTAAAGATTAAAATATAAACAATTTCATAAACACACGTTAAAAGCAGTACATTTGTAAACCATTTTAAAGAGACACATTCCGTATTTATGTTCATAGATCAAACAAGGGAATCCCTGTATATATATATATATATATGATATATCTGTGTATCTCATAGTGTAGGGAGATCTAATATAAACTATAAATATCTTTATGGTGCTTATTTTATATGGGCTACTTCGTTCCATGGCAAAGCACAAGGAGCATACTTAATGCTATGATTTCAACAATTAAGGAGTCAACACATTACTAAGAGGTCACATTTATAGATACCTCATCTATTGTCTTTCATGATGTTTTTTGATCTCTTCTTTCTTTCATCCCTTCTACCTTGTGTTATTCTTTTTAAAAGATATGTGTACAAAGTTAAAGGATATTATAGTCCTTGACACGATGATGTCATCATAGAAATAGTAAATAGTTTCGTCCCCAATTAGTGTTATATTTTCAATATTTTGTTCTATAGTTATGCAGCAATATGCCTATGTATTAGATGGAAGATATTCCCATCTCATAATATAATATTTCATTTCATAGGCCTTTGCCATATCTAATAAAACATAGTAATAGTTATAGAGAAAGCAAGATCCACCTTCAAGAAAATATACAGTCAGTCAGTCAATATACTTTATTCGATAAAATAATTTTTCATCATAAAAGTAGAAATACAATAATCATAGCCTATATAACATCATAATATAAAAAGGCAATAATACATCAGCCTTACTTAACTAACAAACATCATAATATTTCACAATGTAAAAGAAACGGTTAAAACTCCTCATGCTTACTCTGCCTTCCACAACATAACCACACCACCCCTGCCTTATTACTGTCAGAGACAACTAACATGCCCGTGGGATCTACCCTCCTAGAGGTACTCCAATCTACAAGGTGTATTAGGACTTCAGTCTTCTCATCCTTATCCTCCAAGCACTTCCTATGAATTTGGCAACACCACATACTAACGAGGGAGAGGATGTGTCAGTACATAGAACCCGCATGGCCATTATATGGCATCTAAGGCCCAAGCCCTTACATAAAGGTTTTAACCAACTTCTCCTAGGTACCTTATATGCTGGGCAAGCGAACATAAGATGCGCCACGGACTCTATAGGGGCTGCACAGCACGGACAGGCCTTTGATAATCCACTTTGAATATTCCACCCAAAGGTAAATGCATTTACAGGGAGAATCCCAAACCTGACTTTTAAGTATAGTAATCTATCCAGGGGTTTCTCGATAAAATCAAGGAATGGTTCAAATAGCCTAGTCCCTTTAAACTCAAGGAAACGCTCTGTGAGAGAGCCCCCTGAGTCTCTACACAAAGTCTCCTGCTGGACCCTCTCCCAGTACAACTTCTTAATAACGAGTTTAGGTGGCGGGGATTGGCTCTTCCAGAGGTCGCTTAGGCCTATGTAACCAATCAGCTGCCTCAAATTGCTCATCCACTTGATCCTATTGCCTTTATCAAGCAAAATAAGTTCATCCAAGGCAGCTGCATAGTTCTTGAGCTCACCAGTCCTTCTCAGTCGTACCCAAAAAAGTAAGGGGCGAAGGCGCACAATTTCTTTGAATGGGCGCCTGCCCATGTCTAACCGTAATGGTATTAATGGGGTAGAAACCGAGAGGGCGACCAGATCCCTCAAGAACTTGTTTTCTGCAATAATTAAATCTGGGATGTTCTCAAACCCCCAGAGTTCAGAACCATACAGGGCAGTGGGTAAAATTTGGCTTTCATAAATTGCGAGGGCAGGGGCTACAGGTTTACTCGCAGACGCTCTATGCTCTCGCATGACCGCCCCAGCAACTCTTTTAAAATTTAATTGCATTTTTGCCAGATGATTGTTCCAACTCATCCGGCTATTCACCCTAACACCCAGGTAGTCAAAGGAGTCCACCATCTCCAGGGTCTCGCCATTGAGGGTGAGATTATTCCTAAATTTTTTGGAAGGGGATAGGGCCATGAGTTTGGTTTTGGAGGTGTTAATTGTGAGTCCCCTATCGTTACAGAACTCACTAAAGCGATGTAGTAACTTTTGTAGACCTACTGGGGATTTCGAGATCAGGATGGTGTCGTCCGCAAAGAGAAGGGTTGGAGTTTTTTCCCCTGCCAGGGATGGTGCGTCCGTCGGCTCTTCCCTCAGATAGTCCACCACACCATTCACAAATAGGGAAAAAAGAGTCGGCGCCATAACACATCCCTGGCGAACTCCCCTTCTCACGGGCACCCTCTCGGTCAATTGACCTTGGGTACCCCATCTGATTCTCGCATAGTTCCGACCATGTAACTGTACTATAAGGTCCAGAAGAGGGCCCGGAAAACCCATCTTCTCCAAAATATCCCATAACCTAGCCCGAGGGACCAGGTCGAACGCCATTCTGAGATCTATGAAGGCCAGGTAAAGGCTACCATGATTGATTTTCACCGTTTTCCAATAGATCGCAAATAGGCGGAAAACCTGGTCCATCGTACCCACTTTTTTCCGGAAACCGGCCTGGAAATGGGAAAGAATCTGTTCTTCCTCCATCCATACACCCACTCGCAGGATGATGACCCTGCCAACCACTTTCTGGATCACGTCAATCAGACTAATCGGTCTGTAGTTGGCAGGGTCATCCCTGTCGCCCTTTTTGTAAACGGTAATCACCTCTGCACCCTTCCAAGAGTCTGGGACAGGATGTCCCTTGGAGATTAAATTCATTATTGATGCAATAAGAGTGGCCCAAGCTGTGGGTTCTTTCAGGAGAAGATCCCCCGGGATGCCATCTTGACCAGCAGCCTTCTTTGGAGTTAGGTGTCTTATGGCTAATACTACCTCCGAAGTCAGGAATGGCTCCTCAAGTGTCGATAAACAAGGGGCCCTGCCACCAGGGACATAAGAGGGAGTATTAATTGCATCCTGTCCGCCGTATATATGTAAGAAATGGGAATACCATTGTTGGCTAGTGATGTGATTTTCCAAATGGGGCCTATTAAGGTTTCTGGCCTTATTAATCAATTCCCAAAACGGCGAAGCATTTTTCAGTTTAGATGCATCTTTGAGGTCCTGCCAGAACTGTTCTTCCCACTCTTTTTTTGCCCGCTCTTGTTCCTTCGCATATTCCCTCCTAGCTAATCTAACTAGGGGTTGATTCCTTTTGCATAGAGCAACTGTTAGCTCCCGTCTTTTAGACCTACACTTTGCAGAGTACCAGGGGGTACTGGGTTTGAGGGATTTTGATTTAGAGCTCTGGGATAAAAAATATTTGCCAACTTCCTCAATGGCATTTTTATATATCATGGGAAAGGGCGACTCCTGAGCATCCCCAGTTCCTAAAGTTAATCCCCCCAACTCTCCAATCAGTTCATCAATGTGTACCTTTATCCTTGCCAATTTATCTGGGTGGGTACTAACCTTGTCCCATTTCAGTCTACGATTACCATCATATGGGACCACCTCTTTTGTTAACTTCAACGGGGCTGGATTCTTACCACCTTTTAAATTGCTCCAACCTAATGTCAAACATAGGGGGTTATGGTCACTATCCTGCGAAGGAACCACCTCCATGTCAACTAAGTCACACCACATGGTGACATCCATTAGGATATAATCTATTCTAGACGGGCCACTAAGTCTATTAAACGTCATGGCTCCGTCTCGATCAGAGGATGATCTGCCATTTAATGCTCTTAAATTAAAATCCACGGTAAGAGCATTAATCTGTAGTGCCTTTGCTGACCATTTTTTGATCGGGGGTAGTAACAATGTGGGGATAGACCAACTAGCGTCCTCCTCCTCTGTGCCCAGGGGATCATCCCCACTTAGGGGTTCGAATGTGCAATTAAAATCCCCCCCCACCAGTATTTTAGAGTTTGTGGGGCAATTAGTTAATGCCTGTTCTAACAACATAAAAGTACAAGACGATTTGTCTCCCGGAGTCCCTCTGGCATAGATATTAAATAGCTCAATCCTACTATCCTTCGTTTGACCATCAAATGAGAGGTGTTGTATGTCCCTACAACCCGGGTCATGTGTTGAAATGTTCCAATTTAAATCTATTCTTATCCATACATGAAGACCCCCAGCTGGTCTACCCTTGCCACAGCTATAAGCGGGTACCCAAAAGGTTGCATATCCATCTTTATATAAAGGTAATAAGCTCCAGGTTTCTTGGAACATACATATATCAAACTTTTCAATAAAGTTGTTCCATTCAGGAAGGGCCAACTTTCTCCCTAACCCGGCTATGTTCCAAGATATCAGACGAATAACCTCCTTACCGCTTCAGCGCCCGACATCGCCATCGCCATCCCAGAGGGCTACAAGATCACCCGGAGGGACCGCACCGCCAACCAGATAGGAGGAGGCATCGCCATCATCCACAGGAACACCATCCGCATCACGACCTACACCGACGACATCCTGACTACCGCCGAACACCTACACTTCCGGATCCACACCGACCCGAAGACCACCCTCAGAGGCACCCTGATCTACCGACCCCCGGGACCACGCACACAATTCAGCGAAGACATCGCCGACTTCGTCAGCCCGCATGCCCTCCCCTCCGCTGACTACATCCTCCTGGGGGACCTCAACTTCCACCTGGAGAACAACAACGACCACAACACCACCACCCTGCTCGACAACCTCGCCAACCTCGGACTCAAGCAACTGGTGACCGCCCCCACCCACCTCGCCGGACACACACTCGACGCCGTCTTCTCCTCCAGCAAAGACATCGCCTTCAGCCACGCCACAGGACTCCACTGGACGGACCACAGCTGCGTCCACTTCACCTTCAAAAGAACGACGACCCACCACCACCAGCAACCGGTCGCCCGCAGAAGCTGGAGCAAGATCACAGCCGACCAGCTCGCCGCTTCCCTGAGCCAGCACCCTCCCGCCAGCTCAGCGAACCCCAGCCAGGCCGCCGACAACCTCACGAAGTGGATCAGCAACTGCGCGGACGAACTCGCCCCACTGAGGACCCCGCCCAGCAGACCCGGCAGCAAGAAGGCCCCATGGTTCACCGACGAACTCAAGAGCTCCAAGAAGAACTGCCGAGCCCTCGAGAAAGCCTGGAGAAGGGAGCCAACCCCGGACAACATGACCACCCTCAAGCTTGCCACCCGGAAGCATCACCAACTGATCCGCGACACCAAGAAAACTGCATTCAAGGACCGGTTGGATAACAACGCACACAACAGCAAGGAACTCTTCAACATCGTGAAAGAGCTCTCCAACCCCAACGCCGGAAACAACGACACCACCCCATCGCAAGAACTCTGCAACTCCCTCGCCTCCTACTTCCACAACAAGATCGCGGACATACACAACAGCTTCAACACCCTACCGACGAACGCCACGTCCAACCCGACCGAACCACCGCCCCCCACCTCCACCCGCCGCGCCTGGACCCCGATCTGCACCAAAGAAACCGTCCGCATGATGAACTCCATCCACTCCGGATCTCCGACCGACCCCTGCCCTCACCACGTCTTCAACAAAGCCGACGCCGTCATCGCACCCCACCTGCGGGACATCATCAACACCTCCTTCACCACCGCCACCTTCCCTGAGAGCTGGAAGCATGCCGAACTCAGCGCTCTACTCAAGAAACCAACAGCGGACCCCACCGAACTCAAGAATTACCGCCCCATCTCGCTGCTCCCGTTCCCAGCCAAAGTCATCGAGAAGACCGTCAACAAGCAACTGGCCGCCTTCCTCGAGACGAACGGATCCCTCGACCCCTCACAGTCTGGCTTCCGAGCCAACCACAGCACCGAGACCGCCCTCATCGCTGCCACCGATGACATCCGAACCCTGATGGACAACGGAGAAACAGCGGCCCTCATCCTCCTAGACCTCTCCGCGGCCTTCGACACCGTCTGCCACCGCACCCTAGTGCAGCGCCTCCGCAACGTCGGAATCCAGGAGAAGGCACTGGAATGGATCATCTCCTTCCTCGACGGAAGAACACAGAGAGTCCGTCTACCACCGTACAAGTCAGAGGCCACCAAAGTCATCTGCGGCGTCCCTCAAGGATCCTCGCTGAGCCCAACCCTCTTCAACATCTACATGAGCCCCCTCGCGGCCATCGCACGCCAACACAACCTCAACATCATCTCCTACGCCGACGATACCCAGCTGATCCTCTCCCTGACCAACGACCCCGCCGCCGCCAGAGCCAACCTTCACGAAGGAATGAAAGAGGTAGCCGAGTGGATGTCGACCAGCCGCCTGAAGCTGAACTCGGACAAGACGGAAGTCCTCATCCTGGGATCCTCGCCCTCCGCCTGGGACGACTCCTGGTGGCCCCCCGCCCTGGGCACCGCACCCAAACCGACAGACCACGCACGCAACCTGGGCTTCATCCTGGACTCCTCCCTCTCCATGACCAAGCAAGTCAACGCCGTCTCCTCGTCATGCTTCAACACCCTGCGCATGCTACGGAAGATCTTCCGGTGGATCCCCACCGAGACCAGGAAGAATGTCACCCAGGCACTCGTCACCAGCCGACTGGACTACGGCAACGCCCTCTACGCCGGAACCACCGCCAAGCTCCAGAAGAGACTCCAACGGATCCAGAACGCCTCAGCCAGACTCATCCTCGACATCCCACGACACAGCCACATCTCCGGACACCTAAGAGACCTGCACTGGCTCCCGGTCAACAAGAGAATCACCTTCCGTCTCCTCACCCACGCACACAAAGCTCTTCACGACCAAGGCCCGAGCTACCTCAACAACCGCATCAACTTCTACGCTCCCAAACGACACCTCCGATCAGCCAGCCACGCCCTCGCCGCCGTCCCCCGCATCCGAAGAACGACAACAGGAGGAAGATCCTTCTCCTACCAGGCCGCCAAGACCTGGAACTCCCTCCCGACCGACCTGCGCCTGACCCAGGACCACCTCGCCTTCAGGAAGAAGCTCAAGACCTGGCTGTTCGGGCAGTAGCAGCACCCCCCCCCCCCCCCGGCGCCTTGAGACCCTCCGGGTGAGTAGAGCGCTCTATAAATGCCTATGATTGATTGATTGATTGAAGAATGACTTCCTTGTCACCAATCGATACCCGTGAGTTCATTTCATTAGAGGTTTCAGGGGGGTCTATAGGGGTTAAGAAATGGCTTCCATTACTAGAACGGTCCAAAGGAAATGGGTGAGTGATAGCATAAGACCTGGTTCCAACCACACTTTTAGGATCTAGGGGAGTGATGTCCCTGGAGGGAGATTCAATGACCTCATCTCGGAACACATTTATATTACCCTCTACCCTAGTAGTACTTAGACTACCCCAGTTACCCTTCCCGGTCTTTAAGCTTCAATCACAGTCGTCCATGCCCGAAAAAACATCAAACCTATTTGCTAGCTCCAGAGGTGTAAAAGATCTTACGTGCTCCAATCTCTGGTTGCTAATCCTAGTACCTCTAGGAGGAATCGTGGTCCATCCTTGAGGGTCAGGTAGCACTTTCCTACCATGTGATACTGTAGGAATAATTTGGTGAGCACTGGCCGTGTTCCTAGCATAGAATTGATGGAACACTAGGGACCTAGGATAAAAATAAGTCAAGGCTCGGGGACTAATTCGACTATTACTATTTCCCATGGGCCAGTTCAATATGAAATCAACCGCTCCTGGGTCTCTAAAATTAATCAGAACTATATCACCCTCAATATCTTTACATTTGCTACCAAGCCAAGGGAGACGTCTAACATGCAATATCTCTCCACTAAGGTTCTTAGTTATTGGTCTGTGTATGCTTAACCAGTGTATAGTTTTATTTTTCAACTGGTGATAGTCTTCGCTTTTATTGTCTGTCAATGTCGGAACCCCCGTCAGGACCACCACCAAGGGCACAGCTTCGGGAGGTAATTCTACCTGAGGACCGTGATTCCCTGAACCTCCGTTCCGACTAGCGCTTCCCCACTCCTGATGTTTAGTCCCCATCGCAGCAATGGTAATCCCCTCTAAAGTGTCAATGGTGGGTTTATTAGTTAAATGTTTCACAGTTGCTAAAGACCCTTCCCTATGATTGTCAGACACTAAGTGATTGGAAGCCTGCGGTATGTTGTTAATAACAGGGGGAATTTCATATGAGACATTAGTAGGGGGTAGCGGGGCCAAGGAAGTTAGCCTATTCACTTGGGTCTGATCCGCGACAATCATATTTCTCAGTGCGGATTCAACATCCTCCAACCTAAGCTCCAACCTTCTCAGACTGTCAGTAATAGGTGATATAAGAATCCTAAGCAAATCCCCCAATTTGGATTGAAAAGCGGTAGAAAGAACCACCGACTGAGGTGAATCATCGGGGACACTTCAGTCAAGGGGTTATTTGCTACTGTAGCAGAGCCTGTAGAAGGGGGAGAGAGGTCATTTTTGTCCTAATATCTGGCCCGATGTCTGGCCCCAAATCATTTACATTTGCAGCCTTAGTGTGTTGGCCAAAGACTGAATGGTTGATCCTAGGTTTAGTCAGGCCTGCCCCCTCCTTGCGTCTTATTTTCCTTGGGGGAGGGCCATGAGTTTTCCCCTTGACTAAATTCTTAGCCTTTTTCCCTATTGTTTTTACGCGGCGTAAAAGTTGTGTTTTGGGAGCCACAGAGCTATCTATACAATTTATGAGAAGAGAGTCGCTAATAACATGTACACTAGGAGCACAATCAGTTGGTGAACAATCACGTAATAAGAAGGGAACACTGTCTTGAGTGGAAGGGGCATCATGGGTACCACTACTACCATCGTCTCTCAGGAGAACTTGGGAACTAGAGATCTCGAGAGGCCTACGTTTCATATTCTCAACTGAGCGACGACGCTCAGTTCTGCGTTCAGCCAATACAGTACCCCTTTCTTCATCCATACTGATCCTCTTAAAGTAACTGTCTAAGGGACCATTTAGCACGCCTCCCGACTTCTCCCCTTGAACTTTGTTTTCATTCATGGCCATTTCAGTAGTAATATGTCGTGATACCTAAGTTGTTAATATCCAAGCCCTGCCCCGCCTCTTCCGGCCTCTGAGGGCCTAAGAGGGCCCACCCTTTGCCCAGGCTTTGCCCCGGGGTATGCCCCGCGCGCGTCCCGCTTGCGCGTGGATAGAGAATTCGCCTATAAGGTGGAGGGGGAGGGGCCGGGAAGAGGGAACAGCTGGTAACTTCGCCAAGCAGCCTGGTCCTCGCAGTCCCGGACCGTTAACAATCAAAGTTAAAATCACCTCCACTCTGCACAGCGTCCATGGAGATTTCCTCGGGTGAGCCCCGATGTCCGACTTCAATCCCAGGTGAGAGAGCAACAATGACAAGCCTACGAGCGGCTCCCGCGAAGCGGGGGCCGTGAGGCGTTATGTACCTGCGGGGGAGGGGCCGGGAAGAGGGAACAGCTGGTAACTTCGCCAAGCAGCCTGGTCCTCGCAGTCCCGGACCGTTAACAATCAAAGTTAAAATCACCCCCACTCTGCACAGCGTCCACGGAGATTTCCTCGGGTGAGCCCCGATGTCCGACTTCAATCCCAGGTGAGAGAGCAACAATGACAAGCCTACGAGCGGCTCCCGCGAAGCGGGGGCCGCGAGGCGTTATGTACCTGCGGGGGAGGGGCCGGGAAGAGGGAACAGCTGGTAACTTCGCCAAGCAGCCTGGTCCTCGCAGTCCCGGACCGTTAACAATCAAAGTTAAAATCACCCCCACTCTGCACAGCGTCCACGGAGATTTCCTCGGGTGAGCCCCGATGTCCGACTTCAATCCCAGGTGAGAGAGCAACAATGACAAGCCTACGAGCGGCACCCCATAAATCACAATATGTTCAATATAGATAATAAATGTAACGATTTTTGCAACAATTTTCAAATTTGCACATGATTAAATATGCACCAGTAACAGCAAAATCATTTAAGAACATAAGTTGACTTAACATAACAGGTCCAAAATATTCCAGGATTGTAATATCTCTATTTGATGACCATAGCATCATACCTGTATCGTCTTTCCGAATTCCATAACCGTGTAAGTTCAAATAGGGGTTTGTTTTTCATATAAAAAACTATCCTTCGATAACCTCAGGTCATAGTTGATTCAACAATCTAGTAAAAAAAATATATAAAAAAAGGTATAAGAAAAAATATGTGCAAACAAAAATATAAATAAGACACAACGTCTTATATTTTAAATCATATACCCTCTACTCTCAATTATCGTACTCTAACACTCAACACTGAACAGTATTTGATAAATGACATTCTATTGCTCATAATATTCATCATATACATGACCAAAATGTCGCTGTAATAAGCGCATTTGTCCCATTTTAAGTGATCTTAAATGCATGTTGTAGGACATTGACTCGTAAATATCGAAACAGACATCAATAATTATACATAGTAGATGACGATTGATAGAAAAGCAGCGTTCTAAAGCACGCAGTGTGTATTACATCCATAAGCATGGTGCCCACTATAGAAAGTATAGCTATCATCAATTTGTCGACAGTGAGCAAAAGTGATTGCCATCCTGAAAAAACGCCGTTCACATATCATTTCTTCATCTATTTTGCCCAAGTAAGCTACACATGGCTAATGACAGTCAAGAATATAAATGACTAACAACTAGCGTTCTAAAACACACAGCGAGTATTACGGCCGTAAACAAGAAGCCCGTTATGGCGGGCATAATTCTCCTTACTTTGTTCAACAATAAATAAGTGTTTCAAAACATCCATTGGCAAATACCAAAGCTATTATGAGTGTAATTCTCATCGGAGCAGGCACCGTTCGTTCTACATAATGGGAGACTGCGCATTTATTTTTATTTTTATCTACTATATCAAAACAAGCCCTCAAATCATTTATGTCTCGCTATTTACCATAAAATCCATCCCAAGCAGAGTGTCCCTCTGTCATCATATGGTACCAGCAAGCCGAGTTCAAAGAGTCGCAGGCTTTTAAGTCTTTGGCTCCCAGGCTAGCGCATGCACTAACAAGTACATATTGCGAATATGGATCCGCCATCTTAGACAAGGCTCTGACTTTAAGCTCTCAAGTTCACACCAACATTAATTCAAAACTCAGTACCATTATAAATTGTCCACACATTAGTAGGCTCGATATTCATTAGACAGACTTAAAGTTACAGACCGTTCATTACATAGTTGTTTATGTGATAATATTATCCAATGGACTGCCATCTTTAAATGGTTTCAGCACCACTATAAGCCTAATTCTACTTATCCATCTCATAATAAGGTCATCGTATTAGATAACCTTATGACAAAAACTAAACCCCGTCAAGTGGCAAAAAAGCCCACTATTTTTTTACCACAAACCAAAAAATGGACTATTCATATAGCGACGCGGGATGTTAAAGCCTAGTAAGTATTAGTTAGCTAGTGGTGGCGGCTTAAACTTCTGTATATCCGAAAAATTGAACTTTATGGATGCACATATTGATCTGTTTAAGTTTGTGCGGAAAGTGAAATTAAAACAATTCTTTCGAGAGAATCAGACCAGTCATATGAGTATGTCTAGTATTTCTGAGATATCTCCTCAGTCTTCGCTTTCTATAAAATATGTTAATGCCATCCATACATTGATGACTTTGAGGATGAAGATCTTTCTGATAACATGAGAACGACAGCAGATGATTTAAATATAGAAGAAGATCTTACTTTAGATAGTGGTCTGAATCGACATCTAAATTCATTCCACCATCACACAATAACACAGCTATAGAAAGATTTTATAGAAAGGTTACAGCTGATCTTCATCAATTGGAAGACAAGTATTTAAACAACAAATTGTATACACGTTCCCCTAATATCTCCGAAAAAGAGAGGGATTCATTGTCTGATCTCCGTAATGATGGTAATATCGTCATACGTGAGGCAGACCAAGGGGGAAACGTCATTATTTTAAACAAAGAGGACTATTTGGGTGAACTACTAAGACAATTGAACAATGAGGTGTGTTACGAGAAGTTGAGGGGCAATCCCATTCCTGAAATTGAAAATAGCATAAATGTACATCTAAGGCAATGGCATGAGACATGCCTTTTATCTGACAAGGAATACCAGTATTTAAAGGTGAATAATTCAAGGTTTCCATGTATTTATTCACTTCCAAAAATTCATAAAACACTAATAAATCCCCCTGGGAGACCAACAATCTCCGGAAATGGTGGCCCAACAGAATGCCTTGCGGAATATGTGGATGGGTTTCTCCAGCCCCATGTGAAAAATTTGCCATCTTATTTAAGGGACAGCCGTGATATCCTGGATAAACTGGAGGACTTTAATTGGGATAGAAGGAGTGCCCGTCACCTAGACCACACCCAAATGTTGATAGAAATGGCAGAATTGATTTTGACTAATAATGTATTTTTACACGATGGGGTGTGGTTACTCCAGAGACAAGGAACAGCGATGTGCTCAAGGTTTGCTCCATCTTATGCAAACCTATTCATGGGTTTGTATGAGGTGGTGCAGACCTTTGGAAGAGGAGCCCATAAGTGGCTAGATAAAATCATCTTTATGGTCGCTATATAGACGACATTTTGATGATTTGGAATGGAAGTGTTGAAAGTCTTAATGAATATCATGCCTATCTCAATAACAATAGATTTAATGTTAAGCTTACAATAGCTTATAGTGAGAGAGGGATTGATTTCCTTGATCTCAGTCTGTACATTAAATATGGAAAAATTGAAAGTAAGATCTTCAAGAAACCCACGGCATGTAACAGTGTGTTGCATGCCTTGAGTTTTGATCCCCAGAGCACCATCAATGCCGTACCATATGGTTAGATGGTACGAGCTTGGAGGAACTGTAGCGAAGAAGCTGAGTTCTTGCATATTGTTAATGATATCAAATTGAATTTCAAAGCTCGTGGCTATGAGAATATGTGTTTAGAGAAGGCAGAGAAAAGAGCAAAGAAACTAAACAGAAAACAAACACTAAATAGTAATGTTCCAAAAAATACCGATAAAAAGAAAGGCATGGAACCAAAGAATAATGTGCTGTTTATAACACAGTATAACCAACACAGCAATCACATTTATAATGTGTTAAAGAAAAACTGGTCTATGTTGAGCATGGATACAAATCTTTTTGATATTGTTCAATGCAAACCTAAGGTGGTCTATCGAAAAGGCTTCACTGTTAAACAGAAGCTTTGTCCTAGTTATGTAAAAACAACGGACATGGACAAAACACCAGTTACGTGGTTACCGAGTAAACCAAATGGTTTCTATGTGTGCGGCAATTGCTCAATATGCAGAATAGGCAAGAATAGAACTATCGAATTCATGTATAACACCAACAAGACATATAAAATCATGTCTTTCATTAATTGCAATACTACCCACTCAATTTACATCATAGGGTGTGCATGTGGTAAGATCTATGTTGGCAGCAGTATATGCTGTCTTAAAGTGGGAATACAGGAACACGTGCATGCAATAAAAAATATGGATGAGAGATATTCTATTGTTATGCACATAAAGAATGACCATCCAGAGAGTAAAGACACCTGGTTTCATGCCATAGAACATTTGGACGTAGGTGAGAGAGGAGGTAATAGAGAACTCTTCCTCCGTCAGAGAGAGGCTAAATGGATGTGTATTTTAAGAACAATGTATCAGGGTCTGAATGTTAATTCAGAAATGCATTACTTTTTATAAGATTCCATTCTCCTATCCCAAATATATGCCCTATCTTCTAATACACTCTGGAAGTGGGAGAAGCTCAATGAGATCACTTGAATTACATGTGAGGTTATGGTAATGGCTGAGTGTCTTTGTTACTGATTAAAGATTGGTTACCTTGTTACATTAACAGACTGTCAATATATAATATATGACTATCTTTTAACTAACAATACTGTTATGTCTAGATTCATTTTATTATAATGGAAAGAAGGGTGACCCTAGTGATAAATAATATTGATTGATTGAGACATCTGCACATGGTTTTTTATGTGCTATATAAGTTCCGAATGGTAACTGGCAATGTAAATGAGGAAATTAATATACCTGATGTTACCATAAGTTTGATTGTTCACGACTAAGTTAGTAATGCAAATACCATTCTATGAGGCTCATATATGATTAATATAGCACTGCTTAGATTATAAATAAATGCCTAGCGTGTACATTTGATTAACATCACATACAATGCAGTGGTGATACTACTCCAAGATGGCTGCCCGTTGGCGACTTGGTTTATTGAGATACTAATAAAAACGAGTAGTGTTTACTCTTGAGAGTGGCCATCCAAGATTTATGTGGTAGTGTTTAGATATTCAAAAAATGAGCTATTTCTAATGTAAGTGTGATCAAAGAAACGTTAGTTTAATGACGACATATAATATATGATGTTACAATGATAATTTAATTGTTAACAACTATGATACCAACGAGAATACTATCTTATGAGGCTCATATATGACCAATATAGAATTGTTTAGATTTTAACAATATAAGCAGTTTGTTTTTGAACATCATCGCAAAACATAGAGATGTCCATTACAGTAGCGGTGGCGTTATTTCAAGATGGCCGCCACTAGCTAACTAATACTTACTAGGCTTTAACATCCTGGCGTCACTATATGAATAGTCCTTTTTTTGGTTTGTGGTAAAAAAATAGTGGGCTTTTTTGCCACTTGACAGGGTTTAGTTTTTGTCATAAGATTACCTAATACGGTGACCTTATTATGAGATGAATAAGTAGAATTAGGCTTATAGTGGCACTGAAACCATTTAACGATGGCAGCCCATTGGATAATATTATCACATAACCAACTATGTAATGAACGGTCTGTAGCTTTAAGTCTGTCAAATGAATATCAAGCCTACTAATGTGTGGACAATTTATAATGGTACTGAGTTTTGAATTAATGTTGGTGTGAACTTGAGAGCTTAAAGTCAGAACCTTGTCTAAGATGGCGGATCCATATTCACAATATGTACTTGTTAGCGCATGCGCTAGCCTGGGAGTCAAAGACTTAAAAGACCGCGACTCTTTGAACTTCGGCTTGCTGGTGCCATATGATGACAGAGGGACAGTCTGCCTGGGATGGATTTTACGGTAAATAGCGAGACGTAAATGATTTGAGGGCTTGTTTTGATATAGTAGATAAAAAATATAAAAATAATGCGCAGTCTCCCATTATGTAGAATGAACGGTGCCTGCTCCAATGAGAATTACACTCATAATAGCTTTGGTATTTGCCAATGGATGTTTTGAAACACTTATTTATTGTTGAACAAAGTAAGGAGAATTATGCCCGCCATAACGGGCTTCTTGTTTATGGCCGTAATACTCGCTGTGTGTTTTAGAACGCTAGTTGTTAGTCATTTATATTCTTGACTGTCATTAGCCATGTGTAGCTTACTTGGGCAAAATAGATGAAGAAATGATATGTGGACGGCGTTTTTTCAGGATGGCAATCACTTTTGCTCACTGTCGACAAATTGATGATAGCTATACTTTCTATAGTGGGCACCATGCTTATGGATGTAATACACACTGCGTGCTTTAGAATGCTGCTTTTCTATCAATCGTCATCTACTATGTATAATTATTGATGTCTGTTTCGATATTTACGAGTCAATGTCCTACAACATGCATTTAAGATCACTTAAAATGGGACAAATGCGCATATTACAGCGACATTTTGGTCATGTATATGATGAATATTATGAGCTATAGAATGTCATTTATCAAATACTGTTCAGTGTTGAGTGTTAGAGCACGATAATTGAGAGGAGAGGGTATATGATTTAAAATATAAGACGTTGTGTCTTATTTATATTTTTGTTTGCACATATTTTTTCTTAAACCTTTTTTTATATATTTTTTTTACTAGATTGTTGAGTCAACTATGACATGAGGTTATCGAAGGATAGTTTTTTATATGAAAAACAAACCCCTATTTGAACTTACACGGTTATGGAATTCGGAAAGACGATACAGGTATGATGCTATGGTCATCAAATAGAGATATTACAATCCTGGAATATTTTGGACCTGTTATGTTAAGTCAACTTATGTTCTTAAATGATTTTGCTGTTACTGGTGCATATTTAATCATGTGCAAATTTGAAAATTGTTGCAAAAATTGTTACATTTATTATCTATATTGAACATATTGTGATTTATATTATAATGTACATAAAGCTTTGATTATGTATATTTTCTTGAAGGTGGATCTTGCTTTCTCTATAACTATTACTATGTTTTATTAGATATGGCAAAGGCCTATGAAATGAAATATTATATTATGAGATAGGAATATCTTCCATCTGATACATAGGCATATTGTTGCATAACTATAGAACAAAATAATTGAATATATAACACTAATTGGGGACAACACTATTTACTATTTCTATGATGTAAAGACAACATCGTGTCAAGGACTATAATATCCTTCATCTTTGTACACATATCTTTTAGAAAGAATAACACAAGGTAGAGGGGATGAAAGCAAGAAGAGATCAAAAAACAACATGAAAGACAACAGATGAGGTAACTATAAATGTGACCTCTTAGTAATGTGTTGACTCCTTAATTGTTGAAATCATAGCATTAAGTATGCTCCTTGTGCTTTGCCATGGAAGGAAGTAGCCCATATAAAATAAGCACCATAAAGATATTTATAGTTCATATTAGATCTCCCTATACTATGAGATACACAGATATATCTTATACATATACAGGGATTCCCTGGTTTGATCTATGGACATAAATACCAAATGGGTCCCTTTAAAATGGTTTACAAATGTACTGCTTTTAACGTGTGTTTATGAAATTGTTTATATTCTAATCTTTACATTAACTGTTTGACAGTACTCTATGAGTTTCCCATACTGTCATATGTTATGACTCCCAATAGAACATGAGTTATTACTGTTGTTAAGAATCATGTGCCTGGTGTGGTACACTTATTATGTGTTGAAAATGAAATTATACTGAATTGTTATATTGATTATGTATATGAATTTAAATTATGTAATAAGTCTTGTTTTAAAAAGATTTTAATATTAGTTATTGTTTGTGTTTGTAGCCCTGAAGAAGTCCTTTAATGGGACAAAACACGTTAGCTACTAGGAAGAGAGAAATTAGAACTCAAACGATATAAGAATATAGGAATATACAAAATACAACAATTGGATGGACTTTTTTTTTATATTGAGTGCGGATCAAATCTTTTATGTAATTGTTCGTTGTGGAAGTTTCTTTCACTTGTCTAGGAAGCAGAGGGGTCTTGTTTCCTTGATCTTCGCACCATAGAATTGATAATGTTCCTGAGACAAGGATAAGTGTTGTATTATATCTCAGACCTCTTTTGTAAATCTTTAACTTTACATACGATGTTAATGTTTTGTGGGGGGGTTACTGTTTTGTCACAATGTTTGCATGCTGCTGCAGGCCCGCAGCCAGTGTTTGATTCAAATAATATGCTGATTTTGTAACACACAAACAAATAGATGCGGTACCCCTTACTGAGTGACTTGTCCTACTAGTACTGTCAGTCTCTCCTCCTAGTCTATGCATTCTGCAGCAGGAGGACTCAAGGGGTGTGTGAATTAATTAATTAATTTCTATTATTAATTATACCACCCCCAAACTTCTTCTCTTCCCTGGGCTCTGAGTCGCTTTTCTACCAGGACCTTCACCCGCTCCTCTAGGTGCTCCTTTAGGCATGCCATTTGGAGGAGCATGCGGCACTTGAATGCTCTACAATTGCATCCACAGGGGGGCAGCAGTGTTTTATGAAGTAGTGCGGCAGCGGGTGGCTGCCTGACCACGGGCCGTACCACTGGAGGGGCCTGGGTCTGGCTGGGGCCCAGGGCATTGGAGGAGGCTGCAGCTGCTGCTGCCTCCTCCTCCTCCTCCTCTGCCAGAACCACCAGCCGCCGGTATTTGGTTTAGATGGCCTCCAGATTCTGGTGCCGGGCCATGGCTGCCAACTCCTTCCTGTCCGGTTTCGATTTTCCTTTGGAAGGAATAGCTATATCAAGAAGAAAAACAAGACTATTGGAACAATATACTCTCAGCAAAACAGTGAGACAAATTGATTCTACACATAGTTTTACAGTAGCACTAGCAAGCACAGTACATACCATTTGTGCTATGTATCTATCCTCCCACTTCCTCAGCCTCTAACATTTGTGGTAGTTTCAGGCATTATACTAGCACTATGGACTCTAGTACACAGTACACCAGTCTTCTTCTTCTCTCTTGTTTAGCGAAATTACGTAAGTGTGTATTCTGAAAATACAACTTCTATTTCATCGGCTTTGCTACTCTGGCTTGGTTTCTTTTACATTCTCTTCAAACTAAGACTCTTCATCCGGTGACAATCTCCACCTATGCTATCTATGATGAATACCATCCAGGCATCCATCCATTCAAAGTAAACATGTCTATCATTCTTCTTAATCTCTCAACAAACCTTAGTTTGCTCCACCAACAACAAACATGTATTCTTTTTTTTTAAACCACCACCCATACGTCAGAGGCGTAGCTAGAGCTTGTGGCGCCCGGGGCTATCCCTCAGATTGCCACCCCTGGGGAGGGGGGGGGGGTTGCTGGGGAAATAGGATGGCGAGCACTTGAAAGAGGTCTGAGAGACACGTAGTATCGCCGCTAATAGATACCTCGATCATGCAAGTTACATGCACATACATGACACGGTCCAAGGCTACACATTTGAATGCACCGGTGACTGGCAGTGACTGGCAGTACTAAAGAGAACACACAGACTCCATGATCTATCTGGGGACTCAGAAAAACCGCATGTGACATCCATCAGAGAGCTGCGTGACCAATTACCTGGTAATCACCTCAGCACAATGCAAACATGCACATATATGACACTGTTCAGGGATCCATCATCTACAGCCAACATTAAATGACCATTCATCATGGTCCCCCCATTAAAGCAGTGCACTTTGTGATCTGCATGGTACATGTTCTTTGCAGCAGGCACATTAACCCTCTGTGCAACCTTTCCAGGAGTCAACCCTTCCACTAGACAAAACTCCGATCTCTCTCTAGGAAGAACATTAATCACCGAAGTTATCATGACATTTTTATTGTTTCAGAAAATTGCTGGAGGCCAGGAAGGAGGCAGCAAGTTTTTTTTAAACCATAATATACTTGCAAACACTACGCACCCACCCAAAATAGGTACCCAGTGCGGTCACACCGTTTGCATCGCCCTAACCTGCTCAAGGTTCATGTGACCTCAGTGACAGAGTCACAGCGACTGGATCACTGTTGCTCTAGGGTGTGCTGCTTCGCAGGCCTGCCCGCAAGACTGGAGATGAACTTCAGTATGGATTGTGGTGGACAGGCCTTCACGGTTAACCCACAATTGACACTACTAGGGTACACCAGCTTGTGCTAAGACATCAAGCCTTCTAAGGTATAGTAGGGCCTTCTAAGGTCTAGCATGGGAATGTGCTCCCTCAGTAGAGTGGTCTAGTGGACTGGTCATGAAGGCTGAACCCGGATCCCCAGTTCCAAATTCGACAGTTCTGGCCATAGTGCCACATCCTCTCCCCCACTGAACACCATACTGCCCCATTGAGAGGAACTAGCACTGCCTTCAACTACAACCTAATTGTGCCCACTATAAACACTTGGATGTGGCTCAATTCAAATTATGTACTTGATAAAGTAATATATTGCCTAAAAAAAAAAGTAAAAGCAAACACTCATAGGGAATGCAAGATTAAGTAAAGCATGTGAAATGTAAGCAGAAACAACATGGTTACCTTAACCCCTTCGCTGCGGGGGTAATTCCACCATGGGGGCGCGGTGCCGCGGTGCTCGTGACGAGCCCAGCTCGCCATGAGGCACAGTGGAGCTGTGCTCATGACGAGCTGAGCTGTTCAAAGAAAGACGAGAAAACAAAAGTAGCGCTTCACTAGCAAACTCTGTAAAGTGAGGCTGATATATTTGGAAGTAAATAAAACCAATCTGGCCACTTTGCAACCACTCTGTCTTGCTTTATTTAGTTATGTATTTATTTTTCATATTTAAAACCTTCTATTTCTCTCCATCCCGCTGCACTTTGGAATAGAAAAATGTCAGAAAAAGGGCTTTTCTCACAAGAGTGTTTTTCTTTTTTGGATCCATTTCACAGGACAGCAACTAAATGAAAGAAGGTAAGAGAGGTTGTGAACCGTTTCTTCAAGTCACGGTTTTCAGTAAGTGAGGAGCAAGACAGAACGAGAGGGAATAATAGGAAGAGGGGGGGGCAGCTACCAGCACAAAAAAAGAAGAGGATATTGCCCGAGTTCTATTCCTTCACTGCCCGTCCCCGAACATACACGAAAGCAAGCCAAGCCTTATCTAAATGCCTTTCTCCTCCCCAAAATAGTGCCGCCTGGGGCGGACTGCCCCCACCGCCCCCCCCCTAGCTACGCCACTGCCATACGTCCTTCCTTCCTTGCTTGCCTTGGCTTTGAATTTGACCTATGAAATACCCAGGAGGATTGTTGTTATCCACCCATACAGTTTCATCTACCCAGGCATGCATATTTTCTTTCACCTTCCACCCATCCTTCAACCACCCATGCCTCTGATTCCTATCAGCCACCTATGCATGCATCCCGCATATCCTTCTCTGCCAGTCATAAATATTACATCTCGCCAGTCCTTCTTCCTTCCACCCTTCTTTCCCTTTTCGTTTAACCTATCCATCAAGGTCATCTGATCTGACTCATAGGGCCTTATGTAGGTGGGCTGGCATTTACCACTTCATAAATACCGAATCATACCGATTCGGTATTTATGAAGTGGTAAATGCTATGTCGGTAATTGGTCGGTAAATATTACCGAATCGGAAAAATTCGGTAATTACCGAATCGGTATTTACCGATTCGGTAATGAGGCATACCTTCCCATTGATGGGAAGGTATGCCTCATTACCGAATAGGTAAATACCGATTCGGTAATGGGGGAGCACATGCAAGGGTGACAGGGTGTCACATTGACACCCTGTTGCACCCCTGATTCGGCCATATGTGCACATGTGGCACACATACATGCCCTGAGGGCATGTGTGTCTGCCACATTGCACACATCTACGGGCAAAATATTGCATTTACACACATATTCGTCATTTACCACCAACTATTAGTTGGTGGTAAATAACGAATCCCCACACACACCACACAGTCCCCCTACATCTCATTTCTGTATTCGGAATTTACCGAATCGGTAATTTTACCGATTCGGTAAATTCCGAATACAGAAATTCTCCCCCTACATCTCAAAAGCCAAAATACCGGTCGGTAACGGTATAATTACCGAAAATCGGCCGTTACAGACCGGTATTTGGCTACCTATATGAGGCCCTTAGTCTTTTCCATAAAACTTTCACAGCTGAGTTGAAGTCAGATAGAAGAGACCATTAGTTACTCGCCTCCCGCCACTAATGCTATTGCTAATGCTAAGTAAAGGGTGTCTTCTTCAACCGTTGTTCACAACAAGTTAGTCTCTCTCAACACTATAGTGTACACCCTTGCAGCGAGTGTAATGTCAATAGGTAAGGAATATAACTTACCACCTCCCGCCACTGCTGCTGGCTCCCCCCATGCAGCTGCCGCATCTTCTGCTCCCTCCTTACTGGCCGCGTCGCCTTCGCCACTGGCCCTGGCACTGGTGGTCGGTACACCTAGAAAAAACATTACACATTTTTTAGATGCCATATACACCTCCTCCTATTTATTCTTTTTCTCTAGCAAGATTGAAAAAAAGTTAATACATACATATACAACATACATCACTAGTACAAATCGGGTACTAGAGTAGAGTAGACTAATAGTAGTATGTTCTATCCTATCAAAAATAGTAAAATATCTGGTTGGGCATTTTGTTGGTGGGAATTGTCAAAATGCCTCAAGAATAAGAAGACTAGAAGAGGACCAACGCAAAGTACTGGACTCAGTGTCTACAGCTATTGGTGAATCTGAGTTTTAAAACCTTCTAAATAAAGAGTGTCCAACTGGGCAAGCTTAGCTACAGACAGGTTAATAGTAGTAGTACAGAGAGTCATAGCAGAGGCAGTTAGAGGCAGGGATTACAAGAATTTAGAAACAGATAATCTAGATCGAAGAAGAATTGGTAAAAAATTGAATTAGGAAACGGAAATAATAGTTTGGAAAAAATAAGGTGCAGTAAAAGTTAGGGAAGTATAATTATTAATATTAACAACAGGAGGACTTACTGGGGCCAGCAGCAGAGTTCTCAATAGAGGATCAGTCCTGGCGGGCATCTTCTGCAGCTGATCCCGCCGACTCCAAAGACCCCGTCTTCTTGCCCCTGGCTGCTGATCATGTAAGATATAAGAAAGAAAGAGACAGACATTGATGATTGGAGAGAATCAAATAAAATATTTTAAAACATGCTCCAAAAAACATTTATGGAAACAACAATTGCAATAAAATTGACCTATCTAATCTGGTCGACTACTAGTATCGTGGGATTCGCGGACCGTCTAGTTATTATTTATGAACACTAATCCAGTGTTCCATTCTGATTCCAGAATACTAACTAAGCCTAAGTACCACCTGACCTAGCCCACCTATTCCAGACGGCCAATTGTTCACTAAGTCTGCATATCCATTTATTTCAGTTCTCAAAAATGCATAGATGGAGGATACATGCATAAATTTTTGCATACACCAAATTGTTGGTTGGATGCTGCTGATGTGCTGCTAGTGCTAAGCCTATAAGCACTCACTAAACAAACTACAAAAGGTTCTACTAAGGACTAGCATAAGCAACACTCAGCAGTACGTGACATAACAGAGGATGCGTCACGCAGACCGCAAAAAAATTACCAACTAATACTAATAAGTAACTAAACCTATCAATCCACGACTACCTCTTAGTGACAGGAGGACAAAGGAAGGACTGGAGTCTCTCTCTATCATTACCTAACTTAAGTTCTCTAAAGTAAACTCTTACATAATCAGCCCAAGCGAGCGCAAAGTTGCAAACAAGTAAGATTAGTAGCGCCGAGCACCTGTGGCATATCAATCACAGAAGATTTTTAAACGTAATTTACCTGCAATAAGCAGCAGCATTCTTGCTATTCAGAAAAAAAAATATTCGCAATATATAACACAGAGCAGAAAAACACAAAGTAGTAATATTAAATAGCTACTCACCAAGCCCCGGGACTTCAACTCCTAGCAGGTCCAGTAGGCCCTGCTCCCGGTCCAG
The DNA here is from genome assembly GCF_964204655.1 of Triturus cristatus. Classification (NCBI taxonomy): domain Eukaryota; kingdom Metazoa; phylum Chordata; class Amphibia; order Caudata; family Salamandridae; genus Triturus; species Triturus cristatus. The sequence goes on from NC_140594.1 coordinate 338,294,553, forward strand.
GATATCGGACCACCGGTGCGTAAGCTGGTTATGGGTGTGCCGGACCCCAGAGCAGCAAAACACTGCCCGGCGCACACTCCCCCACCTCTGGTGACACTCCCGGAGCCCGTACTCGGACCCAGGCCTGCCGTCTGCTGCCAGGGTTAAGGGGAGGTGGCGCTGCACAAACAAAACAAGTGCTGCTACCTCCGCCTCTCCAAATAAGGCCGGTGCCTGCACCCCTTTTGGGCGCTGCCTTCAGCAAGGAAGGTGGTCGCTGCTCTGGCTGCGGCTACGAGCCTTGCCCTTTTCCATGGTTCTGGTACTCGGGAGGGGGCGGAAAAGAAAAGGTAGGAATTAAAAAAGTAAGTTAAAGAAATTAAAAAAGCAAGTAATAGAAAAAGAGTGAAAAAGTAGTGAAAAACATAAAAAGTAGAAAAAAACTCAAAATAGAAAATCAGGAAAATAGAGAGATAGATAATAAATAAGAAAAGATAAAAAAAAGTTTCCAGAAACAGAGGATTGAAAAGATAGAGGGAGGATAGAAAAGCAGGCCCAGAACCAAAGCAAAAAAGTGAAAAACAAGATGGCCACGCCCATTGCGACCACATGGGTAAGGTCTAGCGATATTTCCCCCATGAGCACGCAAAAAGCATCGTGAACACGCAATACGTGTTCCCGAACATGAAATACTCATCGCGAACGGGCGGGACAAGTGAAAAACAAGATGGCCGTGCCCATTGGCGACCGCATGTGCAAGTTTGCGAGATGTTTTCCCTCAAGCACGCAAACAGCGTCCCGAACACGCAATACACATTCCCGAACAGGAAAAACGAATCGTGAACGGCAACAAGCAACTCTGCGTGCTCGCGAAATTCCACGTACCTCGCTGAGTTTTTTTACCACTTCGCGGAATTCCACGCATCGCGACTACGCGAACTCCACCCAGGCTTAATTTTTTTCTTGAGGATGAAATCCCTAAGCGAGTCAATACAACAACATAGTCATTGCAGGGTTGTGGCTCACCATTAACCCTGGGCGTAGTTCGCAATGTAGCGCTACGCATAGCTACACGAAGTGCACTTCGAGAGATACGCGTAGCACTACGCGAACTGCGTAGGTCGCTGTTCGCGATGATTGCACAGTGCCGGATGCTTGTCCGCACTGTGCAATCATTGAAAACGGCATCTTGCACAGTGCGAGCTGTTGTTTTTTGGCGCTCGAGTAGATTTTTACTCGAGCGGCAGCTTTCTCAAAGCGGACTGGTAGTTTCTTATCGCGAGCATCCGCGACCACTCGCAATGAGAAACCTGACCTCCCCCGCGTTGAGAATCTCGCCGGGAGGTTTATTTTCCACGCTCGCGATCGGCAACTTGATGTTGCTGATCACGAACGAGGAAAAAGTCTTGCCGGGATGTCATTTTGCTCGCTCGCGATTGCCAACTTGACTTCGAGGACCGCGAGCGACCACAAAATGCCAACTATGCGATTTTGCACTGAGCTATGTGCAATATGCGTAGCGCAAAGTAGCACAAACTACATAAACTTCACGAGCGTAGCGTAGTTGTATGCCCAGGGTTACTAACCATAGGCTGTCTGTGTATCATCTTATTTAAGAGGTAGAGCATGAAGTACAGTGTTCAAATACCTATGTTCTTGAAAAGCAAAATTGCTATGTAACCTATTCATGAAGGATTACATGCAAGCGGGGTTGGAACCCTCATCTTTGGTCAGCTCATGATAGTAATGCAATAGCAAAATCAGCAAAGGAATCCTCAGGGAGCCTGGCAACACGATGTTTTGTAAAAGAAAGAATAGTGATTAAACAGATTTCAATTTAGTGCCTTATTTTTTGGGGGACATTTTTAACAATAAAAAAATGCGGGCAAAACTCACCCATGTGGCCGGACATAGACTGTCAGAACAACCGGTAATGTTGAAAAAGAAACGGAACATGGAGATGAGGGTAAACGCTAAAGGAAGTCTTTACGGAGGCTGCTTGAACCTGCCCGGCATCTTTTACTCACTGTGGCCGGAGTGCGCACTGGCCGGAATGGATCCCAAGATGGTAGCATGATGCTGATCACACAGCTTATTTGTAATCTGGTGTGCACATTCCGTGCACGTGATCAGAGGGTCGGGACCCCTGTATCTGCTTCGATAGTGTATTGGCGTAATTCATTTACAGTGCAATGATAATCGCATAAGCATTCTCAATAATGTGGGTGATTTAAGAGAGTGAAAACCAAAGAAACTAAAAACCATTTCTTACAGAAATACTGCTACTCTTGCAAATCTGGTCATTGTGAGAGAAGTTGTAATACAGGTATATGTAAAGAAAATGTCCAAAGGGCTAAAAGTTATAGCTTGAAAAGGGCAGATCTAACTAGTCCATCACATTACTTACAACATGTGTACCCTATATTGGTCATGACATATGATATAAACAGTAATCAAAGTTAAACCATCATTCAGTCTTCATGGTTTAGTACTATGTTTAACTGATGGTGACATGCATGTCATGAATTGAAGAGGGGTATGCAGTTACTAAAGGCATGAGGATACACAAGTTCAGAAGTATGCTAGATTCTATGTGCAGGATCGCAAGAAATGTCCTGTGATTCAAGATGAGAGGGGGGAAAGACCCTTTTCGGAATAGAGCCCTTACACACCCAGCAAGCTAGGTGTCATGCTTCATCATATGGGCCTGCTCCTCATCGGGTCGGCGCTGCAATGCCCGACGGGCTCCCCTAAATGGGGCTCTTTATCGGAGATCTTTTGCTCCTGCCGTTTGGTGCAGTGGTAGTGAGGGGCCTAGTTGTGTAGATGTGGTGTGAGTGAGTTAAAACAGGTCAGTTAATCCTCAAACTGTTTTTATTCTGGGAGGGAAACTGCCTGCTTAAAAACGTGTGGAGTGGCGTAAACCTAGGAGCTATGTGCCTAGATATCTACGTCCAACTCTCAGTAGGTCAACGTGTTTCTTGCCTTTGTTGTCTAGAGGATCATAGGCAATTCTTCAGGACCAAATTAAAGAAAGACAATCTACACAGTGAGAGGGGAAACCTACCTCCCACAGCATAGTATAGTGGGCAATGTCCCACCGGTGTCGTGGAACCTAAGGGCCTAATCAGTTAAGCCTCATCAGTCTCCTGCGTGATAAAAAGGACACCAGCAGTTAGTGTCCAGCACTCGTATGTGCGCATATAGGCTCACCTACCCTCGCCGTCGGAAGAGTTGGACTAGTGCTGTCACCTCCACTTCACTGAAGATCACCTTGGCCTGCACATCTTGGCGGTGGAGCCACCTGCTAGGTAGGCAACCCTACTCTGCCATGGCACTGAGTGGGGTAAGGAAAGATTAGAAAAGAAACAGGAAAATGAAGGAATGAGGAAATATGGAAGTAAGGATGTAAGGGGGAAAATAAACAAAATACAAAAAGCACGAAATAAAAAACAAAACACAAAATACCCTTACACAAAAACACACATTAAGTAAAAATGAGGGATAGATTATTTAGGAGGGCAAAGCATTACAAGATGACAGAGGGATTGAAAATTAGGCCCAGCACCATAAACAGAGTAGAAAACAAGATGGCTATATCCATGTGAACCACATGGTGCTGTTCATGCCAGATTTGGAATGTGAGGACATACTCCTTGTTGAGTTTCGCAATGAGATCAGGCAAGCTGGCAAACTTGGCCCACTCACGGAACTCCGCATAGCAGGGCAGAGTAATTTAGCCACTCACAGAGTTCTGTTTATGGCAACTCCACCCGTGCCTAGTTTCTTCCTCATTGGGGAACAACTGGTAGACTGAAGAATACTGCTTCCAAAGCCACATATTTTATCCAGATCTAGGGGAAGTGCCAAGCCCACATCATGCAATGTTTAATGCCTGCTACAAGAAGGTAGTGAATTTTGCAGGATATTTTTTTCTTAGTCTTACGTGTGTTGAATGTACAGGGTGGCAAGAAGGCAGACTTAGTATTACTTCAGCTTTGGGGAGTTTTTTCTGCTCCCCCCTTGCTGAAATTTGACGACAAGTAGGATCAGGCACAGTAGGTGCCAAATCCACACAAGTCTCCGGGTCCGAATTATCGGGTGCAGAGTTTCAGATCCCAGAAATTCAAGGACACAAGACACTATAAAGTTTGCAGTTGCACCGGCAACTTATAATGACATCTATAATGGTAATGCTTGTGATATGTCACACTGTTATTTAAATTTCGTTCTAGCATATAAATATTGCCTATCGTGCTAGGTACGCCTGATAGGCAAATTCATTATTTTACAGTACTAATTACATTTTCAAGCTAAAAAAAAAACAACACTGACAATATATATTTTTTAGCTTTGACCTAGCTGCTATAAATAAGCACATAAGAATGTATGTTGACTTCTGAACTGTATGTACATTAGACAGTGGTGTAAGCGCTTCTGATAAGATTATTTTATGAGGTTTGTCATGAATAGGAGTGTTAGACAAAGTCAGGTACATTCTGTAATGTTTGCATCAAAGCTAGTATGTGTAAAGTGAAATTATAGATAAGAGTCCTCATGCCGCAAGAGGGTGGCTGCAGTGTTTGACACTGCTCAATGACCATTCTCACTCTTTGCTGTTTGAGGCATTCTCAAATCATTCACAGCGCAGAGAAAATTGTTACAAAATGTTACAAACCACTCATCTCATTATTGTTCAGTGGGCAGGACTCTCCTTGATACTGATAATTAAAATGATTGAATGCTGGGAGTCATGCCTTCCTGGCAATACAGACCTCCATCCCGACATTTTTATTTGCAATTTACCTGCATTGGCCGAGCCACAAACAGTGACCCAGTGTGAATTTTACATTGGCCTGCAGTGGTCTGTAGGGCAAATGTACTCTCTCCTGGTGTCCCCACCATGCGCCAGGACAGCATAAACTGTCAAATATTACATCTGATGCTCTGTGACTGGATACAGTCTGCCCTCGCCAGGCACTAACCATTCCATGGCCACTTAGCATTTTGCCACTTGCTCTTTTTTTGCAAATACTTTTGTGTACATTCCCTGAGATGTTACTCTGCCTAGACTATGGCTAGGATGTGAATGCTTTACTTAGCTTCTTGACAACGAACATAAAAAGGCTATTATTGTAACAAATTATCCGAATCGGTATCTGGACCATAATTACTGTAGAAATCGAAAGTGGGAGGATACACATTGATTGGGTTCAGAATATAGAGACATCCACCTCTCCACCGTCTCTTCATCATATCCAATGAGAGAGTACGTAGCTTGCAGGTCATACAGGTTCATATCTGCTTCATTAAGAAGGTCAATTGAAAAGAAAGCATTGGAGCCATAAACAGAAGGAAATACCTCCCCAAGGTCCAGGAGGTTGCTTCCATGCCTGACAAATGAGATTTGGCAAGCAAACAAACAAGCTCTTAGTATTCAGTGGTTATTAGCATCTCCCATTAAAACGCCCTTGATGCCTGACCATCGTCTAGTTACAGGAAATTGGAGGGGCATTACATTGCTAGCACTCTCAATGTAAGAAAATGCTTGTGGTCTTCAATAATTAATTCTTTCTGTCCATAAGAAAGAAACATACACATGTAAAAAAAACTAAGTGTGCATTAGGTGGCTGTGCACATGACCTATTTAGGCTTCAAAGATGTTGATAAATGATTTTCTAATGGTGAAGGTTCTGATGAAGAAGTGAAAAAGTTGTGTTACTGCATCTTGTACTGAGTGCTAACTGCTCAGGGGAATCACATTAATTCCTCAAATGGCTGTGTTACAAACTCAGAGAAATAAAGCTGATAGATATTGTTTAAAATAGCAATGCTTGTTGGAACAGCCATTAATAAACTATTTAAGCTACTGTTGATGAATGAAGAAAACCTTCATTCATCAATAGTAGCTTAAATAGCTACTTAAATAAGAATGCTGAGGGCATTACTTTGATTCTAGAGTCCTAACAGTGAGAAACCCCCCATCAGCCTCCTCCCACCAAGGCGGTCTTTGCTTTTGGTGGATGGGTCACTCCGTCACAAATGTAACCGATATCCCGTTGCCTTATTACATGTGTAATATATTAAATGGCACTTGTTATATGGCAGATGGGATATCTGTCACACTTGTTACAGAACATTTCTACAAATCATTCCCTATATTCTTAGATGTGCATACATTTTGTAAAATAAAGCCAGATTGGGAAAGGTCTTACAGGAAGCACACAACAAGGTGAGTTTACTTCTTTGCCTTAGGTCCGTATTTATGGGGATTTGGCATAGGGCAGCACAGCATGTCTTCTTGCTGTGCTGCCCAATGCCAAAGTGAAAGGGCAGGAATGTACCAAATGTATGCAATATGCTGCAATATTGTCCTTTCTCCCCCCTCTGGTGCCGTTTCAGCTGCTAAGCGCCAATGCAGACACCCTTGCACCATCATGCAGGGACGCCTTTGTTGTCATCAGGATTGGGGTACCTTCCTGCACAGTCACAATCCTTTGATATGGTTTTCTCATTCAAAGTGTGCTGCAGAATGAAGCACACAAAGAAAGAGGAAATAACAAGGAGGTATAAAAAGATTACTTCTCATTATGCCTCGCCTCATGAGGCATAAGTATTTGGTACTTTCCCTGGTTTACATGATCTTGTAAATCTGGGGCATCCTCAAAATCCATGGGTGCTGCATAGGGAAATGCACCGCAACGCCCATGGAACGCCTCTCGAGTGCAAAGTAAGGCAAAATAGCAATGCTGCCTTTCCGTGCTCCATATCTATGAGGCCATCAAAAGTCATTCATAGCGGCTTTGCGTTGCTTCATATATGTAATCCGCTATCATCACAAAAAGTGAGGTGCGGGGGGCTCATAAATAAGCCGATTAGTCTCTATACAGCAAGGCAATTGCATCAGACCTGTAGTGCGAGGGGATTCTAATTTATTGTACATATTCGTTTTTACCTCAATACAATTATGTAGTGGAAGCTTACCTATTTTAGCGAAGAAAGCACTTCCTCTTAAATAGAAACAAACTGTATCCAGCACTTTAATTATCCACCTGTCGTTTTAAGAACAATAAACTGAAGATTAACCCCTTCGATGCTCATGACGGAACGGTTCCGTCATGAGCATCGGTTGAGCTGTGCTCATGACGGAACCGCTCCGTCATGAGCACAGCCCCTGGGGAAAGCGCTGGCGCTCCCCCCCTGGGGCATCGATCGTGCCCCCACAGAGGGGGATGGCAGCGGAAGAGTTTCCGCTGCCACCCCCGAGCCCCCCCACGCTTCCTGATGACGTCAGCGCGCACAGCGCGCGCCGGCGTCATCAGGAAGCGTTGGACGCGCTGGAATTCATTTCTTCCAGCGCGTCCAACGGGAAGGGTAAGTGTTTTGGTGCTGTGTTGTGGGGGGGGCGGAATTCCAGGGCCTTGAAGCATCGGGGGAGAGGAAAGAGTATTTCCTCTCCCCTGATGTCTCAATGCTGGGCATTCCTGTCCCACGATCGCGCACAGCGTCGCGATCGTGGGACAGGAATGCCCCCACTAGACCCCAGGGATGTTGTTTTTGGCCATTTTGGAAGCGACCCTTTGGGCAAGGGTCGCTTCCCTGGGGGTGATTTTGTGGAAGACTTTTCTGCCCCCCCTGGGGGCAGATCGGTCCACTTTCGGTCCGTTTCTGCCCCCAGGGGGGGGCAGAAAAGCCCACTAGACACCAGGGAATTTTGTTATATCATTATGGGAAGCGACCCCTTGGGCAAGGGTCGCTTCCCTGGGGGTGATTTTGTGGAAGACTTTTCTGCCCCCCCTGGGGGCAGATCGGTCCACTTTCGGTCCGTTTCTGCCCCCAGGGGGGGGCAGAAAAGCCCACTAGACACCAGGGAATTTTGTTATATCATTATGGGAAGCGACCCCTTGGGCAAGGGTCGCTTCCCTGGGGGAGAATTTCAGCACAGACTTTTCTGCCCCCCCCTGGGGGCAGATCGGTCCACTTTCGGTCCGTTTCTGCCCCCAGGGGGGCAGAAAAGCCCACTAGACACCAGGGAATTTTGTTATATCGTTATGGGAAGCTACCCCTTGGGCAAGGGTCGCTTCCCTGGGGGAGAATTTGAGCACAGACTTTTCTGCCCCCCCTGGGGGCAGATCGGTCCACTTTCGGTCCGTTTCTGCCCCCTGGGGGGGCAGAAAAGCCCACTAGACACCAGGGAATTTCGTAATATTGTTATGGGAAGCGACCCCTTGGGCAAGGGTCGCTTCCCTGGGGGATAATTACTCCACAGACTTTTCTGGCCCCAGGGGGGGGGCAGAAAACCCCTTTGTGTCGCTTCCAGGGGGCAATTTTTATAATATGTATTTGGCCCACCCGCCCCGGGACAGAGTAGCCTTTTTTTTCCCTTCTGTTTTTTCCCCACTGTTTTCTGCCCCACCTGGAACATAACCCGATTGACCATTTGGGTAGTAATATAGCATGTTGTAATGTTTATTGTTTTATTTTTTGTGAATCGCAATAGTAATGTTTTTTTTTTTTTTACTTTTTTGTTCTAGGTGAAGGCTTTTGCTCTTTTCAGTTTGCCGTGTTGTTTCTGGCGGTTCTGCTGTTTGTGTAGTTTGGTAAGAGACTCTTTTTTGTACAATGTAAATGTGTTTGATTTCTCTGCTTGAATTTTTTTGCAAATGGTGTAATAATAGCAGTATGTTTGTTTTTTGAGTGTCAAAAACGTTTTGCATTGGTGCTCGATGTGTATTTTGTTGTCTTGTGAGTAATTTGTTTTTTTTTTCTTCTTTCTAGTTTGATATCGTTGGTTTTTGCTGTGTCACTGCAGAGTTGGTTTCTGGTGAGTGCAGCTGTCTCTTGCAATTGGATTGTATAGTTTTTGAGTACATTGATCTTTGTGATAAAGGTACACATTTCTTTACTTACTTGGTTTGCACATTGTTGGTTGTTGTTGACTTGTTTGTGCAGTCTTCTATCTTAGTAAGTATAATGGCTAGCCGCAGGATGACTGCTCAGCAGGTTGTTGGTTTGCTGTTTGAGTCTTCCTCTGATATTGGTTCAGAGACTGACTCTGCATCTGAGGGAGAGGAGGCAGGGGACGATTCTGGCAGTGAGTTGTCTCTCCGTATGGAGTCATCGGATGATGAAGATACTCTTAGTGCGGATGAAGTGCCTGTGTTAGAGGAGGAGACTGATGTGCCGATAGTGCGGCAAGAGGCATCTGGGTTGCAGGCTGGGGCTGCAAGGCTTCCAGTTGGTGTAGTGCGGCAAGAGGCTTCTGGGCTGCAAGCTGGGGCTGCAAGGCTTCCCTTTGAAAGTGATGACCTCCGGGTTGCCCCTGGCATGGTGCAGCCGGCATTGCCAGAGTTTACTGGTGTTCCAGGGTCTAGAGTGAATACTGAAAACTTTTTGCCGGTCAATTTTTTTCAGTTGTTTATGGACGATGCGTTTTTTGCAGAGATTGTTGAGCAGACTAATTTGTATGCCGAACAGTTTTTGAGGGACAACAGTGCCAGTCTTAAGCCACACTCTAGAGCTACCCGGTGGACTCCCACAAATGTTGAAGAGATGAAGAAGTTCTTGGGTTTAACTTTTTTGACGGGCTTGCTAAGGAAGCCATCAATGTCTTCATATTGGTCTAGCAGTCCCTTGATGGCAACGTCTATTTTTCCGGCAGTCATGAGTCGTGACAGGTATTTGCTACTGCTTCGGATGATGCATTTTGTTGATAATGGTTTAGCGTTGCCACGAGATCACCCTGACTGTGACCGTCTTTTTAAGATTAGGCCTGTCCTTGATCACTTTGTTGATCGATTTCCTGAGATCTATGCTCCTGGGAAACAAATTGCAGTGGATGAGTCTTTGGTCTTGTTCAAGGGCCGCTTGGTTTTTAGGCAATACATTCCTAGTAAGAGGGCACGCTATGGAATAAAGCTGTATATGCTGTGTGACAGTAGGACTGGATATGTCTCTAATTTCAGGGTGTACACCGGTAAGGAATCTAGGTTTAACCTCCCTGGTTGTCCGTCCCCTTTTGGAGTGACTGAGAAAATTGTTTGGGAACTTGGAAGAGGATTTTTTAACAAAGGCCACCATTTATATGTAGATAACTTCTACACTGGTGTGCGGTTGTTCAGGGAATTGGCCAAAGTGGACACTCTTGCTTCTGGCACAATCCGCTCTAACCGTAAAGGTTTCCCGAAAGAACTTGTTTGTCAAAAGCTTGTGCGGGGACAGTGCAGTGCGTTGAGTTGCCAGGAGCTTCTTGCTGTGAAGTTTACAAACAGGAGAGATGTCTACATGCTGACTACCATCCATGATGAAAGCACTGCACCTGTGACTGTTTGGGGTCAGGTCGCTGAAGCGCGCAAACCTGTGTGCATTTCAGATTATAATAGGCACATGGGTGGTGTTGACAGAGTAGATCAGAGGTTGGAACCTTACACTGCTCTTCGTAAGGCTTACATTTGGTACAAGAAGTTGGCTATCCATCTTTTCCACATGGCAATGTTTAATGCTTTTGTTGTGTTCCAGGATTCTTGCCCCGAGTCAAAGATGACTTTTGCTAAGTTTCAGGAGTCTGTAATAGGCAGCCTTGTTGTAGTGGAACAGGCAAGTGTTCCTAGAGTTGGACTTGTGGAGGATGTTGCTAGATTGAAAGAACGCCACTTTCCAGATCACATTCCTCCCACACCCGCAAAAGATTTTCCCAGTAGGAGATGTAGAGTCTGTTGGCGAAAAGGTTTGCGGAAGGAGAGTCGTATGTACTGCCCCGACTGTCCTTCTCATCCTGCACTGTGTCTCTCTGCTTGTTTTAGAGCGTACCAAACACGAAAGAATTTTTGGGAGGATTCTTGAGTGGTAAAGTGAACTGCCTGGTCTGTATTCTTTGGATAATTTGATTCTGTTTCAAGGTTGGTGTTAGTGCAATGTATTTAGTTGCTGATTTTCTGTTAGAAGATTTGTATCTATTTGCAATTTGTTTGTGTTTTTATTTTTTCTAAAAAAAATCCTAGATGTGATGGCGGTGTGTGTAGGCTTGCGCTTGGCTGTTGGTGTGTGCGGACTGGCACTTGGTTGGTGGTGTGCGTGGAATGGTGCTTGGCTGGCGGTGTGCATGGACTGGCTGTGTGCATGGACTGGTGCGTGGCTGGTGGTGTGCGTGGACTGGAGCTTGGCTGGCAGTGTGCATGGAATGGTGCTTGGCAGGAAGTGTGCGTGGACTGGTACTTGGCTGGCGGTGTGTGTGGACTGGTGGTGTGTGCGGACTGGTGCTTGGCTGGTGGTGTCCGTGGACTGGCGCTTGGCTAGCGGTGTGTGTGGACTGGTGTTTGGCTAGCGGTGTGTGTGGACTGGTGCTCTGCTGGCTGTGTGTGAGTAGTGACTTTCTGCTGGTCACTACACACACTGCTAGCTGAGTGCCATTCCACGCAATCCATCAGCCTGTGTAGTTGCTGTGTCTGGATTGTGGGCGTGTGAAAGTGATGGGCCCTTGAATGGCGCTGTGTGCTGGTGTGAGTTTTGTTATGTGATGGACCCGCGGCTGGCGGTGTGAATGGTTTTGTATGTCTCACACGTATGAAAGGTGTATGAATGGCCTGTAAAGAGGTTGGTGCCTTGTCGTGGCTTTACAGCTCACGAGCTGTGAGTCAATGGTTCAGTTTCTCGCCCTTTCAATTATTACCAGTGCATTTCATTTCTGTGAAATCACTTGCTAATACAATTGTATCTACTGAACCATCACTCACCCTCGTGCCAAATCCAACCAGTATGTGTGTGTGCTTGCGGATTAGATGGCTGTGCAGTAATATTTGTCTTTCTGAAGCAGGGTGTACCTTGTCCCTTTTTGGTGAATTTTGTAATGTGTTGCTTTTGTGCCTGGTGGTGCGAATGGTCTTGTTTGTATCACGTATGAAAGGTGTGTGAATGGCCTGTAAAGTGGTTGGTGCCTTGACGTGGCTTTACAGCTCACGAGCTGCGAGTCATTGGTTTGGTTTTTTGTGAATTTAATTATTGACAGTGCATTTCATTTTTGTGAAATCTCTTGTTAATAAAATTTAATACACTGAACCATTACTCGCCCTCGTGCCAAATCCAACCAGTATGTGTGTGTGTTTGAGGAATAGATGGTTGTGCAGGAATCTTTGTCTTTAGTTTCTCTGCCAAGTTACACTTTCCATGCAAGAATAACCTGCCAGCTGTAGATATTGTCGGAAACCCATGGGAGTTCATGGTGATGTGTCTATTGTGAATTACAACATTTTTTTTATCCCCAATGTCCTGCAAACCTCAAAATGTCTGCCACATTTTCTTTGCAATATTATTCCAAAATTCTCACGCTGTAGGAACAATAGATAATCTGGTTTTGCAAGGGGGGTCACTTTGGTTTTTGGCCCGGTGCTCGGCGGCCATCTAGGGAAACCTACCAAACCCACACATTTCTGAAAACTAGACACCTGGCGGCTTCCAAGGAAGTATGGCTTGCGTGGATCCCCCAACGTTTCCTTACCCAGAATCCCCTGCAAACCTCAATTTTTGCTGAAAAAATCACTTTTTTCACACATTTTGGGGTGGGAAAGTAGTGGCATCACCGGGCTCACACAAATTTACCACCACCCAGCGTTCCCCCAGGTCTCCCAGTAAAAATGGTGCCTCACTTGTGTGGGAGGCCCAAGTACCCGCGGCAGGCAAGGGCCCAAAACGTAGTGAGGCGACATCAAAATGGCCTATGGCAAAACCACCTGGTTTTGCAAGGGGGGTCACTTTGGTTTTTGGCCCGGTGCTCGGTGGCCATCTAGGGAAACCTACCAAACCCATGCCTTTCTGAAAACTAGACACCCGGCGGCTTCCAGGGAGGTATGGCTGGCGTGGATCCCCCAACGTTTCCTTACCCAGAATCCCCTGCAAACCTCAATTTTTGCTGAAAAAATCACTTTTTCACACATTTTGGGGTGGGAAAGTAGTGGCATCACGGGGCTCACACAAATTTACCACCACCCAGCGTTCCCCCAGGTCTCCCGGTAAAGATGGTGCCTCACTTGTGTGGGAGGCCCAAGTACCCGCGGCAGGCAAGGGCCCAAAACGTAGTGAGGCGACATCAAAATGGCCTATGGCAAAACCACCTGGTTTTGCAAGGGGGGTCACTTTGGTTTTTGTCCCGGTGCTCGGCGGCCATCTAGGGAAACCTACCAAACCCACATATTTCTGAAAACTAGACACCCGGCGGCTTCCAGGTAGGTATGGCTTGCGTGGATCCCCAAACGTTTCCTTACCCAGAATCCCCTGCAAACCTCAATTTTTGCTCAAAAAATCACTTTTTTCACACATTTTGGGGTGGGAAAGTAGTGGCATCACCGGGCTCACACAAATTTACCACCACCCAGCGTTCCCCCAGGTCTCCCGGTAAAAATGGTGCCTCACTTGTGTGGGAGGCCCAAGTACCCGCGGAAGGCAAGGGCCCAAAACGTAGTGAGGCGACATCAAAATGGCCTATGGCAAAACCACCTGGTTTTGCAAGGGGGGTCACTTTGGTTTTTGGCCCGGTGCTCGGCGGCCATCTAGGGAAACCTACCAAACCCACGCATTTCTGAAAACTAGACACCAGGCGGCTTCCAGGGAGGTATGGCTTGCGTGGATACCCCAACGTTTCCTTACCCAGAATCCCCTGCAAACCTCAATTTTTGCTGAAAAAAATCACTTTTTGCACACATTTTGGGGTGGGAAAGTAGTGGCATCACCGGGCTCACCCAAATTTACCACCACCCAGCGTTCCCCCAGGTCTCCCGGTAAAAATGGTGCCTCACTTGTGTGGGAGGCCCAAGTACCCGCGGCAGGCAAGGGCCCAAAACGTAGTGAGGCGACATCAAAATGGCCTATGGCAAAACCACCTGGTTTTGCAAGGGGGGTCACTTTCGTTTTTGGCCCGGTGCTCGGTGGCCATCTAGGGAAACCTACCAAACCCACGCATTTCTGAAAACTAGACACCCGACGGCTTCCAGGGAGGTATGGCTTGCCTGGATCCCCCAACGTTTCCTTACCCAGAATCCCCTGCAAACCTAAATTATTGCTGAAAAAATCACTTTTTGCTCACATTTTGGGGTGGGAAAGTAGTGGCATCACCGGGCTCACACAAATTTACCACCACCCAGCGTTCCCCCAGGTCTCCCGGTAAAAATGGTGCCTCACTTGTGTGGGAGGCCAAAGTACCCGCGGCAGGCAAGGACCCAAAACGTAGTGAGGCGACATCAAAATGGCCTATCGCAAAACCACCTGGTTTTGCAAGGGGGGTCACTTTGGTTTTTGGCCCGGTGCTCGGTGGCCATCTAGAGAAACCTACCAAACCCACGCATTTCTGAAAACTAGACACCCGGCGGCTTCCAGGGAGGTATGGCTTGCGTGGATCCCCCAAAGTTTCCTTACCCAGAATCCCCTGCAAACCTCAATTTTTTCAGAAAAAATCACTTTTTTCACACATTTTGGGGTGGGAAAGTAGTGGCATCACCGGGCTCACACAAATTTACCACCCAGCGTTCCCTAGATGGCCGCCGAGCACCGGGCCAAAAACCAAAGTGACCCCCCTTGCAAAACCAGGTGGTTTTGCCATAGGCCATTTTGATGTCGCCTCACTACGTTTTGGGCCCTTGCCTGCCGCGGGTACTTGAGCCTCCCACAGAAGTGAGGCACCATTTTTACCGGGAGAACTGGGGGAACGCTGGGTGGTGGTAAATTTGTGTGAGCCCGGTGATGCCACTACTTTCCCACCCAAAAATGTGTGATAAAAGTGATTTTTTGAGCAAAAATTTAGGTTTGCAGGGGATTCTGGGTAAGGAAACGTTGGGGGATCCACGCAAGCCATACCTACCTGGAAGCCGCCGGGTGTCTAGTTTTCAGAAATGCATGGGTTTGGTAGGTTTCCCTAGATGGCTGCCGAGCACCGGGCCAAAAACCAAAGTGACCCCCCTTGCAAAACCAGGTGGTTTTGCGATAGGCCATTTTGATGTCGCCTCACTACGTTTTGGGCCCTTGCCTGCCGCGGGTACTTGGGCCTCCCACACAAGTGAGGCACCATTTTTACCGGGAGACCTGGGGGAACGCTGGTTCATGGTAAATTTGTGTGAGCCCGGTGATGCCACTACTTTCCCACCCCAAAATGTGTGAAGAAAGTGATTTTTTGAGCAAAAATTGAGGTTTGCAGGGGATTCTGGGTAAGGAAACGTAGGGGGATCCACGCAAGCCATACCTCCCTGGAAGCCGCCGGGTGTCTAGTTTTCAGAAATGCGTGGGTTTGGTAGGTTTCCCTAGATGGCCGCCGAGCACCGGGCCAAAAACCAAAGTGACCCCCCTTGCAAAACCAGGTGGTTTTGCCATAGGCCATTTTGATGTCGCCTCACTACGTTTTGGGCCCTTGCCTGCCGCGGGTACTTGGGCCTCCCACACAAGTGAGGCACCATTTTTACCGGGAGACCTTGGGGAACGCTGGGTGGGGGTAAATTTGTGTGAGCCCGGTGATGCCACTACTTTCCCACCCCAAAATGTGTGAAAAAAGTGATTTTTTCAGCAAAAACTGAGGTTTGCAGGGGATTCTAGGTAAGGAAACGTTGGGGGATCCACGCAAGCCATACCTTACTGGAAGCCGCCGGGTGTCTAGTTTTCAGAAATGCATGGGTTTGGTAGGTTTCCCTAGATGGCCGCCGAGCACCGGGCCAAAAACCAAAGTGACCCCCCTTGCAAAACCAGGTGGTTTTGCCATAGGCCATTTTGATGTCGCCTCACTACGTTTTGGGCCCTTGCCTGCCGCGGGTACTTGGGCCTCCCACACAAGTGAGGCACCATTTTTACCGGGAGACCTGGGGGAATGCTGGGTGGTGGTAAATTTGTGTGAGCCCGGTGATGCCACTACTTTCCCACCCCAAATTGTGTGAAAAAAGTGATTTTTTCAGCAAAAATTGAGGTTTGCAGGGGATTCTGGGTAAGGAAACGTTGGGGGATCCACGCAAGCCATACTTCCTTGGAAGCCGCCGGGTGTCTAGTTTTCAGAAATGTCTGGGTTTGGTAGGTTTCCCTAGGTGCCGGCAGGGCTAGGGTTCAAAAACTACAGCTAGTCACTTTGCCAAAAAAGGGTCATTTTTCACTGCAAAATTGAGGTGTGTCCACGTTGTGTTTTGCGCCGTTTCCTGTTGCGGGCACTAGGCCGACCCGCACAAGTGAGGTACCATTTTTCTCGTAGGACTTTGGGGAACGCGGGGTGGGTGGAAATTTGTGGATCCACGCAGATTCCAGAACTTTCCATCCCAGAAATGTGGGGAAAATGTGTTTTTTTTGGTCATTTTTTTATGTTTGCAAGGGATTCTGGGTAACAGACCATGGTGGGAGGCAGTCAAGTCACCCCATCCTGGATTCCCCTGGGTGTCTAGTTTTCAAAAATGTATAGGTTTGCTAGGTTTCCCTAGGTGCCGGCAGGGCTAGGGTTCAAAAACTACAGCTTGTCACTTTGCCAAAAAAGGGTCATTTTTCACTGCAAAATTGAGGTGTGACCACGTTGCGTTTTGCGCCGCTTCCTGTCGCGGGCACTAGGCCGACCCGCACAAGTGAGGTACCGTTTTTCTTGTAGGACTTTGAGGAACGCGGGGTGGGTGGAAATTTGTGGATCCACGCAGATTCCAGAACTTTCCATCCCAGAAATGTGGGGAAAATGTGTTTTTTTTGTCATTTTTTTACGTTTGCAAGGGATTCTGGGTAACAGACCATGGTGGGAGGTAGTCAAGTCACCCCATCCTGGATTCCCCCGGGTGTCTAGTTTTCAAAAATGTATAGGTTTGCTAGGTTTCCCTAAGTGCCGGCAGGGCTAGGGTTCAAAAACTACAGCTATTCACTTTGCCAAAAAAGGGTCATTTTTCACTGCAAAATTGAGGTGTGACCACGTTGCGTTTTGCGCCGCTTCCTGTCGCGGGCACTAGGCCGACCCGCACAAGTGAGGTACCGTTTTTCTCGTAGGACTTTGAGGAACGCGGGGTGGGTGGAAATTTGTGGATCCACGCAGATTCCAGAACTTTCCATCCCAGAAATGTGGGGAAAATGTGGTTTTTTTGTCATTTTTTTACGTTTGCAAGGGATTCTGGGTAACAGACCATGGTGGGAGGTAGTCAAGTCACCCCATCCTGGATTCCCCCGGGTGTCTAGTTTTCAAAAATGTATAGGTTTGCTAGGTTTCCCTAAGTGCCGGCAGGGCTAGGGTTCAAAAACTACAGCTATTCACTTTGCCAAAAAAGGGTCATTTTTCACTGCAAAATTGAGGTGTGACCACGTTGCGTTTTGCGCCGTTTCCTGTCGCGGGCACTAGGCCGACCCGCACAAGTGAGGTACCATTTTTCTCGTAGGACTTTGGGGAACGCGGGGTGGGTGGAAATTTGTGGATCCACGCAGATTCCAGAACTTTCCATCCCAGAAATGTGGGGTAAATGAGTTTTTTTGTCATTTTTTAGGTTTGCAAGGGATTCTGGGTAACAGACCATGGTGGGAGGCAGTCAAGTCACCCCATCCTGGATTCCCCTGGGTGTCTAGTTTTCAAAAATGTATAGGTTTGCTAGGTTTCCCTAGGTGCCGGCAGGGCTAGGGTTCAAAAACTACAGCTAGTCACTTTGCCAAAAAGGGTCATTTTTCACTGCAAAATTTAGGTGTGACCACGTTGCGTTTTGCGCCGTTTCCTGTCGCGGGCACTAGGCCGACCCGCACAAGTGAGGTACCATTTTTCTCGTAGGACTTTGGGGAACGCGGGGTGGGTGGAAATTTGTGGATCCACGCAGATTCCAGAACTTTCCATCCCAGAAATGTGGGGAAAATGTGTTTTTTTTGTCATTTTTTTACGTTTGCAAGGGATTCTGGGTAACAGACCATGGTGGGAGGCAGTCAAGTCACCCCATCCTGGATTCCCCCGGGTGTCTAGTTTTCAAAAATGTATAGGTTTGCTAGGTTTCCCTCGGTGCCGGCAGGGCTAGGGTTCAAAAACTACAGCTAGTCACTTTGCCAAAAAAGGGTCATTTTTCACTGCAAAATTGAGGTGTGACCACGTTGCGTTTTGTGCCGTTTCCTGTCGCGGGCACTAGGCCGACCCGCACAAGTGAGGTACCATTTTTCTCGTAGGACTTTGGGGAACGCGGGGTGGGTGGAAATTTGTGGATCCACGCAGATTCCAGAACTTTCCATCCCAGAAATGTGGGGTAAATGAGTTTTTTTGTCATTTTTTAGGTTTGCAAGGGATTCTGGGTAACAGACCATGGTGGGAGGCAGTCAAGTCACCCCATCCTGGATTCCCCTGGGTGTCTAGTTTTCAAAAATGTATAGGTTTGCTAGGTTTCCCTAGGTGCCGGCAGGGCTAGGGTTCAAAAACTACAGCTAGTCACTTTGCCAAAAAAGGGTCATTTTTCACTGCAAAATTGAGGTGTGACCACGTTGCGTTTTGCGCCGTTTCCTGTCGCGGGCACTAGGCCGACCCGCACAAGTGAGGTACCATTTTTCTCGTAGGACTTTGGGAAACGCGGGGTGGGTGGAAATTTGTGGATCCACGCAGATTCCAGAACTTTCCATCCCAGAAATTTGGGGAAAATGTGTTTTTTTTGTCATTTTTTTACATTTGCAAGGGATTCTGGGTAACAGACCATGGTGGGAGGCAGTCAAGTCACCCCATCCTGGATTCCCCCGGGTGTCTAGTTTTCAAAAATGTATAGGTTTGCTAGGTTTCCCTACGTGCCGGCAGGGCTAGGGTTCAAAAACTACAGCTAGTCACTTTGCCAAAAAAGGGTCATTTTTCACTGCAAAATTGAGGTGTGACCACGTTGCGTTTTGCGCCGTTTCCTGTCGCGGGCACTAGGCCGACCCGCACAAGTGAGGTACCATTTTTCTCGTAGGACTTTGGGGAACGCGGGGTGGGTGGAAATTTGTGGATCCACGGAGATTCCAGAACTTTCCATCCCAGAAATGTGGGGAAAATGTGTTTTTTTTGTAATTTTTTTACGTTTGCAAGGGATTCTGGGTAACAGACCATGGTGGGAGGCAGTCAAGTCACCCCATCCTGGATTCCCCTGGGTGTCTAGCTTTCAAAAATGTATAGGTTTGCTAGGTTTCCCTAATTTGCATGTAGCCAGAAACCGGTCCCCGGAAGCTTGTTTCCTTCCCAGTATAAGAATTGGCTTGGTAGTTTGGTGTGCCCTGTTCCCATAATGCACTGGGACAGGTACAGACTAATTTGCATGTAGCCAGGTTCTGAGCTGGGATGGTGCAGTGAGCTAAAAAATGGTGATGGATTAAAACCATGATCTCTTGACTTGGTAAGAGTATTCTGCATCATTCAGAAACTCTGTCCATCACCACCCCCTTTTTCCCAAATCGATTTTATCCACACTCAGTGTGGGAGGGTATGCTCAGACGTGAGTCCCTTGCTCATTGCGCCATCAGGATTCAGGCAAGCCGGGCCGACGAAGGCTGTGATGCCAGAAACCGGTCCCCGGAAGCTTGTTTCCTTCCCAGTATAAGAATTGGCTTGGTAGTTTGGTTTGCCCTGTTCCCATAATGCACTGGGACAGGTACAGACTAATTTGCATGTAGCCAGGTTCTGAGCTGGGATGGTGATGGATTAAAACCATGATCTCTTGACTTGGTAAGAGTATTCTGCATCATTCAGAAACTCTGTCCATCACCACCCCCTTTTTCCCCAAATCGATTTTATCCACACTCAGTGTGGGAGGGTATGCTCAGACGTGAGTCCCTTGCTCATTGCACCATCAGGATTCAGGCAAGCCGGGCCGATGAAGGCTGTGATGCCAGAAACCGGTCCCTGGAAGCTTGTTTCCTTCCCAGTATAAGAATTGGCTTGGTAGTTTGGTTTGCCCTGTTCCCATAATGCACTAGGACAGGTACAGACTAATTTGCATGTAGCCAGGTTCTGAGCTGGGATGGATTAAAACCATGATCTCTTGACTTGGTAAGAGTATTCTGCATCATTCAGAAACTCTGTCCATCACCACCCCCTTTTTCCCAAATCGATTTTATCCACACTCAGTGTGGGAGGGTATGCTCAGACGTGAGTCCCTTGCTCATTGCACCATCAGGATTCAGGCAAGCCGGGCCAACGAAGGCTGTGATGCCAGAAACCGGTCCCCGGAAGCTTGTTTCCTTCCCAGTATAAGAATTGGCTTGGTAGTTTGGTTTGCCCTGTTCCCATAATGCACTGGGACAGGTAAAGACTAATTTGCATGTAGCCAGGTTCTGAGCTGGGATGGTGCAGTGAGCTAAAAAACGGTGATGGATTAAAACCATGATCTCTTGACTTGGTAAGAGTATTCTGCATCATTCAGAAACTCTGTCCATCACCACCCCCTTTTTCCCAAATCGATTTTATCCACACTCAGTGTGGGAGGGTATGCTCAGACGTGAGTCCCTTGCTCATTGCACCATCAGGATTCAGGCAAGCCGGGCCGACGAAGACTGTGATGCCAGAAACCGGTCCCCGGAAGCTTGTTTCCTTCCCAGTATAAGAATTGGCTTGGTAGTTTGGTTTGCCCTGTTCCCATAATGCACTGGGACAGGTACAGACTAATTTGCATGTAGCCAGGTTCTGAGCTGGGATGGTGCAGTGAGCTAAAAAACGGTGATAGATTAAAACCATGATCTCTTGACTTGGTAAGAGTATTCTGCATCATTCAGAAACTCTGTCCATCACCACCCCCTTTTTCCCAAATCGATTTTATCCACACTCAGTGTGGGAGGGTATGCTCAGACGTGAGTCCCTTGCTCATTGCACCATCAGGATTCAGGCAAGCCGGGCCGACGAAGGCTGTGATGCCAGAAACCGGTCCCCGGAAGCTTGTTTCCTTCCCAGTATAAGAATTGGCTTGGTAGTTTGGTTTGCCCTGTTCCCATAATGCACTGGGACAGGTACAGACTAATTTGCATGTAGCCAGGTTCTGAGCTGGGATGGTGCAGTGAGCTAAAAAACGGTGATGGATTAAAACCATGATCTCTTGACTTGGTAAGAGTATTCTGCATCATTCAGAAACTCTGTCCATCACCACCCCCTTTTTCCCAAATCGATTTTATCCACACTCAGTGTGGGAGGGTATGCTCAGACGTGAGTCCCTTGCTCATTGCACCATCAGGATTCAGGCAAGCCGGGCCGACGAAGGCTGTGATGCCAGAAACCGGTCCCCGGAAGCTTGTTTACTTCCCAGTATAAGAATTGGCTTGGTAGTTTGGTTTGCCCTGTTCCCATAATGCACTGGGACAGGTACAGACTAATTTGCATGTAGCCAGGTTCTGAGCTGGGATGGTGCAGTGAGCTAAAAAACGGTGATGGATTAAAACCATGATCTCTTGACTTGGTAAGAGTATTCTGCATCATTCAGAAACTCTGTCCATCACCACCCCCTTTTTCCCAAATCGATTTTATCCATACTCAGTGTGGGAGGGTATGCTCAGACGTGAGTCCCTTGCTCATTGCACCATCAGGATTCAGGCAAGCCGGGCCGACGAAGGCTGTGATGCCAGAAACCGGTCCCCGGAAGCTTGTTTACTTCCCAGTATAAGAATTGGCTTGGTAGTTTGGTTTGCCCTGTTCCCATAATGCACTGGGACAGGTACAGACTAATTTGCATGTAGCCAGGTTCTGAGCTGGGATGGTGCAGTGAGCTAAAAAACGGTGATGGATTAAAACCATGATCTCTTGACTTGGTAAGAGTATTCTGCATCATTCAGAAACTCTGTCCATCACCACCCCCTTTTTCCCAAATCGATTTTATCCACACTCAGTGTGGGAGGGTATGCTCAGACGTGAGTCCCTTGCTCATTGCACCATCAGGATTCAGGCAAGCCGGGCCGACAAAGGCTGTGATGCCAGAAACCGGTCCCCGGAAGCTTGTTTCCTTCCCAGTATAAGAATTGGCTTGGTAATTTGGTTTGCCCTGTTCCCATAATGCACTGGGACAGGTACAGACTAATTTGCATGTAGCCAGGTTCTGAGCTGGGATGGTGCAGTGAGCTAAAAAACGGTGATAGATTAAAACCATGATCTCTTGACTTGGTAAGAGTATTCTGCATCATTCAGAAACTCTGTCCATCACCACCCCCTTTTTCCCAAATCGATTTTATCCACACTCAGTGTGGGAGGGTATGCTCAGACGTGAGTCCCTTGCTCATTGCACCATCAGGATTCAGGCAAGCCGGGCCGACGAAGGCTGTGATGCCAGAAACCGGTCCCCGGAAGCTTGTTTCCTTCCCAGTATAAGAATTGGCTTGGTAGTTTGGTTTGCCCTGTTCCCATAATGCACTGGGACAGGTACAGACTAATTTGCATGTAGCCAGGTTCTGAGCTGGGATGGTGCAGTGAGCTAAAAAACGGTGATGGATTAAAACCATGATCTCTTGACTTGGTAAGAGTATTCTGCATCATTCAGAAACTCTGTCCATCACCACCCCCTTTTTCCCAAATCGATTTTATCCACACTCAGTGTGGGAGGGTATGCTCAGACGTGAGTCCCTTGCTCATTGCACCATCAGGATTCAGGCAAGCCGGGCCGACGAAGGCTGTGATGCCAGAAACCGGTCCCCGGAAGCTTGTTTACTTCCCAGTATAAGAATTGGCTTGGTAGTTTGGTTTGCCCTGTTCCCATAATGCACTGGGACAGGTACAGACTAATTTGCATGTAGCCAGGTTCTGAGCTGGGATGGTGCAGTGAGCTAAAAAACGGTGATGGATTAAAACCATGATCTCTTGACTTGGTAAGAGTATTCTGCATCATTCAGAAACTCTGTCCATCACCACCCCCTTTTTCCCAAATCGATTTTATCCATACTCAGTGTGGGAGGGTATGCTCAGACGTGAGTCCCTTGCTCATTGCACCATCAGGATTCAGGCAAGCCGGGCCGACGAAGGCTGTGATGCCAGAAACCGGTCCCCGGAAGCTTGTTTACTTCCCAGTATAAGAATTGGCTTGGTAGTTTGGTTTGCCCTGTTCCCATAATGCACTGGGACAGGTACAGACTAATTTGCATGTAGCCAGGTTCTGAGCTGGGATGGTGCAGTGAGCTAAAAAACGGTGATGGATTAAAACCATGATCTCTTGACTTGGTAAGAGTATTCTGCATCATTCAGAAACTCTGTCCATCACCACCCCCTTTTTCCCAAATCGATTTTATCCACACTCAGTGTGGGAGGGTATGCTCAGACGTGAGTCCCTTGCTCATTGCACCATCAGGATTCAGGCAAGCCGGGCCGACAAAGGCTGTGATGCCAGAAACCGGTCCCCGGAAGCTTGTTTCCTTCCCAGTATAAGAATTGGCTTGGTAATTTGGTTTGCCCTGTTCCCATAATGCACTGGGACAGGTACAGACTAATTTGCATGTAGCCAGGTTCTGAGCTGGGATGGTGCAGTGAGCTAAAAAACGGTGATGGATTAAAACCATGATCTCTTGACTTGGTAAGAGTATTCTGCATCATACAGAAACTCTATACATCACCACCCCCTTTTTCCCAAATCGATTTTATCCACACTCAGTGTGGGAGGGTATGCTCAGACGTGAGTCCCTTGCTCATTGCACCATCAGGATTCAGGCAAGCCGGGCCGACGAAGGCTGTGATGCCAGAAACCGGTCCCCGGAAGCTTGTTTCCTTCCCAGTATAAGAATTGGCTTGGTAGTTTGGTTTGCTCTGTTCCCATAATGCACTGGGACAGGTACAGACTAATTTGCATGTAGCCAGGTTCTGAGCTGGGATGGTGCAGTGAGCTAAAAAACGGTGATGGATTAAAACCATGATCTCTTGACTTGGTAAGAGTATTCTGCATCATTCAGAAACTCTGTCCATCACCACCCCCTTTTTCCCAAATCGATTTTATCCACACTCAGTGTGGGAGGGTATGCTCAGACGTGAGTCCCTTGCTCATTGCACCATCAGGATTCAGGCAAGCCGGGCCGACGAAGGCTGTGATGCCAGAAACCGGTCCCCGGAAGCTTGTTTCTTTCCCAGTATAAGAATTGGCTTGGTAGTTTGGTTTGCCCTGTTCCCATAATGCACTGGGATAGGTACAGACTAATTTGCATGTAGTCAGGTTCTGAGCTGGGATGGTGCAGTGAGCTAAAAAACGGTGATGGATTAAAACCATGATCTCTTGACTTGGCAAGAGTATTCTGCATCATTCAGAAACTCTGTCCATCACCACCCCCTTTTTCCCAAATCGATTTTATCCACACTCAGTGTGGGAGGGTATGCTCAGACGTGAGTCCCTTGCTCATTGCACCATCAGGATTCAGGCAAGCCGGGCTGACGAAGGCTGTGATGCCAGAAACCGGACCCCGGAAGCTTGTTTCCTTCCCAGTATAAGAATTGGCTTGGTAGTTTGGTTTGCCCTGTTCCCATAATGCACTGGGACAGGTACAGACTAATTTGCATGTAGCCAGGTTCTGAGCTGGGATGGTGCAGTTAGCTAAAAAACGGTGATGGATTAAAACCATGATCTCTTGACTTGGTAAGAGTATTCTGCATCATTCAGAAACTCTGTCCATCACCACCCCCTTTTTCCCAAATCGATGTTATCCACACTCAGTGTGGGAGGGTATGCTCAGACGTGAGTCCCTTGCTCATTGCACCATCAGGGTTCAGGCAAGCCGGGCCGACGAAGGCTGTGATGCTAGAAACCGGTCCCCGGAAGCTTGTTTCCTTCCCAGTATAAGAATTGGCTTGGTAGTTTGGTTTGCCCTGTTCCTATAATGCACTGGGACAGGTACAGACTAATTTGCATGTAGCCAGGTTCTGAGCTGGGATGGTGCAGTGAGCTAAAAAACGGTGATGGATTAAAACCATGATCCCTTGACTTGGTAAGAGTATTCTGCATCATTCAGAAACTCTGTCCGTCACCACCCCCTTTTTCCCAAATCGATTTTATCCATACTCAGTGTGGGAGGGTATGCTCAGACGTGAGTCCCTTGCTCATTGCACCATCAGGATTCAGGCAAGCCGGGCCGACGAAGGCTGTGATGCCAGAAACCGGTCCCCGGAAGCTTGTTTACTTCCCAGTATAAGAATTGGCTTGGTAGTTTTGTTTGCCCTGTTCCCATAATGCACTGGGACAGGTACAGACTAATTTGCATGTAGCCAGGTTCTGAGCTGGGATGGTGCAGTGAGCTAAAAAACGGTGATGGATTAAAACCATGATCTCTTGACTTGGTAAGAGTATTCTGCATCATTCAGAAACTCTGTCCATCACCACCCCCTTTTTCCCAAATCGATTTTATCCACACTCAGTGTGGGAGGGTATGCTCAGACGTGAGTCCCTTGCTCATTGCACCATCAGGGTTCAGGTAAGCCGGGCCGACGAAGGCTGTGATGCCAGAAACGGGTCCCCGGAAGCTTGTTTACTTCCCAGTATAAGAATTGGCTTGGTAGTTTGGTTTGCCCTGTTCCCATAATGCACTGGGACAGGTACAGACTAATTTGCATGTAGCCAGGTTCTGAGCTGGGATGGTGCAGTGAGCTAAAAAACGGTGATGGATTAAAACCATGATCTCTTGACTTGGTAAGAGTATTCTGCATCATTCAGAAACTCTGTCCATCACCACCCCCTTTTTCCCAAATCGATTTTATCCACACTCAGTGTGGGAGGGTATGCTCAGACGTGAGTCCCTTGCTCATTGCACCATCAGGATTCAGACAAGCCGGGCCGACGAAGGCTGTGATGCCAAAAACCGGTCCCCGGAAGCTTGTTTCCTTCCCAGTATAAGAATTGGCTTGGTAGTTTGGTTTGTCCTGTTCCCATAATGCACTAGGACAGGTACAGACTAATTTGCATGTAGCCAGGTTCTGAGCTGGGATGGTGCAGTGAGCTAAAAAACGGTGATGGATTAAAACCATGATCTCTTGACTTGGTAAGAGTATTCTGCATCATTCAGAAACTCTGTCCATCACCACCCCCTTTTTCCCAAATCGATTTTATCCACACTCAGTGTGGGAGGGTATGCTCAGACGTGAGTCCCTTGCTCATTGCACCATCAGGATTCAGGCAAGCCGGGCCGACGAAGGCTGTGATGCCAGAAACCGGTCCCCGGAAGCTTGTTTCCTTCCCAGTATAAGAATTGGCTTGGTAGTTTGGTTTGCCCTGTTCCCATAATGCACTGGGACTGGTACAGACTAATTTGCATGTAGCCAGGTTCTGAGCTGGGATGGTGCAGTGAGCTAAAAAACGGTGATGGATTAAAACCATGATCTCTTGACTTGGTAAGAGTATTCTGCATCATTCAGAAACTCTGTCCATCACCACCCCCTTTTTCCCAAATCGATTTTATCCACACTCAGTGTGGGAGGGTATGCTTAGACGTGAGTCCCTTGCTCATTGCACCATCAGGGTTCAGGCAATCCGGGCCGACGAAGGCTGTGATGCCAGAAACCGGTCCCCGGAAGCTTGTTTCCTTCCCAGTATAAGAATTGGCTTGGTAGTTTGGTTTGCCCTGTTCCCATAATGCACTGGGACAGGTACAGACTAATTTGCATGTAGCCAGGTTTTGAACTGGGATGGTGCAGTGAGCTAAAAAACGGTGATGGATTAAAACCATGATCTCTTGACTTGGTAAGAGTATTCTGCATCATTCAGAAACTCTGTCCATCACCACCCCCTTTTTCCCAAATCGATGTTATCCACACTCAGTGTGGGAGGGTATGCTCAGACGTGAGTCCCTTGCTCATTGCACCATCAGGGTTCAGGCAAGCCGGGCCGACGAAGGCTGTGATGCCAGAAACCGGTCCCCGGAAGCTTGTTTCCTTCCCAGTATAAGAATTGGCTTGGTAGTTTGGTTTGCCCTGTTCCCATAATGCACTGGGACAGGTACAGACTAATTTGCATGTAGCCAGGTTCTGAGCTGGGATGGTGCAGTGAGCTAAAAAACGGTGATGGATTAAAACCATGATCCCTTGACTTGGTAAGAGTATTCTGCATCATTCAGAAACTCTGTCCGTCACCACCCCCTTTTTCCCAAATCGATTTTATCCATACTCAGTGTGGGAGGGTATGCTCAGACGTGAGTCCCTTGCTCATTGCACCATCAGGATTCAGGCAAGCCGGGCCGACGAAGGCTGTGATGCCAGAAACCGGTCCCCGGAAGCTTGTTTACTTCCCAGTATAAGAATTGGCTTGGTAGTTTTGTTTGCCCTGTTCCCATAATGCACTGGGACAGGTACAGACTAATTTGCATGTAGCCAGGTTCTGAGCTGGGATGGTGCAGTGAGCTAAAAAACGGTGATGGATTAAAACCATGATCTCTTGACTTGGTAAGAGTATTCTGCATCATTCAGAAACTCTGTCCATCACCACCCCCTTTTTCCCAAATCGATTTTATCCACACTCAGTGTGGGAGGGTATGCTCAGACGTGAGTCCCTTGCTCATTGCACCATCAGGGTTCAGGCAAGCCGGGCCGACGAAGGCTGTGATGCCAGAAACGGGTCCCCGGAAGCTTGTTTCCTTCCCAGTATAAGAATTGGCTTGGTAGTTTGGTTTGCCCTGTTCCCATAATGCACTGGGACAGGTACAGACTAATTTGCATGTAGCCAGGTTCTGAGCTGGGATGGTGCAGTGAGCTAAAAAACGGTGATCGATTAAAACCATGATCTCTTGACTTGGTAAGAGTATTCTGCATCATTCAGAAACTCTGTCCATCACCACCCCCTTTTTCCCAAATCGATTTTATCCACACTCAGCGTGGGAGGGTTTGCTCAGACGTGAGTCCCTTGCTCATTGCACCATCAGGATTCAGGCAAGCCGGGCCGACGAAGGCTGTGATGCCAGAAACCGGTCCCCGGAAGCTTGTTTCCTTCCCAGTATAAGAATTGGCTTGGTAGTTTGGTTTGCCCTGTTCCCATAATGCACTGGGACAGGTACAGACTAATTTGCATGTAGCCAGGTTCTGAGCTGGGATGGTGCAGTTAGCTAAAAAACGGTGATGGATTAAAACCATGATCTCTTGACTTGGTAAGAATATTCTGCATCATTCAGAAACTCTGTCCATCACCACCCCCTTTTTCCCAAATCGATTTTATCCACACTCAGTGTGGGAGGGTATGCTCAGACGTGAGTCCCTTGCTCATTGCACCATCAGGGTTCAGGCAAGCCGGGCCGACGAAGGCTGTGATGCCAGAAACCGGTCCCCGGAAGCTTGTTTCCTTCCCAGTATAAGAATTGGCTTGGTAGTTTGGTTTGCCCTGTTCCCATAATGCACTGGGACAGGTACAGACTAATTTGCATGTAGCCAGGTTCTGAGCTGGGATGGTGCAGTAAGCTAAAAAACGGTGATGGATTAAAACCATGATCTCTTGACTTGGTAAGAGTATTCTGCATCATTCAGAAACTCTGTCCATCACCACCCCCTTTTTCCCAAATTGATTTTATCCACACTCAGTGTGGGAGGGTATGCTCAGACGTGAGTCCCTTGCTCATTGCACCATCAGGATTCAGGCAAGCCGGGCAGACGAAGGCTGTGATGCCAGAAACCGGTCCCCGGAAGCTTGTTTCCTTCCCAGTATAAGAATTGGCTTGGTAGTTTGGTTTGCCCTGTTCCCATAATGCACTGGGACAGGTACAGACTAATTTGCATGTAGCCAGGTTCTGAGCTGGGATGGTGCAGTGAGCCAAAAAACGGTGATGGATTAAAACCATGATCTCTTGACTTGGTAAGAATATTCTGCATCATTCAGAAACTCTGTCCATCACCACCCCCTCTTTCCCAAATCGATTTTATCCACACTCAGTGTGGGAGGGTATGCTCAGACGTGAGTCCCTTGCTCATTGCACCATCAGGATTCAGGCAAGCCGGGCCGACGAAGGCTGTGATGCCAGAAACCGGTCCCCGGAAGCTTGTTTCCTTCCCAGTATAAGAATTGGCTTGGTAGTTTGGTTTGCCCTGTTCCCATAATGCACTGGGACAGGTACAGACTAATTTGCATGTAGCCAGGTTCTGAGCTGGGATGGTGCAGTGAGCTAAAAAACGGTGATGGATTAAAACCATGAACTCTTGACTTGGTAAGAGTATTCTGCATCATTCAGAAACTCTGTCCATCACCACCCCCTTTTTCCCAAATCGATTTTATCCACACTCCGTGTGGGAGGGTATGCTCAGACGTGAGTCCCTTGCTCATTGCACCATCAGGATTCAGGCAAGCCGGGCCGACGAAGGCTGTGATGCCAGAAACCGGTCCCCGGAAGCTTGTTTCCTTCCCAGTATAAGAATTGGCTTGGTAGTTTGGTTTGCCCTGTTCCCATAATGCACTAGGACAGGTACAGACTAATTTGCATGTAGCCAGGTTCTAAGCTGGGATGGTGCAGTGAGCTAAAAAACGGTGATGGATTAAAACCATGATCTCTTGACTTGGTAAGAGTATTCTGCATCATTCAGAAACTCTGTCCATCACCACCCCCTTTTTCCCAAATCTATTTTATCCACACTCAGTGTGGGAGGGTATGCTCAGACGTGAGTCCCTTGCTCATTGCACCATCAGGATTCAGGCAAGCCGGGCCGACGAAGGCTGTGATGCCAGAAACCGGTCCCCGGAAGCTTGTTTCCTTCCCAGTATAAGAATTGGCTTGGTAGTTTGGTTTGCCCTGTTCCCATAATGCACTGGGACAGGTACAGACTAATTTGCATGTAGCCAGGTTCTGAGCTGGGATGGTGCAGTGAGCTAAAAAACGGTGATGGATTAAAACCATGATCTCTTGACTTGGTAAGAGTATTCTGCATCATTCAGAAACTCTGTCCATCACCACCCCCTTTTTCCCAAATCGATTTTATCCACACTCAGTGTGGGAGGGTATGCTCAGACGTGAGTCCCTTGCTCATTGCACCATCAGGGTTCAGGCAAGCCGGGCCGACGAAGGCTGTGATGCCAGAAACCGATCCCCGGAAGCTTGTTTCCTTCCCAGTATAAGAATTGGCTTGGTAGTTTGGTTTGCCCTGTTCCCATAATGCACTGGGACAGGTACAGACTAATTTGCATGTAGCCAGATTCTGAGCTGGGATGGTGCAGTGAGCTAAAAAACGGTGATGGATTAAAACCATGATCTCTTGACTTGGTAAGAGTATTCTGCATCATTCAGAAACTCTGTCCATCACCACCCCCTTTTTCCCAAATCGATTTTATCCACACTCAATGTGGGAGGGTATGCTCAGACGTGAGTCCCTTGCTCATTGCACCATCAGGGTTCAGGCAAGCCGGGCCGACGAAGGCTGTGATGCCAGAAACCGGTCCCCGGAAGCTTGTTTACTTCCCAGTATAAGAATTGGTGTGGTAGTTTGGCTTGCCCTGTTCCCATAATGCACTGGGACAGGTACAGACTAATTTGCATGTAGCCAGGTTCTGAGCTGGGATGGTGCAGTGAGCTAAAAAACAGTGATGGATTAAAACCATGATCTCTTGACTTGGTAAGAGTATTCTGCATCATTCAGAAACTCTGTCCATCACCACCCCCTTTTTCCCAAATCGATTTTATCCACACTCAGTGTGGGAGGGTATGCTCAGACGTGAGTCCCTTGCTCATTGCACCATCAGGGTTCAGGCAAGCCGGGCCGACGAAGGCTGTGATGCCAGAAACCGGTCCCCGGAAGCTTGTTTCCTTCCCAGTATAAGAATTGGCTTGGTAGTTTGGTTTGCCCTGTTCCCATAATGCACTGGGACAGGTACAGACTAATTTGCATGTAGCCAGGTTCTGAGCTGGGATGGTGCAGTGAGCTAAAAAACGGTGATGGATTAAAACCATGATCTCTTGACTTGGTAAGAGTATTCTGCATCATTCAGAAACTCTGTCCATCACCACCCCCTTTTTCCCAAATCGATTTTATCCACACTCAGTGTGGGAGGGTATGCTCAGACGTGAGTCCCTTGCTCATTGCACCATCAGGATTCAGGCAAGCCGGGCCGACGAAGGCTGTGATGCCAGAAACCAGTCCCCGGAAGCTTGTTTCCTTCCCAGTATAAGAATTGGCTTGGTAGTTTGGTTTGCCCTGTTCCCATAATGCACTGGGACAGGTACAGACTAATTTGCATGTAGCCGGGTTCTGAGCTGGGATGGTGCAGTGAGCTAAAAAACGGTGATGGATTAAAACCATGATCTCTTGACTTGGTAAGAGTATTCTGCATCATTCAGAAACTCTGTCCATCACCACCCCCTTTTTCCCAAATCGATTTTATCCACACTCAGTGTGGGAGGGTATGCTCTGACGTGAGTCCCTCGCTCATTGCACCATCAGGGTTTAGGCAAGCCGGGCCGACGAAGGCTGTGATGCCAGAAACCGGTCCCCGGAAGCTTGTTTCCTTCCCAGTATAAGAATTGGCTTGGTAGTTTGGTTTGCCCTGTTCCCATAATGCACTGGGACAGGTACAGACTAATTTGCATGTAGCCAGGTTCTGAGCTGGGATGGTGCAGTGAGCTAAAAAACGGTGATGGATTAAAACCATGATCTCTTGACTTGGTAAGAGTATTCTGCATCATTCAGAAACTCTGTCCATCACCACCCCCTTTTTCCCAAATCGATTTTATCCACACTCAGTGTGGGAGGGTATGCTCAGACGTGAGTCCCTTGCTCATTGCACCATCAGGATTCAGGCAAGCCGGGCCGACGAAGGCTGTGATGCCAGAAACCGGTCCCCGGAAGCTTGTTTCCTTCCCAGTATAAGAATTGGCTTGGTAGTTTGGTTTGCCCTGTTCCCATAATGCACTGGGACAGGTACAGACTAATTTGCATGTAGCCAGGTTCTGAGCTGGGATGGTGCAGTGAGCTAAAAAACGGTGATGGATTAAAACCATGATCTCTTGACTTGGTAAGAGTATTCTGCATCATTCAGAAACTCTGTCCATCACCACCCCCTTTTTCCCAAATCGATTTTATCCACACTCAGTGTGGGAGGGTATGCTCAGACGTGAGTCCCTTGCTCATTGCACCATCAGGATTCAGGCAAGCCGGGCCGACGAAGGCTGTGATGCCAGAAACCGGTCCCCGGAAGCTTGTTTCCTTCCCAGTATAAGAATTGGCTTGGTAGTTTGGTTTGCCCTTTTCTCATAATGCACTGGGACAGGTACAGACTAATTTGCATGTAGCCAGGTTCTGAGCTGGGATGGTGCAGTTAGCTAAAAAACGGTGATGGATTAAAACCATGATCTCTTGACTTGGTAAGAGTATTCTGCATCATTCAGAAACTCTGTCCATCACCACCCCCTTTTTCCCAAATCGATTTTATCCACACTCAGTGTGGGAGGGTATGCTCAGACGTGAGTCCCTTGCTCATTGCACCATCAGGGTTCAGGCAAGCCGGGCCGACGATGGCTGTGATGCCAGAAACCGGTCCCCGGAAGCTTGTTTCCTTCCCAGTATAAGAATTGGCTTGGTAGTTTGGTTTGCCCTGTTCCCATAATGCACTGAGACAGGTACAGACTAATTTGCATGTAGCCAGGTTCTGAGCTGGGATGGTGCAGTGAGCTAAAAAACGGTGATGGATTAAAACCATGATCTCTTGACTTGGTAAGAGTATTCTGCATCATTCAGAAACTCTGTCCATCACCACCCCCTTTTTCCCAAATCGATTTTATCCACACTCAGTGTGGGAGGGTATGCTCAGACGTGAGTCCCTTGCTCATTGCACCATCAGGATTCAGGCAAGCCGGGCCGACGAAGGCTGTGATGCCAGAAACCGGTCCCCGGAAGCTTGTTTCCTTCCCAGTATAAGAATTGGCTTGGTAGTTTGGTTTGCCCTGTTCCCATAATGTACTAGGACAGGTACAGACTAATTTGCATGTAGCCAGGTTCTGAGCTGGGATGGTGCAGTGAGCTAAAAAACGGTGATGGATTAAAACCATGATCTCTTGACTTGGTAAGAGTATTCTGCATCATTCAGAAACTCTGTCCATCACCACCCCCTTTTTCCCAAATCGATTTTATCCACACTCAGTGTGGGAGGGTATGCTCAGACGTGAGTCCCTTGCTCATTGCACCATCAGGATTCAGGCAAGCCGGGCCGACGAAGGCTGTGATGCCAGAAACCGGTCCCCGGAAGCTTGTTTCCTTCCCAGTATAAGAATTGGCTTGGTAGTTTGGTTTGCCCTGTTCCCATAATGCACTGGGACAGGTACAGACTAATTTGCATGTAGCCAGGTTTTGAGCTGGGATGGTGCAGTGAGCTAAAAAACGGTGATGGATTAAAACCATGATCTCTTGACTTGGTAAGAGTATTCTGCATCATTCAGAAACTCTGTCCATCACCACCCCCTTTTTCCCAAATCGATTTTATCCACACTCAGTGTGGGAGGGTATGCTCAGACGTGAGTCCCTTGCTCATTGCACCATCAGGGTTCAGGCAAGCCGGGCCGACGAAGGCTGTGATGCCAGAAACCGGTCCCCGGAAGCTTGTTTCCTTCCCAGTATAAGAATTGGCTTGGTAGTTTGGTTTGCCCGTTCCCATAATGCACTGGGACAGGTACAGACTAATTTGCATGTAGCCAGGTTCTGAGCTGGGATGGTGCAGTGAGCTAAAAAACGGTGATGGATTAAAACCATGATCTCTTGACTTGGTAAGAGTATACTGCATCATTCAGAAACTCTGTCCATCACCACCCCCTTTTTCCCAAATCGATTTTATCCACACTCAGTGTGGGAGGGTATGCTCAGACGTGAGTCCCTTGCTCATTGCACCATCAGGGTTCAGGCAAGCCGGGCTGACGAAGGCTGTGATGCCAGAAACCGGTCCCCGGAAGCTTGTTTTCTTCCCAGTATAACAATTGGCTTGGTAGTTTGGTTTGCCCTGTTCCCATAATGCACTGGGACAGGTACAGACTAATTTGCATGTAGCCAGGTTCTGAGCTGGGATGGTGCAGTGAGCTAAAAAACGTTGATGGATTAAAACCATGATCTCTTGACTTGGTAAGAGTATTCTGCATCATTCAGAAACTCTGTCCGTCACCACCCCCTTTTTCCCAAATCGATTTTATCCATACTCAATGTGGGAGGGTATGCTCAGACGTGAGTCCCTTGCTCATTGCACCATCAGGATTCAGGCAAGCCGGGCCGACGAAGGCTGTGATGCCAGAAACCGGTCCCCGGAAGCTTGTTTACTTCCCAGTATAAGAATTGGCTTTGTAGTTTGGTTTGCCCTGTTCCCATAATGCACTGGGACAGGTACAGACTAATTTGCATGTAGCCAGGTTCTGAGCTGGGATGGTGCAGTGAGCTAAAAAACGGTGATGGATTAAAACCATGATCTCTTGAATTGGTAAGAGTATTCTGCATCATTCAGAAACTCTGTCCATCACCACCCCCTTTTTCCCAAATCGATTTTATCCACACTCAGTGTGGGAGGGTATGCTCAGACGTGAGTCCCTTGCTCATTGCACCATCAGGGTTCAGGCAAGCCGGGCCGACGAAGGCTGTGATGCCAGAAACGGGTCCCCGGAAGCTTGTTTCCTTCCCAGTATAAGAATTGGCTTGGTAGTTTGGTTTGCCCTGTTCCCATAATGCACTGGGACAGGTACAGACTAATTTGCATGTAGCCAGGTTCTGAGCTGGGATGGTGCAGTGAGCTAAAAAACGGTGATGGATTAAAACCATGATCTCTTGACTTGGTAAGAGTATTCTGCATCATTCAGAAACTCTGTCCATCACCACCCCCTTTTTCCCAAATCGATTTTATCCACACTCAATGCGGGAGGGTATGCTCAGACGTGAGTCCCTTGCTCATTGCACCATCAGGATTCAGGCAAGCCGGGCCGACGAAGGCTGTGATGCCAGAAACCGGTCCCCGGAAGCTTGTTTCCTTCCCAGTATAAGAATTGGCTTGGTAGTTTGGTTTGCCCTGTTCCCATAATGCACTGGGACAGGTACAGACTAATTTGCATGTAGACAGGTTCTGAGCTGGGATGGTGCAGTGAGCTAAAAAACCGTGATGGATTAAAACCATGATCTCTTGACTTGGTAAGAGTATTCTGCATCATTCAGAAACTCTGTCCATCACCACCCCCTTTTTCCCAAATCGATTTTATCCACACTCAGTGTGGGAGGGTATGCTCAGACGTGAGTCCCTTGCTCATTGCACCATCAGGATTCAGGCAAGCCGGGCCGACGAAGGCTGTGATGCCAGAAACCGGTCCCCGGAAGCTTGTTTCCTTCCCAGTATAAGAATTGGCTTGGTAGTTTGGTTTGCCCTGTTCCCATAATGCACTGGGACAGGTACAGACTAATTTGCATGTAGCCAGGTTCTGAGCTGGGATGGTGCAGTGAGCTAAAAAACGGTGATGGATTAAAACCATGATCTCTTGACTTGGTAAGAGTATTCTGCATCATTCAGAAACTCTGTCCATCACCACCCCCTTTTTCCCAAATCGATTTTATCCACACTCAGTGTGGGAGGGTATGCTCAGACGTGAGTCCCTTGCTCATTGCACCATCAGGATTCAGGCAAGCCGGGCCGACGAAGGCTGTGATGCCAGAAACCGGTCCCCGGAAGCTTGTTTCCTTCCCAGTATAAGAATTGGCTTGGTAGTTTGGTTTGCCCTGTTCCCATAATGCACTGGGACAGGTACAGACTAATTTGCATGTAGCCAGGTTCTGAGCTGGGATGGTGCAGTTAGCTAAAAAACGGTGATGGATTAAAACCATGATCTCTTGACTTGGTAAGAGTATTCTGCATCATTCAGAAACTCTGTCCATCACCACCCCCTTTTTCCCAAATCGATTTTATCCACACTCAGTGTGGGAGGGTATGCTCAGACGTGAGTCCCTTGCTCATTGCACCATCAGGGTTCAGGCAAGCCGGGTCGACGAAGGCTGTGATGCCAGAAACCGGTCCCCGGAAGCTTGTTTCCTTCCCAGTATAAGAATTGGCTTGGTAGTTTGGTTTGCCCTGTTCCCATAATGCACTGGGACAGGTACAGACTAATTTGCATGTAGCCAGGTTCTGAGCTGGGATGGTGCAGTGAGCAAAAAAACGGTGATGGATTAAAACCGTGATCTCTTGACTTGGTAAGAGTATTCTGCATCATTCAGAAACTCTGTCCATCACCACCCCCTTTTTCCCAAATCGATTTTATCCACACTCAGTGTGGGAGGGTATGCTCAGACGTGAGTCCCTTGCTCATTGCACCATCAGGATTCAGGCAAGCCGGGCCGACGAAGGCTGTGATGCCAGAAACCGGTCCCCGGAAGCTTGTTTCCTTCCCAGTATAAGAATTGGCTTGGTAATTTTGTTTGCCCCGTTCCCATAATGCACTGGGACAGGTACAGACTAATTTGCATGTAGCCAGGTTCTGAGCTGGAATGGTGCAGTGAGCTAAAAAACGGTGATGGATTAAAACCATGATCTCTTGACTTGGTAAGAGTATTCTGCATCATACAGAAACTCTGTACATCACCACCCCCTTTTTCCCAAATCGATTTTATCCACACTCAGTGTGGGAGGGTATGCTCAGTCGTGAGTCCCTTGCTCATTGCACCATCAGGATTCAGGCAAGCCGGGCCGACGAAGGCTGTGATGCCAGAAACCGGTCCCCGGAAGCTTGTTTCCTTCCCAGTATAAGAATTGGCTTGGTAGTTTGGTTTGCCCTGTTCCCATAATGCACTGGGACAGGTACAGACTAATTTGCATGTAGCCAGGTTCTGAGCTGGGATGGTGCAGTGAGCTAAAAAACGGTGATCGAATAAAACCATGATCTCTTGACTTGGTAAGAGTATTCTGCATCATTCAGAAACTCTGTCCATCACCACCCCCTTTTTCCCAAATCGATTTTATCCACACTCAGTGTGGGAGGGTATGCTCAGACGTGAGTCCCTTGCTCATTGCACCATCAGGATTCAGGCAAGCCGGGCCGACGAAGGCTGTGATGCCAGAAACCGGTCCCCGGAAGCTTGTTTCTTTCCCAGTATAAGAATTGGCTTGGTAGTTTGGTGTGCCCTGTTCCCATAATGCACTGGGACAGGTACAGACTAATTTGCATGTAGCCAGGTTCTGAGCTGGGATGGTGCAGTGAGCTAAAAAACGGTGATGGATTAAAACCATGATCTCTTGACTTGGTAAGAGTATTCTGCATCATTCAGAAACTCTGTCCATCACCACCCCCTTTTTCCCAAATCGATTTTATCCACACTCAGTGTGGGCGGGCATGCTCAGACGTGAGTCCCTTGCTCATTGCACCATCAGGATTCAGGCAAGCCGGGCCGACGAAGGCTGTGATGCCAGAAACCGGTCCCCGGAAGCTTGTTTCCTTCCCAGTACAAGAATTGGCTTGGTAGTTTGGTTTGCCCTGTTCCCATAATGCACTGGGACAGGTACAGACTAATTTGCATGTAGCCAGGTTCTGAGCTGGGATGGTGCAGTGAGCTAAAAAACGGTGATGGATTAAAACCATGATCTCTTGACTTGGTAAGAGTATTCTGCATCATTCAGAAACTCTGTCCATCACCACCCCCTTTTTCCCAAATCGATTTTATCCACACTCAGTGTGGGAGGGTATGCTCAGACGTGAGTCCCTTGCTCATTGCACCATCAGGATTCAGGCAAGCCGGGCCGACGAAGGCTGTGATGCCAGAAACCGGTCCCCGGAAGCTTGTTTCCTTCCCAGTATAAGAATTGGCTTGGTAGTTTGGTTTGCCCTGTTCCTATAATGCACTGGGACAGGTACAGACTAATTTGCATGTAGCCAGGTTCT
Organism: Triturus cristatus; assembly: GCF_964204655.1. Taxonomy (NCBI): domain Eukaryota; kingdom Metazoa; phylum Chordata; class Amphibia; order Caudata; family Salamandridae; genus Triturus; species Triturus cristatus. The sequence goes on from NC_140594.1 coordinate 338,332,227, forward strand.
GAGCTGGTATGGTGCAGTGAGCTAAAAAACGGTGATGGATTAAAACCATGATCTCTTGACTTGGTAAGAGTATTCTGCATCATTCAGAAACTCTGTCCATCACCACCCCCTTTTTCCCAAATCGATTTTATCCACACTCAGTGTGGGAGGGTATGCTCAGACGTGAGTCCCTTGCTCATTGCACCATCAGGATTCAGGCAAGCCGGGCCGACGAAGGCTGTGATGCCAGAAACCGGTCCCCGGAAGCTTGTTTCCTTCCCAGTATAAGAATTGGCTTGGTAGTTTGGTTTGCCCTGTTCCCATAATGCACTGGGACAGGTACAGACTAATTTGCATGTAGTCAGGTTCTGAGCTGGGATGGTGCAGTGAGCTAAAAAACGGTGATGGATTAAAACCATGATCTCTTGACTTGGTAAGAGTATTCTGCATCATTCAGAACCTCTGTCCATCACCACCCCCTTTTTCCCAAACCACGTTGCGTTTTGCGCCATTTCCTGTCGCGGGCACTAGGCCGACAAGCACAAGTGAGGTACCATTTTTCTCGTAGGACTTTGGGGAACGCGGGGTGGGTGGAAATTTTTGGATCCACGCAGATTCCAGAACTTTCCATCCCAGAAATGTGGGGAAAATGTGTTTTTTTAAATCATTTTTTTACGTTTGCAAGGGATTCTGGGTAACAGACCATGGTGGGAGGCAGTCAAGTCACCCCATCCTGGATTCCCCTGGGTGTCTAGTTTTCAAAAATGTATAGGTTTGCTAGGTTTCCCTAAGTGCCGGCAGGGCTAGGGTTAAAAAACTACAGCTAGTCACTTTGCCAAAAAAGGGTCATTTTTCACTGCAAAATTGAGGTGTGACCACGTTGCGTTTTGCGCCGTTTCCTGTCGCGGGCACTAGGCCAACCCGCACAAGTGAGGTACCATTTTTCTCGTAGGACATTGGGGAACGCGGGGTGGGTGGAAATTTGTGGATCCACGCAGATTCCAGAACTTTCCATCCCAGAAATGTGGGGTAAATTTGTTTTTTTTGTCATTTTTTTACGTTTGCAAGGGATTCTGGGTAACAGACCATGGTGGGAGGCAGTCAAGTCACCCCATCCTGGATTCCCCTGGGTGTCTAGTTTTCAAAAATGTATAGGTTTGCTAGGTTTCCCTAGGTGCCGGCAGGGCTAGGGTTCAAAAACTACAGCTTGTCACTTTGCCAAAAAAGGGTCATTTTTCACTGCAAAATTGAGGTGTGACCACGTTGCGTTTTGCGCCATTTCCTGTCGCGGGCACTAGGCCGACCCGCACAAGTGAGGTACGATTTTTCTCGTAGGACTTTGAGGAACGCGGGGTGGGTGGAAATTTGTGGATCCACGCAGATTCCAGAACTTTCCATCCCAGAAATGTGGGGAAAATGTGTTTTTTTTGTCATTTTTTTACGTTTGCAAGGGATTCTGGGTAACAGACCATGGTGAGAGGCAGTCAAGTCACCCCATCCTGGATTCCCCTGGGTGTCTAGTTTTCAAAAATGTATAGGTTTGCTAGGTTTCCCTAAGTGCCGGCAGGGCTAGGGTTCAAAAACTACAGCTAGTCACTTTGCCAAAAAAGGGTCATTTTTCACTGCAAAATTGAGGTGTGACCACGTTGCGTTTTGCGACGTTTCCTGTCGCGGGCACTAGGCCGACCCGCACAAGTGAGGTACCATTTTTCTCGTAGGACTTTGGGGAACGCGGGGTGGGTGGAAATTTGTGCATCCACGCAGATTCCAGAACTTTCCATCCCAGAAATGTGGGGAAAATGTATTTTTTTTGTCATTGTCTTACGTTTGCAAGGGATTCTGGGTAACAGACCATGGTGGGAGGCAGTCAAGTCACCCCATCCTGGATTCCCCCGGGTTTCTAGTTTTCAAAAATGTATAGGTTTGCTAGGTTTCCCTAGGTGCCGGCAGGGCTAGGGTTAAAAAACTACAGCTAGTCACTTTGCCAAAAAAGGGTCCTTTTTCACTGCAAAATTGAGGTGTGACCACGTTGCGTTTTGCGCCGTTTCCTGTCGCGGGCACTAGGCTGACCCGCACAAGTGAGGTACCATTTTTCTCGTAGGACTTTGGGGAACGCGGGGTGGGTGGAAATTTGTGGATCCACGCAGATTCCAGAACTTTCCATCCCAGAAATGTGGGGAAAATGTGTTTTTTTTGTCATTTTTTTACGTTTGCAAGGGATTCTGGGTAACAGACCATGGTGGGAGGCAGTCAAGTCACCCCATCCTGGATTCCCCCGGGTGTCTAGTTTTCAAAAATGTATAGGTTTGCTAGGTTTCCCTAGGTGCCGGCAGGGCAAGGGTTCAAAAACTACAGCTAGTCAGTTTGCCAAAAAAGGGTCATTTTTCACTGCAAAATTGAGGTGTGACCACGTTGCGTTTTGCACCATTTCCTGTCGCGGGCACTAGGCCGACCCGCACAAGTGAGGTAACATTTTTCTCGTAGGACTTTGGGGAACGCGGGGTTGGTGGAAATTTGTGGATCCACGCAGATTCCAGAACTTTCCATCCCAGAAATGTGGGGAAAATGTGTTTTTTTTGGTCATTTTTTACGTTTGCAAGGGATTCTGGGTAACAGACCCTGGTGGGAGGAAGTCAAGTCACCCCATCCTGGATTCCGCTGGGTGTCTAGTTTTCAAAAATGTATAGGTTTGCTAGGATTCCCTAAGTGCCGGCAGGGCTAGGGTTAAAAAACTACAGCTAGTCACTTTGCCAAAAAAGGGTCATTTTTCACTGCAAAATTGAGGTGTAACCACGTTGCGTTTTGCGCCGTTTCCTGTCGCGGGCACTAGGCCGACCCACACAAGTGAGGTACCATTTTTCTCGTAGGACTTTGGGAAACGCGGGGTGGGTGGAAATTTGTGGATCCACGCAGATTCCAGAACTTTCCATCCCAGAAATGTGGGGAAAATGTGTTTTTTTTTGTCATTTTTTTACGTTTGCAAGGGATTCTGGGTAACAGACCATGGTGGGAGGCAGTCAAGTCACCCCATCCTGGATTCCCCGGGGTGTCTAGTTTTCAAAAATGTATAGGTTTGCTAGGTTTCCCTAAGTGCCGGCAGGGCTAGGGTTCAAAAACTACAGCTAGTCACTTTGCCAAAAAAGGGTCATTTTTCACTGCAAAATTGAGGTGTGACCACGTTGCGTTTTGCGCCGTTTCCTGCCGCGGGCACTAGGCCGACCCGCACAAGTGAGGTACCATTTTTCTTGTAGGACTTTGGGGAACGCGGGGTGGGTGGAAATTTGTGGATCCACGCAGATTCCAGAACTTTCCATCCCAGAAATGTGGGGAAAATGTGTTTTTTTTGTCATTTTTTTACGTTTGCAAGGGATTCAGGGTAACAGACCATGGTGGTATGCAGTCAAGTCACCCCATCCTGGATTCCCCTGGGTGTCTAGTTTTCAAAAATGTATAGGTTTGCAAGGTTTCCCTAGGTGCCGGCAGGGCTAGGGTTAAAAAACTACAGCTAGTCACTTTGCCAAAAAAGGGTCATTTTTCACTGCAAAATTGAGGTGTGACCACGTTGCGTTTTGCGCCATTTCCTGTCGCGGGCACTAGGCCGACCTGCACAAGTGAGGTACCATTTTTCTCGTAGGACTTTGGGGAACGCGGGGTAGGTGGAAATTTGTGGATCCACCCAGATTCCAGAACTTTCCATCCCAGAAATATGGGGAAAATGTGTTTTTTTGTCATTTTTTTACGTTTGCAAGGGATTCTGGGTAACAGACCATAGTGGGAGGCAGTCAAGTCACCCCATCCTGGATTCCCCTCGGTGTCTAGTTTTCAAAAATGTATAGGTTTGCTAAGTTTCCCTAGGTGCCGGCAGGGCTAGGGTTCAAAAACTACAGCTAGTCACTTTGCCAAAAAGGGGTCATTTTTCACTGCAAAATTGAGGTTTGACCACCTTGCGTTTTGCACCATTTCCTGTCGCGGCCACTAGGCCGACCCACACAAGTGAGGTACCAGTTTTCTCGTAGGACTTTGGGGAACGTGGGGTGGGTGGAAGTTTGTGTATCCACACAGATTCCAGAACTTTCCATCCCAGAAATGTGGGGAAAATGTGTTTTTTTTGTCATTTTTTTACGTTTGCAAGGAATTCTGGGTAACAGACCTTGGTGGGAGGCAGTCAAGTCACCCCATCCTGGATTCCCCTGGGTGTCTAGTTTTCAAAAATGTATAGGTTTGCTAGGTTTCCCTAGGTGCCGGCAGGGCTAGGGTTCAAAAACTACAGCTAGACTCTTCGCAAAAAAGGGGTCATTTTTCACTGCAAAATTGAGGTGTGACCACGTTGCGTTTTGCGCCGTTTCCTGTCGCGGGCACTAGGCCGACCTGCACAAGTGAGGTACCATTTTTCTCGTAGGACTTTGGGGAACGCGGGGTGGGTGGAAATTTGTGGATCCACGCAGATTCCAGAACTTTCCATCCCAGAAATGTGGGGAAAATGTGTTTTTTTTGTCATTTTTTTACGTTTACAAGGGATTCTGGGTAACAGACCATGGTGGGAGGCAAAGCGGTACAAAAGGGGGTGGTGATGGACGGAGCATTAGAACCAATCACACACTCACACCCAGTCAACAGATCTGGGTTTGATCCATCACCGTTCTTTAGCCCACTCTGCCACCCCAGTTCAGACATGGCCATATGCAAATCAGTCTGACCCTGTGCCTCATGGGAACAGTCCAGCCCGAACTGCCAAGCCATGCCTTCCCTGGACCGGAAACAAGCTTCCTAGGACCGGTTTCTGGCATTTCAGCCGTCTTCAGCCAGGCTTGCTTGAATCCAGTGGCAAAGTGAGCAAGGGACTAACGTCTGAGCATACCCTGCCAACTTATGGCGGACAAAGCGGTACAAAAGGGGGTGGTGATGGACGGAGCATTAGAACCAATCAAACACTCACACCCAGTCAACAGATCTGGGTTTGATCCATCACCGTTCTTTAGCCCACTCTGCCACCCCAGTTCAGACATGGCCATATGCAAATCAGTCTGACCCTGTGCCTCATGGGAACAGTCCAGCCCGAACTGCCAAGCCATGCCTTCCCTGGACCGGAAACAAGCTTCCTAGGACCGGTTTCTGGCATTTCAGCCGTCTTCAGCCAGGCTTGCTTGAATCCAGTGGCAAAGTGAGCAAGGGACTCATGTCTGAGCATCCCCAGCCAACTTATGGTGGACAAAGCGGTACAAAAGGGGGTGGTGATGGACGGAGCATTAGAACCAATCAAACACTCACACCCAGTCAACAGATCTGGGTTTGATCCATCACCGTTCTTTAGCCCACTCTGCCACCCCAGTTCAGACATGGCCATATGCAAATCAGTCTGACCCTGTGCCTCATGGGAACAGTCCAGCCCGAACTGCCAAGCCATGCCTTCCCTGGACCGGAAACAAGCTTCCTAGGACCGGTTTCTGGCATTTCAGCCGTCTTCAGCCAGGCTTGCTTGAATCCAGTGGCAAAGTGAGCAAGGGACTCACGTCTGAGCATACCCTGCCAACTTATGGCGGACAAAGCGGTACAAAAGGGGGTGGTGATGGACGGAGCATTAGAACCAATCAAACACTCACACCCAGTCAACAGATCTGGGTTTGATCCATCACCGTTCTTTAGCCCACTCTGCCACCCCAGTTCAGACATGGCCATATGCAAATCAGTCTGACCCTGTGCCTCATGGGAACAGTCCAGCCCGAACTGCCAAGCCATGCCTTCCCTGGACCGGAAACAAGCTTCCTAGGACCGGTTTCTGGCATTTCAGCCGTCTTCAGCCAGGCTTGCTTGAATCCAGTGGCAAAGTGAGCAAGGGACTCACGTCTGAGCATACCCTGCCAACTTATGGCGGACAAAGCGGTACAAAAGGGGGTGGTGATGGACGGAGCATTAGAACCAATCAAACACTCACACCCAGTCAACAGATCTGGGTTTGATCCATCACCGTTCTTTAGCCCACTCTGCCACCCCAGTTCAGACATGGCCATATGCAAATCAGTCTGACCCTGTGCCTCATGGGAACAGTCCAGCCCGAACTGCCAAGCCATGCCTTCCCTGGACCGGAAACAAGCTTCCTAGGACCGGTTTCTGGCATTTCAGCCGTCTTCAGCCAGGCTTGCTTGAATCCAGTGGCAAAGTGAGCAAGGGACTCACGTCTGAGCATACCCTGCCAACTTATGGCGGACAAAGCGGTACAAAAGGGGGTGGTGATGGTCGGAGCATTAGAACCAATCAAACACTCACACCCAGTCAACAGATCTGGGTTTGATCCATCACCGTTCTTTAGCCCACTCTGCCACCCCAGTTCAGACATGGCCATATGCAAATCAGTCTGACCCTGTGCCTCATGGGAACAGTCCAGCCCGAACTGCCAAGCCATGCCTTCCCTGGACCGGAAACAAGCTTCCTAGGACCGGTTTCTGGCATTTCAGCCGTCTTCAGCCAGGCTTGCTTGAATCCAGTGGCAAAGTGAGCAAGGGACTCACGTCTGAGCATACCCTGCCAACTTATGGCGGACAAAGCGGTACAAAAGGGGGTGGTGATGGACGGAGCATTAGAACCAATCAAACACTCACACCCAGTCAACAGATCTGGGTTTGATCCATCACCGTTCTTTAGCCCACTCTGCCACCCCAGTTCAGACATGGCCATATGCAAATCAGTCTGACCCTGTGCCTCATGGGAACAGTCCAGCCCGAACTGCCAAGCCATGCCTTCCCTGGACCAGAAACAAGCTTCCTAGGACCGGTTTCTGGCATTTCAGCCGTCTTCAGCCAGGCTTGCTTGAATCCAGTGGCAAAGTGAGCAAGGGACTCACGTCTGAGCATACCCTACCAACTTATGGCGGACAAAGCGGTACAAAAGGGGGCAGTCAAGCTACCCCATCCTGGATTCCCCTGGGTGTCTAGTTTTCAAAAATGTATAGGTTTGCTAGGTTTCCCTAGGTGCCGGCAGGGCTAGGGTTCAAAAACTACAGCTAGACTCTTCGCAAAAAAAGTGTAAAATGTCAGTGTGAAAATGTGGTGTGTTCAGCTTAGGTTTTGAGCCACTTCCTGTCGTGGACACTATGCCTACCCACACAAGTGAGGTACCATTTTTATCGGGAGACTTAGGGTAGTTCAGATTTGTAAAGCAACTGTTATTACCTATTGATTTTGGATGCATTTCTCCCTTCCAAATGAAAGACATTGTGTAAAAAAAAAGTCATTTTGAAAAATGACCAATAATTGTCATGCAAGTATGAGTATTCCCAATTTCGAAAATGTGCAAATATGCACTGTTTCTAAACTCTGTAGTTTGTTCCCATTTCAGAAATACATAGGTGTCTTTCATACCGATTTTTCCATGTATACATTTTCCCACAATAATTGCTATAGACCCGGAACAAAAAAAAAACCATTACAAAATGCTGTTCAGTTTTTTACTCTGGGTTCGTTGGCCTCTTGGTGAACCTACAAGTCCTATATATCCCCACAACCAGGAAGGTCCAGTGGATGTAACGAGATATTGCTTTCTAAGAGATGTGATAATTAGAAGAAGTTACAGGTGAAAACGTTGACTCAAAAGGCTGCTTTTGTCAACTAATTTTTAATTTTTCCTATATTTAACTGTTAGTTTCTATAAAGAAACCTTGATGGATCTACACAAATGACCCCTTGCTGAATTCAGAATTTTGTCTACTTTTCAAAAATGTATAGCTTTCTAGGGTCCATTATTGTTTCTGTACCCATTGCTACCATTAACTGGAAGGAGGTTGAAAGCACAAAAAATAGCAAAAAGAGGGTATGTCCCAGAAAAATGCCAAAACTGTGTAAAAAATGTTGCTTTTCTGACAAAATTCTGTCATTCCCTAAAAGCTGGAAAAATGGTGATTTCAGCCCCACAACCCTTTTTTGATACCATTTGCAGAGAAAAACCCAGAAGCTTTCATTTACAGCCCGTTTTTCCCATTTTCACAAAAAAACCAAAATTTTGCTGTATTTTGACTAATTTCTGGGAACCCTCTAAGAGAATCCACAAACCCTGGGTACCTTTAGAATCCCCATGATGTTGGAAGAAAAGGACGCAAATTTGGCGTGGATACCTAATGTGGTCAAAAAGTTACAGGGTCCTAAGCGCGCACTACCCCAAATAGCCCAAAAAAGGCTTAGCACAGGAGGGGAAAAGGCCTAGCAGCGAAGGGGTTAATGGGATGAAGCAGTTAAGGAGTGTTTAGTGGAATTCAAGCCCCGAGAAAGAAGGTCCTAGAATCAAGGAGAGTGAAGTGGTGAATGCTGCTGATAACTGGTAAAAAACATGTAACTGCTCTGCCAGTTTACCACGATGAGGGGGATGCCATCTGTAGCGTAACTAGGACATGGATCGTATTAGGAACTTTTGTCCTCCAGGTGCAACTTCTCATCATATCTTCACTGAAGGTAAGATTCTATTTAGTAGTGATACTTGCTCTTGCTCTTGTCTTGTCTTGTCTTGTTTTCCTTATCCTTTTTCTTTTCAATCATTTAACAAATCAATCAGTAGATTTGTAGAGCGCTGCTTGTCACCCGTTTTGAAGCATTTTAGCTTGCACAGCCTTTCTGCCTCCCCAGTGTTTGTTACAGTGATCTTGATGTAGGAATACAGAAGGCACCACCGCCTTCTGTACTCCTTCCGCTGCTCCAAAGCTCCTGTGCTCCAGCTTCATCCAATTAGTGCTTTTGTTCTCCATTTTCAGAGCTCTTGCAGCTGTCCCGTGCTCACTGTGTACTTGACACTTCGTGCAGCATTTGCAGGACTACCCAGCAAGATGCATGCTGCATGCTGCATGTCCCCCTTTCCAGCCTTTAGTTTTCAATGTCTTAGATTTCCAGTTTGGATCCAACTTGCATTATCTTCATTTTGTACTCCAATTTCACGTCATGGTGATGTGTCTATCGTGCTACAGTTCATAGTGAGTTCTGTTGTCCAGTTATAGTGTCTCCAGAATGCCTATGGCAGTGCTTTCACTAGTCCAGTGATTTAAGTCGTATTGTCTTTCTTCTCATCTCTCTTTATTGCAGTCCATTATATTTCTGCTCTTTTCCTTTCTTGTAATTTCCTGTTCAATCTCGTCATCACACATGCTACATGTAAATCCCTTTGTTAAGGGACTTGCTGCTAGTTTCTCCATTAGTCTATCAGTACTGGCTCCCTCATTCCATTCCATTGTTTTGTTGTTTGTGCTTTGTTTTTTTAACAGTGTAGTATTGCTTGCTGAATTCCAGCCTATACAGATATAATTTTTCCCCTGTACCAATACAGTATGCTGTCTTTTGACCATTGTTTTCTGTGTACCTCAGGTTCCAGTAACGTGGGTGAGTTCTTTCTAGCGTTTTCCATGAGTTTGCTGAGTGGATAAATGTAATAGCAACTTACTCACAAGGGCACAGAGATTCCCCGGATCCTTATAAATGCCTGTCACTATTCTGCACACTTCTCTAAGGGGATTCCTGTGTTTTCACTATAGAATTAACCCCCTGCCGTGTTCTATTATCTGCCCTTCATATTTACTTACCCTATTGCCTATCCTCCCATATATACAGATTTCATCCCGTAGTCTGGTAGTTTCAACTACAGACTTTGGGATATGTTTCAACTGAATTATTGATAGAAAACTGGGCAGGATTTACTCATCGCTGATGCCACTCACATCTACCCATATAACTACATTGAAGACACAATGGGAAAGTAATATGGGCATGGAGTTAAGGGAAGGGGGCTTGACTTCTCTATTGGGTAACTGCAGGAGAGTTACACGTAATGCACGACTGAAACGTTTACATTATAAATGCGTAAATAGGGATCATGTTACGCCACAGTGGCTGTACAGACTAGATTCCTCCATATCTGAACAGTGTCCCAAAAGCAGAAAAACGGAGGGAACCTATATTTACATATGGTGAACATGCCTGGGTGTGAGTGTCTTTTTGGGTTAAATAATTCAGACTTTAGGAATACTAACCGAATTTCAAATACAGCCAATGATACAGATGTGCTTACTGGGACAAATCACCCGTAATAAACACACTAAATATGTGGAGAGGTTATTAAAGCTAGGCCTTACTGTGGCAAAGAAGTGTGTAGCACTAAGATGGTTGTCTAAATGACTGCTCACATGAAAACAATAGCTATAGGGATTTAGTACAAGTCTGGATACAACAGGAAATGGGACACCCTGAACCAGGACAAGATGTGGAGGGGACAGCTGAATATTACTCTTTAGATATGTCTGTGATGCTGATCTGCTGTAATTTGATGCACGTGTGCCAATTATGCTGTTTAAGTGCTCTACTGTCATGTATGGATTTATATGTATATGAACATGGTGTGACTAACAACTCTCTCCTTGTTTAGGTGTTGTAAATTGAAACGACGATGTGATTAAGCATTTACCAAAGACATGAATTCTCCTTCCTTAGAACCTGTCTCCTTCGTTATGTTGACTAAAGTCCGGACTCCATTTTGTATTGTCATGTCTCCACGTGCTCAACACGAGAAGAGTCCTATCTTCGTGTTAGTTGCTCTTGCAATCTGCCTAGTAACAGTCTATAAATAGCTCCTTTGTCTGTCTGGCGCATGCCCAGACTTGACCACATCTGTTATCAGTTAGTCCTCGTTTGACCATGTTTTCGCGGGCCCAGGAAATTGTTGACTCCACCCACATATTGATCCTGTATCGAAAATGTCCTTAAATGGTAATGAATTTCGCTCTATGTTGTATCCACCCACTTATGAGCCCCTCTGTTGTGTATAAAAGGGGACCGTGTACGCAAGTTCTTTGTGCTACTCTATGCAATACTGGAGGGTGTTGTATGGATTGTAGGACCACCCTTAAGGGTTAATAAACTTTGTCTTTGTACTTTGCAGTTTCCGTGCCAACTTCCTTATAGATTCCATTCGCAGGAGAGCGAACCCTTGTGTCCTGCGGGCCTAGCTGGGGCCTGTATTCATCAATTGGCGCCCGTCACGTGGGGCTCATCGGCGACTCGGATGCTCGAAGGACTGGTCGCGACGAAGGTGAGGAATTTGGCCGGGGATGTGATCACTGCCAGAGGCACTTTAGTCCTGGCATCCCGAGGTTTTCTTCCTTCCCTTCCGAGCTGACCATCTGGGTGGCGCCGGTCCTCGACTGAGACCTCTTCTGTCGGTCCTGCCGTGACAGCCGTTTGGGCGAATTTTGGAACTTGGCAGTTGGAATCTGGACTCTTGATTGGTAAGAACCGTTGTACGGTACTTGCTCCGAGTTTTTTGAAGCCTGGTTTGGCTATTTGAGTTTGATTTGTGATGACCGGTCATATCTTGTATTGATTATTGTGAGAATATATGCGTTGCAACACATATAGGCAGGTAATGTGGAGATATTTCTCCAGAGCTGTGTAACTTTGAACGGCACAACGTTTAAGTGCCATTTTTTTGATAATACTGCATATTTTGCATTATTTTTGAGCATGCCTGCTTTTAGCGCACTCCGTAAGTGGTGCTGCTGCTTTGGAAACCGGTTAAACCTCGAGGAATCTGCTCCAGCTCCCCCAGAGGGGACTCCTAATAGGGATATGTATGTGAAGCATGGTCTTTCTTCCATAATGTACAGCACAGTATGGCGGAAATACACCAGAAAGGATCCTGAGTTACGATGGCCTTTGTATGGGTCGTTTGATATGCGTAAGATTGAGTATGTGGAACAGTGTATGTGTAAACGGCGTGCTCGTCAAGACATGTTTGAATGTGTGCGGTTATGGGTGAAAGAAGTGCGTGAGCGAGAGAAACGTGAGAAAGCACTGTTTGATAAAGAGCAACGGAAGAATGATCATGTGCGAGCACAGGAAGCGAAGCGTCGGGAGGAAAGAGAACAGGCGGAGAGACAAGAGAAGGAGCGTAGGCTACAAGTGTCGGGTCAATATGCTGTTCGGCAGCCTCTTTATCCTGTCCTTACTAATCTTGATGATGATTTTTTCCTATTAGATCGTTCCCCGCCACCCTATGTAGGTGCGTCTGCTCCGACAGTTCAGGATTCTGGATCGGGTAAAGATAAGAAAGACACACGATCCATGTTATCTCTTGAGCGCTCGGGTGAGCTTCGGAAACTTTCTTATCGTGCAGTTTCAAATAAGCTGTCGCTTTCAGAGCTGTTACCGGATCTGGAAGGTTGGCAGGATAGGGAGAAAGTGTATTTTGCTGCCATTTTTTCTGATGAAGTGGTTGCTGCCTTTCGAAAATATTCTGATGTTTTTGAGCCGCAGGAGATAGTGTTGGATTCTAGAGCACTGCGTAATGGTACTTTCTCTCCCTCCCAGGTGCCTGATGCGGTCCGACGTCTGTTTGCGCTACGGGATGAAATGCTTCGACTGCGGGAAAAAGCGCGCCGGAACAAGGAAGAGGAGAGCTTGACCTTGCAGGCGGACGACCAGCAGCCGTCTTCCCCCCAGTCAGATAAGAGCGACCTAGTGCATGTTAAACCAATGCGAGAGGCGGCGCCTTTGTATGTTCCTCCTAAAGGAGCGGGGACTAGTTTGGATATTACCTCCGCCGATGCTAAGCGATATTTTGTGTACAATTGGGTTTATACTCCCTGGCATAGGGCTGACGTCATGGCATTAAAAAATGCGTTGCCTGATCCCCGCAAGAATCCAGCGGCATTTTACGAAGAAGTCGAGGGGGCCTTGAATTCTTGTACTATGACCTTAGCAGATATAGATTTGTTCTTTGGGCTTATTTTACCACCAGATATGTGGCGATCTGTGCGGAAGGTGGACGATGTTGCCGCTTTTAAGGCTCGGTGGTCTGAGCTCGAGGATGAGGATAGGGAGAGGAAGCCCGCGCAGAAACCACCTCAGGTTATCTTAGATCTCCCCGCTGCTATTCTGACTAAGTTGAAGACAATCATCCCCCCTAAAAAGATTGACTGGAACATGTTAGCCTCGTGTAAGCAGAAAGTCGATGAATCAGTTGCAGATTTCTTTACGCGCTTTGAGGAGACGTTTCATGATTTTAGTGGTCAGTCACTTACGGATGATACGGGTCGACACCTCTTTGCTGATAAATATGTGGCGAATATACTACCGGCGATCGCAGCCCGCCTAAAAGCGAGTGAGAGTTCTTGGTCCACTGCGACCCCGACAGCCCTCCTGACTATAGCTCAGTATTATGAGCGTCAGGAGCAAGAAGCGAAGGGACAGGAGGAGAAGAAATCGAAAGATTTAAAAACAAAGGTGATGTTAGCGCAAGTATATGGTCCGCCCCGTCGGGGTGTCAATAGAGGTAGGGGAGGATTTTATGGTCCTCCCTCGGGCCGATCTGATTTGAACAGGAATCAATGTGTGTATTGTAAGCAATCGGGACACTGGGCCAGAGATTGCCCGGCGTTGCATGCTTCGCGTCAGGGACACAATCAGGGTGGCCCGAGAGGTAGAGGGGGTTTCTCGAATTTTAGAGGGAATTCTAACGATCACGCTCGTTTTGACCCTGCCGGGCAGCAACGAGATAGGCCTAATGTTTTCGATCGACAAAACCAGTATCAAGTGTCGGGGATTGACCGCTCTGGGTACCATGATTCTCAGCATGCATAGGAATGCGTTGGATGGGGGTTAGAATCAGTTGAGGTGCCGGTTGATCAGAAGGGTCCTTATGTATCAGCTGAGGTTTTGGGTTCTACTGATCAGTTCCTAGTGGATACAGGAGCGACTCGTAGGGCGCTGTCTAAACAATTGGTTCCGAGGGCTCCCCCATCTGGCTTAACGGTTACATCGGTAGGGTTTGACGGTACACTCTCCCGAAGCCCTCTTTCGCGGCCCCTCACATTTCAGGTTGATTCTTTTTCTGCACCCTGTCCGTTTTTGCTTGCCCCGAACACGCCGGACAACATAATGGGCCTTGATATGTTAAAGCACTTCAGAGCTACGATCCGCTGCTCCCCTGCTGGAGTGCGGGTGATATTAAATGACAATTACCCTCGGTCTGAACGGATGTGTGTGGTTGCAGAGGATGCTGTGTTAGCTACCCTCCCTCGTGCTTTGTGGGCCACTTCGGATACTGATGTGGGACAGATGGTGATTCCGCCTGTCCATATTAGTGTCAAGGAGGGGGCAATGTTACCACGCCTCCCGCAGTATCGTATTTCCCAGGAGGGGGAGGAGGCCCTTATACAGATTGTGCAGGATTTGATTAAGGTGGGAGTAGTGGAGGAAGTTCCCTACAACGTCTGTAATAGCCCGATTCTACCCATTTTGAAAAAGGATACGGATGCCAAGGTTTATCGGTTTATAAGTGATTTGAGAGAAGTAAACAAGATCGTGATACCTCAATACCTCCCTGATTATACCAAACCTTTTTCGCTGTATGTGCATGAGAAAGATGGATGTGCATTATCAGTTTTAGTACAGATGCACGGAGACAAGCAGCGCCCTTGTGCATATTTTTCGGCTGTACTTGATCCTGTTGCCCGAGCACTGCCTGGTTGTTTTCGCTCGGTTGCGGCGACAGCTGTGTCAATACGCCAAAGCGAGGGAATTGTGTTATCTCATAAGCTGTTGGTATTAGTCCCCCATGCTGTTGATGCCCTGCTTAATCAGACAAAGACGCAGCATTTGACCAGTGCCCGTTTAACGGGATATGAGCTGACGCTTTTGGCTCCTCATATTACGTTAAAGAGGTGCGTAACGTTAAATCCGGCCACATTGTTGCCATACCCCGAGACTCAGTCTGAAGCACGGAAAGCACATGACTGTATTCTTGTGACTGAGGAACAAACAAAGGGTCGTATTGATCTCCAGGATACGCCCTTTCCAGATGTAGATGGAGAACTGTGGGTGGACGGATCATGCCTGAAGCTACCAGACGGTACGACTTCAGCAGCGTATGCAATTACCACACTGCAAACAATAGTGGAGACAGCACGCATACCACAGAAATCAGCTCAAGCAGCGGAACTGATAGCATTAACACGAGCATGTGAGCTCAGTACAGGATTGTGTGTGAATGTTTATACAGACAGCCGCTATGCTTTCGGAGTAGCGCACGATTTCGGCCTACTCTGGAAGGAGAGAGGGTTTCTAACGTCGCATGGAGTACAAATAATGCATGGAGAGTTAGTTCATAACCTTTTGACTGCATTGACATATCTGAGGAAAATTGCTATCATTAAATGTAGTGCCCATAAGAAATTAGTTGATAAAGTTGTAGAAGGGAATGCGTTAGCAGACCAGGTGGCACGGGAGACTGCGATGCAGCCCGGTGCTACTGCCATGTATGTAGTGAAGTCGCAGGTAGAAAAATGGCACGATGCGAAGGAAGAAGTGCGAGAAATACAGAGGACCGCTTCTGATAAAGAACGGGAGCAATGGTCCAGTGAGGGAGAATTGGATGATGAGGGTTGCTGGAGAAATAAGCAGATGGATAGATGGAAGTTACCCACGGCTTTTGTACAACCTATGGTTCAGATGGCACATGGGCTAGCACATGTTGGAGCTTCCGCAATTGTAAAATTGCTTACCCAAGTCTGGGAGCATCCAGAGATTGCTAGCACGGCAAAGAGGGTGGTGCAGACCTGTATGATCTGCCTGAGGTACAACCCAGGAAAGGGTACTCGAACTCCAGCAGGAGGATTTGTAACACCTACTGCACCCTTTGAGGTTTTGCAGATGGATTACATCCAGCTTGAGTGCTGTAACAATTTGAAGTATGTTCTAGTAGTGGTTTGTGCCTTTAGCAAATGGGTTGAGGCATACCCTACGAAAGACAATACTGCAATGACTACCGCCAAGATGCTGTTGAAGGAGTTCTTCCCTCGATATGGCGTTTGTAGACTTCTGTGGAGTGATAACGGACCCCACTTTATAGCGGATGTTATAAAGTATGTTTTGAAGGGTCTGGGCATCACCCAGAAGTTTCACGCAGTGTTTCACCCTCAATCTGCGGGACTAGTCGAGAAGTATAATGGTACACTGAAGCTCAAGATCGCAAAAATCCAAGCTTCGACGTCTTTGACTTGGCCAGATGCTTTACCGCTGGCGTTATTGTCAATTAGATCGGTACCGCACTCTCGAACCGGTCTTACACCGTACGAGATTGTCTTTGGACGCCCAATGAATATTTGGGGTCCACCAAAACCTAAGACTGTGTATGATGTACCTTGTGTAATGATAAATGATTAACTGGCGCAGTTAACGGATAACTTGGTTTCTATTCATCAACAGGTCCGGGAGGCGCTCCCTGATCGGTCCTCCGGTGAAGGACATAGTCTCCGGCCTGGCGACTATGTCATGGTGAAGATCTTTGACAGGACGAACAACTTGGAGCCGAGATGGGTTGGTCCTGAGCAGGTCCTACTTGCAACGAGGACGGCTGTGCGAGTTTCAAACAGAAAGAATTGGATCCATTCTCTGCACTGCCGCAAAGTACCGCCCGGATTGGTGGAGCCTGCTGTATTGACCGATCAACGAGAAATTCTGGCTGCAGAGAAAGGCCGTGCTGGGGAACCGAACGACCTTGAGGAGCTCTTCCCGGACCACGCGACTCCTGGAGGAAAGCGATATCATCTCAGGCCAAGGAAGTGAATTCTTCAGTACCGGGACATGTTGTCAGAACGACCCTTGGGTTAGTGAAACGGAGAGCCAATGAGGCAAGGGGGGGGGGATCAGCCCTGCATTAGTGTAGCGACACCCGTCTTGGCCCGCTGGTGAAGAAATCGACCGCTGCCCAAGGGGAAGAGTTCTGACAAACCTTTTAGTTTCAGGAAGATATTGATTCTTTATTCTGACATGGAGAAAAAGAAAATCCTTTGTGCAACATGTTTTATGCTCACAGTAGCTATTGTTGGGATAACCACATGGTTTGTGGAGGATGTGACTCCTGCTCGAAAGTTACTTGTGTTGACTACTCCAGTGCCTGAGGAGCACTACTTCTATACCCTTCCGTATCAAGAATTTAAGCATCGTCAGTCTTATTTGAATAACACTTTCATCCAGATGTTGCATCATACCCACGTTGCCACGAATGCTACGAACTGTTGGATATGTGGTATGATGCCAGCTCACCAGAAGAAAGGAGGAACGCCATTCATACCTCTTCCTTTCTCTCATAATGGCTCTTGTAGAGCATGGTACACTTTGCTTTTTGCCACCCGGAAACCCACAGTGGGACGATTACTCTTCAGACTCAATAAAGAATGTCATCAGGATAAAGATGGATATCCGCAAGCGAATGGGACAATTTGGGAATGAGATGAGTATCGACCAGACAATTAATCGATTCCCTATATTTTCGCGAACACCAGAGACACTGTGGGAAAAGACAGATTTGTGATTCAAGTGGCACAAGCTCAAGCGGACCTGTGTGTCCAGAGTGTGGGTTATATTCCTGTTGGTGTTAGTGATTGCATTACCATATTAAATATCGACGGGTTGAATAACAGTACCTTTTTAGCATCCCATAATACATACTTCGTATGTGGAAATAAAGGTTATTACCGTTTGCCAGCCGGTTGGTCTGGAGTATGTTATGTAGCATTTCTATTGCCCCCTGTATTTTTGGCACCTGCATCTTATCATAAGGATTTGAAGTTGTTAAATAATGTGACTGTAAATAGGTATAAACGTACTCTATCAATTGATGATGTGGATCAGACTGACACTAGTCTGCAGCAGTATATTGATTTTAATTTAGGATTGTTTTTCTTCGTTGGAGCTGCCCTAAATAGTAGGAAAGTTCGAAGGTTAACAAGAGTGGTAGAGGCTGTGACAAACTAGACCGCTGCTGCTCTTGGGAATCTTACGGAAGTATTACAGATTACTAGAATTGTTGCATTGCAGAATCGTATGGTGTTAGATGTTATGTTAGCTGACCGAGGTGGAGCTTGTAAAATTATCGGAAGTAGTTGTTGTGTGTTTATCCCTGACCACACGCCGTCAGTTTATAATGCTATCAACAGGTTGCACAAAATTGTTGCTGAAATCCATACAGAAAACGGCACTTGGACCTTTTCTGGATGGTTTTGGGCATTGATCACTGCTTGGGGGTGGAAGGTTTTAACTGGTCTCTGTATTATTGTAGCAGTTCTGTTTTCTTGTTGCATTTGTGCCCAATGTGGTCCTTTGCTCTGTTCCTTATGTGTATCATTCTGTATTCCCGATAAGAAAGCTATTGCCGATGTCACTTATCAGAAACATTTAGCTAAAG
Source organism: Triturus cristatus (assembly GCF_964204655.1). NCBI lineage: Eukaryota > Metazoa > Chordata > Amphibia > Caudata > Salamandridae > Triturus > Triturus cristatus. The sequence continues at coordinate 338,350,416 of NC_140594.1, forward strand.
AAGTAGAGGAAATTATGACAATTGACATATACGATGATTATCCTAACAAACCGGATGTCTTCAGTAAATGCTGAAAGGGTCGTCTGTTGTAAATTGAAACGACGATGTGATTAAGCATTTACCAAAGACATGAATTCTCCTTCCTTAGAACCTGTCTCCTTCGTTATGTTGACTAAAGTCCGGACTCCATTTTGTATTGTCATGTCTCCACGTGCTCAACAGGAGAAGAGTCCTATCTTTGTGTTAGTTGCTCTTGCAATCTGCCTAGTAACAGTCTATAAATAGCTCCTTTGTCTGTCTGGCGCATGCCCAGACTTGACCACATCTGTTATCAGTTAGTCCTCGTTTGACCATGTTTTCGCAGGCCCAGGAAATTGTTGACTCCGCCCACATATTGATCCTGTATCGAAAATGTCCTTAAATGGTAATGAATTTCGCTCTATGTTGTATCCACCCACTTATGAGCCCTAATGACTGGGTAGGATGAAAGACAATGAATTGTCAGCACTTTAGTCAGTAAAGGGATGTAGTTGTTGTTTAGGACAGGAAAGAATAGATGTTGGGTCAACAGTTAGTTGATGACTTGGGAGTGGGAGGATCTAGAATCAATGAAGGAGGGGGAATGGAACCAGCATATGTGAGGGTGTTGGTAAATGTGCCATGGGAGTTGAAGGCATATACAGCAAACAGATGAGGTGCACTGCAGCTCAAGAGAATCAAAATGAAGAAATAGAGATATGAATGTCAGGAGACGGGCCAGACGTCTGATATAGTGGAGTCCAGGAAATGAGTAATGTGAACCTGTTAAGATTCAGGGCAGTATATAAGAAGGAGCACATCTGTCCTCCTTTATAGAGCACTTTCCTCAATTATTATAGCACAGGAAAAACAGAAGTAAGTTGCCATATGCTAGGTTATTTTGGGGATAATACATGTGGATGGATGACAGTAACTGTTTAACATTTTTGTCATTCTATTCCTTTTTTTAAAACTATTTGAAATATGGCCTTCTTTGTGTATTAAATAGCAGGGAACTGAGATTGATGTATTTGTGTCTTAGGGTGATTCTAACTTCAGATTTGGCATTACAGGAAACACCAGTGGAATTTCTGTTGATTTCTGGATTGTTTGTGAGGAATTACAAAGATGATTATTCCTCCTAGAATATGTTGCATAGCAAAAGTTGTGATTTAGTTAGTGAATTTTCCAAGAATGTCCAGGGACAGCTGTGAATCTTTGCAAGCATACACTCAAGTTTATTTATTTGCATAGTTTGTTAAAACCATTGCAATACAAAAATATTTCATTTCAAACAATATATACGTATAAAACTCCATACTTCTAAAAGCATTATATTAAAAATTATTTTTAAAAACTTTGTTATATTATTGCAAATTTACAAATCCAGTGTCAAAATCTTAGCCTCATTATGTCCGACTGTGCACATCTCATTTATTATCCAAGGTATCTGATTTAAGTCCGTATATTGCTTTATATATAAAAAATGAATACGTGCAAAATAAGGCTCATTAGTGCTTAACATCGAGCTACTCCTGTTCCTGTATTTTGCTTGTGTGTCTGGGTTGAGTTTGCGGTTGAATTTTTTTTTCAATAACTAAGATTCCGGCATTTTCTTTTCGCATATCCTCAAGAACTTTACCAAGGAATAGTTCAGTTGCGGTCGCTAGGTGTAAAACATGCCAGATCTGCCTGCCTCCTGGTTTAAACCCCCTTGCTGGTTACATTTGCCTTTCAGTAGTTATTTCCGTTCTTTTAAAAGTTCTTTGCAGGAGCATAGAAGATACAGCAGATCTTCTGGTGCTGAGCCGCATAAGCGGCACCTGGGGTCTGTCTTCTCCTTTAGCCAGGGTGGGAGATGCTGTATGCAGGGCAGCAGACCAAATCTATACTTCATAAAGCTAATTTTTATATGCTTGGTATAGCCCAAATTGAAGTACTTTTGGGCCACTGGCTCGCAGTACGTATTCAGAGTCATCCATCCGTGAACCCTTTCTGCGAGTGAGGCTTTATCCTCCCGCCATGAAAGATATTTGACTGTTTTCCAAACCAGTTTCTTGAACACACTGGTATTTGTATGTGTTTCCCAGAGTTGGTTTGATGTACCACAAAAATAAACTATAGGACTATACCTACCAATAGTCCCAATACCATTACCAAATAATCAGTCAGTTGGCAGTGAAGAAGGTTCAATCGTTTATTAGACAAAATACTCTATAGAGGAGCCTCTCCGAACCTCACCCATCAGGTGCGCCGAGAAGACTGTTGGCTCGTATTCAAACAAGAGGTTATATACTTTTCGGTTCAACACATACAATCACTGTAAAAGGAAAAATATCAGTTGGCCCTCGAACTCCAGGGAGGACCATATATGGCGCACATCAGATCAGTACAAAGGCTTGACTATCTATTGCTGAGGAGGTCAGGCAGGGTAACTCCCTTTCGTCTTGGTACCTGGGAGTGTAAGCACGGCGCCTCCAGGAATGAGCTTATCGCCCCCAAAGCCAGATGCGACCTTGAGTCTTAGAACAGTCGAGTAGAAACAGCCTACCATCAGCTGCTACCAGTAACTAAAATGAACTGGGGCCTGACAACTGCATGTGATCACGGCCCGTGCTCGAGCATATGATCAGAAGATGGCGTCTGTATGGTTCTCGGCCTACTCTTTTACCAATAGATATACAGGGAGGAAATAAACAAATTCCCTCCATACAAAAGCATACATATCAAACAGAGAGTATACATATAGATGCATCATGCTAACATAATATAGGTCCGATACCCTTTATATACGGGAAATCTACCTTTTTTAGCCCTCAGAATGGCCCTTTTAGCATGATGTAGCCAACAAAACCCGTTCAGTCTTCAAATATTTCCTCATCAATCTGCATTAAGTCTTTGAGTTCCTGTTGAACTAGCCGAGCTTTTACCGCTGTTGGGGATGGACCAGACACAGAAGAAGTGAGTTTTGTTGCGCAATAAGAGCAACATGCAGGTCCACATTGTACACAAACACAACATGTGAATATGATACCAGCTATACATGCCAGCACCATCAGAATTTTCCATCCCCAAGTATACAGCAAACTCCAGAACCAATCAGAGAGAGACCACGTACCAGTTTCTGCATGTATATCGGAAGCTAAACGATGTAACTTCTGTACAGCCAAATGAACAGAGGGGGCGGAGTCTGGAATATAAACACAGGAAGAGCTGCCGATCACACGGCATGCTCTTCCTCGATCTGCCAGGATAACGTCCAAAACCATACAGTTCTGAAGCGAAACGAGTCTGGTCGCCTGTAGCTCTACAGTTATATTGGTTAGTATTCCTGCAGTAGTGTTAATTACCCCTTCAACTACTCTAGACAAACGTCGGACTTCTCGGCTAGTAAGCATAGGCCTCCAAAAGGGTAACACTCCCTTCATAATGTCAGTAAAATGCTGCAGTGGAGTATCAGTCAGATCTATATCGGTGGTACCTATCTCCCTTTTATGTCTCCTACTAAGCACACTACGTTTATCTAATTGGTGATCCTTGTGATAATTAGAAGGGGCAATATAGACTGGAGGGTACAGGAAGGACAGGTAGCAACGTCCAGTCCAACCTCAGGGAAGCCAAGTATAGGCATTTTCTCCACAGATAGAATATACATTAGGAGGGGTTAACAACGAGGGCTGCTAAAGGTACGCAACCGATAAGTGTAATTACATCGGCTTTCTCCTACTGATATGTTCCCTGCTCCTTGAACACAAAACGTAGAGGTACTATTTAATTCAGCCACTGGAATAGCCCTATCCTCAGTAACATTACGGTCCTGAAAGTGTCGGTAATATTGAGTGAAATTGAATTCAACAAAGTCCATAATTTCATTTTTCAACCAAGTGGTATTTTCATACGTTATATACATATTCATACAAGCATTCGGATCTAAAGTTCCCTCTCCATTGTTCCCTTCGGGGTTAAATCCTCAATATATGCTAAAATCATTTCATAATCCTTCTCTGAAAACCTTTGAGAGTCCACAGTGTAATGCATGTACATCATAGAAAGCAATTTGAACCAAGCCTCGCAACTTCCCAGATGAGACAAAGGTAGAGATATAAATAAATGGTGTTTGTGCATAACAGATGGTAAAAGACCACAAACCCAGCAATTTGTAGTATTGGTAGCACTGTGTGCTTGATGAAGTATTTCAATGAATGCATTTTTCACATAAGTCTGACGATGCCTTTTCTTATGTGTGGCTAAAGTATGAAACACATGTTCCGGAGGTAGGGTAGTTGTTCCTAAAACAGTATGCATAGGGAGGCGAAATTCCAAATATATAAACACTCCCAGTAATATAATTAGCAATATGGCTATAGTAGCTACAAATGCAATTTTAACACGATTGGTCCAACTAGAAAAAACAGGCATATATGTAGAAAAATAGTGTGCTACAAAAGGACGTTCCTCTTCAGGAACAAAACGAGCAAAGGGAAACATGCTAATTAAAAGTCCAACAATAAACCGGGGCAATGTAGTCCAACTTGCCAGAGGGTGCTTCTTGCCTGTGTCCGTTTAGAGCCTCACAGGCAGGCTCCTATTGTTCATATCAGATAACACCAATACAAATTTCTCACGTTGGAGTTATGTTCTCACACAACCCTTGAAGCTAACACAACCTGGGCCCCTCTGAACAAGAGATTCAGTCTTTCTTTCTGAACAGAGCAAACAAATGTTCAAGGCTCTCAGAGCGTTCAGTCCAGTGTCTCACTCAGTACACCATGTCGTACTTTGATATTCGGGAACCGCGTAGGGGACATGGCCCTACCCCTGTCTATCTTGGTATTAGCGAACCGCGAATGGTAAATGCGGCACGTACGAGTGCTTTGCGTGTCGTTCTAGTTACGAACGCACTGTGTACACGTATTCTGCTCAACTACGCGGGTTCCATTTTTGGAAGCAGTGGCCATCTTGTCATTGCCCTCACATAGGCTATGATGGAGTTAATACGGGCCTCACAGTACACGGGCTTTCCCTCTGACTTCTCCGTGACCTGGGCAGCTGGCTCTGCTGCCCCGGGTCAAACCGGTCTCACGAGCTCCCCTTCCTCCTTCCACCTGTGATTCGTATCAGGGCTTGACCCGTCATAAAACCCTTTCATTCTACACAATCCCCCGGCTAATCTCTTCTACACCTGCTTGTTCTTGCTTTATTACTTGTTTCCCAAAACAGGAGATGCTCATGTTTATTGGGGGGTCTATTTACTTCAAACATGGGATCTGAACCTTCCTGTGTAAATCATTGTGGGCTGGCCGAACTGGAATGTGGGATGGTCATCATGACTCTGCTTTTTCGTTTGTAATGTATGCCTTTATATGACCATATCATAAACCAAGGAATGTATGCCTGGAGCATGATATTTTGTACTTAAGGAGAAGTCCGTTCCTATGATTTTCAGCAGTCTCCTGAGAACATACACGCTGGTGTACTTCTAGGATACCTGTCATTGGTCTGCAGCCAATAAACGATTCTTTGACTTCACCCAGAAGACTCTGTGTTTCTGTAGGTCCGGAACAGGGTGAAACCCCGAAGTCATAGGGTGTGTGCCCCTGCACCGCTGGGTCTAAAATACCCAGTACTTCAGTTTGGCGCCCAACTCGGGCCGATTTCAGCGGTACCAGTCCAAGCCAGAGGTTCGTGAGGAGCTTCGTGTGGAAATTCCGGAGGAAGGCCGCCACTTCATCGACCCCTGCATGTCGACGTGGTCCGAAAGTCTTTTCTGCGAGGTTCTCCGCGTCCCGACGGCTACGAAGGACTGCTGCCCTGATTAATCGACCTGTTTTGGACCCTTGACGAGTTTGAGAGAGCGAAACAATCGAGAGAGTCTTCTGGTGACGTCATCGATCAGCAATATTCAGTTAAGTATAAGTGGAGCGTCTCCCATTTGTTTTGGTATCCCTCGGGATCGTTTGGTTTGATTTGGTAATTGGTGATTTGGTGTTTGCAAACCCCAAAGCCAGAGGATTCGTGTATTCACGAGAATATCGTAATCGATAATCCTTTGACGTTTGGATCTAGACTAGTGAGCGAAGATGCCTGGTTCTAGACTATTTGGTAGATTATTCTGTTTGGGTTGTGGAAAAGATTTCCAGCTAGAGGAATCATGTCCGGTTCCTCCGGTTGGAACTCCAACTTATGAGCTCTATGTGAAACATGGCGTAGGCCCCATAGCATATAACGAAGTGTGGATCCACTACACCAGGAAAGACGGTGTTTTAAAATGGCCCCAAAATGGTAGTTTCGATACCGATATTCTAGATAATCTGGAAATTAAATTGTTTAAGAAGAAAGCCCGGCCGGCGATGTTTGACTCTTTCCGCTTATGGCGAAAAGAAGCCAAACAGAAGGAAATTAAGCTAGCGAAAAAGAATAAGAGAGAGAGAGGTATGTCAGTAATGCAAGCAGCTGTACAATTTAAAGACAATGAAGAGGAGCAAATGAATGAGCAATTGCACAGGCAGCGTAAGTTAGGGATTGACAAATGTTACCCGGCTTTGCCATATTCTAAGCAGGATGAGTCAGAAGAAAAGGAGAAAGATCCCTTGATGTCACATTTGTTGAGTTCGCCACCCCCGTATGCTCAAACTGCCACGGCGCCTCCCCAGCTTGTAAATATGCCACCTCCAGTGCATATACTGCAAGCCTTGCCGCAACCGCCAGTTGCTTTGCAACCAGTTCCTATTCCTGTAGCGCAGTCTTCTCAAGCGCCTCCAGTTGTGCTTCCAACTACCTCCGCACTTTCTGCGACTTTGCTTGATCCAGTAACTGCCTCCCCTAATACTCTTCATTCTACCACTCCAGTACCTGTCTCTACATCCTCTTTTCTTCCCTCTGTTTTTCCCCCTGTTCTCGCTTCAGCTTCTCCTTCAGCGCGACAGCGTTTGGCTAATGTGGTTACTACATTAATGTCGCCTCTCTTTGGGTCATCTGGTGCAACTCCTGGTGTACAGCGTAAGCAGTTGCGCAGCCAATTGCCTAACCCCGATGAGAAAAAGGTAATAGATCACATGGCGCGCAGATGGATCGTTTTTCCTTCACTGTATGATGTGGAATCGGTTGTTAACACTTTCCATCAATGGGATGCCCCGAAACAGAGATACGTATTTGAGAAAATGTGCGAAATTCTCTGTGAAGAATTGGAGGATAGTGGTAGAAATCCGAACCCGCAGGAATTGTGTAGAGTGAGGTGCGATTTTGGAACTGGTATAATTGTGGACCGCGAAGTAGATAAAGCAGTTGCGATTGTACTGTCCTTAAGGAATGACGATTGCCAACAGTCATTGTTTGAACAAGAGGTCCTTGTGGGGAAAAAGGCAAAAGCGCGACAATACCCTATGAGAGAAGTTCCCCCGGTGTGGAAGGAAGCAGTTGCAGCTGTCGGCAATAACCCCGCTGTGCCAGCGCATTTCCAACGTGTTTGGGTGCACGTTCCGTGGAAGCGCTCTGAGGTGTTAGCACTTAAGCAGACATTGCCTGATCCCCGTAAAAACCCAGCAGGTTATTATAAAGAGTTGTCACAGACGGCAGGGTCATGCATTATGAATCTGGCCGACATAGACATGTTGTTCGGTAATGTTGTTCCACAGCCTCTATGGGGATCAATTCGTAATGTAGATCACAATGCAGAACTAGGGGATACATGGGCTAACATTGTTGCTGCTGATGCTAGACAAACGGGTGGTGCGAAACCAGAACCTTTAGTAGCTGAATTGCCTGGTAGAATCATCACGTATATGAAGACAATAATGCCTGCGATGCGCGTAAATTGGGACAAGTTATCTGCATGCAAGCAAAAGAAAGATGAGACAGTGTCAGACTTCTTTACTAGGTTTGAGGAAACGTTTATTGACCACAGTGGGCAAGATATGAGTACTGAGGGTGGACAACGGTTGTTTGTGGACAAGTTTGTGCAGAATTTACTCCCTGACCTGTGTAAAAAGTTGAAAGATTCAGAGAGTTCTTGGGCTGTTTCCTCTTCAGCGCAAATACTGGCTACTGCACAGTATTATGAAAACAGAGATAAAGACGAGAAAGATAGGACGGAGAAGAAAACGAAGGAACTAAAAACGAAGGTCCTTCTACAGCAGGCCTATCCACCACGTGGCGGTGGTAATAATTATAGACAACCCCAAGGTGTCTATCACCAACCCCAACAATTTCAGACAAACCAGCAAATGAATGGGTATTATCAACCACGTGTCCCTGTAGGTCCCAACCAATGTTCATACTGTAAAGAGGAAGGTCATTTTAAATATAGTTGTCCTAAATTAATGCAACGGAATGGTAATACGTATGGCACAAGAGGTAGAGGTGGTCAGCAAGCTCCTAGAGGCAGAGGGCGTGGAAGTGTTCCCCAAAATGCGCGTCCTCTTCCGCCCCAAAGCGCAATTAATAGTTTTGATCAGCAAGCTAACGCGACTGGTAATACGGCACAGTATTACAATAATGATTATTATGCAGAAGATGGCGATGCAGAAAATAATGGTTACTAGGACAGCCATAGACAGAGAGAGGGAGTTGTTTCAGTGCCAGTGGATCAGAGTGGACCGTATGTTGAGGTGACTACAGCAAATGTAACGGAGCCTTTTCTGCTAGACACTGGTGCTGCAAAGAGTTCAATCATGCATTCCAAACTCCCTGGCGCACCTTTGTCTGGCGATATAAATGTTTCAGTAGGTTTTTCTGGCGCCCCAGTTAGGAACCCGATTTCCAGTCCCATGTCACTTTCTGTTGGACCTTGCGAGCTGAAAGCGCCCCTGATCCTGACAACAGGTTGTGGTGAGAATTTGCTGGGATTAGATTCGTTGAAAAGATTGCACGCTACACTGTATTGTTCTCCTTCAGGAGTACAACTTACATTAGGCAAGAAAGTGGTTTCCCCAATGTATTTGTCTAAAAACACGATGCCACCTGAATTGTCATCCCTTCCGGATGCCCTTTGGGCTACTGGTCCCAATGATGTGGGCCTCTTGGAAATACCACCATATGTGGTGACTCTAAAGGCTAATGTCAGACTGCCACGTATTCCCCAGTACAAGATCTCTAATGAAGGGCAGAAAGCATTGTTGGACATTGTCAGCGACTTGATTAATAAGGGTGTGATTGAAGAGACAAGAGGCAACGTTTGCAATAGCCCGATTTTACCTGTTTTAAAACGAACGGATCCTTCACAGCCACCTGTTTACAGATTTGTGATTGATCTTAGAGAGGTTAATAAGATTGTCGTGCCTCAGTTTCCGGTTGTCCCCGATATAACTGCCTTGTTAACGATGATTCCAGCCTCTGCTGCATGGTTTTCAGTGATCGATTTAAAGAATGCTTTCTTTAGTATCCCAATTGCAGAAGAGAGCAGAGACATTTTTGGTTTTAGTCTGGGAGGCCGAAGCTTCCGCTTCAAACGCGCTCCCCAAGGCTACTGCGAGAGTCCATCCATATATAGTCAAGCTCTGAAAGCGCAGCTTGATGCACTTGTTTTACCTAGTGGCGCTATCCTGATCCAGTACGTGGACGATTTACTGATCGCCGCGGATACTGAGAAGATCTGTAAAGAAGCCACATTGTCACTGTTGCGCCATTTATCAGCTTACCATCACAAAGTGTCTCTCTCTAAGCTGCAATATTGTCGACAAGAAGTGACCTACTTAGGTCATCTCTTATCGAAGGAGGGAAGGAAACTGACCCCAGAGAGAATTCAAGCCATTGCACAGTTGAGTGTGCCAAAGACACAGAGAGAAGTGCGTGCTTTCTTGGGTATTACCTCATACTGTAGGCATTGGATCCCTAGTTTTTCTTTGTTGGCAAAACCTTTATTAGCATTAACATGCAAAGACACACCGAATCCTATCCCATGGTCTGAAGAGTGCCAGAAAAGTTTTGTGGAATTGCGCAATGCGTTGTGTTCAGCTCCTGTGTTGGGCACTCCCGACTACAGTAAGCCTTTTACATTGTATGTTCACGAGAAAGATGGATGTGCGTTGTCAGTGTTAACACAGCCTTTTGGCGACAGACCGCGCCCATGCGCATATTTTTCATCCACCTTGGACCCTGTAGCGAGGGCATTGCCAAGCTGTCTGAGAGCGACAGCTGCTGCAGCGATGTCTATCCGACAATCTGCTGGTCTGGTAATGGACAACACACTGATTGTCATGGTTCCACACGCTGTAGATACATTATTAAATAGAACCAAGACACAACACCTGACTAGTGCGCGATTATCAGGGTATGAACTCACACTGTTAGCGAATCATATACACATAAAAAGATGCAATACGCTGAATCCAGCCACATTATTGCCGATTCCAGCAGACTCAGATGAGATTGAGCAACATGACTGTCTGTTCAGAACAGAAGAAGAGACGAAAGGGAGAGTAGATCTCAAAGATACTCCCCTGACTGAATGTGATGGCATTTTATGGGTAGATGGGTCCTGTTTCAAGCTCCCTAATGGTGACACGACTGCTGCATATGCTATCACGACTTTACACACGGTCGTGGAAACTGCACGAGTACCACATAATTCGGCCCAAGCAGCAGAATTAATTGCCCTCACGAGAGCATGCGTGTTGTCTGAAGGAATGAGAGTGAACATATACACAGATAGCCAATACGCCTTTGGCGTGGCTCATAATTTTGGGCGTTTGTGGAAAGAGCATGGGTTCCTGACGTCGCATGGAGCTAAAATTCAGAATGGCAAGTTGGTGAATGATCTCCTTGAGTCACTGACCCTACCTTTGCAAGTTGCGATCATGAAATGCAGTGCGCACAAGAAAGTCACCGATGATGTTGGACGTGGGAATGCGTTTGCTGATGAGACCGCGAGAGAAACCGCACAGAATGTGAAGACTAGAATGTATGTTGCAGGTCCCGCAAGATGGGTTAATGATGTGGGAATATGTGAGAACACAATAGAGAGTGTGAAGTCGCTTCAGGCTGAAGCTACAGAAGAAGAGTTAAGCAAGTGGAGAGAGAGTATGGGTAAGTTGGATGAGAATGGTTGTTGGATTGACCTGACAGAACATAGGCGATGGTTGTTGCCTGATGCATATGTGCTTCCAGTGGTTACTATGGCGCATGGAATGGCACATATCAGTACGAAAGGTATCTGTAAGTTGTTGGCTCCAGTATGGCAGAATGTTGGAATTCCCAAATGTGCAGAGAATGTGGTCAAGAATTGTATGGTATGCTTGAAATACAACCCTGGTAGGGGAACCCCAACTCCGGCCGGTCACTTTGCACCCCCATCATGTCCATTCGAAGTTTTGCAGCTGGACTTTATTCACATGGAAAGGTGCAACAACCTGAAATATGTATTGGTGGTTGTTTGTGCTTTTTCCAAATGGGTAGAGGCTTATCCTCTGAAAGATAACACTGCCCTATCCACAGCCAAAGCCCTTGTGAAGGAGTTTTTCCCCAGGTTTGGGATGCCGAGAATGGTGTGGTGTGATAACGGAAGTGAGTTTGTGGGTAAAGTGATGAAGAATGTATGTGAAGGTTTAGGCATAAGGCAGAAATTTCACGCTGCAAATCACCCCCAATCAGCTGGACTGGTTGAACGCTACAATGGAGCCTTAAAGCTCAAGTTAGCCAAAATCCAGGCGAGCACTGGTCTTAAATGGCCTGACGCTCTGCCTTTAGCACTCTTGTCCACCAGAATGACGATACACTCACGAGTGGGACTTAGTCCTTATGAAGTAGTCTTTGGCCGCCCGGCCAACGTATGGGGTGTGCCAAGGCCTACGAAGTTCAGCGAGATAGAGCATCCAGTACTGCTCGATTACCTGTATGATTTGACTGTTAAACTGCGTGTTTTGCACCAACAGGTACATGATACTCTTCCCCAAGCCTCTGAACCTCCTGGACACCCCATCAACCCTGGTTCGTGGGTCCTAGTACGGAATTTCCAGCGTAAGGGCAACGACGAGCCTCGTTGGATCGGCCCTCATCTTGTTCTTCTTTCGACAAGATCAGCAGTGCGAGTGAAAGGGAAGAAGCACTGGATTCATGGTACTCACTGCAAGGTAGTTCCCTTGCCTCTGCCATATGACCAGTGGGTCAAAGAGGGTATCGCCGACTCAGAGACAGACATTGTGCCTCGTTTTGTACCATTCAGTGACGCACGCCTAAAAGACACAGCTTCAGTCCAAGAGAGTGACAATATTCTGCAAGAAGCTGTGCCGCCATCGAATCGACTGGACACCACTGAGCCTGAACTTCTTTTTCAAGACCAAACAACACCTGGCCGTCTCCGCTATAATTTGAGACCTAGGCCTATGGACAAATAAAGATTTCCTCATTATTTCCCTTTTGACATTTCTTGCTCTCCCATCTGAAGGACTTTCTTGATTTTTGTTTTTCGAACCACCATCCGGGTTCTGCCGCAGGGTCGCGGTGCCAAGACTTTGGGGTACAGGCCGAAGACGCTAGGTCGACGGTTCTGGTTGGTCTAGGGCGTTTCCCTGGACTGACAGGCGTACTCCTTAGCAGAAGAAACTCATCCACCGCGAGCGGCCCGAGTAGAGGATGGAGTTTTGTAAGATGGAGAGACCGATTGAAGAAATGAACTTTCAAGCCAGGATGTGTAGAATTGTAAGAAGTAAATGTTTTGTCTTTTTGTGCTTTTTTACACTGTGTAGTATCATGATGTTTATTGTAGGATGTGTGTTTTTCTCTGCTCCAAAACCCATTGCACCCACTCAACAGCCTATACTTCTTTCTACTGCCTCCTCTCACTCTTTTCACCCTTTGCCTGAGCACGAACAGACCCGACGATCAGAGTTCGTAAATAACTCGTTTATCCAACTCTTGCACCAGCACCAACTGGTAATGAATACGACCAATTGCTGGGTCTGTGGGTTAATGCCACATACCATTAACAAGGGTATTCCCTACCTGGTGCTACCGTACAGTTACAATGGATCGTCATGGGCATTCCAAACCATGTTTCTCTACGCTCTAGATACATACTCCCCTCGCCCACCGCGTTCCATCAGACCCATCACCAATAATAAGGCTTTGATGAAAGGAGTTGCCGATATGAGTAGAGATATTAATGCATACTCATCCATTCCCAAAGAAGAGCTGAGACCTTATATGGGATGGAACGCGACGGGGTATAGTATTAGTCTGGGTGAAAGACAGCGAAAAATCTCATCTCCAATCTGGGTCGTACCCCACATGGGTCGGTTCTGCTTACAGGGTAATGGTCAGAACCCTAGGGCTCAACTGGGAAGAAGTGACTGTACTGAAACGTACACTTTCCCGTCACAGTTTTCCCCTGCGTTTTTGGCTGCTAAGGGCACATATTTCATCTGTCATGACCAAGCATATACATGGTTGCCCCCTGATTTCTCGGGCACATGTTATATTGCGAACTTGCTACCGCCGACATTTACTGCCGCCTCTGATTATCACAAGACCAGAGTTGTGAGAGGTGTGATCAGTAAGGAGGACACTGCCGGTCAGGAAGCAGGAGACTTCTTCTTGGGTTTCCTGCTGTTTTGGGGACCTATGGTCAATAGTAGGAACCTGAGACAGCTGACTCATGTGGTTGAATCCACCGTCAATGTAACGGCTGGTGCCCTTAGTAATTTGACAGCTGAGCTCCAAGCGGATCGCCTTATGACTTTGCAGAACCGCATGGTCCTAGACGTTATTCTTGCAGACCGCGGTGGGGTATGCAAGGTCATCCAATCCAGTTGCTGCATTTTCATACCAGATAATGCTCCAACAGTGTATCAAGCCATCTCCAAACTCCATAAAATATCTGAAGCCATACACGTGGATAAGGGAGATTGGTCACTGATGGGATGGTTCTGGGAATTGATATCTGCCTGGGGTTGGAAGGTTCTGATGGTCATTGGAATGATCTTAGCCATTCTTTTCCTGTTCTGTCTATGTATACAGTGTGCTCCTGCGATATATGGCCTCTGTGCTACCTTATGTGTAAGGAAACCTGTATCGAGGGACGAGTTAAGTAATAGGATGATGCTACAGCAACATCTCCATGACTTCATGAACATTGACCTAGACTCGGATTAAGATGAGTATAGTGATTGCCTATGTAAGGGCAAAAGGAGGGTCTGTCGTACTTTGATATTCGGGAACCGCGTAGGGGACAGGGCCCTACCCCTGTCTATCTTGGTATTAGCGAACCGCGAATGGTAAATGCGGCACGTACGAGTGCTTTGCGTGTCGTTCTAGTTACGAACGCACTGTGTACACGTATTCTGCTCAACTACGCGGGTTCCATTTTTGGAAGCAGTGGCCATCTTGTCATTGCCCTCACATAGGCTATGATGGAGTTAATACGGGCCTCACAGTACACGGGCTTTCCCTCTGACTTCTCCGTGACCTGGGCAGCTGGCTCTGCTGCCCCGGGTCAAACCGGTCTCACGAGCTCCCCTTCCTCCTTCCACCTGTGATTCGTATCAGGGCTTGACCCGTCATAAAACCCTTTCATTCTACACAATCCCCCGGCTAATCTCTTCTACACCTGCTTGTTCTTGCTTTATTACTTGTTTCCCAAAACAGGAGATGCTCATGTTTATTGGGGGGTCTATTTACTTCAAACATGGGATCTGAACCTTCCTGTGTAAATCATTGTGGGCTGGCCGAACTGGAATGTGGGATGGTCATCATGACTCTGCTTTTTCGTTTGTAATGTATGCCTTTATATGACCATATCATAAACCAAGGAATGTATGCCTGGAGCATGATATTTTGTACTTAAGGAGAAGTCCGTTCCTATGATTTTCAGCAGTCTCCTGAGAACATACACGCTGGTGTACTTCTAGGATACCTGTCATTGGTCTGCAGCCAATAAACGATTCTTTGACTTCACCCAGAAGACTCTGTGTTTCTGTAGGTCCGGAACAGGGTGAAACCCCGAAGTCATAGGGTGTGTGCCCCTGCACCGCTGGGTCTAAAATACCCAGTACTTCAACCAGAAGCGTATCTAACAGACATTCATAGCATAGGTCTGTACCCTATCACTCAAGTCTTTCCCTATCTCCTACCATGTTCACCTGGTGAACCGTGTCGTTTTCTGGGCCGCAGGTTGTATCGAGTATGGCCAGGCACTTCTTGATCAGAGAACAAAACAGGGGATGACGAATCCGGTGAAACTGGGGTACTGCGAGCCTCTGGGTTAGCTGCAGGGGCAACAGAATCTGGGGCGATCAATTGTGCTGATGACAGAGCCTCTTCCGATCCTGGTACACCTTCTCCTTGCCCTTCTCCTATTACCTGGGCATCAGAAAAAGGGATGAATCGAGGAACTCGCTCACCTTCCTGAGTCAGAACCCCGTCCTGGATTCGCTGATCATATGGAAGCGGGAGGGGTAGTTTTATTAGATGTGACACATGAATCCAGTGTCGCTTGCCATTCACTTTTACCACCGTCCGCATAGCCAACAGGACTTGAAACGATTCAGACCAACGAGGATCCAAGCTGGATTTTCGCTGATAGTTACAGACCAGAACCCACTGTCCTGGTTCTAAATGATGTCCTGGACCCTCCGGCAGGGGCTGCAAAACTGCTGAGACCTGTTGATGAATGGAACGAAGATCTTTACTCAAAGCATACAAATAGTCTGTCAGCATAGGGTACTCTATATCACGAAATGTTCTGGGTTTCGGGTAGGGGTGGGCGGAATTTGCGTAATCGCGTTACGCAAATCTCCGCGAAACGGTAAAAAATCTCCGCGAACACGCAGAAATTCCGCGAACATGCGGAATTGCTTGTTCGCGATACTTTTTTCCTGTTCGCGATCGCTGTTTGCGTGCTCGGGGTGAAATATCTCGCAAACACGCATATTGAGAACGCGAACAAGCAAAACATTTCGCGAAGTCGCGGAACGCAGATTTTTGGGCAATTTCGCGTTCTCCGCGGAACGCGAAATTACCCAAATTCCGCAAATTCCGCGAACGGAACGGAATTTACCGCCCAGGCCTAGTTTCGGGATGCCCCAAACATTAGCAGGGCGCCCAAAAATGACCTCATACGGAGACAAACCAGAACAAGAATGTGGGGTAACTTGTATTGACATTAATGCCAGCGGCAGAGCATCTGGCCACCTCAATCCAGTACTTTCTTGAATTTTAGCTAATTTGAGCTTTAATATCCCATTATACTTCTCGACCAACCCAGCAGACTGGGGGTGTCGAGCCACATGGAATTTCTGTTTAATCTGCAGTCCATTACATATATATGTAATGAGTTCTGCATTAAAATGTCTTCCGTTATCACTCCAGATCACACGAGGCAATCTGTAGCGAGGGAAATATTCCTTTACCAACGCTTTTGCCGTCGCCAAAGCAGTATTTTCTTTTGTCGGGTAGGCTTCCACCCATTTACTGAAAGCACATACCACGACCAGGACATACTTCAAATTGTTGACGCACTCCAGCTGGATATAATCCATTTGAAGCCCCTCAAAAAGCAAAGATGGGGGTGCAAAGTTTCCACTCAGAACAGGCTACCTGCCCCCTGCATTATGTCGTAAGCAAACCATGCAATATTGTACCAAATGAGCAGCGGTCTTAGAAATAATGGGATTGTACCATACAGGATCTAATAATGCACAAATACCTTTCACCCCAATATGAGCTGAACCATGTGCCATTGTCACCACCACATTCACTAATGCATTAGGCAATAGCCACCGCTGCTTTTCTGTCAGATCAATCCAACAACCATCTGTATCTAATCTCCCAATTCGCTCTTTCCAGTGAGTCAGTTCAACAGGGGTAGCTTCTTTCTGTATTTCTCAGACACTCTCCATGGTATTATCAAGCATCTCTGTTTCAGCTACCCACCTAGCAGAGCTAGTCACAAACATTGGGGTCAATTTGGATTTTGCAGTTTCCTTAGCGACTTGATCAGCAAAGGCATTACCCTCCCCCACTGCCTTGTGTGCACTACAGTTGACTACTGGCACCATTTCTGGTAACGTCAATGCTGTCAATAATCGCAAAATCAAGGCGCCATGCTGTATTCGCTGACCACGAGAAGTAAGAAAACCTCTTTCTGCCCAAAGTCTACCAAAGCCATGAGCCATGCCAAAGGCGTACTGGCTGTCAGTGTAAATATTTACTCTAAGTTCACTTAACTCACAGGCCCAAAACAATGCCACTAATTCAGCTACCTGTGCTGATTGATAGGGTATTCGAGAAGCCTCAACTATAGTATGAAGAGTAGTTATCGCATATGCAGCGGTTGTCGTGCCATCTGGTAACTTGAAACAAGAGCCATCGACGTACAACTCTCCTTGGGGGTCAGATAGAGGAGTGTCAGTCAGGTCTACTCGTCCCTTTGTTTTTTCCTCAGTCCGAAATAAACAATAATGAACATCATTGTTCTTTTCGTTCGAAGGGAGGGGTAGTAACGTGGCAGGGTTCAGAGTGGCACATCGTTTAATCGTAGTCGTAATGTGTGGAGCAAACAAAGTCAATTTGTATCCAGTAAGACGTAAACTCGTAAGGTGCTGGGTCTTTTCCTTGTTCAACAATGTATCCACAGCATGCGGTACCATCACTGTGAGGTCAGTGTACAGAACGAGCCCTTCCGACTGTCGAATAGCCACCGCAACTGCAGCAGTAGCTCTTAAATGGCTAGGAAGTGCTCTGGCGACGTTATCCAACACCGCCGAGAAATAGGCACAAGGTCTCTGCTTACCACCAAATCCTTGTGTTAACACAGAAAGCGAGCAACCGTCCACCTCCTGTATGTAAAGCACAAAAGTTTTCCGGTAGTCAGGAGTACCAAGAACAGATGCAGAACAAAGTGCAGATTTCAAAGAGTCAAAAGCATCTTGACAAGCATCAGTCCAGGGTAAAGGTTCATGCACATCTTTAGTGGTTAAATACAGAAGAGGTTTAGTAAGAAGGGAAAAATTAGGGATCCATTGGTGACAGAAAGAAGTTATGCCGAGAAATGCACGAACATCACGCTGAGTACGAGGTACAGACAAATAAAAAATGGTAGTCACACACTCAGGGGTTAGTCTCCTCCCCTCCTTCGACAGTAGATGACCAAGATTGGTCACCTCCTGTTGACAATATTGAAATTTAGAAAGGGAGACTTTATTACCGTTAGCAGCCAAATGAGACAATAATAGTATGGTGGCCTTCTTACAACCTTCCTCGGTATCAGAAGCCACTAACAAATCATCTACGTATTGCAAAATCACATTGCCAGGGGGCAAGACCAAATCATCCAACAATGTTTTCAAAGCTTGACTATAAATACTGGGACTCTCAGTGTACCCCTGGGGAGCGCGACAGAACCGGAAGCTGCGACCAGATAATGAGAAGCCAAAAATATGGCGGCTATCAGGATGAATCGGACTGCTAAAGAAAGCATTTTTCAAATCAATCACAGAGAAATATTTAGCAGTAGGAGGAATCATAGTGAGAATAGTAGTGATGTCTGAAACCACAGGGTATTGGGGCACCACTATTTTATTAATCTCACGCAACTCAATCACAAAACGATAAGTATCAGTATAGTCAGGATCGCTTCCAACAGGGCCTCTCTTTAAGATAGGCAAAATGGGGCTGTTACACACATTGGCAGCTGTCTCTTCCACCACACCCCTTTTCACCAAATCTTGTATGATGGAGAGCAAAGCCTTCTCGCCTGCCGTAGAAATTTTGTACTGAGGTATACGAGGAAGCCAGGCATTTTGCTTCAAAGTAATAGAAACGGGTGGAATCTTTAATAATCCTACATCTGTGTCACCGGTGGCCCACAATGTTGCTGGAATATCAGCAAACTCAGGAGGGAGGGGTTCATTTTTAGAGAAACACTGCAAAGAATGCTTCCCAAGGGAATTAATAGTCAAGTAAACACCATCAGGTGAACAATGAATCTTAGCATGTCATTTCTTCAATAAATCCAAGCCCAACAAATTTTCGCCACACTAGGAAGTCAGAAGAAATGGGGAGTCTATCGTAACAGGACCAATTGTAAATGGAATAGGTTTGGAGATGGGGCTCACCACCGGAATTCCAGAGAATCCTGCTGAAACATTATTGTGCCCGGACAGAGCAGCCCCTGGGACCAGGGAATGAGAAATAGAACTATTCATTGCACCCGTATCAACTAAAAACTTTTCAGATGTCCCTATCAAATTCGCCTCTACATTAGGTCCTTGCTGATTAATGGGTACTGACACTTGGCCCTCACTCTGTCCATGGCTATCCTATGTATAAGCATACCCTTCGGTCCATTTCACACTCCTCATTATAATACTGCCTACCTCTTGGATTATCAAAATAATTATTTTCTTGTCCAACTTGCGTCGCCTCTTCTCGTCGCATATCACTGCGATCCACACTTCCCCGACCTCTTCCTCAACTCATAGCCCTGTTCTGGACCAACAACAACGGACACTGAAATCGCCAATGCCCTTCCTCCTTACAATAAGCACACTGATTTACTCCCAAAACAACAGCCGGCCCTCTGCCATGTCCTGTTCCCGTCCACCTCGGGACGAACCCTCTACCGCCGCTCTCTCTGTGTTTTAAGATCCTTTGCTTTCTTTTCTGTCTTATCCTTACTCTCGTTTTCTCTATGTTCATAATATTGGACCATACTCAATATTACCGAGGGCGTGGAAGTGGTCCAGGTACTTTCAGCGGCTTGTAGCCGTGCAGAGACTTCTGGTAACAAATTGGTCACAAAGCGATTAACAAATAATCGTATACCGCCTTCCAACGATAAGTCCTGTCCACTAAAGTCAATGAATATGCCCTCAAATCTAGTGAAAAAATCAGAAACACTTTCATCTTTCTTCTGTTTACATGCGGTCAATTTGTCCCAATCCACCTTACGAGGCGGAATTAAGGAATGCATGTAAGTGATAATACGGCCAGGTAATGCCAATAATTCAGGTCTCGGCTTATCCCCAGGCTTACGATCCTTATCCCAATCTTTTATCTGATCCCATGTTCCGCCAAATTCTTGTGCATGGTCCTGATCATGCACCTGACGCCATACGTCAACGGGAACTAACAATGCAAAAAATAGCTCTGTCAGCTAAGGTCATGAAGAGGCCGCCTCTGTGAGTTCTTTATAATAAGCCGTGGGATTCTTACGGGGGTCGGGTAATTGTGATTTTAGCAAGAGGACTTCACTTCTCTTCCAGGGGGTATAAACCCATTGCTCCTGCACTCGGGCCTCTACATGAGGTCTGGTCACCACACCATGGTCATCCTTTAGCTCCGGTATTTCAGAATGCAAGATAGGGTGAACTTCTCACATAGGATGCTGAGAGTCCCTCAAGGGACACTTTTGATGCATCCGTTCGCGATAATTTAATGAAATCTCCACATTTCTATACACTTCCTCCGGGCTAAGTTCAGACTTATGAGCCCTGTCCCGAATGTCATACATCACTTGGGGGGCCATCCCTCCTGGAAAACACTGTTCCCAGTGAGTAATGATGCATGCAGCAATGTGTTTCAACGCATGTTGCTGCATAACAGTCTCATAATCTCGAAGCGTGTTCCATATGTCAGTAATAGTGTAAATAGGATGTCGCATCCACTGGGATGACTGGTCCGCAATCATCTGTTTCTCAGTCTGCCCTACAGCCGAACGGGTAAACAACTTCCGTGCGTCGGAGCACGAAATGGAGTCGAAACAGCTGGAGATGGGGTCGTGCTCGCAGAAAGGGAGGCCCACGCAGGTGTAGGGGGAGACAAAACAGCTGTGTCCGTAACGGAAGACGGCAGTGTAACAGGCCATAAAGTAGCCGTCTCAGACACTTTAGGAGACAAAACAGAGGACATTCCTGGAGAGCGAGGGAAGAGGAATCAACAGGGGTGGAAGCTGAAGGGTCCTGTACTAAAATCGGGGGAACAACAGGATATATACGCTGCGGAGCATAAGGCGGAGGTGGACGAGTATCCAATAAATCCTCTATCTCATCTTCCGCTTCAGTCCTAGCCACATAGGTCTTATCCACTTGCAATCTAAATTGTCTGTCTGCACAATCAATCCCTTGTTCAGTTTGTGCTTTATCATAAGCTATAGCTTTCTGCGTTATCATCTGATTTCCTTTCATCCTACATACTTTCTCCTCCCGCATACTGATGCAGATTGGGGTGAACAAAATCTCCCTACTTCCACGGATAGAGTAATTTCACAGTTACATGCACATACACTCACCAAACACTAGGGCCCATTTCACTAACATACACTCAAATACTCCACCAGCACTGAACCTATGGAAAGAAAATCTCCTAAACACCCCACATCTACACTGAGGTCGAAAAGACCTAGTTATTGTAATTGTCCTGAGTCATAATCTAAACAATCTATACATCAATAATCAAATAGAGTACTCAATAATTGACAAGAAATAATCACCAACACCGTATTTAAAATTATGATTCTTTATCTAAAATTAGTCAAAGAAATTAATCAGAATAAATAATTTTCTCATATTTACCTATTCTAGCTAAATGTCAGAATGGGTCATCAGGACAAGTCTCTCAGTAGAAGTCTCCTGAGTCACCGTCCTCACAGCATCGATCCTCACCAACGCAGGTTTGGGAAGAAGTGGCAAAGTGGCCTCCCACCCTCTCTAGGCTAACAATATTTATAATGAAACTTGCAATATTATAGAAACATTAAATGTTCTACACGTCCGCCGAACCGCTGAGCAGAGCGAGCAGGAAAAGGATGTAGCATCGCTACATTTGGAAAATCTCCGCTCAGGAAAAATCACAAAAAATAAAAAAACAGAACAGGAACTAAAAAAATGTATCCTTTAACATCCACATTTCCTCAGTGCTAACACGATTACTTCAGAGTCCATTCAGTTCATTCTTTATGGCTCCTTAGTCCTTTGTCCTCCAAGGCTATTCAAACATTTCTTGGTTCTTGGAGACTTGCCCAGCACTGCTACTGTCCTCACGGAAAGTTTTAACCAGGCGAAGACTGTGGTCAGATGATTCAACCATATTCAGCAAGGCCCTCTCATCACAAATCTTTCACTCGAGGCCAGGCTGCAAACGGCGGACATTTTACGCTAGGCCAAAATGGACCATCTTAATTAAAAGAGACAAAAACAACGTTACCACAGCATAGTGATTAAACAGTGTTAACCCCACTAATACCCTTATGTGTATGTAATTATCTAGCTTTTACAACACAGAAAAGCATTAATTCAAAAGCGTTTCGTGCTTTAAAATAAACAGCACTCAGCAACGTTTATTTAATAAAACATGCACATTTATTAAATAGCAATACGAAAGCATTCCCTCGTGTCAGTTTTCTTCTCATTAGTTCACGTTTATAAGTTTAAACATATACACAAAACAAATAATTAGTGATTAATAATTAGTAATTTTAATTATGACAAATAGACAAACCAGAGCTTAAAAACCCAATAGATTTTCATCGGAAAATCCTGCTCCAGCAATCCCCCCTTTGGTGATTTTATCACCAAAGAACCCCAAAAAAAAAATTTTGTGAAATTTAGTCCCATTTTAGGAGAAATTGGAAATGTCTTTTTCCTCCTTACACAACACTACACACCAGACACTCTTTCATCATCCCTCTTTGTTTCTAAGTAGACACTCTCCCTTAATTCTTCTAATTCAATTTCTTGTGGTTCTCTTTTCAACCTTTTATTTCTCTTTTCATTGTTTCTTTTAATTAATTTCTTTTTCCCTCCCCTGTTTTTACAACACAAACACACCAATCTCAATATCAATAAAGCAACAATTATACAAGTTAAAGGAAACAATATCTTACCTATAATAGTACTACCTATTTTTGCAATAAAACTCTTAACAGCAACTATTTTTTTAGCTATTTTAGTCCAAATACTTTCAGCTTCAAGTGGTACTAATTCTTCATGCAAATCAGTAATATTTTTGATATAGACCGTCAGGTCTTTGCTTTCGTCTGGAATGTAAGTGCAACAATGTTGAACTTTCAGCATTCCACAAACTCCACCCTCCTTAGCCAATAGAATATCAAGAGCAAGTCTATTTTGCATAGACATGGCACGTACGGCAATTAGTTCCGTATTCACCAAAAGAAACCCTCCAGCGGTATTTGTCGATAAGCGATCCACCACTGTTGACAGTTTCCGAATCCCATAAGCATTTAAAGAAATTCCCACTGCTGGAATTAAAGCTCCAAAAATGTCACCCACTATTTCAGACCAAGTTTCCCTCTTGAAGCGCATTAGTAAATTAATATGTTCTACATCTTCTATTCTATCTATATGAAAGATCTTTGGAAAAACCAGGCCCACATAACACGTGCCATACCAATGGTCAGGCAACTTGTAATAAGCCTTGTTCCCACAAACATAATACACTCCTGGAAAAATTGTATCTTCTCCACCTCTGAAACCCCATCCTGTTGCAATGAAGTATGTATCATGGCATTCACTAGTCCCAACAAAATATGTATCATATTGGGATTTCCCTCTTGTAATGCACAGCTTACCCTTCTGTGGTGCATCTAAAGCTAAAGTTGGACTAACCCCATTTCTCAATTCTTTTCCCATCTCAATGTCCCAAATTGTCTCACTCACTTTATATTTCCCTGCCTTTTCATGCATACTCAATCTCCTTTCCTCCACCATGTTTAGGAAAGCTTTCTCCTCTTCTTCCAAACTACAAGTTAAATTATTCTTAAAAATGTAATCTAATGTTAATTCTTCTTTCTCAATAAAAATCTCACCAAAAATGTTAGCTTCTTTAGCTGGATTCAGCTCTTTGTTCATTGGCAAGTGCCCAAAAATACTATCTTTGTTAGACATCTTATAATCTATTTTCCCTAGCAAATAAAAAACACTACTTAATACACTACAAGAAATTCCATACGTAGCTGGTAAATGGTGATAAGTAACACCCTCTGAAACGTATGCAGGTAATTGCATACAAACATAGCAATCCCTAACTTCCATTGTTTTCACATATTCGTATAGCAACTTTGAAAAAACATTACTAGAAAAATCATTAATTGACCTATCTTTATGCATGTAAGTATTACTAATTCTAGTTGGAACTACTTTTTGCGAACTCTTCTCTGCATTTGTCTCATTCTCAGTATGTATTTCAAATGTACCTATTGAAACTCTAAATGTAACTAATAAAGCTAAAACACCCCATAGTAGCATTAATAATCCAGTACAGCAGCAGCACATTCTACACCATCTTCTTAAGAAGGCACATCTACTTTGATTATTCTCTATGTTAGCCATTTTACTACTTTGACCTTGTCTTTTGACTTAGCCTCTACTACTCCACTACTGTAATTTATCAAACTTTGGATTACTTCAGACAGCTGAATTTCAGACTTTCCTTTTCACTTTCTCCAAGTTATTTCTTCAGTTCACTCAATTTGGATATTCATCACTTTTCACTCCTTCTTCTTCAGCAACATCAAATTGTATCAGATCATCAACAACATCCTGTGCATCCAACTCTTCTCCAATGTCAGTCAGGATAACTTTTAAGATTCCAACAGATTCTTCCTTTTCCTCAACCACTTTTCTCAAGATCCCCTCCGGATTGTCTCGATTCACTGTTTCTTCTTCTCCTTCTTCAGACAGTGCCACATAAGACCATTCCGGTGATCTGTACTTTTGGTTGGGTCTTCTAATTCTCTTTATCTCCTCAGGTTCTCTTGACTCCTTTTGCTCCTTCCTTTTTACTTCGTTTTGACTCGACACTTCATTCACTTGTTCAGCTTTCGATGTATTTCCTCTTATCAGTCTGTATCTCAGCCTCTTTACTCTGTTGTTAGGCCAAAAATCTCCTCTTACGACCTTTTTCGGTCTTGTTTCTGTATTATTTCTTTCTCCAATCCAAGTTCTCTTTCTCAGAACTCGACCCTCTGATTTTCCATTCTCACTTTCATCCGATTCTGTTTCAAATGCCTCTTGTTCTTCAGCAGTTTTCTTTCGCTCCACAGTCTTTTTCACCACTATTTGAGACTTCCCTACTTCTTTCCCTCCTCGGGTCTCCGACATGCAAACTTCTTGCTTTCTACTTGTCCCTTCACCTAGCTTGTCAAGAACGTTCCCTACACCTCCTCGGGGGTCTTCCGCAATCTGTCCCTCTCTATCTTCTTCTGACCCTACTTCTTCAGATATAATCTCAAGTGGTTCTTCTATCTCCTCCTCTTCTGATTCAGGAGTAATTTCTGTGGAACTGCTCTTTTCTTTTCTTTTTCCTCCACTGCTTTTTGGAACTTCAGGCTCTCTTTCAGAATCTGATCTCCTTTCTGAGATTCTCAATGGTTCTCTTGAAGCCTTTTCTGCTTCTTTTCCTGAACTTTGATTTTTTGTCACTGGTTCTGGGTCTTCATCATCACTGGAATCTGACTCTTCAAAATACTCTCTACCAGTCCCATCTTTTGGGTTTGGAACTCTCAGAGTATGACTTGCATGCACCCAGTTTTTCACACCAGAACACTTCACTGCAGTTGTCGTAGTTAGAATGACTTGTCTTGGTCTTCCCCACCTTGGAACCAAGCAATTTCTTCTTCTGTGAACTTTAATCCTCACCCAGTCTCCTGGACTCAGATCATGAGCTTGCTTCTTCTCAAGTGTGGTAGCTTCTTCTCCAGTCTGGTGAAACACAGAATGAACTGCGTCAGCCAGGCCTTTACAGTAATCCAAAATCATGTCATCAGTTATTGTCATCAACTTATTGACAGGTACATATGCATGTCGCATTGCACGTTCCATTATGATTTCGTGCGGACTTAAACCAGTAGTTCTATCTGGAGTAGATCTAATAGTCATTAGCACTAGAGGCAAGACATCCGGCCATTTCATACCAGTGGCTAAACACATCTTACCAATCCTGTTCTTGATTGTGCCATTTATCTGCTCAACAACACCAGAAGCCTCTGGTCTGTATGCACAATGTAGCTTCTGCTGTATGCTTAATGCTTCACAAATCAAACTCATGAGTTCATTATAGAAGTGTCCACCTCTATCAGACTCAATCGTTACCGGAAATCCGTACCTAGGAATCAACTCTCTTAACAGTAACTTTGCCACTGTTACTACATCATTTCTCCTAGTCGGATAGGCCTCAACCCATCTTGAAAACAAACAGACTACCACTAGTACATACCTCAGTCTGTTCACTTGGGGCATTTCAATGAAATCAATCTGCATTCTTGTAAAAGGACCTCCTTCTCTACCTATTGTTCCCAGACTCATCACTGTCTTTTTCCCTGTGTTAAATTGCTGGCAAATCAAACATCTTTGACAGATACTTTCTGCAATTGTCCTGAACTTTGCATTGTACCAGGTTTGCTTAAAAGACCTAATCATCGAATCCCTTCCCAAATGTCCCTGGCCATGATACATCCTTGCCATTGCTGACAGCATGGAGTTCGGCATTACTGGTCTGCCATCTCTATAGACCCAAACATGGTCTGTCTCTCTTGGGGCACAACCTGCCTTGATCCAATCTTTCTTTTCTTCCTCTTCTGCCTCATCCTGCAACTGTTTCACTTCATCCCACGTCTCTAAGACATTAGTAAACATCACAGAACAAAAAGACATTTCACCTTCTCGTTCCCGATTAATGGACTGGTTATTCTTGGCGCAATATTGAGCAATGTCATTTGCATAACGGTTGCCCACTGTCACAAAATCATCTCCTTGTCCATGAGCAGCACATTTCACAACTGCTAATTCTTTAGGCAGCTGTATCGCCTCAAGTAATTTCCCAATCACTTCAGCATTCTTTATTGGAGTCCCACTCGACGTCAAGAAACCTCATGCACAACTCCAAATCCATACTGACTATCAGTCATCACAGTCGTTCTCGAATCTTTCCCAATTTCACAAGCTTTTGTCAAAGCCACTAATTCAGCAACTTGCGCAGATATCACTCCTTTCAATGATGATGCTTCCATTACTTCTGAAACCTTACACACTGCATATGCTGCACATAGCACACCCTCATCATTCCTTAGGCATGATCCATCCACAAACAACACATGATCACTCTCATGCAAGGGAAGATCCCTTATGTCTGGTCTCTGTTTTGTACAGTAATCAAGCACATCCAAACAATTGTGATCATCTTCTGTTTTCACACTCACATTTTCAATATCCGGCAACAATGTCGCTGGATTCACATTCACACATCTCTCAAGAGTCACATTTGATGCTCCCAGAATGACTTTCTCATATTTAGTCAACCGACTATGTGACATGTACTGAGTTCTGCTTCTTGTCAAAAGAATTGCCACATTATGAGGTACGAATACCCTTACAGGATATCCCATTATGATTCCCTCACTCTGTTCTAGGCTTCTGCATGTTGCAGCCACAGATTTCAGACAACCTGGTAAACCTACAGCTACAGGGTCAAGTGTCGATGAGAAGTACGCAATAGGTCTTCTCAGTAATCCATGCTTCTGAATTAACACTGAAAGTGCACATCCATTTCTCTCACTGCAGTACAATTCAAATTCCTTTTCATAATCTGGCATACCCAAAGCAGGGGCTTCACACATTCTGCTTTTCAACTCTTCAAATGCTGCCATTTGTTCTCCATCTAGCTCCAATGGATCTGTCATCTCACTTTTTGTCAGCTTAATCAGTGGCTTTGCTATCAGCGAAAAATTAATTATCCACTGACGACAATAACCCACCATTCCCAGGAACATTCTCACTTCCCTCTGGATCTTTGGGGCCTTCATTTCCCTGATAATTTTGATCCTGTCATCAGTCACTTTTCTCAGACCTTTCTCAATATTGTGTCCAAGATAATGCACCTCTTTCTTGCAGAATTGCAATTTGGCTGGAGATACTTTTAACCCTCCATCTGCCAGATGATTCAGTAAAGCTATAGTATCTACTTCACAAGCTTCACGTGTCTTTGATGCCACAAGTAGGTCATCAATATACTGCACTAGTACTGAGTTTTCAGGCATGATCAAGCTCTCCAATGACTTTTTCAATAACTGATTAAATATTGAAGGACTCTCTGTATACCCCTGTGGGATACGACACCATGCTAAAATACGCTGGCCAAATCTAAATGCAAAAATCGGCTGGCTGTCATGATGCAATGGAATTGAAAAGAAAGCATGACACAAATCAATCACTGTATACCACTCAGCATCATGTGGAATCTGATACAAAATCACTGATGGATTTGGCACAATAGGACAACATGCTACCACAATTTGATTAACTTTTCTCAAATCTTGTACAATCCTGAACTTCCCATTAGGCTTCTTTAGCCCCATTATCGGTGAATTACACGGACTACTCAGTAGTTCTCTCAGAACTCCCTGCTGAATCATTTTCTCAATCATAGGAGTTATTCCCTCAATTATTTCTGGTGTCATTTTGTACTGAGGAATGTTAGGATAAGTAATTCCCTCTTTCACTGAAATTTTCACAGGATCTACATTATTCATCAATCCCACATCCTCTCCAGTAAAATCCCAAACTGTCCTTTTCACTGTGTCTCTCAGCTCTTGAGGCAAATCCTCCGGATCAAACACAGCATATGCACCAATTAACTCACTCTCTCCATTTTCTAGAGTCATTCGGTACAAAACATCCTCATCTGGTGTTTCAAAAGCTATTCCATCCGGTGTACAAAAAATTGTACAATTCATTTTACAAAGTAAATCCCTACCTAACAGATTCACTGGACTTGTGTCGCAGACGATAAATCTGTGCATGTCTGAAAATTTCCCTATTTGTACTCTTACTGGTTCAGTAAGACGTGTCCTGATTTGTGTATTGGCTACACCAACTACTTGGATTGCTTCATCCGAGAGAGGAAGATTTCTAATATCTGTTGACCTGACAGTTGATCTTGTCGCACCTGTGTCTACTAAAAAAGTAACACCTTCTTCATTTATTTTTCCATCCACAAATGGTCCTGCCTGGTCTATTTCTAGAGTTGCACCAAGTATGCACTCTTCCTCCTCTCTTCGGCACCGTTAATAATCACCCTCAGACTCACTCCCTTCATTCTTTAACAAGTACTGTTGCACCTGGTTAGAACGCCTTGGTTTGTTTACCTGCTCATCATTGTAGAATCCCGAATCCGGATTATACTTTTGTGATCCTCTATTCTGCGGCAAGGGCGGTTTTGGCTCTTGACTCTGCTGTCTCACAACTTTCTGTTGTTGCTGCTGTTGATTATTCCCCTCGTTCTGCACCTGTTGATTTAAGGATTTTCCCTCATTATTCACTAATGGTGGATTGGTACACTCAGATCTCCAATGTCCCAGTTGGCCACAGTTGTGACATGGGAACTTTTTTTTAGCTTCCTCAAGATTCCCCTTTCCTTTCCCTGCATACCTAGGTCTATTCCCTGCATTATTTCCTGCATTCGCCTGTTCCACCAACTGTGCTTCCTGTCTTTCCGCAACTTTCACTTGTGCCCACATTGCTTTCTCTTTCAGCTTTCTCTGTTTTGCTTCAATTTCATCACTGAAGTATTTTGCATGTCTCAGAATCTCATCTATTTTCTTACTCTGCCAATCCACAGTATGCTCACAAATTCTTTCACTAATCTCAGGTCTCAGGCCATATACAAATCTGTATACAAAATGACTCATATCCTTGTCACCCAGGTGTTCATCTCCACTGAATTGTTTAAACGCCAGTATCAGCCTCTCGTAAAAAGCATGAACTGATTCTTTTGCTTCCTGATGTGTTCGATCTATTTTAACCCAGTCTGTCTCTTTTGGAGGTACTTTATTTTTCAGGTATACGATCACCTGCTCATACTTTCTCATTACTTCTGGATCTGGTGCTCCTGTTCTCTGATCTCTTGGATATTCCTCAGTAGGCCAACTCACAACTATTTTACACTCAGCCCACAAGTCTGCTGGAACAATGAT
The DNA here is from genome assembly GCF_964204655.1 of Triturus cristatus. Taxonomy (NCBI): domain Eukaryota; kingdom Metazoa; phylum Chordata; class Amphibia; order Caudata; family Salamandridae; genus Triturus; species Triturus cristatus. Next base: position 338,380,351 of record NC_140594.1, read on the forward strand.
ATCAAACAGACTATTCAGGTCAATCCACAGCACTTTTGACAACTTCACAAACCTGTCTACCTGCCTATACCACTCGACGGGCTTTTCTCTCAATCGAGGGAAATCATTCGTAAATGATAAAATATCCTGTCTGGTCCATGGAACATGTACATATCCTCCTCCAGGTATTTCTCTCATAGGATAAGTATCCACTGGTTTCTCTTTTTCTCTCACAGGAAATGCTGAATAAGTCCTATCTCCTGATTCTTCTCTCTTCTTGTACCACCTATCCTTCCATTTCTCAACATCACCCCATTTTCGCAATAAAGCGATCATCTCTTTAATCTGTCCTGTTCTACCAGTACCATTCAAATTTTCAATATCTTTATCTGTGAAATCCATCCTGTAAGACTTCTGCAAAACTTTCACTTTATCAATGTCAACTCCATAGTCATTTGCTATTGCTCTTAATCTGTCATGTGTATTTCTCGCTCTCCAGGTGATTTTTTTACACATAAACAACAATTCACCATCGTGATGATTTTTTAGAATTTCTGTTGGAACTGTTCCTGCAACAAGCTCTTCTAATTCTACACGTAACCTAGCAACATCAATTGCATGTGCATCTTTATCCCTCTTTTGAAGAACTTTCATCCATTCATTCAAATCTTCAGCTGTTATTTCAGTAGATTTTCTCACTGGAACCACTTTCTTCTGCGGTTCTAAAATTGGCATCCCTGAACAACTAGCTTCACCAGCATCCAGTCCTGAATTAGACTGTACCTCTAATCCTTCACTACATGTGTCATGTCTGAATTTTCCTGCCCTTTTTCCTGAATCTCCTGAAGGACCAGCCAAACTTGTCAATCTATTCCCAACATATGGAATAACCAAACCATTCTCACCTGTCCTCTGCTTATAAAAAACAGGTATAACCGGACCTATGGTTACGGGTACCGTAACAGCGTCTAGATTCTTTGTCAGTTCTTTGATCTTTTCAGTCAACTCCGATGTAGTTCTGGCTAATTCTCTCGTATTTTCGCCACTGCTTCTATTCTCTCTTTCCCTGAAAGGATTACCACTTCTTAACTCAGGTGTCACATTTTCTGTCTCAATGATACGCACTGTATCTCTTATCGGAGAAACAACTGGTGTACTCTCTTCTGGTTCCGGTCTATATGGAGGTGGTCTTTTGTAAATCATGTCATTTAAAACCTCATCCTCATATTCATTAACTCCATATCTTCTCACTTCTGCCTCAGGAACCCTTTCTGTTCCCTCTTCAACTGTTCTCATAGGATATAATCCCTCTGACATACTAGCATCTCGCCATCTCGTCATTCGATCATGATGAGTTTCACGACCATGTCTCCTCCCGAACATATACCTATAGTTGCCTCCAGACCTCTGTTTCTCTCGCTCATGCACTTCCTCTTCCCATTCCACTAAAGCCTCGAACTGTGTCGGCCTTGGTCTTGGGTCAAGACATAACATCTTCTCCCGTAAATTTTTCAACACGGCCAGATTAAATGAACCATGTTCTGGAAATGCTAAAACTCCATCTTCCTTGGTATACCTAACCCAATTTTCCAACCATATACAGGTATGATACCCATATCTCGCAGCCATGAAGGATGCAGGCGTTTTCGATGGAGGTAACAATTCACCCTCTCTCGTTTTAACATCTTTATCCTTGTCGAACCAATTTTTAATCTTTCTGAACAAAGATTTTTTCTTTTTCTCTTCTTGGTAATACATTTTAACTTTTACCAAAACTCTCTAATCTCTTCCGTAATACAACTGCACAATATGATTTTTTTAACCAATAACAGCGCGACTCACACTAACGCACCAATCTTGAAGCGTTTACGTCACTAGAATAGCTCTACCAATCCTTGCGCGGCTCACACCAACGCACCAATCTCAGCGCGAGCACTGTTCTGATCTAATATCCAATCAGAGCGCGGTCTGTTTGACGTCAGCAGTCGCTGCAGTGGGTTCTGTCTCCTGTCTCTTGTCACTCGTCTACCCCTCCTTTACAAAATTTCTCAGTAGACTCCGTGTCAAATTTCTACAAAATCTATTAGTTACAACATATAAACATCTCCATTGTCTGCTTCGCTAACCACAGAATAGTAAAGAAAATCTATTTCACAAGAATCCCGTTGACACAGTAGCACATCCCTCTACTCTGCCCTTCTAACATACATTCATTAATTGTTTCCTCTAGGACTTGTCCAAAGAGTCTCACAATCAACTAAATATATTAGCATTTACGCACATTCATACAAGAAAATATAGTACATACACACAGAATCCTGCTTTTCCCGAGAACAGCGAACAATCTGCTCTACTACAGAATTATAACACACATTAACCAAGCAGCTTACCTCTACCCAGTTTCTTAAACAAGCTCAGAGAATACCTATTACTTCTCCCGCGATAAGCTTTAACGGCGAACCTTACGGATCCCTGGGACTTAAAACCAGAGTTTCACAGATAACCTTCACTACCATACGCACTCCTTATATACCAGAAATATTTCTAATGGTAACATACAACAATGTCACTGATTCCGAACCCAGACAATGTGACGCGCAACTTCAATTGTCACACGTTTCTTTTCCCTGCATACATACAGGACCAACAATCCCGTCTTTCCCGAGAGCAGCATATACTTCCCTCTGCCCTACTACGGAACTGCTACTAGCTCCCAAGTTCCAGAAGCACTACATATAACTCAACATGACAACTCCAACATATAGTATTAGTACATATACCAACATCAATCAATAATCAATAAGCTAATGTACAAGCAATCTAATCAGATCAAGACAATCATCAATAACCATCCTCACTCTGCTACCAGGAAATTGATAGAGATTGGGGTGAACAAAATCTCCCTACTTCCACGGATAGAGTAATTTCACAGTTACACGCACATACACTCACCAAACACTAGGGCCCATTTCACTAACATACACTCAAATACTCCACCAGCACTGAACCTATGGAAAGAAAACCTCCTAAACACCCCACATCTACACTGAGGTCGAAAAGACCTAGTTATTGTAATTGTCCTGAGTCATAATCTAAACAATCTATACATCAATAATCAAATAGAGTACTCAATAATTGACAAGAAATAATCACCAACACCGTATTTAAAATTATGATTCTTTATCTAAAATTAGTCAAAGAAATTAATCAGAATAAATCATTTTCTCATATTTACCTATTCTAGCTAAATGTCAGAATGGGTCATCAGGACAAGTCTCTCAGTAGAAGTCTCCCGAGTCACCGTCCTCACAGCATCGATCCTCACCAACGCAGGTTTGGGAAGAAGTGGCAAAGTGGCCTCCCACCCTCTCTAGGCTAACAATATTTATAATGAAACTTGCAATATTATAGAAACATTAAATGTTCTACACGTCCGCCGAACCGCTGAGCAGAGCGAGCAGGAAAAGGATGTAGCATCGCTACATTTGGAAAATCTCCGCTCAGGAAAAATCACAAAAAATAAAAAACAGAACAGGAACTAAAAAAATGTATCCTTTAACATCCACATTTCCTCAGTGCTAACACGATGACTTCAGAGTCCATTCAGTTCATTCTTTATGGCTCCTTTGTCCTCCAAGGCTATTCAAACATTTCTTGGTTCTTGGAGACTTGCCCAGCACTGCTACTGTCCTCACGGAAAGTTTTAACCAGGCGAAGACTGTGGTCAGATGATTCAACCATATTCAGCAAGGCCCTCTCATCACAAATCTTTCACTCGAGGCCAGGCTGCAAACAGCGGACATTTTACGCTAGGCCAAAATGGACCATCTTAATTAAAAGAGACAAAAACAACGTTACCACAGCATAGTGATTAAACAGTGTTAACCCCACTAATACCCTTATGTGTATGTAATTATCTAGCTTTTGCAACACAGAAAAGCATTAATTCAAAAGCGTTTCGTGCTTTAAAATAAACAGCACTCAGCAACGTTTATTTAATAAAACATGCACATTTATTAAATAGCAATACGAAAGCATTCCCTCGTGTCAGTTTTCTTCTCATTAGTTCACGTTGATAAGTTTAAACATATACACAAAACAAATAATTTGTGATTAATAATTAGTAATTTTAATTATGACAAATAGACAAACCAGAGCTTAAAAACCCAATAGATTTTCATCAGAAAATCCTGCTCCAGCATACTTCTCCTCCCGCATACGTCTACGCTTTGCTTCCTTTTGCCACATGCTTAGGGAGTCAAACATTGACTGTCGACTACGTTTAGAAAATAATCGATCCTTCAGAAAATGTATCTTTTTCTCATCAAAAGACCCGGTTTATGGCCATTGTAGCTCCACATTATCTTTAGTATATTTGTGCCATAATGTATTAAACAAGAGAGGTGTAATACCATGCTTAACATACATATCATAACTTGGGCTGTCCTCAGGCGGGGCAGGTTGACTTTCAGCCAAACGCATATCATTAGGGCGACAGCAACATCCAAAACAACTCAATCTACTAAAACACGGCATGGTTATTGTCGTCACGCGTTCCTCATTTGATCATAAAAATAAACTTCCAAACATGGCCATGTTCAAACATTTGCAAAACATACAATCTTACGCTCATTCAAACATACACAAGACAATAATATACATGTACATTTAAAGATATTCAAAATTACGTATTTTCAAACAAAGAACAGAGCCCGTCGACTCCTGTTCATGGAGAATCAATCAAATTCAGATTCCAAGACCGACAGACACCCAAATCAAGCAGTCCAAAGACTACCAAGAGACCGTCAGACAGGTATAACCACAGACCGTCCTACAAACCATCCTGCAGCCTTCCTGGTTCACTCTTGGGACTATTCTGACTAAGCCCGCTTCATTAGCACCGCTTCAGATGTGTTCCCAAGGCTACCCAGGTACAGCCACAGGCTTTTCCGAGAGCAGTCTGGCCGGGCGCGCACCACACGTGCCACACCGGGCATCTGATTGACGTCTCTGTTATTCACAAAAGGTCCGTGAAGCATCTGTACGTGCAGCTACCACAATGCTGCCCCATCAGACCCCTAAGATTCTCCGTGGTACACTGACCACCAAATACTTACGCAGTTGACTGCTTCAAATGCACTGCTCAACAGTGCATGTCAAGAACATCAAAGACAAATTCCACTCACCTGGTGCACACAGGTACGATCGAGTGTTCTCCACTGCCAACTCCTGAAGACCAACACGGTCAGCTCCTGGGTTACGCCCGTAGGACTCCGGTGAAGGGTCACTAGCAGCAGGGGATACCCTGATCGTGAGAGCAGAGTAAGTTCATACCAAAGATGGCAAAATTTCAAAAGATCCTTTTTCCCTCCACCCGCTCGACCAGAATCACCCCTTGTCCTTACCACCCATTTACGGGGAGGACGACCCAGTCACGGAGTCCCGGCGGAGTCGCCAAACTGATGTACCATAAAAATAAACCATAGGACTATACCTACCAATAGTCCCAATACCATTACCAAATAATCAGTCAGTTGGCAGTGAAGAAGGTTCAATCGTTTATTAGACAAAATACTCTATAGAGGAGCCTCTCCAAACCTCACCCATCAGGTGCGCCGAGAAGACTGTTGGCTCGTATTCAAACAAGAGGTTATATGCTTTTCGGTTTAACACATACAATCACTGTAAAAGGAAAAATACCAGTTGGCCCTCGAGCTCCAGGGAGGACCATATATGGCACACATCAGATCAGTACAAAGGCTTGACTATCTATTGCTGAGGAGGTCAGGGAGGGTAACTCCCTTTCGTGTTGGTGCCTGTGAGAGTAAGCACGGCGCCTCAAGGAATGCGCTTATCGGCCCCAAAGTCAGATGCGACCATGAGTCTTAGAACAGTCGAGTAGAAACAGCCTACCTTCAGCTGCTACCAGTAACTCAAATGAACTTTGGCCTGACAACTGCACGTGATCACGGCCCGTGCTTGAGCATATAATCAGAAGATGGCGCCTGTAGGGTTCTCTGCCTACTCTTTTAGCAATAGATATACAGGGAGGAAATAAACGAATTTCCTCCATACAAAAGCATACATATCAAACAGGGAGTATACGTATAGATGCATCATGCTAAAATAATATAGGTCCGATACCCCTTATATACGGGAAATCTACCTTTTTTATCCCTCAGGTTCAATCCCAATTTGAGTATGCCATTTTTAAGACATCTCGCTGCGGGTGAAGCGGTATGGCGTTCTATCTCTTTCCATAGCTGTTCATTTAAAGTTCCCAGAGGGGCTTTCCGTACTTTATCCCAGGCAATGATTTATGCCCCATGTCTTGCGATAGATTGCTTCTGTACGCCAAACTCGTGTCTTATTTGTGTGGGTGAAGTATATTTAGGCAGCCCAAATATGACCCGATACGTAGTTGATACTATGGAGTCAGGTAATTTCTGCGCCTCACTGCCATAAGTAATTGTTGGGAGTAGCTTTGCATGAACCACCTGCACTATAGGCAGAATCGATGGACCATTTAGTTTAAGGTTCAAAGCTTTTAAAGAAGTTGCCAGGGCCATGCCTTTATGCCTGATGCTGTTCCTCTGTGCAAGAAATTGGCCACCTTTTTCTATCTTCACGCCAAGATATTTATATTCCAAAGTGTCCTCAATTCGGGTCTCCCCCCAGAACCATGCTGCAGGTTTTTCCCTTTTTTTGCTGACTGTCATGGTTTTGTCAAGATTTATCGTTAGGCCATTTTCTTTGGAATAGTCCTATGTAGCGTTTATAAGATGTTGAAGTCCTACTTTCGTTTGGCTAATCAGGACTATATCGTCCGCATATAGGAGACATGGCAATAAGATGTCCCCCAGTTTTGAAGCGTGTGAGTTACAGTCATTTAATATTGGTACAAGATCAACTGTGAACAAGTTAAAGAGTGTGGGTGCTAAAACACATCCTTGTTTGAGCCCTTTGTCCATTGGTATGCATCTCGACAGGAATGATCCGTCGTCCAACTTAATCTGAATCCAAGTATCGCCATGTAGATTTATCAGCAAGTTTAAAAGGGATTGGGGGAGCCCCTAGCTATGCAGTTTGGGCCATAGTCTATAGCGATTTACATGATCAAAGGCTGCTTTATAATCAATAAAACATAGATGCAGGGACCTCCTTGCCTTTTCAGCCTTGTCAATAAGCATTGCCATTGTTATTATGTTTGTAGTTGTCCCCACTTCTTTCGCAAATCCAGTCTGGTTTAATGTGATTGGGGATTTCTCTTCCGCCCATGCCTGGAGCTCCTCTAGTAACATTCCAGCTAAAAATGTTGCTTCGTTGTCCATTAATGCCGTTAGCCAAAAGTTCTGTGGAGTTGACCTTTCCCCTGACTTGTGAATTGGTGAAATAATAGATCCTCTCCAAGAGTCTGGCAAGATGTTTGTCATCCCTATTTCCCTGAACAGTGGTTCTAGCACTTCAGCCCAATAAGTTGACTCTTGCTTATAGAGTACCGGTGGTATTCCATTTTGGGCCGGGTGCCCCTGCTCTCCTGCCCTTGCCTATTTGCCTTTTAATGATCTTAAATCGGATCTGTTGGCAAATCCTCATTTAAGAGATCTTCTTCCGATTTCCCAAGTGTGGTCTGATTGTTTTTTGCATACACCATGCTGATGGTATGACCTTCCGATACATCCGGGAATTCTTTACCCTTTTCACTAAACTTTATGTCTTGATGGAAATGAGACCTAAGATATTTTACCCATACTTCCTCCTAAATATTCGAAGAAATCCCATCATGATTAGGATGAACAAATTGATTTATGGTTCTCCAAACATTTGCGCTTTTATTTTGTTTGATGTCGGCATGTAATTTTGCCCAGAGGCCGTTCTCTGCTTCTCTGTTTGCATCCATATTTTGTTTTTTCAACAGTGCCTTGTTCTTTCACAGCATGTTTAATTGTATTGTATCATGTGGCTTGCACCAAAGCTGTCTTAATGAGCGATAGATGGTATTCTTAGTAAGCTTGATTTCTTTCTTTGCGGTTTGTGATATGGACTTCACTCCTCCAAATCTCTGCTGGGTTTGGGCTTTGATCTTAGTCGCATAAACTGCCATAGTTTCCATTAAATTTTCCCACTTCCTGACTTCGTCTTGTCGAGTCCTCAAGTCAAAGTGTTCTTTTGCGATTTTCAGCATTCTGCAATCAGTAGCAGTGCCAAATTTGATTCTTTTAAGGTCAATGGTGAAATCTGATCCTCGAGGAGCCCGGCACCGCTCAAACTTAGGAACAATTGTTCTGAGCTCGATTTCTTGTGGCCGGTGATCGCTATCTCCTTTATCACCCAGTTGAAATGAGATAATGTGATGGAACAACTCTAGGGAGACAAAAGTATAGTCCAGTATGGTGTTGGTTCTTGTTGTGCTGTGTGTTGTTACAGGGGGGTTGTCTAATCTTGATATCCCGTTTAGTGCCCTTAAGTTTAAATGTTCCAGTTCCTCCAGGGCCTACTGTCTAGCCTTAGTTTGTTTGCGTGGATGCAGTTTCCCTTGCATTGGAATGTTCCAAATTGAATTTTGTAAGGACACTTCTTCATCCAAGGAGGAGCCCATTAGAGTTAAGTGTAGGTCCCCTGTAAGAATAAATTCAGATGAAGGCCCTTCGTTAATACAAGTTTCTACAAAATTACACATTTCTTTCACTATTTTGCTTTTTCGTTTTGGTTGAATGTAAACATTTATTATTATGATGTTGGTGTCCATTACATGTGCTAATGTTGGAGAAAATAAGTTTACAGCCAGAGTTGCTGACGATGTAGGACCAAATTCACGGGCAATAAGATTGATAGTGCTTGCAACGTATATGACCAGACCTCCCTGGAGGTGTCCGTACTTTGCCCCTGCTAGTGCACTTGTGTAGAAACGCAGGAATCCTTGCATATGAGGAGGATCAATCAGCTAGGTCTCTTGTAGAGCCAATATATCAAATGCCCTGATATGTGTGATAAAATCCATATCTGATCATTTATTTGCCAGTCTATGAGCATATCCGTATAGACCCTTTTGTGCCCGAACTTTTTGGTAGGCCAGTAAGTTCCTGAGATCCATCTTATATCAGAATCCCAATTCTGCAATGTAATGGAGTCATGGTAGATTTCAATTTCTGCTGGAGGGTGCTCCCCATTCGTTTTACAGTGCCTCATGGCTCCTTTCAGTACAGATGCGGTAGATCTGTTTTGCTGTCACATCGTTTTCCCTTGTGTGCTTTGGCCTTAACAGGTCAGGGTATCCTGGCTTGATATATTGGGCAATAGTTATCCCCCATGTCTTAAAAATGTCGCTTTCTTGAAATAGTTTTTGTGCAATTGTAAATGAGCTCCATATTGCTCTAGATTTTTCTCCTGCCATGGAGTCCTTGCATTTGATGAATTCTTTCGAGTCGGTTGTCTTGATCTCAGTCAAGGATGGAATGTGGGATAGCAGATTGAGGAAATTCGATTTTCGATCACGATCGCATTGAGCCGCCATTTTGTGCTCTGCCGCCATTTTGTGTTGCCCTCACTCAGGCAGCACGACGAACAAAGTCTTTTCTGCTTTTCCAGCAATATTGTGTCAAAATAGCCTTGTGCCTCTGTTTACGAAGCTGGTGTTAGAGACTGGCCGAGTACACTAATCCCTGTCTGGTTCTTCTAATCCCTGTCTTAACTATCTGTTGGTTCACACTATTCTCTCCTGACTTTATCTTATCTTCTGGCCTTCGCTGTCCTCCGCTCGTATTCTCTTGTTTCACAACTGTCCTCCAAAACACACGAACGAACGAAGTCAGTTACAGACATGTTAATACCTTAACCTGTGGGAGGGATAGCAAACACCGTTGGAGGAGAGGCTTTTTCGAGTTACTCGATATCTTTGTATTTCAACCTTTCCTATTGGACACATTCCGTCTTTAACTTTACGTTATTGGTCCTCCATGTATGTTTTAGGTGTGTTCTGTGTTAATGTATATGTTATCTATGTACTATATAAGATTGTGCCCCACGGAGTGAAGTGGCAGTCTCCTGAGAACATACCGTGTGTACTTCTAGGACAACTGTACTAGCTGCAGCTAATAAAATCTGATCTTTTACGCCGACAGAGTGTCCCCGTGTCTCTGTTAGCTGAAGCAGGATAACCCAGGAGATTAAGGCGTACCCTGCGCCGCCAGGTCCAAAAGGTTCTGGTTCTTCAACATGTAGTATATTGCCTCGATTCATGATATCATGCCTTCCTTTAGAGGTATATTCTGGTATAAACCATAGGGCGCTTGTTTCCCTCCCGTTTATCCCTTTAGGGTCAGTTTTTTGCTTTGTAATTTGTAGGGCAGCATTGTTCCGACATCCTCCTTACACTCAACACAAGAGTTTGGTAAAGGTATCAGAAGCATACCAATGGGAAAGACTCTATGGAGTAATGGTTTCAAAGTATACCACTAGTAAAGGCATAGATGTTGATTTATCCCACATCTAGCTGACATATTTGAACTGATTATGGAAAATGTTCTGCTCATAAACATTGTCCTGGAAACAATTCAGGAAGGGCCTCAAGACCTGGCTCTTTGAATGATCCCAACCGAGCTGCTCACACCCACCCCCCAGTGCCTTGAGACCCTAACGGGTGAGTGGGCACTTTACAAAACCCTGATTGATTGAATGTTTTTCAGACAACTGAGGTGGGGAGAGAGAGATCAATTGAAGTGCTTGCTATATCACCCCTTAATCTTGGTGAACACTGATTTGGAGCTTTTGTTTTTGTGATAAAATGTAGTTTGGATAGCCTACATTTCATCCTTACTACACAGTGACCAGATAGACATTATGTTGCAATTTTAAAGGGTGGAAAAAAGGTCAAACTTGTAAACTCAACTTATATGGCATTAACAGATAACGTCTAATTTTGTGCTCTGATTTGCCATATTTATTGGCACTTCCATTTCAGCCTTTGTTAGCCTCCTCTAAGGTGAAACAGGATAATAACAGAAAAACTGATGTGAGTGATGAACACAAACTGGCGTGATATGATATGCTCATAATCTTCATGAAACAGATAATTCAATGGTCCATATGGAGAAACTAGAGATTTTTTCATAGCTAGCTTATAAGTATCGATTTATCGTGTGTCTCTGATGCAAAATTTAGGGGTTGGGGTTTGGTCATTGGTCATCCGTCTACTGGTAGTGACATGGAAGAAGATGATATGTTGGTCCAGTCAGTCTACTGGTAGTATAAAGTTAACGGAAAGGGACATTTATTTCACTATCAGGAGGTAAATCATGGAATCTTTCATGTGGCATGGCCAGGTACAACTTTAAGTGAGGTTGTTTAAAAAATCTTATTTAAGTTACCTGCGAGTCTCTGGAGTCATTCCATTAGAGGTTGAATTCTCCCAGAAAAATATTATTAGTAGGCCAACAAATTGTTCATGATGAGTTCCATGACTGCTTGATGAAGGGTTGTTTGACACCTGCCTCGTGGTAAATTATGTGGTTCCAGTTCAGATGCTATAGAGAGTTCTATTCTCAAACATTTGAGGGTGGTGATGTGTTGTCACTGTTTTTCATTTTGCTTCGTAACTCTACCAATACACATCATCTCGGGCATGATGGCTATCTCAGATTGGATGCATAACAACTATCTCCAACTGAATGCTAGCAAGACCGAGATTGTGCTGTTTGGCAATGCCTCTACCATCTGGACCGATGACCGGTGGCCGCAGCAATTGGGTGCTTCCCCTCTCCCCAATCATGCAGTAACAAATCTGGGGATCAAGCTGGACCTAGCCTTAACCATGAGAGATCACATTCTGGCCACTACTGGCTCATGTTACCACTACCTAAGCCTGTTGCGTAAAATACTCCCCTACCGTCCTACCACCGCCCGAAGAACTCTGGTACAGTCCTTAGTGATAAGCAGATTGGACAATGGCAATGCCCTGCTGGCTGATGTTAGTGAAACACTCATTGCCAAACTCCACGTTGTTCAAAACACTGCTGCAAGACTTGTGCTCAACATCCCGTCAGGCACCGCTTCGGCGCCGCTGCTGAAAGAACTACACTGGCTGCCTGTGAGGAAACACACATATTTCAAAATCTGTTGCCTCACATATAATGCCCTAAAGGGAAAAGGCCCACGTTATCTTCAGAAAAGATTAAAAGCATATGCCCCTAGTCGCAATTTAAGATCTAGCTCGAAAGCTCTGCTGTGGATCCCCCGCATCCGTCTAACACGCAGTGGAGGTAAGGCTTTCTCCTATCTCACTTCCGTGTACTGGAACTGGAGGTTTAATACCTACTCTGATTCCTCCTTTGGCAGCGGTTCAGATTCAGAAAGGCCCTCTACAAGCCGCCAGGGGAACCAAGGCCCACATTTTTTAGGGGAAGGTTACCACCAGTCCAACAGGGGCGGGGGCAGAGAACAGAACTGGGGCCGCCAAAGGGGATGGAACAGGGGAAGGGGCATGCAACGGGGCAACCCACGGGTGAGGTTTTTCCCTTCAGAAACACACGGGGAAATCTCTACACGGATGCAAACTTACAGATAAGAGTACCCACTGCTTACGGCCCCACACCTTCTACACCCCACACACCCCTTATACCCATCCCTAATACCCTGTCTGATCAGGCAGACTGGACAAGCGATTGTGATTTCAACACAACATGGGACTCGGTCGCTCAACAACAAACAGAGGGGGTCCCTTGCATTACCCGGAACACATCGAACATGGCCATTGACAGAGATACCCCCAGCACCGCACTGGTCAGGCATGAGCGGAACATAGGATCGCCTGCCCTATCGTTAACCAATTGTGAGACACTGGCTACTGGCAATACCTCAAAGACTTTGAATATGGACCCCATAATCAACCTTTCTAACTACAACATGTCACTGGCAGAAAGTAGGGTACTTTGCAAGGGGCTGTCGTCCGTACCCACTACTGTACCTGGTTCCTTCACCATCAAACTGGAAATGCAAAAATTCTTTAGGGAAATAAGACTAAAATATTTCTTCAGTAAAAACGTGTATAATCCTTCCGCCACCGCAACGCCCTTCAGACCTCCATCGACTTTCACACCAGGGGCGTACATGATGAGCCAAAGAATATTGGCCTACGAACAGGTCATCCTACAAGAAACAATGGAGCTACTTAAGGAGCAACAGTACATAAGTCACAACATCAGCAAAGATGAGAAACTGGCACTGAGCATGCTACGCAAAAACGACATCATCGTTATCAAGGCGGCGGACAGGGGTAGAGCAGTAGTGGTGCAGAATACCATGGATTATGTGGAAGAGATTGAACAACAACTAGCAGTATGGGAAAGCCATCTCCCCACACCAAGGGTCCCCACAGCGGAGATCAAGACCCTCATTGAAAAACTAACCGAGGATGGACTGAGAAAAGGCTTTCTGAGCAAACTGGACAAAGAGTTCTTGAGTAAAAAAGAACCAAGAATCCCAACCATATACACCCTCCCCAAAGTGCACAAATGCCTGGAGAAGCCACCAGGGAGGCCCATTGTCTCTGGTTGCGGGTCAGTTCTCGAACCCCTTAACCAATTCATTGACTATTTCCTGCAACCCTGGGTTACAGAGACTACATCGTACGTGAGAGATACCATGCACATCATCCAACTGCTGGAAGGCCAGGTATTTGACATCCAATCACAATTTCTTGTGACTCTCGACGTCTCTTCCCTTTACACCTCTATACCTCAGGCCAAGGCACTGGATGTTGTGCGAACTACCCTAAACAAGCGCCCAAGACCGCACTGAATACCAACAGACTTCTTGGTTGACATGCTGGAAATCGCGATGAAGGAAAATAACTTTGTATTCAGAAATCAGTTCTACTTTCAGTGTAAAGGCGTGGCTATGGGAGCTACATACGCACCGAGCCTGGCTAACATCTTTATGGGCGACTATGAGGAAGAATATCTGTACAGCCATGACAATCCATTTATCGAGTCTATTGAAGCATGGAAACGCTACATAGACGATGTGGTAATGATTTGGTCTGGCAGAGAAGACAAACTCAAGGAGTTTGGGGCTTGGCTCAACAACAGAACATTGGACATTCAATTCACCATGTCCTACAACAATGAAGCCATTGACTTCTTGGATCTTACGTTCAGAGTGGATGAGGGTTTCATTTATTGCGACCTATATTGTAAACCAATGGAAAGGAACACACTACTCAAATACGAATCACACCATCCACGCAACCTGAGGGACAACCTACCATATTGACAATACCTCAGGTTGAGGAGGAATTGCACACGGAGAGTTGACTTTCTCAAGGAAACCGACATCTTGACAAAACGCTTGAGAGAACGAGGCCACCCAATTGGATTACTGAAACGGGCGAGGAAACGCGCTTGGTGTTGCCCACATGACCAACTGCTACAAACCAAGGAAAAGTAGACCAAGACTGAAAACATTGTGTGTGTGACCACATTCAACTCCAAAAGTAATGGTATAAAGAAAATTGTCAAGAAATATTGGAGCTTGGTCGCCAACAAACTGAATATCAGCGAGAGTCCATTATTTGCCTTCAGGAGAGGAAGGAATATAAAATACAATGTAGTCAAAGCATACCAGGAGCCACCCAAACAACAGAACCTGAGGAGCCAACTGGGCCTTCCGCCCATGATTGGACATTATAAATGTGGGCAATGCAAGGTGTGCCCACTGACCATTGAAGGGGCCGCCTTCACACACAAAAATCAAACATACAAACTACCATCATTCACCAACTGCAACAGTATGAATGTGGTCTACATCATCCGTCGTCCATGTAACCACTGTACGTAGGACAGAACACGCAGAAGGTGAAGGCTAGGATACTCCAACACATGAGCAGAATTAGATGTAAAGTGCAGGGGGCCTCTCTAGTGGAACACTTCAGTACCAACAATCACCCTCCAGAAAGCATCAGATGAAGAGTAGTCGAGAACATTTGCCCCCACCCAAGGGGAGAGTCCATTTCCACATCCCTCATTTTTAAGGAATGCAGATGGATTCACTCCCTTAATTCAGTGGCTGAGGGCCTCAACGAACATGAGGAGACCGCAAAACATATGGGCCAACTGTAGCGCACTGCACACGTTTACCTAGGTCTTACATGCCTGACCTCCCCAACTGATTGTGCATACCGAAGGCTTGTGTAGCAGAGGTTACCATGGGAACATAACCCAATGTTCCATCATACCACCCTGTAATCACCATATGTAACGTTCTACACTGTAAGGGTGCAATGGAATTGTGTACCCATTAGTACCCTTCATCATTATTGAAGCTTTCATCACAATTGACATACTGTTGCACATGTGTTACTGTGTCACCACTTTAAAATTGAATATGTGTATTAACTTTTTGTCAATATGCTCACAAACCCGGATACTGATGAACAGGCACCAGTTATTCATAAATGTATTAAGTTTATGCTCTAAAACCACCCTATGACACTCATCGACAGGCGCAAATCAGGCATGTTTCAATGATACATCACCTTTATGCCCTATTCGCTGTTTTCACATCTATCAGCATTTGGCTGCACTAGCGTATTGTATATATCAACTGAATGTTTACATCATGTATTTGTTTATTCGTTATAATGGCCTTTATCAGATAATATGCCATAAACTCACCGATGAACTCATGATGTGCACAAAATCATATTGCATGTATTTTACTTTCAATGAAATCGGATGTATTGTGCCTTGTACGTATACATCAATCAAAACACTGAAAGGTATAGATAAGGAACACAAATACATGAAAGAGCGATGCATTATATCGCTATCGATTAGGCAGACCAGCGCACAGCATCTAGCTGCTGTCAGCCATGAGCGCGACGTGCACGTTTGTCACGTCCACGCGCTCTGCTCATAAAAGAATCATCTGTCTGCTTGGTCGGCCACTGACATTGCAGCAGTGTTACAGGACGGATGCCTGTACACCGAATTGCCCATGCTTAAACTGTCCAAGGTGAGCAGATATATCCACTGTGTAATCCTCTGGCGCATTGTTTTAATACGCTTCGCTCCAGTCCCACAACAGGTAACAAGCATTGCCATATGCACCCGTTAAATTGCAAAATAACTAGGCCTGGGTGGTGAATTCCGTTCCGCTTGCGGAATTTGGGTAATTTTGCGTTCTGTGGAGAATGCGGAATTGCCAAAAATTCAGCGATCCGCAGCTTTGCGGAATTTTTTCCTTGTTCGTGCTTTCAAAATGCATGTTCGTGAGATATTTCCCCCCGAGCATGCAAACAGAGTTCGCAAACAGGAAAAAAGCATTGCGAACGGGCGGAACAAGCAATTCCACGTATTCATGGAATTTCTGCGTGCTCGCGGGGATTTTTTACCGTTTCGCGGAGCTTTGTGTACGCGACTACGCAAATTTGTGGTACAGTTCCAATGCACGGTGCCACAGTCCAGAGTAAAGCACTAAGCGTTGGTATGTGCTCCGGCTGCTCTAGCGGTAGCTCAGAGGTTGTACAGTGGCACGCTGCACCAAGCGCTGCTACACAGGCAAGAATCAGTCTCATACCGATGGCACAACAGCATTCCCACTCGCATCCATACCAGAGCAGCTTCGCAAGCCATCACTCTCTAGCTAGAGTTGTACCTCATTGTATGTGCGTTCTCATTGACTCGATGGGGCTATGCGCCCCTACTCGCCATGTCTACAGGCAAGCGGTTCTCACCCTGGAATAAACATGCGCCAGTCAGATATGTGGAGAATCATTTATAAACAGGTTGACTCCACTTTGACATGCGCTCCAACTCGCCTTATTGGAGCGGGTGAGCGCCTCTAGTCACCGGGCCACTGGCATCCCCTTGACACATGAGATGTGCCTTTTAATCATCCTCCCCCCTATGGAAGGGACGTTGTACCTTCCCACCACATCCGTTCCCAGAGTGGGCTCATTCTGGTTGACTTGCAATGCATGTGACGTTTGCACACCTTACAGGTATAAATCACATGCCTCTCTACTTTGTAGATCATCACCGCCTGGGCCGAATTGATTCCACCACCAGGTTTCTTTCCAGGATTTACTCTGGTAGTCTAAGGTGAGTTCCATCACCCTACACACTCTCATTTCGTATCTCTGCCAGATAAAACACACCTAACACTGCCTTTCTTACATTTAGGCTGTCCACCCCCCCCATTCTGTCCTGATGAAGACCCGCTTTTGACTACCGAAAGGAGCATTTGATTGGGCTGAAACGTCAACGGCCACACAAGGCTTAGATTGACCAAGGCTCTGCACAACCTAAGAATCATCATCAGCCAGCAGTCATTGTATTCCCCAACGCTATCTGGCCGACCACCCACATGTACATAATTTTCACCACCATGTATATATTGCACACCACTGAGCACTGATCACTCATGTCACTTGACCACCTTTTACTTGCAATATTTCACCTGTGTTGACAGCCGTGATCATATGATTGATATAATTTTGATAAAACATATGCAGTAGACAGCAATTTGAGTAATGTCCCTTATTGTTTGTGGAAATGTTTTCAGTGTCTAGGCTTTTGAGATACAAATGTTATAATAAAAATGACATATGCGAAAATGAGTGCGCTAACAGAAGTAACCGATAACCCGACAGAACCATTTTTTGTTTATTACAAGGCTCTCCACGACGCAGGACCAGAATATCTGAACCATCGCCTTACTTTCCACACACCTGCCAGACAACTCTGCTCTGCCCAACTCGCCCTGGCCTCTATCCCATGTATCCATAAGACCTGGACTAGTGGAAGATCCTTCGCCTACCTTTCCACCAAGACCTGGAACACTCTACCCTACCACCTCAGGAAATCCACGTCGTTGAACCGGTTGAGGAAGGACCTCAAGCCCTGGCTCTTCTACTGAACCTCCACACCTGATGGATCAGCAGCCCCCACTCGACTCCCTCCCCCAGCGCCTTGTGACCCTCATGGGTGAGTAGCCGCGTTTTACAAACTCCTGATTGATTGCTACTGGAGAATGTGTCAGCCTCAGTAAAATGCTGAAATATGGTCAACCAATGGTTAGTGATCAGTTGCCTTTCAATTTTAAATGAATGCTTTCTCTTCTTTGAGGTGCTTATAATACTATGTTAGTTAAACAACTTTACATAGTTAGTTAATGTATGTGGACCAGGAGTGATGGGTGTCAGGCCGTAGGCATGGATTCTCACATGTATAATGTAAGTACTGTTGGACTGTGGCCATTGTTGTTCCTTCTTAACTTTTTGCATGGATTCATATACCAATATACTATGTTGTATCCTGCTCTGATAATGTGTCATAATCCACCTAGTAGACTGGACATGTTTTGAAGGTACGCACTTTTCAAGCTGCCATCTGACTCTTGGTTGAACCTGAATATTACAGAAGCAACCATTCAGCAGCTTTTCCACTCCACTGCTAAAGAAATTCAAAAAGTCCTTCATTGGAGTTATGTGAAATCTCAGAATTTTATCTTTTGGATGTTAGGCCAACAAAATCCTGATGAAAGTTCTGTGTGGTAAAAATCCAAAAATGATAAATTCCTATGGAATCAGCTGATGCACCTGCAACTCTCCCCATTTGTAAACGAACCCTTAGGGTCTATCTTGGAGTACCGCCACATGCGGGCACCCGAGATTTAGCAGTAATTCCAAGTGCATTAAAAGTCATTGCCATGTCCGTGAGTTTACTATGCCTTGATGTTATATGCCCTTTTCGCAATCCTCTTCCTGAGCGTCTGCCTGGGTGATACAATTCAGACTCTTTGCAGACGAGGAATTAAAAATCTCATTTCAGTTCAATGTTCCTAAAATAAACAGCCTCTTTTATTGCCACAGCTTTCCCTTAAGGTGTTTAAAACACTGATGCAGTGTTGGCAGCCAACATTTCACAGATTTGTTCTCATGTTAACTGCATACTCTTTTATTGATAGTTTGGGGCATATTATCAACAAACGGCGTTAAAATTATTGCTGCTTTAGCGGCAGAAAACTGCCGCTAAAGCGGCGATAATGGGCTTGATGATATGCCCTTGTGAATTCCTATAGAAGCCCATGTTCTGGTGTCAACATGGGCTTCTATGGGAATTCTCTGCAGCATATTATCAAGCCCATTATCGCCGCTTTAGCGGCAGTTTTCTGCAACTAAAGCGGCGATAATTTTAACGCCATCCTTGATAATATGCCCCTTTGGGGCATATTTACAAGGCGGCGATAGAGATATCGCCTAATTAGCAAGGTCACGCTAACGCGTGAAACCTTGCATTAGCGCACCTATTCTTAACGCCCAGCTTTGCATCTCTAATGGGATGCAAAGTGGGCGTTTCTGACCTGACATGACTGGAGAAATGTCGCTAAGCGACATTTCTCCTATCATCAAGCCCCAGGCTATGAAGCATAGCGGCAGAAAAAGTAGCGATAACCTCTGTTATCGCTACTTTCCTTACGACTGCTTCAGGACTGACTTAGCCATGATATCCTATGGAAGGTGGATATCATGGCTAAGTTTGTGAGTCCCTATCAACAAGCTAACGCCACATTTCGTGAGATTATCGCTGGGTTTCCAGCGATAATCTCACGATAGGCAGTAAGCGCTAGGATTTTTTAAGCTTTTGAGATAAGCGTTGCTAATAGCACGCTATCTCAGTGATAAAAATCCACGCTAGCCGGCGATAATTATCCTAGCGCTAAGTGCGCTTAGCGATAATTATCGCCGGTTGTTGCTGATATGCCCCTTTGTTCGCACTCATGGATGACAGATCTCTCCTGGTGATAGAGAGCAAGATTAGCCCCTGTCTTCTGAAAACAGACTGGACCAGCCCTTTAAAAGCAAGCCATCACTAGGAAGAACGGGGTATTCTTGTAATGGAGTGCCTACTTAGGAGACAAGGCTACATACATTTTTTTTTAATTAATTCTAAGATTTGCAAAATGCAAACAAATCTTGCAAAGTTTAAAAAACAAAGCAGTTTCGGTGGACTTTACGACAGCGTGGAACTTTTCCCGGCCCTGCTTCGTGGGACGTTGGTGGGCTGTGAGCTGTGTTCTGCGACTAGATCAAGCACTGTCTGCACCTCTCCCTCTTCATATGCGCACGACGTGAGCACAGAGGGATTTGCAGGTCACTAAAATTTCAATTGCACACAATCTTTTCAACACAACACTACTGTGGCAGGAACCTGTAATATGCTGCAAGGCCAGGTAGATTTACCCTACACTCCGACGAAGACAGGAAACTTCACCTGTCTTCGGCAAGGTTGAAAAAGGGACAGTTCTTTAATGTCAGCTTCCAAATTTTCATTTAGAGTTTGCATACTACTTTGTCATAAATGTGATAGACATGATATCTTGCACATCACATGTTGCCTAACCTGCTTTAGCTCGTATAAGCACAAGGACTTTGTCACGAAGCGCAAACAGATCAGTGACACAGAACCCAGTAATAGAAATAATTCATTAAAATACTGGTAACACAGACTTGTGAAGTTTCTTGGATACAGATATTTTCCCCAAAACCTGGTTGCAATTGTTTGCTTGAATTATCATGGTAGCAGATTCATCAGCTTGGACTTGAACTGATTCCTACTTTTGATAAACCAAAAGCAGCTTCTCGTAAAAGGCATTTACATTTGCAACCTCTTTTGTGTCAAAAAGCCATTTATGCTATGTCAGTATTTCTGATTGTGTTTCCAAAATCTGTACTAGACTCTGGACCAATAGGAGGTTATTATTGCCTGAGTCAGGCAAGTTTTTTGGAGGCTACACTGCTGATCACGTCTCTAGTCTAAAGGAACATAGTTCACGTTGATCTAATTTTCATTGAACATATTCATTTATTTACGTATTTATTTATTTAGCTATTTCCTTAGTTAGCTAATAATTTAGCTAGTTATTTACAAAAAAGTTAGGGCATTTCTAAAATATAGTACATAGCTTAGCATGCGGAATGTATGGTTAGTTCAGGCCAGAGAGGGTGATGAAAGCACTGTACAAAGCTGCTTGAAATGGATAGATAACAAGATGGTTAAAATGCCTGCACCTTCTTGGGTGTACAAGGGGTTGTTTTCAGGGCATGCTGTATCAAAGCTAAATTAGGAATGATCATCTATATTTCACTCTATTAACTCAATTAACTGATAAATGGGTCCGAGTGTGCCAACGTCTGCATAGAATCAATGTCGAGAATGCATAATTTTGTCATCTGTCTTTGAACCTCCATATTCGAAAGTATTTCTGCATTCACCACGATGCAAATTTAGGGAATGTAACTAGTTCATAACTTCTGACAGCTGCTTTTGCTCTCCAGGTCCTAAGATAGCCAATATATGGGAAGTTGCATTGTTCCCTGTGACTAAAAGAATCCTGGACGGCATTAGCGTCCGCTTTGTGCACCCCTGGGGCACTTTGGTATTACAAAATGGGCAACAGACACTTGTGCGACCCCTTCTGTAATACCGATAGCACCAGTGTTATCTTCAGAGGGCATTCCCTCATTTCATTGGAGCACGGTCCCATGCAAATGAGGCAATCCCTTTGCCGATGTGCCCATGCCGTATTATAAACGCAGGTGCAAAGAAGCTGTCAGGAGGCGCACTGACAGGGCATTACCTGATTGTAGCCATCCGGAGGGGGAACGGGGCAGCCATGTACCCCCCAGGCATCTCCTTGCAGGTGGGTGCAGTCACTCACTGCACTCGCCTGCAAGGGGAGCTCTAATCCCCTCTAAAATTACAGTTGGGTTGCCGCCTACACAGTAAAGCAGCTGCTCCATTTTTCACCAGAATGTGCTTCCCCCAGCACAGCGCAAGTTTGTGGCTGCCCAGGGGCCTGCGTATTCCATGTAATAGGGTGCACTTTCCTTGTTTGCTTGTGCCCTGCGCACCTGTTTTAAGGTGTGCCTGGCACAAACAGAGAAGGTGCGCCTTTTACATAATAGGGCCCCTGGTGTTTTTGTATTCTCCTTGAAGGATGCAAGAATAAACAGAACAACTTAAGCTCCTTCAGACACAGCTGGCCTTTCTAGCATTCTGGTGTTTACCCTTGCTACGGGGTTGCTTTTAGAGCTGGATGGGCTGCCATTACCCAGGGTCCCATTCTAGTTGTGGCGTCCTGCAGTGGATAAACATCATTTACCACGCATGCTATACAACGCATGCCATTACAACTTGGTAATTACAATGACCGTGTTGCTACATCGCATGCCATTACTACGCAAGTCGGAACAACGACTTGCTGTAGAGGTCAGAAGGTGTTGGATTTCCCTACTGTTGCACAGACTAGAGTTGGAATAGTAAATGATACAATTCAAAAATCTAGCGCCCCCCCTACAGCAAGCCGTTGTTCAGACTTGCGTTTTAATGGTATGTGATGTAACAGCGACGTCTCTATAATGACCGCATTGTAACGGCATGTGTTGTAACGTTGCCTACTCCCTGCAGTGTGGGGCCAGTTTAAACATATTTGCCTGTGCTGATTTTGGTTTCCATCTCAGCCCAAGCAGACACAATATGCACATCTCCTAGGGCAGCTCATGCTTAAACAATGTTTTAAACCAGTAATACTCAGACCACTTGTGTCCCTCCTGACCTTCACATGCGGCTCTCCTGACCTTCGCCTGCCTGCTGAAGGACAGCCCAGCACTGGGCTGATGTAATTAGAGAGCACTGACATTCAAAAAGAAATTAAATAAATGGTCAAGTGTTTATATACACCTAAATGAAGTAAAAGAAAAAAAGCAAATGTGTCCTGCACCCAGCAGCGGCTCCTCCATAGGGGCGTTTGGGCATTGCCCCACTGCTTTCTCGCAGTGCGAGAAGCAGAAACATAAAATGGTAAAAACTACCATTTTATGTTTCTGCTTCTCGCACTGCGAGAAAGCAGAAGTGCCTAGTTGGGGGCGGGAGGGAGGGCGGCCGTGCTCGAGATCAGGGGGGGAGTGTCTTGCCCACTGTTGTGGGTACTGACTGTTTGGTCGGCCCCTGGAGTCGACCGAACAGTCAGTACTCACAACAGTGGGCAAGCCACTTCCCCCCCTGCTCTCGAGCACGACCACCCACTCTCCCTTTTTCTCTATGCACGAGAAAATGGCACGGCTGGGGCGCTCTCCCCTGCTCCTCACCAATCACAAACGCTGCCATTGCAGCATTGTGATTGGCGGAGGGGAGGGACAGAGGCTGCCTTTCCAGCTGGCGGAAGAATTGGCGCTGGATGGCAGGAGTCAGACTCGGACCCATCCCCATCCAGAAGCTGAGTAAGTTTAATTGTATATTTTTATTTAATTAAACCCCTCCCACGGGGAGCCTATTTACAATGATTCCCCATATTAAAAGTGATACCGGTGCAAGGGGCTTGTCAGCAGACAAAATAATCTCACATCTCTTACTTTGTCATAATATACGTAAATAAGCAACTTAGTGCACAGCAACCCTCAAACAGTCACGGACTCACGGAACACTTATCCATTGTTGAGGAACACTCCGGCAGTGAACACTGAGCGAGTTCATCAGTGCAATCAGACAGCACAAATGATCATCCAATCAGTGCACGTGAACGCTCAGATAGTCAAGGTGGTGCTTTAAGTACACAGGAATCTCCAGAAAATGGTGTGAAAACTCACAGAGAGCGAGAGGTCACTCAGACAGCGTACATGCCACTTCAGTGCACAGGTACCCTCAGACAGGCACCGGAACACCAGGACAGAGTACGGGAACCAATGTATGGGAACACTGGGTGTGCATATACCCTGAAAATACTCTAGAATACTTTGTCCGCAGGATCTCCCTTACCGAAGTCGAATACTACATTTAGTGGTTAACCTGTCTTTTTATAGCATTCGAAGACTAATTTATGCCAATTTTAGTATTCAATAGTGTTCTTTTTGGGAAGGCTAGTGCATGAAGACTACTGATATGTGAGTGGTACTTCTCGAATACTAACAGAATACTAAGCACATACTTATTTGTAATCGCATAGTCTTCATTTACAATGCAGAACATTTAGTGAATACAAACAATTTGAATACTACTGGACTTTACCCAGACTACTATTAACATTCTATTCAAGCTGCATGCTGAATGGTAGATCGTTGCCTTATTTATTATACTATTTGTATGCCTTATTTATTATACTATTGTGGTGTTTGTGTAGTGTAGGGTAGTGTTTTAGGGTTTAGGTTAGTGCTCGGGGGTCGTGCAGGGTAGTGTTTGAGTGTGGTGACCGGACTGGAGGTCTGGGGAGGGTTGTCCTGGGGTAGCTTGTAGGGTATCTCAGACCTTGCACAGGAGGACTGCGACAGCGCACGTGAGCAGGTGGCGCCTGTGAATACTCAATCCTGCCTTCCCCCCGGATGACCCCATTTCCAACCCCTCTGCCCCCACCCGCCCGTAATGCCGGCCGTGACTGGTTCTTAAACAGTTTTCTGTCTGCTATGTTTTCATTTGTTTAATGTTTCCCTTCCACCTTTGCGCTCAAATTCCTTTCCCGCTTTTCCTCGGAGCATTGCGTTTCCCCCGCTTTGCTTTTTACTTTATTTACAGTGCTTGCTTCACTTTCACCACCCTGTCTTATTGTGGACCATGTATCCCCCTTCTCAGTTAATTTTTTGTTCCGTTTTGCTTTGGTGCTTCTTACTTCTTCCCTTTTTCGTTTATCATTGCTATAATTTCTTGACTTCCAGTTGTTCTCTCTCATACTATTTATTTTCCTCTCAATTTTCTTTCTCTGTTTCTTAAACCCATCCACCCTATTTGGCTCCCTTTCTTTTGCTCATATTTTGGTATGTTGCTTCTTTTTTGTTCATATGGTGTTATTTGCTCTCTTTCTTTTGGTCATATTTTGGTTTGTTCGCTTCGTTCTTCCTTTTTTCTTTCAAACGTTGCATGTCCAGCCGGTCTCTTATTTCATATTCTGTTTCGTTTTTGTCAGTTTTTTTACTCGTATTATTTTAGTTCTTGAGAACCCTTCTCTCTTCCTTTTGTTGTTAATTTCATGCACACCCGGTTGTGTTCTTCCAATTTTATCTTTCTGTCTTTAGGCGGGTCCTTCACTCCCCCCAACCCAAGTGTATACGCTCTTTTATCGCTAGTTAGTGTGTTTACCTTTAGTGTTTTATAGGTTTGGTACATATTATTATTTTGCTATAATTCCCCGTTCCCCACTAATATAGAGTTTTCGTTTCATCCTTTTTCCCCGCAGTTCGTTCTCAGATTTTGGCAGGACAGGCAGGGGGGGAGGGGGGGGAGGGAGGCCGGTCTCTGTAATTGGATGTGTATCGATTGCAACCAACAGTGAATGGTGAGTCTGTGTGAGCGCAGAGTGAGTTGTGTGGCTGTTTGAGTACACTGGATGAGCTGTATGCCCTCATGAGTGAGGGTTGAGTGGTGTGAATACACTGGATTAGTGGTGTGCCCTTCTGAGTGCAGGGTGAGCAGTCTACTTTTGTGAGTGTTGGGAAGGCGAAACAGTGTGCATCTTTGAGTGCAGTGCAGCGAAGGGTGAGTGATGTCTGTGTGAGTGTAGGTTGAGCAGTGTGCCTGCTGTGTGAGTCCAGGGTGAGTGATGTGGATGGGTAAATGCATGCTTAGTGATATGTCAGGGAAGGGTGAGTAATGGGTCTATGAGTGCAGGGTGAGTAGTGTGCCTATGTGAATGCAGGGAGAGTGATGTATCTGTGCAAGTGCAAAGAGACTTGTTTAGCTACTCCCAGAGATGTGTTCGGCAAGCCACCACTTTCTCAAATGTGTTTGAAAATGCACCATTTGCCCACTCTTTTAAAAAAAAAAATCTCGGGCGAGAACCCCCCTGAACCCCTTGTAGTTGGTTCGGGCTGGTTCGCTCGCCACAGTGCAGTATATACGCCCGCCACTTTCAAATGTCACCAGCCACCACTGCCTGCACCACTAACCTTAGCAACAGATTTACTTTTATGATATCTAGCATCAAACGTGCAAGTATGATAAAAGCCTATTCAAAATTCATAAAAGTGTATTTCATTAACATGCTCAAGCGTTTCACCTTAGTACATCAGATTATACCAATGCATTAAGAAACATTTTTAGAGTAATAGTTTTCAAAAATGAACGTAGAAACATTCATGCCTCCCCTCATTCTGACAACAATGCCAATTGTGATTTAGAGGTAAGGTAATTGTCGTGTGGACTCCTCTGAGTGGCTTGGGTTGTTATTATATATGGACAACATTATAGTTTATTAAATCAAACACAAGGAAAGGTTTTGTACAGTGCCCATACAGAATTTATGGATTTCAAGGTGCTCTTATATGGGATGATCAAGTAAAAGCAGACAAAGTGAAATAAAACAATTGCCTAGGATGACACAATTTGGTCAAGTGGGAAAGCCGGGATTGATCCCAAATTTTCAGATTTCCCATTGTGCAATTCAATGTCATGCCAATTCAATAATCAAGTTGCTTCCTTTTTACACTTGACTCTCTGATGGTAGTATTAGCAGGCAGAGAAGGCTTACCCCAAGATTCGGTAGAGTGATATGGGCTCAGATACAGCATAACACATTATTGTCAAATCTATGACTCTTATAGAGACTAAAGCCTTATTTTAGAGGGCAGTATGGAATGAAACCATCAAAATAACTCCATAACTCACTGACCACACCATGTACATTCTTTGCTTCCTCTATGCCCGCCTTACCGAATCCTGAAAAGACCCTGTCACACCCTGCAATCATCAATCTAGCCCTCAGGCAAACCACAGACCACAATTTGTGGCCCCTGGCAAGATGCTGCGAGTACCCATGTTTCAAATGAATGCAATACACATCACAATAACGCCCAATAATCATAAATTATCCAAGCTGTAATCTCTGAAATCTCTGGGGAACATTTACTAATTATACAAAGTTGAGAAAATTGGATTAGTAAGTTTGTCGTCCCTGTCACCCCTGCCAGGCGTACATCCATGCTACTGGGTGACTTCAACCAGCCCTTCTACAGCATTTTTGCAGCTTGCTGTAATGCAACTTGTGCACATTGAGATCATAAAATCCCTGAAGACTACATAATGCTTTTAATTTGTGCTTGGGGGTTTATTACTCTTTTACTGTTCTGCTATTATGGCAGCGAGTCACTGTGACTCATGGAAGTCAATTTCAGAAATCTGCTGTGCCCATAGAAAATTTGTGCGTAATATTACATGAAATAATCAAACATGTTTATGGGAAAGAAACTGGAAAAAACAACATTAGACGAAGCTTGTTTAAATGAAACCTCTTCATTTCATTTAGCAGACGCAGAAAGGTTTATAGGGGGACAGGGCACATTTTGAGGGAAGTAAGAATGTGAGAAGAATGTTTGAAAGTCTGATAGAGGTTAGCTGTCCAACTTTGACCAGGAGAGTGAAATGACAAAGACTTTCATATGGCTATTTTTAGTGTGGATTATGAATGACAACAATACTACTGCTATGACGACTACTACTACTACAACTACTAATCATCATCATTATTATCTTCATCATCATCACCATAAAATACCTATTTTATATAGCACTTCATGGCCTAATTCTGCCGTTCCTGAGTGCTGTATTATATAACACACATTATAAGTGGAAAGATTAATGGTACTAAACAATACAATTCGCTCAATGTATTCCTATACTGCAGCCTGTCCGATATTGCATGGCCTTGGTGTACTTGTCCAGTAGAACCCTAGTTTACAAGATAATCTAGGCCAAAGTGGCCTTCTGACAGCTTTATTTTTAGCTGGTTAATATCAAACAACTTGCCAAGATTAGATTTATTATAACTATCACAGAAAAGAAGCTATAGACTTGCTTTTCTGATTAACCAAAAAAAAGCCTTCCAGCAGGCTCTCCTGATTGGCCAGCCTTTACAGGCTGAGCCAAACTGCTATGATGAGGTGACCTGCATAGAGACAAAGGAGATCTGTTTGGAGGAGATCTGCAGCTGCAAAGCAAAAGGCAGGATGGGGTAGAGTTGCCAAACTGGTCTTCAAAGAGGGAATGACAGTTTGGACAGTACACAGGCTCACCCCTATATCCTGCACCCCCATCCAGACAGGAACTCAGCAATTGAATTACCTATATCCTGCACCCCCATCCAGACAGGAACCCAGCAATTGAATTAGCAGAGAGGATGGAAGGGGAGTGTTAGGGAAACTTACCCATGTCAGGCGGTTGACTTAGCCAGATCTTAATCTCAAGGAGAGAGTTTCCCGATTTTGGATTTTAAAGGAACATTGCTTTCTATGACAAGAATAGGCCACACTTTGGAATAAGCTGTCATATCTGAGGTTGGCACCCTGTACCCCATTGGTCAGGAGTGGCCCCTGCTTGTCACCCAAGGACACTGGCTAAAAATGGATGAGCTACCCAGCAACTCAGATCCCTGACTGAAACTACAAGAAGAAGGACTGCCCTGCTGGAACCCTAGCCTGCAACAAGAGGATTGCATTCTGAATGACTGCACCTGCGCCACACTTTGAAACTACAGCCCTAATGACTCAGCCTTGCTTTGTAAAGTGGATGAGTGGACTCCCTGAAAGTAACAGGTTAAAAGAGCTCTACCTGCAAGAAAAAAAGCAGCTGACCACCTTCAGCTGGATGTTGAAGCATTTGGCCAGGTGTATTGTGAGAGACATTATCCCCACATCCCAAGGAGCACCTCAGAGCTTCTGGAACCTTGGATTGGTGTTGTGGACACTTGTAATCCCAAAAGGACCTTCTGGAAGAATATCCAGAAGTTTGAGAAGATGTGGAGACGATTTGGAGAATTTTTGTCAAAAGCTCCATAAGGTGATTGAGCCACTAATGAGAGTGAAGCCGGTTTTGTCCTGCTGACTAGAGGTGAGTGTCTGAAAAGTTTCAGCGCACCGTCCATCATCTCCTTGTGTTTGCTTTGTTCACCCTAAGTTGGCAGGGTATGCCCAGACGCGGTTCCCTTGCTCACTTTGCTACTGGATTCAAGGTAGCCAGGTTGATGAGGGTTGTTGCTTGTTTCTGGTCCAGGGAAGACCTGGCTTGGCAGTTCAGTGTGGACTCTTCCCATGAGGCACAGGGTCAAGACTGATTTGCATTTGGCTAGGCCTGAGCTGGGGTGGCGAAGTGAGCTAACGAGCGATGATGGATTCCACCCAGATCTGTGACTGGGGGTTAGTGTCTGAAAAGTTTCAGCACTGCGTCCATCATCTCCTTGTGTTTGCTTCGTTTGCCCTAGGTTGGCAGGGTATGCCCAGACGTGGATCCCATGCTCACTTTGTCACTGGATTCAAGCTAGCCTGGCTGATACGGGGTGTTACACTGAAACTGGTCACAGAATGCTTGTTTCTGTTCCAGGGAAGACCTGGCTTGGCAGTTTGGTCTGGACTGTTCCAGTGAGGCACACGGTCAAGACTGATCTGCATATGGCTGGGTCTGAACTGGGGTGGCGAAGTGAGCTAAAGCACGATGATGAATTCTACCCAGATCTGTGACTGGGGGTTAGTGACTGAAACGTTTCAGCACTCCAACCATCATCTCCTTGTGATTGCTTTGTTTGCCCTAAGGTGGCAGGGTATGCCCAGACGTGGGTCCCTTGGTCACTTTGCCACTAGATTCAAGCTAGTCTGGCTGTTGAGGGGTGTTGCTTGTTTCTGGTCCAGGGAAGACCTGGCTTGGCAGTTCAGTCTGGACTCTTCCCATGAGGCACTGGGTCCCTTAGTTGGCTGGGTATGCCAAGACGTGGGTCCCTTACTCACTTTGCCACTGGATCGAAGCTAGCCTGGCTGATATGGGGTGTTACCCCAAAACCGGTCCCAGAATGCTTTTTGTTGGCCCAGCGAAGACCTGGCTTGGCAATTTGGTCTGGACTGTTCCCATGAGGCACAGGGTCAAGACTGATATGCATATGTCTGGGTCTGAACTGGGGTGTCGAAGTGAGCTAAAGAACCATGATGGATTCAACCCAGATCTGTGACTGGGGGTGAGTGTCTGAAAAGTTTCAGTGCTACGTCCATCATCTCTTTCTGTTTGCTTTTTTCACCCTAAGTTGGCAGGCTATGCCCAGACGTGGGTCTCTTCCTCACTTTGCCATTGGATTCAAGCTAGCCTGGCTGATGAG
The DNA here is from genome assembly GCF_964204655.1 of Triturus cristatus. NCBI lineage: Eukaryota > Metazoa > Chordata > Amphibia > Caudata > Salamandridae > Triturus > Triturus cristatus. The sequence continues at coordinate 338,410,447 of NC_140594.1, forward strand.
GGGTGTTGCTTGTTTCTGGTCCGGGGAAGACCTGGCTTGGCCGTTCAGTCTGGACTCTTCCCACGAGGCACAGGGTCAAGACTAATTTGCATATGGCTAGGCCTGAGCTGGGGTGGCAAAGTGAGCTAAAGAACAATGATGGATTCCACCCAGATCTGTAACTGGGGGTTAGTGTCTAAAAGGTTTCAGTGCTCCGTCCATCATGTCCTTGCGTTTGCTTTGTTCATCCGTAAGTTGGCAGGTTATGCCCTGATATGGGTCCCTTGATCACTCTGCCACTGGATTCAAGCTCGCCTGGCTGAAGGGGGTTGTTACCCCGATACCGGTCACAGAATGCTTGTTCCCGGTCCCGGGAAGACCTGGATTGGCTGTTCTGTCTGGACTGTTCCCATGAGGCACAGGGTCAAGACTGATTTCCATACGCTAGGTCTTAACTTGGGTGGCGAAGTGAGCTAAAGAACGTTGATGGATTCCACCCAGATCTGTGACAGGGGGTTAGTGCCTGAAAAGTTTCAGCGCTCCGTCCATCATCTCCTTGTGTTTGCTTTGTTTACCCTAAGGTGGCAGGGTATGCCCAGACGTGGGTCCCTTGGTCACTTTGCCACTAGATTCAAGCTAGTCTGGCTGTTGAGGGGTGTTGCTTGTTTCTGGTCCAGGGAAGACCTGGCTTGGCAGTTCAGTCTGGACTCTTCCCATGAGGCACAGGGTCAAGACTGATTTGCATATGGCTAGGCCTGAGCTGGGGTGGCGAAGTGAGCTAAAGAACGATGATGGATTACACCCAGATCTGTGACTGGGGGTTAGTGTCTAAAATGTTTCAGTGCTCCGTCCATCATCTCCTTGCGTTTGCTTTGTTCATCCGTACGTTGGCAGGTTATGCCCTGATGTGGTCCCTTGATCACTCTGCCATTGGATTCAAACTAGCCTGGCTGATGGGGGGTGTTACCCCGAAACCGGCACGGAATGCTTGTTCCCGGTCCCGGGAAGACCTGGATTGGCCGTTCTGTCTGGACTGTTCCCATGAGGCACAGGGTCAAGACTGATTTCCATACGCTGGGTCTTAACTTGGGTGGCGAAGTGAGCTAAAGAACGATGATGGATTCCACCCAGATCTGTGACTGGGGGTTAGTGTCTGAAAAGCTTCAGCGCTCCGTCCATCATCTCCTTGTGTTTGCTTTGCTTGCCCTAAGGTGGCAGGGTATGCCCAGACGTGGGTCCCTTGGTCACTTTGCCACTAGATTCAAGCTAGCCTGGCTGTTGAGAGGTGTTGCTTGTTTCTGGTCCAGGGAAGACCTGGCTTGGCAGTTCAGTCTGGACTCTTCCCATGAGGCACAGGGTCAAGACTGATTTGCATATGGTTAGGCCTGAGCTGGGGTGGCGAAGTGAGCTAAAGAACGATGATGCATTCCACCCAGATCTGTGACGGGGGTTAGTGTCTAAAAAGTTTCAGTGCTCCGTCCATCATCTCCTTGCGTTTGCTTTGTTCATCCATAATTTGGCAGGTTATGCCCTGATGTGGGTCCCTTGATCACTCTGCCACTGGATTCAAGCTAGCCTGGCTGATGGGGGGTGTTACCCCCAAACCGGTCACAGAATGCTTGTTCCTGGTCCTGGGAAGACCTGGATTGGCCGTTCTGTCTGGACTGTTCCCATGAGGCACAGGGTCAAGACTGATTTCCATACGCTGGGTCTTAACTTGGGTGGCGAAGTGAGCTAAAGAACGATGATGGATTCCACCCAGATCTGTGACTGGGGGTTAGTGTCTGAATAGCTTCAGCGCTCCGTCCATCATCTCCTTGTGTTTGCTTTGTTTGCCCTAAGGTGGCAGGGTATGCCCGGACGTGGGTCCCTTGGTCACTTTGCCACTAGATTCAAGCTAGCCTGGCTGTTGAGGGGTGTTTCCCCGAAACCGGTCCCTGGATGCTTGTTTCTGTCCAGGGAAGACCTGGCTCGGCAGTTTCGTCAGGACTGTTCCCATGAGGCACAGGGTCAAGACTGATTTGCATATGGCTAGGTCTGAACTGGGGTGGCAAAGTGAGCTAAGGAATGATGATGGATTCAACCCAGATTTGTGACTGGTGGTGAGTGTCTGAAAAGTTTCAAATCTCTGTCCATCATCTCCTTGTGTCTGCTTTGTTTGCCCTAGGTTGGAAGGGTATGCCCAGACATGGGTTCCTTGCTCACTTTGTCACTGGATTCAAGCTAGCCTGGCCGATGAGGGGTGTTACCCTGAAACCGGTCACAGAATGCTTGTTTCTGGTCCAGGGAAGACCTCGCTTGGCAGTTTGGTCTGGACTAATCCCATGAGGCACATGGTCAAGACTGATCTGCATATGGCTGGGACTGAACTGGGGTGGCAAAGTGAGCTAAAGAACGATGACGAATTCTACCCAGATCTGTGACTAGGGGTTTAGTGACTGAAAAGATTCAGTGCTCCGTCCATCATCTCCTTGTGTTTGCTTTGTTCATCCCTAAATTGGCTGGGTATGCCCAGACATGGGTCCCTTACTCACTATGCCACTGGATCGAAGCTAGCCTGGCTGATGAGGGGTGTTACACCGAAACCAGTCCCAGAATCCTTTTTGCTGGCCAAGGGAAGACCTGGCTTGGCAATTTGGTCTGGACTGTTCCCAGGAGGCACAGGGTCAAGACTGATATGCATACGTCTGGGTCTGAACTGGGGTGTCGAAGTGAGCTAAAGAACCATGATGGATTCAACCCAGATCTGTGACTGGGGGTGAGTGTCTGAAACGTTTCAGTGCTACGTCCATCCTCTCCTTCTGTTTGCTTTTTTCTCCCTAAGTTGGCAGGGTATGCCCAGACATGGGTCCCTTGCTCACTTTGCCATTGGATTCAAGCTAGCCTGGCTGATGAGGTGTGTTACCCCGAAACCAGTTCCAGGATGCTTGTTTCTGGTCCAGGGAAGACCTGGCTTGGCAGTTTGGTCTGGACTGTTCCATGAGGCACAGGATCAAGAGTGATTTGTATATGGCTGGGTCTGAACTGGGGTGCAAAGTGAGCTAAAGAATGAAGATGGATTCAACCCAGATCTGTGACTGTTGGTGAGTGTCTGAAAAAGTTTCAGTGCTATGTCCATCAAAACCTTGTGTTTGCTTTGTTTGCCCTAAGGTGGCAGGGTATGCCCAGACGTGGGTCCCTTGGTCACTTTGCCACTAGATTCAAGCTAGTCTGGCTGTTGAGGGGTGTTGCTTGTTTCTGGTCCAGGGAAGACCTGGCTTGGCAGTTCAGTCTGGACTCTTCCCATGAGGCACAGGGTCCCTTAGTTGGCTGGGTATGCCCAGACGTGGGTCCCTTACTCACTTTGCCACTGGATCGAAGCTAGCCTGGCTGATATGGGGTGTTACCCAAAAACCGGTCCTAGAATGCTTTTTGTTGGCCCAGCGAAGACCTGGCTTGGCAATTTGGTCTGGACTGTTCCCATGAGGCACAGGGTCAAGACTGATATGCATATGTCTGGGTCTGAACTGGGGTGTCGAAGTGAGCTAAAGAACCATGATGGATTCAACCCAGATCTGTGACTGGGGGTGAGTGTCTGAAAAGTTTCAGTGCTACGTCCATCATCTCTTTCTGTTTGCTTTTTTCACCCTAAGTTGGCAGGCAATGCCCAGACGTGGGTCTCTTCCTCACTTTGCCATTGGATTCAAGCTAGCCTGGCTGATGAGGGGTGTTGCTTGTTTCTGGTCCGGGGAAGACCTGGCTTGGCCGTTCAGTCTGGACTCTTCCCACGAGGCACAGGGTCAAGACTAATTTGCATATGGCTAGGCCTGAGCTGGGGTGGCAAAGTGAGCTAAAGAACGAAGATGGATTCCACCCAGATCTGTAACTGGGGGTTAGTGTCTAAAAGGTTTCAGTGCTCCGTCCATCATCTCCTTGCGTTTGCTTTGTTCATCCGTAAGTTGGCAGGTTATGCCCTGATATGGGTCCCTTTATCACTCTGCCACTGGATTCAAGCTAGCCTGGCTGATGGGGGGTGTTACCCCGATACCGGTCACAGAATGCTTGTTCCCGGTCCCGGGAAGACCTGGATTGGCTGTTCTGTCTGGACTGTTCCCATGAGGCACAGGGTCAAGACTGATTTCCATACGCTGGGTCTTAACTTGGGTGGCGAAGTGAGCTAAAGAACGTTGATGGATTCCACCCAGATCTGTGACAGAGGGTTAGTGCCTGAAAAGTTTCAGCGCTCCGTCCATCATCTCCTTGTGTTTGCTTTGTTTGCCCTAAGGTGGCAGGGTATGCCCAGACGTGGGTCCCTTGGTCACTTTGCCACTAGATTCAAGCTAGTCTGGCTGTTGAGGCGTGTTGCTTGTTTCTGGTCCAGGGAAGACCTGGCTTGGCAGTTCAGTCTGGACTCTTCCTATGAGGCACAGGGTCAAGACTGATTTGCATATGGCTAGGCCTGAGCTGGGGTGGCGAAGTGAGCTAAAGAACGATGATGGATTCCACCCAGATCTGTGACTGTGGGTTAGTGTCTAAAAAGTTTCAGTGCTCCGTCCATCATCTCCTTGCGTTTGCTTTGTTCATCCGTACGTTGGCAGGTTATGCCCTGATGTGGGTCCCTTGATCACTCTGCCACTGGATTCAAGCTAGCCTGGCTGATGGGGGGTATTACCCCGAAACCGGCACGGAATGCTTGTTCCCGGTCCCGGGAAGACCTGGATTGGCCGTTCTGTCTGGACTGTTCCCATGAGGCACAGGGTCAAGACTGATTTCCATACGCTGGGTCTTAACTTGGGTGGCGAAGTGAGCTAAAGAACGATGGTGGATTCCACCCAGATCTGTGACTGGGGGTTAGTGTCTGAAAAGCTTCAGCGCTCCGTCCATCATCTCCTTGTGTTTGCTTTGTTTGCCCAAAGGTGGCAGGGTATGCCCAGACGTGGGTCCCTTGGTCACTTTGCCACTAGATTCAAGCTAGCCTGGCTGTTGAGAGGTGTTGCTTTTTTCTGGTCCAGGGAAGACCTGGCTTGGCAGTTCAGTCTGGACTCTTCCCATGAGGCACAGGGTCAAGACTGATTTGCATATGGTTAGGCCCGAGCTGGGGTGGCGAAGTGAGCTAAAGAACGATGATGGATTCCACCCAGATCTGTGACTGGGGGTTAGTGTCTAAAAAGTTTCAGTGCTCCGTCCATCATCTCCTTGCGTTTGCTTTGTTCATCCATAATTTGTCAGGTTATGCCCTGATGTGGGTCCCTTGATCACTCTGCCACTGGATTCAAGCTAGCCTGGCTGATGGGGGGTGTTACCCCCAAACCGGTCACAGAATGCTTGTTCCTGGTCCCGGGAAGACCTGGATTGGCCTCTCTGTCTGGACTGTTCCCATGAGGCACAGGGTCAAGACTGATTTCCATACGCTGGGTCTTAACTTGGGTGGCGAAGTGAGCTAAAGAATGATGATGGATTCCACCCAGATCTGTGACTGGGGGTTAGTGTCTGAATAGCTTCAGCGCTCCGCCCATCATCTCCTTGTGTTTGCTTTGTTTGCTTTAAGGTGGCAGGGTATGCCCGGACGTGGGTCCCTTGGTCACTTTGCCACTAGATTCAAGCTAGCCTGGCTGTTGAGGGGTGTTTCCCCGAAACCGGTCCCTGGATGCTTGTTTCTGTCCAGGGAAGACCTGGCTCGGCAGTTTCGTCAGGACTGTTCCCATGAGGCACAGGGTCAAGACTGATTTGCATATGGCTAGGTCTGAACTGGGGTGGCAAAGTGAGCTAAGGAATGATGATGGATTCAACCCAGATCTGTGACTGGTGGTGAGTGTCTGGAAAGTTTCAAATCTCTGTCCATCATCTCCTTGTGTCTGCTTTGTTTGCCCTAGGTTGGCAGGGTATGCCCAGACATGGGTCCCTTGCTCACTTTGTCACTGGATTCAAGCTAGCCTGGCCGATGAGGGGTGTTACCCTGAAACCGGTCACAGAATGCTTGTTTCTGGTCCAGGGAAGACCTCGCTTGGCAGTTTGGTCTGGACTAATCCCATGAGGCACACGGTCAAGACTGATCTGCATATGGCTGGGACTGAACTGGGGTGGTAAAGTGAGCTAAAGAACGATGACGAATTCTACCCAGATCTGTGACTAGGGGTTTAGTGACTGAAAAGTTTCAGTGCTCCGTCCATCATCTCCTTGTGTTTGCTTTGTTCATCCCTAAATTGGCTGGGTATGCCCAGACATGGGTCCCTTACTCACTATGCCACTGGATCAAAGCTAGCCTGGCTGATGAGGGGTGTTACACCAAAACCGGTCCCAGAATCCTTTTTGCTGGCCAAGGGAAGACCTGGCTTGGCAATTTGGTCTGGACTGTTCCCAGGAGGCACAGGGTCAAGACTGATATGCATACGCCTGGGTCTGAACTGGAGTGTCGAAGTGAGCTAAAGAACCATGATGGATTCAACCCAGATCTGTGACTGGGGGTTAGTGTCTGAAAAGCTTCAGCGCTCCGTCCATCATCTCCTTGTGTTTGCTTTGTTTGCCCTAAGGTGGCAGGGTATGCCCAGACGTGGGTCCCTTGGTCACTTTGCCACTAGATTCAAGCTAGCCTGGCTGTTGAGAGGTGTTGCTTGTTTCTGGTCCAGGGAAGACCTGGCTTGGCAGTTCAGTCTGGACTCTTCCCATGAGGCACAGGGTCAAGACTGATTTGCATATGGTTAGGCCTGAGCTGGGGTGGCGAAGTGAGCTAAAGAACGATGATGCATTCCACCCAGATCTGTGACTGGGGGTTAGTGTCTAAAAAGTTTCAGTGCTCCGTCCATCATCTCCTTGCGTTTGCTTTGTTCATCCATAATTTGGCAGGTTATGCCCTGATGTGGGTCCCTTGATCACTCTGCCACTAGATTCAAGCTAGCCTGGCTGATGGGGGGTGTTACCCCCAAACCGGTCACAGAATGCTTGTTCCTGGTCCTGGGAAGACCTGGATTGGCCGTTCTGTCTGGACTGTTCCCATGAGGCACAGGGTCAAGACTGATTTCCATACGCTGGGTCTTAACTTGGGTGGCGAAGTGAGCTAAAGAACGATGATGGATTCCACCCAGATCTGTGACTGGGGGTTAGTGTCTGAATAGATTCAGCACTCCGTCCATAATCTCCTTGTGTTTGCTTTGTTTGCCCTAAGGTGGCAGGGTATGCCCGGACGTGGGTCCCTTGGTCACTTTGCCACTAGATTCAAGCTAGCCTGGCTGTTGAGGGGTGTTTCCCCGAAACCGGTCCCTGGATGCTTGTTTCTGTCCAGGGAAGACCTGGCTCGGCAGTTTCGTCAGGACTGTTCCCATGAGGCACAGGGTCAAGACTGATTTGCATATGGCTAGGTCTGAACTGGGGTGGCAAAGTGAGCTAAGGAATGATGATGGATTCAACCCAGATTTGTGACTGGTGGTGAGTGTCTGAAAAGTTTCAAATCTCTGTCCATCATCTCCTTGTGTCTGCTTTGTTTGCCCTAGGTTGGCAGGGTATGCCCAGACATGGGTCCCTTGCTCACTTTGTCACTGGATTCAAGCTAGCCTGGCCGATGAGGGGTGTTACCCTGAAACCGGTCACAGAATGCTTGTTTCTGGTCCAGGGAAGACCTCGCTTGGCAGTTTGGTCTGGACTAATCCCATGAGGCACACGGTCAAGACTGATCTGCATATGGCTGGGACTGAACTGGGGTGGCAAAGTGAGCTAAAGAACGATGACGAATTCTACCCAGATCTGTGACTAAGGGTTTAGTGACTGAAAAGATTCAGTGCTCCGTCCATCATCTCCTTGTGTTTGCTTTGTTCATCCCTAAATTGGCTGGGTATGCCCAGACATGGGTCCCTTACTCACTATGCCACTGGATCGAAGCTAGCCTGGCTGATGAGGGGTGTTACACCGAAACCGGTCCCAGAATCCTTTTTGCTGGCCAAGGGAAGACCTGGCTTGGCAATTTGTTCTGGACTGTTCCCAGGAGGCACAGGGTCAAGACTGATATGCATACGTCTGGGTCTGAACTGGGGTGTCGAAGTGAGCTAAAGAACCATGATGGATTCAACCCAGATCTGTGACTGGGGGTGAGTGTCTGAAACGTTTCAGTGCTACGTCCATCCTCTCCTTCTGTTTGCTTTTTTCTCCCTAAGTTGGCAGGGTATGCCCAGACATGGGTCCCTTGCTCACTTTGCCATTGGATTCAAGCTAGCCTGGCTGATGAGGTGTGTTACCCCGAAACCAGTTCCAGGATGCTTGTTTCTGGTCCAGGGAAGACCTGGCTTGGCAGTTTGATCTGGACTGTTCCATGAGGCACAGGATCAAGAGTGATTTGTATATGGCTGGGTCTGAACTGGGGTGCAAAGTGAGCTAAAGAATGAAGATGGATTCAACCCAGATCTGTGACTGTTGGTGAGTGTCTGAAAAAGTTTCAGTGCTCTGTCCATCAAAACCTTGTGTTTGCTTTGTTTGCCCTAAGGTGGCAGGGTATGCCCAGACGTGGGTCCCTTGGTCACTTTGCCACTAGATTCAAGCTAGTCTGGCTGTTGAGGGGTGTTGCTTGTTTCTGGTCCAGGGAAGACCTGGCTTGGCAGTTCAGTCTGGACTCTTCCCATGAGGCACAGGGTCCCTTAGTTGGCTGGGTATGCCCAGACGTGGGTCCCTTACTCACTTTGCCACTGGATCGAAGCTAGCCTGGCTGATATGGGGTGTTACCCCAAAACCGGTCCCAGATTGCTTTTTGTTGGCCCAGCGAAGACCTGGCTTGGCAATTTGGTCTGAACTGTTCCCATGAGGCACAGGGTCAAGACTGATATGCATATGTCTGGGTCTGAACTGGGGTGTCGAAGTGAGCTAAAGAACCATGATGGATTCAACCCAGATCTGTGACTGGGGGTGAGTTTCTGAAAAGTTTCAGTGCTACGTCCATCATCTCTTTCTGTTTGCTTTTTTCACCCTAAGTTGGCAGGCTATGCCCAGACGTGGGTCTCTTCCTCACTTTGCCATTGGATTCAAGCTAGCCTGGCTGATGAGGGGTGTTGCTTGTTTCTGGTCCGGGGAAGACCTGGCTTGGCCGTTCAGTCTGGACTCTTCCCACGAGGCACAGGGTCAAGACTAATTTGCATATGGCTAGGCCTGAGCTGGGGTGGCAAAGTGAGCTAAAGAACGATGATGGATTCCACCCAGATCTGTAACTGGGGGTTAGTGTCTAAAAGGTTTCAGTGCTCCGTCCATCATCTCCTTGCGTTTGCTTTGTTCATCCGTAAGTTGGCAGGTTATGCCCTGATATGGGTCCCTTGAACACTCTGCCACTGGATTCAAGCTAGCCTGGCTGATGGGGGGTGTTACCCCGATACCGGTCACAGAATGCTTGTTCCCGGTCCCGGGAAGACCTGGATTGGCTGTTCTGTCTGGACTGTTCCCATGAGGCACAGGGTCAAGGCTGATTTCCATACGCTGGGTCTTAACTTGGGTGGCGAAGTGAGCTAAAGAACGTTGATGGATTCCACCCAGATCTGTGACAGAGGGTTAGTGCCTGAAAAGTTTCAGCGCTCCGTCCATCATCTCCTTGTGTTTGCTTTGTTTGCCCTAAGGTGGCAGGGTATGCCCAGACGTGGGTCCCTTGGTCACTTTGCCACTAGATTCAAGCTAGTCTGGCTGTTGAGGCGTGTTGCTTGTTTCTGGTCCAGGGAAGACCTGGCTTGGCAGTTCAGTCTGGACTCTTCCTATGAGGCACAGGGTCAAGACTGATTTGCATATGGCTAGGCCTGAGCTGGGGTGGCGAAGTGAGCTAAAGAACGATGATGGATTCCACCCAGATCTGTGACTGTGGGTTAGTGTCTAAAAAGTTTCAGTGCTCCGTCCATCATCTCCTTGCGTTTGCTTTGTTCATCCGTACGTTGGCAGGTTATGCCCTGATGTGGGTCCCTTGATCACTCTGCCACTGGATTCAAGCTAGCCTGGCTGATGGGGGGTATTACCCCGAAACCGGCACGGAATGCTTGTTCCCGGTCCCGGGAAGACCTGGATTGGCCGTTCTGTCTGGACTGTTCCCATGAGGCACAGGGTCAAGACTGATTTCCATACGCTGGGTCTTAACTTGGGTGGCGAAGTGAGCTAAAGAACGATGGTGGATTCCACCCAGATCTGTGACTGGGGGTTAGTGTCTGAAAAGCTTCAGCGCTCCGTCCATCATCTCCTTGTGTTTGCTTTGTTTGCCCAAAGGTGGCAGGGTATGCCCAGACGTGGGTCCCTTGGTCACTTTGCCACTAGATTCAAGCTAGCCTGGCTGTTGAGAGGTGTTGCTTTTTTCTGGTCCAGGGAAGACCTGGCTTGGCAGTTCAGTCTGGACTCTTCCCATGAGGCACAGGGTCAAGACTGATTTGCATATGGTTAGGCCCGAGCTGGGGTGGCGAAGTGAGCTAAAGAACGATGATGGATTCCACCCAGATCTGTGACTGGGGGTTAGTGTCTAAAAAGTTTCAGTGCTCCGTCCATCATCTCCTTGCGTTTGCTTTGTTCATCCATAATTTGTCAGGTTATGCCCTGATGTGGGTCCCTTGATCACTCTGCCACTGGATTCAAGCTAGCCTGGCTGATGGGGGGTGTTACCCCCAAACCGGTCACAGAATGCTTGTTCCTGGTCCCGGGAAGACCTGGATTGGCCTCTCTGTCTGGACTGTTCCCATGAGGCACAGGGTCAAGACTGATTTCCATACGCTGGGTCTTAACTTGGGTGGCGAAGTGAGCTAAAGAATGATGATGGATTCCACCCAGATCTGTGACTGGGGGTTAGTGTCTGAATAGCTTCAGCGCTCCGCCCATCATCTCCTTGTGTTTGCTTTGTTTGCTTTAAGGTGGCAGGGTATGCCCGGACGTGGGTCCCTTGGTCACTTTGCCACTAGATTCAAGCTAGCCTGGCTGTTGAGGGGTGTTTCCCCGAAACCGGTCCCTGGATGCTTGTTTCTGTCCAGGGAAGACCTGGCTCGGCAGTTTCGTCAGGACTGTTCCCATGAGGCACAGGGTCAAGACTGATTTGCATATGGCTAGGTCTGAACTGGGGTGGCAAAGTGAGCTAAGGAATGATGATGGATTCAACCCAGATCTGTGACTGGTGGTGAGTGTCTGGAAAGTTTCAAATCTCTGTCCATCATCTCCTTGTGTCTGCTTTGTTTGCCCTAGGTTGGCAGGGTATGCCCAGACATGGGTCCCTTGCTCACTTTGTCACTGGATTCAAGCTAGCCTGGCCGATGAGGGGTGTTACCCTGAAACCGGTCACAGAATGCTTGTTTCTGGTCCAGGGAAGACCTCGCTTGGCAGTTTGGTCTGGACTAATCCCATGAGGCACACGGTCAAGACTGATCTGCATATGGCTGGGACTGAACTGGGGTGGTAAAGTGAGCTAAAGAACGATGACGAATTCTACCCAGATCTGTGACTAGGGGTTTAGTGACTGAAAAGTTTCAGTGCTCCGTCCATCATCTCCTTGTGTTTGCTTTGTTCATCCCTAAATTGGCTGGGTATGCCCAGACATGGGTCCCTTACTCACTATGCCACTGGATCAAAGCTAGCCTGGCTGATGAGGGGTGTTACACCAAAACCGGTCCCAGAATCCTTTTTGCTGGCCAAGGGAAGACCTGGCTTGGCAATTTGGTCTGGACTGTTCCCAGGTGGCACAGGGTCAAGACTGATATGCATACGCCTGGGTCTGAACTGGAGTGTCGAAGTGAGCTAAAGAACCATGATGGATTCAACCCAGATCTGTGACTGGGGGTTAGTGTCTGAAAAGCTTCAGCGCTCCGTCCATCATCTCCTTGTGTTTGCTTTGTTTGCCCTAAGGTGGCAGGGTATGCCCAGACGTGGGTCCCTTGGTCACTTTGCCACTAGATTCAAGCTAGCCTGGCTGTTGAGAGGTGTTGCTTGTTTCTGGTCCAGGGAAGACCTGGCTTGGCAGTTCAGTCTGGACTCTTCCCATGAGGCACAGGGTCAAGACTGATTTGCATATGGTTAGGCCTGAGCTGGGGTGGCGAAGTGAGCTAAAGAACGATGATGCATTCCACCCAGATCTGTGACTGGGGGTTAGTGTCTAAAAAGTTTCAGTGCTCCGTCCATCATCTCCTTGCGTTTGCTTTGTTCATCCATAATTTGGCAGGTTATGCCCTGATGTGGGTCCCTTGATCACTCTGCCACTAGATTCAAGCTAGCCTGGCTGATGGGGGGTGTTACCCCCAAACCGGTCACAGAATGCTTGTTCCTGGTCCTGGGAAGACCTGGATTGGCCGTTCTGTCTGGACTGTTCCCATGAGGCACAGGGTCAAGACTGATTTCCATACGCTGGGTCTTAACTTGGGTGGCGAAGTGAGCTAAAGAACGATTATGGATTCCACCCAGATCTGTGACTGGGGGTTAGTGTCTGAATAGATTCAGCACTCCGTCCATAATCTCCTTGTGTTTGCTTTGTTTGCCCTAAGGTGGCAGGGTATGCCCGGACGTGGGTCCCTTGGTCACTTTGCCACTAGATTCAAGCTAGCCTGGCTGTTGAGGGGTGTTTCCCCGAAACCGGTCCCTGGATGCTTGTTTCTGTCCAGGGAAGACCTGGCTCGGCAGTTTCGTCAGGACTGTTCCCATGAGGCACAGGGTCAAGACTGATTTGCATATGGCTAGGTCTGAACTGGGGTGGCAAAGTGAGCTAAGGAATGATGATGGATTCAACCCAGATTTGTGACTGGTGGTGAGTGTCTGAAAAGTTTCAAATCTCTGTCCATCATCTCCTTGTGTCTGCTTTGTTTGCCCTAGGTTGGCAGGGTATGCCCAGACATGGGTCCCTTGCTCACTTTGTCACTGGATTCAAGCTAGCCTGGCCGATGAGGGGTGTTACCCTGAAACCGGTCACAGAATGCTTGTTTCTGGTCCAGGGAAGACCTCGCTTGGCAGTTTGGTCTGGACTAATCCCATGAGGCACACGGTCAAGACTGATCTGCATATGGCTGGGACTGAACTGGGGTGGCAAAGTGAGCTAAAGAACGATGACGAATTCTACCCAGATCTGTGACTAAGGGTTTAGTGACTGAAAAGATTCAGTGCTCCGTCCATCATCTCCTTGTGTTTGCTTTGTTCATCCCTAAATTGGCTGGGTATGCCCAGACATGGGTCCCTTACTCACTATGCCACTGGATCGAAGCTAGCCTGGCTGATGAGGGGTGTTACACCGAAACCGGTCCCAGAATCCTTTTTGCTGGCCAAGGGAAGACCTGGCTTGGCAATTTGTTCTGGACTGTTCCCAGGAGGCACAGGGTCAAGACTGATATGCATACGTCTGGGTCTGAACTGGGGTGTCGAAGTGAGCTAAAGAACCATGATGGATTCAACCCAGATCTGTGACTGGGGGTGAGTGTCTGAAACGTTTCAGTGCTACGTCCATCCTCTCCTTCTGTTTGCTTTTTTCTCCCTAAGTTGGCAGGGTATGCCCAGACATGGGTCCCTTGCTTACTTTGCCATTGGATTCAAGCTAGCCTGGCTGATGAGGTGTGTTACCCCGAAACCAGTTCCAGGATGCTTGTTTCTGGTCCAGGGAAGACCTGGCTTGGCAGTTTGATCTGGACTGTTCCATGAGGCACAGGATCAAGAGTGATTTGTATATGGCTGGGTCTGAACTGGGGTGCAAAGTGAGCTAAAGAATGAAGATGGATTCAACCCAGATCTGTGACTGTTGGTGAGTGTCTGAAAAAGTTTCAGTGCTCTGTCCATCAAAACCTTGTGTTTGCTTTGTTTGCCCTAAGGTGGCAGGGTATGCCCAGACGTGGGTCCCTTGGTCACTTTGCCACTAGATTCAAGCTAGTCTGGCTGTTGAGGGGTGTTGCTTGTTTCTGGTCCAGGGAAGACCTGGCTTGGCAGTTCAGTCTGGACTCTTCCCATGAGGCACAGGGTCCCTTAGTTGGCTGGGTATGCCCAGACGTGGGTCCCTTACTCACTTTGCCACTGGATCGAAGCTAGCCTGGCTGATATGGGGTGTTACCCCAAAACCGGTCCCAGATTGCTTTTTGTTGGCCCAGCGAAGACCTGGCTTGGCAATTTGGTCTGAACTGTTCCCATGAGGCACAGGGTCAAGACTGATATGCATATGTCTGGGTCTGAACTGGGGTGTCGAAGTGAGCTAAAGAACCATGATGGATTCAACCCAGATCTGTGACTGGGGGTGAGTTTCTGAAAAGTTTCAGTGCTACGTCCATCATCTCTTTCTGTTTGCTTTTTTCACCCTAAGTTGGCAGGCTATGCCCAGACGTGGGTCTCTTCCTCACTTTGCCATTGGATTCAAGCTAGCCTGGCTGATGAGGGGTGTTGCTTGTTTCTGGTCCGGGGAAGACCTGGCTTGGCCGTTCAGTCTGGACTCTTCCCACGAGGCACAGGGTCAAGACTAATTTGCATATGGCTAGGCCTGAGCTGGGGTGGCAAAGTGAGCTAAAGAACGATGATGGATTCCACCCAGATCTGTAACTGGGGGTTAGTGTCTAAAAGGTTTCAGTGCTCCGTCCATCATCTCCTTGCGTTTGCTTTGTTCATCCGTAAGTTGGCAGGTTATGCCCTGATATGGGTCCCTTGAACACTCTGCCACTGGATTCAAGCTAGCCTGGCTGATGGGGGGTGTTACCCCGATACCGGTCACAGAATGCTTGTTCCCGGTCCCGGGAAGACCTGGATTGGCTGTTCTGTCTGGACTGTTCCCATGAGGCACAGGGTCAAGGCTGATTTCCATACGCTGGGTCTTAACTTGGGTGGCGAAGTGAGCTAAAGAACGTTGATGGATTCCACCCAGATCTGTGACAGAGGGTTAGTGCCTGAAAAGTTTCAGCGCTCCGTCCATCATCTCCTTGTGTTTGCTTTGTTTGCCCTAAGGGGGCAGGGTATGCCCAGACGTGGGTCCCTTGGTCACTTTGCCACTAGATTCAAGCTAGTCTGGCTGTTGAGGGGTGTTGCTTGTTTCTGGTCCAGGGAAGACCTGGCTTGGCAGTTCAGTCTGGACTCTTCCCATGAGGCACGGGGTCAAGACTGATTTGCATATGGCTAGGCCTGAGCTGGGGTGGCGAAGTGAGCTAAAGAACGATGATGGATTCCACCCAGATCTGTGACTGTGGGTTAGTGTCTAAAAAGTTTCAGTGCTCCGTCCATCATCTCCTTGCGTTTGCTTTGTTCATCCGTACGTTGGCAGGTTATGCCCTGATGTGGGTCCCTTGATCACTCTGCCACTGGATTCAAGCTAGCCTGGCTGATGGGGGGTATTACCCCGAAACCGGCACGGAATGCTTGTTCCCAGTCCCGGGAAGACCTGTATTGGCCGTTCTGTCTGGACTGTTCCCATGAGGCACAGGGTCAAGACTGATTTCCATACGCTGGGTCTTAACTTGGGTGGCGAAGTGAGCTAAAGAACGATGATGGATTCCACCCAGATCTGTGACTGGGGGTTAGTGTCTGAAAAGCTTCAGCGCTCCGTCCATCATCTCCTTGTGTTTGCTTTGTTTGCCCTAAGGTGGCAGGGTATGCCCAGACGTGGGTCCCTTGGTCACTTTGCCACTAGATTCAAGCTAGCCTGGCTGTTGAGAGGTGTTGCTTGTTTCTGGTCCAGGGAAGACCTGGCTTGGCAGTTCAGTCTGGACTCTTCCCATGAGGCACAGGGTCAAGACTGATTTGCATATGGTTAGGCCCGAGCTGGGGTGGCGAAGTGAGCTAAAGAACGATGATGGATTCCACCCAGATCTGTGACTGGGGGTTAGTGTCTAAAAAGTTTCAGTGCTCCGTCCATCATCTCCTTGCGTTTGCTTTGTTCATCCATAATTTGGCAGGTTATGCCCTGATGTGGGTCCCTTGATCACTCTGCCACTGGATTCAAGCTAGCCTGGCTGATGGGGGGTGTTACCCCCAAACCGGTCACAGAATGCTTGTTCCTGGTCCCGGGAAGACCTGGATTGGCCTCTCTGTCTGGACTGTTCCCATGAGGCACAGGGTCAAGACTGATTTCCATACGCTGGGTCTTAACTTGGGTGGCGAAGTGAGCTAAAGAACGATGATGGATTCCACCCAGATCTGTGACTGGGGGTTAGTGTCTGAATAGCTTCAGCGCTCCGTCCATCATCTCCTTGTGTTTGCTTTGTTTGCTCTAAGGTGGCAGGGTATGCCCGGACGTGGGTCCCTTGGTCACTTTGCCACTAGATTCAAGCTAGCCTGGCTGTTGAGGAGTGTTTCCCCGAAACCGGTCCCTGGATGCTTGTTTCTGTCCAGGGAAGACCTGGCTCGGCAGTTTCGTCAGGACTGTTCCCATGAGGCACAGGGTCAAGACTGATTTGCATATGGCTAGGTCTGAACTGGGGTGGCAAAGTGAGCTAAGGAATGATGATGGATTCAACCCAGATCTGTGACTGGTGGTGAGTGTCTGAAAAGTTTCAAATCTCTGTCCATCATCTCCTTGTGTCTGCTTTGTTTGCCCTAGGTTGGCAGGGTATGCCCAGACATGAGTCCCTTGCTCTCTTTTTTCACTGGATTCAAGCTAGCCTGGCCGATGAGGGGTGTTACCCTGAAACCGGTCACAGAATGCTTGTTTCTGGTCCAGGGAAGACCTCGCTTGGCAGTTTGGTCTGGACTAATCCCATGAGGCACACGGTCAAGACTGATCTGCATATGGCTGGGACTGAACTGGGGTGGTAAAGTGAGCTAAAGAACGATGACGAATTCTACCCAGATCTGTGACTAGGGGTTTAGTGACTGAAAAGTTTCAGTGCTCCGTCCATCATTTCCTTGTGTTTGCTTTGTTCATCCCTAAATTGGCTGGGTATGCCCAGACATGGGTCCCTTACTCACTATGCCACTGGATCGAAGCTAGCCTGGCTGATGAGGGGTGTTACACCAAAACCGGTCCCAGAATCCTTTTTGCTGGCCAAGGGAAGACCTGGCTTGGCAATTTGGTCTGGACTGTTCCCAGGAGGCACAGGGTCAAGACTGATATGCATACGTCTGGGTCTGAACTGGGGTGTCGAAGTGAGCTAAAGAACCATGATGGATTCAACCCAGATCTGTGACTGGGGGTGAGTGTCTGAAATGTTTCAGTGCTACGTCCAGCATCTCCTTCTGTTTGCTTTTTTCTCCCTAAGTTGGCAGGGTATGCCCAGACATGGGTCCCTTGCTCACTTTGCCATTGGATTCAAGCTAGCCTGGCTGATGAGGGGTGTTACCCCGAAACCAGTTCCAGGATGCTTGTTTCTGGTCCAGGGAAGACCTGGCTTGGCAGTTTGGTCTGGACTGTTCCATGAGGCACAGGATCAAGAGTGATTTGTATATGGCTGGGTCTGAACTGGGGTGCAAAGTGAGCTAAAGAATGAAGATGGATTCAACCCAGATCTGTGACTGTTGGTGAGTGTCTGAAAAAGTTTCAGTGCTCTGTCCATCAAAACCTTGTGTTTGCTTTGCCCTACTGAAGCTCCAGGATTTTCATCGTCAACTAGACTTCCAGGAGTTGACTGAGGCATCACACTGAGCCAAGCCACCACCATCGAACTCAAATGGCCAAATGAGGAGTCTCACTCGATATCTAGAGAAAAAGCTCCAAAAAAGTGACTAAGTTAGAAGGTAAAAACTTCACCGGGCCCTACACTAAGTATATCCAACCAGCGTTCCATTGCGGTCCGTCTCAAACTTTGACTTTGTCCCTGTCAAGCGCGACCATATGTCCCAGAGTGGTGCTTTTGACTTTTAGGCACTAGAAAATTTTTATTCTTTAAAACTTTATATCTCCGGTTCCCTACATTGGATTTCTGTCTTTGTGGCCTCATTATAATGATGCAAATATTTCTTTCTTTTTTTAGAATTGGTGTTGGATTTTCATTGTGTGTTGTATCTTACTTATTTAATGTATTGGTGGTATTAAATGCTTTTCATACCTGTCTCCTAAGTTAAACCAGTCTGCTCACAGCCAGCTACTAAGGGTTGACCAAGGGAATAATTTATTGAGACCTTGACTGGACCTTATATTGTAGACTTAATACTAGTGGTAGGTAAATACTTACCCCTACTAATAAACCACATTCCAAAAATGGTATCAATTACAAGGGCTAAAAAGTGTTTGGCTTAATATACGTTTTCTGGCAACCGAGCTGTGCTATGATTGGGATCACCCTACCACCATTATTTTGGGAATCATTGGCCAGTGCTCCTCTTTGATATCATGATGCTTTGAGGCCCTTAAGAATGAAGGATAATGTGTGGGATAGGTGACAAATCATTTCCACCAGCCAAAATATAACTGGATGAGTGTCTAATGTCTCCACTATACAATTATCAAAAAGAAATAATATTTAGGGAGCAGCAATGCAAACCAGGCCACAAATGCATGACACACCTCATACTTGTCGTTATATAGGCCTAATGATGAATGGAGTGCTTCAGTGCAGGGCAATGCTTAACATTCAGCTAAGTTTTTATGGTTTATCTTTAAAAAAGCGATTTTAACAGGGCATCCTGATTCATAGTCACTTAGCCATGTTTCTTCTAAATCATATGTACTGCCCAACAACATTCTCATGCTAAAACCACATCCTGCCAAGTTAATGTTTACAGTCAGTTCCTAAGTATGTCAATTTCCTCTTTTCTTAAGAGCTATGGTGTGAGTCTTCATTTTGTAGTTCTTTAAAACACAAAAGGTCTCTTTGATTTCCATACCCTGTTCCAGATTTCACGAAACATTCCTACGGCCACAGTGCATCTGTGGACATTTTATCTAGAACTCTGAGTACCTTTGTGGATCACCTAATTTAAATTTTTTTCCATGAAGTCACACTGAATTGTTTTTTTACTTTGTAAGACGAGACTTGGGGTCAAATATAGTTATCACCACTTTAACTGTGTGGTTCATCCACTTGGACCTGGGCAATCATACATAACCCAAAAATAGGCAATCATTTTTTTTTTATTAGAATACAATCTTTTTAGACCCCTTAATGGTCCATGGTAGAGGGATACAAAACTAGCATCTTGCAGATTTTCAGAGTCGAAAACATCCTTAAACTGCCCACCTCAGGGCATTGACTTGTGAAAACTACCAAAGGCACCTTCATTGATCTTTGCATTTGACTTCTTTCTAATATCCTTAACTCCGCATCATCTCAGGATATCTTTTACTGTTTCTCCTCAACTGGCTCTTCAACTCATTTCTTAAGTTAAAGCATATATCCTTTACCTATTATAGAACCTTTTCCTGGGGCACTCTAACATATCACACAACAAATGACATCAGAGGTAGAGAGAAATTATGAGAGAAACTGGTTAGCATGCACAAGCCAAACTGTCACTTTTAACATATGTGCTGACACATGGTTAAACCTTTGTCATTTTTTAGAGGTCTTATAAGAGAATTAGGCAAAACTTGTGAAGCTTCCCTCATTGACCAATCGGGCATAGCAAGTATCCCACAACCAGGCATAAGTGTAACTCCACACACCATGCCTGTGTCTGTTGACCTTAACAAATGAGTCTGTTGGTTTGGAGGGGGTGAAACCCTTCTTAAGCATCAGCCCCAATTCTTATCAGGCTGAAGTTACAAGCAAACCCTAAATTAATCTGTGCTCAACCCTCGAGTAGCTTCGCACAGAGCAATCAGGCTTAACTCAGAGGCAATGTGTAAAGTAATTTAATTAGTAAAACAAGATCAAAAGGTCAAAAATACAATCAGTAGAACAGGAGATTGTCAATTTGAAAGATTTTAGTGAAAATAGTGATAAAATGTGTAAAGTGCGGAGCCAGACTGGAACAAAGTCACAATGTCAGGCAAACTGCGATGAAGTTTGGGCCAGCTACAGGAACCCAGTTAGGCCCGCTGAACATAGTACCTTCAATTCTAATTTCAGGAGTGTTGCGAGGATCTGCGTGAAAGACATGGTGCACAGCCAAAGCTATGTGATGTTCCGAGATGTGGTGAGGCTGTGGTCCTGCTGCATCATCGTCGAAGATCCTATCGACAAGGGCTTGCGATGCAAAGTCTGGAGGCGAGGATGCGATGTGCAGTCGGTGCGATGCATTGGTTCAGAGGAACTGAGAGGCTGTGATGCAGACTCTGGCGTCGTCGTCCAAGCTGCCATCAATAAGGTATGCAAGGCCCTGCACCGAGGATGTATAGTGTGATGTGGTTCTGATGCAATGACGGGCTGTGATGCGATGCAAGTCTTTGCTGTGGTTCTGATCCACACAGCAGCGGTGATGTGTCAGTCCTGCTCGGGGTTGCGCCGTGCAGCAGAGAAGATGCATTGATTCTACTGGATCTACAGAGGCTCGCAAAGCACATTAAGCCCACTTCCAAGGATCCAGGACTGGAGTGGCATCACTTGGCAGGCTAGACTCACAGTTTGCAGAGTCCACGGGCAGGTGTGAGGTTGTTAGAGTCTTCTGTCCCTGAGGATAAAATCAGGATGCCAGCCAGCTGGCCCTTGGAGTCAGCCTGGGGTTCTGGATTCAAGAGATGTGTGTCCATCCTTCTCACCCAGGCAGGAGGGAAGTAGGCTGCAGGTCAACCCAGCACAGCAGTGGCAAAGCAAGACAGCTGTCCAGCAGAGTAGCAGTCCTTCAGCATCACAGCCATCTTTCTTCCTGACAGAGTATCCACAGATCCAGACATTTATTGCAGTGGTGGTGTTTGAGGTCCAGCATATATACCCAGTTGTGCCTTCCTGCTTCCTCTATCCTGGCTCCAGACTATCTACGGGGGTATGCAGCCCTTTATGAGGAGGCAAGACAAGTAAAGTGTACCCAGTTCCTCCCTCCTATCCGGCCAGTGATGGCCCATTCAAGCGCACCTAAGCTCGCCGTTGTGTGTGGCTGTCTAGGAGGATTTGCACAAAGCACAGCTGTCAGCTACACCCAATTTTGTGAACAGAGGCAGGCTACAGGCACTAAATGGCTAAACTAGGAAAATGCCAACTGTCATTTTCAAAACAGTAATTTAAAATCAGATTTCCCCATAAATTAGTATTTTAAATTAGGATTCTAAGTACCCAAAACATCAACTGGTTACTTATTCCCACTTGCAAGTTACACTTATAAAATGTAATATGGTACCTCCAATGTTATTTTATGGGAGAGGTAGGCCTTGCAGTTGTGAAAAATGATTTTAAGAAATGTTCACTACAGTGACATGTAAAACCTAAAAGCACATGTCCTACGTTGCACTCTGCCCTCTGGGCTTCCCAGGGCCTACTCTAGGGGTGACATATGTATTAAAAGGGAAGGTTTGAGCTTGGCAAAAGGGGTTAATCTGCCAGATCGAAATGCCAGTTTGAATTTCACACAGGCTGCAGTAGCAGGCCTGGGACGTTTGTAGGTGCTACTTAAATGGGTGGCACAATACAGGCCCTGAGTATATGGTATAACAGCCTACAAGGGACGTATTGTTAAATTAAATATGCCAATTGGGTATAAGCTAAATCTACCATATTTTAAGGAGAGAGCACAAGCCCTTAAGCACTGGTTAGTAGTGGCAAAGTGCACAGAGTCCTAAGGGTAACAAAAACGGATTCAGCAAAAAAGAAGAGGAGTGAAGGCAAAACATTGGGGATGACCCTGCAGAAATGGCCAACTCCAACGTTGACGATTTGCATATATTTCACTGTGGGACTTACACTCATGGACTCATGTCATGGGTATTTGTCCTATGGTCATTTCCTATTAATTGCCCCCTCCCTTTCACCGTGTACACTCTTTTGTGTAGTTGTAGAAGAGTGGTGGACAGCATGTTGTTGTTTTTTGTGGATGATCTCAGTAGCTCTCAAAATAAAGTGAGAAAACGCTGCCCTCCACTGGTATACAGCAACTGGGCGAGCAGCAGGTCTGTGTTTTTTATGTTATGGATTGCCTCCCCACACTTTCGTTCTATCTTGACACACTAACTTGGCATTTTGCACCCTGTTTTTGCCACGTTGTAAGTTTACTCGCTTCAGTGCAGGTGGTGAAATGTCATTCGGTAGGAAAAACATGTCATGAACCTCTATTAACAAAATCTATCCTTCTCAGTCTACTAGATAGTCTGCCATTTTAACTCAGATTAATTAATGAAACTTCATTATACAATCCCTTACATACAATAAAAAACTATTAACTCAGGTTTTGAGGGTTACAATCTTGCAGGGATAGTGCACTTACATGAGTCTCCTAAAATCTCCATGCTACTAGTAGCCACCAGAACTGGTGTTCATCCAAAGTAGTACAAAAGGGGGTGGTGATGGACGGAGCATCAGAACCAATCAAACACTCACACCCAGTCAACAGATTTGGGTTTGATCCATCACCGTTCTTTAGCCCACTCTGCAACCCCAGTTCAGACATGGCCATATGCAAATCAGTCTGACCCTGTGCCTCATGGGAACAGTCCAGCTCGAACTGCTAAACAATGCCTTCCCTGGACCGGAAACAAGCTTTCTAGGACCGGTTTCCTCGCATTTCAGCCGTTTTCAGCCAGGCTTGCTTGAATCCAGTGGCAAAGTGAGCAAGGGACTCAACGTCTGAGCATACCCTGCCAACTTATGGCGAACAAAGCGGTACAAAAGGGGGTGGTGATGGACGGAGCATCAGAACCAATCAAACACTCACACCCCGTCAACAGATCTGGGTTTGATCCATCCCGTGCTTTAGCTCACTCTGCCACCCTAGTTCAGAAATGGCCATATGCAAATCAGTCTGACCCTGTGCCTCATGGGAACAGTCTAGCCCGAACTGTCAAACCATGCCTTCCCTGGACCGGTAACAAGCTTTCTAGGACCGGTTTCTGGCATTTCAGCCGTCTTCAGCCAGGCTTGCTTGAATCCAGTGGCAAAGTGAGCAAGGGACTCAACGTCTGAGCATACCCTTCCAACTTATGGCGAACAAAGCGGTACAAAAGGGGGTGGTGATGGACGGAGCATCAGAACCAAAGTAACCTTCGGAACCAAAGATAGCATGCACAGCATCAACTATAATGCTTTTGTTGTCTGACGCAAGGTTCAGGTACAAATAGGTACTGCAAGGAATTTCCTGGACAAAGAACTCCTCATTACCATCTCATGATATTGTATATATGTGAGTATAATAAGTAAAACCAAAAAGCCAGAAACCCTCTCCCATCCCAGGTTTCCTTTGGATTTGTTTTTGTAGAAGCCTTCCATTAGTTCTGCATGGATGAACCATTTTCATTTGTCAGCTAGAGCCCTGCAGTAACATCATCAAGAGACGACAGTTGAGTGTTGGAAACAGATGGTGCTATGATCTTGTTGCAACAAATAACAGAGAACACCTCAAGTCCCTTACTGTCCTTTTTAATTGCATTGCCTTTCAGCTTCTTCGATAGATTATGCGAAGTGCTTGCCGAGAAGTGGGTTATGCGGTGTGTCTCTGAACAGTAGCGTAAGTATACCTAATGCACACATACTCCTATTCGCTAATATCAATTTTGATTCACAGAAAATATGCCATAAAAATACTGCATACAACACCAGTATTAACAAAAAACAGACTTAAATACACAGTACTAGTGAAAAACTATCTATAAACATAAGAGCCTTGTCCACCATTCTTAGAATTGCACTTTAATCACCTAACCTTCTAGGGTGAAGCTGGGGGGCATAGGGATGTCCTACACATCTCACTTCATGAAGACTTGCAACTGAGTTCCGGATTCAGGCCACTAGTAATGTTAACATAAGCATGGTGGAGAGACCTGTGGATTGTAAAGACCATTATTTTTCCCATCTACTAATAACAAGCAGTATGGCTCGAACCTCCATGGGAAGTATAGAGGAGGGAGTCAACTTATTACAGGGACAAATCACTGAGATAGACCATTCAATGTTCTTTCCAAATAAAAACTAGATGAAATTGAAATTGTGAGGTATATGACAACAGACATCATATCAGTGTGTGCATTGTTTGCATAGTATTGTGATACAATTTATAGAGTGCAACATTATGGCCCTCATTATGAGTTAGGCCTAGTAGTAGTTACTGCATGCACCAGTAAATAGCGCATGGCTTTTTACATTTGTGTGATAACAAGTTTGAAAAAAACGCATGTCTGTAGTCCACCTCTGCTATTTAACCCATGCACTATTTACCATGTTATTTTTACCACATGCAAAAAATAACTCACGTGGTAAATAACACCCTATTACAAGTATGAGAGGTCATTAAAAACCAGTGGAAAATACCACCTTAAAATATCTCCAGTGAAAAGCAGATAGTCAATATCCTTAAAAGTGTAGGGAATGGAAGAAAAGCTGTAAAATAATACAAAAAAACTAGACCAATGCAAAATTGCAAAAAAGACAGTACATTCTTAGTTTGACCTGGAAAAAATAACATTTCAGACATACCGCTAGACTTATATACACAGTCATGGACAGGTGAAGTTCTCACAGGTTGATTGCAGCAACTCACACCTCCATTCTGCAGTACAACACCAAGGATGCAGCCCTGATAGGCCACTACATTACAATATGCCAGATCCAGGTTCTGCCGCAATCAACCATGCAGCATGAGGAAGGTAACAAGGCTACCAATCAATGACCTTAAATAGTGCAGCATCACTCACCTATATTCATTGGCAAAAACAATGAAAAAGCAGTTGTGTTGAACTCCAAGAACACATTAATAATACCCATCACCTGCATGACTGCTAGTATGGCTTCAGATCACCCTGCAGCACGGTAACATCTATCTTACATAACATAGACAATGCCTTATTGATCACACATGAAGATGATCCTTGCCTCCTGATACTGATGAACTTTACAGCTGTGTTTGACAGACTTGACCATCCTATTCTTATACACACTCTGGATCCTCAAATACAGTTCATAGGTAATGTTCTTCACTGGTCCTACTCTACCTTTGCAACCAACTCCAGTCTGTTCAAATAGGTACTCCGAGGTCCCAGAATTTTCCCATCACCTTTGAAGGTCAATAGGCATCTTTACTTTACTGTCCCTTGACCTCTTAAAACCCACATTGCGCCTCTTGGGGGCCAACTCACAGGACAAAAATTAAAAATCACCAATATGGAAATGATAACCAACTCCTGCGCTCCAGATATCCAGTGCCTCATACATGCCTAATACACAGCCTGTACAGCTTTCAGCCCGGATGTCTAGTGCCTACCTGAGATAGAATTCCTGTTATTTACCAAGAAAAAAACACCATCATGGATTTAAACCCCAACTTTCACTGAATGCCAAGTAGTCACTAGGATTCAGCATGGGTAAACACCGTACCCTCAAGGAACACATTGGTACAAGCTCTCTCTTCTGAACAAAGTGAAACTAACTCTTCCGGAGAGTGACTTCAGAACTGCTGGCCAAGCCCTCATACTCTTGAATCTGGATAGTGGTAACCATTCTCCAAACTCACACTGTGTTAGAATTTGGGTTTCTGGTTGGCAGAGGTATGCCCCCAGTCCAAGCAGGAACCACAATCCTAGTCAGATGCACATTATAAATGAATCTGGAGTCACCCTCTAGTAGTTTGGCAAAGATCAGGACAGTGTAACTTAAGAGGCAACCTGTAAAGTATTTGTGCAACCCTTCAAACAGTAAAAAGGTGAAAACACCACAAAAAGACTCCACACCAATTTAGAAAAATAGATTACAATTTTATAAATAAAAAGAAGACCAAAACAATAAAAATCCAAAAAGTAGAAGTTGAGATATGAATTTTTAAAGAATAAATGTCTCAATAGCGCTTAGAAGTGATTAGCCCCTATGGGTTTATCTGGTAATGCTGGACCGGGGAAAAGTGTAGAGTTCAGGTCGACCATGATGGATGGCAGGCTGCATAAAGGAGCTATGCAAGGCCCCTTGAACAAACTACCTTGATCCTGATCGCAACAGCGAAATGTGGAGTGCAGCTGAGCTATGCATCTGTGTTCAGCTAGCAGTCAAGGTGATCTGTCCATTTACTCTGTGCAACGTTGCCGCTGGTTCAGAAGACAGGGCACACGAGCCGAGTTGCATTGGTTCCAAAGCCAATACACCGGTCTTCTCCATACAATCGCTGAGATACGTTGTTTCTCTCTTACTGCAGCAACAGCAATGCTGTGGTTCTGATGAGTCAGCTATGGTGGTAGCGCACTCTGGGTTCAAGCAGGAGTCCAGTTCTTCCTCTGCAGGGGCAGAGGGTAGCAGTCAGCATGGTATCACAGAAGAAAAGCAGTTCTTCCAGAGCAGCAGTGCAGCAGATTGTAGGAAGAGCTGGCTATTTGTGTAGTGTACCAAATGCAGGGGTACACCATGCAGATAGTCCAGACGGATTTTCTTGGTTTACAGGAGCTTACTTTAATAATCCCTAATAATAAGCTCTTCTAGCGGCAGTGTGGACGAGCAGCTTAGGCTTATGAGAGGAGTGTGTTGAGCATTTGTTTTACACACAGAGTCAATAAATAAGACACACGCTCAAAAAGAAATCTGAGACTAATCTAGAAAAAAACAAAGATTTTTATATAATTTTTAGACACCAAGACCATGCGGAATCAGGTAAGTTCTTTCAAATACGTTTTTGAGGTATGAGCCTTGAATGCAGTAATTTTATCCTATAGGAGTAACCGGTTCTCAGAGTTCTTCTCCTGGACTTAAGGGGCTTAAGGACCAAGGTTCAAGAAACCATCAGCAGTTCAGTTGTACCTGCCCTGGTCTGTCCGGGTGCAGCAGTGCTGTTGGTCTTGGTAGCCCCGAGCTCTACGCTGTAAATCAATGGAGAAGTACCTGCAAAAATAAAGGCTGCAAGTGGGGACTGGGAGACTACAGGGCCACTCTCAGTGATGACCTTGGAGATCCTGATGTCCTTCGTCAGCAGTTCTGTGCTGGCATCGGTGGTATCTAGACAGGACACACAACAAGCCTTGGTGCTTGCAAGGGCTCAGGTACCCCAGGCATTGGTGCAGAGAGGCTCCTGGGAAGGCTCAACATCTCGAGACAACTGTGGTCCCGTGGCAGTCCAACTGCCACAGACCTAATGCTGCAGGCGCACCCCCAGTCTTCTGGTTCGCCGTCCACCATCACGGGTTCAGCAGTCCATTGGACTGCCGATCTCTTAATAAGAACCTACGTCTTGTTATGCACAGATGCATGATAATGACCCAATGTGCTCTGAAGTGCACTTTGCCCACATACTGCCCATACTATTAGCCATTTTACTAGAATGGTGAAGTGAGCCGTAAAATGTTTGCACCACACTTCCAGCAGGTTTAAGAATAAAACCCACTCTGATGTCTTTATGAAAACATCTGAAAACCCGTCTCTTTGGACTATAACTGTCAGACTAAAAAATTCTCCCTTATGTTAACCCCTCTCTCCAATATTGCTACAACAGCTCATTGCCTTGTGTCATGCTAGTCTGTTTTTGTTAACCGAGGTTGTCTGTAGACTAGGCCTCTTGTTGTTAAAAGATCTTTCATGCCTGTTGCTTCTGTACACTTTAGAAAATTGTTAAATAATAAATAACAAGCAATTTAGGTGTGGACTCCGACCCGATGATGGAAGTGTTAACTTACACCTCCCCACAAAGTGTGCGTCTAGTTGCCCCCTGTGAAGTGGTGAAGAGTGGCATAACTTAAACTATTGAAGAAGTAGCTTCTGTAAGAATATCCATTACACTTCTTTTGAAAGCATACATAAGAGGTAATGTCACCTCCATTTTAAAGGTTTTCGAAAACGTTTACATTGTCCCTTTTTTCTCGAAAGTGGGTGTTGCCACCCAAATTTATATTATGTAAAAAATAACTACAGGCTTTTCTGAAGCACATAATTTGGCAATACAGCATACTGATTCATTCACATTTTGAAAATCCATGAGCTGTCTTAGTACTTTAACCACAAAATAAATTCTTAAATTAATTTACATCCCACACATCCTTTTGTGAATTGGTTCGTCACTAGGATTAGAACATAAGCTGTTCCTCGAGGTATTAATTTTGAAAATAAATCTCACTTGTGAGTTCTAAAGCATCGTATATAAAGATTCTTAGCCATAGTCTCAGCCTCAGCCATGAAAGGGATGGAGGAGAACTTTAGGAAGCACCATAACTGTTAGCCATAAAAAGCATGTCTTTAAAAGGGAAAGTTCATCGCGAGTTCATCTTGTTCGTGGGATTCGAAAGATAGAAAGGAAAAAAGTGCCACAATGCTAAAGAAAGACTCCCTGACCTGGAACAGTATGCTTGTTTTACTGCTATTTTCTTAAAACACTAAAAATAACAAAATGACTTTTGATTGAACCTAACCTTTGTAAGTAAAAACGTGCTTTATGTATCTTAAAGCTACGTTTCTGTTGAAGAAAAGCTGCAGCGGATCCATTGTTTTGCTTTACACGCCTTTATGTATTCTTCTGTTTGATATTATTGACAGACCCCTGCTGTTTTGCTTCATACTTCGAGGAGCAGTTTTTTTTTACATTTATGAATAGATGTGCATACATGTATTCTTCCGTTTGGCCACGGGGGCTCATTGCTCATATCCAATTACTTTCCAACTGAAAGGAATTTACCTGGCAAGACAAGTTTTATAACTGCTGACAAAGGTTAAGACAAGGCCTGCAACTAGTTGACGATTGATGTGTTGATACTTTTCTGTTCTAGCACGTTCTGTTATCAGTGGCGTAACAAAACTTGAGGGGGGCCCCCCTGCAGGATACGGGGAAGGGGCCCCTCCGGTTGACCTCTACATGCAGGACTTCCACAGGGTACATGTGTTGGGGGGCGGGGGGTATGCAAAAGGTCTGCCTACTCCACTGTCCGCAGGTCTGCTTCCGAGGCTGTCGGTGCTTCTTCAAGGGTGGGGGTCTGTGGGTTCAGGTGACAGATTATGCCCTTCGAGTCTCTCTCCATCACTTCCTCTCTATCACTCACTCTCTTCGGTGTGTGTCTCCATCACACAATATCCTGTCTCTCTCCATCACTCATTCTCTATCACTCACTCTCCTCTGTGTACATCTCAATCATATAATATTGTTGTTGTCTCTATTCATCACTCCCTCTCCCCCACGTCTCAATCATATAATATCCTCTTTGTCTCCATCATCACTCATTCTCTATCACTCACTCTCCTCCCTGTGTGTCTCAATCACACAATAACCTGTCTCTCTCCCTCCTTCACTCTGTTGCTCTATCACTCACTCTCCTCTCTGCGTGTCTCCTTCAGACAATCTCATCTGTGTGTATCTCCATTCCTTCGCCCCATCACTCACTCTCGTCTGTTTGTGTCTCCATCACAAAATATCCTCTCTCTCATCACTCATTCTCTATCACTCACTCTCCTCTTTGTGCGTCTCAATCATATAATATTGTTGTTGTCTTTATTCATCACTCCCTCTCCCCGTCTCAATAATAGTATGTCCTCTTTGTCTCCCTCATCACTCATTCTCTATCACTCACTCTCCTCCCTGTGTGTCTCAATCACACAATAACATGTCTCTCCCCTCCTTCACTCTGTTGCTCTATCACTCACTCGCCTCCCTGCGTGTCTCCATCAGACAATCTCATCTGTGTGTATTTCCAACTCTTCCTCTCTATTACTCACTCTCTTCACTCACTTCCCTGTGTCTTCATCATATAATATCCACTTTGTATCTCTCATCACTCAATCTCTATAACTCCCTTTCCTCTGTGTGTGTCTCCATCATACAATATCCTCATGGTCTCTCTCTCCCCATCACTCTCTATCACTCACTCTCCTCCCTGTGTGTCTCCATCAGATTATCTTCTTCAAGTCTCTCTCCATCTCTTCCTCTCTATCACTCACTCTCTGTGTGTCTCCATCACACAATATAGTTGTTGTCTCTCTATTCATCACTCCCTCTCGTTACTCAGTCTCCTCCCTGCGTGTCTCCAGACATTCTCCTCTGTGTCTGTCTCCAGCACTACCTCTCTTTCACTCACTGTCCTCCCTGTGTCTCCATCATATAATATCCACTTTGTCTTGCTCATCACTCATTCTCTATCACTCACTCTCCTCTGTGTGTGTCTCCATCACACGATATCCTCACTGTCTCCCTCACTCATTCTTTATCACTCACTCTCCTTTGTGTGTGTCTCCTTCATATAATATTGCCCTTATCTCTATTCACCACTCCCTCTCTTCACTCAGTCTCCACCCTATGTCTTCATCATGCAATATCCTCTTTGTCTCCCTCATCACTTATTCTCTATCACTCACTCTTCTCCCTGTATGTCTCCATCATACAAGATCCACATTGTCTCTCTCCCTCCATCACTCTGTTGTTCTATCACTCACTCTCCTCCCTGCGTGAGACCATCAGACAATCTCCTCTGTCTGTCTCCATCACTTCCTCTCTATCACTCACTCTCTTCACTCTCTCTCCTCCCTGTATCTCCATCATATAATATCCTCTTTGTGTCTCTCATCACTCATTCTCTATCACTCACTCTCCTCTCAATGAGTCTCCATTAGGTGATGCCCTTCGAGTCTCTCCATCACTTCCTCTCTATCACTCACTCTCCTGTGTGTCTCCATCACAAAATATCGCTGTCTCTCTCCATCAATCATTATCTATCACTCACTCTCCTCTGTGTGTGTCTCCATCAGACAATATTGTCGTTGTCTCTCTTTATCACTCTCCTCCCTGTGTCTCCATCATATATTATCCTCTTTGTCTCTCTCATCGCTTACTCTTTATCACTCACTCTCCTCCCTGTGTGTCTCCATCAGATCATCTCCTTCGAGTCTCTCCATCACTTCCTTTTTACCACTCACTCACTCTCTTCCCTGTTTCTTGCTTTGTCGTTTCCTTCCCCTTTTATATTTATCTCTCGCACTCTTTACTTCCATTCTCGACCACACAATGGTCTCTTCTCCATCACTTATGTCCACTCCTGTCCCCATCATTCTCTTTCTCTGTTGCTGCCTCTCTCTGTTCATCACTCCCTCTAGTCTGTCTCCTCCACCAACCCTGTAGTCACTCGTCTTTTTCTCGATCACTTCCTCTCACACTCCCTGTTTGTCTCCATCCATCCCTCTCCATCTCTCTTTCTGAGTCCCTCACTTCTCCTTGGTCTCTCCCCGTCCCAATTCTTCGGTGCCCTCGCTCCTGCAGTCTTTTTTGTCATTCCCTCTATCTGTAGTCTTATTCCCCCATCTCTTTCTTCGTCCTGTACACTCTCTCATCAGTGCCATCTCTTCTATCTGTTTCTCCTTTATCCGCTTTCGGGTGTCGACCTTTATTTCTCTCTCTGTCCTTTCTACAACACTCTCTTCACTTTCTCTGCACATCTTTCCTAAGTATCGATTTTTATTCTCTCTCCCCCGATCTCCTTCTTCGGCGCCTCGTCAGGGGCAGTAAGCGCTATATAAATACAATTACAGTGACTTCTGTAATGGGCAGCCGCTCCCTCTCTCTCTCTGCGTTGCTGTCTCCTCTCCACCTCTCTCTCCTCGCCTCTCTTTCCCTTCTCGTTCTACGTCAATCAACTCCTTCATGCTCTTCGGGACCTCTCTTACCTGCCTTCTGTTCACTGATCACCCTCCCCAGTCTCTTTCACCATCACCTTCTCTCCCCTCTCAGACTTTCCCATCCTTTTCTCCCCCTCCAAGTCTTCACCCCCGATCTGTGTCTGCCTCTCGTCCTCTCCACCCGGCTCATTTCAGGATGTGTCCACTCGCTCTACCCTCCTCGCTGCCCCCCGCTAGAGCTCTCGGACGAGTACTATGCTGAGGGGTCCCCCTGCAGCTTGGGGCCCCCCCCCCGCACTGCGGGGGCTGCGGGGGCCTGTGTTACGCCCCTGCTTGTAACCCTCACTGACTATTGTAACTCATCTTGTACATTGATTTACACATGTACATGAATTATTGTCAATGTATAATGTGTATGTTAAGTGAAGAGCTTTGACACCCTGCATTGGGTTTGCCTATAGCTATAAAAGAAATAGAATAGTGCTATTAAAATTGTTATTTGTGTAAATACTCTGACAGACCAACACACCAGACATTCTTACAGTGCATGCATCTCTTATATACAGGGACTGAACAAAGGCAAAAGCATGCCTTTCCTAAGTACCTGTGAAGAGATAACAAGATGTGTCTTTGTTTCCCCTCCGTGGCATTTACATTTAAGTGTGAGGTTCCAGGCCGGGTCCAGTCAGGATATTCAAATAAAAGGGGGCCTGATGGCCCCTTAACTTTGGCCCAGCTGGAGGTGAAAAAAAGCCCCCTTGCTGCCTGCAGGTTGTTGCTGGGAATTGAAAGCAGACAACTACAGGTGCTGCTGAGCGTGTTCCGGTGTCTGAAAATTACACCGGGACAAGTTCAGCATATTTCAGTGCGGCTCAACTTCTTGGCATGGGGGAACGGCGTCCACCCTGTGAAAAGAGTGGGTGGACGCCATGTACCTGCGTGTACCCCCGACTTGTACCCCAATTGTGTCCATTATCTTACAAGGAGCCACCATGTTAGAGACAGGTAGGCGAACAGGTGGATGGATGGATGGATTGATTTATTTATTTTCCCTTTCAAAAAGGCATTAAAGACCTGGCTTTACACTGTATAGACTGTTTCTTTCCTTGGCCTCATAACTGTTTCATTTACAGCCGGATTGTACTGGCTCTTGTGGCTATATCGCCTTGACGCCTATGGGCATTTGTCGCACTTTATTAATTAAAAATCTATAGACAGACAGACAGACAGACAGACAGACAGACAGATAGATAGATAGATAGATAGATAGATAGATAGATAGATAGATAGATAGATAGATTTTGCTCAAAAACGCACATCTATAGGTTTGTTTGTGTGTCTGTGTACATGTATATATTTAACTTGCACGTATACACATATGTAAATGCTCGTTATTGCATTGGTTCTTATAAACTGTCAACAAACCCATATGCTGGTTAGGTTCCTAAATCTTACATTTTATGCATGTCCTTGGATTCAAGGGGAAAGCAAAATTTGGAAAAAAACAAAATAGGTGTCGTTTGCATGGGAATATAACAACTCTTTTGTATTGACACCAGACTGGAATAAATAAGTCAGATAAACGCAAACTCGAGCAAATTGAAACAAGAACACAAATATGACTAAACAAATACTGAATTATCAAATGGATTTATGAATTAAAAAATATAATGCCTACTAGTTTGACCAAAGAATAACTTAATCAGAATCACAAATGGGAATCGGCACACACAAAAAAATAAAACCGCGAGCAAAAACAATACTATAGCAGGGATAAAATAACCATTTGCAAGGTGAAACAAACTTCCTGGCCGCACCTCGACCCCCTTGTTATGACCTGGTTTGCAATGATGTTTTTATTTCGTGTACCTGGGAGGTGTCGTTTTAGGTTTCTTTTCGTAATATGTTTTTTAAGCAATCAATTTGAAATAAACGTTGTTTACATTTGGAACGCTTCCTTTCTGATAAAGAAGGTAAGATTGTTTTACATGCGACAAACCCATCAAGAGTGCGCAGGTGTCTCGTCGTGTGTTTTCTCCGTCAAAAATAACATTTCGTGCTTCCCGCCCTCCGGGTCAAGGTTGAGTGTGTCTCTGTCCTGTAATAACAGGAGGATAAAGTGCTTTGCAGAAGGATCGTGTGCTTGCCTGACCCTCAGGCGGTCATCGACTGTGCAAGCCTGCCCGGCTCTCCGGCCAGAGTGCTGTGCTGAGGGGGCACACCGGAGGTTGGGGTCCCCCGCACCATGGGGGCTGCTGGGGTCTTTAAAGCCAAAAAAGCGGAGATAAAACTATCGCCCTATTAACAAGAGGGTGCTAACATGCATTAGCGCATGTTAGCACCCTTTTATCCAATGCCTCCCTTTACATCTCTAATGAGATGCAAAGTTGGCATCACTGGGCAGGAAAACCTTTCAAATATCGCTGTTGTTCACACCGCGATATTTACAAGGCTGCCCCAGCATTTTAGCACACATTAGTTTTTGGAGAAAACCGCTGTTTTCTCCAAAAACTAACATCTGCTAAAATGCAGACTTACCTATCCCTAACATTGGGGTGGATTATGGTGATAACGACCCTGTGGGTCGTATCAGCAAGGTTATCTCCGTTTTGCAGGGAACATCGCTGCAAAACCAGCGATGTTCCCTGCAAAACGGCGATAACCTCGCTATCTCTGGAATTTTTATTGGCCTGGAGAAACGAGTAGTTAATAATGCGCTACCAGGGTGATAAATTCCAGAGATAGCCTGCGATAACAAAATTATCGCTAAGCACGGCCAGCGATAGTTATCGCTGGCCGTTGATAATATGCCCCATGGTTTGCCCACCTCTTAGTGAGGAGGGTGGACTGAGAGTTTGACAGACCGCGTACTCCATTGCATTTATGGCTACGTACACTGTCCACTAAACGCTAAATCAGCCATTAACCTGGACTTTCTGGCTTTTGAGGTTCCAATTTCAAATTTTGGTGTCCTACACCACAGGTTAGGAATAGGCAGGGCCGTGATTAAAGACATGGAAAAGATGTTCAAATACTCTCATGTATGTACGAGAACTAAGTGATGGTATTAACTATGACATCGTACGTAAAAGTTAGAGGTGCAGCTCAAGAATATCAATTGTATTTACTATCTAGGTCAAAATATCACGACTACAAAAATACCCAAGTAAAATCAAAGTTTATCATTTTTATTATTTAAAAATGCTGGAATTCAATATCATTTTTATGTAGAATTTTGTTATAATATTTTTGTTAAAGTTATATTTTTACTAATAGTATAAATTCCAATATAAAAATAATTACTTTTTTTGGGGGGGTTGATGGTTTTGCTGGAGTACTGAGTAGGTAGTGCTTTATAAACAAGTAGCCTATTTTGTATTTTCTTATGTCTTAAATAATAATGTATAGTAATTATTACATGTTCATATATGTTATTATTGTCTTAACCTTTAATATTGTCTGATTTAGGGAGTTGCAGGTTTTATTAGGGAACAGGGTGGGTAGCATTTAAAAAACGAAAGTAATAGAATTATTAATAAACATATTTTAACTATATTTAATAATGATTTCAAAAGAATGAACATAGATTCACTGTTGTGAATTTATAGTTAATAATTCATAAAAAATAATGTTAAGTATTTCTGTTTTTAAATAATAATGGTAATTGTTTTTTTTGTTTTAGATGTATTTCATTTGAATTAAAATGTTTTAAATTAATGTTAATTAAATGACAGTCATTTATATTTTCCAATTACTTAGAATTTATTAATGTGTGTCGAATTGGTTTTATAAAACAATTTTGTATTTTTTTTAAATAGATTTTTGACACTCAAGTTTTATTATTAATTGCAACACCCCCATATGAAATCACTGGCTCCAATGCTTCTAGGCATGATGTTAGAATACAAAATACACAGCCCCATTATTATACTTTTGACATGTGTGATTGGTTGTGTGCTCTTTTTGTTCATATAGATTAATAGGGTGAATGAATCCACAAATTTTGTTCTAGACTTCATGTATGCAATAAAAGGTGAGTACTCGTTTGTGGTGGTCTTTTCTTCTTTATTTGAAGACATGTGCAGGGACAAAGAACAGCCGACACATGTTTCGCCCAGGGGTCAGCAGGCCAGGGCTTTCTCAAGGCTGATTAGGAGAAGGGAATGATAAAAGTAGAAGAAATCAACATGTCATAAGGTAGTGAACGAAGTGAAAGGAATCAAAAGGTAAGTCAGACACAGGTGAAGAAAAGGGACAAAGAACAGGGAAAATACGGAAAGAAATGGTTAGTGAAGAG
The DNA here is from genome assembly GCF_964204655.1 of Triturus cristatus. Classification (NCBI taxonomy): domain Eukaryota; kingdom Metazoa; phylum Chordata; class Amphibia; order Caudata; family Salamandridae; genus Triturus; species Triturus cristatus. The sequence continues at coordinate 338,446,147 of NC_140594.1, forward strand.
AGGGAGAGAGGTTTGGGGAATTATGAGTGAAACCCAATAGAACATATTCTGTGTGAAGATATGATAAAAAGGAGAAAAAGATAAAATGCAGACAAAAATATTTACATCATGTCAAAATGAGTCACAAGTGAGCAATCAAATAAACACATTAGTGAAAATGACAAACAAAAAAATGAAAAAAGTCCTCTAGTGGGTACATGAACACAGAGAAAAAAAATCGCATTAAAGGCAATGTCCAGTTTTGTCACAAGAAGGTAACCAATTACACAGAAATTATACTCAAGTAGGTACATAGGAACAGGAAAAATGTTGCGTACAACAAGGTTACTAAGTGACCTATTTAGTGAAAGCGTATTTTGTACAAGTGAGCAGAGTGGTACCTCACATAAAGTAATTCAAAATGGAGAACCTGTTTCTAATGGTACAGGTAGTAGTATTTTATTAGCACACTTATTTAAAACCATTGCTACAGAATGTCTCATAACATTTCCGTTATAAATTTAAAAATTTTAAAGTACTGTAGAAACAATTTATTAAAAATCAGTTAAAATCAGTGCAAGCCAGTTGGTTTGGGCAATACATTGATGAAATGAACTTTTGTTTAGCAGCGTCCAACTTTTTTCCTTTTGGCTATAGTATTGTTCTATACAAAGTTGGTGGCCGGAGATCTGTCTGTCAATATTATGGCATTCTCTTCTCCACATGTTCCAAAACTTTTACCAGACGGCAGTTCAGCTGCTTGTCCTCAGGTGCAAAGCACGCCGGCACTGCTTGCCTCCAAAGTGGCTTTAAAAGCTGTTTCACTTCCTGTGTCAGTTCTTTATACATACAGAGAAGGTGCAGCATGTCTTCTTGCGCTGTACTGCACAAGCGGCAGGTGGAATCAAATGGTTTTTTCAGCCAGTGCGGAGAGGGCTTTGTGCATGGTAGCAGACCAAATCGGTACTTTAGGAATTGGATTTTAGTGGATTTAGCTAACCCCAGGGCTAGGTATTTTTGGGCGGCAGGGGAGGAGTAAGTACTCATAGTCATCCAGCCGTGATACCTACTGGATAGGGCTGCTTTGTCCTAGAACCAGGATTGACACTTTACTGTTTTCTTTGTTATTTTTTTGAGAAGGTAGTGAATAATAGGTGCTTTCCAAAGCCCGGTGAGACCCAGAATGGACAGACTTGCTAATAAGTATTTTGCCGCTGGTGATGATGTTTTCTATTGTAGTTCTAACCACAAGTACCAATTTAGGGTTCCTGGTTTTGATTTTCATACTTTGTCCCAAAAGATGACTGTCGCACCTTGTCTTGCAAGGGTCTGTTTCTGAACACCGAACTCAAGCCTAATCTGTGCTGGAGAAACTCTTGCTCGTAAACCAAAGATTATTCTATACACTTTTGCAACTACACCATTCAGAAGTTTGGAGTCCCTTCCCCTCTGTGCTTCACTCCCGTAAGTTATTGTAGGTAGGAGTTGTGCCCCTATTACTTCAACTAGTGGGGCAAGTGAGGGGCTGTTCAGTTTAAATTTAAGATTTCTCTTTGAGCCTGCCAGGGCTGTTCCCTTCCTTTTGATTGAGTCCCTTTGGGCTGCGAAATGCCCACGTTTGTCGTTAATCACTTCTAAGTATTTATACTTTATTGCTGAGTCTATGCGGGTCTTACACCAAAACCAGATTGGTGTTTTCTTTGAATTTGTTTGATTGTCATGGTTTTGGTTTTCTCCAAGTTGATATTCAGATTATTTGCCTCTGAGTAATCAAATGTAGTGTTAAGAAGATGTGAATTGCAGGCACTTAGTAGCAGGTCTGCAAGAAACAGATTAAATATGGTCGGGGCCAGCACACAGCCTTGCTTAAAGCGTTTCATTGTTGGTATCTTTCTTGATGAGTTGACCCATCCCCCAACTTTACTTGAACCCAGGTCTGAGTATGCAGATCGAATAGCAGATTAAGCAAAGCCTGGGGTATGCCCCAGCTGGCCAGTTTTAACCAAAGTCTGTTGCGATTTACGTGATCAAAAGCAGCCCGGTAAACGATAAAGCACAAGTATAACGGCATTTTTGTAGTCTCGGCCTTATCAATAAGCAGAGCCATGGTTGTTATGTTTGTTACAGTTCCGACAGATTTGAAGAAGTCAGTCTGGTTTAGAGGAATAATCTAATTGTCTTCGGCCCTAAGTTGCAATTCGTCCAGTAGAGTACCCGCAAATAATTTTGGCTCATTGTCCAAAAGAGCAACTAAGCGATAATTCCTAGGCAGAGTTTTATCTCCTGACTTAAAAATTGGTGAGAGTATCACCAGAACAGAGGAAGTAGGCCTGTCTGCCTTATTTCCATGGACAGAGGGCTGAGTGCTTTTGCCCAATAATCTGCATCTTGTTTATAGAGCACAGGCGGTATTTCATTGGGGCCCGGTGCCCCTTCTCGTCTTCCCTTCTTAATGTAGCTTTTAATTGTTTTAAGGTGATCATTTGAGGATGTATTACCGGCAGTTCTCCTTCGTTCCATTCCTGTACTGTTGCTTTTTCCTCACTAGGTTGATGCTTAATAGTGGTAGACCCCTGTGTTGTCTCTATACTAGTTCCTGTGTGCGATGAGATTTTTTCTTGGTGAAAATGATTTCCAAGGTAGGTAGCCCAGTCCTCCTCAGATATGTTAGAAGACAGACCCTCGTGTGTTGGGCAAATGTAGAAAAAGCGATGAGGGAAGATATATTTTCAGTTTATTATGTAAACAAATTGAATTTTGGTCATAGTGGCCATTGTGAGCCATACAAAGACTTTTAAACTACATTTATTTTATAATCGTATATCAGTGATGTTTTGGAGCTTGAACTGTAAATTTAAAAAGTACTTACCTCAATGTTTGTTGTACTGGAATTTGAAAAATAAATGCCCACAGGGCCCAAATGTAATACACTTCCTCTAATGTTTGAATTATATGCACTTGCCCCTAAAGTTTGCAAGTTTGGAGTTAGAATACTAAATCTGATACCCCTCCAATTATATACACTTGCCCCTAATTTTATAGGACTGGAAGTAGAAGATTAAACATTCCCCCAATTATATGCACTAACCACAATGTTTTTAGGGCTGTAGTTAGAATAGTAAACATGACAGCCAATTATATGTACTTACCCCGACGTTTGTATGTTTTTGAGTTAGAATTTTAAATGTATCCCATGCAATTATATCTGCTTACATCAATGTTTAAACATCTGTTAGACTAGTAAATTTGCCTTCCCGATTATATGCATTTTCCCAATTGTTAGTAGGACAGGAATTAAAATAGTAAATATGTCCTGCAATTACATGCATTTCCCCTTTTTTGCAGGTTTGGAGTTCAATTGGAAAATATGCCACTCAATTTAATGCACTTAACTAAGTGTTTGGACAACTGGAGTTAGAATACTAATGACCGTAAAGTGGCACAAACAGATCTATTCTTCTATTTAGGGGTTACTTTTGACTATCGAGCATCTTGGGGGAACATGTTGGCGAATCAAGGGATGATGTTGGAAAAGAGTACTAATGCAAAACTCCCTTTTTAAAAAAAATTGGGAACAAGAAACCCAGCTATTGTAAAGAAAAGTCTACAGGGCCAAATCTAGTGCAGTAGCAGCGTATGGAGTGTGGGGCCATGTTAAAGTAAAGGATCTACAAGTAATAGAGGATAGTTTTGGGAAATCTTTGTTGGGTCTCCCCAGTAGCTGTCCCAATTTTAAACTACACCATGAGCTAAATATCCCCTATATAACTGATAAGATCAAGGCAGCCCCTATTCTTCTCAGTATGGTCCAAAGATACTGTCCCGCTTTCCCCAAAAATAATAACTGATTGTTTAGCCATGGAACATACTGAGAATATCTTATGGTTAAAATATGTGAAACATATCCCATACACCTTAGACTCTGGGAGTTTCTTTGAGTCACCGGGAAATTGTGTATCTGTTTCAAAAAAGCTTTTAAAACTCTTTTTTTAGCCATTTTCAATGATGCGAGAATGAATGCACTTTATAATAAATCTAGTATAAGGGAATATTTGAAAGGGCCCACTGCAGGTTGAAGGGATACCCTCCTATTTGGAGTTTGTTACAATCCCTCGACACAGATTTGTTCTGTTACGATTCCGCCTAAATATATCTCATGTATGCTGGGCTACCCAGCTGGTATTTATTCCAGTAATGATCTCCCGTGCTACCCTTGTGATGATTTCTCGATACAAACTGATTTGCACATATTCTTTTTTAGTAAATTTTATTGTAACCACCGTAAAAGGTTTTTAATTCCTCTTTTACGCAAATTAGATTTTAGACAATGTCGCCCTGCGTTACACTTTTTGTGAATGTTTTATGAAACTTTAATCTGTTTTAGCGTCGCCTCATTTTTATGTGCGTCTCTGAGAACAAGGAAATTGACCAATTGCTGATATGAAATGTCTGGTTTTTTAAGAAATGTTATCTGTGATGTATGTCTGTAACTTTTATTATTAATATTGTATTAATCGAATAAAGTAACTTTGAATTTGAATTTGAATACTAAATATGCCCTCAAAATATATGCACATGTCCCACGGTTTGCAGTTATGGAGTCATAATATTATATGTGCAACCTCATTTGTTATCCTAATGTTTGTAAGATTGGAGTTAGAACAGTAAATGTAACCTCCAAATCAAAAGATATTTTTCACATTTGTTCAGATTTTACTTAATGATTTATTTTATATATATTAATTTATGTTTCTTTTCGTTTACTTTAGTGTTTGAATTTTGCAATAAGTTATTAATGTTAATATCATATTTTAAAATAATGTTTTAAATGAGAGTTTATATATAATGAATATATTTTATTTTAGTTTTACCGCTTCCACTTTATTTATATGTATTAAAATGATTCTTTTTTATTCTTCCCAATTTCTAAAAACATATTTTAACTGTTTTAACATGGAACATGTTCATTATTTACAAAGATATATAATTGCTATTTAATTTTTGGATAAAGAAAGTTTTTTTAAATTTGATTTCATTTTTTTACTTTACTTTTACATAACTACATATATTTATATTAATAATAATTTGTTAAACTATATTTTGACAGCTGATATTCTGTTTACTCTAATATCAATTTCAAAAGTCATTACTATTCTTGCCAATATTTTGCTTGTAGTTGTTTTAAACTTTCTATATTTTTGTACGTTAATATTTTTGATTCAATATGCAAATCATTGTGTAAAAAAATATAGAAATATTTTGGTTATTGATATGTTGAGCTCAATATTTTTGTAGGTTGACATTTCTCAGGTCAATTTTTCATAATACAACAAAGTTGGACTCTCAAGGAACAGAACGGGCAGCACATTTAGGACTCTCTATTTCCGGGCACTTTTTGCCAATAATGTGGTACATCCAGTGGGTTTAGGAACAACAGGCTGGTGCTTTGTGGAGTGGAGTAGCCTGGGAGTTGGGGTATTATAACTATGTGCCATGCCAACTCTGCCTCTCTTTCTGCTCTTCCACAGACACCCCTCTTTTCTTTGTACCTGGCCAGGCCTCTGGACCTCCGATCAAATTCTGCACATGCTGATCACTTTTCAGAAGGATAAATAATACACTCTAACATTAGAATGTGTTTTCGCTCCTTTTCAGGCATGGAAGCAGAGGAAGTTTGCTGTGACATCAGTGAGATACGGGGGGCATATTTATCAAGGGTCTTGCTTCACCCTTGCTCCATGCAAGCAGCCGTAGTGTGATGCAAAGCGTAATGCACCACACCTAGCCGGGTCTGGTAGCTTCGTGGACTAGTGTGCCCACTGTAGGGGCCTGTGTTCGATCTCGTCATCACAGTTTCAAATCTCAGGGGGTTCACTCAGCCTTTCATCCTTCTGAAGTAGATAAAATAACTACTATTGAGTTGGGTAACAAGAAGCATCTGTTATTCAGCACCAAGATACCTTTCGGGGAACGTGAGCTTTACAAATACATATATTATGTTATGTTATAATGAGATTTACCAAGTCATGCAAGGCCACCTTGTGTGGCCCTGCATGGCTTGATAAATATGAAGTATTGCAAGGAAGCACAAGTCACTGCCTTGTGTTACTCTGCCCCAGGGAGGTGTTCCATGGGTGAGCGTAGGTGTTCCCACGCATCCACCCATGGATTCTGAATCATTCCCTGAATTGCCAATACTGGTGGACCTGGAGAAGTGTTTGAAAGCTACGCCTTTCCATTCACAGGGGAGGTGTAACAAGGAGAAATATCTAAATTTCTCCTAGTTTGTTCCTTTTTTCTGTGTGTGCTGCATTTTCAGCACACATAGAAAGAAGAAAAATCCTTAGAGAATTGTTTTCTGCAGGAAGATGTCCCTTCCTGAACAAAAACAATCCTGCCTGTAACGCAGGCACAATTGCACCATGGTGCAAGAGTGCCTTTGTTGGTGCTAGTGAGCAGTTTCTGTGCCTGCACAGGCAGAGAGCAGGAACGTGATATATATTGATAGTTATGGCACATTCCTGCCCTCTCCCTTTCAAGCAGTGCAGCACAGCAAGACGTCTTGCTGCGTAGCATTAAATAAAATGATGATAAATATGGCCCAGGATATTTTTCTGGTGGTGGATGAGGAAGTACAACAGGAAAAGCGTAGATGTCTTCGAAGTGTAGTGTTGGAGACTTCTAGGAATACCACGGACAGCCAGGGAAATAAAAAGATGTATACATATTCGATTCAAGACAGTCTTTTTGCTGGAAGCACAGATGACCCGATTTAAATCTCTCATACTTCGTGGGAGATTCAATGAACCCTTGCACTGCAAGGCAAGCACCTCAAGGTGCCTGCCACATGGTGCAGGGATTATCAGGGGGGGCACGGGCCCCCAAATGGAGGTCGTGGAGGAATGTGGGCCCTGCTAGGGAAAGCCCGACATGGAAACTGACAACATAATCCTGACTATGGAAATGCTGTCCTCAGGGGTTACGCTGGGGCCTCTGACTGGCAGACGGGCTCCTTGAGCCCGTCGGAATCCAGCCGGAAAGATCGACCGATTAAGTTCAGACCTCTTACATTGTTATTAGCCGGTCGAAATCGAAACCAGAGATGTCGGTCCGGAAGGCTTTCTGACCGACATCATAAGCATCCCCATAAAGTGAAAGCTCAGTTTCCTGGAAAGCACTGTCATTAGTAGGAAAGGTGAGCATGAGCAAACTGTATGGACTCGTTCATGGGAGAAATGTCAGTGCCACTGAGAAGTCTCATGTCTCCAATAGATGACAGGGCCTTCTGGAGACACTCTATCAAGAAGTTCAACAGGAGCTGTCATTGCCTCAATAATCCTGCTAATAATAATACACAGTACCTAAATGAGTTGGGGTTTCCTGAAAAAAGTGGGGTTGCCTTTATGAGTTGTATTCCTGGATTGGGATTTATACTATTCATCTGGGTACTCATCTCTAGTTGTGTTTCCCAAATGTGATACTTTGGTTTCTGGTCTTCCCCTAATTTCTTAAGACTGGGTTTGGGTAACACTGAACGTAATGCATAATTAGCTTTAAATGGGGAATAACATGTGGATGCAGTGTTGCTGATTGTTTTTCTTGATTTAATTGTGTTACTCTATGGTTAATTGGCATAAACATCTTGTGCAGTACAGTACTATTACCACTTGGATGAGACAACACCTTTTTAAACATAAAAAAGTGTTAAAAATCGGAAAGCTCGTGCCACTCAACAGACACAAATGTTTCACCTTCTACATATTTTTGAAAAAAGGGCCTTAACCCCTTCGGTGCATCTGATGGCAAGGGGCCGTCCGACGCACCAGTGCTTATGTGCGTAGGACAGCCCCTGGCCATCCTTGTACAGGGCACAGGAAATCCCTCTGGTGCGGGCACCAGAGGGATTCCCTTTACCCCCCAACAGCCTCGGGAGCTTCCCCAGCTCCCGAGGCCTCCCCTGGTTTCCCTGAAATGACAATCAGCGTGCACGTCACGCTGAAGTCATTTCAGCGAAACCGAAACTGAAATAAGCCAAGCAGCTCATTTCAGTTTCACTTTTCACGTGCTCAGGGGGCTAGCTCAGCCCCCCGAGAACGTCCAAAGACGGGAGGAGTATCATTGGAAAGGGGAGAATCTCCCCTTTCCAATGGTATCCCTCCCTAGTGGATCCCTGCTTGGGGATTGCCCCAGGAGGGTGATTCCCAAGAAGGGATCCAACCACTAGACACCAGGAAGGGGGGAGCGACCCCTTGGGCAAGGGCCTTTACTCCCCCCATAATTTTTGGGCATAACAGTCTTTCTGCCCCCTTTGGGGGTGGAAAGCCCACTAAAAACCAGGGATTTTTTTTATTAATGTTGGGGTGGAGGCTGCCCAAAAAGGGCTGGGCAATGCCACCCCAGAGAAATGTCAGTCTTTCTGCAGTAGTCCCCAATCTGCCCCGGGTAGATACCAGGAAATTAATTTCTTATTGAGGTTAGGGAGGGGCTGCCCAAAATGGGCATGAAAATGCCCCCACCCCCAGTGAAATTCCAAGGGCAGTATCCCACAATCTGCCCCCCGGGGGGGCAGAAAGCTTACTAGAAACCAGGGATTTTTTTATTGATGTTGGGTTTGGGGCTGCCCAAAAAGGTCATGGCAATGCCCCCACCCCCAGAGAAATGTCAGTATTTCTGCCCCCCCAGGGGGCATATGGGACAGTAGCCCCTAATCTGCCCATCTCGAGGGCGGAAAGCCTACTAGAAACCAGGGATTTTTTTTATTGAGGCTGGGGTGGGGGCTGCCCAAAATGGGCAGGCCAATGCCCCCACCCCCCAAATGGAGTCTTTCTGGTCCCCCCAGGGGCAGGTGGGTGCAGAAAAACCCACTAGGCACCAGGGATTTTTTATGATGTATGGGTGAGGGCTGCCCAGAATAGGCATGATAATGCACCCACCGTGAAAAAAATTACCACAGTCGTTCTGCCCCCCTGGAGGCATATTGGGATCATGGCCCCTTATCTGCCCCCCCGGGGGGCAGAAAGCCCACTAGGCCTCAGGAAATATATATTTTTTTTAAATTCAGGGGTGAGGTCAGCCCAGAATGGGCATGCCAATGCCAATGCCCACATCTCCCCCCAAAAATGCCACAGTCTTTCTGCCCCCCGGGGGGCGGATGGGTCAGTGGCCCCTAATCTGCCTCGGGGGGCAGAAAGCCCACTAGGCGCCAGCGATTACGCTGGCTTTTTTATGCTTGGGGATGAGGGCTGGCCAGAATGGGCATACCAATCCCCCACCCCCCAAAAACCTAGCCACAGTCTTTCTGCCCCCCTTGGGGCATACATGGGCAACCCCCATACGATTCCCCTCCAGGGCAACAGAAAGCCCACTAGGCACAGACTTGGTTTTAGCAGCGTGCCTACCTGTGGATTTTGGGCCCTAGCGCAGCCGGAACATAGGGAAACCTAGCAAAATGTTTGAACACTAGACACCAAGGGGAATCCAGGATGGGGTGACTTGTGTGCCTCTCACCAGGTTCTGTTACCCGGAATCCCTTGCAATCCTCAAACTTAGTTAAAAAAACACATTTTCCTCACATTTCTGTGATGGAACGTTTTGGGATCTATGTGGATCTACAAAATTCCACCCACCCCGCATTCCCCACATGGAATTCACAAACACTGGGTACCTTTAGAATCCCTGTGATGTTCAATAAATCAATTACGGGTTAGTTATAGTGCGACTACTCACCAGTAATGGTCTCAAGGTGCCGGGGAGGAGGGGAGGTGCAGGTTCCAGTCCATCAAGGAGGGGGTCCGTCTGTTGGAAGAAAAGGATGTAAATTTGACGTGGATACCTTTTGTGGTCCAAAAGTTACAGGGACCACAAAAGTGAACTAGCCCAAATTGCCAAAAAAAGGATTAGCACAGGGGGAGGCCTAGCAGCGAAAGGGTTAATAAACAATGATGAACAAGCAAATTGCCACGAAAGAACAGCTTCTGTCTACAACACAACTGTGAGTGGATGCAAATTTTAAAACAAATATTTGACTTACACAGCAGGTGTTCTGGTTATTTCATATATACTTTTAAGCCACGAAAAATGTTATGTTTCTTCTGAAAATGTTAATTAAATGTGCAAATCAATAATTCAAAACAATTTGTTTTGTATTTACCTCAATTGACACTTTATCATAATGAAGAAATGTTGCAATTAGCTGTAAATAGTATTTTAAATTGGGATTGCTGGTAGAAATACTTTTGATCCTAGCCATATTCTCTAATGGTAATAAAAACAAGTAAAAATAAAAAAAAGATATGGATCATTGAAGCAAAGTATTAATTTAGCTGAAACAACCAGAGGTGTGTCCAGCTATTGTAAAATTGTTTATTGTATATGCTAGTTTTTTTCCAATTGATTATGAATAGTAAAACACATTGTTTTATTTTACTTGAACAATACACATTTTAATTAGTACAAGTGCTACTGTCTTGATCACTGTTGATAATAACAACTCCTACCAACTGATTGTAAGTATTTAAAGGAGTCTTAGGAGAGCAGACTGCTCTATCTAATGCAGGCTTGTTGACTGTACTTACTGCTCTGTGTAGCATACTCCCCCGGCCGTGGAGCATGTAACAGACCACGCCACACATGGAGCTCTGGTTTGCAGATCTTTATTCTTCAGCACACAACTGTTAACTGAACACACTGCATCAGATACTTTTTTAACAACTACAAACCACACCCATCAGATTACGCAATGCTTGTAAGGAGTCTGCCGAGGACCACTCAAGTCCTCATGCACATAAACACATGACATAACATCTCCCCCTTTGCTAAATAAAAAGTATGATCAAATATATAAGCATATACACATTATAACTCCTCCATGAATCGTCAAGGTACCTGCACCAGTCTTCCAGATCTAGTTGTAGAAGATAGAGGAGGGGTGACTTCAACTGGCATTTCTGGAGAAAAGTCAGATGCTCGACTTGGGCATTCAAGTAGACTTGCCTCACTTGTGAGGTCTGGGGCTGACGAAAATCAAGGCAAAGGCTTAATGTGTGACAAGGCTCCAGGCATAGATTTTCCAGGTCATTGGGGAGTTACCATATGTCCTTTGCTCGCCACAACTCTTAGTGGTTCAGCATCGAATGAAGTGTCCATTTTGCTCGTCAGCATTTGTCTAACAAGAACTCGTTCTCCTTTGTCGAAAATCGTGTCTCAAGCACATCATCACTTATTGACAGAAGCCTACATTTCCCATTTATGAGTGGTGTCAGTGACACCATTTTTGTCAGAGTCTATTGACCGGCTCTTGGTTCATTGTGGTATCTTAGTTCCAACAGCTCCCCCAAACAGCAAAGTGGCAGGACCTTCTCCTGTCGTGGAATGAGGAGTGAAACGGTAGGTACAAAGGGCTGAACGTAAAGCAAACTTGAGGTTGTGCCTTCCAGTGCAGCATGTTGAACCAACCTTTTCAAAGTACTAATATATTGTTCAACAATGCCATTTGCCTATGGCCATAGAGGTGTACCTTTCCAATATTTGATGTTCAAACAATTAGGAAAGTATTTGAACACTCCGCTACTTAATGGTGGACCGTTGTCGAACTTGAGAATAGCGGGAACACAATGTGAAAATGTCATCCAGCCACTTGATGACTCTGTCATGTGTGGTTGATGATAAGTCTTCCACTAGATGAAAACGTGCGTTCTCACTGACAACTACCATGAGATGATGTCTGTTGTTAAGGTGCCCAAAGAAGTCAACTGCAATCCTCTCCCAAGCTTTCAGAGGTAAATCAGAAATGTTCAATGGGTTCTAAGTCTTTTTTGGAGACAGGTAGTTTTGCAGATGACAAGCATTTAGCTCGTCAGAATGCTGGAACCACACTCCATCCCTGAAGGCTCTTTTAGTTGAGGCTATCCCATGATGTTCTTTATGTGCGGCAGCTCAATAACTTGTTGCCCCAGGCTTTTAGGGATGATGATTTGTGCCACTCTTGGGGGCCGATTCCAATGTCAGATGGACCTGAGTCCGTCTGACATCGAGCTGTAACTGGGACTGACCGACCTCCTGTCGGCGGTCCCAAACCAGCAATTAGGAAGCGACCGAGCACTGTTCTGTCGCACTCCTATTCTTTACAATGGGAGCATGCATTCCAACCAGAATACATGCTCTCATTGTAAAGAGCTGAGGCGCAGTTCATCCCTGCACCCCATGGCAGGCACCTCAATGGTCGCCGAGGGGGCACCTATGGTGCCCACCATAGGTGCCCCCTCGGTGGCCATCCAAAGGCTTTGCACCCAGGGGGCTGGGGGCCCCCAAAGTCAGATTCTGACAGCCATTGTGTGTCAGAAAGGCTGGCATAGAAAGGCTGTAGGAATCCGCCATCGTAATCCCTCAGGTGGAAAGAGCCGCCCTTGGGATGCTGGCCCCTTTACGAATGGTAGACAGACTCTCTGAGCCTGTCAGAAGCCATTCGGAAAGCCCATTTTGATTTCCTTCCGACCGACCACATCATAATGGGTCAGTCAGAAAGGAATTCAAACGGGACATTACGATGCTGTCAGAACGGTCAAAATCGGCCCCTTAGTATGACACCATCATGTGTATCACAAACGTTTTTAAATTTCTTGGACTCAACATCATCTGTAATAGGTCAAGTATGCTTCCGCCATGCCTGTGTTGTAATGATTGCCTTGAGCTTTAGCATGTCTTTGTCAGTTTTAATAACTGTCAGAATAAGTTCAATACAAACAGCTGCAAGCGCACTCGATTTTACCATGAAATTAATGCAGGTCTCAGTCGCTTTGTATGTTCTGCTGTGATGCTGTAGCAGTACTCATGAAAAGTAGCCTGCTGGGTTTTGATCCTTCAGTTTGTGCACAATAGTATAATCATAATCCTGAAGACACAAAACCCGATCTCTTGATGTGAGGGTGCATCTTGGCTTTCAGATTTCCAAAGATGGTGAGTAATGCTTGAGGATGTGTGACAAAGGTAAAATGCTTTCCATACAGAAACACATGGAAGTGTTCACATGCCCACACTACAGCTAAGCATTCTTTCCCTGGCCGAGAATAAGCATATTTAGTCTGAGATATACTCTGGCTAGCATAGGCAACGATGTTCCTCTGAGCGTCAGGCTGTCCATTGTTTTGGGTAAGGATCGTGGCAAATCCCACCGGACTGTAATCCACCACAATCTCAGGATGCAATTTTGGATCAAACTAAGCCATCTCAGTTGCATTTTCAATTGTGTGTTTTATTTTCTTGAAACATTCAGATGACCAATCAAACAGAACATCTTGCTTTCTTAATTCTTTGAAAGGGGCACTCACAGTGGCAAAACCATTAATATACCTGGAGCAGTAGCTGGCCATGCCTACGAAGAATCTCAGCATGGCCTCATGTTCAGGAGGGCAAGTAGATGACAATGCTTGTACATTTTTGGAGTCAGGAGTCATCCCCTTTTCAGTGAAAATATGTCCAAACAATGTAAGTTTCTTTTTGTGAAATTCACACACCTCAGCATTTAGTGTGAGACCTCCATTAGCAAGCAGACGGCATACTGTGAGTGCTTTATCATGTTCCTTTCGTGTAGTTCCAAACTCCAGTATATCATCACTGTAGTTAAAACAAATGAAATCTTGAAAGATTTCTGCAGCTGATGACACACCAAAATTGAGTCTTTTATATCTGAACAAACCAACATGCATTGGAAAAATAGTAATGTACCTACAATTTTCTTTCAGTTCAAGTTACGCTATGTTATGAGAAATAAACTTGTTAAGCTCATGAATACCCATAGTTGTCTTGGCGCTGGCTACTGCGAGCATTAATGAAAAACTTGTTGAGAATTAGATAGCTATACAGAATTGAATAGCCAGGTTTTAAGGACTTTTCTGAAAGCTAGGAGTTTCGCGGATGATTTAATGTGGATGGGAGCTTGTTCCAGAAAGTGGAGGCCCTCAGAACAAAGCTGCGGCCTCCCCATGATGCCCTTTTAGGTCTCGCGAGCCAAAGGCTCGAAGAGACATTTTATATCTGGGCTTTTCAAAGTGCTGCCGTGGCCTAAAGCTACAGTGCACGTGAACGTGCACGCGCGCAGCGCCATGTGTCTTAACTCCGTAGCGATCGTAATCACGATCACTTTCACTTTCGCGGGCTCCTCTGTTGCTGGCATTCCCCCCTCCCTTCTCGTTTTATTTTGTGTGTGCGGTGGCGTTCATCTGACACTGGGTGACACGCTCTCCTCTTCCCCAATGGTAATGTATGTGCGGTAGCTTTTCATCTGACACTGGGTGACACTCTCTCCTCTTCCCCGACAGTAATGGATTCTCTGCTGTGGCCGAGCTGCTCCCGCCCCGTCAAGCTCCTCTGTTCAAGGCTGTTCTGGGTGCCACACCACAGGCTTTCGGCCGGCTCTTCCTCGTAAGTTTAAGAGCCGGGCACTATGCTTCCGTGCACAAAGTAAACACAATAGTTGTATCCGACCACCGTTCCCCAGCGTCGCCCCCCTGCTTGGACATGGATACAGTGGGACTCGGGGCTACCTACCAGACTGTGGAGTTCCAGGTGAGGGTGAGGGCGCCATCTAGTTGTCTCTTCCCCTTTGCTCCCGCCAGGCACATACATTTTACCATTCTCCAAGCTTTTAAAGAATGCATGGGTGTGGTGCAGCGTTTTCTTTGTTTCGATCAGGGGCATACTTTAGCTTGGTGCTTGGTGTGACGTGCTTCTGTTTGTTATTCTTCGTCTCCAGCCTGCAGTGGATGTATTTGTATAAACCCTTTTCATCTTTATCTAAAAACAAAACAACGATCATTATTGAAGTTCATTTATTTAAAAGAGGCTCCTGTGGGATGAATGTGTTGTGTTATAAATGAATGAACATAAAAGCCCCATAGCCTATGGGTTGTTTGGCCGCCCTGCTCCTATGTCCAGCAGAGATAGCATCCGGCAGCGCTTCAGGCGCTATCAGCAGAACCGCCTCTTACTCCAGATCCTCCTCCCCGGCCTCTGTTTCTTAGAATCAGGGCTCGTCTGTCGAGGGCACGGACCTGATGTCTTTGTGAAAGGCATGAAGTCATCTGATATGTATTGTTCTGACCTTCCAGTGTGTGGTCACAGATGTTGAATTACTATGGAAGTGTTGTATCCAAGGTCAGGAGCTGGAAGTAGATGCAAGCCTGCCCCGTGTTTAGATCGCCCATCGCCCAGCTGCCCCTTCCAAGGGTTACACTGTGGCTTGTCTGGTTTGGACGGGGTGAGAGGGAACATGAGAGTCTTGCCAGAAGGCTCACATCTGCTGCTCAATGGCACACCTCGTACAAGTGCTACCTTGCAGATAGTATTCAGAGAAGGCTCCTCTGCAGCAGAATGGACTCAAGAGACTTTATTTTGCCTCGTTTCCATCTGTAAGAGCTCACCGTGCCTCGTTGAGGTGAATGCATGGGTGTTTCTGTGTGATAAGACGCATTGTCTTGCCTCTAGTTTAGCCTCTGCAGTCCACCAGACATCCCCACTACGTACTGTGTCCAGGCGGCCGTGGTCCTTCCAGTTCGCTTGTTTTACCTTCTTTCTGTCACAGCGAGATCTAACTAGGGCTGGAGTTGCTGTTTTTTGGCCGGCCGGGTGGCTCAGCGAGTTGAACACTCACTGCTGACAAATGCAGTAATCTGCCAGTGACTGAGGTTGAATCTATACAGTGCTTCAGCCCTTTACACATCCCTAAGAGTTGCCAAGCCTGCTGCTACTTGTAACACATACATGTGAGCAGGTATCTGCGTGTGGTGCTTTGACAACTTTCAATAGATTCCCTCCAATCTGCATCACTTCCAGCTTCTGCCACAAGTTTTCCAGCTGCTCACAATGAAACTGAGACACTCCAAGTTCAGTCGAACCGGCACCTTCATCTGTGTTCTGCAGTGATGGTCTGCTCAACCGCTGCATTGGGTTCAAGAGGTGATTTTCGATTCTGTGTCACTGCTCACTACCAATCTCTTCTAAATGACTCATTAACAATGTCCTCTGAATAGATGTGGGAATGTATATCTAACAAGGAGACATTTGTTGTCATTGTAGTTGGGAAAACTGGGGAATGTGCTTGCTATTTTATCAAACTCCAGCATGTAAATTGTTGTTGGCCAAGATTATAGGAGTGGTTGAACGTTTCACGTGTGGTCTAAGGTAATGTGGCAGGTATGGATGTGTCCTTATATGTGTTACGTATGCCCCTGTCTGCCTGTACTAGGGTGTATGTGTGAAGTGGTGCTGCGTATAGCACCCTTTATGCCTATTGCTTGTGTCAATGAATGCCTGCACCTACGCTTTCTCTATATAGAGATATTTGTGTAGCGTGAACCCCGCCGGGAAGCACTGAAGCGCTGATCATTGGTTGTGGACCCGCACAACAAAACAACTGCAAATAACCTTGCATGTATGTTTGCTGGGTGCATGCTTGTGTTCCTGTGTGTACATATGACCGTATGTGTAAGCATGACAAATTTTTCCTCTGTAAGTGTGTATGTACGTGTGTTCAACTGTCCTTTTGTGTACATATAGTACACAAAACCATAATCTTTTGCATTTGTGAGCGTTTTTTGTGCCTCTTCAAATTCACTCTCCTCCTCTTCTTTCACTATCTTCTACATACACAACCACAGCCTCTTCATACATCCATGGCATTCTCTCCCCTTCTATCTCTTTCTCACACACTATTAATACCATGTTGTCTACAGTTCATTTACCACTTCATACACAAGTTGCCTATCCCTCTCATTCTTACTTTGCAACTATTTTATACAGCTCTCACCCCTATCTATTCACCATATCACATATTTACACCACACAAACACACTACATACCACACAATCCAACCACTTACAAATTCACAACTAAAAAGTCTAATGCAAATCACAAAAAAACCCTACAATCAACATACATCCAATTCACTACAAACGACTAAAAAGAAGTAAATAATAAAATTTACAATGCCAAAAACTCAAACTTTCTCAAATGCGAGACCTATTGCATTGCAAATGCTTGTTTTATTTGGGAACAATTACAGATTTGGCAGTGGAGGATCTGAGAAGCCTATTAGGAGTGTACCAGTTAAAGCTGTTCTTTAAAGAGGCAGGACCTTGATCATATAGGGCCTAATAAGTGATTCATAGAGCCTTCGAAATACTTCTGGGTGTGATGGGCAACCAATGAAATGTCCTGAAGTGTGTGGATAACGATTGGTGTTTTCAAATGTTAAGAAGAAGACGAGCCACAGTATTTTGTAGTGTTTGTAGCATATTAATCACGTGTTGATGAGCATTGAGATAAAGTGCGTTGCAATTAGTCTGATAATTGCCAGAGAAGCAACTATGATTTTTGCACATGAGATGCAATGACAGGAAGAAGCTTTTTGATCATCTTCAAAGTATAACCAACTTTAGAAGAAAGTGTGTTAGGTTGATCAGTGAGGGAGAGTTTGTCACTTATCAAAAGACCCAGATTCCAGGTTTTATTGACTGGAGTGGGAAGGGGCCTGAGCTCTTGGGGCCACCAGGCCTGTGTCTAGAATGAAGAATTGGCCCCAAAAAGCAGGACCTTGGTTTTACCTGTATTTAACTGGAGGCAGTTGTCCGGCATCCAATTACTAACAGCCTGCATACAGCTACCTTATCAATAGAGACATGATTTGTATGTTATCTGCATAAGAGGTAATTGCAAAGCCAGAAGATGTAACTGTAGTGTCCTTGGCACACAGGACACGGACAACGGATGAAGGTTTCACTATTTCTTTATTAGCGACCTTCTCTGTCTGCTGCCTACTCTATACTGCCCCTATTCCCGGGCATGCCGGTTCCTCCTCCCTTATCCTGCCCTCATGACACGCCTCCTCAGCCGAGGAGGTCCTAGCGCCCAGCATCACGGCGCAATATTACATCTCCCCCTTTCTTGACAAAATGTGCAAAATCATATATATATATATATTTTTAAATAACCAAAAGTAATGTCCCATATTTACATTTCTTCGATCAGGCGGCTCGGCTTCTTGATAGTTCGGCGGGGACGCACATAGACGTCTGGACAGTCTGGTTCTCCTCCGCCAGGAATCGCTCTCGGTGAGTGATCACTGCTTTCGGTTGCACTTGGTCTCAGTTCTCCGGTGGTAGGACCATCGAGTAGTTCTTTGACTTTAGGACTGCACTTCTGAAAGTGCGCCACATTCCTGGTGATTCTCTTGTCATCAGATTCCGCAGTGATCATAGTTCCTTTTTGCTTGGTGACCACTAGCGGAGTTTCATGAAAACGACAGTCAGTCTTCTTTTGCTGCTCTTGTTTCACTAATACCCAGTCACCTTCGTGGATCACAGGTGGGGCAGCTTTTCTACGACGAACAGCATAAGTCTTCATCCTCTCCTTCCTGAGTCGATCAGTGCTAGCTATGTCATCTGGGTCAGACTCATGGGTTGCTGCCTCGTCAGTCCAGTCAACCATGGGTATCCTGGTGCGCACTGGCCGGCCCAGCATCAGGGTCGCTGGACAATTGCCAGTGGTAGAATGAGGCGTGTTTCTGTACGCCCTCAGAACTTCATTTAAGACCTTCTGAATGTCTTGTCATGACACTTCAGCCTGTTTGATGGCTTTCTTTAACGTGGACATAAATCTCTCGATCATTCCGTTAGCCTTTGGCCACAGAGGGGTAATCTTGCGATGCTTGAAGTTGAGATGTTTAGCAAAGTCTGCAAAATCTTGACTGTTGAATGGGGGCCCATTATCAGTTTTCACTATTTTGGGAATGCCCCAAGCGGCAAGCTCTTCATCCAACACAGGTATTGTGCTGGACGCTCTGGTTAATGTAATGAGTTGGGCAATCGGGAACCGTGAATACTCATCCATGATGGCCAGGATATATTGTCCAGACTTGAATGGCCCAAAGAAGTCTACAGCAATTGGTTGCCACACACCCTCCAGCAGTCGAGACATTTGCAGCGGCGCTGGAGAATCAGGTCGACCGACCAGTTGACATTGGGGACAGTCCTTCAGAGTGATCTCTACCATTTGATCTAGGACCGGAAACCATACTCGCTCCCTCAGGGCTCTCTTGGTGGCCACAATGCCTCTGTGACCTTCGTGTGCCAAATTAATGATGCCTTACCGTAAATGTTTTGGGATGACTATACGATTGTCTCTTAGTATCAGACCATTTGTGGCTACTGACAGTTCCTCCTTCACGTGTTTCAATGCTGCAAGTTTGTGTCTTGCGACAGCACTGTTTGGAGTGTCCACATCTAAGTGTCTCCAGTCATTACTCTGTATGCGGCGCTTGACCTCTTGCAGGGTAACATCATCGAGAGTAGCATCTACGATGGCCTCCAGCGGGACTGCTGGTGGTCGGGCCTGGTCCACCACGAAGCAGATATATTCCTCGGCTACTGATGATCTACACTTTGTTGTTTCTTTCGGGTGTCTTGACATATAATCAGCAGGGTTCTCTGCTTTTCCGGGCTTGTGCACAATGGTGTACGTGTATTCTTGAAGGCGAAGGCCCCAGCATTCAATTCTCGGTGGCATCTTAGCTCGAGGATTACCAAAAATGGTAATGAGGGCCTGGTGATCAGTGATTAGTGTTTCCCGTATATGAAAATGTGAAAGTGCTCACAGGCCCAGACAACGGCCAAGCTTTCTTTTTCGGGCTGTGAATATGCTTTCTCCGTCTCAGTTAGACTCCTGCTTGCATATGCGGTTATGTATCTTTGATCACCTTCTGAGTCATATTGAGCTAGAATTGCTCCCAACCCCACAGGACCGGCATCTACAGTAATTTCTGTTTTTTGTATTTTATCAAAGTAAGCCATGTTGTCGGCTGACTCCACAGCCATTTTAATTTCATTGAAGGCTTGTTCACATCCCGCGGATCACTGGAATGAGTGACCTTGTTTCGTGAGCTGTCTCAGGGGATAGCTGATGGTTGCATAGTTTTGGATATACCGAGCACAGTAGCTGGCCATCCCTAAAAAGGAGCGAACATCTCCTGCGTCCCGGGGGCTGGGGGTGTCATTCATTGCCGCCACTTTGTCCGGGTCTGGTCTCATGCCCGCCTGGGAAAAGATGTGGCCAAAGAACTTCAATGTGGTCTTGTGGAACTCACACTTGGCTTTATTCAACGTGAGATTGGCTTCCATTAGTGCATGACAGACTCTGTCTAGGGCAGTGTCATGTTCTTGTGTTGTGGACCCATACACTAGGATATCATCGCTGTAGTTGAGGGCATTGGGGATGTGGTGAATCGTCTTCCTGATGGCTTCTTGAAACATTTCGGCAGCGGAAGACACGCCGAAACTGAGTCTTTTATATCGGAAGAGGCCAAGATGGGTTGAAAAAGTCGTGATGTAGCGCGACTGTTCATGTAATTCCAGCTGGCGATAACCTTTATTAAGATCTAGTTTGGAGAATATTCTTGCTCCGTTGAGTGACGCAATCATGTCACTGATATGTGGGCCTGGGTGTCTTTCCCTTTCAATGGCGGTGTTAGGCGCCCTCATGTCAACACACAGCCGGAGTTTGTCAGGTTCTCCTCTTTTCGGCACTACGACTACCGGAGAGACCCCGGGTGTAGGTCCATCTGTTCTTTCAATGATGCCGGCTGCGAGGAGATCTTGTAGCTCTTGTTCCACTGCCTGCTGGAGATGAAAGGGTACCTGGCGATGATGTTGCGCTACTGGAGCTATTTTTTCGTTGATATGTAATCGGATTTGGCAATGAGCCATCTTTCCCAGGCCAACAAATAGTTTTGGAAATTTTCGAGCCACATCAAGTTCGTCATCAACCTTGTACAAAATGTCAACTAATCTTAGTCGCTCTGCAGTCGGAAGACTCAGAAGGCAGTCAGCCTCTGGCCCTTCAATGACGTGGATGTGCGCAGGAATGGTACGATCTTTATATGTGAGAGATGTTGAAAACTTCCCCAAACATGGGAGTGGTTTTTTTCACATCCACGTGTACACCCTCACATCAGCCGGGCTTAGTCGCGGGGGTGGTTTCATTCGCTGATATTCCGCCACTGGCATATAGTTTAGAGAGGCTCCGCTGTCCATCACAAATTTGGTCCGGTGTTTGCCGACTTGGATGCTGAGCCGAGGGTATTTCTTCAATCGGTCAGGGTCAGCGACCATACACACATATTCGTCACTGTCCTGCAAGATCGGGGACAGTGACCTTGATTCTTGAGATGACGTGTGTCGAGACCTATAACTTCGTCGAGATTGGCAGCTGGAGCGGGAGGATCCTGTTGACGAGTCCCTGTGATCCCGTACTGCTTTGGCCTGATGGCGTGTGCTCACAGATCGAGATGACCTTTCCTGATCTTTCTGTTTGTTTTTTCTGTAATTTCCGCACACGTTCTCGAAGTGGTTCTCCCCTCCACCTTTCCGGCATTTTTGACCCATAGCGGGGCACCCGTCTGGGTGGGGAAAATCATAGCCACACCGATAGCATTTAAGAGGCCTCTCCCGCCGTCTGTTATTTCGACTGGAGCTACGACATCGTTGGTGTACAGGCTGCTGTTGCATCTTGGACCGTGAAGACCTTGGTTTCACTGGAGAATATCTGCGTGTGTTGCGGAATTGAAGTCTGAAGGCTTGTTCCCGTTTCTCACTTCTCCCTGCTTCCATCTTTTTTGCATGCTCTTCAGCCTGATCATGCACCCGTGTCATTTCTTCAATTTCGTCCAGCGAAAAGATTTTCTTTAACAGTTTCCGTCTTAATGATTCGGACTGACACCCTTCAATGACCCTCAGATGAAGGGCATCTTCGGTCGAGAAAGAGTCAAACTCGCAATAGCGTGCCAGACGTCCGAGGCGAGTGATGAAAGCGCACATGGGTTCTTCTTTTTCTTGAGCCGCCAGGTTAAATGTGTATCTCTCATAATCAATATTCTTTTTATGCAAAAATTTCCGGTTTAGGGCTACACACACATCCGTGTACGATGCCACATCGGCGGCAGGGAGTTCTTTTATGATTTGGCCGACATCTTTGCCTATTAGATTGCGTAGTGGTATTAGTTGTTGACCGGCGTCCGTCACGTGCGACCCTTTCATAAAGTCTTCAAAATCCTCAAGCCACTCCTTCCACCGAAGACCCATACCTCTTCCTGTTTCAAGAACCAGCGGCTCGGGTGGGCGCAGAAATGACACCCCAAGCATCCCCATGTGTCCATTATTGACTTGCGCTGGGCCTGCTCGATGAGATGGTGAGGTAGACATGGTGAGAAACGCAGCCTTTCCGTTGAATGTGTCAGTGCTTGATTGACATTCAGGTTAGTCAGTCACATTTATTAACAATTGATGAATTTCGGATCATTCAGTTGCATGTATCAGTGCTTGATGACTTTTCCATCTCTTACATTTGAATGTGTCAGTGCTTGATGAATTTCCGACCATTCAGTTGAGTTTACCAATGCTTGATGACTTTCAAGCTTTGCAGTCGAATTTGCCAATGCTTGATGAATTTCAGATCACTCTGTTGCATTTATCAATGCTTGATGACTTTTAGTCTTTCAATTGCATTTTCATTTGAATTTGCCAGTGCTTGATGAATTTCTGACCATTCAGTTGAGTTTACCAATGCTTGATGACTTTCAAGCTGTTCAGTCGACTTTGCTAGTGCTTGATGCATTCCAGGTCATTCCGTTGCATTTACCAATGCTTGATTTCTTTTAGGCTTTCCAGTTGCATTTACCAGTGCTTGGTGCTGATTTCTGGACCTCGCCTGACTTCAAAATGGCCGCCAGAGATTCCTCGCAGGGGATTGGTGCTGGCGCCTGATTCAAAGATGGCCGCCTCAAACTCACGCGCCCCTCGTGATGCAGCCTCGCACACACCGGCAGAATCGTCTCAGGCAACCGGGCTTCATCCAGCACTCGGACACGAAGGAAGGCACTCACCCACAGGTAAATAGGGCACAGGAGACAAGCGACTGGGGTGGGCACCCAGATCGTCTTTTCGTGCAGGGACCGTGTGACCTTCACGCCACTTCACCGTCTGGGGGCCGCAGATGTCCTTCTCTCTTGCCGCCACTCTCGCGTCGGGGCTCTCAGCTACCCGCAGTCGGACGGCACTCCAGACGCGACCGGGGTGGGCACCCGCGTCGCAACCCGCCTTATTGAACACGGTCGGGGTAGGCTCCCGCACCGTGCCACGTGAATGCAGAGGCACACTCCACACGCGCGCGCAGCTCCTCCAGGCTACCGCAGTCACAGGGCTCCACACCGCATGGGCCGTGGCCACCTTCGTCGCCAGTTGTAGTTTCCTTGGCACACAGGACACGGACAACGGATGAAGGTTTCACTATTTATTTATTAGCGACCTTCTCTGTCTACTGCCTACTCTATACTGCCCTATTCCCGGGCATTTCGGTTCCTCCTCCCTTATCCCGCCCTCATGACACGCCTCCTCAGCCGAGGAGGTCCTAGCGCCCAGCATCACGGCGCAATATTACAGTAACTAGCTCAGCCAGAGGGGTAACGTAAATGTTGAACAACGTTGGACTGAGTGTGGATCCCTGCGGAACACCGCAGGGAAGAGAGAATGGCAGAAAGACATAGTTGTTCAGTCAAACTGATTGTTCCTGTGATTATAAAAACACATTAAGTAGATTTCAGGCAGAGCCAGTGATACCAATATCAGTCAGGCAGAATAACAATTTGTTATGATGTACGGTATCAAATGCCGCCAACACATTTAACGGCATTCCCTCTGGCATCTAAAGTCATTATGATTTCTTCGGTGGCCTTGATTAAAGCAGTTCCATACTATGATTGGAACGGAACCTGAATTGTGTGGGGTCTAAAATATTATTGAGGTGAATAAAGTCAGTAAATTGAGAATTCATTACTTTTTCGATAATCTTGGCCAGCCGAGGAAGACAAGATATCTCGCTGAAATTGTTTGGATCAGCCGGGTCCAAGGAAGATTTTTTAAGAAAAGGACAGACTGAGGTCTTCTTCCACCTGATTAGAAAAAAGCCGGAATCAAGTATGAGCTAAAAGATATTTGTTAAGACCGGGGCAATGGTACCTGTGACAAGGGTAGCGATACTGGGGGGACAGAGGTCGTCAGGGGAGATGGATCTTGCAGCTTTGACAAATTTGACGACTGTGTTAATTGCCAGAGGAGTGAAGGCCAAAAAGATGGAATCAGCCAAGATAGGTCTAGGAGGGATCTGGTAGCCAAGTGATGGAGTCTGTCTGACAACAAAGGTCCTAAAGATTTTATCAACTTTATTATAGAAAAATCTAGGCACCTCATTGAAAAAGGATTGGCTAGAGTTCTTGGATTTGTGTTGAGATACGATGTAAGTTTAGGGACTGTTAGGAAAGGTTATTTAGGTCAATTTTGTGAGTAAAATAGGCAGCCTTTGCAGAAATGATTTTGTTTATGTAAATGGCCAGGCAGGTCTTGTACTTGACGTTTTTATTGTATTGCTGGTGTAACTTTTTTCTTGCCTTCTGCAGCTCTGCTTAAGAGGTCTCACATCTGCTGTGAAGCAGGGGGCAGAAGCCTTATTCCTTTAGGAATTTGCTTACTTGTGAGGGGCCAATAATAAAGATGTTGACTCTAGCCGGTGAGCAGATTGAGCAACGGCTGTGTCAGGATCATCGGAGAGAATGGGGTAAGAGTCTGCTAGAAAGGAGGCTAGGTTGCCCGCATCGATTTTATGCCACACACAGGTTATTATAAGGTTATGAGTGGTTTGAGACGGATCATAAGCTGAATTTCTTATGATGTAGAACGTGATGGCCTTATGATCTGAGCATGCTAATAGAAGGAACCTTATGAAGTGCATGGAGGGATTGTTAGTAAAAATTCCATCTAATCTGTTTCCTGCTCAGTGAGTGGGACCAGTAACCAATTGTACCAAGCCCAAAGTGTGCATAGTCTGGAGAAAAGCAGAGGTATCTGGAGCTTCTAAAGCCTCTATGTGGAAATTAGTCACCAAGCACTGCCTAGTTGGTACAGAGAATATTATCCTCTAATAGGCTACTGAGGTTTTGTAGAGAAGTGGCACGGGGGCCAGGTGGATGGTAGACCAGTGTACCTTTGAAAGATTGCAATTTAGAAACCATGATATTAAAGAAGAGGGACTCACAGTGAGGAGCTTGTAGGGGGTCACAGCGAACTACTACGTTATATTTTTAAATTACTGCTAGGCCATCACCTCTTTTGATTGGCCTGTCAAGTCAGAACATATCATAGCCATTTGGGATAGGTTCAAGAATATCAGGATCAGATTCTGAGTCTGCCCAGGTTTCTGTGATAAAAGCTAAGAAAAAATCGTGCATATCCCTAAAAAGCTGAAAATCTGTGTTATGCTTAACCATCGACCTAGCATTTAAAAGCATGCACATCAGGTGAGTGTTACAAATGGGGTGAGGAGACTGGAGGGTTGTAAAGGCATCAGTAGGATGGCCCCTAATGAGAGTTGGAGATCCCAAAGTGGAGACAAAGTGGAGCAGGTAAAGTTTAGTTTAAAGAACTGTCTGTATTAGGAAGCATGGGGACTGAACACTTCTCAGTTGAGTCAAGCGCTAAAAGCGCTTCCCTGGACTACCTGATAGATGACATTGATTCTGGGTTAAAAGGACAAAGAGCTGTGGTGCTTGGCATGGTCCGGGCGCGGACAGAGACAGACAGACTTGTCTTTGGAATGTCTCCGATGCATCAGCAGCATGCATGCTACACACGTCCGCTGCATGGATGTGCTATTAGTGGAGTTAAATGGTCAGAGGCATGTCTGTGAGTGTGTCTAACGTGCAGTGTGGCATGAAGCTGGAAAACAGGGGGAAAACAAAAAGCTGAACAGGGGTCTGTGGAGCCATAAGACTTGTCTGCAAGCTCCCCCGAGATATAGTCTCTACTAGTAAAGCAAATGAAGTTAAAATAACAATGAGAAAGTTAAAACAATTTACAGAAACATAAAAAGGGTACTAGCCCTTCAAACTATGGAACTAATAGCAGCCAAGAATCACCTAACCAGCCAGGCACCTTCCAAAAGATGGCATCAGGAGTCTGCCTACAAGGAACTCAAATCTTAATGACAGATCCTTTAGAGATGTGAGTCATTTTCTGCACACGTAGCTGCACAGATGTGATATTGGTTCAGTTAAATGGCCCATCATGTGTAACCTTTGTTCAGATCGAGGTGGGAGTAGGCATTGGTGACATTCAGCTGCGTGATTGTGTCTGCAGTGACTGGACCGGTATGTCTTTCTCTTCATCTGCTTTGTTGGCCTGTCGCATATCAACACAAATGTGCACTTAACTGCCAACGTCTTTTTTTGGCACCACCACAATGGGTGCAACCCACGGTGTCGGACAAGTAGAGCGCTCAATGATGTCATGCTTTAGCAGTATTTATAGTTCCTTTTCAGTCATTTTCTGTAATTGAAAAGCAATTTGACGGTGTCACGGAGCATCAAGGCGAATATCTTTGTTAATGTGAAGCTGTACCTTCATTGACTAAAGTTTGCGATGTCCATGAAACAATGTTGAGGATTGGCTTCCAATTTCAGAATGGGTATTCAAGTTGCAGTTAAGAGAGATCAGTTCCATGTCAGCAGCAGCAGTATTGAAACATAATAAGCATGCACTCGACAAGGTACCTGGGAGTACATGAATTGGTGCTTGCACTGTCGTTTTCTTGTGCTGCACGGTTGCCTCAAAGGATCCTGTGTTCTGTAAGGTTGAAAAGCTGCCCAGGTGTACACCTTTGTTATCTACAGTGTGAGGTGTGGTGTCAGAGGCAGTTCTTTGTACTTTTCTGCCGGCATGATGTTGATCGACGCACCACTGTCTATAATGAAAGTTGTATGGCAACCAGTCACCTTGAAAGTGATTTTAGGACAATGTCCAAATGAACTTTGTTGCTTCATGTGATGATTCTTTTCAGATTTGTCTTCCTTCTTGCAAGCGGCAAATCCTACATGCACACATTGGTCTGTGAATGACATCACCATCATACATCTATTTTCCTCACTGTCACTCAATGATAACATCAACAAATTGTTGGAAGAGGAATTTGATAACGATCGACTTCGTTTAGTTTCCACTTGCCTTGGTCGATGTTGACATTAGACCTTGTGGGTGTGCCTAGAGTGCTCCTAGAACTTTCTGCCATCTCTTCGTGACACACTTAGTTTCTCTTTCGGTTTGTAAATTGTTATGAAATGGTTTTCCATCCTGCAGCCTTTGCATATTTGTCAGATGTCAGGACATTTACCTTCATGTGGAAAGGAGACTACACAGCGGAAACTCAACTTCTTTTTCTTAGGACACATCACTCGCTGATTAATTTTGGGTTATTCCAGCTTCCATATCAGCAGCATTTCGATCAGAACATTTCTCTGCTCTTGCAGCCATGCGTACTTTTTCCAAACTGAGCATTTCTCTCAGTATGCATCGTCGGAATGACTCAGAGATGCAATCATCAATAACTCTAAGATGCAATGCTTCTTCATTATTGTATTAATTGTACTTGCTATGGCAATGAATTGAACTAGACCTCCAACATCTTCTTGATCTGACGGTATGAAATTTCATCAGTTTGTGACATCTTCTTTATCACCTCTTTTACTCTGTTACCTGCAAGGTTCTTTAAGTATTTGATGATCTTTTTGTCATCTGCTTCTTCTATAGCATTTATGAAGTCACTGAATGTTTCAATCCAGGCAGTCCATCTGGAGATAATATTCTGCTTTTGGTGGAATCGGAAGGAAGTGGTGGTTTCAGGAATGGGGCTGCACCATATTTGGAGCTCTTCTCAGCAGCCATTGAAAAATTTCACTATTCTGAAGGCCGTTAAGTGAATTGGATGACACTTGCCATTTTGCGTTCATTGGCTGCTTAACCGGACTGGGTTAGCACACCAGAATTGAGGTTGTGTGGTACTTCCCTCGCTCGTGCTGGTAAGTATGTTTGTACTTTATATATCCGATTGTCACTGCCTTTAATGCTTTCTCGTACCTTTTTATCTCTGCCTTTATCACTTTCTTGCACCTGGCTGTCACTGCCTTTAGCACTTCTTTGTACCTAGTTGTCACTATCTTTAGTGTTTCTGCTTTGTAAAGGTGCTGGCTCTATGTTATGCTGTGGTGCAGTATCTCTTTTTTCGGCCTTAAAATTAGATTTTTGGCAGGCTTGCCAACTGTGCTCCTCTGCAGGGCATTCACCTTCTTTAAGGGCCTCTCAAAAGCTGGAGTTACACTTTGACTCTACATAACCAACTGTAGACCGCTTCTTGAGGCACACTGGGCATGCATGAGCAGTTTCCTGAACTGCAGCAAACTCTCAGGGAGAGCAGTCTTGTATTGGTGGGGGTGTATGTGTCCCCTATCTCCTCGCCAATTGTAGCATGCTCCGCAGCCTGGGAGCATGTAATGGACCACGCCATACACTTAGCTCTTGTTTGCACCTCTTTATTCTTCAGCATACACCGGTTAACTGAACGCACTGCATCACAAACTTTATTAGCCACACCCATCAGATTACATAATGCTTGTAAGGAGTCTGCCGAGGCCCACTAAACTCCTCATGCACATAAACATAGGACACAGCACTCTGCACAAAGCTTATAGGGGTGTGAACAGTGCCCATGGCACCTAAAAAGTTTATGCAGCAAGCAAGCCCATTCTCCATGCACACGCAAGCATTACGATGACAAATGAAGTCTAGTACAATGAAGGATGAAATATTCTAATATGATGTTTCACTTTTGAGAACAGACCTTCCACCCAGTGTCAGAATGGTGGTTTCATTATCAGAAACATGTGGTGAATGTAATGGCTCATTTCATAAAGCATTTGTGCTTGAAGTTGGACCTGCTGGTTCAATGAAAATGTTGTTATTGTCAAATGTGTGTTTTCAGAAAATGCTGAAAATTACAATACACCATAAAAGGTGTTGTTTTTGTCAGTGGGTGACAAGATACATTATAGCCTTTCTATTTGCGCGCATATGTCAGATCCCTGCACCCCTCAGGTTTGGTTTCATTTACTCGTTCTGTCTGTCTGCTGAGCGTCAGTGTACCAGCATGATATGCTCCTCATCACAGGAGGTGCACTCGCCTTCTGCCAGAGCATCAGCATGTTGCAGCTCTGTCATGTTATGTCTCTTTGGGGGGGGGGGGATATGTAAAAGGCAAAACAAATCTTTATAGAATTTCGGTCATATACAAATAAAATTAATTATACAAAATGAATTTGGAAATCGACCACAGTCGCAGTTTAAAATGTTTGGTTCAATTCGACAGATATTGAACAGCTTCGGCAAACTCTGTGTTTGTTATTCTGTTTTTACATGTTGTCCAGGGGAATGCAAGATTCCAAAATGTGTCTGAAATGTTCATTTTGAGAATAGCGTTATTTGTCCATTGTTACCCTCTAGAAGATTTGGCTAATACTACACACACTGCTCAAAGGATTTGAATCCCTCTATTTACATGCTTTCTAATCTATTTATGCTAAACTATAAAATAAATATTACCTATTTTTCTACTTTATTCTCCTACTAACCCAACCACCTGCTAATAAAAAATATAGTGAAAGAATTATTCAATATATTACCAAATCAAAAAGTAGACTGTAAAATGATTACACCTATTGAATATTAAAATAATAAGAATAACACAAAAACTAATCAAGCTTAGCAAAATAATAAACAAATGATATTATATGCAGCTATATTTTTTTTAGATGATATAAATACTTTAAAGGACAATAGTTTTACTTTTAAAATTCTGCCCCAGCTATTCTTGACTTATTTTTTACATGGTATTTCTATCAATCGATATTTTTGAAAAGATAATTTGCCAGAATACTGCTACTTCACATCAGCCGTTGAATTCCCAATTCTTTCTTGTGCATCAAAACTTTGCACTCCAGTGACAAAGTTTAATGTGCTCCTAAATATACATTTACAACTGAATTGACCTTTTTTATGCCTTTCAGGAATTCATAAAGTGATTCCTGTCAGGTGTATTGTTATGTGTGCTAAAAAAAGGCATTCCTTGGCATGGTTAGACTTGGATATCTGTAAATTCCAACAAACGTACTTTTGTGTGCAACTCCTCTCATTCCCCTTTAAATGGTAGAATTTTTACTTTAAGGGCTCCAGATTTGGTGAGGCTGTAGGTTTCTGGAAAGGTTATTTTATTGGGTAAAATAATATTCCCATGAAGAATTTGTTTTTTAATTTAAAAAGGGGATTTACGTGCAGAGTTCCCCACTATGGAACTCTAAGCATAGCAGGAATGGTATTATGTTTGGAATATTGCAGGACGTTCACAGAAGGCACAGTTCTCCAGGTGTCCTCCTAAGAATGTTTGTGAATTTCTGACGATTGATAGATTTCATCCATGTAGAGGAAGAAATATTTGTTTGCAATTTTCTGATTTTCTTTATGAAACGGGACCTATTCTTTTATCTTTATTCAGCCCACAAATTAATCTTGACACAGCACCTTTATGAGAGTTACATATGCAGTTAAAACATGATTGTCTCACCTTCAGGGATCTATAGTGCGTCACATAACTGTGAGTAATGTGAATATTGCTAGTTGTCCTCACCATACCACAAACCTTTTCACGAAAGTTTCACAGCAGTGTAACTTCTTTGGTTACAGGTCAAGAAGTTGGGTCATATAACTCATACCAGGGTTTTACATTTCCAAGTCTATTCTATACCCAACATATTTAGTGTCTCCAGAAGGGACCCTACTTTATTTGTTACATGAAATGGGTTTTTCTCAAAGCCCAGTTTCAGTGATTTGATGATGTTGTCACTTTGGAAATATTGAATATTATAGTAAATACTGATAACGTCAAATAACTAACAATAATCCTATGTGTAAACTGTGAAATACCTTTAACATTCGCAGGTTGATCCCTCTGAAGCCTACTCTTAAGCGTCTGAAATTGAAGTGATTTGAACTATGAATATAATTATGTGGCCCCACCACTAACTTGTATTTCATTATGCAAACCAGAAGAAACCGTTCATAAGTTTTTACAAGTATGAAATTGCTCTCCTTCCTTTCATCCCCAAATAAATTACAGATAATGTCCTGTGTCAGGCTTGGCTGGATATTTGAGTCCTTGTCCATGGAATTTTGAACACACTCAACTAACTTACTCCCTGATTTTATTGGAGCAAAGTACATTTAATGGAAAACGAGCTGCATTTCACCAGCCTTCTCTTTCATTTAAATCAGTATAGCATGGTCAGAAAGTTGGCTTCCGGATAATAACTTACATGAACTTCAGCTTGCTTTCTTCGGTAGTGTTATCAAACCCTTCTGTACTCTGCACTTATTTCCTTTGTTTATTTTGACATTAGATAACTTAAATCCAGTAAAAGCTATATCACGGGTGTGTCAGAGTTTCCTGGGCATGCATATGTCTACTAATGCCTGCAACATTCCAAAATATCATATGTATTTTTGATAGACATTTGGTTATCTCCCATTCCAGTTGGCTCTAATAAGCCATAATTGTCAGGCTTTTGTTAAGGGAGCAACTGTACTGTTCAGGTTGTATGCATCTAGCATATCAGCCCTTTCATTGGATGAAACATGTCGACCATTAGGTTGCAATATAGGGCCAGATTCACAAAGGCAATCTGAGGCAAAAGTCTAACTTTACGACTTTTGGTATTCACAGATGTAATTTTCAACTCTATCTTTATGTCTGCAGTCATGCTGGAATCTCCGGCCCAAGCCATACTCTCCGGCTTGGGCCGGATGAAGTGTAATCAATGGGCCAGAATGCAATTTTTTCGAAAAGTAACATTAGGAATGTGAGATAAATGGTAGAGGAGGTCAAGAAAATCAGTTTATAAAGGTGTGACCAGACAGTGCATCACATCCCAGAAACGTCTGCTCAATTGCGTCATGGTGCAAGGAGTCCACAATTTGTGCTCCCCTCAGTGTTGACTGTAGTATTACATCACACTCAGTGCTGACTGTAGTGTTACACCAAACCTTGGTGTAACACTACAGTCAACACTGAGGGGAGCACAAATTGTACCATGATGCAAAGGAGCAAACGTGTCTGGGATGCGATGTAGTGTGTCGCCACACCTTTTCCCTGCCCAAACTGAATTTCCTGACCTCCTCTAACATTAAAGCATGTTTCTAATGTTCCTTTTGCATTGCAGAGGGTCGCAGGGAACAAGGAGAGCATCACAGGCGATGGTCGGTGTGGTGGGAGTCGCAGGCCAGGCGTTGCGGACGAGTGGCCAGGTGCTTAGCATTGGTGGTCCTCCGTGGGCAAACAATACCTGCTATGCAAAGAGACAGGCTGGCGGTGGCTCATCCATAATTTCGGTGTGACCGACGCATTTCAGATGTGAACAGGGCCCTTTTCGGTCACAAAGAGGCCAAAAGCTTGATTGAAGGAGCCCATGAACACCACCAAGGATGTAGAACCTGAAACACACCCCTTGCGGATCAGGAACTCGCTGCAAGAGTTGTTGGGGAGTCTTTTGTGATTGAAACCCTGACTTTACCACTGGATAGGCCTTTTCACCCCAATTCCAAAGACATCAAACAAACTGGTTATCTCTTTCCAATATGGAAGTTACACTTACAAAAGGTAATAAGGCAACTCCAATGTCATCCTATGGGAGAGATAGGCCTTGCAGTAGTGAAAAGCGAATTCAAGTGTTTTTCACTACAAGGACATGTAAAGCTTAAAGGTACATGTCCAACTGTTTAAATACAATGCACCCTGCCCTCTGAGTTTCCTACGGGTGGCTTATATTTATTAAAAAAGAATGTCTGGGTCGGGATAAACGGTTTATTTTGCCAAGTCGAAATAGCAGTTTAAAACTGCATACACAGGCTCTGCAAGGGCAGGCCTGAGACATGTATAAAGTGCTGCTTATGTGGGTGGCACAGTTAGTGCCACAGGCCCACTAGTAGCATTTAATTTACATGCCCGTAGTGCCCCTTTACTAGGGACTTGCAAGAAAATTAAATATGCCAAATGGGTATAAGCCAATGTTACCATTTTTGAAGCAGAGAGCACACGCACTTTAGCAATAGTTAGCAATGGTAAAGTGCCCAGAGTCCTAGGGCCATCAAAAATAGGTTCAGCAACATGGAGGAGGAGAGGCAAAAAGTTTGGGGGAAGGCCACCCCAAAGCTAACAGGTTTAACAAGCACATTTTCTTTTCTGGCTTTTGTTCCACCCCCATTTCACTGTTGGATAAATATGCCAATTGCATAAAGTCTATTTCAAACTTTTAATGGAATTTTCTGCTCACATTATCACCATTGACCATAGCATTAGCAATATCAGCAATTTTATCTTTGTCCAGCAAGTCATTAAAAGTATAGCTGGAGTATGAAGGGTCCAGTTGCATTTCTGAGCCCTGCAGACTCCTCACCTAGGTGGGGGTTTCAAACTTTTTATTTTTGTAAGAATTGCAGATATATTTTCCAGTGAGGTCAGACCCCCTTCATAAAGGCTACTTCAAAATGGCTCCTATAGAGGTGGTTCACATCCACCAGTTAAGAAGAAGGCAATGCAGGACAGAGGAAGTGAGACCTTAAACTTGGGTGAGGTAACAGATTTTGTTGCCTAAACTGAAGCACAGGAAGTAGTGAAGGTCATTCAGTACCCTATTGTAATAGCATATGGCAGTTCCTGGACCCAAAAATAGTAATACAGGGTGAGATTAGGAAACTTAATAGTGGGATAAATCATGTCTTCCTTGGAGATTTTCCATGAATTCAGTACTAGATAAGATTGATATACAATTGGGAAACGCATGAAAGACATACTCAGATCACTGAAAGAAGTTGCCAGCAATTGCCAGTGGATTGTAAAAGTAAATATTTATCTGATTCAAGAACCACTGTACACACACTCTATAAAACTCTGAATATTCTACCTTCAAAAACTGACCACAAGGAGACTAAGGGGATCAATATCAAGGGGGTTTAATGTTGTGGTTCATGACTACTATATGCTTAAAATTGTTTAAAAAAAATGGCAACAGAGATGGTATTAGCTCAATTCTGAAAGCAATCAGTTGTCCCTCCTTTTTCAGTCTGATGCACTGGTGTAACGAAACTTGACGGGGCCCACCTTCAAGGTTCATTGAGGGGCCCCCTCTGGACTCAATCAGGAGCTCCCCGTCCAGAGTATTGTGCTGCACTGCGGGGGCTGCAGGGGCCTGTGTTACACCACAGGTCTGATGGAGAAAATCATGGAACATGTATGCTCTGGAAAAACTGACTGCTATAAATGAGGCCCTAATATTGTACTGATGTCTAGGATATGGACCAACCAAAGCCAGTTTATCATGCCCTGTCTTCATTGGAGTTAATTGACAAGCTATTTGGCAAGTGACACATAGGAATTGGATTGGATAGAAGAAGAAGAGATTCAGCCCCGCACTCAGACATATAAAAAGCAAATAACATCTCTGAACCGCAAGACTTTTTTTAACTTTATTATTTTTATGAGAAAGGAGATGATCAGTGAAAATAAAAATTAAAAAAATAGTGTTTATAAGAGGTGTTTAAGACACCAGAGGTGATCTAGATCTGCAAAGTAGACCCACTCCTTGCCTTCTTGTAGCATAAGGGTATCAGTTGAACAATATTGTGAATATGGGAGGTATTGGAGAACTTCTAAACTACACCATGGCCTATGCTGCGCTGTTGGAAATGATTATATATTGATGACTTTCTGAAGTACAGCGTAGAGGCATCCTTATTCTATGCCTTTCACTGCTGAGAGATATGTTGAAAACCACAGCAAAATATGGGTTTGGGATTCCTGTCTTTTGAAAAGCAACAAACACAACATTTTAGGCCATTTGTACAACTTTTAGGAACAGCGATTACCTAATTGAGACTTTTTGTAAATCGAAGTAGGAAATTGCAATTCCTAATGTACGAAACACATTGAGTCTCATACCACAATTGCTAGTGGGTCAAAAACGGACCTACCTCACGAATAATATTGAGGTAAGTCGTAGTTGGTGACCCATTAGGAAATGCAGCCATCGCAGGGATGGTGGCCTGCTGGGGTCAGCAGACCACCATGTCTGTGACTGCTTTTGAAGAAAGCAAACTTTTTTTTTCTAAATGCAGCCCGTTTCCCTTAAATGAAAATGGGATGCATTTGAAAAGAAAAAAATTAAACGTTTAAGTTTCATTTTATAAGAGTAGGCAGTGGGGAGCCCTTCCTTATTTGCAAATGGTTACCACCTCCTCTGATGTGTCATTAAAAATTAAGGGGCAGATTTATAAGCGCCTTGCGCCTCTTTTACGCTGCCGTTGCGTCACTTTTGTGACGCAGCGGCAGCGCAAAACCAGCACCAGGCTGCGGGGTATTTACAACGTGACGCATCTGGGAGATGCGTCACATTGTAAAGCCCTGCGCCAGAAGTAGGCGTTCCTGCGCAGGGGGGGCGTTCCGTCACAGGAACGCCTCCTAAAAGTGGCTGAGTGAAATCTACAAGATTTCACTCAGTCACTTTTGAACCCATGCTGCGTCAAAACCCTGCGCCTGCTTGAAGCAGGCGTAAGGATTGACGCAGCATTGTAATGATAGGGCACCCCAGAGCCTTGCTGGAGCTGCGTCGCGCTTGCGACGCAACTCCAGCAATGCGCCGCCTTTACGGCACAGACGCGTCACGCATCTTCACTTTTTTGCCCCATGGTGCGCCGCATTGTAAATGCGGCGCATCCATGGTGGCGGAGCCTTGACGCACAATAACTGGCGCATCCCTGCTGATATGCAGGGATGCGCCAGTTATTATAAATCTGCCCCTAAATGTTTTAAACCATACTTAGTTTGCAAAGCATTCATACATACCACTGGGAATTGGTGTTAGGAAGGGACACCCTAAATATGCCCCCTTTCAAATACCAAATCGCAAACTCAAATTGCAATTTGGTAACAGGTTACCGAATCGCAATTTGGCTTTTGTATATTTAAAAAAACTTTTTTTGCATTTGCAAAAGGTCTCATTATGCGAATAGGGGCATTTGTGACATAAAAAAACATTTTGTACATCTGGCCCTTTGTGTCAACCTAGAAATGCATGTGAGGGTCTATATTTAAGATGTGCCAAATGTGTTTTAATGGTGTTAGCTTAAGATTTGATTGACTGCGCCTGAGGAAGACAGCTGCACTTCAAGTTCAACTTGAACTTGAACCTGGCAGCTTCACTTATCACATTGGGTGAGGGTTAAAACTAAATGAACCCAACCCTCTCTTTAGGATTTGGATGGTTTGTCCCCTGAAAATAAAAAGGGGGCAATTAACGAATGCTCCAACACAATTTTCTAATAGATTGTCGAAAAAGTAATTGGTAATACAGACTTACCTTGAAGATACATTTTCAAGGAACATAGATGCAGATTTAAGAATAGTACATGTATCCGTACTATACATACTTACGTTCACATTGTTTTTGCAGTCAAAATTGCGGAGTCAATATTGTGTTAGGATGACATTTAAAACGCAGTGTTCCAGATGGACACTTGTGATACCAACCAGCATGCCCCTCCCCAGCTCCAGCCGACCTATAGTTTTCTTAACTGGCAGTTCAACTTACTGGGTGCGCACACAGACATGGTTTAAATTATTATTATAATGAATAAAGCATCTGCCTTCACTTCTATTTTTGGCTTCTTATTTTTAAGTAGATTCTCCTTCGTATTTTATAACTGGGATCCTACTCGGAATTTGCAGGTTGTGTAAAATATGAGCAAATTATTAGGTTAAGCATATATTTGTTGTTCATGCTCAGGCCTCAGACAGTTAAGTCCCCCCTCAGGTTAACTAGATTTGAAATGTGCAATAATTTACACAGACGTAGGCTTCAGAGAACAGGGGTGTTCTTTGAGTTAAAGGGGGTATGCAGGCCTGTCTCTTTTAACTCAAAGATCCATCGTGTAATAAATACAGTTCCTAATACTTTCTCTGCTGTTTTCCCTTCTACAATCATTTATTTTTCAATTTTCACTGAAGCCAATATTGCTCGCAACTGCTGCCGCCTACTCCACTTTAACAAACCAGTTTGTGCTGGTTAGAGGGAGACTCCACGCCTTGTAGCACAGCCACACTGTTCACTAATCGGGTTAGCCCCTTGACTTGAAGTTATGTTAACAGATGTGTCACAGTATGGCAGGACAAGAGTTACTACTTCAAAGCCTGAAAGGGGAGGCATTTGAAATCTTGACCTTACCTCTCAGTGCCTTCTATGCCACAGCAAGTGATAAAAATCCTGTTCAGATTGTGGTAACGATATTGCAGTATATTTCAAAATACTAATCAAGAGCCATCTGGTTTTAGTGCACCAACAAAATGAATTAATGTCACATTAAACATATAAAAACAGACTTATTAGCAACAGCAATATTTCGGTGTCACTTAAATATCTATCGAGGTACATAGAAACAGCAAAAGAGTATGTTAATCGTATCACAATTATTGGTTGGAGTAATGGTGCAGTTATAAAATTGTGGCATTATAAAAAGACGGCCGGAATTCTTTAAAGTGTACGGCATGTTTAAAGATGTACATTTGAATACACCAGACCGCATACAGTCTAAGGTTCTACACTCACACAAATACACTAATTAACCCAAGGCTTGAGGAGGAATGTACCCCTTTAGGACTACATCACAGATTGCTTCTCACATTCACAAATTGTTTTTAGGATGCCCAAAAATTGTGGATGCAAAAACAACAGTTGATGGACAGAATGTAGAACAATGTTATACATTCACCCCAGTACAGAGATCTGGGCCTAAATCCATCGTTTTTTGCTCACCATGCCATTCCAGTTTGAACACAGCCATATGCAAATCAGTCTTGACCCAGTGCCTCATGGGAACAGTCCAACCCGAACTGCCAAACCAGGTCTTCCCTGGTCTGGAAACAAGCATCCTAGGACCGGTTTCGGGGTTTCACCCCTCTTCAGCCAGGATAGCTTGATTCTAGTGGCATGGAGAGCATGGGACCCACGTCTGGGCATACCCGTCCCACTCGGGGTGACAAATGCAAAAACAACAGTTGATGGACAGAATGTAGAACAATGTCATACATTCACCCTAGTACAGAGATCTGGGCCTAAATCCATCGTTTTTTTGCTCACCATGCCATTCCAGTTTGAACCCAGCCATATGCAAATCAGTCTTCACCCTGTGCCTCATGGGAACAGTCCAGCCCAAACTGCCAAGCCAGGTCCTCCCTGGACTGGAAACAAGCATCCTAGGACCGGTCCGTCCCACTCGGGGAGACAAATGCAAAAACAACAGTTGATGGACAGAATGTAGAACAATGTCATACATTCACCCCAGTACAGAGATCTGGGCCTAAATCCATTGTTTTTTTGCTCACCATGCCATTCCAGTGTGAACCCAGCCATATGCAAATCAGTCTTCACCCTGTGCCTCATGGGAACAGTCCAGCTCGAACTGACAAGCCAGGTCCTCCCTGGACTGGAAACAAGCATTCTAGGACCGCTTTCGGGGTTTCACCCCTCTTCATCCAGGACAGCTTGATTTCAGTGGCATGGAGAGCACGGGACCCACGTCTGGGCATACCCGTCCCACTCGGGGTGACAAATGCAAAAACAACAGTTGATGGACAGAATGTAGAACAATGTCATACATTCACCCTAGTACAGAGATCTGGGCCTAATTCCATCGTTTTTTTGCTCACCATGCCATTCCAGTTTGAACCCACCCATATGCAAATCAGTCTTCACCCTGTGCCTCATGGGAACAGTCCAGCCCAAACTGCCAAGCCAGGTCCTCCCTGGACTGGAACCAAGCATCCTAGGACCGGTCCGTCCCACTCGGGGAGACAAATGCAAAAACAACAGTTGATGGACAGAATGTAGAACAATGTCATACAATCACCCCAGTACAGAGCTCTGGGCCTAAATCCATTGTTTTTTTTGCTCACCATGCCATTTCAGTTTGAACCCAGCCATATGCAAATCAGTCTTGACCCTGTGCCTCATGGGAACAGTCCAGCCTGAACTGCCAAACCAGGTCCTCCCTGGACTGGAAACAAGCATCCTAGGTCCGGTTTCGGGGTTTTACCCCTCTTCAGCCAGGATAGCTTGATTCTAGTGGCATGGAGAGCACGGGACCCACGTCTGGGCATACCCGTCCCACTCGGGGTGACAAATGCAAAAACAACAGTTGATGGACAGAATGTAGAACAATGTCATACATTCACCCTAGTACAGGGATCTGGGCCTAAATCCATCGTTTTTTTGCTCACCATGCCATTCCAGTTTGAACCCAGCCATATGCAAATCAGTCTTCACCCTGTGCCTCATGGGAACAGTCCAGCTCGAACTGACAATCCAGGTCCTCCCTGGACTGGAAACAAGCATTCTAGGACCGCTTTCGGGGTTTCACCCCTCTTCATCCAAGACAGCTTGATTCCAGTGGAATGGAGAGCATAGGACCTACGTCTGGGCATACTCGCCCCACTCGGGGTGACAAATGCAAAAACAACAGTTGACGGACAGAATGTAGAACAATGTCATACATTCACCCCAGTATAGAGATCTGGACCTAAATCCATAGTTTTTTTGCTCACCATGCCATTCCAGTTTGAACACAGCCATATGCAAATCAGTCTTGACCCTATGCCTCATGGGAACAGTTCAGCCTGAACTGCCAAGGCAGGTCCAGCCTGGACTGGAAACAAGCATCCTAGGACCGGTTTCAGGGTTTAACCCCTCTTCATCCAGGATAGCTTCATTCCAGTGGCATGGAGAGCACGAGACCCACGACAGGGCATGCACGTCCCACTCTGGGTGACAAATGCAAAAACAACAGTTGATGGACAGAATGTAGAACAATGTCATACATTCACCCCAGAACAGAGATCTGGGACTAAATCCATTGGTTTTTTGCTCACCATGCCATTCCAGTTTGAACCCAGCCATATGCAAATCAGTCTTGACCCTGTGCCTCATGGGAACAGTCCAGCCCGAAATGCCAAGCCAGGCAGTTCGGTCTGGACTGGGGCACAGGGTCAAGACTGATTTGCGTATGGCTGGGTTCAAACTGGGGTGGCATAGTGGGCAAATAACAATGGATTTAACTGAGATCTTTTGACTGGGGGAGAATGTTTGCATTGTCAGCATTCCGTCCGTCATTTGATTGCTGTAACACTTTTCACCCTAAGTGGGATGGGTATGCCCAGACATGGGTCCCTTGCTCACTGTGCCACTGGATTCAAGCTAGCCTGGCTGAATAAGGGTGACATACCCTGAAACCGGTCCCAGGATGCTTGTTTCCAGTAGAGGGAGGACCTGGCCTGGCACTTCGGTCTGAACTGTTCCCATGGGGCACAGAGTCAAGGCTGATTTGCATATGGCTGGGTCCAAACTGGCGTGGCATAGTGGGCAAAAGAACGATGGATTTAACCCAGATCTTTTGACTGGGGGAGAATGTTTGCATTGTCAGCATTCCGTCTGTCATTTGTTTGCTGTAACACTTTTCGCCCTAAGTGGATGGGTATGCCCAGACGTGGGTCCCTTGCTCACTGTGCCACTGGATTCAAGCCACTTTGACTGAAGAAGGGTGACATACCCTGAAACCGGTCCCAGGATGATTGTTTCCGGTCCAGGGAAGACTTGGCCTGGCAGTTCAGTCTGGACTGTTCCCATGGGGCACAGGGTCAAGACTGATTTTCATATGGCTGGGACCAAACTGGGGTGGCGTAGTGGGCAAAAGAACGGTGAATAGATCTTTTGACTGAGGGAGAATGATTGCATTGTCAGCATTCCATCCAACATTTGTTTGCTGTAACACTTTTCACCCTAAGTGGGATGGGTATGCCCAGACGTGGGTCTCTTGCTCACTGTGCCACTGGATTCAAGCTAGCCTGGCTGAAGAAGGGTGCCATACCCTGAAACCGGTCCCAGGATGCTTGTTTCTGGTCCAGGGAGGACCTGGCCTGGCAGTTCAGTCTGGACTGTTCCCATGGGGCACAGGGTCAAGACTGATTTGCATATGGCTGGATCCAAACTGGAGTGGCGTAGTGGGCAAAAGAACGATGGATTTAACCCAGATGTCTTGACTGTGGGAGAATGTTTGCATTGTCAGCATTCCGTCCATCATTTGTTTGCTGTAACACTTTTTGCCCTAAATGGGATGGGTATGCCCAGACGTGGGTCCCTTGCTCACTGTGCCACTGGATTCAAGCTAACCTGGCTGAAGAAGGGTGACATACCCTGAAACTGGTCCCAGGATGCTTTTTCCCGGTCCAGGGAGGACCTGGCCTGGCAGTTTGGTCTGGACTGTTCCCATGGGGCACAGGGTCAAGACTGATTTGCATATGGCGGGGTCCAAACTGGGGTGGTGTAGTGGGCAAAAGAACGATGGATTTAACCCAGATCTTTTGACTGGGGGAAAATGTTTGCATTGTTAGCATTCCGTCCTTCATTTGTTTGCTGTAACACTTTTCGCCCTAAGTGGATTGGGTATTCCCAGACGTGGGTCCCTTTCTCACTGTGCCACTGGATTCAAGCTAGCCTGTCTGAAGAAGGGTGACAAACCCAGAAACCAGTCCCAGGATGCTTGTTTCTGGTCCAGGGATGACCTGGCCTGGCAGTTCGGTCTTAACTGTTCCCATGGGGCACAGGGTCAAGACTGATTTGCGTATACCTGGGTCCAACCTTGGTGGCGTAGTGGGCAAAAGAACGATGGATTTTACCGAGATCTTTTGACTGGGGGAGAATGTTTGTATTGTCAACATTCCCTCCGTCATTTATTTGCTGTAACAAAAATTGTGGAGACACAAAAATGTGTAAAAGGAAAGAGGGTTGACAAAACAAATTTGTGGAGCAACGGTGCCTGTCATTGCTCGAGATCGTCTCCCTTTGTCTGCCGTCTTTGATAAACCTTCCGTAAGTGCTCCTCTTGGTTAGACACTGCACTTCACTACAACTACACGTGTTAGAATAGTTTTGGCTCATCAACTTATACAATTTTCATGGAGTTTCTGAGCTTCAAGAATACACGCTGTTCAGCAACACATATTCAGAACGTCGTGGATGTAGTTTAAAATATAATTTATTCGAAGCTCTGTACGGAGACAATCCTAAATAAATAATTAGATGACTGTTGGCTCTAAGTATGTTATTTTATGAATATTCTTAGTTCTCTTAAGGCTTATATACGTCTTTCAGACATAAATACAATCGCATTATAGTGCTGCTGGGAATAGCAGTAAACTTTGAGATACTGCAGTCTCATCAAACTCGAGAAGATTCCACAAAGTGTAGATCAAATAAAACATGCTTCAGCTGTCCTGTAACCGCGGCACAGAAGTCAGCAAGTAGGTGCGAACACTACATGACTCAATAATTGCTGTCTCACAAAATGCCTACGTTGAAGCACAATCAGATTTCGGGGCGTATCATCAAGCCGGCACAATAAAATTATCGCCGCTTTAGCGTCCGTTGTCGGGCGAAAAGCGGCGATACTTTTATGGCAGTATCAGCAAGGTCACTCTATTGCGTGAATCCTTGCCTTAGCGCCCTTTTTCCCAACACCCAGCTATGCATCTCTAATGAGATGCATAGTGGGCGTTCCTTCCCAAAATAACTGGAGAAATGTCGCTAACCGGCATTTCTCCATTTAACAAGGGAATCGCCAACCTGCTTTGCGATTCAAAAAGAAGCGCTAACTGCGCTTAACGCAGGTTCCTGTATGCCTGCTTTCAATCTGACTTAGCCATGTAATCCAATGGGAGGTGGATTACATGGCTAAGTCCACCCTGCCCTATCAGCAAGGTATCGCCTGTCACAGTGCAATTATCGCTTTATTTCCAGCGATAATTGCACTGTTTTGTAGCTAACGCATGGATTTCTATCGCTTTGGAGATAAGCGTTGCTGATAGCACACTATCTCCACGATAAAATCCAGCGAAAGCCGGCGATAATTATCCTAGCGCTAAGTGCCCTTAGCGATAATTATCGCCGGTTGTTGATGATATGTCCCCACGTTGATACGCCTGTATAGCTGGTCTCGAACAAATTACCAGTCACAGACAATATTGTTGTGTTGTCGGGTTATTTTCTATAAACATGCCCTGACTGGCAACAAAAATTAATTGAACCATTGGCACAGCATAAAACCATTGGCACAGCATAAACCTTTCAGGCGTTTCCTATACTTGTCATTCGAGCAAACCTTTTCGAGGGCGCCATAACAATCTTAGGAGGTCTACCATTCATAGTGTTACAAATAGCTTTTTTGCATACATGTTTAGGCCTGCATAAAACCGTAAACACAAAAGATGATATTGTTCTCTACATTAATCAGGGCCATTGGAATTATGCGGCAGGGGAGGACCAAATTATGCAGCAGGGATGACTAAATAATACGACTTGAAAAGGTAAATTATGCAGAAAAATGAGGTACATTTTGTGATAGGGCAAATGTGTCACCTAATCAGTACCAGTTAAACAACCATTTACAGCAATAAGCACCCAGTAACATTCCATGCTCATTATGTGTGCCATTGTCAGATGCTTCAAACTGATCTTTTTACACACATAAGCACAAAAACAAAGGAGGAAACAGAAAAACAACACAGGTGTTTTCACCATTGAGTAGAAATGTTTTTACCAAAGCATTTCGTACCATTATTACATACAAATTGTTGGTCAAAATTATGCCACTTTTATGTCATAGTTTCTTACATTGTGTTGTACTGCTGTCTCTGTGAACCATTGGACATTATTACAGATAGATTGTAGTTTAACTAAGCATACCAAGTATTTGTACATTTTTGCAAAATACCACAAAAACATCAGTCTTGCAAAAAACATGCTCCTTTCGGATTGAATATGATTTGTTAATATATACAAATACATATGTGCATAGCACGTACGTTTTTGGCCAAAAGGTTCTTAGTGATTTAAAATAGACAAGTGTGAAGTTTGGGCTGTCTGTGATGTCACTAAGAACCTGACAGTGAAAAACTCCCTCCTTATTACAGGTACACACAAAAAGTTTAATGTTAGGAATGCCCACAAATCGTCTTCTTCAGATCAGCAGCATGGCAGACGGGATGACCTGTGGGAGTCATGTATGAATGGACTCACCTCTATCAGATACTCTACCAGTTACTGAATGTACATAAAAACTAATACTTGGAATCCCTCCACCCACGACAATCCACATGACAAAGGCTTCCCCACCTTGGGGAAGCTGCACATAATATGGGGCAGTCCTGGCTGGAACTGGGGGTTGCGGCCCAGTGTGCCGCAGCCTTCCCGTGAAAGAGGCGAGTGATTTGGCGAACCGTGAGGTGTGACATCAGAAGCACTGGCAGTGCTTATAGGTCGATCTCTTGCAGGCGGCGCAAAGCCCTGCCCACAAAAGGGGACGTGAAGCTGCTAGCGGGTCTCTTTTTCCCGCTTGCTGCTTCAGGAAGGACTTCGCTCATCTGAGGCCCTGCGCGGCCTCAGGTGTTTCTTTCACCCCACTCGGGTGTTTCCGGCCCTTGATGGTGGCACTGGTGGGGAGCGCTATTTTGCTGTGGTTGAGGGCGTTGCCAAAAAAGGGGGAGCAGGTTATTGGACAATTGATTTGGGCACTCTGAGCAATTGTTTCGTTGTTGGCTTGGGGGATTAGGTCTCCCCTGTTCTGTAGGCAGCCTTGCAAGTGGGGGCATTGTGAAATTTGGCACAAGTAATTGTGCCTTGGTGGTAGAATCAAAGCTGCTAATACTTGGTGAGATGGCCCCTTTACTAGCACACTAGCACAGGTTCGAGGACATTGTGGGTGCACATTCCCTGGCGGTGAA
The DNA here is from genome assembly GCF_964204655.1 of Triturus cristatus. Classification (NCBI taxonomy): domain Eukaryota; kingdom Metazoa; phylum Chordata; class Amphibia; order Caudata; family Salamandridae; genus Triturus; species Triturus cristatus. The sequence continues at coordinate 338,490,976 of NC_140594.1, forward strand.
TGTTTAGTGCAGTTGGTGCTTTCACTGTCCTATCAAAATCAGTGTACCATTGTGCTGGTGATTGAGGGTTCTGGTACACTGTTTTCTGAGCACACCATTGTGCGTACGACTGAGTTTGATGCTGGAGGCTTGAAGGAGCCCTGAATTTTGCATTTGTGGGAGCTTTCAAGGCACTAGGTGGTTTTATCGTCCTTCTTTGGGGGTATTCAGGTAATTTGTTGCATGTGGTAGTAAGTCTTTTTTAGGATGCCTAGCAGTGCAAACAGAGGTTCCAAGTGCCCAAAGACAGAGGTGGCGATTGATTAATGTGCAGGAAGGATGCAATGGGGGAGACCTTACCCTGTTGAGGCCGCAGGCAATGTGGGCCAGCCTAGCGAACCATTGGCACCAGCAGTGAAGGCTAGAAGGTCAGGAACTACGCCTCGGGTGGCACTTTCCTTGGCAAAAAAGCGGGGCAGGGGGCTCGAAAGGGGGCTGGCGGCAGTTGCAGTGAGTGGCCAACAGAGCCCCATGGAAGGTAGCTCTGGTGAGGGAATACGACGGTAGTGTATCTACATATGCGAAATGGTAACAGTTGTATGGTGATTGAAGTTGCTCCGATGGGAGGCTATGGTCAGCAGGATTTGGTAGCGAACTTGGCCAGTGTGTTGCGCTAGTTAGCCAAGGTTGGAATGTTGTCCACCCCCCTCTGGATGGATACACTTGCTGGCGTGTCTGGCAGTGATAATGTGAAGGTACCACAGGGTAGTGTATCCACCGTGGTGGTGCAAGTGGTAGTGTTGTGCAAAATCGTATCAGTTGTATGGTCGATTGGAGTTGTTCTGGCAGGAGGCTCTGGTCAGAAGGATTTGGTAGCTAACTTGGCCGGTGTGTTGCCCTGGTTATCCAATGTGGGACTGTTGTCCACCCCCTCTGGAGGGATACACTTGCTGACGTGTCTGGCAGTGATAATGTGGAAAGGGCCAGGAGACTGGTAGCCCACTTGGACAGGGTGTCCAAGTGGGTGGCGTGATGGTAGCAGGTAACAGTGAGGCACCCCCACTCAATTCAGTAATACAGAGGCTAATGCTCCATCAGGGTAGTCAGGTGAGTGTCTCTCCGGTGGCGGGGGTTGGTGGTGCCCCATGACTCACCACAGCAATGAAGGCAACTTCAACCCTGTCCATTTTGCTGACCATCAACGCTCCTCTGGCAGCCTCCGTCGCGATGGGGGCTGTCCCGCCTATTCAGGACTCCACTGTAACAGGTATGTCTCCATTGCCAACTATTGGTTATGGGGATGTGCGGTTGGAGCAGGATCAGTTAGGCAGGCATGTCAAAATGGAGGTTAGGGGAAAAATGTGGAAGGGGTTCAAGTGAACATGTTTGATTTGATTGTTAACAGGCCTGAACAAGAGAAAGCCAAGCAGTACAAAGAATGCTTTCCCTCTAGCGACTGGTCCCATTGGCCTTACAAAAAGAATGCTGTAGAGTCATTGGAAATTTTGGTGAAAGGTTTTTAAATTTTCCAGGTTATCATTGCAGAACGCTTTTCTTGGCCAAATATGGTTCTTTGGACCAGGCAATTCAGATCCTGCAGGAGTTGGGGGTCAGGAACTCTTTTAGCAAAGTCAGATACAGAGTCAGCATTCCCCTTGCTCCCGGTACATCCAGAGGAATTCCATATTCTTGGTTTCCAGTTTGAGGGCTCATTTTATTTTGACAAATGGATGCCTATGGTCTGCTCGGTCTTTTACTCCTGTTTGGAGAAACTCAGTACTTTTCTTATGTGGATTTTTAGGCAGAGGTCGGGTCATCAGTGGGTGTTGCACTACCTCGGCAATTGCTTGTTTACTGGGCCCCCTAGGGCGGAGTAGTGTGCCAAGGCTTTTTTGTCTTTCCACGAACTGATGGAACTATTTGAATTCCCCTAGAGCAGGATAAGACCTTTGTGCTGGTGACTACCATTGAATTCCTTGGGATTGAGTTGGATTCCATCATCGGTGTAGCAAGGCTCTCCTGGGACTAAGTTAACACCTTTTGCCATGCTTTAAAAACATGGCAAAAGAGGTTAAGAAGATTACATTGCACCAGTTGCAAGTGGTGGGGGAAGCTCAGTTTTTACATGCACATAATTCCCACTGGTCATCCCTTTTCAAGATCAATTGCCCAGGCCATATCTGGTTTAAAGGAAAAGTACCACCACACCAGGTTGTCAAGGGAGGTCGCCCGGGCTATGAGGATCTGGGAGGCATATTTGCATGATTTTAATGAGACGGTGATGTGGTCCAGCCCACCACGGACCAATGATGAGATTGGTTTGTTCACTGATATGGCAGGCAGTGAAAGTTTTGGGACCATTATAGGTCCAACATGGTGTGCTCAGTGGTGGCCTAGGGATTGAGTGCAGGGCTATTCCTATGTTTTCTGCACCAAGGCTGTTTATGTCACAGTGGTTTTACAGCCAGGGGCAGAAAGGCAGAATACTGGCTGACTTTTTGTGGACAAGGGGGGCAGTGTTTGGCAAATTTGAGATCTACATTGGACAAACTTTAACCTCAGGGGTACACACCTCCTGGGGTCATTGTGGTTCATCTTGGCAGCAATGATTTGATTGAGGTCATCTGGAGAGACTTGTTTGAACTGGGGAAGTCCAAGTTTGGCAAAGAGTGGTAATGAAATTCTTCTTGAAAACCTGTTGGCCTGGTTGATTCATTGCCCACGTTAGGGTGGAGGGGCAGATAGTAGGTGAACTATCCTGGCCTGCAGCAGGTAAGGTCATGATTTGTGGGACAGTTAAGGCCCATATAGGGCATCCTTTTTCCTTTTCGGCAAAAATAAGAGCTGTGTCCCAGGACCGTCCTTGGGGTGGTGGCAAAGAATTGGACTGAAGTTACAGGGGTGCATAGAATAGAGTGGTCGCTGGTAGATGGTCCTTACCAGCCAAACACCTGTGCAGATGCAATGAGCAGTAAGCTGGCACTGGGCCTTGGCCACAAAGTAGGTATCCTAGCGGGTAGGCGGGCCCCTTGAACAGGCGTTCTCAGGATGGGAGGTGATGTAGATGACTGGGGTCCTCCCTTAAGGAGGGACCCAACCAGGTTCATTTGTTGGCTGGGCAAGGGAGGTTCAGACCAAGAGACACTACACTGTGGCCACTATCATCATGCGCAGATTATGTCTTGATTTATCTTTGGACTGACAGCTCTAAAGTCCCATGATCTGTGTCACGTCTCAAGCTTCCTGTCTGGTCATGAGGTATCAGCAACAGTGAAAGTAGTGCTTTTGGATAGAAACCTTGCCCCTCCTCCCTGTTTTTATTAACCAAAGAAGATGAATCTCTGTGTGGTAGCGCCTCACACCGTAGTTTTACCGGTGGTACCACGACAGCCAGAGTCCTGGGGGCGATCCCTTGTATCACGTGGAAATCCCGTATTTAAACCGCACCGCAACCTTGGCTTTAACTATTCTTTTCATTGTATTGGACCACGCCCCTGGCTTCCACACTGAACTCCAGTCTATCCCCCATGCTGTCTAGTGGTTGGACTTCAGCCTCTTGTTCCGGTTCCTGCTTCCCTCAGTTGGAATTTTGAGTCGGCTCATCAGAACTTGATTGTAAGTCCTTCTCAGAATCCTGGACTAAAGTTTCTCCCACTTATATTTTTATTTTTTGGAAGGAAGATTCCGCGACTAAGCACAATGCTTTAGTCATATGCTCAGAAGATTAAAGGTCAGTGCATTGACAAAGATGGTGTATGGTACGAGACCATAGTTTCCTTTTTTTGTGTTTCTGATTGTGAGAAAGTATCTCAGACTGAAGATCAATGTTATTCGTTTGTGGATTACTTTTGTTTTCTTTTATTTAAAAAACCTTGTGATCTCTGGATGAAGAGACTTACATACCATGCATGGTTGATTGAACCTAAGATTCATTAGGGGTGAGTTGATATTTGGTTATTACACAGAGATTGTTAGTGGTAGTGGGAGGAACGGGTTAAAGGTGTTAGATCAGTCTACTAATAGGTATTTTCTTTGTGTTGTTTAGTTGCGCTCCCACCCTTTACACCCTCCTGACATACTTGTTAACAGAGAAAATATTTCTGCAGTGAAGACGGTTCTGTTAGTGAGAATCACTATGATGTGGTCCAGTCGCTATATCTCCTTCTACCTTTCAGGGGAAATTGGCCTGATACTGTGCGTGTATTCTTCTTAATACACAAGCACGCTTTTTCTTTGGGAGATAAGATGAACATCTTCGCTCCTGTGGGTTTCCGAGATCAGGTTAGTGGCATTTCTTCCTGGCATGACAATCTGAGCCTGATGCTCCACAAGGGATGGGTGCAATGCAGCCAGCATTAATTCCACAATGTCCACTGGGTCCAGCAGCTTCTTATGGTCTTTGTTGAGCAAGCCCATATCTAAAAACAATGTGTCGATCATGGGGCCCAGGGAGGATTGCATTGTACTGCATGCAACAATTCAGAGAATTACCCAGAATGCTCCTGTATTTTTTCCACAGAGGTGGAAGGGGTGCTGATGCAGTCTTGTGCACAGAGGGAGCCGCTTGCTGGCCCGCTCCCCCTGTTTAGTGGCTTTCAGTTTCATCATGATCTCTTCCCTGTGCTTGTGGATGTCGACAGTAAGGTACCTAGTAAATAATGTAGGGGCCCTCTATTGTCTGCCTCTGCACCACTGGTGGTTTGTTGCATGTTCAGTGTCTGTGGGCACACTTCCATATCCATGCTATGAGTAGCTACATTGCCTTCTTCTTCAAATTATGCAAACTTATTAAGAAATAAGCATACACCGAGAAGAAGAAAGGGCTATATATCTTTAATTAGGGGGACTGAATTGGAGCAATGATATTACCAGAAATGAAATTTAGATATTATATATTTAGCCTCGGTCTCATCACAGTCCACCTAGCGAGAGAATGTGTTTGGGCTGTGTTAGAGTCGGGGATCTCTGGTTGGCGCAAGGTTGCCCTTGTGTCAAGCAGGAACCCTCTCCTCCACGTCAGGGCGCAGGATAACCCCTCGCGAATGACCCTTGCTCACCCTCTAGGTGCGTGGCGTGAGCAGCCAAGGCGATTCCTCAGGCGTTGTTGGTTAAGCACTTACAATCATACACACAGTAAATACATCAATCCCCCCAGAAACGGACACCAGACTTGGATATATATAAAAATACGATTCTTTATGTAAAAATAAGGTGTATATATCTCAGCAGACTTATCACAAGACCAATAACGTTTTCGCTATGCCACCAGGTTGTAAAGCGGGCAAATGTTCGTTGTTCGTAGCTTCAAATGGATACTTCGTAGTCTCTTTACTTGTAGTTCCAGTACTTACAGAGATCGGTTCCTGCGAACGGGGAAATAAGGCGTTGCGGGCCCGAGCCCGATGCTGGAACTTCTTCCGTGATGTGGAGAGTCAGCACAGGTCGGTGCGACTCTCAGCTTGGGAAGTGTTCTTGGGTCCTCAATCAGCAGGTGTGGGCACGTAGGCAGGTGCGGCCAGCGACCCTGTAGCACGGCGGTGCGGGAGGGTCTCCACAGCGGGGGCGGCGCGGCCTGAGATGTCCGGGGATAGCGAAGCGGGGTCGCAGGGCACGGTTAGTGCAGCTGGGTGACCCGGCGTAGATCACAGTCGTCGGACGGCTTCCGGCAGGAGGGGTGATAGCGCGTTCAGCGCACTCCAATGGCAGGCGGTGACAGGGATGCAGGCGGCCTGGCCCGGGAACAGAGAGCGGCTCGGGACGGAGCGGGGCTCTCACGGGTTGGAGGCAGGCGAGCTTCTGAGTGTCACGGCCCTAGGAGGGGCGATGAGGGGCGCAGTCTCTTTTCCAGCGGGATGCACACACGGCTCGAATTGGAGGACGAGCAAGAAGCACAGAGAACCCACTGTTCCTGGGGTTCAGTTCAGGGGGCAAGCTCAGATCAAGCCCTTGGAGAATGTTCAAGCACAAAGTAGCAAAGTCTTTTCAGTAAGTCTCTTCCTCTCCTTTCTCAGCAAGGCAGGCAGCAGGCCAGCTCCTCCAGCGTCTCCTTCTCCTTCTAGTCGGGCAGAGGTTCTTTGTGGTAAACAGGATTCTGAATTCTTAGGAGCCAGGCTCCTACTTTTATACCATGATTCTTTTGTTCTTTAGCGCCAGGGGGCCTGGGCCTGGCTCAGTCCAGTTCTGGAGCACTTTGTTATGGTGACTCTGCTCTTTCCTTTCAGCAGCAGGGCAGAGACATCAGCCGCCCCACAGGGGGTGGCGCCGGCTTTGTGGTGGCAGAGCACAGGTCTATTCAAGAGTCAAGGTGTACTCCTCCCACCCATCCAGGTGTCACCTCTCTACCCACCACCTGGCAGCCAACCTGTCTCTGGGGATTCCCCAACCCTGCTCCTTACTGTTGCCAGGCAGAACACATACACACAGCAGAGGCGGACTGAGATGGTCAGGTCAGTAAATACTAACTTTCTAAAAAGTAGTATTTACAAACCCAGGATATTAAAATAAACTTGACTACAAGAAGTATTTTATTATTCTGAGTTCAGGCATACTAAACTTGACACTTCTACCATGCTCTCTGAGTCCACTGGGGTCACAGCGTTGGCGTGATCCCGGCAGCCCATTCTGGCCTATGGAGAGCAGGTAGCCTTCAATAGTGAAGAACGAAAATGGCTGTAATTCACTACTAAGACATGCCACCCACATCAGGGCATGTCCTACCTTATGCCTACAATGCACCCTGCCCGTGGGCCTACCAGAGGGGTGGCTAATATGTAGGTAAGGGAAGGTTCAGGGACTGGCAAGTGGGGGCACTTGCGCAGTCAGCGCGACGGTCCCGGACCGCGCACAGGGTCTGCGGTGGCAGACCCTAGACACACTTTAGAAGGCCGCTTCCGTGGGTGGCGCAACCAGCGCTGCAAGCCCACCAGCAGCATTGGCATCCACAAGCCCTGGCACCCCTGGTGCACTTTACTGGGGACTGACAGTGAATCCAATGAACCAATCATGGACACCAATTACAGGTACACTTTACGTAGGGAGCACTTGCACTGCGGCACGGATTAGCCGTGGCGCAGTGCCCTGAGCGGACAACACCAGCAAAACAGTCGAGGCACACCATCAAAAAGTGGAAGGGAAACTCACGCCAAGGTGCCAGGTCTAACACGTGTCCCCTCCAGCTGAAATGTGGGGAGAACTACCCTTGCCCAGGGGGTTCCTCGTCACTAAGGCGGAAATACCTGGACAGACCGTCAGCGTTGGCGTGATCTGTACCAGGACGGTGTTCCACCGTAAAGTCCATACCCTGTAGGGAGATGGACCACCTCAACAGCTTCGGGTTCTCACCCCTCATTTGCATCAACCATCTGAGGGGCCTGTGGTCCGTCTGAACCCGGAAGTGAGACCCAAACAAGTAGGGTCTTAGCTTCTTCAGCGCCCAGATCACAGCAAATGCTTCTCGCTCAATTGCACTCCACCTACTTTCCCGTGGAAGTAACCTCCTACTGATGAAGGCTACGGGTTGGTCCCAGCCCTCCTCAGTCATCTGTGAGAGAACAGCCCCTACACCATGCTCTGAAGCGTCTGTCTGGACTAGGAATTCCTTGGAGAAGTCAGGGGCCAAGAGCACGGGCGCCGTGCACATGGCAGTCTTCAGGGTGTCGAAAGCTTTCTGACAGGTGTCAGTCCAAATCACGTTCCTGGGCTGCTTCTTCGAAGTCAGCTCGGTCAAGGGGGCAACGATCGTTCCATAGCCCTTAACAAACCTCCTGTAGTACCCAGTGAGCCCCAGGAAGGCCCTCACTGCGGTCTGCGTCTTGGGGGGTTCCCAAGCCAGGATGGTCTCGATTTTGGGTTGCAAGGGTGCCACCTTGCCACTCCCCACTTGGTGTCCCAAGTACACCACGGAACCCTGCCCGATCTGGCACTTGCTTGCCTTGATCGTGAGGCCTGCTCGGCGCAGCGCCACCAACACTTCCCAGAGGTGGCGCAGGTGTTCAGGCCAGGTGGCACTGAACACTGCGATGTCATCCAGGTAGGCGGCACTGAACGCATCCAGCCCAACCAGTACCTGGTTGACCAACCTCTGAAAGGTGGCAGGGGCATTCTTCATTCCAAATGGCATGACTCGGAACTGGAAGTGCCCATCTGGTGTAGAGAATGCTGACCTCTCTTTGGCCCCATCGGTCAAGGCGATCTGCCAGTACCCAGACGTTAGATCAAACGTACTGAGGAACCGGGCAGCCCCCAGCCGATCAATGAGCTCATCAGCTCTGGGGATGGGGTGCGCATCAGTCTTCGTGACTGAATTGAGTCCTCTGTAGTCCACACAGAACCGGAGTTCAGGTGTGGCTCCCGGCGCAGCAGCCTTTGGGACCAAGACCACGGGGCTGGACCAAGGACTGCTGGAGGACTCAACCACCCCTAGCGCAAGCATTTTGGAGACCTCCTCCTTAATGCAAGCTCTGACCCTGTCAGTTACCCTGTAAGCCTTGTGCTTCACAGGTAAGCTATCTCCTGTGTCCACATCATGGACGCACCAATCTGTGACACCAGGAACCAGGGAGAATCGGTCGGAAAACTGTCCCAGCAAGTGGCGGCAGTCTTCCTGTTGTTCGGGCGTCAGGGTGGGTGAGAGGTTAACTCCATCCACTGACCCATCTTTCTCAGAGGCCACTAAGAGGTCAGGAAGAGGCTCGGTCTCCTCTTCCATTCCATCATCAGTGGCCAGCAGCATGCCCACTTCGGTCCTCTCTAAGTGGGGCTTAAGGCGGTTAACATGTAGGACCCTCAAAGGGTTCCTGGGAGTCTGCATGTCCACCAAGTAGGTGATAGGACTTTTGCGCTCCACAACCTCAAATGGACCTGTCCACTTATCCTGAAGTGCACACGGCTCCACTGGGGCCAAGACCCACACCTTTTGTCCAGGTTGAAGCTCTACCAGAGTGGCATTCCGGTCGTACCACCGCTTCATCTCCTCCTGGCTGGCTTCCAGATTTGCCTCAGCAAGTTGCCTGAAACGCCGAGTCTGGTTTCGGAAGGCCAGCATGTAACTATATACATTCTGGGGAGGTTTCCTGGGAGATTGCTCCCAGCCTTCCTTTACCAAACTCAGAGGTCCTCTTACCGGGTGACCATACAGAAGCTCAAAGGGGCTGAATCCTAGAGACTTCTGTGGCACCTCTCGGTAAGCGAAGAGCAGGCATGGCAAGAGGACGTCCCACTTACGCCTCATTGGACCGTCCAGGCCCATGATCATGCCTTTGAGGGTTCGGTTGAATCTCTCAACCAACCCATTTCCTTGGGGATGGTAAGGAGTGGTGAACTTGTACGTTACCCCACACTCCTTCCACAGGGATTTCATATATGTGGATATGAAATTGGTCCCCCTGTCGCTCACCACCTCTAGAGGGAATCCCACTCGGGAGAAAATTCCCATCAGTGCCCGTCCCACCACGGGGGCCGTCACTGTCCTCAGAGGGATGGCTTCAGGGTACCGGGTGGCATGGTCCACCAAGACCAGGATGAACCTGTTGCCCAGGGCTGTCTTGGGATCCAGAGGCCCCACAATATCAATACCCACTCGTTGGAATGGCGTACCGACCACAGGGAAAGGTTGCAGAGGAGCCTTGTGCTTCCCTCCGCTCTTACCACTTGCCTGGCAAGTCTGACAGGTTCTGCAGTAGGAATCGGAATTCTTATGCATTTGGGGCCAGTAAAAGTGGGTGACAAGCCTGTCATAGGTCTTGTCCATCCCCAAATGTCCTGCTAACGGCACATCATGAGCCAGCCCCAGTAGGAAGGTTCTGAACTTCTGGGGTACCACCAGCACACGGGCTGACCCAGGTTCAGCAGCCTTAGGCTCGGAATACAGGAGGTCACTCTCCCAGTACACGTAGTGTGTTTTGGCCTGAACACCGTTGGCCTGGTCTGCAGCCTGTTGCCGCATACCCACGAGAGAAGGGCATTCTTTCTGCTCCCTGCAGAATTCCTCCCTGGAGGGACCTCCTTCTTGCTGCCAATGGGTCAGCTCAGGCAGATCTCCCAGTTCGGCAATCTGTTCCCCGGTAGGCTCCAGAGCATCCCCCTCAGGGTCTACTTCCTCCTGGGCCGTGGGAACTTCGGGGGCCGGTTTCCCGCGCCTCCTGCGCCTTCTCCCTAAGGCCGGTTCCTGGACCTCTCCCTCAGGCTCCAGGACCCTCTCAACACCCCTACTGGCTGCCATGGACCGGGTGGTCACGCACGCCCAGTCGGGTAGACCCACCATCCTCAGATGCGTGGTCTTCTCCACCTTTTCCCAAGGGGAACTCTCCAGGTCGTTCCCTAGCAGACAATCTACAGGCATGTCAGTTCTCACAGCGACTTGTAGAGTACCAGAGACCTCCCCCCACTCAAAGGGAACTTGAGCCATTGGACAACGACTCTCTACGTTGTCAGCATTGACAACCCTACAGTAGGCATTGGGTACAATCTGCTCTTGAGACACCAGGTGTTGCCTCACCGAGGTCACGCTGGCTCCTGTATCTCTAAGAGCCTCCACCTTCTTTCCATTGATGGTCACCACCTGCCCATATTTCTTAGTGTTAGAGGGCAGGTAGGTTACAGGGACCATCTCACTGTCTCCTAGCGAGACTAGGGTCATCTGCCCGGGACCCCCACCCTCCTGGACTGCTACTTCCTCCCCAAAGTTAACACTAGCTACCTGCCGGGGTGGAGCACCAGTGGGTGCGGTCTTACCAAACAGGCGACACTTAGGATCAGAGGCAATGTGACCCGGATCGCCACACTTATAACAATTGAAGGGCCCCTTTGGAACAGGTCTACCTGTCGGGGCCCCGTTCTGCTGCGGGGTTGGGGGAGGCTGAGAACCCTTCTGCTGGTTCCCTTGGGAATTACTTTGGGGGCCTTTTTGGAACCCCTTCTGTTTACCCTTGTCCCCCCCACTCTTCTGCTGGGGACCCTGCCCACCTTTGGCGGAGTCTCCCACTTGACCCTTGTGGACCCTGGTGCTGAGCCAGCGGTCCGCCTCCTCAGCAAGCTTCCTCGGGTTGGACAGCTTGCTATCTATCAGGTGTTGGCGTAGCTCAGGAAAACATTGACTGGACAAGTGCTCCCATGCAATTAAATCAAGCAGCCCTTGATAATCATTCACTTTGCTACCCTTCACCCAACCATCCAGCGCTCTGCAGAAAAAGGTCACATATTCCACATACGTACTCTCAGGGATCTTCTTGGTCTCCCTGAACCTCTGTCTATATAGCTCAGGAGTTAACCCATACCTGGTCATTAAAGCTTCCTTCATATGGGGGTATGAGGTCTGGACTTCTAAGGGCAAATCTAACAGTGTGTCCCGCCCTTCCGCAAGGAACCTTCCCCACAACCCCGCTCCCCAGTCTTTCTCAGGGACCCGGTGTGAGGACATGGCCACCTCGTAGGCCCTAAACCACTGCCCTATGTCATCCTTTCTAAAATACTCCTTTACTACATCTTTGGGGATGTACACCTTGGACTCTACCTGCGCTGGTGGAGTGCTGCCACCAGAAGGAGCGGTGTCCAAACTTTTCGCCTTCAGCTCCAACTCCTTCAATCTTATATCATGATCCATTTGGCGTTGTTGTGCCTCCAGGGCCAACTTCTGCTTTTCCATTTCCATTTGTCCGGCCAACTTTGCCATCTCCATTGCATGCGCCCTGTCGGCTGCCCTGTCTGCCAGCTCCTCTGGCGACCGGACTCTGCTGGGCTCCTCAAGGTTGTCGGGCGGAACGATGTCCCCCGCATTCCGTGGGTCTCTTGACTCCTTCCAGGCTCTCAACGCCTTGGTGTACTGGGTCTTCCTCTTGAATCCAGCATGGGGGACTCGGAATTTTACACTGTAGCCTTTCAATTGCTCCATCGAGTAGCCTTCCAGTCTCTCCCAATCCACCTCATCTATTCCAGAAATCACAGAGAGTGCTCTTCCAGCGGAGTGCGAGCCAGGCATGGTTGCAGTAATGGCAGATGTCTCAACAAAGTTCAACAAATGAAAACCTGTGGTTGCGTTATTTGGTCTGCTCTCACTATCTGGTGATTAATAATTCACTGTATGCAAATTACAAGTGCAAATCCGAAATCCCACCCGCTGCCAACAATGTTAGAGTCGGGGATCTCTGGTTGGCGCAAGGTTGCCCTTGTGTCAAGCAGGAACCCTCTCCTCCACGTCAGGGCGCAGGATAACCCCTCGCGAATGACCCTTGCTCACCCTCTAGGTGCGTGGCGTGAGCAGCCAAGGCGATTCCTCAGGCGTTGTTGGTTAAGCACTTACAATCATACACACAGTAAATACATCAATCCCCCCAGAAACGGACACCAGACTTGGATATATATAAAAATACGATTCTTTATGTAAAAATAAGGTGTATATATCTCAGCAGACTTATCACAAGACCAATAACGTTTTCGCTATGCCACCAGGTTGTAAAGCGGTCAAATGTTCGTTGTTCGTAGCTTCAAATGGATACTTCGTAGTCTCTTTACTTGTAGTTCCAGTACTTACAGAGATCTGTTCCTGCGAACGGGGAAATAAGGCGTTGCGGGCCCCGAGCCCGATGCTGGAACTTCTTCCGTGATGTGGAGAGTCAGCACAGGTCGGTGCGACTCTCAGCTTGGGAAGTGTTCTTGGGTCCTCAATCAGCAGGTGTGGGCACGTAGGCAGGCGCGGCCAGCGACCCTGTAGCACGGCGGTGCGGGAGGGTCTCCACAGCGGGGGCGGCGCGGCCTGAGATGTCCGGGGATAGCGAAGCGGGGTCGCAGGGCACGGTTAGTGCAGCTGGGTGACCCGGCGTAGATCACAGTCGTCGGACGGCTTCCGGCAGGAGGGGTGATAGCGCGTTCAGCGCACTCCAATGGCAGGCGGTGACAGGGATGCAGGCGGCCTGGCCCGGGAACAGAGAGCGGCTCGGGACGGAGCGGGGCTCTCACGGGTTGGAGGCAGGCGAGCTTCTGAGTGTCACGGCCCTAGGAGGGGCGATGAGGGGCGCAGTCTCTTTTCCAGCGGGATGCACACACGGCTCGAATTGGAGGACGAGCAAGAAGCACAGAGAACCCACTGTTCCTGGGGTTCAGTTCAGGGGGCAAGCTCAGATCAAGCCCTTGGAGAATGTTCAAGCACAAAGTAGCAAAGTCTTTTCAGTAAGTCTCTTCCTCTCCTTTCTCAGCAAGGCAGGCAGCAGGCCAGCTCCTCCAGCGTCTCCTTCTCCTTCTAGTCGGGCAGAGGTTCTTTGTGGTAAACAGGATTCTGAATTCTTAGGAGCCAGGCTCCTACTTTTATACCATGATTCTTTTGTTCTTTAGCGCCAGGGGGCCTGGGCCTGGCTCAGTCCAGTTCTGGAGCACTTTGTTATGGTGACTCTGCTCTTTCCTTTCAGCAGCAGGGCAGAGACATCAGCCGCCCCACAGGGGGTGGCGCCGGCTTTGTGGTGGCAGAGCACAGGTCTATTCAAGAGTCAAGGTGTACTCCTCCCACCCATCCAGGTGTCACCTCTCTACCCACCACCTGGCAGCCAACCTGTCTCTGGGGATTCCCCAACCCTGCTCCTTACTGTTGCCAGGCAGAACACATACACACAGCAGAGGCGGACTGAGATGGTCAGGTCAGTAAATACTAACTTTCTAAAAAGTAGTATTTACAAACCCAGGATATTAAAATAAACTTGACTACAAGAAGTATTTTATTATTCTGAGTTCAGGCATACTAAACTTGACACTTCTACCATGCTCTCTGAGTCCACTGGGGTCACAGCGTTGGCGTGATCCCGGCAGCCCATTCTGGCCTATGGAGAGCAGGTAGCCTTCAATAGTGAAGAACGAAAATGGCTGTAATTCACTACTAAGACATGCCACCCACATCAGGGCATGTCCTACCTTATGCCTACAATGCACCCTGCCCGTGGGCCTACCAGAGGGGTGGCTAATATGTAGGTAAGGGAAGGTTCAGGGACTGGCAAGTGGGGGCACTTGCGCAGTCAGCGCGACGGTCCCGGACCGCGCACAGGGTCTGCGGTGGCAGACCCTAGACACACTTTAGAAGGCCGCTTCCGTGGGTGGCGCAACCAGCGCTGCAAGCCCACCAGCAGCATTGGCATCCACAAGCCCTGGCACCCCTGGTGCACTTTACTGGGGACTGACAGTGAATCCAATGAACCAATCATGGACACCAATTACAGGTACACTTTACGTAGGGAGCACTTGCACTGCGGCACGGATTAGCCGTGGCGCAGTGCCCTGAGCGGACAACACCAGCAAAACAGTCGAGGCACACCATCAAAAAGTGGAAGGGAAACTCACGCCAAGGTGCCAGGTCTAACAGGCTGATTAGTATGATTATATGTTCAAAACACTTGATAAATACTGGACGGAAATTGCAGCAACTATTTTTATGATCAATAAATAATTTTGGCAAGCAACCTATGTACTAATGCCAGCAGCTGACCACCATGTCTCTTACTGCTTTTTAATAAAGTAAACCTTTATTTAAAGAAACCTGTTTTTCTTAAAAGAAAGGGTTCAGCATTAAAAAATAAATGTATATTCTTTTTTAGAGGTATGTTTAACAGATGGTAGTGGTCCATTGGACCACTGCCTGCTCCTCAACAAACTTCTTTTTAATTCACATAATGGATTCCCAAATCAAAATGCAGATTCAGTTTGGGGCCACAATGCCATTTTAGGAGTTGGTAAAGTATAGGTAGTGGACTAAATACCTTGTAACTAAATACCAATAACCAAGAATTCTCATTCTGAAACCAGTAGAGAGTGACAAAAGAGGATCAATAGTCCTACATAGTTGCCTACACAATTCTGACAGTAAACCTCTGCAAGCCTTCATCTAAGATGTGACAATCCTTCTTTTTGAATGCCCTTGTACAATCTCAGGACATATGTTATTCACTAAATCATAAGTCACTAAAAATGCTGACGTGAATCAGCTACTTAAGGTTATGCTTAAGACAAGAGTTTCATTTCCTGGCTGGCCAGGCAGTAATTCACATAAAATCTGTCGTAGGTTAGATGTTCTCTAAAAACATCTATCATGAGTCTACCAAACCTCTTCAGGGGATTTTATCACAGGGAAATCCAATGACAAGCTATGAGAGAAAACTGTAATACTAACAAAGGTTCAAGCACATAAATATGCAAAACATAAAATAGCAAATATAAATAATGAAATACACAAAAGAGAAAAATTACAGCATGAAAAAATTACAAAAAGAAGATAAATTATACCCATACACATTTAAACAATATATATACCTTTTACTGAGCCCATAACATAACAAGACAATCCATTGTTCGAATATAAGTGTTCTTTTAGAGGATGTATTAATTGCCTTTCCTGGTTTTGTGTTTTGTCCTATCAATCATTTGTAAATATATTTGCCTCTGCATTGTTCTTTTGTTTACACTGTTAATTGTTTCTTGATATCGTTTTTTGTGTCACTGCATGAGCACCATTATTCGAAGAATGCATTGTCTTTTTATATTATGGTTGTCTTGTCACTGGTACAGCAAGCTAAAAACTCTTTCATATTTACTTCTACTCCTGCATCTATGTAAGGGAATCAGTTGTCATTCCTGATCGTGCTCTTGTCATACTTCTCCCGAAGTGTCCCTCATGTGCTATATCAATGATACGGTCACAAATATTCTCCGGGGGTACAATTGTGTTAACTCTCAGCACCATATGATCTAACACAAGTAACTCATTCCTTACATTCCAATATGGTTGGAGGTTGTCAGGTAATTTATTACATTGTTTGGCCAATTGTCTCTCTGACAGCAGTGAGAGTTTTATCTTCCCTTACCCACTTTACCCATTCAAGGGACTTCTAATGATAATATAGCTTCATCTGGGATTTTTTCTGATGGGCTTCCACTCCCTATGGGGATGGACGTCATTTGGGAGTGAAGAGGGGTCCAGCTGTGACCTCTAGCTTGCTTCCTGCTACTTCAGGTACTTCCTTTGCGACCCCTGGCCTCAGGGGAGCAACACTTTTTCCTCTTCTGAGGCCAAGGGTCAAAACTCCATAAACTCCCTGGCAGATTCACATTTACCTCACTCCAAGAAAAGTGCAATGCAATTAACATCTTTGTAAATGAAAATATACAGAAAATCTGACAGTTCATCAACAACACTAAGTCTACTTCATTTCTTATGTCCACCACTTCTTGTAGAATCCCGCAGTGTTCTGCATTCAAAGCCCTATATCTCGCGAATCTCACTGACATACTCAACTTTCACAGCAGGCCAGATCCTCCTCCTCTTAAAGAAATAGATGACCCTGCCAACAACCAGTCAAATACTCATCTAACTCTCTTCTGTATGATCATTGTGTCTATACTGGAAGATCACTCCAAGATTATTTTTATTTTGATCATCTCCTTCATGACTATCAGTCTGGCTTCTGATCATACTACAAAATAGAAACTGCTACATAACACATTGTAGACAATGTCTTCTTGACCACAGATAGAGATGTTTCCTGATAATGCTGGACCTCCCACTGCCTTCAATGCAGTCAAACATCCCACCCTCATACACACTCTGGAGGCTCAAATGGGACTCTGTGGAAATATTCTTCACTGGTTCTCCTCCTACCTTTCAAATCAACACCAATTTGTTCACATGGACACCTCCATATCCCAAAAGATCCCTATAATGTGTGGAGTGTCCCAGCATTCCATATTGTGCCCTGTCATTTGGATTCACCCTTAATACTAACTGTACCTTGAAGGAAAACATTACCTAAATAACAAACCAACCAAGACTGTCTGTTAGCAATTCTCTCTGCTGAAGAAGGTTAAACTGTTCCTTTCAGATAGTGACTTCATAAATTCCCATGCCCTCATACTCTTGCATCTTGATATT
Organism: Triturus cristatus; assembly: GCF_964204655.1. Classification (NCBI taxonomy): domain Eukaryota; kingdom Metazoa; phylum Chordata; class Amphibia; order Caudata; family Salamandridae; genus Triturus; species Triturus cristatus. Next base: position 338,507,852 of record NC_140594.1, read on the forward strand.
AGGAACACCTTGCTCAAGTATTACTGAGATTCCATACTGGCACCCCCAAATGGCATCACACTCATCTCCGCACTTCTTATTGAGGGCCTGAAGAAATATGATCAATTCACCCCCATCCTGATGGTGCTTTATTGGCCCTCCTTGCTATCTCGCACAATCTTCAATACTAGCTGCATCATTTCTAAAGTTATCAAGCACCTCGCGTATCTTGCAAACAAACTCATGCTCTCTGGTGGCTCTCAGTTCACCCACAGGAAGGTAATCAAACTTCAGACTACGAACTGTGTTAAAGAGAAAACAAGACAGCGGGCATTTCTAAACTGTACACCCAGGATCTGGAACAACATACATGTATGTATCCATCAGGGCCACCCCACCCCTGATTCACTTTTGGAAAGAGGTGAAGATGCACCTTTTTAAAGATTTCTACATCACAACCCGTGAACTATCCACAAACCAGCTAATTTCCCCATCACTTGTTGACTTTATGCTTGTCTTTGAACACAACATTTTTTTCCACTGCCTGTTAGGCTAGATTCACGCTGTAGCGATACCACCCGCACGTATATACGTGCATATCTTTGGTAGCATTATTTGCATAGTGAGGCAATCCTCAGGCAATATGTATGAGTGCATGCATGCAACAAAACAACCAATCAATGCAGTTGATAATAGAAAGAACAGAACCATGCACATCAATTTTAAGTGAAAAAAACAATGCTATAGAAAATAAAAACTAATTAAAAAAATCTAAGAGGTTCAAATTAAGAAAGTACATGCAAATTGTCCTTCATTGAGAATTAATGATGTAAGGAAATATCTAACATTTCAAACAGTCTACCGGATGTACAACAGGGACTAGGCAGCTTAAACGGCTGAGTATAGGTTATTGGACTAAAGTTGGTTTTCAGACAGTAAATAATTTTACCTTCAAGCTTAAAAGTACTTTTACATAAAATAGATTTGGGCTGAATCAAAAGGCAGACTGCATTCTTGTTGGATTAAAGTATTTTGAAAAAGATATAAAGTTGAACATTTAAGTGATCAATGGTCACTGGATGGAAAATATCAGAGCTGGGAAAGGAGGCCTCATGAGTCTGACCAAACTTGCTGAGGTGGGTGGTTCCTGTATACATTTCAGTTTTCTGACTTTCTGAGGCTCAACGATGTCCATGAGATGAAGCTGCAAATTACTTTGGTGTAGTGTGGGGCTCTAACAAATTCCCTTCCCAAGAAAAAAGTCTAGGAGGGAGGACATCCTTCAAGTTCAATCTTCGGCTGATAAATGCTGCTAATTCCACCTTATCTGCTGGAATTCACAAATGTAGATTTTGTGTTTGTAAGCCAGGGACATAATAAGAATAAGAAATATTTTTCAGACGACATAAACTCTCTGAAAACATTTGTAGTTGATTTGTTTCATACAACCTCCTCAGGTGTCTAGATGTGCTTGACTGCAGCTTTTGTGAGCTTCCCCCAAATGGTGCATGCCTTCCACTGCTCCCCTGAAAAGCACCTTATGTAACTGAGGTCTTGTAAACTAATCAGCAGTTCAAAAGATAAATAGAGGCAAATGTCCCCTGCAGGGGTGTGCAAAAATCTCAGTGGAGCAGGGCAGGAAACCATCAAATTGTGATCTTGGAAATATGATATGGAGGTTAAATATTAAGGTAAGGGAAAGAACAGCTTATTCAGGATGTCACTGAAACCTTGGCAGGTGGTCCGCCAGTCTACTTATGCAGCATTTTGCTTGGTATTCCCCCAGATTTTGTGACTTCTTTACCCTATTTCTGCTGAACCCATTTTTGTTGGCTTTAGGACTCTACACACTTTACTCCTGCTAACTAATTATAGGGTACTTTTACTCTCCCTTCCAAGCATGGTAAAATTGCCACATTTGATTTATTTATAAACCCCTTGTAAATAGTACTGCATGTACCCATGGTCTGTAAATTAAATGCTACAAGTGGGATACAGCATTCATTGTGCTATCTCCTAAGTAGCATTGTAAACCATGTCTTACGAATGCTACTGCAGCCTGTAGTGTAGTTATAAAACTGCAAATTTCAATCTAACAAAAGAAAGGTCTAAACCTTCATATTTAATACTTATAAGTCAAATACTTATAAGTCATCCCTGAGGTAGAACCTAACTGCTCCTATGGTAGGGTACAAGGTTTTTAAAATGCAATACATGTATGTCTACGTTTTCGATGACCTGGCAGAGAAAAAAAAATAAAAAAATTTTCACTGAGACTAGTCTAGCCTGCTATATACTAACAGTTTAATAAGTGTAAAATTTGGTATGGGAGCAGCTCGAGGAATACTTATTCACTCATTGTATCCTCTAAAATGGTGATGTAGGATTTTTTATTACTATTTTGAAAATGCCCCAGCTAGACGGTTGACATTCTTCTGCCTAAACTAAATGTGCAATTCTGTCAGTGTCAAGGTTCACAATAATTATAATAGCTCTCCTGTGGTCTGATGTGTATTCCTTCCAGACAGGAAACAAAAGGACCTTGGGTGTGGGAGTGGGTGTTCCTCTCCTGAGCAGAATAGCATTTGGAGGTTGTAAACAGCTCCTTTTTGAGATTCAAAGGATTTTTGAGACTCAAAAGATACAAAGGATGCTGTACCAGCATCTTTCTAACTTCAGAAGTTGATAGCCCTGTCACTGGCAAATCTTTATCACACCTGGGCCTGCCTGCCCTTTGTTTCACCGGACAGATTTGAGCCAAACCCATGGGAAAGAAATGAACTGATCAGAACCAGGTTTAGGGTTAGACAGAGAGGTGCCCCCATCTACAGGCTGGCACTGGGTATACAAGTGGCAACCTCAGAACCTGATTTCAGAACACTCCTGGACCTGAGAAGATTCAGAACAAGGGCTGCTCTGCTGTTTGAAAAAGGAAGATTGGACCTGCTTGCCTTGAAACCAGGACCGCAGAAATGACTCCAAGGGTCAGTTGGCTGACTCCCTGTTCGAGCTGCAGGGACACAACAAGTTTCCAGAGTCCTTTCCTTCTTCCCAGCTGACCAGGCCTAATTGCAACTCCCCCCCCCCCGCTGGCTCGTGATTAATTCAGCCAAGACTCAGCTTTACGACTTTTCCTGTACACTGCAGAGGCCCATTCCCTGAGGAGGCAGCATCCCTGCACAAGCACATAACTCGGGAGCCTGGTCAGCGCCTGTCATTGCCGCTGCTCTGAGGGAAATGCCCCCAGCGAGGCCCCTTGAGAAAGGGAAACTCACCAACCAGCACTTGGAGCCTACATGCTAAGCGGAGACACCCCCTTCCTGCTCTTCGAATCACCACCACACCAAGGGAAATCCCTCAGCGCAGACACTTTAACATAATGGCTGCCAAGATGACACCAGCTGGATCCAGCACTAAGCAACAGTCATCAGCCCAAGGAGCCTGACTCCATCTCTCCCCTCGTCAAAGCGGACTCGATAACGTGGGCCCCACCACTGCAACCGGAGCCTGCCTCCATACCGCAGAGTCTCTGTACACAACACCAACATTTATATACCAAAGGTACTGAGTGTGGTGGGGCACCTACAGGGTGATTGCTCCCATCTGCACCTCCTTACATTGAGCTTTAACTGCTTAATCAAACTGGTCTGACGACCTACCTTGCACAAGAAACCAGCAGTAACTTGTTTTAACTACTGTGGGAGCAGTTATAATTTGAACCAATAATCATAGTGACTTTGCGCTCATTACAGTAGCAACAATGACCTGACCCACATCATTAATGACTTTTAAAGCACTATGTTGGTATATTTATTCTCTACAAATTCATATCTCATGAACTACTTCTTGAATTTTTATCATTTTGGTCTTGTTTTATTCAAATAAATATTCCCTATGTTTTAATACCTTGGTGGAGTCGTTTTGTGATGTTGTCATTGTGTTACTAGGTGTGTGAGTTGCACAAATGCTTTAACCACGTTGCCTTTGGAAATAAGCCTGTCTGCTCTGTGCCAAGACACCAGCGGGTGAGCGCAGGTTATCTCATTGTGTATCTAGTGTACCCTCACTAGAGTGGTGGCTTATGCTTGGCCTAGCTTCATACCTTTGCCAACCAGAAACCCATTTTCTAACAAAAACCTTTCTTCTCTTAACACTGGTTATTATCTTTCAAAATCTTTTCCTACGGAATTTGACATGTGGTATGTTAAGAACAGGAATCTCCAACGAGTTACTCTGGAGTTAGTGATAGCTCTTGAGCTACCTGTAAGTAGCTCTCCAATGTGTAGCCCAGCCTAGTGAATGAAAAGCCTTTGTTTGGTTGAATTTTGTATACATCGAAAATGGAAAAGAATGGATGATAAAGTTAAATATGTGTATTTTCAGAAGTGATTAGCTGATGTTTGTTGAAAAATATATTTAGAGCTAATATTTAATTGGTACTTCATGTGGCGTTGAGGAGTCTTATTACTGATGTTTTTTTAGGTGCCAAGGCGCATTGACTACATCACTGCTATGATATGTAGAGGTATTCAAAATGGGAATTGATGTAGGTTTTTGTACTTTTCACTGGTTATCTTGCTGATACATTGAGGTAGACACTGTTGACAATCTGCATGCAATGACCACTAATGAAATCTTGTCAGAAGTGCTCATTATTGTTACACTGATAATTTGTGTTAGTAGCTTGGAATAACAACAGTAGCTATTATTATTAGGTATAGTTATGAATGCCTCCACTACCTGCTGCACCAGCCTTTTGCTGAAAAGGGGCAGTGATGAATGTCTCTGTCAGTTATGAGAAATAGAACTACTCAATCAAGGGATAGAACAAATCCCTTGCACCTTCTCAATATTGGAGCCAAAATTGAACATACAGCCCACCTCTTTAGCTTCAGGTTAGCAAAGGAGAGCAGCCCAAAATGTAATGGGTGAGGTGATGTAGTAAGAAACTCAGACTTCCTCAAAGCACACAATAACACAATAAATCAATGTCCAGCAAGTGCTTTTAGTTTTTAAAAGAAAACATACTGCAATTCACTTGCATATAAATTTTAAGTACAATATTATAAATATACTCAAAGAAAACAAGACCTCTATTCTCCCTTCTAATCTAGAGTTGTGTACAAAATATTCTCTCAGTGGTAAACAATGTAAAGCCTATTATTATGATATTTTGTACATAGTTATAATGTAAAACCACTTCAAATTTTTTGTATTGAAGAGTCCACATTGTAAATCTTACTTCCTTCCATGCGAGAATTGTTCCAAATGTATTTGACATCTTGTCAGCTTTAACAATATCTCTAATAAGTGATGTGGGCTAGAAGTTTAGAACTCTACAAAACACACAATAAAGCTTAATAACTTAACATGCAGTGCTTTTACTATGAAAAAGATTTCAAAGTACTCTTAACATCTCAAAGTTAAATGCTAAAAATAACTTTGCATATGTACAGAATGGAAATCAGTCCACTCTAGCGCTTCTCTAGCCATTCCTGAGCTAGAGGGGTTTTGCCGTGTTAATCATTTTAGAGCCATGTTACATATCATTTGTTATAATGATTAGAAGGCAAACACCCTTCCTCATGTATTTGTCACCAAGTTCAGAATGTTCATAATGCAAAACCCCATTCTATATTTATTAGAGAAATCACCATGAAAATTGCATTCCTATAGTAGTTGACTTAATAATGTAAAACCCTGTTCTACTATTTTTGCCACATGTTTTTAATCAAACCTTTATTTGTAAAAGAATGAGTGCCTACAGCCGGAGTCTGCCAGCAAGCCCTCTGCCACTTCTATTCCATGTGAGCGCACCGAAAACCAAGGCTGCATAGTCTGAAAATTACACCATGCCTCTTTAATCAACTACCAGAGACTCCCTGTCCCTTAATCTCACTACTACAGGTTCCTGCTTTCTCCCTATGTGAGTTTTTTTTTCGTTCTCTTTGTCCCTCCTCCCCCTTTGTTTGTTTTTCCATCTCTTGCTCTCGAGAAATGTTGATGAGGAAAAATACGTTCTGGTGCCCACAAATAAGTGTCAGTGGCCCCACCACCAAGCACTGGCTCAAATTAACCACTGGTTATACTACCACAACGACAAAGGTGAAAAAAGGGGTGAAGCCAAAATACTTGGCCTTCCTTAATATTAGACAAAACTGAGCATCAAACACATCTTTTCAGCACTTGACCCTTGGAGTAGTGAGAGAGAACAGTTGAAGGCTTACTCATAAAGGTGGTGTGAGTTAGGAGCAGAAATAAGAAAAGCTCATCGTAAAATCTAATAAATGCATGTCCATTCAGTACTTTCACTTTTAAAATAAAAAAATATTTAATTATCACACAACTAAACACAAAACGTAACATTGCATATGTACACTTTGAAAGACTGACCTCTCTAGCCCCTCCTGAAACAGAAAGGTGTGCAAGTATGTCTCTCAGTTTTAACAACACAAAGGTTTGCCATGGAGTTCACATCAATACACTTCATTTAAAAAGTGTTTGTGGTAATGGAATTCTATTCCAGCAATATTTATAGGGCAATATTCTGTGAATCCTACTGAATGGCTATTTGTGCACTATGATTTGCACTTTGGTTGAAATGCAAAAATATTCATAGGTCCCAATCCAGTTGCCTTGCCACCTAAGAATGATTTGTTGAGACCTTCATATCACAGACAGATTTGCATAGCCCCAAATGCATGTTCTGTATCTGCTGAGATCTCTGCTTTACAGACTCTAGGCATGGATCTGATTGGATGTGTACCAGATCTCTGGCTAAAATAGAACTAGTCTAGGTTTTGGCTTTGTTAAAGATTATCACTACATAAATGTTTTCACAGTGTTTCTGGCATGAATCATTTCAAAATAAACTTGAGTGTAATTATGTCAAAACACTGGATTACAAATTAATAAAACAAGACAAGCAGGACACAGGACCTATACATAGCATCCTCTGTTTATAGTATTATTGGTAGTTCCCCATTCTTTATCACAGAAAATCAACATCTATTCCTTTTGAGGTAGCCACTGCCAAGGTAGCACATACGTTAAAAAGGAAGGGTGCAGGGGGGGCAATGAACAGCTCTGTCTGTTCGTTCTGGTTACCACAACGGTTAAATGTCCCCATGAAATTTACCTGATCTCAGTCTTTGATTCTAGTACTATCTTTACTGGATAATGACCACCACAAGTGGTTGGTCAACCCCAATTACAGCCAAAATAGCTCCTGGTTTGGCATGAATCAGTAAATCAAAGGTAAGTCTGCCATACAGAAAGCTCTTTTTCAGGATTAAGAAGCCTGTTGGAACAGTATTGCTATGGTGTAAAAGTGTAAACAACGACATGGGGTTACATATCCCCACGGAGTTACCAATTTAGGTGGTATCAGAACTACTTCAGCAGTTACTGGGCATTATTAAGATCCTGAGGGAACCTCAGAAATGAGAAATTACCTTGGAGAACAGTCCATTCCATACCCAATTCTTCTGGCTATTTCCTTACTTCTTCCTTGTGTTTCACAGAGAGAGTTAAGAGCTTTCAGCTGCTGAAATATCAAGGTAAATGCCCTGGAATTGCAGTGTTCTCTTGGATTGCATAATTTTGATAGGGCAAAAAACATGTATTTTCAGCCCCAGCAGAATTACAGGGAGCCTTTTAATAAAAAAAGTCCTGCAAGTCAACTACTACTAGAGGTGCTTACTTGCTGGAGTCACCATTCCCTTACCTGTATATGATTCTGATTATGAGTTAATGTTTGAACAAGTGGCAACATCTCTGATGTCAAAAGGTATGTGTTATCACTTCTGCTACTCTTGAAATTTTGGTGAATTAACATCTATGCATACACCTCCCTCACCAGGAAGTAGTAATACCATGACTGCAGCTGGATGTAGTATTCATTCCTTATAGAATAAAAAATAGTTGAAGTAGTCTCAATACAATTTTGAAAGTTGTTTAACTTATCAACAACCATTCCAATATATTTAAAACAATTGTGGTATATATTTAGAGTCAATAGGGTACTGAATGACCTAAATAACAATATAATACAATTTTCATATCAGTTGAAGTTGGTTAGTAAATACAAACTTGATCCAATAGATATTCATCAATATTTTCGAGCTGTCGTGATTTCATACTCATGGCTAAAAAATTAGTGTTTTAATGTCTTACTATTTTAACAATGTTTTAAATGAAAAAGGACAGGATTGATTATTTAACAGTTATAAAGAAGTAAAGAACTGGTTATCTACAATTTCGAGCTGCTTTAAAGTGGTACACATTCTTTAGAATTTCAAAAAAACTGAGGTTTGTGTTAAGTGGAAACAGACCACAGACACCACATTACTTTCAAACCTTTAATCCAGTATTTTGTTTGATTCAATAGAATTTGTAACTTTGATCTCTGGCTAGCAAGAAAACAGGTCCAGACACACCGAAACATACCCTAAGTGGTCCAAGTATGTCTAGTGCAATGTCAACCAATGGTCCAGAAGCTTGCTCCCTAATCACCATGGGTTCTGCTCTACATTTTAATCCCTTGTCACAACACACACATTCTATGCAATCACACACTTCCATTTAATAATAATATCCATTGATGGCCACCAATAGCCCTCCCTGATCCTTTCCTTGGTTTTAGATATGCCAATGTGACTGGCATGAGCACTCTTGGCTAATCTGTCTCTCAATTCCTAAAGAGGTACTAGTTTACTTCCTCTAAGAGTACTTCATCTACCACAGACAACTAATTTCTCACCTCCCAGTATGCCAGGGCATGCTGATCACACATATACTTTCTTGATCAACCCCCACAACATACTGTAAACTTACATCATCTTGCAAAATTCTCTTCCATTCTTCTTCCTGTACAATTCCTTCAGTGACAGCACACACCTTTACTTCTTCATTAAATTCTTCACCACCAAAGTCTTCTCCTTGTGAAATGTCGTCATCTTCCTGAAGCACCTGCAACCTAGAAAGACAGTCAGTCTGCAAATGACTTGTTCCTGGCACATTTGTAAGTTCAAACTCAAATTCCTGAAGTGAAACCACCCACCTTCTAATTCGACTTCAAATCTGATCAATCCCTTTTTCCCCAAAAACTTCCTTGTGAGGTTTATGATCTGTTTTTATCTCAAACTTATGTCCGCAAAGAAACTTTCTTCACTTTCTCACAGCCCAATATACGCCTAGAGCTTCCTTCTGTATGACAGAGTAGTTGAGTTCTGCACCTCTCAACCCACGAGAAATAAATAAAATGGTTCTATACACACCCTCCGACTTCTGTAACAAAACAGTTCCCAACCCCTTGGAGCTGGCATCCGTCATTACTATGATGTCATCTTTGGTACAAAAACTTCCTACGTCTGAGGCCTTTTGCCAAACCTTCTTTTACATCCTTGAACTCCATTTCACAACTGTCACACCACACAAATTCCTCTTCTTTCTTCAATAGAGACCTGAGAAGAACTGCCCTTTCAGCAAATTTTGGCATAAACTTGTTAAAGAACTCTCGTATTCCCAAGCATTTCACAAGTTCTTCCTTACACTTAGGCGAGGACACATTTTTAATGATGTCCACCAATCCATTCTTCGGCCCAATCCCTGATCAAATGTCCCAAATACTATGTTTCAGATACATTACACGTACATTTTTCCTATTATAATGTGAGCCCTGCTTTCTGTAGTCTTCCAAGAACCTCACGCAACATACCATTGTGCTCCCCTATGTTGGACCCTACTACCAAAATATCATCTTGATAAATCTTGACACCTGCCACGCCCTTCTACAACATCCTTTCCATCGCTCTATGAAATATAGAAGCCACTGAGATGAGCCCAAAGGGCATCTGCAAAAACTTGAATGTTCCACAGGGAATGGCAAAAGAGGTAAAATTTCGTGAAGACTCAGCCAGCATAATTTGATGATAAGCTGAGCTGAGGTCCAAAGAGGAAAAGTGTTTGGCCCCATTCAACAAATACAGCATTTGACTAATGTGGGGGAGTTGAAAGTGATCAACGATCACAGCCTTATTAAGTTCTCTCAGATCAATACATAAATTAGCATCACCATTGGAAATTCGCACTATACCCACTAGAGCAAGCCACTCAAAGGCCTCTACCTCTTAATTATCCCACCCGCAATTAATCTGTCCAACTCCTCTTTCATTCTCTCCTTGAGTGCCAAAGGTACACTTCTAACTTTAGAAACTTTTAGAAGTGCATTGGCTTTAACCTTTATTTCATGCACATAGTTCTTCAGACACCTCAGCTCCTCTCTGAAAATATCTGAAACGTATTTACCACCTCATCACACCCATTAGAGACTCTATGAATAGCTGCAATGTCTTTTACGCAAACCAAGGGATTTGCATTAGGGTCCAGGTACACATAGAGATCGCTTTAATGAATCCAGCTTATAAAAGAGTCCCTTCACAGATACATAGATCTTCCCAGGTATCATGCGATCTTTGAATTCTATAGTACCCCAAAAATTTCCAGCCAGCTTTATCGGTTTACCAGCATACCCCAAGGGTTTAATGTCTGGCTTTGAGAGTTTCACTTTGTCTTTTAACTTAGTCTCATGAAAAGTTTTTTAAATCAATGTTATTTTCGCCCCTGAATCAAACAACAATTTGACTGCTTCCCCATTGACATGTGCCACTTCAAAAGGTCCTTCTAAACTTTCCACCTTGTTTTGTAGCACAACCACCTCTTCTACAAGTTCTATTTCACAATCCACCTCCCTCACTTCTTTTACATTACATTTACAGCATTTGGTCATATGACCTTTGCTTCCACAACTCTTACAAGTAACATTCCATAGCGGGCACATCTTATTATTAGCCATGTGGCCTATCTCACCACACCGATAGCATTTGCCTTGAAATGTATGACCTGTGTTACTTACTGTGTCATTTTTACTTTGAACAGGTTTATTTTCATTCTCTTTTCCTGTAACCACCTTGGCCGAGGCACCTTCATTCTTGCTTGCTTGTGCTAAATACTTGCGAATAACTGCAACACATGCCTTTGAGTGTTCTTGTGTTTTAGCTACAGTCGAAACCTCATGCAGCGAAGGATTGTCTTTCCCCCACATTGCTTAATTAGCCTTTTCCAAAGAGCAACCCAGCATAAAATGGACCCTATCGTTCTTCAATGGACTTTCCAAAACTACAAGTTGAAACTAACCTGCGCAACTCTGTTACATATTGTTCTATGCTCTCACTTTGGCATTGCATTCTTTTCCCAAAATGATAACATTCAATAACCATACTCAATTTGGGAAGATAATGCTGGTCAAGCTTCTTTATACAGATTTCGTACTCATTCAAATCAGCAACCCCATCTTCCGATGTTAATGTAAGTGTTCAAACACTTCTTGCCATTCAAACCCTAGGCAGTGCATTAACAGAGGTCTTCCTCTCGGCACTAAGAGAAGCAGCACACACTTTAGCGTAATGTGTGAAGACTTCTTCCATTTGGTCCACTGAAAAGGTGGATCGCCAGGAGATGTGAGAAAAATGGAGGTGCCGTTACGTTCTGCATTATACAGCCCATATCCATGTGTAGAGAATAAATTAAACGTATTCACAATTGGTTAATGCACTCCTTACAAACACAGCATACAAATGTACTTCTTGTATTTATTGACTTTGTAATCTATTGTATGGTTTAAATAAAAAAAACAACAAAAGAAAAAAACAAATGTACTTCTTGCCAAACTAAGATTATTGTTGGAGAACAGTGGAAATATCCTGAAAAAACAGTGGGTGTGCGAGTCACCGGGATGCCTTCTATGTAGAGGTTGTGTGCACACGTGTACTTTTGACCAAACCATGGATGTTCTCAGATGAAAGTGAGGTGTGTGCATCACCGGGATGCCTCTGGGATAGAGAATGTGTGCACCTTGCTGTCCACAAGTTGAGCTGAATTACCAATATGCCACCCTTGATGTTCTGTCACTAGCATATGCTGCAGATGGAAGGCACAGTTCACTGAAAACAGTGTGCCAATGCTCAAACCTTGTGATGATCACAGGAACTTTGGATGAGATAGGGCGGCACTCAATTATGTGCTTGATAGGCCCCAATCCTATATTGCCACTGGACGCTTCTACAACTCAGCGTGCGACGTCATATGCCACTTCTTGCAGTCCTGACAGGAGATTCAGTGCAAGCAGCACAGAATTATATTCCGATGGCAGTTCTGAGAATGCTTGAGCCCTCAACTGTCACGGCCTTCCAGCGGTCCTTCAACTCCCACAATACTTCATTTGCAAGGTAATCTTATGTGACCCATACTTTGAGGTACAGTCCCACACCAAACCAAGGTACCTTAGTGTTGAGGTCTCGGTAGTGCGAACCGAAAACGGTTCTTCTTACATTGTGGCTCAACGTGGCTTGGTTAATGCATGGTTGGGTAATACGCGGGTCACTGGTCTCCAAATGTTAATTTAAAAGAGATCACAGACACCACGTTACTTTCAAGCCTTCAATTCAGTGTTCCGTTATACAGAGACCGTATCCAAAGACTGGGCTGTCACAGACATGCAACTGCTTCTTATGCCTCTCACCAGCAATCTAATCCTCCAGTGCTTCACCACTTGGGTTCAGAACCTTGCACACAGAAGTTTCTGTAACATAACGCTCCGTCTTGCGCATCGAAAGGGTTAATATAACTATCAAAAAAGTAAACATGTGGAGTGAATTGAACAATGTATTGGTTGAATGAAAGACAGAAATAAATAATTGCACAAAAAATCTATTCGGTAAACATGTAATTCAAGGAAGTTCACAAACTTCTTCAATTAAGGGTTGGTTTAGGTTAGCATTGAAAGCACAGGAATAAAGGAAATCATTATCAGTGACCAGAGAATGTTTCTCTTGATATGTAAAGATAGTGGGGAGGTATATGTTATATCCAGTCTATGATTATAAAATATACATTACCACCATGCTTGAAAAAATATAGCAAAAGAGTTCTTCCAATTGTTTGTTATTTGCTGGAATGCAACTACAATTAGTAATTAAGTACAGAAAAATCCTAATCATTTCAATTGTCAAAAAGACTGCCTAAAAATAAGTTTGCAAAATTGAAAGGTACATGTGTATGAAAAATAGGGTTGTTTTGTGACCAGACATTTAACTAAAATTGAAAAGTGCTCGGGCTTTCGAATAACATATGTCTTATGTCTGGAAAAGAGGCATTACATGACGAGCAGGATGAAGAGAAAGTGATATTAGATTTGTGTAAAAGAGCCGGGGTAATCCTAAGCCTTTTACAAAATGAAAAATAGAGTTTGGTTTGTATTGGCAGCTCGAGATGTTTTAGGGATCTTGAGCCATATTTTGATCCACAAAGAAGGAGGAAAATGGGTCTGTAAATCACATTCCCATTGTCTTTCCAATATCATTTACTCTCTAATAGCTGGGGAGGAAAGTAGAATACTATAAATATGGGAGGCTGTGGGAAAGGTGTATAGCCAGGGTTGCAAAGGGAAAGTAATAGAGGTAGTAATAGAGGTAGGAGCTGGGATTGAGCATAGAGAAGTGTAAGAATTAGAAATGGTCAAAATCAAAGAATTACATTTTTTTTATATGAGGGAGAAACATTAAAGAGGGATTGAGCCTGAGAGAAGGAAATACAGGATTGATCTTGAAATAACTGATGATTCCATAATTAACTATATCTCTGCAGGATTTTCAAAATATAGTTCTGTTATTATTGTTCATGAGTTTATTACACCAAATCGAGAAATGAAGAAATTGATCAATGATAGAGGAAGAAGTAAGAAAGATAGGACTTAATAGTTTGCACACAATTTTAAGAATAGGAAAAGACATGGAAGAAGGAAGCTGACTAAATGACAAGCTTTCTGAAAAAGAAAAGATATAAGCAAAAAATACCTCTAAATCTGTCGATAAGGGGAATCATTTGTATATTGATCTTTTTACTATCTTGGAAACTGAAAACGAAAACAGTATGATATGATAGGAAATCAGGGAAATGTATGCCTCTGTGAAGCTTAGACCATTGAAATCCGCTGGGAGATATACAAGGCCTGCTATTATGCCATTAAAACTTAGTTAACACAGTATATATTTCTTTTTAAACAGACAATTGGATATTAATGGGGTTTTTAGTAGAATCCAACCCACCCCATTAGGAAGGATACAAAGATGCCATCAGGAAGTAAGAGTGGTTAAAGTTGGGAGAAGGGTGGAAGATTCAAGAATGACTGTATCTATTAATGAATATGTAAACCAAATACCCATATATTTCAAATTTACCAGATTCTAGAGAACGTTTGATGATATAAAATCATGTTTAAAACACCATTTTTTTTAGAGGAAGAATCCCACATTTATCAGAATTTACTTTATTTTTTTATTTCAAATAGTTTTTATTGAGAATATTAGGAGAATACAACACAAAAACGGGAAGGAAAAGAAGAAAAAGACAGGTAGTCATGGTATATATAGTTCTCACTTAACAGATGATCAAGTATAACATGTCAAGTATAACATATCATTTAACAGATACAATGTCAAGTATCTCCTCACAAGTAGGAGCTACAGAGGGTATATGCCAAGCCGCCCTCCACTCAATAATCATTAAATCAAACAAGGCTTAGCACTAGGGAGGGATATGACTTTTATTGTTGCTTTAGGACCTGCACAGCTCATGGAAATTGTTATTCCTCTTCGGCTACTGGTATTGTATCCAGATAAATGTAGTCCTAATCCCCTCAAATGTTGAAAACAAACTAAATAACAGCCCACCGTTATCCAACACCTTCACAGAAAGAAATAAAGAATACTCGAGAAAAAAAAATGGAATGATCATGCGGTGTACCTAGACCTTGACATCAAGGTGCAGGGTAACAAGCTGTTCACGATGGTCCACCAAAAAGGGTCTGATAGGAATTCTCTGTTACACTATCAGTCATATCACCCCAGGGCTCTACGGGACTATTTGCCGGTAGGCCAATTTTTCATATATCGCCGCAACTGTTCTACTGTAGAGAGTTTTTCCCAACAGGCAGAGGAACTCTCGGGCAAGTTGATCCAGAGAGCTTACCCCAAGAAGATCGTCAGTAGGGCACGCAAAAGGGCCCTTAATACACCACGGGAGGCTCTTTTAGAAAGGAATAAAAGAGAATCAAGTGACTGCCTTACTATGGTGATGACGTATGACCCCTTAGCAACCAAGATAAGACAGTTGATCAGGAGGCATTGGCCATTATTGTCCACCGCTAATTTTAAAATGCTCCAACCCAGATTCGCGTTCAAGCGTGCTACCAACTTAAAAGATAAATTGGTACACTCACGTTCACAGGTGACACAAAGGAGTTCCTCGGTACCTGCCGGACATTACCCTTGTGGTAGCTGCTCGGTCTGTAACCTGACGGACAAAACTAAGTCTGTAATTCTTAACAGCGGCAACATTTGGCATTTGAGTACATTTTCAAACTGTAACACCACAAACGTCATCTACAGACTCACATGTCAGTGTGGGTTACAGTATGTGGGCCTACAACAAGGAAAATTAAAATCCGGGTCCAGGAACATCTAAGCACTATCAAAGCTGGGAAACTTACCACACGCCTGGTACAACATTTTTGCGAATCCAAACATGATATACAGGCTTTAAAATGGGTGGTCCTGGAAAAGGTAGTGGCCGGTAATGACTGTATTGAGCAAGTCCTAGCAACCAGAGAAGCGCGCTGGATTTTTTCTGAGAAAGTGGACCAAGTGGGGCTAAACGACCACATAGAGTGGAACAAAATCAGTAGGTAATGGAACTCTTGATAGCAATGCGAAGAACTGTGTGGGTTCCATTGCAGGAAATCCCAGGTTGTATGCACCCCGCTAGTTGGGTTGTAAAGATGGTTGGACTAATTCACTATAACCCCACCGTGCAGTCTCCTGATCTTAGCTGCGTAGAGATGTCTAGATCCCGGGGGCTCTGAGACCCCTGTTGTGATAATGTATGACTACACATTTCAAGATGGCCGCCGCGGCTGGATTGACTGAGGGGTTACGTAGTGATTATGTGGAGAGCTAGCGCATTATCCGTGTCAAACTTGAGTCATTGCGGACTATATATGCTGATATACCGCTGTCCTGTCTCCACTGGGTATCCTTAGATCAGGGTATCTTTAGATCATGTTTAAATCCCGTAAACACTCTAAAATGGCCGCCATGCAAGGGCTACAGATCCAAAGTGTTGTGAGCGTGTCCGTGTCAAACTTGAGCCAATGCGGACTACATACGCTGAGATGATCTGTGTCTAGTTTCTACTGGGTATCTTTAGATCAGGGTATCTTTAGATTAGGTTCAGATGATGTTCCATTGAATCCCGCAGACACTCTAAGATGGTCGCCATGGAAGGGCTACAGATCCAAAGTATTGTGAGCTTGTTCCACGAGATGTGGGTTGGTCATGGAGGGGCGGGGCCCTAGCTCGAAAATATGAGTAGCCGCCGCACACCGGAAAAGTGAAGCGGGGACGAGATACGGCCCTTCCAGATAGCGGTTGCGGTGAGAGAAGTGTGTCAGCGGTTGAGTGCTTCTAGTGATGCTCTGTGCAATGTCGACCTTGCACATGGGTGGGGGCGATATGTGGACATGGTGGACTGGCTTTAGACATAGCTGCCTGGGGTACAACTTGATTTTAGAAACACCCCGTTACTTTTAAATGAATGGCGGATGCACTAAGCGTGTGAGCGTGGAATTACTTGTGGTTCGCGCTATTTGTAATATAATATACATAGTGCTACACCGTGCGATACGTAGCCTGATTGACGCCTTCTTTCCACAGGTGATTAACGAGCTAGCAATAGTGCAGCCATTAAAAGCGGGAAAGAGTATTCAATACAACCCCATGCGGCATAGTGGAGGCAGGCACGAATGCCCTCCGCCTCTACATGGTAAATACCCCCATGTTTAATAAGAAACTTATGTGTAAAATTATGTGACTACAAACACATTTGGTTGGTGTGTTTCAATTGACAATGGAACAGAAATTGGCTATTCTGTTTTGTCTCCTTTTAAACAGCCCTCCCGCAACATAAAAACATACGTCCAGTGAGGTGCTTGATTGAAACCCTTGCCCTGATGAATTTGCCAGAACAAAGTTGAGTGGCAATGAAACATGTTGGCCTTCTTTACAAAGGTTAGCAACATCGAGTGCTTTTAGTTTGAGTAAGACTCACCGGTTTGAATAAAGAGGGTTATTGCAAGTGAGTCTTTAACTCAATTTTAATATTGCTTGGGACATCTGGTTCTTCGCAATACACGGGTTTCTTTTTCTTTGTTGGGAACAGTAAATATTTCTCTTTCTTGATCTGTTCCCTCTTTTTCTTTACTGGACTCTAATTTCTTGACTCTTGTGAGTGGGTAACCGATGATGAGAAAACGTGAGCATACTGGCGAGAACCGGCTGGTAGCCTCCCTGGTGTTGCGTACGTGAGGTGCCCACTCACTTTTCACCTTCATTTTTTTCTCGAGTATTCTTTATTTCTTTCTGTGAAGGCGTTGGATAACGGTGGGCTGTTATTTAGTTTGTTTTCAACATTTGAGGGGATTAGGACTACATTTATCTGGATACAATACCAGTAGCCGAAGAGGAATAACAATTTCCATGAGCTGTGCAGGTCCTAAAGCAACAATAAAAGTCATATCCCTCCCTAGTGCTAAGCCTTGTTTGATTTAACGATGTCAAGTAAAACATATCCTGTATGAACTGATAGATCGACTATCGACTAATCCATTGATAAAATGGGTAGCATGTACATTGGTGCAGCTGCTAGTTTCAACTTGTATTAGAGATTTATCTTTTTGTGTTGTAGTATATGCATGTTATGCGTAAGAGGTAAAATATCAGAAGTAAGATGTATTAACGAAAAATCATAAGGTAACCAAGGGTTCGCAACGTCAGTCAGAGGGCGCGCAGAGGAGAAATCTGTGGTGGGCTCTCAAGGCAAGTAGTGTCTGGTGTGATGAATTTGGGGTGACATAGCCAAATGTGTTTGAAGTCAATCAGGGCTTCTTGAAGGTATAGGAGGATGTGTTCAAAGTGCCCCACATTTTCTTATGGGTTGGACGCCAGGGAGCGAGTTGTAGAGCTTGTTGTTGTCAACACCTCTCAGAAAGATTGGCCATTCCTGTCACATTTTGAATGACATCAGTTTGAAATTCTTCCAGTTACCCAAAATGATTTTGCATGCTAGTGTGAGCATTGAGTCAAGTAGGTCTCAGTCATTGTCATTTTGTATTTGGCGGTCCAGGAAACCTAGCATAATATATGAGAATTAAAGACTGTATGACACCAGCACTAAACTGAACCACATGAATAATGAGACCTGGCTGGGTCAATATGTACATTGTGTGTTATATTTTCGAAGATTCTTTCCCAGTAATGTTGCAAGAATGAACAATAGAATAGCATATGTGATAGGTCTCCCACCTGCGAGTTGCAGTTCCAGCACTGGGGTGATTGAGTAAGGTTAGGTTTGTGAAGCTTGCCTGGTGTCCAATAGGCTCTGTTTATAATCATGTATTTCGCCTTGGAGAGTGATGGCAAGAATTCATTCCTGAATTGTGTTATATGTATGCGTTTCCAGTCAAACTCAATAGATTTAATGTTGTGTTCTGTTTCCCACTGCCTTTCGTTAACTGTCTGCCATTTACCTGGTTTAGTAATGAGTATGAAATATACCCTAGATACCGTAAGACCTGCTTTGGTAAATTGAGACAGTTTGAGGAGAAGAGAAGGATATACCAGCTTTATGGGTTGTTTAGAGATGTGACCAATCCTGCCAAAAATTAGGTAACTATCTATTCTCAATTTAGGATTATTCCAGATTGCAGCCATGTTGGATTTATCTGGCTTAATGTCAGAGTGTACCTCTAAGCGTGGGAGCGCCTGTTTTAGATAATGTATTTAGAGTGTGGTAGGATCAGGTATGCATAGTCATAATGGCGGGCAGGGGGATGCCTTTAATTAGGTTTGCTTCAACTTCCAACCACAGGGGGTGGTAATGTGAGTTTTCTACAAACCAGGCTGCCCCATGTCTGAAGTTGGGCAGTTCAACTTCTCCTTTAGTTTTGGCTTGCTTAAGTTTTACCATCGATATTCTGGGCTTCTTCCCTTGCCATTAAAATATTTATAAGGGCAGTGTCGATTTTCTTCAAGAAGTCTTCCGATAGTATCATAGGACACATACTGATAAGGTAGTTAATGAGTGGCATGATCATCATTTTGATAATTTCCACCCCTCCCCACCACAATAGAAAGTTTGGTGGCCATCCGTTTAGTACTTCGGAGATTTTTTTAAATATAGTGTTTTCATTCTCCTGTATTGTAGTTATGAGGTCATAATAGTAATAGTAATAGTAAATAATAGACCTAGGTATTTAATTGTTTCTGCTTGCCATGCCAGGCCCGTGTCCCCTAGAATGTCTTTACCACCCAAAGAATTAAGGAGCATGACCTCTGTCTTGTCTTTAATAAGTGTGTAGCCTGAGGCTTCTGTGAATTCATGTATCCCTTTCATCAGAGCAGGGATAGCCGTCTCAGCATCCCTCAACTCTATCAGGACAATGTCCGCATAGGTGGCAACTTTGAAGATTGTACTGCCAAACTCTATACCTGGCATGTGTACATTTTCTCTCAAGTGTTGGAGAAATGGCTCTATGGCTAATAAGAAAAGTGATGGGGAAAGGGGGCATCTTTGTCTGGTCCCTTGTTGAAGTTTGAGGGAGGAGTAAACAGCACCCCCTGCTCTAACTTTTGCTTTGGGCTCATGGTATAGTGCCATAATCATTTGTATTAATGAGTCCCCAAAGTTGAACCAATCTAGAATCAAACGTAGGTACACCCAGTCAACTTTGTCAAATGCTTTTTCTGCATCTAGAGTTATGGCAATGATGGAGGAACTGATTAGTTGGCTTTTTCAATTACATGGCAGAAAATCCTAGTAGTGTCACTAGACAACCTTTGTTGAAGGAAGCCTACTTGCCAAGGTTGGATAAGTTTGGCAACATGGTTTTTTTACCTGACCAGTCAGGATCATAGTATATATTTTACAGTTGAGGTTAATTAGGGAGATTGGTCTATAACATTTTGTGAGGAGTGGGTCTTTACCTTGTTTTACAATGACTGTAATGATGGCCTCTTCTGGTGTGCCTGAGACTTGGCTTGTGGATGCACACTGTTGATATAGGTCTAGAAGGGGTTGTGCTAAATGGATATTAAATGTCTTATAGAAATTGCCATTATATCCGTCAGGGCCTGGGGCTTTATCATATTTTAGTTTTTTAAAAGCAGTGTTGATTTCTTTCAAAGTGATAGGACCATTGATGGAGCTCATCTCTTTGTCTGATAGGGTATTAGGCTTTTTCTGTCTAAGTATTTCTTATTATTCATGTGGTTCACTTTAGTGCTGGTGTCATACAGTCTTTAATAAAATTCCTGGAATGCGTCCGCTATTTTGTTAGGATTAGTATAGATGGTTCCTGTTCCATTTTTGAGAGCATATTTCTGTATTTTGCATTTTAGGAATGCAGCCAATGATTTCCCTGCTTTGTTGGCTTCAGACGTCCTCAGATTGTTTTGCTTATTGATCCAAACCCCTGCTCTAGTGCTGATTATTTTATTGTATTCACATTATTTAATATCTGTGAGTCAGTCCTAAGTATGTACATTTTTTCCTAATTCAGATATTTCCTTCTCTAAGGTATGAAGTTTCTCATTTGCCTCTCTGTTTATATTTTATTTTATTTTTATTAACACACCCCTGCCTGTATTTTTCAGTGCCTCCCATCTAGTGTGATGTAACATCGTATTTACCTTATTTTCGGATAAGTCGTTTTTAATCATCTCTTCAAGAAGAGTTTTGTTCTGTATTGTGGAAATGACATCGTCATTAAACCTCCAAAGGTTTTTTTTAGAGGTGGTGTTGAGTCTGTAATCCTGAGGGTGATGCAGGAATGGTCTGATACAACTCTTGTTTCTATTGTTGTTTGATCTATACTGCTGGTTGAGTTCCCGCAGATTAGGAGGTAGTTGATGCGAGAGTAAGATTTATGTGGGTAGGGATAAAATGTGTAATCTCTTTCTGCAGGCTCCATGTGTCTATCATATTAAATTTGCTACAAAGATTCTTGAGAGCTTTGTGTGCCTTGTTCAGTCTGAAGTGACAAGTAGAGTTCCAATCTAAGTCGAGGTCCTACGGAAGGTTAAATTCCCCCTCCCCAGTATGAGTGTGGCCATGTCAGTGATCAGCTTGATTTGTTCAGCGAGGTCATTCCAAAACTCTGGTTCATCGTTAGTGGGTGCATAAATGTTGGCTATGTAAAATTCTGAGATTTGTTTATTTATTTTTGCTATAACCCATCGACCTTGTTTGTCAGCAGTGTGCGAAAATCTGTTCTAGCACTCATGGAAATCATTGTCAAGACTCAATTTTTCTTGCCAGCTGTAGCTGAACACACTACATCTGTGAATTGGTGGCCTATAAGACAGTTGGCTATGGTGGTGTCTAGTTCTGTCTCTTCCAGGAGGGTAATGTCCGCCTTTTGTTTGTGGATATAGTCAAGAATCTTCCTTCTTTTGACTGGGTGGTTAAGGCCCTTAACATTCAAAGATATTATCTTAATATTTTGTTGAGTATGAGATGTAATCTCGTCAATAGGCAAGATTTACGATCAGTGATTACATTGTTGGTTATCTTTGGAGTGTGGGTGAGATATCACATGTTCTGAATTGGAAGTTACCAACACTTTCAGATCGTCTAGTTCTAAGTATCGCTTGAGAGATTTGTGTGATTGGAAATACTGGCGCTCAGCCTAGGGAGTGGTGATAAAATAGTTTCCATAGTGCGACCATTTTGTGTGTGTACATTTGCAGTAAAGCACCCTTGGTTGTGGGGAAACATAAGGAAAAACATATGAAACCAGAGCCAAAAAGTAAAGCAAAAACAGCACGAGAAGGAGAACAATCCTAACCCACCCCTCCCCTTCTTTCCCCTTATACCTCACCCCCTCCCCACAATAGAAGCTGTAGGCATGGTGATAGCAGGAAGATGCTTCCCTATCAGAGGCTTTGCTATGAGTGGTTAGTACTATCTCTTCTACGAAGTAATAAACCGTGAGTACAGAGCGCACATCTACTGTAACCTACCGGTTTCGGTATGTATTAGTGCATTCACAGTGAGTATTGTGTCCTGCTGCTTGACAATGAGATTTGAATTACATTTCTAAACCTTCGTGCAGGAATGGTAGTCTCAAGTTTAGGACAAGCAACAGACTCAGCAAAAACATTCCGGTAAACCTCCAGGGTGAAAAAAAGGTTGATCAGAGCAGTTGTATGATCATTGGAAATATCTGAGTAGAAATCAGGGAAGACACCAATAATATCATCAGATGTTTTTAACTTCTAATCCTTGTTTATCATGCAGGATATGCATATAGTACCTATTACCATGTTTATGTACTCACAGTGTTAAAATGTAACCTTTAATGTCTCTATTTTCAAAGGCTTTGAATTGTTGAGGTTTAATATTATTGTGTGGACAAATTGTTTGTATACTTATGCTTCTAATGTAGATGTAGTTAACCATGCATCAATTCAAAAGCAAGAAGAGAGTGCTGTAGATGTTCTGCCTCGTGTCAAGCTCAAGCATCCCTTTGTATTATGTAGTTTAGTGTTGTCCCTTCAATGACTGGTTTAAGGGAGGCCTAAGCAATACAGCCGCTGTACCCTCATTGTTGAATATCGTCTATGATGATTTTGTACACTTAATCACAGTGCTGATGATGAATCAACAAAGTCCTGTCAAAGAACCATCTGCGAGGGTGAGTTTTGTGGTCTAGAAAATCTGGGTTGAAATCCACAGGAAGTGGATTATCATCTAATCTAATCCACATATATAACTAAAGGGAGGCATATAATGTAATATCTTGAGTGACCTGTATCACATCAATCCTATAATACTGATTATGGGGGTGCAGAATAATGCACATAGTCAGGTGAAGAGGCTTGTCAGTAGACTTGCTTGAAATTTAAAATACGATCCATAATTTGTGTAATTTCAAGAATTTCATGTTATGAAAATTTCACAAATGACACCACCATGCCACATTGTGTAAAGATGCCCGGGTTAATAGCAAATTGCAGGCTGGAAGTGGAGGAACAGCATGAACAACGAGAAGGCTGGTGTTTGCACAATTGATATTTTAACACTATTTTCTTTACCATTAAATCTGTCAAAAATTGATGCTCAGATACATTTCATACCAAAAAGAAGCACCACTTGATGAATTTGCATTTTGTGAAATATTGCTGCATTTTTGAGAAATGTTGCGTAATTGCACAAAAGCAAATTATATCGCACACCGCAACTTTCAATAATATGAAAAGCAGCTTGCTGACATTACACTGACTTGATGTTTCAAGAGACAGTTCTAAGGCTAAATGGAGTCAAGCTATCCTGGCTGATGACGGCTGATAGCCAGAAACCGGTCCTAGGATGCTTGATTCCGGTCCAGGGAAGACATTGCTTGGCAGTTCGAACTGGACTGTTCCCATGAGGCACAGGGTCAAGACTGATTTGCATATGGCCACATCTGAACTGGGGTGGCGTGGGGAGCAAAATAACGATGGATTAAACCCAGATCTGTGACTGGGGGTGAATGTTTTGCCATTGTGCAACATTCCGTCCATCATCTTGTGTGTTTTGCTGTTCACCCTATGTGGGAAGGGTATGCCCAGACATGGGTCCCGTGCTCACTACGCCACTGGAGTCAAGCTATCCTAGCTGATGATGGCTGATAGCCAGAAACCGGTCCTAGGATGCTTGATTCCGGTCCAGGGAAGACATGGCTTGGCAGTTCGGGCTGGACTGTTCCCATGAGGCACAGGGTCAAGACTGATTTGCATTTGGCCATGTCTGAACTGGGGTGGCGTGGTGAGCAACATAAAAAATATAATGTGCCCTTGTGTAACGCAACTGGTGCTCATGTAAAGCGATCTGATACCTTTGGGTCAAGTTTGCGCTATATTAAAACTCAGAAGGAAAAAAAGCCATTTGCAAACAGGGATGTTGGCAGACATTTTTTTTAAAGTTGGTTCTTAAAAAATTAAAGTTACACTTGACATTTTTTTAAAGCATCTGAAAACAAGTTGCCTTTAAAAAAAAAAACGCTTAAACACAATCACAGACATGGTAGTCTGCTGACCTCATCAAGCCACCATGCCTGTGATGGCTGTGATACCTTGTGGGCCGCAGTGTGCAACCCATCACATTATTATTCATGAGGTAGGTAGAATTGCGACCCAACAGAAATCAGAAAATTGCAAATTGATCTATTAGTACATAGGTTGGTTTGCAAATTACCACACTGGTTGCAAACTGCAACCAGGATTTTGTGACCAGTTCTTAGTACATCTGGCCGTAGATCCCAAACATTAAGCTTTGATTGTCCTGTTGGAGTCATATGTGTTTCCTGGAGACACATAAATTCTGCTTTAATATTTTGCAATTTGTTGCATTCTGTTCCACTTTTGGCCACTGGTCTGAATCCATTCACATACCAAATCAAGGTCTGAACACCTGACATTTTTGCTTTATTTTTCAGCATCTGTCCAACTTAGTATCAGAAGTAATTTAGAAAACAGGTCTGCTATTTGATTAGTATATTTTTCATTTTTCCTGCTCAATGTTTACATCCCAATCCCATCTTGCAACAAACTTTCCCCAAATCACTTCCCTACGTCTATTACCTTGGGTCCATCTTAGCTTCAAATAAAAGCTGTGCAGCCTAGCCCACCGCATCCCCAAAGCGGGTATTCATCCTCTTATGTGTCCTCTCCAACAGAAGTCAAAATCCAGTAAGAAGCCAAAGGGCCTGATTTAGATCCTGGTGGATGGGATACTCTTTCACAAACATAACGTATTTCCTATTTGCCCTGTTACGAGCTCATTATATCCTTTGGCACTTGTAGTATGGTGGATGGGATATTTGTCACATTTGTGACAGAGTATCCCCTCCACCAAGATCTAAAGCAGACCCAAAATCCCTTAAACATATTCAGTCAACATCAGAAGTTGTCCCTTTTTCCTTGAGTCCAATAGCTCTTCCACATATATTTCTAACTTGTAAAAATCTGTGTGATAGTTTTCAGATAATTTTCAGCTTGGTAGGTTCTTGCAGAAAGACCTGAGCCCATGCAGGCGGAAGGAGAGCAATCTGTTTTGTAAATACCACTGACGCTCTACTGTTGTGTGGCAGAAGGCAGAGCAAAGGATACATGTCAGCACTTCAACACTGGCTGAACTCGTAGGATGAGAGCCTCTTGATATGCGAGCTGACACAAGATAAAGTTGCTACAAAAATCAGAATGGCACTAGGTTATGAGACCCCTTATGAAACTTCATTGCTATAACTTTTTCAATGTAAAGTAATGCGCCTTGTGCATCTGATAATTCGTATATCAATCAGTTAATTTAGAGAAAACATTCAGGAATAACCAGACTAGAAACACCCTAGGTCTGTCTCCGTTCCCCTTCTCCAGAATGCTCAGCATTCACAAATTATTACATCTAAAGCATTTCTTCAGGCTTATTATTTCCACGCTACATCAATGAATGCATGTCAATTCTCTCAAAACTGTTGTTTTAGTAACTGGGAAGTATCCTCCTACCCACTTGTTTGCCGTTACACCTTTGTAAGTAATTCCACTAATGTGCTGACCTGTTTGGAAACTTTTGAAATAGCCACTTGGCTGTTAACATTTTAGACAGCATCTTAATGGCTGGAGATTTTTAATTAATTCCTCACGGTTATTATTGAGTAGTTAATTTACAAAGAGAGATGGGTTTTTGGAAGACCCAGCAGTTATCTTTCTCTTCTCATGGCTCAGCATTCATCTGCCCATTAGCATTGTGGGTGCTGAAGAGGGAAAATAGTTGAGTCTGCAGCAGGTGTTATTATGAAGAGAGATCCCACTGCAGTATTCTTTATCATCTTATTCACTTCCAGCAAGGTGTGCATTCCCTTTGTGCTGTATATCCACGGCATCCTCCCAGGAAATCCTTAAGTCGATCCCAGCATCTGACTCAGTGCTTGCCCTTTTCAGTTCTAACTCAGAATCCATCTCTGCACCTTTATCAGACATGTCATATGAAAAAGAACTGCATCTAGGGATGCCATCAGTTACTGTATTTCCTGCATTTCTTTGTGGGATTTTCTTTGTGGTTTTAAATCAGATGATATAATAAATTGGGGATTAACTGAGTGAGCTGCACCACCTATTTGCAATAATTTGGCTATAATTAATTCTTGCTATTCCTCAGAAGATCATTATCCTTGCCAAACCCGACAGAGGTTACAACTTAAGTCATTACCTTAACCATCAGCATGGAGAAGTTATTTGCAGAGCAGAAGGGCAGTGAGTTGGGCTTAGACAAGCATGAATATACATCTTGCTTAGATTGAGGGTTACAAGCTGTGCCAGACATCACTGAGGTGGCTTCTTGAGAGGTGCATGGGTGTAGGAAATGTGTGGGACATGGGGATATATATCCCCCAGATATTCAAATGGGTGGACACAGGGGACAAGTGTGGGGGGATGAGGGGACAAAAGAATTTCCCCTCTCACTTCTGTGGTTTGCAGAGCTATTAGTGTGTGAAAGCACTACTTAAAATGTCCTTGCACTTGACCTGTGACTTGCCTCTATTCACACTGGCCATCCGGCCTCTGCCCTTTGTTATGCTGCACCCCTCTAGAAATTCCTTCTCACCTCGCCGCCACAGTAGCTTTTAGTCTTTACTGCACTGTTTATTGCTCTCTGATCCTGCCCCATCTCAGTGCTACCCTATTTGCTGCCTTGAAGACCAAGCCCTAAGGGCAGCAGGAAGATTTAAATAAGCGAGGAAGTTTCGGAAATACAGTATTGGTCCAGGTCCTCCTTTACTACCCATGCAGGGAGCGCTGGTAGCCTTCCAAGCCCTTTTACTGGCAACATATTGCTTCCCTCGCATTTTCAGTTCTCCTTGAGTTGTTGATGTTTTTTGGCATTGTCTCTGTGCTTTCAGTGTTCTAATGGGTGTTTTTCATGATCCCAGTGCCGACTCTTTGCCGACGCGTCCACTTTATCCACCTCTTTCTGCTGATTGTGTTTTGAATGTTGAGGCCTCATGAGCTGAAGTGTTATTGGAAGGGGACTGTGGGGTTAAGTGCGGCAGTCACAAATCACACTTGGCTCAGGTGGGAGCTGAGAATTGAAATGCCCAATTGCGGGCTGCATAGGGCACCTTTCCATGAGTCTTCCCACTTCACCAATAAAGCCTATTAGACTACCAAATAACAACGTGACATGAAAAAAACACAATATTTCTGTTCTGGACATTTTTTAAACAGAATAATGCATTCTGGGACATGTAGTCTTGCTTTACATGAAGTTAACTAAGTTGACTAATACACCCGAGAACAATGACAGGAAAAGGGAAAGACCATGACTTCACCACTGTGTCTATGATGATATTAGGGATCCTCCGGTAATATTGAAGGTAAGCCACACTTATTCAGGCAGTGCCACTCTGAACCCAGATAGATTGTGCGCTAAGTGTAAACCAAGTTGCTCCATTATGGAGTCTGTACCATTATTGGCCTGACAATGTTCCCAAGTTAAAACTTAATTTTCCCACTTAGGCCTGTTGTGCTTGTGTTTGTGATTCACGAAACGTGCAACTTATTTACTCACAGTATTGCACCAGAATTTGAAATGTGAGTAGCCCTTATGACCCCACTGCACCAGTTTGCGCCCCGTACACCTTTAGAAATCCCAGGCTCGCTAGGGCATCTTCTTGATGTGCTCAATAAAACATGAGTCAAGTGCTTTAGCACCATATGCCCTCTGTGCTGTCTCTTTGTGTTTGTCTGTGACGGCCGTGGGTCTTCTTGAATTAGGGATACTCAAGTGAGCTTTCAAGGTAAAACTATGCTTTTGAAGACCTGTACAAATTAGATTTTCAGCAGATTGACTTTAATTTTTAAAGCTTCAAGTGGGCAAGAATCATAGATGAGGTCACCAGCCAGTCCTGGCTCTTTAGCCAGCCTCCCTTTGCATTCTGGTACTTGTAGATATATAGCTTTTCTACTATAGACATGGACTTTGAACTCCAAGCATGCAAAGTACTGTGGGTCAAAAAACCAGAACAATTCTGAAGGTCCTACATTTGACATGTGGCAATTGGCAATCTGGAGCATAACCACTCTTGGCATGAATCTGGGTGCAGGATGTTTGAGGGACAATGGCTCTAAAAGCATGAAATCCACGGAATTTACTTGTGAACAACATGGGACCTGAGTGAAAACTTCTGGATTGCATGTCAGGATGCCAACTCAAGAGACAGTTGTTCATTCTGTCCACATCACTGGTGAGGCCCTGTTTGCAGTATTGGGCCCAGTCTTGCAGGCCACATCTAAAAAACACAATGCAAAAATTCTGAACGGGTCAGTCAGGGACATATTCAGACACCTTCGTTCAGGGGAAGAAAGACGTGCAAGAGCCATAAAACAATTAGGAAAAAGGCCTTCCCCAGCCCAACACTCAGCATCTATAACTACAATCCTGTATCCATTAGAATCACCCCAAAGATGCTCCAAGTTAGGAAGGAGCTGAAGATGCATGTCTTTAAAGAACACTACGTCATAACACCTTAAAGAGTCCACCTCCCATCGCTAAACCCAGGACCTCCCACCCAGATTCGCTCTCTGGTTGGATCTCTGACTTTTACCCTCTACATCACTTCGCTGCTTTTCAACTATGTGTGCAGTTTACAAATACCATCAATGCAAATATGATGGCACAGGCCACAAGTCCTGCTTGTGGAGGCTCCCTATTCTTGCATAGCCTGGGGGAGGCTATGTGTGGAGAGGCATGAATGAGAAACAGCAGAAGCTATATACAGTGCAGTTGGCAAGCATTCTTTGGCAGTGGACCCTTCGACAATCACAGACAAGAGACTGGTAGCTGGAGATGCTCTGAAGCAGCATTCACTCTGATGGAAATAGTAATGTAAGTACCCCAGTAAAAGTAACAAGTATAGGAGAAGATATATTAAAATTGGCACGGATTAACGCTATTGTCAGTTGTGCAAAGTAAGCACAGTTAACTTGGGAGACTGTTTTGAGTAGAAAGGGGACTGGGACTCAGAAATGAGACCCTGTGGCCCTTATTTCTGGTTATATGTAATATTTCTGTGCTAAGCCATGGGAAAGGGAGAAGGTATAGTGTAGCTCCTATAGTACCCTTCATGCAGGACCTGCGCTGTTTACGGATAAAATATACTGTGGGTCTGGTGGCAAACTAACTCTGTACAATCCCGCCAAATATGTTAGCCTATGTTTTGCATTAGCTAGCTCATAGTGCCACTAGAATCTTTTATTATCAGAGAGATTCGTTTTTGGCAACCTCAGAACACAACAAACCCTGATTCCTCAGACTCGTGGAAACAATATACTACTTTTCACCCAGTCACTCGTGCTTACTTGTTTTGCTCTCAGAGAGATACACAGAAGAAACAGTTGAGCGTGTTTACAATAAGAATTTATTGTACCGTTGTTCTTCTCATGTAAAATAAATGTGCTGCTACAACTGTGACACAGTAGCAGAGATATAGAGCCAACAGTACAGTGAATAAAAAGGAATAGCATTGTTCTACCATTTTGCAATAGTCATGAACACATGCATGAATATAAAATGCATTTATAAAATAAAGTGCATACTCCTAAGATGCCTGTCTAGATGTACCTAAGTGTACCTAGCATGTGAGTAGGTGTAAAGGAGCCTAAGCCTAAGAGCCTAGAGTCTAAGAGCCTAGAGTATAAGAGCCAAAAACCCCGATAGGATTTAGTCGAAACCCCATACCTGAATAATGAAAGTGTGGGACTTCGTCCTGGATTTGAGTTGGACACCCCGCATGGGATACTCAGACCACTGTCAACTGGAGAGATTGCATGTCGGAACCGCAGCGTCTCTGGTTGGTTTGTCGGCCTTGAACTCTTAGTTCCCTCCTGCATTCTGATAACAAGAGGTGCTGCATTTATACAGTCTATGTGCATGTGTTAGCCATTGTTCAATATGAGGATGACGTTGGGGATTAAACCTTGTGCATCGATGGGAGAGCTGAAGTATACCCCTGGAGAGGATACTCATAAATTATTCATATGTGCTAAGGATGACGTCTTAGCAATATCGATTGGGAAAACCCACCCTCGGCATGGAACTAGATGAAAGGTTTAGTCCATAAAAGGCTGCAGTCCTTATAAGGCGTTCAGTCCCTATAAGGCATTCTGTCCTTATTTGGAGTTATGTCCTTATAAGGCTCGTTCATATGAAATGACGGGGAGATGATGTAGGGAAAGGATATGATGTTTCCTGGAACTATATTAGGGTACCGATATGAAATATAACAAAGGCTGGGGTTCTTGTGCCTTGCAGTAGGAGAAAAAAGGGTGTATCTGCTTTACAGGCATGATATAAAATGCAGAAAGGGCCAGACTAGCCACTCTGCAAGCTAAGGATGCTTAATTTAAGCTGGTGGCTGCAGGTGTGGCCCAACTGCATTATTTTTCAGAGAGTGGTATATGTTTTAAACCATCATACTGTGAAATAGCAAGCGAGAGAAAGGCATCAAGGGGTGTGGGCAGAAGGAGGGAGGAAAATATGGAAGAAAACAAAGATGAGAGAAAACTTGTAACAGTGAAATAATGTGAAAGGAGAGTATGTTGGAGGATGAAAGAGCCAGGAGCTGAAAACAAGAGTAGACAGCCTTGGTATTCAACAACCTCGGCATTCACCCATGATGCATGCAAACTTCTCCTCAGCATTTAGTAATGATGCATGTGAGCTTCTACTCGGGATCTGCCAATGATGTATGCAAGCATTTCCTCAGCATTTGGCAATGATACATTCAACCTTTTACTTGGCATTCACCAGGATGCATATGAGCTTCTCCACGGCATTTGGCATTGATGCTTGTGAGCTTCTACTCAGTATTCATCTTTGATTCATGCAAGCTTCTCCTCAACATTTGACAATGATGCATGTGAGCTTCTACTCGGCATTTGCCACTGATGAATGCAAGCTTCTCCTCAGCATTTGGCAATGATGCATGTGAGCTTCTACTTGGCATTTGCCAATGATGCACGCAGGCTTCTCCTCAGCATTTGGCAATGATGCATGCAAGCTTCGACTCTGCATTTGCCAATGATGCATGCAAGCTTCTTGACGGCATTTGGCAATGATGCTTGTTAGCTTCTATTTGGCAATATTACTTGCGAGCTGCTGTTTACAAAAAATATGTAGGTCTTTTGCAAATGCAGCTCAACGCCTACTCAACATTGCCCCCATGGCTCCCTTCATCTCTTAGCGTCCTGTAGTTTGGGGTTGATTTGAACATTTTTGGCCTGACTTTAGTTTCCAGTGTGGTGCTAAAGGCAGCGGAGGTGATGGCCAGCTGCTGTTACAGATAATAATGGAACGTCAGCAGAGGATCCCACAGGGTTCAGATTATATAGGGTGGGTAGGCAGTTCCCTCAGTGGCCCTCTTTCTTGGTCTGTTCCCTTAGAAAGTGATCAGAAAGTATCCCCAAACACACACAGGGCAATGTTTAATAATAGGTCTGAGAGCTGAACAATGGGAGGGTACTCCTTTTTGGTTGGGAGAATCACTCGTTTTCTTTTGACCAAGTGTTTTGCCATAAATCTTTCTCATGGCATAGTCTTCATGAATTTATGTATTTATGAATGTATTTATGTGGTATTCTTTTAGAAAGAACCCAGCCCAAAGGCAGTGGAGCACCCTACAGTTTCAAAGACAAGCTTAAAGTCAACCAGTGTTGTTAGAGTTGGCTGGTTTCTGCTTTGTGAAGTGGAATTCTATAAAGCTGTGTTTCTTCACTGTGTAAAATGTCCATCTGCAGGGGTTCCATTTTTTGGTAGAAAAAATGGACATGCTATTTGCACTATTTTACATTTTACATTTGATTTTTACATCCGGGAACTGCCATTAATTGTCTATTTGGTACTCAGTCCCCTATAGATGTTGAGAGCCAGACCCTGGCAGAGTAGTGGTGGAATAGAGGCTCCCTGCACAATGTCTGAGCCTTCAAGCATCTTAAAGCCAACCTTAAGTGAGGTAGGAACGTCAAACACTCCTTAAACTATCATTGAATCTGCTTTTAGGTAGATATCCAAGCTCAAAACCTTCTTCCCAGAGATACTGAGGGATATTGGACTCATCAGGCACCGTTTAACGGGCATATAGTCTCACACAACGGTCAATTTGTATGAGCCAACTGGAAAGTCCACAAAGATGTCCCTGCCCCACCCCCCAGAAATTTAGTGTCTTCTACGCCCCTGGAGTGGAGTTCTAAATAGAGCATAATACTGACACTATTGCCTGTTCCCCTCACCTGCCCTTCAAAAGTTTGGTAACCTCCTTTTGCAAACCATGCTACAAATTTTCTCTGCCACTCTCTCTCTCTCTGTTCCTGGCAGTACTCTACTCTGGTGAAGCATGATGCTGTTCTTCATTTGCCTCTCTGCCTCTCTGTCTGTTCCTGAGGGGCTGTTGAAGTTTGAAGTGAATTCTACCATTGATGTATTCATCAACGGTTCTGTTTCACGTGCATCTGTGGATTCCTTTACCTGTCCGGAACTCCTGGCACTGTCTTAAGAGGATGTACTTTCAGGACCCAGCTAGATCGCAGATGCCCGCACTTTCTTGGGTCAGAAGTCTTCAAGTTGGTACAGAAAACAAGTGGATAGGCAATGCCTCCAAATGCGTGGAAAGGACTCTCTCCTCTCACTGCAGCTAGGCATTGCACCCCACCTTCTGTTTCATCTTCCGTTGTGTGCCTGGCTACCAAACCTGTAAGGATACATCCGCAACAGGGAATTGGCAGGCAAGTGATCCGGTTTGCAAAACCACAAAGGCTCTACATCACAACCCAATAACACCAGGAGAAAGACATCATTTACTGGCAATTGTTTAGTAAGAGAATTTCATCTCTCCCTTAATGTTACTTTTCATTGCTAAATATGAAGCACTCTGTTGTCCAGGTGCCGAGTTAAGCACTTAACATAGCTTTAGTAAATAATTAGGTAAATACTAACACTAAGGGGCATATTATCAAGAAACAGAGTTAAAATTATCGCCGCTTTAGCGGCAGAAAACTGCAGCTAAAGCGGCGATAATGGGCTTGATAATATGCCCGTGAGAATTCCCATAGAAGCCCATGTTTTGGTGACAATATGGGATTCTATTGGAATTCTCAAGTGCATATTATCAAGCCCATTATCACCGCTTTAGAGGCAGGTTTTTGCCGCTAAAGAGGCGATAATTTTAACTCCATGCTTGATAATATGCCCCTAAATTTTCACCATTGTGTAACAGTGTATGAGGATGGTTGCAATTTACTCTATCTTTGCACATTTTCTTATGCAAAGATACAGTAAGATTCAGTAGAACCTAAATAATGTTGTGTGAATAGAACCAGTCAACTATGAATCCAAACACCTACTTAGTGAGAAAAACAATACGATTTGCTGAAACATCTATAAAAAAGGAAGTTAATATCCCATACTGCACAAAAACTGTGAGTCTAAAAATGTTCAACTACTGGTCAAATTCTTAGACACAAAACTGAAATGCCAATGTACACTACACAAGTTCGTCAACCATTCATTTTCAATCTACTACAACCTTCCTTGTGTCAGAATTCCCTAGTTCCTTACTATATGTCCCTACAGTAAATAAACCCATACAGTGAATCTACATTGGTATCCTCAAACCCAAAAGTACCAATACCATGGGTCTTGGAAATTGAGGGAATATGGATTACTGACCCCATTTGGAGTATGCCCCAGGGAAATGAGAAAAAGATACTGGAATCTGGGTTCCTACTGAGAATTCCATATATAACTTCTTTTTTCCATTTTTTTTTAACCCCAAAAATGTTTGTTCTTTGATCCTGTAATTCTTGATACGGCTGGTATCTCGTGTTACTGGCCACATCAGGAATAATGGGCCACTCATAAAAATGTCCCTAGTAACTGCAAATATTATCTGCTATTTGAAACACATATTAATAAAGAGCACAAGCTTACATTTAAAAGAAAATATCATGAATGCACAATTTGTAGTAGATAAACATATCTAGATGTTATAGGCCTGCAAGTAATTAAAATGATGAATTAAGTTAGCCTAATTATTGATGCCATTTTAAATGGGAAAATAATGCATCGCCATGGAAAGGGCTGTTTTCACATTGAATCGTTGTTTGTGCAAAATATTTTTATACTGCAGATGTTACAACTTCAGAGGCCTACTGTTATTTAGGGGCTCATTACGATGGCGGACGAACTGGCTCCGTCTGCCACGGTGGCGTGAACCGGGACCGTCCGCCATGCATGCGGTGGTCCCGCATACCCTATTATGATGGGACCACCACTGCGGTGGTCTTGTTCCGCATCGTTAACATTGCGGCGGTGGTTGCTGACAGCAGAGCCGCCGCGATGCCAAAAAGAGCATGTTGCGCATTTCACTGCACTATGTGGCAGGCACTACACTGTGCCTGCCACTTGGTGCAGTGAAATGTTGGGGGGTACCATGGGTACCCACCCAGTGCACCCTCACCTCCCCCCACCACAAGGGCGTCATGCAACAGGCCCCCAAAACCAAACTCCGCCTGCCTTTCAATGACGGTTGCACCGCCGCGGAAAGGCTGGCTGGAGACCGCATCATAATTTGGCGGACGGTGCTTGCTAGGCACTGCCACCATTTTGTGGATACAGACCACTCCGTCGGGCAATCGTAACGATTCCCTTGGGCGGTTCAGTGGCGGACGTGCTTTGCCTCCGCTGCGGTCACGGTCTGAATCCCACCGCCATCATAATATGGTGGTGGAAGAATCGCGGTCCGCAGGGCCGTCGGACCTCACTGCCGGCTCGGCAGTGGCGGTCCTTCCGCCATCATAATGAGCCCCTTA
This sequence comes from Triturus cristatus, assembly GCF_964204655.1. Lineage (NCBI taxonomy): Eukaryota > Metazoa > Chordata > Amphibia > Caudata > Salamandridae > Triturus > Triturus cristatus. The sequence continues at coordinate 338,542,903 of NC_140594.1, forward strand.
GTGAATAGACACTTAGGGGCAAGCCCCTTGCTCCAGTGGATTGTCACATTTTGTGATAATACAACTGCGCAAATTACAAAATCATATCTATGAGGCCACGCCAAGCCATTATGAGTGGCTTTGAGTGGCCTCATAAATATGGAGTAAGGCAAAGCTGCGCAAATCGCTGCGTTGCCGTACTCTGCACTCAGGAGGCAAACAATGGCCATTGCTGTGGGTATGCCCATGCATACCCTTCCCATGCCCTACCCATATGCCCCTTCCTGCACAAAACCAACAATGCCGACAACACAGGCACAAGGGTTGGAGCTAGGCTTCTTAAACATCGCCAGCACAGGGGAAAAGGACAGGAATGCACCATGTTACATAAATACAGAGCCTTCATGCTCTTTCAATTTGGAATTGGGCAAAGCAGCAAGCTAACTTGCTGCACTGCCTTTCGCCAAATTCTAACAAATGAGGACCTTGCTTTGTATTTGTCAACAGATAGTAAGGTTCTCACTAGGAAACGACGAAACAACAGGAAGAATGATTCATGGGAAGAAGTTTTTCGACTGCAAGAAAGCAACATTGTAACTTTTCATGGATTAATGTCTGAAAGTCTGGCGAGAGGATGGGGAGTGAACCGGTTACCAGGACATTGTTGATATTCTATTGGTGGATGAAGAAGACAAAACAAAATAATGTTTCAGAAAAGAATTTGTGTATTTATATGAGTGTGTGTAGGTAGCTGGGCTAGAGTAGGGTGAATGCATTTCCCCGACATTTTGAGTAGATACTCAACTCTTGACTTCTCTACATGAGAGGTTATTTAGCCTAATTTCAGATGCCTGTTTATTGATGACTGCGAATAATTTCCAGTCTGATTTGCCAAAGGCTTTATGCTTGCACATTGCTGTCTCTCATCAGAACTCTTCATTGGGTTTCTGAACTGACACCATTTCTCTCATTAATCAACCTATTTAGAATAGGGAGTTTCCTTTATGGAACATGCTTTTCGTATTATTACTATATTGAGATATAGAAAGCCTCTACCCATCAAGCCCTAACAAACGTTGCAGGATCATATGAAAACCTGTGAAATCCAGTCTTCACTAAATGTATTACAAAATCACCCATTCAGCCCCACTCACCAGCACCATCATCATCCACAAAGTCAACATCATGTCCTATGATGTTGACACCCAGGTCATACTCTCCATCTCCTATGAGACCAGACCAATTTATCTGACTGCATGTCACCAGGTGTATCATAACCAACTGCCTCAATCTCAACAGAGACATGCCTGAAGTAGTAATCTTCACCAAAGAACCGCACTCTGGGATTCCACCTGCTAGCCTGCTGAACGTGGGCTCACAACCCTCCCAGCAATCCACGTAAAGAACCTTGGAATAGTAATGAACAGCCAAACCACCAATAACGGCCAAGTGAATGCAGTCTCCATTACGTGCTTCCACATAATCAAGATACTCAAGAAGATCTTCAAATGATTACCCACCAACACTTCCAGACTTGTCACCCAAGCACTCATCACCAGCAAGCTGGACTCTGGCAATGCACTCTATGCTGGAATCAATGCTCAACTCACTAGAAGACTCCAGACCATACAAAACTCAACAGGCAGAGTGACCCTCAAACTCCCACCCCACCCCACACTCACATCACACCACACCTCCAGATGCTCCACCGGCATCCATTCCACAAACAAGCACTCTTTAACACATCTCTTCATACTAATACTTAAACATTGGCCTCCATGTACGTAGCAACCACATACACTTCCACAAATCAACCAGACACCTCCGCTCAGCCAGACTCCTATTCACAGCCCCCTGAATGTGAAAAAACATATCCAGCGGTTATGCCTTGCCCAGTCTTGCTCCTAAAGCCTGGAATGACCTGCCCTGTACATCAAAGTCTCCTCCTCTGTTCTTAAATTGTGCAAGAAAAACAAGAACTGTTTCTCCACTTAGCCCCCCACCCTGACTCTGCTCGTACAGCTCCTGCTTCAGCTCCAGGATACCCTCTGAGTTAGTTGAATGCTATACAAATACACATAACATTGCATGTTATCCTTGCAAGGACAGATATAGTGCCTACTCTAGCTAAATTGGTCGAGTTTGGGGAATCTATCAATTTGTACATTAAGATTCCTCAATCCTCTTTTTTCAGTTTTTTGTCACATAGAAATAATTAAAATACTGCAAAATTAAACAAGGATTGTTGGTTCCAAATTACATTGAAGATCAGGAAGAAAAGAAAAGCAAATATTACTGAACCAACACAAATTAATAAAAAAAAAAATCGTAGAAGAGGAAGGGGAATAGAAAATAATAATAAAAAATTTAAAAAAGACAAAGCATCAAGGGGCCTATTAGGATGGCGGGTGGACTTTCGTCCGCCCGCCACCCTAGCGTTGCTGGGACCAGCCGCCAGTGGTGCGGCAGTCCCGCACCGGCAAGTATGATGCCACCGCTACCGTGGCATCCTCTATTCCCATCATTGTGGCAGGCTGTGCTCACAGCGCCGCCTGCCACAATGCTGAGAATGCACGTCGTGCATTGGCATGCACAAGGTGACAGGTACCACATGGTGCCTGCCACTTTGTCCATGCCAATGCAGGGTGGTACCATAGGTACCACCCATGTGTCCCCCCAACATCCTGGGGGCCCGCAACGGGCCCCCATTTGCGAAATCCACATGCCACGCAACGGGCCCCCATTTGCGAAATCCGCATGCCTCAGTAAGGCTTTTCCCCGCATGCATTGTAATATGGATGGCGATGTCTAACAGACACCGCCACCATATTCAAACCTTTTCCGCCCAGTCAAAAAGAGGCGGACGGTCTTCCTGTCCGCCGCGTTACCCCCCGCCAACATAATCAGGCGGGGGGTAAATTGCATGCGGGCGGAGAATAATGGCGGACGGGGAAGGCGATCCTCCTGCAATTATAATATTATAATAGACCCCAAGTGTTTACAAATGATTGTAAGTATCAAAGGCAGGGAAAAGCGCCAGGAACGAAAAACACAAGACAAAAAGATTTAAATGTATAAACGATTTGACTATTGATACAATAAATACATTGAATATTCTTTCTGTTATCCTCCTCATAGTTTATGCACACCCTTCCGCAGCATTACATTGCACCAATAACTTCCACTTATCAAAGTATTTTGTGTTAACTTAACTCAGAACAACCATTCCTTCCAGTATTACCATGTATAAAATGTTACTTTAGTCAGAACAACCCACATGAGGATCAATAATAAATATCTCTGCACTTCACAATAGATATTATTGCTCATCGGTAAAACAAATGATGGTATGTTGCTTGCTTGTGTGAGTTGACGTTGTAGAGTTTAATGGAGAGGGGTATTAGGTTGGTATGAACTGTCATTTACTTTCATTTAGTTTGACATGTTATTGGCTAACCATGTTCTAACTTGCAGGGGAGTTAAAGTTCAGAGCCCTGGTTCAGCGCAGTCATATTGCCTTTTGATTTCTCATGATATCCTTTCTTGCCCGAAGAGTTATGTTTTTCTTTCTAACCTTACTTTTTTGACATGTTGTTTTTTTTTATATCAGATTTTGTTTACTCTAAGAAATAAAGGATTTTCGCTCGGGGGGAATGAAGTATCTGAAATAAATCTGTGCATTCGGTCTGCTGTTCCCTGTATATGTTCGCAGCTTTGATTCGAATATGAAAGCATGATGTTCATCTGCTCGCCTTGTTTTAAATTGGGCAATCCTATCAAGAGCATGAATAGTATAATCTCTCGACAAGGCAATTTGAAGAACATTTTAATATTTGTTTGATTCCAAGTTATGCTTAAAGATGGTTATGCAAATCCAAGCATGAAATGTTCCCAGATTATAATGTGGCTTGGAGAATGTTTGCAGTTTTGTGCGTGTTCCCAAAGTCCTGCTGTGTGCTTCCTGCCTACACTAGCATGAGTCTGACCATTTGCGTGCTGGGCAGCATTCTTGTTCAGAAAGAAAATACAAATATACATCCCTATTCAAAAGAACAAGGAAGGGTCCAGGGCATCATATCCCACCATTCCACGGAGGGCCATTCCATTTCAAGGTTGTACACAGGGATGATCTGATGTGTCCTACTTCACACAAGAATTGAGGGATTTATGCTGCACTTCCATCAACTAATTCTCTTCTACGCACGTTAGGATCAAAAAGTGGCAAGTGAGCAAACCATGCAACCCCTGAATCAGGCAGCAATACTGTCCTACTAATCCACAGAACCCTGCTTGAACATATAGATGCTCAAATTCTTAGGCCCCAATCACGATGGGGCTTGTAGTTCAATTTTGGGAAGCAAACTTTAGTTTACAGCAGAACGGGATTACAATGTGGATGCAAATAAGGGACGTTTGTTCCCGGGAATTGCTGCATACCTTCATTTTTTGTGCACCTCGGAATGGAAATAGCACATGCCAATGAAGCATTAATTACGATTCAGAGGGGTCGAACTTTGAATTGGATGCATATTCCAAAATCACTAATTTGCGTACCCCATGCTAAATATGCCAAAAGGTGTAAATCCATTGTATTAGGGCCACTCAGTCTAGGTATGAGTCAATTACTTCATAAAGCTTCATATCTCTTTCACTATAGAAGTTCAAATAATGGTTGATTAATGTAATTTTGTGTGTCTAATGTTACATTCAAACCTCTCCTGCTTTGGGTCACTGGTGTGCCTCTTTGTTCTGGTATGATTATTCACCCAAGGAGAGAAGACAGTGTTTCCTTGCCTACCTCGATATGGCCACATGCAAAGTCCCTGGTGGAGCTGAATCACCACACTCTTTCCAGCAGTGTGGCATATGTCTCCCTGACTGTTGTTTAAAAATCCCTACAACAGGGATCATTTCCTGCTCTATGTCCTATAGTGTTTACACACTTTCTTTAGTTCTTGTTGTAAGGATTTTTGTGTGCCACAATCATCTAATTCAGTGACCTCTGATGTTTATTTAAAGGCATTCCACTCTACCTGTACATTGGAGGTGATGCCATCATTTTCACTGAGATCATGTTGGATAGTCGTTCCCGGCTCTTTTCTAAAGGTCTTCAAGCATGGAGCTTTAATTCAGCAGGTCGGGATGGACATGCAGTGTTTACCAGGTCATACTCACTGTCAGTTGGTTATGCGCGGAGGCTTTGCTGTCCAGGCATTCCAATTGCAACACTAGTATCTGAAAGGGGTGAGCCCATCACTCTGTCTAGTCTAATGCATAGGTCGTGAACTTAAAAATAGTAGAAGTATTCCTTTGAGTCAGGATAACCATGTGGCCAACACCTATACAGCCCTCTGCACAGGAGTCCCAACCAGTCTAGGGCTGTGATTGGTCCAGGTGGATATCTAGGGTGCAGTTTCTTTCACCTACAAATATTATTGGTGTACCTAGTCAATACGCCAGGCATTTTGAAACAGTCTAGAAGAACTTTGAGCCTTATTTCGATCTCGGCGGATGGAAAGGAACCGTATCACCTCAGGTTGGCGGTTCGGACTGCAAACCTCCATTTCTAAATGGAAGTTTGTACAGCGGGTGGAAAAGACCTGCAGCATATGCTCCCATTGAGAAATGGAGGTTTTGTAACATCCTTGCACCCTGTGGCAGGCACCTTGCATTGCCTGTCATACGGTACAGGGCCAGGGTGGAAGGGGGCCCTGCTAGGGGCTCCCAAAGTCAGATTCTGAAACCCAATACTTGTCGCAAAGGCTGACATGTATTGGCTGTCGGAAACCGACAGAGCAATCCCGATGGCGGTGTCAAGCCTAGCTTTACAGGGATTACTTTTCCACTCCTGTTCCGACTGGGTCACAGAACCTATTGGAACAGAGGTAGAATCTCCCCACTGGTTTTCTTTCAACTGCTGTCATCCAAATACAGCGGTCAGAGGGAAACCCAGGCTGTCAGACAGAGAGCCTGCGACCACTAGTCAGAGGCTTACCACCAGACATCCTGATCGGGACATTAGTGTTTTCCGAATTAGGGGCATACATTCAAACCGGTAGCAATACTACTTTTGCAATTCACCAATTATGAGTGAAAAGTTACTTTAAAGTGGAGACTTACATGTCCGCACCCACTGAATTGGGGATAGAGTTAGTAAAAATGTCAAATATGACTGTAAAGTTACTACTTATTTCATATTCCACACACTTCTTTGAACCCTCCACAATAGTGGTGGAGATCTCTGGATAGTTAAGTATAGGAAATTTAATAAAAGTTTATTAATGTGAAAAGAATAAATAACAATTTTGTGTACTAAATTGTAATATTTTTTATGTTTAAATATATATTTTAATGTAGAATATTTTAATAACAATATTACTGCCCTATTGACTAAAAGTTAAATTACATTGATAACATGTTAAAGTGTTTAACTTTAAACTAAAATTATTTTTCTAATATTAAACCCACTAAAGTAAAATGTTTACATTTATTTATTAGGTATTAAAGTTACTAAATTTTATGTATTACATTTATTTTATTTAATGTATTTTTGTAATGAAAGTTATAGGTATTTAACATTAAAAAAAGTTCATTAAATTAATTTACATAAAAGGATATTTCTTTCCTATTTAAATATAATGTATTTACTATTAAAATAATTGTATATGCATGTTATAAAAAAATGCAATTAGGTAATTTATGTCAAACTTATTTGCTATGGGGTTCTATTTTAAGTATCTAACGCCAGTACTTTATATTGGAGAGTGTTTCAGTATCTGTGAGTGGCCATGGATGGTGCTGAGCTTACTTCAGCTGTGAGATGAAGTACTCTCATGATTTGTTTGTGTCTTTTCTGTTGCAGCACCATTAGAAGTGCAGTTTGAGAATAGGAAGGGTCTTCCTTTTTGTGAATGGGTGCATGTCCCTCTCAAAATTCTTCCCAAGCCCTCCCTTAACCTCTCATTACACTCCTTATTCTTCCAAAAACTCTTCCGCTTTAGTCATAAATATCCCCCATTTTCCAAGCATTCTCCCTTTCAATTCCACATTTCCACAAAAGCAAGTAACTTGGCATCTGATATACAAAAACCAAATTGTACTGCTTCCTAAATTGCAATTCATACAGAAATTCAGGATACAATAGTTACAGAATGCAAAAAGTGAATCCGAACAAATGGGTATTTTTAAATAACGAATAGTAAATTGTGAATTGAGGGAGCTAATTAGGACCACACATGGTACATGAAGTATATTTAATAACAGAGCACAGAAAAAGTTTTCCTCCCAGTATAATAGTTTCTCCATTAAAGATGGCAAGCCAGGAGCCACAGGAGAAGGTGGGCAGGTGGCTTAGTTGAAAATGTAGTGATGATGAGTAGGGTATTCTGATGGAACAGGTGTATTTAAGCATGCCAACCTATTTGTAAAGGCTTCCCGTGTCTGTTCCCGAATTCACCGAAAAATAAATATGGACCAGGCTACAGCAACCTATAAATGCTGTAGGAGCAACCAAAGAATTAGTGGAATAAATCACGAGGTGATATAACCTCTGCTTCAGTATGAAGGAGAAATAGCAAGCAAGGAGAAGGAAGCATTAGCTACTGTAGGAGTCCATAGATTGAGCTATCACCCGCCCCTGTGGAAGATTGAATCCACCTTGCAGGCAGATGCTAGATCTGGAGTATCTAATATTTATACCTCTGTCCCTGCATCAAATCATGAAGATTAGTTGTTTACTGTTTACATTCAAAAATATATTGCCCTTGGTTTAAGTTATGTCTAAACATTACATAATATAGATATGTATTTATTTAATAACATTTTATTAAATAAACACACTATTAGATGATTAAGATAAAGTTTAGACAACATTGTTGAAAAATATATTTCAGCTTTTGTCAGGGTTATATACAATGCTTGTGGTAATGTAATTAATACGTAAAAGATTCATTTACATTTGATGATGTTTGGTATCACAAAAGATATTGATCATTGAAGAAGTAGGTATATAATATTCGTTTAAAAAAACATCATAAGTGGACAATATTTTTCTTTGCTTTCTCCAGCCTAACCAACTAATAATACACAACCTGAAACGTATGTCAAACTGCAATTGAACATGCAGAAAAAAATAACATTCCAGCAGACACAGAAAGTGGACACAGTTTCATGTATTGGAGCAATCCATGCTCAAGATACTACACAGGCAGCACAGAGCAGCATATGAATTAAGTATAAAGATAGCAATATTAGAGAGCGCTGTTTTAGAAGGCAATGAGGTTATGAAAACAGGCTTTGGGAACGTAAATATGGCTGCTAAAGATGTGGCCACACGACTCACGATTTAGCATCCCACAGGTGCCAACAAGAGACAAGAACACTCAGCTGCAAACCTTTGGCTGTTCTGTGGAAAGTTTAGCTACAGTGACATCAACTATATGTAGAAGAACATCCAACATGCAGGTTGATTAGTACACCACAGTGGTGATGTGGCAAAGACCACTGCACAAATTGCAACTATGCTGGAGAACATTCAGCGTGCTAATAGAGTAAATAGCCACCAAGGTCTGCTGGGGAAACTAAGAGGTCTCGCGAATATGTCAGTTGGCGAGGCAGCTACATCTAGGAGCAATAGAAGCCAGATTGAGCAAAAACAAAGGGCCACACCCAGTTCTAATCGACAACCAAGACTGGACTTCATGCGTAAACAGTGAACAAAGTTATAACAATGTGTATTAGAAAGTCAAGATGGTATGTTTTCTTTTACCTTGTTTAAATGGAAACAGTACTTTGGAAAACCTGAAACAACATTTGTGCTGTCATCCATTGGAAAACATAATCTGTAAATCAGCAGAAATAATAATGATTACTACTTTGAATATTTTGTGTAATGTTTTTCTTTATATCAAACAAGTGTAGCAAGTACCTGAAAAATGGATGTTCGTTGCATCATCTCAATGTGCAAGTCCTTCAACACCTCTTGCAGCATCAGGTCTTAATGTGGAAAGTGAGGGAAATGTCATCATTCTCCTCCACAGAATCATCACTTGCTGTTTCAATTGGTAGACTCCTGAGGACAGCTAGGTTGTGTAGGATAGAACATGTGGCTGTGCTCATGCAAAACATTATAGGGTCATACTCCAGGGTCATCCACTTTTATGGAGACTTCAAAATCTGCCCATAAGAAGTCCAAATGTTCTCTCTATAATGCTCCTTATTTGTCTGTGGACAGCATAGTATCTCCTTTGTCTAGGGGTTCTAGGCTGTACATTTAGGGTCATAATCCATGACCTTTAGAAATATGTAGTGTCACATGAACTATAAAACAGCTGCTTTAATGTGTCTACCCTATTACATTTAATAACATAAGTAAACATGTGAATAGTAATTACCTAACACCCAGCTGTCTCCAAAATCTCCTCAGCCCAGCTGCTCATACAGACCAAAGGGTCTAAATATGCAGCATTAATGAGTGCTCAAAGGGTGTCATGCAACTAGGTCTGTGTTTAGAAATGTTACATTATATACTATCTGTATTTTGGTTACAATACACATATTCAGAGGTTGCGCAAACTAACATATGTGTGTCATCTACACATCAAACTCTTGTGGAAAGGTGCTACTTCAAACAATTGGATTTAGGTTCATTCCAACTCTGCAGAAGTGCTAGGAATAGAAATGTGGGAATTTATTCCACATAACATTACCTCTGTAATATTATGGAAAACCCAACATAATGCGCTTTGTGAAATTTCACCTGCTAAAGTCACAGTGGATTGATAGCTGCCAGAAGCAAGCAGGTGTAAACTACCTAAGACCTGAATATGTGTAGGTATTGCTACACTGAATTAGGTAGGCCTGCTAAATACAGGATCTGTCTCATTAATGAAACTTAAAATAACCTAATTATAAGCCTCATTATCAGTTTGTTCAAACCAAGTCCCTTTCTTCCTGAATTCCTCTCTCTCCTATTCCTCCGCCTCTGTTGAGCTCACAGAATTCACATCCTCCTCACTACAGCATAAAGCAGCCATTGGCAAAGATTCCAAAGCATTTTGGGACCTCTTTAATACTGTGCAAGTGTTTCAAATCCATGGTATTTTGCGCATACAAAATGCATTGTTTTACTGGATTTCAAATGCAAAAACATGGTATCGGAAATTATTAACTGTGGTGTATAATTTTGAGACCGGCACAAAAAGCTGATGTTCAACATTGTCAAATACTCACCCTCAGTACAAAAATCTGGGCCTAAATCCATTGATTGTTTGCTCACCATGTCATACCAGTTTGGACCCAGCCATATGCAAATCAGATCTGACCCTGCTCCCCATGGGAACAGTCCAGCCCAAACTGCCAGGCCAGGTCCACCCTGGACCTAAACAAGTATCCTCCGATCAGTTTCAGGATATCACCCCTCATAAGCCAGGCTAGTTTGAATCCAAAGGCATGGTGAGCATGGTACCCACGTCTGGGCATGCCCTTCCCACTTAGGGTATCCATAGCAACATAAAAAGATAACGGACAGAATGTTGAACATTCTCAAACACTCATCCCAATACCAAGATCTTGGCTTAAATCCATCGTTTTTTTGCTCACTATTCCATTCCAGTTTGGAACCAACCATATGCAAATTAGTCTTGACCCTGCTCCACATGTTAACAGTCCAACCAGAACGACCATACCAGCTTATGGAATATGAAATAAAGCATCCTGGGATCAGTTTCAGGTTATCACCCCTCATCAGCCAAGCTAGCTTCAATTCAATGGAATAGTGAGCATGGGACCCACGTCTGGGCATACCCTTCCCATTTAGGGAGACTTTAGCAACAAAAAAGAGACACTAATTTAGAGAGTCTTTCTATATCACAAACAGATTATTTAGTCATCGTTTACCAGCTTGCAATTGGTTTCCAACAAAACATCTGGCCCTAAGTTTCTGAAGATGTCTGCAATTGTGGCAGAAATCTCTACATATCAAAGATAGCACAGATGTTGACCTCTGGGCATACGTTTGCGAATGGCATTTAGCAGCACTAACAAACATACTTAAAAATGCAATTTGTGAACAGGCTTCATCGTTTTTTTTCTTTGGTCTGACGTCAGAGACACTGAAAAGCTCAGGATTCTTTGGAAGCTTCTAGAATGTCCAAGGTATTGCTATGCCTGGCACTCAAAGAAAGAGGCCACCCTTGATATTGTTGACAGAGACAAAAGTATATGAAATGATACTTCATGTCAGAGATGTTTGTACTCTTTTGTTAGGTAGTTATTGGCATTCACTTTTGCTTCCTTCGCATTTCCACATGCCCATGTCCATCACTGCATCACACTTAGCAACAGGTTTTATTGCCATTTTCTGGTTTGTTGTCAGCACTATTATTACCTTTCTCTCTCTGGAAGAAAGGATGTTTTTGGTTATATGCAGATTTGTGTGTATTCCAGGTCCCTCTTTTGGAGACAGTCAGTGCATGGTTCATGTTTGGGGTATGATCACATTGAAGGATGCATCCTGAGGATTTTTTTGAACCATACAATTCAGAATTTACTCTTTTCAAATCAGATTCTCCATGTAGAAATGTAAACATTGTAGGTAGCTCTCCATTCTAAATAAAGCATGATTTTCTCTAATCCGTAACGAGGACATCATGACAGTTAACTGATAGTGCATACTTTTAAAAACTTGTGAGTTTATGTCCACAACAACGTATCACTGACCAGTAACACTTAGAGCTCTTTCTCATGGGTTCTCATTGCTGATAGTGTCCAATAGGTAATTCTGACTTTCTGGGGTGAGCAGTGCGCCTTCGTCTTCTATGAAAGGGGATAGAGGTCCCATCTTGTAGGCTACACAGTTTATTTTGTTCTGGTGCAACATTCTGGTACAGTGAATTCTACAGTATCTTTTAATAGTTCCTATAGATGGTTTAAAAATAAACTGCATTGAACAAAAGATATAAAAAATCATGATTCGCACTTTAAGCTGAAATAGTAGCTGAAAAGAAATCAAGAGATACATACTAGATCTGAGAAGGAACAGCAGAATGACATGCAAGAATACAGGAGATTTTCATATTCACACCTATAAATAGGATTAAGGTGGATGAGTCATGTGATCATAAACTACGTTTACAGGTAATAGCTTTCTAGTTCTACTTTGGGGTCGATTCCGATCCGGGTCGGACAGCTCTCCGAGAGCTGTCCGTAGCCTTACCGTGCGACCGACACGTACCCGTAGCCGGTCCGTCCTGTACATGAAGTACGATGCCCAGAACTGCCAAAAACACTACCGACACGTAGGCTGTGATTCAAGCTCCATTCTCCGTCCGAGCCGTAACTCCTAACGCCGAACCAAGTCGGCCGGAAGCAGTATCCATAGCAGTTCCTGCCCTGACAAGTACGATGCGTACTTCCTATGCCCTGGACGGCTCGCCACGTACGGGACATCACAGCATCCGGAAAACAAGCATATCAGCCACGATTTGCGCCACAACTCAATCCACGGCTATGGGGCAGACCAGCTTGCAGCGGGTACGAGACGGAGCAACAAGCAGCGTGTACGAGACGAACACATCATGAATCCCATCGCACAGGTCATACCAGTATTCTACATCTATGACCGGATCAGGAACCGGCGCCGACGGCGCAGACGGTAAGCCAGACATCTAACACACAAACAAACGACACGTACCCGCAAAATGGCACACACACACAGGGAAGCCACATCCTGGCCACTAACAACAGGCCACCATAGGGGTTGTATGGCCAGCACCCCTGCCACACCCACTCATAGGGCATATGTTGCCCATCACCCCTGCCACCCCCAACCATAAGGGACCCGTTGCCCATCACCCCTGCCACCCCCAGCCATAGTGGACCTTTTGCCCATCACCCCTGCCACCCCCAGCCATAGAGCATATGTTGCCCATCATCCCTGCCACCCCCACTCATAGGGCATATGTTGCCCATCACTACTGCCACCCCCACTCATAGGGCTTATGTTGCCCATCTCTACTGCCACCCCCAGCCATAGGGGACCAGTTGCCCATCACCCCTGTCACCCCCAGCCATAGTGGACCTGTTGCCCATCACCCCTGCCACCCCCAGCCATAGTGGACCTGTTGCCCATCACCCCTGCCACCCTCAGCCATAGGGCATATGTTGCCCATCACCCCTGCCACCCCCACTCATAGGGCATATGTTGCCCATCACTACTGCCACCCCCACTCATAGGGCTTATGTTGCCCATCACTACTGCCAGCCCCAGCCATAGGGGACCTGGTGCCCATCACCCCTGCCACCCCAGCCATAGAGAACCTGTTGCCCATCACCCCTGCCACCCCCAGCCATAGGGCATATGTTGCCCATCACCCCTGCCACCCCCACTCATAGGGCATATGTTGCCCATCACAACTGCCACCCCCACTCATTGGGCATATGTTACCCATCACTACTGCCACCCCCACTCATAGGGCTTATGTTGCCCATCACTACTGCCACCCCCAGCCATAGTGGACCTGTTGCCCATCACCCCTGCCACCCCCAGCCATAGGGCTTATGTTGCCCATCACTACTGCCACCCCCACTCATAGGGCATATATTGCCCATCACCCCTGCCACCCCCCACCATAGTGGACCTGTTGCCCATCACCCCTGTCACCCCCAGCCATAGGGCATATGTTGCCCATCACACCTGCCACCCCCAGCCATAGGATGGGTGATGCGACACATATCCATCATACTCCAACATTAGGTAGGTCAGCAAAATACATCCCCCCTAACATCATGACAACAGTGTGTAGTCTGTGACAAATGCCCACAACAGTGATTATGACTTCGAACATACAATGTAACTAACAGCACATGTGTGACCAACAAATGAGTGTGCCCTACACAAGGTAAGCATCGCTATAGCACTGTGTCAAATGTAAAAAGAACACCCCCTCATTGTGTAGAACAAAAGTTAAGTTTGGGCTTCCACACTGCAGCAGATGTTGATCATTGTGGTGATGGGGTCTAAACCCCCCCTCATCACAGTGACCAAAAGGTAAGTGTCATCATGGTCAAAGCTGAAAATGCCAAACAGCATGTATGATCCCTGCTCCCAACACATTAAACACTTCTGGGGTGAAGTAGTGATTGTGTCCCATACTCAGAGAGATGTGGTGAGGCTAACAGTGCTGTGAACACATAACACACTCTCGGCCATGTGCAGACAAGCACCACACATGGGGGCTGACAATGCATACAGTGTGCAATGACACAAGAGCAGAAGTGACCATCACAAAACATATACACATCTCGAAAATAGACACACTAATCAAAACAACCTGTGTAGACTGTAGGTGTCAGCTCACAAACTCCCATTCCATGCTGGCAATGGCACCTAACAACCAGGATGAATGTGCACAATGATGTGCTTTGACTCACAGGGGCAGCAGGGAAAATCACAGAAACAGCATCCAGACAAAGGCCCACAGCAGCATTACCAATGCACTGATGCAGATGCACAAACAAAAACAGGCAACCTCACACTGCACATCTGACACAACATGTGTGTGTATGTGTCTCAATATCCCCAGGCAAATACACATCACATGAGTGGGGGGCTGAACCACAGTGACACAGATATGGACACAGTGCCATACAAAAGTAAACCATCATTGGGACGCCCCTAGTGGGCAATCAGACATTGTGAGATGAGAGGGAGCACAACAGACACATGTGACACTAGCTGGAATGAACACCAACTAACACAGCAAGAGACTGACACACAACAACACTACCCCCAGTGACCAGACATTGGGGTGACACAAGCACGCATGACACCTCCACTGTGATGACAAAGGCAGATGTCGTACAAACTGGGAAACCCAGACATGTGTCCTGTTCCACAAACATACATCACACATACACAAACACAAATCACTCAGCATGGCCCCTCATCCATGGACAAATGGGAGCTAAGGGACCATCCATGCAAACATTTACATCAGTCCACCCTCAACACCACACACCCTGAACTGCAACAATATGCATCTGTGAAGCCCACATGGACAGGTGACATTGCACATGCACCCATGACAAACACAGGAATGTTGGGAGGAACTAAGGTGCACAGACTCATCACACAAGAACAGTTTACAACCCTGGTGAATGACAGACATACTGCACAGTATGCGGTACATGGCCATGACGTCAAAGCTCACGTAACCTTCAGAATACCTGCCACAGTCCCAGGACAATGCAGAAGCCAAGGAGAACCACAAGGCACACATGCTGACACCTGCCAACATTGCAGCCCTGCACCCGACCAGTGGGAACAGTCACACACACATACACATGTCTCAATTACTGAAAGGTACCACCTAGGGACAACTACATGATAATGTGAAGAAACAAGTGCCTTGGGGAACCCTGACTGTGTCCTATCTGTGTCTGACAACATCATCACCACTCATAACTGACAAATCCCAATGATGAAACACCAATTAACAGTAGTGTGTGATGCACCCACACATCTGGTAGCCCATGGCAAAGTAGTGGGATGAACACAGTACCACTCAGCAAGCATCAACAACCGGAACAT
Source organism: Triturus cristatus (assembly GCF_964204655.1). Taxonomy (NCBI): domain Eukaryota; kingdom Metazoa; phylum Chordata; class Amphibia; order Caudata; family Salamandridae; genus Triturus; species Triturus cristatus. Next base: position 338,558,471 of record NC_140594.1, read on the forward strand.
ATCAAGGGAACACTGCTTGTGTATGAAAAGGGATGTGGACACACACACATGCTCATACAACACACACCATGGGCCCAGGCTATGTCACAGGACCACACACTTACTTGAGGGGACCCAACTCCTGTGGAAGTCCAGCTGTGCCAAACATATTCACAGCATGTCTCACTCATGTCAGCAGAACACATGGTCAGTCAGCCATCAGTTACCACACAATGAAGGCTCTGGTCACAACAGCCTGGGTACGTGACTCTCCCTTAAGTCATCTGCACATACTCAAAACATATGTCTAGCAAGTTGCACAGAGGACCCAGTTGCTCCTATACCAATGATGCCCACACCTGTAGGTCCAGTGGTGATGCGCACAAAGTCTGTGAAATTGACAAATTGGACAATGGGAAGCACATCATATGCATGGGTGCAAGCCATAGATGTGACCATGCAAATGAAATGTTCACAGAGATGTCCACAAATAGTTGATCATGACACACCCAGGTAGCTGCAAAGGATGACATGGATACCCACCAGAATAGGATACATATTTCATGGACCACATGGAGTACTTCACATCAACACCTCAGTATTCAACATTGGAAACCAAGCATTACAGGTGCAAGGGCATGTTAAACATTATCAACATAATGTACAGCTAAATCAAGTTCACAAGAATAAAGAAAAAACCTTTATTCAGCATATTAACAGTTAAACGTCTGTTCAAACAAAAGGCCAATGACCACTCCATGTCCAAATGCCAAGGAGTGAACTAGAGTGACAACTGTCACTCGTTGCTTGCCTGCACTGCTAAGGACAGGGGACATCCCCTCGGAGGGCCATACATGGGGGCAGGCCAGGCACCGCAGGGACAGGATCAGGGCGCAGCAGAAGGAGGCAGTGAAGAGGTGGTGGATACGGGCGAGACACTTGCAACTGCAGTGGAGCTGACTGAAGTGGTGGGTGCAGTCACAACTGTGGGGCACAAGTCAGATGGGGTGGGTGCCGGCACAACTCCAGTGGGCAGGTCAGATGGAGTGGATTGGGTCCCCACTGCAGTGCCCAAGTCAGACGGGGTGGTCGAGGAATCCACTGCAGTGCCTAAATCCATGGGAGCGGAATGGGGTGAATGTGAGGTCGCCAGGACAGGGGGGGACACAGTCCCCACATCAGTGGCACTAACCGTCTGACCAGGTTTGGAGGAGCAAGTGGTAGGTGGGGAGGGCCTCAGCATTTTGGGAATGGTGCATCTGTGGGTGGGGGAACCCGGGGCAGGGGCTGGCGGGGGAACCTCTGGAATGGTGGCCTGGGGGATGGAGGCAGGAGACTTTGCCTTGGAGCTGCGTGGTGTTTGCTCTACCGGCTCCGGGGGGACTTGCGGGTGGGGGTCTCAGTCTGACTGCACCTGGGGGAGGGTGTCCGGGTATGAGGGGCACTCCCCTCTGTGTGTGGGGACTTCCTCTTCCCCTTGTAATCAGGATCTGCTGGGCCGGTGGGGAAGAGGCCAAGGTCACAAAGGAAGAGCTTCTGTGGAGATGGGGTTGCAGGTGAGGCAAGGGAAGGGGACTGGGAGGAAGAGGTTTCGGAGGACTGTGGAGTGGTTGTGGATGACTGTGTGTGTGTGTCTGCAAACCAGCCCCTGTGAGTGTGGTATCAGCCCCCTGCGCTTGCTTGTGTGCACGTCTAGCCCTTGGTTTGGGTGTTTGTGTGCTGCCTGTGTCTGTGGCTCTGTGAGAATGTGCAGGTGTTTGTGTTCTTGGGACAGGTAGTCTGCTAGGAATCGTGAGTGGTGCAGGGGTAGGAGGGGTGCAGGACTGTTGGAGGAGGGACACTGCTGTCGTCAGGGAGGAGGCCATGGACTTATTGGTCCTCTGTAGGGCAGACATGCCCAAGGAAATGCCCTCCATGAACGACACCAGTTGCGTCAACAGACTTGTGTGTGCATGGAGGACCTTCAGCATTGACGTCTGCCCTACATGGATCTGTAAGTAAGTCCACAGACTCCTCACTCAGGGCAGCAGGGGACACAGGAGCAGGGGATGTGGTGCCTGGCACAAAGGAGAAATGCTCCAGAACACGGGAACCTACAGGGACCTCTGGGATGGGAGCCAATGGGAGGGTGGTGATGGTAGTGGTAGGGGCGGTGGCGGGGACAGCCTCACTAGCTGGGGTTCGGTGGCTGCTGACACCTGCCTCCACAAGGGAGTCATCTTCTGAGCTGCTGTGGCCCTCAGCTGGGGCGGATGGTGCTGAGGACTCCTCTGTGTGGCTCCACTCTCCCTCTGTGCCACTGGGTCCCCCCAACTCCTTTCCTTCTGTTCCTGTCAGGCTCTGTGGCTCCTACTGGTCCGTGGAGCTGCCCCCTCCTGTGGCCTTGGATGTATCTGGATAGGAATAGGAAATAAGAGAACAACATCAGTCATCTGCACTGACTGCACACACCACAGTGAGTACATCACATCACAGGGCAAGCCCTGGCATCATCAGCTGAACACAGCTCAAAGTGCCAACGCTGTTTAGAATCAGCCAATTGTCATTCTCAACATCAACCATGGAACACATATCCCTCCTTGACTTGCACACATATGTCTGTTGCATGTTGAATGCTAATACCCCAATGGCCCGACATCCACCACCCACACATTAGTTGTACATGCAAGTGAACATGTAGGAGTATGTCACTATACACACAGCACATCTCTTGCTACTGACTCAGTACAGGTGTCCGGATGAAGGGATGGTCATAGACTCATTTCACATGCTTGTGATGCATGCCAGCAACACACACTATGATGTTCTCATGTCCTGATGGGCAATGCCACAATGGGGTGCATGGTGCAAACTTGAACACAATGCAGGATCACTCATAGTAAGTTAAATGCCATGGCACTGGCAAGCCTGGAAAGTCAGTCAACTGTCTCCTGTCACAGGGGCAGGGCATCCAGACAACAATAGTTTGCACTGACTCACAATCCTAGGTCAGGGGTAAAGCTAACTCTGCAGATGACCGGCGCACTTGCCCATCCTCTGCAAACAACATATCCAGGACCCAGAAGACCCCACATCATGTAAATCAGACATATGAGTATCCGCAAACACATCTCCCTGTACATTAACACATCACAGTCTGCCATGCATGTAACCCAGCTGCCTGAAGGACACAGTTGCATACACCATTGTGCGCTGTCAGATGATCACATACCTATATGTCACATAGGTCTTGTCTCTCACAGTCACATCTCAGATGTCCTGCTGACCCTCTGATTCATGGACATCCCAGTTGTACGTAACAACAAGCCACACCATAATGACACAGAGGCAGACACCCGAAGGCACATGTCACTAAGCACAACCTGTAATTTAATACACAGGAGTGGGATTACAGAGTGTTTCTAAATGCCCTTGAGAAGGCATGACTGCCCAGGTCTACATGAAACAGTGTTTTTCCCTGGACAGTAGGTGGCTAAGCAAGTGTGACATATTTGATATACATAGCCCTGAGGCCCCAAAATTGGAGTCCCCTGCTGCATGGGTTTGTTTGGAATACCCCCGCCACATGTGGCGAGTCAGACCAGCAATTGGAACACATATCAAGGGCACACACAAATCACATGTCAGATCTCAGGCATTGGGCAAACAATTGAACCACCCATGAAACACACAACCAAGTCACGGGAACAGATGATGTCCGGTACCTAAAGCATAGCTGACTGCAGGGACACAGTGCCCTAGTGACACAAGCAACAGACTGTAGGGGCCACACCTGTGGAACAGATGAGGAGGGTGCATCACACAATTGAGGGACCTGAGTATTGGACTACAAGACCTACGTAATGTGGAAGTGTCAGATATAGTACACAGATTAGGCATGGATTTACCCCCTTCCTGCTGCTGTCTGGCCTTCAGCTGCCTATCCAGGTCCGGGAAGACCACCGCCAGGATCCGGAGTATGTGGGGGGTCAGGGTCCGGTGTCCGCCCCTCCTGCGTGGAGGTGACAGCTTCAACTGGACTCTAGCTATCCTCCGGGTCCAGCCCGAAGGTCCTGCCACCTCTTCTGGCAGTTGCGGATGCGGTGCTTGTAGACCCCCACCAAACGAACTGCCCAGGCGATGGTCAGCCATATCTCCTGCTTCTGGTGGGCATCAACCTGTGAGGACGACAAAGTTAAAATTCCATTAACACACATGCCCCAGATTTGTGCTGCACACATTTTGATATACATGTCATCATCACAAAGGGAAATGAGTTACACAGGTAGTGCAACCATGGGGAAGGACAAATCACCTGCATTTCTGACATGTTAACAATGCCTGGATAGTTTAAGCTTGCACTAATGCACTTTAGCAGCAGGACACCTGTTCATTACATGTACCTACACACTTTGGGTGATGAAAGTAGTCAGTGAGAATGCTTGCCAGTGGTGTACACACTGCTAGTACTGCTAGTCAGACAACATGCATAATTAGGAAGGCAGTGGACTGAACACTCACCTGCTCCCCTGGTTTCCCATAGAGCTTGCTGTACTGTGGAAGGAACTCGTCCAACAGGGCCTGGTTCTCCTCCTCAGTGAAGGCTGGGGCCCTCTCCAGGGTACGTGCCATAGCAGGAGCCAGAGGATGCAGAGACAGCAGCAGTGGTAGCAGGGATGTGGCCCAGTAGCATGTAGTGCAGGCAAGTGAGCTCCCTGGGGGCCAGCCCGCCCTATATCTGTGCTGCAGAGGCATAATCTGTGCCATGTGTCCCAAGTGATAGGTCCAACACGGTTGCATTCTATGAATCTGGCCAATCCATGTAAATGTACGACTTGTACACTCCTTCCGCATCGTTCAAATCTGCACCTTCATGAAACACTTGAAATTGCGACATTGTTGTAGGCATCCAACTGAATTTCCAGCGCACAACTCATACAAGTTTTGAATCCGCATCCGTCTCCATGACAGTCCAGAGCCAATGGGTGCGCCCGGCTCTGTCAACTGACTGTACAACCCGTATTTTGAAAATACACACACACCCGTCTCCATACAATTCAATGTCCAAGGCGTATGCCTGTCTCGGCCCTTGCCTTCCCGATGCGTATGCATGCTAGTCACCCGCGTCGGACTTCATTGCAGTCAATGGCAAAGCATACGCATAGCTCGGTCATGAACCGAGCAATGCGTATGCGTTGTCACTAAGCCTGGGCAAAGCACTACGCTACGCTCGCGTAGTTTGCGAAGTTCGCGCTACTTCGCACTACGCGAACTGCACGTAGCACAGTGCGAACACGCGTAGCGTAGTGTTGCGTAGTGCTGCGGTCATTTTTTGCTTGCTCGCGGTCCTCAACGTCAAGTTGGCGACCGCGAGCAAGCAAAATGACATCCCGGCGAGACTTTTTTTTTGTCCGCGATCAGCAACATCAAGTTGGCGATCGCGAGCATGGAAAATAAACCTCCCAGCGAGATTCCCAACATGAGGAGGTCAGGTTTCTCATTGCGAGTGGTCGCGTATGCTCACGACCGCTCACGATGAGAAACTACCAGTTCGCGTTGAGAAAGCTGCCGCTCGAGTAAAAATCTACTCGAGCAGCAGAAAACTACAGCTCGCACTGTGCAAGATGCCATTTTCAATGATTGCACAGTGCCGGTTGCTTGTCCGCACTGTGCAATCATTGAAAACGACATCTGGCACAGTGCGAACAAGGTACTACGCAGTTCGCGAAGTGCTACGCGTAGCTCGCGTAGTGCGAACTGCACTTTGCGTAGCTTCGCGAAGTGCTACTTCGCGAACTACGCCCAGGGTTAGTTGTCACCCGCGTCGGACCTCATTGCAGTCAATGGCAAAGCGCACGCACAGCTCAGTCATGAACCGTGCAATGTGTACGCATTGTCACCCGCGTCGGACCTGATTGATGTGACTATTCGACCAATTCAGCACACAATTACTTGCCAGGGACACCTGTGCACACCTACCACACTACAGTATTGGCCACACAGTGTCCCATGGCATGTAAGGCTGCATTCCCTGGGTGTTTGGGGAGGGCCACATTTGGTTTGTTGGGTGGCACTTTCGTGCAGCCACTCCCAGGCTGTGCACGTGTATATGGGGGCAGAATCCTTAGTGTGTCGTGCACATTACCACTGTGATGTGCAAATGTACAGTAATGGGCATGAGTCACGGACAAGTTTCATGTTGGATATGTTTGGGCATGTCACATACACCCTGAGTCCTGGGGGTGATGGCATGTATGTCACAGTGAGACCTGTAGCCACAATACTGATGGTCACCCACAGCCTGTGTGCATGTTGTGTCTCAGATGTGTCTGATCAAATGTGCCCAATGGGTGACAGTCTCCACATCCATGTGGTATATGCATCAACCTTGATGGTGTGTGTGTGTCTAAGAGACGTACATGTAGGGCCTGCAGGGACAACTGTGGCCACTACCTGTGGGACTCCCGCTTGCCTTGTGGTGTGAACGTGATACGCTATGTCCATGCCAGTGTCGATGTGGCAATACAGGGACCCTGGGTTTCTGCATGGCAAAGATCTGTGATGCCTGGGAGACATCAGGCCTCACTTGTCACTGTGGTGTGTGTTTGTAACGTCACAGCAGTACATAGGTCGGGTGACACAGACAGATGATTGGCCATTGCACTACATGGGACTCATGTGGACATGTGGAATCGAGATGTGAGGTGATGGTCATGTAGGTGACATATGTGTCCATGCCTAACAGCACATACCTCAGTACATTGTGTAATGTCATGATCTATCATGTGATACTGAGCCTGGTCATGGCCACATTGGTGGATGAACCAACAATCTTCCTTTGTTCATCTCTGTTCTGCAGGGCGCCAGCTGTCCATCGACCGTTCCCAGACCTTGCAACCATGCAGAAACGCGAATGCATCCAACGGTACCGCTTCACCAGGCCACTGATTGAGGAGTTGGCGGAGCAGTTGGCGCCACATCTGCTACCTGGCCGGACAAACCCTACAGCACTGACCCCAGAGGTGAAGGTGATGGCAGCCCTGCACTTCTTTGCTACTGGTACCTTCCAGTACACTGTGGCTACTGCTGGTGGTATGTCGCAAACTATGTTTAGTTGTGTGCTACGCGATGTCTCGGAGGGGATGTTGCATTTCCTAGACCTGTACATCAAGTTCCCGAGCCCAGCTGAACTCCCTGAAATAAAGGATGCCTTTTATACACTGGGGAGGATGCCGAACGTCATTGGATCTATTGATGGGACACATGTGGCCCTGATACCACCACAGGCACATTAGCAGGCATACCGTGATAGGAAACATTTCCACTCGATCAATGCTCTGGTGGTATGTCTTGCAGACATGTCTATCACACATGTGTGTGCACGGTTCCCTGGTTCTACGCACGATGCCTACATAATGAGGAGTAGTCGCATTGCAACGCTGATGTTACAGATGCCAGCTCAGCATGCCTGGCTTGTCGGTGTGTACTGACTGTTTATCATTGGGTGTGTTTGTCAATGTTGTATTCCGCACTCCTACAAAACTCAGCTACTTGTTCATTTTTGTGTGTGTAGGTGACTCCAGATACGAACATGCCGTGGTTGCTGACACCCCTCAGGAACCCTGTGACACCAGCCGAGAAGCGCTACAATAAGGCACATGGTCGGAGCAGGAGGGTGATTGAGCGGACATTCGGCCTCCTGAAAAGCCGCTTTCGCTGCCTGGACAAGACCGGAAGGGCCCTCCCATATGAACCTGCAAAGGTGTGCAAAATAATCCTTGTATGCTACATGCTGTTTGAGTGTGTCTGTGTGCCACTTGACTGGATGCGTGTAGTGATGTGTCCATTCAGGTGGTGTGTACTCCACAATAGGGCAGTACTGCTAACTTGTTTTTGTGTAGGTTTATTGTGACATGTTTGGTTCATGTGTATTGCATTTCTCTCCTGTTTTGCTGTGCTTTGACTGTGTCTTGTGTCTGTCCTTCACATGGTAATTTGCCTGTTGTTTGTTCAACACTGACCCCCAACACCCAGAATCCGACACCAGTGTGGGAGTAGTCAATTGACATCAAGTGATGTCCCACACACCCCTGAACTACAATTCTCAGACACTCTGTGACCGTGTGTCCACCGTAACGAACAATTGCCTTGCAACTATTGTGGAATAAACATATTGCTGATGTGTAATGAACCTCTGCTAAGCTTTGTTAGGTGCGTTGTCTGTCTTCCCACATCTGAGTGACATTTGCTTACCTCACCTGTGGACTTGTTACCACTGACTGTGGATAGGTGTTGTGGTTGTGTATACCTATGTGTTTCAGGTCACCATCATTGTGTGTGATGAGTAACATGGCCATGGTGTTCCTCTGGACAGGGGCCCATTAAGGGTCCACTGACCTCCCTGACCTCTGCAGCCCTGGGCTGACTGAGGCAGGGTAGAGAGGGGCAGGGTACCTGCTCCAGACTGGGTGCCACCTTGGAAGGATCCCCTGCCATCAGAGTTGTGGCCAGGACAGGCCTGACCACTTCTGGGGCAGTTACTTCACAGGGGCAGGGTCAGTTCCCTTAGAAAGCTGACCCTTACCTTTAGTCTGGTGGGGGGAGGACTGTTCCTCACCCCCTATGCTCTCTGTTTGTGTGGAGTGATCCATAGTTTCAGGCTTCACTCCGCTTAATTTCTCCTGGGGTGGAGGTGAGGCCCTCAGGGTCTCATCCACTCTCTCAGGGATGCCTAACATTCTTAAATGGGCATTGCGGTCTACCTCAGCCCAGGCTGAGATTTCCAGATCATTCCCCAGTAGACAACCCACAGGCAAGGTTGGGGACACTGCCACTCTCTTTGGGCCAGTGACCCCTCCCCAGCTGATATTTAACACTGCCATGGGATGGTCTGTCCTAATTCCATCAATATTGGTCACCTGGTAGCTAAACTCAGGTAAAAGCTGTTCTAGGGGCACTAGTCTCTTTGTCACCATGGTGACACTAGCCCCTGTGTCCCTGTAGGCCACAGCCTTCTGACCATTGATCATGGGCTCTTGTCTGTACCTGCCCAAGATATTGGGACTCATGGTAAAGTTGGCAAACCCCATGCCCCATCACAGACTAGAGTTGCTTGTGTAGGGGACCTGGTTAGGTCAGAGTCCACCTGAGTTCCCCAAAAAACCCAACTAAGTTTTTGGGTGCACTCCCACCACCTGGTGGATTACTACTGGTAGTAACAGGGGATGTTGGAGCTGCAGTGGGAGGAACATTTTCCTTATTGCCAGTCTTTGGACAGCTGGAGTCAGTTTTCCAGTGTCCAGGTTGCTTACACACATGGCAATATGGTTTCTTATTGGAAGAGGAAGGATTTTGGGACCCACCCCCAGAACTGGGTTTTTGGGGCCCTTCAGGGGACTTTTCTATTTTATTATCCCCACCTTTCTCTTTGGGCTTAGTGGAATCTTTCTTCTGGTCACCACCTTGGTTCTTGGGCCTAACCCTGGTTCTGACCCATTTGTCTGCCTTCTTTCCCAATTCTTGGGGAGAGGTCAGATCAGAGTCTACCAGGTACTGGTGTAAGAGTTGCTTTTGACAATTATTAAGGATCTGCTCTCTCATAATCAAATTATACAATCCTTTAAAGTCAGTGACTCTACTGCCAACTATCCAACCCTCCAGAGCCTTGGTAGCATAATCTACAAAGTCCACCCAATCCTGAGTCTGTGCTTTCTGGGTGTCTCTGAACTTAAACCTGTGTTGTTCAGTGGTTAAGCCAAACCCATCTATTAATGCAATCTTCAGGGATTCATAGTCATTAGCATCCTCTTCTCTAACAGTGAGGAGCTTGGCTCTACCTTTATCTGAAAAGGAGAGCCACAAGATTGCTGCCCACTGTTTCTGGGGGACCTGTTGAACTTTACAGGCCCTCTCCTTAGCAGTTATCCATTTGTGGATATCATCCCCACTCTGGTAGGGAGGAACAACCTTGGACAGGTTCCTATGGTCTGGAATGTAATCTCTGCCTCTAGAGACACTGTTGCTGCCACCAGGGGTATCTAACCCCTCCTTCTTAGAAGCTCTTTGGAGCTCGAAGGCTTCCCTATCTAAGGCCAATTGCTTGGTTCTGAGGGCAAGCCTAGCTTCCTCATACTGGAGCATCTTGAACCTTCTTTCAGAGGAGGACTCCCTGGGAAAGTTGGAGTTCCTCTGGTGAACAGATTCTCTTCCAGAGTGGTATGCATGGTGAGAGTCCCTTGAAAGGGACCTAGGCCTTTCTCCCACTTTGTCAGTTCTCTTAGGGAGAATTCCTCTGTTCTTTTCAGACCCTTCTGGGTCTGGCCCTTCAACCACAGACTCCAGGTCATCTTGATTTTCATCATCAGACCCAGAGACTATGTCCCTATGCAGACCCATTTGCTCCTAGAGCTTGTCTCAGGTCATCTGCAACTAACAGATCTATCAGGTGTTGTGATGAGGGACTCCTGCCCACCCTCAGTTGTCTTTCAAAGCATAAGGCCTTCAGTTCAGTGTAGGCTATATCTTTGTACTGAGATGGGGTGGACCCACTGGCTCCACCTTGGTGAGACATACTAGTGTTGTGCAGTGTTGTACTACCTACACTAGTTGAGGCCTGCTGGGCATAGCTTGAGCTGTAGCAAGGGTGTGCTTATCCCTTCATAAACAGCTCTAAGTTCAGTAGAACTTATTGATACTAGCTTGACTTTTATATGTACCTTGAGTACCTTTAGTGGTTTTCAGTTAGTAATTCAAATAGAGATTTTCTGGTAAAACAATGGCAAGCTGGAATCCCACACGCTGCCCACCAATGTGAGAAGTTGGCCTGGCATATGCTGGTCACTAGTTATAGTGGCCACCTTGCACCAGTCCAATTCGACTCTTGTGGTAGATAGGTTTAAGACAACCTTTAAAGAAAGCTATCCTAGTGGTAGCTGTGGAGAGCAGCCTTCAGGCTAAGTCTCTGAGGAATGTAAAGCAGCTTGTTTTACCTTATAATCTCTTGAATTACCAAATGAAAAGACACCACACAGGTATATATATCAAATATATATGTATTTATTTCTAAATATACTCTACTAATCTCTTTATGAGATTAGAGCCAGGTAAACATTCAAAAGATCAACAGTTCTCAATATATTAAGCACAAATATGGCTGTAGCCCTAGGGGCGTACCAGACCATATACAAAAAAAAATGGTGTAACAAACTCGACTTGCAAAATGAAGAGGCCTCGGGCCTTGGGAATCGCTGGGGCTTCACTTCTGCAGTGTTAGCAGGTAAGTAATCAGCCCACAGGAGACGCATGCAGTGTCTAAACACACACGCGGGTTTCCTATAAGTTTCAATGGCAAATGTCGCGGTTTGTAATTTACAGTTTCAGGGCACTTCGCAAAAGTCAACAAGCAAGCAACTTACAGGGTAAGTATTTTGAGGGCCAACACACACTTGAGCACCGGAGTGCAGGAGTTACCTCACCCAGGGAAGCCGGGTGCATAGGTGTCCTTTGGTGTCGGGTCGCAATGCTGTTTTCAATGGAGTTCACTGAAGACTTGCTGCTTGTGACGACTGGAGAGGTGTCCGCTGGAATCCGAAGATGGATTGGAGTTGCAGAAGACCTAGAAATTGAGGGGACAGAGTTCAAAGTCACTTGCCAGTGACCGGTGGCCAGCAAGATGGATGACCACAGCTGTTGCGTCTCTTCAGGTCATTGATGGTGTTTTGTCTCTTTGCTCACGAGGTCCAGGAGGAATCAATGATGACCAGCAGCTGGATTCGGAGGGTCCCATAACATCTGCAGCTGTCGACGGTGTTGGCACCCGGATTGGAGCCAACAAGCCTTGGCAACTGCAAGTCTCGTGTGGAGTGAAGATTGTCAATGGTGCAGACCAGCAAGGTCTGATGAACTTACCCAGCAAGAGTAAATGAGGGCAGGCCCAGAGCAACCAGGCGAGCCCTTGAAGTTGATGTGGAAGTCTTCAGGTGAGTTACTAGCCAACGGGCAAGCAACCGTGAAGACGCCTTTGCAGGAAAAGTTTAACAACAGCCCACGGTCACTAGGGACGGGGTAGGCTGCTGATTTTTGGTACTTTGGTACTAGACCTGCTAGGGACTTGGACAACAAATGTTCCAAAGCAAAACTTCGTTGAACGTAGATTAGGGCTTGCACTCGAAATCAGTGCACGGTTCCCTGGTATTGCTGTTCCTCGTCACTCGTGGGGTCCAGATGCCACAGCATTGCTGGGGACTCAAAATGGCCGTCGAGAGGTCAGGAAATCTGCTTCAGGGGATGCAGGAACTTCGGACTCCGGCGGGAGCGGTGAAGTTTGCAACCGTTGTCGAAGAGTTTTGGTGCCTGCCAAGCAGGGGAGTCACTCCTTGACTCCAAGGGAGATTCTTCAGTCTTCCAGAGATAGTGGAACGTCGAAGGGCCAGGATTCTTCTTTGTAGAGCTTCGTCCAGGTGTAATCTAAGTTGCATTGGCAATGCTTGGTATCTTATAGTGAAAAGATGGGAGGGACTAGCTCTACGACCACTCCTCTAGGAGGGTCTGGGTAGTGGGTGGTTACACCCACTTCCCTTTGTCCAGTTTCGTGCCAGAGCAGGGGCAGGTAGCCCCTGAACCGGTTTGAGCTTGCATATGCACAGAGGAGCCTACTGCTCCCCCAGTGCAGGACTTCAAAGCACTCTAAGAGTGCACCCACCCAGCTCCAATACACTAAATCCTGTCTGGGAGGTGGTGACACCTCCATGTGACAGGAAACCCTTTGTTGGGCTCCCTCCACTGCGAGTTTCGGTCAGCAGCAGGAGGGCAGCCCGGTGTCTGTGCTGGTGGCATCCATTTTGTGATGCCAGGGCTCTAGAAGATTTCTACTGTGTAGTACAGTGGGTACATGTCGTCCCCTCTAGAAGGGTGGGATCCTACTCCCACACCAGTTACTGGTGTGGGGGTAGGATTCCAAGTTGTTTGACACCAAACACGACATGTTTTGATGCAGTCATTCCAAAGTTAGCATTTACCGCGAGGTTATAATGCACTTAAGAGTATATGGTTTAACCGCATCCACAAACAGCAGCAGAGAATAGACTCTGCCAGCTGCAGAGGGGTCCTGCTCAGGCAGAAGCCCCCCCTCACATGGTAAACCAAGCACCCTGCCCTTGAGATTGATAGGGCCTACCATAGGGGTGACAGATAGGTTTATATGTGTGTGTATGGTGAGATATAGGAACCTATACCTCAGTGAGGAGTGCTAACACTACCTCACACAGGCTGCAGTAGCAGGCCTGTGGTGTCAGATTGTGAATGCTTCCCAGGGGTGGCATAATACATGCTGCAGCCCCTGGTAGGCCTGTGAAGTACCAATGCCCTAGGTACCTAAGATGCCATATACTAGGGGCTCATAAGGTACCACAGTATCCAATCACTAGTGCATCTAATATGCACACCAATAATTTAAGGGAGTAAGCAGATAGGCTGGGGTCCTGGATAGCAGGATCCCAGCCAGACTAGTCAAAAACCATTCAAACACCAGGAAAAAAGTGGGGGCAACCATATAGTCAGATTCCACCTTCCTACAATGACCGAATCAAAGGACAACCACACCAGGTTTATATTTAAAATATATGTATTTAGGTTAACACACACCCCTCTAGTCTCTTTATGAGACTGGAGTTCGAAGTACTTAGTTTACAAGATAGCAATCATCAGTAATAGCACAAATACATGTTTGGGACCTAGGGGCATACCAAACCATATACCAAAAAAGTGGTATAAGAACCACGACTGGAATAGACACTAGGCCTATAGCCTCTAGAATCCCTGGGACCCCAAGGAACCACCCAAGTTAGTGTCACAGGGGATCCACGGGGACTGTATGCAGTGTATAAACACAACCGTGGGTTCCCATTATCTTCTATGGGCAATGTCGCGGTTGGAAACTTAAAGATTAGAGACACTTCTAATTGAGTCAGGAGCAAACCCTTTTGGACTTAGGAGGTTCTAGGGCTAGCACCCACGAGAGCATCGGAGTACTCGAGTTACCTCACCCAGGGAAGCCGGGTGCATAGGTGTCTTTTGCTGTCAGGTCGCGTCGTCGATTCCAATGGAAGCCTGCAAAGAACTATTGCTGCCATGAAGAGGAGAAGTGTCTGGAGAGATCCACACCTGGATCTAGGATGTAAGGAACCTGAAAGCAGAGGAGACAGAGTCTGGGTCACTAGCCAGTGACCTAGGGTAGGATGGACCAATGCCCACAGATGTCGGGTGCTTCAGGTGAGTTGATCGGTGTCTTGACTCTTCAGTCACGAGGTCCAGGAGGTGTCGATGAAGTCCACGAGGTGGATTCGAGCTGTCCCACAAAGTCTGTTGAGTGCTGCGGTGTCAGTGACCAGAATGGACCCAGCAAGCCTTGGCAACGGAAAGTCACTTGAATTCAGAGAAAGGACTGCGGTACAGACCAGCAAGGTCTGAGGGACTCACCCAGCAAGGATGAGTAAGGACATGTCTGGAGCAACCAGAAAAGCCCAAGCAGAAAAGGAGTTTCCTTCGTGGGGACCTGCTAGCAACGGGCTAGTGATGGCGAAGGAGCCTCAAGTGGTCGCACTTGGAGCTGGCCCACGGGTCACTCGTGGAGTGGAGGCCAACAATCTTTGGTGCAGGAGGTGCTCAAGGCTGGGGCTACTCGGAGCCCAAAGCACAACTTCAAGGAGGACCAGGAAGATAGTGTTGCTGCAAAAGTTCACGGTGTCCAGGTGTCACAGTTCCACGTCACCCACGTTAGCCACGGGCCTCAACTTTGCTGTGGACTCAGGGTAGCCTCGGGGAAGTCTGGAAATCCACTTCTGGTGATGCAAAGATTTTGGCGTCCGGCAGGAGCTTTAGCAATGCAGACCGGTCAGTTGCTTCTTTGGTGCCTGCCAAGCAGGGGAGTCACTCCTTGACCCCAAGGGAGATTTTTTCCATCTTCTAGTCGTGATAAAATGTTGAAGTTCAAGGATATATGTTGCAGAGTTTCGTCCAGGGTAATCTAAAGTCCTAGGGACTGGATTCCTATACTTATAGTAAGTTTAGGGGATGGACTAACTCTAAGGCCCCACCTATGGGTGGGCTTGGAAAGAGGGGTGGTTACACCCATTTCTTTTGTCCAGTTTCATGCCAGAGCAGGGGCTGGTAGCCCCTGCAACCAGTTTGAACTGGGCTATGCACAGGGACAGTAAACGTGCCCCCAGTGCAGGACTTCAAAGCACCAGAGAGTGCTCCCGCCCAGCCCCAATACACATCAGCCTGTCTGGAGAGGTGGTTACACAGGAAACTTATTGTCCAGGCCTTCCCTTCCGGAGTTTCGGTCAGCAGCAGGAGGCCAGACCCGTGTCTGTGGCAGAGGCATCCATATTGTGATGCCAGGGCTCAGGAAAGTCCTACCGGGTTTAGCCAGTGTGAACATGTCTCTCCCTCTAGAAGAGTGGAAGGCTACCCCCGCCACCAGAATTGGTGGGGGCGTAGTATTCCAAAGCATTTGACACCAAACACGACATGCTTTGATGCAGCCATCCCAAAGTTAGCATTTACCGCGAGGTTATAATGCACTAAAGAGTATATGGTTTGGCTGCATCACAGAACAGCCATAAGGAAGTATTTCTGAATGCTGCAGAGGGGCTCAGCTCATGCTTGGGCACCCTCTCACACAAAACCAAGCACTCTGCCTTCAGGATTGTCAAGGCCTGCCATAGGAGTGGCTTATAGGTTTATATGTGTCTGTATATGGTAGTGATATAGGTAGCCTGTACCACAGTAAGGGGTGCAAGCACACCCTTACCCAGGCTGCAGTAGCAGACCTGTGGTGCCATTTTGGAGTGATTCCCAGGGGTGGCATAGTACATGCTGCAGCCCCTGGTAGGCCTCTGAGGTACCTTTGCCCTAGGGACATAGTATACCATATACTAGGGGCTTATAAGGCACTCCAGAATCCAATTAGATATGTACCTAATGTACATGCAAACCATTTTACAGAGAAAGAAGATAGACTGGGGCCCTGAATAGCAGGATCCCAGTCCAACTAAGTAATAAACCAGAAAAACACCAGGCAAAAAGTGGAGGCAACCATATAGTCAGATTCCACCTTCCTACATGCATTACTTGCTGGTAGTGGAGGAGGTTCCTCTACCGGGTGGAGGGGACTGTGAGTCTGGTTTCGTGCTCCGCTGTCGTGTTTACGCCGTCTCTGGTTGGGTGGTATTTCTGCTGCGGTGTGACGGGCTGTTTGGGGCACCCTGATTTGTACGGCGGACGGTACCTTATTCCGCATGGCAGTGGGTCTCTATTGGCTCCCACGTGCACATTTTTGTGGCAGTTCACGTCGCTCCGCGGTGGACGGGAGATGGGCTATGTTTGCCCTTACTAATACATTTTCCCTGCCCACCAGTACCGCGGTCGTGCCTCCGCCTGCCATCCTAATGAGCCCCTATATTTTTTACTTCGATATTTTTAAAAACTAGAAAATGAGATGGCTACGGAGAACCACGCCTCTGTGTAACCACAGGTGACGCCGCTCCGCCCCCAGTAATGGAGCCTCGGCGTTCTCGGCGTGCCTGAGCAAGCTGTGGTATGGAATCTGAGGTCTGCTGGCGAAACGCTTTTTTCATCTACGCGGCCGGCGCCGCACGACAGGCAGTCAGAGTGGCCTTTTTTCTTACACCACCTAGCAGGATGTCACGTTTGCGGTTTTGGGACAGCGAGGCAGCTCTGAATGAGGCAGTAAACAGTGGAACAACAACGGTGGCTGACAGGCTGTGAAGCTCGGAGTCCAGGAGGTAGGAGGATTTTTTCAATAAAGCCAATTGGACTCATTATTCACGATGCACTCGGGACATTGACGCAGCTTGGAATAGTCGGTGAGGTGTTAAAGAAAACAGGTTGAAGAAGTGCAGGCTGCAGGCTGAGGAGGGCGAAGAGGTACAGAGCTTGAAACAAGAGGCAGGAGGTAGGAAGAACTGAGGCAAACAAAAAAGAGGTGGAAGGAAAAAAAAAAGGAAACATCTTAAACAAACAAACATGGTGGCTAATGTCAATTCAGCAACAGGGCTGAAAGCAAAAACACGCCGAGCATAGTCCAAGGCAATATCTTCTGTGGCTAGAGAAGAGCAGTCAGTCAATCGTCCAGGCTTCAACTCAAGCTTTGAGAGTTCCGAAGAGGAGCCTCTAGAGCCTCTCCTGGAAAATGGACGTGTGGAGATGCAGAAGCAAATAGATGGCTCACCAGGCGATATCCCTCAAAGCTACAGTGGAACTCCCACGACCTGTGGAACTAGGGGCGAAAGACATCCAGAATAGCCCGCCTCAGACTCCCTCTGGTTCATCCCTATCACAGCTTCAGAGCACTGGACAGGCTTCCTCGGCAGCAGTACAAGAATCTTGTCAAAAAATGGTAGATAAGGCTACACCTTTGACCCTAGTATGCACCTCACCTCGGCTGCAGATACAGCATATACAGACCCCCAGCATCAGAACGGACGGAAAGGCAACTAGGGATCCAGGAACAGCCCCAGATCCAGCTTTCGTGGTCCGAAGGAGACGAGATGGGACTTCTGGGCCAGCTCATGGGAGAGCAGAAAGGGGAAGAGAAGGCACAACAGGAGATATCGGACCCTGTGGACGGAGTCCTCATTAAACAGATGGATATTAAAACGATGTTAAATCTTATCTTAGAAGAGATAAGAGAAATGAAGAGATTTCAAGAAAATGAGATAGCCTCTCTTCATCAGCGCCTTGGGAAGATTGAAGAAGCAGTGGCCTGCTTCCCTGTAAGAATCCAAGAAGCTGAGTCCAGGATATCTCAGTTGGAGGACCAAATTAATTTCATGCTTGTGAAAGTTAATGAAGTCACAAAGGATAGGAGGAATTTAGAGAACAAGTTGGAGGAACTCAAAAACCACTCGGAACGTTCGAATCTACGATTAGTAAGGGTTCCCGAGGGAAGTGAGGGATCTCAAACACTATATTGGGTGGAATCCTTTATCAAGTAGAAAGTTCTGCCCAAATTTACTGAAAATCTGACAATAACAAGGACACATAGAGTTCCCTTGCTTCCCCTTCCTAACTCAAAAATTCCACGTACCATCCTGGTCAATTTCGCCGACTACCGTATCAAAGAAAGAATATTGGCAAAAGCAATAAAACAGAGACAATTTCCCATAAATGAAACCTCGAATTGTCGTATATTTTTGGACATGTCAGCAGTGGCTGTGCGCAGGCGCAAAGAGTTTGTTAAACTTCTGTACCTCTTTAAAGCTCAGGGCACACAGGCGTCAATAGCCCAACAATCAAAGCTTTGTGTCTTGGTAAAAGGTACATTCCATATGTTTACAAATCTAGAAGATGCGCAGGGAGATTTCACCGTCAAATTGAAGGGAATTACAGGTATATTGTTGATGCTCTCATTGCTGAGGGTGCGTCACTGAAGGGGTAATTCCATGACACCCAACAGAGAATCAGGGTGGGCGAGATGTGGCTAACGTGGGTTCCCACATATCTCGAGGGGGGTTTGGGTGGGGGGAGGTGATGAGAAGGGTATAGCAGTAAAATGAGCAATAGCAAATGGAGTAAAGTAAGCAGAATTTTGAGATTTTTGGGGGGTGATATAAAACATTTTAGTAATGACCAGTAAGTGTTGTACCATCTCGGTTAATGTAAATGAAATCCTAAAGAAACAAAAGTATGGAGGGCTTATAAGGTGGTTGGCTTCTTTAGCGCCGCAAGTGGTATTTCTTCAGGAAACTCATTTAAAAACTAATTCCCCAAAGCTTTTTCTTCTAAGATCTTTTTCATATGCTTTCTATGCCTCTGCCGGCCTGGCCAAAGGAGGCGTAGCTATCTACTTTGGTGGAGGTGTGCCTTGGGAATTGAGTAAAATCCAGAGAGATCCATTGGGTAGATGGAATTGGGTTGAGGTAAAATTAAAGGGGATCATACTGAACTTTATAAATTATTATGGTCCAGTAGTAGACGATCCCTTACCATTAGTGAAAGTCAGTGAATTACTCAGGGGAATACCGGGGCTGATTATTTTGGGAGGGGATTTTAATTTTATTCAAGACTTGAGGAAAGACACTTCTGATAAAAATAAGTAGCAATTAAAGCCAAAGACCAAAAAAGTCCTAGAATCTATAAAACGGGAATTCCATTTGGTAAACCCCTGGCGTCAAAGTAACCAGCTATTGAGTAAATATACCTGTTATTTCGCAAATTTCAATCGGCCTCTCCTATTGATTATTTTCTTATTTCTCGATCACTGAATTATATGTGTATTGAAATAGGGGCTAATACATTGTCGGATCACTCTTTTGTAAAATTAGAGCTAGCAATAGAGAAGGGATGGAGGACAAGATTTAGGTGGCAATTGGATTGTCTCCTCCTACAGGATCCACAGTGGATAGCGGAGGCAAGAGAATGGGTTGTGGAGTATTTTAGGATTAATGAAGGAACAGCAGAATTATTTTCTGTGTGGGGGAGTTTAGGGCAGCATTACGGGGGCAGTTGATTGCTTTTTCTATTGCCTATTCCAGAAAACGACAGGCTACATTTACGAAACTTCAGCAGGCAGTGGATAGGGCCTTGAGGATGCGAAATACCCCGGTACAGGGGGACGGGGGACGTGGGAGGGGGGAGGTGGGGATCAGCTTGAAAAGGCAAAACAGGCACTCAGGGAATTCTTTTTAGTAGAAGAGATAAATAGCTCTAGGACCTATCAACAGCGGGTATATGAGGGCAGCCAATGGTTGGGAAACTGCTAGCTGGGGCCTCTAAAAACAAACAGGTAGCAGCCCTTATTGCTGAGATCATAGATCCCAAGACCTGTGAAGCGATAACTATAAGGATTGCATTGCTCAAATTTTTATGGAGCATTATCAACAGCTCTATACCACTCGCTATGAGGTTGGACTGGATTTCATACAGGAATATTTTGAGAGGGTAAATCCCCCCAACATGTCTGAGGTCAGTAAGCAACAAATTCAACTTGACAGAACAGAAGAAGAAATGTTTATCGTTCTGAAATTGATTGCTGGTGCAAAAGCATGTGGAATCGATGGGATCCCTATAGAATTTTACAAAAAAAATTCTAAGGAACTAATCCCCTTCTTGACGAAGCTGTTTAATAATATTAAGAAGGGGGGCTGTGTCCCCTCAAGTTTTAAAGAATCTGTGATTATAAGCTTTGTTAAAAAGGGCAAAAATTATAAAGACATTAATTCCTGTAGGCTGATTAGTTTCCTAAACGCCGACTATAAAATTCTCATGAAGGTTTGGGCCCAACGTTTCATTCCACTCGCACAGGAACTGATTCATAAAGATCAGTCAGGATTTGTTGCCGGAAGGTCAATGTCCTCGAATACCGGATTTTTAATTCAAGCTCTTGACTTTTTGAAGAATAAAACAACCCCAACCCTTATCATGATGGTGGATCCTGAAAAGGCGTTTGACCTGGTAAATTGGGATGCTCTTTTTTTCGGTCTGGGCAAATTCGGGATTCCTCTCCAGGTGATAGATATGTTTAAGAACATCTATCAGGGTGCCCAGGCCCAGCTGGTGAATAATGCACATCAAATAAGGACAGTAAGCATTAATCGTGGGACCAGACAAGGGTCCCCGATGTCCCCCCTGTTGTTTACCTTCTTTATTGAGCTCTTGGCCGTTAGCATTCGTGACAATGTGGAAATTAGAGCCCCAATACCAGGTATGACAAAATTAAAACTGTTCGCTGATGATATTATTCGATACTTAAGTCCTGAGAGACCGAATCTCGAACATGTGTTAATAGAATTTAGACAATTTTAATTGATTGGGGGCTATAAAATAAACCAAAATAAAACCGAGATTTTAACTTTAAATATGGACTGTGAGTTTCTCCCCCCAACCTTAAATCCCAGGCATTAAGAACGGAATCAATACTCTACCTCGGAGTATTCGTTTCTAATCAATATGAGCAGCTATTTAGTTGAAATTATTTGGCAATGCAGAATAAAATCAAAATATTGCTAGATAAGTGATCAATCTTACCGTTAACGTTAATAGGCCATGTAGCCCATATAAAAATGTCCATACTTCCTTTATTAGCATTTCTTTTTATTAATGTACCTTTGAAAATTAATACTAATTGGTCTATTGGGATGGCAGGCGGTGGCACCACCGCGGTGCCTTCGGTGTCGGAAAATACCTTTTTCCGCACGCCAGCAGTGGGCCTCACGCCCGCCATATTAGTATGGCCAAACACAGATAATTTGCCGTCCACCGCTGTGCGACGTGCACCGCCATCAGAAGTGGGCCTACCACCGCGGTGGTGGGAGCCAATGGAGAAACACCGCGGTGTGGAAAGATTTCCCGTCTGCTGTACAAATCATGATGCCTCAAAAAACCAGTCGCACCACAGCAGAGAAACCGCCCAACGAGAGAGGGTGGAAGCTCGACAGCGAAACCTGATTACCGGTCCAGACCACAATGGATCCAGCTCTTCACATCTTTCTGGTGCTGTACCTGATAAATCACCAGCAACTTGTGGTAAATAATTTAATTACCGGAACTTAATTTGATGCGGAAAATCTATAACAATAGCTCAGTAAAATAAGAGGCAGAATCCGTGGTATTAGAGGTTCGGAACGGGCTTTATTCCAGAATCAATTTAAATTGAGGAGCTCCATATTCCATCACCACGAAGGTTCAGGAAGTGAAGAACGTTACTTTATTGACAAGTAATCATTTTTATACAATAGGCATTACAGTGAAGCAAATGCAGGAGGCGTAACAATTGATAGTAAAGATAAAACATACATGCGTAGCTAGAGTGGGTGTAACTGGGCGTAACTAAAGAACGTCATCAGGTATGATGTCATAATAGGGTGGTTCCATGAAAGAATTTCGCAATGTCAGCAGAAATACTTGGCAGAAATGCGCGCGCAGCAGCATGACGTGTGATTGACGTGCAACTAGGGGGTGAAGGGGACTTGACATTTAGCTCTACATGTGGCGACAGAAGTCTGGAGGGTCAAGTCAACCTAATCCCAAATCATATCTAACATCCTATGTTTAGAGAACTATGTTATCCAAAAGAGAGGTCTCTTAGAGTAGAATCTTATTCTATACTGACTATACTGACTGTTAGTGCGTGTACAAGCGTCTAAGTGTCTACACTAGATGCGAGGGCCGAAATCTTCCATAGTAACAGGGCTATGAATCACTTGAAAAAATGACAGAGAAGCCGGGCCTTTTGCTCGGTAGCTGGAAGAATGTTTACTTAAACTACTAGACAGGAATGCATTGGGTAGGGAGCGGAGCAGATAATTTCGAAGGTGAAATACAGTTTTTGGCAGGCAACAGGCTGATGTCAGGCACCGTTAGCTGCGCAGAGAATGAGGACAAAGTTCATGGATACAGATGCGATCTCAGACTGAAGCTTTCAGAGGCAGAAGGCAGGAAAAGCTTGATGGCAGAATCAGGGCCTACTTGCCTGGACTGTAAAATGGCATAAGAGAACCATATAAAGCCGGTGGCCTTTCATACTTATAAATGGAATATCCAGCCCATTCATGGCGGATCTGAAAGAGGACATGTTGGCGGTGGACGCACATGTGTTTGCGTCTTCATAACTGGAACTGGAGGGAACATACATGTACTTGTGATTTATACATGAAACCGTTGGGGTCCAAGATAGGGGACATAACTGACCAGAAAAATCCATATTTCCACAAACTCATGGACTGTCGCGGACGCCACCGCAAGTATGCAACTACACAATCCCGCACACAACCACAACACACAACTCATGGGCTGATACAGGGTCCCTGGCCGCACCAGACACCCTGGTGGGGACAGGAACACATCCACAAGTGTACCCACACATGTCCTACCTGCCACCAAGTCACCCCTCCGCAGCCAGGTAACACATCA
This sequence comes from Triturus cristatus, assembly GCF_964204655.1. Classification (NCBI taxonomy): domain Eukaryota; kingdom Metazoa; phylum Chordata; class Amphibia; order Caudata; family Salamandridae; genus Triturus; species Triturus cristatus. The sequence continues at coordinate 338,581,361 of NC_140594.1, forward strand.
CCACGATCTCCAAGTAATGTCCCGGTCACGTCACCCCAGCGGTGAAGACAAGGGAAAACATGCCCACCATGCAGAAGGCAGGGCCAGCGCATAAAGTACACAGGGCCACACCTCCTCACTCCACACACTGCCCCCCGCAACAAGAATGGACATGCCATGTGCACACCCCTGTGCTCCCCATGCCCAACACCAAGCTAAGTGAATCCACGCCCTGCACCAAACAACAAACAACTACAGAGACAGCCATAGCAGGAGTGGCTGCATAGAAACACACAGCACAGAAGCACAGGCCCAGGGCAATCCACACACCACAACAACACCACATTCATGGCAAGAAAACTGAGTGCAAGCACAAAATGAACACACACACATACAATGAACAAACATCCTACTGGACACACAGCCTGCCAAGTCAAACAGACATACCCCACACTGACACACAGCCACATACACAGACCACATGCCACCAGCAATGGAGCACAACATATAGGAAAGGCAAAGTGAGGTGCACACAAATGGGAGGCAAAGGAGAGAACCAACAAGCATGTGTACATCACATGCAAAACAAGGAACCAAGAACCCCATCAAAGCACACATGGCTGGCACAGTGAGTAAACTCAAACCACAGTCACCGCAGTGCAACAACTCAGGAAGACAGAAAGGCAACCCATGTATAGGCACAGGGATGAAAGGAAGGCCCTGAAGTCAAACTGTGAACAGCCACACAATTGTACACAACAACTACACAGGAGTATGCCAGCAGCACAACACAGAGGGCACATTGACACAATCCATGACTGTCAAACACAAGTAGGATTCTTCACACATACCCCCTCACACCTGTAGCACACAACCCCAGTGTCAGACACACATAAGTGTGTCAATAATGTCCAGTCAAGACACAGACAAACAATCATACTCTCTGGGGGTATACACACACATCACACATATACAGGGATGCCAGAACCAATGTTTGCAGAAAAACAACAGACAAACACATAACTCAACAGAAACATGCACAGAACCACAACAAGACCACACATGACCTGTGCAGCCAAACTGTGGGAAGGTGATAGGAGCACAGACACAACAGGAGTGCACAACCTCATCAGTCAAGAACAATGCACAGACAATATACCACAATACAGACAAGAAGTGCACCATCACAGAACAACACAGTCACATCAAACACACAACACATGCACATGACAATAAATCACATAGCAAACACAGAAGGATATCAGAGGATGCACACCAGGCCAGGACAAGGTGACATACACCCACAGCACTGCATGCACAACAAGCAGTGCGTGCACACAAAACATAACAGTCCCACACAGCAGTGAGTGACACACCATGAACACCCACAACAACAATCAAAACAGCACATTGACAACATCACACTCAGGAAGTCAAGAAGTACCCTAACATACACACATACACCTAACACAACAGCCACAGATGCACATGTCTGGGACACAAAAGTGGCAACAACTTGACCAGAGGACTGGGCAGCACAAACAGTTGAACTGCACATGGGCAACCATGACTACTGAACAGTACAAGAACAACACAGATAACACATTGGGGAAATGTCATGAGTGGCACAGTGCTCCTGGCCAAAGATCTGCACCACAAAGAACAGTGTCACAAATGAAGTGAGGCACACACACAGGCAACACAAAGGGACAGCTGAAATCAAAGTGAAGTGGTGTGTATTTCAGTAGTGGACATGGCAGGAGTGTACCATACATGAATAGAGGGAGTGCTGGCTCACAATATCAAGGCATCTGAAGCACAGATAGGGGATGGTATGACACCGCACACCACATGCCACACTGGTGGCAATAAAGCACCATGTGACAGCAATGCATGAGAACATCACACCCACAATGTCAGTGTGGTTGAGCAGGTATGCATAGTGAGTACAAACAGTATCAAGACACATGGCTGTTCAACAAAACAAAACCCTGACTTGCCAGTCACACATTCTGCATACTCACAATTGGCAAAAGCAACAAGTAGGAGTCAGCCAGAACTGCAAGGACACACCAACACACTGCACAGTGCACAACATACAACTCACACATGTGCACACAATCACAATCACAGGCCTGAACAATCACACAAACAGGCACTCTACTCCTGGGTCACACATATGTGTATTTGACATTACATGGGCACACACACATCAACACTCACGACAAACTCACCCCCTTGACACTGCTCACTTCTTGACCACCCAAGTGCACACACTGAAAGTAACCCATGTGACTAGGATGACTGCCCATCACAACATGACCATACACCTACACTGCTGGGCACACAGAAAGTAAGAACACACATACATGATGACCCTGGCCAGCCTGCCTACAATCCTGTGGAAAGAATCCCACACTGTGCTGGCAGTGCCCCCAAACCTGACGTGTACAATATAGCCAACATGAACAATGAATGAAAATGACACTGGCGTACCATCTTAAACAACATCATTGCACCCACAAGTATCACAGTCAGAAAGAACTGAAGTCCTTGTCACCCCAGTACAAAATTGAACAAGTCAGACAACCAATTGGCAATGTTGAAATGGCACACAGGGCATGTGGCATAGTAAACCATATACACACAGGAAAAACTTTATACAGTAAGGACACTGACAAAACAGACAACAGGAGCAACTGTCCTTACTCACAAATTGCACTGATAGGCCCCATTAGAGAAGAGCAAGGCACAAAATGCAGAGCTTGTCCATGAGAAGCTGCACAGGCAGGGGGCAAACAGCAAGGCCAGTGGCCAGTCAAAAGTGCAGATGAGGAACATGAGAAGATGCACAGGCAAGGGGCAAACAGCAAGGCCAGTGGCCAGTCCAAGGCGCAGATGAGGAACATGAGAAGCTGCACAGGCAGAGGGAACCCAGCAGTGAACTATAAGGCCAGTGGGCAGGACAAAGTGCAGAGTGAGTCCATGAGAATCTGCACAGGCAGGGGGCACACAGCAGTGAACGACAAGGCCAGTGGGCAGGACAAAGTGCAGAGTGAGTCCATGAGAAGCTGCACAGGCAAGGGGCACACAGCAGTGAACGACAAGGCTAGTGGGCAGGACAAAGTGCAGAGTGAGTCCATGAGAAGCTGCACAGGCAGGGGGCACACAACAGTGAACGACAAGGCCAGTGGGCAGGACAAAGTGCACAGTGAGTCCATGAGAAGCTGCACAGGCAGGGGGCACACAACAGTAAACGACAAGGCCAGTGTGCAGGACAAAGTGCAGAGTGAGTCCATGAGAAGCTGCACACACCCGCACCCGAAGCCTCCGCTCAGCCAACCTCGCCCTCGCCACAGTCCCTCGTATCCGGAAAACCACCGCCGGCAGCAGATGCTTCTCCTACCTCGCCGCCAAGACCTGGAACGCTCTCCCCACCAGCCTACGACAGACTCAGGACCTGCTGGCCTTCAGGAGACTCCTCAAGAACTGGCTCTTCGATCAGTAGCGGCCCCCCTTCCCCCTTCCCCCAGCGCCTTGAGACCCTCACGGGTATGTAGTGCGCTTTACAAATGCATTGATTGATTGATTGTGCAAGTGTACCCTGCCATGGTCAGCAACACAGTCTGGGGTGTCACGATGGGAAGCACAGGCCCCGCTGTGGGAGAGACAGGTGTGTGAGGTTGAGCAACATTCAGACTTGGCTGTCAGTCAGACTGGGAGCTGGCTGTGTGTCGGGCACAGTTGGAGCACTTGACTGGGGAGAGAGAGGCCTAGCTGAGGTAGAGCTATCAGTGGCTTGGCAAACCGGAGGGCTGCTTGGACCAGATGGTATAGTGGCACGTGGAGGTAGAGTCATGCAGACATGAGACACAGTGTGGGTGGGAGAATGTGGAGGGGTGCCTTTCCACGTCTTAGGGATTCTAAATTGCTTGCCTGACTTTGGATCAATGGGGAGTGGTGTGGACACCACATGCACCCTCAACTCCAAGGTTGCAGCAGGGGCATACGCTGGCCCTCCCTCTGGGGACGTGCTGGATCCAGCGGTACGCTTCGCATGGCCTTGTCTTTGCCACTCCCGGCCCTGTCTACCAGGTGTTCCCCCTACAGTGCCCTCCTTTCCCTGCTTCACTGGGCTTGGAATGGGAGTCGAGGTAGTGGGTGAACCTACCTTAGAGCCCTTCTTATGTGTACCCTTGGCAGTCACCACCTTCTCAGTGTGCACGGAAATTGTCTGCTTGTCTTTGCAAGACGCTTTTGGGACAGGAGAGTCCTTGGCTGGGGATGGCTCTGAGGCATGTGACCCTGAGGTCTGCTTCTTTGCTTTTTGGCCCCTGGTGTCGCCTGACGGGCTTTTGTCTTTGTACTCTGGGCTGGCTTTGGTTTTCTATGGGGATGGTGTCTGTGGCCTGGACCGCTTGGGCTGCTGCTGTGTTGTACGTGTGCTGTATCGTGACCTTGAGGTCTGTGGAGCGTGGTCACTATCGTCAGATGTGGCCACTGGCATGGAGGTGGACAAAGGGACTGGAGCTGGAATCCGAGATTGTGCCAGTTGAAGGGCTGCCCTCACTGCGGAAGACAAAGACTGGACAGTCCTGTGCAGCCACCCACATCTGAATGTATGCCCTCCATGAAAGCAACCACCTGGCACAAAAGGTCCACAGACTCAGCAATGATGGCAGCAGGGGGACTGGGGCAGGGGCTGTGGTGCCTGGGGTGAAGGACACTCTTCCCCACTTACTGGTGCAAACACGGGCAGCACCAGAGGAAGTGGCATGGAGGGTGGGCACTGTATGCTGTGTGGTGGAAGATGAGACAGAGTCCCTGTTCCCTGTGCCCGCTAAAATGGATGCGTCACCGCTGGCATCAGATGATGATGAACTTTGAGTCTCAGGCTGTGATTCCTCCAGCAGACTCCTGTACTCCTCTTGGCGCTGGTCACATCTGTGTCACTGGGCTCCTGTGCAGCTGTTGTGCTTGTTTCCCCACCACTGGTGTTCATCCCCTGTCCCTCCGTGACCACGGGAGATGCTGCATGAGAGAGAGAGATGTAGGGTTACGTGGCAGCAACAGAACAAACATATGCAAGCAAAGCGACCATGAAGATGACTAAATCTACATGTTGCATGCCACCCTGTGCAATAACATTGTGCAAACCCACTTTTGTTACTCAAACAGTGCGTGTAAACAAGAAAACCAGGCCTAAGTGAGCCATGTGATGACCACACAGCACAACATCCTGCATGTGGCTCCGTTCAAACAGTAACACAAATAGATCAGACCTGAAGCCTACCATCCAGAATGCTATTGAAATACCCAGTACTCAAATTCACTTGGGAAGTAAAGGTAGGACAAATGCATGACAGCTGTACCCAGCACAGAGGCCACCTACAAGCCACTGCATCACACTACCAACATCACATAGCCCAGCGCTGGCAGAGGCTGTGTACACATGCAGCCACACACAGCCAAAGTCACCCATCCCAGAATACTCACCCCTAATTTGCTGCTGATGCTCGTTCAATCGTGCATACAGCTCAAGATGCGGCACATTAGTGGTGTCATGCTGCACCGTGCCAACCTGCAGTGCGAGGGAGCAGCCTCAGTGTCATATCCGCAGTGTTATTTGCCAGCCATGAGATGTCGTCCCACCTCTTGAGTCAGTGGGTGCACTGTCAGTTTGAGACACCCAGAGCCTGCACCTTGGTCACAATGGCACTCCACACGGCATTATGCTGGTGTACTTTGAGCTGCAGGCATGGGAGACAATAGGGGGCAAACATCAATGACACAGTGTCATGTAACAAAATCACTCAGGACAGTAGCATGAAACTGATTCATCACAAATCCACAGATTTGTCTTTCAGAGACAGTAATGCATCTCACATGGTACATCTGCATGTGAGAAGCACACGTAAATGCATGCAGGTGTGAGGGGGGACACAGTACCTGCACATCACATGTACAAGCAGGATGCCAACACAGAAAGCCATGTGTACTCTGCCCATATCTACTGTCCATTTCCAGGTAGAGATAAAAATATGTCACATATCAACATGTGTTTGGGGGGAGACTCACTGTGTCCAACACTTCACAGGCCTCAACGGCCTTGCCCTGTGAATAGCTCAATGTGTCATGTATGTCACATTGAGGGACATGATCTCACAAACCCACACCCTTATCACAGGGCCAGTCGTGTGCAATCTACAGGGCTGATATGGCTCGTTGATGGAGAGTTCTGTTAAAAATACACATGTAACACTCTCTGCATTCAGTGATGTGTCCTTGTCAGATTGGGTAGTGACTGTGCAGGCCAGGTGGGCTCACACTGAGATGGACAACAGGGACCCACACAGCCATTCACACAAGCAATCACTGTCCTGACTCCTGCAATGTCAACTTGCTGCATCACTGTATGGCTGACAAGACAACACATTACCCTCCAATCTTGATGAGCAGGCAGGGAAATGTGTGGAGTATGGTACACCTCTTCACCCTAGGAAACGGCATGTTAGACAGTGCATGACACAATCCCAAACTCTCAGGCACATACTACATCAGACCGACATATGTGCCCCCCTGCACTCTCACCCCTACTGTTGAAGACTTACCACAACATTTGGGGCACCATATAGCCTTGGGTACTGTGTGAGCACCTCATCCACCAGGACCTCCAGCTCCTCGCTTGTGAAGGGACTGTCACCGATCTTCTCAGTCCTTGCCTTCACTGTGGACATGAGACAGCAGCAGCGGCAGTGGGTGGTGAGGGGTCTCAGGCAGCAGTCCCTGGAGGCAGCAGCAGGTGAGGGGTCGCAGGCAGCAGTCCATGGAGGCAGCAGCAGGTGAGGGGTCTCTGGCAAAAGGCTCTATGAGAAGTGGAAATGTGGGACTATCTCTCACACATATATAGCCCGTGGTGTCGTTTCAGTGGTCCTAAGCTGCTGGAATTGGTGTTCCAGGTCAGCCTTTTTCAAATGCATCCAATTACCGGCTCCACGTTGGCGGAGCAAGCCCACCGCGATAGCAGATCCCATTGGCTGTAAGGGCACGGTCCATGGCGGTGACACACCGTAGGGACCAGGCATGCGCTACCGCTGTGGTGCATCTTTCAATTGCATCCAATGGCCGGCACCGCGGTGGCAGAGCACGCCAACGGCAATTTTCAAAATTGCATCATGCCACTGCGATAGCGGATCCCATTGGCTGTAAGGGCATGGTCCACGGCGGTGACACACCGCAGGGGCCAGGCAGGAGATACCGCAACTTGGGTGCCATACAGAGACATGGGTGACCAGGATTTGGTGGGCGGAGCATGGCAACCACCATTTCACCATGTGCATATGCGTATCACTACTGCGATTGTGTCTCGGGCATTGGCGGTGACACACCGCAGGTGCCAGGCGGTAGCTACCGTGAGTTGGGTGCCATACAGAGACATTGGTGACTGGGATATGGGTGGCGGGTAAATGTGTCGGCACCAATGGGCATCTGGCAGTCATCCACTGTGCATAGTAGGCACATGGTTGATGACACATAATAGTGCACACAATGCCAATATGCCATGTACCCCACTGCTGAGTACACATGCCATGTTTGTGTTTGTGTATGTGATTTCTTAAATTGGCATGTACTCCCTCACATGTCATTTGTGATATTGATGGGTCTGTACACAGGACAGTGTTGTTATGGACTCCCCAATGTGTACACATGTCAAGGTGTAAAAGTGCAGGGAAAATCACTGCTGTGTTTTTCAAGTTAAAGATTGTCCATATGTGCCTCTTTGCTTATGTTTGACCATACACACTCATCATGTACGTTCAGCCTGTGGTCATTGTGTTGTTGATGTGTGCCAGGTTCGACTAATGCCTGAAGGTGTGTCAGGTTCAGTAGCTAGGTGTGAGACAGTGGTGTTGCATTTTTACACTAATGCTGGATTATATACTCTCAGGTGTGCCCATGGTGAACGTGGCCATAGCCATATGTGCATTCTCCTATGGCGAGTATGATTTGGAGGTACTTGCTGTGTGTCAGTTGACAGGTGTAAGATCAGTGTAGCTGAAGGAGTCCTTACATGTCAGCTGGTCTGTAACACAATTTTTATGACAGTCATTGCTGGCATTGTGTCTGACAAAACGTGAGATGCTGCGCCCATCTCAAGATGTATTGCATTGACATGTGTCCACTTTCATCTAAACTAGGAGGAGACCAAATCATCCCTTTACAGTGCTGGAAGAGATGGAGAATGAGGAGATCATCTGGTAATTACGTCTGGATAGAGCCACCCTACAGACCCTTTGTGCTCAGTTGGAGCTCCACCTGCAGCCTCGCGTAACATATCCAACAGCTTTCACCCCCATGTCTAAGGTGATAGCGGCGTGCATTTTTTTTGCCACTGGATCATTCCAGCACACGGTGTCCAGCGCAGGTGGGATGTCGCAACCGATGTACAGCATGATGCTACGGGATGTCCTGTCCGCCATGATGGTATACAAGGACACATATATCCATTTCCCCAGGGGGCAGGAATTGGCTGCTGTGAAGGGAGATTTTTATCCCCTTGGACACATCCCCCATGTTGTTGGTGCCATTGATTGCACCCATGTTGGGCTTGTACCACCACAGGCACGTGATCACAGCTACAGGAATCAGAAACATTTCCATTCGATAAATTTGCAGGTGGTGTGCCAGGCAGATATGATCATCTCACACGTGTGTGACAAATTTGCAGGCTCGACCCATGACTCCTACATCCTGCGGAACAGCATTGTACCACAGCTGATGGCTAATCTGCTTCCCGAGCATGCATGGATTTTGGGTGAGTGTGCCCAGTCAAATAGCGTGCTGTGTGTGTGACATGCTGTCCTCTGAACCAGCAACATTGCAATGTGTATCTGTTTTTGTCACATCTAGGTGACTCTGCATATCCCAACCGTCCTTGGTTGCTGAGCCCACTGCAGAATGCCAGGACACCAGCTGATGCCCGCTACAATGATGCCCATGGGAGGACATGTTGTGTGGTGGAGCGTACCTTTGGTCTGCTGAAGACACGTTTCTGCTGTCTGGACAAGACTGGAGGTGCACTGATGTACTCGCCTGGGAAAGAGGTTGCTGATATGGCTGGAATGGCAGACATTGTCACATTCCCCTCTTCATCAATGCTAACATTTGCAGGTCAGGAAGTGTCACTATTAGTCAATTGTATGTCAAACATCAACACATTTAAATGCGGAAAATAGGACAGTAAGTCAATCTGAAAAATTGATAGCTGTGTACATACATCACCAAACTCTCAAACTTAAACTTACTCAGTGTGCATGCTTTCCCTTTGAAGGCAAAATGCTAGTAGTGCCAGTGAAACTACATGTAAAAATGGAAAGGCAGTGGACCCACACTCACCTGCTCCCCTGGTTTCCCATACAGCTTGCAGTACTGTGAGAGGAGGCTGTCCAGCTGAGCCTGGTTCTCCTCCTCAGTGAATGATGAGGCCCTCTCCACAATACGTGCTATTGCAGGAGACAGAGGATGCAGAGAAAGCAGCAGTGGTGCGACTTGACCCAGTCCTGTGGCATGTAGTGCAAGCAAGTGCTGTCTCAGGGGAACACACAGCCTTAAATCAGTGCTACAGAGGCAGTATCTGTTCGAATCGGCCAAAAAGATAGGTCAGACTCGTTCGCATTATCCGAATTGGCCCAATCCATGTCTTGGAAAGCATCGGACATGCCTTCAGCATCGTTCAAACTTTCTGCATTATGACACCATTGAATTTGCAACATTGTTATATAGGCCCAACTAAATCTGGCAGCACACGAGTCGTACACGTAGCAAAACACAAGGCTCGTCTCCATGACAGCCAATAGCCAATGGGTGTGTATGGCTTGGATCCTAGGTGTCCGACGCGTCTCACAGCATCGCACCCGCATAGAGAGACATTACAGCCTATAAGCAAGGCATGCGTACGCCTCGGTTCACAAGTGTCTGACGCGTCTTACGGAATCGCACCCGCATAGAGAGCCATTACAGCCTATGAGCAAGGCATGTGTACGCCTCGGTGCACAAGTGTCTGACGCGTCTTACGGAATCGCACCAGCATAGAGAGACATTATAGCCTATGAGCAAGGTGTGCGTGCGCCTCAGTGCACAAGTGTCCGACGTGTCTTACGGAATCGCACTCCCATAGAGAGACATTACAGCCTATGAGCAAAGCGTGCGTGCGCCTCGGTGCACAAGTGTCTGACGCGTCTTATGGAATCGCACCCGTATAGAGAGACATCACAGCCTATGAGCAAGGCATGCGTACGCCTCGGTGCACAAGTGTCCGATGAGTCTTACGGAATCGCACCCGCATAGAGTCATTACAGCCTATGAGCAAGGCTTGTGTGTGCCTCGGTGCACAAGTGTCCGACGCTCTTACGGAATCGCACCCGCATAGAGAGCCAGTACAGCCTATGAGCAAGGCGTGCGTACGCCTCTGTGCACAAGTGTCCAACGCGTCTTACAGAATCGCACACGCCAGTGTCACCATTGCATTCTGTAGTCAGAGGCTGCCCACCAACTTTTTTTGTGATTAAACAAAGAGGACTAGCTTAAGTTGACCAAAGTGTTACAGTACTCAAATTAGTTCTGTCACGGGCACCTTGTTGGTGTATTCATGAAGCCCTCACCCACCAACCTAGTTGGTGGCATGCTTCATCATCGGGCCCACCCAGTGACACCTAGTATGTCCCGGGTGTGCTACGACGCCTGATTACAGCGGAGCTGGTATATTGCTGAGAGTGCAGAGGGGTTGGGTGAGTTGTGATTTAAAACGGCTTGGTGGTGGTCCCAGTACCCGAGGGTAAATTAAATTTTAATAACTGGGCCGTCACCAGCGGTTAAAAGTAAGGCTACAGGACGCGTGAGGGTGGCGAGTTACTGCCCCTTGCGTCCTTCAGATGGTCGACATGTTTCAGCCAGGGCCTTGGAGTGTTCTGGCTTTCCTCAGGACCGTTTTTTAAAAAAAAGGTGTGGTGAAATAAAACAGACTTAGTGTTGTGGTACAGACTATGTGATACACTCACTAAGGCGTTTTTCTATATGTGAGAGGGGAATTCCCTTCTCATGCATATCTGTACAAACAAACATTAAGAACACGGACAAAACATTTACAGAGAGAGTCAGTAGTCAATTTAGACATATGGTCAACAATGCTTAGGTGGCCGGATCTATAGTGCAAGGTGAGAGGACTATAGTCGGCTAGGTGTGATGGTACTGGTGGTGCCATCAGAGTGAAAATACGCGACTAATTAGGAGCGTGGTGTGGCTAAAACACGGAAATCACACTGAAAGGAGTTGACTTAGTGTGGCAGGGCGCAAGAAAATTGTTCTTATGCTTTGGGTTATTAGCCAAGGCTTCCTGGAGGGAAGCGGTAAGAGGATGACCCTATGGGAGAAAAAGAGATAGGCTGTAGGGGTTCAACCCCCCTAATACTGCAATGTCAACTTTATTGTGTGTTGCATGCTACACAACATTGCAGTGAGGGAGTAGGTGCCTCTCATCGAAGATAATAACGGACAGCAACCGCCAGCATGTGAGGATCCGGGCCTGGGACATGTTGCGAGTGACGATGAGGGTAAAGGGGATGTCCGGACTCTGCTCATCAACAACTTCTTCTCCTAATGGTGAGTATACAGTGATGTGTTGGCAAGACATCTTGCTTCACCTAATGTGTTTGCGTTGTGCACTGTGTTGGCAAATGTGTTTCTGCATGCTACATGTCATGATTGTAGCATTTATGTGTCCCTTGAGTTACTATGTCCTGCCAATCAGTGTTGCCATGATTCTTTGGATATTTTCACAAGTTATGTGAACTGTGTATGTAATGTGTATAGTAGATGTATGCAGTTGTTTAGTGATTTCAATACTGTTGTATGTCTGTCATTCACAGGGTCCATATGCTGTTGTCTGGTGACATGTAACCTCTGAAACGCACAAAACGGTCACTGGATGCAACCTTTCATGGTTCCCGGAAGCATCATCCCACACACCCCAGTGCTGGCTTGTCTGCCATATTTGTTGCATATTTGCTCACTGTTATGTGAGGGTACCTTGCATCTGATGTTCTGTTTACTAGTTTTTTATGTGTAATAAAGGTGTGTACCAGTTTGTGGTGTGCTTCCTCTGTGTCCACACATCACTGAATCTTTGGCATGCTGTTCCTGAGGGCTGATTGGCTCTGATTCAGCATTTGTGTGTACTTGCAGTTCACAGTGTGTGCGACAAGAAATGTGATGGGCATGGTGTTTTTGTGTTGTGTTGACCTAGGAGTGGGGAACAACCTTTACAACGCAACTTTTACAACGCACTACACTTACAACGCATTTTTTACAACGCAAAATCCATTACAACGTACTACACTTACAACGCATGACACTACAACGCATTTTTAAAAACTACCTTTACAACGCATTCCATTACAACGCCTACCATTCCAACGCATAATATTACACTACACTATCCAACACTTACCCTACTGTGGCACCCCCTGGAGATAGAATAATAATTTTTACCCCTATACTATCCAACACTTACCCTACTGTTGCACCCCCTGGAGTTAGAATAGTAATTTTTACCCCTATACTATCCAACACTTACCCTACTGTTGCACCCCCTGGAGTTAGAATAGCAATTTTTACCCCTATACTATCCAACACTTACCCTACTGTTGCACCCCCTGGAGTTAGAATAACAATTTTTACCCCTATACTATCCAACACTTACCCTACTGTTGCACCCCCTGGAGTTAGAATAGTAATTTTTACCCCTATACTATCCAACACTTACCCTACTGTTGCACCCCCTGGAGTTAGAATAGTAATTTTTACCCCTATACTATCCAACACTTACCCTACTGTTGCACCCCCTGGAGTTAGAATAGTAATTTTTACCCCTATACGATCCAACACTTACCCTACTGTTGCACCCCCTGGAGTTAGAATAGTAATTTTTACCCCTATACTATCCAACACTTACCCTACTGTTGCACCCCCTGGAGTTAGAATAGTAATTTTTACCCCTATACTATCCAACACTTACCCTACTGTTGCACCCCCTGGAGTTAGAATAGTAATTTTTACCCCTATACTATCCAACACTTACCCTACTTTTGCACCCCCTGGAGTTAGAATAGCAATTTTTACCCCTATACTATCCAACACTTACCCTACTGTTGCACCCCCTGGAGTTAGAATAGCAATTTTTACCCCTATACTATCCAACACTTACCCTACTGTTGCACCCCCTGGAGTTAGAATAGCAATTTTTACCCCTATACTATCCAACACTTACCCTACTGTTGCACCCCCTGGAGTTAGAATAGTAATTTTTACCCCTATACTATCCAACACTTACCCTACTGTTGCACCCCCTGGAGTTAGAAAAGTAATTTTTACCCATATACTATCTAATACTTACCTTAAATGCAATTTAATATTATGCGTTGTAATGGTATGCGTTGTAAAGGTAGTTTTTAAAAATGCGTTGTAGTGTCATGCGTTGTAAGTGTAGTGTGTTGTAATGGATTTTGCGTTGTAAAAAATGCGTTGTAAGTGCATGCGTTGTAAAAGTGTGCGTTGTAACGTCATACATCCCCTAGGAGTGTGTACCTCTCAAATTTGTCACATCAACATGAATCCATTTTCAGTGTTTGCTCTAGTGGTTCCCCTACCCTGTCTTAGTTTAGCATTTCATCACCTATATGTGTCAAAACCAGTCAAATTCATCACAGAGTCAACAATTGTGATTTGGAGTGTTTATTTACATACATGTGTGTGGATGATATAGGTGATATGAAGTGCTGTACAGTGCAATGGGATTCCAAAGTTCACAGAGGAGTTGGTAGAGTTGGTCGGTGGAATTGGCAGAGTAAAGTCCACAGTCAGTAGATCCATTGGTTCAAATAAGATCCTCCATCACATGTGGGAGAGATGGGGACAGTCGACAAGGTGAAGGGTTTGCACACAATGGTAGACATCAGGGAAAGGTGTTCACTTCCTGGGTGATGTGCTGGGCCAGCTGCCTCTCACTCGTCCTTCTTTGGACGACCCCTCGGCTTCTTCGGGGCGGGTCCCTCAGGTGCAGGCTGTGGCGGTGCACTGGAGTCCTACTCAGAGTCCACTTCCCTACCTGTGGCAATTGCATTTGTTGTGGCAACTGATGTAGTGGGCACACAGGGAGGGGGGGCATGTTGTTTGCAATCTGACGTAGGCATCCAAGTATGTCACTGTGCACCGCCGTAATCTCATCTAACTTGTCCAACTTTGACTCCATGCGAGCCATGTGTGTCTCCACCTGCAACATGTGTGCGTCCCATCTGGCATGATGTTCAGCCTGCTGTTCTTTAATGTCCCTGAGGTGCCCCACAATCTGGCCAAAGTCTCTGGTGCATTGCTGGTACTCATTTATGATGCGTACCAATTGGGGATCAGCTTGGGGTTCAGCACCATGGCCATGGGGTGGCCTCAGCCTGCCCCCACTCCCACCACCCCTACCACCACGAGCAAGTTCTGCTGTTGCAGGCACAGATGACACTGGGCCTCCTCTGGTGATGACACTGGTGGAATTGGCCGCCACCTCCAGGCTTCCCTGTGCCCTCGGTGTTGGGTTGGCTTGGTCTGTCCGTGTTAGTAGGGGGTCATCTGGGTGTTGTCAGATGGAGCAGGAATGGTGGCAGGGGGTGCAGAAGTTACTGCTGCTGCACGCTGATCCACACCGGAGGGAACCAGGTTGTTCATGGTCGTCATCAGAGGAGTGAGAGGCATCCACACCGGCCTGCTCTGCGTCAACGAGAGTCTGGGACTGTGAATCTCCCTCATCTGTTCTTGAAGATTCCCCAGTTGCACCTGAAGGTGGAAGAGACATACAATGTATGTTGTGGTTCAGCACACATAAACGTATACACACATTCAATTCTGTAGAACGCTTCATGATGAGTGTATGTGCATGGCTTCGTCCACAATTATCACAGGCAGATGCTGATGTAGGTTTTGTACAATTTCCAGGTGCGTTTTATGTACATGTAGAGCTGTGCGCATGGACAGCTCATGTATTTTTAAGGTGCCTTACATGTACATTGCAAAAAGTGCACTCCCTTGCTTCACACAGGTGTGTTGTTTGTTGTTGGTGGGAGGGATGTGTGTGGCAGGGCCTGCTGGGAGAGGTAGTCTGAGGTTGCACTCCTTATCCCCCATGGACCGGATTGGATCCCATGAGCCATGTTTCCAAGACAGTGAGTCTGAGTACATGTTCAAGTTGCCTGTGAGGTGAGCCTGGTGCATGGGCCTATTCCTGGGACAGGTGGGATTGGGACTATGGCCTGGAACTACAAATCTCTCCCTGTTTTCAGCTACACCCACGTGTCCGGCACGCCAGACCTTCCTTCCTATGACTCGGCTTCCCTGGGAGTGTGTATAACTGTGGTAGCTTGATGGCTGACGGTATTTGGTGGAATATGGGGCCAAATCCCTGGGGTATTTGTCATTGGGTTTGTACATGTATTGCCCTAGGTACATGTTACTGTGACATTGCAGGGATTGTGTTTCTCTAGGTGGCATGCACATGAGAGAAAAATTATGTTTAGGTTGATGTGGCTTGATGACAGTGAATGTTTTCTCTGTCCCCCTGACATTATTGTCTGCGGGTGCAGATTGCTGTGACGTCACATTTTGGAATAATTGTTTGTGTACTCACCAGGCTCTGGTATTCCAGGCAATCCATGGAGGCCAACTGGTGGGAACATGGCCCGCACCTTCTCCTGCCAGGAAGTGAAATACGCTGGTTTTGCAGGAGGACCACAACCAGTGGGCTGGCTCAGGGCATGGACTTTGCTGATTAGTATCTTGACCCTCCTGCGTATGTCATACCACCGGTTCCTGATGTCGTCCATTGTGCGCATGGTAGGTGCTAAGGCATTCACCTTGTTGACAATCCTCGCCCACATCTTGTTTTTCTGGGATAGGGTGGTCTGTTGAATCAATGTACCACATAACTGTGCCTCCAACTCACTGTCTGTGAACTTTGGATTCTTCTTTGGGGGTATGGTGATGGGTGGTGGTGGAGATGAATGGGTGTGTGTGTGTGGTAGTGAGGGCTGGTGAGTATGTGTATGACTGGGTGACTGTGAGTGTGACTTTGGTGTGGTGTTAATGTTGTGTAGGGTGTAGGTTGTGGCTGTATGTCTCAGTGTAGTGGTGTTGTCTGTGTGCAGTTCTGTGAGATTTGTAAAGGATCATGGTCTGGATTTTTGACCTTTTTGTTGGTGGAGTTGTGGGTGTGTCTTGGTTTGAAATGTGAGTTTTTGGGGATTTATAACTGCCTGTTTGGCCTTTTTCTGTGTCAATTACATGATTTCTTTAGGTCTGACGGGGACGTTCAGTTGTCCGGGTCGTACGCCTGTGGCATCACTTGCGATGTGATCCGAGTCAGTCACACTGACATTGTGCTATGGTGCATGTTTCACGTATGCACTGGTCGCGACGGGCTCTTTTTATTGCCAATATCTCTGGTCTGTGCGAATCCGTTGTACAGCTTGGACTCCGTGCAACTCGCTTTTGTCCTTGAAGCATTGTATCATACTTGGCTGGTTGTAAGGTGTGTGTACATGTCGGTCGGAACTGTAGCCATTCCGTGTCGGTCGGAAGGTTTCGGTTTAGTTTCCAAGTGGCAGCACTGTTTTCCATAAGTTTCGGTCAGTCCGGATTGATTCTGCGAGTCGGTTGGATTTTGACCGTGACGCATCGTACTTGTAATGTCTTACAGCGACTGTACAAGTCGGCCGGACGTTAGTCCCGGTCCGTGTCGGTCAGAACGCTTTCCGACCCGGATCGGAATCGGACCCCAGGTGTAATTCCTAAAGAGGTTGGCAAGCCACAACTCTAGAGGGAGTGTTTGTTGGTTTCAACAAAGCAGAACAGTAATAATGAGCAAAATACCAACTTTCTTCGAAGACCCTATTTAATGCCAGAGATTTTTACATGCAGTTACAAGTTGATCTGGGACTAACATCTGCTCAGTTAAAATTTTAGAGCATTTCTTTGTTATGGAAACCTTCTCCAGGCTAACAAATGAAATGCACTAACTTTTATAATCCGTATAGCTAAAGGCAATTGGATCAGAGGTCCACATAATGATACACTATGACTACACCATGATTAGCCAGCTTTTACGAACCTTAAAACAGGTTGAGGTGAGCAAATATTTGGAAATTTGGGATCTCAGTGGTGAGGAAAACGATCACAAATGTTTTGCTATGATTATTAATCACTAGAATGTTTCTGTAGATGACTTGCTGGCCTTTCCAGAAGGCTGTTACCCATTTAAGCAAAACTTCAATTATTAGCATAATAACACTTTCTAATATTTCTTTTACTTATACATCATAGTGAATATTTGTTACAAATGAAAAAACCTACAAAAAACATTAAGTTGATAATTGTAATGTTAGCAACTTACTACCTAAAAACATATAACCTGTGATGGGAGTTATGCCAATTCATTCTATTCTTCCAACAGTGTGGCTCTGTAGTGTGGAGCGTAAATACATTTTTTGTTTTATAATGCAAGGCATTTATACTGCTCAGAAAAGGAAGAGTTGTTCATCTACAAACTCTGTGCTGCTAACAGTTAGTTATTGACTAAACCTTATGCTTTTATAACTCCTAAAATGAAATGAAACATGAGAGGAGGGTTTTATAAATTTCCTTTTTAGTCGTTTTGCTGTTCCAAATATAACAGACAATGTACGGATTTCCTGTTAACTGAGTGCGTTTACAAAAGTTTGCTGACAGTGCCAGCTGACATGCAGCCACCCAACCCCTGGTTCTTTTGGAATGCCTTCCGCTGTTTGTCACGTTATTATTTTTTTAGCGTATACTTAAACACACAACAAACCCCCGGAAAAAAACCCACACTTTCGTTAGAGGTTACAAATAGTTAAGGTGATATTAGTATCAAGTATTGGCAAAGAACACTTCAATACATCACTTACTATTGCATCAGTATCCCTTTCTAAATATACCTAGTCCATCAGTAGTGAAATTCAAACCACATTCCCCAGCAGCCACCTGGTTTTTGTGGACAACTATGCGATTTCAACTTAGTTTGGTAAGAGCGCCTGTACTCTTTAGTTATCCTAATTTTCCAAACATTATTAAGCATTTGTCTATAAGTCCTCGGCACCTTTCCTACTATTTTTCCTATACCTGACACGAAGTAAAACTACATCTACCAGCAATCTTCGGGCTTCCGTCAGTTGGTTTTGTTTAAATCGTCATCATTTCCCACAATGCAAAATGAACTTTACCAATGGATTGACACGGACATCGAGCTACGAGAGGTGAATTCCCGGTAAGTGTTCTGGCGACTAAGGAAAGAACACTAAGGGTTAGGAAGCTTAGAGGACTTCAGTACGGATGGCGGAGTAGCCTTTGTGACGACTTATACCGCTTTGTTTGTTTTTAGAATCCGGCGCGGGCACCCCACGTGAGACGAACAAACGAACTCACCTAGGTAAGCCTTTCTATTCGCAAGGCAGGTTGAGTACCGGCAAGTGAACGGGAATGACGTTTTTAGTAATCGTAGTTCATTTTTGGTTTTAGCAAAGCTACAATCAAACAAGCATTGTCAGCCGGAAAAGAGGGCACCATCCCCTGATCCGGTAAGTTGAGCTAGCACCCCATTTTTGTCCAAAAGTCTGTTGTTTGTCCTGTGTTGTATGTACAGCCTGATTTAGTTAAGCAAGAAACGATAATACAAATGGTTTTTTGTTTAGGTTCCTCATCATTTGGGACGAGTCGGATATATTTCAGGCAGATAGATCTCCATTTCGAAGGTGGGTGATGTTAGGTCGTGGTGGTGCATTGTAGGAATTCTGAGCTGTAGTATAATACCTAAAACAAATTTTTTATTGTTTATTGCAGAAATTGGTTGGTCCTGAGGAGAACCCAAAATATAGTGGTTCGAAACGCGTCGACCAGTTCGGTCCTTGTGTTGCACCGTCCATAAAAATTTTTTTTTCTTCTTGTGTGTTTCAAAAATAATACTGGAACTTTATTGTTTCAACCGAAAAGACAGAACGTTTTTTGTTGTTCAAATTGAGTTGTAACCAATCTACCAGAGAAGAAAGGTTGCTACAAGGACCAAGTCTTTTAGTGTGTGTGTAGTTTGGTGTATGCATGAGTATATTGGCCATGATTGTTTGAGGAGTGCATGTATGTTTGTTTTATTCACTTAGGGGATCATGAGTATTATGTTGATGTATTATATGTTATGTCAGATATGGATTTGTACATAAGATAAATGCGCAATGAAGCAATGTTATAGCGCAAAATTATTTTG
This sequence comes from Triturus cristatus, assembly GCF_964204655.1. Taxonomy (NCBI): domain Eukaryota; kingdom Metazoa; phylum Chordata; class Amphibia; order Caudata; family Salamandridae; genus Triturus; species Triturus cristatus. The sequence goes on from NC_140594.1 coordinate 338,600,709, forward strand.
AAATGTGAAATTAATTAAAAACATTTCCATCGACTAAAAAGGAAATTTATAAAACCCTCCTCTCATGTTTCATTTCATTTTAGGAGTTATAAAAGCATAAGGTTTAGTCAGTCTTAGCTTGAACTATTTGTTCTGTTTTGCTAGTCAATTGGGCTCAGTTCAGCTGAGTGTTTTGAGCCAAAACCCGGTTTTGATTTTTTGCTAACAGTTATTGGGCATGACTTACAGTTAAATGGCAATGGTTATGAAGGAAGGGACAGATATGAAGGAACACCCACTAGTAAAATTCCCACCATTGGGAAAGTAGGGATTTTCTGTCACCATCAACATCTGCATAAGGCTTTACATGGCTTTTTTATATTCTAAGAATAATATAAAATTGTAGGTGAACGGGTGGATACTATCCAGAATTACGGCAACAAACGGGTCAGGACCCAAATTGGTGATTGGCACTTCCCCCTCAAGTGGTTACACCCAAGAACCACTGGGTAGAAAAGCTTAGTAGGAGTATAGAGGGAGGATGTTGTGCCCAATAATTCAATTAAAGTATCCTGTAGTAATATAATCCAAAATACATTCTTCTTCTCTTTGTTTTGTTTATTTATTGTGAACAGATCCAATGAGCCAAAACAAAAAGGAACAGCCAACACGTGTTTCGCCCTCGGGCCAATAGGCCAAGGGCTTTTTCAAGGCCAAACATCTTGTTAAAGGTCATGTGACTTGGAATTGTTCGTAGTGGCAGTCTCTGCAGTCCCAGGAAAGTAAAGGTGTTTTTCTTGTAATCACTTGGCTGTCCTATATTCGGGATACCTTTCGTCAAATTGGGAGGAGTGATTTGTGGTCTTCTCCCGAGGAATCTTGTCTTGACATCTCTAAACAGTCACTAACCTCCGCTTTAAAAGACTTCCGACTGATGTGTACCAGTAGGGTGTTAGGGACATCTAGTTTAATCTCTAGGTTTCTAGATGTTAAAATGGAATAAAAATTGGAGCCAGCTCTTGATCTCATTCAACCCTTTTTAGCCAAGAAACTTTTTCTCCAATTCCGACACGGGACGCTCCCTCTCTATGCATTTACTAACAACTGGGCGGGGGCCAACAAACTATTATGTCCTGGGTGTAACAAAACAGATGAGACTGAGACCCATGTGATCTTTTTTTGTCCCGCATACAAGGCCGCCAGATCTAAATGGGTTTTCCAGCTCTGTAGGAATTTGGGAATTAGAAATTTTAGAGAGGTTTTTAGGCTATTAAAATATGATACACATCCGTTTCTTGTTGCTGCTATATCACAATTTTTTTTTGCTTTGTGGTGTAAACGCAGATGTCTAGTGAAAAGTTAGGGCTGAGATTTGGACGGTGCCATTTTAATTGATTTTGCTACCTTGATTTTAAAATGCTATTATTTTTTTTTTCTTTTCAATTTTTAATAGTCTAGCTATATTATGATGCTGTATTTTTAAATCTATTTCATTGTGCTTTTATGGCAAGTTTTCTTGACTGGCTGACTGGCTTTACTTGTATTTTAAAGGCAGCCTGCAAAGCAGGGATGCCTTTAAAATCACAGCTGGCAACACAACAGTGCACAATTAGGTTCATTAAATATACAGGGGCTCTAACCCTACATACCCTAACATAATCTAGGGACACAAAGGGGCCGATTCCGATCCTGGAAAAACCAGATACGTATCGTCGGACGGAGCGTTTTCTCCGTCCGACTCGTACCCGGGAAAAATACCTTACAAACATGCAAGTACGATTCGTACGGAAACACCATTTCCGTACGAATCGTAAAAAACACCGACTGGCTAAAATATACCTGCAATTCCTATCCGGGACACCGCATACACGACATTCGCACAGAGTCAGGCAGCGTTTTACGGACCAGCAAGTACGATTCGTACCCACAGCACTTTGCCCGGCAATATTTTTACGGGACCCAAAAAGTGCCGGAAAAGCTAAGTACGCCACGATGCACGGCGAAAAGGGGGCCCGGTATGCACCGTACCCCCATCCATACACGTCCGCACTGTACCCCCAGCCCCCCCATGTCCACGTTGTACCCCAGCACCCCCCCATGTCTGAGCCGTACGCCCACCCCGTATGTACGGAGCGTACCCTCACCCCACCCCGTAGGTACGGAGCGTACACCCACCCCCGTATGTACGGAGTGTACCCTCACCCCACCTCCGTAGGTACGGAGCGTACCCCCACCCCCATATGTATGGTGCGTACCCCTCGTATGTACGGTGCGTACCCCCACCCCCCGTATGTACGGTGCGTACCCCAGCGGATAGTGCTGGGGGTACACACTGCACCGCACCGCATACGGGGGCGGGGGTACGCTCTGTACCTACGGGGTGGGGTGGGGGTACACTCCGTACATGTGGGGTGGGGGTACGGCGTGTACAGGGGAGGGGCTGGGGGTATGGTGCGTACATGGGGGGGCTGGGGGTACAGCGTGTACATGGGGGGGCTGGGGGTACGCCGCGTACATGGGGGGGCCGGGGGTATGGCGCGTACATGGGGGGGCTGGGGGTACGGCACGTACATAGGGGGTGCTGGGGGTACGGCACCTACTTGGGGGGGTGGGCTGGGGGGGTGTTCGCCGCGTATGCGGGCACATGTTTGGACGTCTCCATGGTTGCTATGGGAGTTCGCTCCGTACGGTGTTTTTTCCATACGGTTGTGCATTCGGACGAACGGGACGGATCGTACTTGAGCGCTCGGACTTCATTTTCCCGATTCGTATGTAAAAATGTCCGGGGACGTGTCGGACACTTTTTCCGACCCGAGTACGTGTCGGGGAATGTTCCCAAAGCGATTCGTATGGATTTTTTTACATACGAATCGTACTTGCCAGTTTGAACGGGACTTGTACGATTCGTACGTAAAAAAATCCGGATACGATTCGTACGGGGAATATTTTTAACGAATCGGAATCGGCACCAAAGTTGGGGAACGCTGAAAAAACCCTGGTTTCTCACAATCCCCAAGATGGATGTCGTCAAAATGTAAATTCATCAAGGTTAGAGAGAGGGCTGCCCTTGAAGTGAATATATGGTACATTAAGTTTTAAATTAATGCTTTGAAAAGTCAATGGTCTAAAATTATGAGTAATATCATTGTGATGCCTGAGATAAGACTGAGGAAAATGGTCACATCTAAGTAGAAATCTTCTGCACTAGTAGAACAGAATAATAAATACTATTTATGTGTAACTTCACCAATGAAATGCATTGAGCATTTCTCTGCTGCATCTGTCTCTTTAGTTTCTACAAAGTGCATTCATAGTTCGGCCATCATCAATTGTAAAAATCAAAATATATTAATTTTATTTGTTTGTTTGCACCAGCTTGAACTGGCAGCTGCCTACTTAAGGCTAGGCTTGACCTCTACCCCATATGTTGCAGACATGTTGTGTTTCTACCTTCTCATTGTTCCTCTCAATGCCATTATAATGTAGAGATCAAATAAAGAGGCTATCAGACAGGAGATATTTTGTTGAATGCCACCTACTCGTAGGAAACTCTATTTTTATCGCACAACATTCTGGGTGTGTGGTGTGTATATGAGTGTGCATTGTTAGAAACATCCATGTGTGGTTACAAAAATCATAGACTTAAGATTCGATTTTCAAAATATTATTTTGATGACTTCTTAAACTGAAAATTGTCAATTGAATTTTTTTGTGTCATGGAAATGCCATTACCTACCAGGTTCCACCTGTCCTCGTCCCATTCATAAATAGTGAGATAATACTATCTCACAACAGAAAAAAAGAACAAAGGAATGCTGGCCCTGCCACACCCCCTTCCCCTGGAAAATGTTAAGTTAAATTCATTAACCTAAAAATAAACCAGAAATATGTACCTTTAAAATACAAGTAGAAAAATAAAAATACCCTAAAAGTAGTAACAAACACAAATAATTTCAAATAAAATAAAAATGTGTTAAAAATAATATGTACATGTATATGATATGTATTTAATAAATTACACAAAATATAATCAACTCATAAAAATAAAAAATAAAATGGGCATTCCAAATATTATATTTTTTAAAGCAATGAAAAACAAAAAACGGAAACAATATGACTTTAAATTAAATATATAAATTAAAATGAAATCACAAAAAATACATCTAAAAATATTAAAATAAATACAATGCAATACACAACATTTAAATACAACAATAATTGAAATATATTAGCAGATGCTTATATAAATAAAAGCCACAAACAATAATAAAAATACATACAAATTAGATACAAGAGAAGAAATATTCACAATTCTAATTCCAGTCTCATAAACATTGAAAACATATTGTGAGAATAATTTAATTTTTTTTTTGGGTTGAACGGTAGTTCACCGCGAGTAACAAATTCATTATCTTGATAGGTTCAGTTAAAGGTTTCAGTAATTTAAACCTAAATTCAACCCCTGGTAGCTATGGTTGAGAGCAGATATGCTTCATTTAAGAAAGTTAAACGCAAAACAGATAAAACGTTGAAAACACAACAGAATAAAAATCCAAATTAGAAAAATAGAGATTATTTTAATAAACAAAATGACACCAAAATGATAAAAATAATTTAAGCGAAAAAAGAGATGTGATCAAAAGTTGCAAAGTGCTCATGATAGTCAATGGTTGCATGAGGACCTAGGTGTGATTTCATTTTCAGCGCGATGGAGGGTGGGTCAGATACACCAAACAGGTTTGACCTGCACAGGCCAAATGGACATGCTGTTAGAGAGACCTCCCCCCCATGATTTTGTCTCTGCTATGGAAGCAGTTTTCACACCTCATTCAGGGTCTGAGTACCTATGGTAAAGCAGCTGGAGGCTAATGCAAATTAGCATCAGAAGCTTTAGACTGGAAAAAGGTATGTTTCTAAAAGTACAGTTTTCTTAATATTTATATAAAAAAAACAACTTCATCAGTGAATTGAGTTGTTAATGAACATGACACAGGGACTGATTAAGATGGCCGCCATTGTCCCGGGGATGGGGACCACCCGCCTTTAATGCCGCGGTCCCACATATGCTATTACAATGCAGCCACCACCACGGCCACCGCAAAAAAAGGCCTTTTTGTCCATTGCAGCGAATGCTGCTGGCTGCAGCAGCCACTGCAATGGAAAAAAAGGCAGATTTTGCTTTTCCCTGCACTACCACTTGGTGCCTGCCACACGGTGCAGGGAAATGTAGGGGGCACCATAGGTGTCCCCCAAGTGCAAACCTAACTGCCCTTGCACAAGGGAAACCCACAAAGTGCCCCCAGGGGCCATCACCGCCAGCCTTTCCATGGTGGTCCATGGTGGGTGAACCACCATGAAAAGGCTGGTCTGGATCCAGAATTGTAATTTGACCGGCAGTGTCTGCTAAGCAACACCGGCATGCATTACATACTGAGGGCCTCCGCAGCACCGGCGGGCTATAGGAGCCCGTCAGATATGTGGCAGTCAGTGTTTCCGTCCACCACAGTACTGTCCGCCATCATAATATGGCAGGTGGAAAATGGCCTCACGATGGCCTGTTGGTAGTGGGTTCACCTCAATCGTAATGACCCCCACAGTTCTAGGTGTGTTCTAACTATAGATAGCATTAATACATGCAATAGTGCATTCCAGTTTTTCTTTATGGAACAGCCATCTATTCTGCAGTGAAAATAGCTTTTAGGTGTTAGTCACTGTGACAACATGTTAACTTTATATTTCTACACTTACTTCTTTTAGATACCATACACCCTTTCTTGTACCTACAAGGCGTACATAGGATTGACGAGTTGTTTTGACAGGGTGGTTGGCAGGTTTAAATGCCAGCTGCTAGGCAGCTATGGCAGGCCTAGAGTTATGTTTGCCTGATCACACTAGTGGATGGCATAGCACTGGTGCAGTCCATAGGTGACATTTAACTTTCAATGCCATAAGTTTACTTTGGACACCGTATACCATGGACTTCTAAGAAAGTAATATATACCAATTAGAAGTTAGCCAATTCAACTTGTTTTCGGGGTCAGAGCACATGCTCTGGGGCCTGGTTAATAGTGTCCAGTGATAGAGTAAAAAAACACCAGCAGCTTCTGTCCACAAATAAATGGGGGTGACAATGCAGAAGAGTCACTTTCTCACAAACACACATTATTAAAATAATACCATTGCAGTTCATTGTGAATTAAAAAACAAAACACAGACATCAAAGAAAATCAATATACTCTTCCCACATCAAGCTCAGCAAAAGTAGTAAAGACTTTGGGAGGGTCATAATTACTATTTCCACTTCGACTAGAAGAAGAGTAGGGTAGTATTTAACCATGGATGGTGCAAATGTTGTATTCCCACTCCCTACTGAGCACAAGGAGGGAAAAGGGTGTTATTTGGAGGTAGTCAAATTTACTAATCCCTCTCCAACCTGAGCAACGATTGAAGAAGTGGTTGACTTTGGAGGGCTCATACCTTTTATTCCCACTCCAACCTGTGCAACAGTGGCGTAAGTGTTGGACTTTATTTGTGCTATATTTACTACTCCTACTCCAAACTGAGGAACAGTAGAATAGTGTTGGACTTTGGATGGGTCTAATTTATGATTCCCACTCCAACCTACGTAACAGTAAAATAATTGTTGGGCATTCTGGAGTGATCATATTTACTATTCCCACTTCAAATTTAATACCATTGGGAAATTCGTCTTTGGAGGGCTCCAATTTACTATTCTCACTCTTACCAAAGAAGAAGTAGGGAAAATGTTGGAGTTTGGCGGGATCAGATTTACTATTGATACTCCAATCTGAGCAACAGTAGGACACATGTTGGACTTTGGTGGGGTCAAGTGTATGAATACCACTTCAAACTGACCAAGAGTAGGGAAAATTGTGTTTTTGGAGAAGTTAAATGTACTGTTCCTATCCCACCCTAAGCAACAGTAGGGATCGTGTTGGACTTTATAGAGGTCAGATTTACTATTCGCACTCCAAACTAAGCAGCAGTAAGAAACTATTAGATTTTAGAAGGGGGTCACAAGTACAATTCCTGAGCTTTGTAAGGTTCACATTTACCTTTCCTACACCAACCTGAGATATAGTAAGGAAAATGTTGAATAATGAAGGGGTGATTCTATTTCCAGTCCAATCGGACCAACAGTAGAAAGAGTTTAAGAATTAAAAAAAAACACACATTTACTTTTCATAATTCTTGGTGATAGAAAGAAAAATAAAATGGCATACATTTCCTACTAACTATAAATAAAACTATACAAGTAAAACATGTTTTAAATTGAATACCATTAAAAACACATCGAATGCAGTATTTTTATCCCTTTAAATATTATACATTAATACTTGAATGTTGGTCTTGGCCCTCCCTGTGGGGTCACCCCTAACACTGCCTTCACCCCTTTTATTTTTATGAATTAATTTAGTTGGCCTTAGGATTCTGTGCACTTTAGCATTGCTAACCAGTGCAAAAGTGCTTGTGCTCACTCCCTAACACATGGCTTACACCTGGTTGACATATTAAATTTACTAATAAGTGTCTAGTAAAGTGGTATACCATTTACCCATGGCCTGTAAATTAGATGCTACTAGTGGGCCTATGACACATATTGCTCTGAAAACCAAGAGGAAACTGGGACCAATCTGCTCGCCTATTCACTGGAGTTGCTTCGCCTCTTGGGCTGAACTTGAGGAAGCTCCTGCTACATTCTCCACAGAACCAAATCTTGTTTTGTGGTCGTTTGTGCGGTCCTTTGCAGAAGGGGCGTAAGTTATAGTAATCTTAGGTTACTATAACTGCTGAATTTCTGTGGTTTTGTATAAAGGAAATCGGAGCCTAACAACAACGTCCCTGTAACCTGTGAATTTTTTAAGGTTTTTCAAATTCTGCTTTGTAACTTTAACATCCCTGTAGCCATTGTTTTTAAAGTAAATTTCTATGTTTTTTTAGTTAGTAGTTGTGTTTGCAGACTGGTGGAGAAAAGTATTTTTTCTTTATTTTTTTTTATTTGTTAGGGGAGTGCGCCGCATGGCTCTCCTTCCCTTGGCCTCCAACCAGCTCTCAGGAATACCACTGTGTCAGCCTTACTGTAAATAGCAGGAGGAATTCTGGGGTGCCCAAGAACCCTCAGTATCCAAGAGGATTTCATCACCAACCAGTAGTGCATCAGGAGGTGCATTTGCATAGTGGTGGAGAAAGCAGGCGGGACCTCTGACTAGCTCACAGCAATCCCACTGTGTGGGACTTAGTGGAGGTAACAGAAGGGGTTCTTGGCTCCCAAGAACCCTTAGCATCCAAGGGGATTTCATTCGCCAACCAGTAGTGCACCAGGAGACTTGTTTGCAGAGTGGTGGAGAAAAGGAGCGTGGCCTCTAAAGTCCTCTCAGCAATCCCACTGTTTGGAACTTATTGGAGGTAACAGCAGAGCTTGTTGGCCCCTAAGGACCTTCTTCATCTAAGGGGACTTCATCCCCCTAACCAGTTATTCGCCAGGATTCACGTTTGCAGAAGTGGTGGTAAAGGGGAACGGGGTCTCCATTGACTTGCCCGTTGTCTTTTTCCTTTATTTTTTTTTATTTGTTAGGGGAGGGGGCCGCATGGCTATCCTTCCCTGTGACAATTTATGCCCCGGGTCCCCTTCCCCCAGGGCCAGGCCTATTTTAGAGGGAGACCACATTTCCATACTCACTGGGGTAATTTCGGCCCCAGGGACCCCATTTACCAGTGTCCAGCCTTATTTTTTTTTTTAAAAGTAAAACTTAAAGAAAGGGGGCCGAGTGACCACCCTCCTGGGGACTGCATCCCCTGGGGCCCGGTCTCTCTTTTTTCTTTTAAAAATAAATAAATATGGTGGGCCATGAGGCCCCCTTCCAAGGCGATTTCGGCCCCAGGGACCCCACCCCTCTGGGACCGGCCTCTCTTGTGGGTGCCCTGGTCCCACTCATGGCAGCCACTCCATGAAGCTCCCTTTCTGTGAAAGCAATCTGCTCCACTTTTGGTAAGCGAGAGCATTTTAAATGTGCTCCTGCTTGCAAGAAGTGGAGCATAGTTAGCTATGTCTTGGCAGGATTGGTAAAACTCCAACCAAGCCATAGCAAACAGCTATGTCCCGGGGGAAGCACCCTGAAACAAAGCAGAAGCTGGCCTTGGGGGGGTGGCAGTTGCCAGGGCAATCTATGGCTCTAGGAGGGGGCCATTGAGCCCCTCTCCTTTCTTGGAGTAGGGCCTGCCCATTGAGGTGGCTTTCTCCGGGGCTGAGAACGGCCTGTGGGGGGGACTGCACAGCCCCCTCCCATTTCAAAAACAATTCTTTATTCCCGCGGGAGAGGATAGTCCCTGAAGTCCAAGGGGTCTGAGAGGCCTTCCCATTACAAAAAAAACAGCCCAAGGAAGGTGGTGTCTCCATGGGCACTGGGGGTCCGCAAGACCCACTCAAATTGTTTTAGATTAGCCCCTGGAAGGTGGTGGCTTCCGGGGCAGCATGGGAATTTATACAGGCATACCCCACACTAATTTTCTAAATAACCCCAGGGAAGTGGTGGGCCCCGGGTAGTTAGTGGTCCCTGTGGTTTTATAAACCCAAGAAAAGTGGCCATATGTGCCCCCTCCTTTATTTTTTTATATGCCTCCAGGATTTGGCCCACCCGGGGGCTTCCTGAAAAAGACAGGGAGCCAGTGTGTCTTTTTTTTATTTTTGCTAAAGATCTGCGGATCTGCCAACAGATTTGCGGTTTAAGTGTTTGCACCCAATCAAATTGCAGCAGGGGCCATGATTTCACTGCAAGGATCGTCGCCCCCAGATATCTATATTTTTTCACCTTAAATATATCTAAAACTACTAAATGGGTTTACACCAAATCAAAAAAAGTATGCTTTCTGGACCAAATTCTAGCTTTCTTGCAAATATGGTGTAACTCCGTTCAGTGGTGCGGGCTTTGTTCTTGTTCAAAATTCCTACAGGAAAATTCACGGAGAAAATGAATTTTGGGAACCCCCTTTTTTCTCAGTCCCCACTTAATGGATCACCATGAAACTTTCAAAACAGCAGCTGAACCAACCGAAGCAAACGTTTTGAAAAATTTGGGAAGATTACTAAAGCGGCTCCACAGTCATTGGCAAAACAACAAATGCTCTTCCTATAGAAACTAGGTCTTACATTTTTACCTATGAAATTAAGTACCATGACATTCTGGATACGACAATATTTTCTCTATTATATTTTTTAAACAATATTAGGGCTGAACCAGAATTAGTCTGTGACATGTGCACTTTAAATTCAACAGAAGGGTTGCATTCTCTTTGGCAATCCTGCAACAGGCATTCTCAAGTGCATCATGGTAGATGAAAATCAAGCAGCATATTTACAAGCCAGGGTGCATATTTAAGCAAGCTTCTTTGTGTCGCCCTTGTACCACCCAACATGGTGCAAGAGCGACGCAACTTCAATATGAGATTTATGAAGCCATGCAAGGCCACCTTGCGCGGGCCCTGAGTCGCTTCATAATTCTCGAGTAATGCAATACAGCTCATTTCCATGGGCATTGCATGGGTGCTCCCATACAAAATCCATGAATTTTGACACAATCCCAGATTTACCAGATGTGGTAGACCTGGGAATGCGCTAAAAAAACCTGTGCCTCCCTGGGTGAGGCATAACGAGGAGAAATATGTTTATTTCTCCTTGTTTTTTCCTCTTTCTATGTGTGCTGCATTCTGCAGCATGCATGTTTGAGCAGTAAGGTGCCCCTTGCTGCACAAATACAATCCTCCTTAGAATGCAGGCAACCTTGCTCCATTGTGCAAGGGTGTCTGCATTGGTGCAAAACAATGCCAGCACAGGGTAAAAGGCAGGAGTACGCTATATTGCCTAAAAATCTTAGGGCCTCATTTATGAAAAGTGACGCATCACTGCGTGAAAACAGTGATGCGTCACTTTTCACTGCGCCCTCCCTGCGACTCCAATGATGCGTCATATTTACAGTATGACGCATCATGTCGCAAGGAGTCACATATACGTCAGTATTTCTGACGTATCTGTAGGCGCAAACGTGACGCATTGCTGGAGTGTGTCACAAAAGTGACGCAACTCCAGCAATATGTCCTTTTACATGGGGCAAGCCCCATGTGAAAGGGCGTGCGTCAGTCTTACGCCTGCTGTGAGGCAGGCGCAAGATATTGACGCATTTGCACCCTAGAAGTGGCGCAGTGAAATCTCGTAGATTTCACTGCGTTACTTCTACGATGCTTACTTACGTGGGAACGCCCACCCTGCATACATTATACCTGACGCAGGTATAATGTAGCGCAGGGGGTTTACAAAGTGACGCATCTACCTAGATGCGTCACTTTGTAAATATGGTGCAACAAGGTCCAGTTTTTACGCCGCTGATGCGTCACAAAAAGTGACACACCGGCGGCACAAAAGTGACGCAAGGACTCATAAATGAGCCCCCCTGAGTTCTTGTCATTTCCCTGTCACTCATTGCAGCGCTTCATTTCGCTACTTACCCATAAATATGGCCCCTAGTTTTCATACTATTTTCATAGTATTCAAGGATTTCAGTAGAGCCAGTGCTGAAAAAAACTATTCGTCAGAAGGGAGCGTTCTCTAAGTGCATGCATCACCTTCTGCTAGTAGATTAGGTTGCACTTAGGTGCATAACACTTGCTCAGACAACCACCATTAGCTCCAATAGGGGACAGGAGCTCTTATAAAATGTCAACAGGAGGGTCACACCCTGTTACTGTAACAGCGCTCCACGTGTGGTCAGCATACTGCTGCCACACATCCTAGTGGGACCAGCTGGCACACAGCACAAACTTTTGCACTGAAAAATGTAGTGAGGTTCCTTGCGGACATTACGGTAAGGTGGATCATCGTTTGATTATTTGAACTTGTACTGCTTCTTGAACTATTAAAGAAAGCTGGGTTTTCTCTGAACATCTGTAAGTGATATCTTTTCAGTTTTTCTCAAGTTGCTTGTATAAAAGTGTTTAATGGAGACATCATTTGGGAGAAGATGTGTGCGACAAAGATGGGGACATTCCATCCAGGTGCAGCACCTCAGTAAGTCATACTCCGTAAAAGATTCATAGGTGAATGTGTCAGTTTTCTTTTAGGGAGTACATTGTCATCCCTTATACATGCTGTTGTTCTCTTTGACTATGCCACCACCTCAAAACCACCTGATCTGCCAGCAGAAAAAGAGCAGATTCTCTGCAATATCAGCACAATAGGCTTTGCCTTGAGAGGATGGCTTTCATTGTTGTTCATACCAATTAATAACGATCTGCTACTTATATTTGTGTACCTTTCTTTGGAAGGATAAAAAGAATAGTTATGATTTAATTATCCAGTGTGAGTACATGCATCTCAGAGGCATTGTAAAATGTTCTCTCTTATGGCAGGTTTATGTTAATATCAGTGTCATAATTTTGCTGCCTGCACATTATTGCTGGCTGAGCAAAGCATATTTCTTCATCCAGTGCGGTTCCTATTTTTTATAAAACTTTGAGCAAAAATGTCTATAAACCAATGCAACCTGTTACTCTTAGAACCGAAAAATATGAATTTGAGGCTGTTTTGAATTTAAAGGGAACCTATTTTTATGTAACATGACTTGCTATTCCCCATCTTCAATGTTGTTATATTTTCTCTATCCCTGCTCTGCGTCATGTCAGTTCAACAAATAATACTGAGGTGGATGTAGACTGTTACTAAAGTGCATTGTTTTGACAGTACCATGTTAGACAGGAACTAGAGTCTGCGAGTGCATTAGAGCTTAAAAAACAAAAATACATTTGCAATTCATATTTCATTGGAATTAATTTTAAATTGAAAGGGATTTTTTTTCAGATGAGTCAAAAGTTGTTAATAAGTTAAATTGCCCGAGCAAGTTAGTGATAATCTAGTGGGCCGCCGACAATTGTGCACATTTCCAATTAGATATTTTTAGAATTTGCAACGTAGAGTACAGCGTTTTTAGCTGCCCATTGATCCTGACATTTTTAATGTAACTTTGTTTCAGAGACCAGAGTAATTTAACTCTTTGCAAGGATTGACACGTATGAATTTCACAAACGTTTTATGCATTATGCCTGGATAAAGGTAGTGCATTAAGAGTTGGTAAGTCTGTCTATTCTCTAGGTTGCTGAACAATGTATCATCTTTATATTATTGGCAGGGGACGTCGTCTAATAGTTAACTTTCACGCGTATTACAGCCATTTCTGTCTGTTATAAAAACTCTTACCATTTACTTACTTTTTTCAACTTTTTAAATATCTTTCTTTCTGCCTTCATATTTTGTACGCTTTTTCTTTTGTTTCCTCCATTCCCTCAATATTCTTCTTTTCCACATTTCTCTAAAACATTTTATCCATTTAATCCTGTTTTCATTTTCACCCATTATATTAGTTTTCTCCTACATCAACTACAAAATTATGAGGAGCAAATACCAAGCATCTGTGCAGATTTTCCTTAGCCACCTTTTGTTCATTTGTGGTGATGGTTCACCAGTGTTTTCCCTTTTTGTCAAAGTTTGTGAAGCCCCTCTGGGCGCCTTAAAGCCATAGAATTTATGTCTCAATGGTGTACATAAATGTTGAATGGGTCAGGAAGGTGTTAACCTCACATCATGAGACAATGTGTCCCACAGACAAAGTTCAAAACAGCATTTCAAAATACAGTCAATTACAAAAATGGCTGACTCAAAAAGTGAAATCTAGAGCGGAATTTGAAAAAACCATGACAGTTTATTATACAAAATATAAAGTACAATACAGAGAGAAAGTCTATATGCATCAATAGTCTCACTTAAATGTATAAAGTCATTGCGTTGACGGCTCTCAGTAACATGAACACATTAAAACTGCAAAGTCAGCAAGGTGTGTGCAGACAATTACATTTTCAACAAATCATATTACAGAAGTTTAACTCACCACATAACCCTATCACCTTAGCACTAATTCCCTATTTGAATATTAATTTGGCCTTACTTACCTAATGTCATCCGGAGGTGTCAAAACAAACTAGTTACATAAGCAACAGTGAATCATCGTGAATGAATTCATTCCTGCATGCAACCAGAAGGTTTCTTGGAAATGTTGAAAAAAAGCTTCCTTTAGATACAGAAATAAACAAATTAACATCTTGCTGCACGTAGTGCCAGGCAGAAATATAAACAGGAATAAACATGATGATATGAAATCCATTTTGGACAAGATGGCCTTGATGCCTAACTAATGCCTAATTAATTTAAGCCAGGAAAATCCACTTTAACATGTCTTAGGAAGTTTGGGGCCTATTAGCATGGTGGGCGGATCGCCACCGCCCAACCGGCGGTGGCGAACCGCCTGCCAAAACACCCCACCAGACGGCCACTTTAGCATGGCGGGGGGTACCGCGGCGGACAGAAAGACCGTCCGCCGCTTTTCTGCCAGTAGGCAATCGTCACGATTGCCTACCGGGCGGAAAAGGCCCATAATATGGTGGCGGAGCCTATTATGATGTGTACAGAGGAATGCCTTTCCATGGCGGAGACTCCTCCATGGAAAGCCATGCGGAGTCCTCTTTGGGGGCCCGTTGCAGGCCCCCGGGGGGCTGAGGGACGGGGGCTGCCCTTGGGGGGGTACCCCCCAACATTGGCATGCACAAGGTGGCAGGCACCGAGTGGTGCCTGTCACGTTGTGCATGCCAATGCACAACATGCATATATGGCATTGTGGCGGTTGCTGCTTACACCCCCGCCCGCCACAATGTAATATATTCTAATTGCCAGGGCGGGACCGTAGCACCACTGGCTGCCGGTCCCAGCACTGCTAGGGTGGCGGCCGTCCGCCCGCCATCCTAATGGGTCCCTTTGTTTCAATTGTAATGTCTCCATGCCAGTATACACATGTTAATTCAAGTGTAGGTTATTTGTTTTGCCTGCACACTATTATTAATGCACATTTTGATTTAAATGCACAAAAGCACCAACATCTCTAATGCCAAAGACACCCTCATGGTGCAGATCTAATGTCGCTTTTGGGAACAAACTCACATAATATTGTTGGTGACACATTGATGGCTCACTATTTTGATGCCTGTAAAAGAACAGTAAGATTACAGGGAATGGCAATACATTGATTGGGGTAAGTTAAATAGCATTTAAATACATTTCCAACATTTTGAGGCAGTTTGATTTACTAGGATTTATAGGATATTCAATTTAAATAAAGGGTTATAGATGTGTTGAATTGGGTTCTTCCCATTCAGCACACCCATTTTCTTTAGCTTTTTGAATCACCCAGATTTGGACTTTTTACTGTGGATGAATCTCATGACATGTCTCAACCACGGCAATCACATGGCAAATGGACTGCACTTGTTTACTGCTAGTGTATGCCTTTTAAGATAAGGCCACTGCGACACAGCAAGGGTAAGGGGCACTTGGCTGGTTGCACATAAACACATTTACACATGTCTGTGGAAAAGTGAGAGCGGAGAGTGTGAGACTACTGTCCTGCGCAGCCCGGTAGCTGCGCACAGGTAGCCTGATGCAGAGGGGACCCTTCAGGATTAGATATTGACCTGGAGTAGGTTTTATAAGGTTAGTGTACACTTATAGTCAGTATGGTTTACTGTTTTACTTTTGTCTGCAGTGGCACACACATAGGGGGAACATTGCCTCAGAGTGCAGTTTTGCTTCCCTTTGGCCTACAAAGTTAAGTGACATATCAATGGAGTGGAACATGTATGCCAAACCCAAATCTATGATATCTGTATTGGGCCCAGCGGAATTATAATTCTACTAAAAAGAATTGGCAGAATTTGGTAACTCCACATTATGTTGGTGCTGCGGATTTCCTGCTAAATTCCCCCAATCGGTGGGCGGCAGAATTAGTCTGCCGTTTGAGCCTTGTGATGCTCACAGAACCAACGTGAGGCTCCACGGCATGCGCTTGTGAGTGTGAGTGAGATTTGCCAGCCCATGGCATGATTTCTGGTCACCACAGAGCCTTTCAGTGCCATTTTGTAATACAGGTGCTCACGAGCGCTCCATCAACTTGACAACGAGCACTTGTGAGCAAGATTTGCCAGGCCCTTGTGCGGTTCAATAAAAAATTTTGTGCAAAGCTCATTTTTGACATTTTGTGTTTTTTCAAAAGAAAGGATGTACCACGGAGACTCCAACTTTCTCTTCCTGTCCAGAAGACTCCACCCAGTTATTTGTTCATCTCCTGGTCACTTTTCATTTGGATTTCAAGATGAAAGGATCCCTCCCTTTGTCTGCAATTCCTGCTGCCCTTGGATTTTAGGACTTTGTTTTTGTGATGTTACAAGTAGGTTAAAAAACCTTGAGGGTGTTGTGTGATAGAGGGTATGCACCATTATATATTTGTACCCTTTATTCATTTTTTAAATTCGATTGTGGTTGTGGTGATTGGTCTGGAGTTGCAGTAGAGGCCTATTTTTTGTATTCAGTTGTTTAGGTTTGTTAAGGGAAAAAGGTTGCACATTTCAGTATATTTTGCTTGTGAAATTTGTACTATTCATTTATTTTACCATGTGGCCTAGTCTGCCTATGGGTCAACCAGCCAGTAATAGGCACTGAGAACCTGAACAAACTATTTCTTTGGTACATGTTGTTTTAAAACATCTCTGGTTTAGGCCAGGGATGGCATTTGATTAAACGCAAAATGTGGGGTTTTTAGTATTTCACATTTTATTGCCTGTAAAAAGTGCATTTTAGTGGGGTAATAATATGTTGATCACTTGGGAAGATGTGTGTTGTTCGAAATGTTTTATAGCTGACTAAATTTTTGTTTTTGGCTTTGCCAAACTAATGATAGTGTTTTCTTCTTTGTTTACCATGTCTCCTTTGTCTGGTCACAGTGTGTGTTTGCCATTAACCATAATTTTGTCTTTCTTCTCAGCCCATGTGGCTGATGGCCATTTTGTGTAGTCAGTGTCCACAGGCCTGCAAGTGTTCTTTGTTGTCTATGGCTCTTTGCTTGTTGTTGGTTGAACTTGTGGCCGGCGGCTATTTTGGGTAGTGTTCAGTGTGTTTTTGCCATAGGCCTGCAAGTGTTGTTTGTTGTCCATGCCTCCTTGCTTGTTTCTGGTTGAACATGTGGCCAGCGGCCATTTTGGGTAGGTGTTAGTGTGATTTTGCTACATGCCTTTGTTGTCCATGCCTTTTCACTGGTTGTTGTTTGAGCATGTGGCCGATGGCCATTTTGTGTAGACAGCCAGTGTGCATTTGCCATTGGCCTGCATGCGTTCTTTGTTGTCCATGCTTTCTTGCTGTTTGAACATGTGGCCAGCGGCCATTTTAGGTAGTAGTAAGTGTGATTTTGCTACAGGCCTTTGTTGTCCATGCCTTTTCACTTGTTGTTGTTTGAGCATGTGGCAGATGGCCATTTTGTGTAGCCAGCCAGAGTGCATTTGCCATTGGCCTGCACGCGTTCTTTGTTGTCCATGCCTTCTTGTTTGTTGTTGTTTGAACATGTGGCCAGTGGCCAGCCAGTGTGTTAAATCTTTTTTTTCCAGTTTTCAAAGCCATTTTGTTAGGACATTGATAGAAGAGAGCTATGCCTTTATGTTCATTTTTTTTTTTACATTTTTACCTAATATCAGTTTAATGTGCTTGGGATCACTGTAGTATTTATGGACAGTGTTCATATAATATTATATGCATTCATTCAATTTTTACCTACACCTCTGTGCATCATTTCTAATAGTCCCTAGTGTGACACCAGCAATTACTTTTTTTTACATTATTTGATTTTTCCCTGCACCCCCTGTGTGTCATAGTCGTCTTAACCAATTGGCACACATCAGCATTCACTTGTTTAAGGATTAACACATTTTACCTGCACCTCCTGCCAGTTAAAGGTCTCTAGGCCATAGGCACACTCAAGCTTTAATTTTGTAAGGATTATATCATTTTCCCCCTGCAACTCCTGCCTGCCCTAGGCACACAACAGCGTTTATTTTTTTAAGAATTATTCAATTATTCACTGCACCTGCCTGCCTACTAAAGGTGTCTCACCTTATAGGCACATCAAGCAAACATTTAATAAAGTATGTTGTTATCCTAACTAAAATATTATGTTATGGTTTGGATTAAAATGGATACACTATGGTTGCTAATTGTTTGGGATAACCTCACTAAATGATATTGCCGGTATAAATAATTCAAACTGCAAAATTGCCACATTTCACTGAATGCTTTTTGTTGTTTGTATGGTTTGAGGTGCACAAGCGACATCTCCCACAGTGCCAGCAGACAGAAGGCTGGCCCAAATTGACACCACACCACATAAGGCCTGGGCAAAGTTGGCTCTGGCCCAGGGCCCCATAATTTCAGGGGGCCCCTGATAGAGCCATCTCTGTTCTGCAGAGGGTCTTTGCCCTGATGGCCTTGAATATTTCTTAAACAGATTGTTGCACATAGTGTTTTCCTTTAATTTATTTGTAATGTGGCTGATGTGTGAAAGTCTATTCCAGACATTTTGCAGACAAATGTTGTATTTATGTTTCATGCAACATCCATAAAAAAAAGTTCCTTTTAGATCCCAACAGGATTTTATATTTGAGAAATGAGAGGGTGTCACAGAGATTCTTTGAAGCAGTATTAGTGAGCTGCTGCTGTGTTTCAACTTAGAAAACACACATCACTATCCCTGAATAATTGATGCAAACACTTTTAGAATTTGGATAAGTGTGCCTTTGCACTGTCAGTGACCTGACTAAAGAGGGCATGAAAGAGCACAAACTGGATCATCAATTAAAAGCTGATCTTAACAGGGGCCGCCAAAATACATTTCACCCAGGGCCCCCAAAATCCTTGAGATGCCCCTGACCTCAGTGCTCCTCTGGTAGCACTTGTGCAGTTAAGTGACATCTATCAGAGCTTGAAGATGGCTCTGAAGAAAGGTGTTGATGCCAAGAAAGTGGCCAGTGAGGAGAGGCAGATTCTCACCACATGTGTGCCACCCTTCACTTTTGTGTGGAAAAGTGGTGTGCCTGCTGTACCATCATCCGGACAGCAAGCTGGGGTCAGCACTCTTGCTTCAATGACACCACCTCAACCTAAGCCCAAGGCTTTGTCTCTCAGTGAGGCAGTCACTGCAATCATGGCAATGAGCAGTGAGTATAAATTGTATTTGTCTCAGCCACAATGTACCCATACATCGCAGGAAACTGAGCAAAGTGGTTAACAGGAGCTGCAGCAAGCAACAGTTCTTTCTGAAGTAGGAGCAGAACAGGAGGCTGAGCTTTCTGCTGAGCAAGCTGTAGATTTTGAACTATTGGCTTTACGATCTCCAGCAAGAAAAAGAGAGGTTACTCCATAATCTTCTTCCAGCCCCCCTTCTGAGGATCTGGACATGGATTGCACGACTGCCGAGTCTGAAACCCACCACGAGATACAAGGGCAAAAGAAAGTTTTTGAAAGCCTTAGAACTATGGAAAGTGACAATGATGAGGATGAGCCAGTGATTGTCAGTATGAACAGCAGCTCAATGGACATAGAGATTACCCCTCCTATTCCACCTGCTCAGAGCGATGTGGCACTAGTTCCACCACCACCACTGCCAGTCTCCATATTTGTAAGGCCCCAGCTAAGACCTGCCACAAAAACTACCTCATTCGAAGTACACACTACAGGGAGATCAACGACGCACCCATCTACCTCCAGTGCTTCTGGCATTTGCAGTGGTGCACAAAAATGATTCTTCTCCTCCCCAGTTTGGGACTTCTTTATGATCAGCAACCAGGAGGATAACATTGCAATAAGCTCCATTTGCCATGCAAGTGTTTATCAATGTAAGCTCACACTATGGTACTGGAGACCAAACATCCAATATGAAAAAAAAACATGCAATCCAGTAGGAGGATAATCTTAAAGATGTAGCTACTGGTAATGGTGGTGATGATACAGGGGAAGCAGCTCCAATCGAGGTTATGCAATGATGTAAAGTGGAAGAAGAGAATGAGAGCTTTACACAATTCAGCCCTGCAGTGTGCCGCCATCACCTCCATCAGCAACCTCCAAATGGCGCAAGACTCAGATGCAGACACCACCACATACAGTGATTTCCCCAAGATGCACAATGAGTCTACCATCTCATTGTTCTCTACAGAAATCACCTGTGTCAGTAGCACCACGAAAAGAAAAAATCCAAGTTACTATTATGAGAATTTTTAGGCAAAAGTGGCCCTATGAAAGTCACCACAAAACGGCACGCTTGCTCAAAAAGAAGCTGCGAGTCGCTATTAGGAAGGGGCGTTCCAAGGACGTTCCTTCCTAATAGCGAGTCAGAGGCCTATGTAAGAATATTTTGCGACTGCAATTGCGTTCGCAAAACACTTGCAATTTACTGCCCTATTTAAGAGGGTGGTAAAGCACTTGTAAATGGGAAGGGGTCCCCAGGGGACCCCTTTCCCTTTGCGAATGCAGGGTAAAATATTTTTTAGAGGGAGGCAGTGATCCCAGGGACCATTACCTGCCCTTGAAAAATGAAACAAAGATGTTTCATTTTTCTTTTTTTAAAAGCATCCCGTTTTCCTTTAAGGAAAACGGGCTGCATTTGAAAAAAAGAAAACTGCTTTATTTAAAAGCAGTCCCAGACATGCAGGTCTGCTGAGCCCAGCAGGCCATGATACCTGGGAGGGCCAGCCATTCCTAATGGGGTCGCAAATTGCGAGTGCCTCATTAATATGCATGAGGCATGCAATTTCTGACCCCATTAGGAATCGCTAACGGTGTCTCAGACACTGTTTGTTTTATATGTCATTTAGCCACTCGCACATTGCGACTTGCAATTGAGCGCAATTTGCGAGTCACTAAATGACATGGTCGTACATTTGGCCTCAAGTCAGCAACATACTGGCCACCTGCAGAAGTATCTGTACTCATTTCAGTCATTGTTTTAAAGCCCGGTAGCAACTGAGGATCATTCACCATGCTAATAGCGTACCAGTTAAAGCACTCCTACAGGAGGTGCCAACACATTGTACCTCAACCTACTACATGTTGCACGTCTGTTGAAGCAGTACAGACTAATCACCAACTATGTCCTTCAAAGAGGAAGGGATGCAACTGGCAAAAGCATGACCACAGAGATGGCAATATGGGGTCTAGTCAAATGCCTGACACAAAATCTACTTCTTTTTGAGATTTGCACACAGGAAGTCACCAAGGAGGATAGTACAACGAGCCAAGCAATGCCATTGTTGCATCTGCTACAGGACTAGTAAAAAAAGGTGTCTCAAAGGTTCGCTGCTGTGAACAAAGAAGCATAGGAGTTGGTTCAGGGCTTGGCTGTTAATACAAGGCTGAAAAGAGCAATCATGTCCTCCAAAAGAGTACATATATGCCACAATAATAGATCCACAAAACAAAGAATTACTGGCCACTTTCATTCCTTTTTTAGAAGGGAAGGTTTCACAAGACTTGGATTGTTGAGCATATGAGAAAAAGAAAGGCTGAAAGTTAGAGTCACTTGCAGAAGTTCTAGCGTGCAGTCTTCAACCTCCCAAGAGTACAATGCTGTTGTTTCACAGCAGCCAACACCAGTGACATCAGCAACAACACCAGTAACAACACCAGCAATAGAAGAATTACACCCAACCTCTGCAATGCCTTGGTTTCAAGTGGCAGAGCTAGGACCAAGTGCAGACACAACTAAGGTCAGAGGATGATCCCAGACTATCTGAATAACCCAAAAGATGTCTACCTGGATCAAACCCATTGGCCTATTGGTATGGGAAGATGCAGCAATGGTCAGCCTGGAAATAAAGTATATGGCATATCTACATTGTTAGTGCCTGTGTATTCACATAACTATATTGCTACTATCTGGGTAATTGAATTAACACATGGGTGGTGCCTGCATAGTTCAATTATTACATTATTAGTGCCTGTGTGATCAGAAGAGTGCATGTGTAATGCCTGGGTGATAGAATAAGTCTGAATATCACATTTTATTCATGATTCCATACATGCGTCTCTAAGAGTATACATTGCTCTGATACTCAGCATGCACGTGCATCAGTAACTTTCCAAAACTAAAAACAATTCTCACCTTTTCAAAGCACAAAACCTTTTCTTTATGGGATATCTACATCAATTTGCATATTTTTCTTGCATCTTTAAAGCATATGTTCAGCATTTCTCAAAGAAAAGTTACATGCCAAGTCAAGCTAGCACACAAACTCTCAAAAGACATTCAGAAATATTAACCCTCCCAATTATCAAAAGAGCATGTTGAAAGAAATGCTCCACCCTCACTATATACATGACATTTTCATCAACCTTGAAGGACATAGATCACCATGTAATCATATGTGGGATTTCATAATAGATATACATCTTCAGGCCATTTTTCCAAAAATATATAATTTAAAGTCTCATTGTACATATAACTATCTGCAACCGGAATAACCATATCTCACTATCTAAACATATGCAAACCGGTCATATAAGTTAAAACCTAATTGACACACACTTCCTTATACATACCTAACAAGTGTTACTACTTTTTAATTTCTATACAGTTACAGCACATTTTCATATGTTTTATTCATGACAACACTACTATAAATTAATGCGACTAAAAGTACTACAGAATGCAAATAACATAGATCTGTCTGTTCTGCACATGATGCTTAGACATTTAAAACATTGTCAGATTTAAAGGCATTACTCATGGTAACCTTCAAAAGTACTAACATCTTAAACACATACCCTTTGCCAGATACAGTTCATCTGATATATATTTTTTCATATCACTGTGATACTGCTTTTTGTCAAACTCCCATATGCATCTTCATTTCTTTTTAATTTTTTTTTTTTTTTAATTATTTTATTGGTACATCGTTGTCATGGCATATACATTCCGAACAAAACAATTACATTCTATAGTTACATAACCAGTACTAAAAATCCGAATACATATGTATCACAATATAATCATATAGACATGACCTACAGGAGAGATTATTACAGAAAACAAGAAAGGCATGACCCAGAGTAGGAAAAAGGGCCCTATGTTCAGCCTTGTTTTTATTTCAGC
Organism: Triturus cristatus; assembly: GCF_964204655.1. Lineage (NCBI taxonomy): Eukaryota > Metazoa > Chordata > Amphibia > Caudata > Salamandridae > Triturus > Triturus cristatus. The sequence continues at coordinate 338,623,766 of NC_140594.1, forward strand.
CAGCGAGTAATTGAAGCCCAGATTTTCCTACCCATTTCCCGTTTTCAGCGGCCTCTCAGCTTGTAAACCGCAGATTCCATATTATACACCGCTAATAACCGAGTACGCCAGTTAATGAACTTGGGCGAGTCAGGGCTAATCCATTGAGATGTTATACATAATTGCAAAATGGCTATTGCAAAAAACAGAAATCCCCTCTCAGAGCTAATCCTGGCATTAGCCACTGAACACCCTTCTACCCCCAAAATAATTAAATCTGGTGTTAAAGTTATCGGAATAACGAGGACAAAATTCAAGAAGGTGCCAATCTCCTGTAAAAACGTTACTAACTTTGAACAGGTGAAAAACATATGTAGGGTATCAGCGGCATGTGTCCCACACCTACCACAAGAGTTACCCCGTGAGCTCCCCCATTTAGAAACCTTTGCAGGAGTGTAATATAAATCGAAAGCAGACATATAGTGTTGAGATCTCAGACTCCCGGTTGTTACAATTTGATTGGCTAACGCTAGAGATCCCTCTAGATCTGCAGATTCTATCCCTAACTTCCTTGCCCACCTAGTACTCTGTTCGTTCAAATCATCGGGTAGGCCTTCAATTCATTTTTGATATATAACCCCGATCCGGGCTCTGTTCCCGAGGGTATCAATCAAAGCGATTTTAGTCAGATCGGCCTCCTGCCGTTTAGTAATTCTATCCAAATAGCTCCTAATCTGCAAAAACTTTAAAAAGTCAGTCCTGGGAAGACCAAACTTCTCCTGCAAATCCGTAAAAGAAGCAATTTGATCTTCCAAACAAAGGTCTCTCAGAGTATTAATACCAATATTCTCCCATCTGAAAGTAATATAGTTTTGAAATATTGATGGTAGCAAGGGGTAAGACAAAAGAGGGGTATAAACGTTAATATTAGGAATCTGAAATCCATTTCGCATCTTCCTCCAGATTGAATAAGCCAACTGAATTATTTTGTACTTCGTCTTTTTGTAGTAACTTGGCTCTAAGATTTTAACTAAACATTGTCTGGTATTATCCCCTAGTGTCATCTCATATATGGTTGGGATGATAGCAGGAGAGATTCTTGCTTTTGCTCCAACCAACAATATGCCCAGATGCTCTACAAAAGCGGACCAATGATAAAAATGAAGGCTTGGTACACCCCAACCCCCCCACTCTGGGTAGCCTCATCCATTTACTAGCTCTTCTAAATTTGCGATACCCCCATAAAAATCTAGAGTAGACTCTTTCTGCTTTAGAAATACAGGATGAGGAGATTTCCAGAGGTATAGCCCGGAACATATACAAAAGTTTCGGAAGAATCATCATCTTAATTACATTACTTAGGCCATGCATAGAGAGGTGCAGATGATCCAGTCTCTCCAATATCTTATTAGACTCATTGATGATAGGTAAGATGTTTAGTTCAGGTAAAGAGGCAACTGAGGCTGATATCTTCACCCCCGGATATCTAGCGACAGGAACTGTGGGAATATCTGACGGAAGCCCTATATCTGTATGGACAATTTGAGTCTTATCAATGTTTAATTTGTACCCCGACACCATGTCAAACTGATCAGCCAAGTCCTTAACCGCCGGGAGAGCAGTCCTGATATCGCTCGTAAATATCGAGATATCGTCGGCGTAAGCCAGTGACTTAAGTTCGCTACTATTAACTTTAACTCCCTTAATATGTAGACTGGCATCCAGTTTTATAAGAAATAAATAAATATATTATGCAAATAGCAGTGGAGAGCAAGGGCAAACCTGCCTGGTTCCTCTGCTAATGCCAAAAGAGTTGGATTCTTGACCGGATATGCGAATACAAGCTTCCGGTAAAACGTAAAGCGCCTGTATAGCTTGAATAAATTCCCTAGATATCCCCTTCCATTGTAAGACGGCCCACAAAAATCTCCAGGAGACCCTGTCAAACGCTTTTTCTTCGTCCAACAGATCATCCCGAGAGGTGCCCTCATAGCCTGAGCCCAATCAAAAAGAGCAATGGCTCACCTTACATGATCTGTAGTATCCCGCCCAGGAATGATCCTGTGTTGGCGGATATGCACTAATGGGGTAATGACCTTAGCCAGCCGTGACGCGATGATTTTCGAGAAGACATTACTGTCAGCGTTTATGAGAGATATAGGTCTGTAAGGTCTGTAAGAGGACGGGCTAAGTGCAGATTTGTCTTTTTTCCTGAAAACCACTATGGTGGTCCTCCTCCAAGAGTGTCTGACCCTTTTGAGCAAGCTGAAATAGGGGCTCAAGCTCAATTCGAAGCACCAACCGAAAAGTCCGGTAAAATTCCAAAGGTAGGCCATTAGGCCCCACAGCCTTGCCGGGAGCCAAATATGTAATTGCATGCTTGGCCTCTTCCCAGATAATCGGGGCAGCGAGAGCCTCATTTTGTTTCGGAGTGACCTGCAGTCTTTGCCAATCCCTAAAATATTCTTCGACCGAGATTGATCCCGCTCCCCCTACCTTTGCATATAGTTGTTGATAATAGTGCTGAAAAACCTTCAAAACCCCTGTTGGAGTATCCTGTATTCGGCCCAGATGATCTGTTATCCGATCAATCCAGTTATAGACCCCCTGTTGCTGTAGACGCTTAGCCAGCAATCTCCCCATGTTTTCACCTAATTCATATATATCTGCCCGATACTGTACATATTTAGCAACGAATTCCTCTCCAAAATCCTGATGCAACCTGGCTTTAATTACTGCAATATGTCGTAGGGACTGATCGATATTATGATCCTCCTGAATCCCCCTTATAAGCTCAGCCTCAGCCTTCCTAATTTGTTCCACCCAATCTCTAATCTTCTCCTGTACCACCCGCTGTCGATGTCTTGAAAAACTAAGAGTCTCACTATGGATGGATGCTTTAAAAGCATCCCATACAATACGGTACCCCGGTTGATATTAAAGAATTCCTTAATCCATTTATTCATATGCGAACAATAAGCCTGATCTAATAGTAGCTTCCGTTCAAACGTCCATGTAGTCTGAGGCCGAGGAGAGCAATTAACTGGAAGTTCAATTACTAATGGATTATGATCGGCAATTAGCCTTGGATACAATTCAATCGTAACATTCTCCGCGATTTGGCTAGAAGAAAAAAAATAATCCAGGTGTGCAAATTTATTATGAAGACATGATGCATCTTCATTTCTAAGCTTATTTTTTTAAATAAATAAAAAGATATATACATGCCAGTGGATTCAGTTTGTAGATGGTATTGTTGTTGTAGCTCTTTATGGATAGGTTTGACACTGTTAAGCTCAAGAATTGTACACCACTCTCATTCTAAGCAACTATAAAATGGCAACCTCTTCAACTTTCCACTCTATGATCATGAGGAAGGCAGCAAATAAAATTATATCTTTCATTTTAGACTACTAAATCTCCACTTGTGAATGGTTAGCATCTGTTAACTCTTTCCTTCTGTTTCAAAACTAGGCTCCTGTCTATTCATGTTCGCGATGTTTTCGCGATCATCGTGGGGTAAACGTGGAAAAAAGGGACACTAATTGTGACATAACTCCTCAACTTAAAAAAAATAAATTCTGTCTCTTTAACGCCCTTCCCTCCAAATGCACTCTTAGCTCAGTGTACCTAGCAACCCAGTGGAACCAGTAGGTCACAAGTTCACAGAATATTGTAGAAGGAACAGGAAACTTCCAAATATGGTACAGCATGTGTGGTTTACTCCACAGATTTAAAAGCATATCCATGTCTGTACTACATTTCTCTTTTTAAACAACAGCCAATGATAGGACTTGATGCTAAGGCATCTAGCGCACTACCTAATTTTATTCCATTTCATGTTGACAGCATCCAATGAAAAATATCTTTTTTTACATTTAAATTTTTTTAAACACCTCCATTTTACCTGCTTTTCATTTGGTAACAACCTCATTAAGCTCCAGCCTTCACCTGACTGCTTTTGCTCCTGCAGAAAGTGCTTAGAGTAGGGGTAGTGGGCCACAGCTATGTCTTTTGGGCTAAAGAGGCTGCAAAAAAGAGAAGTATTGACAGAGACTTATTTTTGCCAAATGTGCAGATTACTTGGTTTGGCCAGAGAGGGTTGAAGATTCATCAGTTGTTGGCTTTGGATAAATCCATTGTAGATTCTCAAGCTCTTCACCCCATGATTGTGCACTGTGGTGGCAATTCAGATTCTCAAGCTCCTCACCCCATGATTGTGCACTGTTGTGGCAATGACCTAGGCACATTGACTGGGTTAGGGCTGGAAATCCTAATGAAATAAACCTTTGCAGAACTAATGTCACTTTTGCTTTACAATGTCTTGGTGTACTCTAATATATGCCAAAGACAGAAATGGAAGTGGTCAAATCGATTCAGTCCACAGATTGACAAAGCCAGGAAACAGGTTAATAAAACTGTTTTTGCATTCCTCAGAGACCATTGCATAGTGTGTATCTATAACAACAATCTGCATTTTGAGATGCATGGAATGTATAGAAATGATGGAGTGCATTTTACAGATGACGGCAACCAGGTGTTTCTAAGTAACCTGAAACTCTGCATCTGGTCTTATGTTTTGCTGTCATCTACACACAATCAACACAAAGGCTCTTGTCAGAACAACCCTAGTACCCAAAATATTGTTAATTTTCTTCAAAAAGATCCTTTTTTTCAGTTTTGGGGGATCTTTGCGACAGTGTCGTGATGGTCATGAATAAATCACAAGAACGCACAACAAAAGCAGGCATTGAACGGCCACCAGCACTTCCAAAAATAATAAGTAAAAAAATCCATTCTAAACATGGACCTACACCTATCACTATATACATGCTTCTTTAAATACCTGTTTGAACTCATGTTTTGGTACTAAGGTTCTATAAAATCCATCTTTGAGACCTATTTTCTGTCTTAGCGGTTATTTGGGGAGTCGTGACGATGCCGTTAACCGCAACGATCGCGGCTTTTCCAGAAAGTGAAAAACACATATATGCACACATATTACAGTATTTTACACACTAGGGGGCCGATTCACAAAGGTTATCTGAGGCAAAAATCGAACTTTACGGCTTTTGGTATTCATAGAGATCATTTATGAGCTGTGTCTTTACATCCGCAGTGGGGCTGGAATCTCAGCACCCGGGCCGTACTCTCTACACCCGGGCCGTACTCTCTGGCTCAGGACGGATGAAGTGTAATCAATGGGCCAGAATGCAATTTTTACAAACGGGGAACATTAGGAATGTGTGATAATTGGTAGAAGAGGACATGAAAAAGTGTTTGGCCAGGGAAAAGGTTGTGGCCAGACACTACATCATATGCCAGAAAGGTTTGCTCCTTTGCAACATGGTACAATTTGCGCTTCCCTCAGTGTTGACTGTACTGTTAACACCACAGTCAACACTAAGGGCACTCCCCTTAGTGTTGACTGTAGTGTTGACACTACTGTCAACACGGAGGGGAATGCAAATTGTGCACTGCGTAATCCCGGACAACTGGAGCCAACACAAGAGGAAGCTGCTCTTTGAAATTTTGGTGGTAAGGACCCTGACAGTAATGTCAGCAAGGGGGGGGCTGAGACCCCAGGAGCAGATGTGACCAGTGACTCCTGGATGATGTCATCATGAACTGTCCTAACATGCTATGCAGGGGGGTTGGGACAGGGGAGGAGAGGTGATGTGGGATGCTAAGATTGGCCAGGGATGCCTGGCTTCCACAACTTTCTATCTCCTATTAAAAACTCTTGCATAAGGGGTAGACACTCTCTTGGTTGAGCCTTTTCACTGGGACAGTGGGTCTGAAGTTGGCAGCCATGGGCAACTGAAATGAGGAACACCATGAAATTCATCTGGACTAAGGATTCTGACAACAGTGGCTCCCAGGAACAGTGGGGCTTTCTCCAGGACCAGGGAAGCTGGTCCTCTTACATCCCCTAAGGACAAGATGGAGGAAAAACTGGACTTCTGCACCAAGTAGGAGAAAAGCCTCAAAGGAGAATGAGGAGAAATGCTGACTCAGAAAGCCATTGTAAACAGCATCCCGAAAAGTCCGCCACTTCAGGGACCAGGATGTCCAAGGGAAGTGCTCCAGGTGGCTAGGGCTCACTACCAGGAGCAACATGAGCCCAAGATGGAAATATTGCAGAACAAAGGATTTGGCTTTTGACCCCAAGCACGTTCACAGAATGACTTGAGCTCTGCTAATAGAAGATTTCATACCCCTGGGGTGAGCCCTGAGCCCAAGGGTCACCGCAAGAAACCCTTGACCCAAGGGAGTGTTAGGGGGTGTCCCATAATGCCCTGCGGCAATTGTTACTGACCAGCATGTTTTTCAAGTTGGTGGTATGAGTCCCACAAGAGCCAGAAAAAGAGCAGTAGCGAGCTGTAGGAGTGCAGCAGCTCTTCCTCAATCTACAAAAGGTACTGGCTCTAAGTCTGGTGGGTCCAAGAAGTGAAGAACACTCTGGGCTTCCCTGTTGTTTTCAAACACTCCCCAGACTGGAACTGGAGCTCTACAATGGAGCACTATCGAGGCACTGGGTCTATGTTTCTATTTTATGTCATCAGAATGTGGTGCCCTCTATCAGCTGTTATTATGGCTTCATTTCATGTAACCTGAAAGTATTTAAAAAACACAGACTCATTTCCTAAAGATGAGGTTACCTACTTAATGAAATTTGATCTCATTTGATTTAAAGGGTAAACGTTAGAGTAAACTATGTAACTTGTAACATTGTGTTGGTACTGATTTCTTATAATATTTCACACGTAATTGTCGCCACTCATTATTTTGGATGGAATTTCATTACTCCCCAAGTGTTTGACTCCAGCAGCCTGCTTTGGGAACACATAGGTCTATCCATGGTTCTTTATTAAGAGGATTGTCCTGTGGCCATGTCATTTCTTTTCATATACTTTGGCTTTATTTAGCCTTGAAAAAAAGTCATTGTACCCACATGTACAGACGAAACACGTGTTGGATGTTCTATTTGCTGGGATCTAATGCAATGAACCAATAAAGGATACGTTTTCTACGAAAAGAATATGGTGGAATACCCTTTGTGTCTTTAATACTGGTTATGAAACATTGCAGAACTGTATGGGCTGACTAATTGGTCAACACATAAAAGCTTTCTACTTGTGACATAGATTAACTTATATGATCTATTTGAATACACGCATTGGTGTGCTGTATTGGTTTTCTTGTGTAGTTATGTAACTTAACATATTTATATTTTATTTAAAATACTTCAAATAAATGTGGATTTAAGATTAGAGTTATTATTTACTTAACTTTTTTAATGTATTTTAACTTAAACAAATTGAGGTTTACAGTTGGCAATAAAGTTTGGTTAGTGTTACTTTTTTCAAAAATTTAATTACAAATAAATGTAGGTAAAGGATCAGGGTAAAAACTCGAGATTAAGGAACATAGTTGAGTTTTATTTAATTTAAATTAAGTAGTTCTCAGAGTTGGAATTGGTGTAAAAATCTATTTAATTGAATTTCATTTAGGGCTAGGGCTAGGGCTATAATTAGGGTCAGAAATAGGGCAATCACAACGGGAGGCAGACAGGGATTTATGACTCTGACACTACTTTATGGGCTGTTCTATAGGTTTTTCAATGAAAACCTGCCCGGCTACCTTCTTTATTAATAACAGGCAGTTTATATGACCATGCCGCTACCTGGTGACAGAGCCTGGCTATGCGGTATTTTTAATTTCTATGAAGGCATTCTTTTTTATTATACATAGTATCAAGTGCTCATGGCTCGTTGAAAAACTTTTAAAAGTGTCAAGTGGGTGCTGCATCAAGTTGTAGGCCCATTCCCTCCCAAAACATATGACAGCCCAGGATACAAATAGGTTAATTAAATAATATAGTTGAATGCAAATTACTCAAACTAAGTATTACATTAAAAAGACAGATTTATATTTTGAAATAAGGTAGTGGGTACCTTAATTAAGATAGTGGATCCTGAGCTGGTAAAATTAAATCCCTTGGATGCCACTGATGTTTCCTGGAATTGAGGAAACCCAAAATAGATCTACCTTCTAGTACTCTCATTGTGGCAGTCCTCCTTTGACCAATTTGACAATTCCTATCTTTTAGCAGCATATTTCAGTATCCACGATGTAATAACTGAAACCAGGGGAGATAGTTATTAGTGTCTGAAAAACAAGAAGACCTTTATTTTATGTAATAGATAGTAATGATCTTTTACATTATGTGCATTTGTTCTGCAGCATCAATTACTGATATCACAATACATGCACCGGGATGATTGTTCTCCATCACTTTCACTGTACTTGTTATGATTGATGTTATGCTCTGGTATGTTCAAGTCCTTCTCTCTTTTCTTACTTACTTAGGGGCTGATTAGGATGGTGGGTGAACTTTCGCCCGCCAACCACCCTTTCTGAAATGGGACCACCCAACATGCTGTCCGCGGTCCCAACAGAGTCATTACGATGCAACAGCCACCATGGTGGTCACAATGCCTATATTTTGCATTGTGGCGGGTGCTGCTGGCTGCAGCACATGCCACAATGCAAAAAGGGGACACCTGACATATCCCTGCACTATATGGCAGGCACCATGTGGTGCCTGCTACATGGTGCAGAAATATGTAGGGGGGCATCATAGGCGCCAACCAACACCCAAATGTAAGGTCCCCCAGTGTCCCTTTCCGTCAGCTTTTTTTAATGGCATATTAACCGACATGAAAAGGCAGGTAGAAAGGGACATTGTAACCTCTAAGGTGGTGCCTGGCAGACACCGCCACCATTGTAGGGAATACAACCCCTCTGCTGCACCGGCAGGCTCAAGGAGCCCATTGGATGCGTATCGGTCGGTCTTTCTCACCGCAAATCATCTGCCCGGCATTATAATATGGCGGGCGGTGAACATGGTCCCTACAGTTGTGGGACCGCCACCAATGGGCTGTCGTGGCAGTCTTACCACCGTCGTAATCCGCCCCCTAGTGAGGCAATCCTGCCTCCTGAGACAGCCAATTAACATCAGTCCTGAAGAAATGAAAAACCATCCCTCCCCCCCTAATCCTTCTGCTCTTCTCTGCCTTCTGAATCAGAAATCTTCCTACCAGTTTACGGAGCAGTGAGATCATCAATAATGTGAATATAATTCATTGGTTGTTTTAAGTTGATGGCAGAGTATGTGAGGCAGCTCAAGGGCACATATTTACCTTTTAGAAGTCAAATCAAGGAATGTTGATTTCCTCCCAATCAGGTTTGGACGAAGTCTGGCTAGCTGGATGTGGCTGGGTGGTATGTCTAGGTCATGGAGGGAATGACACAATACTGGAGATGTGGCAGTTGTGCAGCTGACCATTGTACCTTGCTCACTGTCAAAAGAAGGTAGGTCACCCAGAGGAGCCACAACCTTTTACAATATTTATGCTTTGTGTGGGGCTTCAACCATTTATTACAGTATGGGTTTGTTCACCCTACTTCTGTGCAGCTGTGGGTAAGCTTCCTAGTGGAAGTGGAGAGTGCCTTGAAGAGAGTTTTTTTTCAGCAGAATATCTTTCCTTGAGATCCACCACATATGCTGCATATAATGGACAATCTTTGATTAGGACTTAGAAGGGTTGGCTACAGCTATTCAGAATGTCCCTGACTATCCTGCTCTCTTGGTGGTGATGGAGCAGCAGGCCAAGTACATTGTGGACATCTCCTTAGATAGCCTTAGAGCATCCTCGTTGGCAGTGGGTGCCTTGGTAGTGGCAAGATACAGTCTTTGAACACAGGATTGAGATACGGATCTGAAAAAAAATGAATTGTTGAAAATTCCATTTGTTGACAAAAAGTTATTTGGAGAGAACTGTAAGGAAATGATTACAAAAGCATTTAGAGATAGAAAGCACACTCTTTCATAAAAAGTATGACCTTCATCTTCCTCATTTTCTCAAAAGCTTTGGGGCCAGACTTTCCTGTCTTCTTCTTCAAAGGCGGACTACAAATCTTCTTCCCGCAACAAAAGATGTTAGGCAAGGAAGCAGTACAGAAGGGTGATTTTTACTGATAAGCATTATTCTTCTAAAATGAAGTCATGTCTGATGTTTAGTGTCTTCAAGTCAGTATGTCTAGGGCATCTGGGTCCTAGTGGTGGTTTGAAGTGGCTACCACATTGATTCCATAGACATGCCACCTCAGATAAGCTTTTGACTTTCTTCAGTACCCACCGATGTAGTCAAACAAAATGCTTTTTTCTTTGGCATTCTCAAGCTCCTCCAGAAAACAGCGATTTCCAGAGTGCCTTTTAGAAATTAGATTCTGGCTTGGCTGTGGTATGCAGGCAGGTTTGCTTGAACATAAATACCTTGAAAGGCAAAGAGACAAGAGGCATTTGGCCAAACTGGAACAGTTTGTTTAATTAAATAGTGCAGCCAGGAGAACAGGTACAGGCATGGGGTCTGAGGACTATCTGAACTTCCAATGGATCGACCATGGATTTTTATACAAGTAGTTGAATGCCACAAAATAGTTGTGGCGATCCTTTTTTGGTAAGGAATGTGAACCGCTGTCTTTGGAGCCATAAATTAATGTATTTGGAGAGGATTCCTGGCAGGCCTCGACCTTGCATGGACACGATGCAGCCAGTGGGTCACATATTCAGATGTCCGGCATGGGTAGTGCCCGATCACTGCATGTACTGTGTGTGCTGTGTCCTGATTGGCTATGTGTTCCCAACTTCATGTCGTATTGGACAATTATGGCATTTTGAGAACGCGTATATCATTTCTACCATGTGTGCTTCATTGGGGCCAATCTCCCTGCCTATTGTGGAGCCACTGAACATATCTGTGGGATTGATCTGGGATTTCCTGTTTGTGCATTTGTCTGGTGGCTTCCTGCCACCCCAGTGGGACATGTTAATCAGCGACCTCGGGCCTGGGTCTCCGCACTTGCCTGACTACATCTTTCTGAGTCAGATTGCCGTGGAATTCATAAGGGGTGAGTTTGTCAAGAGAGATGCGATTTTGTTTTTATACATTAGCGTATCGTTATTCATATTGACATCGAATTTCTCAATATTAACATCAGGAACCACCACTGTAGTCAGGGTGAGCTTGATACACACTAAAAGATCACCTGTGCTCACCCTCTTGTAGCTTGGCACAGAGCAATCAGGATTGTCTAAAGAGGCAATGTGTAAAGTATTTGTGCAACATACAAGCACAGTAACACAATGAATACGCCACAAAAAGACTACACACAGGTTTAGAAAAATAGATTATTACATTCTGAACAAAAAAAGACCAAATGACAAAAATCCAAGGTATGGAAATTCAGATATTGAATTTGAATGAATAAATGCAGTAAAGCACTTAGACGCAAGTAGGGCTAAAAAAAGTTACTTTAGGGTGGGCTGGACCAAAGCAAAGTCTAAGGTCGTGCTGACCACAATGGAGTGCCCGTTGGCTCCAGGACCCATTTACGCCTGGTGAACAAAGTATCTTTCCTTGTCCCAAAAAGTGAGATGCCTCAATGTTGGGGACAGCAGGTGCAGGATGCGTCAACCTTTTCCATGCTGTGAAGGTGATGCGTCAGGTCCAAAGACGGGTGTGAAAGTCAAGAGGCATCAAGCGATGTACCGGATTCTGCCAAGCGGTTGAGGGGCTGTCTCGATCTCACCAAGCTGCAGCAGTGGCTATACGCTGTCGTATGCTTGGATATCTGGAGGCAAAGTGCTGGTTCCGATGCGATGTGACAATTTTATTCCTGCAACCTGGTTGATGCACAGGTTCTGCTACATGCAGACAGGAGATGCGTCAAAATTCATGGTGGAAGCGTCTTGGGCACTTTCAGTGAGCCAGGTACAGGAGCAGGGGTAAAGACTTTATTAGCCTGAGGCTCAAGCAACAAGACCCAAGCCTACAAGCCCTTGGATATCACTTGGCGTGAAGGCCTAGCCCAGCTCTACTTCAGCAGAGTCAGAGAGCAGCTGGCAGCAGGACAAAAAATAGAAAAGCAGACCTTCCAGATCAGCAGTCCATTAGAGTCATTTAAGCAGCATAGTAGCTCCTCTGGCAGAGCTTCAGTTACAAGTCCAGTAGTGTCTGATTTTAAGGGGTCCAAGATCCAGTACTTATATCAGAAAGGGCCTTTGATGTTGGAGTGACGTCAAAGCCAATCTCTGAAGTGCACAAGTGACCCTTGCAATCCTGTCCTGTCTGTGGAGATAATCAGTTCTTTGTGTGGGGACAGGACACTGCCTATTCAAGTGAAGTGTTAGCCCTACCCTTCCATCCTCCCAGGCAAGGCCATCAGAATGTAGATGCATGTAGATGGGTACTCAGACACACCTATCCTTCCTGTGTTGTGACTGTATAGGGGGATTAGACAATGTGTAACTGTCACCCTCCCTAGACGTGTATTGGAGACAGACTGTCAGGCTCACAATGCAGTAAGTACAAAGAAATGTCCACTTTCTGAAAGTGGTATTTCTAAAACAATAATGTCAAATCCAACTTCATCAGTGAGGAGGATGTATCATTACCATTCCAAAGGTATGAAACATGAAAAAGCTATTCCTCTTTAATCAAGGATCACAGCGTAAAAGTGTATTAAAGAATTCCCAATGGTAGCCTGTGAGAGGGGTAGGCCTAACAGGAATGACAAACAAATGTAGGTGTTTCTCACTACTAGGACATGTAAAGATTAAACACACATGTCCTATCTTTTGCTTACATGGTACCCTACCCTAAGGGTTACTTAGGGCCTACGTTAGGGGTGACATATCTCATAAAAGGGGAGTTTGAGGCTTAGTAAGTAGTAGTGGAAATCATAGTGAAAGTAAACTGCTCTCACAGGCAGAGCAGTAGCAGGCCTGAGATAGGTTTGAAAAGCTACTTCTGTGGGTGGCACAATCGGCGCGGCAGGCCCACTGGTAACATTTGACTTTAAGGCCCTGGGTATGTAGTATACCACTGTACAAGGTTGCTCATGCACCCCCCCACAGGCCTGGACGCACTGCTGGTCTGCTGCTTAGAACACCTTTACCTCATTTCTTGTTGAAGCCATGTGGGAGGCAATGTAGTGGTAGGGAGGTGCCCCCATTGCTCTTCAGCGTTTCTACCCATGGAGTTTGTTATTTTTCTATGCACCATTTTGCCAGTATCGGAGAGAGCTTCATTGAGGCATCATTTTGCGTTGCTTCTGGGCCAAATGTAGTAGCTATAAGCTGCAGACTTTCAAGTGCAAAAAAAGAGGTGAGGGTCTTGAGACCGCCTTCTCCTCCCCGCTCATAGGACTTATAAGGCTCAGTGTTCAAAATAATTTTGGGCAAGAGAGATTTGTGATCTCCTTGTCATCCTCCCTGTGAGCCATTGAGAAGGCTTGTAGGGTTGAGGAACTGTATGAGAGACATTGAAAAGACAATGAAAGACACTTGAAGATACCCGGGGTTTCAGTGCTGTGAAAGCATGTCCAAGTGTTCCTCTGTGTGAGCCTGTGGGTAGAGGCAGCAAAGGTTATCAGTAGCGAACATGGGAGGAGGTAAGTGACATATACCAAGGACCCTCTACTTGCACTAGGCAGTTTCATCTGGCTGAACACCCTGCTCCCATTTAGTTGTGCTCAGTAGGCCCAGACTAGTGTGCTTTGACTGTCATGACTGTCATGGATGGTAGCCTGCTAACTACTTTCCTTGCTCTTATACTGTACCTTAGGACTTACAGATGAAACAAAACCCTTTTAGCTGTACCCTGGTAGTTAAAGCTGTGTGCAAGTTAGCCTCTTTGACCGTTATGCACTTGCTGCTGGTGCTTGTGAACGGCATTTTACCTTTTTATTATTAATCTGTGTCGGTCTAGGGCCCGATAGCCCACCTTCTGTTTTGCATACCTGGGGTAAACGGGTAAATGATAGGCCTCAGACAGCGCATGTGTGTTGAGGAAGGCTAAAAAGCAGGCAAAGCATGTGGCATCAAATTGCACCCTAGAAGAAATAGAGGGGCTATATGAGGAAGTGGAAGGGCTGCTCAGCAAAAAAGATAGAGGAGTTGAGCCTGCATGTAGCAAACCAAAGACCAAAAGCATTCATTCTTATTTTAAGAATGGCCCAGGGCAGAGTAGAAGTCCCAATGCAGTCAACCCAGCTCCCATTCCTGGTAGTGGGATGCTGTCTAGCCCCAAGATAGATTAAACTGCTTTACTGCTAGAGCAGGAAAAAATCTGTGTGGCCCTTCTTTTGGTTAATGTTGTGTGTTCCAATAGGTTTGTAGCACTTTAGCCAAGTGAGGGAGATCAATCAGTGAATTACACTGGCTCCATTGCCAAAGAGTTTTGTGTAATTCCTACTGCTAAGGTCACTGATGTTGTTGCTCAGCTGTCATTTGTAAAGGGAGACATAGGTGAATTAAGGTAAGCGCTCCGGATACTCATGGAGATGGCGGACAAGTTAACTGTCTTGCCAGAGAGGACCGGCATGGCCCACTCTCATAATGCTAACATGATGGCAGTATCTTGTGGCAGAAGTGATGAATACAGGCCCCAGCTAGGCCCGCAGGACACAAGGGTTCGCTCTCCTGTAATGGAATCTATAAGGAAGTTGGCACGGAAACTGCAAAGTACAAAGACAGCATTTATTAACCCTTAAGGGTGGTCCTACAATCCACACAACACTCTTCAGTATTGCATAGAGTAGCACAAAGAACTTGCGTACACAGTCCCCTTTTATACACAACAGAGGGGCTCATAAGTGGGTGGATACAACATGAGGCTGAAGAACATTACCATTTATGGTCATTTTCGATACTGAATCAATATGTGGGCGGAGCTAACACACTCCTTGAGCCCGCGAAAACATGGTCAAGCAAGGCTAACTGATAACAGATGTGGTCAAGTCTGGGCATGTGCCAGATGGACAAAGGAGCTATTTATAGACTGTTACTAGGCAGATTACAAGAGCAACTAACACAGAGGTTGGACTCTTCTCGTGGGGAACACGTGGAAGCATGACAATACAAAATGGAGTCCGAACTTCGGTCAACATAACAGAGAAAACATGATCTATAAGAGGGGAATTAATGTCTTTAGTAAATGCTTAATCACATCGTTGTTTCACTTTACAACAGACGACCCTTTCAGCATTTACTGAAGACATCCGGCTTGTTAGAATAATCATCATATATATCAATTATCATCATCTCTTCTACTTCCTTAGCTAAACGTCTCTGATAAGTGACATTGGCAATAGCTTTCTTATCGGGGATACAAAATGATACACATAATGAGCAGAGTAAAGGACCACACTGAACGCAGATACAGCATGAAAACAGAACCGCTACAATAATGCAGAGACCAGTTAGAACCTTCCATCCCCAGGCAGTAATTAACGCCCAAAACCATCCAGAAAAGGACCAAGTGCCGTTTTCCGTATGGATCTCAGCTGCAATCTTATGCAGTTTATTGATGGCATTATAAACTGATGGCGTATGATCAGGAATAAACACACAACAGCTACTTCCAATAATTTTACATGCTCCTCCTCTGTCAGCTAGCATAACGTCTAATACCATACGATTCTGCAATGCAACAATTCTAGTAATCTGTAATTCCTCCGTAAGATTCCCAAGAGCAGCAGCAGTCTGATTTGTCACAGCTTCTACCACTCTTGTTAATCTTCGGATCTTCCTACTGTTCAGGGCAGCTCCAACAAAGAAAAACAGTCCCAAGTTAAAATCAATATACTGTTGCAGACTGGTGTCAGTCTGATCTACATCATCAATTGATAAAGTACGTTTATACCTATTTACAGTCACATTATTTAATAATTTCAAATCCTTATGATAAGATGCGGGAGCTAAGAATACTGGAGGTAATAGAAATGATACATAGCATACCCCAGACCACCCAGCCGGCAGACGGTAATAACCTTTATTTCCACACACAAAGTACGTATTATGGGAGGCTAAGAAGGTACTATTGTTCAACCCATCAATATTCAAAACAGTAATGCAATCACTAACACCAACAGGAATAAAACCCACACTCTGGACACACAGGTCCGCTTGAGCTTGTGCTACTTGAATTACAAACTTGTCCTTTCCCACAGTGTCTCTTGTGTTCGTAAAGATGTAGGGAATGGATTCATTGTCTGGTCGGTACTCTTCCCACTCCCAAATTGTCCCATTCGCTTGTGGATACCCATTTTTGTCTTGATGGCATTCTTTATTGAGTCTGAAGAGCAATCGTCCCACTGTTGGTTTCCGAGTAGCAAAAAGCAAGGTATACCATGCTCTACAAGAGCCATTATGAGAGAAAGGAAGTGGTATAAATGGCGTTCCTCCTTTCTTCTGATGAGCTGGCATCATCCCACATATCCAACAGTTCGTAGCATTCGTAGCAACGTGGGTATGATGCAGCATCTGGATGAAAGTGTTATTCAAGTAAGATTGTCGATGCTTCAATTCTTGATACGGTAATGTATAAAAGTAGTGCTCCTCAGGCACCGGAGTTGTCAACACAAGAATCTTCCGAGCGGGAGTTACATCCTCCACGAACCATGTGGTTATCCCAACAATGGCTACTGTCAACATGAACCCTAATGCGCAAAGTATTTTCTTTTTCTCCATATCAAAGCAAAAATAAAACCCAATATCTTCCTGAAACTAGAAGTCTGTCAGAACTCTTCCCCTTGGGCAGCGGTTGATTTCTTCACCAGCGGGCCAAGACGGGTGTCACTACACTAATGCAGGGCTGATCCCCCCCCCTTGCCTCATCGGCTCTCCGTTTCACTAACCCAAGGGCCGTTCTGACAGTATGTCCCGGTACTGGAAAACTCACTTCCTTGGTCGAAGATGATATCGCCTTCCTCCAGGAGTCGCGTGGTCCGGAAAGAGCTCCTCAGTGGCGTTGGGCTCCGCAGCACGGCCTGTCTCCGCAGCCAAAATTTCTCGTTGATCGGTCAGCACGGCAGGTTCCACCAATCCGGGCGGCACCTTCC
Organism: Triturus cristatus; assembly: GCF_964204655.1. NCBI lineage: Eukaryota > Metazoa > Chordata > Amphibia > Caudata > Salamandridae > Triturus > Triturus cristatus. The sequence goes on from NC_140594.1 coordinate 338,640,716, forward strand.
TACAGTGCAGAGAGTGGATCCAATTCTTTCGGTTGGAGACTCGCACAGCCGTCCTCGTTGCGAGGAGGACCTGCTCAGGGCCCACCCATCTCGGTTCCAAGCTGTTCGTCCTGTCGAAAACTTTCACCATGACATGGTCACCAGGCCGGAGACCATGTCCTTCACCGGTAGACCGATCAGGGAGCGCCTCTCGGACCTGTTGATGAATATCCGTTGTCCGTTAACTGTGCCAGATAATCGTTCATCATTACACAAGGTACATCATACACAGCCTTAGGTTTTGGTGGACCCCAAATATTCATTGGGCGTCCAAAAACAATTTCGTAAGGTGTAAGGCCAGTTCGAGAGTGTGGTACCGATCTAATTGACAATAACGCCAGTGGCAGAGCGTCTGGCCAAGTCAAAGACGTCGAAGCTTGAATTTTGGCGATCTTAAGCTTCAGTGTACCATTATACTTCTCAACTAGGCCTGCAGACTGAGGGTGAAACACGGCGTGGAACTTCTGAGTGATGCCTAGACCCTTCAAGACATACTTTATAACGTCCGCTACAAAGTGAGGGCCATTATCGCTCCACAGAAGTCTACAAACACCATATCGGGGGAAAAACTCCTTCAGCAGCAGCTTCGCAGTAGTCATCGCAGTATTGTCTTTCGTAGGGTACGCTTCAACCCATTTGCTGAAAGCGCAGACCACTTCTAGAACATACTTCAGATTATTACAGCGCTCAAGCTGGATGTAATCCATCTGCAGAACCTCAAAGGGTGCAGTGGGTGTCACAAATCCTCCTGCTGGAGTTCGAGTACCCTTTCCTGGGTTGTACCTCAGGCAGATCATACAGGTCTGCACCACCCTCTTCGCTGTGCTAGCAATCTCTGGATGCTCCCAGACTTGGGTAAGCAATTTCACAATTGCGGAAGCTCCAACATGTGCTAGCCCATGTGCCATCTGAACCATAGGCTGTACAAAAGCCGTAGGTAATTTCCATCTATCCATCTGCTTATTTCTCCAGCAACCCTCATCATCCAATTCTCCCTCAGTAGCCCATTGTTCCCGCTCTTTGTCAGAAGCGGTCCTTTGCATTTCTCGCACTTCCTCCTTCGCATCATGCCATCTTTCCACCTGTGACTTCACTACATACACGGCAGTAGTACCGGGCTGCATCGCAGTTTCCCGTGCTACTCGATCTGCCAACGCATTCCCTTCTCCAACTTTGTCAACTACTTTCCTATGGGCGCTACACTTAACGATAGCAATTTTCTTTGGGTATGTCAATGCGGTTAAAAGATTGTGAACTAACTCTCCATGCATTATCTGTACTCCATGTGACGTTAAAAACCCTCTCTCCTTCCAGAGTAGGCCGAAGTCATGCGCTACTCCGAAGGCATAGCGGCTATCTGTATAAACATTCACACATAGTCCTGTACTGAGCTCACATGCTCGTGTTAATGCTATCAGTTCCGCTGCTTGGGCTGATTTCTGTGGTATGCGTGCTGTCTCCACTATCGTTTGTAATGTGGTAATTGCATATGCTGCCAAAGCCGTACCATCTGGTAGCTTCAGACAGGATCCATCCACCCACAGTTCCCCATCTACATCTGGAAAGGGCGTATCCTGGAGATCAATACGACCCTTTGTTTGTTCCTCAGTCACGAGAATACAATCATGCGCTTTCCGCGCCTCAGGCTGGGTTTCGGGGTATGGCAACAATGTTGCCGGGTTTAACGTTATGCACCTTTTTCAACGTAATATGAGGAGCCAAAAGTGTCAACTCATATCCTGTTAAACGGGCGCTGGTCAAATGCTGCGTCTTCGTTTGATTGAGTAGGGCATCGACAGCATGGGGGACTAATACCAACAACTTATGAGATAACACAATTCCCTCACTTTGGCGTATTGACACAGCTGTCGCCGCAACCGAGCGAAAACACCCTGGTAATGCTCGGGCAACAGGATCAAGTACAGCCGAAAAATATGCACATGGGCGCTGCTTATCGCCGTGCATCTGCACTAAAACTGACAATGCACATCCATCTTTCTCATGCACATACAACGAAAAGGGTTTTGCATAATCAGGGGTTCCTAACACTGGTGCTGAACAAAGGGCCTGTCGTAGTTGCTGAAAAGCAGTATCACACTCATCTGACCAAGGGATTGGGATAGGCGTGTCCTTTGTCAAAAGGGCTAACAATGGCTTAGCTATGTGCGAAAACCCCAATATCCACTGTCTGCAAAAAGAAACAAGGCCCAAAAATGCACGCACATCCTTCTGTGTGGATGGTCTCGGTGTATCCAAAATTACTTGGATACGATCCGGTGTGAGTGCACGTCCCTCCTTAGACAAAAGGTGACCCAAATAAGTCACCTTTGGTCTACAGAATTGCAATTTCTTCCTAGATACCTTATGATTGTGGGACGCTAAAAAGGAAAGTAAGGATAACGTACTTTTTTCACACAACTCCAGGGTGTCAGCCGCCAGCAAGATGTCATCGACATATTGAATGAGGGCGACCCCCTCGAGCAGAGCAAAAGAATCCAATTGTCGTTTCAAAGCCTGACTGTAAATGCTAGGGCTTTCTGTATAGCCCTGGGGAATCCTACAGAAACGATAAGATCTATTATTCAATGTAAACCCAAAAAGATATCGGCTATCAGGGTGAATGGGAATGGAAAAGAAGGCATTCTTCAAATCAATCACTGAGAACATGGTCGCCGTAGGCGGGACCAAGGTAAGCAACGTCGTGATATCGGAAACCACTGGGTATTGAGGTATCACGATCTTGTTCACTTCTCTCAAATCAATTATGAACCGATAAACTCTGGCATCCGTATCCTTTTTCAGTATAGGAAGAATCGGACTGTTACAAATGTTGTAGGGGACTTCCTCGACTACCCCAACCGTTATCAAATCCTGCACTATCTGTATGAGAGCCTCCTCACCCTCCTGGGAAATACGGTACTGTGGGAGGCGAGGTAACACCGCCCCCTCCTGGACGCTGATGTGGACCGGTGGAATCACCATTTGTCCTACATCAGTATCCGAAGTTGCCCACAAAGCACGAGGGAGGGTAGCTAACAGCGCATCCTCTGACATCGTACACATTCGTTCTGATCGGGGGTAATTGTCATTCAATATTACCCGTACACCAGCAGGGGAGCATATCAAGACCCATAATGTTGTCCGGTGTGTACGGGGCAAGCAGAAACGGACAGGGTGCAGAAAAAGAATCAACCTTAAACATGAGGGGCTGTGAAAGAGGGCTTCGGGAGAGTGTACCATCGAACCCTACCGATGTGACCATTAAGCCGGATGGGGGAGCCCCCGGAACCAATTGCTTAGATAGCGCACTACGTGTCGCTCCTGTATCCACTAGGAACTGATCAGTAGAGCCCAAAACCTCAGCCGATACATAAGGGCCCTTCTGATCGACCGGCACCTCAACTGATTCTAACCCCCATCCAACGCAATCCTATGCATGCTGAGAGTCATGGTACCCCGACCGGTCAATTCCTGATGCTTGATACTGATGCTGGCGATCGAAAACATTTGATCTATCTCGGTGCTGCCCAGCAGAGTCAAAACGAGCCTGTTCGTTAGAATTCCCTCGAAAGTTCGAGAAACTCCCTCTACCTCGCGGGCCACCAGAGGTATGCCCCTGACGCGATGCATGCAACACCGGGCAGTCCCTAGCCCAATGACCCGATTGCTTACAATACGCACATTGGTTCCTATTTAAATCAGATCGGCCCAAGGGAGGACCATAAGATCCTCCCCTACCTCTATTACTACCCCGTCGGGGCGGGCCATAGACTTGTGCCAACATCACCTTTGTTTTCAAATCTTTCGATTTCTTTTCCTCCTGGCCCTTTGCTTCTTGCTCCTGACGCTCATAATACTGGGCGATAGTCAGGAGGGCCGTCGGTGTAGCGGAGGACCAAGAAGTCTCGCTCGCATTTAGACGGGCCGCAACTGCCGGCAGCAGATTAGCCACATATTTATCCGCAAAAAGGTGGCGACCCGTATCGTCAGTAAGCGACTGGCCACTAAAATCATGAAACGTCTCCTCAAAGCGCGTAAAAAAGTCCGCAACTGACTCGTCAACTTTCTGTTTACATGCAGCTAACATATTCCAGTCAATCTTTTTAGGGGGGATAATTGTCTTCAACTTAGTCACAATAGCAGCAGGGAGATCTAAAATATTCTGGGGCGGTTTCTGCGCGGGCTTCCTCTCCCTATCCTCATCTTCCAATTCAGACCATCGAGCCTTAAAAGTGGCAACATCATCTACCTTCCGCACAGATCGCCACATGTCTGGTGGTAGAATAAGCCCAAAGAACAAATCTATGTCTGCTAAAGTCATGACGCAAGAATTCAAGGCCCCCTCGACTTCTTCATAGAAGGCCGCTGGATTCTTGCGGGGGTCGGGCAGCGCATTCTTCAATGCCATAACATCAGCCCTATGCCATGGAGTGTAAACCCAATTATACACAAAATATCCCTTAGCATCGGCGGAGGTAATGTCCGAGCTAGTCCCCGCTCCTTTAGGAGGAACATACAAAGGCGCCGCCTCTCGCATTGGTTTAACATGCACTAGATCGCTCTTATCTGATTGAGAGGTGGATGAGTGGCCCTCTGTTGTGCACGAATCCGATTGCTTCTCCTCCCCTGCTCGCTGGCGCGCTTTCTCTTTAAAGACCAGCACCTCGTCCCGCAAGGCGAACAGCCGCCGAGCCATATCTGGAGCCTTAGAAAAAGAGAAAACACCATTACGCAATGCTTTAGCATCCGATGACACCTCGTCGGGCTCAAAAACACCAGAACGTTTCCGGAAAGCATCAATCACTTCCTCCGCAAAATGACCCAGAAAATACAATTTATCTCTCTCCTGCCACGGCCCCCAAGTATGGAATAATTCCTCTATGGATATCTTGCCGTTAAGTGCACGGAAGGAAATTTGCCGAAGCTGAGCCATTTGCTCGGCTGATAACATGGACCGCGTATCTACCTTACCCGTACCCGGGACAGAATCTTGTGGCCTCGGAGCAGATGCGCCAACATAAGGGGGCGGAGAGCGATCTAGTAAATAAAAATCATCATCAAGATTATTAAGGACAGGATAAAGTGGCTGCCGAACAGCGTATTGACCCGAAACTTGTAGCCTACGCTCCTTCTCTTGCCTGTCCGTCTGCTCTCTGTCCTCCCGACGCTTCGCTTCCTGTGCTCGCACATGATCATTCTTCCGTTGTTCTTTATCAAACAGCGCTTTCTCACGCTTCTCTCGCTCACGCACCTCCTTCACCCACAACCGCACACACTCAAACATATCCTGACGAGCACGCCGCTTACACATACACTGTTCCACATACTCAATCTTACGTATATCAAACGATCCATACAAAGGCCATCGTAACTCAGGATCTTTTTTTGTATATTTCCTCCATACTGTGCTGTACATTATGGAAGAAAGACCATGCTTCACATACATATCCCTATTAGGAGTCCCCTCTGGGGGAGCTGGAGCAGATTCCTCGAGGTTCAACCGGTTTCCGAAACAGCAGCACCACTTACGGAGTGCGCTGAAAGCAGGCATGCTCAGAAATAATGCAAAATATGCAATATTATAGAAAAATGGCACTTAATCGTTGCGCCGTTCAAAGTTACACAGCTCCGGAGAAATCTCTCCACATTACCTGCCTATATGTGTTGCAACGCATATATATTCACAAAGACAAATTCAAAATATGACTAGTCATCACAAATCAAACTCAAATAGCCAGATCAGGCTTCAAAAACTCGGAGCAAGTACCGTACACCGGTTCTTACCAATCAAGAGTCCAGATTCCAACTGCCAAGCTCCACAATCGCCCAAACGGCTTTCACGGCAAGACCGACAGAAGAGGTCTCAGTCGAGGACCGGCGCCACCCAGACGGTCAGCTCGGAAGGGAAGGAGGAAAAACCTCGGGATGCCAGGGCTAAGACGCCGCGGCCAGTGATCACGTCCCCGGTCAAATTCCTCACCTTCGTCGCGACCAGTCCTTCGGGCATCTGAGTCGCCGATGAGCCCCACGTGACGGGCGCCAATTGATGAATACAGGCCCCAGCTATGCCCGCAGGACACAAGGGTTCGCTCTCCTGTAATGGAATCTATAAGGAAGTTGGCACGGAAACTGCAAAGTACAAAGACAGCATTTCTTAACCCTTAAGGGTGGTCCTACAATCCACACAACACTCTTCAGTATTGCATAGAGTAGCACAAAGAACTTGCGTACACAGTCCCCTTTTATACACAACAGAGGGGCTCATAAGTGGGTGGATACAACATGAGGCTGAAGAACATTACCATTTATGGTCATTTTCGATACTGAATCAATATGTGGGCGGAGCTAACACACTCCTTGAGCCCGCGAAAACATGGTCAAGCAAGGCTAACTGATAACAGATGTGGTCAAGTCTGGGCATGTGCCAGATGGACAAAGGAGCTATTTATAGACTGTTACTAGGCAGATTACAAGAGCAACTAACACAGAGGTTGGACTCTTCTCGTGGGGAACACGTGGAAGCATTACAATACAAAATGGAGTCCGAACTTCGGTCAACATAACAGAGAAAACATGATCTATAAGAGGGGAATTAATGTCTTTAGTAAATGCTTAATCACATCGTTGTTTCACTTTACAACAGAAGGAAGAAGAAACAACAACATGCCATGTATAGTGAATAGGTATTTATTGTGCTTGTCTCCCTGCGATGCATATGGGCAGCCATCCCTCCTCCCGACGGGCTCCAACTGACTTCACTGGAACTCAACGACTCTGATTTGAACCTGGAACATGGTAGAAGATTGCGTTGCACATTCCCCAACCAGGTACGATGTTAGATATCATTACAGAAGTGACATAGTACAAACATTTCAAGAATATAGCACAATATAACCCAAATGTTTAAATTCCCAGATTAACCCTGTGAGATTCTTTAGCTCTACATATTGTTTGTCATATCATGACCCCCCACCAGGAGTCACAACATGAATACTAAGCAAGCAAATGTTGAGAGTAGGAGGGTGGTTAAATCCAATCAGCTAGACACATTACATAACCAAGACATGTGCCTCAGCCCCTTACTCGTTGACTCAAGTGGGACAGGTCAGACAAGATTGGATGATAAATTAGCAAGGAAAGGGGGATGCCCCTAGCCCCCTACAAAAAGGGAGGGTAGGTTAATTACCCATTAAGCTTAGGAGATCTTCCTGATAAGCGTCCCTGAATTGACAGATTATCAAATAGACAGCAGTGAATCCCTCATCAACAAAGTTATTCACTGGGTATTCAAAAGTTCGGAACTGTTAGTCAATAATTAGGGGGAAAATTGTAGCAAGTAGACAATATTATAGTAACCAGAGCGGGTTAGAGCACATAGGTATAAACTTTGTTAGCAATAAAATTAGCACAGCCATTTTGCCATGGAGTTGAGAGCGCCTCCTGATGACACCACCAAAATACGCATTAACATGAATTCACCCATGACCTTCCTCCAAGTGACTAACTCAAGGCCTGGATCTCCTCTGATACAAGTAAGATATGGTACGAGCTGGCTCATCGACAACGTCAAATGTAAATTGTCTTTATGAGCCTCAGGCCTGAATACTTACACCAAGCCAATATGTCACCTGATTGAGCATGTATCTCTTCCTTGCCACATACCTAGGCAGAACATGAATATTAATGGTCCCAACAATGCTTCCACCAATGCTTTAGTTAAATTGAACACGTCTGCCAATGCAAATCGCCCAGACACAGTCTTGTTCTTACTCCTCTTATTAACACCGAAGCGTCAAGAACTGTTGTGTAGTTCCTACAAATCTATATAGGATCTGCGCCTTTAGACAACATAAACTAAGAGATTAGTGTCCAGACTGATTCCAGACACCCCCAAAGAGTATGTTAGCCTGTAGAACAGCAAGCTCAGAGTACCACTATAAGCCCCCTCTCCTTACCAAGGAGCGAATAGTTTCATGCAAATATCAAACATCACAACCCTGACCCCTCAGGGATCATGGAAACAGTGTATTACTTTTCGTTCAGTCACTTGTGCTCACTTCTTCTCAGAGAGATATACAGAAAAAAACTGAGGGGACATTTTCAATAGGTATTTTTTGAACCAGCTTCATTCTCATATAAAATATGTGTGCTCCAACAGCCATTACACAGAAACAGATATATACGATTACAAGCACCGTGCAGAGCAAATAAAAGGTAGAATTCTACCATGGTGCTAAAACAGTGAATATATGCAGGAATATAGATACATGGCAGTAATCATGAGTACTCCTAAGATGCGAACCCTAACTAAATGTACCTGCATGTACCTAGTATGTATTTAGGTGTATAGCCAAGAATCCCCCTAGGGAAGAGCCAACCCCATTACCCGATGGGAGAGAATGAAGGACCCCATCTTGGTCTCAAGTTGGACACCCTGTAAGGGATGTCAGACTGCTGCATGCGTGAGTGTCTGCGTTCAGGGACTTCAACATCTCCTGTCAGCATGGAAACATCCCCTCTGGTTTGCCCAGCGAAGATTTGGTACTTATATAACCAGAAGGTACCTTCAGGGGTTCTACCTAGATGTATCATGGTACTGTGGGCCTGTCGTCCAAGGATGAGGATAGCAGTGACTTTTGTACAGAGTTATGCAGAAGATGGTAATTCGGCCGCGATACTATGAACCTGCATTCATAATAAATTAGGCTAATTTTCTAAGAAAACCACACAACATTTATTGGGCACCTAACTAAGTAAAAAGCAAGCGCCTTTTTAAGGTTAAATTTGTAGCTCTCAGTGGCGAATTCCAGAATTATGTTGTTCACCGTGTGCAAATGATCCAATAATTCATTATCCATCTGGAAAGTATCAACTACATAGGACAATGCCTCCTCAGTGTGGACAATTTTACCACAACCCTGTATATGCGATGGCAGGGACATTTGAGACTCTCATGATTCAGATATGGACAGAATGGGCGTGGGGCACTATATGGTAAAACTAGACCCTGCTTCATTCCCTCCTCTTGTTCATTCTTGAAAAAAACTCTTACAGCATTCTTTGCAGGCCCTCCTCCTAGTTTGAGTATCCCAGGGGTGTCATTCAAATTTGAACATTGGCTCTCCTGCAGCTTCCTTAACCCTGTATACTCTCCTTCAGGTATGTCAACGAGGGATGTATAGGGTGTCAGTGTAGGTAATGGTGTATCTTCATTTAAATCCTATCTCAGTTGATATCTACTAGTGGTGAGTTGGGGGCTATTGACCTGGCACTGGGTAATGGTAGTGGGCTGCAGTAAGTGTGGTCCTGGCATTGTGAGGTATCAACTTCTAGGAGCACTAAATTATCCCCATTTCCTGTTCTACCCTTTAATTTGTGTATAGGCCTTCTGAATGTTCCTGTCCCTGCAAAATGCATAACTACTAATTTATTACCAGCATTTTTAGCATAATACCAGAACACCTGTATGGCACAACAGAAGAGCAACAGCACACCGAAAACCGGTTACAACATTTTTAGAATGATAGACTGCCACAAACCCATCCAGTCAAAGTTCAACCAATCAGTGTTGTGTCTGATATGGCACCTCCTTCAGCAATCAGTTTTTTTTCCTATGTTGTTCAAGTCCTTGATGGCCTTGGTGATGAAGCCATTTTCTTCATTGTTGGCAATGTGGAGCACAAACTCCTGATCCAAAGGCATACCCTCCTCTTGGTATTTTGAAGCTAGCGTGCATTTGCCTTGATCTGGAACATCACAATGATGGTGTTGAAAAAAGAGCTGGACCTTGTTGAATAGGCAGAATTCCTTCGGTATGTCTTTGAAAGCTGTCCACCGAAAGTACTCAGCATTCCACTGATGGTAGCAGATGTAGTGATTGGATCGGCATGGATTTGGAAGATATTGGCTGTAGGAACGCCTATGGAGACTTTGTGCATTGTTCCAGTGAGCTAAGGCTGCTCCATCGTGGATGCAGTTGGAGATAGAGATGTTCTCCACAAGCTCAGTAGAAATCCATTTGGCTGGAGGTACCATATTGCATGTCCAAAATGAAATGTTGCGCCCAACAGGTATCGTGCCATTTCCTTGAAAACAGAGAAGACATGACTTTAGTTTGAAAGCTTTTTTATGTTTGCCCATTTTCTCCCTACCCCAAGTGTACCTCCCAGTCTATCCCATCTAAATTTGTGCAAATAGACATAGAGAAGTTCTGTTTTTGCATGGGCAAGGTAGGGTGTGGGGTAAAGAGCCATTACAGTCTGAGGGTGATCTTGTTATCATTAACCCTTTCTTCCTACCATGTCATGAATGATGTAATATGTGACATCATCAGAAGTGTATTGCAGGGACGCGAGTTATAGTTAGCTGAACTAACAATAACGGGGGAATTTCTCTGGTTTTGTACGAGTGAAATGCCCAACTAACTATAACGTGCCTGAAACCTATGGTTTGTTCAGTGAATTTCTAAGGTTTTTTAAATGCTAATTTCTAACTATAACTTGCCTGAAACCTATGGTTTTTTCAGTGAATTCCAAAGTTTTTCAAATGCTAATTTCGAATTATAATGTTCATTAAACCTATGTTTTTTTCAGTAATTTTGAATTTTCGTTTGTGATATTTTGTAACTTTAATATCTAAAATATAGTTTTGTAATTTTTTTTGTTTGTTAATAAAATAATATAATGTCTTCTGTTTTCTTAAATATATATATATATATATATATATAGATAGATAGATATATCTATATCTATTTATATATCCACAACAAACGAAGCGCCACAACCCGGTTTCTGGAAAATAGGCTTTATTTCTATTGGCGCAGGGAACAGCATGTGTGAGGCACCTGACGTGTTTCAGCCAATTGCCTTTCGCAAAGGTGTTGCCCCATCAGTGCAGTTTCCGAGGTGTAACTGATCACATGTCCCACTCCTACTGCACTACATTTCCCATAATTCATCTGGGATAGTGGCGTAATGTATATGAAATCAAAATGATGTTTTACCGCCTTGCCAGTCCTGACATGATGTTGCAGGTAAGTGCAGCAGGTGAGAGAAGACTGGTGCACAAAATAACTCTACCTGCTGTTTCCTTCACAATGTCCGTAAGTGCTGTGTCCAGAACCTGCCAAGGATAGGCGTCTGCCTTCATCAGCTCCCTTTCTCGCCTTCAACTGCACAATCACCGGAAATACTTAGGCTTGCAGCCAGGCGAGCGGGTCATGTCCCCCATCAAAATTCACACAAAAAAAGCTGTCGTCGGGGACCCCCAACCCTGCATGGCAGTCGTGACTACAACGGGAGACAGCACTTCCCGTCAACAATGTCCACAACAAACGAAGCGCCACAACCGGGTTTCTGGAAAAGAGGCTTTATTTCTATTGGAGCAGGGAACAGCATGTGTGAGGCACCTGACGCATTTCAGCCAATTGCCTTTCTCAAAGGTGTTGCCCCATCATTGCAACTGATCACATGGACATTGTGAAGGAAACAGCAGGTAGAGTCATTTTGTGCACCAGTCTTCTGCCACCTGCCGCACTTACCTGCAACATCATGTCGAGACTGGCAAGGCGGTAAAACATCATTTTGATTTCATATACATTACGCCACCATCCCAGATGAATTATGGGAAATGTAGTGCAGTAGGAGTCGGACATGTGATCAGTTACACCTGGGACACTGCACTGATGGGGCAACACCTTTGAGAAAGGCAATTGGCTGAAACGCATCAGGTGCCTCACACATGCTGTTCCCTGCGCCAATAGAAATAAAGCCTCTTTTCCAGAAAGTTGTAGCGCTTCGTTTGTTGTGGACATTGTTGACGGGAAGTGCTGTCTCCCGTTGTAGTCACAACCGCCCTGCAGGGTTGGGGGTCCCGGACGACAGCCTTTTTTGTGTAAATATATTTATATATATATATATTTTTTTGGGGGAGAAAAAAGTAGAGTCGCGCACCCATCGTGTAGTCATCTCGGTGGGTGTACGGATTCAAACTGCCATATTGGTAAAGTCGTGAACGATGCACGTTTCAGCCAGCCCACTTTGCTTATGCTTACAGGGAGGGAACTACAACGCTACATGTACCAGGTCTTCCCTGTAGTGATCTCCTGAACCTAAGTCTAGTTGTCAGCATGCCACAGCCACTCCCTCACGGCTGCTTTACACCCACACCACACCCGTGCAGCAGAGGCATCACAGGACATGTGACCCTACCAATAAAAAGGGCCAGGCGCACGTGCTCAACGCTATTTCCACGCTCTATCTAGGTGTATCCATGTGCTTATTATGTTGGTGGCAACCGAGGCAGTTTGACCGACACGGGCCACCCGCAACATCGTGATGACTTTTTTTTTTGTTAACATTTTTATTAGAAACCGTTGGTACACAATAAAATACAGACAAGGGCCTACAACCACCAGGGCCGGCCGCTATGGAGCCCGAGGGCCCGCAGTGCAATGCCACACATTCAAATGAACCAGAGGCAAAGCTCCCGGCAGTTCGTGAGCACATGTAACAGGCCGCGGCCATAGGCCAGTAGCAATCGGAATAAACAGTTTCATTTTTTATTAAATATAAAACACACTCAAGGGAATGAGAGTCCGAAATAGCAGCGTGCTCTTCCCAGGACGGGGAACAACGTACAGTGTCCAAAGCAGTTCTTGTCTGGAAGCGGTAGAGGGGGGCAACGGGAGAGCAAAGCATGGAACACACCTCACACCATCCCGCAGAATGCGTGGCTAGGGGGACAAAGCAATATCGATCTCTAATGGCAGAGGCGGGGTGCAGATACTTCCTCGATATAAATTCCATGGACCCCATACCTTAGTCCACTTCCCTGGTTTGCCTCTCGCCACATACACCGTCTTTTCCCTGAACATACACCAGTCCATATTCTCCTTCCATACCTCGATCGTGGGCGGCCTCGGGGAGCCCCACAGCTGTGCAATGTTACGCTTAGCCACCATGTACCCCAAGGTCACCCACTGCGTCTGTGCCGCATTACAATCATTCGGTTCCCAGACATTCAACAAACACCTCCTAGCCTCTGGCAACAGAGCAACGTGCGTGACCTCCTCCATTACGGTGTGGATACCGTTCCAAAATCGCACAACCTCCTAACATTCCCATAAGATATGGAGAAAGGTACCCGACAGGCCACATCCACGCTTACACAGTCCATCCATCGAGTAACCCATGCGCAGCAAACCGGGCCCCGTGACATACACTCTATGAAGGATCTTCAGCTGTACGAATCGTAAGCGGGCCGGGATCGCCACCTCTTTCGGGGAGGCCACCGCCGATACCCAGTCCTCATCGTCCAGTTCCAAGCCATCACCCGTCCATGCCTCCCGCAGACGGAGCAGCAAGTCCGCGCGATCATTAATGAGTTTCTTATAAATCAGAGAGATGGTGCTGTCGGGCACGTAGCCATCCAACACTCTATCCTCCAGTGGGGAGTACTCGGGGATAGCAGCAACGTCTGGAAAAGCCGAACATAGCGCATGGTAGACTTGAGCATACCGGAAGTACTCTCTATCGTTTAATTTATATTCAGTTTAAAGCATTTCAAACGTTTTGAAAGACCCCTTCGCCCAAAGATCACCCACCTTACATATACCAATCATATCCCATTTCTCAAAGCCTTTCGATCTCCACAAACAGCCCAACCGCCCAGAGGCATACAACGGCGTCGCCCGAGTCAAGCGATCCCTCCACCTCATCGCAGCATTCGCCGCGTGCCACACACGTACCGCAACCTGCGTGGGTCCTGTCAACTGCGTGTCCGGGGTCACCGAGTACAGCGCTCTATTATAGTCCCCACCCGGGAGCGGAAATGTATCCATCTTGAAGGCCAGATTCAAGGCAGGAACGTATATCCCGTGGTTCACCGACGCCAACTGAGACGCCCAATAGTATCGTTTAATATCGGGGAGGGCGACCCCCCCATCGTACCAAGGGAGCGTCAACTTGGCGAGAGCAATCCGCGGCCGCCCGTCCCAAAACAGTTGGCGCTGAAGACCCTCCACCTCCCGGAAATAACGGGCTGGCACGACATCTAGAGTATTTTGCAAAGCGTACAAGAAGCGAAGTAGCGACATCATTTTAAACAATGCCGCCCGTCCGAGTGGCGAGAGCGGAAGTCGTCGCCACCTCGCGATGTCGGCCTTCAATCGCTGGAGGGGAGGGAGAAGGTTTCGCTCATAGCGGACCGCGGGATCAAGTGAGATAAAGATTCCCAAATATTTGAACCCCAGGGTAGCAATCTGGATAGGGCAATCCCGTGGCAGGAGGGGGGCCTCACCCGAGAGGGCGTAAACACACGACTTGGCCCAGTTGATGACCAGGCCGGAGTTGCGACCAAAAGAATTCAGTACGTCCAGCAATACAATTAGCGACTGTCGAGGAGAGGTGAGATACAGAAGGATGTCGTCCGCGTAGAGGAAGACACGGTCTTCAAACTCCGGCGTCCATCTAATGCCTCGCAACTACGGCTCCCAACGCAACCAGGCGGCGAGAGGCTCCAAAGAAAGTGAAAAGAGAAGGGGTAATAACGGACATCCCTGCCGCGTACCTCTCCCCAGTGCGAAGGGAGCCGATACCCTACCATTCACCACCACCTGAGCCAGAGGGTCAGCATATAGTAATTTTACCCAACCAATGAACTCAGGGCCGAACCCAAATTTCGCCAACACGGCCCAAATATATGGCCACTCCAAAGTGTCGAACGCCATAGTAGCATCTAAAGATGCCAAGATGGCCGGCTCACGTATAAATTCCGCTCTAGCAAGCACGCCGTGCAACCGCCTCAAATTTAGAGCGGTATTCCGATGAGGTATGAAACCGGACTGATCCTGATGAATCAAGTCGCCCACGACCCGAACCAGTCGATTAGCCAATACCTTGGCCAGAATTTTGGGTTCTGCGTTCAACAGCGAAATGGGCCTATAGGAGGCGCAGCGATCTCGCGGCTTCCCCTCTTTGTGTATCACAACTATGTTGGCGAGGCGTTGGTCGGGGGGGAACATCGTGATGACTTGAGGTGCACAGAGTTGGTGGCAGTCGAAGCACTATGCCAGACACTGGCCTCCTGCCACGTGACGATAACTTGGGGTGCACAGAGTTGATGGCTGTCGAGGCATTTTTGCCGACACAGGCCTTCCACCACGTGGCGATGACTTGAGCTGCACTGAGTTAGTGCCGCCAGAGCTGAGTGGGTGTACAGCCTGTGATGATGCGTGGCCTCGATACGCTATTCTGGCAATCAAGACCCGATTTGAATTGTGAGCTCGGCTGGACCATGTGTATGTCAAAGGCAGATGGCTGTACAGACATGACTCCTCGGCGCGGTGCAGCAGGATGTGCTGGGGACCTGTGCTGCGGAATCCAGCGACGGCTGAGGAGGTTGCTCCTGCAGGTAGTGGGCCCTCTTGGAGACACGCCAGTGGCGGCAAGTGATCATTGAGGTCTGGGTGCACAGGATCGGGCAGTTATCGCTGGGCGTCGGACTGGTCTGGGGACCAGGGTTGGGATGCTTGCGAAAGATGTAGGAATCATGCACACTGCCTGAGAAGTTTGCGACAACATTAGTGTACAGGTCCCGGTGGTCCAGCTTTGCCTGCACATTGTTGGAATGCGCGTGGTTTCTGTTGTGGTGATTGTATGCAGTGTCGGCAGGGGGCAGAAGTAGTATATGTGTGCAGTCAGTTGCCCCAACAAGTGCAGGAAGGCTGCTATGGCGTGGTTCCCGTGCTTGGTCTCCAGCTGTTTCTGCGCAGTGTAGGTAAAGTGAACATGTAGGTGTATCAAGCTGAAACGAACCCTGATGCTTACAGGTGTGATAAATCCTTCAGAATGAGACCGTAACAGAAGTTTGTGTAGTTGTAGCGTTCCTTTTCTTTCCTACGAAGGTTACGACTGCACAAGCTTCTGTTACAGTCATTTTGTGCAGGATTGATCATACCTGTAAGCATTCCGGTTTGTCCAAGTGCAATACATGGGACCATATTACGTTTGTGACCATACTAACACTTGACCATTGTCTTTATTTATCTAACAGGTTTCTGATTACGGAGTTTTGGGATTTCCAGGATGATCTACAGTTATTTGATCCACAAGTTGATGTTCTCCGTTGGCAATGTCACACGTTGTTTGATGTTTTTGTTTTGTTAATTTATGTTTTTCTAATAAAGTACTGTTTTTCCACTACTATTGACTACTAAACTTCATGACCAGGCACAGCCCCATTTCAGTGACTACAATCTTGGATCTGGAGCACAGAGGCGTCAAACAACGGCTGAGGTTGGGTTTGGTTGTGCAGGAATACTACGAATTGGGACGAGTGAGTGGTGCGGATGCAGGGGCCTTACGTTGCTTTTGTAGACATGCATCCAAGACGTGTGAGGAAGTTTAATAGAGCTGGCTGTAAGACTCCTTCGACTCTCGCAGTTGTTAGTTGAAAGATACCAGAGGCCAACAGGTGCAGCACAGCCTGCAACTTTATCTGCCTAACGATGTTGATTGTCCGCTGTGTTGCTACCGTCGGCCTGTGGGCAATGTGGTAGAGTGCACCAACTTGAGAATGGGCGATAATTCTTTCGCCACTTTTGCTGCGCTAAACTGCCGATAACTCGACTATAAGTCCCAAATGTTGGGTTATAGGGTGATTCTAAAACAAGCCCTTGTGTTTATTAGGACTTTGTTGTAGCTATAAGCGAATCACACAAAAAAAGATGAAAAAACAAGAAAACCCTCACCCCCTAGGCCTTCTCAGGGGATCCCACCCACAATTTTTTACATTTTTTTAATTTAAAAAGTGGCTGGGTGCACGAATCCAGACAAAAAAATATAAAAAAATGATTGGGTGTATTCTCAAGAACTTATCGCTGAGTTATCGGCACTTTACCACAACAAAAGAATTATCATTCCATTCTCAACCTAGTGAAAACTGCCGATATCTCCAGTTTTCCAGTGATAGATTGCGCAAATAAACATCGCCACCAATGAGAGTGACAACTAATGCTAATGATATACAAAATAGGCGTTCCCGTGCCAAAAAAACACAAAAACACCACTTCCCGATATTATCAATGACGAGCGAAATCTGTGATGCGATCCAAAAACAGGCGATAAGCAGCGTTAGCAGTAGGAATTTAACATCTGCCTTTTACTGGTGTAAAGCAGGACGACTACCTACAGTGCAAAAGGGAGCCCAGCCCAGAACCACTTCTGAAGACCAACACATGTCATAGAGCTACTGATCTTGCAGCTCCGACACTCAAGAAGGCCACAACACCCACAGCCACCACCCCCAGGACCTTCCCCTCGGACCCCCCCCCTACTGCTTCCGAGGCAGCACAGAACAGAACAGCGAACCTTCCCAAAACGGCATGACCCCTCAACCACACAATAGCTGAATGTTGGTAGGCATGGGAATGAAGTATGTGTGAAGGATGAACATCAACAACAATGCACACAATGCCAAGTGTAGCGGTACTGTGCTGGACAGACCTCACTATGCAGAGCACAGACCTCTCCATGTGTAGATATACTGCTGGTGCTTGTAGTGATGTGGACAGTGAACGCAACCATGTTACCTCAGGCAGTGGGGAAGCTCTCAGTCTTGTAGCTGTGTCGCCCCCCCCCTGTAAGCGATATCGGAAGCGGAGTGGGCTGGTCCAACGTACGCCACTCCAGCGCAGAAGTGTGAATAAATAGTCCGGGGCTCTGGGCGTGGTTCACTTTTGTGAAGGCCGACGCGTCTGCCAGAGCGGTGGCCCTCACCCTGCCATGAGGCCGCCGCTGTGACTGCGGGCCTCTTCGACACAGGCCCACTGCGAACCCAGCGGCACAGCACCACAGAGTTATGTGCAGCCTTTGATTCACACTGCGGACAGCAGGGCTCACAATTCATATCGATTCGTGATTGCAGATGACGCAGTCCAGTAGACAAGAGACATTGCTTCCACTGCGGCCCGCCCGGACCACGCATCATCGCAGGCTGCACACACACTCAGTGGTACAGGTACCAATAACTCTGTGCACCATAAGTCATCGCCACGTAGCCTTATTAAGGCAGAATTCATTAGACAAAAGACATTCCTACCATTGAGGCCTGCCCGGACCACGCATCATCGCAGGCTGACCGCTGCCTCCGGCCTACACTTTGGTCAGCAGGGCTCACAATTAAAACTGAGTGTTGATTCATTAATTTCAGAGTCAACTAGGCAACTAACTATAATGTCCCTGAAACCTACACATTTCCACAATATATTCCATACATATTTCATCTTTTGTTCCATACACCTACACTGCGGTCAGCAGAGATCACACTTTGAATTGACACATGATTTATTAATTGCAGAGAGAATTGTGCTCTATGTCCTCAGATTTTGTCAAGAGGAAGTGTCAAAAAGCATTCCTCGATGTCTGCGCTGACTAATGTCTTCCATCTACACTGCGGACAGCAGGGCTCACAATTCAGATCGAGTCGCGATTGCATATGATGCAGTCCAGTAGTCAAGAGACATTGCTTCCCGTGCGGCCCGCCCGCACCACGCATCATTGCTGGCTGCGCACACGGTGAATGCTTCTGATGCCCTACCTCAGTGCACCACAACTCATGGACACTTTAAGACAGAATCTTTTGTGTGTTATTTCACATCTAGTGCTCCTACCTTAGTGCAGCACAAGTCATGGACCCTTTATGATTGAATCTCTGTGTGTGATCTGATGATTACTGTTGCACTTGTTGCCAGCACCAACCATTCCCTGAGGGCTGGCTTACACTCACCCCACACGCATCCAGCACAGACGTCACTGGACATGTGACCCTGGTAATAAAAAAGGGCAGATCGTGCCCATACCCAGTTTAACTATCTATCTAACTGTGTCTGTCTGTTCATTATATATGCATAATGCCCCTGGACCCTAACACATTACGTTGTGCTGTGGACAGCGCATGCAACCATGTTACTACTGGCAGTGGGGAAGACTTCGGTTATGTAACTTTGTCTGGGTCATTGTATAAGTACATGTGTATAGACTGGATCATTAGAGTACTGCAAGGAGAGTGTATAGTAAATTTATAATTGCTTGCGGATTTGCGGAGTGATTGGATAAGTACATGTGTTGGCAGAGCCTAATCCCTGAGCACAAGCTTGCCTCTAATTGGCTGCCCTCCATGTGCCAAAAACTGAAATTTGGGGTTTGTATGGCCCTGTATTGCTACAGCTGCAACACTCCACTGAATGTGCAAAAAACATTTATATCCACACAGATGTGTCATGTCCACAATCTTCAGTGATTCCCCCTACCTTCCATGTTGGCCATGTTGTGGGACTTGGGACACGGGGTGACACATTGCCGCTTGCGGCCCGAGTGGCGGCAGCACTACAACAGGTACACATGCATCAGTTGATTCCTCATACAGCCCAGGACGGAACCAGGCCCAGAGCTCCAGAGTCATTCTTCACAACCTCACGCAGGACTGGCATAAGCCAGGCCAGCCCACTCTGCTTACGCTTACAGGGAGGGACGACAACACTACATGGCCTACGTTTTCATTGTAGTGATCTGCTGATCGCAGGTCTAGTTGTCAGTACGCCACAGCCACTCCCTCATGGCTGGTTTACACCCACGCCGCACCCATCAAGCACAGGCATTACAGGACACGTGACCCTGCCAATAAAAAGGACCTGGCCCACGTGCTCCACGCCATTTCCATTTCAGACTTGGTGACACTGGATGCACTGTGGCCGGCACAGGCACACCGCGGGACGGTGACTTTCGGTGCACTGAGGTAGGGCACCACAAGTGCTGAGCGGGTGTGCAGCCTGCGATGATGCCCCGTCCCGGCAGTCTGGACAGCTCAGCTTTTGTGTGCCCTGCTGGACTGCAGTGTAGGCCTGAGCCATTGGACAGCGGGGGCCTACCACTATGTGGCGTGGCCTCGCTGGTCACAGAGTTAGTGGCACTGCAGGGGCTGAGCGGGTGTGCGACCTGCGATGATGGCGGGTGCACTGGTATGTCCTTTGCCATGGCAAAATCAAGATGCAGCACCAAATGTGAGACCTGGTGGCCTGCAGAGCGGGGCTGCATGATGTGGAGGGTGCCCTGTCCGCGGGCCTGGCGCTTGCAGCGTCACGTTGTTTGCCCTCTTTTCTACACGCAGGTGGCAGAAGGTGAGCAGTGAGGCCTGGGTGCACAGGGACGGGCAGACACCTCTGGACGTTAGGAGTGGATGGTGTGAAGCAGCCTGTGTGCGCAGGGGCGGGAAAGCGATAAAGGTTTGTGCAGTTGTACGTACTCTGCCATTACTGATTCTATACTATGTTTCAGATGAGTGAGTTTGAGGGCTGCAGTATGTCCCGGCACATGGTTGGAGACACACCAGTGGTGGAAAGGTGAGCAGTGAGGCCTGGGTGCGCAGGGGCAGACAGTCACCTCTGGGCAGTGTGAGTGGATGGTGTGCAGCAGCCTGGTTGCGCAGGGGTGGGCAGAAACCTCTGGGCAGTGGGAGTGGATGATTTGCAGCAGCCTGGGAAGGCAGGGGTGAGAAGACACCTCTGGGTGGTGGGAGTGGATGGTGTGCAGGAGCCTTGGTGCACAGGGGCAGGCATACACCTCTGGAAGCGAGAGGAGGGTTTCCTCCTCTCGCATCAACGAAGCAAACAAGGGTTTGCTAACACAGGGTGAAAACCATGATCCCGCCCTGTCATAGCAAACGGCAATGTCCCGGGGGTGCACACCTTGGGACATTTCAGTAGCCGGCCCGGTGGGTCGGCAGTCTCCAAGGCCATCAAGCGCTCCAGGAGGGGGACCGCGTAGCACCCCTCCCTCTATTTTCAAAGCCACGGGGAGGAGGTGGTCTCCGGGGCTTTGGTGAGCCCGCAAGGCCCACCCTGCATATTTGATTAAAGCCCTGGGGGGGTGGCGATCTTCGGGACATGGGGTGACCTCGGAGGCCCTCCAACAATTGCAAAACAAATGAGGTGGCGATCCCCGGGGCTGTGGGAGGGCTGTGTGCCCTACCACACCTAATTTACATGGGAGGTGGCGGTCCCTGGGGCTCCGGAGGCCCCGCAGGCCACCGCAATATAATTATAGGATTGCCCCCGGAACCTGATCCACCCGGGGGCTCATTTAATTGAGGTGGGGGAGCCCCCGCTTCATTTTTGTTTTGTTTTTTGTCCGGATTTGCGCACCCAGCACGCATTCTGACTTTTTTTATGAAAAAAAAAGGTTTAGGCTTGGGGGTCCTTGTGGGCCCCTGTGAGCAGGACTAGGGGGTCAGGGTGTTTCTACCCTGCCCCCTTTTATTATCTTTTAATCTTCTTGTTGACTGTTTTCTTGTAACTCGGTTCTACTGAGTCACAAGATGGCTGCCAACACTTCCTGGTTTGTAGTGTTGGTAGCCAATCACAGTGAAGCTCGTGGTCGTGGCACCCAATCACATTGAAGCGCGTGGTCGGGAGGGTGTGTAAACCCACCACTGCCCCAGATATCAAAGCGTTAATTTTTTAAATTTCTCAGCAACTACTGAACGGATTCACACCATTTAAAAAAAAAAAAGTCATTTTCTGGATCAAGCACTACCTTTTTGCCAAATTTGGTTCAATTCCGTTCAGCAGTTCGGGCTGTAGCCTTGCCTATAATTTCCTATGGGAAAATGACATTTTTACTTTTATTTTTTGAATTTCTCAGCAACTACTGAACGGATTTACATAATTTAAAAAAAAAGGTTGCTTTCTGAACCAAGCTCTACCTTTATGCCAAATTTGGTGTAATTCCGGTCAGCAGTTCGGGCTATAGCCTGTAATAAAATATCCTATCAAAATTAACATGGAGAAAACACTTTTTGGGACCCTCCTTTTTTCTCAGCCCCCGCTTGATGACCCACCCCCAAACATTCAGGATAGGAGCTGAGCTGGATAGCCCTTTAATTTGGAGAATTTCGCAAACATTTGTCAAACGACGCCAAAGTTATTAGCAAATCAAAAAATGCCTTTCCTATGGACACCAGTAGGTGATATATATATATATATTATCTACTGGCGGTCGCCAGTAGATAGTTATAGTTAGGATCGTGTTTCCATAGGAAATCTCAAAATTCTATTTTGAATAACTTTGGCGCCGGTTGATGAATCCTCGCGAAATTTTCAAAACTAATGGGGCGCTCTGCTCAGCTCCTACCCTGAAAGTCTCGGGGTGATTCGTCAAGGGGGGGGCCGAGAAAAAAGGGGGGTCCCAAAACGCATTTTCCCTATGCATTTTTCCATAGGACCTTTAGTCGAAGGTATAGCCCGAACGGCTGAACAGAATTACTTGAAATTTGGCAGAGAGGTAGTCCTCAGGTCAGGGCTGTGCCTTTTGCAGGTCTGGTGTCAATCTGTTCAGTATTTCCTGAGAAAATAGCATTTAAAAGCATATAAATATCTATAGGCGCGCACCGTGCGCGCACAGTGCGCGCACGGTGCCGTGCGCGAGCGAAATTCTGATTGGTTGATAGATGTCAGTAAACATTTGAATCGGTTGAAATCAGGAAGTGTCGGCCGCCATTTTGTCTGTCACACTGAAAAGGAAAGGTGGAAAAAAGGTGGAAAACGTGAAAAGGGGGCAGGGAAGAGAGTTCCTGACCCCCTAGCCTTTGTCAGGGGGTCACAGAAGGACCCCCAAGGGTGAATTTTTTTTTTAAATATTTTTGAAAAAAATCGCGGGGGAGCGGCACGGTGCGCGTAGCGCACCGTGTGCTCAAAGGGCGCGCACGGTGAAAAACCTTGAAAAAAAAAGAAATTAATAAATACATAACTTAGCATTTAAAAAAACGTACAAATTCACTTAAAAAACCATAGGTTTCACACACGTTATAGTTAGGAATTAGCATTTAAAAAACCTTGCAAATTCACTTAAAAAACCATAGGTTTCACACATGTTTTAGTTAGCTGGACATTTCACTCGTAAAAAACCAATGAAATTCCCCCGTTATAGTTAGTTCAGATAACTATAACTCGCGCGACCGCCACTCTATCACAAGGATGATGTCATCAGTGATGTCATGAGTGATGCCACTGACCATGTCATGAGTGATGTAATATGTGACGTCAGGAGCAGTTGATTGCGGGCGTGCGAGTTATAGTCATCTGAACTAACTATAACGGGGGAATTTCATTGTTTTTTTACGAGTGAAATGTCCAGCTAACTATAACATGTGTGAAACCTATGGTTTTTTAAGTGAATATATATATATATATATATATATATATATATATATATATATATATATATATATATATATATATATAATTTATTTATTTTTTTGCAAAAAGTTCAAAGTCAAAACGTGCTCTCAGGTGCAGTGGACAAAAAGCTAAATTTATTTGTCAATATAACGCGTTTCGAGAGCAAACACTCTCTTGTTCACAGGTATATATATATATCCATGTACATCTAAATGACTTGATTTTCAAGAAGTGGTGATGTTGGTGGAATTTCACGTACTGACACTATCCCTTATTTGACTTTCCTGCTGATGCCAGAAACCCACAAGTTGCTTTACTACCACATTTCTTACGTACTGCAGCCTGTCACTTATTCTGGCACTCGTCAAAGATCACAAAGTGGATCCTATAACCGAATTGTAGCGAGGTCTAATTTACACACTTAAGATGAGGGAAGTCAGTGAGCAAAGCCCCGATGTGCTGCGCCAGCAGGCTGAATGCTCTACCCATGAAACGACAAGCCCACACTGACCCCAGCACAATGCTTTGAATTGATTCCAGGCAAAGAGGTTGTTGGGAAGGAGGGTGTTTTTGGTAACGTGGGCATAGGGGAGGGAATCATATAAAGCATATGAAGCATATAAAGCATTGACTGAACTGCATAATGTGAAACCTGGAACCCTGTTTTTAATCCCCCTTCCCCATTTTACCAAATTCTGTGATCCTAGGCAGTTTATTTATCTTTTTCTCCTTTTCTAGCTTAACTCTTAGTTCAATATAGGCATCTCTGTCACGGTGGGGAAGAGAATCATTGTCTATAAATTAATTCTTTAAACTATTCCTCAGAACAACAATATTTTGCAACGCACAGACATAATCTGTTGTACGGGACATCAGCTGATGACAAATACCCCATGAAACAAAACAGAAAACAGACATGTACCTTGCACCTGAAAATAAAATGTTAGAAAAGGAAACTTATACACTAAACCTATTATTTCAGTGCATTTCATACATTTACACATCTCTTAGTCTTCTACTAACTATATTTATTTTCCCTGTTCCGTTTGTAACCACAGGAAACTTATTGCATTATGTCTTTTTGGCCTGGGCTCAATGCCCAGACTCTGTGGCCAGCTAGGAACGTTAATATAAAGGTAGCCCAAGAAAAAATCTTTTAACCCTCCAACACCTTGTAATATCGAAAAGCATGTGCTGTGCTAAAGCCGAAATTGTACCTTTTGCTATCCTCAAAATAGAGCCTATTTTAAAATAACATAACATGTATTTTTGAAGCGCACGTTCACCAAGAAGGGTATCTTGGAGCTGAATAACAGAGCTTTATTGTTCCCCAACTCAATGGCACTCATTTTATCCACCTCAGAAGGGTGAAAGGCTGAGTAGATCTGCAGACATTTGAACTTTTGACCATGAACTCAAACACAGGCCCCCACAGTCCCAACTGAGGTGCATTATGCGTGATGCATGTTGTGTATTGTGCCTGATCTTTTAGTTGAATGCTCATAAAGGCCTAGAATAGACAGGAGTCCTCTGCCACGCAACCACATTGCGGATGCAATTATATCTGTTGCTGTGGGCAAATGTATTGGACCTATATTTTGAAGCGTATTCTGGTCCTGCCTATTGTCCCTAATCTTATCCAGACTTTTAATTAAACCGTATTTGTATGTGTGTTTTTGTCGCACTTTTAGCAGCCATTTCCCAGATGAGACTATATTTAGGGGCTATTGTAAAAGTTCTAACAGATAGTAATAATTTTGTTTTCTCTTAGATGGAGAGACAAGGAATCCGAAAAAAGGAACTTGTTTTGAAACTGAAGTACTTCCTTCTATTTTGTTACGAAGTGAGAAATATTTATTTTATTAATGCGAAAAACTGCAAAAAGCTAGCAAGGCGCCCTTTCACAAATTAATCTATTGTATCTATCAGCTATTGCCACTTTTAACCCTTTACATCTGCAAAAGCTGGTGATTTCCAATACTGTAAGCACTAAACCTCCCTTACCAGTCACCATTTATGGACTGATGAACACCTTTAGGAGTTCTAACCCTTTAGAACCCACAAGAGCTGAGAGATGTAAGGCACAACTTCCCTTTCCCTATTTATACTAATGAAATAGGCGCATGAATCATCACATCAGTGATTGAAAAAAATCCACCGACATGCCCTAGCTGCTTTACATCTACAGAACCTGGAGATTTCTAATACTGTGAGCACTAACCCTCTCTTACCAGACACCATATATGTACTGATGAATACCTGTAGGAGTTCTAACCTTTTAAAACCTGTGAGAGCTGAGAGACTCAAGGCGCAACTCCCCTTTTCCTATTTATACTAATTAAATAGGCGCATGAATCACATCAGTGATTGAAGAAAATACACTGGCATGCCCTAGGTGCATGAGAGATCTAACTTTTCCTGCCCTATATGCTTGCTTGCCCCTGTCCCACGGATAGACTTGTGACAGGCATTCCTCTTTTTGGTAGTCAGGCAATATGAGGAAAACACAAAATATTTAAAATGTTCACAGGAAAAACAAAAAACAAAGCCTCAAACGTCGAGGTTCTACAATAAGTCCTGGCTCATTGCCTGCTTATGTGCTTTATTTTTAAAGAGAGTATTTTGACATGGTAAGACATTAGTCTGTAGGAAGAAGACGGGTGGGACTTGGGGCAGAAGGGTGATACCTGCAGGCCCTCAACCAACTGCAGACAGACATTACACTAAGGCAAGGCAAAGAGAAAAACCGAAACGTCTTTGAGTTATCCGTGTGTGTCCGGTGGTTCAGTCAGGAAGAGCCAGCCAGGGACAAGCTCCACCTGCAGGCACCGGGTAGGTCACCTTCTCTACAGTCCAGAAAGTTCTATGCACATCCCTTCTCGTGGCCGTAAAATGTTGGAGAGTGGTTAGTACCACATAAACTGACATGGCAATGTGCTGTCTGAAATAACAAGATACACGTCTGAAAATGCAGGAATTGAGTCAGGAGTGACACAATTAAGTCAAACAACTCGTCAATAAATGTCAAAGACACATCATTAATCAAAAATAACACCATGCTATCTAGCGAGTAACAAGTGTCAAAGACACATCGCAGATCATGAAATCTAGTAAGTTTGAAATGGCGGCAATGTAAAGAAAGAGGGGGAGAGAGAGAGAGAGAGAGAGAGAGAGAGAAAGAGAAAAAGAATATCAAACTACAATGAAGCACTATAACCTTTATCAATAATGCTAAATAAATCAGTTATCTAGGGAGCACCTCTGTCGTGAGAGGTGGTCAACGAATGGGCTGGTAAGTAGCTCTTTTATACACCTTTAATGAGGAAGCTTTGACCGCAGTAGGTAGTAGGTGTTTGACCACAGAACAAAACAAAAGTTGAACATTTTATCAAAAACATTTTTCATCACTTCTCGGAAGCTTTAAGGCAGAAGCTCCTTATAAGGCCATTGCTTATTTTAAGCCATGTCGCTATCTTAGTTTCCAAAGCTAGCAAAACATCAGGTGGGAAGCTGTGGAAAATCCCAGTTGGCCCGAACTCCAAATCTTAGCCCATCTTGTTCTTCTAGATGACAGATGCATCCTGTTATTGCCACATCTTCTTTAAGTTCAGAAAGATGTACAAGTAGAGGACAGGTGCTCGGAGACTTGTTCATCAGAAAGCGAGTGACCTGAGGTTATTTGCCTTCATAGGAGAGATACATCTGAGGTTACAGGATGGGAGTGAGGCCTACTGCCTCAGTAAATGCTCTAGGCAGTGTGAACAATTTTAGCACAACCCTGTCTATGGGCTGGCAGGGACATTTGAGAGTCATGCTTCAGATGTGGACAGAATGGGCCTGGGGTAATATATGGTAACAGTAGACCCTGCTTCAAAACCTACAGCCAATACATAGTATATACCTACTCAGCTGTGGCTGATTTTTCCTCTCGCACCCCAGACGTCTCTGGGTAAATGTAAGTAGGGGTCTCTGAGAAATCATGACTGAACTACTCAGATTTGATCATTAAATAGGAACCAAACCAACGTTGGGTGCCATGTCATGTAGTTCCCTCAAATCAATATAGGATCTGCATGTTTAGACACCAAAAACTAAGAGATTGGTGTCCAGACTGATTCCAGACACCCCCAAAAGATATATTAGCCTGTAGACCAGCTAGTTTACAGTGCCACTATAATTGAATAGTTTCTGGCCACTATTGAACATGACAACCCTGACCCCTCAGGGATCGAGGAAAAAGTGTACTACTTTTCACTCCGTCACTCATTCTCATTTCTTCTCTGAGAGATATACAAAATAAAATGGAGGGTACGTTTTCAATAAGCATTTATTGAACCACGTCATTCTAGTATACAGTATGTGTGCTGCAACAACCATTATACAAAAACACATATACATGATTACAGGCACCAACAGAGTAAATAAAAGGGAGAATTCTACCATGGTGCTAAAACAGTGAATATATGCAGGCATATAGCTACATGGCAGTAACCATGAGTACTCCTAAGATGCAAACCCTAACTAAATGTACCTGCGTGTACCTAGCATGTATGTAGGTGTTTAGCTAATAACCCCTTAGGAAAGAGCCACCCCCATTACCTGATGGGAGAGAATGAAGGACCCCGTCTTGGTCTCGAGTTGAACACCCCGTGATTGATGTCAGGCCACTGCGTGCTGCAGTGTCTGCGTTCAGGAACTTCAGGATCTCGTGTCAGCATGGAAGCTTCTCCTCTGGTTTGTCCAGCGAAGGTGTGGTACTTATATACCTGAAAGGTACCCTCAGGGGTTCTACCTGAATGTGTCATGGTACTGTGGGCCTGTTGTCCAAGAATGATGATAGTGGTGATTTTTGTACAGAGATATTATGCAGAAGATGGTAATCCTGCTGTGATACTAAGACTCCTCATGCATAATAAAAGAAAACCACACAACTTTTGTTCGGCACCATACTAGGTAAAAGGTCGGCGCCAGAGCCGTAAAGTAGAGCAAGATAGGACAAATGTAGGTAAAAGCTCATGAAACAATCTAGGCCTATATTGGGGTGCATTGGAGCTCATAACAGATACACAGTCGAACTTATTTCATGGAATGTGGCTGGTCTGCAAGCCAAGCTATGTAATCCTGAATGGGGGTAAATTATAGGTGGCCACAAAATTATCTTACTGTAAGAAACATGGGCGACAGCCAGTGTATAAGACTGGTTACCTACCCTTTTAGGCTAATTCATCTCCAGCTACATCAGGATGGGCTTCAGGGGTTTTAACCATCTGGCTGAAAAACAGGTGTGACTATAGGGTTAAGGTGATAGAAACAGGCTCAAAAGGTTTAATAGGTTTGGCACTCCACTCAATGTCCATCAATCTAATATTCAGTATAACAAATTTTCAAATCCATTCAGCAGGTCTTGTATCAATTCTATTTATTCACAATCTTCTTAAAAGAATACCGTAGCCAATGCGTTTCATCCCTAAGGACTTCTTCAGGGCTACAAATAAGTATACACGATATGTATTACATTTACAGTCATATTCACAATCATATATACAATTAAAAACAATTTTACAAAACATGCATTTTTACTAAAAAAGATTTTTAAATATGCATTTTTTCTATATTCGACAATCTAACCCAAGATTGTGTATAAGCCAAAGTTTTCATAAAAACGTATACCTTTTTAAATTAATATATACAAATATATACAGTTTTTGAATTCTTATACTAAAATTCAAAACAGTTTGGACAATACATGTTATATGTTTACGACCTGCTGAAAATACACTTCTAAGTAACATTTAATTTAACAAACACCATGAGGATCTTTTGTTCTTTATTAAGTATCATATTTATGAGACGCTCATTCTTGATGGGAAATGTTTTGATGAAAACATGTGTTTACATCAAGAAGGGGACATACTCCCCTAGAGCTGAAGGCTTGGAGCCTACCCAATCATGTGAACGCATATATATATATATATACATCAAAGGAAAGCATGCTACCCAGAGTTATAGATTTAAAGCTTACCAAATACAGTGTTGAGTCTTTCTTTCAATTCATTAAGATAATACTCAAGATCAGTTATTCCCTCCCAGAATAGCCTCCTATATGGCCAAAGCATGGATAAATAATAAATCACTAATATTGGGACTTTATACCACGAATGGTCAATTATAAATGTATTTTGTCAATGCAAACATACCTTGAATATTTCAAGTGATGATTATTCTAAGAACCAATGTCCCTATAGGTTGGGGATCCAAATTCCATCATCTATTTCTCAGAGGATATCGGAGTAAGCCTATCGCAATCTATAAGACAGTATAAAATTAAACAGCCTTTAGTAAAGCTCACTGAATATTTAAAAAGTACAAAGAATAATAAAAGATGGCGAGAGAAAAAACCACATACGGTATACTAGGTTCGTATTAATGATTTAAATAAACCCAAAGTCCCTAACACAGAAAAGAACAAGAGTCCAATGAGGCATCTAACAAAGTATCTAAAAAAAGGATTATTAAAACTATTTCCCCTTTGGACTTACTTGTGAATGGTATCGAAGTGCTCCCGTCGCGTGGTCCTTCAGTTGTGTATCTAGCTGTCAAAAGCTGGCATTTAAATAGCCTGGGTTTGTAAACACCTATTCTCAATTGGCAGAAAAAACTTGATTTACGTATAGTAGTCGCGGTCGCATCTTAGAATGACAGGAAGTAGGCCTAACCCTGCGGATCTCAATTGAGCAGTTTGTTTGACAAGGGTGCATGCTGGCTCCCATCCTTTTTTCTTTGTCTATGAATGGAATGGTGGAAGGCCTGTCCATCTGTCAGCACGATGTCCCAAAGATTTCTGAAGTGCGTGTCCCAGTACTGCTATTTGTGGAAGACACCCCGTTGATCTCACAAAGCCCAATGGGCTTACAAAATCTGTTGAACCACTTTGTAGAATTCAGCAAGCGCAGAGGTTTTGAGATTAATGCAGAGAAGTACAAACTGATGGTGTTAAATCCCCGTCACTCATTTAGAAATAGCTTAACTGTCAATGGATCCTCAATTGAGCAAGTAAAAAGCTCTGATTACCTGAAAGTCAGGATCTTGGAGAAAACTCACTTGTGACCTTCAGTTACACAAATGCAATACTTACTTGTCCCATAGGTCAGCAGTGATTGCTAGAAAACATAAAATAACATCTAAGACAGCAGTCTCCCCTGCAGTTGAGGTTTATCAATCAGTGGTGGTGTGCGGAGTAATCTATGAGGCAGATATATGGGGCTTGGTCGACATTACAAGACCACCAGGGAAAATAGTTTCATAACGTCCCTGTTAAATGTCCCATCAAGTACTCCCCTTGTACCATTAAGGTTGGATTTAAACCTGAAAGGAATTTATCACGTTGCTCAGCTTTAAATATTGCCCTACTTGCTTGAAACTGGACAGCTAAAGAGCTGATCCCATATAATGCAGCCGTGCAGGAACTCATTACCCCAACCAAGAGGTGTGTTACACCTTGGTTGAGTACCAGAAGATCCTTGTGCAACAACTTAAATTCAAGGAGCATATGGGAAGACCCTTCCACACTCAATTGGAACTCAGCCAGACAAATAAAGAAGCTCTTCTGGGTCTATGTCGTAGAAAGGTTGTGGCATGATACAACGCCTGAGGGGCTGGTAGACACATTTTTGAGTCATAAGCCCACTCCTCCATTTGAAATATTCTTTGATAGGGTTACCTCACCTTAGGCCAAATCCTTATCCATACACTTTTGAATTGGCACTCTGACACTGAGGTCATTTTTTGTAAAGTGGGAATGTAGCGGTGAAGGAGTGGAGAGCTGCTCTTTCTGCCTGAACACTGTGAAATCCGAGGTCCACTTTCTATTGTTCTCTTGAACGTACAAAGCCCTTAGGGCCAAGTGAATCCTCCCCTTGGTCAGAATCTGGGAGTTAAT
Source organism: Triturus cristatus (assembly GCF_964204655.1). Lineage (NCBI taxonomy): Eukaryota > Metazoa > Chordata > Amphibia > Caudata > Salamandridae > Triturus > Triturus cristatus. The sequence goes on from NC_140594.1 coordinate 338,671,927, forward strand.
AAACGTGGGGTAGCCTTACGCATAATGAAAACTGACATAACTGAAGTCATTGTGTTTGCCGACACAAGATATTTAAAGTGGGCTTAGTCCCTTGATGTTGGTGAATTAAATACCGGGTCCTGAAGCGAGTGGTCAAATGCTAAGGTTTATTAGTCAATGTTCAGAACTGATTAGCATTTACTTCCTTGTAAACTTTGATATTGTCCAAAGGATGTGATATCAAGCATTATGCACTTTTATAACTTTAAATCAGCTCATTGTACTTTTAACCCATCTTTCTTATGTCCGAGATTGTAGATGCTGACTTCGTACCTTGCATTTTATATCCGTTTTTAATAGAAGTTATGCATATATATTTATTTGATTGTTTTAAAGGTGTTATCTGTATGCATGTTTGACGTTGCTTAGCTGTACTTTTATGGCCGTTTAGCTAAAATAAAGTACTATTCAACTAGTAAATTAAATATGCCAATCAGGTTACACCATTGTTACTGTGTTTATGGGAGAAGCACATGCACTTTAACACTGTTTAGCGGTGGTAATGTGTTCAGGATCCTATGGGCAACATAATGAATCAGCAAAAAAAGGAGGTAAAAAGCAAAACTCTGGGGAAAGACCTCCCTAAGGATGATAGGTCTAACACATGTTCCCCAAGCTGAAAGTGGAAATCTCTACCCAACCTCTAGGGAGTTCTCATCACTAAGGCATAAAAACCCAGATGGACCAGCATTGGCGTGGTCTACCCCAGGTCTGTGTGTCCACCGTGAAGTCCATACCCTGTAGGGAAATGGACAACTTCAACATTTTTGGATTCTCACCCCTCACTTGCAGGAGAGACCTGATGGGCCTGTGGTCAGTCTGAATTAGGAAGTTAGTGCCACACAGGTATGGCCTCAACTTCTTCAGTGCCAGGTTTGGCCTGGCTCTCACAGTGCAACACAAAGCCACAAAAAGCATTGTGCCAATTGACTTACCACTATGGAAGCCAAAACAGCATAGCGCAACACATGCATCCTTGCAACTCTAAGTAAACCATCACCCCCTCTGTATCATCTCCAATGCATTTTGGAGCTAAAGTCAGAGCCTCACTCAGGACCCAAAAGCAGTCCTGTAAAGAAGTTTAAACAAGCCCCACTTTCTTTGTCTCCTGGTGTCATCTCTCTCTTTCCATCCATCAATGCTCTCCTCTACCGCTCCCCCCTCTCACTTGCACTATCTCTTGAAGTCTCTCCCCCCTCTGCCTGCTACACTCAGTCGTAGAGGAAAGTGATAGAGGCACCAGGAGCGGCCCTGTGCTTTTAAACGTGACCCCAAAGACTATAGCCCACCAGGGAAATGTACCGTGGATTAAAGGCATGTCTGGCCCTGGCCAGAGGAATCCAGTGTTGTGTATTTGTTAAAGTTGCAACCTCTTTCAATAGCAGTAATGTGTTCCCCTCTTTGAGAACTTTCATATCTCCAAAGTTCATTCTGATTGACTGGTCTTCAGTTATTGAAGGTAAATCTCTTGATCAACCAAAGTACTAACACCTATCTATGCATCTTATATCCTAAAATCTATATCTGACTGACATTGTTCATTACCACCGTGTGTCCATCTGTCAGTTTAAACGGATTTGGTGGCAACATTTTCGCTTACTTTGGATTTAGCCCGAATTCTGTGCGGTGTGCACTCTGCAACAACCGCTATTTGACGCATTTAGCATGACTGCCCTCGGTATTCACTGTTTTTCTCCCGGTGAGAATGTACCCTGTGTGTGCTACTTCTATATCAATCGTTAAATTAGGTGTTACAGAAATGTGATGCATTTTATTTTCACAAACCCTGATAGGAATGATTATTATGTGGCCCCGTAACCGATATTTAATATGCCCTTATGGGGTTTTTTTCGCTACAGAAATTGACTATTTTTGGTGGAATAATAAAAACATTTTTTCCCAGACGTGATGGACTGAACTGAATTGTTTTGCAAACATTTGTCGGGATCACTGTGGAGGAAAATACTTTGTAAAATCAAATTATTCAAATTGTAATTTGCGTTCCTCTAGCTTCGGCCTCATGTGACTGAACAGATGGAGGAAAACATAAAACCACGAACGATGGAACACTGTCCCATTAGTTTGTGAAGCTCATTGAAAATTGACAAGGCTTGCTTCTGACTTCTGTGTCACACAGATAGCACACAATTGTCACTCATCAACAGAACATAATAAAACATTATGCCAGACGTTTTCTAAGCTATTCACAAACCTATTCTTCAATTACAGGTGTCGGGGCGGCGTGGTGCTCAAGACCTGTTGTATTTTTGTGTAAATAAAGATTTATGTGCATTAGCTCATTCCTAACCTGGTTTCTGATGGTGGTGTACTGGAGCAATTATGAAACTCCTCGTATAGTGAAACAAAACATTCTACTAACGCAATATAAAAATAAAACAGAACATTTCCATAAATGGAAGAAAAGAGTTTAATTGAGTATTGCAGTTAAGTGTTGGTGAAAAAAGGGGCTAAGTGTACAACACAAAAAAAGAATATGTGTAGGTGATGGGGAAATTATGGTATGATTGCATAAATAGTTAATATCGGATTCAGTTTTGACAGGTACAAGGATAAATAGGGACACACTCACGCATGAGCGTCCTTAAGTATTTCAATTAGGGCAAGCAATGGAATGGTTCGATGACAGACTGGAAATTGCTCTAACAAGATAAGGGGCATATCAGCAAGGGCCGGCGATAATTATCACTAAGCGCACTTAGCGCAAGGATAATTATTGCCGGCCAACTCTGAATTTTATCGCGGAGATAGCGTGCTATCAGCAACGCTTATCTCCAAAGCGAGAAAATTCAGAGCGCAAGCTGCCAACTGTGCGATTATCGCTGGAAATGCAGCGATAATCGCACAACTTTTGGTGATAGCTTGCTGATAGGGCCACACATACTTAGCTATGATATCCACCTTCCATAGGATATCATGGCTAAGTCAGTTTCAAAGCAGACGTAAGGAAAGTAGCGATAACAGAGGTTATCGCTACTTTTCTTGTCGCTATGCTTCTTAGCGTGAGGCTTGATAATAGGAGAAATGTCGCTTAGACGACATTTCTCCCGTTATTCTTATGAGGAACGCCCACTTTGCATCTCGTTAAGGGAAAGGACAAAGAAGCATGGATTCACGCGTTAGCGTGTCCTTGCTAATAGGGCGTTAAAATTATCGCCGCTTTTCGTCCGAAAACGGACGCAAAAGCGGTGATAATTTTTTATCGCCTCGTTGATAATTTTCTTTCAAATTAGTTGGAGGCGGGTGACCTTCCAAGCGGCAGGGTCACAGGAGGCCATTTTTCTTAAGGGAAGAAGCCAGAGCATCTTCAGAACCTGAAATTTGCCAACAGAACCCAATTACCTTCTACATGATCAGCAGAATTTTTATATTCAAGAAGCAACTTTCAAAAGAACGAATTTATTTCTGGAAACAAGCAAAATGCAATGTGTGCAGCACGTTTTCTCCTTGTGCAATGTGGTCTTTATTTCATTTCCCCACCCGGGACCACCATGTCTCATATGGTAGACCTAAGCTGGGAATCTAGTGAAAGACACCGTACCATACAAAGGGCATAATAATAATAGTAATAATAATAATAATAATAAAAAAAATAAGTGATTTGTAGAGTGCTTGGTTACACCAGACTGTATTCCCTGAACTAAGACCATGACCTACTTTAACTATAAGAGATAAAGAGAAGAAAATAGATTAGGAATGTCCTCATCAGAAACTCAGGGAAGCTAAACAGCAAGGTCTTAAGTTTGTTTGTACCGTGTTTTGGGCTCCTTGAAGTTTTTTCAGATTACCCCAGGTAGCTCTCACGTACAGGACGTTACTGTAGTCAAGCTGTTACGTTACTAGAGTGTGAGCAATAGTTTTATGTGACTCCATTGGGAGTATGTCTAGGTTTTTTCTTAGAGTCTTGAGGGTGCCAAAGCTGTTCCCTGCTACACTGCCAATCTGATTTTCAAAAGTAAGCTTGGAATCGAACCACGTCCCTAGGTTCTTGACTTTGGGTTTGGGGTCCGAGGTCCTGCCAAGGGAATCCGGCCACCAGTCCAATGTCCATTTAGATAGGGCCTTGCCCACAATCAGAATCTCTACTTTATTGGCATTTAGCTTCAAACAATTGTTAGCCATCAACATGGCCAGCTCCAGTAGGCAGGATTTAAATTATTTCACTGCTCACCCTTAGACTGGGAGAGAGGCACGATTAATTGATGGTAATCGGCATATGACACTAGCTTTATCTTGTACCTATCCATGATCTCTGCTAAGGAGTGGATGTAAATGTTAAACAAGGTGGGGCTCAAAATTTAACCCTGCGGGACTCCCTGAGGTAAGATAACAGTCTCAGATACACAAGGCCTCTGGGCTACTTGAAAAGTGCGATCAAGCATGAAAGAGGCAAGCCATTGTAGCGCCTTGCCACTGATACTGCACTCCCCCAGCCTCTGAATCAAGAGACTGTGATAGACGGTGTCGAAAGCCGCAATCAGATCAAGCAATATCAGGGCTGAGGTATGACCTTCATCAGCACTCTGTCTTAGGGTTTTCACTGCGAGTAGTAAAGTTGACTCGGTGGAATGGTCTGCCCTAAATCCCGATTGGGAAGGGTGTAGCAAATTATTGGCTTCTAAGAAGTACGTTAACTGATTATTGATGTATTTTTCATGGATTTTTGCAAAGAAGGGCGGATGAGAGATGGGCCAGGATCATAGGACCTAGTGAAAGTTTCTTACAAATAGGGAGCACCGTTGCATGCTTCCAATTCTGGGAGACTTGTCCAAAGTTGAGTGACAAAGATTTCAGCTGTCTAAGATAAGAAAGGATAGAAGGCATGCCTAGGCGCAGTATTCTGGGCAGGGCTGTGTCAAGAGATGAACCAGATTTTATTTGTAAGAAGAGACCTTGTAGATTGTCTAGGGAAGGGCAGGGCACATTTGACCATACCACCACGGTTAAAATTATTTTCTCTTAGTGGCTAGAGGGTCAAATCCTTCTGCTGGGAATGTGTCATATATTTTAGCCACTTTTGAAGCAAAGAAAGTGGCAAGGTTATTACAACTTTGCTTGGAGGGAGTTACTGCTGTAGAAACATGTTCAAAAGAAGACAGAAAGTATAGAGAAGAGTTATTTTGATCATTTGTTCGCCCTATAAATTTTCTGTGCGTAGAACTCTCTGTGAGTACTTCTGACAAATTTGTGGTACTGTTTGAGCACTTGTTTGTGGCTAGCGTGATTAATCAGGCTGTAGTCTTGTCTCCAGGCACGTTCAAGGCATTTGCATAATTTCTTGGCAACCGCTAACGGCTCATTATACCAGGATGCAGAGTGGGAGGTTCTGGATAGACATCTGGGGGCCAGGAGGGTTATACCATCAAAGGTTTCATTAATCCATGTATGTAAATTGTTTTCCACTAAATCCACGTCCTTGCCTAAGGCAGGATTGGTGACCACTAAATCCTCTGTGAAGGCCTCCGAATCAATCTTAGCCCATTTTCTAGATGGAACTGTCTGATAGTTATTACCAGAGAGGGTAGATTTAGGGAGTGGGAAGGAAAAAGGGATCATATAGAGGTCTGACCAAAGAATAATAATAGGGGTTTTCCCAGAAGTGAGTGAAAATTAGAAAAGTTGGGATCTGAAGTGTGAACCATTCACATGCTTAGGTCCAGAAACTCATTGAATGAGATGAAGAGTCTATAAGTCTCTAATTAAGGATTTAGCCCTGTTGCAGGAACTCTCCTCAAAGTGGAGGTTAAGGTCGCCTAAGATAATCAGCTTATTGTGGTGTAAGGCACGTTGAGCAATACTGTCTGCAAGGGTCGAAGTGAATTTAGACACTTCCAGGGGGGAATAGATAATGAGTCCTGTTAACATACAATTGCTCGAAAATGTTAACAAGAAGAGAGTTGCCTTACACTCAGCTATATCCACCTCACTAAAAGAGCACTTCAAAGTGATTCTAAAAATGATAGCAATGTCTTCTCCTCTCACGGTGGGGTGATTGCGTCTTACAGTGCCATAGTTGGTAGGTATAGCATCTAGGCTTTCAGGAGCGGAGGCTTCCGAGAGCTAGGTTTCCGTGACGTCACAGGCACCTGGTTGTTTATCACTGAGAATGTCAAAATTGTCATGTTTGTGTTTTGGTAGAGAGCAGCAGTTTATGGTAGGCAGCGTATTAGGCATGTGGGTGTAAGGCTGCACTCCCTATGGCTGCCAATGAGATGGCCAGGGGTGTAACCGCAGGAGTTACATGTAGGATGGGAACCACCTACCTCAATAGCAGTCCCTAGGAAAGACTGGGGCTATTTTCATAAGTTTGAGGTGGAGTAGCGCACTCCCTGGGAGTTAAAATGGGCAGGGGTTCTGGCCCCAGGACCTGGACAGCTGCGGAGAGGGGCAGGTGGGCTTGCCTTTGGCATACCTTCGGCCCGCCGGCAGCGCGCCCACTGCGCACATCGGCGCAATGGCCACGGTAAAATAGGCTGCCTCAGGAGGGGCATGTCTGTTCTCCAGATAATCCACACAGAGGGGAGCAGGCAAAGAAACACTAAACGGGGCCCAGCAACCCTGCGTGATTCAGGAGAGCTTCCTCCCTGCATGATGCCAATAGTAAAGAAAAGATGAGCTAAAATAATAATGGCAGCTAAAAGGTGAGAAAAGAAAATACATACTTATTAAAACAGATGGGAACCAGCCATCTTCCTGCACTTAGAAGTGCTACAAGGAAAATAATCAAACGCTCTAAAGCAAAGGGGAGCCAGGCATCTACCTGCATTTGAAGTGCTACAAGGAAAAAATCATAAGCTAAAAACTATGAATAAAGCGATACACTCCAGACCGAGTGAGGAGTCCCACTCCAAGGGCAGTGGAATAAAACAATACGAGAGTGATCTCCTACCGAAGGACAGGTCTGGCACGCCTGTGCATTGGCCATAGTGAAGTAGGCTGCCACAGGAGGGGAGCAGGGGCATAACACAGGCCCCCACATCCCCCCGTGGTGCGTGGGGCCCCCCTCTGCACAGTACTCAGGTCTGAGCACTCCAGATAAAATCCGGAGTGGGGGCCCCTCTGTGTACTTTGCAGGGGGGCCCCCTAAACTTTCGTTACGCCACTGGAGGGGAGTGTCTGTTCCCCAGCCAATCCACACAGAGGAGGGCGCGCAAAGAAACACTACCCAGGACCCAGCAACCCTGCACGCGTCAGGTGAGCTTCCTCCCCTGCACGGCACCACTGGTAAAGAAAAGCCGAGCTAAAATAATAATGGCAACTATAAGGTGAAAAAAGAAATCATATACTGATAAAACAAAGGGGAGCCAGGCTTCTCCCTGCACTTAAAAGTGCTACAAGGGAAAGAATCAAATGCTCTAGAGCAGAGGGGAGCCAGTCATCTACCCGCCTTGGACGTGTTACAAGGAAAAGAATGATACGCTGAAAACAGTGAATAAAATAATACACTCCAGACCGAATGGTGAGTCCCACTCCGAGGGGAGTGGAATAAAACAACAGCGAGAGTGATATTTAATGTTGCTTGCAATAAATGTAATTTAATATAATTTGATAGAATTATTGTCATAAATATTGAGTTCAGAAATATTAACCCATTCGGTATAGATGTTCTCTTATTAACTTCCATGAGACAATATTTTAATAAATTGGATTTAGAACATTCTGTCAAAGGATATGTTATTAACAATATTCTGTTGCCTTATAGTTTCAGATATTTACTGTGCTGCTGGTCTAATCTGTGCAGCAGCTACATCCTTATAAACACTGCTTGCACAAGGCAGTCACTGAAATAAAAATATTTAACACTGTGACAAAACAGAAGGGAGAGATAGCCACGAAAATCTTTATTTTTTTGATTCAATTATTTGTACTGTGTTTTTTAATATCTAATATTGTTTTATTCAAACACTTTGAAGACTTTGCTGTACAAACCCAAAATGCATAGCGATGTTGATGTATGGTGATGATAGAGCGTTGCTGATGCGAAAATTGTAGGGGTGCACCATATTCATTGTTAGTCAGCACTAGGGGTGGGCGGAATTTGCGGAATTAACCTTCGCAAATTATCGCGAGAATGTTTAAAATTATCGCAAACAAGCAGAAATATCGCGAAGATGCGGAAGTTTTTTTCCGGCATGTTCGCGCGATTTTCTGCATGGTTGCGGGTCGCCAACTTACCCATGTGGCTGCTTGCGGGCGCGGCCATCTTGTTTTGAGTTGTTCTCGCGGTGCATGATCGCGAGAAGAAAGACGTGATCGCGCGACGCATGACGTCACTGCGGGCGCGAACTGTCGCGAGACAGCGCAAATGGCTAAAAACAATACAACATCTCATGGAGAACGCGACCGGATCAAGAAAACTTGTCGGCGAACGCAGGGATTCAGGTAAGGCGATCGCGCGCGCGCGAGAATGTATCATTTTACAGCGCGAGCAAGAAACAAATTATCGCCAAGCTGCGGAAACCGGAATTTTTGACATTTTCGCGCTCTCCGCGGAACGCAAAAATGTCAAAATATCGCAATTTCCGCGAACGGAACGAAATTTTTGCCCAGGCCTAGTCAGCACCCGCATATAACTGAGCATGTTATCCAAGAATAATGGAAATGTATTCATTGAAATAGAAAAGTAGAAATGTAAACAGGCCTCGAGAGAAGAAAAAGACCACCAGTTATTCTAAAACACATTGGTGTATGTGTAATGCTTAGTATAATAATGTCATGCATTAAGAGACATTAAGTCATGTTAAAGGAATGAAGAAGGTAGTTCTCTTAAGTATGAGACGAATAATTAGAATTGGTAATTGTAGTGTGTTTAGTTTGAGGCCTAACCATATATGTAAAGTGAAGGCCTTTGTTTATTTTAGCCATGCTTTATTAGCACGACAGGATTTTAGCAAAGCTTAAATTGCAGTGAGTTGTGAAACCTCATGATGTTAGGGGTTTTTTTCTGTTCAGCATTTGGCTGCAGGTACAAGGCCATGTAGCTCGTTAGTTAGAATGAGTCTTTGTTTGAATGGAATGGAGACAGAAGGAGTAGACATGAAGGGAGTGGATTGGAATGTAAAGTTGCAACTCCTGGTACAGAGAAGGCCTGGGACCCAAGGTCGAATTCGTGGAAAGGAAGATGAAAGAATCCAAATGGAAATCTACTGAAGGAAGAAGCTGCCTGAAGGGGTGTGCTGAAGGGCGTGTACAGCTTTTTGGGGTTTTGTATTAGGGACAGAGCCCCGTGGGTTGACCAGACGAGACTTAGGAGAGGGACTGAAAGGAGCATTATAGATCGAGCTCTCATATGGTGAAGACTTCTTAGGAAGTTTCACTGCTGACACCTTTTATGCGATCCTCACCTGGAAGGAAATGTTGAGTAGGGATGTCACCTTAGAATAGAGTAGGGACAGTAATGATTTGATTCATGACTTTGAACTTTGATATCACTATTGCTATAGGGTACTTGATGCTTTTGGGAGCTGTAATTCTGTTTATCTTTAGTCGTATGCGGATACTTCGTAGACTAGCATTTGTATTAGTCCCCATTTATCTTTTGTGCCTTGTATTGAGGTGCCTATATATTCAGATGTTTTTGCTGATAATAAAAGGTCAACCTCCCAGATTATGAGTCTTCTTTTCTGAAATGTCAAATTGCGATAAATACGATTTGATAAATGTGTTTCTTCCCTCTACGCTATTTTGCAAGTAAAAAGATCCTGGCGACCTGAGTAGGTTCTTGTAGATAATTGGATGAAATCAAGAACCGGCGTTCCCAGTTGGTAGCAAACGAGGATGGTTTCTTTCTGATATCGAGGGAAGATAGAGATTAGGATAAGTGATCCTTGAGGCCCATCAATGATAAGTGAGGTTGAATCATCGGAGGGCGAACGGCAGACGGCCTGGCGGACGGACGTAGATGGCAAGTAGCAGTGCGGCGGCAAGCAGAAGCTCGAAGAGTGAGTATGAACAGGATAAGATGTTGTAGATTGCGGTGTTGTATTGTATGAGATGTTTTGCGGAGTTGGTGTGAATGTTGTGTGATTGTGAGATCAGGCTGTGAGCGCGCGCAGCCCGGGAAAGTCTTAGGCGATGAGAAGCCTAAGCGAGAGAGTGTAGAAGACACCCCTGGTAGATTTTGTTGACCATTGATCGTGAGGTACCATCAATAACCTGGACCGAGATAGGGGGAGTGAATGTATGAGTGTGTGCCAACCTGACGCCTGTCGTGGGTTGTGGTATGTGAAATTGAGTACTTGTAACCTATCAGAGGCGATCTGTCTGCCCGGCAGGGACAGACAGTAACCAACCGAGGTCGAAAATTTCGAGAGACTGTGGACGGACAGTCAGAGGCTGTGGACGGACAGCCAGGGGAGTAACTGGTTTGGGACAAACGGTTATTTCAGCGTGTGAATGGGACGAATGCAAGGGGAGACGAGCGGTGTGCAGGAGGGGTACTGCTGCGTGTGGAGGAACAGTGACGTCAGAAGGCGTCGCGCTGCGATAGGCTGGTTGGTGTAGTTCGCACTGTCATTGGCGGACAGATACTAGGAAGTAAACAGAGGTCGTGTGTGTTTAGCATTTGGCCATTATGAAATGTTTTAAAGTTTTCCGAGAATTGTGTCGAGGGGATGAACATGTGGTTACTCGAGAGGGTGCGCCAGCACACTACATGGCAAGAAATGTAGGGTTGCATACCATAGTTTGGCTTGAGAATTGGCATAAAATGACTCAAGGTGAAGGAGAGTTAGCGTTTCCACGGTATGGTTCATTCAGATTAGCGGTGCTGTATCAGCTGAAGACTGTGATGGCAGCTTTACGACCTTTGACAACGACAATTTGAAGCACTACATGCGTGGATTAGAGCAGCGCATGATAAGGAGAGAGGCAGAAATCAGGAAAGGGTGAAAAGGTCAGTCCAGGCATTCCAAGATGCTAGATGGGATGCAGCAGAGAAAAGATGGAGAATGCAGGCAATAGAGGGACATAAATTATATCCCTTATTAGAGACGACAGAAAAATCAAAGGAAAAGACAGTAGATGGGGAGGAAGACAGTGACACGGATGATAGCCTGGTAGAAAGGTTGTTATCCGAGAGACCACCTCCATACAATCCCGATGCCTCAGAAGGCAATGAGACGAAAGAAGAAGAGTGTAGGCGAGCAGTACCCCGATCAGAAGTAAGAGTAGAAGGAAAGATCTCTATGGGAACCGAGAATATCAGGTATAAGTCTGTAGGCAGCTCGGAGGTGGAAAGAGGAGTGAGGTTACCAGATGCGCTGAAAATACCAGTTATCATCGGACCTATTGAGTCGATGTATGAGCTTGAGCCAGAAACGGCAGGGACTTTAGAACAATCAGAGGGTAGGGCGAGAAATGGAGTAGAGGAAAATGGAGAGGTGAGGAGAATGGAGCAGATTCCGAAGCCTATAGAATGGAGTACGCCGATGCCAGCTACAGCTGACTCCTCTGGAGGACAGGGAGAATCGAGACCTACTAGACCAAGGTCTTTAGTTGAGTCAAGATCAGATTTGAGAATGTGGACACCACCGGTGAGAACTCAAAGTCAAGGTGTTTTAGACGCAGAGAGGGATCGAGGGACGATTGTAAATCGCTCTGTTCCCATGGGCAGACCAGGAGAGGGTAGGACACAAGAAAGAGAATGTGAGTACAGTGACAGAGATGGTACAGCCTGCTGAGAAGTTCTGAGGGGAGCTTTGAGAGGGAAAATGTTGGATGTCGTAAGGCTAAAGGCAGAGTTGGATGAGATAATAGGTGGAAATCTACCCCTGGAAAGGATACTAATTTACGAACAAGATGAGTTACTCTTTTTAGCGAAAGATGTGACTCGTAAAGCACGCACGGCTCATGAGAAATTGGCAAAAAGATATGGGGTGGATTTGTCGAAAACTAAAGCGTTGCAAGGTGATCACCGGCTACAGTATAGTGATCAGGAATTGGAAGACAAGAGACTCATGGGATTGAGGACCCATGTCAAAGATTTGATTATAGCAATGCGGGCATGGATCATGCTCGATAAGTGGGAAGAAAGATGGTCCAAGAAGAAAAGTTCTAGAGGAGTAGTGGCAGAGACGCCACCTCCGGGTGGAGGCACGACGGCAATAGGGAGTTTCCCTTTAAGGGAGGTACAGAATGGAGGGTAAGTACATGTACCCTGGAGTAGAGGGGACTTGGCTGCCTTCACAAATGATTTTCCTCGGCTAAGGGAAAAGCCTGTGGAGTGGTACAAGCAAGTTGATCGCTTTGTCAAAATCTTGAAGGTATTGTGGATTGATTTGAATACTTTGTTTGACATTGTGATCCCGGGGGATCTGTGGTCGGCATGTAAAGTTGCGATTGAATAGCCAGCCTCAGAGCCCGACAGGGATTTAATTACACATGGCCCGTCGCCGATAGTGATGAAAAAGTTTGAACAGGTAATCACTTGGTTGAAATCGAAGGTCTCACCTCAAGACACCGATTGGGTGAAGATAGATAGGACGGTACAAGAGCCTAAGGAGACAGTGCATGAATTTTACGAGAGGCTTTTGCAGGCTTTTAAACAGTACAGTGGTTTGGAGGCGTTGGATACCAAAGACATGGGACAGTTTGTGTCCAAGTTTGTGTTGGGATTGAGGCCAGAGTTTAGTCTAATGATACAGCAACATTTGATTTGTTGGCAGAATAAGCCTGTGGATGAGATTCTCCGATATGCTAGATATTGCAGTGATGAGATTGAGTCTAAGCACAAGAAATTGAAAGATAATCTGCTATTAGTACAGATGCAGACCGCAGTTCAGGGACAGTCTACCGGAGGAACGTTGGGAAGGAGGCAGGGAAATTATCAAGGAGGAGCACAAAATGCTCAAGGACAGGCGAGGCCGAGAGGAGTAGATCCTAAGACCGGAATAGATGTGGCAGTGTTGAAAAAGACCACAGCTTGTCACCTTTGCCACCAGATTGGACACTGGAGACGCGAGTGTCCTTTTAATCCGTTAAATCAAATACAGCAGGAAGAAGAGTTGACCCATGTTCCAGTGGCAGACACACTCCCTGTAGTGACGCAACCTAGAATGACAAAAGGGGGGACGAATGTTCCGCAGGTACAGGTTCCCCGAACGCCTAGAATACAGAATATGCAGCAGGGAGCTCGGACGTATGTACAGATGCCTCTATTCGAAGTGAATGGGGAAGATGATTCCGATCCAGCAACAAGATCTTGCTGGGGAGGAGAAGATGATTGTACGCTTAGAGCGGTCCTAGAAGTAGATCAGAAGGGACCCTTTGTAGAAGCAGAGATCGATGGCCACCCTACGACCTTTTTGGTTGATACGGGGGCTACAAGATCAACTGTGAGATCCGCAGTGATCCCGGATCTACCCCTTTCTGGCCAGACAATCCAAGTTGTTGGGGTAGCGAATAAGAAATTGACTATCTCACTAACGGAACCCATACCGATTAGGATTGGGAACTTCAGTGACAGACACCAGTTCGTGGTGTGTGATTCTAGTCCAGTCTGTTTGTTAGGAAGAGATCTATTGTGTAAGCTTAATTGTACCATCTATTGCACCCCGAATGGAGTGGAAGTCCAGACAAGAGACGATGATGCGACCTTTAAGGTTGCGAACCAGCGTTGGTGCGTGGAAATGTTTCCTGCACTCACGGTGGAGGAACTCCCCTTAGACCTGAGGGAGTCTGTGTCAGTTGATGTATGGGACCTTAGTGGGGAAGAGATCGGACTAGTTAAAGGTGTAGATCCAGTGAAAATAAGAGTCAAAACGAATGTAGAATACCCAAGAACTCCCCAGTATAAATTGTCACCGGAAACTATTGAGGGGATTAGACCCGTAATTGAGTCCATGCTTAGGCAAGGTATTTTGAGAGAAATCAGGGGTAGTCCATGTAACTCGTCCATAATGGGATTGCAGAAATTCATGATTGTGCAAGATTTGCGAAGAATTAATGAGATCATAATCCCATGTTGTCCCGTGGTACCGAATCCATCCGTGATCCTGTTCCAAATCCCATGTGATGCGGAATGGTTCACCGTGATTGACCTGTGTCAAGCCTTTTTCTCGATTCCTCTGCATGAGGAGAGACAATTTCTTTTTGCGTTTAGGCTGGAAAATTGTGTGTTAACATGGTGTCGTATCCCACAGGGGTACACTGAGAGCCCGTCTATTTTCAATCAGATTTTGAAAAAGAACCTTGAAGGTCTGGTGCTTCCCCAAGAGTCTGTTCTCGTCCAGTACATTGATGATTTGCTTGTGGCGTCAAAAACTGAGGACGCCTGCAGGATTGATACAGTAGCACTGTTGAATTTCCCAGGAGAGAATGGGCATAAGGTGTCTCCAAATAAATTGCAGTACTGTCTGAGTGAAGTACAGTATTTAGGTCATCGGATTGAGAAAGGTAAAAGAAAGATATCACCAGATCGCATAGATGCGATTTTGAGAATGCCCGTCCCTACGACTCAGAGGGCAGTTTGAATGTTCTTGGGAATGGTTGGCTATTGCCGCCAATGGATTCCGAACTTCTCCTTTGAAGCGAAGCCCTTACAGCGGCGGGGACGCGCAAGGATGTGAGTGATCCGGTACCATGGGATGAAGACTGTTTAAGGTCATTTCTGAAACTAAGGGAAGCCTTGTGCTGTGCGCCAGCTTTGGGAATGCCTGATTACAAGAAGGCATTCGCATTGTTTTGCTGTGAAAAAGAAGGTTGCGCATTGGCAGTGTTAACTCAGGTTCATGGTAATGTCCGTAGACCAGTTGCCTATTTTTCGGCTACACTACATCCAGTAGCCTCTGCGTTGCCCGGATGACTCAGATCCGTTGCTGCAACAGGTGTCAGTATTGAGAGATGTGAGAGCATTGTAATGGGTCATCCGCTTACTGTGCATGTGCCACATTCTGTTGAACTGTTGATGACCAGGACTAAGACACAACACCTCACGAATAATAGATTGACACGTTATGATCAAGTCATTCTAGCTGCTGAGAATGTAACGTTGAAGAGGTGTTCTGTTTTAAATCCTGCCACATTGTTACCGATCCCGAATATAGATGATGAAGATTGTGAGGATCATGACTGCCTCGATGTGACTGAATTGTGCACCAAACCCAGACCTGATATTGTGGATGAACCACTCTCCGAGCCAGATGAAATATTCTTTGTGGACGGTTCATGTTTAAGAGACAATACGGGTCAGTTGAGAGCAGCCTTTGCTGTCTGTACCATCACCGGAGTGGTTGAAGCCGCTTGTCTAGAAGTAGTATACTCCGCACAGGTGGCTGAGCTTATTGCTTTGACTCGTACCTGTTTGGCCGCTAACCAGATCCGTATAACGATTTATACTGACAGCCAGTACGGGTTTTGTGTCGGTCACGACTTCGGACAGTTATTGTCCCAGAGGGGGTTCATGACATCATCTGGGTCACCCATTAGGAATGGAGAATATGTGAGATAACTGTTAGAGGCGTTGCAAGGCCCAGACGAAATTGCATTGGTGAAGTGTTCTGCTCATACGAAAGGAAATGATTTTGTATCACTTGGAAATAATTATGCAGACGAAGTTGATCGATTTTGTGCAGAACAGGGGTGTGACTTTACCGAATGACACATAAGGGGAAATGAAGAAACAACTGACCTCAGTGTGATGTTGGCGATGGCCGACACATGGGAAGAGTTAAAACAATTACAAGACGAGGTGTCTGACCAGGAACGGGATAGTTGGGTGCGAGCTGGATGTGAGAAGGGAGATGTGGATGTTTGGGTTTCGAGTGATGGAAGAGCGGTGTTACCGGAATGTCTGTTGAATCCAATGGCACGATTGATACATGGTGCTGTGCATCTTGGCAGGGATGCGATGGTGCGAGTGTTTCGTCAAACATGGTACAATACGAAGTTTCGGGCAGCAGCCGAAGCTGTATGTCAGAGATGTGTCACCTGTCAACAAATGAATGTAGGGAAAAGGACAACTGTGACAATGAGTCACATAGGGAGGTCAGGTGGCCCTTTCAACAGAATGCAGTTAGATTTAATTGAGATGCCAAAGTGTAATGGGTTGAGATACATATTAGTCGTAGTGTGTGTCTTTTCTAGATGGGTGGAGGCTTACCCGAAACGCAGGTGTGATACTCTAACTGTAGCTAAGTTACTGTTGAGAGAGCTCATCCCGAGGTTCGGGTTCCCGACCTCTTTGGAATCGGACAGAGGAACGCATTTCCACAGTGAACTAATGAAGTTGCTTTGTGCTGCCCTGAACATAGATCAAAGGTTACATTGCAGTTATCGTCCAGAGGCTTCTGGGATAGTAGAACAAGTTAATGGGACATTGAAGGCCCGAATGGCAAAAGTGTGCTCTCAACTCCTCTGAAGTGGCCAGATGCCTTACCTTTGGTTCTTATGAGTCTCCGAAGTGTGCCAGATAGGAGAACTGGATTGTCGCCCCATGAAATATTGATGGGGAGAGCGATGCGTGTGCCAGCAATACCAGCCTCTGCATTGATAAATATCACTGATGATGTAATTCTCGACTACTGTAAAGGCCTGGCTGATGTGGTTCATTCTGTGTCCCAGCAGGTGCAGGCGGTAGCTGTTCCAGCCGCAAGGGATCTGTGCCACGACCTGTGCCCAGGGGACTGGGTGTTGGTACGGAAGCACGTGAGGAAGAGTTGCTTGGACGTTCGCTGGAGAGGCCCTTACCAGATTATTCTGGTTACAAATACTGCAGTGAAGTGTGGGGGACTACCAAACTGGGTGCATGCCTCTCATACCCGTAGAGTTCCAGCACCCTTGGAAGATACAGCCCCTCTCGTGAACGAAAACCCAGCTGAGGTGGCAGGGCCATCTGAGAGGGCAAGTCAAGCTGTAAGGGTGGCTGACGCAGCTGGTTGTGCACTGGAACCAGCTGTAAGCGAGAGAGAGAGAGACTCAGAATCAGAACCAGAAGCGGAAGAAGGTGCATTCGGCGGAGTGGAGCCAAATTTGGCCGAAGAAGAAAGCAGTGCACAGGGTATCAGAAGGGAGAGCAGGGGTGTCTCAGAAGCAGAAAGAGTTTGGCCCGTGAGTCTGAGACGGGTAAATTCGAGAGGGACACCGGGAAGAGATCTTGCCCCAGTATCGAAGGTGCCAGAGCCAGAGCAGAGTGAGGAAGAACAAGATCCGGAAGCTCCGAGAAGGTCGAGGAGAGCCAGAGTACCGTGTCACAGATACGCTTCACCCGAGTGGACGTACGTAGCAACGAATGCTAGGACCGATGAGTACGGGCAGGCTGAGGTCGATTACTCTTGTCAGCGGTCCACCGGCTCTGAGGGCGGAAGTGTTGCTGAAGATCCCAGGATTGGAGATCGAGGGAGTACTGACTCTCCATATTCCAGATCCGCCACTCCTGAGTAACATTCGTGGTCTGATTTTGGATACATTGGCTTTCCCGAACTTTGCAGTTGTACCTTCTCCCCAAGAACTGAAAACTCTCAAACTTGAAATTTTGCAAGGAGTCCTAGAGCTGTTGGGACCTGCAGTTATTTTGGATTAGAGATGAACTTTGTCGAGAAAGAGCTAAAAGAAGGAAGCCTTTGCTGATTCGAAATAAAGTAGAGAACTGAAACGTTAGAAGAGAACATTAGCTACAGAGGACAATTGTTGCATTGAAGTACAAGCCTGAATGAGGAAGAGACTCTCGCCCATTATTATCGAACTGGATTCTGAGCATGGGGGAAAAATGGCAGAGCCTAGAAATTCACACCGTAGGGCGAAGACAGTGATAGGTACACTTTTAGGAGTAGTCATAGCTGTTATATTTACAGTAGTCATAACTTTGTATGCAGTGGCCCACAGGGAAGAGGGGAAGATGCTGGGAACACCTACACCTGTTACTCCCAGTACCGAGATGGATATCTCAGGAGATAAAAGGGCGATGATGGTAGAAGAGAGTCGTATGCTACATATGGATTTGTCGAGAGGTGACTTCAAGCTCAAATGACATATGCGAAATTGCTGTATGAGTACGTTGATGCGATGGATGCGAAAGATTGCTATGTGTGCATGCAGTTGCCTGCGTCTGTAGATGAGGGTATTAGATACCATCACCTTCCATTGACTTATGGGATTTCTTGCAGTCTATTGCTTAGTCTGTTTTACGAAAGGAAACAGTTCGAGTACTATTTCTCTAATTATGACACAGTACTTCCTGACGTACCAGCGTTTAAGCATTTGAAAAAGTATGATTATTATAAGTCACAAGAAAGACTTCGGACTTATTTCATACCGACTCAAAGTTTGGATACTGCTTATGCACATAGACATAATTTGACATGTTCAGTGTCAGACACTGAAAAGAAATTTATTGGCCAAGTTGAAGACAGATATAGAAAATTAACCCAAGATAAAGATGGGGGAAAGAAATCAACAGATTGGACAGAGGAAGAGAAACTGCATAAGTCAAGGGGGAGTTATGGACCCATAGCTTTAGATCAAGTACAGAGGGGAAATCTGTGTTGCTCGTCCTCAGTCGGACAAGGACAAAATCTGGGTTGGACACAGCACATGTGCCCATACCTTTACTATGGAAGATTCAGCTAGGAACTTCTTGCAGGGTCAGATACAGGTCATCCCGACAGTGTATTATGTGTGTGGAAGGAATGCATACGTAAGGTTGCCTGAGCAATGGTACGGGACTTGTTATTTGGCTGTTATTTTTCCGAAGATATACCGTGCCGAGGATTTGACTCTGCTAGAGACAGGACATAACTCTAGAGCACGGAGAGGTGCAAGTGCAGGAGCTGTGATTGGTGATATCTTTGGAGTGATCATACCCGGTCTGGGTGTGGTTTTGAAAGATGTGAAAATACGAAAGTTAGCAACTGTGGTTGATGAGTTGTCAATGAACACAGCGAAGTCATTTTTGCTGGTGGATGGAGAGATGTTATCGATCAGGACAATGGTTTTACAAAATCGTCTTGCATTAGACGTATTATTGGCAAAAGAGGGCGGAGTCTGTAAATTGTTGAAGGTTCAAGAATGTTGCACGTATATTCCAGACAACAGCAAAGAGCTGAGGAAATATATAGTCAACATTACCACACTTCATGAAGAAGCTGCAATATTGGCAGAAGAGAATGTGTGGGAGAGGATTGGGAAAGGATTTGGACACGTCATGTTTGTGTTTTGGTAGAGAGCAGCAGTTTATGGTAGGCAGCGTATTAGGCATGTGGGTGTAAGGCTGCACTCCCTATGGCTGCCAATGAGATGGCCAGGGGTGTAACCGCAGGAGTTACATGTAGGATGGGAACCACCTACCTCAATAGCAGTCCCTAGGAAAGACTGGGGCTATTTTCATAAGTTTGAGGCGGACTGCCTGGGAGTTAAAATGGGCAGGGGTTCTGGCCCCAGGACCTGGACAGCTGCGGAGAGGGGCAGGTGGGCTTGCCTTTGGCATACCTTCGGCCCGCCGGCAGCGCGCCCACTGCGCACATCGGCGCAATGGCCACGGTAAAATAGGCTGCCTCAGGAGGGGCATGTCTGTTCTCCAGATAATCCACACAGAGGGGAGCAGGCAAAGAAACACTAAACGGGGCCCAGCAACCCTGTGTGATTCAGGAGAGCTTCCTCCCTGCATGATGCCAATAGTAAAGAAAAGATGAGCTAAAATAATAATGGCAGCTAAAAGGTGAGAAAAGAAAATACATACTTATTAAAACAGATGGGAACCAGCCATCTTCCTGCACTTAGAAGTGCTACAAGGAAAATAATCAAACGCTCTAAAGCAAAGGGGAGCCAGGCATCTACCTGCATTTGAAGTGCTACAAGGAAAAAATCATAAGCTAAAAACTATGAATAAAGCGATACACTCCAGACCGAGTGAGGAGTCCCACTCAAAGGGCAGTGGAATAAAACAATACGAGAGTGATCTCCTACCGAAGGACAGGTCTGGCACGCCTGTGCATTGGCCATAGTGAAGTAGGCTGCCACAGGAGGGGAGCAGGGGCGTAACACAGGCCCCCACACCCCCCCGTGGTGCGTGGGGCCCCCCTCTGCACAGTACTCAGGTCTGAGCACTCCGGATAAAATCCGGAGTGGGGGCCCCTCTGTGTACTTTGCAGGGGGGCCCCTTAAACTTTCGTTACGCCACTGGAGGGGAGTGTCTGTTCCCCAGCCAATCCACACAGAGGAGGGCGGGCAAAGAAACACTACCCAGGACCCAGCAACCCTGCGCGCGTCAGGTGAGCTTCCTCCCCTGCACGGCACCACTGGTAAAGAAAAGCCGAGCTAAAATAATAAGGGCAACTATAAGGTGAAAAAAGAAATCATATACTGATAAAACAAAGGGGAGCCAGGCTTCTCCCTGCACTTAAAAGTGCTACAAGGGAAAGAATCAAATGCTCTAGAGCAGAGGGGAGCCAGTCATCTACCCGCCTTGGACGTGTTACAAGGAAAAGAATGATACGCTGAAAACAGTGAATAAAATAATACACTCCAGACCGAATGGTGAGTCCCACTCCGAGGGGAGTGGAATAAAACAACAGCGAGAGTGATATTTAATGTTGCTTGCAATAAATGTAATTTAATATAATTTGATAGAATTATTGTCAAAAATATTGAATTCAGAAATATTAACCCATTCGGTATAGATGTTCTCTTATTAACTTCTATGAGACAATATTTTATTAAATTGGATTTAGAACATTCTGTCAAAGGATATGTTATTAACAATATTCTGTTGCCTTATAGTTTCAGATATTTACTGTGCTGCTGGTCTAATCTGTGCAGCAGCTACATCCTTATAAACACTGCTTGCACAAGGCAGTCACTGAAATAAAAATATTTAACACTGTGACAAAACAGAAGGGAGAGATAGCCACGAAAATCTTTATTTTTTTGATTCAATTATTTGTACTGTGTTTTTTAATATCTAATATTGTTTTAGTCAAACACTTTGAAGACTTTGCTGTACAAACCCAAAATGCATAGCGATGTTGATGTATGGTGATGATAGAGCGTTGCTGATGGGAAAATTGTAGGGGTGCACCATATTCATTGTTAGTCAGCACCCGCATATAACTGAGCATGTTATCCAAGAATAATGGAAATGTATTCATTGAAATAGAAAAGTAGAAATGTAAACAGGCCTCGAGAGAAGAGGAAGGCCACCAGTTATTCTGAAACGCATTGGTGTATGTGTAATGCTTAGTATAATAATGTCATGCATTAAGAGACATTAAGTCATGTTAAAGGAATGAAGAAGGTAGTTCTCTTAAGTATGAGACGAATAATTAGAATTGGTAATTGTAGTCTGTTTAGTTTGAGGCCTAACCATATATGTAAAGTGAAGGCCTTCGTTTATTTTAGCCATGCTTCATTAGGACGACAGGATTTTAGCAAAGCTTAAATTGCAGTGAGTTGTGAAACCTCATGATGTTAGGGGTTTTTTTCTGTTCAGCATTTGGCTGCAGGTACAAGGCCATGTAGCTCGTTAGTTTGAATGAGTCTTTGTTTGAATGGAATGGAGACAGAAGGAGTAGACATGAAGGGAGTGGATTGGAATGTAAAGTTGCAACTCCTGGTACAGAGAAGGCCTGGGACCCAAGGTCGAATTTGTGGAAAGGAAGATGAAAGAATCCAAATGGAAATCTACTGAAGGAAGAAGCTGCCTGAAGGGGTGTGCTGAAGGGCGTGTACAGCTTTTTGGGGTTTTGTATTAGGGACAGAGCCCCGTGGGTTGACCAGACGAGACTTAGGAGAGGGACTGAAAGGAGCATTATAGATCGAGCTCTCATATGGTGAAGACCTCTTAGGAAGTTTCACTGCTGACACCTTTTATGCGATCCTCACCTGGAAGGGAATGTTGAGTAGGGATGTCACCTTAGAATAGAGTAGGGACAGTAATGATTTGATTCATGACTTTTAACTTTGATATCACAATTGCTATAGGGTACTTGATGCTTTTGGAAGCTGTAATTCTGCTTATCTTTAGTCGTATGCGGATACTTCGTAGACTAGCATTTGTATTAGTCCCCATTTATCTTTTGTGCCTTGTATTGAGGTGCCTATATATTCAGATGTTTTTGCTGATAATAAAAGGTCAACCTCCCAGATTATGAGTCTTCTTTTCTGAAATGTCAAATTGCGGTAAATATGATTTGATAATTGTGTTTCTTCCCTCTACGCTATTTTGCAAGTAAAAAGATCCTGGGGACCTGAGTAGGTTCTTGTAGATAATTGGATGAAATCAAGAACCGGAGTTCCCGGTGATGTTTATGGTGCTGAAGTATAGTAAAGTTTAAGAGTGATACAGAATATCAAATTAGAGGGTAAGATGTTAAGTCATAAAAAAGGTGGTGAGGTACTCCCTCGTGAATAACAAAATGATACATTAACATGTACCACTAATTAGACAGTCACAAATGAAACTTCTTTGCCAAACTTAAGATTCTTGCTTTGTAATTTTATGTTACGTTGCTTTTCTTTCTTTACCCTTCGGTTTTTTTTTTGTAAAATAGATCTGCAATTGATATGGTCAGTGGTTTTCTGGTGCCACTCTCCCTTTCAGTTGTATGTTAAAACGTTACGGTCAGCAATAATGACTTGTGCAGATATGTTCTCCAACATATCAGCTACCACTATGTGGTCGAGTTAAGCATCTTTAGGGAAAGAAGTATAATTTATTATTAACCACTACTTCCCTTGACAATATGGTGTTATTTTATATTCTGGAGCCAAAACAAGTGAAGGGTGATATTAAAACTTCAATATTAAAAACTAGATATTGTGACTCCCCACCTTCCTTTGCAATCGCATTTGTACTTTTATTCTCACTTACCACTGTCAGACTCATTAGGCAAGTCATGAGTTTCACTGCACACATTTATTTTGATCACTAGCACCGGCCGTGATATTTACCTCAACTCTATTGCCTTTTCCAGTTACCAATTGGTCAATTTTCTATTTCTTCAAACTAGGGCCTCATTTAAAGGAAGTTGGAAATGAGATATTCAACAAGAAAGTGAATATGACCTTTTTACCCTCCTCTCTGTTCCCCCATCTCATTAAGTTTGAATTAGGTGATCTACCCACACGAACCTTGAAATACTGTCACTTTCTATTCCATGTTTCTTTGACACTGTAGCTGTCATTGAGATTGCTTTGATCTGTACTCTTTAGATGTTTATGGACATTAGGACTGTGAATCTCAATCAATATCTATTCAGGATCCAATCCTCCATTTTGCTGCTGTTTCCTTTTACTGCTTTCCGAGTATATTTGGCGTTTGCGAACCTTGTAATATTGAATTGCATGTTCTGTACTTCATCGAATTGTTTCTGTCTTTCTCCCATTCTAGATCAGCGAACAGCTTTGAAAACATTAGAGCATCGCACACTTATGTGTTGTTGGAGATTTACCTTCAGTATTTAGTCAGGTGATGGATGACCTAGTTTCACTCCTCTATTGAATTAGGCTTCAGACAGTTGCTTACCAACATCTACCCAGAGAGTCACAGAGGCTTAGTGAGGTTAACCTTTTGCCTCAGGTTTAGTATCTTGAGCAATGATACTTAGAACCATCAGCTTTCTCATTCTATTAGAACTCTGTCTTCACTGTTGTTGGACTTGGCCCTTTTTGCAGGGTCATCCTTAAACTTTTTGCATTTCTCCTGTATTTTTTCTGACCTGTTGTTGGCTGTTTTATGACTCTAAAGGCACACAATTGATGGACGGAATGCAGAACAAATCAAAACATTCACCCCCAGTCAAGAGATCTGGGTTAAATCCATCATTCTTTTGCTCACCATGCCACCCCAGTCTAGACCTGTACATATGCAAATCAGTCTTGACCCTGCCCCTCATGGGAACAGTCCAGCCCGAATTGCCAAGCCAGGTCCTCACTGGACCGGAAACAAGCATCCTAGGACCGGTTTCGGGGTTTCAGCCACCTTCAGCCAGGATAGCTTGATTCCAGTGGCACAGTGAGCCCAGGACCCACGTCTGGGCATACATGGTGCACTTAGGGTGAGAAAGCAAAAGACACACAATTGATGGACGGAATGCAGAACAAATCAAAACATTCACCCCCAGTCAAGAGATCTGGGGTAAATCCATCATTCTTTTGCTCACCATGCCACCCCAGTTTAGACCTGTACATATGCAAATCAGCCTTGACCCTGCACCTCTTGGGGACAGTCCAGCCGGAATTGCCAAGCTAGATCCTCCCTGGACCGGAAACAAGCATCCTAGGACCAATTTCAGGTTTTCACCCCTCTTCAGCCAGCATAGCTTGATTCCAGTGGCACAGTGAGCCCGAGACCCACGTCTGGGCATACCTGGCAAACTTAGGACTGGAAAACAAAAGACACACAATTGATGGACGGAATGCAGAACAAATCAAAACATTCACTCCCAGTCAAGAGATCTGGGTTAAATCCATCATTCTTTTGCTCACCATGCCACCCCAGTTTAGACCTGTACATATGCTAATCAGTCTTGACCCTGTGCCTCATGGGAACAGTCCAGCCCGAATTGCCAAGCCAGGTCCTCGTTGGACCGGAAACAAGCATCCTAGGACCGGTTTCGGGGTTTCACCCCTCTTCAGCCAGAATAGCTTCATTCCAGTGGCACAGTGAGCCCAGGACCCACGTCTGGGCATACCTGGTGCACTTAGGGCGAGAAAGCAAAAGACACACAATTGATAGACGGAATGCAGAACAAATCAAAATATTCACCTCCAGTCAAGAGATCTGGGTGAAATCCATCATTCTTTTGCTCACCATGCCACCCCATTTTAGACCTGTACATATGCAAATCAGTCTTGACCCTGCGCCTCATGGGAACAGTCCAACCTGAATTGCCAAGCCAGGTCCTCCCTGGACCGGAAACACAGGTGAGGAGAAGGTTTCCACATGGGTTATCTTTATGGACCCTGAGAGTATGGACAGAGGAATTGAAATAGGTTCAGATTGGCGTAGAACTGGAATATTCCCCTGCAGCTGCGGGCCAGATCCAGGTTCTATCGCCCAAAGCAGGGAAGCCCATCAAGGTAGTGATTGGTCTACCCTGCGTTTTGGCTGGAAGGGGGTTGTGTTGGACTTGACCCTTTTTGCAGGGTCATCCCTGAACTTTTCTCATTCCTCCTGTATTTCTTCTGACCTGTTGTTGGCTATTTTTTGGCTCTGGGCCCTTTACCATTGCTGATCAGTGCTAAAGTGCGTATGCTCTCTATTGTAAATTGATGTATTGATTAGTGACTCCATGATTGGGTTATTTGATTTACTTGTCAGACCCTAGTACAGTGCAGCTTGTGTGCCCAGGGATTGTAAATCAAATGCAGTTGGTAGGCCTGTAGCATTGGTTGTGCCACCCACAGAAGCAGCTTGTAAAGTGTGTCTCAGGCCTGCCACTGCAGGGCCTGTGTGCAGTCTGTGACTGCCATGTTGACTGGCCAAGTGCACCCACTTGCCAGTCCCTAAACCTTCCTTTTTCTTCATATCAGGCGCCCCTATGGTAGGCCCAAGGGCAGGGTGCATTGTCAGTATAAGGTAGGACATGCCCTGGTGTGTGTGGCATGCCCTCATAGTAAATTACAACCATTTTCGTTTTTCACTATTGCAAGGCTACCTGTTCCCCATAGGCCTGAATGGGCAGTTTGATTATTACATCTTATAATCCTAATTGACTCAAGGAACTAGGTAGAAATTCGAATTTAGTATGCCTGAACTCAGAATGAGAAAATACATCTTTTAATGAAGTTGGTTGTAACATTCTGTGTTTGAAAATACCACTTTTAGAAAGTAGGTATTTTCTTGCTTAACTGTCCAAGCCTGCCTGTGCTAGATTGTGTATTGTGTGTCTGGTTCTGTGAGTGACAGGGGCTGGGGGATTCCAGGAGACAGGGTGAGTCAGCACAGGGCTGAATAGAGAGATATGCATGTAGATGGGTGGGAAGAGCTGCACCTGGGACCTGAATAGGGCTGTGCCTTCCCTCCACAATGCTGGCTCCACCTTCACTGGTGCGTCTGATGTCCCTGGCCTGCACTGTGAAAGGAAAGAAGGAGTCTTGTCAACAAAGTGCTCCAGGACCGACCAGAACTGGTTTGGACTAGACAAAGGCCTCATAAATATTGAGTTCAGAAATATTAACCCATTCGGAATAGATGTTCTCTTATTAACTTCCATGAGGCAATATTTTAATAAATTGGATTTAGAAAATTCTGTCAAAGGATATGTTATTAACACTATTCTGTTGCCTTATAGTTTCAGAGATTTACTGTGCTGCTGGTCTAATCTGTGCAGCAGCTACATCCTTATAAACACTGCTTGCTCAAGGCGGTCACTGAAATAAAAATATTTAACACAGTGACAGAACAGAAGGGAGAGATAGCTACGAAATTCTTTATTTTTTTGATTCAATTATTTGTACTGTGTTTTTTAATATCTAATATTGTTTTATTCAAACACTTTGAAGACTTTGCTGTACAAACCCAAAATGCATAGCGATGTTGATGTATGGTGATGTTTATGATGCTGAAGTATAGTAAAGTTTAAGAGTGATACCGAATATCAAATTAGAGGGTAAGATGTTAAGACATAAAAAAGGTGGCGAGGTACTCCCTCGTGAATAACAAAATGATATATTAACATGTACCACTAATTAGACAGTCACAAATGAAACTTCTTTGCCAAACTTAAAATTCTTGCTTTGTAAATTTATGTTACGTTGCTTTTCTTTCCTTACCCTTCGTTTTTTTTTTGTAAAATAGATCTGCAATTGATATGGTCTGTGGTTTTCTGGAGCCACTCTCCCTTTCAGTTGTATGTTAAAACGTTGCGGTCAGCAATAATGACTTGTGCAGATATGTTCTCCAACATTTCAGCTACCACTATGTGGTCGAGTTAAGCATCTTTAGGGAAAGAAGTATAATTTAATATTAACCACTACTTCCCTTGAAAATGTGGTCTTATTTTATATTCTGGAGCCAAAACAAGTGAAGGCTGATATTAAAACTTCAATATTAAAAACTAGATATTGTGACTCCCCACCTTCCTTTGTAATCGCATTTGTACTTTTATTCTCACTTACCACTGTCAGACTCATTAGGCAAGTCATGAGTTTCACTGCACACATTTATTTTGATTACTAGCACCGGCCGTGATATTTACCTCAACTCTATTGCCTTTTCCAGTTACCAATAGGGGGATTCCAGGAGACAGGGTGAGTCAGCACAGGGCTGAATAGAGAGATATGCATGTAGATGGGTGGGACGAGCTGCACCTGGGACCTGAATAGGGCTGTGCCTTCCCTCCACAATGCTGGCTCCACCTTCACTGGTGCGTCTGATGTCCCTGGCCTGCACTGTGAAAGGAAAGAAGGAGTCTTGTCAACAAAGTGCTCCAGGACCGACCAGAACTGGTTTGGATTAGACAAAGGCCTCTCTGCCTTCAGAGAACAAAGGGTAAAGTAGTATAAATATGGGGACCCAGACCCCAAGACTTTAGATCACTTCTGGAACAACAAGAGGAAACCTCTGCCAAGGAGAAGAACCAAAGGAAGCTGTAGGAGTGGACTGCCAGTGTGCTGGGTTGCTGGGTTGGCCTACAGTGGTGTATTCAGTTCCAAGGAGAGGAGAAGGAACTTTTGTGTGTAGTTCATCATCTTGCAGAATATTTCTCCAAGGGTTTGAACTTGTGCTTGCCTCCTGCTGAAGGCTCAGGGACAGCAGACTTCACCACCACCCCTCTGAATTTCCTTGCTGAAAATTCTATCTGCAGAAGCCTGCGTGACGCTGGGAGCTGGAAGCATGACGCAACAAGAAGAAGCGTGTCGCCGCCGCAGCTGTAGTCATCGCATCGCTGGAGAAGCGTGCTGCCGCTGCATCTCCCAGAGGCGTGTCTTCATCGCAGCTGTCTGCTGTTGCATTACCGGAGAAGCACATCGCAACCGTGAGGGTCGCCGTCGCATCATCGGAGAAGTGTGTCGCAGGGCCTGTCGCGGCTCCAAAGTACAGAGTCACTGCAAGGCTGCCAGGGCGTGCCCGCATCATCTCAACATCGTCGCATCAAGGGCGCCATCTTATCATATCGCACCGGATTGTCGCATCGCATCGAGGCGCCATCTTGTCGCATCGCAACCGGGCTGCAGCACGAGAATCTACGCATCACCTCATCTCCGGTAAGGATCAAGACGCATCTCCTACTCTGAGCAAGCATTGAGGCGCGACGCATCGTCTCCCCCGAAGCAAGGAACCGACACATCTCCTACGCTGCAAGACTTTTGTTTATTTTGCGTTACGCATCCAGGTAGTTTTGTGAGAATTGTGTCGCATTTACCAGCAACTTGAACTAAGTTACTTCTACCATCTTTAAATCAATTTTGAGTACAATATTGTGGATTTTTGTCGTTTGTGGTCTTGTGTTAAGTCTATATAAAGAATACTTATTTTTATAAAACCTGTGTGGTGTCCATCTGTAGTGTTTTCACTGTATTACTGTGTGTGTTCACAAATGCTTAACACACTGCCTCTGAGATAAGCCTGTCTGCTCGTGCCAAGCTACCAAGGGAGTGAGCATGGGTTATCCAGTAGTGTAATCCCCTTTCCCTGACTTAGAAGCAAGGGTCCCTATTTGGTCAAAGGTACATGCCTCTGCCAACTAGAGACCCCCAGTTCTAACAACTGTGATTGGATGCAATATGAATTTTTGAAGAATTAACACTTTTTAGTGTTTAAAAACTAATAGCACCAACTTGAGACATCTGGTCATGCTTGACCGGGACAAAATCAAGGCTAACTGAGATGGAGCCCTGGGTGGATACACTAAACAGGAGGTCTTGGTCAAAATTTTACTTTCACACTTAAAAACCTTTCTGGAGGATTTTCTCTTGTTGCCGAGTGAGGCTCTTCTTCAAGCCTGATCTGTATCGTTGTCGTCAGCTTGACTCTGTGCGAGGTCCCGGTTAGCTCCTGGAAGTCTTGTTGACGGCTATAGCTCTGGAGCTTTCAGCAGGACGAACCTGAAATCCAGGCCGGGTCGGGGTTTGACGGCGGCAGCTTAACTCTCATTGACAGGTTGTTGACCTTATGGAGTTCCAAAATTTGCGCCAAACTTCTACAGACTTCTGGCACTTCTTCCTGAAATTCTTCTTGTAGATTCAAGGTGTCCGAAACACCAATCCAAGGGTCTAGAAGCTCTAAGCCCTTGGGGTGGTAGGACTACACTTGCCACAGTGCAAATGGCCAAATCCTTAAAACTCCACTGGACGCACCCCAGGATGGGGACTTCTTAGTAGAGAAGATGCAGGAGTTCGCTCCTTAATCATTGTGAAGCCAGGCTAAGTCCTTCAGGCTGTAGTCCCAGTATGTGCAGCAGTCCTTCAGGGTGCAATCCTTTGGGTGCAGATCAGGGTTCCAGCAAGACAGTCCCTTCTTCTCCTTTTTGTTTCAGACAGCAGACCTGAGTTGCTTGGCAACTCTCCCAAATTTATTCAGTGTTCCTGGATATCAAGCGGGGGGGGGGCACCCCTTGCCAATGGGATGCAGGGTGCCACCCTCAGGTATGACCCTAAGGTATGATCCTCCAAAGTGTGGTATATTCCCAGAAAGCACTCTTCTTCTGAAATACAAAATGGAGAAATTATCCTTCTTCTGCATGGTTGGATCTGACTAAGCCAACAAACTGGTGTGGTTAAGATTCTTTAACACTTCCCTTCCAGCCCCTTCACTAATAGTCATTAAAGGGGTTTCTGTCTGGTGAGGGGTGCAGGATGTGGGGGTGAACCTGTGCTGTCTCCCTTTGAATACCAGTTTGGCTACTCCACCCCATCCTGCCTTTTGCTTCTGCAGCTGCAGTTCTCCACCAACAGGAAATCCATTGTCTCTCTAACATGCCACTTCACACCTCATTAAGACAGCTTGGTCAGCCTTGCAGAGTTTGGCCAATCAGTACAGGGAAGCTGGATTTTGGCTTACAGGAAAAAAAATTCTATAACTTCTTTTCTGTGGTAGGCATTACAAATCCAACAGTGGCAAGTTGTTGAATCTATCATAGGTATAATTTTGAGTCTTTGAATGACATTGCTAGCTCGCTCCTGTCAATATTTATACTTAAATAAATAAAATATTCCCTTGTTAGCCTATGGAGCTAGTTTTCCGCAATAGGGAAACATGAAATTGGCAGTTTTTCCCTCACCAGGGCTTATAACCATCTTTTAGAATGTCCATGCTTATATTTATAAATCACCCTACCCCTGGGGCATCTGGGGGAGACCTTACAGGTGACGTATATGGAAAAATAAGGTTGTTTGAGAGTTTGGAAGTACATTTAAATCCAAAGTCGAATTTACATATGCATTTAAGACAGCATGAAAATCAGTCATGCGTTGAAAATGATAGCAGGCAATACAGTGGTGCATACTTAAATGCATTAAGTCTACTAGGCCTCTAAACCTACATGTTCTATTATGTGCCAGAAGGCTGTCAAAACCAATTGTGATTAAACCTAATTACCATATACCTTATGATAAGATCACTGGACCTGGGTCTGGCAGGCAGAGCCTAGGGCACACTCAGAGCCAGTTACCACCAGTATCAATCTAAAAAATGGGGGTGATTGAGGCAAAAAGGATGACTTTCTTACAAAGGACATGTGCAAAAAAGAGCCACACATAAACCAATCAGGGGAAATGTTAACTTCTCTTAGCAATGCCATATGCACTGTCTTTCGAATGATAATGCATATCAAATGAGGATGATAAAGATCAAATTACTTTGTTGTTAGTTTATAAAAAAGGGATTTAAATATTTCTAGTGTTTCATAATTTTTCATTGCAAAGAAGTAAAACCTTCATTTTGATATTTTGAGCAATGAAATTCATGAACTAATATTGAAGATAATTAAAGATAGCTAACGTTCACCCACAACTCACAAAAGAGGTTGAAAATGCTGCCACTTTCACTAGTTGACAACAAAGTCCTATAATCAGTCAGTCACAAGAAAGAAAACACAATATTATAGATTTCCCATTTACCAACATTGGAGCACAAGTAAGCAGCGGCATTCTCCAAACCATCTCTTGACCAGGAAAAGACACTTAATAAAATAAAACTCTACAATGAGTAAACAGCATGATGTAAAAGCTTCAAAATATCTGCCTGTGCCATAAAAAATGCTGATGCATCTAGTCTTTACACTGTTTCTATGAATTTAATGTGGTGCATTTGCTCACAATGGGGCCGATTCATAAACGCATCATCTTTATGGGGTGCAGATGATGTAGCCTTACAGCTAGAGCAGTCAACCTTGAAGTGGGGGAACCGGGTTCGAGTCTTGGCAAGGACGCTCAACATCCTGTGATTCTGGGCAAATCACTTAACCTCCCTGTGCCTAACAAAAATTAATGTGTCCGTCTGTAACAAACTGGTGCTCATGTAAAGCGCTCTGATACCTAATAACTTCGGGTCTAGTTTGCGCTATATAAAACTCTATATAAAAAAAAAGTGTAAACTCTTACATTCCTTTGTGAATCAGCCCCAAAAAGTACACTCCCTGCTAGTAAAAGTGTAAAGAGGATAAATACCTTTCTACTTCTATTAACTGTTAATGAATATTCCATGAATACTTAAAGTGTACAATAGGGAAAAAATGACATTGAGGTTGAAATATTTCATCCCTCTGTTTTCTTCTGGTATATATTTTAACTTTTTTTCATCCATGGATTTAAAATATTGAAATTCTTCCATATTTTCAGTGAATAATGCACTGAATTGCTATGCCACATCATACCCAATCAGGGTCACCTGCAAATTTAGTTGACCTCATTTAAAATACATTTTGGACCAGAGCCCCTTCCTCAGGGGGAATATGAAGCAATTGAATATAACCAAAAACCTAAATCTGAAAAGAATGTAAATTGTTCACATAAAAATTGTAACATATGCCATTGTACTTATATTCGTAATTTAAAAATAACATATTCCAATGTATAATTTTGCTCTGATCTTCACGTCAAAGTCTATTTGGCAACTCAAGCTTTGTATTCTTATACCAGTATATTTTCAACAAAATGGAAGAACACCCAGACCATATTTCCACTTGTTTCGAGCATAACGTATTATTGCAAGAGATGTCTTTGGGATATAGAAACAAACACCTAGGGCCTGATTACGATGTTGGGAGGAAAACCTCTGACAAGCGGACGGAGGCTTTCTGCCTGACATGCTAGGTTTAAAGTCCATTCGCTGTATTAGGATGATAGAGGTCGGAGTTTAAACCTGCGGGGGGATTCCGACATGGTTTCAACAGCCTCAAGTAGCTCAAGGAGCCCGTTGGTCTGTCGGAAAGTTGGCATAATTCCTTAATAATGGCAGCTTCGCCATCGGGATTATGATGTTGGTTTCTGACAGCCATTCCATGTTCGCCTTTCCAACATTGAAAGGCTGTCGGAAAATGACTTTGGGGGCCCCTAGCAAGGCCCCTTTACCCCCTGACCCTCCACATTTGGGCCTGTTTCAAAACATACATTTTTTAATGGAAGCTGGTGCTGTGGCCTTTTCACATCATAATAGTGCGGTCAGAAAGAACCACCGACCTAAGGTCGAGTGGTTCCTTTCAACAATGGTCTGCCCGACATCATAATAAGGCCCCAAGTGCCTCATTACCATGGCATTGTATCGGGCAGGTGTCCATATATGTCGGCGGTCCCACATGCCCAACTAAAATGCGACCGCCGTGCAAGTGGTTGGAAAACTTCTCTTTTACATTGCTGCTTGTGCTGCGGCCTTAGAAAAGGGTCACAGCACAAGCTGCCGTGGAAAATGGCAGTTCATAATCATCCATGCACCGTGTGTCAGGCACCATGTGGTGCCTGGCACACTGTTCATGGATCTTTGGAGGGCACCACATGTACCTCCCCGGGATCATAGCATAGGCCCACGGTGCCCTGCCTGGGCCCCCCAAAGTCCCATTCCATCTGTCTTTACTTGGTAGTCAGACAGAGAGAAAAGGGTCATCATGATCCCTACAGTAGTTCATCCAAAGGCACCGCCCCCATTGTGGGGATTACACTCTGACGGAACGTCCGACGAGCTCCTAGATAGATAGATAGATCGATAGAGAGTTTTATTTACAGCTTTTGAAAACAGAAGAAATATGCCAGATGGTTTATAACTTCATTTTTCAGTGGTATGTTCACGTAATGTAGTGAGAAAATGATAAAGATGATGTCCTGTTCTGATAATGAACGATTCTATATATGTATAAATGTATAATTTAGTTTTCTATTTTGGGTTTTTAATTGTTTGTTAATGAGCCTAAAGGATGCTTATTGATTTATGCTGAATTTGATAAATCGAATGGGATTGATATATGTTGTAAATTGCTCACCTAACATGGATTTTATTAAGCTTTTACTAATTTGATATGTATGCACTTTGCCGATTGATTTCTCTTTTGTAAAATCATCATGAATTGTATCTTTTCTTGTTTTAACTGTACACAGTGATGAGGTATGTTTTTGATTGTATTTTAACTGTATGTTTGATATACTCTTTTATGGTTAAGGAAATAACTGAATAAAGATATTTGATGATGATGATGAAGAAGATGGATAGATGGAGAGATAGATAGGTAGATAGATAGATAGATAGATAGATAGATAGATAGATAGATAGATAGATAGATAGATAGATAGATAGATAGATAGATAGATAGATAGATAGATAGATAGATAGATAGATAGATAGATAGATAGATAGATAGACTGATAGATAGATCCATTTATAATGTATAAGCACAAGATACAAGGCATTGAAAGCAAAATAGAAAGTAATGCAAGCAGGGTATACAGACTAAATTAGTTTACAAGTATATCTGTACTCCTCAAATGGACATAATCTGGTATGCTGTGAAATAGCAGCTGTCATATAAATGAATGTCAATTCAAAAAGAATTTACAGTTGAATTAGCGGGAAACAGGAATCGATAAAGCTGGACGGTGGAAGAAAGTGTCCTGTTATCACAACAGGCTCTAATCACAAAGGCAACACTAAAGTAATAATAAAGTAGAAACCACAAAACTAGCACTGAAGGGAACTACCTTGTGTGTGGTTGTGCTCTTTGTTGAAGAGCAAAATGAAGCCACTCAAAATGATGTTAGCAAGTGGCTGAAGTGGACTGGACCATTGCTCGATTGTACAAGCTGTAGTGAGTGGAAGCAAAATGTGAATGATACAACAGCAGGCCATTGTACAAAGGAAGCTCTCTGAAAGCCTCCTGAAGGATATATCATATTATAATTAGTAAAATTTTGTAAAATCAAAAGGATTGTATAACGCCATCACTAAAAGTACTTGTAATACTGGGTGTATTTTTTGAAATGTCGATGAGGTCTGTACAATGAAGGAAAAATTGAATGAAAGATGAAACCTGGTTGACAGAACACATCATTAGGGAAGAGATAACAATAGAGGCAGCATCTGGAATAATGTGTAGCGTAATATGGGTTTTATATCACCAATCCATCAAGATTTACTTAACTCCACACAAGCCAGAAAGTCTGCCTTTTAGATTTAGACACACATAATGGAATTAGGATCTGCTACTGCGGGGGACCAATTCAATCTTTATTTGCATTTGATTAAATAAAACCTTACAAAAAAGCATCAATAATAATATATCATAAAACAAACTGACCATAATACAAAGTGACTAATAAGTTAGGTCTGATATTTTAAAGGTTATTACCCTGGTGATACCAATTTCACACTTAAGCCACACATACAGGGCGACCAGGGCAATGGTAAGTTAAAATACAAACAAGCAGCTGTTAATTGCAGGGAACCATCAACAACATTTCTTAGAAAATATCTTGTGCAAACCGATAAAATACAGAAATATGACAAAACTTATAAGTATGGGTTACCTGTAGGTTGCCAAAGAAGTGGGCAAAATCTCCCAGAATAGATATAGATGCAAATAAGACAATACAATAATACAAGAATTTAATAGCCAAGGAGAACGTACTTAGGACACAATGCGAAGAGAGGCAGTGTAATCAGCATCTGACTGCTTTCTTAGTCAGTATACAAGACTGTTTCCTTTGAAATACTCATGGAGTATGAGAAGAGAAGCACTTGACCCAAGTATTGGTTGTCATTTTAAATGATAGATGTACTACAGTGAATTACAGAGACTTTTTGTCTCCAAGGGGTCTTGAGTGCCATCAAATAAACAATGAAAGTGAAGCTCCGCAGAGAGAAACACTCACATAATTCACTTTTTGCCCATCTATATGTTTTATGTTATGTATGGCCACAAAGTTGTCTGCCCATGCTTTCACCTGCTATGCCGAGGCAGTAGAGTAATCGGAGGCTACACATAACACGCCTCTCCTCCATGTCTCGAATGTGAAATACAAAATACCTGGCCTCATGTCACCCACCTCAAACAACATCTGTGCCTTCATTTCACACTCCTCTGGAAGCTGTGCTCTCTACTCTCCACTGCAGCTCTGACAGACTCACGGAGAGGCTAGTCGGGGCAGCTTGGAATTCCTTTATGATGTAGCAACAGTGGTTAACAAGTTCTCTTACCCACTGTTGTTTCGTCATAGCAGTGCATTGCTGGATTTATGATTCAGTTATTAAATAAGGCTGAGCATTACTCATGTAATTTGTTCTAGCGTAAATATGCAAAGACTATGCGAAATTACTCAAGGAGCATAACTCCGCATTTCTTGTAATTTTCTTATCTCAAAATGCATCCTTTAGTCCAAAGTGGCCCAAGGATGCAGTTTGCTCTATGAAAATATCACTAAACTCAAAAGAACATGAGCAGCAACAGCCACTTTGTACTCACTAAGCCCATTGCTCTTGTGTTCCTGCGGTAGGATGTCTGTGCCGAATTACATCTAATGACATGAACAGGTAAAAAGGTGCCATTGTTTGGTAATTTTGTACCAAAAAAGATTTCAAGAAGTACCAAAATGTTTCCGGTTACTCTAGTCAATTAACATTTCACCCAGGCTTATTTTTTGACGTTAATGGTTTTGTAAGAAAGCCATTGGTAACAAACAAGAAGTTTTTTTAAGTAGCAGTTGGACTTGCTGCCCTCCAAATGTCATCTTCCCCCCCTGGCTGCAGTAGGTTCTAACTGACACTCACAGACGATGTGGCTCTGGAAAGGAAGAGTTGCCCCCTCACCCCCCCCCCCGTCTGCTCTTGTGTAGGGCTGCTGGACAAAAGGAGACCGCTGTTAAAAGTTCTCTTAAACCAAGGAGGCATACACACATGGAGGCAGGGGGTGCTGGCCTGCTTCGATCTACGGGTCCCATAGCTAAACTGCCTTCTTGTTAAATTCTTGCTGAAGGTGGGAAAGAAGGATGCCTCACAACTCACCTAATGCCCTTTCTACTCAGGCACCAGCATGGACTTAAGCAAGAGCAACAAGGTATCGCTCTTAGAGACGGCCCTTTCGGGGCCAATGGCAAACTCATCATGTGCACTGCTCCATTGAGATCAAGGGAGAAGATTTGCTCGGCATTAACTCTGTGCGTGGGAGACCCTTAGAGGCTTGCTGTCCCTCCCATGCCTAATTGGCCCCCCGGGTGCTTTCCTTCTGTCTTGCACTATTTACTTTAACCCAGGGGATGTTTTGGTCTCTTGCCATCTTGCTATTTTGAACCGGAGGCGGACAACACTGGCTGCACCAGTGGGCTGAGGTTTGATTTGGTTTATCGCCTGTGGAGCATGCCTGAAAAGTCACATTTTGGTTTTTTTTTAATCTCTGGCACTTTATTTAACCTTTTACTGACTGTTTCATGCATGGGTTCTGTTTGTTTTTGCATGGGCCTTCTAACTAGACTCATTCATTTGAGGTGACTACTACTTTTTTAATTTAAATGTTTTTATTTATAAGCTTTTTGTTAAACACATACAATGTCTAAAACGAAACCACAAACATATGAGGTGACTATTACTTAAGTCGTATTTTTTTGCAAAGGTTTTAAGTAACTATGCAATTAATAAATAAACTGAAAACTTACCCTTAACAAACAAGTTAGGTTTGATTGGAATAATAATTGATTTTATTTCGGGATGCTTTAGGGATGCTTTAGTTTACTGAATGCTGACTGGATTAAACTTTACTTTAGTACTTACTGATTGTGGCAATTGTGAAAATTTGAGAGTTTTACCTAACTTGAATCACAAAAAAGTTGTATGATTTCTTTATATAACAAATTTGTGCTGCAATGTCAGCCTGGGGACAATTACATTTGATTCTTCTGTTTTGCTCAGATGGATAATGGAACCTTTGAGTCTAAGAGCTATTGTTTAATGTGACTCAGTGGTTACAGAGTAAAACTGCATCCAAGAGTTGAACTTTTCCATAAGTGTGTAAAGATTGGCTGATTCATAATAATTGCCCTGGAGATTATGTGGAGATCTTTATACCTGTATGGGTTTAAGAACAAATAATTATTTTGATTACGTTTTTTTTTTAATCTGTTGCTCATCTGTGAACAACTGATTCATGTGAAAGGATTGTCGGAATTTATTATGACGATGTGAAATGGTATGGGTTTTATGCATCACCAGGACATATGAGCACAATTTCTCTGAATGTATCTTCAGGTTTATTTTCAGTTATAATGTTTCAAATTTGGATCCTTTCCTTTTGTTGGAAAGATCCTGTAATTTGAATATTTTGAAAATTTGCCTTGATAGGAAGGTAACAGCTAGACTATACATAGAAACATTTCAATTATTGGTTCAATTATTGGTTCAAGAACTGTGGTAAATATTTCATTACCGGTACTATTTTTTATGCGGTAAAGTCTAGTAAGAATAACTCAGTAAATATAAGAGGCAGAATCCGTGGTATTAGAGGTTCTAAAAGGCTTTATTCCTCTATAAAGGAATTACAGTTCGAACTGTAGGCTTCAAATTCCATCACCACGAAGGTTCAGGAAGGGAAGGCAATACATTATTGACAAGTAATGATATTTATATGAAAAGTATTACATTAAGACAGATGCAAGAGGCGTAACAGCTGATAATACAGATAATGATACACATACGTAATGAAAAAAGGCGTAAACATAGGCGTAACTAAATACGTCATTAAACATGATGTCACAAGTGGGTGGATCCATAAGAGAATCCTGCAATGTCAGCAGAAATACTCGGCAGAGATGCACGCGCAGCCGCATGACGTGTGATTGACGTGCAACTAGAGGGTGAAGGAGACTTGACATTTAGCTCTACATGTGGAGACAGAAGTCTGAGGGGTCATGTCAACCTAATCCCAAATCATATCTAATATCTTATGTTTAAAGAACTGTATTATCCAAAAGGAAAGGTCTCTCGGACGGAATCTATTCTATACTGACTGTTAGTGTGTGTACAAGCGTCTAAATGTCTACATGAGATGCGAGGGGGCAGGAATCTTCCATGGTAACAGGGGCTATGAATTACTTGCATGAGGACAGTGAGGCCTGGCCCTTTGCACGGTAGCTGGAAGAATGTTTACCTAAACTACTAGACAGGAATGCATCGGATGAGGAGCGGAGCAGATAATCTTGAAGGTGAAATACAGTTTTTGGCAGGCAACAGGCTGGATCAGGCACCGTTAGCCGCACAGGGAGTAGGACAAAGTTCATGGATACAGATGCAGGTTCGGACTGGAGCTTTCAGAGGCAGAAGGCAGGAAAAGGCTTGATGGCAGAATTCAGGGCCTACTCACCTGAATCTGTAAAATGTGGAAAGTGAACCACATAAAGTCGGTGGCCTTTCATACTTAGGAATGGAATATCTGACCCATTCATGGCGGATCTGAAAGAGGACATGTTGACGGTGGACGCACATGTATTTGCGTCTTCATAACTGGAACTGGAGGGAACATACATGTACTTGTAACATGCACATGGAGCCGTTGGGGTCTACGATAGGGGACATAACTGATCACAAAATTCATATTTCCTCAGAACATATGTCCAAAGTTTATGTTATTGTGAAATAGTTACGCTCCACTCAGATTTAGGATCTTTTTTTATATTTCTGTTGCTTTTTATTTCCATTGAAGAAAGGCCCTATGGCCTGAAGGACTTTTGGATGAGATCAAATACTTCACAGGAGAAAGAAGCCGATTGCATATATTGTGGAATAAAGTGTGAATACTTTCACTATGAATATGCCACACTACTGCTAGTTTACACTTATTGACAAAAACAAAGTTAAATATATATCAGAAGAGAACAAAGTGGTGAAATATTTCGATCTCAACATTGATATTGCCCTGTTGGATGTGCTAAACATGCTTGGATTGCTACTTGGTTGACTATATAATTCCTCAGACTAAGGGTAGTAGACAGGAGTCACACAGTACAATGCACAATTCTGATGAACATTTGTTTTATTTTTTAAACTAATATCCTTAAGATGGCATGCATACTCCAAAATCACTTTGTGTAGAGACTCCCATACCTCAAAGACAGTATGAGTGAATAGATTCTAAGAATAGAAATGTCACAAAACATGCTGCCATTATATTGAAAGTTGTGCTGGTTTAAATGTAGATGTTTGAGATTTCACTACTGCTGTAAGGTCTATGGCTGTCACATTAGACATAAACCCTGAGAAAGCTTTACACAGTAGAAGCCTGAAGGGATAACGCTTGGACACTTCATTGAATTAACTGGAAAAACAAAATTGAAGGAGAAGACATAGATAAAGGCAGCAGATCCCATTAGCAGAATACTTTTGAGTGAACCACCCCCGTTCATCTGCCATGCTAAAGCAATAGCTGACAAACTGGCACTGCATTCTTTTCCAAGCAAACAAAAATGCAACCCAGTCAAAAACAGTGGCGTGTTTAATTTCTTGAGGCTGTGATTGAAAAAGTGTTTACAGCACAGTCATAGGTGAAAATATTTTTGAAAACTGATGTTTGGCATTTTGAAAAAATAAATGTTCCAGTTTGTGCACACACAGAATGTGCTTTATTTCATTTCGTAATACTTTCATGATATCATATACACACATGCACACTTTGAATGTACAATTGTGCAAGTGAACAGATCCTGTATAATCATATGTTACTAGAGGCACATTCCCTGTCTCTGCCTTGCTACCTCAGAAAAGGTCTGTGTTGCTCTTGTTTCTGTGGGTGTTTTCGTTCTTGGGTTGTCTCTAGAGGGAGTGGAGAGGCTGCTGCCCAGGTATGGAACAATCACTGTATTTCCACCAGAGGGATCACTAGAAGCAGTGGAAGGGATCAGATAAGGGATAAGGGCTAAAAGTTCACAACAGAAATTATCTCAGACCGCATCAAAGAAGAGTAAAGGGACTGTCCAATGGCTAATCAGACTGAAGAGGAATTTACAAAATTTGACACTCCACCCGCCTCATCTCATGCATTATATTTAATGTCCTGATGATGATACTTAATTTAAAATATGATTGAACTGTCATTGACTCGTGTGCATCGACACTGCACTGTATATATACTTTTGAAAATGGCTGACCTGCTGCTATATGTTCATTGTGATGATGAGTGTTTATTTTCGATTTTCATGACTTATAACTTCCTGAGTTTTTTTGAATTTTTGGTCTCTCTTGACACTACTATTACTTTACTGAATTGTTAATAGATATGTGTTTATTTGCATATGAAGCTATTGTGTCATGTCTAAACTTATTAAATTATTGCAAGTGTGACTGTTGTTTATGGAGACCGTTGTTCCTTTAAAATATTATGTACCCTTCGTCCCTATGTATTCTTGGGTTTCCCCTTGTGTCTTTTGTTGATTAATTGGTGTTAGACCTATCAGCCATAGGGTGGTTGTCCCACGAACCTTTTGCCCTCCTCCTTCATTTTTGCTGATCTTAGGCCTTAAATCTCTGCGCACTTTACCATTGCTAACCAGTGCTAAAGTGTATGTGCAAACTCCTTAAAACATGTTGACATTGGTATCCGCCCAATTTTGCATATTTAATTTGCTTGTCAGTACCTAGTAAATTGGCACTAAATGTGCCCACGACCTGTAAATTAAATGCTACCAGGGGGCATGCAGCACTTATTGTGCCAAACATTTAAGCAGCCCTTTAAGTATATCTCAGGACTGTCATTGCAGCCTGTGCACAGTTTGAAACTGCCATTTCAACCTGGCAAAGTAAACCTTTTGCCAGGCCCAAACCGTCTGGTTAATACATATAAGTGACCCCTAGATGGGGCGTTGGACAGCCCAGAGGGCAGGGTGCAGTGTATTTAAAAAGCAGGGCATGCAATTTCAAATTTGACATGTCCTAATATAGAAAAACTATTCCAAGGCTTACCTCTCTCACAGACTAACATTGGAGTTACCGTATTACATTCAATAAACTATCATTTCCAAATGGCAACAGGTAACCATTTCATGTTTGGTGTCTTTGGAATTGTAATGAAAACTCCTAACTTATGGTGGAGTAGAAATTTAAATAAAAATTTTGAAAATGCCACTTTTAGAAAGTTGGCATTTTCCTGCCTTATACATTTAGTGCCTGTAGCCTGTAACTGGTCAGATGACTGGGTGTAGCTGAAAATAGGGTTTTGTGTATTCCT
This sequence comes from Triturus cristatus, assembly GCF_964204655.1. Taxonomy (NCBI): domain Eukaryota; kingdom Metazoa; phylum Chordata; class Amphibia; order Caudata; family Salamandridae; genus Triturus; species Triturus cristatus. Next base: position 338,713,545 of record NC_140594.1, read on the forward strand.
ACTAGAAAACCATACACAATAGAGAGCTTAGGTGTGTCTGGTTGGCCATGACTGGCATAATGGGAAGGCGGAGCTGGACCCAGCCCTACTTGCACTTAATTGTGCTGGGTCCTGCCTCCTTACAGAGGGCTGCATATATCCTGTAGTTAGCCTGGAGCCAGGGCAGGGAAGATAGGATGCATGGGGATTTTAAAGGGAACCCTCTAGAGGCTTCTCCCCCACTTCACAGGCACAACTGGGAATACATACTGGACCTCATTAACCAACACTTCTGGATCTGTCGATGCTCTGCCAGTAAGGACTGCTGCGTAGCGAAGGACTGCCACTCTGCTGGACTGCTGTCCTGCTGGACTACTGCATTGCTGGACAGCAGTCTTGCTGTCCTGACCTGCTTCGTGCTGCCCTCATGCCTGGGTGAGGGGACTGGACCTGCTTCTCTTGAACCCTGAACCCCAGAGTGACTGCAAATTGGGCTGGTTGGTGGGCCTCCTGGTCTGAAGGCTTGGAGGCACAATAGGCTTCCAACAACTTTGCACCTGCATGTGAAGTCAGCCATCTAAGAGTCTGCACTGCCAAACGGTGCCATTCAGTCCTGGACTCTTGGAATCAGACTAAAGGCTTCTGCCAGCCTCTGTGAACCCAGTGAACTGCTGCATGAAATAACACAGAGAAGAACTGATTAATTGCTGCTGCTGCTCGGATCGGAAAAGCTGCGAAGTCCCGAAACGCATTGCAGTCCATCACTGCATTGGAACTGACGCTACGCTACACATCTTCGTTGCAGGTCTTCGCATCTCTCATCAATGGCAGCCTCTACATTGCAGCCTAGCAGCTCCTTGGAACCGACGCATCACCCTGACTACATGACACATCCTCAACGGTGGACTTTGCATTGCAAGACCTCATTGACGGTATCTTTTAAGATGATGCAGGACCTCCCACCGCAGACTCGCCGAATATCGGAACACACGCATCGCTGCAGCTTTGCAACATATCTTTGACATGGATCCTCACAAAGTTCCACAAACCAGAATTTAAGGTACTTTCTTCAATGGGCCGAGTGGGCTCCCATAGCTGACCTACACTCTATCGTGGTTGTCCTGAAATTGTGACTTTTTCCCAGTCTGGCACAACCAGATATCCACAGTTGGTGCTTTACGCCTTTTTGGTGCTATTTTCACAGAACTCTTTACAATTGACTAGCTCTAGTTCTACTGATTGGATTTTTGTTGTTTTTGTCTTATTTTATTTATTGAGAAAGGCTCTGTTTTCCTAAACATTTTATGGGATCCTTTTGTGGTGTGCTTTCACCGTGTTGCTGTTTGAAGTGTTATACAAATACTTTCCACATTGCTTTGGAGTTAAGCCTGACTGCACCTTGCCAAGCTACCCCATGATTGAGCACAGGTTAATTTAGAGTTTGCTTGTGACTTTACTTCGAGAAGAATTGTGAAGGCTGCTTGGGAAGGGTTCCCCCCCCAACCATTAACCCAGGGGGATGTTCTCAAGAACGTGTGATATTCATCCCAAAATTTGCTTAACGCAACTTTTCACATTGCAATCTATCGGGGGAAATTAACACCGCGGTAACGTGGTATTCACAAGCCGGCGTTACCATGCGATAGGCTCACGATAACGCGTCAGATGTCCGCGATAAAGATAACGCGATGCCGCAAAAATACAAAAGACGAATGCAAAAAATGCTGCGATGAGGCCAATAGCGATACAAACATCTGTGAAAACCAGCAACAGGCCTGCAATTCCCACGCGTCATGCTGGAAAATGCACTATAAAAGCAGAGGAAAAAAAAGGAGAAAAAAAGAAACTGCGTAGCACCATGGATGCACCCAGACCGAGTGCAGAGGCCAACGTGAACCCCACATGCTCCGCAGACCACCAGCAAGGAACTTCCTGGTCGGGGAAGGCCAAGGAGAAGAGGAAGAGGCAGACGGGGTGACCAGATCAGCGTCACGGAGGTGACAGAACACCACCACCCACTGAACGTCAAAATGACAAACGTGAATGCAGTCAGAGTGTCGAGGAGGTCTATGGAGAAGGACAAGAGGTGCTGGCATGATGTGAAAAGCCAAACCAAACACAAACCTGCTGCCAGCAGGAAGTCAGCAACAGGAGGTGGGGGCCTGCGCAACAGGAGGACCTGGAGGAAATGGAGGTCAGAGTCATCAGGGTATAGACGGCACAAGGAGTTGGGAGTTCGGACACAGCTCGATAGGACCTGACACAACAACAACATGGTGAGTAACGACCAAGGCCTGGGGAACGTGGGAGATGGGCACAATATCACACATGCACAAAGATGTGTAGCACACTGCACACCCACAATGACCCTGGATCATGTCCATGATCCCCATGGCACACTGCAGCACACACACATAGCAATAACAGCACAGCCGACGACAATGTGGCACAAAGTGCAACACCGACACTGCAAAACAGAGGACACAACTGGGTCCGCTAATGCACAGAAACAGGCAAATCACATCTAACATAGCAGTAAACCCGCAACAAATATACAGCACCTCCCAAACACTCACAATGTACATAGTCATACAGTCTGCGTGTAAACTAGAACAATGCCCACGCCTACATATCAACACAATGTCAACATGCATCACCCTCCACATTGCAGATGGACAAACAACACCTCCAGCAGAGCAGACCAGACCACTCATCAGTGATGCTGGAGAGGACCACTACACCTTCGACGCCGATGCCCTACAACAGCCCATGGACATCTTAGGCAACCCACCCCCAGGAGCAGGGCAGCCAAGCCACACAGAGGAGACCCCAGCCCCTGCACAGACCACACAGCAGGAAGCACCCACCAGAACGGCTGGCTCCCAATACTTCACCTAAGCACATATCACATTCCAATGCCAGGTGTCAGAATGCCAAAAGGAGGTGGCCGAACAGGTGTGGGTGGGGTCAGGGCTCATGGAAGCCGAAGTAGATCACATTTGTGGGTGTTCAAGTCCCATCAGGGACTACCTACACCACACAAAGGAGACCAACACCGCGACAGATACACATGCATGTGCACATTTCCTGCAATGAACCACACCCAGAGCTCCGGAATCATCATTCACACCCCCACGCTGGACCTCCGTACGATGGCCCAGTCCCATCCTCTTACGCATTGAGTGACTGACAACAAAGCTACATGTCCAAGGTCCTACCCTCTGCCAGCGGTGACATTGTTGCATCCGCGGTACACAGCACAATGTAATTTTGGAGGCCCCGCGGCCCTCATGCATACATCATGACAAATGTCGAGGATTGTTATTCCTGATGCAGCTGCAGTGGGGTGTGTTACACATGCAACATCTTCCTCATCATCGTCCCAGGTCTCCCACACTGCCTGAGGTGAGATTGCTGCGTGAGCTCACCACAGCACACAACTCATTCAGAAATGGTCCATGAGTCCTGGTGCACTGAGTTAGTGACACCTGGAGTGCTGAGCAGGGTATCAGGCAGATGATGGCATCCACAACAGGTGTGAGCAACTCCGTTAGTCTGCCAGTACAGCTGGTTCGACTCCGACAGTTGGCGTTTGGAGGAGGTCCTGGTGGTGGTGGCGTGTGCCTCCTGCGGTGATGCAACGTCCGGGCCGGTCAGAACTCTATTTGATGTGTGAGCCCTGGTGGACCGCATTTGAGTCTGGAGGCAGCGGACAGCACAGGGCCACAGAAACATGGCGTTGAGGACCCCAAGGCCATCATCTCAGAGGACATCCAATATTTCACCAGACAGGGTCCCTGACTTGAGCTGCACAGAGTTAGTGGCCCTGGATGCACTGTAGCTGGCACAGGCACTATGGGACGGTGACTTGCGGTGCAGTGAGATGGGCCACGCGAGCTGAGCGGGTCCTCATCGATGTCCGAGGTGAATGTGGTGGAGGGTTGTGGGTGACGGTGGAAGGTGTCCTCCAGGGCATGATGCAGAGGGTAGAAGCCATCCGGAAGCGACAAATTGGGGAGTGGAATGCTACAGCCTCGTTTTCGCCCAAAAATCAGGATCACCAACATGATGATGAAGACAACCCCCAGTCCATAGACTCAGTCACCACCAAAGTTCAAACAGAAAGTGTCCATGGCTGTCGGGGAACAGACTGAGTGGCACCAGAGCTGTAGGGGTATGCAGTTTGCGATCAGGCCAGTACAATGATATAAAAACTGCCATAAATAAATCAACACTCAGTTCCTAATGTGTGACCTACTCGACCGCAGTGTAGGCCAGAGGCAGCGGTCAGCAGGGGCCCACAGCCACGTGCCGTTAGCTCGCGATGCACAGAGTTAGTGACACCAGAGCAGTTGTTGGCAGTGTTCGATCACCTCTGTAACGAGGATCCTTTTTTCCTCCGGATTGCACCATGTCTTCCTCTTACTCCTCTCCATGCGTTCAATGATATGAACTCTGCCATACACAAATCAAGACTCAGTTCCAACTGTGTGACCTACTCAGTGTAGGCCGAAGGCAGTAGTGAAAAAGTGACAACAGACAGGTGTCATGCGGATGCTATGCTCAGAGTTGGTGGCACCACATCGAAGGGAGTATAGTGAAATAAACTCAGCCATAAAGTGTGTACTCTGCCATTGTGTAATCAAGACTCAGTTCCAAATGTGTGACCGGCCTGGCAGCTGTGTAGGCCGGTGGAGTATGTAAACGAGAAAGGAGTACTGCGGGCCTGTGTCACGGAGGCTGTGATAGTCTGAGGAGCCTGCTAAGCTCACAGGCCTCAGTCTTGGGGCTTGCCCCGGCATGTGGTGAGCCCTCCTTGACACACACCAGTATCGGCAGGTGAGCAGTGAGGCCTGGCTGCGCAGGGGTGGGCATGACGGGTCCGGTACCAGCGACCTGGGGTGCAGCAGGAACGAAGGTTTTCAGGCAACACCGCTCACGGCGACGGCGACGGCCTCATGTCGGGCTGGGAGGTGCCGCCCTGGTAGAGACGATGGGCATTCTGGAAGAGAACCACACCCAGAGCTACATACTTTTTATCCACACCCCTACACTGGCCTGGCGTACACCGGGCTGGCCCACTCCACACACGCTTACAAGGGAAACGTCACAAGCTACATTTTGGGGATCTTCCCCACTGGCTGGGGTGACAAGGTTGCATCCACTGTCCACTACACTCCAAACACCAGAGGTGTATGTGGACATAGATATGTCTGTGGTCTGCATACTGCAGTCTGTCCAGCACATCTCTGCCACACTTGGCATTGTGTACCTTCTCATTCATGGGTCACTTGCCTCCGTTGCACATGCCTGGTTCCTACCTCTCACCACATTCTGCCATTGTGTGGCTGAGGTGCCATGCCATTGATGGCTCATGTACATGGCTAGCCCAGGTTGCCGCAGTAAGTTATGCTGTCATGTCTGGTGGGTGGGCATGTTGTTTGGCATGTTGAATGTGAGTCTGTGACGTGTGCATTCCCAGACTTGTGATTTGCATGATTGTGGAGTTAGGAGTGTGGTGTGTATATTTGGTACTTGCCAAAGAGCAGTGCATTTCCATGGGTGCCATCCTGTAAGCGCAGGTTGATGATGGACTGTCGGTAGAAGTAGGAATCATGCAGACTGCCTGGTAGTTGGTGACAACGTGGTCCACTGTTGCCTGCACATTGATGGAATGCATGTGCTTTCTGTTGAGATAATTGTGTGCAGTGTCACCAGGGGGCACAAGTAGGACATGTTTGCAGTCAATTGCCCCCTGACACGTGTGGGAAGCCAGCTATGGTGTAGATGCCTTGCTTGGTCTCCAGCTGTTCATGCGCACTGTGGGGGGGAGTATGGGTACTGGGGTACCAAGCTAATGAAGGCATCAAAGACAGTTGTGATGAACTTTGATTGGGCTGGCTGTGAGACTCCTCTGACTCTGGCAGTTGTTGGTTGGAAGATCCCAGAGGCCAACATGGCAGCACAGCCAGCAGCTTTGTCTGCAGAGGGATGTTGGTTGTCCGCTGTGTTGGCACCATGAGCCTGTGGGCAATGGTGGTCAGGATGCGCAGGATGGTTGTCCGTTTGAGCCTATAGTGGACAATGACATTCCCTGGTGTTGGGTCTGTGAGGTTGGAGCATTTTGTGGAGGTCCATCGGATACTGCTGGCATCTGTTGTCAGAACCATGACAGAAGGACGAGCAAGACAGCGACCACAGAACAGATTCTCCAGGTTTAGCCACCACTGAAGATCATGATTGATAAGCTGGTGTCACAGGTATCAAATATTTGTAGTTCTGTGATTTCGGGTCCCAGTAACAAAGAAGATGGCGTGCAAATGGATAAGCGTGGAAGTGACCCCAAGGAGGAATTGCCAAAGTTGAGGCCATCTACCCTTGACCCCTTAGCTGGAATCTCACTGAAGTCTGGGGATTTTATATGAGAGTGAAGAGATGGGAGATGAGCTTGGATCTTCTTTCTTCCGTAAGACATACTTCCCCCATGTCTATCTAAAACAAGGCACTGATGAACTGGAGCAGTTGTGAAGGCTGGATTTTTTGTAGTTCAGAAGCAGTCCATACCTTAAAAGCAGGTCACAAACTTGATGAATTTTGCCTTAGGAAAAGAAGACAAAAGACACACAATTGATGGACGGAATGCAGAACAAATCAAAACATTCATCCCCTGTCAAGGGATCTGGGTTAAATCCATCATTCTTTTGCTCACCATGCCACACCAGTTTAGACCTGGCCATATGCAAATCAGTCTTGACCCTGTGCCTCATGGAAACAGTCCAGCCAGAACTGCCAAGCCAGGTCCTCCCTGGACCGGAAACAAGCCTCCAAGGACCGGTTTCGGGGTTTCACCCCTCTTCAGCCAGGATAGCTTGATTCCAGCGGCACAGTGAGCCCGGGACCCATGTCTGGGCAATACCCGCCCACTTAAGGCGAGAAAGCAAAAGTCACACAATTGATGGACGGAATTCTGAAGAACTCAAAACATTCACCTCCAGTCAAGAGATCTGGGTTAAATCCATCATTATTTTGCACACCATGCCACCCCAGTTTAGACCTGGCCATATGCAAATCAGTTTTGACCCTGTGCCTCATGGGAACATTCCAGCCCGAACTGCCATGCCAGGTCCTCCCTGGACCGGAAACAAGCATCCTAGGACCGGTTTCGGGGTTTCACCCCTCTTCAGCCAGGACTGTTCCCATGAGGCACAGGGTCAAGACTGATTTGCATATGGCTGGGTTCAAACTGGAATGGCATGGTGAGTAAAAAAAACGATGGATTTAGGCCCAGATTGTTCTGCATTCTGTCCATCAACTGTTGTTTTTGCATTAGGAAAAGAAGAGGCAGCAATTAACAAGACATCAAGGTACAGGTATACATGAATTTCTCTGAAATGTAAAACACTCTCTAGTGGGTCCAAGTGCTTGGTAGAGACATATTGGTACTGAGGGGGAAACCAAATGAGAGTACTCAGAAATTATAATGATCTCTCGCAACAAAGTGAAGATATTTCTAATTGTCAACATGGGTGTAAAGATAGGCATCCATCATGTCTAATAACACCAGAAAATCTCCTTCTTTGATCAAGGGTAGTAAGCTTTGAACCATTAACATCTTAAAGACATGTGAGGCATGTGCTGTTTTGCCCTCATGAGATCTAAACCTGTGCAAAAATGCCCTAATGCGTTCTGCACCAGCAAAAGAATGGAATAGAAGCCTAATTATTTCTTACTGAAAGGAACAACAAATATTACTGGCAAATTCAGTAGAATTTTAATCCATTCGACGCACCCTCGATGGCAGGATGGGACTCTTGGAAGAGGGGTATTGCAGAAGTAGTAACACAATAAGGTGAAAAAGTATTTTGAACATCCATCCTAAATTGTCTGCCTGGCCCAAGCATGTCACAGAGAGTTGCCACTCATGTTGGAATATGCCCTTCAGTAGGTAGGCTGGAATAGTCATGCATTTGGGAGGTGCAGGGGTGGTTGTACCTGGAGGCTGAAACAAGGTATATTTCAATAGCAGGGCCCTACTGGCGGTGAACCCCACTACAAATGGGCTGGCTATTCCCTCTCAATGAGCCTAGACCAAACACTTTTCAATACCCAAAGCGACTGCTTCTGAAAAATGGTCAAATAGAGGTAATTTATTTTGTATTTCCTACACATTGCTGGCCACAAGTCTTAGAATCCTCAAAAGGCGGCTATATTAAAACAGATCTCTGGGTGGCGTCTGCTTTCTAGGAATGTAACCAAATATTGCACTGAGCCTTGGCAACAGAAGGACATAGACAGTCAAAGGTCACATTGGATAAAAAAAACAACAATGCACAAGTACAAATCATTTGTTCGTTAATTTGGGCAGGGCTTGAAAATCCTTTAAAAGTGATTGGAGCATAGAAGTCACACACATTATCCTAAACCTAAAGGTTTGCTGCAGAATAGGCTCTTCCACCTTCTTGCCTGTTTTATCTGAAGTAAGTCCATCCCCAGGCACCACAGTGCCTTGCAAAGAGAGTTCAGCATTAAGGTTATCCACCTTCTATGTGGGAGGAAACTCATTGGACAAACCCTCCAAAGGATATTATTTGAAATGAAATCTTTGAACGGAGAGCTTATCAAAGTCCTTCTATTCATGTGTAAGTTCTCACCATAATACCATGTGAAAGGGTAACATCTCTGGAGCCACTAAATGGTATTTGGTGAAAAAGTCTTCCTCATCCCCACTTAAAACAGGTGCTGGAAAACTCAAATTAACCCTGATGTGCTGAAAAAGGTCTGAGAGTTCAGCACCCTTAACAAACCGCCTATTTTGTCTACTTTCTCAGGGTCATGAGAGAGACTACCATCAGGCTGAATGTTTGGCACAACCCTCTTGCGCTTTAAAGACAGTTTTTACTGCAGCAATAATCATGTGCTTAATTGCTGGCATGGATGATCCCGGCTGCTCAACCATTGTTTGCATAAAAAACTTGCTTTCTTCCCTGTTGTCTATGCCAACAAATTGATTTCCTGTTTTGTTGTTGTTTATAAGCAACAAACCCATGCAGATCAAACAATCTCGTGGGAGCCACCATCTGGATGTCAGGCGTTTGTCAGGAAGAAGGAGCAGACCTGAGGGCAGAATACATATGTTTATTAAGAGCTCCCTAACTACAGAAAATACAAGTTGTAGTGCAATATATGACATACAAAAATGACTGTTCAGCGCATCTTAAATTAATATGCCACTATCCATAAGGCCTGGGCAGCATGCCCGAAGACCAACCTACTAAGGAGACTGCTAGTGCAAGTCTCAGAGGGAGAAAACAGAGACATTAGATATATAAACAAACAAGAAATAGATAACCATAAACATATTTAAGGGCAAGGACTGGTAATATTTCCCACTGGCAGAAAGAAGAAGTTGTCATGCAAAGTTCCTCCTTTTCATCCTTATGGGAGCTTGGCAGCTATCTTGGGGAAATATTTTTATTTTGGGCTAGGTAATAGACTTCTGTTAATATGAAAACTGTTCACTATCTATGGACTGGGAGAAGAAGATGAATTAGTAGCTAATAGTAATGTTAAGGTCACAAACAGCAAGGAATATTGAACTTAGTGAGCCTTGAGTATTTGTGTTACACAAAGCAACGTGTTAACCTAAAAAAATCAGTTTTCATTGTTAGACTTGCAGTATCTGCACAGAAATGTATTACTGTTAGACCTGTCAGCCTTCGGGTGGTTTTCCCTTAAAGGTTTCACCTTACACCTCCATTTTTGCTGATCTCATTCTTGCTGGCATCAGGACTCTAAGCACTTTACCACTGCGATCCCATCATAAGATGTGTGTAAACATGGTGAAATTTTCTTACACCCAATTCACACTTTACATTTAATTGTCAGTGCCTAGTAAAGGGATCCTGGGCCTAAGGCATTAAATGATACTAGTGGACCTGCAGCAGTGATTGTGCCACCCGCTTAATTAGCCTTTAAACATGTCTTATGCTGCCATTGAAACCTGCATGTGCAATGTTAAACTGCCATTTTGACTTGGCAAAAAAAACCTTCCTTTTTAATTCATATAAGTGACCCTTGGGGTAGGCCCTACACAGCCCATGGAGCAGGGTGCAGTGTGTTTAAAAGGTCAGATATCTACTTTTAGCTTTTACATGACCTGATTATGAAAATCTCTTAAATGTATTTGTCGCTGCTGCAAGGCCATCCTCTACCATTGAAACACATGGGGTTACCTTATTATTTTAATACGTGATAACTTCCAATTGAGAGCAGGTAGAAATATGAGTTTCGTGTCTAAAGAAGTGTAATTGAAAGCAATATTTAATGCTAAAGTCTGATTTTATGTCACAATTCTGAAAATGACACTTTAATAAAGTTGGAAATTTCCTGTCCCATACCGTTTGTTGCCTGGTGTCTATATCCTGGGTCATGTGACTAGGTGTAGCTGGCAGTAGGTCATTGTATATCACTCCCAGACAGTGACACAAAGGGGAAATAGGTGTTGGCAGGATGGACTATCTCTGACTTGTCACGGTAGACCACACTTATACATCATACGGTTTCTTCCTGAGCAAAATCACAAAGGGTTTGACAGTAGTCTTTTATGACCCCAGTCCAGCTGTGGCCAGGACAGAGAGGCAGGAAATTTCAAACACCTTTGGGGGTGGACACCTCTAGAACCTTCTCCAACTTCAAAGTTGGCACCAGGTATAAATAGGGACCCTCAGACCCAACTCTTCAGTACAATGCTGGATCTGTGGAAGACTTAGAAGGACACCTGTGCTGCTCTGCAAGAAATACAAAAACAACAGTTGATGGACAGAATGCAGAACAATGTCATACATTCACCCCATAACAGAGATCTGGGCTTAAATCCATCGTTTATTTGCTCACCATGCCATTCCAGTTTGAACACAACCATATGCAAATCAGTCTTGACCCTGTGCCTCATGGGAACAGTCCTGCCCGAACTGCCAAGCCAGGTCCTCCCTGGACTGAAAATAAGCATCCTAGGACCGGTTTCGGGGTTTCACCCCTCTTCAGCCAGGATAGCTTGATTCCAATGGCATGAAGAGCATGGGACCCACGTCTGGGCAAGCCCGTCCCACTCGGGGTGACAAATGCAAAAACAACAGTTGATGGACAGAATGCAGAACAATGTCATACATTCACCCCAGTACAGAGATCTGGGCCTAAATCCATTGTTTTTTTGCTCACCATGCCATTCCAGTTTGAACCCAGCCATATGCAAATCAGTCTTGACCCTGTGCCTCATAGAAACAGTCCAGCCCAAAACTGCCAAGCCAGGTCCTCCCTGGACTGGGAACAAGCATCCTAGGACCGGTTTCGGGGTTAAACCCCTCTTCAGCCAGGATAGCTTGATTCCAATGGCATGAAGAGCACGGGACCCACGTCTGGGCAAGTCCGTCCCACTCGGGGTGACAAACGCAAAAACAACCGTTGATGGACAGAATGCAGAACAATGTCATACATTCACCCCAGTACAGAGATCTGGGCCTAAATCCATTGTTTTTTTGCTCACCATGCCATTCCAGTTTGAACCCAGCAATATACAAATCAGTCTTGACCCTGTGCCTCATGGGAACAGTTCAGCCCGAAATGCCAAGCCATGTCCTCCCTGGACTGGAAACAAGCATCCTAGCAATGTCTTGGTGAGCAAAACAAACGATAGATTTAGTCCCAGATCTCTGTACTACTTCTTTTCCTTTGGTGGCCAAAGTTTTTGATGCTGAGAAAGATTTCTATCTAATAGATTGGCAATTCACAAGTAATTCTTTCAAATGCCATGGAAGTGTAGTGTCTCTACTATATACTTCCACCAAGGCAGCAGTTCTGTTTAATGAGTCATCGTCATATTTCATATTAGGAAGAGGCAATAGATAGGGATGTGTGGTTGCCCACATTTTGTGTACTAATACATGAACACTTTGTTGCTAGAGTAACATTAGTGGAGGCAAGTACTTTGACATTCAAGTTAAAATGCCTGTTTATGCAGATTATATTATAATGTGTATTTCCAATACAGATAAATCAATTCCTAGCTTCTTTTCTATTCTTAAGTTTGTTCTTTTTTAAAGTTGTCATAATATAATTTCAATATAAACAAATTTGGGCTATTACCTCTTACAATGTCTTTTGGAAATCATTGCTTGAGGCATATTGTTTATCTTGGAAAAAATGGAACAATATCAAAATGAAGTACTTGGGTACATTGTTTTCTAAATAAAGAAAATATAGTATTAGATATCATTTAGATCATTATTTATAAAAACGTAACTATTTAACAGCATGATGGAATCCATAGATATTTTTATTTTGGTGGGGCTGTTTAGATTCAATTGTCAACCCTAATTGTGCTCTAATTATTATCTATGATTCTGATAAACAGTCTAAAAACGTTTAAAAAAAAAAAATACATGGCACGAGGGCTTTTTATGGATAATAAAGGGCTCATATATCTCTAGCTCTAATAAGGAATTTAAGGTCAGAAGGACATTCCAGATTTGTGTTCTTATCTCATCAGTTTTTCTCTTAGGTAAGCTTCTCTCTAGGTGCTGGGAAATGGTGCTAAAAGATATTCAGTTTTGCTTAATATTGAAAAAGGTGTCTTTAGTATTCACAAAATGAATTTGAATTACTCAAATACCACATTTTGTGCTTTATCTAATACTAGGAGACACCTGTAATCTGCTGCCAACATTTACGAAAGGCTATGATAGAGGTAACTTCTGTTCATAGAATAATAAAAGGCAACAATTAAATAATAGACCTACTTGTTAGCCATTTAAAAGATCAAAATAATTTATGTTGGATTCATCAATTATTGAGCCATGATTTTGCTCTGGCATTTTCTTCAGATCAGACTACTCCTTGTCTTCTCAAATAAGTATTCTAAAAGTGCTAATATCATTACAGATATGTTAAATAATTTTACTATAGAAGATGGCGATCCATCTAGAAAGGCTTAGTTTCTAGCTAATCTAATCAATTAACAAAATACATCTGTTATTCATGAATCATTGAACTGAAAAAACTAAGCCAAAACGTTTATATAAATATTTTGTGATATATGAAGTTGTGAATCGGATCCGATCAAATAATTATACAATACTGATAGCCACTAATATCTAAAATAGATTGTTTATTAATTCCAATAAGTTGTATAAAATGAAAATTAAAGGTGTTACATTTTGGTTGTGAAATGTATTAGCTCGTGGTCATTTGCATGTTTCTTACTTGTACTTTTGCTCAGAAACTTTGGCTACATGTGTGAAAAATCACAAACCATGAAGTCCAGATCCATTTTGAGTGATACCAACAAGACGGATGTCCTCATCCTAGGCCCTACTCCCACCGCATGGGATGACTCCTGGTGGCCCCCCGCCCTAGGCAGCACTCCCCAACCCACCGACCACGCCCGCAACCTGGGCTTCAACCTGGACTCCTCCCTCTCCATGACCAGACAAGTCAACGCAGTCACAGCGGCATGCTTCAACACCCTTCGCATGCTCCGCAAGATCTTCCACTGGATCCCCACCGACACAAGGAAGACCGTCACCCACGCCCTCGTCACCAGCCGCCTGGACTACGGCAACACCCTCTACGCCATCACCACGATCAAACTACAGAAGAAACTCCAACGAATACAGAATGCCGCCGCACGCCTCATCCTGGACGTCCCGAGCCACCACCACATCTCCGGACACCTGGAAAAGCTTCACTGGCTCCCAGTCAGCAAGAGGATCACGTTCAGACTCCTCACCCACACAAACAAAGCCCTTCAGAACCAAGGACCCAAACTCATCAACCACCGCGTCTCCTTCTACATACCCACCCGCACCCTGCGATCGACTGGACAAGCCATGGCAGCCGTCTCCCGCATCCCCAAAGCCACCGCCGGAGGCAAATCCTTTTCCTACCTCGCAGCGAAGACCTGGAACTCTCTCCCCAGCCATCTCCGCTTAACACAGGACCACCTCTCCTTCAGAAGGCAGCTCAAGACCTGGCTGTATGAGCAATAACCCCCTCCCCCACAGCGCCTTGAGACCCTTACGGGTGAGTAGCGCGCTTTATAAATGCCAATGATTGATTGATTGATTGATATTTGCTTCCACACTTCACCATGTCTATTACTAGACCAACACTTTTCCAATAGCCAGTAGCTCTGCCAATAGGGGAATTGGATAAAAGAGAGAAAACAGAGACAGTGGAGTTTACCAACTTGACTGTTGCTGGGAAGTGATGTCTTTAGTGTGGTGTGACCAGTGGCAGCGCACTGTGCAGCAACCTCAAGGGTAGGGGTGGGCAGAATTTGCGCAGAGTTCCGCAAACACGCTGAAATGCTTGTTCCGCCCGTTCGCAATGCTTTTTCCCTGTTCGCGAATGCCGTTTGCATGCTCAGGGGGAATTATCTTGCGAACACGCATTTTGAAAGCGCAAACAAGCGAAAAATTCTGCGAAGCTGCGGATTGCAGAATTTTTGGCAATTCCAAGTTCTCCGCGGAAGGCAAAATCACCCAAATTCCACAAATTCTGCCAGCGGAGCGGAATTTACCGCCCAGGCCTACTCAATGGGCGCCCTTTTCAAGAAAGGCTGAGGTAGGATAAAAGCAGCCTGCAGATATTTTTGTGCATCCAGCATCAAAGCATGGCATGCAAAGTGCAAGCAGAGGTTTCGAACCGTATTGTTTTTTCGTCAATCTTTTGTTATTCTAAGATTGCTAAAAAGAGTTCCTGTGAGTAGTAACACACATTATCAGTACGACAACCCTAATTATTGTGTTATGCTTCAAACCCTGATTTTCTTGGGTGAATTTACTAATACTTTGCACCTGGTTTGCATTACAAAACTTCAGAAAACCTAATGCAAAGTATAGTTTTGGGGTTTACATTCCAGCTCATTAAAATGGAAATTAGCCCTAACGCAACTGTTACCCAAAGGGTGTCCTGGCGCTGTGTGAAGTCCTACAGAGGCCCGCGGGAGAGAGACCATTCATGAGATTACGAGGAGAAAAGCCACGTTTTTAAGTAAGTTGGTTGTGGATCTAAGATGTAGCTTTGCGCACTCTGGGTACCGAAATCAGCTTTGCCTCTGTTGAGCGTAGCGATATTTTATGTACATACCAAACAAAATGTTGTTTAAGGAACTCGGGGCCGACTCCCTGGAGTGCTTTGTGGACCAAGCACAGGGCTTTAAACTGAATACGTTTTCTTATAGGCAACCAATGAATCCTTTTAATCTGAGCCGAGATAAAGGCATATTTTGGTGTACCTGTAATCAATCTAGCCGCTGCATTCTGAAGGATTTGTAGTTTGTGCATGAGCCCCTCATGCAGAGTGAGGTAGAGCCCATTACAGTAGTCAAGCCTAGACAAGGATAGGGTAATGATGACTGTTTGTATACTGTCTTTGGGGAGGTATGGCATTATTTTCCTGCATGCTCTGAGTATAGGAGGTAGAGGAGACCACCGCATTCACCTGGTCTTTAAAGTTGAGTTAGTCATCAACCCAGACCCCAAGATTTTTAGCTTTTTTCTTGGGGGTGGGTAGGGGGCCCGGTGAGTCTGGCCACCATGCAGGAGTCCAAAAGCTGGGGTCATTACCGAATAACACCACTTCCATTTTTCCAGAGTTAAGTTTAAGACAGTTCTGAGCAATCCAGCTGCCTACGGCTGACATGCACTCTTGGAGACGTGATGCTGTTGTCATCATTGACCCTGGCAGCAATGACACCACATTTTGGGTGTCATCTGCGTAAGAGGTTAGGGAGAAGCCGTATGATTCAATAAGTGGGGTCAATGATGAGACATAGGTATTAAAAAGCGTCGGGCTCAAGGAGGAGCCCTGAGGGACTCCACATGGCAAAGAGAAAGGTTTGGAAGAGTATTCCCCTAATGCGACTGTTTGAATTCTGTTAGAAAGAAAGGATTAAAGTAAATTCCAGGTGGTGCCATGGATTCCAATCTCCCGCAAACGGTCCATCAATTAAATGTGATGGACCGTATCAAAGGCCGCAGAGAGATCCAACCTTGGGTGGAACATGGTCATTCTCATGTACCCGCCCCTGGTTTTTCTTGCTAATCCCTACCTACTACCCTTGGTATAAAGAGATCTGCATAAAAAAATTATGCCTCCTTGATGTAGGCGTACAGTTGGAGAAAATATTTATTTTCTTCAAACCTCTCCAACTTTGCCTTTGTGCGGCATTATACAGCACACTTACAAAGTGGTAATGTGTTAAACATTATCAAACCATTGAACTTTATGCCGGAAATGTACCCTCCCATTGTAAAACCTATGATTGACATCATACACACACTGCATGCATTGGAGCAAGAGAGCCTAAGATATGCCAGTACTAGGGTGAAAGTAGCTGCACCTTATCTTAGATGATATGTTGCTGTTTGGTCTTTGTTTTTCACTCAAAGCAGTGGAGTACATTTGTATGTATCATTATTGGAAATAGCAATTACCTAATTGCAATTTCTTGCTAATCGTAATTAAGTCATTGCTGTTCCTAATGTATGAAACTCCATGAGTTTCATTTAGTGATTCCCAGTGGATTGCAATTGATATACGTCATTAAAATTCATGAGGTAGGTCTTTGCTAGCAAACTTTTTCAGAATTGCTAAAAACACAGAGATGGTGGCCTGTTGGGGACAGCAAACCACCATGTCTATGTCTGCTTTTAAATAAAGCAATACTTTTTTTTTAACTGCATCCTGATTTCCTTAAAGGAAAACAGAATGCATATCAAAGAGAAACATGATAAGTTTTCTTTTCATTTTTTGAGAGCAGGCAGTGGCCCGTGGGACCACTGACTGCTCTGAAAATACATTTTCGCTACCATTCCCAAAGGGGAGGAGGTCCCTTGGGGCCCCTTCCCCTTTGCAAATGGGTTACCACCTCCTTAAAGTAGGTGGTAAAATGGAAATGTTCTGTTACTGCATTTTGGTCATAAAAAGTTCTTACATATCACTGCGATCGGGTATTAGGATAGGACGCCCTAAGCATTCCCTTTCTTAATACCGAATCGGTATGTATTCTCAATTCCAAATTGTTATTCAGTAACATGATACCAAATTGCAAATTGGAATTCATACATGCCAAAATGCATTTTGCTACTTGCAAATGGCCTTATCAGAATCGGGCCGTTTGCAACCGGTAAAATGTATGATACATATGGCCCCTGGTTACTAAACTCCATAAAAACTTAGTAAATCCGTCCTTTCATTTCTCCACACCGAGCACTCTTACATATAATGTCTACCAATAAGGATAACAAGTGATACCTGCACCTTGAAGTCCTTCCAGGACATTGATTTACACACTTGTATGTCGCATTGTCTCTGTACAATATGTTTGTAATGAAAAGCACTCTCACAAAACATTTGGGTGAGAGACACTATGAAATAAATAAATGTGAGAAACTGCTAAAGGGAGATGAGAAGTAAAATTGTATGCTGGTAGTGAAGAGAGAACAAGGTCATTGCTAGTTCACCCACAAATATTGTTGCACCAGGTGCTACCAACACTAAAGATGCTCCTGCTTCTGGGCTTTGCCTTCAACAGGTCATAGTAATTTTCGAAAATAGATTAGACTTTTAGGGCCACACATATGAAGCGATTTTGTGGTCGCAATGGTTCTGCGAATCAGACCGTTTGCAATTTCTGAAATACTTTTTTTGATGTTCCAAATAGCGAATTGGTAACTTGATAACAAATCACAATTTGGGTCTGTGATTCAGTATCTGAAAGGGGCGTATTTAGGGCTTTCAAATACCGATTTGCATTAGTATATATTAATGTATTACAAACAAAATCCAGTCCCAAAACATTAATATTTTACAGACATCTTGAGGAGGTGGTAACCAATTCACCAATGGGAGGGGGTCTCCAAAGTACTCACTGACTACTCTTAAAGAGTTTTTTTTAACACATCCTATTTTCCCTTAAGGAAAACAGGCTGCATTTTAAAAAAAAGTCTGTTTTATTAAAAAGCAAACACTGACATGGTGGTCTTCTGACCCCAGAAAGGTGCCATCCCCATGATTACTGTGATTCCTAGTGTGCCACAAATCGCAACCAACCTCAATAATATTCAAGAGGTAGTTTGATTTGAGATCCCTCTAGGAATTGCTATAGTAAATAATTATTGAGTTAATTAGGTATTGCGATTTTCAAATTGTGATTAAGTAAGAATTGCATCCCGCGGGGTAAGCCTGGGGCATGGGTGAAGATATGGGGCCCCTGGAACGCCTACCGCGGGGATATCTGCGAGCCGCCGTTGTTGCCTCCCGCTTCACCAGCTCCATCCCCCTAGTTTGCTCCCTCCCTCAGTTCCGAGCACAGTATTCTCCCGGTCCCAGACCTGTTTCCCTTCCCCTCTCGGGGGTTTTCAGTGGTTGGTTTGGGGTCCCCCATTTGAGGAGCACGTGCTGCCACTTTCGATCGTGGGTTGCCTTGCGGGTGTGTGTTTATTTATGTTGTTGTGTTGTATAAAATGAAACCGTATTGTGGGCTCAGAGCCACATGGCCCGCGTTGTGGATACCTCCTGCCTTAGTGTCTATGTAAAGCTAAGTGCCTCACTGTATGTATGTCATTTGTTATCGTCACTTTAGCGGCCGGCCAGAAGGTTGTAGGCCCCTACCTGTATATATTTGAGATTGCAATAAACGGTTTCAAAAAAAAAAAAAAAAAAAAAAAAAAAAGTAAGAATTGCAATTTGGAAATTGAAATTCCTAACATTTGTACATCTAACTCCTTGTGTCCTTGGTTTTACCTCATCTAATTCTAGACAAGTATAGGCAACAATTCACCTTCATATTAACCCTGTGTATGTGTTTCTATTATGAATAGATAAGAGTTTATTGTCCTAAGTATGTTGAAGACTTTCCTTCTATCCCTGAATTTATAACAATGACTGCCTTAAACAGTTGTTATCTTTTTAGCTCTTTTTAGCTCTTTGATAGGATGTCTGTGAACTTAAATGCAATGTGTACATTGTAGTCATTCTAACCATCCTGAGCTTTAAGGATCCTATTGGTTAACTTCATATAATGCATATTTAAATGTGCTAAGAATGAATAGTTCACATCTTGGACAGCTTATGCCTGTTTCACCCCCCCATTTAGCAATCATCCCAAAGGTAGAGTATAAATCATGAATTGTTTTATAATGCTGGCCAAATTTCAACAATTCCTCAAAGGTACTTTCTGTGACCCCCAACTTCTGCCATTTCAAGGATTAGCAAGGGAGTTCAAGGGTCCATACACCTGCCCAATCGTGAATTTAGTTCTTCTCATAAAAATTTCTATTAGTTCTATTCTAGAGAACCCTTGCGGTCGCCCTCCCTTTTCGATTAGAAAATCACAAACTTGCAGGTATTTAAAGAAGTCACCTTGACTAACATAACATTTCAATTTTATTTCCTCAAAGGTGATAAAGCCAAATTTGTTATAAAAATCCTACAGCCTGCATAAACCTTTTCTTTTCCATCCCAGCATATCAACATCAACCGAGTGCCCAGGAGGCTGACATTGTTGGTTATTGGTGTATAAAGATTATACCTGCCTAACCCAAGTTTTTTCTGCAGAGCTGCCCAATAAACCTCCTACAGGGTCTTAAACCTTGTATTTTTGTAAAATAACTGGGTTCTATTTGCCATAGTAAACAACCTCTTGAATCTTTACCTATAAGCAGTTCAAACACCGAGGGAATTTCTTCCATGCCATCACATGGATCCTCAACCTCCTCTTATTGGGATATCCAGATATTGCAATGCTGAGGCCCAGTAGTGCAATGTAAAATTTGTGATGGCCCATCCCCGTTTCTCTTTTGGAAGATTCTGACATTTGAGAGCTCTTCTAGTTTTGGAGTAGGCCTATATAAACCTAGTTACTATTTCTTCAATCCTTTTAAACAAGTGATTACCAAACTCAAGTGGCATGGCCCTAAAAAGATATAATACTTTAGGTAGAAACATCATCTAACAAAGTTGCTTCTGCCTATTATAGTCAAATGTAGGTTCTCCTCCTTGAAAGTCCTTCCCAGCCTTTTTGATCATTTTATGCTTTTCTCCTAGCATTGTGCCCATATTGTTGTGCTGATATATTTGCCCATTTTGTTTGACCCGCTTCTGTGCCTGTGCGCATCTGTTTTTTGTTGTGCTGTCTGCTGTTGGTTCCCCCATTCCTGCCGAAACCTCTTCCCCCCTGACCGCCTCCCTCCTGCCTCCCATCTGCACGTCCCTCCCCCTCCCCTACTTAATGGCTGCCACTGCGGGGGAGCACGAGCAAGACCTCTGACCCTCGGTCTGAGATCTGCTCCTCCCCAGCAGCTCTGCTGTGCCGTGCTCTGCCTCTGATCCCACCCAGGGAAATTATGTAAAAGGACCGTTAAACAAAAGAATTAATCAAAACGACCAAGGAGGGACAAGGGAGACCAAAAGGAAATGAAAATTGTTATTTGTAATTAAATACACAGCAGGTATGTACAATTTACAGTAACCATAACAATCATATGTGCACTGATAGTGAAGTGAAAAAGTGAACGGCGCAGTGACTTAAGTGTTAAAACAACAACGTAGTGCGGCAAAGAAATATTCAGATCATAAGGGTCAAACGAGAATATTCGTACACATTTAACAATTACAGAAAAATTTATTTAAATAAAAAATGGCCCTTCAAAGAGTCGCGATTGACGTTGTCAGGTCGACGACGTTTCAACCTCCTTACGTTGAGGTCATCATCAGGACTATGGTTACGAGGGTTTAAAATATACCTCTGTACTAGAAAGTTGCCAGATTTAGATTCTTAAATCACAGTGTCGTGGCAGGATACTAATTGGTATTGGATTAGTATTGGACAAACTACTTCGTCAGAAGGAGCAAAGCGTCCCAGACGCTTTGCTCGTTCTGACGAAGTAGTTTGTCCCGGACTGATCCCGTTTTGAAATAGACGTACTGCATTCTGATTTGCGTGATAGAAACCCTGCACTACGGTATTACTGCTGACTGCCTTGACTAATCCTTGACCAAAAGACCTTGGCCATACCTCCGAAATTGTCACCCATAGAAAAATCGTTAATACTCCTGGATGCCTTGATGCCCTATCCATCATTTTTTCAGTCCCCTCCATGGAAAGCCATAGGATCCAATACCAATTAGTATCCTGCCACGACACTGTGATTTAAGAATCTAAATCTGGCAACTTTCTAGTACAGAGGTATATTTTAAACCCTCGTAACCATAGTCCTGATGATGACCTCAACGTAAGGAGGTTGAAACATCGTCGACCTGACAACGTCAATCGCGGCTCTTTGAAGGGCCATTTTTGATTTAAATACATTTTTCTTTAATTGTTAAATGTGTACGAATATTCTCGTTTGACCCTTATGATCTGAATATTTCTTTGCCGCACTACGTTGTTGTATTAACACTTATGTCACTGCGCCGTTCACTTTTTCACTTCACTATCAGTGCACATATGATTGTTATGGTTACTGTAAATTGTACATACCTGCTGTGTATTTAATTACAAAAAACAATTTTCATTTCCTTCTTGGTCGTTTTGATTAATTATTTTGTTTAACGGTCCTTTTACATAATTTTCCTGTTGAAACATTGTTTTTCGCTATCACATATACCCGGTCTCAACTGGGATAACGGGTTTGCTCCTGTTTTTCTTTTTCTTCTGATCCCACCCAGGCAGGGTTCAAGACTGCTCCGTGCCTAGTGCCCATTGCTGTGCTTGCCCTCTTGTTGTGCCAGTATTGTTTTTATTCTTTTCTCCTCGAAGTGTGCCCATATTATTGTTTTTTATGCTTTCTCCTAGCATTGTGCCCATTTTTTTGTGTTGATATATTTGTCCATTTTGTTTGACCCTCTTCTGTGCCTGTGCCCATCCATTTTTTTTGTGCTGTCTGTTGTTGTTTTCCCCCATTCCCGTTGAAACCTCTGCCCCTCTGACCGCCCCCGCCTCCCAGCTGCAAGTCCCTCCCCCCTCCCCTACCTAATGGCAGCCTAAGGCAAGCCCGTCTGTGACCTGACCGCGACCAGCACCAGGTACCCTGGATCTCTGACCATCCACCGCTACGACACTACCGATCCCCTCGCATGCAACCCTGGAAGACTCAGAGCCTGCCAACAGGCCAACAGGCCTCGCAGAACACGACCCACGGCCAGTTCTCCTGCCTCCACTGCCGCCAGACCTTCACCAGCACCCCGGCCCCCAACACCCCCGATGCAGGCACTGACAACACCCTAAGATGCATCCTCCTCAATGTGCACTCCGTACACAAACATGCCATGGAAATATGGAACCTACTCGACTCTCTCTCACCTGACATTGCCTTCTTCACGGAAACCTGGACCAATGCCTCCTTCGCCTCTGACATCAACAACGCCATCCCGGATGGATGCAAGATCCAGAGGAAGGACTGCCCAAACCACACATGAGGGGGGCTCCCCATCACCCACTAGAGCACCCTCCACCTTACCACCTCCACAAAAACCTTCTTCGCTGCCGAACACCTGCACTTCAAGAACCAGACCAACCCCAACACTACACTCTGAGGGACCCTCGTCTACAGGCAACCCAGCCCCAGACACCCTTCACCACCACCATCACCGATTTCATCGCACCCCACACCATCGCCTCAATGAACTACATACTCATTGGAGACCTGAACTTCCACGTCAACAACCCCAGCGACCACTACTCCACCACCGTCTTGGACAACCTCGCCAGTATCAGAGTTAAACAACTTGTCACCACACTAACCCACAGAGCAGGACACATCTTCGACTCCATCTTCACCGCGGGAAACAACGTTCACTTTAGCCAAACAACCCAACTGCAATGGACCTACCACCACTGCGTACACTTCACCGTTGACAAACCCAAGGCACCCAAACCTGCCCCACGCCCACCACGAAGGAACTGGGGCAAGGTTACCGATGAGCACCTTAACTCAACCCTCAACCGAGACAACCACACCTGGGCATCCGATGCAAACAGCGCAGCAAGAGGACTTCACACTTGGATCTCCTACTGCACAAACAAGCTCGCCCGCTATGCCACCCAGGCAAACAGTGCCCCAGGAAAGCCGCCTGGTTCAACACCGACCCCCAAGAAGCCAGGCGCACCTGCAGATGCCTGGATAGGAATTGGAGAAACACCTAGACAACCGAAAACTACTCCACCTATAAGGACACCATGACGGACTACCACAACCAAATCAGAACCACCAAAAAGAATTTTATCCACAACAAAATCCTAGCCAACTCCACCAACTCCAAGGGACTCTTCAGTGTCGTTCAGGAATTCACCAACCCACGCAGCACAGCCATAGACTTCACCCAATCCCAAGACCTATGCGACAAACTCGGAAACCTACTTCCACCTCAAGATCAAAAACCTCTAAGACAAGATCATCGACCTTCCATCAGATGGCACAGCCGGACCCCCGCCCCCTAGAGACACCAGCCATCCCACCATCTCCAACTGGACACCAATCATGACCAAGGACACTGCCTCGACCATGAAAGGCATCCACTCGGGGGCCCCTCACATCTACCACAGAGCTGCAGCCATCATTACACCCGAACTAGAGCACACCATCAACACCACCTTCAAAACAGGCACCTTTCCAGACGACTGGAAACGTGCAGAAGTCAGGCCCCTGTTCAAGAAACCCACAGCAGACCCCACCAACCTAAAGAACTACCGGCCAACTTAAAGAACTACCAGCCCATGTCGCTCCTCCCTCGCCAAAGTTGCAGAGAAGTAAGTCAACAGGGAATTGATATGATTCATCAAAAAGAACGCCATCCTCAACCCGTCCCAATCTGGATTCCGAAGCAACCACAGCACTGAGACCGCCCTACTCATCGCCACAGACAACCTCCACGCCCTCCTGGACCAAGGCCACTCTGCAGCCCTCATCTTACTCGACCTATCATTAGCCTTCGACACCGTCTCCCACCGCACACCACTCGCCAGACTACATGACGCCGGCATATAAGGAACAGCCCTGGACTGTATCCGATCGTTCCTCACCGGAAGAAGCCAAAGGATCAGACTGCCACCCTTCCTCTCCGATCCCACCAAAATCACCTGCGGAGTCCCACAGAGTCCGACCCTCTTCAAAATCTACATGGCCCCCCTTGCTGACATCGTCCGACAATATGGCCTCAACAACGTATCCTATGCAGACAGCACCCAGCTAATCCTCTCCCTCACCAAGGACCCCACCAATGCCATACTCAACTTCAAGAGAGGAATGCAAGATGTCGCAGTCTGGGTGACCAACAGCTGCCTGAAGCTCAACGCAGAGAAGACAGAAGTCCTCGTTCTCGGAATCACCCCTTTGGCATGGGACAACACCTGGTGGCCGACCACCCTCGGAAGCCCACCTACCCCCTCAGACCACGGCAAAAACCTTGGTATCGTACTTGACTTATCACACACCTTGAACCGACAGGTCAACACAGTCACCTCCAGCTGCTTCAACACACTCCGCATCCTCTGCAAAACCTTCAAATGGATTGCCCCGAATCAACGAAGAAAGTCACCCACGCACTCATCACCAGCAGACTGGACAATGGAAATGCACTCTACGCTGGCATCAACAAGTCCCTACTCCGCAACCTCCAGACAATAGAGAACACCACCGCCAGACTCGTCCTAGACATCCCCTGGCACAAACACATCAGCCAACACCTACAAAGACTCCACTGGCTCCTCGTAGAGAAAAGAGTCACCTTCAGAATCCTCACTCACGCCTACAAATGCCTTCACAACAACGGACCTAAATACCTCAATGACGGAATCAACTTCCACGTACCCAAGAGAAACCTCTGATCTACCAACCTTGCACTGGCCGAAACCCCGGGCACCCACAGAGCCAGAGCAGGTGGAAGATCCTTCTCTCACATTGCAGCCAAGGCCTGGAATAAGCTACCAACTGACATCGGTCACGCCCCCTCCCTGAACACCTTAGGGAAGACCCTCAAGACCCGGCTCTTCGGCTAAGCAGATCTGCTGACCACCCCTCCCCCCCAGCGCCTTGAGACCCTCACAGGTGAGTCGCGCGCCTACAATCCCCCTGACTGATTAATTGATTGATTGACAAACAAATTGTTCTCCACATTATGTCAATCTCAGCAGAGATATTCAATGGGAATCATGTCCGTACCAAATGCTTGCCCTGGTGATAAACTCTGAATGTCCTTCATAATTTCTTTCCCTGTAATTATAGCATCCAGTGATGCCTTTTCTACAGTATTAAATTGTGGAAAGGGGATTGACTCTAGATACTGTGTAATATCCCTGTTGTCACAGATTGCTTCTTCACTATAAAGATCTTAGTAATGCCCTCTAAAAATCTACCTCATGCTCTCAACATCCCTGGCAATGTGCACCTTAGGTGACCTTTAATCCTTTATCAGACCATGTGAAGTTTTTTGCTGGACTCTGACAGTCAAAAGATGTCCCAACCTTTCACTATATTGATAACAATTGTTACTTCTCTGCCGCTTTCTTAGCAGATACCTCCGTAAATGCCATTTTAGCCAATGCCACATTGTACTGTGCTTCCTCAACTGATACTCCATATAGCAAAGCTTTTATTAGACTGAATTCAACCTTGGCTAAACGTTCTTACCTTACCACCATTATTGTCTCCGCCAGCACCCCTGCCTTAAAAACATCTCAAATAACACCAGGAGAGGCACTACCCCTATTTTCTTCCATAAATAATGGTATCAATTTCTCCATAACCCAAGGAAACGTTTCTACTTTACAACCTTGTATCATACCATGAGTAATGAGGAAATAATCTAGCCGGGCATGATTCTTACGTGGGGCAGAGTAGTATGTAAACCCTGGATCTGTGTCCGGTATGCTACTCCAAGCATCGGTTAACCCATGGTCTATCCCCATTTGATATAAATGCATTAAACACCCATGGTTTACGCTACTATAAGAATTGGCTCCAGTCCCCATCCAATTACCCTGCAGATGAATATTGAAATCACCACAGACCTGGTAAATTCTGGATGTGATACAAAACCGGTTACCCTCTAAACTTCTGCAGGCCAAACATTGTTATGTTCCTGGGTTAGGCCCATGTAGCAAATCAGCTCATTTCTTAAATTGTCTTTTTTTTCACAATAAAAGTTCTGCCAGAAATGTTTGCACATATTAGCATGCATGACAATGTTGGATCAGTTTCCCTGAAACTACTTTGTTTACACATCTAGCTTCAAACAACATTATCACGATGCCTTGAGCATCATGTACAAGGCCTCTTTACTCATTATGTACAAATGTCATTCTATCTTCATCTACGGGGCGACAGAGCTATCTACATATCGATAACATTGCAAATTTACAACATACATCACAAGGCTGCTTTCTATTATAAATAATAAGCATGCCAATAGATTAGTGGAGGAGACACTTCATCTTTCACCGAGGGTCCATGCATGCTGAGACTTCAGCACGCAGCGGTCTGTCATCTCGTTCCTGACCAAGACAGGGTCCTTCATTCTCTCCCACCAAGTAATGGGGTTGGTTTGTCCCTCTTGGAGATTATTGGCTTTACTCCCACACACCCTCTAGGTACACTTAGAGTAGGGTTTTGCATAGTAGGAGTACACCTGATTACTGCCTTGTTTATATGCCTGCATATATACAATGTTTTAGCACCATGGTAGAGCTGTACCTATTATTTTATGATGCTCGTAATCACGTTCATCTACTTCTCTTGACTGTTTTCACAGCATATGGATTCTATACAAGAATAATGTTAGTTCAATAAATGTATATCGAAAACGTCCCTCCGTGTATTCTCTCTATATTTCTTTGAGCACACGGTAGCACGAGTGACAGAGCGAAAGGTTCGGATCTGTTTTCATGATCCCTGAGGGGTCAGGGTTGTCACGTTTAGTGGCTACCAGAAACCATTCGCTCCCTGGTAAGGTTAGGGGGGCTTACAGAGGCACTGTGAACTAGCTGGTCTATCAGCCAGCATATCCTGCAGGGGTGCCCGGAATCAGTCTAGGCACCTCATCCAAAGTTGATGTTGTCCAAACAAATGCACAGGTCATACAGATTAGTGGGAACTATACAACATATCAGAATTAAAAGGTAGAAAAAGGCTTCGAAAATACCAGTGTCACTAAAAGTGCCCTGTTGTACTGAGGAACTTTGATTTCTGATCGCGATCGAAGCGACCTGCCATTTTGTGCTCCGCCGCCATTTTATGTTGCCATCACCCAGGCAGCACGGCGAACAAAGTCTATTCTGCTTTTTCTGCAGCCTGGTGTCGAAATACGCCTTCTGCCTCTATTTGCAAAGCTGGTGTTAGAACTAGCCGAGTACACTAATCCCTGTCTGGCTTTTTAAATCCCCGTCTCAACTATCTGTTGGTTCACACTATTCTTTCCTGACCTTCTCTTATCGACTGGCCTTCACTGTCTTCTGCTAGCATTCTCTCGTTTCACAACTGTCCTCCAACACACACAAACGTATCTCGCCACCTGCAAGTTAGTCACCAATCCATTAATAAATTAACTTGAGGGAGGGATGACAAACACAGTTTGAGGAGAGGTTTCTTCGAGACATCTGACACTTTTGTTTTCCAACTTCTCCTATTGGTTCCATCCTGTTTTCTAACTTTTCTTATTGGCTCTTTCTTGTGTGTTCTGGGAGTGCTTTTGGTTAATGTACACAGACATTATATGGTATTTAACCCTGTGCGCCACAGAGTGAAGTGGCAGTCTCCTGAGAACCTACTTTGTGTACTTCTAGGATAACTGTACTAGCTGCAGCTAAATAAATCTGATCTTCTAACGCCGACAGAGTGTCCCGTGTCTCTGTGTAGCTAAGCAGGAGAACTCCGGAGACTTGGGCGTACCCTGCGCCGCCAGGCCCAAAAGGTTCTGGTTCTTCAACTGGCGCCCAACGTGGTGCGGCTTCAGTGGTACCGGTTCTGCACGAAGGTCGTGAGGAACCCCGCAAGAAAATTCCGGAGGGTTCGCGAGCCACATTAAGCGACCCCTGTATGTCGAAAGTGGTCCGAAGGTCTTTTGCAGCGCGGTTACTCCTTCCTGACGGCTACTGACGACCGCTGCCCTGACTGCCGCCCTGCTTTGGCCCTTCCTTTGATGATGTATGGTAAGGCGAGACGATAGACGGGCCTCTGTTGGTTGCAGAAGACGTCCTTAGTTAAGTATTTTCGTGGGTCGCGCCCACAATTTTGATTATTTGATTGATTTCTTTGGGTACTTAGATTTGTCTATTGCAATAAACAAAGCCGAGGGTAAGTGCATTTGTGCTGCGTAAACTGAGTTTTACTCCCTTGAAGTTTGTGAACAGTCCGGAGACATCTCGAGATGCCTGGTCTGACTAAGTTTGGAAGAAATTGTTGTCTTGGTTGTAATAGGGATTCCCGACTTGAGGACTCTTGTCCGATTCCTTCGGTTGGAACTCCCACATATGAGCTCTATTCAAAACATGGTATCGGCCCCATTGCCTTTAACGAGACATGGACCCGATACACGAAGAAAGATGGTGTTCTAAAATGGCCAGAAAATGGTAGTTTTGATCCTGATGTGCTAGACAATTTGGAAGCAGTTTAATTTAAAAGAAAAGCCCGGCCGGCAATGTTTGACTCTTTCCGCCTTTGGCGTAAGGAAGCCAAACAGAAAGAAATTAAACAAGCAAAACGAGATAGGAAAGCACAGGGTATGACAATTATACAGGCTGCCCAACGGTTTAAAGACGATGAAATTGACAATGCGACTGAAATTTCGGAAAGACAGCATCGTATGGCGATAGATAAATGCTATCCGGTGTTGCCTTTTTCTCCTTCTGATAATAAGAAAGATATAGAAGAAGATCCCCTAATGTCTCACTTATTAAGGTTGCCTCCGCCCTATGCACAAAGTGCCAATGCACCTCAGCCTTTACAGCCTGTTCAGCCACCAGCGGTACCTCCGCCTATTCCGGCTCTTCTGCATTTGCCTCCTCCAGTATTTCCACCCTTGCCGGTTTTACCGTTAACCTCAACTTTTTTGCCCTCATCTCCTGATCTTAGATCTCCTTTGCCTTCTGCTCCTCCTGCAATTACCAGTTCCTCTCTTGTCAGTTCTCCTAATACTCTGTCTCCAATTCTTATGTCTAATTCTCCGTCTGTGCGTAAGCGTCTCATAGACACTGTTACTGGTATTCTATCTCCTTTCTTTGAAGCTTTAAATGTGTCTCCGGCTTTTTCTCGAAGACAATCTCGTAGTCAGTTCCCAGATTTTGAGGAACGAGAGAGGTTGGACTCTCTTGCACGAAGATGGATCAAGAAGGGTCCACAATACAGTGTGCTTGATATTATGCCTACCTTTTTGCAATGGAATGCGCCTACGCAAAGATATGTTTTTAATGCAATGTGTGACACTCTCATTAAAGAATGGGAAGATGTGAGTTCGAGTCCGATCCCACAAGATCTGTTAAATGTTCAGACTGATTTTGATAAAGGACTTATTGTGGGTTCTAAGGTTGAGGAAGCTGTAAGGACACTTATCTCTTATAGATCCTTGTTGCTTTTCTCAGACTTTCCTTGATTCCGACCCGCCGGTTAGACTGACGTTGAAAAATTATCCTATGAGAGAGGTTCCTCCAGTATGGAAAGAAGAGGTTGCGGGAGTAGGTGGTAATGCACCTATTCCTGCTCATTTCCAGCGTATATGGGTACATGTCCCTTGGAAGAGATCTGAAGTTTTGGCCCTTAAGCAGACTCTACCGGATCCTCGCAAAAACCCTGCAGGTTATTACAAAGAATTATCACAGGCAGTTGATGCTTGTATCATGAACCTAGCAGATATTGACATGCTAAAGGGAAATGTAGTCCCACAGACAATATGGGCTAAGATTCGTAGAGAGGATCACGCGCAGGAACTAGGTGCTACTTGGGATGTTATAACTACTACAGATAGAGACCAACTGGGTGGCGCAAAGCCTGGCGCTCTGATCTCGGAACTCCCTGGTAGAATCATTACGTTAATGAAAACTATGATGCCTGCATTGAGAGTTAATTGGGATAAACTAGCAGCATGCAAACAAAAGAAAGATGAAAGTGTCTCTGACTTCTTTACTCGTTTCGAGGAGACATTTATCAACCACAGTGGTCAAGACATGGCTACAGAGGGTGGACAGCGATTGTTTGTGGACAAATTTGTATTCAATTTGCTTCCCGAGCTGTCACACAAAATAAAAGATTCAGAAAGTTCATGGGCTGTTTCTTCTTCTGCCTAGATATTGGCTACTGCGCAATATTATGAGAATAGGGAAAAGGAAGAAAAAGAAAAGCAAGAGAAAAAGACAAAAGATTTAAAAACAAAGGTTCTCTTGCAACAAGCCTATCCGCCACGTTATGCTCAGCCTCAATTTCAGCAGCCTCCGCAGTTTCAGAGGTTGTATCAATATCCTGAGCCATACAATCTGCGAGCTTTGTTAGGTCCTAATCAATGTGCCTATTGTAGAGAGGAATGTCATTTTAAGAATAGTTGTCCGGTTTTATTGCAGCGCAATGGAGCATTATCTGCTCCACGAGGTCGTGCTGGCCTCCAGTCAGCAAACAGAGGTAGAGGTCGGGGTGTGTTGACTCAAGAACAGCGTGCCCTTCCTTCTCCCAATTCCATGAACTACTTTGATCAGCAAAATGTGAGGTCTGCACAGTATTACAATGAAGACCATTATATTGAAGGCGAGAATGAAAGTCTTCATGCTAACTAGGACAGCCATGGACAAAGTAAGGGAGTTGTGCCAATCCCAGTAGATCAAAATGGACCTTATGTTAACGTCACTACAATGGGTGTTTCAGAGCCATTTCTTCTGGATACTGGGGCAATGAGAAGTTCTATCATTCATTCTAAACTCCCTGGGGCACCTTTGTCTGGCTTAACGAATGTTTCTGTAGGATTTTCTGGCGCCCCTGTTCGCAATCCCGTTTCTTGCCCTTTGCCTATTTCAGTTGGTCCTTATGATTTGGAAGCTCCACTTCTGTTGACGAATGGTTGCGGTGAGAATCTGTTGAAAAGAATGCATGCCACGATATATTGTTCTCCTTCTGGCGTACATCTTACTTTAGGACAGAAATGTATCTCCCCAATGTATTTGTCTAGAAATCAGTTTCCACCTGAATTACTTTCTCTTCCAGCAGCGCTATGGGCCACGGGTCCGAACGATGTGGGTTGTCTTGAGATTCCACCTTATGTTGTCACCCTCAAGTCTAATGTTGAATTACCGCGCATCCCACAGTATAACATTTCTGCTGAAGGTGAGAAAGCGCTTTTGGGAATCATTCATGACTTGATTCAGAAGGGTGTGGTTGAAGAAACAAGAGGTAACACATGTGATAGTCCTATTCTTCCTGTTCTCAAACGCACTGATCCTTCTCAGCGTCCTGTGTATCGTTTCATAATTGATCTGCGGGAGGCAAACAAAATTGTTGTCCCACAATTTCCTGTTGTTCCAGATCTCACTACTTTGTTGACAATGATACCTTCCACAGCGACTTGGTTCTCTGTTATTGATCTAAAGAATGCCTTCTCTAGTATTCCCATTGCAGAAGAGAGTAGGGACATTTTTGGTTTCTCCCTTGTAGGCCGAAGCTTCCAGTTTAAGCGCGCACCTCAAGGCTATTGTGAAAGTCCCTCTATTTACAGCCAAGCTTTAAAATGTAATCTTGATACTTTTCATTTGCCATCTGGTGCTGCTCTTATCCAGTATACGGATGACTTGTTAGTCGCCGCCGATTCAAAAGATATCTGCAAAGATGTCACTATTGCATTGTTACGCCATTTGTTTAAACTGAATCACAAGGATTCACCTTTCAAACTACAATATGTTTGTCAAGAGGTTACCTATTTGGGTCATCTCCTATCAAAGGAGGGACGACGATTTACACCAGAATGAATTCAGGCGATTACGCGAATGTCTGTACCATCCACGCAAAGGGAAGTACGTGCCTTTCTGGGTATTACTTATTGTAGACAGTGGATCCCTAACTTCTCTCTAATTGCCAAACCTTTGTTGGCACTCACTTTAAAAGATACGCCTCAGCCCCTTCCTTGGACTGATGAGTGCCAAAAGAGTTTCACTGACTTACGTACCGCTCTGTGTTCTGCTCCTGTACTAGGCACTCCAGATTGCACTAAGCCTTTTACGCTCTATGTTCATGAGAGAGAAGGTTGTGCATTGTCAGTTTTAACACAACAATTTGGAGACAAACAGCGGCCATGTGCCTATTTTTCGGCTACGTTAGATCCTGTAGCTAAAGCATTGCCTAGTTGTCTCAAAGCGACAGCAGCAGCAGCAAATTCTATTCGGCAGTCTGCTGGAGTGGTGTTGGATAACACTCTCATTGTCATGGTGCCACATGCAGTGGATACTTTACTAAACAGAACGAAAACGCAGCATCTCACGAGTGCTCGTCTAACTGGATACGAGCTGACGCTTTTGGCTAGTCACGTACACATCAAATGATGTAATACCCTGAATCCAGCTACTCTGTTGCCCCTTCTAGATGAAGAAAATGTTAAAGAGCAGCATGATTGTTTCTTCCGCACTGAGGAAGAGACAAAGGGAAGAATTGACCTAATAGACACACCGCTAGAGAATCCGGATGGAACTCTATGGGTAGACGGTTCTTGTTTTAAAATGCCTAATGGAGATGCAGTTTCAGCCTATGCTGTAACTACTTTACATACAGTTGTGGAAACTGCACGCATTAGACACAATTCAGCGCAAGCAGCAGAATTGATAGCATTAACAAGAGCTTGTGTATTGTCGAAAGGGAAAAGAGTGAACGTATACACTGACAGCCAATACGCTTTTGGTGTAGCGTTCAACTTTGGGCGTCTCTGGAAGGAAAGGGGTTTTCTCACTTCACATGGCACCAAAATACAACATGGTCAGTTAGTGACTGATCTCCTCGAATCACTTGCCTTACCCACCCAAATAGCGATCGTGAAGTGTAGTGCACACAAAAAGATTACAGATGATGTTGGTCGAGGAAATGCGTTTGCAGACGAAATAGCGAAGAAGACAGCGAGAGATTCAACAAGTCGAATGTATGTGGCAGGTCCTGCGAATTGGGTCAGAGAGAGAGGAATGTATGAGAATACAGTGGAAAGTGTAAAAGCGATTCAGAAAGAGGCTTCAAAGAGGGAGATAAGCAAGTGGAACGAAAGTACGGGAATGTTAGATGAGATGGGTTGTTGGGTGGAATTATCAGAACATCAACGTTGGCTGTTACCAGATGCCTATGTTCTCCCAGTGGTTACTATGGCACATGGTCCAGCCCACTTAAGTGCAAAAGGTATTTGTAAACTTCTGGCTCCAGTGTGGCAGAATGAAGGTATTCCAAAATGTGCAGACAATGTAGTGAAGCACTGTATTGTTTGTTTAATGTACAACCCGGGAAAGGGAACCCCAATTCCAGCGGGTCACTTTGCTCCTCCGACATATCCATTTGAGGTGTTGCAAATCGATTATATTCATATGGAGTGATGCAACAAACTCAAATATGTTCTGGTGGTAGTATGCGCCTTTTCAAGATGGATAGAAGCATACCCTCTAAAAGATAACACAGCCTTATCCACAGCTATGGCCAAGTCATGCAGAAAGTTTGTTCAGGTCTTGGTATCAAGCAAAAGTTCCATGCGGCAAATCATCCACAGTCAGCGGGTTTAGTAGAATGTTACAACGGAACCTTGAAGTTAAAATTAGCAAAGGTGCAAGCAAGTGCAGGACTCAATTGGCCCGATGCTTTGCCGTTAGCTCTGCTATCCACCAGAACTGCAGTACACTCTCATTTGGGACTTAGCCCTTACGAAGTGGTTTTTGGTCATCCGGCTAATGTATGGGGAATCCCTCGCCCTAAGAAATACTCAGACTTGCCATATCCAATGTTGATTGACTATCTGCATGATCTTACGACTAAATTGCGTGTTCTCCAGCAACAGGTTCAGAGTGCTCTGCCGAAGGCTTCCACAGACCCTGTTCACTCCATCCGACCAGGTGACTGGATTTGTGTGAAAAATTTCCAGAGGACAAGGAATTTGGAACCCAGAGGGCGAGAGCCCCGAATGGTCCTTCTCACCATGAGAACAGCAGTTAAAGTCGAAGGAAAGAAAAATTGGATTCACGGTGTGCATTGTAAGAAAGTGCCTTTGCCCTACGATCAATGGGTACGCAGAGGTATTGGTGACTGTGAAAGTGAAAGAGTTCCACGATTCTTACCCTTCAGCGATGCACACCTGAATGGGACACTGTCTGAGAAAGAGGACGACGACGTTTTACAGGAAGCAATTCCATCACATCGTCGCTTGGATACGACTAATCCACGAACATTGTTCAAAGACCAGAGTGTTCCGGGGAAGGAACGATACGATTTAAGACCTAGACTAAAGAACACTTAAACGATTTTTCTCTTGTGTAGTATTCTGTCCCGGTTGCAGGGTCACGGTAGGAGTCTGAATCACGACCTGAGTAGTGGCAATAGGCCTGCAGGACCTGTAGTGTCATAGGACGGCAAACAATCGTGATTGAGCGATCGAGGAAGATTGCCGTGAGCATCCATTAGAAAGATGGAAACTACACTAGGCAAAAGAGAGAGAAAAGATGAAATGAAGAAAGCATCCTGTAAAATAATGTACAGTCGTTTCAGCGTAACTTTATGTGTTATTATATCATTATGTATTGTTTTGGCATTTATTGGTTGGATTATTTATGCTTTGCAGCCAAAAGTTATCTCCCCTTTTTCCTCTTTGTCTTCTCCTACTATCTCTCCACATCTCTTTCATACTCTTCCTCCACATGAACTCATTAGAAGAACTGAATATTATAACAATTCCTTTATCCAGCTATTACATCAGCACCAGTTAGTGGTCAATACAACTGACTGTTGGGTGTGTGGACTTATGCCACACACCACAGAGAAAGGAATGCCATATTTAGTTCTCCCGTTCTCTTATGAAGGTTCTGCTTGGGCTTATTTTGTCATTTTCTCCAATGCTTATCAAAGCAAATTCAGACGATCCGTTAGTTCACATGTTAGTGATCCGGATTTTAGTCATAGTTCTTTGATTAAGGGTATGGTAGCTATGGCTAAAATCATGGAAAATAGTAAAATCTCCATTGATAAAAGAAAAGCGTACACTAACTGGAACGTCACTCAATATATATCTAGTCTTAGTGGTAAAATTAGAAAAGGAAAGTCCCCGCCGATTTGGACTATACCACATCAGGGCAACTTCTGCTTACAGCTAAACGATCACTCTTCTGACACCATACAAAGGAATAACTGCTCCTACACGTACGTTTATTCCTCTCAGAACTTGCCTCCTCTAGTGCCGTCTCAAGGCACCTATTTCATCTGCTATAATTGGGTTTATACTTGGTTACCAACGGGTTTCTCTGGTACTTGTTATATAGCCTTTCTTCTTCCCCCTACTTACACCGCTTCCGCAAATCATCATCGAACCCGATACCGCAGAGGGATTATTGATTCAAAGGACACAGCAGGACAAGAGGGAGGAGATTTCCTGAAAGGATTTCTTCCCTTCTGGGGTCCAATGGCTAACAGCAGAAATATAAGGCAACTAGTCCGTGTCGTAGAAACTACAATAGACATCACTGTAGGTGCCTTAAGCAACATCACGGCAGAACTACAGGCGGATCGTCTTATGACATTACAAAATCGAGTTGCCTTAGATTTTGTTCTTGCCGATCGTGGTGGAGTGTGCAAATTGATCGGGTCAAGTTGCTGTATTTTCATACCTAATGACGCTCCGACAGTATACCAAGCTATCTCCAAGTTGAATATAATCTCTGAGTCTATTCATCAGGACGAAGGAGATTGGTCTTTTACAGAGTGGTTTTGGGGACTACTGTCCAAATGGGGTTGGAAAGCATTGACGTTTCTTGGTATAATTTTGACCATTATTTTCTCCTGATGCCTTTGTATGCACTGTGGTAGCGCTGTATGTGACCTCTGTACTACTATGTGCATCCCAAAACCCAAACCACAAGTAACAGAAAACTTAAGAATGATGTTACAGCAACAGCTCGATGACCTCATGGCTATCGACGTGGACTCAGATTAGCATGAGTCTATCTTGCCTGAGTTCTGGCAAAAGGAGGGTCTGAGGAACTTCGATTTCTGATCGCGATCGAAGCGACCCGCCATTTTGTGCTCCGCCGCCATTTTATGTTGCCATCACTCAGGCAGCACGGCGAACAAAGTCTATTCTGCTTTTTCTGCAGCCTGGTGTCGAAATACGCCTTCTGCCTCTATTTGCAAAGCTGGTGTTAGAACTAGCCGAGTACACTAATCCCTGTCTGGCTTTTCAAATCCCCGTCTCAACTATCTGTTGGTTCACACTATTCTTTCCTGACCTTATCTTATCGACTGGCCTTCACTGTCTTCTGCTAGCATTCTCTCGTTTCACAACTGTCCTCCAACACACACAAACGTATCTCGCCACCTGCAAGTTAGTTACCAATCCATTAATAAATTAACTTGAGGGAGGGATGACAAACACAGTTTGAGGAGAGGTTCCTTCGAGACATCTTACACTTTTGTTTTCCAACTTCTCCTATTGGTTCCATCCTGTTTTCTAACTTTTCTTATTGGCTCTTTCTTGTGTGTTCTGGGAGTGCTTTTGGTTAATGTACAGGAACATTATATGGTATTTAACCCTGTGCACCACAGAGTGAAGTGGCAGTCTCCTGAGAACCTACTTTGTGTACTTCTAGGATAACTGTACTAGCTGCAGCTAAATAAATCTGATCTTCTAATGCCGACAGAGTATCCCGTGTCTCTGTGTAGCTAAGCAGGAGAAGTCCGGAGACTTGGGCGTACCCTGCGCCGCCAGGCCCAAAAGGTTCTGGTTCTTCAGTACAGGAAGCAAATTCAAAGTAGAGAAAGCTGGTTGTAACTAGGGTTGTTGAGGAAGTTATTGTGCTGCACTTTCGTTGTTCCACTATGCTGCTAAAAATGACTTTCAATCAAAAAGTAAGATGCCGTATACAATTATTGTCTCATCTGGGAGTTTGTAGGATCATTAATAATAATATTTCCCAATATCAACTATTTATTTAAGCAATACTTCATCAGTAAGGCACAACATATTTGAATGGATATAGCCAACTTGTACCTTGATAATGAAAAGAAACTTGCAGAAAAAATTATTTTCTTTTTTTCCATGTGTGGAAGTTCCCCTTGTGGCACCTGGGCATAATTCTTTGGTCCTCATAATGTGCAGCCCAGTAAATGGTGTGATGCTTATTGCTCCTGATTAAACCTGAGTCAAGCCATAATTTAAGGGGCACGATGAATACCACCCAATTATAACTTTTGGGGAATAAAATGTGTATCTGGGTGGTTACCGAATCACACTCTACACATTCCGGTATATACCAGATATTTTGCCCCAAATACATATAGGCAGGTTTGACTTGCTGATATTTATCACAAATCTCATAATTGCTATATGTGTGGTAGCGGGAGTTGCTGCACATATTGCAATTAACTGGATCACTCATGATCAGGGCATTTGATTGAGCTAGGGAAAATGGACAGAAACATGTTTTTTTTTCTCCCTCTGTTAGGGTGCACATTTATATTTACATGTATAAAGGCTACATATTTATTATTCATTGTACTTGTCATGATTCAATACATTTATGTGTTCATTTCTATGTACCAGTGCTCTAGTCACTGACAATCGTATATGTCTGAAATTTTGTTCCCAAATTAGCAGAATTTTAACAGAAAAATAATTCTTAATCATATCAATAATCCACCATAGTTCATCATTATATTCGTATAATAGGAGAAAAAGGTGGCATCTCCTTCAAAGACCAACGCATAAAGATTATGTTTAGTAAAACATCTATGTGCGTGGTAATATTTAAACGGTTAGCTAATTCCTAAATGTCTTTTTGAGTGAAGTCTCTTTTATTTGATCAATTGCTCCAAATATAAATATTTGCTTGCATACTCTCTCCACTTTGAAATATCTGAAAACACATCATAATTTTTGAGATAATTATATGTAGCTGTATTTATTTTTTATCGATCTTTGAGATCCAAAAATCTATTTGACTAGCATCAATGTGTTGGCGTATTACTACAGTTTGGTTGTATGCCTGAGAGAGGCCGCTTAGTAGGACTTTGTAATGGCTTCAGAATTTCAGTGACAGATGAAGCTCCATTAGTCTGTGCAAAAACGTTCAATATTGTCTGAAACAAAAGCAAGAAATGTGTGAGATACACCAGCAAGGTGCACCATATTTTATTATCACGACAGTAACAAAAAGATAATACTTTGCATGCTGGAACTTGTCCGAGCATATAAAGTTTGGTCGTGACTAAAAAGCCAGCAGTGTCCATAGATGTATGGCACACTTCGTGAAGTCTCTGCCCACCACTGCATTCTTCCATCCTCTCACCACAGCACTGGTCACCTTCAGGCAGTTCCACATTTTTAGCCACAATATTTTGGATGTTGGAATGTCTACACCAATGCCCTCTGTGGTAGAAGTAAAACAGCAAACGCCAAAATGTTAAGGGAGTTGCTTACAAGCCACAAATGCCAAACAGTAACTCACATGGCATTGGTAAATTTGCAGCTGAATTTGTAAAAAAACACTAACAAAGATCAAAGTCCAATACCTGTTACCTATCCATTACAGAGTAAATCCGGTAAGTTGGGTGCACAGTATTGATGCGGAGAACTGTTGTACTGTATTCTTCTCAAAGCATTGCCATTAGAAATTGATCATTCTGTTTTTTGCCCCCAAGCTTTTTTAGCATAATCAGTGAAATATGAGAGGGCTTGACCAAAAGTTTATGAGAGCTATGTGAGACACCGTGATCCTCTTCAAATTCCTCTCCAATGAGAGGGCTTCTAAGATACAATAACTTGAGGCTTCATATGCAGATCAACAGACTTCACACATTGCTCCCTAATTACTAGAATCTTCTTCTAGAATATTCATTTTTAAAAGGTCACAAGCAATTATATAATTTGTTGTCTTTTTGCTAGTCTATAAACACTTAGGCAGATTTATTAAGAATTTAAGCAACATAGTGCAGCAAGGCAAGTTGCTGTGCTGCGTTGCGTAAATGGGAGAGAGCTGAAAGTGACATATCTACTAAGATATTCTGCTCTTCAGCTCTCCCCCTGCTGGTGCACTGAAGGCTGTCTAGTTCCAAAGCAGGCACCCTTGCTTAACCGTGCAAGGGTGCCTGTGACACAACGCACACCAGCCGAACTACTACTCACTATAAAGGAATGTCTAAATGTAACAACTGTGTGCATTGCAACAACGTGATTATTGGTAACACTGTGACACATCCATCTTCAGGTAAATCAATCACCTTGAAACATTTGTGCAATTGTAATTCCACGAACGTAATATATTGTATCAAATGTCCTTGTGGCAAAGCCTACATTGGCAAAACGGAAAGAAAAATCAAAGTGAGAATTACGGAACATAAAAGAAAAATTAGGAACCGCAGTACTTCCTCTCCACTTGCTACTCACTGGAATGAATCACATCACACCATCTCTCAATTAAGATTTCAAATAGTCGAATTCATCAGCACCACTCCAGGCACTGATATATCGCAAAAACTGCTACAAAGAGAAATCTACTGGATCAAATACCTTAATACTTTGATCCCACCCGGTCTCAACGAACGGATCGATATGAACTGTTTCTTGTGAATAACTCGTACATCCTCACGATATACACTCTTTTGATTCCCGTATCTCACAAGACCCCATTCATAATCTTTATTTAATTCCTTCCATATTCTAAAACAATGGGGACATGATTGTGGATTGATATTTTGACATTTACAATTATGTTCATGCATTGATGTTCAACTGTATACCCCGTACTTGTACATAATTCAAGTGTCTACACGCTGTATTTGCCAAGATTCACACACAGAGCACTTTGTTAACTCACATATCTTTCTGGTTTCTAACCACAATACATCCGTCACAATGTAAATATGCACTCTCTTCTCTTTACACAAATATCCTGAACGATAGAATTCCTTTTCTCTCTAGGCATCTAGATATGGATCCATGAAGGAGTGATTTAATCTTTGCAGTGTATGCCATTCAGGTGCCCATCCTTATCAATTGTATACTCTTCCACTTTTGGGAGCGCCACATTTTTTAGTCATTTTTATTTACTCCTTTAGGTTCACCATTCCGATGTTTCGTTAATATCATTTCCGTACTTCTTTTCTAATCCACCGTTTCACCGGCAGTTCAGTTCCCTTTTTCACATTGTGGAGTATTTTTTCCATGTCTATTGTTTCACGTGATTTCATCACCGCCGCATATCCCATTTAGCACCCAGGATACTTCTCCCAATCACCGCGTCTGTTCCAGTTCTTTCCACAGATTTTGAATCCCCCTTCTACGCGTCCCGGTTTTCGGCAACACAGGTATTTTCTTACACGCAATGGGCTATCATTTGGCTTGGCTTGCAGCAATCACTATGTACTACAACAAGAACTCCTCTTGTTTCAGCAGTCGGCCCGTAATACGGGCACAATCTAACTTACTGTACCGGAGGTATCGCAAGAGGTCATCACTCTCCACAGATTAAGCAGCGCTGCCATTTCACTTTTAGTGAACAAGGTAACCCCAGAACCATCAATAACAAGAAAAAAGTTTTGCTCTACCTGTCTAGATAATAATAAATAGATTAAATCTTTCTGATATATAAGCCTCAAAGTCACTCAGGCTAGACCATTCGAGAGAGAGCACATCAAGTGTATAATTGAAAATTATAATGTTTATTAGTATTTTTGTTGATGCATATAAAAGAAACAGAATATCCAAAAACAATTCAATGTGGTATTTGAAAGGATATTTACAAAATCTAAAGCTGGCCCCATCAGGAGAATCAAAGGGGTATAAAAATAATCATATCACATTCATACTAACCAGGCAAAACATTCAACCTTACACAGCCAAAAGTTAAACTACACCTTCACATTCACCACATTTAAAATATACACACAGAAATACTCTCCACAAATAGTTGGTATACACTGTTAGGGTGATGGAAACAACTAAACAGTACAGTAGGACACGCCAAAGCGCGTTTCGGTGCAATCACCCAGAAATGTGGGTGCCACCTTCTTCAGGGCATGAATTTTATAAGTTTCTGTTGTCCGAGAGGCCTGCAACAATATGAAGATCATTATATCTCTCTAATAAGTTATACATTTATTTTACTCTCAATTAGTTAAGACATTGGTTATACATTGGTAAATTCAATACACAAATAATCATCATTGGTTGCCCAATCTAAATCAAATGGTGAAGCCTGAGAGCAATCGATTAGGGTCTTTAATTAATAAATAAAGATACACTTTTAAATTTACAAACATGAATATGCAAAAAAAGAATAAAGAAAAACTGAATAAGTAGAAACTGCACATTTCTGGAAATTCCTCTCTACATGGACTAAAGGCTGAGAGTGAAAAACAGACCACAAGACTCCACCTAAGAACCATAAAGTGACTACTAAAAAACGAAGAATTGCAGATCGGTGAGTCTGTAACAGGGTATAAGTTGCACTCACCTAGACTAAATCCTATTATAGACCAGTGAAGTTGTCATGGACACCCAGGATCAATACTAGATGAGTCCAAAATGTCTAAAAACTGAATGGAAAAAATGTAAATAAGAATACGCATATAAACAACTAAAAAAAGATGGTGCACACTTATACAAAATAAAAGAAGAAAATGATTAGGATTCGAAAGTGGACGGAAGCTACTTGCCTGGTTAACGATTTGGAGGTAAATGAGGATGAACAACGCCAACAATGATGGTAACAGATTAGGAGTGGCAGAAATTCTGTATTGAAAGCAAGTAGCTTCTTTTAATGATTTCGAACTGGAAGAAAGAAACAAACAATCAAGCTTACTAATATGTAAATAAAACAAAATATTTTCGTTCGAGACACCAAGGCATATAGTCTCGTATGGTGTATATGTACCTAAGGGCAAGGAAAAATAAAAATTGTACCTAGAATAATCTAATCTAATAGTGCCGATTCCCTTAGCACCGAAAAATATGATAAACTGTCTTCTAATTATCGCACAGTAATTTGTTAATCATAAATCCGATGGGTTCTCCATGGAGAGCCCGACAGGAAAGAGGAACCTTCGTGTCTTCAAAGCAATCAGGTCAGGAACGACCCTGGATACATTGTTACACGCCCCATTATCCCTGCACGTATTTAAAAGTTGACGATAATGTATATAACAAAGAAAACAGATAGAACCGAAAAAGCAGATAAGCGGGGATTAATGCACTCGTCAAGCAAGTGTAAGAGGTACATCAAACCAACGATCTCGGACTGGAAATAAGGTAACTAACTACTACCTTTAGGTCTTTGCATAAGCATGGAAAGATGGCCGATCAAGATTCTTGCAGTGAAGAAAATGGAAGCAGTGTTGCGATGATTCCCAGTAAACACTGTGATTCGTCAGTTTTATCGTGGCGATGTTTCTGGGGCAATGAGAGAAAGATAAATGGTATAAAACCAACTGTGGTTATTTTTATGTATAACCTGAAAACAGGGTGTTACTAAAGGGATACTAAAGCAGGGCGATAATGTTTCGCAACGCTCTTACCTGATGTAAACATTCGCGACGGAGGCTGCAGATAATCCGTGGGGGTAACGTCCTCTCAGGTAGGAAGTAACCGATACAAATAACACGCGAAAGCGAGTAGGTTAATATATCTTTAAACAGGAGGATCGGCCACTCAGAACGTGCATCATCATGTATTCAACCTTTCTATAGCTTTCTAATTTTTTACCGTGGATTACACAAGTCCACAACTCATTACATTCTTTTCGTTATAGAATTCTTCGAACTCCCATTCGGTTGTTACAATCGTTTGTGTGATAAATATAGTTATCACATGCTTTCAGGTGAGGGTCATCAGGCACGCATATTATCCATAGTTTGCACCCCGATTCTTTTTTAACCTATTTTAACGGGCCCACAAGCTCTTGTCTTCTGAATTTTCAAACTACACTCTTCACTAGAAAGCTTCTTCACGAGTGCATTTCACCAGTGTTCAACACATCACGTATGCTCGATGCCCACAGTTGTGGTCACTATATTAATACATGGGCACTTCAATAGAA
The DNA here is from genome assembly GCF_964204655.1 of Triturus cristatus. NCBI lineage: Eukaryota > Metazoa > Chordata > Amphibia > Caudata > Salamandridae > Triturus > Triturus cristatus. The sequence continues at coordinate 338,756,809 of NC_140594.1, forward strand.
GTCGTTACCTTTTAACCTCAGACATGGCTCCAAGTGTCAAGCACGCTGTGTGTTATTACTAACCTCCACTTGAGCATCATCGCATTTGTATTGTCCCACAAGGTTCTGAACATGAAAAATTCATAATGCTTACATTTGTTCTAGGTCGGCCCCTGACGAAGGGACTTTCATAATCCCGAAATGCATTGGGCATTTTCCATCAACGAAATGAAAGCAATTTTCACTATGTATAAAACAACCACATTTGTTAAATAGTGAACAAGTTAATTTGTACGCACAGTTAAGAAACCATTAACTTGTTGCACCATTGTGAATTTTGATTAAGTCTTTCTCTTGAGACTAAATGGTTTAACACTAAAGATGTTTTTGTTTACTCATATATGTGTAAAGTTTTTTATATTTTGAAATGTCATTTGAAATAATTTCGATTTAAAATGTGTTCATGGGGGGATTCCTCAAGTTTGTGAACAGTGCAAGGTACCAGGTGGGTTTTCCCACTTTCCCTTCTCTACTTTTCAATTCCGCAGTGACAGCGGCATTAGTACCCTAGCACCCCGAGGTTTAACAATCTTAAATTTGTTGCATTAAAAACCAAATAGAGTCTACTTTTCGGTGTGCTCCTTTCCTTCATTTCTTCATTATCTCACATGTCACATTAAGGAAGCACCCCATCAATAAAATGTCGTTCGACTCAATCACTAATCTTACTGACAACAGAGCTGCTACAAAGACCTATACTACAGATGAAGCAACTGAAATTTACTCACTAATCCAGGATGTTAAATTTTCAGATGCTTATGGAGGCTCAATTACCCAACAACTCAGACAATTACAGTTCGTCACCAGGAGACAACTCAATCAAAAATTACATGCCTCCACTCTTGTGCAGTATCATAAAGCTAAACGCATACCAAGAGGACTCAGATTGGCGATACAACCCATGTTATTCCGATTTCACTTGAACCCCATATTTATGGAGAAATGGTATGCGATATTAAATAAATGCTCGCTGGATTTAATCTTACTCATCATTGAGGAATTATCAAAGACCATCAGGGAACTTGAAGATGAAATTCATAACTTAAAAAGCGAATTACAACCACGTCTGGAAGCAGAAGCATGGAAATTTCAACTAGAGGTCCTTAATCAAAAACTGGATCAATATGAAAAGGAACTCCAAAAGTGTAAACTTCGGAAATTTAAAAGAGACACAATAGATTATAAACTAAACGAGGTATACACCTGGGCTGACATCTACTCCAGACGAAGATTCAACAAAAAAGGAACAACATCATCAGACGAAAGCACAGTTTCCGACCAAAAATTAACCACTAAAAGAACACCATTATCAACTCAACCATCAACCTCAGGTACACGAACCATAACCAGAGAGTCCTCCTCAATCACGGCACAACCGCCTTTTTTACCACAGGCCACGGATTTAACCCGTCCTCCAGAAAAACATGGCGAGGAAAGAGAAAAACCAGGCAAATCACTCCGGAGCGGGAAGACAGTAACTTGGTGATTAATATCTCATCACACACCTTGAATAAAAATCGAATAGACATTCTTTCAAAAGGATTGTCATTTGTACCAACCAACAAAACAACGTTATTAGACGTCGAAGTGGATCTATACAGATTTATGCGCCAACTGCGATTAAAACACTTCTTCACTAACATTGCTCCTCCTGGTGATCAGGCAATGCCGAGTCTTCCAAATCCATTTAAAACTCGCAGCAAATTCATACCTCCGGTGTCTCACAAAATCTTGAATACCTTTGAAAGACTGGTACACAAAGACATCGCCCTCATCAATTTTCAAACTTCCAAGCACAACAATTTTACACAACGAAAACGATCACTCATCATCAACATTGCCAACAATCTAGATCTCACTTTAAAACCAGCAGACAAAGGAGGCGCCATAGTCCTCATGGACACTTCATACTACATGGCCAAAGTCAATGATCATGTGATGGACACCAACACCTACATGTTACTACCTCAGGATCCCACCATACAATTGGAAAATATACTTTTTCAATTACTTCAAGAAGCAGTTGATCAAGATTGGATCACATATCAAACCAAGAATTTCCTCACCACCAGAAATGCTAGATGTCCAAAATTGTATATGATCCCCAAAATCCACAAAAACCCTTCAGATCCTCCATTCCGCCCCATTGTTTCAGCTTGTGGATCCATTTTTGAACCTTTAGGTAAATTTGTTGATTACTATTTACAACAATTTGTTCAAAAATGGCCTTCATACATTAAAGACACCACACATTTTCTACAACAGTTGAATACACTTCAAAATATTGATTTTTCCAACATCGTTTTATGCACAATTGATGTTACGGCATTGTATACATCCATTCCACACCAAGCTGGTTTAGAAGCCACAGAGTGGGCACTCCTTCGATCATCAGACATAGGAGCAGAAAAACTGTTTATCCTCAAAATCTTACACTTCTGCCTTAACTATAGCTATTTTGAGTGGGATGGACAGTTCTACGCCCAACTCACGGGAACTTCCATGGGTTTTTCAGGAGCACCGGCATATGCCAACACATTCATGGCACTTTTTGAACATGAAAACATCATGTCTAATCCCAACTGGTGGAACAACATATTGATGTACTGTCGTTACATTGACAATATATTCATACTCTGGAAAGGCACCATGATTCAACTAGAAACCATGATAACAGATTTGAACACTATCAACCCCAGGATCCAGTTCACTTGGAATATTCAACAACACAAGATTCATTTTCTAGATGTTCTCATCACCAAATCAGAAGACAATAACAATTTTGAAACCTCAGTGTTCTTTAAACCCACAGACCGCAATAGCACCCTACACTACACCAGTTTTCACCCAAACAGTCTACTTAAGAACCTGCCATTCTCTCAATTTCTCAGAATCAGACGGATCTGTTCAAACCCAGAAATCACCAAAAATAAAGAACTAGAATACATTTCCCGCTTCCAAAATCGGGGATATCCAGACAGCGTTCTTCAAGAATGTTTACAACGGGCTCAACAACAAGATAGAACCATGTTGCTCTAAAAACAAACACAAAAATCAACTGATCGCCCAGTCTCTGTGTCAAAATTCTCCACAGCTGCAAAAGAAATAAGAAACATCATCAACACCAGATGGGAGATGTTAGCATCAGAAGACGATTTCAACAAAATCTTTGCCACCAAGCCATTATTTGCGTACACCCGCGGGAAAAATTTCAAAACACTCTTATCCACAACGCACACCAGCCGAACTACTACTCACTATAAAGGAATGTCTAAATGTAACAACTGTGTGCATTGCAACAACGTGATTATTGGTAACACTGTGACACATCCATCTTCAGGTAAATCAATCACCTTGAAACATTTGTGCAATTGTAATTCCATGAACGTAATATATTGCATCAAATGTCCTTGTGGCAAAGCCTACATTGGCAAAACGGAAAGAAAAATCAAAGTGAGAATTACGGAACATAAAAGCAAAATTAGGAACCGCAGTACTTCCTCTCCACTTGCTACTCACTGGAATGAATCACATCACACCATCTCTCAATTAAGACTTCAGATAGTCGAATTCATCAGCACCACTCCAGGCACTGATATATCGCAAAAACTGCTACAAAGAGAAATCTACTGATTCAAATACCTTAATACTTTGATCCCATCCGGTCTCAACGACCGGATCGATATGAACTGTTTCTTGTGAATACCTTGTACATCCTCACCACATACACTCTTTTGATTCCCGTATCTCACAAGACCCCATTCATAATCTTTATTTAATTCCTTCCATATTCTAAAACAATGGGGACATGATTGTGGATTGATATTTTGACATTTACATTTATGTTCATGCATTGATGTTCAACTGTATACCCCGTACTTGTACATAATTCAAGTGTCTACAAGCTGTATTTGCCAAGATTCTCACACAGAGCACTTTATTAACTCACATATCTTTCTGGTTTCTAACCACAATACATCCGTCACAATGTAAATATGCACTCTCTTCTCTTTACACAAATATCCTTTACGATAGATTTCCTTTTTTCTCTAGGCATCTAGATATGGATCCATGAAGGAGTGATTTAATCTTTGCAGTGTATGCCATTCAGGTGCCCATCCTTATCAATTGTATACTCTTCCACTTTTGGGAGCGCCACATTTTTTAGACATTTTTATTTACTCCTTTAGGTTCACCAATCCGATGTTTTGTTAATATAATTTCCGTACTTCTTTTCTAATCCACCGTTTCACCGGCAGTTCAGTTCCCTTTTTCACATTGTGGAGTATTTTTTCCATGTCTATTGTTTCACATGATTTCATCACCACCGCATATCCCATTTAGCACCCAGGATACTTCTCCCAATCACCGCGTCTGTTCCAGTTCGTACCAGAGATTTTGAATCCCCCCCTCTACGCGTCCCGGTTTTCGGCAACACAGGTATTTTCTTACACGCAATGGGCTATCATTTGGCTTGGCTTGCAGCAGTCACTATGTACTACAACAAGAACTCCTCTTGTTTCAGCGGTCGTCCCGTAATACGGGCACAATCTAACTTACCGTACCGGAGGTATCGCATGAGGTCATCACTCTCCACAGATTAAGCAGCGCTGCCATTTCACTTTTAGTGAACAAGGTAAGCCCAGAACCATCATCATGTATTCAACCTTTCTATAGCTTTCTCATTTTTTTACCGTGGATTACACAAGTCCACAACTCATTACATTCTTTTTGTTATAGAATTCTTCAAACTCCCATTCGGTTGTTACAATCGTTTGTGTGATAAATATAGTTATCACATGCTTTCAGGTGAGCGTCATCAGGCACGCGTATTATCCATAGTTTGCACCCCGATTCTTTTTTAATCTATTTTAACGGGCCCACAAGCTCTTGTCTTCTGAATTTTCAAACTACACTCTTCACTAGAATGCTTCTTCACGAGGGCATTTCACCAGTGTTCAACACATCACGTATGCTCGATGCCCACAGTTGTGGTCACTATATTAATACATGGGCACTTCAATAGAAGTCGTTACCTTTTAACCTCAGACATGGCTCCAAGTGTCAAGCACGCTGTGTGTTATTACTAACCTCCACTTGAGCATCATCGCATTTGTATTGTCCCACAAGGTTCTGAACATGAAAAATTCATAATGCTTACATTTGTTCTAGGTCGGCCCCTGACGAAGGGACTTTCACAATCCCGAAATGCATTGGGCATTTTCCATCAACGAAATGAAAGCCATTTTCACTATGTATAAAACAGCCACGTTTGTTAAATAGTGAATAAGTTAATTTGTACGCACAGTTAAGAAACCATTAACTTGTTGCACCATTGTGAATTTTGATTAAGTCTTTCTCTTGAGACTAAATGGTTGAACACTAAAGATGTTTTTGTTTACTCATATATGTGTAAAGTTTTTTATATTTTGTAATGCCATTTGAAATAATTTCGATTTAAAATGTGTTCTTGGGGGGATTCCTCAAGTTTGTGAACAGAGAAGAAGTTGCTGACCACTTGTATGTATTAATATTTAATTGCTGTAGAAGTGGGAAAACTTTGGAGAATTGTACACATTCTTCGAGAGGTTTGATCTGCTTTTCACTGCAGGGAAGCTTAGATCTAAAGTGAAGAATAGCTGTGACAGTGTAGTCTAGGATTCATGCATCCCGTTAGGAAGAATTCTAGTAAACAAAATTACGGCCAGGTCCTGTAAAGGGATCCTGTCCAGTAATTTTATTCAATTGGTGTAAGCATTCTTCCACTACACATGGATGTGATAGTTTATGTCAAGATGTTTCTCTATTTCACTTGAATTGAAGTGCATCCCAGTGTCTAAAGTGAATTTTGGAACCCAGTGAAGGCATTGTTCTGCATTCACAAACTAGTAGATCTTAACCAGAAAGTAAACTTGTAAAACCAACTCAGTTCAGATATAATTTTGCTTATTAGTGGTTCCTGATAAATTACACATTTCTGTAATATTTTAATCTATTAATTAAGTATGCCCATATGAAGAAATATATTGAGCAGGAATTCATTTCTCAGAGAACATTTATGTGCAGATTTACTAACATTGTGCATCCCCAGTGTGACACTTTGGTGCCGATTCCGATCCGAGTAAAAAATTTTGCGTACGACTCGTATCCGTATATTTTCACGTACCATTCGTACAAGTACCGTACAAGCTGCGAAGTACGATTCGTACGTGAAAAATACATACGAATTGCGTCGGCAAAATGGTCCGAGAGGGAGCCGTAAATGTTTACGTCCGAATAGCGTCGGGAAAAGTGTCCGATAGGGAGCCAGACATTTTTACGTGCAAATCGTAAAACAGAAGTCCGAGCGCGCAAGTACGATCCGTACCGCCCGTCCGAATACACAACCGCATGTAAAAGGCCCAGTACGGAGCGAATGGTGCAGCACACATGTACATGGGTAAACTTGTGCCCGGATACGAGTCGTACAGCCCCCCCTCACCCCACACATGTCAGCACCATACCCCCGTATGTCAGCACCGTACCCCCCTCCGCACCGTACCCCAACACCGTAGCACAGCCCCGCACCTGTACGCGCCACACCCCAGGCCCGACTCCCAGCCCCGCACCTGTACGCCCAGTACCCCAGCCCCCCACCTGTACGCGCCGCACCCCAGGCCCATCTCCCAGCCCCGTACCTGTACGCACCATACCCCAACACCGTAGGTCATCCCCGCACCTGTACGCACCGTACCCCAACACCGTAGCACAGCCACGCACCTGTACGCACTGTACCCCAACACCCTAGCACATCCCTGCACCTGTACGCACTGTACCCTAACACCATAGCACATCCCTGCACCAGTACGCACCGTACCCCAACACCGTAGCACAGCCCCCCACCTGTACGCAACACACCCCAGGCTCGTACCCCAGCCCCGTACCTGTACGCACTGTACCCCAACACCGTACCCCAGCACCCTCACCCAGCATTGCGTATGTACGGACCTTACCTACGTGAAAAATACTCGTACAGAACCAGGACACTGTACGACAGCACAAGGAGCGTCAATTTGTCTCGCACAACACCACAAAACATGTCAACATGACAAAATACATCTCTATGACTGACCTGGCACATCCAAACAGGCAAACAGAGGCCCTAAATCACAACCACCTCTTATAACACACCCACCACAAATTCAAACCCAGCCACACCCACAAATGGACCAATAAAAAGGGCCCACACACACAACCCATGAGCCTTTGCAACAGACCCACTGCTGACAGATCCCACAGACAAACAACTGCACCTTACTTACACCTTAACTACACCTTAACTTACACACCTTCACACAACCTCATTCACAAACACCCCCTCTTCACATTCACACACACCGTCACATTCACACCCACACACCCACAACCATCCACACCCACACCCCACACCATGCCCACAGACAAGAATCCAAAGTTCACAAGGGCGGAGCTGGACCTCCTCGTCAACAAAGTCATCAGAGTCGAGCCACAGCTGTTTGGAACATTGGTCGGACAGACCAGCATAGCCCAAGAAACAAGCCTGTGGAAGAGGATTGTCGATAAGGTGAATGCTGTTGCGCCCATCCGAAGGACCAGGCATGAATGCCAAGCCAGGTGGTACGATCTGCGCAGGGCAGTCAAGAGGAAAATGAACGAGGAATACGCCCAGAGTAACATCACTGGAGGCGGGCTGCCCCGCAGACCCGTACATTACCATCCCTGGTAGGAGAAGGTGATGGCCATGCTTCCGCCGGTGGGAGTACACGGAGTCGAAGTTGCAGAGCCTGGTGAGTACACAAACAACTCACGTAACATGAGGGAATGACATCCACACCACAAATACACCAAATGCACGCAACTTCCCTCAAGCCCTCACCGCACACAACCACACTCAAAAACCACGCTCATGCCACTAACGTCTCCATGCCCCATTCACAAATAAAGGCAATGCCATGTCCCAGGCCACACCAAAGACAAACCCAAGACTGGATGTCCGGGATGCTGGGAGGGTGGGGCTCACACAACACATTGTGCAACTCAGAAGCAGACACCAATGCCCTCAGCCCATATGGCCTAGATACATACCCATGCACCATGCCCAATGCACAGGGACTGGCAAAGTACTGACAAGGTAGCTGACACTTGGCCCTGCTGTATGCAGCACAAGGCCCCCCTGTGAACACTCAGGAGAACATACCAATCTGTCCCCTGCAACATACCCATCCCCAAGTGGACATTGAGAGGAATGCTAGGCATATCCAACTACCTGGAGGAACTGTGACAACTTGAATATGTATGAAACATGGATGTGGCATGAAACAGCATTAACATTGTCTCTCTCTCACACACAGGGCAACGTCATCGACCTCCCCCCAACAATGGGGGGGACAGTCACAGTCCCAGGCTCAGCGTGAAGATGATCCCACCAGCAGCGGCGACTCTCACCACTCCGTGGATGACCCCGACCAACCTGGCCCCTCTGGTGCCCAAGCCCCTGCAGCTCCTGCGCCAGGTACATCTGTGCCAACCACCACCCCCATTCCTGCCACATCCCAGGAGACACCCACGAGCCCTGCTCGCACTGAACAACACAGCCAGTCTGACCAGGAGGGACAAGGTTCTCCGGGCACCCAGGAGGATGTAGACAACCCTGCAAATGCCATCCCTCAGGGGTCCCGTAGACCCGATGTGCCCACAACGGTAGGCCAGGCTCGTGTCGGCAGGGGTGGGGGGAGTGGAGGCAGGCGGAGGCGAGAACCTGACCAGGCAGCTGAGGGAACCGGTATGTCACACATACGCCACATCCTGGACACATACCGGCGTGACACCAGGGGCATCAGCCAGGTAGTGTCGAGCATCACAGGGATGAAGGGGACCCTCGACGAGATGAAGAACCTGCAGGCCGAGCAACATGCCAGTCAACAACAACACCAAGGACGGATGGAGGCAAGACTGGCTGAGCTCCTGGCGGTGCAAACGGACATGAGGCGTTCACTCCGTCGGATCACCGACAACATGGGCAACCCTCCCTGTGCCACCAGGCGAAGACCACCACCAGCCACAGGGAGGGAGGAGGAGGAGGATTCATCTGACAGAGCATCACAGACATCGTCAAGGCCTGCATCTGAGGGTCCCCCCAGGAAGGTGGGTCGTCCATGGAAAAGACCGTGAGAGTCAGCGGACCATCCACATCTCCCAGGTCACCTGGCCTGGCACCTGGCCCACTGGCGCAACAGCAGCACCTCACCCAATGACATTCTCTGCCACATGGACTTGCTGATCACAGTCTGACATATGATGACCAACACTGTGGTCTGGACTCTGATGACTCAAATTGACAAGGATGCCATCTCCCCCTGTGAACTTTGGATTCTATGCACCCGGTAGAGCACCTTAGTACATCTACCAAAAGACTTACCCAACCAAAAATAAAATCTCTTTTTTTGTCATGAGATGTTGCTGTCATTTGGCATTAGTCCACAACATATGTGTGTGTAAATGTCAAACTATGCCTGAGTGTTGAACTAACTCCAGCCATCCATACCCTGGGATCTGAGTCTGGTACAGGACACACATGGGTCACAATTTATCAGTCAATGCAGACATGGAGCACAATACTCACCTGTGATGGCCTCAAGCTGCTGAGGGGGGGCTTGCAATACTGTGCGGACAGACCTATTTTGAAGAGTATCATTAAGGCGTAGAGGTCATGCCTCATTTGGAGGTTCCCGGGGAGGGAGTCCCAGGTATGTGTTCCCAGGTGGGAGAACTATGTCCTGCATGCTGGAGTATGGTGGATCTGAAGAATGGTGGCCAGGTCAAGGTTGGATGCACGGAGATTGCACTACGGGGTCTCGGATGACAGTGGTACAAGGTTGGATTTGGGTCGGGGTTGTGGCCTGCCTCCTGAGTGTGGGTGGGGAGTCTGAAGGTCATCCTGCAGCACACAGTGATCCATTGCAGCTATCTTTGCTGGACGGTGATGTGGCTGGGGCGCCGGATGTTGCAGCTGAGGTGTGCAGATGCAGCCTGGATGTGGACAAGTGTCCCGGGAGTTTGGATGTGGCTGCCCCGTAGAGGGCAGGGCAGTATTTGACACGGATGTTGTCGTGGACCTGGGGGATGGTCTGTCTTTCCTTGGAGTGGATCTATCTGGAGATCATGTGCATAATGCAGAGGGTGATGCAGTCTGAGTTACAGATGCTGGTGATTACCATGGCAAATGTGAGCAAGCAATCCATGATGCACACCATCTTGTGTGCGTGGACACTGGGTGCTTGTGCGGGGCTTCTGCGGGTGGGACAAAAGCAGTTGACACAGCTGTAAGGGGACAATCCTCAGATGTTGACCTCAGTCCTGTACAAGTCCAGCCTCAGGTGGCTGCTGTTCTGCCATTCATCAATGGATCTCATGCAATCTAGAATATTGGAACTGGCAATGTATGCGTCCTTGGTGAGGGTGAGGAGCACCTGGCTGTCAATGGCATACGAGTTGATGATGAGGTTGTGTGCGCATGTGATGGTGGAGAGGGGGTCCTGGACACATTGTAGATTGACACGCTGACAGATGATACCTGTGCCATGTGCCTCACGACGACAGTATACTACATGCAGGAGTCTTGAGTCCCACTCCCATGGCCTTGCCGGGGTACAGAGCCGGTGGGGAGTAGGAGGGACATGACCTGGTGGGTGTGACAGGGCCTGGAAGGCGTGGCAGTGCTGTGAAGTCAGGCGGAGTTGCACACTCATCATGCAAAGGTGTTGTGTGTGCGCTTAGTGTATGCCTGAGAGCAGGCGGGAGATGTGTGGATGGACATTGCTTGGAGGGTGGCTGCAACATCAGACTGTAGTGTGATGTGGGTCATGCAAGGACCGGAGGGTCGTGCAATGTGCACGTTGCATGTGCAAACGGTCCAGCCTTTGGCACCGCGTGGCCGCAACTGTGGCACAGACAAGCTGATGACAGCCAAATGAATGGGTTAAGGGAGGAAGGGAGGAGCATCTTTGATGTGTGTGTGTTGCCAAATCAGGAAACTTCGTGTGCCCTTGCTGCAGTGGCTGCAACAGCAGGCGGCATGTCCTGGGAACTATGCCACAATTTCCACACAAAGACTAGGATGTCAGAAAGGACTTCTGCAACAGGTGTATGTCAAGGAAGGAGTGACCGGTTTTCTATGGCACACCCAGAGACAAAGGATGCACAATCACCTAAGATGACTGACACCGGATCAGGAAACTGAAGGCCGAGCTGAGCACAGGAAACACACCCCAGAAGGTGTTGACGGCCCGTTGTGAGGACCAACATACCCAAACACATACACAGCCATTGTCTTCATGCACAATAGAGAATCAAATACATGAAGAACAGCATGCAGGTTGCTCATCTACACATAGACTCATATGCACAATCCTTGACAACCATGCCAGAGATGGCGCATGCACAGTGGCAAGAGACCTGCATTGACAGAGATGAGGCACCTTGGAGGCTGAGGAACACCTTTATTACACAGGCTCACACCTATGGAAATGCATCAATATTAACAGACTCACAGATCTTTTGGATTAACATGGGGGACCTACACTGGACACCCCCTTCGCACCACAGATGCTGTAAATCCATTGGAGTGGCACACAAGTGAAGGGGGTGAGCCAAACATCGCCTGCTGCACACAGAGAGGCTGCAATTTCCCATTGAGCCTCTTATGGGGATGTCCCGCAATATGTCCACCCGTAGCCTCACGTATGTTACCGAGGGAAGTTGTACACACATTGATGCCTTCATCAAAATCCACACTCCCATAACAGATGACTGTCCCGAAGTGTGACTATCAATTCATGTGAGTCATGCTACATGTCATGTGCCCCATGGTGAGTCGACATGTATGCATAGTTACAAAACATGCACAGGAGCAGTGCCCACACATTACAAACAACTACCACACCCAAAATGCCTTGCTGCAATACTTACACAAAGGAGATTTTTCACAATGTCCGTGCATGTAACGCTGATTCAGCACACGTTGCATTACTCATGAGGAATAGCAGGAGCACAATGATGCCACGAGCAGACAGCATGCGCAACTACCTGGGGATGAGAGACACACAAGAAGTCAGGAAAAACATAGTCATCTGCATGCATGGTCATGTACTCTACATGACTGAGGTGACACCATGTTACTTGTCAATTGAGTGCGTCAGCTAAAATGTGTGGAATGACATCAGCACTCGAGTGACACATCAGAACACACCTCAAAGTCACTTAGCATACAGTCAGCTGGACACACACATTGCAACACATGCCACACAAGGCTCCAAGCGTGCACACTCAGACCAAGGGACTCACCATTATGAGAAGAAGTTGCGTATGAGCTGACTCCGGATGTCCTCCTCCTCCTCCTCCTCCTCACTTGCCTCGTGACCAAGGCCGTCATCCTCCATGGATGGATGTTCCTGCTCATCCGGATCCAGGATGAGTGGCACAGCTTTCTCCACTGCCATGTTGTGCAGCATGCAGCACACGAGGAAGATTTTGCAGACCTTCACCGGTGCATATGGGAGGGACCCGCCTGTCTTGTGGAGGCAACGGAATCGGCTCTTCAGGAGGCCAAACGTCCTCTCAATCACTCGCCTGGTCTGCCCATGGGCGTTGTTGTAACGGTGATCTGCAGCTGTTCTGGGGTTGCAGAGAGGTGTCACCAGCCATGGCATGTTGGGATAGCCAGAGTCCCCTACATGGCAACATCATGTAAAGAAGTGGGTCAGGAGATGCCGTCACATACTAAGATACCGCTAAATACTGGACAAACAGAATCTACCCACCAACAAGACATGCTTGTTCGTGGTGCAGCTGCAGCATCATTTCTGGCACCCTGCTACGCCTCATGATGTAGGCATCGTGTGCTGACCCTGGAAAACGTGCACAGACATGGGAAATCAGCATGTTAGCAAGACACACCACAAGGGCATTAATGGAGTGGTAATGTTTACGGTTTCTAAAGGCTACCTCCTGTGCCTGTGGTGGTACCAAAGCCACATGTGTCCCATCAATGGACCTAATTACATGGGGCATCCCTCCCAGGGCATAGAGCTCACCCTTGATACCTGTCAACTGCTCATGAGTTGGAAAATGGATGAATTCATCCAGGTGCTCCAACATGGCTTCTAAAACATCATGCAGGACATGGCTGAACATGGTCTGGGACATGTCACCCACATCAGCTATGGTCAATTGAAACGTACCGGTGGCAAAGAAATGTAGGGCTGACATCACCTTAATCATGGGGGTCAGCGCATTCGGATAACTGTGTCGCGGTTGGAGGTGTGGTGCCAGCCTGTGTGTCAGGTCTACAATTAACTGTTGGGGGAATCTGTAGCAGCGTATGCAGTCACGTTCCCTCATGGCAGCCAAGTCTGGCATTGGTCGGGGGAGAGGCGGTGCCCTGCAGAAATTTGGAAGGAATAACAAAGATTGAGTACATTACTACACCAATGTCAATGAACTGAGCACATGTTCAACCGCTAATACACATATGCTACATACAGAGTCTTGGTGCAATATATCCTGCACACGTATGCCAGCCAGGTGATACTCCTACCAAGAGCCAGCTACAAACGTGGATTGTCAAGGTCTACATGACATGCCATGAAAGTAGCTGTGGGCCAGTGTGAGTGAACAGCCAGACACATTACAGGAGTGACATACATCCACATATGTGCATTTGAAGGATCTTATCTCATACAGACAGCTGGCGGCAAGCTAGACGCACAGGTCACATGTCATTGAAAAAGGACAGACCACACACCTTGCCATGAAGGGGTACATGTCAATACTGATCACACAGACATTGAGACTACGCAGATATGTCCTCAGCTCGCAAGTCCCTGTTCGATGCATACAGACACACGTTACGTGTGATTCCACATGTGGCCTGGTGTGCGTAATAGTGTGACATGGGCATCTACACACAGACACATGTTGGATGCAGCTACAGCAGATGCAGTTGACGACGGAACACCAACAGCAAGCTCATGGGAACACATGACACACACATGACATAGTCACATCGTTTTACGCTGGTAGTTAGATGTCAGGTGTCATCATCCGTGTACCTGGCATCAGGGGACAGTTGCGGGTGTTGGTGACTGTGCCATGCCAGTGATGCAGTGCTTGACAAGTTAGTACTACATGCACACATGTTAAAGGTGTGAAGGGGAAGTGTGCCACATAGTGCCCCATCACACATGACATGTGTACACAGGTCATCACACAACTATTGGGTTAAAACATGAGGAGACATGTGCCACATCACTGCCTGACACACCTAGGCCCTACACATGAAGGACTGCACTGACAATGACTTGATGTCCATTCCTGTGCGAGTCTGACACCTCCATTCCTTTCCTGTGCGCCTCCTATCACCAGTGTAAGCTGTGAAACGCACCGTACACACGCTCTGAGGGCGTGTGTACGTTCGTATCACTATATAGGGGTTGGTCAGGAGTACGCGTGTGTGTACGGACCATACACACGTACATGTACACACTGGTCCTATCCCTATGGTTGTGTTGCCGTAGGCGTACGCCATAGAGATACAGGCCGTACATGCGTGTGATGGGGTCGTATCCCTATGGTAGTGTTGCCGTAGGCGTACGCCATAATTATACGGCCCGTACACGCATGTGTAGGGGTCGTATCCCTATGGTTGTGTTGCCGTAGGCGTACGCCATAGAGATACGGGCCGTACATGCGTGTGTAGGGGTCGTATCCCTATGGTAGTGTTGCCGTAGGCATACGCCATAGTGATACGGCCCGTACACGCGTTTGTAGGGGTCGCATCCCTATGGTAGTGTTGCCGTAAGCGTACGCCATAGAGATACGGGCCGTACCCGCGTGAGTACGGCCCGTAGCACTATGGCGTACGCCTATGCCAACACTACCATAGTGCTATGGGCCATACACACGCGGGTATGGCCCGTAGCACTATGGTAGCGTAGGCATACGCCATAGTGCTACGGGCCATACCTGCGTGTGTACGGCCCGTAGCACTTTGGTAGTGTTGCCGTAGGCGTACGCCATAGTGCTATGGGCCATACACACGCGGGTACGGGCCGTATCACTAGAGTAGTGGTGCCCTAGGGGTACGTGTGAAACGCACCGTACCTGTGTGGGGATTTGAAAATTACAATGGGGACACATAAGGGACAAGTTTTAGGGCCTACATGCATGCTGGTTGTCATGGATACCCAGTTTAAATATCACATTTTGCCATCATGTGGCCTGGAAAAAGCAGTTGGCCACATTATACATTGTTGCAAAGTGGTTGTTGACTTGACATGATGCTGCAAATTTGAAAAAATGCTAATGCTGTCACTGGTGTATGTTTAAAGGGATTGGAGGAAACGTAGGATGCAAATGAGTCTGACCAATCACTCTGTACTCCTGTCACTGAAATAGCCCAGCAAGGCAGATATAAGTCAGCCAGAACCCATGAGAGGGCACTTGCCTGAACAACCTTTGATTCAACACCACTGCTGCTGCTTGTGATTCCTCTGGCACCATGTCGCGGACTGTGGAGAGGGCCCAGCCATTCACACAGGAAGAGAATGAGGCGTTGCTGGGCGTCATCCTCCCACAGTTCCCCAGCCTGTATGGTAGACCAGGGGTGCAGGAGAGTGCTGACTCCGCTACCTTTGACTGTGCCCCTTCTTTTTTTGACTGGTACTTCTGGCATTGCGTCCAGGTGTGACAGACATGAAATGTTGTTTAGAGTGGGTCCCGGTGGGGGGGAAGGGCTCATGTCTGTCATGCAGAGCATGATGTGGTTCATGTGTGCACTCCTCACTTGCATTGTGCTTACTGTGACATTCACTGCATGCTGCATGGCACATTCAGCATAGCTAATCCTCTTGGCCCTTCTTGTTCTATAGTCCTGAGGTGATTCAGTGTTCCCCCTGTGTGACAGATGTGTGTGAGTTGAGAGGAGCTGTGGTGAGAGTGTCCACATGATCTGGACATTGATGTGTGTGAATGTTCCTTGTCATGTGGGTGAGTGTCTATGTGGAGTGTTGCACCACAGCTGCATGGAGGAGGCAACAGCTCTACCCATCTGATGTGAGAAGTGATCCGTGCTGTGTGTCTGACTTGCTGGGCTAGCCCCACGCCTGTGACACCCCCCAGGCAAGTGGCACATATGCACAGAGTGAGTGAAGACTTTCCTAATGCCATCAGGCCATGCTCTGTGGCTAAAGTTCACTGTGGAGAGCTGAAGGCTAGGTACAGTGGCAGTTACTCATAAACGTTTTATGCATGCCTTGTCCCCAACTTCTGCTTCTCACAGCCTGAGGTTGTATGCAGCAGGGCTAGGCCACGTGTGAAGAGTTGGGTGCATGGCCTGGACATAGGTGATATCATGTAGACAATCTCAGCTGTGCGTGGCCAAAGGATTAAGGCTAAAAGTCATGTGCAGGATTAGATTTAGGGTCAGGCTGTCGGTCAAACCCTGCAGGCATCCCCTGCTTTGTACAGCAGCAGATCATGTGCAGTGGGAGTTGGACGCCTGTGAAGTGTTGACTGTAGGACTTGGCTGAAGGCAACGCCCTACAGCCGACTTCTGCTATGCATGGTAGTATGCTGTGGGTTGATAGTTCACAGAGGGTAAGACACAGGGCTGGGTTCTGCAGCTATCCCCAACTGTGCATGACCAATGGCAGAGTATTAGTACCTCTGCTTTCATTAGTGGTGTCATCAATGATATCATTTGACATGCCACCAGTTAATAATGGGTGATACATCTAATTTCTCTGTGGAATGTGGGTTTCATCACCACATATTGACAGACCCTGAATCAGTCTGCAGAGCTTTGCCGTTGTCAAGGCCACTGGGCTATGGGGCAATGGTATTTAATTATGCAGAAATGATGTCTCAAATTTATGCAGCATATTGTCTTCACTAGCCCTCTCCATTATCCACTATTTTATGTATGATTTATTCATGAAAGTTAAACCTAAATATTTTAATTCCAGTCGGTGGCTCGTGTTAACAGTACTTTGGTGAAAACAGCCTTTTAAAACGATGTACCCCAAAATAAGCATGTAATTAAAAAGTACACTACTGTTAACGTGTTTTATATTTCTATATTGCCATCTCAGAACTCTTGTGACATTTACATGCCACTCGGACTTCAGTCTCATGGTTTATGAGGTCAGCATAACCCCTGATATTGACATGTTAGAGAGCTATCTATTATCTATCCTCTCTGTATATGTAAATGTATTTAAAGGTATAGAATACTTCATGCATGATACAGGGTTCCCATCAATTTCTTGCAGTTCAGTATTGATCAGAC
This sequence comes from Triturus cristatus, assembly GCF_964204655.1. NCBI lineage: Eukaryota > Metazoa > Chordata > Amphibia > Caudata > Salamandridae > Triturus > Triturus cristatus. The sequence goes on from NC_140594.1 coordinate 338,774,210, forward strand.
ATGTCCTTATTAATTCATGCTAGCAGAATACTAGGATACGTTTTCTCGTCATTCAAAAAGTGACTGGTGACCCGCCCTAGAAGTGACGTTATCAATGTCTGAGTACCTTCTCCGGAACTGACGTAGGTGTAGGTGGTCCACGTGGATTATGATGAAATAATCTGACCATGTGTTAGTCACGTGTCAGGGTCCTTGCATAGTGTCTAGGGGTTTAGGATATGTAAAATTGTAGCCCTACCGGTGTGCGCCATTTCTGAGTCTAAGAGGGCATGCCTGGGCATGTTCAGACAGGTGACAAGGACCTATGTCTGGCTCATTAAGGGTGGAGCAGTGGAAATACACAACCAGTCCCCAGTCCCAAGGCCTGCCTAACTCAAAGGTTTTGATCAAATGTGTTTCCACAGTAGCATTCAGGTGATGTGAAGTGAAACCCAAAACCCCAACACATATTTCTGCGCCCACCTCTCACAAAAGTGAGGCCTATACATAATTAGCAAATGTCTCCCTCCCATATATAAAAATGCCTCCCCAAGTGCCGCTTTTGATACTGTTTCCCACGAGATTCTGCTGAGGCGTCTGCATGACATCGGAGTGAGGAAGCTGGCCTTGGATTGGTGTGGATCCTTCCTGACGGGAAGATCTTTCCAGGTCTGGGTGCCACCATTTCAATCGCAGGAGTTTGCTCTGCAACAGGGGGTGCCTCAGGGCTCTATTTTGAGCCCCCTTCTGTTTAATATTTACATGCAACCTCTTGCACAGCTGGCTAAGGGCAGAGGGTTGTCATTGGTGTCGTACGCTGACGACACCCAATTGGTGATCGCTTTCTCCAAGAAAAATAATGCTAGTTTAGGAAGGTTTAAGGAGGATCTGGTAGAGGTTGCAGGCTAGATGTCAACTAATTGCTTGCAGCTAAATGCCAGTATATCCGAGGTGCTGCTATTTGGGAAAGACCGAGACTTATGGTCCGAGCAGTGTTGGCCACTCAGCCTCAAACCGGCCCCTGTGCCTAAAGAGGCAGTTAAGAATCTGGGGGTCTGGATCGACAGTGGGCTTACCTTCGATACACAAGCTAAAGCCGTGGCAGGGATATGTTTTGGACTGTTGTGTGGCTTGAAGTCTCTGCTCGGTTTTTTCTCCCCTAGGGTGCGTCAGACCATTATCCAAGCGACAATTCTGTCTAGGCTGGATTATGGTAATTCTCTGTATCTTGGGGCCAACAAGTCTTGTATTAAGCGCCTACAGAGAATCCAGAACGCTGATGCTCGTATTCTGGTGGCATTGCAGAGATTCTGTTCAGTTTCCCATGTCCTGCCCAAGTTACACTGGCTGCCTGTTGAAAAGCGAATCCAGTTTAAAACTCTTTGTGTCTCGCATAGGATTCTTACTCAACAGGCTCCCTTGGGCCTGTCCAATTTGCTACAGTTCTATGTGCCACGGCGGTCTCTTAGATCGGCTGACCAGGCATTAGTGAATGTCCCTCGTGTTCTGAGAGCGAGAGCTGGAGGACGCTCGTTCCGTAGTCTTCCACCGCAACTCTGGAATTTGCTTCCGGTTTCGATCAGAGAGATCCAGAGTCACCTTGTTTTTCGAAAAGCCATTAAGACCTGGCTTTTCCCGAGTCACGTCTAACTGCCTTCCTGCCGGCCACCCTCATTGTCTTTGGTCGCGCTGGGACGCCCCGTTGCTGGGGCAGTTATGCGCCATACAAATCCGACAAATAAATAAATAAATAATAAGGTGTCTCTACACACAAACAGTAGCAGAACCATCTACAAATCTTCTATTTTAAGATTGAGGACCTTTGGGATACCACAAGCCAAAATGGAGAAAAGAGTCGGTTAGAATAGCAGTGCGCAAACTGATGCTGCAACTCGACTGTTACACGTAAATAAGGCTGGAGTGTTTTATATTGACAATGTATTTTTAAGTGTTTCGCATAGGCGTTGGTTTTGTATTTATTGTAAATAGTACCTAACTGGGACCCTCAACTTCAATGTGAGAATACAAATAGCAACAAAATACACAAATGTGCACTATGTATGTCTATCAAAAAGAAGGGGGAAAGAGAGGTTTTATAACGGTTAGGTTCACCCTCCCATTGTGTACATGACTAAATAAATAACCCGAATCTTCAGATTATGAGAACCTAACCTGAGGGTGTAAGGAAAGCACTTGTTTCCCGACAGAACACCCAAGTAAAAGAAAGAAAGGGACAGGGCAATTCCTTTCTTGAGTCCCCTCACTCACCAGGGTTTCCCCACGGTGACATGCTTCATCATTGGGGTCCTCTCAGTCCTCTACGGGCTGAGGCGTGCTGCGACTTGCGGATTTACGTAGGAGCACTGAACAAGACTATGTGTTGTGCAAGTGTTGTGGTGTGGAGTGGTTTTAAGTGAGTTAAAATAATCAACTAGTGGGCCAAATAAATTTTATTCTTGCTCCTAGCTAATTGGTTAAAAAATGGGTGAAATGCTAGAATAAACTACTTTAATGGGTAAGTGTACCTAGCATACGGTCGACTAGTTTCGAGCTTCCCTAGCTCTTCATCAGGACTACACTGGGACCAGCCCAGTGCAAGTACCACTCCTAGAAGACCTGATTTGGTGCAAAAATAAGTGAAAAAACATACAAACGCTGCGCAAAATTTGCATGCGTTATTCAAAATACACACCGGAAACACCTACTGGAGACCTGCGGTCGGCGAGGCAGGTCTCCAGTAGGTGTTTCCGGTGGGTGGCTTGAAGAGTACAAGTGTACGAGTGTCCAACCCCCCCTCAGTCGACCATGAGGCACAGTTTTGCCTTTTAAAATATTCTCATTAGACGTACATTACGTATGTATTTTGAATAACGCATGCAAATTTTGCGCAGCGTTTGTATGTTTTTTCACTTATTTTTGCACCAAATCAGGTCTTCTAGGAGTGGTACTTGCACTGGGCTGGTCCCAGTGTAGTCCTGATGAAGAGCTAGGGAAGCTCGAAACTAGTCGACCGTATGCTAGGTACACTTACCCATTAAAGTAGTTTATTCTAGCATTTCACCCATTTTTTAACCAATTAGCTAGGAGCAAGAATAAAATTTATTTGGCCCACTAGTTGATTATTTTAACTCACTTAAAACCACTCCACACCACAACACTTGCACAACACATAGTCTTGTTCAGTGCTCCTACGTAAATCCGCAAGTCGCAGCACGCCTCAGCCCGTAGAGGACTGAGAGGACCCCAATGATGAAGCATGTCACCGTGGGGAAACCCTGGTGAGTGAGGGGACTCAAGAAAGGAATTGCCCTGTCCCTTTCTTTCTTTTACTTGGGTGTTCTGTCGGGAAACAAGTGCTTTCCTTACACCCTCAGGTTAGGTTCTCATAATCTGAAGATTCGGGTTATTTATTTAGTCACTATGTATGTCTCTCATCTGTGTGAGCTTCATTGTTCTGTGTGCCCCATGTCTAATTTGTTATTCATCAAACTTGTGGTGTCATGCACAGGATACACAGTGCCTCAAATGGCTGTGAACATATGTATACATGTACCGGCATGTATTAACACCTTTGTCTAGGTTTGTTTTATTAAACAGTAGCAGCTATGGGTATACATCATACCCAATGCACCCAAATATTATCATAGTGCCATCATGTGGGTGCTCTGCGGCTGGAGGTGGCATGCTGGCTGATGCTGGGACCCCTGTCCCTATCATGGAGATTCCTCCCCAGAGCATACTCCAGCCATTGGTGTTCTGGGGCTTAGGGTCGCGTGTTGGCTTATCCTGGGACTGTTGTCCCTGTCATGCAAATTCCTCTCCCAGAGCCTGCATCACCCACGCAGTGCTGTGGGGCTGGGTGTTGGGTGCTGGCTGGCTGACCCTAGGGGACTGTTGTCCCCGTCTTGGCGATTCCTTCCCAGAACTCACTTCACCCATGTGGTGCTCTTGTACTAGGGGTCTGGTGCTAGCTGAGCGTGGGACAACTGTCCCCACCATAGAGATTCCTCCCAATTGCACGCTTCACCTATGCGGTGCTCTGGGGCTGGGGTTAGCATACTGGCTGATCCAGGGGACTGCTGCCCCCGTCATGGAGTTTCTTCCCAGGGTCCACTTCACCCATGCGGTGCTCTGGGGCTAGGGGACTCGTGCTGACTGATCCAGGAGACCGCTGTCCCCGTCATGGAGATTACTCCCCAGGGTCCGCTTCACCCAGGCGGTGCTCTAAGGCTGGGTGTTGGATGATCCTGGGGACTGCTGTCACCATCATGGAGATTACTCCCCAGAGCCCTTTTCACCTATGTGGTGCTCTAGGGCTAGAGTTGAGGCTGGATGAGCCTCTGGACTCTCGTGGTCAAGATGGAGGATGACTGGCTGTGGCGTCTGCCCTCGTGTGTCCCTCTGTGAAGGCTGACCCCACCCACCATGACGTTGGCGGTGCCCCACAACGCCAACATTTCGGTGGGCTGTGGCCTGCCTTCGCAGAGGACACTGAAGGCCGGCCCTGCCCATCATGACGATGGATTTGCCCAGCAATGCAGGGGGCACTCCTGATAGGAGTTCCTCTACTGTTACGGCAGTGATTGTTTTACAGCCCGGCACCTTTATCAGAGCCCCAGACTGTAAATCAAAAGCATGTTGCCGCGTTCATTGCATCCAACAATTACAAGGCAAAAAATGTGAAGATAGCTCTAGTGAATAATATTTTTCCTGGAGAGAGATAAGGGTTTTGTCTAGTTGAGGTTTTGAATGATCATAAAATATAACAGAGGGTTAATATTCATGCTGCAAAGAATGTATACCATGCAGACCACAAAGTGTCTATAACGTAAATAGGTCAGTAGGTTACTGCATTTCTAAGAGAAATCCTTTTGTTACTTGCAGTTTATAAGTTAAAATCCTACATAGAACAGTAAATTATTAACTGTTATCAAAGAACAGCAAACTGAAAAGTATAGATTAGAACATAAATAAATGTTGCAAAAAGGGTTCAATTGAGTAGAAATTGATTCTTCTTATTAAAGAGAACCCCCAACTATGGTGTTTCATTTTTAATTCTGATTTTGTGCTACTCTAGACCAAGTACTCTCTCACTATACTGTCTAGCTACATCTTGTAGTCCTTTGGCTTATGCAGCATTTACTATATGGTGATTTAAACACGTATGATTGATTGTCTCTACATATTGTGTGTGTGTGATATAAAGGGCTCTGACACCCTACACTGGTATGAGTGGAACTATATAACTAATTAAATGCATCTGAAAGAGTGTTTGTGGAGACTTGAGGGACACTGTTAAAAGGTGGTGGTGAGGGAATCCGCGGTCGTATTGGTCACCACTTCCACCATGGATGGGTGGAGGCACCAGCAAACATTGTCACACAGGGCACCACCAGAACTAAATCGGGCCCTGCACTGCAGTGCAGCCCAAAGCTTCTTCCGAAATAAGGGGCAGTGTTTTTTGAAAACATAAAAAATGCCAAGATAACTCTGGTGGTTTATGGAATTGTTGCAGAGAGATTGGAGTTTTGTCTAGAGGCAGTTTTCAACATCTAAAGTAGAGCAGGTGGAGTTAATGTGTCTGTTGCTAAGCATGTGTACCATGCAGATCACAAATGTACGTATATTGTCGCTAGTTCAGTGGGTTACTGCTTTTGTCAGAGAGTTCCTTTTGTTACTTGTAGTTTATAGGTTAAAATCCTAATATAGAACAGTTTGCTATTAACTGTCACAAAGATCTGTATGCAAACTCTAAGGCATAGATATGATTTCCCCACATCTTTCATTAACCATAGGTTGTAAAAAATGGGTTAATTTTGTACAAAGCTTTTGTTTGTATTGTGTGTGGTTTTATTTGGCATGGTTGTACTATGTATATTATCTTGATACCTGGGATGATTGTAGCCATGTGTCTTATGTATTACCCATGCATAATCATTTTTTTCTGAGGTAAATGTAACAATTCATGATGCATTGTTAATTAGAGTTATTTGTAAAGCAAATCTTTCTGCCTCAGGATCTCCCAGATATAACTTTGGCTCACGTGGAAATGGTCGCCTTTCAGCAACGTATAGATATGTAGGGGCTTATTTACAAGTCTCTTGCGCCACTTTTGCATCATTTTTAACATGGGAAAAGTGACGTACGAGTGGCACAAGAGGCTTGTAAATAGGCCCCTTAGAGTTTATACTTATGAGCCCTTTGTTAACTGTAGTGTCTCAGCACCTCAGGTTTTCTAATTGTATTCTTATGTATGTGTGTTTTTACAGGTTATGGTGTCAAGGTTCAATTGGCGGTCGACACGCTAGAGAAACATCTTGTTCTGCCAATATATGGTAAGGGGTACAAAATGTGATCTAGAAGTTAGGCAGGATGGGGAAGTGTTTGGGGGATGGTAAACAGCTGTACAGACTCTTTTTTTCCATTTTTTTATATATATTTTTTATATTTACATCGTAAAGCCGCCCCAAAAGATCTCTGGGGAAGTCCCCTTTTGAAAGCATGATAGGATAGAAATGTTAGCAGCAGATGCGGAACTCACCTCTTTCATTAAAATTCTTGAGTTATGCGAACCTTTGGGGCCACACAATGCCTTATTTGGGGGTCGTACAAACGCTATACAGTTGTACAGGCCCATGGGCAAGGGTGAGAAAATACATTACTATGTTTTCACAAGTCTGAATTCATTTGTGAACAAACTGAAGTTTTACCCCGCAGGCCAGCCCACCATTATATATAGGGACTTTAAAACATAGGTGAATACTTTGGGCTAATTAAATGACAAATCTATCCACCCCGGAGGCTGTACTTACCCATGCTACGATGCAGGGTCAATGCTAGGCTAATGTTCCCACTATACCGAACATGCGCTGAAACTACAAAGACTAGCGAGTTCACACACACTGATGCTCAAAGGGTGTTGGCGGGGACCTGGTGTAGCATCAAGGTACAAGCAGCCCTTGAGAAAGGATACCAGCTTGGTAAAATACATACATTTTGGCCCTTTGAAAGGAATACAACCCAGCTCTTTTATGCGTATATTAACTTATTTCTTAGAGACAAACTGGAGGCATCTGGATATCCAGAATGGTGCATTTTGTAGGCCTCTAAGCAAATGTGCATTGATGATTACCAGGCTTGCGAGGGTATAAACTTGAAACCGAGGTTAACCCCGCCAAACTCCAGCTAGTCAAGCTCTGTCTCAAATCCTTATGAGGTAAATTTGCCCAGCATTCACACTTGTCAAAAAAAACATCATCACAGATCCTGATGAACTGTTTAAGTACCTTTTTACACCCTGTCATGAAGTGTCCAGCTGTGAGTTTATCGATGAGGAGACCGCAGCTCTGTGTTGGAAATACACAAAAGAGTACCCCACATGTGTAAGTATCCCACAACATGTAACAATGTAAACATCTTCATAGCCTGTTTCACAACCACTCCCGTTTTTTTTTTTTTGCAGAGTTTTATACAGCGCAAACTTGACCCGAATCCAATCAGGTATCAGAGCGCTTTGCACAGCACCAGTTACGTTACATTAGGACACACATTCATTCTTTGTTAGGCATGGGGAGATTAAGTGATTTGCCCAGAATCACAGGATGTTCAGTGACATTACCGAGACTTGAACCCAGTTCCCCAGGTCCGAGGTCGAGCGCCCTAGCCGTTAGGCCAACTCCTCTGCCCCTAGAGCTTTACAATGTGATGGATAAACTTCAGGAAAGGTGTATCACAATACAGACTCTGTTATTTGTGTGAGCAAAGAAGGGGATGAAGACCTTCCACCAAGTGATTATCTAGGTGATTCGAACAGCGAGCTAGAAAAGGATGAATACATTGTTGAGTTCACCTCATCTGGACCCAAAACATTTTCTTACAGAACGTCCAACAACGCAGTTTGCATGAAAGTCAAAGGCATCACCTTAAATGTAAACAGCACTGTCAAACTCAATTTTGACCGTCTAAATGATTTGGTGAACGAATACGCTACCTTGAGCAACAGTGAAAATGATAAAACAATTGTTGTAAAACAATGCAGCATAGTCTGCCATGGTGCAGTGGGGCCGGGTGTGGGGGGGGGGTTTCGACAGATGATGATGAGAAAAGATTAAATAAATTATTACATTTCCAGGGTCATCGTCTATCAAAATTACCCCCCCACCTGGCCCCACAGCTCTTACCTGCACGGGCCACTGCTGATAGTGCGGTCCAAAAAGCATTGGGAAATTACAACCCAACCATTGCATAAAACTTTATGCATGGGGTTAAATAACAGGGTTCTGACTGAAGACTATAGAACCCTACCGTACAGTTTTTAATGGTACATTAGAGCACCGAATATCCACCACTATGGACACTAGATTGCAACATCCGTTCGCCTGCGTTTTAGCAGGTTCCTTAAATTGCAGTAAAAGCTACTTTATAAAGAAGCTATTAAAAAATGCTCCCGGGTTTTTATCCCAAACCCTTAACACTATTATATGGCTTTCTTCTTGCTGTCAAGATCTTTATACGGAACTATCTCTAACATTCACGCACATTAAATTTCCAGAATGTATACCTAGTAATCTCAACGACAACGCATTGCTACCTATAGACCTTGTAAACATCGTGATTGTAGAGGACGTTATTCATGAAGGGGGGGATCATCCAGAGCTAGAGTAAGCTTTTACTCAATTTCACACCATCACAATCTAAGCATATGCTTTATCATGCAGAACTTGTTTTACAAGGGTAAGAGCAGTCGTTCTATAGCTATAAATGCCTCATATCTTGTTTTATTTAAAATCCCCCATCAGAAACAGCAGACATCTTTCATAGCCAAACAGATAAAACCCGGAAAAACACAGTTTTTCTTGGAAGCCTTTAATGACGCTACAGAGAAACCACATGGCTACTTACTGGTAGACTTAAAATCCAATACTCTAGAAGATTTCAGACTGCATGCAGTCATTTTCCCACCCTATGTCCCTGTCGCTTACACACCTAAAACCAAACCCAAAGCCTATAAAAATAATTGCTAAAAAGACTATTGTAACAGTTACACTTTAAACCTTATAATATAAGGTGTTTTACATGTCTGCAGGTCTACGTTGTAATCTAGCCCTCCTAAAACTGCTAGTCACAGCTAGTCCACAGCAATGAAAAGCCATCCTGTGCGAAACTTTTGATGATTTAGTGGCTGCCATTTCAGAAATTTTCTTAAACACCCTAAAAGGGAATGTCCCTATATCAGAGTGTCATTTCCGTGTGCTGAAGAAGAAGCAGCACCTTATCAAGAAGCTCAGCAATAAAAGGGCATCCTTCATTTCTAAGATGAAACTGCTAAGGCAGTTGGATGGCTTTAAAGGTTCTTTTCTGGGCATAGCTCTACTGTTAATTACAAGCCTCCGAACCGGACAGGCATGGATCACGCTAAAAAGCTGTACTTGCTACCTCGGCAACAGCTGGACTAGTCTGGGTGATGCCTGGGATATATGCAAAAAACTAGATGCTATGCCTGGATGCTGAGAATAAAGACATTTTGAACCGTACCGATTTAAAACATCATGACAGAGCCATTCTTTACTCTTCAGAACGTTTTCCAATGTTATAAGCTGTGGAATACTAAAAAAAACAAGTTGACTCTATATAACCCTGACTCTGTACAGCCTCCACAGCCCCTGCAATGCCTCAAGAACCCACACCACCCTCAGACATTTTTGTATAAGTCAAAGGTACAGAGGGGCTGCACAAAAGATACTGAGTAAAATTTCCACTTCTAAAGACCTGGCCTCTTGGAATGATAGAGGCAAATTCCTCTACAAAGGGCAACCGGTTGCTGACGCACACATGTACGGCCTAGTCAAAGGTCTTACATATCCCAAAACACTATCGCCCTAGAACACTCCTAGAGGTTGGGGACAGTTTCTGAAAGCCTCAGCGGAATTCAGCATTCCTTCGATGATCATCAGTAATGCCGACCAAAGACATATGCTTGAAAGTTTGAGAGCGCATATCCCTCAGATCCCAGCAGCATCTTTCCTTTCCCGATTATCCCCCTCCTGGAGCACACCGGCTTCGACTGTGGAACCTAAAAAAAGATCCTGTCCATAGCGTACACTTGGCACCCCTCCTGATGTTTTTTCTGACTTTTAAATCCGTGATATTTGTGGATGTGTTTGATGTGTATAGTTTAGCCATCGTTTACATTTTGATATTTTTCTTCTTTTTATTTCTTTAGCAAATTTATCTGCATAATACTTCTACTAAAAAATATGCTTGTAATAAACACTTTTAACTTTTCAATCTGCTTATGCCATGTTTGATAAGAATTTTAAATGTGTGTCCTGCTGTAAAAATAAAGATGCGTAGTCTGAATTCAGGTTTTAAATTCTTTTTTGTTAGACAGTTATCATTACAAATAAAAGCTGTTTATTACATGACCTTACACTTTTGACAAACAACACATTCTGTTTTAAAAGTGCTTGCTGTAGACCTGGTGTTTTTCTTTTACATATTTCACAACAATACTCTCATTATTAACAAGGTCATTTGACTATAGATTTTAAAAATTTCTAAACGGCATACCCTCTAACATTTTACTGATAAAATATATACAGTGTTCCCCGCATGTGATGGTTAGAGAATCCTGTACCCGCATCTTGTTATACTCTACTTGAGCAGAAGCTTTTTTTTTTACATACTTGAATATAGGCTTTGTATAGATGCTATATTCGGGAAACACCACTGAACTGTCAAACATTGTAACCTTGTCTATATCCAAAAACAGGGCCGTCTAGTGTGTTCGGCCCTTGTAATGCAAACCTGTGTTAAAGATGGGCGTACTGTGTCTTCCTACCCCTAGTTCCCCAGGTATCCCGCTGCTTGGAAAAAAACATAAAAAGTATTTCTTAGCATATTTATGACGTCTTAAGAACTCGCGAACCTGAACCATGTCTTTTTAACAATGTTTTACAAATAGTAAAACAGAATCTGTCTGGCGTGGTTGATCTGGATGACGCTGTTGAATACAGAGAATACAACCATGTGCACATTCGTAGTCAAGAGTTGACTAAACAGTATTTTAGCTTCTAGATTTCCATTTTTGATCAAATTATAGTGGCCGCTTTCTTCTATGTCAGATGTCAGATCGAAAGCAAACAGCACGTAGCCAACCTGTCACAATGCGAATGTACGGGACGAGGACGAGGGTGAAAATGCTGATCTTTTGCACCCTTACGTCTCTCCTCTATTCTGTTTACAGTCGCCATGGGAGCAAGACTTGGAGACCGAGCACGACCCTTTTAACAACTCGGGTTCCCGGGAGGCCAGACCGACTCATGTGATGAAGTCACATGGACCTATGGCAAATGAAGACGCTGAGGAGGTGAGCCATTTAACAGGAAGTGGGGACAGTGGCAGAAGAAGCCGGAAACTACGAGGGACAGAGGAACTACGAATCGGAGCCACGAGACGAGAAGGCTACGACCAACCAGACCATGGAGAAGAATCAGTTGTGTACGCCGAGCAGACCGTGACGCCGCTGTTCCCAGGGATCCAGAGGAGGGAGCCGGACACTATCCGGAACCACTCGTCTGCCAGCCACGCTCGAGGAGCATGGCTACCTGAGGCATGCGCTCGAGTCCAGGGATGGTTCACTAAAGGGAGCAGCACCGGGAGGGAGCCGACAGCGGGGGCCGGGGAGGCTTAAAATGGGCAACAACCACTTGGGCTCATAGCGTAAATTTCAGGAGCGCTAGCAATCACCTGGTGGCTGTTCTAGGTGTAACTCCCTCACTCCTCTCCCTAAAAATACTGGGTGAAACTGGACACTCCCACTAAAACATGTTTTTCTTTCTTATTTTGTCGCTTTCCATGTCCACTGGCCCTTTTCTGTTGGGACGAAGATGAGGTCTGACGTCAAGATGGGAGCAAAAGCTAAACACATTAAACCAGTGTACTGTTGAATACTTAGAAATTAACCCTTTATCACAGCACATCGCCTCTCAGCTCATCCTTACCCATTCACATGTGATGTCAGGAGTAGGATAATTTCCATTGGATAACAGACATGGAAGCCCTTATACAGCAACTCATTTGTGGCCAGGAAAAACTGGAATGGGCAGTTGAGAGTCAGATGACTGCGAGACAAGCTGAAAGAGAGCTCTTCAGTACCTCCATCAATCATCATCTAGAAAGTCTCCACAAATGATCTGAAGAACTGGGCCACCTCCCAGCACCAACGCCTGTCCGACAGGGAAATCAGTCTGGTTTCCCCACTATTGCCCTGCAGAAATACAGCTCAGGGGAAGACTCGGATGGCTTCCTTATAAATTTAGAACGAGTAGCCAAAGCATCCGGGTGGCCCGAACAAAAATGGCCTTTATTTTGGGCTCCATTGTTGAGAGGTGAGGCCCAGGCAGCCTACCAAGTAGCCAACCCAATGGGCAATACACCCTACAAGGAAGTGAAAGAGATCATCCTGGACCACCTAGGCATGGAAGCAGAAGCGTACAGGGTGCGCTTCCGGAAAGAGAAAGGAAGCCCCGGGAATACTCCCAAAACCTTATTCTATAAACTAAAGGTGGCCGCAGATAAATGGCTAAAACCTCAGGTTCATACTAAAGAGAAGATAATGTCCTTGATATATTTGGAACAATTTCTGGAAGCCCTATCCTTTTACATGCAGAGATGGCTTAAACAACACACCCATCTCTCAGTAGAGCAAGCGGTGGAGATGGCCACCACCTATTCCAGAGCCCAACCAAGGCCATCCGCCTGGGAAGGGGAGAAGAATTTACACCCAACTACAGGGAAGCCAAATAAGAAGTATACCAAACCCACAGGTAGAGCCACTGAAAACACACCATCCTAAGCCCGAAGCCATTACGACCAAGGGACCCCAATGCTTTGACTGCGGGACCTGGAGCCATATAGCCCAAATCTGTCCACAGAGTAAAACCACGGAAGAGCCCATGGACGTCGGATACCTCCACTGGCATGTCTTGTACACCGAGGTAATGGGCACCTGTTTATATGTAGGTCTAGTAATAGATGGAATATGTGTAAAAACACTTCTCAACTCCGGTTGCAGGCAGTCGGTTATCCAGAAGGCCCTAGTTAGACCAGAAAAATTCATCAGGCATCAACAAGTGCCCATCCGATGTGTACATGGGGATGTCAAAACATACCCAATGGCCCAGGTGGGGGTGAGGTTACCAGACGAGAAGAACATACAGGTAAAAGCAGGGGTGCTGCCCAATCTCCCAGAGAGGCTCATCTTAGGAACTGACAACCCCGAGTTCATACAGCTCCTCCGAAGTAAAGTAAAGAGTATCCCCAATCCTCCTCACTCAGGCACCTTGACAAACCTAGAAACACTTCAGAAATGCCCAAAATAATGACCCCACACTTAGAACAGCATGGCAGCAGGCGCCCTCCTCCCTTGATTCTTACCCATCCTTCCTGATTGAACAGGATCTGCTCTATAGGAATGGAAGCCCTTCCTGTCCTAAACAATTGCTCCTTCCTGTGGGGTTCCGGGAACAGGTAATGTTCTTTGCACATAGCCGTCTGGTGCCAGACACACCGGAGCACAAAAAACCAGCCAAAACATCCTTGAGCATTTTTATTGGCCTGATATATGCGCACATTACTAAGTACTGCCAAGAATGTGAAGTGTGCCAAAAAAGGAATCCCTATCGTCCCCCTACAACCTCTGCCAATCATTGGGAAACCCTTTGAGTGGGTGGGAATGGATCTCATAAGACCATATGACTTCAACGCATTCAGATTGCCTCTGCATGTCGGATCCTCGACATCCCTCGCCGCAGCCACATCACACCCCACCTAAGAGACTTGCACTGGCTCCCCATCAACAAGAGGATAACCTTCAAGCTCCTCACCCATGCACACAAAGCACTCCACAACACCGGACCAGAGTACTTCAACAGACGACTCAGCTTCCAGACCCCCACCCGCCAGCTTCTCTCCACGACCTTGCCCTGGCCACAGTCTCCCACATCTGAAGAGCGACTTCCGGCGGCGGATCGTTCTCCCACCTCGCCGCCAAGACTTGGAACTCACTCCCCATCCCCCTACGACAGTCCCAAGAGCTGCTGACCTTCAGAAGACTCCTCAAGACCTGGCTAATCGAGCAGTAGCAGCATCTCCCCCCCCCCAGCGCCTTGAGACCCTCATGGATAAGTAGCACACTTTACAAATGTATTGATTACCTAAATCCAGGAAAGGGAACCAATACGCCCTAGTCCTTTTTAGGTCTCGCTTGACCCAGCGCATGCGCTGGTCTGGTGAGACTTTTTGTGAGGGCTCAAAAAAGTGCTACCACTGTAGCCTAGAGCAAACTCACGCAGCTTCTGTAAGTGGGACCGTAAACCCTGGGAGTATTCCAGAAGGGTTTGGTTCTTTTCTGGTTTTTCTTGCTCCCAGGCTTCCTTGGTCATTTCAAGAAGGGTGCATGGTTGCCGCCCATATAGGAGTTCAAAGGGGGAACATCCTAAGCTGCTTTGTTTCTGGCAGCGGATGACGAAAAGGGCTAAGGGCAATAATGCGTCACAATCAGCGCTGTTGGCTGTCATCATTTTCTTTAAGGTCAGCTTGAAAGTGCTGTTCTAATGTTCACATAATCCATCCATCTGCGGATGATACACAGAGGTCCATATCTGTGTAATGTCCAGGGATTTCCAGACTTGGCCCATTAATTGTGAAATAAACAGGGTGTCCTGATCCATGAGGATTTCCCGAGGGAAACCTACACGAGAGAACAACTCTAGGAGTTTCTCACAAATGGAAGTGGTATTTGGAGTTCGCAACAGAAAGGCTTTGGGATATGTAGAGGCATAGTCAACAAGCATTGGCATAGCCAATAGGTCTCCCTTTTGGGACCTTATAAGTGTTTGGCCATGCAACAGTTGCATAACTAAATACGTATAAGGTCCCAAAAGCGAGACCTATTGGCTTTGCCAATGCTTGTTTCTGTTTATTACTGCTCTGTAGTAATGGTGGCGCACAGGTGTTACCATTACTACATAGAAGTAATAAACTGGAAAAAAATGGCTCACAGAGATCATCAAAGCGGCCACGAAAGTGAAAGTGATCGCATTCGCGATCAAACATCAAAGCGGCCGCTTTGATGTTTGATCGCGAATGCGATCACTTTCACTTTCGTGGCCGCTTTGATGATCTCTGTGAGCCATTTTTTTCCAGTTTATTACTTCTATGTAGTAATGGTAACACCTGTGCGCCACCATTACTACAGAGCAGTAATAAACAGAAACAAGCATTGGCAAAGCCAATAGGTCTCGCTTTTGGGGCCTTATACGTATTTAGTTATGCAACTGTTGCATGGCCAAACACTTATAAGGTCCCAAAAGGGAGACCTATTGGCTATGCCAATGCTTGTTGACTATGCCTCTACATATCCCAAAGCCTTTCTGTTGCGAACTCCAAATACCACTTCCATTTGTGAGAAACTCCTAGAGTTGTTCTCTCGTGTAGGTTTCCCTCGGGAAATCCTCATGGATCAGGACACCCTGTTTATTTCACAATTAATGGGCCAAGTCTGGAAATCCCTGGACATTACACAGATATGGACCTCTGTGTATCATCCGCAGATGGATGGATTATGTGAACATTAGAACAGCACTTTCAAGCTGACCTTAAAGAAAATGATGACAGCCAACAGCGCTGATTGTGACGCATTATTGCCCTTAGCCCTTTTCGTCATCCGCTGCCAGAAACAAAGCAGTTTAGGATGTTCCCCCTTTGAACTCCTATATGGGCGGCAACCATGCACCCTTCTTGAAATGACCAAGGAAGCCTGGGAGCAAGAAAAACCAAAAAAGAACCAAACCCTTCTGGAATACTCCCAGGGTTTACGGTCCCACTTACAGAAGCTGCGTGAGTTTGCCCTCGAAAAGGCCCAAAACGGTGTTCTATTATAAAGGAAAGAGATGGCGCCAACTCCAACTACATGACTGGGTGTTGGTTCTTTTGCCCTCTTCCCTTCCAAAAACCCGAGCAGAGTGGAAAGGACCTTACGAGGCGGTAGAACAAATCGGTCTAACCGCCTACCGTCTATGCCTCAGTAAGAGCAAGACACAAATCTTTCATATTAACCTCTTGAAGAAGTGGTTAGGTCCCCCGCCCAAAGACAATCTCCTACTGACCTGAGGACCGAGCAAAAACCCCCCCACTCTACACCACCTGGATGTAAATGAGGCCCTACTCGAACCACAAAAGAAGGCGCTAGAAACAATGCTGGCACCTTTTTGTCCAATATTCACTGAGATACCAGGACAAACTACATTGATAGAATACTCCATCCCTTCAACACCTGGGAAGGTAGTGAGACAACGTCCCTACCGTTTTCCCGCAGCAAGGCCATAGAAGATGAGCTCCAGAACATGCTCGAGATGGGGTTCATTCGTCCCTCCCAGAGTAAGTGGTCCTCCCCAGTGGTCCTAGTCCCCAAGCCCGCTGGCTCAGTGAGGTTTTGTATAGACTCTGGGCCGTGAATGCCATCACAAAATTTAACTCTTATCCCCTACCACGGGTCGATTAACTAATCGAACAGCTGGGTGAGGCCCAATACATCACTACACTAGACCTCACCAAGGGCTATTGGCAGGTTCCCTTATCCCCACAAGATCAGGCCAAGACGGCATTCATAACCCCTTCAGGTCTCTAGGAATTTATGGTCCTCCCCTTTAGTCTCCAACACCAGCCACTTTTCAAATAAATAAAATAAAAAAGATTCTTGGACATAGTATTACGGGAACGCCGAGGGTATTCCTCTGCATACCTCGATGATATCGTAATATACAGCTCCAACAGGGAACAACACCTAAAGCATTGCTAAAGGGTACTCCAGGCCCTCAGAGAGGCTGGACTCCATATAAACTCAAAGAAGTCCCGGGTTGGATATCAGAAGGTTCGCTACTTAGGGTACCTCCTCGGGAATGGAGCAATCAAACCACAACATGAGAAAGTAAAGGCCATCACCAATACACCCTTTCCCGCAAGCAAACAAGACATCAGGGCATTCTTGGGGTTATTAGGGTACTACCGGAGGTTCGTACCCCATTACTCCGAAATAGCCTCCCTATTAACTGACCTTCTAAAAAAGGACGTTAGGGTAAAATACCTCTTCTCTCCCTTCCTTCAAGCCCACCAGGTCTTTCAGGGACTCAAAAAAGCCATCACCTCCAGCCCTGTCCTGGCATCCCCCAACTTCACTAGGCCATTCATTCTCCAAACGGACGCCTCTAACTCCAGTCTAGGGGCAGTCCTGTCCCAGCTGTCAGATGAAGGCCTGGAACTCCCGGTAGTATACATCAGCAGAAAGCTGTTTCCCCGTGAGAAGAACTACCCTATCATTGAAAAGGAGTGTCTGGCGATGAAATGGGCAATAGACAAGCTTTGCTACTACATGGAGGGCTTGCCCTTTGTCTTTTACACAGACCACGCCCCACTTCAGTGGTTGAGCCTCAACAAAGGGAACAATCCCCATATCTTGAGGTGGTTCCTTTCCCTCCAGCCCTTTTCCTTTGAAGTCCGACACCGGCAAGGGAAGTGCAATGGGAATGCAGACTTCCTGTCCCGTGTCACCCAGTTCCCCCACCGTGAACTGTCAAGGGGGGGATGTGTCACGATGCGCCTGTACGGGACAAGGAGGAGGGTGAAAACACTGATCTTTTGCCCCTTATGTCTCTCCTGTATTCTGTTTACAGTCACCGTTGGAACCAGACTTGGAGACCGAGCGGGCCCCATTCACAACTCAGGTTCCCGAGAGGCCAGACGGACTCATGTGACGGAGTCACATGGACCTATGGCAAACAATGACGCTGAGGAGGTGGGCCAGTTAACAGGAAGTGCGGACAGTGGAAGAAGATGCCAGGAACTACGAGGGACAGAGGATCTACGAATCGGAGCCACGAGACTAGAAGGCTACGACCAATCAGACCACGGAGAAGAATCGGTTGTGTACGCCGAGCAGACCGTGAAGCCGCCATTCCCAGGGATCCAGAGGAGGGAGCCGGACCCTATCCAGTACCACGCTTCTGCCAGCCACGCTCCAGGAGGAGTGTGGCTACCCAAGGTACGTGCTCGTGTCTAGGGGTGGTTTCTGAAAGGGAGGCAGACCAGGAGTGAGCCAACAGCGGTGGCAGGGGAGGCCTAAAATGGGCAACAACCACTTGGGCTCATAGCGTAAATTTCAGGAGTGCTAGCAATCACCTGGTGGGAGTTCTAGGTGATAATCCCCCACTCCTCTCCCTAAAAATACTAGGTCCAAACCGGACACCCCCACTAAAACGTGTTTTTCTTTCTTATTTTGTCGTTTTCCATGTCCACTAGCCATTTTCAGTTAGGACAAAGACGAGGTTCTGAGCTGAGTTCTTCCTCTGACATCAAGACGGGAGCAAAAGCCAAACACATTATACCAGTGTACTGTTGAATTCTTAGAAATAAACCCTTTATCACAGCACATCGCCTCTCAGTTCGTCCTTACCCATTCACACAACCGCATATTATTCTCATGACATGATGACTCCGGAGTCCTGGGGGTGTTTCCCTGTTATTGAAAACAGACCAAGATAATCCCTGATGAAATTCGCTGTTCCAAAACTGGGCGTGTAGGGTTTTGCAGTAATCACATACCCCTTGTGGACCAATGTAGTGTAGTTGATGTTGTAGTTTTTTTAAATTGAAAGGGTATGAGCTATAGAGGCCGCTAAAAGTGGTATTGTATCGACAAACCCTATGATAATAAGTTTTGGTAGTTGCCACAAAAATGCATTTTGCTGCTGGGTTAATCTGGTGCCTATTGGGATGCTGAATATCTTCAGAGTTACTCTTTCAACAGCGTAATTGGCATTCAATAGCTGTAAAGCATTGGCGTGAGCTAGACTGACACTTGGTGACTCTTTCACTCTCTTTACAGACAGGTTAGCGGACAGTATGACTTGTCTATACTGTTCCGCATCTCCGCTGATGAGACAGAATGAGTACTTGCTGTGGTTAAGTTTGATCTTAAGATCGATTCTGTTGACAAACAGTTTATCTTAGGTTAAGGTCCACTTGAATAAACATGGTTGCGATGGGGTAGGCTGTCTTCACCACTTTAGCATTGTTCGCAATGATGGAACTGCCCACTTTAATGATTTTACAGACAAGATGCAGCAGAGTGTTTTTGAAGTCCAGATACATATCTGTGGACCCAGACACATAAAACCTGATCGGCGCCAACGGTATCAAAGCAGCTAGAGGCGATACTTACATTAAAAAACTACTTCCAATGCTGTTCTGTGTGGGCTTTAGAGAAAAAATGTCTAACTCTGATTTGGCGCGTTCACCTGATTCGGAATGTATGAAGGCCATGTTTCAAGCTGATGCTCTTTAAACAATATTTACGTTAGGGGATGTTCTCATCTTTTCGGAAGCTCTCGTCCATCTTACGGATCTACTTTTGTAAGCGTGTTTTGAAGAGCGCCGTCTTTTTTTATAGAGACCCGGTGGCCCCCTTGGCCTCGAAGACCTACGCTTCCTTTTAATACTTGTGTGTAGCTTATACATGAGATCCGCTCCGTCTAGGTGTTGCTTCTTCATGCATTGTGCAACAGCCGATGTCACGAAACCCACCACATCATGAGATGTTCGTGGCAACCGCTTTATCATGGGGGTTTGCAATTTTATAGCCTCTTCTAAAGAAAGGCATGGCTCTTCTGAACAGACTCTGGACGAAACCCCCAAACCTGCCCCATAAATAACAGGGGCCCCTTGAAAGAATGGTGGCTCTCCATAGCAGGCCTGGTGTCTGTAATAGTACCTGTACATAGGAGGGTCACTGAATGTTTTCATGATCACTATGTTGCCTTCTTAATAGTCGCTGTTGCAGTCTTAAATGAAGCTTAACAATAACTTTCCTGTATATAAAGGACACTGGCACAGATTGATCATCAAAGATCATGACCGACATAGTGTCAAAATGGTTATCAGAAATTGCTACGCAGTTGAGCTTGTTAAATTGAATATTAACCATTGTGTTATTTTCACCCTTCACCTGGATCCATGTTAACATCAGTGAAAACTATCACTGATCTTCTGCACTTCTACAATGTCACTATACACGTTGAGTGTATAGATCCCACAGTTACCATCGGGACACACAGGATCCAGCTCGACCTGGCTTTTTATATCTTGTACGGTGCCGGAAATCCCTTTTTAATTTTTCAGTGCAGTTAAAGGTTGTATCACAATTTGGAGCTTTAAGAAACACCTTCCTTCTAACATTATCTAATACTAGCTGAATATTCATATATGTTTCGATGTTGGCAATGGATTTGTTGATGGCCTCATCAACCGCTGCGATGCCTGGGTAATAGTTGTGAGGAAAGCCAGTGTGGAAGCTCAAGGAGTACTGTCCGCGCTTTATGTTAAATTTGGCCTCGAACATTGTAAATGTGTTCCATGTTGTTCGGTATTGGATTTCGATTAGGACGACCTCTCACGACCCTTTAAGATCCACAGGTTTGGCCTGTTTTACAGCATAATTAGAAACGTGATTGATTGGGAACATGTCCTTCAAGGCGTTGGACAGTAGAGTTATATAAAATGATGTTGTCTCCATCTTGACACCCACAGTGAGATCTCCCCATACTCACACATCCTGTATGGATCTGGCCAGCACCCAAATGTTACTCTTCCCGGGCCATCCCTACGTTTTGACAAAGGCCTGCCTGTTATCCCCACCACTTTTCCTTTTCAGAATCTTTTCAACCCTGAACACCTTGTGTGGATCATTAGATACCTTTTGTAACTCCTCCTTGTAAAAGACACCCAACACAGTTTCCCCATTGTAGTCCTTTAACCTGTAAATATATACACCCTCTTTAAGCTCAACACTTTCCACTATAGATATCTAGTCGCTAAACATCTGCTGGTAACCCTTTGCAAGGACCCCTTTCAACTTTAAAACCGTAACATGTACACCTTCTTTTAAAAGAAGCTTCTTTACCCTTGCAGGGAAGCGGCTCTTGTACACCGTTCTCCACACCTTTAATGAATTTCCTGGCATTGCCTCTATGGGAGAGGATTTGAGGGTTCTGAGGTAACTGGCATTATAAATATCTATAAAAGCCTGTAAAACATCCATGTATCACACTAGGATGGCGGGTAGATGTCTGGCAGTCGGAGTCCGTCGGTGCGTCGGATGGAGTTGCATCCCTACAAAAGTGGCGGTGCCTGCTCAGGCACCGCGGTAGGGATTACAATGTCCCTTTACATCAGCCTTCAGTCTTTGCATGGTGGTTAGCCGGTGATGGTAAGGCTGGAGGAAAGGGATTTTGGGGCATGTAGCGGGCCCCCATAGGCCTCCCATATGGGCCCTGGGGGGCACCTATGTTGCTTCCTACATATCCCTGCACCATGTGGCAGGCACCACATGGTGCCTGCCACATAGTGCTGTGATATGCAAAAAGTGTATTTCTTGTACTGCGGTATTTGCTGTAGCCCGCAGGATAGGCCGTAATACAAAAAATACACTTTGCGACCGCCTTGAAGGCGGTCACATTGTAATTACCATGACAGGACCACCGACAGCTAGTCAGGTGGTCCCGTCCCCGATTTGATGGCAGTTGGACGAAATCATCAGGGGAAGACAGATACCACATACCCTTTAACCAGTATAACAAAAGAAAATATAAAAATCATCTGCATAGTTGAACCATTACATATTAAATAACTGAACCATGGTATGCGCACGAATACCATATACAAACGAAATGTTAAACACCCAAAGTGTACATCTCAGCATTTCCAAAACAACAGTTTAACCCAAGTGAAATCCTCTAACTTCTTAGGACAAGAAACAGTCCTCCCATACTAGTGATCTTGGACATTTCATTCAGAGAAGTAGTCCTACCACACCTCCATTGACACAATCTTCTGGCTGTCACTCCTACACATCCTCACTCATTCCCGGTGGTATTTCCCCTACTAGTTCCAGCTTTTACCACTATCTCCTCTCCTTCACAACCTCACTTATTCTCTGTGGCATTTCCTCTGCTAGTTCCACTTATGTCCAAATTTTGACACAACCACTTTTCATTCAAAAATCCATTTGCACTTGCCCCATTGCTTTATCATGTTGTTTGCACCTAGCACGCCTATTAAAATGACAAACCTTGCCATTTAACAATTTAGCAAAGCAAGCAAATACATCTACCCCTTGGAGAGGCCTAGAAAATGTATTACTGCCCTTCTTGACCTTGCAATCAATTTTGATATGCACCCAATACTCCTTCTGCAATGAAACACTTTTCACAATTCTCTTTTTGTCATAGTAATCCTTATTGGTTCTTTTCACCAACTACAAATTCTCCATTACCACTGCAGGAGTCCATTTTCTCTCCAAATTCCAGACATGCAGGCTTTATTTTCCTTGGTGAACAGTTCACATCCTCTCAACACTTTAAATGGACTATAACCGGTCACGGGCAGAGTAAATCTATATGCCCAGATTAACTTGTTCACTTTCTTCTGCCAATTCTTTCCAGCATTCATAGCTGCTCGAACACTTCCCATAATCACACAGTTGAACCTCTCCACACAAGCATTCCCTTCAGGAAGGTTTTCACTTTGTCTGCCCTAAATTGTGGGCCGTTGTCGCTAAATAATTTCTTAGTAATACCCTCCCTCTAAAAAGGCCCCGTCCGAAAATTAGACAGCCACTTCTGCATTCACTTTAGAAAACACTCTCACTTCCCGCCATTTGGAATACAAATACATAGGAACAATGACATATTTTGGGCTCCCCTTCCACCCTGTCCAGGATGGGGCGTAAAATGTCCACTGCCAACATTTGCCAAGGACCTTCCGGTAATTCTGTCAAACTCAACTGAAGCTTCAACATCTTCTGGGACTTGTCTGCATCGTTACAACTACTACAGTGTCACAAAAAGCATTCCATATTGTAGTTCAATCCTGGCCACCTGTAACAATGTTTAGCCCCTTTTTTAGATTTAACAATTCCTAAATACACCTCCTGCATTAATTCTAGAATCTTTTCTCTCAAATCACTCGGAGGAACCACGTAATGCACCCTCAATAGAAACCATTTATCGACAAATGCCAATTCCTCTCTGAGTTCCCAACATTTCTTTACTTCCTCATCAAGTGTGTTCTTGGCAGGCTATCCTTCAACCACAAACCTCTTACTTTGCACTATAACCCTATCTACTCTATACTTCTCTATTCATTCGTTCTCAAGAATAACCATGCCTTCCTCACTAATATTGGCCGCACTGTACTCGTCCCACCCATTCTGAAAGGGGACCTCCTCACTAACAGGGGACGTACTCAAAAAATCTGCTACCTTATTTACGCGCCCTGGGATGAATTCCACTCTGCAATTATAATCAAGTAACTTGAGTGTCATCCTTGCAAAGTGGTAGTACCAGCAGGCCCTTCCGTAGCCAAAACCTTCACCAATGGTTTTTGAACAGTGTGTACCAGGAATTCAGAACCTCCTAAGTACAGTCTAAACTTACTTATAACCCAGACACATGCTAACATTTCTTTTTCAATGATGGAGTACTTCAACTCCGTAGCGGATAAAGAACACAAAGCAAATGCAATTGCTTCCTCCTCTTCCTTTCCACTTCTGACTGACACATAGCTCAGCAATGCCCCTAAAACTTTACCATTAGCAACCATGGTAAGTAGTGTGCTAGAATCAAGATTCAATCCTTGACATGGAAGTGCAGTACACATGTGCCATTTAAAAATGCAGAGAAATTCCTCATTCACATACTCATTCCATTCAAAGGTCTTGTGTTCTTTTAGCAATTGCCTTAATCCAAATTTGGAATAAAATTATAAGAGACCTAAAATGGATCTTACTTGAACTTTACTTGTGTAGGCAGGAACATCACCAATGGCATCCTTAATTTCTTCCTCGCTGAGTACATGACCCAGATATGTCACTGATTTCATGTAGAATTTACATTTATTCCATACCACCATTAAACCATTCTGCCTTATAAATGCCAAAACGTCCCTCGGCCTGCCATCATGTTCCTCTTTACTTTTTCCCATCACTATAATGCGATCCTGAAAATACTTAACACCACTTTGTTCCGTAAAAAGTCAGTGCATGAGTTCCTGGAACACCACAACTGCTGAGGCCAACCCAAACGGCATGCATAAAAATCTGTAAGAGTAAAAAGGTGTGTTAAATACCCTCAAATTCCTTCTAGTCTGATGAAGCTCCACTTGATGGTAGACTGAGGACAAGTCAACTGTGGAAAACCATCTCACTCCTTTTGTCTCAGCCAACAGCTCATTGATTTTCAGTAAGAGAAACTTCTCTACCACAATGTTCTTGTTTAAATCGTGTAAGTCAATGCATAAGCGAAAAAACCCATTAGCTTTCCTATCAAGAACTAAAGGAGAAATTTATCCCAAACAATCAATTTGCTCAAAAACACCTCTTTGTTATAATTTGCTCAATTCACTCACCACATCAGCCCTTACTCTCAAAGGAACATTCTTACCTTTGTGGCTCACCAAAGTGGCATCCTCTCTGATTACTATTTTGTGTAAAAATCCCTTTATTTTACCAATTTCACCAGAAAAAGACATTGAGAAATTCCTTCTTCCCAGATTATATTTTCTCCAACTCCTGGGACCCCAGTAGTAGAACTTGATCCTTGCTTTTGGGATCTAAAATCATTCCCAGAGCCTTCTGGTCCTTCTATCCCAAGACAAAGGGTTCAATTTCAGACACATACAATTTCCCCCATTTGGTGTGTCTCCTGAATTCAAATATGGAATTTTATGACCAGTGAACGACACTGGCTGAATGTAAGACTCCACCAGTCCCATTTTGACACAAACTTCTCTCTCCACACATTTTTATTAATAATAGTAAATTGAGAACTTCTCTCTCCACACATTTTTATTAATAATAGTAAATGGAGAACCTTTGTCCACCTCTCTGGACATTTCTACCCCCCAAATTAACACGTCACACTTGGGTTTCTTTTCCAATGTATTGTCAAAGTTAAGAACAGGACATTCAACCATTAACAAACCACCACTATCACTCACATCACTTTTTTCTGAAAGTTCTGTCTCTGTTTCATATGCAACATATTTCACAGTTTGTTTGGTTTTCTTGCTCTTCCTCCATACATTATGGGGTAGTCCATCTGGAGCATTGAATATTTAATTGGAGTCTTAGATTGCATTTCTCTTTGTTGTCACGTGGTCTCGTGCTGCAAGGTTTCTTTTAGTTTTTATTTTTGTTTTTGTTTACTGGGGGTGCCGGTCCCACCCGGGCACCCCACCTTGCCTTCCCTTTAGGCAGCATCTGAGGAAGACCCCCGCAGCTGCTTGTGCCATCTCCCTGCCAAGCCGGCCTCCTGTCCTGCTGATACGGGGGCCAGTAGTGTGTTTCTCCCCTTCCTGCTAAATGTCTTCTTGTGGTGATTCGCCCACTCACCCCAGACACAGGAATGATTAACGGGGCAAGACCACCATTGGTGTGGGAAGAGTGACAATGTCACACCAGCTATCCAACTCATTGGAGCCCCAGATATGGGGGCCCAGGCCCCTTTCATCTCCCTTGAGGAGAGGGGTGTTACAGCGCAGCCCTAGTTCCCTTTCTTTGGGGGAGCTTGGAGATGGGATTTTAGCCCCCTCATGCATGAAACAGTCCAACAGTCAGGATCCCAGGGCCTCCAGAGCTCTGAGGATGGGGCCCAATGCATACCCCTACCTGGAAAAAATTAAATAATTTACTCTTGCGCTGACCCTGGCCCACCCCAGAGGTTTTTGCAGAAAATACGGCACAGCACCACATACACTTTTTTGCCAAACCAGGGTCAAAGGTCAAATCTTTAAAAGGCCATAACTCAGGCTCCATTGGGCAGCTTTTGACCACCTTGGGCTCATTCTATTCCTTGTGGCAGGCCCTAGAGAATTTTCAGCAGGCCTCCTTGCCTAGAAAGAACACACTTTTCAAGGAAGCGAGCTTCAGTGGCCTTCCAGCTCCACCTTTATCCTCTACTGTGCCCTCCAGAAGAACACATGACCTTCAGTCCTAGCACAGTATGACAGCTAATTAACAGATGCAGATTTTCTTCCCCACCCCTTCCTATTCCGGAGTTGAGGGAAGCAATATTAATTACTCCTTTTGTTTGGGGAGCAGAGTAATTAACTTGGCCCATCATGGTGACAAAGGTCTGGACTAAGGGCCTGGATACCCTTTCAGGTGATTAGCGCACTATACAAATCAACATTAAATAACAACTTTGATTCTGAGCTGAGCCAGAGAAACATGAAAATTCTAGATGATGCAGACAGTGTAGATATATCTGCTTTTGACTTGCATAAACAATTGTCACCCCAGTTTGATACCTTGCTGGACTTTTTAAGCCAAAGGGAAATTAAATTGCACTCTAAGGCAGATTTCCCCCTCTGTATATCATAAAGTGATGCTGCAAAGAAAACAGTCAACCATAGTGACTTTACCCATGAGTGTACCCTAATAGTAGAATGACTACCCCAGGTCACTATCCAACCCTGCCGAGTTCCCTCCGTGCCAAGATACCTGTGCACAGTTACCGGGCTATGCATGACGGTAGTCCCCCACATGCAGCTCGCACACGTGTTTATATGCATCTGTACACGTGTTTATGTATAACTACCCAAGTGCCCCTTATCCTATCTCAGTGGCTAATCTTAAAATGCGGACACTGGCGGTAAACATAAGCAATCCATTTACCATTTGATTACTGTACGTAAGACACATGTAGTGAGACTCACCCACAGTAAAAATAGGTCCAAGTCCAAGTTTTCAAAAAAGGAAAAAGTCACGAAGCACTAACTGGGCAGAACCCATTTTGCAATAAGAATGAAAAGGAAACAACATACTACTTGGTCCACCAAGGAATTCCACACAGAATAGACGTACCTTCGAATGACAGATCACTTCTGGTGCCAGAATCTTTCTAAAGCTAATCTAGACCTCTGTACTTCTAGAAGAGCTTATAAGAAAGACATTTCAATGAAAAGGCCTCCTTCATCAAGGCCCTAAGGTACTTTGATAGACAAATCTGGTACACAAAGCTTTTACTAATTCCACTTCCACATGCTTAGTGTTAGACCTGGCATAATTGGTGTGGCATTTCAAAAAACATTTTGCCTTCACCCCCTTACGCCACTGAACTCATTGTTTTTGGCATTTAGACTCTGTAGACTGTGCATAATTAGTTTTCTTGTTCATCATAGCTCGATTTCATAGTGGATGATGAAGGGCTGTTGGAAATGTGCCTTTTCTTAAAGGCCACCCCGATTTTTGCCTTCTTTTACTGAACCTGTTTTTGTTGGCATTAGGACTCTGTACACTTTACGCTATGTAACCAGTGCTAAAGTGCTTGTGCTCTCTCCCTAAAAAATGGCAACATTTGCCTAGAAAGTTTTGGTATATTTAATTTCCTTATTCGTCTCTAGTAAATGATACTGCATGTATCCAGGACCTGTAAATTACATGTTACTAGTGAACTGTACTACCTATTGTGCAACTCACAGCAGCCTATAGTGCAATTTTAAACTGAAATTTCGACCTGGCAAAATAAAACTTTTTTTCAGGCCCAAACCTTCATTTTGAATGCTTATAAATCGCCCTTAAGGTAGGTCCTAAAGGCTCATAGAACAGGGTGAATGATAGTTAAAACATTGGACATGTGTGTTCACGTTTTTCATATCCTGACAGTGGAAAACTCCTAAAGTAATTTTTCACTATTGTAAGGCCTATCCCTCCCATGGGCTAACACTGGATTACCTTATTACACTTAACAAGTTCTAATTACAATTTGAAACCAAATAGAGACATGTTGTGTCCACTCAAATCCGATTTAAGTTACAAATTTGAGATTGCCACTTTTAGAGTGTTTGCATTTTTCTGCCCAAACCAGCTGTGCCTTTCTGCCAGTGTCCTGAGCCACATGACTGTGAATGGCTCTGCTGTTGTGGGGAGGTGCATTACTTCTAGGGGTGGTTGGAAGTAATGGAGTTTCACTTCTTGGAATTGCGTGGAGTTACCGAAAAAGTCAGCAAAATTTCAGAGTTCTGCAAGTGAGCAGAATTGGTATGTCGCCCTAATTTTTAGCGCTGAGAACTTGTTCTGTGCTGCAAAATCAGCATGAACGGCACTATGTGGAGTGCCAAAGGGTGCCACTCCTTTGCTGCTGCTCGAGTGTATTTTCTACTCAAGGTGTAGCTTTCTCACCACAAGCAGCGGCTTTCTAACTGCGAATGGTTGCGACTGCCTCTGACCATTCATGTTGAGAATATCTCACCGGGTGCCATCCTAGCACCCAAAATCAAAGTATGGGATGCAAATTCTCACTCACACTCACCAACTTAATGTTGGAGATGCTTGTGAGAAAAACATTCGCCACGGGGCTCGTGGACAGAGTTTTGTCAGAACTCTGCATTGCAAGCTTAACGTAGAGTGGGAAAACTCAGCAAACTCTGCCAGCAGAGTGGAATTTATTGCCCACCCTTAATTACTTCTAGACAGTAGAACAAATGAAGCCTAAATGTGAGGGGAGAGGGTCTTCCTGACAGGATGGCTGGGGAGGAGCTGTGCCCTGCCTTGATTATATTTTATGGTTTAAATCTTTGTATTAATTTTAAAGATGCATAGGTTAACATTAGCCACCACCTACATCTCATGGTGGGTGGGGAACAATAGAGAGAGTGGACATTGCAGAGAGAATAAGAAAAAGAAGGGAGAGAATATAGAAGAGGAAAGAACAAAGAATCTTGTGCCAGAAAAGCTCCCTGAAACGTACTGTTAGTGGAGGACCGCAGGGGGGACATCATTCTTCCTGGGGGTGGTCTTCTGGATGGGAGTGTGTGGCTGGGAGTCGGAGTACTCGGAGGTACCTTGGGCAGGTAAGCTTCCTGAATTCTGAGGATAGGAACTCAATGGTGGTGCTCCATGTTTTATCAAATATAGGTAGGTAACGAGACAAGCCCGCCGTGATCTTCCCTATGCCCATTATATCCCAAATCTTATATAGCCAGTCAAGTTTAGTTGGAACCTTTTCAGTTCCCCAACAGGACAACAGGGTCTGTTTAGTGGCGCCTAACATTAGAGTGATTGCCCTTCCCTGGCATGATTTAAGAGGGTAAGTAAGGGGGTTTGGAAGTCCCAGTAGGGTGTAACTGAGAAATCTGAGTATTTCCTTGTGGTGAATAGAGTCAATGTCCTGCATAATTGTGTCCTAATAGCTCTGTATCTTTGGGCACCGCCATAAAATATGAGTGAGTGTACCAGGGTGCCCACAATTGCATTGGCACAGATCAGTCCCACTGGGTTTCCACCTTGTGGTTCTAGCCGGGGTATAGTACCAATAATGTGTTATTTTTCAAAACATTTCTTTCCCAGCAATACTGCATGAGACGGTCTTGGCTCTGTGAATTATATCTTGCCACTCTTTAGGGGAGAATTTATGCTCCACTTCAGATTCCCATCTATGCTGCACAGGGGCTTTAACATTGTGTTTGGGCTTATTCAAGAAGGAATAAATAACCGACAACAAGCGTTTGTCAGAGGTGAGAGTTATATATCATAATTCAAATTTAGTCAGGGGACAGCTAGCATGGTGTTGTGTCTTCGGTTTGGTCACCCAGTGGCTGATCGCTAAATATTGCCAATATGTATCTTTGGTAATTCCAAAGCCCGACACTAGGCCGGGGAAGTCCATGATCCCTTTCTCATCAAAGAGGTCACCAATTCTTTTACAATTGGCCTCTTACCATTTCAAATATCTGGTCCCCTCCAGCGCTGGAGGTAAGTCTGGGTTTCCAAAGAACGGGATCAGTGGAGATATAGGGGTCGAGGGGCCAGGGGGCTCCAGCACTTTGTCCCACACCCCAAGAATAGCCATAAACTCCGGTCGTCCGGTGTCGTCTAGGGAGCCAGGGAACCTTCCGAATATGCATTCCTGCAATTGTGCGATCAATAACGCACCAATGTTTCTCAGATTCTAGTTTGTACCTCTCTATCATGTATCTTAGTTGCGCTGCTTGGAAGTATCTCTCCGAGTGCGGGACCCCAAGACCCCCCATCAGTCTGCCGCAGGTATGTTTGATGCCGTGCCATGCAAGCTCTCTTTCCCTCCCATATAAATCCTTCAATGAGGTGTTGTAGTTGCGTTAAGATACAAGGTGGAGGACGCAGTGGAAGCGTTTGCATGACATATAAATGCAAGGCAGAAGTGTCATTTTGACTTATGCCAGCCTACCTAGCTCAGACATTGCATGCTTCTTCCAAGTGAGAAGCTCACTGATGGTCTACTCTAAAAGGGTTGAATAGTTTGCCTTGACTATCTTCTCCGTTGTGTGGAAAATCTGTAGTCCCAAGTAAGAGACACCTCCATGAGCCCACGCAAACAGGAACTTTTGTCTCAATTGTTCCTGATCAGTTCTGGGGAGAGCCAGTGTTTTCTGCATATTGATATTGAGGCCCTGCTAAATGTCGAGACTTCCTCCAAGAGGGGGGCAGGGAGAGTAGCCGTTGCGTGCGGAAGAGCACCACATCGTCCACATACAGGGATATTTTGTGCTCCCTGTCTCCCATCTGAATTCCAGTGACCATCAGTAGGTTTCTGACTCTTTCAGCAAATGGCTCCATATAGAGCGCAAAGAGCAAGGGTGAGAGCGGGCATCCCTGACGAGTACCCCTTCCAATCGCAACAGGTTTAGAAGTTATGCCAACCACTCTAATGCACACTTTGGGGGTTTTGTATAAACAGTTCACCCATTTCAGAAAGCTTTCCCCAATCCCAAATCTGCCGAGGACGTGTCGCAAGTATGGCCACAGTACCCGGTCAAACACCTTCTCGGCGTCAACCGACAGGAGCAGTGTAGGCTGCTGAGTGCGCCGAGTTTTATCTATAAAGTGGCAGAGACGCCTTTTCCCGTTGCTGCAGCTGCGTTCTGGAATAATGCCAGATTGGTCTGGGTCTACCAGGCCCTGCATGTGTGGGGCAAGGCGGGCTGCCAAGACGCTAGTGAAGATCTTTAAATAAACATTAAATAATGATATCGGGCAATAAGAGGCGCATTCTTGTAGGTCCTTCCCGGGTTTTGGTATGACAACCACCTCCGTCATGGACATTGTGGGGGTTAGATCTCCTGTTTCGCTCAAGGTATTTAAGAGGCAAACAAGGAGCGGAGTAAGTTCAGGAGTGAAAGCTTTGTAAAAATCTACTTGAAAACCGTCTCCTGATGGTGCTTTCCTTAGATTGAATCCCTGAATTGCCTACATAACTTCATCCGGGCGGATATCCGCATCCAGGACATCCGCATCTGTGGGAGGGAGAGACAACATCGGTGCCTGGCAGACATATTCCTCAACCGCATCCGAATCCAGGTGTTCCACCGTATATAGAGTAGTGTAGAAGGTTTCGAATTCTGCTGCAATAGCAGCGTCCCTTTGGAGGGTCTCTCCCTGGGTTCATCTTATACCTGTGATGCGTTGTGAGTTTGTTTAGGCTCTCAGTAGGTGTGCTAAGAGTTTCCCGGCTTTGTTTCCACCTTCGTAGTAGCGCTGCTTGGTGCGTAAGAGCGCATATTCCTCCCGCTCAGAGTCCAAAGCCCACAGCTGTTTCTGTACTATAAGTTGTCTTCTTATTTGAACTGCGCCTGTACAACAGAGAAACCCCTCCAGTTCCCTGACCGGCATCTGCAGTAGGTCCCTTTTGTCCCTCCTCTCTTTGTTTAACCCTGCCGCGATGGTTATGAATCAGCCTCGCACGACGGCCTTTAAAGCAGCCCACACCTGGGGAAGGAGGACTGAGCCATCATCATTGATTGTCAAATAGTCTTGTATAGCTGCAAGTACATCAGCAATGTTGGATTCATATGTGAGCAGTTTGTGGTTGAATCGCCACGTCCTCTGACGGGGGGACCCTCCGGGTAGGTGGAGTACCTGTGATGTTGAGTGATCCGACAACGCAGCCGTCCCTATCGTAACGTCGCCATTTGCGTCTGGAACCCTGCCACGCTCTCTTCCGGAAAAAACTAAAAACTTTCCTATTCCCCAAATAATCATCCGGTCCTCCCTCCTCTTGGGTTATCATAGCTATATAGCGCGGGGATGCCTCCGGGTCACCAGGCGCTTTATAAATCTATAAATAAATAAATAATAAAATAAATAAATAACGTCTGTGGTGTATCTCATGATCCGGGGGAAAGTCCAGAATGAGTCAATGCATGGATAAGTTTGGTGTGCTGCAGAAAAAAAGGTGTACTCCAGAGTGGCGGGAAACCGGAATCTCCAGGTATGTGTCAAACTCACCTCCCCCAGACTCTGGAGCATAGAATCAAAGAGAGAACCTGAGTGTCCCATCTGTACCACAGACCTATCAAGCTGCGAGTTAGGAACTATGTTAACGTCCCCCCACCCAGGAATATGTCCTCGTCCTGAGAATCAAGGATGGTGTTCAGTGCGTCTCAGAGGAAGACTTCTTGATGTTCATTAGGCTGTAGATTGAAGCTTTGTATATGTGTGGGCCCCCAGCAGAATTTGCAGTGCTAGCATCCTACCGGGTGTTTCTGTGTGTACCCCCAGTACTGTTCCCAGGAACTGTGTATATATGAGAATGGCCACCCCCTCCTTTTAGTCTCATGGTCCAGGAGAAGTATTGTCTATCATACCATTTGGACCGGAGGCGTTTCCAGTCAGCGTGTAGCAGGTGGGTCTCTTGTAATAAGCAAATTTCACATTGGGCCTCTCTAAGCATTGTAATGAGCGCGCTCCTCTTAACAGGTATATTTAGCCCTCGGATGTTAAAGCTCATGACTTTAGATGTTAACATACGTGTAGTTATGGGGCTGTGTAGTAAATCTTGCCGGTGATCTTGTGAAGCTCGGGGTCGCCCCCCCAGCCCATAGCAGATCAGTGCCCCACGTGTTAGCATATGACAGCAACAGGGGCCTTCCCTTCATCCACGCTGCCCCTGGTGTCCGGCCTATAGGTAGTTTGCCCCATGTATCAGAATTCTCCCCTATGCCCAGGGACGCATTTAGCGCATAACATGGCGACCCCAGGGTTTGCGTACTGTGTCTCTTAGGGTGGCGTTTCCCCTCTATCCCACTGTTCGAGCTCCCGCCAGTCTTGATTTTAGCCACCCTCCATGACTCCTTGCACCCCCCAACCACCTAATTGTTAGCCGTCCCCACCTGCAGGAATGATAGTTATATGCTCCACGAGCAAAGGAGGAGAAAAGAGATAAAGTAGGAAATATAGAGAATAGTGAATTCAACAAACATATAGAGAGCACCTTCCAGTGGGCGCAAACCACACTCTCATGCACATGTCCATGTGTCCCGTGGTTGGTAATCACATCGACAGGGTGAGCACCTTCCAGCAAGACACATTTTCGTCTTTCCTGGGCACCTCTGTTAGTTGCTGCGACCCATGAATAGAGGAGGCGTGTTGCATGAGCGGTCATAAATTTTGATTTTCTTTGGGATCGTCTCGGTTCTGTATCTGTCAGAGGAGTGCCTTCCTCTCTTTGGTACTCTGTCGTGGAAGGTTTGGCAAGTTTCTCCTGTCTTGTCACTCGACGTCGGCCCGGTTTTACCAACCCAGGTGTGGTTGGTCCTCCAAGTCAAGGCCTAGCACCTCCTGTGCTTCCTTTAGATCGAACTGTTCGTAGCATCTTATCCCAAATGAGGGAGATTCGGAAGGGGTGCTCCCAGCGGTATCTGATTCCCTTGTCTTGTAGGTTAGCTGTGGCTGGATTCAGGGCTTTATGTCTTTGGAGAGTGAGCGGTGACAAGTCCAGGTAAAGTCCAACTTGGAGCCCCTCAAAGTCAATGGTCGCCTTATCCCTAGTTGCTGCCATAATTATCTCTTTCTGCTGATAAGAGTGGAGGCAGGTGAGGACATCTTGTTGTTGGCCCAGGTCTTTGGCTGGCCGCCCGGCATGGTGCGTGCGGTCTAGGATGATATCTTTGTCTCTGAGCTCTGGTGCAGCATTTTGGAAGAAGCAGAACACTCAGTCCTCCAGTTTCCTCCCATCCGCCCACAGAGGTATGCCTTTAAAGCAAATGTTAGACCTCCTGGAGCGGTTTTCAAGGTCCTCAAGGTGGAGGTATAGCTCCTCATTACGGTCTTTAAGCTCCAGCAACTCACAAGCCTGTTCAGTGATCTCTTCCTCTCTGACATGAGACCTGCCCTTTCCTTTGTAACCCTTGACAGGTTGGAGTCAAGACCACTGAAAGAGGAATAACTGACCAGAACTAATTTTGGGGGTAGGTAATAGAATTCCACCATACAAAGGCTAACACCAGGTAAAAAAATAGGATCATCAGAACATCTCATCAATACACTACTGGATCTGTCAAAAATTCAGAAGAAGGGCCACCCTACTATCTGAGGAAGGGGGAATTCCCTGGTGACTGAAGAAGGATTGGATCTGCTTGTCTTGAACCCATGCTACCCAGAGTGACTCCAAAGGTCATTTGGCTCATATCCCCTGTGAGGTACAGGGCAAAAAAAGCTTCCAGGGGTCTCCCTGTAACTGTTTAGCTGGCCAACACCAATTGGACTTGCCTGGACATACCTTAGTCCTGCTGCTGGCCTCTGCTGGAGTGAGTCCTGATCTCCAAGGATTGCATCTCAGGTCCTGGAGCTCTGGTGTTCATCAGTGAGACCCCCTTCCTGAAAAAAGGTGAAGTTACAGAAGTTGTGGACTCTGTGACCATGAAATAACCTCTTCTTGCTGAGAATAAAACACCTATTGCGACAGGAAATGCAAAGCTAGACTTACTCTTCACGCAAATAGAGATCATCTACGACGATCGGCAATGCAAGATCTGCACTTCACACCAAAAGCAACTGTCAGCGACGATCAACCTATGCAATGCTCCAGTATTTGCTGGTTCTTTGCGCTACAGCAATGGCCATCCATAACTATCAACCTGCTCCTTGCTCTTACAGGCTCCTCCACCTGGCCCCCACCAGTGTGAATATGTGACGTTACAATGCGATGATTTACATCGCGGTACATTACATCGCAGTTATTACAACGCAAGTCGTTACAACGACTTGTGCTGGAGGGCGCTGGACTTAGGAATAGTATGATTTACTATTCCAACTCCAGCCTACGTAACAGTAGGGAAGGTGTTGGAATAGTAAATCATACTATTCCTTGGTGTATAGCGCCATCCAGCCAAGTCGTTGTAACAACTTGTGTTGTAATGACTGCAATGTAAATGTATTGTGGTGTAACAACCGCGATGTAAAGGTCGTTCGCCCACCAGTGCGAATTGCAACTTTCACCAAAATTGAGAAGGTAACTCTTCAACAGGGCTAACCTGGTCTGTCTATCCAACCCACACTTCAGCTTGGTCAGACTGAACTTGTGACTTTCACCTCGTCTAGTAAGGCCAGATAACAGTGAGTGGTGTTTTGTGTTTCGTGGTGATGTTTGCAGCTAAAACTTTAAAACTTCATAACTCCAGGTCTACAATTTGGAGTTTTGTCATTTTGATGTTACTTTATTTAATAAATTTCACTCTACATTTCTACATTTTCAGGATTTTTCTTTTGTTGTGTTTTCACTCTATGTGTGCTACATAAATATTTTACATAATGCTTCTAAGTTCATCCTGAGTGCTTTTGTGCCAAGCCACCAGAGGGTTATGCGTCACGCATCTGTGCCATTTTTGCCCCATGGTGCGCCGCATTATAAATGCGGCGAATCCATGGTGGCGCAGCTGTGGCGCATAATAACTGGCGCATCCCTGCTGATATGCAGGGATGCGCCAGTTATCATAAATCTGCCCCTGAATGTTTAGTGAATGGCTGCCATGTTTCAGGCAGACATTCCTCAATGTATTTGTTTCCCAAGTAATAAGCCCAAATTGTTTTCAGATTCAACACACAAGTTCAATAGATAAACCTGGGATCAACTCCTCATAGTTATGACACAGAACATATAGTCTTAACATATGGAATTGTGTGTCAAGTATTTAGCTGTACCAAAACAATAAAACTTAAATCACAAGACACTAAAAATGACACAACGTATTTCTAAAAATAAAGAATCTTTTTTTTAACAAAAATAATGCAAAATTATTAAAATCGAATGTCAGAAATCAATTATATTGATTTTTGCAGTGGACTGGGGCCTAGGCTTGATTTCAAGTCAATTGCAGTGGAGTAGAGGTTGGATATACCAAATTACATGTCCCAGTCAAAGTTTTTTCCTTCTGGCATACTCTATGCAGCCATACCACCATAAAAGCACCTGACAGTCTCTGCGATGAAAATCAAAATCCTACTGTTGGGCAAGGATGAAGACTTTACCAGCACAGTCATCATGACGTCCAAAAAGCATTGGGCGAGGTCCTTTCAGGAGTTTGGCAAACAGGACAACCCGCCACATTTGTTGCGCACCAAGCTCTAAATCAGGCTCATCATTCTTCATCGTTCCTCAAAAGTCAACTTAACCAGTTCCTGAATTTCTGACCTCCAAAAATAGGCTAGAATGCATGCTGACCATTGACAGCTCCAAATCACTTGCTTCCGGTCTGGAAAAATAAATGAATTGCCACATATAGCCATTCTCTTTAGACACCTCACACCTAAAAGCTACACTTCATGCTGAAACTCAGCTTATTTCTGGGATGGATGATAATTTTCATAGTACCATAATTCTACTCAACATAAGCTAGCCTCCCTTTGTTAGTAAATCTGCTCACAGATTGGTATGGATGACACACTCCTTTGTTCAGACCACTTGCCAGACCTTACAAAAAGTTTTAAGATTTTGGGAAATTCCAGTTAACTCACACCTTTTACTAGAGATCTTCATCTTCAACAAAAAAACAAACCCTTAATTGTCATATGTTAGAATAGTATTTCTTAACCTTTTGACTTCTGTGGTTCTTAACCACTGACTCATTACTGAAAGCCAAGGATTCTGGTCTAAGAGCTTGCTTACAATTACCGTGGCCCATTGGACCACCATAGTCATGGTGGCAGTCGGTGGACCACCAGACTGGTAGTCCAGCCAATGTATTACAACTTTGGTGGTTGGACCACCGCAGGACCGCTGCAACCACCAGGATCCTGATCCCGAGGAGTGGTGCAGCGGTCAGAGGCTGCAATATGCAGGCGGTGCCACTGTGGCACCACCAAGCATATTATGAGTTGCCTCACCACTACCCTATCCACGACAGTGAGCCTGCTATGGAAAGAGTGGTGGTGAGACGACTCAGGGGGCCCTCACAGGGGCCCCTGTCACCTCTGTGGATGAGGTTCATGCAGGGGGGCACATATTGTGCCCCCTGTATTTCTGCACCCCCAGTTCCTGCACGGAAAGAAATGTACAACATGATGCATTTCTTCCCATTCAGGAACGTGCTACAGCAGTCCTACGGAGCTGCCTTTCCATGGCTCTCCTTTAATCCTTAGAAAGGCACCACCATTGAACCGCAGCAGCACACAGGGCCCGGCGGGATTAAACTCATAATCCAGCGGGCAGTCTGACTTTGAGTGTGGCAATCTTCCTGCAGCGCACTGGTGTGGCAGCTCGCAGGAACCACCAAACTCATAATCAGGCCCTAAGTATTTTAGTGGATTGAACCACAAAACAAATCACAAGAAATGCAGAAACAAGAATTAAAACAAATACACAAATTATGAAATATTGTGTTAAATTCACAAACAAATATAACAAAATCAACATTTTATTGGGAAGATTGAAGCTTTTCTACATTCTTTTAAGGTCACTCACCCACCATATTGAGTTTGATTCACTTGCACTGCCCCCACAAATCAATCTGGGGATACTAATTTAATTTTTAGCCTCTGATTTCAATTGTTTAAAATTTCCAGAATACTTTAACATTTTCAACTTTAAGATTTGCTTCTTTATTTATAGCAAAGAATCAAGGTAGTGTCCCCCACGTGACCCTGTGTTTTCTTACACATCAACCACTCCCTTATTCATACCTCTACTGTTGGACTTGGCCCTTCTGGCAAGTTCACCCCTAGAACTTTTTGCAGTATCCTAGCCTTTTTCCTGTGTTGTACTAGTGGTTTTAGGCCTCTAGGCGCTTTCACACTGTGTCCCAGTGGAAAGCGCGTGCGCTCTGTGTATGGTTTGGTGAGACTGACCTGCCCTCCCATAGGAATGCATGGGGGAATGTATGTGTCCCTGGTAGTTCCTGATGCGTGGGGAGTGCAGGCGCGAGTTTGGTATGTGCAGACTCGTGTGATGAAATGCTGCACGATGATGTGTGCGGTGTCCATGTAGCTAGTATGGAAGTGCCACTTCTAGATGCTGGCATAAATGTGCAGTGACTGCCTGGCGTGTGATTGGCTGGCGGAGGTCATGTGACAGGCTAGGGGGAATCCCCAGAGTCAAGATGGGTCTGCCCCGATGGTGAATGGAGAGAGCTGCATGTGGATGAGTGGGAGGAGTACACCAAGGACCTGAATAGGGCTAGGCTTTCCCTACACAATGCTGGCTCCGCCCCCTGTGGTGCGACTGATGACCCTGGCCTGCCCTGTGAATAGGGAGAGGGGCTGAGCAAAACAAAGTGCTCAAGAACCAGTTGCATCTGGTTTGCCCCTCCCCTGCACCTTGAAACAAAGGTGATCTGTGTATAAAAAGGGGCTGTGACCCCATGTAAAGTGTTCTTGCTCTGACTCGAATCAACCAGGGGCGTGCTGCTGCTGGGGCCCAGGGGAAGGCTTGCCTCCCTGGGCCCTGCCAAGCCCCTAGATGCCTGATGGACTTTGTGGGACCTTTTTGCTGTTTTCTTGACCCATCAAGGACTTTTGTTTCTAGCGCCTGGTGAGCGCTTGGACCCTGACAGGAGGGGGCTTGCTGCTGTTGGGGCCCAGGAGGGACCGCCATGGGGGCTGCCTCCCTGCTGGAGGGCCCTGTGTGCTGGCCCCTGGGCCCTACATTGCCCCCTGGATGCTGCCAAAGCATGGTTCAAACCTTTGTGCGCCCGGAATGCGCTGTGCTTCCCCAAGAGAGGGAGAGCCTGGGGGCTGAGCAGCGCGGCGCTGCAGCCCTGACTGAGGGAATCCCGAGTGTAGGGATTCCCCCCATGATGCCTTAATTATGGGTGCCACCCCGCTTGATAGTGGGGCTGATCCAACGACGGGGCACATGGTTTAAGAGCCTGTGAGGCTCCAACGGGGCCATCAGTATTTTAGAGCCAGAGGGCTCCAACAAAGGGGGCAGTGTTGGTTCTGAGCCTGCGAGGCTCCAAGGCTTGGGGACATGTGTATGTTTCAGAGCCCAGGGGGCTCCAGCGGGTTGGATATTGCTACAGGGGCCATTGAGAGCCCATGCCTCCTATTTGCCTTCCCCAGCTGCGCAGCACTTAGTGCCAGCTTCAGCGTTTAGGCCCTGTTCTTGTCCCCAGCTGCCCAGCAAGTAGTGGGCAGCTGCTACGTTTAGGTTCTGGCGCAACCTGGACTCTAATGTGATTTTGGTGCTAGGAAATGTACTGTGTAGTATGTTTTGCGCACCCTGTGTTCGTGCTTATGGTGCTAGGAAATGTACTGTGTA
Organism: Triturus cristatus; assembly: GCF_964204655.1. Classification (NCBI taxonomy): domain Eukaryota; kingdom Metazoa; phylum Chordata; class Amphibia; order Caudata; family Salamandridae; genus Triturus; species Triturus cristatus. Next base: position 338,813,812 of record NC_140594.1, read on the forward strand.
TAGCATGTTTTGCGCACCCTGTGTTTTATACCTCTAAATGTGGTCATTTCTGCCTAGGAGGTTGTTTCACCTGTTTAGGTTGGTGTTAGGGAGATTGTAATTCGTCATATGTATGTGCATCACTCCACCACAGTTGAAAAGAGCGAGTACATGAAGAAACCAAATCATCAAATAAGCACGTAGTCAAATAATCAAATGAAGCAAAGGGTGTGTAAAAAAGAAATGAATTTATATCAATAAATGGTATTCAGGGTACCTAAAATATAAACAGCTATACATATATTGGAAGGAAAGAATACATTCAATGGTTCCTTCACTTAGCAATAGATCAACCACTTTTTCATCACAGTACTCAATGTGATGAAAAAGTGGTTGATCTATTGCTAAGTGAAGGAAATTTGATGATTTGGTTTCTTCATGTACTCGCTCTTTTCAACTGTGGTGGAGTGATGCACATACATATGACGAATGCATAGTGTATAACCTACGATACTAATACTCTGAGAGTAACCCAATTTATAGGTATATTTCTACCCTATACTGAATAACAGTAAATTATATAACTAAGTTTTTTTCAAAAGAATCCCTTGAAGGCACTCCTTTACCAGTATATTTGAATTTACCCAAGCCCTCAAGGGTGTATTGGGTTGTCCACTATATATATCAGGGTGGCAAAGACAGCGCACCCAGGCTATTTCAGTTGATCCCAAAGATCGAACTTCTGCTTCCATACTGATATCTGGTTAGGCACTTAATTTCATTAGTGCTCTCTGACTATATCTTTATCTTTGTATGGACGTAGGTACTATTTTCTTTCTATTAGTACACTCTTCTTGTTAGTTCAGACAAAATTCCAAAGATATCCTTAGACTTATTGATTGAGTTTATCATTTTTCCGGAGAAAACTTCAGAAAACCACTTAGGGGCTTCAGGGTGCCTAGACTGTCTGACTTTCCGAAAGTGGACATGTCTAATAATCGCTTCTGTTAACTAGGCTGTAATATTTTCCTCCTGTTGATTGATGTGGATGTGTTTATTGGGTACGGTCGAATTCAATGACTTTCAGAAGGAGACAATATTGGCGTGGGTCCAGTTCCTAGTTGACGTCCCCAGTTAACCAGGGGTTTAGGAAGGGTCAATTGAGTAAGAGTACACTTACTTAAAAAATGATCCAACCAGACGCAGGGAATGACCATAAGATTGGTTACTGAAAGATTGGTGGCCCAAACCTGGTCTAACATATAGCCTTTTATATGGGTAGAAGAGGTTACTTGCTGTTCGTAATTCAGGCTACTAAGCAGGGTGCAAAGCTCCAGAGATTCCTGCCCTACTGAAGACTAATTGGTCGAGTAATTGAAATCCACAATTACCAGGACTTGTATATGATCAATTACTAAGGGGAAAATGTGTTCTGCCAAAGAATGTGGGAAATGAGGCATGGGGGCCAGTGGTCTGTATACATGCACACAGATTAGGGTGTAGAAAAAAGTTGTGGATTATGGCTGCTACTCCACCGTCTTTTTACCTGTGGATCGATTGGCCTGAAGAAGGTGATAGTTGTCTGGGAGTGCCTCTAAGATGTCAGATTATTCAGATGATAGCCACATTTCAGGAAGCAGTAAAACATCTGGATTTTCAGAGTCTAGGAACTGGAATATTTTTAAATGGTGTATAACCATAAGTATTCAGATTACTAACAGAGAGATGATTGACCAAGCTTTCAGTTCTCATCAGGCCACTGTATGGGGGTTAATTAGCCTGCTTAAATTCATAGTGGAGCTGTTGTTCTTTAGTAACCCTAAATTAGATAAACAAAACATAGTTGTGGGCTCCAGTAGACATCTTTCTAAAAATAATTCTCCAAGTTCGTGGGAGGAGTAAATCAAGCTTAGGGCATAGTGGCTGGCCCCTAGCCCTAGCTAGGTGCAGACGGGCACAGACGGGCTTGCCTTTGGCACACCATCAGTGCTCCCTCTGCATGCACCTACTGCGTGTCAGTGCCACTGCTGGTATTAAAAGGGCTCCAAGCTCGAACAGGCTCTGCCCTCCTCAAATCAATTGGTTGCCCCCCAAGAGGTAGTGACCAATGGGACACTACTGGTGTCTTCAGTAGCACGGTATTGTGCAATTTTCATTTAAAAAATCGATCCCTCAAACATAAAAACAATGCAATATTTAAAACAGAAGAGCAGAATTTCTATACCTGGCGCGTCTGTGCAGCTGGCAGCACTTTGAGGGCCAGAAGCTCTAACAGACTCTGCCCTCTCCAAAGCAATTGGCTCCCCCCAAGTGTTAGTGGCCAATAAGGCGCTACTGGCATCTTCAGTAACGAAGTAGTGCGCAGAATATTAAAGTGCAAGTTTCAGTTTATGTTTATTGCCTCAGGGGCACAATAGTTGATTTTGTGGGTTCCTTGTGAACATGGAATTCAATAACTTTACATGCACTGCTATGGAATTGCAATCCCTGAGGTCCATTAACATTATATACCCTGTATGGAGTCTCTGTTTGTTCAGTATTAGATATATTATATATCAGCTTTTTCCTAGATTGCATGTCTGGCTTGATCGCCAAGGTTTCTTGTGCTGCAGTTATTGAAGACCTTTCTTCACCGTCTGGTGTCGCAACTATGATAAAATATTCCACTCGATCTGGAAGTTTCGTATGGCCATCTCTGTTTTTAATTGGCGATCTGAGCAGGCTACGGACTACTGCTGAATCCACGTAAAGGGCTTTGATATTAGTTTACCGATCTCCAGGGGCTATGTTGGTAAAAGTCACCTGATGGTTTGATTAAAACATGTGTTTACCCACAACCAATCCTTGCTTTGGTCCCTGGATTGTATCACTCTGTGCGAATAGATCCAACTCTGAGCTTCCCTTTTCCTCTTTTGGGCATAGAGGGCTTTTCTGTATTCTCTGCGGATTGTAGCAACCCAGATCCGTTTTGTTGCCCCCTGATCATTTCCAGGCTGCTGCATTGCTTTATTTAGACTGCGTTTCAGGGTCGCTAATTGGTGTTTCCTATCAGCTACTTGGCTGGAGTATGGGGGCTGCATGTCTTTTTCCTTCACCCCTGTACATGCAAAGTTTTCCCTTAAGATCAGTGACATGGGACTCCCAGAGGTTTGCAGTGAGTTTGTCTTTGCTTACTTGCCGGCATGTGTCCAGGAAGTTGTACGCCCCTCCCCCATTCTTATCTTCATTTATCATGGACCATTTTATTTTCTTGACTGGCTCGAGCTGATCCTCGACTTCACAGAAGAGAATTGCATGGTCACTTGTTAGAGTGGGGGTCACAATAAACTTGCTAATATTTTGAAAATGGGCCAGTGACACACAAATGTAGTCCAAGGTTGGAATTCTAAAATACGAAGTGTGCGTATCGGCCACTGACGAGTCAGTGTGAAATCTCCCATTTAACAACTGCAAGCCTCGGTGGTTTAAAAAGGAGGTCAACATGATTCCCTGTTTGTCTGGCATTTGGAATTGCCTCTTTATCTGTGGTACGGCCCAGATTTGATCCTCCAGGGTCATTCATGAAGTGTTTGATTCTATGCAAAATGAACAAACAATGGACAGAATGCAGAACAATGTCTTACATTCACCTCAGTACAGAGATCTGGGCCTAAATCCATAGTTTATTTTTGCTCCCCATGCCATTCCAGTTTGAACCCAGACATGCAAATCAGACTTGACCCTGTGCACAATGGGAACAGTCCAGCCTGAACTGCCAGGCCAGGTCCTCCCTGGACTGGAAACAAGCATCTTAGGACCGGTTTCGGGGTTTCACCCCTCATTAACCAGGATAGCTTGACACCAGTGACATGCAGAGCAAGGGATCCACGTCTGGGCATACCCATCTCACTCGGCACAGAGTCAAGACTGATTTGCATATGGCTGGGTCTAAACTGGGGTGGCATGGTGAGCAAAAGAATTATGGATTTAACCCAGATCTATTGAATGGGGGAGAATGTTTGATTTGCTCTGCATCCGTCCATCATCTGTGTGTCTTTTGCTTTCGCACCCTAAGTGCACTGGGTATGCCCAGATGTGGGTCCTGGGCTCACTCTTCCACTGGATTCAATTTAGCCTGGCTGATGAGGGGTGATGCCCTGAAACTGGTCCCAGAATGCTTGTTAATGGTCCAGGGAGGACCTGGCTTGGCAGTTCAATCTGGACAGTTCACACGAGGCATGATAGGAGAGAAGAATGGGAGGAGGATCTCGACTGGAGTGCTCAGTCGAACGTCCATCACAGTAGGCTCCTTTTCCAATTTCCTTCAACTGATCCATCTTATGAGCTGCAATCTGACGTCCCGTTGGGCCAACGCACACAAAATACTGTGTGCCTGACTCTCCCTGGCCTTGCTTGTGTGTTACCTGGTTATGCCTGACGCCTGCGCTCATGCAACATCGTATGTCACGTTGGGCCAACACACTCAAAATACTGTGTGGCTGACACTGCCTGGCCTGCCCGCCTGTTGCCTGGTTATGCCTGACACCGGCTTCCATACAACAGTACTTCTCACCTGACGTCACCTTAGCACGGCCTGCCTGTCTTGCCTGGCCCTTTCATCACCGCGCAAGGCATGCCGCCGCTATTTTCCATTGGTCAACATCACGCAACGTCGCAGCCATTTTGAATAGGCCTGATCTTGCCTGGATCGCCGAATGCCGCAAGTCTCAGACAGGTCATGTTTTTTTTATCTACGCGGACACGCACAGCTTTATTTAGCACTGACGTGCACAGCTACATTTTCTACACGTACCACTTTTCATGGTAAGATCGCTTTATGGATCTTAAGCACTGATGTGCTCAGCTGTCATTCCCCCACTTTCCCAGCCCACAAGTGCATAACTCCCTGTTCTGTGTCCCTGTCCTCAGAGCTTATCCGCACAGCTTCATCCTTCTTCACTCTCTTCAGCGATGACGCACACAGCTTGCCTTCGTGCCTTCCTTCAGTGCTAATCTATTCAGCTGTTTTATCTTCATTTATCTTTTGTTTTCATGTACTAATTCCACACAGAAAATGCTTGGATTCCCCTGGCAAAGGTTATCTTTGTACAGCGCTTTGTGTTTTGCTCTTACATCCACTTAGCTTAATTTATAAAAAATAAAGGAGTGATAAGCATATTTCATTTTAATTCATCCTGTTCTTTTGCATACTTTTTCCTATCTTCTCCAGGGGATCCTGCTATTCCGTGGTTGAAATATAAAAAAGTATTTGCCAACTATACAAGGGTCTGTGGCACTTCTCTAAGTGCAGAGAGGAAGGTGTCTTTATTTATGCATTGTCTTGGTTCAGAGGGTCAGGAGGTCTATGTACATCTTCCTGATCTTCCGGACAGTAAGGCAGCTGCATTGAATGAATACGAAATATGTATGAGAAAGATAGATATACATTATCTTCCCAAGGTGAGTATGGTGTTGGAGTGCTATCATTTTGGGAAGAGAATGCAAAGGCACGAGGAATCAGTGGAGCAATACATTACCACATTGAGGAAATTAGCATCTACTTGTTCTTTTGGTGCAACGTTGGATGAAAGATTGAGGGATCAACTTATGCTTGGATGTTTGATTGACAAGGCGAAGGAGAGTTTCTGGCACAAAGATAATCTTTCTTTACAAGAAGTAATCACCATCTTAAAGTTACATGAGCAGTCTAAGGCTTGCGTTGACACTATTTACAAAGAGTGCACCAAAGATGACGCTTTTAAGAAAAATGAGAAAGATGCGGTCAGAGAAATAAGCACTAAATCTCTTTCCAAGAGTACTTTTGACAAACCTATGGTGTCAACTAAATCTTCAAATAATAACTTGTTTCAGGGTAAATGTTGCAGGTGTTGTAATCCAGGTCCCATGGCCAATTATAAAGTTTAAAGACAGTCCTTGAAGGAAAGTTTCTTGCTCTAATTGTGGTAGGAAAGGTTATTTCTCACATTGTTGCAGGTCTAAAAAAGAACAGAAGAAAGTCAGGGAGGTTGACATTTATGATCAGGATTCTGAGTTGTTTTTAATTTGCTAGGTTTTTACTTCAACCAATGAGGGTCCCTTTGAGGAGGTATGTATAAATGATCAATCTGCAAGAATGCTTTTTTAATTTTGGAGCCGAGATCATTCCCAAAGGTTTTTATGATCAACAACGTCTGAACAAAGTTGAAAATTGGTGAAACCAGACATTAAACCCAGAGGTTATGGAGAGGATATCATTGATCTCTTGGGGTATTTTTGGGGCACCATTGAATTTAGAGGGAGGATTGTTCCTGGAAAAATGTATGCCTCCGAGAGGTGACTCTTTAATTAGTTGGTTTCACCAGCGTGATCTTTATGTCTACTTAAATCCCAATCAAACACCCTCTGTTGTTAAAACAGTAAATGAAGGACCTGACATCTGGGTTTTGAGGTTTCCAGAAGTCTTTAAAAAAGAGTAGGGTTGTCTCAAGAACTATGTTCATCATATAAAAATGAATCCAGGTGTCACGCCCAAGGAAGCAAAGGTCAAAGGTATGCCTTTGTTAGTAAAAGACTGTATGAAAAATGAATTAGATAAACTTGTTAAGAATGGGATAATTCATGAGGTTGAGGCAACTGAGTGAATCTCTCCAGTTGTTATGGCTCGGATCCTGGCACTGTGGAGAAACCAGGCTGACTCCTCCTGTTGATCTGATGAACTAGAATTGGAATATTCACAAGCAAACACAGACCGGAGGGCTCCACAGCAAGGCGCAGGAGGTAGGCAAGTAAAGTGCAGCTCCTTCGCAAATAATATTGTGCAGGAATAATGAACAGCATTGAAAAATAGTGGAAAACCACAGGCTGCTGTCATTTAGGCTCGTGAAATATGACTGCAGGAATTGGACTGGTAAAGAAGTGGTGGACAGGGCAAGGGATATATAGAAGACCTCTTGCATCCTCAGGGTGGCAGAAGATTATTTTGCGTGTTTCTGAGCATGAGCGAAAGCGCTCAGGATTGGGCTGGCCTGATGGTGAACAGGCAGAAAACAAGGATTCTGCAGGATATGGGCAAGGGTGTCAGGCCAGACCCACTACTTTGTCTGGCGCAAGCAATTATTTACCTGTGCTTCTAAAACGTATCCAGTGCTAATAAGTAAAGACTGTCTGATCTCTTCTACATATCTCTTACTTTTCTGAGTTCTAAAACATACCCATATGGACTGCATTATAAATAAGGAAATATACATACTTCTGGTATGCTTGCATAAGCTCTGGCTTTTCAAGGCATAAAAACCACACATAAACCTAAGATGTTTCAAAAGGAGGGCCCCACAATAAATGTGGGACTAGGTCAGTAATTGGAAGAAAATGAAAAATAATAACCCACTATCTGATGAATTAAATACCTCAACCCTTGTTAAATTTCGGCAGGTGAAAACCATATGGTAATATTGTATCATGTGGATTTTGGTGCGTTGATCACCAAATTCTACATGATGTTCCCCAGAAACTCGCGATAGGTGCTAATTATTGCACCCGATAAAAAAAGAGCCCCATGGTATATTTATTTACCAGGTATGATAAATAACACCTATGCTTATAATCAGGCTCCAAATTATCTAGGGCCAGATGTATGACCAATTTGCAATCGCAAACCGATTTGCGCATGCAAAATTGGCTGTACGACAGGCACTCGCAAAACCAAATTTTGGGGTTCGACTGAATACAGATAAAAGTGACCGTTATTTGTGCTTAAAAAATAGTGATTCGCAAATTGCGACTCGCTAATCATAAGCGACCATGAGCAAAATGGCCTATTTGTGCATGCAATTTACCATGAATCAGAAACAGGTGGTAACCAGGCCCAACCTATAAAAACAGTCCCAGAATGCATCAGAAATCTTTCCACAATGGCGGCCTTGTACGTGATAGCAAAGAGGATGCAGATACTGGCTGCTCAGCAGAGGAGGCAGAGACAAAAGAGGATATTCAGATTCAGGCTAACCTTGTTTGATAAGTCAGAGGTAAAGCTATATGAGCAGTACTGGATGAGTAGCACTGTCATCCTAGTTCTAATAGATACCTTGAAGGCATGACTGGAAAGCAGAGCCCAGTACAGCAATGCAATCCCAACACATGTTCAGGTGTTGTCCTCCCTCCACCTATTGGCCACTGGTAGCTACCAAGATGTAATTGTAGTGTATGGAGGTGTGTCGCAGAGTGCGCTTTCGGGTTTCTTCCACAATTTCGTAGATGCCATGCTCCACCACATACATTAACACATATACCTGCCCAGGGATGATGTGGAACTCGAATATAAAAAACTGCAATTCTACATAATAGAGGGGTTTCCACAGGTCATTGGGAGTATACATGTTACCCATGTGCCCATATCCCCCCATCTTGCGAAGAATACATATTCGGTAATAGAAAAAGAACACATTCCCTCAACATCCAAGTTGTCTGTGATGAAAACAACTTATACATCTTCAGACACAGTGACATATATCATAAATTAGAAAGAGGTGACTTTGATGAAGGATACCTGTCAGGAACTCACAGTTCATGTCCACAATGAAATGTATTGGCACTTTCATGTCTGTCTGCAAGTTGTCTTACCATCATATTTACCTTACCAGGTGACAGTGAGCATGGATATTCACACTGTACCTGTCACCCAACAACCCAAATGAGAGGTGGTACAACACAGCACATAGGCGCACCAGGTCCATGATTGAGCGCACATTTGGTATTCTAAAATCGCGCTTCTGGTGCCTTTATAAGAGTGGTGGAGCCCTGAAGTAATCTGGACAACCTGTCCATCTCCAAACGCAGAGCTTAACAAAAGCATATATGTCATGAGGTTACAGCACCACAAAATTAGCAAATTAATTGGACCACTGAATGTCTTGTCAGTGGTCACAAGTCACTTCCTGCCTCTACGTCCAGCACGGGTGGAGCTGTCAGGTGGAATTCTAGCCTGGCGGCTGCTGCTTCTCTGCAGCATTGGTCTGTCCGCAGCAGACATACTACTGCGGCTGGAAACCTCGCTATCTGTGCCCTCTGTTGCTCCACCACTGGCAAACATTTTAGTTTGCATTGTCTCCACTGCTGTTGTGATTTGTTGCATCTCTTGCGCCACTCTAGTGGCCCATCTCCACCTGAAGACCCAGGGTTCGCTTATTGTGTTGGGTGGTTGCCTGCACTACCCTCCCAATTGCCCTGGTCAGAGCGCCAATCCTGTGTCCTCTGCTGCACTCCAAACGACTTTGCTGCCCTCTCTCTTCAGATAATTCATTGCACAGCTCCCCAATAACACCTGTAAGGGCATACATTTTTTTCTTCTATGCAGCCCTGGTTTTCAGCCATCTGTTAGATTATGTTTGTGAATCCCTGGCTCAGCTTGAGGTTCATCAGCCTGACTTGTGTCTGTTGCCGGCACTGAATTCTGAGCATCGCCTGTTTCAGGCTGCCAAACACCACCTAACTGGCTGCTTCAGTGGGGGGGAGTGTGCAGACGTTCTTGCATCTCCTTCGTGACTGCTGGATTGGATGCACCAGCCGGACCCTGGGGACAGGAGTGCGTTGTGATGGTGCTGGCTGCTCTGATGCTGTTATTTCACTAGCAGGGCCCTGTGTTGAGGCCAATGCAGCAGTAGCCGCGACTTCAGGACAACTAGGCTAACTTGATGGTCCACCATCCTGCCCTTCCTCCATCTGGACCTGATCCAGGATTTCCTCAGTGTCATCTGCACTTTGCACACCTCCCAGAGATGTATCTATGTGGCAAAAATGTAAAGAGAAAATAAATTATATGAGTAACTATCTCAGTGTGTTGCAATGTTTTTCAGCTCATGTCAATCCATAACTACACTGTTTATGTCACTGACTATGTTTCCCATAATGCACCACCTGTGATTTTTGTTTCGTGTAGATGAACTATTTAGGTGGGGATGTGTTGAATGCATGTGGAGAGCAGCCTTTGGGTCGAACTGAAAATATCCTACACATTTCACACTTACCATGGTTTGGTGGAGGCTGAGATGTATCGAGGGTCCAAATCCAACCACTGCCTCCCTCTCCAGTATACTCTCCACCATGGCCTCTGCTGTAGATGGTGCCGACATGTTGGATGGCCCTCCTCCTGTTCCTAGGACTTCTTGCAGACGTGCTGCCACCCACTAGTTGGCCCTAGAGTACAAGGTTGTACTGCCTTTTTTTAATGACGTCCAGGGACCTGTGTGTCACACCCAGGCCATTAATACGCTACTGCATCTCTCGCCATATCTTGCGTTTGTCCTCTTCCGGGACAGTGTGTGATGCCCTCCCAAACAGCAGCTCATGGTTGTTGTAGCATTCCTCAATGATGATGTCAATTTCATTTTCAGACAATTTAAGCCTCCGCAGATGCTCCCTTCCTGCCTTGTCACTGACCTTGCTGGTCATGTTTTTTTCCCCAGAGAGTCTGCCTACAGTGCTGCTGCACCTAACCATGTGCTTGCAATTTTGATCAGGAATCCCCCAGGGACACCACTTCCTGTTTTGGGGTCCTTCTGCGCTCCCACAAAGTGCTTCTGGCTCAAATGGGTTTTCTGATGATTGTGCTATTTGAGCACATTAAAAGTCCTTTTCACCCACAGACGCTATCTGCGAGCGCTTACTGACTTGCAAATAGGCCCTATGCTAAATTGCGATGTGAATCATTAGAGACTTGCAATCATGCTACCTGCTAAGGTAGGTAGGTTTCATTTTACAAGTCACAAATTGTGAGTCACAAAATGGCGCAGTTTGAGACTCACAATTTTGAAAGGTCGAACATCTGGCCCCTAGCATATGAAGGGGTTTCCATTCTGAATCTGCTCAAAAGTCACAATGACATGACAAATATAATAGATGTGGAGGCACAGCCTAGATAAAATTCATGGAGAAAGAAAAGAACACTCAGAAGCCGAGACCCATTGGGAGCAAGAACTTAATATCTAACCGGAAAGAGTGATGAGTGGGTGAAAATGTGAATTATCAAGTCCAGAATAAATTAACTCGTGGGTGTAACATAACGCATGAAACAGATCTAAAAATGTAACATCTTGGTAATGTGAGCAACTGTTCAGGTCATATGAGCACAAAACAACTCCTACGTTAGCATGTGGGAAATTGCCAGCAATTTAATAAAGAATATGCTAAAAATGCATTCATTTTAAGTTTAGAAAATGCTGATATTAAACATCCAGTTTGCAGTTGGACCTCCAAAGTCCAAAGTGGAATATAATTTACACACTGAATTAACTAACGTTGATGTTTTCGAAAGCTTTTCAGTCATTATTCCATGATTTCTGCTGCTTTAGTGAGGAGTGGCAGCACATGTGTTTGAGTCCAAATCAGGAACCAAGAATTCTGTCAGTAGCAAAATGACATGGTCAGGGTGAGGTTTGAGAAGAAGTAATGAAACAAATTCATCCATGAAACAAAATATATGCCCTTAACATATCCATGTGTCATGATTGTACATGATATAATGGATCCAGAAATAGAGCTCATAGCTGACTTAATACTCTCAAATTTTAAATAGAATACATGAAAGAATCAGTTTTCAATTTGTCTGCCTATTGGGAAAATAAAAAGGCACAGCAGAAACATTACCCTGAGAAAGGTATGAAAAACACAATGAATTGTAGTGCCCGCCCTCTATTTTGAAAAGAGATGGACACAACGTCCTAAGGGCAGTGTTCGACATGCACAGTGGAAACTTTCTGGTGTGCATGGGATCAAGTAAACCCTTCTGCACTGTCATCTGGTTAGTCCCCTGCACATCTCTTCTACTTCTTGGATGTACTTGTTAAAAGTATTGACACATGAGGTCTACTCGAAACCTAACGCTGTCTGTAGTGAGACCTAAAATGGGAGACTCAAAAGTACTGTAGTGTAGCAGATGCAACCCTGAGGAGTGGTGGGAGTATATTCATGCTATCCCACTTTAATGCATAAGTCCATTATATCATTCTTAATAAAACTTCACCAGGCAATTATTTGTCATTGCTCCCTCTTGTCAGATGTTTTACTGTACCCTTTTGCCAAGGTCTGATAACTTGTTAATGGAACATATATCTGCATCCCTTAGATAACAGACCGTTTTATAGTTTATTGGATGGTAGTCCATTCATCAGAGTGGCATAGTAAATTCCGTCTGCCATCCTGATGGACTACCTACCTCCAGATTGTGAAACAACTGCCAGCCCAGCTTGTATTTCTCTTCATTGAAAAGAACTACCATAACGCTGGGAGGACTGCTGCGATTGGATCTGACACCCATCCAACAAACTTTTTCAAATTTTCAGTGGGTGTTGGTGTCATTATCATTTTTGCTATATTTCCTGGGTGTGATGGACAGAAAAAAAGATATTACACTTTCTACTCTAACAGAGCTGGTGGTATAAAGTCCTTTCTCCTAAAACACTTATGCTATCTCAAAATAGGCCTCTGGAACAAGGGTTTGAAAGCAGGGTTCTTTCTCAGATTTGTGACAGAGTACCTTGTCAATAAAACTTTAAATGAGGCCCTCAGGGCGACATGTATGGCAGGTTTTACCGATCACAAAAAAAACTCAGGCTGTTTGCCACTGCTAAAGAGCCTTTTGCCATTCATTAACCCTATTTTGCGAGTCAGTAACCTATCACAGACTCGTAAACTGGGGTTTGCAAGTTGGTATTAGGAAGGGGCATGTCAAGGGCGTCCCTTCCTAATAGCAAGTCACATGGGGATGTAAGAATGTTTTGCGACCAGAATGCAGTCACAAAGAATTCGCAGTTTGCTGCCTACTTCAAGTAGGTGGTAAGCCAGTCACAAACAGGAGGAGTCCTCAGGGGACCCCTTCCCCTTTTTGAATGGCAGCTAAAATAAATTTAAGAACAAGCATTGGTACTTGGGACCACTGCCTACTCCTAAAATGAAACTGAAACATAAATTTAAATGTTTTAAACAATAAGTTGCTTTATTGAAAAGGCAAACATAGACATCGTGGTCTCGGTGGGGTGAGGGGGAAAGTCAACAGCCGACGGGCTCATTAAAATAAATGAAAAGTAAATAAAACCAATTACCTTGCGCTGAGCTGACGATGGGGCAAAAGCAAGGTAAGTGGTTTTATTTAATTTGATTTAATTTTACCTAACCTGTTGTCTGTCAGCATTCCCCCTCACCTTGCCCTGCCCCCGACCCACCCTACAGCCCACCACTCTTACCTGTGCTGGCTGCCACTGGGACTGCTGTCTCCAGCAGGCCACCATCCCTGTGTTTTTTGTGGTTCCAAATAGGTCGCAAATTCTGACCTACCTCATGAATATTGATGAGGTGAGTCAATTGCGGCCCAATTAGTCATATTTGTACATCGCATTTTGCGAGTGCCTAATTGCAAGTTGCAAAATAATCCCAATTACAGACTCACAAAATAATCAGTCATGCATGCAGCCCTCAGTTCCTTAACAGCACTCCTGAATGTGTGCTGTTGAAGGGGTAAGTGACACATGTGACTTGCGCATCTGTGTTCTATTTTTGGGGTGTACAAGTGATGGAAGAATATTGTTCTCTGCATGGACAGTGATTACAGGTCAATGAGGATGCCACCCTTCATCCTGTCTTTGGCAACTGGAGCAATCTGGATTTCGTCTTTTCCCTTAGAACTCTGCAGACTGCTTTTCAAAATTGAGGTAGACAGCATTATCATCCTTAATTTATTTGGTTGTTTACTTTAGTTGTTCAATAGGTTGGAATTGCCCGAACTACAAAGATTTGATGTTGTTCTGTATCACTGGCTCTACTGGAGTTAGCCATTAGATATGGGGAAAAACAGAACATTTTGGATGTATGTCCTGATTATGGCACCACTCTGCTTTTGATGTAATTATTGGGCCCTGATCCACTACTAATGTTGTTTTAGTTTTATTATAGTCTTTGATATTCTGACAATGTGAATTCTGACTCAATAATCATGATTGTGGTTTTATGTTGGCCCTATTAATATAGGATACAATGCTTGCAATTAACAGTATTTCCATACCAGCTTTATGAGCACACACAATAGACTGGTCATAGGATTTCCTATTAGTTTGATGCCTTTTCTATCTGCGCAAGCAAAAAATACCACAAACTAAGGGGCTTTCTATCACCACACTGAAAAAAACAAAACACAGAGGACAGTAACAGTAGCACATGACTCAATGATAAATTCTAAATAATAGGATGGTTATAAAAAATTTAAAAACCCAACAATCAAACAATGCCAGACCAGATGACCTTCTCAGATAGCAGTCTGACTTTTAAAGCTATTCCATCCTCAGTGGTTATTGTTCAGAATTATCTATAGAGAATTATATCCTGACACGAATATTGTGTCCTAAATATTGTTTATACAAATATTGTTTCACTTCTATTTTTAATTTGTATTGTGCAATATTTTTGTAAATGATATTCAAGACACAATATTTATGTCAGAAAATATTCTGGCATTAAGAGTACACCATCCTCAGGAACTACACACATCTAGCTCAGCTCTGGCTATTATGTCTTGCCTTTGACTACCCAACGTATGCCCCTTTACAATTTGTTTTCCCTTCTCTTCTGGATGTGCTAAGAATCAGCATTTAGGTTCTGGATCTGCCAGACATTGTCACTAGCTTCCCACCAGTGACAAAGGTTTTAGATAATACGTGTCTGGAGCTAGTAAGTTGTATTCATTTTGGAATCTTTATAGAACTCCTCGCTTCCAGCTTATGAATGGTATCTGATGAGGACCAGTACTTTGAAAGTGTTGTTCACTTCAATGCTGGACCTGGCCTGAAATGCCGATGATGTCAAGCTTCTATTCTCTGATATGGGTGACAAGGACAAACAGAGTTGGCTTATACTTTTATTGAGGACCATGAAAATAAAAGAATCTACCCAGATGCCACAAGGTTCTGCAACCCCTGCCCAAACTGAAAGAAATCAGCATCACAAAATGGTCAAGGGTGAGCAAAGGACATTATTGCATGTCCTTCCCCAAATTAGTATGTTGGTACCTGACAAGTACATCATAGTGGTCAAAGGTTTGCTATGGCATTTCAGTGAAATTAAGATGTTGGGGGCTGAGCTGGCTTGGTAACAAACCTCAACAATACTCTGAAATAGATGTAACTTCTGGCTTAGAAGCTGGCAGATAAAACAGGCAAGGGTGTATTTTTCACAGCCATTGAGAGTTACATGAGACCCACAGTCATTCCAGGTGAGAAAATTGCTTTTGATGTTGACCTTCCAGGGATCACCCTGAGGGATTTGCCAGAACTTTTTTATTGGTTAATTGCTAGGGACACAGATGCTCCTCTAACATTGTAAGAGAGGATGCTTACTGGTCAAGTTTCCTAGATGAAAAGGCATTCTCTTTGTTCCAATACATTTTAGAGTTCTAAACCATCGCAGAAGGGTTAAGGCTCTACCCTACTTCCCAGGAAATCCTTTGTAAACATGCCCCATGTTATAGGTAGATTTTCTGAGGGCAAGATGTACATAGCCTTTGTGAGCTTGAAAATGGCCGTTTGCAAACGCAAAAAGCCTTTTTCTATGTACAAACCATATTACTGAGTTGCAAAATAGGTTTGCGATTCGGTTTTAAGAAGGGGTGGGTTTAGGGTGTTCCTTCTTAATAGTGACTCACAGTGGTATGTAAGAAATGCGGTCGTAAAAAATTCACATTTTACCACCAACCTGAAGTTGATAGTAACCCATTCAAAATTAGGAAGGGGACCCCAGAGGATCCCTTCCCCTTTGTGAATATATACAGAAATGTTTTTTGAGAGCGGGCAGCGGTCCCATGAAAAAAGTGAAAAACAAACTTTTCATTTTTGTTTTAAAATGCATCCTGCTCTCCCCAGCCGCCCACCATCCCTGTGTTTTTAGCGATTCCCAATGGGTCACAAATTGTGACCTACCTCATGAATATTAATGAGGTAGGTCTTTTGTGACCCCATTGGGATCCATTAAATGTGTCAAAGACAGATTAGACATAGCTGTTTGTGATTTTCTAATAGTGAATCCCAAAAATCCACTATTAGGAAATCTCAAGCAGCAATCTTTGTACGTCTGGCTCCAGGAGAACTCCTGGACGTTTCGAAGAAGTTCACTTTTTGCCAGGCAGTATGCCTCATAATGATGGAACACCTTTGGAGACACAAATGCCAGGATTTGTTGAATATTTTTCACTTGTCAAATGCCAGGGAAGAATTCCGTCATGGCATTGTCCTATGTAATTGTGAGAATGCTTTTTCAACTATAGTTTATTAGGGATAAGGGAACAAGGGCAAACTGGTCATTGGGAGGTGCCTTGATTGCGCACCACAGAAAAAGTAGTGCACTGTATGCATGTGACAAGGTTCCTCTTCATGGCCCTGTTCGGGTGGGTAATATGGGAGTGACAGTGATCCCAACAGATAACCCTTCACAGGTGAATGTAGCTGTAGCCCCTTCTAGCACCTATGAAAGCAGGCTGGTCCTTTTCCTTTGAAAAGAGGAACCGCAGGGTCGATCCCTCACTCCACAGTTCAATTCTTGTCTGAAATAGCATATTTCATTTTTGCAATATGAAGCAGAGTACAGGGTTATGTCAGCGGCACCTGTCCGGCACTGACTGGAACTGTGCTCCAAAGGAATGTATTATGACCCCAAATGCTCTGTTGGATTACCCGAACATTTGGAGAAAATACATCTTAACCTCTCAGTCCGGCCATTTTCAAGGACAGATAAAAAGGGTAAAATGTAAAAGGTTGCCTTTAGTCCTGTCCTCTGTTTGTGCAAATGTGTAATAAAAATGCATAGGAGGAATTAGACTTGCATATTGTTTAGTCCAGAAAGGTAGGATTATGGATATGTTCCAATAAATAACAACATAAGGAGCATCTGTTAGTGACCCAGGACCACATAGTTGGGGCTAAAATAATTGATCATGTGCCCTGAAGCTTTCCAAAGCAAAGTTATATTCCCATACTAAAAGACAATACATTCAGCTCTTGTAATGTGGCCAGTATACCTCCTGTGTCTTTTGTTTGCAGCAAAAGGTTACATATTGTTATAAGGAACTGATTTCTGCCACTTCTTATAGTTCTTCCCCACATCTCAGCTCTTAGTAGATCTCATGGCATTATCCCGATATGTCTAAGTTAGGTGAGGCAAGCTGTCAAAATGTCAATTGCTAAATGGCAAGGCAAGATCCCCCCATTTATTTTTGCCTTCACAATCCATTCTGTACATTTCCATGAGACATTTTAAGTCCACTGTGTGCCCTAGTTTGCATTCGCCCCCAGCAGAGTGACATGCTCTACTGGGCAGTGGGTGCACTAAAAGCATATTACCACCCTTATTCGGACCAGGCTTTTACCTCCTCTCAATGCAATGGTAGACTGTCTGTTGGTCGCAGCTGAATTACTTTGGATACCCATATCTGCTCTTCTTTCATCACTTGGGTCCTTCATGTCCTTTTGAGCGTATCTCATGGATAGTGGATAAAGTATAAATGCAGTCACTGGATGTTGTATATTGGGATGTCTATTTGAATGGCAAAAGATGACCTTTTAAAAGGATACAGGAATTATCACACAAGATGCAGTTCTAGTATTCCTCTATTGTGAACGGTATCCCTACCTCTTTAGGAAGAACATCATCAGTCACAGTATCCCTCTTTGATGAATTGAATCCCCTTTCAATCACTGTAAACATTCTAAGGAAGGTTCAAGGCAAGCAGAATGAAGGGAAAGGGAAGGAAATGGCAAAGGCAGGGATGTGAAACCATCGGACACAGCTAACAAAAAAGAAAGGAATTAAATTTAAACGGAGTAAAGTAAGGAAATTATTAGAATACAATAATCCGTTTTAGTGTCCCAATCTATAAAGGGCATACTTCGCATGCAGGTTGTTAGACAGATCCCACCGGTAGAGGGAGTTGCTCTGGTGGGAAAATTATATATATTAAGACGACTCCTGAATATCAACAAGTAGCAAACACTTTGCAGTCCGCAGCCCCTCATCTAATTGCTTCATTCATGGCCAGGTTTGGTCCTTCGGTGAGAAAAGAAGTACGGGTAATAATTAATTCTGGTGCCACTGGCAATTTTTGCGATTTAAAATATGTTAGAGAAGTGGGAATTCATTTAATCAAAAAGAAGAATGTACAGGTAATCAGAGCTGTTGATGGAACAGATTTAACTTCTGGACCGATTACCGAAGAAACTGAGACAATTGAATTGTTGGGGTTGAATGGACAGCAAACAATTTTAAGATTCAACCTAATAGACGCTCCTCAGTTTCAGTTAATCCTAGGTTTGCCTTGGTTAACAGAACACAACCGAGGATCGACTGGGAGAAAAGAACTGTGGAGATGACATCTGAATATTGCAAAGAACACTGCATTCATAGCAAGACAACCAAATATGAGGGGTCAGCGACTTCAAATTTAGCCCAACTCACTAACATGATTTGTGTATTGAATTTGAAAGAAGTCCCAGAAGAATACCAAGATTTGGTCCATGTTTTTGACAAAAAGAATGCTGAAAAATGACTGCCCCATCATGATTATGATTGCAAGATAGAGTTGGAACCAGGAGTAAACCTTCCCTGCAGTCATATATACGCCCCTACGGAGACAGAGAATCAATATCTTAAGACGTACTTAGAAGAATACCAAAGAGCGGATTTATCAGGCCTTCTCAGTCTACGGTGTCATCCCCATTATTTTTTATTCCTAAGAAGGATGTAAGTCTATGCGTGTGTATCGATTACAGAGCCCTAAAACAGGCCACCGTCAAAAATCGATATCCGCTGCCTTTAATTTCTGAAATGTTGGATCAAGTGAAGGGAGTGAAGGTTTTCACCGAGTTAGATCTCAGAGGAGCCTACCACTGCATCCGAGCAGCAGAAGGATACAAATGGAAAACTGCCTTCTGCACCAAATATGGACTCTACGAATACCAAGTCATGCCGTATGGCTTATGCAATGCCCGGCAGCGTTCCAACATTTTGTGAATGACATCTTGCGTGAATACCTTGACAGAGTGGCAGTTGTCTATATAGATGACATTTGGATTTTCTCAGAAAATGTTGGAGATCATGTGAAGCATGTTAGAGCCATCTTACAGAGACTGCAGGAGAATCAGTTGTATGTAAAGCTCTTTTCACACAGATCAAGTAGAGTTTTGGAGATTTATCCTGTCTGCTGGTGGAGTTGAGATGGATCCATCCAAGATTGAAGTGATAAGAAATTGGCAAACACCAAAGAATGTAAAAGAAATACAAAGCTTTATTGGGTTTGCCAATTTTTATCGTCAGTTCATGCCAAACTTTTCTTCTAAGGTCAGCCCCATCACTCGATTATTGAAGAAGTGAGTGAAATTTTTGTGGACTGAAGAAGCTGAAAAGGCTTTTAAATCCTTGAAAGAGTTTTTTACCTTAGCTCCCATCTTAATGAATCCAAATCTGGAAGAGGCCTTTTACGTTGAGACTGATGCTTCAGATTTGGCTACTGGAGGGGTACTATCTCAAAGAGACAAGAAAACTGGCCAATTACATCCGATGGCCTTAAGATCCAGGAAATTTACTGCACCAGAAATCAATTATTCCATTACTAACAAGGAGTTGTTGGCAGTCAAGGATGACTTTCGTGATTGGTGCCAAACATGTGGTGACAGTCTATAAAGATCACTGTAATCTTCAATTCTTAAAGTCCGCCAAAAACATTAACTCCCTGGCAGTTAAGGTGGTCCTTGTATTTTTCAGATTTCAATTTTGTCATCAAGTACAAGCCAGGAGCCACCAATAGTATGGTAGATGCTCTGTCACAAATGAATTTGAATGACAAAGTCAAGATTCCACAAGCTGAGCCCATCATTACAGCGGAGAAATTCGTTTGTGCCATTCAATGTACAGAGTTCACTGAGAAAATACATGAGGTTTATCGGCAAAAGAGATTGAAAATTGGTTTAAGGAAGATCCAAAAAGAAAGGACATAAATAATCTGCCGTACCATCAAGATGCCTTGTACTTACCTACAGAGAATTTACAACAAAAGGCATTAAGAAGTTGTCAGTGAAATTGCTCTCCCTCACTCCCAGCTCCACTATTAAGTGAGGCCTTCCCCCAAGCCCCTGCACTCTCGAGTGTTGGTGTTTGAGGCCCTCTTCCACCCGCAGGTTTCACCTGCGCCTCATCCCTGGTGGTCCAGTGGACCTCTGTCTCCATTCTCCTGCTCCGCTTTTTCTCTCCTTTTCACTCATTTTTCCCCTCACTTCTATCTCCCCCTTTCACTCTCCTTCTGGGTCTTTCCTCCATTTTCTGTCATTTTCCCCTCATTTCAAGCTCCCCGCTTCACTCTCCTTCTGTGTCTTTCCTCTGTTTTTCACTCGTTTTTTACCCTCATCTCAATCTCCCCATTTCACCCTCCTGTGTCCTCTGTGTCTTTCCTCCTCTCTTTCTTGCACTTTTGCTGCCTTATTTGCACTTTTCTCTAACTTCTTGCCTTTTTCCTTTTGCCTTTTTCCGCCCGTTTTTCCCCACCGCTGCTGTCCCCACGGCCCCTCCCCACCAGCACGACCAGTGCGACCGGTCCGATCCATCTCCCCTCCCCGCCTCCCAGCTGTCCAGCCCTCCCCAACCCCTACTTAATGGCAGCCGCTGCGGGGACAGGCGAGCAAGACCACTGACTCATTGTCAGTGAAATTGCTCTCCCTCCCTCGCAGCTCCACTATTAAGTGAGGCCTTCCCCCAAGCCCCTGCACTCTCGAGTGCTGGTGTTTGAGGCCCTCCTACACCAACAGGTTTCACCTGTGCCTCATCCCTGGTGGTCCAGTGGACCTCTGTCTCCATTCTCTTGCTCCACTTTTTCTCTCCTTTTCACTTGTTTTTTCCCTCACTTCTATCTCCCCCTTCACTCTCCTTCTGGGTCTTTCCTCCAATTTCCGTTGTTTTCCCCTCATTTCAAGCCCCTCCTTCACTCTACTTCTGTGTCTTTCCTCCATTTTTCACTTGTTTTTTACCCTCATCTCAGTCTCCCCTTTCACCCTCATGTGTCCTCTGTGTCTTTCCTCCATTCTTTCTTGCACTTTTTCTGTCGTTTTCCCCTCATTTCAAGCTCACCCCTTCACTCTCCTTCTGTGTCTTTCCTCCGTTTTTCACCCTCATCTCAATCTCCCCCTTTCACTCTCCTGTGTCCTCTGTGTCTTTCCTCCACTCTTTCTTGCACTTTTGCTGCTTTGTTTGCACTTTTCTCTCTCTTTTTACCTTTTTCCTTTTGCCTTTTTCAGCTGTTTCCCCGCCGCCGCTGCCCCCATGGCCCCTTCCCCCCAGCACGACCAGTGAGACTGGACCAATCCAGCTCCCCTCCCCGCCTCCCAGCTGTCCAGCCCTTTCCGACCCCTATTTAATGGCAGCTGCTGCGGGGACAGGCGAGCAAGAACACTGACTCATTGTCAGTGAAATTGCTCTCTCTCCCTCGCGGCTCCACTATTAAGTGAGGCCTTCCCCCAAACCCCTGCACTCTCGAGTGTTGGTGTTTGAGACCCTCCTCCACCCGAAGGTTTCACCAGTGCCTCATCCCTGGTGGTCCACTGGACCTCTGTCTCCATTCTCTTGCTCCACTTTTTCTCTCCTTTTCACTTGTTTTTTCTCTCACTTCTATCTCCCCCTTCACTCGCCTTCTGGGTCTTTCCTCCATTTTCTGTTGTTTTTCCCTCATTTCAAGCTCCCTCCTTCACTCTCCTTCTGTGTCTTTACCCTCATCTCAATTAGGGGTGGGCGGAATTTGCGAAATCCACTTCCGCAAATTATCGTGAAAATGTTTAAAATTATCGCAAACAAGCGGAAATATCGCGAAGATGCAGAAGTTTTTTTCCCGCATGTTCGCGAGATTTTCTGCATGGTTGCGGGTCGCCAACTTACCCATGTGGTTGCTCGCGGGCGCGGCCATCTTGTTTTGAGTTGTCTCGCGGTGCATGATCGCGAGAAGAAAGACGTGATCGCGCGACGCATGACGTCACTGCGGGCGCGAGACAGCGCAAATGGCTAAAAACAATACAACATCTCATGGAGAACACGACCGGATCAAGAAAACTTGTCGGCGAACGCAGGGATTCAGGTAAGGCGATCGCACATGCGCGAGAATGTATTATTTTACAGCGCGAGCAAGAAACAAATTATCGCCAAGCTTGGAAAGCGGAAATTTTGACATTTTCGCGCTCTCCGCGGAACGCGAAAATGTCAAATTATCGCAATTTCCGCAAACGGAACGAAATTTTCGCCCAGGCCTAATCTCAATCTCCCCCTTTCACCCTCCTGTGTCCTCTGTGTCTTTCCTCCACTCTTTCTAGCACTTTTTTGTCGTTTTCCCCTCATTTCAAGCTTTCCCTTCACTTTCCTTCTGTATCTTTCCTCCGTTTTTCTCTCGTTTTTTACCGTCATCTCAATCTCCCCCTTTCACTCTCCTGTGTCCTCTGTGTATTTCCTCCACTCTTTCTTGCACTTTTGCTGGCTTATTTGCACTTTTCTCTCTCTTTTTGCCATTTTCCTTGCCTTTTTCAGCCTGTTTTTCCCCGCTGCTGCTGCTGCCCCCGTGGCCCCTCCCACCCAGCATGACCAGTGCGACCGGCCCAATCCAGCTCCCCTCCCCGCCTCCCAGCTGTCCAGGTCCCCCCGACCCATACTCAATGGTGGCCGCTGTGCGTCCGCACAGGGGCCGCACCGCCGGGACGCCCAAAGGCAAGCTCGTCTGCTCCCATCCGCGACCAGACTGCAACCAGCGTCAGGAACCATGGATCTCTGCACCGCCAACGCTACGACCCAGCGGCACTCCACGTTCTCAACCCAGGCCGCAACAACAACTGCAAGCTAGCATCACCAGCCGACACCCACGGACCCTACAGCTGTCACCACTGCCAGCACACCTGCAGCACTGCCAAGACCACTGACCCAGCACAATTCGCCCGCAAGAACACAACCGAACCGAAGACCCTGCAATGCATCCTCCTCAACGTCCGATCCCTTCACAAACACGCCACTGAAATCTGGGACCTCCTGGACAGCACTACCCCGGACGTAGCATTCTTTAACGAAACCTGGACCAACACCACCTCGGGACCGAACATCACCATTGCCATTTCCCAAGGATACAAGATCTCCAGGAAGGACCGCCCCACCCGCCTGGGAGGAGGAATCGCCATTGTCCACAAATCCACCCTCGCCTGAGGACACTCCCCGATGAGTCCACAGACCTGATGGAACACCTTCACTTCAAGATACTGGCCAGCCCTACCTCCACCCTCCAAGGAACCCTCATCACCGGCCCCTAGACCACACAAACCTTTCGCCAACTCCATCATGGACATCATCTCACCGCATGCCAACGCGTTCACCAACTCCACCCTACTGGGAGACCTCAACTTCCACCTCGACAACCAACTAGACCCCAGCACGACATCCCTCCTAGACAACCTCCACAACATTGGACACTGCCAGATCGTGACCGAACCCACGCACTCAGCAGGACACACCCTCGACCCTCTCTTCACAACAGGAAACTCCATCACCTTCAGCCACACCACTGAACTCCCATGGACTGACCATCGATGCGTCGACTTCACCTTCAGACCACCCCCCATCTACAGACACCAGCACCTGCTCCCATGAAGAAATTGGACCAGAATCACCGATGACCAGCTAACCTCATCACTCAACAGCTCCACCCCAACCATCACGGAAAACGACGACGCCAACACCACAGCCCGAACCATGCACAGATGGATCTCCGAGAGCACCAACATCATAGCCCACCTCAAGAAAAACAACAACACCCATGCCAAGAAAGCTAGATGGTTCACCACCGAACTTCAAGAGTCCAGACGCACTTGCCGCCACCTCGAAAAGGCCTGGAGAAACACCAAATCCAAAGAAGCCCACAACAACTTCAGAGCCGCCACCAATGCCCACCACCAACTCATTAGAAAAACGAGGAAAAAAGCGACTGAAGACAGAATCTCCACTCATGCACACAACAGCAAAGAACTTTAACATCATCAAGGAGTTCGCCCAACCCACCAGCGAGTCCACTGAGATCCCTTCCTCACAAGACCTCTGTGACAAACTCAGCACCTTTTTCCACCACAAAATCAAGAGCATCTATGACAACTTCGACGAAGACAACCAACACACTGAACCCTCACCAACCACCCCTGACACCCTGAAGCCAGCGATCGACAACTGGACAGCCCTCATCACAAAAGACGCACTGAAGACGATGAATTCAATCCACTCCGGGGCCCCCACGGATCCCTGTCCCAACCACATTTTCAACAGAGCCGCCGACACCATAGCACCCATGCTCTGCCACACCATCAACCGCTCCCTGGCAACCACCTCGTTCCCTGACAACTGGAAACACGTTGAGATCAACCCCCTCTTGAAAAAACCCTCGGCGGACCCCACCGACCTCAAAAACTACAGACCCATCTTCCTGCACCCGTTCCAAGCGAAAGTCATCGAGAAAGCCATCAACAGCCAACTCGCCACATTCATCGAAGAGCACAACATCCTCGACTCCTCCCAATCCTGCTTCAGAAAAAACCACAGTACGGAAACCGCCCTCCTCGCCGCAACAGACGACATCCGTATCTTACTGGACAAAGGAGAAACAGCAGCCCTCATCCTCCTCGACCTCTCAGGGGCGTTTGACACAGTCTCTCACCGCACTCTAATACGCAGACTTCATGATGCAGGAATCCAAGAAAAGGCCCTCGACTGAATCCGCTCCTTCCTCTCCGGCAGAACACAGTGGGTCAGGCTCCCCCCTTTCATCTCGGACCCTACACCTACTACCTGCGGAGTCCCCCAGGGGTCCTTCCTCAGCCCTACACTTTTCAACGTCTACATGGCTCAGCTCGCCCTCATCGCCAGAACCTACGGACTCAACATTGTGTCATACGCAGACGACACCCAACTAATCCTCTCCCTAGCCAACAAACCCAACAGCGCCAGACACAACTTTTGAGAAGGCATGGAAGCCGTCGCCAAATGGATGAAAAACATCTGCCTACAACTAAACACCAACAAAACGGAAGTCCTTATCATGGGCCCAAACCCAGATGCCTGGAGTGACACCTCGTGGCCCCCCACCCTCGGAAGCACGCCCACCCCCACGGACCGTGTACGCAACCTGGGAATCATCCTGGACTCAGAGCTCAAAATGGACCACCAGATCAACTCTGTCTCGTCCTCCTGCTTCCACACCCTCCGCCTCCTACGTAAGACCTTCAAATGGATCCCCCTTGAACACAGAAAGACCATCACTCACGCCCTGGTCACCAGCAGGCTCGACTATGGCAACGCACTCTTTGCCGGAATAAACAAATACCTCACCCGCAAGCTACAGAACATCCAAAATGCCACCGAAAGACTGGTCCTCAACCTGCCACGACACTGCCACATCTCCAGGCACCTGCGCACACTCCACTGGCTCCACATCGAAGCTAGAGTCACCTTCAAGATGCTAACCCATGCTCACAAGGCCCTCCACGGCACCGGACCAGCATACCTGAATAGCAGACTCAAATTCCACGCACCCCAAAGGACCCTACGATCAGCCCAACTCTCCTACGCCGTGGTCCTCCGCACCAGAAACACCAGACCGGGAGGCCGTTCCTTCTCCTTCCGCACGGCCAGAGCCTGGAACGACCTTCCGCTCCACCTCAGACAGATAACATTGATCCCCATCTTCTAAAGAAACCTCAAAACCTGGCTCTTCGTCAGACCCCCTCCTTGATGGACTGGAACCTGTGAACTCCCCCCTAACCCCCAGCTCCTTGAGACCCTTACGGGTGAGTAGTCGCGCTTAACAACCACCTGATTTGATTTGATTTGATTTGATTTGATTTGATTTGATTTGAAGGTGTCATGATGATCCTATGGCTGGGCACAAAGGAACGAAAAAGACCATGAACTTAGTTAGGAGGCATTTTTGGTGGTTGGCCATGATAGCTCAAAGAAGACAGTATGTGGCAAGTTGTGAGAGTTGCATAAAAGGAAAACCAAGTAGACAGGCACCACAAGGATTGTTGCAACCCCTACTGAATGCCCCCGATCCTTGGCACACTGTGTCCATGGATTTAATTGTAGATCTACCTTCCAGCCAAGGTTACAACACAATTCTGGTTTTTGTTGATTCTTTTTCTAAAATGAGTCATTTGATTCCCCTAAGAAACATTCCAACAGCTTCCCAACTAGTTCAGTTATTTAATCTACACATAGTAAAATGTCATGGAATTCCGAAGGTCATAATTTCTGATATCAGTTTGTGTCAAAGTTTTGGAAAAAGTTTATGAACAGTTTGGGAAATGATGTTCGTTTCTCCACCAGTTATCACCCAGAAACTGATGGACAAACAGAAAGAGTCAATTAAGAGCTTGAGCAGTATCTTCAACTCTACCTGTTAGAACAGGAAGGAGTCTGGTCAGACTCACTCTGGACCACAGAATTTGCTTATAACATGACTCCAGAGGTTATCCCCTTTTTATTTGAACTCGGGTAGACACCCAAATATTATGCTTGGAAAGAGTGATGAGTCAGTACCAGTGGTCAAGGAGGTGTTTAAAGGTTTGCACTACACATATCAAGTTGTGCAAAGAAATTTACTGAAAGCTAACACAACATATAAAAAGTATGCTGACAAGAAAAGAAGAACAGGGCCAAAATACATAGAAGGGGACCAAGTATGGTTGTCTACTTGTAATCTGCATTTGAAGGGGAACCGCAAATTTCAACCCAGGTTTATTGGTCCCTTTAAGATTAAGAAGACATTACAGCTCCCAAAACTAATTACAATCCATCCAGTATTCCATATCTCTCTTTTAAAGAAAAACACTCCCAATGTGAGATTAGAAGAACTACCCATGTCAATAACTCTTGACTCAGAAGAAGAATTTGAGGTTAGCAGGATTTTGGATTCCAAAATCTCCAGGAAAAAAATGTATTATCTGATTGAGTGGAAAGTTTATGGGCCTTAGGAGAGATCTTGGGAACCAGCAACTACGGTCCATGCCCCAAGTTGATAGTAAACTTTCACAAAGCCCATCCAAAGAAACCTAAACTAGGAGGGGCCCCTGTGGAGGGGGGTACAGTCCAGAATGTAGTGGCCAACACATGCTTAGCGAAGGTTCAATTCAGAAGGAATGAGTTTTACAAGAAAATGTGTAAATACCTTCAAAGGAGAAGATATCATTCTGCTACTATGCCAGCATTAAGTCTTTGTTTGAACTCTATTCGTACAAATCTAGCCTTGAACTCTAGAATCATCCCGTTCATTCAGAGGAAGAAGAGTCAGCGGTCTAGCTTTTCCAAGTGCGAGACGGCTGAAGACCCAATTGCACATGCACAGCGTTTGAACGCTGCTCTTCAACTGTAGTTCGTGAGGCGCCGGTCGTGTCTCATTTCTGCACAGCTGTTTTCTTTGAAATTCCAGTTCCTGACTGCAAATTTGATTAGTGTCTTGGCGGCGCTTGTATGCGCGTATTCGAAAAACTTGCTAAAGTCTTGTAACGCTACTGCGTATAAGACGTAGTTATTTAACTTGAGTGAGGAAATTAGTTTTTTCCTCTAGTCACAACCTGAAAGGAAACTCTAGTATTCGGAGTGTTCTTTACGAAATTCAGTCCCAATCTAATACTCTCTGAAGAATGAGGTAGAGTGTTTCATTTTTTCTTTTGAATTAAACGAACGAGTAAACTCTTCCATCCTGGTAAGAGCAATTACTCTTCTTATGCTTCAAGGAACTATTTGTAATCTCACAGCAGTGTATCAACACAGAAACTAGGAGTCTTGTTGATAATTCCAGAAGAGCAAACTAAGTATTCAGAACATTTCTTGACTATTATATCATTTAACTATCGCTATTGAATTGTTTACATAAACACCATGCGAATGTTACAGAGAGAAGCAAGCCTTGAGAAGTATTGGGTAATGAATTTAGTAGATTGTAATTACATTTTTAACTGCTAGTCACATATAAATATTTAGGAGAAGTGTATTTATAGTGCTTGTCCAATATTTCTCTTCTCTGCAGGAACAACATACCCAAATTCAATAGAAGAGATAGAGCTAACGAAAGAAGAAGTACTGACTATCTCCTCTTCATGACAGTCGCTCTCTCTTTATCCACTTCCCCTTTCCCCCCTGCTGTTGCTCAGAGATTGCTGATTCTATTTAGTGAACTCGGGCATTGGTGGAGGGGCTTTGGGTACATCTTCAGCTCCCGTGGAATTGATGTGAGCACCTTTTGACATTGAGGTAAAAATGGAAAAATGTTACAATGTTCTGAACCTCAATACCACACCAACCAAGGCAGTTGTATTGAAATATTTGGTCCTTAAAGGACTTGTATATTTGAATGCATACATTGCATTTCTACCCATCGGTTAAGGGTGGTAACGTAAACTCCATTGTGATAATGGAACAGGAGGTGCAGAATGTGTATATTCAGTATGTCCTTCTATGACTAAGTCATAGACTGGAATCTGCTCCTGCCACAAACTCTTGCTCAGCTAAGTGCCAAAGGGACAAACCGATTTACCCTCACAAATCTCAGTTTGCACGCATACAAACTGTCTTTACAAATTTGCACATGCACAAATTGGGTCTTTTTTCAACTCTCAAAAGGAACAGATTGGCAAAACGATTTGTGAATAAAGCCTTTGTATTCAGCATTAACTCCTTTTCTAACCTGGAATAAGTCAGGGTTTCCTTACAGGAAAATATGTAGAAATTCTTCTTTCATTTTTGTCATTAAGGACCAGATGTATGAAGTGTTTGCAAATCGATACCCAGTCCAAACTGGTTACCGACTTTAAAAATGGCATTTCTGAATATATGAAAAGCATTCATTGCGTTATTATACTGAATCAAAAAGTAATAGAATCAGTATTTTAGTGACCAGAGTTAGCCAGTCGATTACTGATTTGCTAATTGAAAATATCAAGCATTCAGTCAGTCAGTCAGTCAGAATATCTTTATTCGACTTATTACAAGTCATACAAAGAACAAAAAAATTACTTTGCAATGCAATGCCTACTATACATCTATTTACATTTCCCACACAAAAAAACCTAATAAACAAACAGAAGAAAAATTTTAGACATGGATAAAATATTTCTATACAAATCTATCACGTAAACATGCTCAAACAACAAGAGAAGTTTTAAAGTAAGCTATGGCTAACAGGTTTCGCCCGCATTGCGGCTACCAGAAAGTTTGCCATACAAAAAGTAACATATATGTTAGGTAGTAGTTGTAGAAAGAGCAGGGCTGGTCTTACTTGGACAAAACCAGCTTTTTTCAAAATAGGCAACAAATATTTCTTTCTCTGCTCATGGTATATACTACAAAACATAACAAAGTGCAGAGTATCCTGCGCCGAAAAATTGTCGCAGCAGCACGGTGGGGCCTGCTCAGGCTTCTGCCAGGTCTTAAATGAACCTAGATAAAAATGTATCAAATTAAATCGGAACTTTGATAATAAAAACCTGTGATATGGGAATGTGACAAAGTTCAAGTAGGGGGCGAGTGAGGGTGTACAAACCAGGAGGTTATGTGCCCTTACTGCGGGTTTCAACACTTCGAGATCCTCCCTCCGTGCTTCCTGCCTATCCCTAAATAACTCTTTGATGGTTACTATGTCCTGTCTCCTAATATTTTCCGGAGATGAAAAAAGATCTGGGCGACCCAGATCTGCAAGGGTTTTAGCTACATATGCCAACCAAGGGATACTGGTGTATTTATCCAAGGATAAGACATCGTGCAAAATCTTGTGGTTCAGAGGTAGGTCATCATTTGTCCACAATTTCAGCCACAAAGTTAGCGGAGCAAGGCTCAGGGTATCAGACAGATAGGGCAGACCCACCTCCTTATGGATGGAATACGTTGGGGTGGATTGCGGGACTGAGAGCAAGGATCTAATGAATCTATTTTCTGCTCTCTGAATTGGATCCAGGTTTACGTAACCCCACAGTTGGGAACCATAGGCCGCTATGGCCACTGGTTTGCTCTTGTAGATTTTCAGAAGGGCTTGCATGGGCCTAGCCCCTAGCTTCCCAGCAAAGCCCAAAACCGCTGAGGAGGATCTTATTACCGCCAATCTTTTTGCTCTTATCTGAGGGCCCCAAGTTCCTTTCTGGTCAAATATTACCCCCAAATATGGAAATGTGGACACGTTGGTGACAGGGACTCCCCTGCAAAAAAATGTTTTGTGTCTTTTTTTGTTGCATTCACGCCCCATGACCATCGTGTGTGATTTAGAGGCATTGACCTTAAGGTCCAGCGTCTCCATGAAGCTACCAAAAGCGTCCAGGAGATGCTGTAGGCCTACCCCAGTGCGGGCTATCAGCATTGCATCGTCCGCATACAGGAGCGCTGGAATTTTGACATCTCCTGCAT
This sequence comes from Triturus cristatus, assembly GCF_964204655.1. NCBI lineage: Eukaryota > Metazoa > Chordata > Amphibia > Caudata > Salamandridae > Triturus > Triturus cristatus. Next base: position 338,844,247 of record NC_140594.1, read on the forward strand.
GCGGAACGTCGGCTGCCTGTCCCTGCAGGTGACTGCCCAGCCTGTTGATGTAGATGGTGAATAATACAGGGGCTAGAATACAGCCTTGCCGCACCCCCTTAAGGGATTTAAACAGGGGGGTACGTCTGCCATCATTTGTGACTCGGACAGCTGCAAAAAGCTCCTGGTGCAGGTTAGCCATAAACACAACCAAAGACTCATCAATGCCCATCTCCAACAATAACTGCCACAATTTCGACCTATTCACCAGATCAAAGGCAGAGGAGAGGTCCATAAATGCAAGGAACATGGAGCCCTCCTTTGCCACTGTATATTTAGAAATTAATAGATGTAAGTTTATACATTGTTCGATCGTCCCCTTTTTTTCTCTGAATCCATATTGTAGTTCAGACAACCCTCCACGGCTCTCAACGTTGTCATTAAGTCTGGCTAGAAGAACTCTGCCTAATATTTTTACCGTTGAGTCCAAAAGAGATATGGGCCTATAGGAGGCGGGATCATCTCGCTGGCCTTTATTTTTATAGATAGGGACTATGGTGGATGTGGCCCAAGAACTGGGTACATGGTTGTTGGCTGCGTTAAACACTTTCGACAATACCGCCGACCACAGTTTGGGAGAGTACATGAAAAAATCAGCGGGAACACCGTCAGGGCCGGGAGCTTTATGTCTTGTTGTGGCCATCAGGGCTTTTTCTACTTCTTCGGGGTTGAAGACCAACGGGTCTGCCAATATAGCAGGTACTGAAACATCTGCAGTTCCTTTGGACCCACCCTCATATACATTTTTGAAGTGGTTTAGCCATTTGTCGTCGGTGATCACACAGTCCATAAGAGCATTATTGTCTTCAGAAAATAACGGTTGTCTAATGATCTCCCAGAATCTTTTACTGTCCTTCAGTACTGCAGCTGAGAGGAGATTTTCCCATGCTTCGCGTTTAAGGGATTCTTTGCGGTTCTTAATGGCAACCTTGTAGCGTTTCCTTAATATAACAATATCCTCCCCAGCCCTGGGAGAGGTTTTTAACGCTGTCAACAATGCTCTGTGCGCTTTTGAACGAGCAGAATCAAACCAACGTTTTGTTCCAGAAAATCCTTTTTTTGGCTTGACTAAAAGATCCTTAGCCACCTGGCCACAAATTTCCTCAAAAGCCTCTATAATTTCTTTATGTTGCGCCCCCGATTTTTGACAGATGGCCACTTTGTCCTTTATTTTTGGAAAATTTATTTCATAGAAATTATCCGGGATCACTTTGGCCCATTTCAGTCGTCTGTCTTGGTCGCAGGGTTTCAGGGGGTGTGCTGGTTTAAGTGCTTTTGGCGGTGCTCCCATCTGGCCACCCCAGGCCACTTCAAGTAGTACAGGGTTGTGGTCACTGTAGGGTATTATGACTGTACAATAGACCATAGACCGGTTTAAAATACCTTGTGAAACAAAGATGTAGTCTATCACTGAGCCATGGTGACTGCCAATGTAGGTTGGCGCCCTAACGCCCTTATCGGGTTCATAAAGGTCATGGTTTGCTAATAATTCTTCTAACTCAAGCCCCTCTGTAGAGTGTTCAAAGTGGGGGCCCCGAGGGGCCTCCTCGCCCCCCTCAGTTACATTGTCACCTCTTCCCATACAACCCAGATTACATAAATGAATATTAAAATCTCCTAATAGGATAAACTCATAAACTAAATAGATATTCTGAGACACTTTATTTAAGATATTATCTAGGTTAGCGACATTACTCCCACTATGTTCGCTGTTCCTAGAGTTGTAAAAATTAATATATATCGTCCTGCAATTGATACTAGTCGTCCTTTCAACCATTAGGATGTTTACGGAATCTGTATTTATCTGCCTATAGGTGCCCTTCAGATCTAGAGAAAACATAATGGCCAAACCTCCTTTAGCTCTGCCCATGCGGCTAGGGACTGCAGGGATAGAGAAGCAGGTGAATCCATCCCACCAGAAATTAGCCAATATGTCCCACGTTTCTTGCAGGGCAATTATATGTTGCTTAGAAATAAAGCTCACACATGCTTTGTCCTGTCGTTTTGCAGATGAGCCAGCTATGTTCCATGTTATAATTTTACAGGCGTTGGTAGGTAACCTCAGCTCTTTTTCCCCCAACAAACACCCCTCAGCTAAGCTTAAGGATCTGACCGCCTTGTTCTGAGCTACCTCAAGTGCGTTCTGTGTTGGAACGATGTTCAGGGTTGACGCTATGCAACCCTCCCCCTGGTATGATAGCCCAGGGTTGTCCAACGGGACATAACTCTCAAGTGTTTCATAAAATGTAAGCAGGCGGAGACCGTCATTGGTGTAACACTGGCTAAGGTTTATTTCGGGTCTAGTTATGGACTCACTTGCTCGGACATTGCAAGGTTTAAGTCAATCGCAGTTGTTTAGATCCGCTAAGGGAGCATACCTATTCCCCAATCCGCCCCCCCAATCAAAAGGGGTAGCTGCCTGACCTTGACCCATAGCTGCGATGTTCCACATAGGTAAAGGGGTATTTGGGCGTATCGGAAAGTAATCGTTTCTCGCCCATGGTACGAACCTATTGATTCGCCCAATGGGATCTTGGCCCATCCAACCCGGGCCCCAACCATTGACGGCAGGGTCTGGTGGCATGGGAGGCCACAAATTTGACTCATGCGCGTGGTTAGATCTTCCGTGCTCAAAGTTAAATATAGGCCCAGGGCGCTCGTTGGGGAATCTATGTCTAAAACCGCCTTCCCAGTTTGGGGCGTTTTCGCTCTCCTAACTCTAGTAGGGTTAGAAAAGGTAGGGAGCTGAGCCTCACTATAGAAGAATTTTAGGGTGAGCGGGACTATAGAACCGCTTCGCCTTTCGGGTGGGAAGATGTTATTCAAAATTTTTGGGAGGACTTCTGTGTTGGCAAAGTTTATAATCACACAGTCCCCCTTAAATTTTTTGGGATTGGACCCAATCCAAGGTACCCTCCTGGTCATAACAATATCCCTTGCTAAACTATCCATCCCTTGGGGGGCCATGGTCATGTTTGTAGTAAGCCAATGAAGAGCTTTATCCTTCAAGTCCTGTTTCGATTCTATTTTGTTTTGTGCTAAGACTGGGACATTTGCTAGTACTAGCACAACTGGGGAGGCTTCCAAAATAAATTGGGCTGATATATCCTCATGTATTGTCCCAATTATGTCCCCTGATGATGATGTCGGCGCGGCTCCGCCTGCTAGGTCCTGACTGGGAGCCGTTAATAGAGTTGAAGCTACTGCTAAGGGCCCCTCTGGCAGTGTAGGCTGTGGGACACTCTCATTTGGTAGAGCCTCTACGGCCCCCGATGCCAATTTTGTGACAAGAGCAGATAGATTGGCCACCTCTACCACCAGATTACTTTGTGCACCCCCCGCCTTCTTAACCTCCGAAGTTAATTTATCCAGTTTACCAATCAAGGGCTTGATGATTGTCCTAATTTTTATATCAATCATATCTTGGATCCGATTAAAGAGTTCATCATCAACAATACGTCTGGATTCTGCATCGGCATCAAAGTCAATTTGTTGCCCTTCACGACTTGGGGGTGGTGTAGCTGCCTTTCTCCTGCCTTGTTGTTTCCCCCCTCTCTTTGAGTGAGATTTTCTACAGGTTCTCACTGGCCGTGGAACGGGCTGCCCCGGTGACGGTACTTCCTCGATGGAAAATGACTGGTGATTATGCTCTGAGGTATTGCCGTTATTGGCCGACGAGTTAACCAAAACATGAGGATCTTCTGCATCGCTGGCCAAGTCTTGTGGGATATAAACTAGGCTATTCGACTGGGGAAGATCTGGCGGTGTGGTCAGTAACTCTGGAGCAGATGCCCTTGCGGGCGGGCTTTCTAACGGAAGAACTGGCGATTGGCTCAAGCCTAGCGATTGCCTCCTCTCATTGTTGATCTTATTGACTTTTTGAACCACATAAGAGAGCATTGTGTTGAGGGGCTCCGTCGCAGCAGATGCGGGCTTTCTCCTTACCATAATGCCTACCTCTTACAAACGACCGAGCCAATTGACCAAGGTATGTGTCAGGATCCACAGGCAGATGGCAGAAGACCTGGGGGTAATGAGGGTTAATAAAGTTCTGTACCTTACTAATCCCAGACGGCGAACCTTAGGGGGGTGGCCTCGCCTCGCCTTCTCGTGCCACTGAGGGCCACAGAGGGCCCGCCCTTTGCCCGGGCTTAGCCCCGGGCACTCCCGCGCGCTCCCGCGCAGCGAGGCACGTCACTTCTTGTAGGCGTTGGTTAGGAGGAACATGAGGGGCGGGGCGGTCAGGGAGAGCGGGCCAGGTGACTTGGCCTCGGGATCGCCGGGGCTCCTGGGAGAGTGAGTCCCGGTTCCCAGCGCTCGCAGCCCTGTCACTCGCGCACACACCCTGCAGGTAACAAGACTCGGCTGGGCGACCTTGGCGATGCGGGACCCGCGAAGCGGGTTCCGCGAGGTGTTGACTGGGTCCTCCCTTCTGCAGCAGCGAATCCTCCTTCCAGGTAACAGCACAGCAAACTGTAGAACTTCCCGGTTTCCCGCTTGGGCGGGCTCCTTTTCAGCTGATTTGCAGGGCGGGGCGGTCAGGGAGAGCGGGCCAGGTGACTTGGCCTCGGGATCGCAGGGGCTCCTGGGAGAGTGAGTCCCGGTTCCCAGCGCTCGCAGCCCTGTCACTCGCGCACACACCCTACAGGTAACAACACTCGGCTGGGCGACCTTGGTGATGCGGGACCCGCGAAGCGGGTTCCGCGAGGTGTTGACTGGGTCCTCCCTTCTGCAGCAGCGAATCCTCCTTCCAGGTAACAGCACAGCAAACTGTAGAACTTCCCGGTTTCCCGCTTGGGCGGGCTCCTTTTCAGCTGATTTGCAGGGCGGGGCGGTCAGGGAGAGCGGGCCAGGTGACTTGGCCTCGGGATCGCCGGGGCTCCTGGGAGAGTGAGTCCCGGTTCCCAGCGCTCGCAGCCCTGTCACTCGCGCACACACCCTGCAGGTAACAACACTCGGCTGGGCGACCTTGGCGATGCGGGACCCGCGAAGCGGGTTCCGCGAGGTGTTGACTGGGTCCTCCCTTCTGCAGCAGCGAATCCTCCTTCCAGGTAACAGCACAGCAAACTGTAGAACTTCCCGGTTTCCCGATTGGGCGGGCTCCTTTTCAGCTGATTTGCAGGGCGGGGCGGTCAGGGAGAGCGGGCCAGGTGACTTGGCCTCGGGATCGCCGGGGCTCCTGGGAGAGTGAGTCCCGGTTCCCAGCGCTCGCAGCCCTGTCACTCGCGCACACACCCTGCAGGTAACAACACTCGGCTGGGCGACCTTGGCGATGCGGGACCCGCGAAGCGGGTTCCGCGAGGTGTTGACTGGGTCCTCCCTTCTGCAGCAGCGAATCCTCCTTCCAGGTAACAGCACAGCAAACTGTAGAACTATCAAGCATTCGCAAATTGCAACTAGTCGCTGATCATGAATTTTGCTGGTGCAAATTACCACTAACTCTCACCAGGTGGTTAACTAGGTGCAACATATAAAAAAGGGCCCAAAATGCATCAGGGTGATCCAAAATTGCAGTGCGTATGTGATTGGGAGGAGGATGAAGGTTCTACATGTATTGCAGATGAGGAGGTAGAGGAGACAGGAACAAATATTTACATTAAAGTTTACTCTTTTTCAACAACCAGAGGAAGAAAGCACTCATTCCCTAAATATCCAGTGGTCCGTGACACAACAAAGATAATAACAGATATTGTTGCCAAGTACCCTGGCACTGCACATGACTCATTCATGTTCAGGCATAGTGATATATACTCAAATCTTCTCAAAGGAGAGTTTGGACTTGGCTTTTTACTTGGTAAATCTACCATATAAGTATGACATAAATGTCACATATGTCAAAATTGTAGTAATGGTAACTATATTTTCTAAATGACAATGCATATGCTTTGAGATCATGGCTATTGGCACTATGGGCCTGATTACGACTTTGGCGATGTGGCGCTGGGTTTACTTTGCCGCCGCACCTCCAAAGCCGGGGTCGGGCTGCCTGCCAGATTACAAGTGTAACTTGTATCTGGTGGGCTTTTGTTTTGACGTTCCCACTGCAGTGCCCTGAAAATGGGCACTACAATGGGAACGCCAAAAGAAGTTCCTGAATGGCATGGGCTTAAAAGTCCATGCCGTACAGAAAGTTTAGGGCCCCCTTTTCTTCCTCTGTGCTGGGGTTTTCATGGAGGAGGAACCTCCATGAAATCCATGGCGGAGAGGAAACTCCTAATATGCTTGGGGGGACCACAGTGACACCGCCAAGCATATTGATGCCTCCTGACCACCACAGTGCCACCAGGAAACAGCGGTTCCATGGTAGCTAAGGCGTGGCATTGGTGGTCCCACCGCCCTAATCACAATAGGGCAGTTGGGGGACCACGGCCGCACCCCCATGAGTCTGGTAGTCCATGGAACACCAGACTCGTAATAAGGCCCTATATCTGAATCATTCAAACCAAAGTGAGAAATCCTACAATGCATCTCACAAACAAACCTGGTCTATGTAATTGAAAGATCATTTTTCACTTATTAAAAAGCAGATTTTGCTGGTGCCATACAATATTCAAGAGAAGCAAGTTGCTCTAATGATGAACAACAATATTCATCGGCACAGGAAAAAATGATGGTTCAATGGCAGTGAAAGAAAAAGAGCCACTTCTGGTTCCATTACAAACCATTACTTTTAAGGTATGTAAATGATGTTGTTTTTTACATTTGCACAAAGATATACACTTGATTTGAGGTGGTGAAACAAAATAACTGTTTTTTCCAGGTTATTATTTTAATTGTAACATCCTTTCAATCTTCAGAATGTTTAAATGCAAAGAACAGGTATCAATACACATGTTTCTGAAATTTCAAAATAAAGATACACAATATGAGGTGCAAAATAAAGCATAATTACTGATTGTGTCTTAGATAAACAGAGCTTTGTTTCTCCTTTATAGCGGAGCCTTCACAATACCACCTTGTGGTCTACTGAGACACAGACTCATTGCCTCACTAAATGACAAACTGCTAACATATCATAGCTCTTCACTTTCTGGAGTTCCAACTGCTACCCAACTTACAATTTGATCAGATTGAAAACTTTCTACAGCATTAGATACTTGTACAAGGCTACATGCCACGTTGTGAATATAGTGACATATTTCTACTTGCCAACTTACATTAGGGCGCGAAAGTGTAGATGCAGACTGTGCAAGTTGATTTATGGAGTGGCTCAGCAGACCCATATGTGAAAATATGTGAAGCTGTGAGCACTATTGTGTTACATTTTACTGTTGCAACTGGAAATACAAAGTATTCATAGCCTCTGTCATGGAGTACACTTTTTCACCCAAGAACTTGTAGGGTTCTTTTTTAGTTGTTGATGGATGTAGTAAGCCACTAGAGACACTTCCTTCTACTTCCGATGTTTTGTTTGTTAATTAGTCTTATTTGTTTGTGGTGTAGGTGCTGTAACTTCAACATAGAGGCTTCTATACCTCCAAACAACTGTGTGTCACCTCCCATATTTCGTGTGGACTCAGACCTAGGAATAGGTTGACTGACAACACTGCAATGTTGGACTCGATATCTCCTGTATAGTTGTGTGCGCCTCACTACATGTTCCTCTATATCTTTTTGACTCCTTGGATTACCGGTGTCACCCATTGCCAGTGTGTAACTGCTATGTTCTGGAGTCGAGCATTGCTTTTGGGGTGGTGTTTTGGAAATATTTGAATAATTCGCTTCTTCCCTGCACATTTCTAAACTTTCTTTTTCCCTCTCCTTCAGACTCATGATCTGTTTCTTATGGAATGATTGTTTAGAAATGTAAGGTGAAAATTATTTGTAAAATAAATGATAGTTTACCTTTGTTTGTATACTTTAATTTATAAGTTTGCTTTGTGCTTTTAATGTTTATAATGGAGTAATACATATCCAATAGTGCACTAGTAGGGTAACCCTAACAATTCTAATGGTGTTTTAAAAATACTATATATTAGATAAGGAGTTATCATGCCTAACAAGTTTACAATTTAAACTCAAACATTGCTGGGAATATGTTACAGCAATACTGTAAGTGTATATATGAGTTCTACCTTTTGATGTAGCATGAACCTCCGAAGTGTCTATATTGCTGAAGCCAGAAACACTATTTGGCTCCCGGGTGGATGCCAGCATTTCCTCAGGAGGAGTCGGTGGTGGCTGACTTGGAGGGCCTCCTCCTATTACACGGGCCTCATTTCTGCAGGTTGCCAACTTCTCTTTGGTTCTGAATAGGAGGTCATACCAATTTTTCCTGATCTCCTCTATTGATCTCAGTGTGACCCAAAAGAGTTAATCTGCTCCTGTATGTTGAGATATATTTTCTTTCCTGTGACTTTAGTAGAGTGATGTTTTGCCAAACAAGGCATAATGTTGGGATACACACTCTTCTGTTAATATCTCTTTGTCAGCAAATTTTGTTTCTCTCTCCTACAAACTTCTTCTTTGCTGGGTTTTGATGAGACATACTGATGCTATACAATAGTAATGTTGTGCTTTCTGCTGATTCCAATTGGATTCAAATGCCAATCACCATTCTCAATGCACACCAGTCTTAGTCTAGCCTGGTGCTACACTACTTCCTGTTTGGGAGGTCATCACTCACTGCCAGAAAGCAACTTCGGCATTTGCAACTCTATTTGCTATTTATCAAATCAATAAATACAATTCTTAAAATTGTGAATGTGACTCATACTGAATCAGTAAGGGCAGACAAATGCATTCGTACATACCAAATACTGATTCGTAAATTGGGTTGCGGTAAGTATTGTAAATTATGAATTGGCATTTGTTTGGTTTGTACATCTGGCCCTAAATTTTTTAGATGATGATCACTTTCTTCGTTGTTGTACAGTTCATTTGTAGCAGAAGTGGTTTCAAGGTTTTACTTATCCTGCTTCTCAATAGCACATTTTCATTATTGGGGGTTGTAACAGTAGTGGGAGAATAGAGATAGTTGGAGCTTCCTCACTTCATTTTATGCCTAAGCTTTTAATCAACACTTTTGATAACTAAAGCTTTTACTAAGTCATTTATGCAAAGTTTCTTAATAGGAAAGGCCACTTATTTTTATGCTTCTTGTGTACTCAGATACATTACGAGGCATGTATATTAGATGGAATAGTAAGTTAAATGATCCCTTTTGATATAACAGTGAATTACAGGGAGGTTTTCACCAAGAGTTTCTTAGTGACATGAAATAGACAACAAAACAGAGAGAGTTAAGTGAGCCAATTTCTACCCGTCTATAAATGTATGCTACATATGGCCCCACAAATCAACTGTCATTGCTTTCACCCATTATGCAAAAGCAGAGGAGCAATGGTGAGCCATACAATACATATCCTCTCCTCTCTGTCTCAAATTGAAAAAAAAACCTAAAACAATACATGGCCATTTGCCACCCACCCCGCTACTCTCTGTGCTTCCCCTTTCTTCTGCTGCAAAAGCTGTGCTCCCTGCTTTCCATCTCTTCTCTGACAGGCTCTCAAGCCTAGTCAGAGCAGCCAGAAATGTCTTTATTCCATAGCAACAGTGGGTAAGAGATCTTGTTGACAACTGTTGCTATGTCATAGCAGTAGGTTATTGAATTTATTCTTGCTACTGGCTTTCTACCAAAGCCATATACAAAAATAATTATACCAAATTGTCTGTGTGCCCGATTTGCCTTATCCCTTGACAGCTTGTATTTATTTTTACCACATGTTGTGTAAAAGTTTTACATGGTTATTTGAAGTACTGTGTTTAACTGCCACAAATGGCAGTAGAGAAAATAAAAAAAAACACCCTTTGGCACAACTCTTAGAATTAGGGCTGGGTGGATTTTGAATTATGACAGAGTAATCAGAGTCATTCTGCCTTACTACTTGACTTGGAATTACTGATAACTACGCTATTATTCCTGCTAATCCGGGGGAACATTTCTTACTGCAAGAGCACATTTAGAGAGCACGAGTGGCATTTTAGACATGAAGGTGCATATTGCGCTGAGAAAATAGCACTAAATGCGGTGAGTAAATTGGGGAAAAATCCTACCCCAAGAGCACATTTAGTGAGCGTGAGCATCCACTAATGTAAACTAATCGTGTATTGCTGCATTTATTGCTATTTAGTACTGCAAAAATTCATCCATGCATCCAGTTTTGGACGAGGGGACATTTTTGCAGTACGAAAAATCGTTAAACGCAAAATTACTTTTCTCACATAATTCCACATAATCTCATGGAATTGTTCGGTAGTTCCAGGTGATTATGCTACACTGAATTATGCAAGATACATCCATCACTAGTTAGAATTAGTGCAACTTGAATTTGAAACATTGCCCTTTGGTCTATATTGGACTTTAATTGTATTGTATTGTACTGTAAATTTATATACTGGTTACTGCCATTTACAAGGCATTGGAGCATTTCGCAGATAGGTAGCACGTTACTCCATGGGGGCAAGAGACTCAGGCTTATTCACAAAGGTAGTTTACACTTATGAGTAATTTGCATGTGTAATTTACTATTACACTTTTAAGTAACTTTACTACTTTTGGTTAATCACCTATCCCTTGTGTTCAGTTAGTCAAAAGTGTAGACTTGAACATCCCCACCCAACATTAGTAAGTACAGCACCACACGACCAAGAACTTATACTGCAACACCCTCCCCAGAAAAATAATAGGGATTTATATAATATTAGGAGATAACGTTAAATTAAATTACATTATTTAAAATGGATAGCTATGTCATTAATATAACTTAGTGTGAAAAAATACCCAACAATAAACTATGTGTTATTTAATTATAAAACATTTTATTTAAATTAATTAAGGTTTTAATTCAATATTAAAAATTCAATATTACGTTAATAGTGCCATAGTTTTTTTTTGCATTTAAAATAAACCTATTAGATTAATTCACATTAATAACATAACTGTTTCTTTATTATTTTAGAATACATTTTAATAAACATTTTTTTTTACCTAATCATTACTGTCGGAAAATTGACATCTCTGCCATCGAGTGTCCCTCAGCTATAGAGAAAAATAAAAATGTTTAAAAGTTTGAAAAAACGTGCCTTTCCTCTTTCCAACCCGACCAAGCGTCCTACTCACCCCCTGACGCTGAGGGCTGGCTTGGTCAACTGCCGCTCTCTCCCTCGCCATGCTAGCGAGATTTGGACTTCTCTTGTTACCCATGCTTGGGATAGCCTGTTCCTTACCGAGTCCTGGATAAAAGACACTTCCAAACCTGATATTCATCTGGCTACTCCCCCTGGCTATCTCTGAATGGGCATTAATCGAGAGGGTGGTAAAACTGGAGGAGGTCTTGCTATTATATTGAAATCTCATCTCCGTCTGACCATCAGGAAACTTACGAATATTGGGCTGATTGAAGCCATGTACTTCACCATTTCAGACTCGGCTGCTGTTATTTCAGCTGGTATTTTAGTGTATAACCCCCCCAAAGCTTCAGCCCCCTCCCTTACGCTACTGGTACACCAGATAGCGGATCTTTCCCTTAAACATCCGCACTTTATAGTGCTTGGTGATTTCAACCTACATACTGAAAACTCTTCCTGCCCCCAGGCTACTCTACTATTAGACACTTTGCAGGGCTTAAACCTGACCCAATTAGTTCAGGGCCCGACTCACGTAGCGGGCCATACTCTTGATCTAATATTCTCTAACCATTCTGGTGTTACAGTACATCCTTCCCTCCCTCTCACCTGGTCAGACCACTACTTTCTCCCTTTTGACCTCACGCTTCCCTCGGCACCTGGTCCGGTGGTGCTTGGTAGGGAGTATGGGAGAAAATGGCATAAAGTTGCCTGTACTGCCTTAGATCCCTTTTTCTCATATCAACCAGACTCACTGTCTAAAGATATTGACGCTAGCGTAGCTCAGCTCAATTCTGCTTTACTGCTTGCCATCGACGCCATCGCACCCCTACAACTTATCACCTCCGCTAGATCTCGACCTTCTGCCCCGTGGTTCTCCCCTGCTCTACGTGAGGAAAAGAGTCGCTGCAAAAAAATTAGAACGTAAATGGCGGCAAACTTATGATCTAGAGGCTAAAACTATCTACAAGTCTGCTTTAAAAAACTTTTTAAAATTAAAAAAATCCACGATGAGAGATTTCTTTGCTCTACAAATCAAGAATGCAGATAACTCCTCTAAAACTCTCTTCAATATTGTAAAGGACTTTGTTAAGCCCCCCGCTATGGTGCCTCAGAATTCCTCTAGCCAGGCTTTATGTAATGGTTTGTCGGTGTACTTTCAAGACAAAATTGACAACATTACGTCTTCTTTTCCTACTGTGCTGACCTCCCATATCTCCTGTGCCAGTGACTCTGCGAGATCGTCATTGGTGGTTTTTAAAGAGCTTACTACTGAGTCTGCACTCAATCTGCTTACCCAGTGCAAGTCTGGCTCCCCTCTAGACCCGATCCCTGCTAAGGTCATGGGCAACCTGGCTCCCATGTTGGTCAGACCATTGTGGTAAATAATTTAATTACCGGGACTTAATTTGGTACAGAAAAATAATAAATATAGCTCAGTAAAATAAGAGGCAAAATCCGTGACATTAGAGGTTCGGAATGGGCTTTATTCCAATGGACGATTCGAATCGGTGACTCCAAGTTCCATCACCACGGAGGTTCAGGAAGTGAAGTACATACATTATTGATATTTAATCACTTTTATACAATAGGCATTACAGTGAAGCAAATGCAGGAGGCGTAACAATTGATAGTGTAGAAAAAACATACATGCGTAGCAAAAGTGGGCGTAACTGGGTGTGACTAAAGAACGTCATTAAGTGTGATGTCATAATAGGGTGTTTCCATGAAAGAATTTCGCAACGTTAGCAGAAATACTTGGCAGAAATGCGCGCGCAGCAGCATGACGTGTGATTGACGTGCAACTAGGGGGTGAAGGGGACTTGACATTTAGCTCTACATGTGGCGACAGATGTCTGGAGGGTCAAGTCAACCTAATCCCAAATCATATCTAACATCCTATGTTTAAAGAACTATGTTATCCAAAAGAGAGGTCTCTTAGAGTAGAATCTTATTCTATACTGACTATACTGACTGTTAGTGCGTGTACAAGCGTCTAAGTGTCTACACTAGATGCGAGGGCAGAAGTCTTCCATAATAATAAGGCTATGAATTACTTGCATAAAGACAGAGAAGCCGGGCCTTTGCTCGGTAGCTGGAAGAATGTTTACTTAACCCCTTCAGTGCCCATGACGAGCTGGACTCGTCATGGGCTGCGGTGGCGCTGTGCCCATGACGAGTCCAGCTCGTCATGAACTCCGCCCGCTAATGGAAGGCGCGGCACTGGGCGGGGAAAGGGGCGGGCATGCAAGGGGTTAAACTACTAGACAGGAATGCATTGGGCAGGGAGCGGAGCAGATAATTTCGAAGGTGAAATACAGTTTTTGGCAGGCAGCGAGCTGATGTCAGGCACCGTGAGCCGCGCAGAGAATGAGGCAAAGTTCATGGTCACAGATGCAGGCTCAGACTGGAGCTTCAGAGGCAGAAAGCAAGAAAAGCTTGATGACAGAATCAGGGCCTACTTGCCTGGACTGTAAAATGGCATAAGTGAACCATATAAAGCCGGTGGCCTTTCGTACTTAGGAATGGAATATCCGGCCCATTCATGGCGGATCTGAAAGAGGACATGTTAACGGTGGACGCACATGTATTTGCGTCTTCATAACTGGAACTGGAGGGAACATACATGTACTTGTGATTTATACATGGAACCGTTGGGGTCCAAGATAGGGGACATAACTGATCGGAAAAATCCATATTTCCACATTCCCTCCTTGTCCCCTACTTGCCCGTCAAGAGATATCAATCTTCATCAATCCATTGATCTGTTCATATAGCATCATTTGTTCTTCTTTTTTCTTCTTCCGGGATGAATGAAATCTTGGTGGTGGAATACACGATGTGGCACACAGACCACAAATCGCTGGTCCACATTGTAGGCATAGACAGCAACTGAATAGTATGAGAAAGCCAATACCTAGGAAGGATAGGACCTTCCATCCAAAGGTAGATAATACACTCCAAAACCAACCGGACCAAGTCCAGGTGCCTGGATTCTGGTGTATCTGGCTTACAATCTTATGAAGGCGAGTTATGGCTTTATATACAGATTGCGAATTTTCTGGTATGAAAATGCAACAGCTTGATCCGATGACCCTACAAGCTCCGCCCCTATCGGCCAGGATGACGTCAAGGACAAGACGATTTTGAAGCACAACAATCCGCATAGCAGACTGTTCTTCTGTTAAATTGCCTAAGGCGGAAATAGTTTCGTTCACTACTGCTTCAAGTGTTCTAGTTAATCTACGTATCAACTTACTATTAGTAACGGTACCTATATAGGGAAAGAGACCTTTATTGAAATCTGTGTATTTTTCACATGCTGTTTCAGTGTAATCGACAATTGGGAGATCTCTCCTTTCTCTATTGTGTACTAAACGAGTATTTCTGTGATAATCGGGAGGAGCTAGGAAAACAGGTGGCAAAAGGAATCCAATGTAGCAGGTACCATCCCAATCTAGAGGCAAACGTACATATGCCGTCTGTCCACATACGAAATAGGAATGGCGGGAAGCTCTAAATGTCGACTTGCCTTGATCACTGAATTCTATTACAGTGGTGCATCTACTATGGCCCATATGTATGGAACCATTCTTTCTTACACATAATTCACCTTTTACTGGAAATACTGACATGGCGGGCAAAATTGGAGTAGCTTCGGATTCGATATTTAGGATCATAAGATTAGGCGTAAAATTACCTAATCCATAAACTTCATTTTCTAGATCAGTTCCTGTTCTCTTGGGAAGTCCCTCCTTGTTAGGGTAGCAGACTTTAAGTAAAACTAAGTTTAAATTTCCCCATACCCAGTTGTCTTGATAAACTGCAGAATTTGAATCTAGGGAATTAATTAAACTAAACCATGCTCCACAGGAGCCGTTGTGTGTGAATGGGTATGGAAAAAGAGGTAGAATTCCTTTATAATTCTGATAGGGAGGGAGTCGGCCACATATCCAACAATTTGTAGCATTGCTAACCTGATGGGAATGATGTAACATACTAATAAACGTATTATTGCGCAGCGCAAATCTATAAGACAACTCATGCGGAGGTAATTCACTAAAAGAATGTTCAGCAGTAACATTATAAACATGTCTAGAAATAGGATAATATATGTGCAACAATATACTTGCAGTAATTATTAAAAGACTTAAAAAAACAAAATTAATAACGTCACTGTGCAATGACTACGCAGTGATTTACAGTATGCATGTCGTTTCAACATTTTTCGGGTGTTTTCTCTATTCAGGTCTAAGGGATACATGTCAGAGACAAATTCAACCGCTTCACCTTGGAGAGGACTTAAACAATCAAATTGCCCGACTGGTTAGATCTGAGTTTTAGTTTATATTGTTCGTGACTACTTGATTCAACCAAAGGAAGTTTTGAGTCAATGGGTGAAGACACACGAGGTGTGGTTTTTACATCCGATGGTAGTCCATGAAATTTCTTGATATGACTTGAATGCACCCAGCCTTTCCTGCCTTCGATCTTCACGGCTGTCCTTGTGGTGAGCAAGACCAGTTGCGGCGACCTCCACCTAGGATCCAGCTGAGTCTTTCGATCAAAGTTCCTCACCAAGACCAGGTCCCCCGGAACTACGTCATGGGGTTTCACCTCAGTGTTGTCAGGAAAAGCTGCAGCTACCTGTGAACGACAAGATTGTAGTGCAGACATCAAGGAAGCCAAGTAATCTGTCAGCATATTACAGTCAATATCAGTTATTTTACGTGGTATAGGCGTCCCCCACATATTTGGTGGTCTGCCAAAGATCACCTCATACGGGGATAGCCCTGTTCGAGAGTGTGCTACCATTCTCATGTAAAAGAGTGCAACTGGCAACGCTACTACCCAGTCGACACCTTTCTCTCTGCATATTTTGGACAATCTAATTTTCAGGGTCTGATTATGTCTTTCCACGAGACCTGCTGCCTCGGGGTGTCGGACACAGTGAAACTTCCACTGATAACCTAACAAAAGTGAAACGTGTTTCATTAATTCGGATGAGAACGGCTGGCCGTTATCTGAGTAGACAACACGTGGTAAACCGTACCGTGGGAAGAATTCTCGAACTAACTGTTTGGCAGTAGTCGGGGCAGTGTAATCTGAAACCGGGTATGCCTCTGTCCAACGGGAAAGAGCACAGACAACTACGAGAACATATTTGAATCCTCGACATCGTTCCATCTGGATATAATCCATCTGGAGGACTTCAAAAGGGTGATCAGGAGGCTGAAATCCACCCTGTTCTACGGGAATGCTTTTTCCTGGGTTGAACTGACAACAGATCATACAGGTACGAACTTTTTGTTTGGCTGCTGCTCGTAAATGTTTGTTGAACCAAATGTGTTGAATGCTGTCTAGCATAGCTTTTTCTCCTAGATGCGCTGGACTATGTACAGTGTTAATAATAACTTGGACCATTGAATCAGGAAGGAACCACACAGATTTTTCCTTCGTCATCCATCCTTGATCCGTTTGAATCCCTCCTAATTCAGTCCATTTCTTTATTTCGTCTGGAGTAGCATGTGTCTGTATGTCAATTACATCAAGAGCGGGATCTTTAATCGTCATACAATGTGTTGGCGTCGGGACTATTGTCTTTGTCATGTCGGATGTTTGAGTTTGAGCAGTCTGTTTAGCTGTTCTGTCAGCTAGATCATTGCCTTGAGAAATGATATCAGTAACTTTCGTATGAGCTTTACATTTCATAATTGATATTGCAGTGGGTAGATGTATTGCATCTAATAAGGCATGAATGAGGGGTCCGTGCTGAATGTGGGCACCGTGAGAAGTTAAATAACCTCTCTCTCGCCACAGCACGCCGAAGTCATGTACAACTCCGAATGCATAACGTGAATCAGTGTATATGTTGACTCTTTTATTTGTGGCTTGAATACAGGCTTGTGTCAGAGCGACGAGCTCTGCTGCTTGAGCGGACAAGGTATTTATACAATTTGTTTCAATGACTTCAGTGTCTGTTGTGACTGCGTAAGCGGCCACTAACTCTCCTGTACTTGTTCTCATACATGAGCCATCTACATACAACGTTAGGTCTGGGTCTGACAATGGGACATCTGTCAAGTCTTGTCTGGGTTTCGTCGTGATTGTAATAACTTCAATACAGTCATGAGCTAGTGGGTCTGTTCCGATTACGGGTAAAAGTGTGGCAGGATTCAATGTGTTACAACGTCTGATTTCTATATGTGGCTGAAACAATGTTAATTCATACCCTGTAAGTCGCGCTATAGTCAAATGTTGTGTTTGCGTTCGATTCACAAGAACCTCTACTGCATGTGGTACTTGAACTGTCAATGGATGTCCTAACACTATGGCATCGCTTTGTCTGATTGCTAAAGCTGTTGCTGCCACTGATTTCAGGCATGCAGGCAAAGCCTGAGCTACGGGATCTAATGTACTAGAAAAATAAGCACATGGTTTGTGGGATCCTGCCTGTTCCTGTGTGAGTACTGACAAGGCAGTACCTTCGCGTTCTGTAACAAAGAGTGTAAACTGTTTATTGTAACATGGTGTTGCTAAAACCGGTGCTTGGCATAAGGCTTTCTTTAGGCTTTCAAAAGCTTGTGCATGTTCCTGAGTCCAAGGGAGAACAGTCGATGTGGCTGCCTCCTGTGTTGTCAATTGAATGAGTGGTTTTGCTAGAAATGCATACTGAGGGATCCACTGCCTACAATATGAAGTGAGGCCTATAAAAGCCCGCACCTCCTTTTGTGTCTTGGGTATTGGCATGTTAGCTATTAACTGAATGCGGTCGGGTGTAAGCTGCCTTCCCTCCTTGGACAGCGAGTGTCCAAGATAAACAACTCGCTGGACACAGAATTGCAGCTTAGAAGGGGACACCTTGTGCCCTTTTTCGGCTAGAAATTGTAAAACTGTCAGTGATGCTTTCTCACATTCAGGTTCGCTTCTAGCGGTGATCAGCAGATCATCGACATATTGAAGCAGGGCAGTGTTTACTGGCATGTGGATACTGTCGAGTTCTCGTTTCAGTGCTTGGCTATAGATGCTGGGGCTTTCTGTAAATCCTTGAGGTGCGCGTGTGAATTTAAAGCTACGTCCATTTAAACTAAATCCGAACAAGTATTGGCTTTCCGGATCTATAGGGACGCTGAAAAAGGCATTCTTGAGATCAATTACAGTAAAGAATGTTGCTTCGGAATCAATAGCTGTCAGTAATGACGAGATATCTGGGACCACAGGAAATTGTGGCACAATGCATTTGTTCAATTCGCGCAGATCAATAACCAATCGATATACTGGCGGGGCCTTTGGATCTGTTCGTTTAAGAATTGGAATTATCGGGGAATTACATACATTGGAGTCTGTTTCCACAACCACTCCTTGGGCAATGAGCTCGTCAATGATTTGTAGTAAAGCCACTACAGCATCTGGTGGTAACTTGTATTGTCGCATTCGTGGTAATACCACTCCTGCCCTTAGTGTAACTCGATATGGTGTAATATTCATGCAACCAACATCAGTAGGGCCTTGTGCCCATAAATGTGTAGGTAAAGTCTGCAGTCGGGGATCCATGTCTCGAGACACATAGTGACCTTTGAAATCACGTAAAAACAATCTTACTCCTTCCGGAGAACAACATATTATAGCTCCTAGAGCTTTCAGTGTTTTTATACCTAACAAGTTTTCTGGACATGATTTAGTAAGCAATAAATCTGTAGTTCTGGTCAAGGGTCCTATCGTAAGTGGAAGAGGCTGTGATACTTCATTAACAATAGGTTTTCCTGAAAAACCAAGGGAAATATTCTGTGAGCCTGAGAGGGGTGCCCCTGGAACTTCACTGTGTTTTATTGTTGTTCGACTTGCCCCTGTATCAAGTAAAAATTTTCTATCTTGGCCTAATAATTCACTATGTACATAAGGTCCTTCTTGGTCTACAGGGACCTCGATAAGGGGTAAGTCAACTTCCCTCTCTAGGCTGGTTCATGCATATCGTTGATAATCAGGATAGTCATACTGTGCGGTCTGGTACAGCTGTCGTGTCGTGGTTTGTGTGGCAGCAACCGGCAGCGCTGGTGCAGCTGGCACAAACTGTATAGACTGTTGTGGAGCTGGCATGGACTGTGCATGCTGCGGGGCTCCTTGTTCATTCTGATCCTGTCTAGGTGGCCGTGGTCTTTCCTGTGTTTTACCTGTGGCGATATTACGCTTCAGGACTGGGCAATCGTGTATGTAATGTCCTGGCTGTTTACAATAGTTGCATGTCCCTTTTACAGGTCCTGCTGACTTGCCGGAATGTGTCGTACCCTTTTTATGTCCTTCAGCTGGAACTGTCTGAGAGACTAGCATTTTCATTTTCGTGTCTTTCATGTTCTTGTTCCTCTCTAATTCTATTGTAATGGTACTGTAACATTTGTAACATTTGTGATGGGGTATTACCTTGCCAGGTACTCTCGAATTTTAATACTCTATTCTTCACTTGGGGCAAGGAATTTTCAACTAATTTTGTCACAAACAGATGTGGGTATGACTCGCTACTTGCTTTTATACCACTATTTATACCAAAACATTTTTCGAATCGGGCATAGAAATCACTAGTGTCTTCATCTTGCTTTTGTTTACAGGCTGAGATTGCACCCCAGTCTTCCTTTTTCGTAGTTAATAAACGTGGCAGTACCTGTACTAGTAAACCTGGTAGTGCTTTAGTTTTGTCCCCAAGCCCCGAACCTGGACCTCGGGCCCTTTCTTCATTTTCTAATGCTGTCCAGTCTATCTTTTGGTCTCCTACCTCCCACTCTTTTTCCTTGAGTTTTTCATAAATGCCAGCAGGCATTAATACCTTTAATATTGTCATAATGTCGGGATAGGTATACTCTCCCATGAGTAACATGTCTTTAATTTCTCGGTGGAAACCCGCTGGGTCTTTGTCATGACTGGGTACCACTTTCTTCATTTCTAACAATTCTATTTTCGATATGGGCGTATATACAAATACACGTTTAAACTGATTGTCCTCGCCCTTTATTGGGTGTACTTCTCGTAAGGGATTCTGTCTGTCCATGTAATACATCGGTCTTTCCCTGATGGGCAGTGAGACATGTTCTGGACATACAAAAAGAATGTACTGCTTTCTTGATTCTAGTATTTCTTTAATTAGCTTAGTACCTGAACCTCTCCATCTATTCGTGAGTAATTCAGTCAATATATCAGGTAAGGGACCAGGATCTGAATGTTGGCTTTTGTATAGTATAAGAAGTTGTTGAATCATATAAATCCCAGCTAAACGCTGTTCATCTGGGGTGAGGTTCAAAAATGTGTGTGCTACTGTATCATCACCATATTTTCCGGGACTGTCAACCCAATGAACGGCTGACCTGGCTAATTCTTGTTCATCCCTAGAATCGAGTAAATGATAACCCCTTCGTTCTCGCAGTAATTTGTCAGCGGCTTGGAACGAATGCTCGGGGGACCTTATATTTATTATAGGTGTTTGGAAATTCCTGTTATTATCTGGACATATCGGACGTATCGGGTCAGTAAAACATCTAGTACTATTACAGGATCTTCCTCTACCTACATAGGCTATGGTTTCTGACTGTCCTGTGGGCAGTCCTGATCCTTCCTCCTCCTCGTTTTGTTCAAACTGGTCTACCGCTAATCTCTCTTCGTGTAGGCGTTCTATTTCTTTACGGATCTTTCTGCACATGGCTATTATACATTTTTGCCTATCATGTCTCCCTTCTGATATATTCTGGCTCCATCTGGTAAGAGTTTCCATTGTTTCCGGGTCTACCCCCGGTCGGTCTTGATTTCTGATCACACAATTTATGAGGAAACGTAACAGTTCCCCCTGTATTTCCACTTTCTGGTATTCCATAGCTCTGTTAATACATTCAGAATCTCGCCCTGTTTGGACAAAATGGTATATATTATCTAGATGCACAGTCATTCCTGGTAACTTCCCTAAATACACCGCGGCTCGTCTGATACGTAATGATGCCATGATCATTTCGTCCTCTTTGCCGGGCACAGGGTCATATCTACAATCTATAAGAAGTTCCTTAAGCGTGCGGGAATTTATGAGTTTGGGGGTACGTGGATGTGCTGACTCTTGAAAGGTAAGTTTATTTACTCTGGGTGGCGTAGAAAAAATGTTGGTAGCACCTCCAGTAGCCCCGTCTGGGGTATCGGGCGTGAAAGGATTCGTAGAACGCGATACAGCAACTATAGGTGTGGACACAGCTATAGAAGTAGCTGTAGGAACAGATGTGGAAACAGATGTGCTTGCCGGAATTTGTGTCAGGATTTGTTGTTGTAGAGATACAGATACAGGATCTTGGCGTTGAACCTCCCCGGCCGACGGTCTATGTGGGGCGGGGTTAGCATACTCGGGAGCTGCGTCATCTAAATATGAGGAAAGAAAAACATCTTCTGCGGTTCTAGGATGCCCCTTAGGATGTACTTTTATTGGAAATAATGGGGGTGGCAAGTCTTTTGGTATCCCCGGAGTAGCCTTAGGTAATCCCTCGGCCAGAAGGGGATACATACCATTCATAAGGGCATTTCTTTGTCTGTCTACTTGTTCTGATTTCACTCGTGTACCTTCTTCAATTAATAGATTTTCTCGGACTTTATTTGAATTTTCCTTACACTTCTCTTCCTGTCTACGTGCTTTTTCTGTACGTCTATACGATTCTTTACGCCATAATTCAATGGCGTCTTTCTGTGATTGTCTAGCTTTCCTTTTCCATAATTCTTCCTCTACTTTCACGATGCAATCTGCATCCCAGGTCCCAGCTGCGGGCCACCTCTGACTTTCTGGTAATTCCTTAGTGTAGTCTACCCATAGATCAAGAAATAATATGGCGTCTAGGCCATGTTTATGATACATGAAGTACCCTGGAGTGTCCCTAGGAGGAATGGGAACAGCTTCTTCGAGTACCCCTTTTCTAGTTGTGATCTGTCTTAGTTTCGAAAAGAGCGGCATACTGAGAACTGGTCTGATACTTGATCTTGAACAAACTTAATACAATAAACACAATATATGAACAGTCATTCACACCACAATATGCAGGACGTATTAACACATTTAACATTTAACATTTAAATGAGCAACAATGATGAAACTTAATCACTAAACATAATACTCGGCATTAACTGAATTATTCTGAATTTATATACTTGATATACTAGATATACTGCTAAACAGTACAGATACACTGCTAAAACAGTGCAGACCGGATTTGTGTACCCAAACCCGACTTGACCGGCACAACCTATGTGCACGTCAGAACGCCTCCCCAGTAATGGTACTCACCGGGTAGCTCGGAACGGAAGGCCTCGGAACGGAACTGAACTGAACTGGACCGGACTGGACTCGACTCGAAAACTTCGGACACTTCGGGACATCGGAAACTTGGTGGGCCTCTGTATACCTCGGATCTTGCTCTCTCAGCTAGGCTCTGGTCGGGATACTTCGCACTTCTCACCGCCTCGTCTGGGTGTTGATCGCAGCCTCAGTCGCCCCCGCTTGACCGGAGGGAGATACAGGAAATCCTGCTGGTACGCGTTGTTGTCCGTCCAGCTGTGGCAGGAGACCGGGCCTGCAACGCACCGCCGGCGCGTGAGATGAGAAAGTGTCCCTGTTCGGGCGCCATTCATGTGGTAAATAATTTAATTACCGGGACTTAATTTGGTACAGAAAAATAATAAATATAGCTCAGTAAAATAAGAGGCAAAATCCGTGACATTAGAGGTTCGGAATGGGCTTTATTCCAATGGACGATTCGAATCGGTGACTCCAAGTTCCATCACCACTGAGGTTCAGGAAGTGAAGTACATACATTATTGATAATTAATCACTTTTATACAATAGGCATTACAGTGAAGCAAATGCAGGAGGCGTAACAATTGATAGTGTAGAAAAAACATACATGCGTAGCAAAAGTGGGCGTAACTGGGTGTGACTAAAGAACGTCATTAAGTGTGATGTCATAATAGGGTGTTTCCATGAAAGAATTTCGCAACGTTAGCAGAAATACTTGGCAGAAATGCGCGCGCAGCAGCATGACGTGTGATTGACGTGCAACTAGGGGGTGAAGGGGACTTGACATTTAGCTCTACATGTGGCGACAGATGTCTGGAGGGTCAAGTCAACCTAATCCCAAATCATATCTAACATCCTATGTTTAAAGAACTATGTTATCCAAAAGAGAGGTCTCTTAGAGTAGAATCTTATTCTATACTGACTATACTGACTGTTAGTGCGTGTACAAGCGTCTAAGTGTCTACACTAGATGCGAGGGCAGAAGTCTTCCATAATAATAAGGCTATGAATTACTTGCATAAAGACAGAGAAGCCGGGCCTTTGCTCGGTAGCTGGAAGAATGTTTACTTAAACTACTAGACAGGAATGCATTGGGCAGGGAGCGGAGCAGATCATTTCGAAGGTGAAATACAGTTTTTGGCAGGCAGCGAGCTGATGTCAGGCACCGTGAGCCGCGCAGAGAATGAGGCAAAGTTCATGGTCACAGATGCAGGCTCAGACTGGAGCTTCAGAGGCAGAAAGCAAGAAAAGCTTGATGACAGAATCAGGGCCTACTTGCCTGGACTGTAAAATGGCATAAGTGAACCATATAAAGCCGGTGGCCTTTCGTACTTAGGAATGGAATATCCGGCCCATTCATGGCGGATCTGAAAGAGGACATGTTAACGGTGGACGCACATGTATTTGCGTCTTCATAACTGGAACTGGAGGGAACATACATGTACTTGTGATTTATACATGGAACCGTTGGGGTCCAAGATAGGGGACATAACTGATCGGAAAAATCCATATTTCCACACCATTCCTCTCTATTTGGAATTCTTCATTGCGCACAGGCCAGTTCCCGGCTGTTTGGAAGGAGGCCATGTTAGTCCCCATTCTGAAGAAAGTGGATGCGGACCCGGCGCAATTTTGCAATTATCGCCCCATCTCTCTCCTCCCCAAACCGGCGAAAGTCCTGGAAAAGGCTGTGCAGTTACAATTGGCAGATTATTTAGAAGCCAATTCACTGCTTCATGACTCACAGTCAGGATTTAGAACTGGTTTTAGTACTGAGACTGCTCTATTAGAGGTCTCTGAGACGATCCGGAAGTGTGTGGATAGGGGCGAGGAGGCCATGTTGGTCCTCCTCGACCTATCCGCCGCTTTTGATACGGTGTCCCACGAAATTCTATTGGATCGTCTGAGGCAGATTGGATTGGGTGGCGCCGCTCTATCTTGGATTGCCTCCTTTCTTACAGGACGAACTCAGAAGGTTCTTCTCAAACCGTTCGAATCAGAGGGTAAACCCCTCCTCTGTGGTGTGCCTCAGGGCTCTGCGCTGAGCCCTCTGTTTTTCAACGTGTATCTTGCTCCTTTGGCTGAGGTGGTGGAGTCCTGGGGGGTCAGAGTGATCTCTTATGCTGATGATACTCAGCTTATGTTTTCCTTTAGAGATCACTCTGACTCCAGCTTCGCCAGTTTTCGCCACTGTCTTGGCAATATATGCTCCTGGATGACTTCTAATCATCTCAGGCTCAACACCGATAAGACGGAGGTCTTATTTTTTAATCAGAAAACTACACTACCTGCCACTCTGTGGTGGCCGACTGTGCTTAACCCCCCTCCCACTCCTGTCCAAACAGCTCATAATCTGGGCTTTCAATTTGACAACGCTCTTTCCTGTATAGCTCAAATTAATAAGGTTACGGCAGCCTGCTTCGGGAACCTGCGTATGATTAGAAAGATCTTTCCGTACCTTCCTCTGGATGCCCGTAGAACTATCATCCACGCCCTGATTACGTCACATCTGGATTATGCCAACAGTCTTTATGCCGGTGCCCCCTTGTACCAAATTGAACGTCTTCAGATCGTTCAGAATGCGGCGGCGAGACTGATAGGTAATATCCCCTACCGTCAGTCGGTTGCATCCTACCGTAAGAAGTTACATTGGCTTCCCATCTCCCGTCGCATTCAGTTCAAGATGCTGACTCTTGCTTTTCGGGCCCTTAATGGGTCAGGCCCGGGTTACTTGAGAAAGAGACTTGTGCTATCCCAATCGGTCAGATCCTTGCGGTCGAACAACCTTCGTCTCCTTACTGTCCCAAGCTTTCACCGCTCCAGAATGGGCGGTAGAGCATTCACCGTAATGACGGCTAAACTCTGGAACAGCCTACCACTAGATCTTAGGTTTATTCCCTCAGAATCTCTTTTTTGTAATAAATTGAAAACCTGGCTGTTCACCATCCCTTAAAATTGCTTCTCTTTCAATGTCTTCAGTCTACAGTGCCGGGACACCCCCCCGGGGGTAGCCGTGCGCTTTACAAGCTTCATAAATAAATAAACTGTTTCTTTATTATTTTAGAATACATTTTAATAAACATTTTTTTTTACCTAATCATTACTGTCAGAAAATTGACATCTCTGCCATCGAGTGTCCCTCAGCTATAGAGAAAAATAAAAATGTTTAAAAGTAATCAACATATTTTATGCTAAATAATTTTGTAAATTAATGATAGATACTTATTTTGAATGTCCTTTACATATTGACTGCCAGTCGTGCTTTTAGGTGAGAAGCATTCCACGAAGGGAAAAAACAAGGATGGACAAAAATGCTACTATACAAAATCAAGAATATGAGGTAAGCATGTGCCACATTTAGAAGATGTAATGTTTAGTGCACACTATGGTGCCGATTACGATACGGTAGAAAAAATACCCGTGCGACTCGTATCCGGTCTTTTTACCGTACGAATCGTACAAGTTCCGTACGAACTGGCAATCATGATTTGCATGGTAAAAAGTCCATACGAACCGCATTTGGAATCATTCCCCACACGTCCTCGGGTCGGAAAATGTGTCCGACACGTCCTCGGACGATTTACCGTACAAACGTGAAAAGTCAAGTCCGACCGAGGAATCACGATCCCACCCGTGCGTCCGAACTCACAACCGTATGGTTAAAACACCGTCCGCACCGAACTCCCATTGCAACCATGGAGATATGTGCCCGCATACGCGCCAAACACTCCCCCCAGCACCCATACGTTCGAGTCGTACTCCCCGTTAATGTACACCCCCCCTGTATGTACACCCGTGTACGTGTCGAACCCCCACCCGTGTATGTACACCCCAGTACGTGCGAGTCGCACCCCCACCCCTGTACGTGTCATACCCCCGTATACCTACACCCCAGTACGTTCGAGTCGTACCCCCACCCCTGTACGTGTCGTACCACCGTCTAAGTACACCCCAGTACGTACAAGTCGTACCCCCACCTCTGTACGTGTCGTACCACCGTCTAAGTACACCCCAGGACGTTCGAGTCGCACCCCCACCCCTGTACGTGTCGTACCACCGTGTACCCACACCCCAGTACGTTCGAGTCATACCCCCACCCCTGTACGTGTCATACCCCCGTGTACCTACACCCCAGTACGTTCGAGTCGTACCCCCACCCCTGTACGTGTCGTATCACCGTGTACCCACACCCCAGTACGTTCGAGTCGTACCCCCACCCCTGTACGTGTCGTACCACCGTGTACCCACACCCCAGTACGTTCGAGTCGTACCCCCACCCCTGTACGTGTCGTACCACCGTCTAAGTACACCCCAGTACGTTCGAGTCGTACCCCCACCCCTGAACGTGTCATACCCCCGTGTACCTACACCCCAGTACGTTCGAGTCGTACCCCCAGCCCTGTACATGTCGTACCACCGTGTACCCACACCCCAGTACGTTCGAGTCGTACCCCCACCCCTGTACGTGTCGTACCACCGTCTATGTACACCCCAGTATGTTCGAGTCCTACCCCCACCCCTGTACGTGTCCGACCCCCATGTATGTACACCCCAGTACGTTCGAGTCCTACCCCCACCCCTGTACGTGTCGTACCACCGTCAATGTATACCCCAGTACGTTCGAGTCCTACACCGACCCCTGTACGTGTCGTACCACCGTCAATGTACACCCCATTACGTTCGAGTCCTAACCCCACCCCTGTACGTGTCATACCCCCGTGTACCTACACCCCAGTACGTTCGAGTCGTACCCCCACCCCTGTACGTGTCGTACCACCGTCTAAGTACACCCCAGTACGTTCGAGTCGTACCCCCACCCCTGTACGTGTCATACCCCCGTGTACCTACACCCCAGTACGTTCGAGTCGCACCCCCACTCCTGTACGTGTTGTAACACCGTGTACCCACACCCCAGTACGTTCGAGTCGTACCCCCACCCCTGTACGTGTCATACCCCCGTGTACCTACACCCCAGTACATTCGAGTCGTACCCCCACCCCTGTACGTGTCGTACCACCGTCTAAGTACACCCCAGTACGTTCGAGTCGTACCCCCACCCCTGTACGTGTCATACCCCCGTGTACCTACACCCCAGTACGTTCGAGTCGTACCCCCACCCCTGTACGTGTCGTACCACCGTGTACCCACACCCCAGTACGTTCGAGTCGTACCCCCACCCCTGTACGTGTCGTACCACCGTGTACCCACACCCCAGTACGTTCGAGTCGTACCCCCACCCCTGTACGTATCGTACCACCGTCTAAGTACACCCCAGTACGTTCGAGTCGTACCCCACCCCTGTACGTGTCATACCCCCGTGTACCTACACCCCACATACGTTCGAGTCGTACCCCCACCCCTGTACGTGTCATACCCCTGTGTACCTACACCCCAGTACGTTCGAGTCGCACCCCCAACACAACCTCCTAAGTACGGAGCGCACCCCAGGCCCCAACATCACAACCGCATGTATGAGTCGTACCAAGCCACACACAAGGACAGCACCGTACAACCAAATGGCCCATGTACACACCGTACACACGCTCAAAACGCACGTACACAACCAGGACAAAACAAAACAACACAAGAATACACTATACGAATGGCACAAAGCCACTAAACATGGCCAACAAACACTACAAAAACACCTTCACTGACCTGCAACTGCCAAAAACAAACAGAGGCCCAAAACACCACCACTCCTTATAACACACCCACCCACACTTCAAACACAGCCACACCCACCAATGGACCAATAAAAAGGGCCCACACACACAAACCATGAGCCTTTGCAACAGACTCACTGCTGCCAGACACCACAGAACCATACTACAAGCTTCACCACACCTTACACTTGCACACCTTCACACAACCACCTTCACAAACACCCCCTCATCACATTCACACACACACACCTGCACAACCACACCCACACACCCACAACCATCCACACACCCCCCCCCCACCATCCACACCCACACCCCTCACCATGCCCACTACCAAGAATCCAAAGTTCAGTAACCGAGAGTTGGAGGTCCTTGTTGATAAAATCCTCAGAGTCGAGCCACAGCTCTTTGGAACATTGGTCAGACAGACCAGCATTGCAGCAAAAACAGCCATGTGGCAGACCATCGTCGATGCTGTGAATGCTGTTGCGGACACCAGAAGGACCAGGCAGGAATGCCAGAACAGGTGGTACGATCTGCGGAGGAGGGTCCGAGCCAAGAGGCAGGAGGAACACAACCAGGCCAACGCCACAGGAGGAGGGCCCTCCCGCAGACCCGTACACTACCAGCCCTGGGAGGAGAGGGTGATGGCCATACTGCCGGTGGAGGCCGTCGAAGGATTAGAAGGACTCCGAGACCCGGGTGAGTACACAAACAACGCACCTCACATGGGGGGAACGGCATCCACAACCAAAATCACTAACAGGCACGCGACCACCCCAAGCCATCGCATGACTCAACCACACTCCATGAGCACGCACATGCCACTGCTGCCACCATGCCCCATGCACCCAGCTGGACAATGTCAAGTCACAGGCCACAGAAGACACCAACACATGACACGGTAACCCGGATGGCGGGAGGCTGGGCCCCAAAAATCACATAGTGCAACTCAGAAGCAGACAACAATGCCCTCTGCCCATATGGCCTAGGTCACAGCCAGACAAACAGTGTGTCCCAACACAGGAATGACTTGCCAGCAAATGGCGGACGCCTTGCATCAACACATGGGGGTGAAGGCACTGTTTTGCACATGACAGCAGCTGATGAACAGCCAACATTGTGAAAGAGTGGCAGCACACACCACCACAGCAGCAGCGCACAGACACACATCACACCCAATGGGTGCCTGGAGATCAGAAACAAACTCACATCAACAAGCCAAGGGCCACTCAAAGAACTGCTAACAGTGTGTGCCCAGGAAGCTGGGCTGAGGTGACAGAGGGTGACACACAGAGGGAGGGAGAGGGGGACAGAGAGGGAGGGAGACACAGGGAGACGGACAGAGGGAGGAGGCTGACACACAGATGGAGGGAGAGGGGGACACAGAGGGAGGGAGACACAGGGAGACGGACAGAGGGAGGAGGCAGACACACGGAGGGAGGGAGAGGGGGACAGAGAGGGAGCGAGACACAGGGAGAGCAAATCAGCCGTGTGGCGTGTGCGAATGTCTGCTCGTCAGCAGGTAGACTGCGTGCATGTAGACAAGGGTGGCCAGTCCCAGATCCCCCCCTCTTCCCCATGGCAAAACACAGGGCCATGTCACAACCTGTTCACGAGCACAACGACAGCTACCTGGATCATATAAGTGTGTGGATCCACTCCATGTGCACATGTACAGTGCTACACGGAAGGCGCCAATGCATGGCTCGCCACACCTGCCCACTCCACTGCTGACTGCAGTCACACTTGACGCAGCAAGTAAGACCGTGCCACACATAGTTAAAGGGGCCAAAGTGGTGCCCAAGGGACAAACCCATGCACAAGTGCACTGTGAGTGGACTGCAAGACAGATCCCAATTCCAAGAGGAAATGTCCCAACTTTGAAACTGATGAAACATGGATGTTGCATGGACCAAAATTAACATTGTCTCTCTCACACACAGGTCAACGTTGTGGTTCACCCCCCAACACTGGGGGGGAAGACTCACAGGACCCGGATCTGCAGGAGCCCGATCCCACCGGCAGCGACCACTCTCACCACTCTGTGGACGACCCCGACCGACCTGGCCCCTCTGGTGTCCAACCACCTGCAGCACCTGCGTCAGGTACAACTGTGCCAACCACCACCCCCACTCCTTCCCAATCCCAGGAGACACCCAGGATCCCTGCCCCAACACCACAATGCAGCCAGGCTGGCCAGGAGGGACACGGTGTCCCGGGCACCCAGGAGGAGGCAGGCGACAACGCCAATGCCACCCCTCAGGGGTCCCGGAGACCCGATGTGCCCACAAGGGCAGGCCAGGTGCAAGTGGGCAGGGGTGGTGGGAGTGGAGGACGGCGGAGGCGCGAGCCTGACCAGTTGGCTGGGGAACCGGTATTTTCCCATGTCCGTAACTTCCTGGACTCATACCGGCAGGACACCACGGGCATGGCCCAGGTTGTGTCCGTCCTCGAGGGGATCAAGGCCCAGCAGGCCCAGCAACATGCGGAGCTACATGCCTGTCTACTGCGACACCAACGGAGGATGGAGGACAGACAGGCTGAGCAAGTGACGGCGTTCCAGGGGATTCACGATACACTCCGTCGGATGGCCGACAACATGGCCGACCCTCCCTGTGCCAGAAGGCGGAGAACATCACCACCCACAGGGAGGGATCAGGAGGAGGAGGAGGAAACATCCGATGGAGCATCCCAGACATCGTCACGGCCTGCTGCTGAGGGTCCCCGCAGGAGGCCGGGTCGTCCACGGAAAGGACCGCGAGGGTCGGCGCTACATCACCATCTCCCAGGACACCTGGCCTGGCACCTGGCCCACTGGAGCAACAGCATCACAGCATCAAGCGACATTCTCTGCCATATGGCCCTGCTGGTCACTGGCTGACCAATGTTGACAAAGACTGTGGCATGGACTCTGAGGATTTCAAATGGCAAGGACACCAACTCCCCTACTGAACTTTGGATTCCAAAATCCCGGAAAGCCCCTCACTTTGTCCCCCCCCCCAATAATAAATCACACTATGAAGACTAGATGCCTGCTGGTAGCATTATTACCTAACATGTGTCATGTAAAGTCTAAACATGCCTGAGTCATCTTTTGTCTTCAACCATCCACACCCTGGGGCCTGAGTCTGGCACAGGACACATGGGTCACAGTGTATTAGGCAAGACAGACATGGAGCACCATACACACCCGTGATGGGCCCAACCAGCTGAGGGGGTGGCCAAACAACCGTGCTGACAGACACATTGAGTACAGCAACAGTCATGCGCAGAGGTCAGGGATCCAGTCCAGTGTCCTGGGGGGCACCCAGGTATGTGTAGACAGGTGGCAGAACCATGTCCTGCAAGCTTGAGTCCGGTGGATGCAGAGAATGGGGGCCTGGACAATGTTGGATGCATGGGGATGGCACATGTCACAATACCCACACAGTCATGGACATCATGCCCAATACACAGTCTCAGCCCACACACACAGCTTGCATCTTGCTACTCGACACATTGACACATAGCCACAATCAGGGAATACCATGCCAGACATGCTGGATGCACCGTGGCAACACACCAGCATTGACTGAGAAGAGGCACCTTGGAGGCATAGGGACACCTTTATTAGTCATGTTTTTGGGATTGCAGAGGCAACTTGAAGTACACATGAACACATCATGTGGAGTAACATGTGGGTCCAACACTGGCACCCCCCTTCTGCAGCACAAATGCGTGTTCGCCATGGAACTGGCACACAAGCGTCGGCTAACAGCTAAACACCCACAGCTGCTCACGGAGAGCCTGCCATACACCATAGATCCGCTGATGTGGAAGTCCCACACCATGTCAAGCCAATGCTAACCGTATGTGTCCGAGGGCAGTGTCACACACATTGATGCCATCATCACAATCCCCTATCCCATCACTGATGACTGTCAACCAGGCAGACCATCTATTCAGGTGTACACAGCTGCATGTCGTGTCCCATGGTGATGCTACATGGCTGCAGAGGAACCAAACATCGACAGGGGCAGTGTGCATACATCGTGAACAACTGCCACACCCAATACACCCCAGATGCATCCCTTACCCTATGGAGACTTCCAAACGTGTCCGTGCCTGTAACGCTGAGTCAGCCCACGATGTCATGTCCATGAGGAATAGCAGTGCCACAACAATGCAAGCAGCAGACGGCATGCGCAAGTACCTGGGGAAGAGAGACACACAAGAAGTCAGCCACAAAAAGCACAGCCACTTGCATGTGCATTTACTCGACACATGTATGGATCACAACATGCTAGGTCACAATTATGACTGGGGAAATACAACCATCACTGCCACCATCACTCCAGTGACACACCCACACACACCTCTGACTCACGTGCCATACATGCAGGTGGAGACACACATCACAACACATGCCACACGGGGACCAATGCGTGCACACTCAGACACTGGTACTCACCACTAAGCAAAGAAGTCGCGTATGAGCCGAGTCCGGATGTCCTCTTGCGGCTCCACATCCTCCACATCACTAGCCCCATTGCCAAGCCCTTCGTCCTCCACGGGTGGATGGTCCTCGTCACGTTGATCCAGGATGAGTGGCACAGCTCTTTCAACTGCCATGTTGTGCAGCATGCAGCAGACCATGAAGATCTTGCAGACCTTCGCCGGGGCATATGGGAGCGCGCCGCCGGTCTTGTGGAGGCACCTGAATCGGCTCTTCAGCAGGCCAAACGTCCTCTCTATCACTCGCCTTGTCCGGCCATGGGCGGTATTGTAGCGGAGCTGGGCCGGCGTGATGGGGTTGGGGAGAGGTGTGAATTTTACACTCATGCGTACACGCACACATGTACACATGAACTCACAGCATTAGCATTCCCTTACGATTGTGTCAAGGTTTTCACACAGGCTAGACTCATAGTTGCTTTTGTTGATATAGTTCGTGGATCTGGGGATTACAACTATTTGAGTCTTTAAACTTTATCCCTTGGACCCCCACTCATCTCTGAGATATCTTTAATATAGTTTTTGGAGCAGCCTCGGCTGCGGGTCCTCTCTTTGTACTCACGCAGCTAAGCGCATCACGAGTACTTCCACTTCGCTGCCCACGCCGCCCTCTGTTTAAAGATGGCCGAACTCACTGGATTGTCATTTGATGACAGCATGCTACAGTCGATCTTGAGTACCAACCCCAGCATCATAGACAGTCTGCCATTGGTCTCCAATAACACTATAGACGAATGGCAAACCTTACTTACTCTGAAAAAGTCTCACTCGCGCACATTCATACATGGCGCTATAATGACAGAATATTTAAGAAACAATAGTGCTCCCATGGGCCTGATAGTAACTAACACACCACGCCTTTTTTTGACAGACAAAACTTTCCTCAAGGACTGGTCGCTTATCGCGTGGCGATGTACCCGCGACTGGCTGATTTTAATCATCTCTACAGCCAAAAAGGCAGCTGACCTCATCCTTGTAGAAATACAAGCTTTAGAGGGCCAAATCAAAGCCACCATCACTAGTGCTTTATTTAAAAGAAATCTTGAGGACACCAATAAAGCCAACAAAGAGCACAAAGACACTATCTTACTGACGAAGATAGAGAAATTCAAAAAAGATCTGGCTCGTTTCTCCTTCGAAAAAGTCTATCCATATACTAGCGACACATACATCCCTCCAGAATATAACAAAAAGGGCAAGAAATATGGCTCAAACTATTCTTCATCAGGGACAGATACCCCCTCATCAGATTCAGAGGGTTCCACCACAGGGACACCGTCGGCAAGACAAAACTATCAGCGCTCACGGGCCAACAGGAGACGAGGCACACAAAACTACTATGACCAACCCAGACCCTGGTGGCCCCCCGCGCCGTGGGGATTTCAACCCTCACCATATGCTCCACCCATGCCACCCTTTCCTTGCCAGCCATCACAACCTACCCATTTTGGACAGCAACCTTTTTTAGGGCAAGGCCGTGGACGCAGCAGAGGCAGGAGAAGAGGAGGATCAACACAACAGGTACACTGGCAAACAGACCAGTCACCACAGAACACTTAGAACATATGGGACACACATGTGAACGTGATAAAATAGTGGTGAATCTTAGCCAGCGTCAACTTTCTTCAACTGAACTAGAGGTCCTAAACAAAGGTTTAGGTTTTGTTCCAACTTCCATAGGCGACCCCTTCCAATTTAGATGTGAAATGGGCAAATTCTTTCGCAAAGTACGTCTACATTTCTTTTTTAAGAATAAAGAAAAAGGAGGCGATACGACAGATCAGGATGACCTATCAGCAGAAACTAACACAGGTTTAAGACCACCCTCTAATTTCACACCACCAGCACATTTAGTGCCAGACAATGTCAAAGTCTTTGAACAAGCTGTGACCAATGATGTCTCTTCTCTCTGTTCTAGAAGTAGGAGTGGCTACTGTAACCTTCCTCTTGTGGAGAAACAAGCTATGACGACACTATCTAATAACGACACTATTACCATCAAGCCTGCTGATAAGGGGGGTGCCATTGTCATTCTGGACTCAGCCACCTATCGTATGGAATGTCTTAGACAATTAAACGACACAAAATCCTACCGGGTTTTGCCCGAGGATCCAACCACAAGATTATCCAAAGAGATAAATGACATGGTTTATGAAGCCAAGGAATCAGGCTGGATCACTCAACAAGAGTCTGAATTCTTAATCACGACACATCCTGTCATGCCCTATTTTTATGTCCTCCCCAAGATACATAAAGCCACTAGACCACCACCAGGACGTCCCATTATCTCAGGGATCGGGTCACTTTTAGAACCCTTGTCCACTTTTGTAGACTTTTTTCTCCGGCCTCTGGTCAAAGAAATGCCAACATTCCTTCAGGACACCAAAGATGTCCTTAGAATGCTACCTGAGACTCCATTTGACATCGAAACAGACCTATTGGTTAGTTTCGATGTCGAGTCACTTTATACCTGCATTCCTCAGGATGAAACATTAGAGGCTATCAGGGGTTTACTTGACACAAAAGATCTGGTCACGATTACCCCTATCAATTTCATCATGGAATGTGCCAGGCTGGCAATGAAAGAAAATTTCTTCAGGTACGAGGAGACCATCTACCTCCAAACCTCAGGCACATCGATGGGGAGCATTTTTGCTCCCAGCCTGGCGAATCTCTACGTTCATTTATTTGAACAGAACAATGTATTGACCAATACCAATCCCTTCCGTGACAAAATTGTCATATGGAAGAGGTATATCGATGATATTTTGGTAGTTTGGCGTGGCAGTGTTACTACCTTACTCGATTTCCATGCTTGGTTAAACACCCAAAACAATTTTTTGAGATTCACTGTGACACACGACAAATGCAGATTGCCTTTCTTAGATATTGTCATTTACCCATCACAAGGGACTCTGGGGAGTGAACTACACAAGAAACCCCAAGCGAAGAATTCTCTGTTGAATTTCCAAAGCCACCACCCCAGGTCCTTAAGGAATAATCTGCCCATCGGACAGTTCCTGCGTATACGCAGAAACTGTTCCACAAAAGAGACTTCTGACAAACATGCAGCCGATCTGTCTCAGCAATTGCAAGTCAAGAAATACCCTAGACACTTGGTAAGACAAGCCAAAAAAAGAGCAGCAAACAATAACAGGGACGCTCTCATTGCGCCAGCTATACCAAAACCACCACTTAAGAGACTGACATTTGTAAACACCTTTAGCACACTGTCAAATGACGTGCAAAAAGTGGTACGCAAGCACTGGCGGATTCTTAATTTGAACAATGAAAAAATCCCTCCTCCACTCTTCTCATTCAAGAGAGGAACGAACCTCAGGGACAATTTGGTACACACACGACCAAAAGCAAAGAGGAATCCTATCACATCAACACTCTGGAACCTCCCACCTGTTCAAGGCCACTACCCTTGTGGTTCTTGTTCAGTTTGTCCACAGACTGAACCCACTAAATCGGTTGACATTGGTACCTCAAAACCTTGGATTCTCAACAAACATACTAACTGTAATTCAGAGAAAGTCATCTATCTGATTACATGTCCATGCTCACTTAAATATGTAGGGATGACCACCCGCAAAATCAAAGTGAGAATAAGTGAACACAAGAGTACTATTAGACGGAAAAAACAAGCGACTAGAATGACTAACCATTTCCTTACATTAAATCACAAACCAGAAGACATAAGGTGGTTAGTCCTTGAACAACCATTCATCCCACCACATATAACAGACATCACTAATTTCCTATTCCACAAGGAACAGAAATGGGTCTTCAGACTTCGTAGTGATTGTAACGGGCTGAATGATGATATACCTTGGGCCTCACTCTAAGAGCAGACACCATTCAGTACTCCTCAGATGAACTGTACTAAGATCTAGGGATGCCCAATATACCTTAGGCATTTCTCGCCCCGTTCAGGTGTGGTCTTGCTAAGACTGAAGGTGATTTGATTCTTCCTGTCTAGTACAAACTATTAACACCATGTTATCAGGTGTTTCCTAGTTTTTATTAGTTGCTCTGGTTTAGTATGAGACACGGGCTTAATATGTACCTCTTGGCCCGCTGCATTGCTTTTACGCGAATACTACCAATTTAAAATAAACAAACATCTATTTTCTCCCATTTAATATGAGAGGATGAGTGTAGGTGTGATCCCATTGACTGCCGTTCATTAGAACCATCGGTTCTAATACTACATTTCCCAGGCTCACGAACGGAACGCAATGACGTTTCATCAGCGTCCTAACGACGGGCGCGTTTCTCCCTGGTTGCCGTGACAACGAAGATCGGCTTTCTCTATTTCTGCAGAGCTCGCTCACATCGCAGGTTGCCTCCCCTACGAGCTCAGCACTGACAAGAGGTACCGACGGATAGGTGAGCTGGCATTTTTCTACCGTTAGAAAAAAACATTCAGCGTCTTCACTGACACTATTGAGCAAAAGAATCGATGCAACGCGACACGCACTAGACTAATTAGACTAGCTGGCCCCCTACTGAGGCCGATCCCAAAGTCTTTACAATTATTACCGAGATCTTGGACTTTTCTGTGACCATTGTTGTGGCAGTCGGGTGACGTTCAGTGAGACCTGGCGCATTTCGACATTACGTGGCTGGGCGATAGCGTTTTAATTTCAACCAACCACTAGGTTTTAACACTGTTGAACCCTCTGATTTTCTCTACAGAGCGGGGCCTCCTTAAACCTGAGCAGTAGCCAGGTGAGGAGAGGCGCACACCCATCACGTATAGGGTAAGTGCCTTTAAGTCGTCTAATTCGATTTAAGCTCACAGACTTATCATAGTCTTAATACATCTAAGAGTATTCAGTGTATCGGACATTGTTCTGGATGCTATTTGTTAACCTTGACAACTACACTATGTGAAGGGTTGTTTTGCTATGTTGTGTTCTTTCTCTTTCTTTTTCTCCATTTATGCAGGTCAGTGAATGTAAACTACCTCCCACGGAGTTTCTTGGCCCCCCATCAGGGTCCAGGTTGTATAAACCACTTCATTAATTTGCACAGTTTTTTTCGCAGTAGCTTATAGGTCCTGACGAAAGCTTGGATGATTCACATCCGTTAGCAGAAACATGTAGACCGTTTTTCAACACAGTTATTATATTTTGAAACTGTTAGAGCACTGTTTTTAAATTTTGTCAACAAGGTAGCTACCCAATAAAGTTTTTAAGTGCCTTGTTAGACATATTTTAACCAGCACTTATACACCATCACCTCACACTAGCACTGCGACCATCACACCCAATCATCATCTAACAAAACTACCACTTACCAGTTTGGGACATAGAAGAGACCAATATCTACGATTTGTCGAGTAGAAGATGGTTCTCTAAATGAGTCCCCAATTCCCAGATGATGAAGCAAACCACTTCGGGTGGATGATGGGAATTTTACACTCATGCGTACACGCACACATGTACACATGAGCTCACAGCATTAGCATTCCCTTACGATTGTGTCAAGGTTTTCACACAGGCTAGACTCATAGTTGCTTTTGTTGATATAGAGAGGTGTGAGCAGCCAAGGCATGTTGGGATAGCCAGCGTCCCCTACATGGGAAGCACATGGACATCGTTAGAAGTGGTGAAGCGGTCGTGCTGGTAGGCTATGCAAAATACAGGACAGACAGACTGTACCCACCAACAACACATGCCCGTTCGTTGCGCAGCTGCATCATCATTTCAGCCATCCCGCTACGCCTCATGATGTAGGCATCGTGTGCTGATCCTGGAAAACGAGCACAGACATGTGAAATCACCATGTTGGACTGACACACCACAAGGGCATTGATGGAGTGGTAGTGATTTCGATTGCGGTACGCCACCTCCCGTGCGTGTGGTGGTACCAAAGCTACATGTGTCCCATCTATGGACCCAATGACATGGGGCATCCCTCCCAGGGCATAGAATCCACGCTTGACCGCAGTCATCTGTTCAGGGGTTGGGAACTTGATGAAGTCATCCAGGTGAATCAACATGGCCTCTAAGAAATCATGCAGCACACGGCAGAACATGCTCTGGGACATGCCACCAACATTAGCTATGGTATATTGAAAGGTACCCGTGGCAAGAAAATGTAGGGCAGCCATTACCTTCAGCTGGGGTGTCAGTGCCGTAGGATACCTGTGCTGCGGTTGCAGGTGTGGTGCCAGTCTCGCCGTCAACTCCAGAATCAACGGTTGGGTGAAGCGGTAGAGCCGGATGCTGTCATTCTCCTGCATGGCAGCCAAGTCCGGAATTGGTCGGGCAAGAGGCGGCGCTCTGCAGTAATTTGGAAGTGACAAGGAAGAGTGAGTGCACTACGACAACAAATCATGTGTACTGAGCACATGTTAATCTGTCAATACACATATGCTACATAGGGAGTCAGGTATGTGCTACATGCCCAGGACACGTATGGATGCAAGGTGACACTCCTACCAAGACCCAGCTACACACGGAGATTGAGAACCTCCCCATGCCACGCCATGGGAATAGCTGTGTCCCAGTGCAAGTGAACAGCCAGACGCAAGACAGGAGTGACATACGCCCACACATCAGCAGCAGTAGGATGCCGATTGCAGAGACTGGTAGCGGAACACTGGAGCCACAGGTCACATGACATTACACTAGGACAGCCCACACACCTTGCCATGAAGGTGCACATGTCATGACTCACCACACATTCCTTGTGAGGATGCTGACATGTCCTTGTCACGCTACTCCGTGTCCCATACATACATGTGCACCTCACATCCGATACCACATGTGGCATGGTGTGCGGAACAGTGTGCAATGACAATCTACACACAGACACATGTTGGTTGCTGCAACGGCTGCAGCTTTTGAGGGTGCTCCAACATCAACCTGATGAGAAGCCCCCACACATACATGACATAGTCACATTGTGCACCGTGGGTAGTGACAAGTCAGGTGTGATAACCCCTGTACCGGGCATCAGGGGACACTTCCGTGTGTTGGTGTCCGTGCCATGCCAGTGACGCTCACCCCAAGTGTGCAGTACGACATGCACACATGTCAAAGGAGTCAAGGGCATGCCTGGCACACATTGCACCATCACACAGTACATCTGTAGACATCTCATCATACATCTGGTGCCTTCTCGACTCAGGAGTAATGTTCCACATCACAGGCCATCACACCTGTGCCCCACACATGTAGTAATGCACAGACGATGCCTTGATGTCAATTAATGGACAAGTATGTCCATTCATGGACAAGTATGTCCATCCATGGACAAGTATGTCCATCCATGGACAAGTATGTCCGCCCTATCCCTACCTGTGTGCCGCCTGTCACCACTGTGATGTGTGAAAAACGCTGTACTGCTGCGAAGAGGGCCTGTGTACGTTCCCATATCACTATGGGAGTGCTACCGTATGTGTACCCATCGTGATGGCGAGCGTACAGGCATGTGTACGGCCCGTACCACTACGAGTAGGCATACGCAAGAACACCCATAGTGGTACGGGCCGTACACACACCTGTACGCTCCCTATCACTATGGGTGGCCTCGCGTATGCGTACTCGTAGTGGTACGGGCCGTACACACGCCTGTACGCTCCCTATCACTATGGGTGGCCTCGCGTATGCGTACTCGTAGTGGTACGGGCCGTACACACGCCTGTACGCTCCCTATCACTATGGGTGGCCTCGCGTATGCGTACTCGTAGTGGTACGGGCCGTACACACGCCTGTACGCTCCCTATCACTATGGGTGGCCTCGCGTATGCGTACTCGTAGTGGTACGGGCCGTACACACGCCTGCACGCTCCCTATCACTATGGGTGGTCACGCGTATGCGTACTCGTAGTGGTACGGGCCGTACACACGCCTGTACGCTCCCTATCACTACGTGTACGCATACGCGAGGCCACCCATAGTGATAGGGAGCGTACAGGCGTGTGTACGGGCCCGTACCACTATGGGTGTTCTTGCGTATGCGTACACGTTGTGGTACGGGCCATACACACGCCTGTACGCTCCCTATCACTATGGGTGGCCTCGCGTATGCGTACTCGTAGTGGTACGGGCCGTACACACGCCTGTACGCTCCCTATCACTATGGGTGGCCTCGCGTATGCGTACTCGTAGTGATAGGGAGCGTACAGGCGTGTGTACGGCCCGTACCACTACGACTACGCATACGCGAGGACACCCATAGTGATAGTGAACGTAGGCACGCGTGTACGGTCCGTTGCAATGCATTTGGGGTGCCCTAGGGCCCCGGAACGCACCGTACCTGTGTGTGGAGCTCCAAATTACATAGGGGACACATGAGGGACAAGTATTGAGGCCTACATGCATGCTGGTTGTCATGGAGACCAAGTTCAAAATTTGAATGTGTTCTGGAAGGTGCACAGCAGTAGTCAGTTGGAATTCTTCTACTTTGTTGCAATGTGTTTGTGGGGCTGACATCATGCTGGAGAATGAAACCGATAGAGAACCCACAGACTGCTAGGTTTGAAGGGATTGGAGGAAACATAGGATGCAAATGTGAATTACCAATCACTCTGTACTCCGGTGCATGAGATGGGCCAGCAAGGCAGATATAAGGCAGCCAGGTCCCATGAGGGAGCACTTGCCTGCACATCTCTGTATTCCACGACCCAGCTGCTGCTACTGATTCCCTGGAACCATGTCAAGGGCTGTGGAGAGGTCACAGCCATTCACCCTAGAGGAGAACATGGCTTTGGTGGATGTGATCCTCCCACGGTACCCCATGCTGTATGGGCGACCAGGTTATCAGGTGAGTTCAGTGTCCACTGGCACAGACTGTGTCCCTTTTTAGTGACTGTGACGTCTGCCATTGTGTCCAGGTGTGACACACATGCTTTGTACTGCAGGGGGG
Organism: Triturus cristatus; assembly: GCF_964204655.1. Classification (NCBI taxonomy): domain Eukaryota; kingdom Metazoa; phylum Chordata; class Amphibia; order Caudata; family Salamandridae; genus Triturus; species Triturus cristatus. The sequence goes on from NC_140594.1 coordinate 338,885,767, forward strand.
GTCCCAGGGGGGGGAATGCCTGATGTCTCCCAGCAGTGCTCTGAGACAGGAGGGGTGGGGGCCTATCACTCCCAGCAGTGCCCTGAGACAGGAGGGGTGGGGGCCTATCACTCCCAGCAGTGCCCTGAGACAGGAGGGGTGGGGGCCTATCACTCCCAGCAGTGCCCTGAGACAGGAGGGGTGTGTGCAGAGTCCTCCCAGCAGTGCCCTGAGACAGGAGGGGTGGGTGCAGAGTCCTCCCAGCAGTGCCCTGAGACAGGAGGGGTGTGTGCAGAGTCCTCCCAGCAGTGCTCTGAGACAGGAGGGGTGGGTGCAGAGTCCTCCCAGCAGTGCCCTGAGACAGGAGGGATGGGTGCAGAGTCCTCCCAGCAGTGCCCTGAGACAGGAGGGGTGTGTGCAGAGTCCTCCCAGCAGTGCCCTGAGACAGGAGGGGTGGGTGTGATGCACAGTGTGAGCCAGGATCATTGATTGTGTAGTTGCCCTCATTCCACCTGTGTCCTTCCAATGGCACGTACTGCTTTTGGCCTTCCCCCAGAGGATCATGTCCCTATGACAAAGGTGCAATGCGTTGGATGCATACTATGCCTTGTTGTAGACTGCAAATGTGTTCTAATCTGTGTCCCCGTGACATGTGCAAGGTGTACTGATGTAGTGTCACTTGCTCATCCTCACAGGTAGACGCCTCTGCCAAGGAGCAGATATGGCTGGACGCCGTAAGCGCCGTGAGGAGTGCGGATGGTCGGAGGCGGCACCTGTCCCAGGTGAGGAAACGCTGGCAGGATATCCGGTGCTGGACGCGGAGGATCGCACGGCTCCTGCTGGGGGACTCACCTGAGAGCCACAAGAACCGCGGGCGCCGCCGTCTCTCCCACATCCAGAAACGTGTGCTGGCGGTGGTCTTTCCTGACTTGGACAGGCGTCTACAGGACATGCAGCAGCCGGAAGGGGGTAGGTACATGTGTGTGTTTGTTGTGTTTCACCAGCATTTGTAAGTGCACTGTTCCATGGATACACTTCCAGGGTTTATGGTGTTGTGACGATCCTGTAACCCACAGTGTTGCAGGCCTCACCTGCCTCCCTTCCCAACCTTGCAATGTGTTCCCTGGTCTCTGTGTAGTCACTCCATCACAAAGTAATGTAGCCTGACACCTTCTCCAAGTGTACAATGCCTGCAGCGTCATGTGTGGGGGTGGTGTGTAAGAGGTTTAGTATCCTTGCCTGTGCCCTGTCCAGTTCTGGACTTGTGGGTTCCATGTCAGTTGGCACTAATGCTGATTTCAGACATGGGAGTTAATCTCTTGAGTGCGAGGCCTTCCAGCAGGCATGTCCCATGTGGTGGCCTGTGACATGATGTGCATGAGTGTGCGTTACGCATAGTGCAGGGATGTTAGCGTGTGTTGCAGTCATTTCCATTCAGGAGCATGGAGTTGTGTGGCCACTACTGTCCCCAGGGGCATCTTTTCCTAGGTATCATGTGTGTAATCCGAGAATGTCGACAATCTCTGTGTCTACAGCATCGCTTGTGCTCTGTGCCATTGTCCCCTGGCACCATGTTTATTGACGTGAGATGTATTACAAGTGTCCACTGTCCAGCCTGACATGATTTTCCAAGTTCATACTCACGGTGGCCATTGCCTGTGTGTCTCGTAGCAATCATCTGATGATGGCCATTTGTACATGATTCTTTGGACAGCCGCACCTTGGGTATTTTGTGTGCACTCTTGAATTATTGCATCCCATGTGTATTTCACCCAGACTAAGAGATGTAAGTGCTTCCTGTGTCTCCACAGATGTGTCTCATGTAGGGGGTGGGTGGGGCGGCCATGGCCTACATGTCAAGACCTGTCATCTCCTTGCTCGGACTGGCCAGTGTGTGATGTTTGTCTGGACATACACTCAAGGTGCAGCGTGGCAGTCAGGGTGGGCATCTTCTCAGTATTACCTATGCTGCATGTGCCTCTAGTTCCTGGATTTGGTCCCTGCTCATCCCAATTTCCTGCCACGCTGTGTGGTGCAGATGCAGTGCTGTATTGTCCCCAGGGCCTTGCTCCTCAGTCAGAATGCCATGTCATCTCATTTGCTATTGTGTCATGCTCTCCATAGTTTTTCCATGCCATGGTGGGTCACACAACTGTGTCTTGCAGGCCCTACGTATGTACCTTGTTTTGTAGTTGTAACTCATCCTTTGTTTCAGGCTATGCACTGTAACCTACGTAGATTGTACTCATGTGACATATGTATACAGGTGTATGATTACTTTCTGTCTCTTCACCCTGCCCACAGCATCGTCGGGGGACACGGTGGGAGACATGGACACAGACGGCGCGGAGGGACCGAGCACCAGTGCCAGCGGTGACATCGGGGCTGGCACTTCGAGTGGGACAGAGGCGGTGGAGAGTGACCCCGGGGACCTGTCGACTGGCACAACAGACTATGAAGCGGACGGGTCCGAGGATGATCACTCCGAGTGGGCGGTGGCTGCACCACCATCTGACAGCAGCCCTACATCTGGCACCGCCCCCTCCATTGGCATCAGCCGCCTCCCACGTGCTCGTGTCCCTTCCCAACGTGCCCGGTCACCACATATCTCCTTCCTGCCAGGCACCGCACCCCCTGCCCCTGTCTCCACTGCTGCCGCCAATGCTAAGTCTGTGGACATCCAGCGGCAGTTGCAGATTGGTCAGACTGCGATCCTTAATGTCCTCCATGGCCACAGCCAGGTCCTCAACAACATGGAGGCAAACTTGGAGGGCATTCATTCATCGCAGGCTGACCAACGCAACTTGCTGAGGTCCATAGACTCCACACTGACTGCAGCAGTGGGTCTCCTGCAGCGCTACGTCCCACCCCCTACCCCTGCTCCTTCCACACTTCCCACTCCCATGCCTGTCCAACATACACCCAGATGTAAGCATGCAACCACCACAACAGACACAGGCACCACACCAGCAGGGAAGGTCCGCCGCACACCTCCTGACACGCACACACAGGGTGCAGTAGGCACACCCACTGGGTCGGGGGGCAAACGTGTGACACGCAGCCAGAGTGGGAGTCCGCATTCCACCCAATCCACTCCCTCCAAATCCCCTCCCCTCAGCTCTCCTGGCCACATCTCCCCCAAAGACTCCTTCATGGCCGCTCTGTCCCTGAGCCCCACAGTGACACCACCCCGCAAGCGGTCAAGGAGGTCCCCGGTCATGGTGCTTGATTCCCCCCCCCTGTCCACACCCTCCCACAGTGGCGCTGCGACCCATCCCTCTGACCCCCCCCCCCCTCCTTGGGGCCTGTGGTTCCTTCGGGTGCAGGGGAGTCCCTGGAGGACCTTGCTAAGGTGTGCAGCGAAATCCTGGCCTCCGCCTTTGGCCCTGCCCCACCCCCTGTGGTGGAGTCCTCCATCCCTGCACCCACGACACCTACCCTTCACCCTCCTGTCCCTGCGGTGCCTGTTTCTTCCCCCCCACATGATGCCCTGACTCCTGTGGAAGACGACGGATTGTGACTGTGCAGGCAAGCTAGGGGACACGCATCCCACTGTGTCCCCCATCCAGTTGGGACTCCTGGACTGCCCTATGGCCTTTGTTGAAATTGGACTCACGTCATACTATTTTTTTTATCATGCTGAATAAAGCTATTTATTTTTGCCCTTGGACCACTCCAGCATTGCTGGCCTTGCTGTTGGTGGGGCTGCTACATGGTTGTGGGTGTTGGTCATGTGTTGGGTGTGTGGGAAATGTAGTAGTGTGCTGCTCATAGGGGGGACCCTGGGATCTGTGTGCCATCACACCGTGTTAGCTACCTTTCTCCATTCATGTATGCAGTTGCTGCATGTTGCAATTGTCCCAAGGTGTATTCCTTCATCTGTGTACCCTGACTTCTTCCCTGCAGGGTGTCCCCTGACTTAGGCACAGAGCTGTGTGTCCATTAGCTGGGTGTGTGACGTAGTCCTTCACCTTTGCACATGCATGCTGAGCGATGTCTCCACCTGCGTCATTCGTGGCATCCTTGGTAGTCATTGTACTTGTGTATGTGGCCTATTGACATGGCTTCATGTGTACATGTTTTCTTTTCTGCGCTATGCATGCGTATACTCCCAGCCTCAAACACATGTGGTACATGTACTGCAGGGTCTTTGTGCACCTGACTGACATTTGTGGGCATGGTATCTGTGACTACTCCACCCTTTGCGTTCCATGGCCACTGCTGGGGGTGATAGGCACCCACCCCTCCTGTCTCAGGGCACTGCTGGGAGGACTCTGCACCCACCCCTCCTGTCTCAGGGCACTGCTGGGAGTGATAGGCACCCACCCCTCCTGTCTCAGGGCACTGCTGGGAGGACTCTGCACCCACCCCTCCTGTCTCAGGGCACTGCTGGGAGTGATAGGCCCCCACCCCTCCTGTCTCAGGGCACTGCTGGGAGGACTCTGCACACACCCCTCCTGTCTCTGGGCACTGCTGGGAGTGATAGGCACACACCCCTCCTGTATCTGGGCACTGCTGGGAGGACTCTGCACCCACCCTCCTGTGTCTGGGCACTGCTGGGAGTGATAGGCACCCACCCCTCCTGTCTCAGGGCACTGCTGGGAGTGATAGGCACCCACCCCTCCTGTCTCAGGGCACTGCTGGGAGGACTCTGCACCCACCCCTCCTGTCTCTGGGCACTGCTGGGAGTGATAGGCACACACCCCTCCTGTCTCTGGGCACTGCTGGGAGGACTCTGCACCCACCCCTCCTGTCTCTGGGCACTGCTGGGAGTGATAGGCACACACCCCTCCTGTCTCTGGGCACTGCTGGGAGGACTCTGCCCCCACCCCTCCTGTGTATGGGCACTGCTGTGAGTGAAAGGCACCCACCCCTCCTGTCTCAGGGCACTGCTGGGAGTGATAGGCACCCACCCCTCCTGTCTCAGGGCACTGCTGGGAGGACTCTGCACCCACCCCTCCTGTCTCAGGGCACTGCTGGGAGGACTCTGCACCCACCCCTCCTGTCTCAGGGCACTGCTGGGAGTGATAGGCCCCCACCCCTCCTGTCTCAGGGCACTGCTGGGAGGGCTCTGCACCCACCCCTCCTGTCTCAGGGCACTGCTGGGAGGACTCTGCACACACCCCTCCTGTCTCTGGGCACTGCTGGGAGTGATAGGCACACACCCCTCCTGTCTCTGGGCACTGCTGGGAGGACTCTGCACCCACCCCTCCTGTGTCTGGGCACTGCTGGGAGTGATAGGCACCCACCCCTCCTGTCTCAGGGCACTGCTGGGAGTGATAGGCACCGACCCCTCCTGTCTCAGGGCACTGCTGGGAGGACTCTGCACCCACCCCTCCTGTCTCTGGGCACTGCTGGGAGTGATAGGCACACACCCCTCCTAGCTCTGGGCACTGCTGGGAGGACTCTGCACCCACCCCTCCTGTCTCAGGGCACTGCTGGGAGTGATAGGCCCCCACCCCTCCTGTCTCAGGGCACTGCTGGGAGGACTCTGCACCCACCCCTCCTGTTTAAGGGCACTGCTGGGAGGACTCTGCACACACCCCTCCTGTCTCTGGGCACTGCTGGGAGTGATAGGCACACACCCCTCCTGTCTCTGGGCACTGCTGGGAGGACTCTGCACCCACCCCTCCTGTGTCTGGGCACTGCTAGGAGTGATAGGCACCCACCCCTCCTGTCTCAGGGCACTGCTGGGAGTGATAGGCACCCACCCCTCCTGTCTCAGGGCACTGCTGGGAGGACTCTGCACCCACCCCTCCTGTCTCAGGGCACTGCTGGGAGTGATAGGCACCCACTCCTCCTGTCTCTGGGCACTGCTGGGAGGACTCTGCACCCACGCCTCCTGTCTCTGGGCACTGCTGGGAGTGATAGGCACACACCCCTCCTGTCTCTGGGCACTGCTGGGAGGACTCTGCACCCACCCCTCCTGTCTCAGGGCACTGCTGGGAGTGATAGGCCCCCACCCCTCCTGTCTCAGGGCACTGCTGGGAGGACTCTGCACCCACCCCTCCTGTCTCAGGGCACTGCTGGGAGGACTCTGCACACACCCCTCCTGTCTCTGGGCACTGCTGGGAGTGATAGGCACACACCCCTCCTGTCTCTGGGCACTGCTGGGAGGACTCTGCACCCACCCCTCCTGTGTCTGGGCACTGCTGGGAGTGATAGGCACCCACCCCTCCTGTCTCAGGGCACTGCTGGGAGTGATAGGCACCCACCCCTCCTGTCTCAGGGCACTGCTGGGAGGACTCTGCACCCACCCCTCCTGTCTCTGGGCACTGCTGGGAGTGATAGGCACACACCCCTCCTGTCTCTGGGCACTGCTGGGAGGACTCTGCACCCACCCCTCCTGTCTCGGGGCACTGCTGGGAGTGATAGGCACACACCCCTCCTGTCTCTGGGCACTGCTGGGAGGACTCTGCCCCCACCCATCCTGTGTCTGGGCACTGCTGTGAGTGATAGGCACCCACCCCTCCTGTCTCAGGGCACTGCTGGGAGTGATAGGCACCCACCCCTCCTGTCTCAGGGCACTGATGGGAGGACTCTGCACCCACCCCTCCTGTCTCTGGGCACTGCTGGGAGTGATAGGCACACACCCCTCCTGTCTCTGGGCACTGCTGGGAGGATTCTGCACCCACCCCTCCTGTCTCAGGGCACTGCTGGGAGTGATAGGCACCCACCCCTCCTGTCTCAGGGCACTGCTGGGAGGACTCTGCACCCACCCCTCCTGTCTCAGGGCACTGCTGGGAGTGATAGGCCCCCACCCCTCCTGTCTCAGGGCACTGCTGGGAGGACTCTGCACCCACCCCTCCTGTCTCAGGGCACTGCTGGGAGTGATAGGCACCCACCCCTCCTGTCTCAGGGCACTGCTGGGAAGACTCTGCACCCACCCCTCCTGTCTCAGGGCACTGCTGGGAGTGATAGGCCCCCACCCCTCCTGTCTCAGGGCACTGCTGGGATGACTCTGCACCCACCCCTCCTGTCTCTGGGCACTGCTGGGAGTGATAGGCACACACCCCTCCTGTCTCTGGGCACTGCTGGGAGGACTCTGCACCCACCCCTCCTGTCTCAGGGCACTGCTGGGAGTGATAGGCACCCACCCCTCCTGTCTCAGGGCACTGCTGGGAGGACTCTGCACCCACCCCTCCTGTCTCAGGGCACTGCTGGGAGTGATAGGCCCCCACCCCTCCTGTCTCAGGGCACTGCTGGGAGGACTCTGCACACACCCCTCCTGTCTCTGGGCACTGCTGGGAGTGATAGGCACACACCCCTCCTGTATCTGGGCACTGCTGGGAGGACTCTGCACCCACCATCCTGTGTCTGGGCACTGCTGGGAGTGATAGGCACCCACCCCTCCTGTCTCAGGGCACTGCTGGGAGTGATAGGCACCCACCCCTCCTGTCTCAGGGCACTGCTGGGAGGACTCTGCACCCACCCCTCCTGTCTCTGGGCACTGCTGGGAGTGATAGGCACACACCCCTCCTGTCTCTGGGCACTGCTGGGAGGACTCTGCACCCACCCCTCCTGTCTCTGGGCACTGCTGGGAGTGATAGGCACACACCCCTCCTGTCTCTGGGCACTGCTGGGAGGACTCTGCCCCCACCCCTCCTGTGTATGGGCACTGCTGTGAGTGAAAGGCACCCACCCCTCCTGTCTCAGGGCACTGCTGGGAGTGATAGGCACCCACCCCTCCTGTCTCAGGGCACTGCTGGGAGGACTCTGCACCCACCCCTCCTGTCTCTGGGCACTGCTGGGAGTGATAGGCACACACCTCTCCTGTCTCTGGGCACTGCTGGGAGGACTCTGCACCCACCCCTCCTGTCTCAGGGCACTGCTGGGAGTGATAGGCACCCACCCCTCCTGTCTCAGGGCACTGCTGGGAGGACTCTGCACCCACCCCTCCTGTCTCAGGGCACTGCTGGGAGTGATAGGCCCCCACCCCTCCTGTCTCAGGGCACTGCTGGGAGGACTCTGCACCCACCCCTCCTGTCTCAGGGCACTGCTGGGAGTGATAGGCACCCACCCCTCCTGTCTCAGGGCACTGCTGGGAGGACTCTGCACCCACCCCTCCTGTCTCAGGGCACTGCTGGGAGTGATAGGCCCCCACCCCTCCTGTCTCAGGGCACTGCTGGGATGACTCTGCACCCACCCCTCCTGTCTCAGGGCACTGCTGGGAGTGATAGGCCCCCACCCCTCCTGTCTCAGGGCACTGCTGGGATGACTCTGCACCCACCCCTCCTGTCTCAGGGCACTGCTGGGAGTGATAGGCACCCACCCCTCCTGTGTCTGGGCACTGCTGGGAGGACTCTGCACCCACCTCTCCAATTTCACAATATGTACGCTCATGACATACACGGATGTGGGTACGCTCCATGCATTCGAGGTGGGGGTACGTGTCGTACTTACACTGTTGTGGTGGGGCTACTCTCCATGCATTCGAGGTGAGGGTACGTGTCTTACTTACACTATTGGGGTGGGGCTACGCTCCATGCATTCGAGGTGGGGGTACGTGTCGTACTTACACTGTTGGGGTGGGGGTACGCTCCATACGTACGCGGGTGTGGGTACGGGTCGTACTTACACTGTTGGGGTGGGGGTACGCTCCATACGTACGCGGGTGTGGGTACGGGTTGTACTTACACTGTTGGGGTGGGGGTACGCTCCATACGTACGCGGGTGTGGGTACGGGTCGTACTTACACTGTTGGGGTGGGGGTACGCTCCATACGTACGCGGGTGTGGGTACGGGTCGTACTTACACTGTTGGGGTGGGGGTACGCTCCATACGTACGCGGGTGTGGGTACGGGTCGTACTTACGCTGTTGGGGTGGGGGTACGCTCCATACGTACGCAGGTGTGGGTACGTGTCGTACTTACACTGTTGGGGTGGGGGTACGCTCCATACGTACGCGGGTGTGGGTACGGGTCGTACTTACACTGTTGGGGTGGGGGTACGCTCCATACATACGCGGGTGTGGGTACGGGTCGTACTTACACTGTTGGGGTGGGGGTACACTCCATACGTACGCGGGTGTGGGTATGGGTCGTACTTACACTGTTGGGGTGGGGGTACGCTCCATACGTACGCGGGTGTGGGTACGGGTCGTACTTACACTGTTGGGGTGGGGGTACGCTCCATACGTACGCGGGTGGGTACGGGTCGTACTTACACTGTTGGGGTGGGGGTACGCTCCATGCATACGGGTGGGGGTAGGGTCCGTACATTTCCGTCCCCACGCTATGTGATGCTTGTGCGGGCCGTACCCAGGCCTTTGCCACGTGGGTACGAGCCGTCCCGCCATTGTTGGAGTGACGTGGGTGTGGGCGTGGTTCGACTCGTACCCACGCTCTTCAGGCGTGGGTACGGGACGTACCTGTCTGGTTGTGTTGCCTGTTCGCGTCGTGACGGACTTCCGTTGTGGCGGTCGCTGGCTTATCTGGACACGCCCCCACCCCCTCGTAGTGACCAGGGCATGGGAGTCAGGTATGTCCAGGGCATGTGTGCTGTGTGACTTTGGTGGGGGGTTTGTGGCCTGCCCTGGTCCTGCCACCCCCACCCCACCCCACATTCCCCCCTCCCATAGTTGTTCTGACCTTCTGCGGCGTCTGCGTCGGAACCTGTAGAGGAGGTCGACTGCTATGAGGGCCGGGATGACTCGTAGGTTCGGGTCCATGTCTGTCCATCGCGTACTGGTCCTCCTTGTTCGCGTCGTCCTGTCGCGTACTGGTCCTCCTTGTTCGCGTCGTCCTGTCTGTCCGTCGCGTACTGGTCCTCCTTGTTCGCGTTGTCCTGTCGCGTACTGGTCCTCCTTGTTCGCGTCGTCCTGTCTGTCCGTCGCGTACTGGTCCTCCTTGTTCGCGTCGTCCTGTCTGTCCATCGCGTACTGGTAGTCCTTGTTCGCGTCGTCCTAATTTCCCGGCAGTTTTTGGCAGCCGGAAAATATTCACCGTGCGGGATGACGTCGGTGCGAATCGTAATTCCTGGTTCGTGAATGGCAGGCTGCGTGCGTCCCGACGTCAGGTCGGCGCTTTCCCGGTTCGCATTTGTATGTTTATTTTGTTCGGTCGGGGTTTTTTACGATTCGTACGGAAATGGTGTTCCCGTGCGAATCGTAATTCCATGTTTGTAATTTTGTACGACCGGGTACGCGTCGGACGGAGAATATGCTCCGTCCGACGGTTCGTACCGGGTTTTTACAGGATCGTAATCGGCACCTATATGAGTGGGAAGTTAAAGAATGAAGGGCCACATGTACCAAATTTTAGAATTGCGATTTCCTAATTTTTATTTTTACCTAATCATTACTGTCGGAAAATTGACATCTCTGCCATCGAGTGTCCCTCAGCTATAGAGAAAAATAAAAAGGTTTAAAAGTAATCAACATATTTTATGCTAAATAATTTTGTAAATTAATGATAGATACTTATTTTGAATGTCCTTTACATATTGACTGCCAAAGTCGTGCTTTTAGGTGAGAAGCACTCCACGAAGGGAAAAAACAAGGATGGACAAAAATGCTACTATACAAAATCAAGAATATGAGGTAAGTATGTTCCACATTTAGAAGATGTAATGTTTAGTGCACACTATATGAGTGGGAAGGTAAAGAATGAAGGGCCACATGTACCAAATTTTAGAATTGCGATTTCCTAATTGAAATTCTTACAGAGTTGCAAATAGGATACCACAATTCCTGATGTAAGACAACTTACATCTTTGAAGTAGAGATTCCTAGTGGGTCGCAAAGACCCACTTCATGAATATTAATGAGGTAAGTCACAGATTGCGACCTAGTAGGAATCGTAACCATCACAGGGATGGTGGCCTGCTGGCATCAACAGACTACATTGTCTGTGATTGCTTTTTAATAAAGCATTTTTTTAAATGAAGCCCATTTTTGTTGGAATGCGCTTAAAAACAAAAATAAATTATCTTTGAAGTTTCATTTTTTATGAGTAGGCAGAGGTCCGTGGGGCAACTTTCTGCTCTTAAAAAGTATTTGTTTTCTATTCTCAAATAGGGAGCGGACCTTTGGGGACCCTTTTCCAATAGTGACTGGGATACCACCTCCTTCAAGGATCCGGTAAAATTTGAATGTTTAGTGACAATAATTCAGTCTCAAAAGCATTCATACACCCCATTCGGATTCAGTATTTGGAAGGGAAGCTTCAAAAACACCACTTTCAAATACCGAATCCCAAAGGCAAAGGGGCTGATTAAGATGTCAGGCGGAAAGCCTCCGCCTGCCACTGATTCGGAATCAGGACCGACTGACTTACGGTCAGCAGTTCCAACTGCCAGATTACGCTATGACCGAACACTCTTCGGTCAGAGTCCCATTGTTTTCTATGGGAATTCATGTTTTCCCGACAACCGACCGTAACACAGGCTCCTATAGGAAAATGGGGTCTTTGCAGAAAACCCTGTACCCTGTGGCAGGCACCCGACAGTGCCTGCCACACTCTGCAGGGTTTAACAGGGGGGTACCTTAGGTACCCTTCGGCCATCAACTGTGGGCCACGGGGGCAATGGGGCCCTGCTAGGGGCCCCCAAAGTCACATTTCGACCGCCTTTCCGTGTCAGACATGCCGACGCGGAAAGGCTGTTGGAAATGGACCTCGTAATCCCAAGCGCGGAAAAGCTTTCCATATGGGGTGTACGATGTGGTTCCGACCAACATGAATACTCCGCGAGTCGCTCGGAACTGATTGGGAATGACCGTGTGGTTTACATTTCGACCGCAAACATTGTTATTTGGTGGTCAGAATAGAAACCGACGAGTCGGTCAAAAGGGCTCAGACGCGGTCAAGGTTAGTCCGACTGTCGGGAGGAGGTTTTCCACCAAACATCTTAATCGGCCCCAAAGCGTGATTCGGTAATGTGTTACTGAATCACCATTTGTGTTTTGTACATATGTAAAAGCATTTTTTCAGCCAGAAACAGCCCAATTAGGCCATTTATATCCTCAAAAATCCTTTGTGCACATGACCATTAGTTACTTGCATTATTTACTTCGTCCTCATATCGGGTTTTCTTTAACAGGATGTGAGACTCTGATGCTCACCCTGGAGGATAGAGGTTTTCTGTAGAGTTCCACGATCTCAGGGTGGCAATCTAGACCTTGTCTATCACAGTGGACATTCTTGAAGTTAAAACTATATGACCATTTTCTAGGGGTGACAGGGTGACAAGACTTATATTTCTGCTTGCCAACAAGAACCCTAGGAAACAAATCATTATTGATATGTTGACAGACTGTGGGCATCCTTAATGTGGTTAGGTGAATTTGGGTTTTCTTAGATTCAGACAGAGATGTCTGATGAAATATCGAAGAAAAAAGCAAAATAAGAATAGAAAAGGTTCTTTATAGAGCCTTCTTAGAAGAAAAAATATTTCTCTCTTAACCTCTAGTTGCATGCATTAGAGGATAGTTCTACAAGGTGAGAAATAACTTTTGGTCTATGTAGGGTAAGAGGTCATCAGAGACCAATCCTAGTTTAAGGTACAATTTACAAATCATTACATTAATGGACTTTTTGAAGAACCACATGACCTGCCGGTATATGTAAATAGGAATCGTTATCCTCCAACTTTTTGTGCAGTACTAAAGTCCTTGGCAGACTCTTTTGGAAAATGTGCCACTTGTGCAAAGTTCTGCAATGGGCATTATTGCATTTTGTAATAGATTGCAGCACCATGAATCTATGGTGGAAGATAGCAACATTTTCATGTAATGTTATTGGGTTGCTATTTTTTGTGCACACCACAGAATATTTGCATGAGACTTAAACAAACGATATCATAGACACGCAAAACTAATAGGTGTGCTTTAGTGTGATAACACTTGTAATGAAAGCATTACAAACACTTTTCATGTACAAATGCTGTTTAGCACATTAATGCCAGATGCATTCTTGTTTCGAATGCTGAGAGAAGGTAGCAAATATGATTTCTTTCTAGACATATTGCATGTTTGAGATAAATAACTGAATGTAACAGCATGATAATATTGTTGACTGTTCCAACGTTAAATAGTCCCTCATCCATTCCAAAAGAAGCACTTTCAAGAAAAAAATGTTTAACTAATAAAATGAGAGGAGAAAGGAATACTCCTCTGGCTAAGCAAAATGTATTCGGATCAATTAGGGCCCGTGTTAAAGCTCGGCTGACTGGGTCAGAAAAATGACAGCTATCCCGTCTCCCATATTACAAGTGCATTATATCTAAAGGCTCTTGTAATATGGACAGACAGGATATCTGTGACATTTGTGAGGGAGTAACCCATCTGCCAAACTCTACTTCAGGTCTTTAGTAAAAACACGTAAAGCAGATAGCTATTCAATCGAGCTAAACCAGACAGCTCAATGGAGAAGATTCACTGAGAATTGCCTGAGCCAGAAGTATCTGTGCGAATGAGTCAGCAGGTATAGAGAGTCCCTGCAGAGGAGGAAGAATGATACTTAGAAGAAGATCCAGGAAGAATGATACTTACAAGAAGATTCCAGAAGAATGAAACTTGGAAGAAGAACCAGGAAGAATGATACTTGGAAGAAGATCCAGGAAGAATGATACTTGGATGAAGATCTAAGATGAATGATACTTGGTATATCAGGGTGCTCCCATAGAATGCTCATCCTGAACAGAGTTCCACAAAAGCTACAACAGGAATCAGTAGGTAGCCCAATAGTACAAAAGGTGGGAAATAGGACAACTCTAAGCAACTGATGACTGTTTCTGTGGTGTGTTCTCGTTCCCAAGCATTTCAATAGATAGAGTGACATGGACTGCAACAGTAAGTAAGGTGTTCCCAACTATAGAATATTCTTGTTGATGGAACTGCTGCCTCAATCTCTGCCTTTTCCACTGCAGGATGTTTGCCACATGATGGCTGCTTGGTGGCTTTTTTAAAGTTGCTGCCCTTAACAGGGTGCATCATTTTAGAGTGACCTCTGGCCCCAGATCTGAGTGCCTTGGTTACTAGACATATTTATAGTTAAATCCCCCTACAGTGAATGTCTGTTATCCTCTGATGAGGTTTTCAGATAATTTCTTGTTGTAAATTGATCTAGTTTCTCTGTATTTTATAATTTGTATTATAATGAATATTGAACGTTTTATTCATGGATGGCATTGCATTAACTTGTGCAATTGTTTAAAAAACTTGATTTGCACCTAAGTCTTTTTGCTTGCTGTGGTTTTTAAGTGATTAGTGTGGAAGCGCGTTACAGATTAAATAAATAAATAGGCAGAGGTGGTTACTAGTGACTGTTGTCATTATTCTCACACCACCATTTTTATGTGATTCTAAGGCCTCCTTGTCAATTTAAAGATCTCCCTCAAATTGCATCACATTCTTTTCACATAGCCTTTTCGGAGCCGCAGATTTCAATCTGATTCAATTCAGGCCATACATTTTTATTTCCCTTTCAATATAAAAATAAATCTACATGCACAAAACAAAAACACATAACAATAAAAACTTTTCCCTCGCCCCCCCCGCCCCCCACCCCCCCCCACCAAAACTATCAAATTAACTAAACAGGGTTCAGAAACACCTTCATGTATGCTTATTGATCTAGGTATTACAAAGAAACATTTATTGGATGGCAGTTTTAAGTTGTTTTCCAGGTGGAACGGCTTCACTGTTTTACTGTGAGGGCTACTACTCGGTTGCCTTGGTCTTTTGGGGGATGTGTTGCCTGAGGGTGCAGTTGAGGTTTAGGGTGAATCCTAATAACTTGGTATTGATGATAAGTGGTTGAATCGGTATCATTGTATATTGTTGAACTAGGTTTGAGTTGGTGTGAGTTAGTTGTTTGGTGTTGGTGGCAAACAGGAGTAATTTAGTGCCAGGACTGAAGGTCAGAGTGAGACTTTGATCACCAGGGCAGAGGCAATAGTGTCTGGATGTTCTGCGGATTCTCTGGTATCTGTGTATCCCCCACACTTGCTTTCCATTATCAAATATTTACGTTCTTTAGGGCCCATTAATATGCATGAAAAAGCTATTAGTTGAATGCAAATACATTATTAACAAAAAAAAGATTGAACACCTATGTAATTTAAAGTGTTGAAATATGATCTTTTTTAAAATAGACACACCTACGTCTTATCAAACTCTTTTTCCACAACCAGCTGACAGCCACATACATTATAGCTATTTCTTAAATCCCCAGCGCAACTATTCAACATCTGTTTAAAAACACGGGACCCAGGGTACATACATAGTGCACGAAAATCCTGTATCTTTCCGCTGCCAAGACAATAAAACATATTGCTTAGTCAGTGAAATCCGATTTCAGAATCGGGATACAGGGATTCTCTTTCTCAAGTCTAAAACCCAGCAATGAGTGAAGGCTGGCATTTATTTGCACTTCTGGAATTCCACAAACTACACCCCATGTCTAGTCAATTAATTGTGTGCACTCCTAAATGCAACTGAAGGGCACCTAGGAATCTACAAAAAATAATAAAAATAAAAAAATGCTCAGGTGAAAATGCTAATTATGACACACTACCTAGGTAACCGTCTGTTTTTACAATTGATCGTTTGAAATTGCACTTTCCTATATTGTTGAATATTTATGGATGTTATACAAATGTCTTTGTATTCATTACTTTTATTTTTTGATATTGTACTCTGTTTCACTTTGACCTTGTTGAAAAAAAGATTGTAAAAAAAAAAACAGCCCCCCAAGGGATCCAGCCTGCCGGGGAAGTGCCTGGTGGAATAGGAGGCTACCTGGCCCTGCCATACAGTATGAGGCCTGTGAGCCCCTTGAGTGTGGCTACAGACGCTGACCAGAGGAGGGCGCACCAGCAACCACACAGCCAAGGACGGTCTTGTCTGTGCACAGGTACCCTGCGTTTATCTTTGGTAGGTGTCTACAGTATCCTAAAGCGTGAATCTGCATATCACCAGGTGAAGTACGTGGGGGACAAAGCACCCTTTAAGCCTTGCCGACCTGGATGTAAAGTCTGTGAAGGACAAGTATCGGGAGAAGGGAGCACTACTTCATTAACCTGTGGAAACAGCCGGTCAAGTGAGGAACCTACACTCAATGCAAGATTTCTTCTGTTGCACTCTATATTACGGATGTGAGGTCCTTCTTAGATGTCAAAATGGCACTAAAGTAATCTTGCCTAACTGAACAAGCACACAATGAAATACCCTAGGTGTACATTATAAAAGGTGGCTGTAAGATTCAAGAAACTGCCTTGAAATCTACTGTCCGAGTCCGTCCCAATCCAACTCTCTTTCTTTATCGAATTCACAATAAATGTCATTTTGAACCAATTATTTGCCAGAGCTGTTTTGACCAAAAATTCAGCATAAGACTGGCAAAATACTACGAAATGTTACAGAAGGAAACTTTACAATAGAAAAATGACTTTATGCATTGTAGAAGTTACTGCCAATAATAGAATTTAAACATGTATTGGTAGCTGTATTTATTATAAGAATGAGAGAAGATTCGAACCTTTGCATCTGTGCGTCCCATATTCCCCAGGAAAGCCATTTAATGTAAAAGAACAGCAACCCAGTGGCTGAGCATAAACTTTGCTGTTACAAATCGGATTATTTCTCCTTTATTGGAGGTATTTGCACAAAATGTCTACTAGTCACGAGTAAACAATTTGTATTTGCTATTCCAGTGATCCATGGCAGATCATGCTGTAGTCTGACACATCATTTTGTCACTTCTAACAGATTGTTCAATATTGTTGTTTTACTCATCAGAATGTGTCATGTCATATTAATCGTGCTACAATACGTTCAATGCACCGACCAAGTTTAATGTTGAATTCCAAGCTGAAGGAAGGATCACTAGTATGCATGCCATTGTATTAAAATGCTGTATACAAGCTTAAGATGTCAGCTTTTAAACCCCTTTGACATTTGCCCGCACAGCTCTTCAGGCTGTATAAATTAGAGATTAATACCAGAAATGGGAAACTACACTAACATTTGCGAATGAGAACTGTGGAGAGAATGAATCCTGTGCATAATTTATTACGAATATGGAAAATGTGTTGAGCAAATTATATGTGAAGTCCAGGACAAAGTGCCTGCACCTTGTGTTATGTAAGGTTATGATATTAGCTCTTAGGAGACCAGCGGCCTAGGGCTATACAAGCATTCCCAACAGAGTAAGGCTGCAGCCTGTTTTCTGGATCTGTGCCTCCCGTTAACTAAGCACGGGATTATGCTGCCTTCTCCCCACCGCTTTGGTCTCCTGGCGGCCAGTGGTACCTCCGAGAGTAAGCCAAGGACCACCGTAAGTAGCCAGTAGCAAAGCATTGGGATGGTCTCAGGCCCACCCTGGGAGAAGCACTCAGACCTCAGAGAAGACACCATGCTTCCATGAACCAGATGACCGTAGTCCTAATGCCGCCTGTAGTTATTGTCTCCTAATTTCGTGTGGAGCCTCATGGCTTATAATTAATTTGACTCCAACCAAACTCCCTGAAACCCAGCTTCAGACCCTTGGACGCACTTGACCCACAATGGACTGCCCTCCCTCGCGCTACACTGCAAATTAAATCTCCCTCCACTTCCCTCTCTACCACAATACCATTGTCTTTTCATAACTTAATACATTACATGACTTACTTTTTGCCATCGTATCCCTTCAACTTGCAATAACACCTAGGGTTCATTATTTCATTTCGCAATTTTTGTTTTATCCTTTATGCTCTATCATTGCTTTAGACATATTACTAAATGTTGCCACATTTCCAGTCAAGAACAGCTTATTTTGTTAATTTTCCAGTACTGAACAGCCATATATCCCTGACTAATGTGTTATATACCATGGTTCCAGCTCTTCAACTATTTATGACACCAGACAGCCCAAAGCTGTGGGGAGAAGTCTTGCTTTAAATTAGCTCTACCAATGCTCACTTAATGTGATCCTGTCTCTTTATCATAGAGCACTCCTTAATAGGCAATCCCCTTTCGAGACGAAGGGACTGATGTAGAAAGTCATTTGGTATTCGCAAATCCTGTGAGTTGGAAAATCAGAGGGTTTTAATTGTGCACTAAACAGGTTACCAAATCTCAAAATGGATTTAGAAATCATTAACAAAACGCTATTTGAAAGGGACGTGCTTAGGACGTCATTTTCAAATGGCAATTCGTTAAAGTATGTTTTGCGTCCGCAATCCAGTTGCAAAATTTTGAAAATGTACTGACAGCTCAAAGGAGGCGGTAACCCATTCGCAAATGGGAAGGTGCCCCCTTGGGACCCTTATCCCTTAGTGACCATTAAAATAAAAAGTTGCCAGGGAGTAGGAAGTGATCCAGTGGACCATTGCTAACTCTCAAACAAAAAATGCTTCTTTTCAAATGCAACTTGATTTCCTTTAAGGAGAATAGGAGGTATATAAATAAGGTGACATTATTGAAAATGCAATTCCAGGGGATGTGGGGCCTGCAGGGGAATGGATCAGATGAATGGTTGATCTGCTCAGCTCCAGCCTTACTTTTTCAGCCTGAATACCCACCTATTGCATGCTAAGAATGGTCACACAGCTCCTGGATATCAAATGGAGGGATAGGGAGTGACTGGCACTGCTGCTGATTCCCGCTAAGGAGTTGACCGGCATGACAGTCTGGAGCTGCAGAGAGCATCCTGGGGCCAAAAGAAGGCTGGGTGGTGAAACAGAGCTGGCAGTACCTGTGGGTATTTCTGAGGCCAGGGATCTTAGCTGAGTTCCACTGGGGTATGTCAGGAGCCTGGGGACACATCAGTCATCGACTTGAGAGGAATGCTGGTGAGGCCTGGACTCAGTACTCTGAGAGATGCCCTGGGGCATAAACATCAGCGACGAAGGCTGGCAGGTGCCTATTGCACACCAATGACACAACACGCTCATTTAAATAGATCTCACAAGCTGGTAGGATAGAAGGTCTGAAGCATAACTTCAGAGCATTGGAGCAGTGGATTGCAGGCCGCATCCTATGTCAAGTGAAAGAGCAGCTTGGAAAAGGATCCTCGACTGACATTGCTCTACATACATAGATGTCCCACAGCAGAAATGCCCCACTAATGCACACATTAAGCACTTAGCTTGATTCTCACAAGTGACGTGGGTGGATAATGACAATAGCTGCCACATCATTCCCTCCAAAAACTGAGAGCCATGACCTCACATTGAATACAAGCATAGAGCTACCAAGATGATGGCAAAGAGATCCGCGGAGAGACTTCCAATATAGAGATGCAGTTAACAGATCTATTAAAGCAGACAATGATGGCAGCACACCCCTCCCCCCTTGAACCTGGCACTCTCTATCTTTGAATAATTCCAGCAACAGAGTTACAGTTTCAGCCAGACACAAAAGAAGAAGTGGGCATGATTTGCAGTGATCTTAAAGACTACCCCAAGGAACTGCAACAAGGCATAACATACATTGACTCCAGACAAAGGGACCTCAAACACTCTATGGATTAGAGAACATATGAGCTTCTTTAGGTGAGGAGCCACTCCCTTACCTTGGAAGAGCAATATGCAGACCTGGCTCAAGCCACAGGACTTCGAAAACTAGTCCAGAATTTTCTTTATAAGGATTAGGGGTAAAACACACAGATTTTTAAACATATCTCCAGCAGCAGCTGCAACATATAAAAAATATCAGGTTTTTTGGGGTGCCAGTAGGCACAGAGAGAACTGATCCTTGAGCATTTGTAGTGCAACTATTTCAGAAAGCCTTCCCCGATTTGTCTGACTGAGATTAGGACTGCCAAGTACAGTGTGCACACAGACTACCATCAGTCTTTAACAAGCCTTTAGATCGCTATCCCCGGCCAATCCTCATATATTTTGGGAACTTTCTTTTGAGGCAGACAGTCTCCATTAAAGCTCAACCCACTGTGCCTATTCGCCTGGATTCTTTTTCTATCTTTATCAGATCGGATTTCTGTAAAAACATCATGGACAGGAAATGGAAACTGCGCCAATTTATTCATCCATTAAAATCTGAAGGGGCACAGGGTTTTCTGCAGGAGCCAGCTCATTTAAAAGTTATTAAAGAAGCTTGTATATACAGAACTATGATGCGCAGCAAGTGCTGGTCAAGGGGCGACAAGGAGTTAAATTACCTCTTAAATAAGATAAACTATTGAGCTTTTGATTAGGGGTAGACAACTGGCATATATATGACGGGGTACCTATTAAGTATCGATTTACAAGATTAGCAATGTCTAATTGTATTTTCTCCTTCTTATCGATTCTTATAGTTATCTTTCTGTGTCTCTCCCGTTTTCTCAAACTCTTTATTTTTTTCATTGATATGTTAGGCACATGTGTGGTGGGATGGCTCTTTGGGTAGGTTGGCTCTTGAAGGCTGTCTGGCCAGCGACAGCAATGAGGGGGTGATTCTTTTCCATAGACACAGGGTGGAGGCGAGGGCTGGGGTGGAGGGGTGGGTTTATGTTGTAAAAAAGCAAGGGGGATATGAATGCCCAAGGACAAAATGCTCTAAACAAGAACCAGGTGATAGGAGTTCTTATAAGAACTGGATATAACATTTATAAGGATTGTTTAGAGGACATTACTTGTT
Organism: Triturus cristatus; assembly: GCF_964204655.1. Classification (NCBI taxonomy): domain Eukaryota; kingdom Metazoa; phylum Chordata; class Amphibia; order Caudata; family Salamandridae; genus Triturus; species Triturus cristatus. The sequence goes on from NC_140594.1 coordinate 338,906,309, forward strand.
TTTTAGGAAAGTCAATGATGCAAGGTCAAATGCAGAAATATTATGGCTTCACTTAAGTGTCTATGCTGGAACGTCTCTGGTTTAAATGCTGGATGAAAGCGTCAACTTGTCTGAGAGGAATTATGTATGTATAAGTCTCATCTGGTATTTCTAACAGCAACTCATTTGGCTTATACGGATAAGGGATTGCTTAATCAGCTAAGATATCAAACAATAGTATGTACATCTCAAAACATTTTGATTAGAGGAACTGCTATCTTAGCTAGTAAAATGCTTGCATACAAAACATATAGGGTATCAGCAGATGATAGTGGGAGATGGGTCATCGCCCTGCTGGAAATACATGGTATAGAATACGTCTTGGTAACCATTTACAGGCCTAATGCCCATGATCCTGTGGTTTGTTACTCATTAGTGCTAATACTATTGGAGTGGCAAGGGGTCCTAATAATCATGGGTGACTTTAATTGCATCATTAATTATTTTATTGATTCTACCAGCCGGCAAACATTTATAAGGATGATGAAAGTACAGGCATCTATTCTAGAACTAGCACACTTGCATAATTTAAAAGACGTATGGAGAACTCTTTACCCTACTCTCCCAGGATATACATACTATTTATGTCCCCACAAGCAGTATTCTAGGATAGATATGGCTTGGGCTAGCGATAATACACTTCAGTTAGCTAAGATTGAGGAATGCCCAAAAATAACGTCAGATAAGTCTCATCTGGTATTCTGTTTTGTTTCCGAATACAGTCGGCAAGTAAATCCAGGCGCTCCTTTTGCTTCCCACAGACTTACTGACAAATAGAAAGTATATTTTCCATATGGACAGTTTATTCAGTTTAATCTTAATTCAACCACTTCTATTATTGTTTGGGATTTGATGAAGGCATATATTAGGGGTATCACACAACAATATATACTACAAGAGAATAAAACTAGAGATGCCACTTTTAAAACTACTTGTTTAAAGCTCATTAATTTAGAAACACGTCATGCTGCAGCTATTAAACAAAATGACCCCAGACAAATTATATATTGACCTTGTTGAAGCACGGGCATTACTTGAGGGTATACTAAATTAGAGGGTAGCAGCTCGTTATAACGAAAATCACTCTCCTCAATATGAATATGGTGAACAGGTGGGGAAGATACTTACATACCATTTGGGCAACAAAAAGCCAAACATTTTATAAAGGCAGTTAAGGGTGCAGATAAAGTACTTTATACTGAACCTCATATGATACTCAAACAATTTATAGTATTCTATGAAACTCTTTATGCTCAATCTGATCCAATACATAGAGAGGAGCTTCGTAAGTATCTAGAGAAGGCCATGCTCCCGGGCTTACAAGAAGAAGCTACTATCCAGTTGTCCACAGAAGTTTTATCCGAGGAAATTTTTGTGGCCCTGTCTTCATTACCCTCAGGCAAGGCATCGGGGGATGACTCAATTCCTAGTGAGATTAATAAAGTATTTAGAAATATCATAGTACAATTATAAACCAAGGTTATGCAAGAGATCAGCAATACTGAAATTGCACCATTAACCTGGGATACCACAAATATTGTATTTAAAAAAAAAACTAAATCGCCTGAAGAATGTATCTCGTATCGCCCAATATCTCTTATTAATGCTGATGCGAAAATATACGCTAACGTTTTGGCTAATAGTTTCGCCCCTCTGATGCCAGGCTTGGTTTCAAGCCATTAACACGGTTTTTTAATAGGTTGAAGCATTACAGAACCCACTAATACAGCTACAACGGCTTTTCATTATGCTAAACAATCAGGTAGTAATTTAGCCATGATACTTTTTGACGCAGAAAAGGCTTTTGACCACGTAGCGTGGCGCTGTCTATGGCTACTCTTACTTCATTTGGAGTGACGGGCCGATTTCTTACATGGATACAAGCTTTATACTGCATGCCGGTGGCTAAGCTGAGCTATGCAGGTACTCAATCTACATCTTTTTACATACACAGAGGCACCCGTCAGAGTTGTCTTCTTTCCCCATTTTTATTTTCACTTTATATTGAGCCTTTGATTCGGATATTACTTGCCAATGATGATGTTCCACCCTTACAGTTGGAAATTAATCATCTAAAACTTACTGCTTATGCAGATGATACTGCCATCTTCACAATGGCTCTGGCTGCTTCTTTAGAAACAATTGCAAGTGAAGCAGTTATTTTGATTCTTTTTCCAGGTACAAATTAAATCCTAATAAAATACAGGTGCTTTTACATTTTAAACTAGATAGGAGTATAGCTGGGGTATGGTCTGAAGAGGCTTACTTGTGAATCCGTGTTACATCGCAGATTAAATATATACTAAGGTTGAACTATGATACTTTGCTTCAAGTTGTTAGTAAGAAGTTAGGAAACTGGCATGAATTACCAATAAGCTTAATTGGTAGATGCAATATCAAAAAGATGACGATACTCCCTACATTTTTATATTTATTTCATTCAATTCCCTTAAGAGTTACTAATTCCTTTTTTTTTTTAGTAAAAGGTGTAATAAGCAGTTTCATTTGGGGGTGTAAGCGAGCACTTCGCGCAATAAACTTATAAAAATATCTGTACAGCCAAGGGGGCCTACAGCTTCCCAATTTTAAACTTTATTACTGGGTGGCTTTTATGGGCCACTTGCATAGCCTTCTTTCCAGTGAGAGTCAAGGCTTTAGCCATCAGCTACTACTAGGCCATGATAGCGGTAGGTTTCTCTATCGGACTCATGATCTGAACTACTTTGAGTGAGTTTGCTTCAAAACACTCAGGAATTTGGTTAACATTTGGCGGGAAATTCGTGCCAGAAGTTTCCTTCTAATATCTCATGACAGGTTCCTCTTGTGGGACAATCCACTATTACCTGCGATTTTTGATAACAGTCTCTCAAGGGGGTGGGCTAAGTTAGGGATCGGAAAACTCGGACACCTTTATGACTGTAATGGCTTTAAAACTCTTCAAAGCCTTCAAAATATGTTTGCACTCCCACGCCAATAATACTATAAGTATTTACAACTTAGAGACTTCTTCATGAGATCACAGGGGGTTAAATCTGTAGCGACATATGACATATTGACATGTTTACAAGAGATACCTTCGAAGCATGCAATCCACATCGCATACAAATACCTATGTCAGGATAGAATTGATCCATGTTTACAGTTAGCCTCATAATGGAGTAGGGAGTTGGAAATAGAGGTTACCGCTACAGCAGTAACCGATGCACTTATAACGCTAAAAGAGGCTGTATGTTCAATTAATTTACCGCTCCAGCAGTCCCGAAATATATGCATGTCATACTACACCCCGGACAAAATAGCTAGCTGTGGACGATATTTTAACAACAAGATGAATTGTCCAAAATGCTGATTATATGCTGCAAATATTGTGCATATGTTCGCTACATGTCCATTACTGTTGACATTCTGGCAGGGAATTAGACACGTCTGTAAAGTTTGCCTTGGCTTACATCTGGCACTTACTGCACACAAGATCATGTTGGGGTATACGGCTGACCCCAACCATGCGCAACGAGCACTGATTGCTAATATTTCAGTTGCTGCTAGGCTAGCCATTTCAAGGGCCTGGATCTCCTCAAAACGTAGTAGGATAGCAAAATGGTGGGCTATTGTGGTGGAGATTTTTGAGAGAAAAAATGCTGCTAAAACCAGAGGGAGACGATCACTGTTGAAGTTTAAAGCTGTTTGGCATACATTGATCAAAAACTAATATCATATAATGTGACTTTCTGTACATTTTTATATTTATATAGTCCTCAATTACTTTTCTAGATTCATTTGCATGTTTTTCTGTTTTTAACATCTATGATATGAACTCCTATATGTGAACATGCATTGCCATATTTTTTGGTAAACATTTCTGAACTATGTTGATCTCCCTTGCGTTAATAAAAATATATTTTTTAAAGGAATTATGCTGCTGTTTTTAATACTACACACTGGGGCACTGCTGACCAGACCACAATGGATGTTTCTAACTCCTAAAATATGGTTGAATTAGCATACATTCCCAATAAGGCTATAGTACATGGTGCAGAAAATACACCAATGTCATGAGAAAGTTAAATACGCATATCAAATGCAGCACATATTGTGCCATCTACCAGTCAGACAAAAGAAAAATAACTTCAGGCCTACCTGTGTAACCTGGCTCACACGGTAGGGTGTCTAGTATTTAAACATAGCACAAGCAAGAATGTAATGCTTGTACAATGACTAGCCCCAACAACTATTTTCATCATAAAGAGCTATAGCTATAAATACTGGAATTCTGAAGAAAATTATAACCTTACTATCAGTGGTTTGGGGCAAGCTGCTGGAATAATTCAAACAATATTATTAATACTTATTATTAGCAAATTTGGATTTTTATAAATATTTGATAAAAGTGACTTTTAAAAAGCTAGACCGTCTCTGCTTGAAACACCACTAGGTGAATTAGCATTATGGTCTGGCAGATGGCCCAGCCAATGCAGAAATAATGGCTAAGGCCTTTTCACAGGTTACACATGGGGGTGAGGAATATGACACATAAATAGATGAGGATGGGCAGCTGGTAAGGGTTGAGGGATGTCATTAACTTGAAAGAGATCCAATTGAGGCCTAGCCAATCATAGTTAAGTGGAAAGGGAGACCAGGGGAAGAAGAATTTTTGTTCTGTACACCCTCTGTAGCCAGTTTGGCACCATCCCTGGGTGACGAAGGGCAGACTCCAGAACCATTGTGTAGCGGAGGAGGAAGGAACTGTTGTATTCTCTAAATACACTCCTGGCTAGCACACAAGGTCCCACTAGGTGCAGAAATATTCTTCCATATTGGATTTGCCTCAAAAAAGTGTACTATGGAATAGTTTGCTGTAAGGCAAACAGGATGTGCTGCAAAGGTGGTTATGGTTTTACATGGGAACCTTTTTCTCATTAGTTAGGGAGTGTCCAGAATTCACTCCAACCCACTTCCACCCACTTTCTAGTGAAACATACAAAGTTGGCACCTCAACCACAGCTCATCAGATCACTCTCTGATTCTGCACAAGAACAGAAGATTATGGGTCCTGCTGTTTTAGACTGTGTATAGACCTGGGATTGTGCGGCTCCTTTGAGCACCCAGGATTAAGAAGTGGACTCCAAGCTTCAGTTGGCTGACCTCCCGTGCAGATACTGGGACACAACAATCAGTAAGGAGCTGTTTTTGTGAAGTACCCAGCTAACGTATCAATTGGACCCTGCTGCTTGCCTCAGCTGGAATGAGTCCTGTCATCCTGGGAGCCTTAAAAGTGACCAAGAGGAGCTACGCGGCACAGTATGAAAAGTTGGGACTTAAAATATGTTTGGACTTTCAAGACCTCTGGAGCATCAGCGGTACCTTGCAGCAAAGTTCTCCAATTTGTAAAGGACTGCGTTGGATACAGCTTCAGGCTTGCCCTGCTGGATCACCTTAAAATGTAGTAAGGCCCAGATTTACAAACAATTCAGGCAGTGCAGCAACTAAAGTTACTGCACTGTGTTGTGTGAAAGTGAGAAAGTAGAACAGAACCATATCTAAGATATGATGCTGTTTCCCTCTCTCCCTGTTGTGGTGCACTTTAGCCTGCCATACATCAATGTTCATACCCTTCTGCCATAGTGCTTTCTGTAAGGAATAGTATTTTTTACCAGAATGGGACTGTTCCATTGCAAACACTATCTTTGAACACATTTCCTACTTGTATGTGTGCTGTACAAAGGAAAAATTAGGAGAAATTAAAACATGTATCCTTGTTATGCCTACCTCGATGCATGGAACATTGTGTAACAACAGGACTAAAATATTAACCTTGAGGCAAGCATCATGTCAAAGATCTTAATGTCCAGATTCAGCTTACGGGTAGGCTTTTAGCAAGAACATAACAATGAGTCATTTCTGTGCCTTAGAAACACTGAGATAAAAGATCTTTGCATTGTGTGTTGAAGGATGTCACCATCTTGTAAGAAACTAAATATCTATTTGAAATATGGAGCCAAAATTGTTTGATGCCCAGTAAAAGGACTTATATGGACAAGGGAAACCTTGTATTGCTAGGGACCTGGGTGCTTGGGGCAGCATAAAATTAAAGGGGTTCCTTTGTAGTTATTTGAAATGAGAGTAGCACGTGTGGGGCATTAATTTCTGAATCACCTAAACCATTACATTTTGATTTAAATATCAACAATATCAAATGAGGATTTACAGGGAGATGGCCTCATCGATTTAAAATGAATCAATTCAGCTTTTTGACCTATTTATAAATATGCATAAGGAATGATAATGGTGCCAAGCCAGAGTGAAGGGGCAACACAGTGCACATGTGCAGGGGTACAAATGTATATAGAGATAGTATAACACAGACATACATTTTGGCCATTAACATCAATCATTATATTGTGCTTCATAAATTATCAGTTGCATTATATGAGTGCATCAAGCTTAAATCAGTCCAAAACTACTGAAAGTTGAAGTAACGGTTTGAACGGAAGACTGCACATTTGTGTGGTCTTTATCAGGACCTAGGTCAAATGACATTTTTTAATAGTTACCTCAAATCAGCCTAGAGGACTATCAATATTTAAAAACAGAAATTGTAAAGTTAAGGAGAAACAGAGAATTTAGCAGGCATCTTCAGTGAATGGGTAGAAAATAAATCTTTTAGGCCATAGCAGGATTGGCGTCCCTGCCTCCTACTAGGGACTGAATGGCCCAATGGTTACCCTGGTGCCTTCGATAAATATCTATCCAAATCAAACTAGGACAATCCAATAGGCCCCCAAGGACCAAGGTATTACAATACAATAAAAAACTGTTGTCCCATGGGACTCATTCCAGGAATACCTCAAGTCTAATAAGGTATTCAGTTGAACTGTACAATGATTAGTGTTATGTTGATATATAACAATACAAACTAACCGTGGGCAGAGAGCTCTGCTCCACCCGCGGAGTGTGTGGAGATTTGCCTACTCCGCGTTCCGCAGAGAACGCGGAGTAGGCTAATCTCCGCACACTCCGCGGAGGAGCGGAGTTGACTAGCCCCTGCCTCCCACCCGCCCTATTAACAATTGATTATAACTTTTAAAAAACGTCTTTAAAGTAAATAAAAACACCTTACCTTAGCTGTGGCGTCCCTGGGCTGCCCTCCTCCTCTTCATTGCGTTCTCTGAGAAAACTGTGCATACGTGCGCGCCCGCGCATGTGCATTTCTCACAAAAATTGAAACAAAATACAATGCATATATCTCTAGTTATCAACAGTTTTGAATACTATTTTTGTTCCAGAATTTTATTAATTCATGTATTTCCTCCATGTGATACTGTAACCAGGGAACGTGGTGTCGATGTTTTGACCCAATATCAAATGTAAGGTCTCATCAGGACCAATATTATCAGTCTAAAGCACACAGGGCATCGGTATGTGTCTGTGCAAACAGTTAAAAACAACCTCCAGAGTAATACAGCCCTACAGAAATTCACATTAGTACAAAGTCACTCAAAATCACCTTCAAGTAGATGCCACCATTTAATATAGGGTGCGTTCTGCTCCACACCACTGTGTCTCCCATCTTATCAGCGGAGATTTTGATGGGTTTTGTACTAACATGGATTTCTGGAGGGATGTGAATCTTTGGAGGTTTTTCGTAACAGTTTCTAGGGGTACTTACCAATTACCTAGGTGCTTTGGATACATGACATTGATGATATTGGTATTCCTGGATTGAGTCCTGTGGGACAACTGTTTATTTTATAAAATCTCAAAAATATCAGCATGTGTCTATATCTGGGAAGCTGAATGACTAGCAAGACACATAACTGACCTCTTAGAGGTGACAATGCACACCCCTGATATGTCTTCACATCTAGGCCTGGCATGTGATCAATTCAAAACTGAACATGCCATCAAACTTTCACTGTGACAAATTCAAGTGCCTTTTTTGAGGGGAGCTCCAAACTAGCCACCTTTTAATTTGATTTTATATCACCACATATTCTATTCAAGTCTATGCATAACCTTTGAAAGAAACACCTTTGTAAACTCTTGCTTCTATACTGCACACAAAAACTCATTAATGTTGGAGACTGATGATTCTTGGGTTCAGTCAAGCCCTGGCAAGTGGTACTTCAGTCTACCAGGGCTATGGAGGCCCTGGCCCTCATCCCCTGGTGGATGCCCATCACCTCTTCAACATTTTCAGATCCCTAACTGCCTGACACACAGCTTGGAGAAATTGAGGTTGATCAATGTCCTGCAGCAGCCACCACGCTGAAAATGATTCAGTTCTTCCAGTGGTCAGTCATACATTGCATGCCACTTAGTGAGTGCCATTTAATGGGTTAATACTTCTTAATGGGCATTCAATATTTACGTGAAATTTCACTCACCATTGTAGAAAGAATAGAAGTCAGCACAAACTTCAAATCATTATTAGTGATGATGCTAGTGTGATAGTTTCTGTGAAAACAGAGAAACTATGATCAGCACTGAAGATTTATTGCTGGCAATGTTTCACCAGATTTTGCAATGTATTTGTAAAGATCTCCCAACCATGTGGAACATTAAGGAGCCTGACTCTAGTCAGGGTATACACCAGCATTAAAAATAGTTATATGTAAGTTAAACTTACTGTTAGACCTGACATTCTTAGTGTGGTAGTTATCTAAACCTTTCAACTTCATCCCTCCTATTTTGCTGAATTTGTGTATTCTTGACTTTAAGACTATGTGCATTTTATCAGTGCTAAACAGTGCTTGTGCTTCCTCTTTCAAACATGGTAAAAATGACCTACACCTATATGGCACATTTAATTTACTTGCAAGTCCCTTATAGATGGTACTGCCGGTACCCTAGGTCTGTAAAACATTACTAGTGGGCCTGCATCACTCATTGTGCCACCCACTAAAGAAACCTTTTAAAACATGTCTCAAGCCTGAAACTGTGGCCTGTAGTGCATGTTTACACTGGCTGCCAATAACACAATGGGGGCTTAGGTGTGGACAGGATGGGTCATCCTGGCAGGATGACTGGGGAGCGGCTGTACCCAGCCACACTTACACTTCAAAGGACTTTGCCTCCTGCACCCTCAAAGGAACCTGACATCAAGCTTGTCCTGCCATCTGTCAGCCCAGACAGTTTAGAGCCTTGACAGGGGAAGGGGAAACACGTTTGCAAACCTGATGTGGCGGTAGAGCAGGGAGTCCCTGCACACAAAGGCTGGCACCAGGTATAAACTTTTGCTCCCCAGAGCCACTCATCAGAACACTACTGGACCTGTGGAAATTCCGTAAGAAGGGCTTTCCTACTGCCAGTGGACTGTTCTGCTGCTTGAAGGACTGCCTTGCCACCTGAGAAGGAAGACTGAACCTGCTTGCCTTCATCTTAAGCTAACCTTGCTGACTCAAAGTGTCAGTCAGCTAAGCTCCTGTTTGAGTTACATGTACACAACTCGCCCCAGTGGTCTCTCTCCAACTATCCAGCTGACCTGCTGCAACTGGACTTTCCTGGACCTTCAGCTGAACCTGCCTGAGCCATGCTGTCCTCTGCTTGAGTGAGTCCTGATTCTGAAGTGGTACCTTCCCAGGCCCTTGACCCTTGGCTGAAATCAGAGTGTACTTCTCCTAAAGAAAAGGTGAAAGCCTGAAATGTGGGCTCCTCAGAAAGGTAAATGTGCCTGTTCATGCCAAGATTCTGCCACCAGCGATGACCACCAATGAGAAGTTTTGTCGAGGCTTGCTCTTCGAGCTGATAGTGTCCCGCAATAACGACCAGTAACACAATACTTGCACTTGGCCCTACAGCAAGGACAGCCCACTACAACTGTCTGCATGAAGCTACAGCAACAACTGTCTGTGATGCTCAGGCTCCTGCTAGCGGCCCACTCTTTATGCCGGACTTTGAAGGTAACTTTTCACTGGCACTAACCTGGTCTCTGTATCTGACCTGTGCGCCATTGCGGTCTGCCTGAACTTGTGACTTTCCTCAAATCCAGCATGACCAGATGACCTCAGTTGGTACTTTATTCTTTCAGGCATTATTATAATAACTGAAAACTTTAAAACTGAATATTTTGGGTTCAAACTTTTTCTAAATTGTTTAAGGGTTCTTCTTGTGTTGTGTTTTCATATTCTTACTGTTTGTGTGCTGAATAAATACTTTAATCATTGCCTCTAACATGACAAGGATTGCGGTTGTTGCCTGAGTGGGGCTTCCAGCCATCTCGACCAAGAACCCTATATCTTACAGCTACTTTTTATTGCAGTTATGCCAAAGGGGATGAGGCTGGAACATGTAACATTAGTAACTCAATCTGGATACATCTAGACATATCTGATGTGCTGATAGTCAAATATGCCAGTAAGTTGATGGTTAATATCTAGTAAAAGTATATCACAAGCAGAGTACTGTAGATGCTCATAGTGTTAATTCTCGTGTTGATTCCTGTATGTTTGGAAAAGCTTCTATTCTTCAAACCATATAGGTCTGGCCACTTGACATAGAAAACCCAGTGGCTCACAACAATAGCACTTTAAACATATGCTCAATTCAATAACACAATTATATGCCATGCTTTTGAGAATTGAGATGTATCCCATATTCACCAATGTTAATACATGTAGGTTCAGTGTTCAAAGTAATCAATCAATCAATCAGTGGTTTATGGAGCGTGCTACTCACCCGTGAGGGTCTCAAGGTGCGGGGGGGTGACAGCTCCGGGTCAGTCGAAGAGCCAGGTCTTGAGGTCCTTCCTGAACATGTGGAGGGTTGGGGAGTGTCTGATTTTGACTGGGAGCTTGTTCCAGATTTTGGCTGAGATGTAGGAGAAAGCTCTCCCGCCGGCACTGCTTCTGCGGATGTGGGGGACCTCTGTCAGGGCATGGTCGGCGGAGCGGAGGTTTCTCTTGGGTACGTGGAAACATACTCGGTCATTGAGGTAATTGAGTCCGATGTAGTTGAGGGATTTGTAGGTGTGGGTGAGGAGTTGAAGGTGACCCTCTTCTCGACAGGGAACCTGTGGAACATTGTTATGACATTTTTACCTCCATTATACAGATTAATGATTACAATTGATCACTCTGGCTGAATTAGATGCCTATATAACAATTCACATCTCAATATAAATCTGTTAGAAATTGGGTTCTTGGTTGGCATGGGTATACACCTGTGATAAGTCAGATATACACACCATAAATAAACCTGTGCTCACTCTCTGGGTGCTTGGCACAGAGCAGGCAAGCTTTACCTAAAAGGGAATGTGTAAAGTATTTGTGTAACACTTCAAGCAGTAACAGTGAAGACATCACAAAAAGACTTCACACCAGTTTATAAAAATAGATTATGATTTTATAAATTAAACAAGACCAAAACAATGAAAGTCCAATAAGTAAAATTCAGATATGAATTTCTAAAGAATAAAAGTATCAATAGAGAATAGAAGCAATTAGCACCTTTGGGGGTTTTCTGGACATGCTGGACAGAGGCAAAGTCAAGAGTCCAGGCCGACTGCGATGAAGCGTGGGACAGATGCAGGAGCCATAAAAAGGCCTGCTGAAAAAGTATCTTGATCTTGATTGCAACAGCAAGATGTGAGGTACAGCCAAGTGATGCTTCAATTTTCTCTCCACAACGATGTTGATGTGATGGGTCAGTCATCTCTCACTGCAGTGGCGGCAATGCAGCCTTACCGATGCATCAGTTCTGGAGGTGATGCGCTGGTTCCTAGTGTGATTTACCGGTTCTGTTCCTGCAACAGTGGTGATGTGTTGCTTCTGCTTCACACAGTAGAGAATGAATCGGATCCAAGGGAGGCAGCACCTGGATCCGCATCCAATGGACCAGGAACTGGAGCAGGAGGTGACACTTTCCTATTCTTGAGTCTCGAAACAGGAGGCAAGCCAGCATGGCCTTGAAGATCACTCTGGGTTCAAGCAAGAGTCCAGTTCCTCCTCAGCAGGGCAGAGGGCAGCAGGCAGCAGGGCAGCACAGTAGAAAAGACATTCTTCTAGAACAGCCGTCCAGCAGAGTGGCATTCCTTGAAGCAGCACAGCAGTTCTTTTCCCTGGCAGAGTTTCTTCATAGGTACAGAAGTGTCTGATTTGGTGGTGAGACCCATTGCTTACACCAAGCTGTGCCTTTGAACTGGAGGTGACTTCAAATAGAGGCTTTTGAAGTGCACAGAGGTCCTCCATTCCTAGCCCAGGCTCCAGAGTCACCACAGGGGGGTATTCAACAATTTGTATTGGGACAGGACACTACTCATTCGAGTGTGTCAGCTCCTCCCTACCATCCTGCCTAAGAGGACCCATCAGGATGAAGATGGCCACTCAGTCGCACCTAACATTTTTTGTGGGTGGCCCTCTAGACGGAATGCAAAACGTCTAGCTGTCATCCACCCCAGACGTGTATTGGAGACAGGCTATAGGTGCACAGAGCTTACTAGCGGAGAAATGTCATCTTTCTAAAAGTAAAAAGAAACAACAACTGGATTGCCAATACTGATATCTTTTTCGAACATCAATTCAGAGGGTACAAGGGTATTTACTCAATGTTACCCGAGTCCGTTTTTATTAAAAAAAATGTTTTATTCGATTTCACGAAAAGAATAGATGTTTATCTTTCATTAAAATATGAATCTCTTATGGACAACATACGACAAACATTTGGACCCTATAAACAATCAATGAATGTGGACCAGTGGACAAATCAACTGCAATACATCACTATAAACAACTTGAACATATGACTGGGACAACACATAAAACATATAACATAAAACAAATAAACATTTATTCAAAAATGGAGGGTGAGTTAATTGCCGCCATTTTCAAAAGGACAAAACAATTTCACAAACTAACAGTGTGTTTTTTTTTACAACAGGATTTCTGCACTGTAGTAGTACACTGAATGATTTTGTAAACAGACAGAAACCTCAAGCTTTTACACACACTTGTTTGGAAAAAAGTGGTTGACGCGTTTCGAACTCCAAGTTCACTAGAATGGGGTTCTCTTCAGGACCAAGCACTGAAATAGAGAAGAAGAAAGGGGAGGATTTTAAATCTCAAAGTGCTGATTATTTTGCAAAGACAATAAAAGAAGGGCCCTCCTAGAGTCAGTTTCAAAAAGGCGCTAGAATGCTTACCTATTAGCAGAGATCTGCTGATCTCATATTGAAATCAATTCAGCTTTCTAATCCACAATCTAATTGGAAGGAAAAACAATCAAAAGGAAGGACAGTGAAAGATAAGTCTCAGTCAATTGTCAGGCTTAACGTCAAAGAAACTCATACTTGTGTGAAAATGAACTTACTTCATGTCCAGAAGTCCAAGTCGTGTCAAGTTTTACGGGTAGAAACTGTAGGGATATGTGAACCTATCAATGGAAGGCGCATGCTTTCGTCAAAGACAAAAAATGTTTTAAGCTGAACAACAAAGTGCTCTAAATTCGATTACAAACATACCTTTTAGGTATGTGTGTAGATGTCAGGGGCTCTCTCCTCAATTTCTTTAATTTCCAAATTCAAGGTAATCTGTTGGCGAAATAGTTTTTATTAGATTCCGACGGACTCACCCATCAAAAGTACGTTTAAAAGAAGCATTAGCTGTTGAGGAAAATGTCGGGGTTTGTAAGCCAGTAATATTTGCAAAAGGGAGTTACAAAAACCTATTGATGTGTGCGTCAGGTGCCTAGGTTAGCTAAAGCTCAGAAAAGATATTTATTGTGGCGTGGCAGCATACCTTTTGTTGCAACTCATTCGTTAATCGGAATCCATCACGATTGTAGTTGTTCTTGCTGATCTCTTCCGGTATAAAGACATGGGCTTCCGGGTCACGTGGGCTTGTTTGGCACGCATGATGACTTGTTTCTGACAACGAATTCTGGGAATTGTAGTTCCTAGTTTAAAGCATGGAGTCTTGGGAACAATATTTTAAATTGAACGAGGTTAGCTTTACATTGTGACATCATGGCAGCTTAAGGCGTTGCGATATTAAAGGCGGGTACTCATTTGTATAGCCTATAGATTTCTGACAGTTCATTCAAGCCATCTAAAGCTGTATTAAACTTGACTATAAGTAGCGCTTCTCGCTGAGTCAGTTTGAGGTCTAAATCTCCACCTCGGGGTTCCTGTTCTATTTTAGAAATGACTGTCCACGTCAGATCTTTTTCCAAATGGTTATTAATCTTGCAATGGTTCACCAAGGGGGCTGATTGTACATTTTTTCTGATTCTCGATTTTTGTTTGGAGATCCTATGTCGGACCTCCTGATTGGTTTTCCCAATATAGAGTTTGGGACAAGGCCATAAAATGCCATATATCACATTTCTTGTTTTGCAGTTAGTGTAAGCATCATGTTTCCAATTTATATTCCTATGAGAAAACAGGGAACCGTCTATTGTTATTTCACAACATACACAAGTACCACAATTGTGATGTCCTCTTATGGCTGGTAAGCCCATGTGGTCTCGCAGCGTGTTTTTTAACGTCAATTTTGGTAATAGGTAAGCATCCTAGCGCCTTTTTGAAACTGACTCTAGGAGGGCCCTTCTTTTGCTGTCTTTGCAAAATAATCAGCACTTTGAGATTTAAAATCCTTCCCTTTCTTCTTCTCTATTTCAGTGCTTGGTCCTGAAGAGAACCCCATTCTAGTGAACGTGGGGTTCGAAACGCGTCAACCATTTTTTTCCAAACAAGTGTGTTTAAAAGCGTGAGGTTTCTGTCTGTTTACAAAATCATTCAATGTACTACAACAGTGCAGAAATTCTGCTGTAAAAAAACCCACACTGTTTGTTTGAGAAATTGTTTTGTCCTTTTGAAAATGGCGGCAATGAAATCACCCTCCATTTTTGAATAAATGTTTATTTGTTTTATGTTATATGTTTTATGTGTTGTCCCATTCATATGTTCAAGTTGTTTATAGTGATGTTGTATTGCAGTTGATTTGTCCACTGGCCACATTCATTGATTGTTTATAGGGTCCAGATGTTTGTCATATGAGTCGTTTTGTATGTTTGTCCATAAGAGATTAATATTTTATTGAAAGATAAACATCTATTCCTTTCATAAAATTGAAAAAAAAAGATTTTTTGATAAAAACGGACTAGGGTGACATTGAGTAAACACCTTGTACCCTCTGAGTTGATGTTCAAAAAAGATCAGAATTGGCAATCCAGTTGTTGTTTCTTTTGATATTCGGCTCAGCCTTACTGATTACAGCCTAATCCTTTGTTGTTAGACAATCTTTCTAAAAGTGGCATTTCTAAAATAGTAATGACAAATTCAACTTTGCCAGCAAAGAGGTTAAGGCTTGGCAAGGGGTTTTAAATGCCAAGTCGACATGGCAGAGTCAGGCTGGAGAAATGTTTTAAGGGCTATGTGTATGAGTGGTACAATCAGGGCTACAGGCCCACTAGTTACATTTAATTTACAGGCCCTGCGCACAGGTTGGGCATTATATCACCCACCTACAGATAAACTAGAAATGCCAATTGTGGATAAGTCAATCAAACTATGTTTTGAGCAGAGAGAATGTGCTTTTTAGCACTGAATAGCAGTGGTAAAGTGCTCAGAGTTCTATAGCCACCAAAAACGAGGTAAAAAAAATAGGATGAGGAATGCAAATGGTTTGGGGATGATGCTGCAGATAGGGCCTTTTCCAACAATATCCAGCCTATGAGTTTCAGAAAGGGTCAGATTGGGAACCAAAATCTGCTATGGAACAGTTTATCATAACAGACCCCATACTAATCAGAACAACAGTACAAAGAAGGATTTGGGGGTGTAACCCCTCCAAGGAATTGTTGAAAAAATCGGGAAATGTTGCATATTACAGCAAAACATGGTTGCCACAGCCTGTGTTTTTGGAGCAGCAGCCAATCAGATCAGAGCCAGGGCTTGATTGGGAGAAGCAGGTAAGGAGAGAATAGTCAGATAAAGTTGGGGTCCTGGCTCACGCTGGCAGCTATGTGCATGGCACAGTCTCCATGGTGGGGTTGAGGTGGGCTTTTAGCGGTGGCGGCTCGCAGTGGGAGTGCTGCAGGGTGATGGGGTGGGGCAGGTCGGGGGGGGTAGTGGAGTCAGACATACGACATCCATGAGTAAAGTAAATAAATAAATAAAACTATTTACCTTGTGCCCGCTGCATCACCACCTCGGCGATGCAGTGAGCGCAAGGGAAAGAGTTTTATTTATTTATTTACTTGCTTTACTTGTGGACATCGTATGTCCAACTCCACTACCCACTGTTCCTCCCCCTCCCCACAGCTCCACAGCACTCCCACTGCGAGCCGCCACTGCCTTATAGTGCCACTGTCTCCCTTCCTTCACAAAGATTTCCTCACCTATAATCCACACCCAGGAGACTTTTAAAGTCTTGAGTTAGCCTGTGCATATTTATATTTATATTTTTCATTTTCCATGAATGTTTATTATGCAACATGTATCCGCATAACCAAGGCCAAAGACTCCCCTATTTAATACCACAACATGCATTACCAATAACAAAGTGGGCTATTAGCCAGCCTGCATTACATCCAAATGACCCTGTACCCTGTGTAGGTGATACAGCTCTCCACCTCTCTGAGTGGGGCCCTAGCACATTACAACATATGGGAGTCTCCGGGGCCCCTAAACACATTCTGCATAAGGCAACCATCATTTTGCATCATGCCCCAGATCGCAATAGTTCCAATAATTCCACCTCAAAAAAGGTGAATAAATGTAATTAATGTAGTCAATCAGGGGGTCGGTAATTACTGGAGCTATGGAAGCAGCTTTGTAATGGACCCAGAGGAAAGTAAGAACTGAAAAATAATGGGAATGCTGGCTCCCAAAAGGACTTCTTTCTAGTACACTGCCCATGCCTCAAAGGTAAAAGATGAGAAAAAAACATAAAGGTACAAGGAGTGAGCCAAAAGCGAGTACGGAGATCTGGGTGATGGTACCGAGTACAACAGAGGTGCATTTTAGGAAGCTAAGAATATAGGTCTACTGCCGGTGCTTTACATTTGTTAATGAAGGTGGTGTACTTCCCCCCACTCCCGTCTTATTCCAGTTTAAAATTATGTGCAACATTGTCACTTCTCACATATCGTTTGGAAGTTGTGCAGGCCCTATATAAATGAGTAAGCCAGTCAGCAACTGGACATTAAAGAGCAACAAATCTCCTGAGGCCTGTGAGCAACAGCAACACTCCTTAGTGTAAAGCGCTTATGGGGGGGGGGGGGGGGGTGAACCTGAGTCCCACAGCCAGCAAAGGCAGCCCCATACCTTTCCAAAGCAGCCTCCGCCATGACACCAGCCTCCCACAGGTTTCCTAGTGTAATAACTGGCTAGTCCAGCCTGGTTTGCGAAAGCAGCTTATATCCGAATGAAAGTCATATAACTAGTTTGACTGTACAAAGTGAGCTGAAACGTTTACATCGTATTAATGAAGACATTAATCACAGAAACTGCATGTCTTAGAATGATTACGAAGACAGAGTGAAATGTTCAAGAAACTGGGGGTGCTATTGTTTTTTTTTTTTGGTTTTGTTTTTAGCTTTTTCAACTGGGCAAATAGATTTGGTAAATTTACAATGTTTGCCACCACTGAATCTCCGAATGTACCTTGCTTATGCAAAGACTTCTGTGCTTATTGAGATTATTTCATACATAAGCAAGATAATTTTCATGCTAAACAAATCTATCTAAGCTTGAAACTTAGGCAGCTTTTTCCTCTCCCTGATCATCCACTGCAGAGCTTTTCTTTGCACAATAGCAAACGCATGCAGGTTTTTCACTCTTCTATGCTGAATGATGTTCCACAGGAGCGAAAGACTAGCTGTTTTGCTTCAATATGTGTCTTCTGCACAACCATTTTGTTACTGTAAAAAAGGTGGTATGCAACATATGTCGTTACACAAGCAAGGATGTTTTCACCAATATTTGATAAAAAGCTAAAAACTGAAATCTTCATAATGATGCAAAGTTTTTCATAGCCTTTTCTAAAGGTTGCAATACTTGCAGCAGTATTGCAAGTGTATAGTTTTTCACATAATTTTGAATTTCACCTACGTTTTGCAAATGATGATGCGCAAGTGCATAGGATCATTCATACTGGAACTAAATTACATCCAGTGTACAAAATAAAAACAACTCAGATTGTCCACGTTATGAACGAATCGATCAATCTTTAGCATTAATGTATTCATCTGTGAATCCACACACACTTATTCCCCTATTAATCCATGTAGCATTTTGCTCCATACCTCTAATTCAATGCATGCAGCTATCTGCATATACGCGCGTGTTAGAAACAGTGGGCCCGGTTCACAAAAGTAATCTGACACAAAACCTAACTTTAGGACTTTCGGTATCCACCAAAGGCATTTAGTAGTAGTAAAGTTAGGATTCCTAACTTTACTACTACTAAACTGAGACAAAATCCTAACTTTACGACTTTCGGTATTCTCAAAAGGCATTTAGTAGTGGTAAAGTTAGAATTCCTAACTTTACTAGTACTAAGTGCCTGTGTTTGTGTATCTGTGTTTGTGTATCAGAAATGTATGCATAAACATTGGTTAACATATTCACAATAAACTTTGTGAAGATAGTTCAATTTTCATTTTGCTGTGCACTCTGTTTCGTCCAGCTATCCAGTCTGGCCAACCATTCACAAATTTGTGATTCATGCCACCCCTGAATTTCCAAACTCATCTTTCCAGGTGCAAAGATTTCTCTGCTTATTGATATTATTTCATGCATAGCAAGTTAATTTTCACTCTAACCATACCTATTTAAGCTTAAATATTGTGCAGATGTTTTAACTCAATGATTACCTTTTGCTTTGCTTGTCTATGCACAATAGTAAATGCAAGCAGATTTGTTTTCAGCAATGTTACCATTTATAAAAAGCTCTTCTGTGCAGAATGGAGCTCCATGGGAGAGCAGCACTGGCTGTTTACTTCAAAGTATATCTTCTGCACAACAATGTTGTTTCTGTTAAATAAGCATGCATACAAAAGTTATTTCAAGTAAGTACTTTCACCCAAATGTGGCAAAGCAAAACAGTTTGGGCCTTATTAGTATTTCTGAAGTCCTGGAGTGGGCGGCATGCCACCGCTCCGCTCCAAGACCCCCGAAACTCACAGCTGCCCTCTCACCAGATTACAAGTAATTTTGTGGTCTGGCGAGCATGTGGCATGGCGGTCCCACTGTGCTGCTGTTTAAAAGCTCAATGTGAGCCTTAAACAGCATCGCCACGGGACTGCCTCAGCACATACCTGCACTGGAGGGAATGCACCATGTCGTACATTCCTTCCCGTGCAGGAATGGTAGTCATGGTGGCAGTCCGCCCACCACCACACTGCAGGAATGCATGCAGTATTATAAGTGTGGCAGTCAGACCGCCACTGAACAACTGCGACCACCATGAAAGGGGTGGTGATGAGGCAACTCAAAATATGTTCTGCAGTGCTGCTGCAGCATATTTTGGCCTAAAACCACTGCCAGACCACCGCAGGATCCTCGATCCATGGTGGTAGCAGCGGTTCAGTGGCGGTCTGACTGCCACACTTATAATACTACATGCATTTCTGCAGTGTGGTGGTGGTCGGACCACCACCATGACTACTGCTATCTGTGGACCACCGTAGTCGTAATAAGGCCCTTTGAAATCTTCATAAAAATGCCTTATTTTTCATAGATGCTTCTATAGGTTGATATAAGAGAACTGCAGCAATATTGCAGGTGCCCAGCCTTTCCCATAATTTAGAATTTTACATGAGATTTTCAAATTTTGTTGCAAGGTAAGTGCGTGAGAACCTTAATATTGGAGCTACATTAAATTTGGTGTACAAAACAAAGACAACTCAGATTTTCCATGTTATGGAGTCATCGATCAATTTGCAGCATTAATGTAGCCATGTACGAATCAATGCACATTTATCTACCTTTAAATCCATGTAGCATTTTTCTCAATACTTCTACAAAGTCAATGCATACATCTCTCTGCATATATGTTTGTCTTAGCAAGTGTGTCTTTCTGTCTGTGGAAATAAGTCTGAAAGTGGAAATAGTAAAGCTGATCCCCTACCCTCTGAATAACAAATCAAACTTGAAGAAAGAATTTGAAGCAGCAGGGACAAAGACAACTGCACCACCAGAACAGTCACCAAAGTATAGTATATTGCCCACCTCAAGTGATCTGCTGCTCGTAGATCACAAAAATAATAAGGCTATATTGAATGGGATGAGAGGCAATACATTAGCAACAAGCATTTAGGTGCATACAAATCTGTAGAAAACAATTACACATAAGTAAATTCAAAATGTCTTTATTCTTTTGTTGTGCTTCATAAGAAATGAACCAGGCAACACGTTTTACACAAGCATGGGCTTCTTCAGGGCAATATGATATTATAAGAAAGCACAATCGGTTGCAAGTTAATTCAGTAGAAACGTCAAAGTTAAATCCTAGTATATAAATGTAAAACTCATGAAGAGTAAGGCTTTGCAGAGTTTCATCAAATAGGGAACAGGAAGACAGGAAAAAACGATATTGCTCCTAGGTTTAGTCCAAACTGAGTTACGTTATGCTGGCAGGGTAATAGCCACTAACAGAATAAAGATTGCTTAGAGCTTGCGATACGGCATTAGCCACATGTAGGAGTCCAAATCCTTTTCGCGTTATCGACGTCCCTATGCCCACAGGATAAAAGCGAGCTTCCTGTTCCCTATTTGATGAAACTCTGCAAAGCCTTACTCTTCATGAGTTTTAAATTTATATACTAGGATTTAACTTTAACTTTGCTTGGGCGAAACGCGTTGGCTGGTTCATTTCTTATGAAGCACAACAAAAGAATAAAGACATTTTGAATGTACTTATGTGTAATTGTTTTCTACAGATTTGTATGCAACTAAATGCTTGTTGCTAATGTATTGCCTCTCATCCCATTCAATATAACAAATCAAACTTCTTTAAAGTCCAATGCTTCCCTATTCTTACTTAGGTTAATGAGAGAAAAGCAAATTTGATTGCTCCAAAGTTCAACACTTTCCCTACTGTTGCTTAGGTTGGAGAGGGATCACATAAGCTGGCCAATCCAAAGTTCAGTGCTTCAACCAATGTTGCTTAATTTGAAGTGGTAATAGCAAACAGGACACCTCCAAAGTCCAACACTTTCCCTTCTATTGTTTAGATTGGAATGAGATTAGAAAATCTGACCCTTCCAAAGCTCAACACTTTCCATACTATTGCTTATGTTGGAGTGGATATAGTAAATTTCATCCAAATACCAACACTTTCCCTATTGTTGTTTAGGTTGGAATGGAATATTATATCTAATTCCTCCAAATCTTAACTTTTGTTGACATTTTTATGTTGATGTTTGAAAAAATGTGTAATGTTTCTTTTTGTTCTTTTTAATAGAGTTTAATTGTGTGTATGATGGTTATTTCCTCACATTTTAATGTTTATTAGTTTGAATGTGGATTTGGAAGCATTTTTTCCTCTTTGTTAAAGTACCAATTTTCACACGTTTTGTAGCATTTCTTAAATAAGCATTTTCATATTTTGCTCATGTTATAATTACCATTTAAAGAAATATGTGTTTTTATTTTACAGAATATTTTTATTGTAATTTTAATTTTCTGTATTGTCTTTAAACATTTTGGAATAGGATGTATTCTAGTAATGTATTTTAAAATTTTAATTCAATGAAATATTAATTATATTGCATCAATTTTGTGTATATTCAATCACTTATTTTTAAATATATATATGTGTGTGTGTGTGTGTGTATGTACATGCTGTTCCTGAGACCTCATAAACAGAGGGCATGCTCCACTTCCAAGCCCTTGGAGACGCTTCTCAAGCAGGATACACACACAGTTCCTCTCTTTTGCAGAAAAAGCCACTCCAGGCCAACCACAGACAGCACACAGCAAAGGGGCAGTACTCCTCCTCCAGTTTCTTCCAGCTCTTCTCCGTGGCAGAGGTTCCTCTTGAAGTCCAAAGTAGTCTAAAGGTCTGGGGTCTGGGCCCCAAGATTTATACAGAAAAATCCTTTGTTCTCTGGTGTCAGAGAAGCCCTGTGCCCAGCCAAAACCCATTATTTCCTCTCTGGTGCATCTTCCTGGCAGGAGTTGGAGACAGCATTGTCCTTGGCAGACCAGGCCCATTCAGTTGTGAAATACATCTCCTCCCCCTACTTGGAATGTAGCCCAGGTCTATTCAGTCCAGCCCTGACTCACCATGGAAAGGCAGGACACACCTCAACCCAGAGTGGCTGTCTGAACAGAATGCACATCCCCAGTCCCTGTCACTTCAATGTCAGATAGTCAATACACAACCTAGCAGAGGCATACTGGATGGTTTGGCAAGAAAAAACCTACTTTCTAAAAAAAAGTATTTTCAAACCCAGAACGTAACAAGCATTTGCAATGCAATCGGTCTCGCCTTTTGGACCTTATAAGTATTTATCCACGCAGCACGAGTGAGAAAAATAGGCAACGTATTCATTGCTGCTGTTACGAAACCCACGAAAGTACGAGTACGTGCCCAGGACCACACAGAGTCTGCAGCGCATTTAAGAAACATATCATGAGAGATGGAAGTGGGGTAGCGGCAAGCAGTTAGGACAGGGCAGCAATCATCAACAGGCTTTCTCATGTAATGGCCCTGTGGCTAATTAAAAACAAAAACTGAATGTAATGTAATTAATGCTCTTGTAAAGCGCTCGAGTTAAGTTATAACACTGTCAAACAAGCACTGAATAGAGAGAAGATAGGAAACCACCGGAGAGGCTTTCCTAAAACTGAATGAGTCATCTCAAAGTGAAGTCTGTGAATATGGGGTGTGGGAGTGGGCATATTCTCTGTAATGAAAACAAAGACAACACAAGGAACAATTACTTGTCTGACCAAAAGTCACAAAAGGTTAAGCAGTTGATCACAGGCTGTAGCTGTAAACACTTGAAAAACAAAACAAAAAAAAACAGCTTCTTTACCACACTGATGCAAAATAGAACATTTCCCAGATGGCAACAAAGTGGTGTAAAAGCACTTGATGCCACTGGGCTTGTAGGGGGCTAAGGGCAGCTATAGGATGGGCGGGGGGTTAAAAGGGCTGTAGATGGGTTCTGAGGCTGGGGGTGAGGGAGACAAAGGAGCACAGAGGCTACAGGAGGGCTGCAGGGGGCCTGGGTTGCAGGTGAGGCCAGCGGAGAAGCGCAGAAGCTGCAGAGGAGCTCGCAAGCAAGCTGAGGCTGGAAAACGGTCAATGGACCACAGTACCTGCAGGTGAGATCCGGATGACTGAGGCTGGGGAAGGGTTTCAAAGCAGCAATGAGGCTGGTTGAGTCCGTGGAGCACTGTGAGGATGCGCCAGCGATGAGGTGGCAGGGGGTGCAGTTAAAGGGGTACTGAGGTTGTATGGAGTTCGGACCTTGGTGCTGCCAGTTCATGCTAGGACAAGAGTAACTCCAAAGCTGCAGCACACTTGAAGCACTACTGAAATTGTTGGATAGGGGGCACATACCGGCACACGGGGTGAGAGCCTGAAAGAAAAGCAGCTACTGACAAGAACAGGTGGCAGTGAAGTTTTTCAACTGTGCCCCAAGTGTGTGAAGCAACCGAAGGGAAACAGGCATGGACATAGAACGAGGACATTTAATTACCAAATGAAAGGGATCATTTCAAGATGGCGATGGGCTCCACTGTTCCCGGGAGATGGCCAAGCTTCTTGAAGAGAGCAGCGTTCCCGAGGTCAGCCAGTGTGTTCTGGCAAAGCTGCCCCATTCTCCCCTGTATACCCCCCATGCCTGCCATGTGGTGCCCAAGCAGTAATCAATAAAGCCTAAAAAATATATTGTGGCCGTCTCAGGGAGCTAACCTCTGCTGCAAAGCTGTGTGCAATCTGAAAACCTATGGCTTAGGAGTGGATTAAAAAGTAAATTTTACCGTCAATGTAACTTGCATGGAGAAAAGCGCTATCCACATCGCCATACACCACCTCTGTGTAATCAAGGGAATGCCCTTCCCATAAACTCATGGGGAGCACTCAAAGTAACGAAAGGAAGGAAGGGGTTAAGGGTGGGTGACTGAAACAAGCACAACCCCTTTGGAAAGAAGCCCAAGTACCGTCAGGGACTACTAAAAATACCCAAAAGAAGCCCAAGCCCGATAATTTATCTGTAAAATGTTTTAAAATATGCGATGTACAGCATAAACGATCAAAAACTGAACACACATTTCGTTTTTCATTGTAGGCAGGGCATTGTCCAGCGGACTCGGGCAGTTTCATACAAGGGTGGAGGAGGGGGCGTGATGTCCACAAGTAGCCTTGTGCACAAAAAGAGGTGCCGTGTGTGAAGAAATCAGCGGGGTGTGGGGTCTGATGAACACCGCCTCGCTGGAGAAAAGAAAGGCTCACTTTGGCAGAGTGCCGGAGTAGCCTCACACACGGAAAGAGGTGCCATGTGTAAAGAAATCAGTGAGGGTCTGATGAACACTGCCTTGCTGGGGAAAAGGAAGGCTCACGTTGGCAGAGTGCCGTTAAAACAAGCGTGTTCCTCGCGCTAAAAGGAGGCAGCAGGGGGAGGGGCGAGAGGAGTGGGCGAGTGCTGGATAAATAAAGTGTGGGCAAAAGTGAAAGCGTTTTACTTGCGAGAGCGAGCAGCGCCAGGAGCGATAATTGCTACCATATGGCACCGCACACTCCTGCAAGTGAATCGCCACACGTGGACGCATTGCCATTGATGGCAATGGAACACGTGCGCGTTTTTGGCTGAAAAGCCAAAGTGATTGCTAAAGGTCTTTTAGCCTCTGCAGCGCATGCGCGCTGCGTAGGCGAGACCTAAGAATCACCCTTACTAAAAGATGCATTTTAACATGCTGAGTTCAGACACATCAAACTTTATTTTCCAAACTTGTTCTCATGGGCAGTAATACTCATAAGATGTTATGAGCAAACTTCCCATTCTATCCTACAGGGACAGATAGCCTTATAATAGTGAAAAACTAAATTGGCAGTATTTCACTATCAGGACATGCCACATACATCAGGGTATGTCCTACCCTTCACATACACTGCAACCTGCCCACAGGGGTACCTTGGGCCTACCTTGGGGGTGACTAACATGTAAGAAAAGGGAAGGTTAGGGCCTGGCAAGTGGGTGCACCTGCCAGGTCGACATGCCCAGACTGCACTGAGGCTCTGCAATGGCAGGCCTGAGTTCCATTTACAGGCTGGTTATGTGGGTGGCACAATCAGTGCTGCAGGCCCACTAGCAGCATTTGATTTACAGGCCCAGGGCACACACAGTGCACTGTACTAGGGACTGACTAGTAAATCAAATATGTCAATCATGGAATCACCAATCCATAGCAACAATTGACATAGGGAGCACTTGCTCTTTGGCACTGAGCAGCAGTGACAAAGTGCCCAAAGCATCGAGACCAGCAAAACGAAGTCCAACAAACAGCAACAACACAGGAGGCAAAGGCAAAAATACACGGGAAACCCATGCCAGTGAAGAATGAAGTCAGGTCTAACACACACACACACACACATATATATATATATATATACACACATATATACATATATACATATAGAATACATATAGATATATATATATAGTTTTTAGATTTTGTCAACTATTTGCAATATGTTATTCGAGATAATTACATTTTATTGAAATAGTGTTCATTGCATATTTATTTGTTTTTTTTAAAGTTATATGTTATATATGTCTACATTTTGTATATTATTTATATTTTTCATATCTAATACGTTTATTACGTTAATTTTTAAAGTTGCTATAATTGTATATACTTTAAAAAATATGTATTTACCAATTATTGATATTTAGGATGGACTACAATATAAGTAGACAATAGTTTTTCATCTAATATTGTTAGTATGTGAATCCAGTATGTAGAATCACAACATATTTGCTACTATATTTTTGTATCGTGATATTTTGACGTCCTACAGAAAATCTGTGCATTTAAATATGTATGTGGTCTAAATTATGGGACACTGTGCGCATGTCTTAAAAAAAAGCGAAGCACATTGGTTTGTCAACCTACTTATTTGCTGTTCTCCACACTTTGTCTTAGTGATCACATTTGCAATATAAACAATGTGCACTGTGAATACTCAAAGCTTTGCAGCATTCCTCGATTGAGTTGCTTTCCTAAAGGTTATACTTGTGTCGATGGCATATACCTGATTAAAGTGTTTTTGTATTAATTTTGCATATTGTTTTCAGCAGTTCATAATTGTGACTGGTTTTTTTTATGCCACAGAGATTGTCTCTAGTAAACTCTCAAAAGATAGGCATAACGAAAATAAAACTGGTTATCGTGATATTTTGCTACTTTTTTTAGTGTGTGCGTCATGGGCCAGCTATATTGAGAGTTGATATTCTTCGGCCCCAGGATTATGACTCACTTCTCTTTGCCTTTCAGGTAGTAATAGTGTGAACACCATTCGATACAGTGTCACAACATGGGAGCCCTGCTAGAGGTATTCTCATTCCAGCCTTCCCTCCAGAGCCGTCAGCCTCCTCCCTTTTAGTAACGTCTCTGGAGAAGGCGTCGATGGAAAAGAAAAGAAAAATCTCGTCTAACAAGTCTGCTACTGGTCAGGTTTCTGTTGACCTCTACACTGAAGAAAGTATAACAGAAACCAACGCTATTCTGTAATTATTTTAAGATTTTTTTTCAAATTCGAATTAATTGGTTTCAGGGGCTACAAAGTTGCTGTAAAGACATTCAATAGCGGAGACTATGTAAGCTACTTTCCCAATTTAAGATAGTTGTTTGCTTTAGGCTTGATTTACAAAGGTCAATTTACACTTTTGTGTGCGTTAACTATTGTTTGCTATTCACAAAGGTATTTATTTTACTGGTATTATCTTTACAACTGTGAAGTTTACGCACATAAAAAGATAGAACAGTCATATCTTTTTAAGTGTGGAAAATCGAGGGTCGTAAAGATACTACTAGTAAAAATACCTATGTGATTATCAAACTATGGTAAACTTCCACAAGAGTGTAAGTTTACCTCTGTGAGTCAGGCAGTAATGGGCATATTATCAAGCAAGGCGTTAAAATTATCGCCGCTTTGCGGCGATAATGGGCTTGATAATATGCAGCAGAGAATTCCCATAGAAGCCCATGTTGACACCAAAACATGGGCTTCTATGGGAATTCTCACGGGCATATTATCAAGCCCATTATCGCCGCTTTAGCGGCAGTTTTCTGCTGCTAAAGCGGCGATAATTTTAACGCCCTTTCTTGATAATATGCCCCAATGTTTTTGTCCTGATAGTTGCACGGCACAAATTGCGTAAGTTTACTTACCATTTTAAAAAACCTGAGTGAAAAATTGCACAGCCCTGTGTTTCATTACTCTGCTCAGAAGAGGTGTTCCATGGGCATTGCGGTGGGTGTTCCCATGCAAATCCCATGATTTTTGACACATTCCCAGATTAACCAAACCTGGTAAACCTGGGAATGCGCCAAGAAGATATGCCTCCCCAGGTGAGGAGTAACGAGAAGAAAAATCTAGCAGCACACACAGAAAGAGGAAACACCTCTATGTATTGTTTCTTGCAGGAAGGTGTCTGTTCCTGCACAAAAACAATCCTGCCTACAACACAGTCACCCTTGCACCATAATGCAAGGGTGCCTGTGTTGTGTTAGGCTGCCGAAAGACACTGGTGCAGGGGGAAAGGGCAGGAATGCTCTGTATTAGATAAATACGTGCATTCCTTCCCTTTCCCTGGGACGTAGGGCAGCGCGGCTAGGTATCTCCACATTTCTCATGAATATGCCCCTAAGTATTTAATAGGAAAGTATGCTGTCACCTCACTTAATGTATGCTGCTGCCAGAGTGTCCAACATCTGTGTCTAGCAGATAGGGATTCTTCTTATGGAATGCAAATATTTACACATGTACAGGAAAATAACATCTGCAACTTGACTTGAGCATTGGAGACTGAGCAGTTACTAGCATAGATAATTTGGTCAGGTTCTAGAGTTAGAATGTAATATAAGAGAGAAGATGATACTAGAGCATTTAGGGGCAGATTTACAAGCCCCTTGCGACACTTTTGCAATGCCATTGCAAAACTTTTGTGATGCAGCGGTGGAGTAAATAATACAGCCAATTTACAACGTGACGCATCTAGGGAGATGTGTCACGTTGTAAAGCCCTGCATCACATTATACCTGTGTCAGGTATAATGTATGCAGGGTGGGTTTTCCCACCCAGTAAAGCCTCGTAGAAGTGACACAGGGAAATCTACCAGATTTCACTGCACCTCTTCTAGTATGCCACCATGTGAAAACCTTTTGCCTGCTTAAAAAAGGCGTAAAGAGGGGCGCAGTACAATGAGTATAGGCCTCCCCATGCATTGCTGGAGTTGTGTCATGCTTGCGACATGATTCCAGCAATGCGTGACTTTTGGGCCAACATATGCGCCAGAATTTTGGACGCATCTGAGAGTCCAACCACCATGGGGCATCGTATTGTAAATATGGTGCATCCATGGTGGCGCAAGGGTATCGCAGGCTGGCACAGGGAAACTGACTCATCTCTACAGATACGTCAGTTTCTTGTAAATCTACCCCTCTGTATGCAAGACACATAGCTATACTGGAAGTACCCAAAGAAAGAGGCTAACACACTAAGAATCTAGACTGCGAATAACAGGGAAACAGGGACACTGAAACTAAGAAGGGAAATTGAATGGAAGTTATAGCGAATGCTTAGTGCTTAATAAAGATGTGCAATATTGATCTGGATGCTAAAGGATTGAAGGGTTCCCAGAAAGAAAAGTACAGGGAATCAGCAGTGGTTGCTAAAGGTTAACCAAGAGAAGAAACCGGGCTACATCAAAGATGAGAAAAAAGTAAGTGGGTTACAGTGTATGGAGCTGACAGTGCTTTGTGGTGAAAACTGACATAGATTTTCCAATCTTAGCTTTCTGATCCAAAAAAAAGAAGAAAAAAAGTGTCTAAGAAGTGCATTCTCAACTCTTAGAGACGTCGGTACCTAGATAAAGGAGGCTACAGCTATGGCTCTGCAAGATGTAGTTGAATAAAGGTCAGTTAATAAAATGGACACCATGGTGCCACAGACATACAGTACTGCAGTTGAGCAGGGTACAGCCAATACCTATAATCTCTATTATTTGATCAGCAATGAACGAACTGTGAACATAGTGTAGTCGTACTGGAGCCAGGGCCTCACTCCTTTAGCCCTCTGGTCTGACTGAGTCCTACTCAGTTTGGCAGTATTTTATTTTAATTGTTGCTTTTGACTATTTGTCTTTAGCAAACATGATAACCAAACATAAAATATTCAGTCAAAAAGGAAAAAGAAAAAATATCATGCATAAAACACAAACATGCATCATATGTAAATGAAGTAGTAAACAATCCGAGGAACAAAGAATAAACCAGTTTAGGATATTTGATGGTCACAGAATATACAGACTTATACTTTCAGAGAATTAGACACATTTTCATAAATGTACCTGTATTACAGAGATAAGCAACATCGAAAGTTGGCATCTTCTAAGAAAGTCTGGCAATTTGCTATTCCCAGTCAGTCAGTCAAGACTAGGGGTGGGCGGAATATGCGAAATCCACTTTTGCAAATTATCACGAAAATGTTAAAAATTATCGCAAACACGCAGAAATATCGCGAAGATGCGGAAGTTTTTTTCCCGCATGTTCGCGAGATTTTCTGCATGGTTGCGGCTCGCCAACTTACCCATGTGGTTGCTCGCGGGCGCGGCCATCTTGTTTTCAGTTGTCTCGCGGTGCATGATCTCGAGAAGAAAGACGTGATCGCGCGATGCATGACGTCACTGCGGGCGCGAACTGTCGCGAGACAGCGCAAATGGCTAAAAACCATACAACATCTCATGGAGAACGCGACCGGATCAAGAAAACTTGTCGGCGAACGCAGGGATTCAGGTAAGCGATCGCGCACGCGCGAGAATGTATTATTTTACAGCGCGAGCAAGAAACAAATAATCGCCAAGCTGCGGAATGCAGAAATTTTGACATTTTCACGCTTTCCGCGGAACGCGAAAATGTCAAATTATCGCAATTTCCGCGAACGGAACGAAATTTTAGCCCAGGCCTAGTCAAGACGTTATTCGACAAAACAATGCCATACAAGTACATCGCTATTCTCATATTCTAACACAATGTAGCCAGTGTTCTTTCATTCAGGGATAAATATTCTAATTACAGATTTCAGGTTCTAAGCCCAGACACTGATCTACACACCTTCGATCTAATTCAGAGCAGCCTGATTCACACATGCGAATCCTGAGGCTCCCTGTCCCCATTTCTTGGTGCGTTGGTGATTAGAATATTTTTGAAGTTGTATTCTCTAAGGGTCATTGATGGATTTATTCTTACCATGACTCTGTTGTTTTCCCTACTGATTGGAAAGGGTATATAGATTCACCCTGAGCAGTAGCGGCTCCTGGAGGGAGTGCTGTGGGGCAGTGGGGCGAGGGAGGGGCAGGGTGGGAGGTAGTAAACTACAGCATACAGCCGAACAGAGGGGCAGATTTACAAGACCCTTGTGCCACTTTTTCGTCACTTTTCCCATTTTAAAAATGACGCAAAAGTGGCGCAAGGGACTTGTCAGTAAGCCTCAGAGTTAAGTAACTAAATAAATAAATAAAACAAATTACATTGTGCGCGCTGCATCGCAAATGGCGATGCAGTGCGCGCAACGTAATTCCTTTTACTGAGGCGAAGTTACTGAGGTGTCAGTAACTTTTCAATGGTTGGCAATTGAAATTGCAGTTGAAAACCATTGATACATAGAACTGTGAATCAAAATTATGAGGGCATGCCCCTCTCAGACCATCTTCAAATTATGATTCAGTTTATGTCGTCGACCCTCTTTCATGATTCAGAAAAGTTTTTCAGAATTTTAAAAAGTGATTATGTACATGTAGGAACATCATTTTGTGGGTGAAAGAAACCCCTGTTATTTTCCAAAAAGCAGGTATTATAATGAGGAAATCCAATGATACATACACAAACCAACCCATGTGTATTTCACCTTCAGTTAGCACCACCAATGTAGGTCCTTATCCAGAAGCCTCCCAGTACCAGCAGCCAGATAAGCTCTTTCCCACACTGGAACCTGGCGTTTTCGAATGTTGGGAGAGAGACAGAGAGGGTAGAAAGGTCTAGAATGAGTTACAGGAATGGCAGAATATGAAATAAAAGAGGTAAGGGACAGAGTCTGGAAAAAGTTAAATACATTCCAACACCTCACCCTCTCCATCAGTTATACAGTTGAGTAAAGGTAACCACATGTTTAATCTAGGAGATGAACATTAGAAATTAACTGAAAAGATGAAAGGCTGTTCAAAATGTAGCGATCTTGCATAGCTCTCTTACTAAAACCAGTCTTTAGTCATGCATATAAAGCAACGAAACCCTACGGATTCCCACGCAAGTTCTCTTGTGTTGCCATCATTAGTACAGTTATTTGTTTTAAAATTTTATCCGTTCCTGAATTCCGTATATTATATAATTACCCCTTATTCATTGTTGCATTGACAGTGTACAAATGGCCAGAGATCATTGGCGTTTTTAGCATTTTAGAATATCTCACAGAGGCAATATCTCCCACTTGTCAGAAATGATCTTTCATTCACATAACATGGCTATATTGTAATATTTAGTAGTTTTGGTTCTTCTCAAACCTCCGCATCACTTTGTTTATACTTAAAAATGGGTGAGACCTTATCTCCAGCATTTCTACCTTAAGGGAGAAGCCCCAGTGACCAAGTTAGATGTAGATTTAGGTCCAAAGCATTTCTTGTACAGCCTTCTCATCTAGTATATCATTGACTCGAGCTTGTACCACAGTCTTCATTCATCTTATTTACATTCTTCATGAGGCAAATTACAATTTGTCCTCGAACAGTATAAATCAGTTTTTCTTGCAAGAATTTATTGATCTCTTCTGAGGTCAAGTGCACTAAAAAAAAGTCTCCTAAAAATCATAATAAGTATTCTTTAGTTTGTGATGCAAATCTAGTCACTACCTACTTTGTCTAATAGTCTGTTAATACAGAAACAAAGTTGCCTTTCACTCGTAACCGACAAACAGGCCCCATCACATCCGAATAGACCTTGTTCCACAACCTTTTGAGAGCAGACACCGGAAAAAAGGAGGACTTCTTGTGATTTAACTATATATCTGAATGTGCATACAGGTCAGCATCTGACTTTCTTTTCTACTTGTTTGTCCCTTTTCAGTCATTACTAATGATATGTAGAGTTTAGCGAATGGGAAACTTCATCTCAAATGTGACAGATGTCCTGTCCACCATATTACACTATATATTCTTCTATGCCACTTGAAATGCAGTGGATGGTATATCTGTCACATTTGTGATGGAGTATTTGATTTGACAAGCTCTAAATCAGGCACAGGTCAGCTTTTGCTAAACCGTCTTCCGAGGTGCCACTCATGTGTTAAGCCTATAATTCTGCTCCCCAACTGCTCAGGTGGAACCAACTTGCTACATCCAAGAATGTTTCCTCTGCTCAAACTCATCATGATCAATGAATACACGTAAATTCCCCCAAAACTGTTGAGAACAATGAGCCTGCACCTAATAAATGGCTAGATTCTCTTTCATATTTTCAGTGAAAATGTTAACCACATCAAATTACGTTCTATAAATGCTAGTAGAACCATGGGAATATATTGTCGATTTAACGTAGTAGAAATCAAACAAAAGGTATATTAAAAAGGAAACAAGATCTGAGTCTTCTGCACTTGAATGTTGACCATAATGCTATGGCACCAACAATGTTCCTTTACTAAATTATTAATATATGAGAAAAGATCAATTAGACAGTGCATATATGTGTGAAAGTACCTCTTTATGCATGGTCACCCCCATTTTATGTGGACTGATATTGCTGTTTTTTTTACTGCTGTTCAGGCACCAGTGCATGTGCTCTGGCCCCTAAAGAATGTAAACAATGACTTACTCCTGATTGGCCTATTGAACCTTCCCATAAGTCTATAGTATATGGTGTCTCAAACTATATTCATGGCATGGTAAGTTAAAAATCACCTATGGGCATCAGCACTACTGTGCCATCCACTAGTATGACAAGACAAACATGACTTCAAGCCTACCACTGTAGCCTGGGAGCTGAAAGTTTAAAACTGCAACTCAACCTATCAAAATGACCCATTTTGACAGCAGAAAACCTCTCTTTTAAATATTAATAAATGATCCCTAAGTAGGCCATGTAGCCCATAAGTCAAGTATTTAAAAGTAGAACATGTAGAAATTTAAAGTTAACGTCCTTACGGTGACTAGCACCCAAAAGCTATTTTCACCTTACAAAGACTGTTTGGCCAATTACTTTTTTGGGGGTATTTCAGGTTAGGAACCGCTAGAAAATTATTAAAAGACTATTTCTAATATGTATTAAAAGCCCAACATAATGGTAAGTCAGATATTTGAAAATATCAAGGAAAAGGGGTTTTAGGAAACTTACCTCTACCTAGCCTGAAACCTTTAAACGCTAATTTCCATTAGCCCTCCAGCTGACACCTAGCTGGTTAATAGCCCTGATGAGGTGTGAAAACTACTCCCAGAGGAGAGACAATGGTCTGGGGAGGTGTTTTTGTTCTCCTGCCAGAAAGACCAGTTGGTCTGTGCCAGGAACTTAATTTTACTTTAATGTGGTCTCTACTGTCTCAAGCAGATGTCATATTAAACCTGAAAAGGTCACTTCAATTGTCCTCTCATCAGACACAAACCGAGATGGGAAAGCTTCTTCCAGAACTGGTTTGCAGCAACCACAGAGGAGGGGCTTCTCATAATCTTGACAACACCGCTATGTGGGCAGACAGGCTCTGCACAGGGGGAGAGGGTTTCTCCAATTTGGATTTAGTGAGGAAGAGACACTGTGATATTATTTGCAGCAGGGCACAAAGGAACTGCTGCAAAAGCAGGCAGGGTTACCTCTGGGAATTTACCCTATTGGCTAGGGCGGTTTAATATGTCACACCCACCCGCCAACAAGCTCGTGCCAGGGATAAATATGGCACCCCAAGAGACCTTACTCAGAACACTCTTGACCAGTGGAAGAACTGAATAAGGACTGCAACTTGTGTTTTAGAACTGTGATGACACCTGAAATGCTGGACCTGCTCCCAGTTGTACAAAGGATAAAGAAGTGGACACCAAGAACCAATTGGCTGACCTCCTATGTAAGCTACAGAACCACAACAAGCTGCAGGAGGCTTTTTTCTTGATGTTACCAGCTGACCCGGACCCTGCTGGTAGCCTCCGCTGGAGAAAATCGCGATCCTCCAAGTGATGTGTCTGGGGTTCTTAAATCCTTGGCTTTGTCTAACTTGACTTCTTCTATCACCTCTCAAAATCAGGGACTTCAAATTTTTTGGAGACTTCAAGTCCTAAAAAATACAGTGGAGAAACATGCCAATCCGATCTACCCAAGATAAGATCTCGGGCTTCACAATACAGCACAAATGGAAAGAGGATAAAACAAGGAGAAATAAAGATATTTCTCCTTGTTATGCCTGCCCTGGAGAGGCGTACAGTTTTGACACATTCCCAGGTTTACAGATCCATGTAAATCTGGGAATGCGTCAAAACCCATGGGTGTTGTATTGAAACACCCACTGCAATGCCCATGCAATGCCTCCTTGATGTAGTGTAAGGCAAAGCTTGCACTGCGTTGCTTTACACCATATCTATGAAGCCATGAAAAGCCACACAAAGTGGCTTAGCATGGCCTCTTAGATATGGGTCTGAAATCGGAGCCGCCGGAGTGTCATAAACAGAGATGCCCCCTGGCGCAAGGGGCTTGTATATAGGCCCTTAAGTTCCAAGTTAAAACGTACACAATGGGCAAACCTACTTGGTATATCCAACCCACACTCCATTGCAGTCAGCTTGAAATTGCACCTAGGTCCTGGTCTACTGTGACAAGTGGAATTACTTTGTCTCTTTGTGCATTTTTGTGCTACTTTTATTTAAATCTTCTCAAATTGATATCTCTTGTTTCCCTTTTTGGAATGTTGCCATTTTGGTGTCACATTTCTTGTTGCATTATTTTGTATTTTATACATTAGAGTAGGATTTCTATTGTGTTGTGTTTTTGATTTTTTAAATGTTTTTAACTAAGATAAGCCTGTCAGCTCTTTGCCATAGCTAATAAGAGTTGAGCTCACGTTTAAATTACTGAAACATTTTATTGGGCCTAACAAGATAGTGCCTTTATTACTTGTGGCATACCACAACCCATCCCAACTAGTACACCACTTTCTAAAAATTATTCAAATACGCCAATGAGAAATGATTTTGAGACAAAATAATCAGATATCCTAAATTTAAAACAATGTTCTTCCTTGTTGAGCCCAGATGGACATCAACAAAGATTTCATTTGTTTATGTGATGCTGAAAATATGAAGCTGTGTTGATATCTAAGAATACAAATTACTCTCTTCAAGGGGTGTCTACATAATTTTGTATTTACTTTCAAGGAATCTTTCTCAAACCACACATCTCTAGAGGCTTCCAAAGAAAGCTCCAACATCTTATTTTGCAACAATTGAGATTGTAAACATTTAAACTGTGTGATAAAGGCTGTGTCAACACCTAAAATAAGTGAATGCATCTTTCTTGCTGTAGGGAGACCTAGGATGAGTCGCTATATATTAAGATAGTGACCATTTCCAATCAATTAGCAAAAACCATGTCAAACAGATTACAACGTGTTCTCGTCAAACTAATCAATTAGTAGGGTCATGATTAGTATAGAAAACATAAATACGCAACTTTTTTCAGGATGAGAGGTCTTATGACTGTATTTTCTGACTTCTAAAAAAACATGATACAGTCCCATCTACAAATACTCCAGCACTACTTGCAACAAGTTCTCCCAGGGAAGAGGGTGGAAAGCAGTCTTACCCGCATCGGCAGACGAGAAGAGTCTGGAGTTCCTGATATCCCACCAACTGTGGGCACTTGCAGAAGCTAAATTCAGGTGAGTCAGCCACAAGTGGCCCGGGCGGCTACACTGAGCGGGTGCAGAGTCTCACGTGTGGTCATGCTCCTACAGTGACCAGAGGCTTTTTGTGGCTTTTCCAGCAGGGTACGTGTCTGCTTCTTCTCCTAGAGGAGGGATAGGGGGTGAGAGGGGGGTTGTTTGTGATAATCCTGTCTTTGGTCCCTCGTCTACGTAATGGTGCACAGGTAATTCCATGCCATCCTCACTTCTCCGGCGGATGATGGCAGATCAGGTTGCAGTACTTGATGCTCATGGTGACCCCCCTCTGGCATATGCGGTCACCGCATCTCACAGCAACCACACAGTAAAATCCTTCACAGCAGCCCTCCTGGCATACGGGGTTGCTGATCGCTACCACACAAGGCTATGACCTTTACTGTACAGTATTCTTTTCCACTGAGGCACCTCCTGACACACGGGTTCGTGGGTCTTGGACACTACACATGGGGTCTGACCCGATTGGTGCAGCATGACACATGACTGAATTCACGGAGACACTATCCTGGCATACGGGGATCATTGGATTTGTCTTGCACATGGGCAATGACTCAATCGGTGCAACAGCAGTTGTTTCCTCACACAGTGAGTACAGTCAATAAAGTTCCCACTGCTCCTCACTCCCTCAAACACTCTTTTCTTCCTCACACTTTGGTAGTATAGTAGAGTGTCTAATGGAGTGGTTGTGGTTGCCACTGCATGGGTAGGGAGGGGAAGGAACTGTCCACCTAGGTAGAGATCTGCAGGGGTACGTAAACCCAGTATCTTGGCACAGCATGCCATCCCTTTGTTGTGTAGTGGAGGGAAGGAGGGGTTCTCTGCTAGTGTCATGGATGGTGCATAAAGAGTGTCAGAGCCTGTCAGTTTTTGGATGCCCTCCCATGTCCAGGGCGTGCACTCCACCGTATTTCTTTCCTTACTGGGTGATTTGTACAGTAGAAATATTGCCATTCTCAGCGGCCAAGGGGAATGCAGAGTGCATATAGCTTTAGGTCTGGGGCCCAGATTCTGCCACGTGTGAAGAGTAGTGTCAAAATTTGGTAGCCGATCCGCGGCTTCTGGCCCGCCCATGTCAGCTCGATCATGTCTGAGCGCAGGCTTTAAAAACATTGTGCCATGAGAGGGAGTGGAACATTAAGGAATAGATATAAAAACTTTGACAGGACCACCACATTAGCTATCGCAATGTGTCCCACCAGGGATAGTGGAAGCTTGTTCCGTATCTGAATTTTAGTTTCGAGCCATTCCACAGTGCGTCCGTAATTCACTTTCCAAAGTTCCTCCGGGTCCCTACTGAACCATATACCCAGATATTTGGTTGATTATGTGACCTATTTTAATGGGTACTCTGATTGGTAAGGGCACATTGCGTCGGTGAAGGGAAATAGTATGGATTTGTTCCAGTTGATGTGTACGCCCGAGTGGCCTCCAAATCGGTTTACTTCTCTCATCATAGGTGCTAGGTTTTTGTGCTGTTTGCAGATATATAGCGTGATGTCATAGGCATACATTGAGATCACTAAGCTGTGGGCTGTAAATCCAATGCTACGTTCTGTGTGGTGTTGGTGTAGCTGAGCTGCCAGCGTTTCTTTCGCTATTGCGAACAATAGCGGGGATAGTGGACACCCCTGTTGTGTTCCCCCAGTGATCGTCATGAGTCTTGTGATTTGCCCATTAATTTTAATACGTGCTGAGGGTAAGGTGTATAGCATATCGATCTTGTGAATGAAGTTTGAGCTGAAGCCCAGCCGCCCAAGGAGAGAGAAAAGCAAAGGCCATTCTAGGGAGTCAAATGCCTTAGTGGCATCTAATACAGCCGCCACCACTGGTAGAAAGGGATTGATTTGGTCCATTACCGAACAATTGTGCATAAATTGTGTGATGTAGTACATCCCGGGATAAAGCCAGATTGATTGGGCGTATAATTAAGGGCATGAGCGGAAGGAGCCGATTCACTAGCAGTTTCACATATATTTTATTATCGATGTTGATCAATGAAAGAGGGCGATAGGAGTCACAGCACTCGGATGCCATGTCAGGCTTAAGTACGATTGTGATTAGTGCTTGGCAGAGGGAGGGAGGTAGTTGGCCTAGAGTGACTGATTCACCGTACATATCAGTGAGATGAGGGATGAGAATAGAAGCATATTCATTTTGAAAGGCGGGGTGTAGTCCATATAGGGCTGGAGCTTTGTCTCCAGGGAGGCCCGCAATAATTTGTGCAATTTTTTCCATTGTGAATGGGGCCTCGAGGTAGTCTCTGTGACCTGGATCGCGCCATAACAGCTCGATTGAATCAAAGTACTGCTGTAATGAGTCCTGAGTGCTCCTCGCCCCTCTGTGTAAAGTTGAAAATAGAAGAAAGTTATTGGTGTGTCATTCTCTACAGGGGATGTGATTCTACAGCCCGTGTCATCCAATAGCTCTGTCACATATGAGGATGCATGCAGCTTCCTCAGCAAGCCAGGCAATGTCTTACCGGGATGGTCCCCCTCTCTGTATTGGTGAGCTCGTGCCTCCCGATCCAGGTAGTTCACATCCCACCCTGCTTTAGTTTGGTATTCTGACATTTTTTACCTGATCTCCCACCAGCATGACAGCTGTGGGCTTGGTGCTATATATCTGATCTAGAGTTTTGATTTCTTCCTCCAGTATCTCCAGGGTTCCTTGAATCGCCCGAAGAACCCCAGATTGCATAGCAATGCACACTCTTCGGTCAACTACATTGAAGGTTTCCCATAGTGTTGAGGGTGAGTCGACGAAGCCAGTGTTTAATTCAAAGAACTCCATTATGGCACTGCGCAGGTCTTCCGTAAATGCTGACTCTTTCAGCGCAAAGGGGGGCAGATGCCACAAGAACATGCGCCTCAAGGTTTGTGGGATCTGGAGGACTAGACACACAGAGGAATGGTCAGATAGAGTGCGCGGCAAGTGTTCGACAGAGGGAGTCCAGCCAGCTACGTCCAGGGACACCAGCCATAGGTCAATGTGGGACTAGGAGTTATGTGTGGTAGAGATGCAGGTGCCCTCGCACCTGTTGGGGTGTACATGTCGCCAGGCATCTATTAGTGCGTCATCCAGTATGAGTGAGTTTAATGTCACTGTGGCTTGTAGGTGTTGTAATCTAGTGCCTGAGTGGTCAAGGGTGTTCTGTAGTGCAATGTTGAAGTCGCTGCACCAAACTATTGGACAGGGGCCATGTGTTGCAATTAGCTCCCAAACGTAGTGGAAATAATCTGGGTTGTCTGAATTGGGCCTGTATATTGCCACCATGATCAATGGTTGAGAGTAGTGTGCCTGCCAGTACGACGTCCCTGCCCCCTGAGTCAATGTGAGTGTGGGCGCTGCACCAGGTAAGGCTCTTTTTGAGCAGAATGCTGACCCCTCTAGCATAGTTAGAGTATACAGAGGAATAGGAGATGTCCCACCAGTGAGCACGGAGTCCAGCAGTGTTAGTGGTAGAAAGGTGTGTCTCTTGTAGAAAACATGCATCAATATTATGTCTTGCAAGGTAAGCGTGTATAAGACGGGAATTGCAGTGGTCGTTGACAGCACAGTTTGCCATCAGTGTCTATTCACAGCTTAGCTGGTTATTTGAGTGCGTAGGGTATTTTTAGTTGCTGAAGGATTAGTTTGGCCAATAGGAAGTCTCATCTTGCCGCCTTTACGCCAGGGTAAAGTCGGGGTAGAATGTGAGCATGTTTCCTTCATGTCTGCCTCCCCCCATTTCTCTGGTCTTTCACTGGATTGTGTCGCGGTCGTAATACTTCAATATGTGGGCTATTATTGGACATGCGGGGGCCCAGGGGGTGGCCATGGGCCTAGTGAGTGGTGTGCTCTCTCAACAATGAATATCTCGGACAAGGCTGTGCCAAACAGATCACAGAATAAGGTCTCTAGATAGTCTTTCATTTTGGAGATGGAAGTAGATTCAGGGATTCCCGGAATGCGGAGATTGTTTCTCCGGGAGTGAAATTCATGATCTTTGTTTTTGG
This sequence comes from Triturus cristatus, assembly GCF_964204655.1. NCBI lineage: Eukaryota > Metazoa > Chordata > Amphibia > Caudata > Salamandridae > Triturus > Triturus cristatus. Next base: position 338,946,438 of record NC_140594.1, read on the forward strand.
CGCGGATAAGTTCCAATACTTTGTCCATTTTGAGCAAACGTTGGCGTTCTTCTGAGCTGGCATCATTACTGTTTGAGACCATGGCTTCCAAGTGGGTGATCCGAGTGTCGTGCGGGTCCACACATTGTATGACCTGTTCAAGTCGTGATGCTAGGTGGTCAATTTTAGAGGCTATTGTTTTTAGGTTGTATTTGACCTCTAGGAGCAAGTTTCATATGTCTTCATCCTGCACCCCAGTGGACTCAGTTTGTGTGGACTGTTCTTCAGCCTCTTTTGGCAGGTCTCCATATCTTCCGGTGCACCGGTCTTCAAAGGTGAGCTTAGGTTTGTCAGTGTCTGTCTTCTCCATCGAGCCTGAGTTTTGGCATGAGGTTCAGAGGGTGTGTTGGGGAGCATGGTCAGTATTTTGTAATTATGGAGCTCCTCTTGTCACTTTGGCCCTCTGTGGTTTATAGCCTGTCCTCCTCGCTTGTATTTTTAGGCGGTCTCCTTAAGCCGAAACTTAAGGGAATGAATGGCAAGGGTCCGTGGTATGGGCGTTTTAAGGTGGGCAGCAAGGGTGTTAGCCTTGTATCTGGTCGCAGCTTGATTGTGGCCCTCGCCTCTCACTTTTTATTATTGCCAGGTGCTCCTTTTCATGCATGTGCCGAGGTTGGGGCATCACCAAGTGGGCTAGATGTTGCTGGTTAAGGTGGAGCTCTCCTTGCATTGGTTAATGTCTGCTGGTAGTGGCAAGCATGTCTTTTGCCGTTCTATGTTTGTCTTCAGGGGTGCAATTTCTGCATCAGTGTAGCAGCGCAGGTTTGAGCTCGGAGTGCAGGGCCGCAATCACAGCCAGTCATTGGGCGATATCTGGTATGGTCAGCTGTTGCCTGCACAACGTCTTCTCGCTCACAGTCGGACAGTTTGTTTGCAGCGTTTCTGTTTCTGCGCTGCTCTCCACTCTCACCAACGGGTTATACAGCCGCCTGGTAGTGTCGGCAGTGCAACGCCGCTTCGCAACAGTCTGGATGGGCACTGGTCTTCCAGGATTATGGCGATTAATTCGCTTGACCAGCAGAGCTCACTCAAGGTGCAGCCATCTTGCCGGCGGCGAGACCACGCTCCCTCGATGGTGAGGTACTTGAGCCGATGGGGCTTCCATTGGAATAGGAATGCCCTTATAACTGCTTTTGTGGTGGTACAGTACATGGGTAAAGCTTCACTCTTGTCCCAATTGATCCTGTAATCATACTTGTAAGAGAATGCCCTGATAAGAGACATTAGGGTCAGGAGATATCTGTCCAGATCAGTATACACGAGCAGGGTATCATCCGCATATAGCAGTATTTTTGTGGTACCTGTAGCTGTAGATATGCCCATTTTCTGGGGTGATTAACAGATGGCAGCTGCTAGTGGCTCATGGTCAATAGAAACAGCAGGGGAGAGAAGAGGCACCCTTGTCTGGTCCCTCTTCTAACTGGAAAGGGGTCTGACAGGAAGCCCATGCAGTTGACCTGGGCCATCAGATTGGCATAAAGTCAGTGGAATTTTTAGATAAAGTCGTCATCTAGGCCAGGATGGTGCAGCACCTTAAATAGGTTGTCCCATTCTAGCCCGCCGAATGCCATCTCAGCGTCCAGCAAAAGGGCGATTGTGTCTTCCAGAGACTCTTTAGAGAGCCAAAGCAAGTGGGCCAAGGTCAAAAATGAGTATGTGAGAATCTGCCTAGGACAAATCTCACTTGGGAATCATGTATAAGACTTGGAATGATTTCCTTGAGTCGGGCTGCCAGAATGCTCGCCAGGATTGTGGTGTCAGTATTTCGGTGTGCAATTGAGTGGTAGCTACTGCATTTCAGGGGGTCTTAGCTCAGTTTGCAGAGGACTGTAATCAAAGCTGTGTTGGCGCCGAGAGGGAAAGTTCATGCCCATTCTGCTTCTTGGAAAACAGAATGGAGCATGTATACTGCGTTGTCTTTAATCCATCTGTAGAATCCCTCTGGGCCTTATTATAGGGCAGAATATTCACAACTTGCGTTACCTCCTCTTTGGTGATCTCACCGATAATGAATTTCCGGCCCCCACAGGTATAGCTGAGGAAGCATAAATTGTCTTGAAAACTCACAGTAGGGTCCAGCTCAGATTGAAACTCGGAGCAATATAGATGGGTGTTGAAGGCTCTGAAGGTGTCAGCGATGTTCTGAAGATCATGGACAATGTGACCAGAACATCTGTGCGGACCGGTATGGCAGACACGGCCTCTTTTTGCTGAAGTTGTACCCCCAGACGTCTCCCTCCCTTCTCACTGTGCTCAGAATTTCAGGCTTGCTGTTTATAAAGAGCATATTCTGAGAAAGATGTGTAAAGAGAGTTAAGCTCCATTTTGGTCTTTTCAAAGGTGCATCTGGCTGCCGTCAATAGTTTCAATGTGTATTCCCTGGCACCAGGGAAAGCTGGAGCTGGGCCCACTGTTTGTTGGCCAGTGCCGAGTCCCTCATCATTTGGCCTCAGAGGGTGGCCTTGGCCGTGCTCAACAGAGTCTGAGAGGAGGTGACGGACCTTGTAAGACAGATTCAAGGCCATATGAGCTTGCATCACTGTGCTACTTTGAAGCACCAGGGCTTGCAAATTTGAATCTTAATAGTGTGGTACAGGCTCAATCATACCGGGGTGTGGTCCGCAAAAAGAATCCTCCATGTTCCCACAGTCCCTTACGACTTGTAGGGCCCAGTGGGAAATGATAAAGTAGTCCAAGCGCGAATGTATAACATGGACCGCTGAGAGGTAGGAGTATTTCCTATCTACTGGGTGCATGAGGCCCCAAATGTCAGGGAGGCCAGGCTCATCACAGAGCTCATGTAAGAGGATCCTCTCTGCCTCATTCACTCTATATACAGGATCCATCTGATAAAAATTTGGGAAGATGCCATGATACAATTACCCCCGAACATAAAGTGAGGGGTGGCCATCATGATCAGCGGTCAGTGGAGGTGGGAGAGAAAAGTGGATTTAGAGCACTCTGGGGCGTATATGAAACCAATCCCGAGCATCTTGGAACAAATCCTAAACTTCGCTAGAGCATAGTGGCCATTCCCATCTGTCCATATTTGCAGCAGCATACAAGGAAGAAATTTATGGATAAGGATAGCCACTCCATTCTTCTTGGACTTTCAATGCATTTGGGAAGGCGGTGTAACGAAGGGGTGCCTAAGGGCAAACATCTATGGATGACCCTTCCCACTCAATCTATTTTAAGTTTATCATCAGCCTCTTGAGGGGAATAACGCGTTTACTGCATGAGTGTAATGTTAGGATAAATAAGACCAACTTTCTTTGTGTTTCACATAACTGGTCAGGCCATTCACATAAAGGGCGATAACAGTAAGTGGTCAGGAGGCCATGGCGGTAGCCCCCGTGGAGGGTGGAGGCCACACTCATGTCAGTGAAGTTGAAAGACCCAAGAGTGTGGCCACTAACACCTGCACAATAGGAAGATGATCAAGTGTCCGGGGTTGGAGGTGGTCAGGAGATGAGACAGAGGTCAGGGAAGGTGTGACTAGGGGAGGAGGGGCTATAGGATGGGCAACATCCAAGGGCACAACAAAAGGTAGGGAGATAGGGAGTGGCGCGGTTGACAACCAAATACTGTGGGAAGGAAAAATGCAGTCCTGCATCTGAATCTTTCTGCAGTGAGTTGTGGCCATCCAAGAAGATAACTGCAGCTGGGATGCAATGAAGAGCATTGATAGGGAACATCAGGGCCATTGAAAGTAACAGAAGGCTATGGTAAGAATGAGAGTAGGCACCCAAACCTGCCAAATGGTCAGGGACTACAGCAACACAGGGTATAAATATGAAGCGAGGTGGGGCATGGCATGGCGGAGATTCCCCACATGGGATGAAATGCTGGGACTTCAGTGAAGGTAGAATGTAAGATGGGAGGAGCAGCAAGACAGGATCAGAGCATCAAGCAGATCATGCCTCTCAGTATAAGAGGAGAAGGGACACTAGGGAGATTGTGTCGGAGGTAGAAATAGTAGGGGGTTCATGCCCAGTGCTGCCTGGGTGTGCAAAAAGCTCTAGGGGAATATGGCAGCAAAGAAGGCTCTCAGCAGTACAGAAGGGGGTGGGAAATAGAGCCCAAGAAGGTGCCACCCGGGTAAGATATCATATAGCCAATCCAGGCCAGACGGTGTGGGGTAACCCTGCATCAATGAAGCAGTCACAAATGCATAGAACATGGCCTATACTAAAAAATGCAATAAACATCATAAGACATCATAAAACAGATACATTCAAAAAACAGAAACAGAAACATAAGCAGCCGTAGGCTGCCTCACAGAACAAAATAACAGTCTAGCCACACAGAGGCACATGGCAAAAGCGGGAGGGACCATGAGCCATGAGAGAGGGACAATGGACCCCTGTAGTAGCCACCCTATGTGTGGCAGGGGGAATGTGGGGAAATGAGGGAGAGGAGGTCTTTATAGGAAAGGACGAAAGGTGAGGAGGAAAGGTGGGTGGGAATGGGGCATGAAAGGGGTAGGGCAAAGGGGGGAGGGACCAGGGTAGGATGTTAGAGAGGAGGAAAGATAAACAAGCGCTGGTGACAGGGGAGGACTGAAGGGGAACAGTGTGTGAGCATTTGAATGGGGCAGGAGGAGGACAGATGGGTATCACAATGGTGTTAAATGAGGGCAAGGGGGGCAGAAGGAGGACACTGGGGACACAGTCCCAAAAAAAGTTATAAATGGTTGTCAGAGTTCAATGAGGCACTTCAAGAGGAGGAGATCATCAACAATCATACATGCTGGCAATGGTTGTTGGTCTGTGGGAGGGAAGGCTTCAAAGAGAATCTGGATTTGTCTCTGTCCTCAGAGTGGGTCAGCTTCTCAACAGATTTTATCAGCTTCACCCGGTCCTGCAACTTCTGAAAAAAAGCCAGTCCTATAGGTGCTCTGTGCACTGTGAGTCAGACCGGGAAGTAACCATTACTGCAGTTTCACAGCTTTGAGGGCATGAGGTATCCATGCTCAAGCAGATCAGACAGCCCGGAATCGGGCCAGTTACTGCAGATTATGGAAGTCCATAGTGTGTCCGGCTATGGGTCTCCAGCAGTCTGAACCTGATATCTCATTTTAGCAGCTGGTTGAAGTAGGACCAGAAATTTCTACCATTTGGAGTTGGTGCTCAGAGAGAAGTCTGCAGCTACATTGATCTGATGACCCTCCCAGTTGTATGGGCCATATTTGCGGGCCTCCAAGAGGATGCAGCGGGTGTGTACGTGCCAGAGAAGACAGGCAATAACAAGGCGGGGACTGGTAGTCGCAGACTCCGGCAGGTGGTGGGCTCAAGTCCTGTGAGCCCTTTGGATTTTAAGGGGGGAGAAAAGGAAATCTCTGTCAGTTTAGGAATAAAATTGAGCAGAAATGTCCACATATTGGAGTGGTCAAGCTCCATAAAAACGGATATTATCATGGAGGTCATCCAGTTTCTCTTTGATGAGCCGGGTCTTCTGGTGGGTGGACTCAAGGTCTGTATTGAACAGTATTTGTATGTTTGGTAATGTGTGAGAAGAGCACTTTTCTGTTAGGATGAGAACCCTCACTCACTCAAAGGTGAAATGCTTCATCATAGAGTTCCCTCCTCACACAAGGACTGCAAGGTACCTTGTGTGGGCTACAACTCCCGAGTGTCACCAGAGGCAGCAGAGGTGTTTTGATGAGGGAGATGATAACGATGGTGAGAGAGGGGCAGAATGCAAGACACCTACTGTGTCAATAAAACTATCTCAAGATGGGCGAAAAACTATTTTATTCAGGTGCCCCCATTGGATAGGGTTAAAAAGTGTGAGGAGAGGGGGTAAAGACTACCCCATCTCAGTTGGTCAACTTGTTTCAGCCCCTCCAATGACTATTTAAAGTTCAGGGGCATTCATCAGGACCGGAGATAAGCTGTTACTCTGCTTTCAGAAATTAAAATCAGATACGGGCTGTACATTCGACTCAGTGGATTACGGTTAGATGGCACTCACCTGCTCTCCAGATTGTTCAACCTTGGCAACGATTGTTCCCCAATTCCTCTGGAAATTAGCAGCGTGACAGTACAGAATGAACATACACTGTCAGTCTGAGAGCCACCAGGGGGGAATGGGGATTGGGAGTGACAAGAGAGAGAGGAGAAACAAAGCTTCCAGGTGTCTTTGCTTATGACTGGAATTCTCCTTGGGATGTCTGATAGTGTCTAGGTTTTCAACCGTCTGGTTTTGGATTTAATTCAGTTCCTTTGGAGTTCTACCATCTTGGTGCTCTACTAAAAGAAACAATGTAATTGTGAGCAGTCTATTGCATTAACCAACATCAACATATAATCATCACTAACTGTTTGGAACCTTGGTACTTTCTACCTAATGCACTTTGTGGCTAAACATGAAAGATCTGTAATTATTCACTTGGGACTTCTGGTATCTTCTCTGAGTCTGGTATCTCTCTGAGTCTTTTTCACTTTGTATCTAAATAAACATTTCAACGCACATATTATTATACTGTTATCATAGACTTCTTCTGAATGTTAATACATATGCACCTTTACGAAATCTTATACCTGTTTTCTTTACTCAGAGATGTTAATATAATTCTGCATTCTTATGCTCTCTGGCAGAATAACACGATGCTAATGATATTCAAAATAAATAAAAGAAAAATAAAATAAGCACAAAGTGTTCTGTATATCTTCACAGAATCTGTGATTATTTCAATAGTTCGAGATAGCCTTCTCATAATTGTAGAATTCTGAGTGTCTCAGTTTTCTTGATAGTACGGTTGGAAATGTACCATAGATTGCAGGGTGATTGTCTTTAGTGTATACAAAAGGTAAAGAAATATGCAGAGTTCTAAAAGTCTTATCAACAGTCTCTTTGTCCCAAAATGCTTTTATCCATTAAATAAATGAGAATTTCACTTACCGCGGTTGCCGAAATAACTTGGGTTACCTTTGTTTTATTGATTCTCCTTTTGCTTGCTTCCTACAGGAAATGCGGCAGCAGGAATCAGGAAGGAGAAGGACTCATCTCCACTGGCTGTGTGCCGCAGAAAAGACAGCTCTGGGAAGACGGGAAACCAGGAGAGGATGACGGGGGAACAATGGAGGTGTTGGCCTAACGGCTAGGGAGGTCATCCTTGAATCTGGGGAACTGGGTTTGAGTCTCGGCAATGACGCTGAATGTCCTGTGATTCTGGGCAAAGCACTTAATCTCCCCGTGCCTAACAAAAATGAATGTGTGTCCTCATGTTACGTAACTGGTGCTATGTAAAGCGGTCTGATACCGGATTCGAGTCAAGTTCACGCTATATAAAACTGAAGAAGGAGAGGACGGGGGAGGATACTGGAGACAGGCAAGTGCAGAGAATCAACCAGGCCAAGCCCCGAGTGCTAGCGGGAGGGGTTTAAATACCCCGACTTTCCTTAGTCATCTGAATACACATTGTTTACTCGTTGTACCGCTTGCCGATTAACATGTGCTTGCATAATTTTTCTGTTTAGCGGTTGACAAACACGCTTATGCTAATTACCACGTGCGAGGAGGAAAGATATTCTGGAAAGTACTTGCAGCTTCTGTGATTGTATACATGAACCATTCTTAATCTCTGTATGTGTATTTATAAACAGTACCATTTAAAAAACATGCAAGTTACTTGTGAAATACAAACAGACAATGTGCTAACTTTTAGTGAACATATCACCACTTTGGATGTTATTAAGTAAGGCGGGCATGAGTGAGAGAGGCCAGACCTGTGACAGTTCCCCCCCAAAGGCCGCCTTAACAGATGAGGTTTGTCAAGGTACAGAGCATGGATGCGTCTTACTAAACGGGCAGCATGTACACTAGAAGCTGGTTCCCATGATCGTTTAGACGCATCATAGCCCTTCCAATCAAGAAGGTAGTACAATCTACCTCATATTCTTTTAGAATCGAGAATACGTTGAACCTCATATTCTGGATGGTTGTTTACTAAGATTGGGGGTGAAGGAGTGTCCTGTCTGATCTTAGGGTGATATTTCCTAATAAGGGACACCTGGAAGGTAGAATGTATGGAATATTCTTCGGGTAATGCTAATTGTGCGGTAACTGGATTCGGAATCTGTTTTATGGGAAATGGACCTAAATATCGTGGCTGTAATTTTCTTGGACCTTCCAAACTGATATTGCGTGTGGACAACCAGACTAACTCTCCAACTTTATACTCGGGTTCTGAACCTTTCTTGGGTCCATAGTTATACCTTTGGTTCTGAAGAGAGACATAATACTTTTAAATGGAGAGTACCAGCACTTCTCAGAAACAAGCAGGTAATCTGGTACAGAGTACCTGCACTTCTATTTTTCCATTTCAAGCACTGCTCCCACCTTGATAAAGTGCATATTATCCAGTGGCACTCGTACTAGGGTAAACGAGAAAACATTCACGTTTGTGACGGATAACCTGTCTGCCAAAATGTAAATCAGGCCCACAAAATGAGCCAACTGGGATGTTGTAGGAAGGTGTAGTCGATTACTGCAGTGCAACACAACTGATATGCAGCTAACGTATTTATGTTAGCAAAACAGAAAGTTAAATGGCCATTTTTACATTTTGTTGCTTTTTCTATTAGCAAAACATTAATTTGGACACACAGCTAAAGTTCCCGATGACAATGACAGTTACAGTAATCTAAGGGTGGTTGTCCTCGCCTTAAAATGAAATATGCCAATATACTGCTGGTTATATATCCAGCTAAAACCTGGAACGAGCTCCCTTTGAACATCAGACGCTCCCGGACCCTGCAAATGTTCAGGAAGGACCTCAAGACCTGGCTCTTCGCCTGATCTGGAGCCGCCCCCCCACCCACTAGCGCCAAGTTGAGACCCTCACGGGTGAGTAGCACGCTTTATAAATCCCTGATTGATTGATTGATTGTTGTTAATGTTCAAACAATCCTAGACATATATAGTACCTTTGAGCTCCATTATTTCTCCAGCACATCAGGTTGTAGTGGATTAATGCGTACATTTATCAAGGGGCTATGAAATTGAAAACTGAACTGCAGATTGTTGAAGAAACTTTTTAAACTCACTTTAAATGACAACTTAATCTGATCTGCCATGTTTGCTGGATGGAGAAGCTTTAAGCGGTTTGTAAACGTCAAGTCCATGCAAAGACTATTTGTGAATCTGCAGAAGGAACTAAATAGCTTGCAGTCTTGTTGACCCATCAGAGCTATCAGTTTCCGTACTAGGGGGCATATCAGCAAGGCGAGGCGATAGAATTATCGCCGCTTTTGCGGCCGTCTTCGGCCGAAAAGCGGCGATAATTTTATCGCCTAATTAGCAAGCTCACGCTAACGCGTGAAAACTTGCGTTAGCGTGGAGATTCCTAACGCCCAGCTTTGCATCTTTAATGAGATGCAAAGTGGGCGTTCCTGACCTAACATGACAGGAGAAATGTCGCTAAGCGACATTTCTCCTATCATCAAGCCCCACGCTATGAAGCATAGCGGCAGGAAAAGTAGCGATAACCCCTGTTATCGCTACTTTCCTTACGCCTGCTTCAGGACTGACTTAGCCATGATATCCTATGGAAGGTGGATATCATGGCTAAGTTTGTGAGTCCCTATCATCAAGCTAACGCCCCATTGCGTGAGATTATCGCTGGGTTTCCAGCGATAATCTCACGTTAGGCAGCGTGAGGATTTTTATCGCTTTTGAGATAAGCGTTGCTAATAGCACGCTATCTCAGCGATAAAAATCCACGCTAGCCGGCGATAATTATCCTAGCGCTAAGTGCGCTTAGCGATAATTATTGCCGGTTGTTGCTAATATGCCCCTAAAATGGACCAGCGTGTAGAAATTTGTGATGTGGTTTTATGGGACTAACGCAGCCTTCAAACCACTTTTATTTATCTGGCTGTTGCCAGGGGGATGTGATACATTGTATGATTGAAAAGTTATTAAAGTTTTAAAAATGTACTTCTGAACCGAGCTTAGGCCTCACATTTGTTTTTTTCTTTTTTCATTTGTAACGTTTTTTTCATTTAAAATAAAACACAAATTCACATGGCGATTGTCACTCTGATTACAATGGCCAGGACTAATGCTTGACAGAGACCTCCTAGCTGGAGCGACAGCTGAACATCACTACAAAAGGTAATACATTGAGGCTTTCCCGCAACAGGAGGCGGAAGCAAGAGGGAAAGTTGAAGGGGCCTGTCAGTTACATTTTGCAGTTTGATGGTTTGAAAAGTTGAGGTGTTTACCCAATGTGCGAACATATCTTCCATTATTACGAGAGTTTCTAACCGAATCACAGTCAAGCTTCAATTATTAAATGCGCCGCCATTTTAAAAGTGCGCCCACTGCGATAGCTGCAACAAAAGACGCGGCCGTCTGCCGAGACATGCGTCGGGATCCGCATTGATCATCACTACAACGGCCTTTGCAGAACCTGACTCTACAGCTACCTGCTTGCCTGGGCCCAGAATGAAAGCGAGAGGAGGAAGCCCAAGAAGGCTTTGAAGTGCATCATTATATACAGGATCCTTGCTTCCCGTGAGAATGACACGTCTTCTACACAGCCCTAAAGAGCGCGCCTGGCCTCAGAGCATTCTGCCCTCCACCCACTGAGCACTTTGCAACTGCGTCATATCCGCAGGACAAGAATAGGGTGCGCTGCTGATCATTTCCAGTCACCCCCCACGCAAATGACCTCGGAGGCTCTTGCCGCCATTTTGGGATTTTGCTACCAAACCATATTGTAATTAGGGTCTAGAATAAGAACCATCTACGCAAATTTGTCTTAACCCTAGGTTGACAACCTCCTTAAAAATGCGTCAACGAAGAACGGAAATGTGCATGTACAAGTGCTACAACTTCGAAAGCACATTTTCGGATTTTTTTTTAAATTGCAGTACATATTTAGGGTTTAAAAAAGGTGGCACTCCGAACCTTTTTTTAAACAGTTCACATTCAGCACATTCAGAGTAAAATCGAGATTGGAATTCGCTTCTCAGGAGATTTTCAGGTTTAGCATTACATTTAAATAAGTATCACGTGTGGCGAGAGAGGTAAATTAATGCAAAAAAACGTCCTCTAACAGTCTTCGGGGACTCTGGAGACAATGGTAAATGACGGTGCAGATGGTTTCGGGGAGTCAGAGGATATGCCCCTTTAGAGTTTGGCGCTAGGATAATTTGTCAAAATGTGACATATTGCAAGTTTGTGAAATGGTGGACTTAACGTCTTCCACATTGGTGCTGAGGGGCATATGAACCAGCCCCTATCGCCACGGGAACGTCACTTTTTGTGACGTTCCCTTAGCGATAGGGGCCTTGACTTATGTACAAGGCAGCGTTAAGCCATAAGGCACCCTTTCACGCTATGTTTAGCGTGAGCGGGGCGTACAGTGGGTGTTGTGGTGGGCGTTCCATAGCAACACCCACTGTATTTGAAGCTGCCCCCTATGTACAAGGGTGGCGTACAGAGGAGGCTGCGCCAAAATGAATACCAGGAAAATCCTGGCCTTAAGTTGGCGGAATGAGGAGAAATGCATTATTTCTCCTTGTTTTTGCTTTTTCCATGTGTGCTGCAACAAAATGCTATGGTTTGTTTATGTACAGGAAGGTGTCTCTTCCTGTACATAAACAAACCTTTTTTAAAAATTCAATTTTGTTACTTTCATGTGTGCTGCATGAAGCAGCACACATGAAAGTTACAAAATGGCATTTTAGGATTCTTTATGTGCAGGAAGGGACACCTTACTACACATAACCAATCCTCCTCTGCACACAGACACCCTTGCACTCTGGTGCAAGGGTGCCTGCGTTGATGGCGCTACGTTGTTAAACTTAGTGCCATCGCAGGGGGAAATTGAGCAAAAATAATGGGGTGACCCGGTGTCCCTCAGAACCTGGGTGGGTGTATTATATAAATACAATGGTTCTGTCAGGAATTTCTAATTTCTTTTAGAAAGTTCAAAAAATATTCATTACATATAACAGATATCAGATAAATGAGGAAAAAAGCACACACCAATAAAATGTTTGCAATTTGGTTATTTAAGGGAATAAAGTATTATGGGCTGTCGTAATACATAAATTCAAAAGAGCAAAATATCGGTGACTTGTGGTGATAAAGTGACATGTGATGATAAATAGTATATACAATATATTTCAAATGCGGTAAAAGTGAATACGTAGAATAGAAAGGTACATTATTTCTTGATATGTCTTTATGGTTTTTCACATATGCTATAAGATCCTATGTGAATTAATCTGTGATCAGAAGCATTGTGTAGACACATAAGGGTGCGTCGACGTTTCGACCCCGTGTACTGCGCAAAATATAATAAGTGTCACGGCGGGTCTTTCTCAGGACAGTGCAGATGGGTATACAGCCTATGGAATGAATAAAAGCTAGTTTAGGGTGTGTGCTCAGTGATTAGGCAGAAAAGGACTGTTCTCTATGAGGGTAAAAAAGCTTACCCAAGCGCAGATTTTGGTTAATATCTGCGGGCGAGAAGGTTTTCTCAGTCAAAGTTGCAGTCCTGGTGAATCAGGAGGAGGCCTATGGAGTGATAATAAGGTTATAAACACTCCCATGATTGCGATTATCAGGGCTTAATACAGGGGGAAAGGCCTCCTGGAAACAACAACATTTAATGAGGAGCGGTGGTCTATGGAGATTTAATGTAATTGTAAACACTCCCATTTACTGTGCTCAAGGTGAAAGAATTCCAGGTATTATGAAAAACTAGTATTATGAATAAATTAGGTAAGTATGTGTCCCAAAACGACATACCTTGAAGATCTTTGAGGTAAAAGGATGATGTCTTCAATAAATTTGGGGTTTTAAGCCAGTCGCATCATTTACTGTGAAAAATAATTGAAGAGGAGTGTGATTAATTTAATTAAAAAGCTACAGCACTTGGATTACAAAGTGCCCATACAGGTGGACTCTAACTTAATCTTACCACGATCTGTAGTTCAGCACGTCTTGTCAGCTCGGTGGAATACTGAGGCTTGAGACATTGGCCTGTGATTTATAGCAGGTGTCACGTGCCTGAGACGTGCAAGTTCACCCATGCCGGTAATTAACTAAATGAAAGGCTACAGCTGCAAGCTGTGGGATGTACTGTGAAGGGCCCCTCTCATGTGTGTCTGGAGAACCATTAAGCAAACATCAGAGTAGGGGGGAAGGCAAGGCTGCACCACCTTCTTGTAAATATGGTGCAGCCTTGGGTTTCCGAAGTGGCAGAGTGTGTTGTTAATCCCAGGAAGCTAACGACACACTCCGCCACTTCATTGGACACATCCCCCTTAGTGTCCCATTCATCATACTCTAAGTAATGCTCCACATCTCATAAGGAGGAAGAAACATAGGTGTGATGCTGTAAGCCGTTTTCTAGCAGCAAGCCCTGCAATTCACAGGTTTGCAACTTCATAACGGACATTTGGCATGTTTTGCTTGTCCGAAATGCAGTTCCAACTTTACAAATGAATTTATTGACACCTACTAAGTTGTATTTAAGAAAGTACATGAAAGAAGCATCCCCATCTGATTCGTATTTTGTAAGTAAGGAAGGGAAAATAGTCTGGTTGGTTATTAGAGGTTACCATCACTGTGTTTGCAGATAATCATATAGATTCGCAAATAGCAACCTGCCTAATTAATATTCATTAGGTATGTAATTCTGACAGGGCTATGACTGAAGGTTTTGCACTGCTACCTAATATTCCTTAATTTTAAAGGCAAAATTAAATAATTATCCCCAAAAAGTCAAGGCAGATATCTTGCAACATTTTTTTACAACAAGTTTTTTTAGTACATCAGACCTCATTGTTTGTCTTCACTAGTCCTTGATTACCCCCAGGTCCCACCAGTCTTCCTCCCATCCATTACTTGTGAAGATAACCATCTCCCTGATAGGAAAAAAAACAGAGGAATGCTAGGACCCTAACCCCACCCCCTCCCACTGGGAGTACATAACCAGTACTTACCCAGCATTCTGCCTGTTATTTCTTTCAGACTGGCAATAGGCCTGGAACGAAGGCTCTGTGAGCTGCTCCTGCTGGAGGGAGTGGCCGTCTACGCTGTCTCCTACTGGCTGCCGGGCTGTCTGGTTGTGAGTTTTTGCTGGTGTTCTTCCTGGCATGCTGGTCTTGCTGGGAGGCAAGATTATTGCCAGTCGTCCCTTTGTGGCTCGTGCGCCGGCCCTCCCAGTCGTTTACAGGTTGCAGGCCGTGTCTCCCTGCTGTCTGTGACCCGCTGTGGAGGCTGCTTGATGGCTCAGGGGCCGTGCCGGTGGTGCCCCTTGCCTGCCTGGTTGCCGTTGGCGTAGAAATGCCTCTCAGCTCTGACGCATCTTCCTGATGGCTGGGCCGGTTGGAAGACGCCCTGTGTAGTCTGCTTGGCATTTTGGGGGCTGTACTGGCCTGCCTGCTTTCCTGGGAGGCGGGGTCTTCTGCCCTGGTGCTCTGGCTTTTAAGGTCTTGCCGGGGCTGGCTGGTGGGACCGAGGTAATGGTGCGCTGCAGTTTGGTTTCTGCCTGGTACTATTTGCTGCTGTGGAGCCAGAGTCTGGGGGGTCTGTTGTTACTTGGTTTCCCTGCCTGCATGGGTGCCTGAGGTGGTGTGTCTTCTGCCCTGGCTCTCCTGCTCGTTTTCCTGATGGGTGGGTCAGTTGGTAAACATGCTGAGGATTCTGCTTGGTGGCTGGGGGCTTTTTCTGGTGGTGCCCCTGCCCTGCTCGGTTGACCGGTGGGACAATGACTTCTGCCTGGGCTTTCTTTGCTCTGTACTCTGTTTTGGTGGCTGTGTCTCTGCCTTACTGTTTCCTTGGTCAATCTGTGGATTGGTGTCAGTCCCGGCTATGGGGGTGGTATCTTTGCAAGTTTTTTCACAAAGTTTGCCTGGTCTGGGAGTATTGGGCTTGGTCCACTGGTGTTCCCTCCCGCCTTTCTGATGGGTTCCCTTGCGCTTGGCGCTGTGGCTGGAGGTTCGGCCTCGGATTTCCCCAGTTCCTCATGAGGATGTGCCTCACCTCGGTGTTGATGTTGGGGCTTTTGCACTTCCAGGGTTTTTGGCTGGCCTGCTGCGGTGTTGCTCATTTCTGGCCTATTGCCTTCCGGCCTCTGCTCCATTGGGGGTATGTGGATGTGTGTCTTCCAGACTGTCTTCCTCGAGTGACGGAATCGCCTCTATATGTTCTCTGTCCCTGTTTTCTGGTTGGGCGCTTCCTGGTTCAAGTGGGTGCTTGCCTCCAGGGTGTGTGTAGGGGCCTGGCTGTTGGGCCATGGTGCTGGGGGAGGGGGATGGGTTTTGGGTGTCTGCCTGGGGTTTTCTTGTTTCCTTCCTGTTTCCTTCCTGTTCTTGACGTCTTCCTTGGGTGTAGGTGCTCTGTTTTCCCTGGTGCCTGGCGTTTCTGTGCCTTGTGTGGTTGGGGCACTGGACCATTCTACCCCTTGCCTTTGGATTCTTTTGTGCCTGCCTTCCCCCAGTGCGGGCTGAGCAGTGGTGTGGCCTTCTTTGTATGGGCTGCTTATCTTCTGCCCTGGATTTCCCGTCACGTTTTGCGGATCTTGTCTCTGGGGCCTTGGTTGTTGCTAGTTCCAATTATCTTTCTTTCTGCCTTCGTGGGTTGGTGAGGGTGCTGTGTAATCCACGTTGCCCCTGTGCTGGGGGCAGCCGTTTGGGCTTTGCTGGGGCCTTCTGCCTCTATTCCCTTCTACCTGGGGCATTTGTTGGTGGCCGTGTGGCCGGCTTGGGAGGATGACCGCCTGTGCCTCCTTGAGTCACTGGCCCAGGGGTTGCAGGATGTTGCTTGTTCTCCTTGGCTGTTGATTGGCCTTCCTGTCTTGTGGTCTGGCTTTCTTGTGGCCTGCTGTGGTTCCTCCTCCTGTCTCTGCTGACACGTCTATGGTTCTGTAGGTTGACTTCCTGGGGGCCACCCTGTTTGTCTCCCCTGTCCATGGGTTTCTGGTGTGAAGCTTGTTTTCCTGCTTTTTTGGCCTAGGGCTCTGGGCCCATTGGTGGTTTCTGTCCCTGGTTGCTCTGGGGCGGCATGGGTCTTTGTCTTGGCCCTTCTGCGGCTGGTGTCGGGGCTTGCTTGGCATGGTTCCTGGGGATTTTCGCCCTCCTGGCCAGTTGGGGCCCTGGTTCTTTGGTTGGGGGTTTCCCCTTCCCAGTTTGGGCTTGTTGGCACAGTGTCCAGTGGCCCTCATCCTGGTTGTGGAGTCTGGGGTATGCGGTGGTTGGTCGTTGCTCGTGTTGTTCGGCTTGCCTATGTTGGATGGTGGGTTTGTTCATCTCCGATGTTGTTTTCTGCTTGGGTCAACCCCCGGGTTTGTTGTTGGGGGTGTCGTCCTTTGTGTGTGTTGTTGGGGCAGGGTTTTCCCTGGTATGCCTGTTTGGCTTTGGCTTCCCCTGGTCTTGTTTCCTTGTGGTTTTCCTTACCCTTCTCGCGGTCGTCTCAGCGTTCTGGGCTGTGGTACGGGTCGGTCCAGTTTTGGGTTTGGTGATGTCCACCCCTCGAGGTTGTCTTTCCTTGGATGGAGCCCTTTGGTTGTCTCTTTCCTGCTGGGGTGTTGTGTTTCACTAGGTTCTGGCTTCTGGCTTTCCCCCTGATTTTTTTCCTATACTGCTGGGGTTTGGGCTTCTGGCCAACTGGCCCTCCTTGTTAGTCTTCATGAGGGGGTTGTGTATTCATGCTCGTCTGGCCTGCCTCTGTCTGGCCGTGGTGGTGCCATTGTTAGTTATGATTCCAGTGGTTGTGTTCCAGTGTTCCCTACACTCTTTTGTGGGTTCCTCGGTCTTGCCCTTTTGGCCTGTCCCTGGGCTCGTCTACTTCTCCCAGTATGGGGGCTTTGGCGGTCGTCCTGTGCCGGCGCTGGTGGTTGGTGCTGTGTGTTTTTGCCTTTGGGCCTGGTGCTCCTTGTGGTTTTCAGTGGCTGTGGTGTTTACTGAGCTCTTTGGGGGCTGGGTCGGTTGGGTTGGTGGGGGCTTGCTTTTTGGTCAGTGCCTTCTCCCTTCTGGGTTTGGTCTGTGTGGTCCTGCCCTCGGATGGTCCTCTGGGTGTGGGCCTAGGGCCTGTTGGTGGCCCCTCTCCTCCTTTTTTTAGGTTGGTCTGCTGTGGGCCTCCCCGGTGGTGGCGGGGTTGGTCTGGTTGTAGGCCCTGTTGCTCTTAGTTCCTGGTTGGGGCATGGCGCTTGGGTCTTCCCCTGCTTCCCCATGGCTCTCTCCTGCTTTTAATAGTGTGGCCTTTTAGCATGGTTAGACATTCCTTCCGTTGTCTACTTTGGTCTGCTTTCAGTAGGTTCTGCTGCTGTGTCTCCGGGGCTTCTTGGGGGTGCTGGACGTGGTGGCTTTCTGGGCCTGTGGGCATCCTTGTGGGCTTTTCAAGCCCTGTGGGGCACTCAGTCTGTACTGGTCCTCCTGGTGCCTGTTGCTCTGATGATGTGGTTGCTTTGGCCTCCGTTTCCCTTCTGGGACTTGGTCTTTGGGAATTGGGGTCTCTGTGGTGTGCCTCTTTTCTGGCCTTGGTTTTGTTTTTCCTTGCCTGGTCGCCTTCTTGGTGGTTTTCTGGACTCCCTTCCGCTCTGCATTTTTTTGGGTTGTGACTGGTAGGGCCTGGGTGCCTTGCTTGTAATTTTTTGTGTGGTTGGCTGCCTCCTTGGTGCCTGTGGTGGCTTCTCCTTTCTGAGGTCAGGGTTCTTCCGGGCCTTGGTTATGTCCCTTTTGGTCTGTCCCTGGCTTTGCTGTGTTGTCTGGCCGCTTTGGGTCTTCTTCTGTCTATGGCCTCCTTCTTGTCCTTCTATGGTTGGTGGTCTTTGGTGCTCCCTTGGTGGGTGTCCCTCCTCCGTTGTTGGTTCTGGGGTGTTCGCTATGTGTGTTGGCTGCCCACTGGGTGGCGGTGCATGGAGTAGCCTTGTTGTTTTTCATTCTCCTGGGTCATCTCCCGCTTGTTCTGGCTGGTGCGGACCTGTTGTTTGGTTGGGTGTGTTGCAGTCTGTGTGCTCCTACCTGTGTTTTCCTCTGGTTCTCCTGTTTGCTTCACTTGGGATGCTGCTTTGGGTGTGGTGTCCTGGGTGTTCTTTGGGGGTTTGGAAGGCGGGTTTCCTGACTTTGGTATGCTCCACAAGTAATGGATGGGACGAGGACTGGAGGGACCTGGGGGTAATGCCCTATTACTTACCAGTAATCTTCATCAACCCTGGTCCTGTTGTCCTTGTCCCATCCAGGACGGGCTGCCTTCCTGTTGGTGGCTTGGTAGTTCAGACGGAATACTGGGTAAGTACTGGTTATGTTCTCCCACTAGGAGGGGTTGGGGTTAGGGTCCCAGCATTCCTCTGTTCTTTTTTTCTGTCTGGGAGATCGTTATCTCCATAAGTAATGGATAGGAGGAGAACAATGGGACCAGGAGTAATGAAGATTGCCGGCAAGTAATAGGGCCTGTATTGGGGCTAGAGACTGTCATCTGCTGCGCTTGTGTGTGTATTTTTGAAAATGCTGCAGCTGGGGAAGGACAGCAGGGGCCTCTATTATGCAATCACCATACCGTACCCCTTTCACTGCCTGCCAACCTCTTCCTCTTTTGTTTCAATGGTAGGAGATGGATGACACTTCAGAGGAAAATGCAAATCTCCCACTATTAGCCACAACTGTCAACCACCATCACAGTAGTTTGGCAGCTCAGTAGATTCTGCAGGAACATTTGAATCAGGTGGTAACAAATGAAGAGCTTGCATTTTGAAGGCTTAGATTTACTAAGGGTTGCATGGGTGCTCGCACTGTGTTTTGAAAATTTACCCTGCGTCTGCAGGCTTTTATTACAGTAAATCTTCGTAATGCTTTGCATCGATTTGTGCTTATGCTTGCTCATGTAAAACCTTAGTAAATAACAACCAAGGTCTGTTTGCAGATGATCATTATTGCAGGTCCAACATATGATTGTGTCATACAGAGGAGACACTTTTATCTTTCCCATTGGGCACTCTTTGTATATCTGTCCCAGTGACGTGATTTGTTATTTATGGGATGTTTGCAAATCTGGATGATTGAGTGTAGCGTATCTGAGTGCTTTGGTTGCTTACAAATGCTTAATAACTCTGTAAAGTGATGTAGAGAAATGTTTTCGGCAATTCATTTTATCTTTCAATATTGTATTTTTAAACTCCGGTAGCAGGTGGTACCATTTGCTTTTCTGATGTTTTACATCGTTTAAATAAACCACAGGCAAACTCAGAATACATTTAAGGCTCGTAGGGCATACATGAGGTAGGATTAGATTTAAAATTGTAATAAGCATTAGCAATGACAATATATCTGGATTTAGTAAGCTACATTAACACACACGCACATGCCATACTTTGCACTCACACAAGCACACTCCTCGGTCTGCTCTCAGTCGCACTCCTTCTCCATGTACTCATGTGGGCACAATTCTCGCCATGGCCTCCATCGGGCACACTGCTCACTCTCACACCATAAACACCAACCTTCTGCCTTCACACCGGCACACCACTCACCCTGCACACATGCATTCACACCGCTCACAGTACACTCAGTCAGTCAAATACTCTTTATTTGATTCGTTAAAATCATAAAAGACATTAAAAGACAATACATAATTGCAACATATATCATAAAAAACACACAATTTCAATTTTACATGGATCAAAGCAAACCCTAGACAGTACAAAACAAATTGATTATTAAAATCTACTTGGGACTTAAAACATTTCATTGAGGGGGGCTTGCTTTTTAATCCTAATGGCTGCCACTAAAAAGCTAGCCACACAAAACATTTTAGACCTTTTCCAGTTGCCTGCTTCCATTAGGAAGGAGGACGTTAATTGGACCAAAACTAAATTTATGGAGAGGGCCAGATTGGACCGGGAGGAAAAGGAACTTGAGAAACCTGCTGTCAGGGCGCATTTTATGTTAACCTTTTCTCCCGCACTTGAGCCCTACCTCAAAATTGTCACTAAACCTTTACACAGGTTTTTATTGACCAAATTTAGGTTTAATTTGATCCACCAGATTTTAGGCAGTTATCCATTCTGGATAAAACCTGAACTAGGTCCTCCCTGTAATTGTGACCAATTCTCGCAACAAGACACCTTGCATTTTATTATGATTTGCGAGACCTTTAGGGATAAGGGAAAAGACACTTGTTACCACTATTGAAAGAGGCTGGTTTTATACAGGTTAGGCCGGCACTGATCTATCTCCAGCATCTGGGGTCTACTCGTATCATGTTTTGTGTGGCTAGCTTTTTAGTGGCAGCCATTAGGATTAAAAAGCAGGCCCCCCTCAATGAAATGTTTTAAGTCCCAAGTAGATTTTAATAATCAATTTGTTTTGTACTGTCTAGGGTTTGCTTTGATCCATGTCAAATTGAAATTGTGTGTTTTTTATGATATATGTTGCAATTATGTATTGTCTTTTAATGTCTTTTATGATTTTAACGAATCGAATAAAGAGTATTTGACTGACCGCTCACAGTACACTCACAAGTAGAACTCTCAGCCTACAATTCTACAGGCACTCTGCTCATCCTGCACGCTATAGATCCTACCAACCCTGCACTCTTTACACATCACCCACCCTGCCCTCACAGAGGTACAGCTCTTATTCGACACTGTGGACATATCACTCTCCCTGCACCATCTGCCCACCACTCTAGACTCTATAAAGCTAAACGTCTCTCTCTGCACTCTATACCTACAAAACGTTCACCCTACGCTCTAAAAAGGAAGACCTCTCATCTTACCATGGCCACACCACACCCCATGCACTCACATAGACACACACCTCACCATGCACTCTCATGACCACTTTACTCACTATACACTCGCATGGTATACCTCTCACCCGGAATTGAAACACCTCACCCTCTGCTGACACAGGCACACTGTTCAGGTATCAATTATTAATGTTAAAATATTAATTCTGAATAATTATAAACAGCGGAACCCATGATCTTACTTCCAAGAGAAATATGGCTGAGGTCTTTCCACAATGCAAGAAAAAACAATGACGTCCAATATGTCCTTGTTAGAGCGAAAACGGTGCCAAAGGTCACACTAATACTGCTAGAAAGCAGTGTTAGCTGGTGTTCCAACTGCAACTCAGACATAATTATAATTTCTAATCCACCTCTCTCAGTCTTCAATTGTTTCAGAGCATGAATCAAGTTTCAGTGAAAAGCACTATCTTCTCTTTTTGTATAAATATCTTTAAACACAATAGTTTCCTCAGAGAATTCTCCTCATAATGAATTAGTGGATATCCCCAGCGTGAAACTGATGCTAGGACAAAACGCTGTTCAGCCGAAGCTTAAATGGGATAGCCTGAATAGCTGCTAGGGTACTCAGACTACATAATTTGTGAAATATTTCACCCTCAGTAGCGTTCATAGAAGACCAGTTCTGGACATCAATGGCTTCTAGTGCATACATAAGCCTTGAGAATACCTTCAGATGATATAATATCAGAAGACGAGGAACGTGCCCAAGCCCTAGGGCATTATAAAACCTTGTCAGGCAGTTGGCTTGAGATGTTGCTTTTCTAATCAAATGTTGTATGTATTCATAATCATTGAAATTAGAGGACATTATTTTACCTAAAGAAGGATACACTTTCACAATTTCCAATATTTTATTATCCAGACGCCATTCATATTTTGTTTCCTTCTGGAAACTTTTACTTTAAAGATAAGAATTTCACTTTCTGTCCTGTTTATCTTTAGACAATGCCCTTCTGCAAACTGTTAGAGACCCTTCAGGCATTTCTGAAGTACCTTCGGTGTCATCTGTATTTAAGAAACGTGCAATATTTCGATCCCCTACTCTTGGGGCATCACCCTCCAGTGTAGATAAAGGCCAGGGTAAATCATCTATATATAGAGAGCACAATAAAGGTGCCTTCAACCCTGCTTTGATCAGTTTTAGAAGAGATTCTGGGCGAGAGACTTTGTTCTCCACCCAGTAAAAGAGACCAAGTCAATTTAATCAATGCTACAATTAATGGTATTAAATTGGGGGGGGAGGGTACACCAAGGCTTTACAACTTTTTCCACACGGCTGGTCGGTCTAAGTTGTCGAACGCATCATAGAAATTATGAAACTGTGAAATGAAATCTTGTAAAACAATTGGTTGCCAAGGTAAGTGATTTCATTCTTTAAACAAGTAAACAAGATCCCTCTGTCTGAATATGGAAATTTGGCTCTGTGCAAAATGACATCCCTACCCATATAGTTGTTATTTAAAACAACAGAAAACAAAATAAAAGTACTGGTATAAATTTCCACTTATTTTACAAAAAAATCTGAGTGCCCAAATCTTGCATTTATTGTGAGGATGCTATAGGCAGTAGATTATACTTCATAAACTACAGTTGACCAACGCAGAGGGCGTTTCAATGTCACAAACTTAAAACACATAATGCTTGTCCTCTATCAGCAGTAGAATCTCAATGGTGTGTGTTGGACAAGCTGGAGGAGGAATCTTGTGTTTTTGGCAATGCTGTTTGGTCTGGGGTTGAGAAGCATAGCAACAGCAACATATGTCTTGATACTGGTGATGGTGTTTCAATACTATTGTAGGGTGTGCACGAGACACAAAGACAGTGAAGGTGTATGCACAAAACTTCTATGCTAAACATAATCAGGTTGCAACAAGAGTAGTGCTGTTTACACGCTGGAGTGATTTTGGGATGGACCCCCTTGGGTGCTTTACTATTGCCAGTTTCTGACTACATGTAATGACTTGCCTGAGTCTGATGGGCTCCTGGAGGGACAATTTATTACACACGGTACAGTAGTTTGGGTAATTATTAAGCTGAAGGGGTTTGAGACTGATGAACCGTTAGTAAGCAACACTTGGTAAGAGACATTATAGCATGGTTGAAGTCAAAGGACAATCTCTATGATAAATCATTAAATTATGGATGCAATTAAGATTAGACACACTGGGAGCTACATAGGAGAATGAGCTACAGCAAAATATCATCGATGATGAACATTTTAAACAAACCTGAAAGAGTGTCAAAGGATTTTATTTTAAAATTGTGACAGGATATGATGTCCCACAGCCCTTAAGTGACACCACAAACATTGATTAGAATATACCCAAAGTCAAGACATGCCTGAGAACTTAAAAGGAGACAAACGCTGATTTGCCTCACTTGTTTTGGTGTTTAGAAGTGTAATCTCAGTGGCAAATGTACTATAGCCTTATAGCCCGCCGTAGTGGGCCATACCGTCTAATAAAGGCCCGCTGCAGCGTTAAAGGCCCGAGCCGAAGGCGAGGGACTTTAACAAAGCAGCGGGACTTTAATAGCCGGTATAGCCCTGCTACGAAGGGATATAAGGCTATTAGAACATTCTGCTACTAGAGGGCAGAATGTTCTAACAAATAAAACAAAGCCTTCAGGGAGCGCGAGGGGATTCAAATCCCCTCAGGCTCCCTGAAGCCTTTGTTCACAGCCAGAGCTGTGAACAAAATAAAATTGTAATGTTGGAGCTCCGGGCTTATACCAGCCATTATAAGCCCGGAGCACTCCATTGTTTTCAATGGAGCTTCCAACATTCCAATGTTCTAATATTTATTATAACATGGAGAACAGGGATGTTGCAGATGAAACAGTGAATCCTGGTACATGTTAGATCGCCAACAAATGCAAAAACACAAGCGTTATAGTTTTTGCTATAATACAGTAACTGGGGCACACGTTTTTATTATTTTCGTGGCAACATACTTACTCCAAAATGTGAAAATGTAAGCCTTGGAAAATTATTTTACAAAAAATAATTTTTTGTAATGCTTAGAAAGTTACATTCAATTATTGCAAAGCACAGGCTTATGATATACATGATAATTCCCTGGGTGGTACATGTGCCTAACTGTGCATTCACACATTTTGTGTATCAAAAAATTGTTCTATCACCACTAGAAGACATTGTTTTATAATTTAACAAAATGTAACTTATAAGCATGCTTTACCCAGATTTATTTTTTTGATTTGTAAAGGTAAAATCTTTGCATATATGCTGTAATGACCTCTTGTCATAAAAATGCAATTATGAAGGAGAGCCTACTATTTATAAATGTATGCTATGCTTCCGCAGACATATTTTCTCAAAGTTGCAAAGAACTTTGTGTGGGGCATGGTAACATTAATGTACACTGGCACTGGGGCTACATCAGGCTAGAGACATATCTTTGCAGATGTAACACTTTCCTGTGTCCACCATCTCCCATAGTGGAGCGTAATAACTTTAATCCCGATTTATTTCTATGGGCCTGATTACCATGTTGGGCAGACTCACGTCCGCCCGACATCACTGCAGTCTCGGGACCGACCAATGTGACCATATATGGTGCAGCCACATACTCCTATTTTTCAATGGGAGCTTGTGCTGTGGCCATAAACTGGCTGTAGCACAAGCTCCCATGGAGAAATGGGAGACTGTGTTAATCCCTGGACCAGGTGGCGGGCACCTTAAGGTGCCAACTACACGGTCCAGGGATTAATAGGGGGGCAATATAGGTGCCCTCTCGAACCCCAACCGGAGGCTGTAGAGGAATGGGGGCCCTGCTAGTGGGGGCCGTGGAGGAATGGGGCCCTGCTAGAGGCCCCCAAAGTTGCTTTTGGACAGGCTTTCCATGTTGGAAGGCCCGTCGGAAACTGACAACATAATCCCGACGGCAGAAACGCCATCCTCAGCGATTACGTTGGGGCCGATGGGCTCCTCGACCCCGTCCGAATCCAGCCGGAATGACCGTCCAGTTTCAATTCTGACCGCCTACATTGTTATTAGGCAGTCGGAATTGAAAGCAGAGATGTCACTATGAAAGCTTGCGAACAACAGTCAGAGGCTTTCCTATTGACATCATAATCCGTCCCAAAGTGTGCAAGTGTGCCTGCATTAAGAGCAAGTTTTTTCTGTGCAGGAGGGTATACCTTCCTGCAAGAATGAATTCATGTATGTCTTTTTGTTTTTCTGTGTGTGCCGCAAAATGAAGCTCACAGAGAAAGAGGAAGTAAGGAGGACAAAGAAAAAATGTTCTCCTCGTGACACCTCTTGCAGGAGGGCTCAGCATTTTTGCTTAAACCCAGGTTGTTTGAATTTACTACATCTGGGTTTGCATACTAATACATGGATGACTGCATGGGGATGTCTATGGTCCACCCAAGTAACTACTACCCTACACAGTGCAATGAAATGCATCAGAAGGTAACACATTGCTCTTATTATTATTTACAAAGTTAAAGAAGTTAATTAACATTGGTCATTGTGTTGCATCATATATCTCATTAAGCTGTTGTCAGTGTGCAAAACAAATGTTGCTACCATGATGCAAAAATGTTTATAGTAGGGGCACATGTGTTTAATAAACCTATTTTCATCCACAAATGTTGTGAATACAAATATTGCCAGTAAAAAAAGAGTTTTGGAAACTTACTATCTCTACATCGTCAAATGCATGGTGACCACGTACAAAAAGAAAGGGCCACTCTGTTAGACCTGATATCCGTGGCATGATATGCCTCTAATCAACAAACAATTCCGTTCGAAAAAAGGGGGGCCTAAGGGAGAAATTTAATGACCACCACAAGATTTATTCCCCATAATCTATATAAAAAACAGTGTGAAATCTTGGGGTCAATGAATAAACTATTGAGCAAAAATGTGTAGGTACTGTTAAAAAATGTAACACCCTTACTGCTGTAAACCGATGACTACACCTCACAGTCTAAAGCTGTGGGCATATCCCTTTAAAGGACGAATTCCCTCACTCACCATAGGTGACATGCTTCATCATTTGGGAATCTCCTCCCGAAGGAAAAACCTAGTTCCTCCGGGGGCTACAACCTCCTCTCTGAGAGGAGGGAGCTCAGGGATGTTTTCTTCTTTGTGTATAGGTGGAGTATACTAAACCCACAAATGATGAGCCTGGTGTATGTGAGGATGAACGCAGCGCAAAATATAACAAAATGTGCAAAGGATGTAATTTTAAAACTAGTTAGAGAATGTAAAACGGAAACTTTATTCTAATACATCCCTACTAGGATTAAGAACAACAGTGCACCAACAGTACAATTTTAAACTGTTTCGGTGGAAAGAAAGATAAATATCTTTCTTTCCACCGAAACAGTCTCAGAGAGGAGGTTGTAGCCCCCGGATTACAGCAGTAAGGGTGTTACATTTTTTAACAGTACCTACACATTTTTGCTCAATAGTTTATTCATTGACCCCAAGATTTCACAATGATATTCCTCTAGACTGTTTTCCTTCACTCTCTTATTTTTGCTGAATTCGTTATTCTAGGCTTTATAACTATGGGCAATTTACCTCTGCCAAGCACAGGTAAAGTGCCTGTGCTCTTTCACATACATAAGGTGAAAGTGGCATACGTGTTATTAGCACCTTTACCTTATATGTAACTCCCTAGTATATGGAACTACCTGTTCCCATGCCCTTTCCATACAATGCTATCAGTAGGCTGCAACACTCATTGTGCGACTCACTAAAGTAGCACTTCAGAGCAGGCCTAAACCTTCTTTTTCAATACTTATAAGTCACCGTAAGGTAGGCCCTAAAATCTCACAGGGCAGGATTCATGGTATTTATAAAAGTAGGACATGTGTGTCAGTGAATAAGTACTAAAGTTGTTTTTCAAAGTAATAAGTCTATCTCTTTCTAAGAATAACACAGGATTCCATTATTACTCTTAACAATTGATAACTTCAGTTTGGGAACAGATAAATAAATGCGTGTTTCACTCATTTGAATTGTATTTTAAAATGCTCTTTAATGCTGAAGTCAGACTTCAAGATACTATCCTAAAAAAGACCATTTTTAAAAGGTTGGCATTTTTCTGCATAAATTAAATTTGCTTTTCTCCCAGTGTCCAGGGTCACATGGCTGTGAATGGCTCTCCTGTGGTAGGTTGTGTATTCCTTCCAGACATGGGGATAAAAGGGCCTTGGGTTGGGGCGGGTGTTCCTTAACTGGGCAGGAAGTCCTGGGGTTGTAATCAGCCTTTCTTACCTTCAAGGGATAGCCTGAGGGCAGTGCCCACCCCCTTTCCTACTTCTAAGGGTACCTACCATTGACAAATGCATCTCACCCTAGATGTCAAGCCCAGGAAAGGAAATAAATTAGACAAATAGGACATCCCCACCCACAGGCGGCCAATGGGTATAAGAATAGCATCTTCAGAATCTCTGATTAGAACACTGCTGGACTTGTGGAGGATTCAAATGAAGACCCCCCTGTTGTCTGAAAAAGGAAGACTGCTTGCCTTAAACCTAGACTATCCAGCAGCGACTGCAAGGGCCAGTTGGCTGACCTGTTTCAGGTACAGGGACACAACAACCTGCAGAGGTCTCTGCAACTGCCCAGCTGGCCAGCACCAACTGGTCCTGCCTAAGCTCTGCTGTTTGCCTCTGGCAGAGTAATTCCTAATCCCTCAGAGGTGCCCCCGAAGTCTTAGATCTTTGACTAGCACCAGAGTGTATTATTCCTGACTCAAATCAGAACTCCAGGTGAAAAATCCAGATGTTTTGAGCTCCTTGTGACAGAAAGTGGATTCTTTGCATCAAGAAAAAACCATCCACACTGCCCTTCAACGCGAAGCTCCAGCAATGACCTGCTCTTCTTCTCAGCTATGACCATTTAAGCTAGCAACAGTTGACGCGTTTCCTGCCAGCAAAATACTCTAGCGGTGACCTGTTCCTCACACTGATGAAGGACACCTCATCGCAAACCTTGTCATTGTATCCAACCCGCACTAACTTGTGGTTGACATCAGCTTGTGAATTTAATCAGTCCAGTGCAACCTGACACCTGCATGTGGTGCTTTGTGCTTATTGGCACTATTTTCACTTAGAACTTTAAAAATATATAACCTCAATTCTACTTATTGGATTTTTATCATTTTGGAGTCATTTCATTTAATACATTTTACTATATGTTTCATAATTGGCTTGGGATTTTTTATGTGTTGTCTTTTTCCTTTATTGCTTTTTGAGTGTTGTTGAAATAGTTTGCACATTGACTCTAAGTTAAGCTCAACTTTTTTTTCGACAAGGTACCAGAGGGTTAAGGATAGGTTTCTTTAATGACTTATTGTGGTTCACCCTGACAAGTATTGTGTTTATTTCAATGGAGCTTCCACGCCTTCAACCAATAAACACAGTTGCCTACAAACACTTGTAAATATTTATGAGAAAAATTCTACTTTTGAAATATTTAAAAGTATCAAAGTAATAAATATTTTATGAATTCAAAATTCAGAATTGGTTTAGGATCTTTTGTGTGTTATGTTTTCATGTCATTACTATTACTATTTGGGTGTTCCATAAATAGTTTACACATTGCCTCTAAGCTAAGCCTGACTGCTTTTGTGCCAATGCACCAGAGGGTAAAGCACAGGTTAATTTAGTGATTTTTGTGATTCACCCTGACAAGAATTGTGTTTATTATTTCAATAGGGCTTCCCACCTCTCAGCTAATATCCCAATTAATACAATATTTATAAGTAACAAACTAATCAATTTTGTTTCATTAAAATAAAAAAAAAATAGACATATATGCAGGCCCAGCAACCTCCAGGCCAAGATGGTACATATGGTCAGCCTCATAGAAAACCACATCATCCCAACAAATTTGATACATGGCAGGATATTTCTGGACCTGTAACGCACGCCCGCGCAGTCACAGTATGGCAATCCTCTAAACAGAGTGTTTTAATTTCCTTGTAGGAAGTCTCGGCTGCCATCGTTTGGGAGTTGCCCGGGTCCTACAGCATTATCAGGTGCGCCATCTTGAACAGGACTGATACCTTTTTTTAAATTTTATGTTTTAAACATTTTTCTCCATTGTTTTAACTTCATTTTGCTTTACCCGTACGAAATGCCAGTGATGGTAACCTGCTGATGCTCCCAGGGGTTGCAGGACCCCAGTTTGTGTCTTAATTTCACCCATTCTTCCTTTTGAGATTTGTGCTGTAGAGCGCATTAAGCCGCCCCCCCTTACCATGCCCCCCATCTATGGAGGAATATTTATAGACCGGTAAAGCATGTTCGCGAGCAGCCGACCTGCTGCAGGTATGACAAAGGCAAACCCGTCTGCAGCCATTCGTGCCCGGATCGTGCCAAGCACCAGTCCCCATGGATCTCGCATGCCAGATTCAGGACCAATTTTGAAGTACTCCCATACCGCACTCTAACAATCCCTTCTGGAATTGTTAACTTACACCTGAACTGCCAGTTTACCTGTCTACAGTGCAATT
Source organism: Triturus cristatus (assembly GCF_964204655.1). Taxonomy (NCBI): domain Eukaryota; kingdom Metazoa; phylum Chordata; class Amphibia; order Caudata; family Salamandridae; genus Triturus; species Triturus cristatus. The sequence continues at coordinate 338,975,750 of NC_140594.1, forward strand.
TATCCATGGGCCCTTTCTCTCCCATTTCTAGCCCATCCACCTGCCCCCATGAAATCATTATTTCTTCTTCAGCCACCATCTGCCTTTCATGTGCACTCATCAACGTAAGGTCATTGGTCAGGCACAACACCGAATTCCTCCTGTTTATGGAGACCTACAAACCCTCTCTGGCATTTATCACAGACACTTGGGCCAATTCTACATACACCCCATATCTTCTTGGTGCTATTCCAGCATGTTATGCAATCCACCATAAGGATAGGCCCAATAGCTTGGGGGGTCTAGCAGTAATATACTTGGCTACTGTATCCATTTCATTCTGCGCTCTGCCAGCTTCTTCTTTCGAGGCGCACTCCTTCAGTCTCCCACTGCCTAATACTCGAGCTTTTAAGGGGATGCCGAATTATTGCACAACGGGCCCTCACTCAAATTTCAATCAAGATATTGGCAGCCTACTAGAAGCCGATATTTTCCTCAACAATTTTACTGTGCTGGGGGATTTCATCTTCCATTTGGAGGCCCAGGCAGACCCTGCCACCTCAACTCTTCTTCAAACAATGGCTTCTTTAGGCCTCTCTCAAAAAAAGCTATCCCCACACAGTCTGCAGGCCACACCCTTAATAGAATATTTTCTAATCATTCCTCTCTGAGCATTAACATCATTGAAGCAGCCACAAACTCTTCTAGGGAACTCTTTGGTCACAACAGAGCCAACCAGATCTTCATGAGTCCCAATCAATCTTTCTGCGATTCCTTAGCCAACTATTTCTTTAAAAATCCCAGCAGTCTGCTTTCCAACATTAGTACTACCTCCAACTCCATCCCCATTGAGCCCAAGTTTGAATCCTTTTCTCCTCCTTCAATTGAAACAATCACCAAAGTGATCAAATCTGAAACATCAGGGTCTCTGGAGGACCCATGTCCACCAAAGATAGCCAACTCTACTGTAGAGACATTATTTCCCACTCTAACTAGGATCTCCCAACCACATTCTTTGCTCTGCTACTTTTCCTGTTAACTTGAAAAAACCTTCAGATCTTCCTTTTCTAAAGAAACCATCTCTTGATCCCACTGATTATAACAGTTACCACCCCATATCTTGCCTCTACTTGCCCACCAAGCTTATTGAATAGGAAATGAACTCTCAGCTAGTCAAATTTATCCTTGACAATAATCATCAGTTTAGCTTCCTCTCTGGACATAGCACAGAGATGGCTCTAATCAGGCCACAGAGGAAATTAGAAAATGCAGAAAAGCAGCCTTGATACTTCTGGACCTGTCAGAAGCATTAACCACTGTACACCATGACAGATTATTTGATTATCTAAAGAATAACGATGTCACTGGCAGGGCTTAGAAACTTCTCAATTCATTTCTTCACGGCCGCAAACAAACGGTACGATTGGAGAAATTTGTATCTCACTCTTTCTCCCTTCCGTGTGGAGTTCCGCAGGGGTCTTCACTCAGCCCTACGCTGTTTAACATATAAAATAAGATAACCTTTATTGCGTGAGTACTAAAAACCATTGCAAGTGTAAAGCAATATGTCAAAAAAGTACAATATGATAACACCCTATTTTAAAATACACTTTGATAAAACAATAATCGCTGAGTTGTTTAATGTTCAAGCCCTTGTATGCATGGTAACTTGTGCTTACCCATAATTATTGGTTTTACAAGTGGTCTGTTAAAAGCTTTAAGATTATTGCTTTTTGTACATTGCAGATAGTGCAGGCGCACGGACGCTGGATATTTCCCAGTGGGTCAGCTAGATATTTCCCAGTGGGTGAGACAAGCGGGTACGAATTCTATCCGGTCCTGGCACCAAAGGCAGGTAGAGCTTAAGTGAATCATGTGATGGCCCTACCAAGTGTCTCCCAGTTAGAAGTTAACATTTTTTCTGCTGTGTCTAGAAATTAGACACAGGGGCAGGCTAATTGGAGATCCTCACCCTCAAAGCATGCATTAAATGCCTGCCTACATGTTCTTGTTCCCTTTTTCTTCAAAGCAGGCTTTAGTATCCATCTTCGTTCATTGTCCAATTTCCTGCATTTGCATAGCGGGTGTTTCATATCCTCTTTTGGATCACTGCATAATCAGCAGTTATTTGATGTTTGTGGTAGTTTCCACAAGGGTAGGTGAAACAGTGATGGGAGGATGCCCAACCTTAGTTGAAGGTATTTCTCCTTAGTTGACCGCGTGAAGCCGATGCCTAGGTAGGATTGAGGTGAGCCTATAGTGTAACTCTGTAGAACAAACCAACCATGTTCCCTTTTCATTAGTGCCAAAAGAGGGCTAACATATATGTTACCCCTCTTGTGGAACTCATTAAGTAATTTGGCTTCAGCCTTACCTCCTTCACTGATGATACACTAATGATGGTGTCCCTCGTCAATGACTCATTAGAAATAGGACGCAATTCCTGCAACTGCATGCAGGCTGTCATCCACTGGATGGCAGACAATTGCCTCCAATTGAACTAGGGTAAGAAGGGGTCCTACTCTTTGGGGTTGACCAATCCTATTGGACGTCTACCTCGTGGCCTCTGGACATGGGCTCACTTCCATCCCCTGACAGAAAATCCCGCAACTTAGGTATTTTAATCAACAACAAATTATCCCTCTCTGAGCAAGTCAAAGCAGTTGTTCCAAGGTCTTTTACACTTCAAAACATATTAAGAAGGTGCTTCCTTTCATTTTCCCCCAACTTCAGAAGACATTAGTGACTTCCCTTGCTCATACTTGACTGGACTACTGTAACAGTCTGCATTTAACTGCCCACAAGCATGTGCTAAATAGGTTATGCAGCTGCACGGCTCTTCCTTAAAATCCCTAAATACAACCTGGTTGCTAAACCGATGAGGAAGCTACATTGCCTGCCTATCAGGCAAAGAGTTACTTTCAAGGCTCTGTGTCTTGTCTATAAGGCCCAGAATGATAAAGGGCACCTATTTCTTAAACATATCTTCAAATGGTATCAGCCCAGTAGTACACTAAGATCCTCTTCAATAAAAACAGTCTCAGTACCAAGATTTAGACAAGCGACTTACGGCAGCTGCCGCTTTGTGCGGTTTGCCGCTCGCTCTTGGAATGAACTTCCACTTCATGTCAAAGTCACATCTAATCTCTTAAGGTTCAGAAAATCCCTCAAAACTTGGCTATTAAAACCTCCACCATAGGACTATAAAGCCTGTGTAATCATTGCCATTTTGCGACCAGCGCAAAGACACCCCTATGGGTAATTGAGTGCTTAATAAATAATTATAACATAACATATCAATGTTGGACCTGCTGCACTGGTCTATCCATTTTACAGACATTCCACAAAGAATCGAGGACCTTCTCCCACCACATGGACTGCATAACCTGACTCACCCTCCTACCAGGATGCAAAATATGAGGCAGGTAGTGCATAAATAAACAAAGCACACCAATCTCCCTCTCTTCAAACTTAACATTTATATCCCTAGTAGACATAATTTTACCTAACTACAGCTAACCTCAAAACACCCCTACTAATTTTACAACTATGCAAAGATCAGACAGAAAGACTCCTTACATGCAACACAGACAGAAATAAACCGACAAAACTTTACAAAATAACAACTACAAAAAATTCACCCAAAACAGGACCAAAGGTACAGCACAAATTGCTCAAACAACTCCAGAAACAGCTAATATTGAATAAACCTCCAACTCACATCCACTGAAAAGAGAAAGTGAAAGAAGTAAGCAAAAAAGGAGGTTCTAGTACTTCCTGGCATTTAGTTATTTAAGTACAGAGTCATTACTTTGTGCGTGACTTTGCCGGCATATTGGAATTCAATAAGTAGATTTGTGACAATGCAGTGGGAAAAGTAAGACATTGACATGAAAATTAACTTTTGTATTCTACAATTATTGAAAACCTATTTAATACACATTTTTTTAAATCTGCAAATAATTTTAGTTTCATTTAAATATAAAAAGAAATACAATTGTTGAAAAATAATGTTTCTATTATTCACAAAATTTGTTCAAAATGTTTACTCCTTTACTTTCTAGAAAAATTAAAAAGATTAGGTTTGTAAAAGTTCATTCAAAAAATATATTTGCACATATATATAAACAGCATTTGAAAATGTTTAATTTACCTTCATTTATAATGTTAAGATATTTTAAAATCTAATGTACTCCTACTAAAAATATAAAAGTAATATGGAAAAAACAAATTTAATTTACAGTTCGTCATAGAAAAAATGCAAATATTAAAAAAGAAAATCTCCAAATATTTAATCCTGTGTTTTCCTGTGACACCAGCCTGGCTCTTGAAGCAGTAACACTAACTGTAACACCTTTTACATCTAAGATATTAGTGAGTTAAAATATTAGACATGTTCTACTTTCAAATTCCCTGCACTATGGACATTCTGTACAAACTATTTTGCCAATTATTCTACGATGAAAATAAGGTTTTGATCTGTAAAAAGTAACATTGTTTACATTGCTAGAAAAAAGGTGTAAAATTGCACTACATCCCTACATTTGGTGGCCTGGGTTATATTAGCAGTGTGACTGCAGTGGGTGGAACAATGTGTGCTAACGCACACTACTAACAATAACATTTGCTACCATTTTCAATGTAGTAGCATGTCATATGACCTAGTATGTGTTACAAATTTACCAATAATGTGGATAATATTGAACAGGTTGAAAATCATAGAATAGAAATTTAGAAGAGATGAAACAGAGCAGAGACATCATGAACATCTGGCTTTAAGAGCTACAGGACACCTGGAGATCTTTATCGGCTTCTTCTGTATGAAACTCGGCAGACAAGAGCTCATACTGATATTTGGGTTAATACTAAAGGTATGTATGTTTATAACAAAGGTCAAGCAAATGTGCCTGCCAGTACCTGGGTTTGAATATTGTGGCACAGTGGTAGAAGCAGGAAGAGCTTACGGGCTGTTATACTAGAGATCAAATTTTATAATGTGATACCCCATTTGGAATACTACAAGTGTTTTTTGAACCACTAATTAAACATTGGAAACCAGAGGTTCATATAGTGAGCCAAGTGGTGTCACAGCAGTCAAAGGACTTGTCCTGATGAACTCTATAAGTACCATCAGGGTTGTTTCATCCACAAAAATATCATAGCTTACATCTGTAAACTGTAACAGGTGTCATAAGAGTTGTTTGTAGAGATCAGGCATTCAGGAAGAAGTTGTTTTTATTTTCATATAATCATTTATTGCACCTTGTTCACACTTTGCTCTATTGTCATGAATAAACTTTTTGTGGTATGCACCTACATGATATAAAAAATAGTGAATACAGATAACTTATTTTCTCTGAAGAATGCTCTTTGGTATCAATTACAGCTTTCATTCTTCAATGTTCTGTTTGGATTGAGTCACATTATCATTGATATACACATAAGAGTTTCCATAAAAAAGAGCTGTACGGGACTGATGTTTTATACAAAATACTAAAGGTAAAGCAGTAAGGAAGGTAAAAAGGAAGAAACATGCAAGGGTGCACAACTAAAATGATGTGTGGGTGGGTGAAAGGATGCCTGGGTCAGTGAATGGGTGAAAGAATGCATGGATGAAAGAATAGCTGAAAGGATTGATCGGTGAAAGGGCGGATGTGTGAAAAGATGTACTCCTGTGGATATTCAGAGTTAAAAAACGCATTGTATCCATCACAGTATAAGCAAAGAAATGATTGTCACCAAGTTCAAACAGAGAGGATATTCCGACAACATCATACAAACAGCCATTGCAAGGGCTGATGCTAAAGAAAGAATCCATCGCCTCACATCTGATAAACGCCAAGTACCAACAAGAGATCTGTATTTCTGTCTAAATATTCAACCAAAAGCAATATATTCAAAAGTATCATGTTGAAACATTGGCCTATGTTACAAACAAAAGATTAATTCAAAGGTATTGTTAACCTTCTTCCTCCCTTTGCATAGCAAATACCAAAAAACTTGAAAGAACGTTAATACAAACCAGACCATTCAAAGGGAGGCCGGAAACACAGAGGATCATTAATATGTCTTAACTGTGGAAGTTGCAACAGCATCATAAAAGGTACTACCATCAGGCATTCAACTCAAGGAACTCCAATTAAATTGTACGCAATGGTCAATTGCAATACAAAAAATGTGGCTTACCTATTGAGATGTCCATATGGATTAGCATATGTGGGAAAAACAGAACACAAAACAAGCATTTGGAATGCAATCTGTCTCGCCTTTGGGACCTTATATGAATTTAGCTATGCAACACATTAGCCTGGGTGCTGAAACATCTACTGTTCTTTAACATGGAGGGAAAGTAGGCACCAAACTATGTGACACGTCAGGTATGGGAACACATGGAGAGAAATATTGCCTTTCAGTGGGAAATGGTATAGTTCAATGCTCTGTTTTTAATATAAAATAAGGACCTTCGGTGGTCATATCACTGAAAATACAAGATTTTAAAAAAATATTGTTGTCTACGGGTGCTAGTGGAAGACAAATTCTATGGACTGGAATCTAGAGGATGCTAAAGTGATTTTGGTATTTTACTGAACTCTGCTAGTCGTTTTCTATCAAAAAAGTAATATAGAAGCAGTTGCCAGAAAAGTAAAAAAGAAAGTACCTCAGCAGAAAGCAATTCTGGTATTTTACTGACCTCTGCTGGTTGTTTTCTATCAAGACAGTTAAATAGAGGCAGTTGAACAGAAAACAAAGTCCCTAAGCGGAAGCAGACAAGTCCTAGGGCTGATCTCCAGAGCCCACAAACTACATACACATAAGTATATAATATGTATATACTTTATAGAGGTCTTGAATGCTCGACCTAATAAAAACCGGGCTCATTGAACATAAAAGTAACGTCCGCAAGAAAAATGAGAGGTCTACCATTGCTGCACATTTTTGCATATGTACACACAATGTTTGCCAATTAAGTTTTCTGATACTGGAAGTTGTACCTATTAAAAAAGACAGTGACAACAAGAAACACTTGCTTCAAAAAGAAGTATATTATATGAAAAAACTAGACTTGGTTAGCCCCAAGGGCTTAAATCATTGGTTAGGTTTGAGCTGTTACTTATAATCGAACATTTGACTTTGCCCGCATTCTTCACAACATTGGTACTTTGTATTCTTGTCTTTGAAAAATTTGTTGACATTTTTACTTTACCTTCTTCTCTTTTTCTCTTACCTTTTATTATCAATTTCATCTGTTTATAAAGATTTACATTTATTAAACAACATCTGTTTTGTCATTTGCCATAGCATGCCTTCCTTCAGTAGTCAAATTTGTTTAAAGATGGCAATCACAGGATTTCAGCCTCCCCTCTTTCCATTCAATGCACTCTTTTTAATTTTGAGTCCTTTCATTACCGTATTCATCTGTGCGTATGAAACTAATGAGGACCAGTTATGGTGGTCTATTTATTAACATGAGACTTTACTAACAGAGACATGGCTGTTGGATCATTCACATTTTTACTGTCTCTTTTTAAGCTAATTGAACCTTTCCTTTGACTCTCGTTACGTGACTCGTGTTCTAAGATAGGGCTCATGTTTTTTGTTAGCCTGTCCTCTCTCTATTCACTTGTCTTCTTAAACCGTGTACCCCGAACCACGGTGTTCAACTTTGCATGTTCTACTAATGTGGAGCAGTTCGTTTCAGCATTTGGAGGTATGAATTTACTCTTTATGACCGGGTTCTTGTATTTTTAAACCATGCATGCGTGCCACAGCGTTCACCTTTGCATGTTCTACCAATGCAGAGCAGTTTGCTTCAGCATATGGCGGTATGAACTTACTTTTTATGATCAGGAAACTGCGGTTTCCTTAACACCTTAAATCGTTACCATAATTTCTTATCGGGTCATTCTTTTTATACGCACTTTTAAGAGGCTCTTTTATCTGTTCTTATTTCTAATTTCTTTCCGTTCAAACACCATGTTCACCATGTCATTTACCTTGAATCTTCATTAACTACCATTGTGAAACCACCTGTAATCTATGGAAGTTGCATGCTTCACATTTTTCATCGACTCACAGGCAGTGGGTTTAACTTCTTTTTCTGTTCTGTTTTCGATTCAGAAACATTATTGCAGTTTTACAAATGTATGCACATATTTTGCGTATGTATCACTGGGGGATTCACTCTACAGCCTTATTAATACTGATTATTGAGAGTATATTTATTAGACCCATAGTTAGGTGGTTGCACAGTGGTTGAGTATTTTATATTCATTACATTTTAGGAGATACCCCCCTGATGAAGGGTCACTCCCAAAATGCATTGGGATACCTGAGCATTCAAGAATATATATGCTATAGTGTGATGGATTAACACTATAAAGTTGACCATTTCAATGACAAAATATGAAAGCGAGAAATTATTACATTGATCACGTCTATTGATTACTACTTTGAAAAACATTTATGGTCATCCTTATAAGGGTGTAAAATAATTGTTATCACAGAGTGCATAGTGGGGATGATACTCCCATGTTGAGTAACGCATCAAACTCCAACTTTGTGTGAAAAGATGGATATATTGGTGGGTGTAATGGTGACATAGTGTTGCATAAGCTATGACTTTGGTGTAACTATCCAGGGGGTACGTTCACACCAATGGGTGAAATGGGTGAACTTGGTTCAATGCGCCAATGATTAATGGTAAAGATGACTTATTTAAGCCCTGTAAAACACTATTTAATGTGTAACTGACATAGAACTATTGCTTTTGGGTACCTAATAATCCTGTAAAGGCATCAGGGGCACAATAGAAGCAGCAACAAACCATAAGCAATTTTATCTTAAAAGTATTTACTACTACAGGGACAATCTGTTGCTCAGTAACATTGAAGTAACTACACTGAATATTATAAAAACAGCAAACAGGAACATTATTGTTTACGAGAATAAAATGAACATGTCTAACATTGTTAAAATGTCATCTAAAACCTAACATCCTAACGTATACTTCTATGCGCTATACTAAGAGAGCATGGAATGCAGAGTTACTCACAGTCTAGAGTTTCTTAGGGAGAGGATATGCACTACATACCTTGTTGACAGCAAAGGCTGTCTTTATCAGTGGAGACATGAAGACAGTGTTCCCGATGAAGGGCAAACACACACTGCCATAGCAGTCAGTCTGTGTTCCTCCGAGACTCCGACTTATCAGATTTATTCTTCATGTGAGATGTATCATCTGAGAACTGCAGTGTGCTGGCAACAAGTATGACAGTCTCTGGCAGAATCATGTGCAATAATCTGGGGGAAGGACCTGTCCTGCCAAGTGGTCAAGTGGCAGTTCTTATATCCTACATCCTATCATAAGTTGGCATTTCTGACATAAGTTTAAGAATGTCTCACATAGGTTATGTGCATCAAGGTATGCATGCCAGAGCTTTTCTTATGAACATATAAGGAAAAAGGGTGTTGTATCAGAGTACGTTATTTTGATTATATGAATGTATGTTTTCTTATATAACCTTGACATGATGAGGAGTAGGCATTTTACCCAAAGAAGAATGTTGTATTAGATGTTGTATCAATGTTATTAATCAAAGAACTTGATGATATCACAGTTCCTAGAAAGATAAGGTCGGGCAACATCTGCATTAAAAGGCTGATATGACAATGATTCTGCATGAATCAGGGAATATGGTGGCTTGCATAGTCTAAGTTAAGAAAGATGGCGGCCACCTTGAACTAAGATGCAATTGGGGCCTACATGAGATGGAGTCGGACCTTAGGTGCTTTACTTTTCCCTGCTTTTATGTCTGAATGTAACATCATAGGGGCGTGTCTAACCAACAGAAATTTAACTACTGTTTAGACAAAATCATGCTCCCAAACTAAATACTATATTTATCTAGGACAAGATACATGTCTGAAAACATTTATACGCAATATGCTTGAAGTGAAATATAAAAGCTAGTATTTCATTAAAGATATAAAAGATCAATAAAACATAAGTGATAATATATTTCACACAGTGAAGCATGCATATTTGTAATCCTTGCGTTACAGCTAATAATAACAAAACCAGATTTCATAATCTTTCTAAGGTATGGTATACATGTTCGCAAAAAAACATACCAGTAAAATTAAAATTAATCAAACAAAGCAAGACGATGGGGGTCAAACACTGTGTGCACTGGAGAGCTAATTCTGGGGAATATCTTCAACTTATAAATACTATGTGGGTCCTCTCTACTTCTCGTGGTTCACCGTCACCAACCACTATTTACTGACAACCACTATGTTCTAGAAGGAGCGTCAAATATATACAGAAATTTCCTACAATTAAATATTGAAGTCCAAAAGAAGATACTTGAGAGGTCTGCTTCAAATTCTTTTCTTTATTTTGCATCCAGTCATATCATAAATATCAGCCAACTTGAAAACAGTTAATACTTTTCACAGCCAACGCGTTTCGTCCCCTTCTGGGACATCATCAAGGCTTCAAACAGTAAAAATCCACTTTATCCTTATCTTATCCATCACCGAGCATCCTATGTTATCATACGGCCATATGGTCCAAATCTCTTTATTAATTATTTTTCACATCCAAAACAAACATTTCTCCAAATGGTCGTTATGCCTCTAAGCACAAAAATCCTCATGTATATCTTATTTTGTATTCCGGATTTATCGGGCCGGACGAAGGATGCCTTTAGATACATGGGCAGAGACTTTTGGAATACAAAATAAGATATATGTGAGGATTGAGGATTTTTGTAACATAAAAAAGAATTTGAAGCAGACATCTCAAGGATCTTCTTTTGCACTTCAATATTTAATTGTAGAAAATGTCTGTATATATTTGAGGCTCCTTCTAGAACATAGTGATTCACATTAAAATTAAGCTGTATAAAAAGTCCATGATAAAGAAGGAAACAGGGTTTTCTTTTCAGTTCTTAGTTACTATGGGCTTTGTGGTACATATGGTGGATACAGTTAATGAATCATTGGTCGACTTACTTGTTGAGTTCACTCCCCCTCAGAGCACATGTCGACATCGTCAGGTGGACATGCAGTATAAGTGTGGCCTTTACGAAAATTTTACAGAGCATGATTGTAGTGGACAGTTGGCGTGCTAGATAGACCAGCAATTTGTTGCTTGTTTGAGGCACTCAGTGTTGGTTGTGGCTCCTTTTCAATGTGCTTGAAGAATGAGTGAAATCATTAATTAATACAGTTCCTACAAATTCAGTAAGACTTCGTATTTGGACAGAATAAGCGTAAAACCTATGGGGGCTGAGTCCACTTACACCACCAGAATATGTTGGCCTGATTCCTGGCTAGCTCGCAGTATACCATCTAGACCCCTAAACCTCACAGGGTAGAGGATGCTGTCTGCAACCTCAGAACATTACAACCCTATTTCCCCATGGAAATTGTAAGAACAGATCAACCCGCCATTGTTATATTAGGCAAGACCAAAGGGAGACACAAGAAATACACAAATTGAAATTTCAGACATTTATTGAAACAAATTAATTCTTATATTAAATATGTGCACTGCAATAATTAGTAGACGGAAAAATAGCACTGTAACCATTATCACATAAATGGTAAAAAAGATGAATAATTCAACCATTATAATTTTGAATTGATTATATAAACACCATAATTGTGCTCCTCTCTAGAACTACCTATGCATAGGTTTAATTGCATTCTGCCAGATACGTTAGAGTGGTCTAAATCCCCATCTACCTGTGTGCATGCATCATCCGGAAGCTAGTCTGCTTTAGAACAGTCTGCCGTCCCTCTCAGGATAGTGATGATATTCAGCTGTGCTGGAACTCAGGCACTGGGAGACCACAACAATCCATGGAAATGCTCCTCTGCCGAACAAAGGCTGGGGCAGTTTATATAATGAAAACTGGACCCATTTGCATTACTCCTGAGTTGAGATCCTGCTGCTATAGTTTATTCTATCAATTTAGAGCTGTCTCCAAACAGACAACAATACGCATGGGTAGTTTGTGCTGTGTACTTGGACAAAATGTATGACGGTATAATAATGTGCCTTCAAAGAAATGTATCTGTAAGCAAAACACTTTCGAATTACTCTATCACATGCAAACACGCAAGTAAAATGTCCTAAAACTCATCATCTAAAAAGATGTCAATTTTAAACGTGAATATATAGAAAATGGGAACGTTTGTGCACAGCCCCTATTAACCCCACAAAAGTTACTCCTTGTCTGTCAGGGGACTAAAAGCAACTGAAAATAAAATCTTATTGTAAAATCAAATTAAGATACATGTAATTCAAATTTTAAAGTCTAAAACATATATCAGTTTAATAATAAAATATGAAGAAAGCAAAATTGCCCTAAAAGCCAAATTAAAAATCTGCAAGGAATATCTGCAAAAAACCCTCACAATAATCTTCACAATAAAAAGATAACAAGATAAAAACCTAGAAACTCCGAGAATGTTCTAAATGCTGCAAGAGTCATTACAAACTCTGATGTTCCTGGTTTTTGCGGGCAATGTTCCTGTTGGTGCCCTAGTCACAATTCTAAAGGACCAGCATGGTCATGTCTAACCCATTCAGCAGCCACTAAAGGTGTAACAGTCTGTAGTGCATCCGCAGAGGACGAGCCAGGATTCGAAAATCCAGAAGTCGAGGAATTCAAAGAATACTAATAATATGCATTTTGCAGCAAGGGCAATCACATAGGACATCTCTGAAAATGGATTCTTAACTGATCCATCAACAGTTTCACATCCATAAATTGTACTGACAGCATTCTATGGCATATATTCAAGGTACACTCAAAAGTGCACAGCATAAGCAGAACACAGGCTGTACGCAATGTAACCATACAGGTCAAATGGGCAACTACCATTTGTCATTCAGTTTCTGAAGTAAGGGCGTGTCAAAGTACTGCATCATGAGATCATGACGCATCAGCATGTTTGGTAGTGCCATTCTCATTTGGCCGCATGGTGCAAAATCCATTGCATATCAGCCGAAATAGAACCAAAATCCAGACAATTAGAAATTGAATAAGTGGAATGCCACCAAAGATGCTGGAAACCAAGGAGAGTATATATGATGGAATGACTCCAAAGACAGTCTGGAAGGCACCAACAAGGCCAGACCCAATCACTTAAAAAAGTTTACTACTCCCGCAGTTTTGAAGCATTAAATATGCATTGCCAAAGTGTTGTAGTAGTTTAGTGCGTAGTAGCAATTGTATTTCAGTAGAAGACCTTGCAATTTGAAGATCAAGCGTCTCTCTTGCAGATGTTAATGAGACTTCCTTCTGAAACAATAAGGCTTTTAGTATGTTCTGACTATCAAAGTTCACATTCAAAATAGAAATTGAAGGCTAAACTGTTTCTCTTCTAACTCTACGAGCCGGTGAAAAAAGCACATTTGTACAACAGGTCACCGTTCTCAAAACCGTCACCACATAGGGTACTCCCAGTCTCACCTCACAGCAAGTTTACTCATTCAGCATCAAATAACTTCTATTGGAAAATAATCTGAATGCTGGAAGAATTGCAGCAGCTGGGAGCAAGCTAAATTTGCTTTTGAAGCATGATAAGCTCCATGAAGTGAAACCTTCCTGTAATCTAAAGAATGGCCAAAAGTATTCTTGCAGGCTTTACCGCAAAGAAAAACACCAGTTTCCCCATTCCTACACCTGTAATCAAAAGGTAGGATTCACGTAACTTATACAAATCTCTCCCGTAACACTTCATTTCTGCCTACCTGAAAGTATTTCAAACAGAACATGAAATGGAATGGCAAAATTGGCAGAGAAATACATCCATAAATTAACTAATCCCCTGATGGTGATTCAACCACCGTAAATTGTAATTTATCTAAGTGTTCTATGTTTAACATTGTGTATGTTGTGTCCTTCTTTACCATTATTTTCTGGGTGTTTGTTAAATTATATAGCAGAAATTAATATGTAGCATTTAACTACTTCCAGGGCACACCACTTTTCAGGGTCTGTAACATCCGGCGTAATACCATGATATATCTAAGCTGACTTTGTCCATGTTTTAGGAAGGACATGTCACTCTGTATGATGTCAATAGCTGATGAAACAATGTTATCCAAATAACAACTTCCAGTATATAAATTTGTCATATCGTTATTAATCATTACCAAAGCCTTTTCTAAGTTTACTCTGCCAACCTCATGTATCAAACTGTGGAACTTTCCAAAGCTCATTGTACACAGCATACAAAAAGTATTATGGCGTGCGTTTCTGGGACCTTATAATAAATCCAGTAAATCCATGTCATCAGAAAGGAAAGATAAGTGTTCTTTCACCTTATTTAACTTGGAATGCTTCACCATTGAAGGCATAACTTCCCCACGCTTTATGTTCTGACAACTCCTGAGTGTTGTGTCTGCACATAATGTGGGTCTGGTCTGTTTATGTTACAACCCTTTGTGTTAAAAATCACGCATGGAAACGATTAGTATGTAACGGCCACACTAGCCACCCCTCTGGACTGGAAGAACTATCTATACTAATTTGAATCATACAGCTGAGCTGTTCCTCTGTATAATTTGTGAATTTTTGCCAATTTTTTAAATGTACAAATGTGGGATTGTGGGGTGTGTTCAAGTCCTTTATCTTAGCCAACCTCAGGCGGGATGTTTGTTGTCGGTATTAGACACTCTCTAAAGAAAGCCTCATTGCATTGCACTTGCTAACCTTTCATTCCCCAAACAGATTTTAAATCAACATTGTCTTTCCAAAAGTCGTACCCTTTGTATTCGCAATTGGCAAATGAGTAGGACGAATACATTAATTTGGTTTTGCTCAGCATATTTTTCTTTGCCAGAGAAGGAAGAAGTTTACAATAAAAAGACTCTGGGTCCTCAAGATTATTGCTAGAATAATATGGAACGTTATGTACGTATGTTTTGGAGCTACCCAAACATGGTGTACGCCAATGTTCCCATTGTGTATAATTAATTACTGCACGTGGGGGACTAGCTGTGTGTAAATGAAGGTGATGTGACAAAACATGTAATCATAATTTGATGTACCACTACACATATCTTCACTTTCAAATATTGTTGAATGCTCCAGCTCAGAAAGCATAGATCTAACTGTATTTATATCCCAATCATAAGAAATGCTGCCAGAAGGTATTAAGTCATTAAGTGAAATTTTAAATATGTAAGGTTTTTGTACAGTCTCTGCTGGACCAAAAATATAAAAAGGAACCATATCCCAAACAATGCCATCTGGGAAGGGAACCGCAGAAATGTTCGCAAGGGACAGGTCACTTTGCACTTTGTGTGACGAAGAATGAGGCTTCAGTACCTACCTTACCAGTTCAACAGCAGGTCGTTATATGGGATAATGTCCATTCAGAAGCAGAAAGAACACTGTTATAAAACCAATCCGGTTGAAGAGAAAAAGCAACTAGATGATAACCAACGTAAATCCAAAGGGGAACAAAGTATGTATTTTCGAGCCAAATAATAAATGCATGAACTCCATGCAATTGTTGGACTGATGAATCTGAGGAAAAGTCATCAATGTCGGCAAAACAGCCAGAGGCAGTCTGGACAAATCAAGGACCTCATGTGGTAGTATTGAACTGGTAGATAATTCCAAGGGTGGATCAAAATAAACCACTTTGCTGTTAGCATGTTTAGTTGAAGACTGTGAATTCACATACAGTGTGTGCATGGTGGTGGTAGTTGTAACTAAAAGTAGCAAAACGTTAGTGTAAGATATCTCCTGTCGGGGAATGGAAACCTCTGTATTTGTTAATGCTTGCAAAGGGATTTCCTATACAGTAGTGAGAGGAGGCAGGTAATTACCAAGGAACCCTTGTGGCCTACTATGTAGAACAGGCCATATGGTTTGATTTGATTAGATTAGATCAATTGTCACAGATCCTTTGTTTTTACAACTAGCAAGAGGTGGTAAAAGTACTGTTTTCATACCTTCTGCTGCCAGGAGCAGCACCAGTGCTCTGTAAAATGGGAAATAGTCTTCTTTATTCACAATCTTTTCTTAGACCAGATCCCGGATCTTTGAGATACAGGCAGAAGTTGCTGATTGCACCATCATTTCTCCTGGCTGAACGTTTCTCAAGCTCATTGGAGTGTTCATCCCAGAGGTCTTTCAGTTCCTGTAAGACAACCAAACGTTCAGTGATATCAAAAGGCGTTTCCACTAGCACTGTGCTAGGGTTTTATAGGTCTAGAACCCAAATCTAGACACCCAACGGGACCTCATGGGGAGTGCAACCACCTCAGGATCATCTAGGTAGATTGGTTAAAGCTCTCTAGACCCCATACAGGTGATGGGTTCAACTACGACCTGAACCTAATACTCTAGTTGTTAAAGACGGATTTAAGTCATTGTTTTTCCTTTCCTCTATCAAATTTCCCAATGGAATGGTGCACAGCAACAGCCATGGTATACCCGTAAGCCTTAGAGGCAAACACTGGGCCCTAGTATGAATGGAATGTCAATATTGTATATTTAATGATGAAGACTTGCAAACCTTTGTATAACAGTTTGAGCGTCTGCTGATTGATGTGGCCACACTCGTAGGAATCTAGAACATGAATCCACTGCTGACAGAATGTATTTAAAGGAACCATGCATATTTAGCAGCCTGCCGTGGTCCAAATGCACACAAGCCAGAGGCTTGTTCGAAATCAAACGAAGTGTCTGCTGTGGGCCTGCTGGACTAGAAACTTTTATTTGTTCACAAATCTCACAGTTAAGGACATACTGTTTAGTCTGCTTCTATGGAACTGCCCACCAATAGCGTTGCTACAGTAGTGAACCTATAGCAACCAATTCATACTGGGTAGAACCTAGCCTCTCATGAGCTGCCATGATTAATTCTGGTCTGCAATCTCAATTTGGAATTAGTCTATCCCCTGTGGTAAATAATTCTCCTTTACCTGGACATAATTTGATACAGAAACATAATTAAATAGCTCAGTAAAATGAGAGGCAGAATCCGTGGTATTAGAGGTTCGGAATGGGCTTTATTCCAATAATCGATTATAATCGGTTGCTCCAAGTTCCATCACCACGGAGGTTCAGGAAGTGAAGTACATACTTTATTGACAAGAAGTAACCTTTATAGTACATACATTACAATGAAGCGAATGCAATAGGCGTAACAATTGATAAGGAAAATGACGATTTGTCTGCGTAACCAAAAATGGGTGTAATAAGGCGTAAAAAGGAACATAATTGGTTATGATGTCACCTATAGGCGGATCTATAAGATAATACTTGGCATAGATGCGCGCGCAGCAGTATGACGTGTGATTGACGTGCAACTAGGGGGTGAAGGGGACTTGACATTTAGCTCTACATGTGGAGACAAAAAGTCTGGGGGGTCAAGTCAACCTAATCCCAAATCATATCTAACATCCTATGTTTAAAGAACTATGTTATCCACAAAAGAAGGACTCTCGGACAGAATCTATTCTATACTGACTGTGCGTGCGTGTACAAGCGTCTAAATGTCTACACTGAAAGCGAGGGGGTAGGAATATTCCATGGTAACAGGGCTATGAATTACTTGCATGAGGACAGAGAAGTCGAGCCTTTTGCTCGGTAGCTGGAAGAATGTTTACTTAAACTACTAGACAGGAATGCATCGGCTGAGGGGGAAGCAGATAACTCGAGGGCGAAATACAGTTCTTGGCAGAGAATAGGCTGATGTCAGGCTTCGTGACCCGCGCAGAGAATGAGACAAAGTTCATGGTCACAGATGCAGGCTCGAACTGGAGTTTTCAGAGGCGGAAAGCAAGAGGAGTTTGATGACAGAATCAGGGCCTACTTGCTTGGACTGTAAAATGGCATAAGTGAACCATATAAAGGCGGTGGCCTTTCGTACTTAGGAATGGAATATCCGGCCCATTCATGGCGGATCAACAGAGGACATGTTAACGGTGGACGCACATGTATTTGCGTCTTCATAACTGGAACTGGAGGGAACATACATGTACTTGTGACATGCACATAGAACCGTTGGGGTCCAAGATAGGGGACATAACTGATCGGAAAAATCCATATTTCCACATTCCCTCCTTGTCCCCTACTTGCCCGTCAAGAGATATCAATCTTCATCAATCCATTGATCTGTTAATATAACATCATTTGTTCTTCTTTCTTCTTCCGGGACGAACGAAATCTTGGTGGTGGAATACACGATGTGGTACACAGACCACAAATCGCTGGTCCACATTGCAGACATAGACAGCAACTGAATAGTATGAGAAGGCCAATACCTAGGAAGGATAAAACTCTCCATCCCCAGGCCGATATCACACTCCAAAACCAACTGGACCAAGTCCAAGTGCCTGGGTTCTGGTGTATCTGGTTTACAATCTTATGAAGGCGAGTGATGGCTTTATATACAGATGGTGAATTTTCTGGTATGAATACGCAGCAGCTTGATCCGATGACCCTACAAGCTCCGCCCCTATCAGCCAGGATGACGTCAAGGACAAGACGATTTTGAAGCACAACAATCCGCATAGCAGACTGCTCTTCCGTTAAATTGCCTAAGGCGGAAATAGTCTCATTCACTACTGCTTCAAGGGTTCTAGTTAATCTACGTATCAGTTTACTATTAGTAACAGTACCTATATAAGGAAAGATGCCTTTATTGAAATCTGTGTATTTTTCCCATGCTGTTTCAGTGTAGTCGACAATTGGGAGATCTCTCCGCTCTCTGTTGTGTACTAAATGAATATTTCTGTAATAATCAGGAGGAGCTAGGAACACAGGTGGCAAAAGGAATGCAATGTAGCAGGTACCATCCCAGTCTAGAGGTAGACGCATATATGCAGTCTGACCACATATAAAGTAGGAGTGGCGATAAGCTCTAAATGAAGATTTGCCTCGATCACTGAATTCTACTGTAGTAGTGCATTTACTATGGCCCATATGTATGGAACCAACCTTTCTTACACATAATTCACCCTTCGCTGGGAATACTGACATGGTGGGCAAGACTAGTTCAACTTCGGATACGACATTCAGAATCATGAGATTAGGTGTAAAATTACCTAATCCATATACTTCATTTTCTAGATCAGTTCCTGTTCTCTTGGGGCGACCCTCCTTGTCAGGGTAGCAGACCTTGAGTAAAACTAGGTTCAGATTTCCCCATACCCAATGATCTTGGTAAACTGCTGTGTCTGAGTCTATGGAATTGATTAAACTAAACCATGCTCCACAGGATCCATTATGTGTAAACGGATGTGGAAAGAAAGGCAGGACTCCTTCATAATTCTGATAGGGAGGGAGTCGGCCACACACCCAACAGTTAGTGGCATTACTAGTCTGATGGGAATGATGTAACATACTAATGAAAGTGTTATTGCGCAGCGCAAGTCTATAAGACAATTCATGCGGAGGTAAGTCACTAAAAGAATGTTCAGCAGTAACATTATAAACATGTCTAGAAATAGGGTAATATATGTGCAACAATATGCTTGCAGTAATTATTAAAAGACTCAAGAAAAACAAGATTATTAATGTCACTATGCAATGGCTACGCAGTGATTTACAATACGCCTGTCGTTTCATCATTTTTCGCGATTGTCCATGATTCAGGTCTAGAGGATACATGTCAGAGACAGATTCAACCGCTTCACCTAGGAGAGGACTTAAACAATCAAATCGTCTGACGTTCTAGGCCTCAATTTAACTTTGTAGAGGTCAGTTTCAGTCTTTTCAACCAAAGGAAGTTTTGAATCAGTCTGTGAGGGAGTGCAGGGCACAATGTCTATATCCGAGGATTGTCCATGAAATTTCTTGATATGACTTGAATGAATCCAGCCCTTGCGGCCCTCGATCTTCACGGCTGTTCTTGTGGTCAGCAGAACCAACTTGGGTGTCTTCCACCTGGGCTCCAGCGGAGTCTTTCGGTCGAAATTTTTTACAAACACGAAATCACCCGGAACTACGTCATGGGGTTTCACCTCAGTGTTGTCGGGAAATGCTGCAGCAACCTGTGAACGACAAGATTGTAGTGCAGACATCAAGGAAGCCAAGTAATCTGTCAGCATATTACAGTCAATATCAGTTATTTTGCGTGGTATGGGCGTCCCCCACATATTTGGTGGTCTGCCGAAGATCACCTCATACGGGGATAGCCCTGTTCGAGAGTGTGCTACCATTCTCATGTAAAAGAGTGCAACTGGTAATGCTACTATCCAGTCGACACCCTTCTCTCTGCATATTTTGGACAGTCTGATTTTCAGTATCTGATTATGTCTTTCTACGAGACCTGCTGCCTCGGGGTGTCGAACACAGTGGAATTTCCACTGATATCCTAGCAGAAGTGAAACATGTTTCATTAATTCGGATGAGAACGGCTGGCCGTTATCTGAGTAGACAACACGTGGTAAACCGTATCGTGGGAAGAATTCTCGAACCAACTGTTTGGCAGTAGTCGGGGCAGTGTAATCTGAAACTGGGTATGCCTCCGTCCAACGGGACAGAGCGCAGACAACTACGAGAACATATTTGAATCCTCGACATCGTTCCATCTGGATATAATCCATCTGGAGGACTTCAAAAGGGTGGTCAGGAGGATGAAATCCACCCTGTTCTACGGGAACGCTTTTTCCTGGGTTGAACTGGCAACAGATCATACAGGTACGGACCTTTTGTTTGGCTGCTGCCCGTAAATGTCTATTGAACCAGATGTGTTGAATGCTGTCTAGCATAGCTTTTTCTCCTAGATGCGCTGGACTATGTATAGTGTTAATTATAACTTGGACCATTGAATCAGGGAGGAACCATACAGACTTTTCCTTCATCATCCATCCTTGGTCCGTTTGGATCCCTCCTAATTCAGTCCATTTCTTTATTTCGTCTGGTGTAGCATGTGTCTGTATGTCAATTACGTCAAGGGTAGGATCTTTAACTGTCATACAATGTGTCGGTATCGGGACTATTGTCTTTGTCATGTCGGGGGTTTGAGTTTGAGCAGTCTGTTTAGCTGTTCTGTCGGCTAGATCATTGCCTTGGGAAATGATATCAGTAATCTTCGTATGAGCCTTACATTTCATAATTGATATTGCAGTGGGTAGATGTATTGCATCTAATAAGGCATGAATGAGGGGTCCGTGCTGAATGTGGGCACCGTGGGAAGTTAAATAACCTCTCTCTCGCCACAGCACGCCGAAGTCATGTACAACTCCGAATGCATAACGTGAATCAGTGTATATGTTGACTTTTTTATTTGTGGCTTGAATACAGGCTTGTGTCAGAGCGATGAGCTCTGCGGCTTGAGCTGACAAAGTATTTATACGATTAGTTTCAATGACTTCAGTATCTGTGGTGACTGCGTAAGCAGCCACTAACTCTCCTGTACTTGTTCTCATACATGAACCATCTACATACAACGTCAGGTCTGGATCTGACAATGGGACATCTGTCAAGTCTTGTCTGGGTTTTGTCGTTATAGTAATAACTTCAATACAATCATGAGCTAGTGGGTCTGTTCCGGTTACTGGCAAAAGTGTGGCAGGATTCAATGTGTTACAGCGTCTGATTTCTATATGTGGCTGAAACAATGTAAGTTCATACCCTGTAAGTCGCGCTATAGTCAAGTGTTGTGTTTGCGTTCTATTTACAAGGACCTCTACTGTGTGTGGTACTTGAACTGTCAATGGATGTCCTAACACTATGGCATCGCTTTGTCT
The DNA here is from genome assembly GCF_964204655.1 of Triturus cristatus. Taxonomy (NCBI): domain Eukaryota; kingdom Metazoa; phylum Chordata; class Amphibia; order Caudata; family Salamandridae; genus Triturus; species Triturus cristatus. The sequence goes on from NC_140594.1 coordinate 338,997,462, forward strand.
GATTGCTAAAGCTGTCGCTGCTACTGATTTCAGGCATGCAGGCAAAGCCTGAGCTACTGGATCTAATGTACTAGAAAAATAAGCACATGGTTTGTGTGCTCCTGCTTGTTCCTGTGTGAGTACTGACAAGGCAGTACCTTCGCGTTCTGTAACAAAAAGTGTAAACTGTTTTCTGTAACATGGTGTTGCTAAAACAGGTGCTTGACATAAAGCTTTCTTTAGGCTTTCAAAAGCTTGTGTATGTTCTTGAGTCCAAGGGAGAACAGTCGATGTGGCTGCCTCCTGTGTTGTCAACTGAATGAGTGGTTTTGCTAGAAATGCATACTGAGGGATCCACTGCCTACAATATGAAGTGAGGCCTATGAAAGCCCGTACCTCCTTTTGTGTCTTGGGTATTGGCATGTTAGCTATTAACTGAATGCGGTCGGGTGTAAGCTGCCTTCCCTCCTTGGACAGCGAGTGTCCAAGATAAACAACTCGCTGGACACAGAATTGCAGCTTAGAAGGGGACACCTTGTGCCCTCTTTCGGCTAGAAATTGTAAAACTGTCAGTGATGCTTTTTCACATTCCGGTTCGCTTCTCGCGGTGATCAGCAGATCATCGACGTATTGAAGCAGAGCAGTGTTAACTGGCATGTGGATACTATCGAGTTCTCGTTTCAGTGCTTGGCTATAGATGCTGGGGCTTTCTGTAAATCCTTGAGGTGCGCGTGAGAATTTAAAACTACGTCCATTTAAACTAAATCCGAACAAATATTGGCTTTCCGGATCTATTGGGACGCTGAAAAAGGCATTCTTGAGATCGATTACAGTAAAGAATGTTGCTTCAGAATCAATAGCTGTCAGTAATGACGAGATATCTGGGACCACAGGGAATTGTGGCACAATGCATTTGTTTAACTCGCGCAGATCAATAACCAATCGATATACTGGCGGGGCCTTAGGATCTGTTCGTTTAAGAATCGGAATTATCGGTGAATTACATACATTGGAGTCTGTTTCTACAACTACTCCTTGGGCAATAAGTTCGTCAACGATTTGTAGTAAAGCCACTACAGCATCTGGTGGTAACTTGTATTGTCGCATTCGTGGTAGCACCACTCCTGCCTTTAATGTGACTCTATATGGTGTAATATTCATGCAACCAACATCAGTAGGGCCTTGCGCCCATAGACCTGTAGGTAAAGTCTGCAGTCGGGGATCCATGTCTCTAGACACATAGTGACCTTTAAAATCTCGTAAAAACAACCTTACTCCTTCCGGAGAACAACATATTATGGCTCCTAGAGCTTTCAATGTTTTTATTCCCAGCAAGTTTTCTGGACATGATTTAGTAAGCAATAAATCTGTAGTTCGGGTCAGAGGTCCTATCGTAAGTGGCAGAGGTTGTGACACTTCATTAACAATAGGTTTTCCTGAAAAACCAAGGGAAATATTCTGTGAGCCTGAGAGGGGTGCCCCTGGAACTTCACTACGTTTTATAGTTGTTCGACTTGCCCCTGTATCGAGTAAAAATTTCCTATCTTGGCCTAATAATTCACTATGTACATAAGGTCTTTCTTGATCTACAGGAATCTCGATAAGGGGTAAATCAACTTCCCTCTCTAGGCTTGTTCATGCGTAACGCTGATACTCAGGATATTCATACTGTGCGGTCTGATACATTTGTCGTGTTGTTGTCTGTGTGGCAGCAACAGGCAACGGTGGTGCAGCTGGCACAAACTGTATTGGCTGTTGTGCGGCTGGCATGGCCTGGGCATGCTGCAGAGCTCCTTGTTCATTCTGCTCTTGTCTAAATGGCCGTGGTCTTTCTTGTGTTTTACCTATGGCGATATTATGTTTTAAAACTGGACAATCGTGTACATAATGACCTGGCTTTTTACAATAATTGCATGTCCCTTTTACAGGTCCCGCTGAATCGGAATGTGTCATACCCTTTTTATGTCCTTCAGCTGGAACTGTCTGGGAAACTAACATTTTCATTTTCGTGTCTTTCATGCGTCTGTGTTCATGTTCTTGTTCCTCTCTAATTCTATTATGATGGTACTGTAACATTTGTAACATTTGTGATGGAGTGTTACCTTGCCAGGTACTCTCGAATTTTAATACTCTATTCTTTACTGGTGGCAGGGCATTTTCTACTAATTTTGTTACAAACAGATGTGGGTATGATTCGCTACTTGCTTTTATGCCACTATTTATACCAAAACATTTTTCAAATCGGGCATAGTAATCACTAGTGTCTTCATCTTGCTTCTGTTTACAGGCTGAAATTGTACCCCAATCTTCCTTTTTCGTAGTTAATAAACGTGGCAGTACCTGTACTAATAAACCTGGCAGTGCTTTAGTTTTATCCCCAAGTCCTGCTCCTGCAGTTCGGGCCTTTTCTTCTGCTTCTAACACTGACCATTCTATCTTTTGGTCTCCTACCTCCCACTCTTTTTCCTTGAGTTTCTCATAAATACCAGCAGGCATCAATACCTTTAATATTGTCATAATGTCGGGATAGGTATACTCTCCCATGAGTAACATGTCTTTAATTTCTCGGTGAAAACCCGCTGGATCTTTGTCATGACTGGGTACCACTTTCTTCATTTGTAACAATTCTATTTTCGATATGGGCGTATATACAAATACGCGCTTGAACTCGTTGTCCTCGCCTTTTATTGGGTGCACTTCTCGTAAGGGATTCTGTCTATCCATGTGATACGTGGTTCTTTCCTTGACGGGCAATGAGACATGCTCTGCGCATACAAAAAGAATATACTGCTTTCTTGATTCTAGAATTTCTTTAATTAATTTAGTACCTGCACCTCTCCATTTATTCATAAGCAATTCAGTCAGTATGTCAGGTAAGGGACCAGGGTCCGAATGCTGACTTCGATATAGTATAATGAGTTGTTGAATCATATAAATCCCAGCTAACCTCTGTTCATCTGGGGCAAGATTCAAAAATGTGCGTACTACTGTATCATCACTATATTTTCCGGGACTGTCCACCCAATGGACAGCTGCCCTGGCTAAATCTTGTTCATCCATAGAATCGAGAAAATGATAACCCCTTCGTTCTCGGAGTAGTTTGTCGGCGGTTTGGAACGAATGCTCGTTAGACCTTATATTAATTATAGGTATTTGGAAATTCCTGTTATTATCTGGACATATCGGACGTATCGAGTCAGTAAGACGTCTATTATTATTACAAGATCTTCCTCTACCTACATAGGCTATGGTGTCTGACTGTCCTGTGGGCAGTCCTGACCCTTCTTCCTCGCTTTGTTCGAACTCGTCTACCTCTAATCTCTCTTCGTGTAGGCGTTCTATTTCTTTACGGATCTTTCGGCACATGGCTATTATACAATTTTGTTTATCATGTCTCCCTTCAGATATATTCTGGCTCCATCTTGTAAGAACTCGCATTGCTTCCGGGTCTACCCCCGGTCGGTCTTGATTTCTGATCACACAGTTTATGAGGAAACGTAACAGTTCCCCCTGTATCTCTACTTTCTGGTATTCCATAGCTCTGTTAATACATTCTGGATCTCGCCCTGTTTGGACAAAATGATATATTTTATCTAGATGCTCAGTCATTCCTGGTAACTTTCCTAAATACACTGCGGCTCGTCTGATACGCAATGAGGCCAGGGTCATTTCGTCCTCTTTACCGGGCACAGGATCATATCGGCAATCTATAAGAAGTTCCTTCAGCGTACGGGCACTTATGAGTTTGGGTGTACGTGAATGTGCTGACTCTTGAAAAGTAAGTTTATTTATTCTGGGTGGCGTAGAAAAGATATTGGTAGCACCTCCCGTGGCCCCATCTGGGGTGTCGGGTGTGAAAGGATTCGTCGAACGTGACACAGCAACTATAGGTGTGGACACAGCTATAGAAGTAGCTGTAGGAGCGGATGCAGAAACAGATGTGCTTGCCAGAACTTGTGACTCGATTGGTTGCTGTAGGGATACGGGTGCTGGATCTTGGCGTTGGACCTCCCCGGTATGCGGTCTATGCGGGGCGGAATTTGCATATTCGGGAGCTGCGTCATCTAAATATGAGGAAAGAAAAACATCTTCTGCGGTTCTAGGATGCCCCTTAGGATGTACCTTTATTGGGAACAATGGGGGTGGCAAGTCTTTCGGTATTTCTGGAGTAGCCTTAGGTAATCCTTCGGCCAGAAGGGGATACATACCATTCATAAGGGCGTTTCTTTGTCTGTCTACTTGTTCTGATTTCACTCGGATACCTTCCTCAATTAATAGATTTTCTCGAACTTTATTTGAACTTTCTTTATTCCTTTCTTCCTGTCTCCGTGCTTTTTCTGTGCGTCTATGAGATTCTTTACGCCATAACTCAACGGCGTCTTTCTGTGACTGTCTGACTTTCCTTTTCCATAACTCTTCCTCTACTTTCATGATGCACTCTGCATCCCAGGTTCCCGCTGCGGGCCACCTCTGACTTTCTGGTAATCCCTTGGTGTAGTCTACCCATAAATCAAGAAATAATATAGCATCTAAGCCATGTTTGTGATACATGAAGTGCCCTGGAGTGTCCCTAGGAGGAATAGGGACGGCTTCTTCGAGAACCCCTTTTCTAGTAGTGAGCTGTCTTAATTTCGAAAAGAGCGGCATATTGACAACTGATCCGATACTTAATCTTGAACACACTTAATACAGAAAGCACAATAATGAACAACCATTCATACCACAATATGCAGGACGTTTAACACATTAAACATTAAACATTTAAACATTTTTAACCTTTAAAATAACCAACAATGATGATCGTCTGCATAACTAATCACCAAGCTTAATTCTTGACAATAACTAGATACTTCGGAATACTTGATATACTGCTAAACAGTACAGATACACTGCTAAAACAGTGCAGACCGGATTTGTGTACCCAAACCCGTCTTGACCGGCACAACCTATGTGCACGTCAGAAATGCCTCCCCAGTAATGGTACTCACCGGGTAGCTTCGGAAACGGAAGGCCTCGGTAACTTGAACTTGAACCGGACTGGACTCGACTCGACTCGTCGGACACTGGGCTTGACTTCGAACTGGTGGGTCTCTGTATACCTCGGATCTTGCTCTCTCAGCTAGGCTCTGGTCGGGATACTTCGCACTTCTCACCGCCTCGTCTGGGTGTTGATCGCAGTCTCAGTCGCCCCCGCTTGACCGGAGGGAGATACAGGAAATCCTGCTGGTACGCGTTATTGTCCGTCCAGCTGTGGCAGGAGACCGGGCCTGCAACGCACCGCCGGCGCGTGAGATGAGAAAGTGTCCCTGTTCGGGCGCCATTCATGTGGTAAATAATTCTCCTTTACCTGGACATAATTTGATACAGAAACATAATTAAATAGCTCAGTAAAATGAGAGGCAGAATCCGTGGTATTAGAGGTTCGGAATGGGCTTTATTCCAATAATCGATTATAATCGGTTGCTCCAAGTTCCATCACCACGGAGGTTCAGGAAGTGAAGTACATACTTTATTGACAAGAAGTAACCTTTATAGTACATACATTACAATGAAGCGAATGCAATAGGCGTAACAATTGATAAGGAAAATGACGATTTGTCTGCGTAACCAAAAATGGGTGTAATAAGGCGTAAAAAGGAACATAATTGGTTATGATGTCACCTATAGGCGGATCTATAAGATAATACTTGGCATAGATGCGCGCGCAGCAGTATGACGTGTGATTGACGTGCAACTAGGGGGTGAAGGGGACTTGACATTTAGCTCTACATGTGGAGACAAAAAGTCTGGGGGGTCAAGTCAACCTAATCCCAAATCATATCTAACATCCTATGTTTAAAGAACTATGTTATCCACAAAAGAAGGACTCTCGGACAGAATCTATTCTATACTGACTGTGCGTGCGTGTACAAGCGTCTAAATGTCTACACTGAAAGCGAGGGGGTAGGAATATTCCATGGTAACAGGGCTATGAATTACTTGCATGAGGACAGAGAAGTCGAGCCTTTTGCTCGGTAGCTGGAAGAATGTTTACTTAAACTACTAGACAGGAATGCATCGGCTGAGGGGGAAGCAGATAACTCGAGGGTGAAATACAGTTCTTGGCAGAGAATAGGCTGATGTCAGGCTTCGTGAGCCGCGCAGAGAATGAGACAAAGTTCATGGTCACAGATGCAGGCTCGAACTGGAGTTTTCAGAGGCGGAAAGCAAGAGGAGTTTGATGACAGAATCAGGGCCTACTTGCTTGGACTGTAAAATGGCATAAGTGAACCATATAAAGGCGGTGGCGTTTCGTACTTAGGAATGGAATATCCGGCCCATTCATGGCGGATCAACAGAGGACATGTTAACGGTGGACGCACATGTATTTGCGTCTTCATAACTGGAACTGGAGGGAACATACATGTACTTGTGACATGCACATAGAACCGTTGGGGTCCAAGATAGGGGACATAACTGATCGGAAAAATCCATATTTCCACACCCCAACTCTGGGAAGATGAGTAAACAGAATGTTTTGTACACTAAGTAGTAACACTCAATAGGTAGGAGTATTTTGCGAGTTATGATTTTGGTAAAGGAGTGCCAAAGTGCGAAGTTGTAACAGCCATCATGATGTCTCCTTCTACCCTTGTGGGTGAATGAGTTATTGCAGCTACAAAAGCAATTTGCACTGCTACTCTTGCAGCTTCATCAGAAAAGTGAATTACCTGCAGCATGTAATCCTACATGTTGGTGAATTAGTGTGTGGATAACATGAGCCCGTGGCAAACTTGCTTTAAGATTTGTAACCTTTCGCCAAAACATCTTGTACTTGATAGTATTCCGTTTACACTCTCTGAATCCCTTCTGGCTCCAATAGTGGAAGTACTCATTGTAAGACTGGACACATTATATGAGTTGCACACAATGGTGCCGATCACGATCCTGCAAAAACCGGGTAAGAACCGTCGGACGGAGCACAATCTCCGCCCGACGCGTACCCGGTCGTCAATTTTCACAAACAAGGAATTACGATTCGCACGGGTACACCATCACCGTACGAATCGTAAAAAAGCCCGACCGAACCAAAAAACACCTACCAATGCGATCCGGGAAAGCGCCGACCTGACGTCGGGACGCTCGCAGCCAGCCATTCACGACCCAGGAATCACGATTCGCACCGACGTCACCCCGCACGGTGAATATTTTGCGGCAGCCAAAAACTGCCGGGAAATCAGGACGACGCGAACAAGGACCACCAGTACGCGACGGACAGACAGGACGACGCGAACAAGGAGGACCAGTACGTGACGGACACACAGGACGATGCCACCAAGGAGGACCCGTACGCGACAGGACGACGCGATCAAGGAGGACCCGTACGGGACAGGACGACGCGAGCAAGGAGTACCAGTACGCGACGGACAGACATGGACCCGAACCTACGAGTCATCCCTGCCCTCATAGCAGTACACCTCCTCTACAGGTTACGACGCAGACGCCGCAGAAGGTCAGAATAACTAAGGGAGGGGGGAAAGTGGGGTGGGGTGGGGGTGGCACGACCAGGGCAGGCCACAAAACAACCACATAAGTCACACACCACACATGGCCTGGACATACCTGACTCCCATGCCCTGGTCACCACGAGGGGGTGGGGGCGTGTCCTGATAAGCCAGCGACCGCCACAACGGAAGTCCGTCACCACGCGAACCGGCAACACAACCAGACAGGTACGTCCCGTACCCACGCCTGAAGAGCGTGGGTACGAGTCGGACCACGCCCACACACGTCACCCCAACAATGGCGGGACGGATCGCACCCACGTGGCAAAGGCCTGGGTACGGGCCGCACAAACATCACATAGCGTGGGGACGGATATGTACGGACCCTACCCCCAACCCGTATGCAAGCAGCGTACCCCCCAGCCCAACAGTGTAAGTACGACTCGAACCCTCACCCGCGTATGCAAGGAGCGTACCCCCCAGCCCAACAGTGTAAGTACGACCCGTACCCCCACCCACGTATGCAAGGAGCGTACCCCCCAGCCCAACAGTGTAAGTACGACCCGTACCCCCACCCGCGTATGCATGGAGCGTACCCCCCATGCCAACAGTGTAAGTACGACTCGAACCCTCACCCGCGTATGCAAGGAGCGTACCCCCCAGCCCAACAGTGTAAGTACGACCCGTACCCCCACCCGCGTATGCATGGAGCGTACCCCCACCACACCAGTGTAAGTAGACTCGTACCCTCACCTCGAATGCATTGAGCGTACCCCCACCGTGTATGTTCCAAGCGTACATATCCTGAAATCGGAGGTGTGTGTGCAGAGTCCACCCAGCAGTGCCCTGAGACAGGAGGGGTGTGTGCAGAGTCCTCCCAGCAGTGCCCTGAGACAGGAGGGGTGGGTGCCTATCACTCCCAGCAGTGCCCTGAGACAGGAGGGGTGTGTGCAGAGTCCTCCCAGCAGTGCCCTGAGACAGGAGGGGTGGGTGCCTATCACTCCCAGCAGTGCCCTGAGACAGGAGGGGTGGGTGTGGAGTCCTCCCAGCAGTGCCCTGAGACAGGAGGGGTGTGTGCAGAGTCCTCCCAGCAGTGCCCTGAGACAGGAGGGGTGGGTGCCTATCACTCCCAGCAGTGCCCTGAGACAGGAGGGGTGTGTGCAGAGTCCTCCCAGCAGTGCCCTGAGACAGGATGGGTGGGTGCCTATCACTCCCAGCAGTGCCCTGAGACAGGAGGGGTGGGTGTGGAGTCCTCCCAGCAGTGCCCTGAGACAGGAGGGGTGTAACACATGTGTGTGAGGCCAGAATTATCCACATGCATACTGGCTACAAGGGAACATGTCCCCATGAACTCATGTCAACAGACTCCACACACAAGTACAGTGATCACCAAGGATGCCACGATTGTTGCAGGTGGACACATGGCCCTGCATGCATGGCCAAAGTAGAAGGGCTCCGTCACACACACAGCTCATGTAGACACAGCTCTGCGCTAAACATTGGGAACACCCTGCAGGGAAGAAAGCTGGGTACACAGAGGAAGGAATACACCCTGGGACAAGTGCACCATGCAGTAACTGCTTACCTGAACAAAGAAAGTTAGCCAACACCTTGTGATGGCACACAGATCCCAGGGTCCCACCAATGAGCAGTACACTACTACACATCCCACACACCCAAACCCTTACACACCACCCAAAACCATGTAGCAGCCCCACCAACACCAATACCAGCATAGCAGTAGTGTGATAATGAAAATAAAATTAAGCTTTATTCAGCATGAGCACAATGTCCGTGGATCGCAGGCAGTTCAATCTTCACAAAGCCCATAGGGCAGTCAATGATTCTCAGCTGGATGGGGGACACAGTGGGATGCGTGTCCCCTACCTTGCCTGCACAGTCAAATGGCATCGTCTTCCACACTGGTGAGGGCATCAGGGGGGGGGGAAGCAACAGGCACCACAGGGACATCAGGGCAAAGGGGCGGCGTTGTGGGTGCAAGGATGGAGGACTCCACCACAGGGGGTGGGGCAGGGCCAAAGGCGGAGGCCAGGATGGCACTACACACCTTTGCAAGGTCCTCCAGGGAGTCCCCTGCACCCGAAGGGACCTCAGGCCCCAAGGAGGGGGGGGGTCAGAGGGATGGGTCGCAGCGCCACTGGGGGAGGGTGGAGACAGGGGGGGAGACTCAACCACCCTGACCGGGGACCTCCTTGACCGCTTGCGTGGTGGTGTAACCGTGGGGCTCAGGGACAGAGCGGCCATGAAGGAGTCCTTGGGGGAGATGTGGCCAGGAGAGCTGAGGGGAGGGGATTTGGAGGGAGTGGACTGGGTGGAATGCGGACTCCCACTATGGCTGCGTGTCACACGTTTGCCCCCCGACCCAGTGGGTGTGCCTACCTCACCCTGTGTGTGCGTGTCAGGAGGAGTGCGGTGGACCTTCCCTGCTGGTGTGGTGCCCGTGTCCGTTGATGTGGGTGCATGCCGACGTCTGGGTGTACGTGGGACAGGCATGGGAGTGGGAAGTGTGGATGGGGCAGGGGTAGGTGGGGGGAGGTCGCGCTGCAGGAGACCCACTGCTGCAGTCAGTGTGGAGTCGATGGACCTCAGCAAGTTGCGTTGGTCAGCCTGCGATGAATGAATGCCCTCCAAGAAAGCCTCGATGTTGGTGAGGGTTTTGCCGTGGGCATGGAGGACATTAAGGATCGCAGCCTGACCAACCTGCAGTTGCCGCTGGATGTCCACAGACTCTGCATTGGCGGCAGCAGTGGAGACAGGGGCAGGGGGTGCGGTGCCTGGCAGGAAGGAGACATGCTGTGACCGGGCACGCTGGGAAGGGACACGAGCAAGTGGGAGGCGGCTGATGGAAACTGAGGGGGCGGTGCGAGGTGTTGTTCCGCTGTCAGCTGCTGGTGCAGCCTCCGCCCACTCGGAGACATCGTCCTCGGACCTGTCAGCTTCGTAGTCTGATGTGCCAGTCGACAGGTCCTCGGCCACACTCTCCTCCACCTCTGTCCCACTCGATGTGCCAGACCCGATGTCACGGCTGGCACTGGTGCTCGGTCCCTCCGCCTGGTCTGTGTCCATGTCTCCCTCTGTGTCCCCCGACGATGCTGTGGGCAGGGTGGAGAGACAGAAATTAATCAGACACCTGTACACATCTGTCACATGAGTCCAATCTACATAGGTAACATTGCATAGCCTGAAAAGGAAGATCCCTAACATCTACTGAACAGGGTACCGATGTAGGGCATGAAACACACAGTTGGTTGAGCCACCATGCCACTGAAATACCATGGAGAGCATGAGACAATAGCTAAAGACAGGAAACGGAGTCTGACATAGCACCCAGGCCCTGGGGACAATCCAGCACTGCATCTGCACCACACAGCGTTGGCGAAAATACCGATGACCAGGGACCATATCCATGAACTTGAGACACATGCTGCATAGGTAATGCTGAAAACATGCCCAACATGACTCGGTCACTGCACATTGCGTGTGTGTCCAGACACATCACACACTGCCCAGACCCGGCAAGTGGAAATCAGGATTTGACACATAGGCATTGCCCGCCCCAACAAGACCCTACACGAGGCAAATTGTTGAGACACAGGTGGCACCAACATCTCATAGTCTGGGTGATACACACAGGGGCAGGCAAAAAGCAAGATTGGACGCCAAACAGCCAAGGTGCGCCTGTACAAATAATGAGGTACCAGTGCCCATCCTCAGATGAGTATAACAAGACACACAGGCACTGGCAACTGTGAGTATGAAGAAGGACAATCAGGTCAGGCTGCACAGTGGACACCTGTACAAAATAGCACGTCTATATACATGGTGACAGGGGACAATGGCACAGAGCACAACCTACGCTGTAGACACTGAGATTGGCCACGTTTATGATGACACATACACCACTGAGGAAAAGGTGCCCCAGGGGACAGTAGTGGGCACGCAACTACATGCTACTGAATGGTAATGACTGCAACACACGTCACCATCCCTGCACTATGTGTATCGCACACTCATGCACATCATGTCACAGGCCACTACATAGGACATGCGCGCTGTAAGGCATGACACGTGAGAGACCAACTCCCATGTCTGGAGTCAGCATCAGTGCCAACTGACATGGAACCCACATGCAGTGAACTTGACAGTGCACAGGCAAGGTCCCACAACCTGTTACACACCACCCCCACACATGATGCTACAGTCATTGTTCTCGTGGACAAAGCGCCACCCTACATTACCTTGTGAAGGAGTGACTACACACAGACCAGGGAGCACATTGCAAGGAGGGGAAGGGTGGCAGGGGCACAGCGCTATACTGGGGCAAACAGGATCTGCACAGCACCCTTAAACCCTGCCAGTGAATTCATGCTACTGTGCCCTTACAAATGCCGGTGACACACAACAAACACACATGTACCTACCCCCTTCCGGCTGCTGCATCGCCTGTAAGCGCCTCTCCAGGTCTGGAAAGACCACCGGCAGCACACGCCTGTGGAGGTGGCTCAGACGGCGGCGGCCGCGGTTCTTGTGGCTCTCAGGTGAGTCCCCCAGCAGGAGCCGTGCAATCCTCCGCGTCCAGCACCGGATATCCTGCCAGCGTTTCCTCACCTGGGGCAGGCTCCGCCTCCGACCATCCACACCCCTCACGGCACTGACGGCGGTCAGCCAGATCTGCTCCTTGGCAGTGGCGCCTACCTGTGAGGAGGAACAAGTGACACCACATCAATACACCAGCCACATGTCACAGAGAGACATATGGGTACAAATTAGCTGGTTACAACAAGGCATGTCATGCAGCCAACGCATTGCACCTTTGTCATAGGGACATCATCCCCTGGTGAGGGAAAAAGCAGTACGTGCCACAGTGGGTACACAGGTGGAATGATGGCAATGTCACAATCAATGATCAAGGCTCACACTGTGCATCACACCCACCCCTCCTGTCTCAGGGCACTGCTGTGAGTGATAGGCCCCCACCCCTCCTGTCTCAGGGCACTGCTGGGAGTGATAGGCCCCCACCCCTCCTGTCTCAGGGCACTGCTGTGAGTGATAGGCCCCCACCCCTCCTGTCTCAGGGCACTGCTGGGAGTGATAGGCCCCCACCCCTCCTGTCTCAGGGCACTGCTGGGAGTGATAGGCCCCCACCCCTCCTGTCTCAGGGCACTGCTGGGAGTGATAGGCCCCCACCCCTCCTGTCTCAGGGCACTGCTGGGAGACATCAGGCACCCCCCCCCTGGGACCCCCCCGACAGTACATGGCATGTGTGTTACACCTGGACGCAATGGCAGAAGTCACAGTCACAACATAGGGACAGTCTGTGGCAGTGGCCTATGCACTCACCTGATACCCTGGTCGCCCATACAGCATGGAGTACTGTGGGAGGATCACATCCAGCAGAGCCATGTTCTCCTCCAGGGTGAATGGCTGTGTCCTCTCCACAGCCCTTGACATGGTTCCAGGGAATCAGTCGCAGCAGCTGGGTCGACGAATGCAAAGATGTGCAGGCAAGTGCTCCCTCATGGGACCTGGCTGCCTTATATGTGCCCTTCTGCCCAGTCTCATGCACAGGAGTACAGAGTGATTGGTCACTCACATTTGCATCCTATGTTTCCACCAATCACTTCAAACCTAGCAGTCTGTGGGTTCTCTATCGGTTTCATTCTCCTGCATGATGTCAGCCCCACAAACACATTGCAACAAAGTAGAAGAATTCCAACTGACTTCTGCTGTGCACCTTCCAGAACAATTTCGAATTTTGAACTTGGTCTCCATGACAACCAGCATGCATGTAGGCCTTAATACTTGTCCCCTATGTAATTTGGAGCATCACACACAGGTACGATGCGTTTCGGGGCCCTAGGGCACCCCAAATGCATGGCAACGGCCCGTACATGCATGCCTACGCTCTCAATCACTATGGGTCTGCACGCGTATGCGTACTCGTAGTGTTACGGACCGTACACACGCATGTACGCTCTCCATCACTATGGGTCTGCACGCGTATGCGTACCCGTAGTGTTACGGACCGTACACACGCATGTACGCTCTCTATCACTATGGGTCTGCACGCGTATGCGTACCCGTAGTGTTACGGACCGTACACACGCATGTACGCTCTCTATCACTATGGGTCTGCACGCGTATGCGTACCCGTAGTGTTACGGACCGTACACACGCATGTACGCTCTCTATCACTATGGGTCTGCACGCGTATGCGTACCCGTAGTGTTACGGACCGTACACACGCATGTACGCTCTCTATCACTATGGGTCTGCACGCGTATGCGTACCCGTAGTGGTACGGACCGTACAAATGCCTGTACGCTCGCCATCACGATGGGTACACATACGGCAGCACTCCCACAGTGATTTGGAAACATGCACAGGCCCTCTCAGCAGCAGTACGGCGGTTTTTACACATCACTGTGGTGATAGGCGACACACATGTAGGAATAGGGCGGACATACTTGTCCATGGATGGACATACTTGTCCAGGAATGGACATCAAGGCATCGTCTGTGCATTACTACATGTGTGGGGCACAGGTGTCACAGGCTGTGATGTGGAACATGCCTCCTGAGTGGAGAAGGCACCAGATGTATGATGAGATGTGTACATGTGTACTGTGTGAGGGTGCAATGTGTGCCAGGCATGCCCTTGACTCCTTTGACATGTGTGCATGTGGGACTGCGCACTTGGGGTGAGCGTCACTGGCATGGCACGGACACCAACACACGGAAGTGTCCCATGATGCCCGGTACAGGGGTCATGACACATGACTTGTCACTACCCACAGTGCACAATGTGACTATGTCATATATGTGTCCGGGATTTACATCAGGTTGATGTTGTAGCACCCTCAAAAGCTGCAGCCGTTGCAGCAACCAACATGTGGCTGTGTGTAGATTGTCATTGCACACTGTTCCCAACACCATGCCACATGTGTTATCGGATGTGAGGTGCACATGTATGCATGGGACACGGAGTAGCGTGACAAGGCCATGTCAGCAAACTCACAAGGAATGTGTGGTGAGTCATGACATGTGCACCTTCATGGCAAGGTGTGTGGGCTGGACTAGTGTAATGTCATGTGACCTGTGGCTCCAGTGTTCCGCTACCAGTCTCTGCAATCGGCATCACACTTCTGCTGATGTGTGGGTGTATGTCACTCCTGTCTTGCGTCGGGCAGTGCACTTGCACTGGGACACAGCTATTTCCATGGCGTGGCATGGGGAGGTTCTCAATCACCGTGTGTAGCTGGGTCTTGGAAGTAGTGTCACCTTGCATCCATACGTGTCCTGGGCATGTAGCACATGCCTGACTCCCTATGTGGCATGTGTGTATTGCCAGATTTACATGTGCTCAGTAGACATGAGTTGTTCTCGTAGTGCACTCACTCTTCCTTGTCACTTCCAAATTACTGCAGAGCGCCTCCTGTTGCCCGAAGAATTCCAGACTTGGCTACCATGCAGGAGAATGACAGGATCCGGCTCTACCGCTTCACCCAACCGTTGATTCTGGAGCTGACGGCGAGACTGGCACCACACCTGCAACCGCAGCACAGGTATCCGACGGCACTGACACCCCAGCTGAAGGTAATGGCTGCCCTACATTTTCTGGCCACGGGTACCTTCCAAAATACCATAGCTCATGTTGGTGGCATGTCCCAGAGCATGTTCAGCGGTGTGCTGCATGATTTCTTAGAGGCCATGTTGATTCACCTGGATGACTTCATCAAGTTCCCAACCCCTGAACAGATGACTGAGGTCAAGCGTGGATTCTATGCCCTGGGAGGGATGCCCCATGTCATTGGGTCCATAGATGGGACACATGTAGGTTTGGTACCACCACACGCACGGGAGGTGGCGTACCGCAATCGGAAGCACTACCACTCCATCAATGCCCTTGTGGTGTGTCTGTCCAATATGGTGATTTCACATGTCTGTGCTCGTTTCCCAGGATCAGCACACAATGCCTACATCATGAGGCGTAGCGGGATGCCTGATATGATGATGCAGCTGCGCAACGAACGGGCATGTGTTGTTGGTGGGTACAGTCTGTCTGTCCTGTATTCTGTATAGCCGACCAGCACGACCGCTACACCAGTTCTAACGATGTCCATGTGCTTCCCATGTAGGGGACGCTGGCTATCCCAACATGCCTTGGCTGCTGACACCTCTCCGCAACCCCATCACGCCGGCCCAGCTCCTCTACAACACCGCCCATGGCCGGACAAGGCGAGTGATAGAGAGGACGTTTGGCATGCTGAAGAGCCGATTCCGGTGCCTCCACAAGACCGGCGGTGCACTCCCTTATGCCCCGGCGAAGGTCTGCAAGATCTTCATGGTCTGCTGCATGCTGCACAACATGGCAGTTGAAAGAGCTGTGCCACTCATCCTGAATCAACATGACGAGGACCATCCACCCGTGGAGGACGAAGGGCTTGGCAATGGGGCTAGTGATGTGGAGGATGTGGAGCCGCAAGAGGACATCCGGACTCGGCTCATACGCGACTTCTTTGCTTAGTGGTGAGTACCAGGGTCTGAGTGTGCACGCATTGGTCCCCGTGTGGCATGCGTTGTGATGTGTGTCTCCACCTGCATGTATGGCACGTGGGTCAGAGGTGTGTGTGGGTGTGTCACTGGAGTGATGGTGGCAGTGATGGTAGTATTTCCCCAGTCACAATTGTGACCTAGCATGTTGTCATCCATACATGTGTCGATTAACTGCACATGCAAGTGGCTGTGCTTTTTGTGGCTGACTTCTTGTGTGTCTCTCTTCCCCAGGTACCTGCGCATGCCGTTTGCTGGTTGCATTGTTGTGGCACTGCTATTCCTCATGGACATGACATCGTGGGCTGACTCAGCGTTACAGGCACGGACACGTTTGGAAGTCTCCATGGGGTAAGGGATGCATCTGGGGTGTATTGGGTGTGGCAGTTGTTCACGATGTGCGCACACTGCCCCGGTCGGGGTTTGGTTCCTCTGCAGACATGTGGCATCCCCATGGGACACGACATGCAGCTGGGTACACCTGAATAGATGGGCTGCCTGGTTGTCAGTCATCAGTGATGGGATAGTGGATTGTGATGATGGCATCAATGTGTGTGACACTGCCCTCGGACACATACGGTTAACATTGTCTTGACATGGCGTGGGACTTCCACATCAGCGGATGTATGGTGTATGGCAGGCTCTCCGTGAGCAGCTGTGGGTGTTTAGCTGTTAGCCGACGCTTGTGTGCCAGTTCCCTGGCTATCACGCATTTGTGCTGCAGAAGGGGGGTGCCAGTGTTGGAGCCACATGTTACTCCACATGATGTGTTCATGTGTACTTCAAGTTGCCTCTGCAATACCAATAACATGACTAATAAAGGTGTCCCTATGCCTCCAAGGTGCCTCTTCTCAGTCAGTGCTGGTGTGTTGGCACGGTGCATCCTGCATGTCTGGCATGGTATTCCCTGATTGTGGCTATGTGTCAATGTGTCGAGTGGCAAGATGCAAGCTGTGTGTGTGTGCTGAGACTGTGTATTGGGCATGATGTCCATGACTGTGTGGGTATTGTGACATGTGCCATCCCCATGCATCCAACGTTGTCCATGACCCCATTCTCTGCATCCACCGGACTCAAGCTTGCAGGACATGGTTCTGCCACCTGTCTACACATACCTGGGTGCCCCCCAGGACACGGGCCAGGATCACTGACCTCTGCGCATGACTGTTGCTGTACTCAATGTGTCTGTCAGCACGGTTTTTCGGCCCCCCCCTCAGCTGGTTCTGACCATCACGGGTGTGTATGGTGCTCCATGTCTGTCTTGCCTAATAAACTGTGACCCATGTGTCCTGTGCCAGACTCAGGCCCCAGGGTGTGGATGGTTGAAGTGAACAGATGACTCAGGCATGTTTAGACTGTACAAGACACATGTTAGGTAATAATGCTACCAGCAGGCATATACTCTTAATAGTGTGATTTATTATTGGGGGGGGGGGACAAAGTGAGGGGCTTTCCGGGATTAGGGAATCCAAAGTTCAGTAGGGGAGTTGGTGTCCTTGCCATTGGAAATCCTCAGAGTCCATGCCACAGTCTTTGTCAACATTGGTCAGCCAGTGACCAGCAGGGCCATGTGGCAGAGAATGTCTCTTGATGCTGTGATGCTGTTGCTCCAGTGGGCCAGGTGCCAGGCCAGGTGTCCTGGGAGATGGTGATGTAGCAGCCACCTTCACGGTCCTTTCCGTGGACGACCCGGCTTCCTGCGGGGAACCTCAGCAGCACGCCGTGACGACGTCTGGGATGCTCCGTCGGATGTTTCCTCCTCCTCCTCATGATCCCTCCCTGTGGGTGGTGATGTTCTCCGCCTTCTGGCACAGGGAGGGTCGGCCATGGTGTCGGCCATCCGACGGAGTTCAGCGTGAATCCCCTGGGACGCCGTCACTTGCTCAGCCTGTCTGTCCTCCATCCTCCGTTGGTGTAGCTGTAGACAGGCTATTAGCTCCGCATGTTGCTGGGCCTGCTGGACCTTGATCCCCTCGAGGACGGACACAACCTGGGCCATGCCCGTGGTGTCCTGCCGGTATGAGTCCAGGATGTTACGGACATGGGAAAATACCGGATCCCCAGCCAACTGGTCAGGCTCGCGCCTCCGCCGTCCTCCACTCCCACCACCCCTGCCCACTTGCGTCTGGCCTGCACTTGTGGGAACATCGGGTCTCCGGGACCCCTGAGGGGTGGCATTGGCGTTGTCGCCTGCCTCCTCCTGGGTGCCCGGGACACCGTGTCCCTCCTGGTGAGCCTGGCTGCATTGTGGTGTTGGGGCAGGGATCCTGGGTGTCTCCTGGGATGTGGCAGGAGTGGGGGTGGTGGTTGGCACGGTTGTACCTGACGCAGGTGCTGCAGGTGGTTGGACACCAGAGGGGCCAGGTCGGTCGGGGTCGTCCGCAGAGTGGTGAGAGTGGTCGCTGCCGGTGGGATCGGTCTCCTGCAGATCCGGGTCCTGTGAGTGTTCCCCCCCAGTGTTGGGGGGTGCAGCACGACGTTGACCTGTGTGTGAGAGAGAAAATGTTAATTTTGATCCATGCAACATCCATGTTTCATCCGTTACAAAGTTGGCACATTTCCTCTTGGAATTAGGATCTGTCTTGCATTCCACTCACAGTGCACTTGTGCATGGGTGTGTCCCTTGGGCACCAATTTGGCCCCTTTAACTGTGTGTGGCACAGTCTTACTTGCTGCGTCAAGTGTGACTGCAGTCAGCAGTGGAGTGTGCATGTGTGGCGAGCCATGCATTTGCGCCTTCCTTGTAGCACTGTACATGTGCACATGGAGTGGATCCACACACTTATATGATGCAGGTGGCTGTCCTTGTGCTCGTGTACAGGTTGTGACATGGCCCTGCGTTTTGCCATGATGAAGAGGGGGGGGTTCTGGCACTGGCCACCCTTGTCTACATGCACGCAGTCCACCTGCTGACGAGCAGACATTCCCACACACCAAAGGACTGATTTGCTCTCCCTGTGTCTCCCTCCTTCTCTGTCCCCCTCTCCCTCCCTCTCTGTCCCCCTCTCCCTCCCTCTGTGTGTCAGCCTCCTCCCTCTGTCCATCTTCCTGTGTCTCCCTCCCTCTCTGTCCCCCTCTCCCTCCCTCTCTGTCCCCCTCTCCCTCCCTCTGTGTGTCAGCCTCCTCCCTCTGTCCGTCTCCCTCCCTCTCAGTCCCCCTCTCCCTCCCTCTGTGTCCCCCTCTCCCTCCCTCCGTGTGTCAC
This sequence comes from Triturus cristatus, assembly GCF_964204655.1. Taxonomy (NCBI): domain Eukaryota; kingdom Metazoa; phylum Chordata; class Amphibia; order Caudata; family Salamandridae; genus Triturus; species Triturus cristatus. The sequence goes on from NC_140594.1 coordinate 339,016,700, forward strand.
CCTCTGTCACCTTGGCCCAGATTCCTGGGCACACACTGTTAGCAGATCTTTGAGTGGCCCTTGGCCTGTTGATGTGAGTTTGTTTCTGATCTCCAGGCACCCATTTTGTCTGCTGTGTGTCTGTGCGCTGCTGCTGTGGTGGTGTGTGCTGCCACTCTTTCACAATGTTGGCTGTTCATTAGCTGCTGTCATGTGCAAAACAGTGCCTTCACCCCCATGTGTTGATGCAAGGCGTCCGCCATTTGCTGGCAAGTCATTCCTGTGTTGGGACACAGTGTTTGTCTAGCTGTGACCTAGGCCATATGGGCAGAGGGCATTGTTGTCTGCTTTGGAGTCGCACTATGTGATTCTTGGTGCCCAGCCTCCCGCCATCCGGGTTACCGTGTCATGTGTTGTTGTCTTCTGTGGCCTGTGACTTGACATTGTCCAGCTGGGTGCATGGGGCATGGTGGCAGCAGTGGCATGTGCCTGCTCATGGAGTGTGGTTGAGTCATGCGATGGCTTGTGGTGGTTGCGTGCCTGTTATTAATTTTGGTTGTGGTTGCAGTTCCCCCCATGTGAGGTGCGTTGTTTGTGTACTCACCCGGGTCTCGGAGTCCTTCTACTCCTTCAACTGCCTCCACCGGCAGTATGGCCATCACCCTCTCCTCCCAGGGATGGTACTGTACGGCTCTGCGGGAGGGCCCTCCTCCGGTGGCGTTGGCCTGGTCGTGTTCCTCCTGCCTCTTGGCTCTGACCCTCCTCCGCAGATCGTACCACCTGTTCTGGCAATCCTGCTTGGTCCTCCTGGTGTCCGCAACAGCATTCACAGCATCGACGATGGTCTGCCACATGGCTGTTTTGGCTGCCTGGCTGGTGCTTCTGACCAATGTTCCAAAGATCTGTGGCTCGACTCTGAGGATTTGATCAACAAGGACCTCCAACTCTCGGTGACTGAACTTTGGATTCTTGGTAGTGGGCATGGTGAGGGATGTGGGTGGGGATGGTGTGGGTGTGGGGGGTGTGTGGATGTTGGGGGGGTGTGGATGGTTGTGTGTGTGTGTGAATGTGATGAGAGGGTGTTTGTGAGGGTGGTCGTGTGAAGGTGTGCAAGTGTAAGATGTGGTGTTGCTTGTAGTCTGGTTCTGTGGTGTCTGGCAGCAGTGAGTCTGTTGCAAAGGCTCATGGTTTGTGTGTGTGGGCCCTTTTCATTGGTCCATGGGTGGGTGTGGCAGTGTTTGAATTTTGGGTGGGTGTGTTATAAGGAGTGGTGGTGTATTGGGCCTCTGTTTGTTTTTGACAGTTGCAGGTCAGTGATTGTGTTATTTTAGTGGTTGTTGGCCATGTTTAGTGGCTGTGTGCCTTTCGAATGGTGTATTCTTGTGTTGTTTTGTTTTGTCCTTGTTGTGTACGTGCGTTTTGAGCGTGTGTACGGTGTGTACATGGGCCATTTGGTTGTACGATTATGTCCTTGTGTGTGGCTTTGTACGACTCGTACATGCGGTTGTGATGTTGGGGCATGGGGTGCGCTCCGTACTTAGGAGGTTGTGTTGGGGGTGCGCCAGGAACGTACTGGGGTGTAGGTACACGGGGGTATGACACATACTGGGGTGGGGGTGGGGCTCGAACGTACTGGGGTGTACATAGACGGTGGTACGACACGTACAGGGGTGGGGGGGTGTACATTGACGGTGGTACGACACGTACTGGGGTGGGGGGGTGTACATTGACGGTGGTACGACACGTACTGGGGTGGGGGTACGACTGGAACGTACTGGGGTGTACATAGACGGTGGTACGACACGTACAGGGGTGGGGGGGTGTACATTGACGGTGGTACGACACGTACAGGGGTGGGGGGGTGTACATTGACGGTGGTACGACATGTACAGGGGTGGGGGGGTGTACATTGACGGTGGTACGACACGTACTGGGGTGGGGGTACGACTGGAACGTACTGGGGTGGGGGTACGACTGGAACGTACTGGAGTGTGGGTAGACGGGGCTATGACACGTACTGGGGTGGGGGTGTGGCTCGAACGTACTGGGGTGTAGGTACACGGGGGGAACGACACGTACTGGGGTGGGGGTGCGACTGGAACGTACTGGGGTGTACATAGACGGTGGTATGACACGTACAGGGGTGGGGGGGTGTACATTGACGGTGGTACGACACGTACTGGGGTGGGGGTACGACTGGAACGTACTGGGGTGTGGGTAGACGGGGCTATGACACGTACTGGGGTGGGGGTGTGGCTCGAACGTACTGGGGTGTAGGTACACGGGGGGTACGACACGTACTGGGGTGGGGGTGCGACTGGAACGTACTGGGGTGTACATAGACGGTGGTACGACACGTACAGGGGTGGGGGGGTGTACATTGACGGTGGTACGACACGTACTGGGGTGGGGGTACGACTGGAACGTACTGGGGTGTGGGTAGACGGGGCTATGACACGTACTGGGGTGGGGGTGTGGCTCGAACGTACTGGGGTGTAGGTACACGGGGGGTACGACACGTACTGGGGTGGGGGTGCGACTGGAACGTACTGGGGTGTACATAGACGGTGGTACGACACGTACAGGGGTGGGGGGGTGTACATTGACGGTGGTACGACACGTACTGGGGTGGGGGTACGACTGGAACGTACTGGGGTGTACCTAGACGGGTGGGGGTATACATATACGGGGGGTACGTGTCGGACGTACGGGGGCTGGGGGGAGTGTTGGGCGCGTATGCGGACACATGTCTCCATGGTTGCTATGGGTGTTCGGTGCGGACGGTGTTTTTTCCATACGGTTGTACGCTCGGACGCACGGGATGGATCGTGATTCCTCGGTCGGACTTGGATTTTTACGTTTGTAAGGTAAATCGTCCGAGGACGTGTCGGACACATTTTCCGACCCGAGGACGTGTGGGGAATGATTCCCAGTGCGGTTCGTATGGACTTTTTACCATGCGAATCGTGATTGCCAGTTCGTACGGCACTTGTACGATTCGTACGGTAATAAGACCCGATACGAGTCGCACGGGGGAATTTTTTACCGGATCGTGATCGGCACCTATATGTAAAGGGAATATAGGATCCTTATTCTCTAGCACCAGAATTAGAGTTTTCAGTACAGACAGCTGTGCAGTGCAATAATCTAGTGAATGTATAAATATTTTGAGAGGCTGAACAATTCCATCTCTCATTTTACCCCTCAATGCTGTGCATATTTTGTTCCAACTGGGGAATGGGCTGAACCACCAGTGTAGACTATGAATTCATACTGATCTAAAGGCCTAACTTCACTGGGCACAGGGAATTCTTGTTCATATTGTGGGAATGCCTGTGTTTGCAATGTAGAATACAGACATAGTCAGTTGGTGTTAGTGAAGTGGCCCATTGTATCCATCTATGATGTAGGGCTTTTGCATTTGGAGTGCTGGCCTTTGACAGCCTCTAAGGTTGGGATGGGAGTCACGACAACTATCCGTTTTTGCCTGAGCTAATGATCTTCCCTTTACAACAGCAGTCTGAACTGTAGTCAGTACTTTTTCTGTAGGTGCAAATCGCATACCGGCATTAGAATATCAATTCAATTTATATATAATTGGTATAGTGTCACCCTCATATCAAGTGACATCTGTGTAGGATGTGGTCCCTATGATTACTAGGCAGATTACCAAGTTTGTGGTGTTAACACGTGTGTGTGAGTTCTTTGAAACCAGCATGTCAGTTTGTACTAAATACAAGATATGTTGATGTTCTGTTGTCCACTGTATGCTTGAAAAATCATGACATATTAATTCATAAAATGGCTTTAGCCATTATAAAAATTGGGTATGTATGTTCTACCAAAAGTTAGAAAGCCCAAAAGTGACTGTAGCTTTTTAATTGTGTTGGGTGGTTGTAAGAGTGCACATTTCTCTTATAAATCTGGCTGTAAGCTTTTGCCTGCATTTGATAGTTTGCATTTTAAGAAGAGGACAATGAGGAAAGGCAATTTTTGATTTCTTGAAATTAAATTTGTAGTCTATATGAGCAAATCCCAAATTAATGCTATTGACTCTGGTGTGGTGTGTTTCTAAGTCATCATCCGTGAGGTATATGTCATCGACATAGAACAATGCTTGCAGAGGCAGAGAACAAACCAGGGCTGTTCTTATACAAAATATTGATACAAAATATTTTTTGTGACCCAAGTGCGGTAAATGCTGTCAAATAATTGCTTTCAGGCACATTTGACAGTGTTGTTTTATATTTTGTGCACACAAAATTGTTCATTTGAGCTGTGCTGTGTGCATTTTGTTCCGCAAATGTGTGAATTTGACTGTGTAATTGTCTGTAGTCTAAGATTAACAGGAAGAATGGTCTGTTCTTGCTACCAGCAACAAATGATCATTCATTGGTGAAATACAAGGCTCAATTATGCCTTAATATTCAAGTTGTGTCAGACCTTCTCAAACTGGGCATTTTAGCTTCTTCTTTAATGGGGTATTGTGGTTACACTTCCTGGCTGGACTTTATAGGTATTATATGGTAGGGTGAATATTCATCCCAGCCCACATGATTGTGATCTAATGTCAGGGCTTTTGCAAGGGCCCACTCCTTGGCATGCGCATGTTTAACTGCTTCAGGAACAAGGACTGAGAAAGATGGCAATATCACATTTTTCTCTGATGGGACTTTTTGTGCAAATTCAGGAGGCTAATCTTTTTTAGCCACAAGAATGTCATAGCCAAATGTTAGGTTTTCACAGAAGAGAACTTTAATGGTATGGGGTATATCGCCATCAATTTGTAGATTTGTAGTTGCAAATTATACAATCTTTCTAGGGAGCTAACTCTCTGATCTGGTGTGTGTTCTCACCACCAGACACTTTTCAATTTTGTGGCAAAACTATTGTGACCTCTGCCAAACTTTCTAGCAGAGTCAGATCCCACACCTTCTTCAGAAGCAGAGTCCTCAATATGTGTGGCATATTTAAGTGCAGTCCCCTCCATTCTCTTCTTTTGGAATTGAGGCTTTTGTTGTGGGAATTTGCCTTCCTTTTTTATGGTTGATGTCAGAAGAGAGTTGCGAGCCCTTTTTCAGTTTCACATACCTACGCTTTCGTCGTCTTCCTCTCTCCGAGCATTTTTGGATGATTCCTGAAAGGAAGGAGAAAGATGTAAACCAGTATACTGATACCTATCAGGCAGTTTTATAGTTTTTCATTTGTGCAAGTTGTAGCACTCTTCAGAAGATTCCTGTGGAGGTGATCTCACCTGTGATTTAACTTTTTATTTATTTTTTCCTATTATCCCAGCGTTTTTTTAGAAGACTTTAGTTCCTATCTCTTGGTTTCAGCCAACATAATAAAGGGGCAACCGCAATCTGGTCAGAAATAAAACCTACTCCTAGCTCCTCATGTATGTTAAAAATTGGCGCGGAAGTCGGGACCAGCAGCAGTCTACGCAAAAAAGAGTTTTTGGCCCCCTGAATTTCGCTAGCATCTGTGTATCCCCAGATGTCGCTCCCATATGTAGCCATAGGGAGACACTTGGCATTGTAAATCTTCATAAGCGCGGGGAGTGGTTTTGATCCAATTCTTTTCGCAAAGTGTAGAATAGCCCCCAAAGCTCTGGCTAATACATAATTTTTGTGTGTACTCTGCTTGCACCATGTGCGCCGGTCATTAAAAAGAACCCCTAACAATGGAAAAGCGGAGACTTTTACTAATTCCAGATCATTGCAATAGAATTTGACCCTTGTTGCCCTCCTTGAACCTATGGACATAGCATGTGACTTTTTAAAATTGGTGATTAAGTCAAAGGACTCCATAAAATCTATAAAACAATGTAAAAGCGTTTGCAGCCCCTTTGCAGTCCTTGCCACCAACACCGCATCGTCGGCATACAAAAGTGCGGGAATCATTTTGGTGCCAACTCTAGGGATATCTTTACAGCAAGAAATCAGGGAGTCTCCTAACTTATTGATATAGAGTGTGAACAGCAAGGGGGCCAAGATGCCCCCCTGCCGTACCCCTCTTTTAACTGGCCAAGAGTCAGTTATGGTACTATCTTCATTAAAGCGCACTGCCGCTGTTGTATTTACATGGATGGCCGGCAGAAAGGAGATCAAGTCAGCATCTAGCCCTATGTCTTGGAGGGTCGCCCAGAGTTTTGATCTGTTAACAAGGTCGAAAGCCGAGGTTAAGTCCATAAAGGCCAGATGGAGATCCCCGTGCTTAGCGACTGTATACTTCCCTATCACCAAGTGGAGATTAAGGCATTGGCCCAGCGTACCTTTCCCTTGCCCAAAGCCATATTGGAGGTCGGAAACTATACTTGCTTGATCAAGCCACTCTGTTAGGCGTGCGAGGACGACTTTCCCAAGATTTTGGCCATGGAGTCAAGGAGCGAAATGTGCCTATAACAGGCCGGGTCGTCTCTTACTCCCTTCTTGAAGATCTGGATAATAACCAGACATGGTGGCTGCTTTAAAAACATGGGTTAAAATCTTGGCCCAAAACTTAGGATCTGCTTTATAGAGATCAGCCAGTACTCCGTCTGGGCCTTGGGCGTTCCCCCCTGAAGTTGATGTAATAGCCTTAGTTACTTCATCCATAGTAAAGACTAAGGGATGTGATACACGATAACTACCTACTGTCCCTGCGGCGGTTCTGGTGATCACATCACTATACACTTTCCCAAAGTGTTGCACCCACCTCTCAGCAGGAACTAAACAGTCTTTACTGGAGTTTGGTGATTCATCAAACATTGGGCTATTTACAACAGACCAGAATCTAGTACTATTGGCCAGAACACTGGCCTGACTGAGCTCCTCCCACGCCATCTCCCTTAGTTGTCTTTTCCGCCTTTCCACTATAGGTTTGTATGCCCTCCTTGCATTCTTAACCTGTAAGGCTACCCTGGCTTTTTGCTTAAGTTCCTGAATGAGTTCCTTATGGGTACTCATACAGATTTCATCAAACCATTTTTAAAATTTTGGCGGCCTTGGTCTGCGGGAAACAGTTAAGTTTGAAGCAACCTGCTTTGTGATTCGGTCAAAGGCATCAAGGACTGTTAGTGGATGGGAATCCTGATCTGAGCAAATCCCAAACTCCTGTGCACAATTAGTGATTAGATTGTCAATAAAGTTGTCAGGGGTGATCATTTCCCATCTTATTCTGCGCGCTTGTTCTGTGGGTGCAATGTTAGCATTGGCAAGTTGGGTCATGGATCTTCCTTTGTTTACAGCACAAATATTAAGGTCCAGTATCAACGGGTTGTGATCACTAAAACAATTATTTGTTGCACTTAATGTGCCTAGGGATGACAACAATGAAGAGGAGACCAAAATATAGTCAATTATACTTTGCCGGCCATGATCAACATATGTAGGTACAGGAGACATCCTATCTGACTGTGCAGGGCAGATCAAGTTATGGGTTGATAAAAAACTTTCTAAAAAGGTGCCGAAAGAGGTATGTTCAAAATGAGTTAAACCCTGGGGGCCATACTCCTCTTCCACCCTTACTAAACAATTGGTAGGGCAAACATGGATATTAAAATCTCCCAGGACTAATATGTTATAGTGAGTTTCAGTGCTGTCAGCTAATTGTCCAAAAAGGCAGTAAGAGCTCTCAGGTGCTCTAGCTCATCACTTTTAGTGAACGAGTTATACAAATTTACTACTAGAAGTGTTGGCAGAATCTTCCCTGTCAGTTCTACTGCCAAAATATTGGGGGAACATGATTCAATCAACTTTGCTTTGTATAACAACTTAAGGTTGATCAACAGTAGTAGCCCCCCCCCTTGCTCTACCCATCCTGGACGGTATAGCACATTTACAAAAAGATATAAACCTATCCAGATAATAGGTTTCATTAGCCTCCCATGTTTCCTGAAGGGCTATGATATAATGTATAGCAAGGAAAAGTTCCCAACTGACATCACTCCTTTTAGCCCTTAGACCAGCGATATTCCATGATAAAACTGCCATACTGCCTCCATCACTTAGTGTCAAGGTAGAGCTAAGTTTGCTATACCAAGTGGAGGAGGCTGGTGGTTCAAAGGAGAAGATGTAATCGAGTTCGGTGGACTGACCGTGGGAGCGTGTGTTTCATCATCCGGGGTTTCCACCAGATTGTCTAATGCCGCTGATGCTATATTGCTAACGGGTAGTCAGTCTTGGGCATCTAGTCCAGAGAGTACCTGGAACCTATTTGACAAAGAGATGGAGGGAACTGTGGTTCTGAAAATTCTGGACCCGTGTTATAAACATCGTCGTATCATGACGATTTTGGTATCAGCGAACCGCAAATGATGAGTGCGGTATGCATGAGTGTTTTCGTCATGTTACACCGATGGATTCACTGTGTATTTGGAGATTTCGTTCTGAACCATGGGTTCCATTTTGTGCATAGCAGCCATTTTGTGGTTGCCCTCACATAGGCTGATGACTTTAGTTGACTTTTGAATGACCTGAGTGAACTGACCCTGCTGCCTTAAGCTGACCTCGTTGAGCCAGTTCCTTGTTAGGCAGCTGGTCAGATAGAGATCAAAGAACAGGAGATTGAAAAGTTTGGTATGCACATACACACCCCTTATCCTGCCTCTCATCTGTTTCTTTTCCTGCTTTTATGGTCTATTTACGATGGGGAGGGGACCATTTTTATTATGGGTTTATCCAGCTTGTCTAAAGAAGAATGTTGGTTTTGTCCGGCTTTTTACCTTTGTCAACTTTAACCTTTATGAAACCCTATAATTATAATGTTGCCTCTCTAGCTTTTTCATTTGTTTAGGAATGTGACTGGTACAACTCCCTTATATGCCTAGGGCATAATAATTGGTACAAAAGGTCTGAGCTAAGACCATTCTGGAGGCTGCCTCATTCAGTTGCTTTAGGTGCTCCTGGGCGACGTAGCCTCACTCATTTGAGTTTAATAAAGATGTCTCTTCATATTTCAGCTTCTTTGCCAAGTTCTTTGTTATATTACCCTGAGAATTACATTTTTGAATACCACAGTTGGCCCCCAACAGTGGGCCTCATCAGAAGTGGCTATCTGGAGGAGTGATCTTGTCAGAGGACAGAAAACTACTGGGGAGAGCGGGACAGAAATCCACTAAGCGGGTACTGTGTGCACAGAGGTTCTGGGGGATTCTTCATCTCTGCAGCCCAGTATATCTCTGATCTTTCTGACTTTGACTCTCCAAAAGATGTCACTCCTGACTGAGAACCTTTTTGGCGTAAGTTTTTGGCACAAGTATTTAAAAAAAAAAAAAGACTGTTAGGTCATTTAGAACTTGGGAGGTAGAACTTGGCAATTAGAATTTGGACAACAATTTGTTTGGTATAGCTTTGATAGGTTTGTATAGGTTTGTATACGCGAATTGCAATTTGTGTAGGCAGGTAATGAAGAGACTTTTTCTCCATCTGCTTTAGTTAAAGTATAAGTGGGTCGCTCCCAGTCCTTAGTTCTTTGGTCCTTGGGTTCTTAGTTTTTGGTTCTTGGTTCTGCATTGGTTCTTAGTTTGGTTCTTTGGTCCTTAGTATTGGTTCTTAGTATTGGTCCTTAGTTTTATTTGAAGATTGCAATTTTCAAAAACCGAGGGTCTCGTACATTTGCGAGTGTATCAATAGAGATAGCCCCTTGAAGTTTGAAGCTCGGTTAGTGAGCGAAGATGCCTAATCATAGCAAATTTGGTACTTGGTTTTGTTTTGGTTGCAACAGGGATTCCCGATTGGAGGATTCATGTCTGATACCTCCGATTGGAACTCCAACTTATGAACTCTATTTTAAACACGGCGTGGGCCCCATCAAGTTTAATAAAGTATGGGTCCGCTATTCTTGGAAATAAAGGTCTGTGAGGCTGTTTTTGCAGTTTTTTGGAACACTATTGAGAAAAGTTTCCTTTTCTCTTGTAAATATGACTTACAATTAGTATCTGCAAACGGTTCTGTAAGTAAATTGCGACGGCGCTATTTATGAAAAATGGCTAAAGCGCGCTGTATTGTCTGTCCTGAGTGTTTTCTGTTTATGTCTGAAATGAGCTCAATGTGTGTTTGTGGGTCTTCTTGATGTTTTCAGTCTGTTAAGTAAAATGTTGGTTAATTAATATTAAGTAGAAACTTAGGAAAAAATCCAGAAATTAACCATGTGATGTGCTAAAATAGCTATATGTTGCTCTTTAATTTATAGAATGAGCAATTGTGCACATATACAAAACTGCCGTTAAATGCTTAAAGGATAAAATTAGAAAACACATTCAATAGATATAAATAAGGCCCCAAAAACGAAATTATCTATTTTTGCAAAAATAAATAAATTTACAGCATTTTCCTTAGATGCATTGTATTAGATGTTCACAGGCAAACTTTTCAGCTGCAGTATATTTGATAGGAATGTTCATTCAGCCAGCACTTTCCCAGTTAAACACGGGTGGAATTTTGCAGTGGCGCAAAAATGTGACGCGTTTCAAGTTAGGCTTATGCGCTTAGGCTTGTGAGTTAATGTGTCCAAAATGACAGGCAAGGGATGCAGCTTGCTTTTATATGTGGAATTATCACAAAAACTAATAATTGGGTTTTTTAGAAGAAAATTATTTTTTTTAAAGAAAAATATTAATCATGGAAAAATTATTTTAAAAAATAAGTGCTTTTCAAAATCGTTTTTTAATATTTATAAAGCTTAATACCTATACTATGACATCCTAGCGTTAAAATTTAATTTAAGTTATGTTGCACCGCTAAAATGACATTTGTATGTGCAATTTTCCCTTGGCGCAGGAGCAAACAAGCTCATTTCTATAAAGTATAAGTTAATATTTTCAATGGCTGACTCATGGGTTGTGTAGACATTCTGGTAATGCATATTATGCAAGAAAATTGAAGGATATTCATATTTTAATGCCTAAAATATCAAAGTCGATTTTGGGCAAAAGCACTGTTTAAACTGCATTTTCTTTCATTCAGAGTAGCTTTTAAAGTGTCTCAGGCTTTAGTAAATGCATACATTTAGGTATAATACAAATTTGCAGGATTGTTCCCATTTGGGGCTTGTTTTTGTTTTTTTTTTAATGGCCCAGTGAGATCCATTTAAGGTTGATGAAATAAGTACCATTGCAACAAGCATTTATTCTAAAAACTGGTATGTGTGTTATTAAGTTTTGTGAATTATTCACAGTAAATGTAGTTTAATAATCTGGGAATAGAGATAATTTTTTTTTAGCGCCTAAAAAGGAGAAATTATTTTTCAAAATAGAATGAATTATTGCAAGTTAGGAGGAATTAGGAAGGCCTTCTGGCTTTGACAAATTCAGAGTGGCAGAAACTGGGGGCTAGGAGAGCTGCAGAGGCTGACTCAAGTCGTGCTGCTGAGATGCTATCTTTAGTTTTCCTGTAAACAATGGAGGAGGCTGTCATGTTGACATTTGTGACCTTTTAAATTAGGGCCTTGTCTCTGTGAAATGCAGAATGACCTTACGGGCCTCTAAAAAGTGGGGTTTCTGGTTATTCCATAAGAACATCAATAAAATTAAAGAACTTATTTCCAAAGGGAAAATATAGAAAAAGGGTTTCTTTGAAAGTCCAAACATCATGTTAATTGCTTTGCAGAACTGATACATTTGTGTCTCCGCTCTAAAAAAAAAAAATGATGCCTGCTAGTTGCTTTTATTTGACAGAAAACGAAGTGTTGCATTAAGTCTTAGACAGAAAATAAGATGCAGCCCTTTTCTAAAATTTTGAAGGCTACATGCCTAAGTGAGAATGATTTGCCAATTAAGAATTATTTTTCACAGTGGAAATTGTAGGTGCCAAATTAATATGGAGTATCAGTGTAACAATTTTTACTTTTAGAAAGGTAAAACTACGGTGGCTTGATGTTGCAAGGTGGCTGACAAGAGGGTAACAGTTAAGTAATGGAAATTTATTTTTGTGTATTTGGTCCTATCATGAATTGTTCTTGCTGGTCCTGTATGTTAGAAGAGAAACAGTAAAGTTATATTTGACAGCAGATTCCCATTGCCTGGTGATCTACTGTCAAAAGGAGGGTAAGGATTTTAAACCTGACAAATTAAACAGGCCCAAATATTGGGTTTTGGGCTACAGGTTTACAGTGCATAAAGCACATGACATGGTGTTGTGTGTCACTGCTTATTCACATATGCTATTGTTTTGTCTATGCTTTTTGTGCTTGATATACAGCAAGTATATCTGATGGCTTGACGTTGTGTGCGTTTTTATTATTTTTTATTTTTATGCATGTTTTTTACCTGTTTTGTGAGGGGATGGTCATGACGATGCCCATCGCTACGCAACAGTTGGTTGAACTTGTTCTGGTTACTAAATTCCACAGATAATTATATTTCATGCTGTGAACATGAGAGACAACACTTCACCAGTGCATGTCTATTTGGCTATAATGGTATTGAAGGAAAATAAAAAGAGATATACAGGATCAAAGTGTGTCACCTGCAGTTAGTTACGTTACTGCCCCTTCCCTTAAAGGAACAGGCAGCCTTACATTTATTTATCCTTGATTGGACCTAAGGATGAAATTATAGATCTGTGACTCAAGGTGGCCTCATTTCTATATTACATTAGTTAATGATGTTCTGTTTCCTAAGTAGCATATGGCTTTTGTTCCTTAAAAGAAAAAACAGGTTTTCATTTTTCCCTGAAGAAGGAACTGGAACATTACCTAGGATTACCGTATATGGTGTAGTCGCCAACGGTAGAGTTACAATTTGTGTAACTTTGGCCTTTTGTGTATCACCCGTACTCTTGGTATTGTGTCACATGCCTGACTATCACCAAAGTAAAATTCTTGTTCTTCCTATAGATTTTTTTTCTTTTGTTGCTTCTTCCCTGACCGATGTCGCATCATGCTTAGTTATTGGGGATTTTTGTTGTATCCTAGTTCCAATTCCCTTTTCCGTATTCCTTTCACCAGTCAGCCCATTTATTATTGTAGGTGTATTGTTCAGGTACACACTTCCAGACTGCAGTGATGTACCAGGGACCCCCATGTTATGTATAATTCCCTTTTGTATGACCAGACTGGTTTTCAAGAATTTGCCTTAGGCCTACTTCAATGTTTTCCAGCCTGACTGTCAGGGTAGCGATAGACTGGTTAACTGACTCAATATTATAGTAAGACAAGTTTTCCATCACAATAGGAGATATCTTACGTTTACCTTTTTGAACATGACGAATTTTCAATGTCTATTTTTAATGTGGTTTTTACCCTTTTGTTCCTGCTGCTTTAATTTTTGGTGGGATCAGATGTGTTCTAATCATGCAAATACAATGACTCTCTAGTTCTTGTTTTTTGTTTCCACATCTTGATCATTAGCTTTTGTATTGCATAGTCCACATGATGCATTAAAGGAAGGTATCTACATGTCTCTGATAAAATGTATCTTGTGATTTTTCTTTTGAGGTGTTCTAGATAAGGAATTTAGAAACACCTATATGTAATCATTGAGAAAAAAAAATGTGTTTGCCCCATTAGACAATGCCACCATATGTGAAGACATCCATTTAGATAGAATTCTCGTGTAGTTATCTACCTTTAGATGATGGAGGCTCTCACACGGAAACCCAATTGAAAAGCCTAGATGCACTGTTTTGCCTACTGCCTTTATATTTGTATTGCTTTTTGAGAATGACAGTGTATTCTAGACCAAAGTTGTCCCATGGCGTGTGGCCACTCCTTTGAAGATCGCAGGCCACCTGTTTGCAGTCCCCTTGTTATACAACGAACTGTTAAAGCATCACACTTGCTTCATCAGAAGGCGTTCAACATCAGAAAAGAAGGAGGAGCTGGTTTTGCCACAGAACCAGAATTTCAGTGCAAAAGAGCGCCTGTCATGTGCTGGTAACCTCTGACAGTGTGCAGTCCCTTGAGCCCCTTGGCCTGAGTTTTTGGCCACACACCCCCCTTTTTTTCCTTTGCTCCAATGGAAGTGAAGTGCACCGGCGGATCCAAGATTGACAAAAGGCACTACATGAAAGAGCAGCCTGAGCGTCCTCTGACACTGAATGATGAGTGTTGGAGCCTGAGAATGGTCCCGGGTCTGCACAAGATGATCTGTGCCCATGACCAATGAAGAGCATATTATTTGTAGTGTCTGCCGCAGAGGAGAGACACTGGTGCACTGCCTTGAGACATTGAGACTTTCGAGTGAGCTGTGGGTGTTTGCCAGGAGGGCCCTCCAACTAAGCAGTACTTTTCTCATGAAAGGCTTGAATGAAGAGGCCCATGCGAAAGAAAACAACAAAAGAAGATTTGATGGACAATAGAAGCCTGCCAGAGAGGCTTTTTGAACGGACTCTGGGCATAGTTGGTTTCGCAAGAGGTTTCCGTGTGATTGTATAGACTAGGTGTTAGGAGACTGATTGTTTTGCTGGCATTGTTTTAAAGTACTATTCTGTTTAGTAAAAGCAGAATAAAGTCCATTTTCTGTGGAAAGAGTACCCCCTTTTCACCTTAGAGCATTGATGAGGGTCACCACTGTTTCACCTGAACATACAAAAATTACTGAAATGCATAGGAGCCCTAAAACTGTAACTAGATAATTTTAGGATTTGCTTTTTGCTTAGGGTTGTGAAAAATTATTATTTCATTTGTAATAGTGGTCACTACTTGCTCCCGTTGTCTATATGTTCTTAATAACGTGTTTTCTAGTGTTTTTTTTTAAACATGACGTTGTCATTTATGGGTGGGATTGTTTTTCTCTACTCAATTGACTTCTGCACCCGCTTCCCAACCTATGTCTTTTCCTACTACTGTTTCTTTGCACTCTTTTCACCCTTTTCCTGAACATGAGCAGGTTAGAAGATCAGAATTCGTAAGCAATTCTTTTGTACAGCTTCTGCATCAACACTAGTTAGTAGTGAACATCACTAATTGTTGGGTGTGTGATCTTATGCCACCTACTACAGATAGAGGTATTCCTTATTTTGTCCTGCCATATGTGGCCTTTGTGCTACTACATGTGTAAGGAGACGTGTCCCGAGAGAGTTGCTAAGTAATAGGATTATGCTCCAGCAACATCTTGATGATCTGATGAATATAGACCTGGATTCAGATTGACATGAGTTTAGGTTATTGCCTATGTAAGGGCAAAAGGAGGGTCTGTGGTACTGAAAATTCTGGACCCGTATTATAAACATCGGCGTATCATGACGATTTTGGTATCAGCGAACCGCAAATGATGAGTGCGGTATGCATGAGTGTTTTCGTCATGTTACACCGATGGATTCACTGTGTCTTTGGAGATTTTGTTCTGAACCATGGGTTCCCTTTTGTGCATAGCAGCCATTTTGTGGTTGCCCTCACATAGGCTGATGACTTTAGCTGACTTTTGAATGACCTGAGTGAACTGACCCTGTTGCCTGAAGCTGACCTCGTTGAGCCAGTTCCTTGTTAGGCAGCTGGTCAGATAGAGATCAAAGAACAGGAGATTGTAAAGTTTGGTATGCACATACACACCCCTTATCCTGCCTCTCATCTGTTTCTGTTCCTGCTTTTATGGTCTATTTACGATGGGGAGGTGACCATTTTTATTATGGGTTTATCCAGCTTGTCTAAAGAAGAATGTTGGTCTTGTCCGGCTTTTTACCTTTGTCAACTGTAACCTTTATGAAACCCTGTAATTATAATGTTGCCTCTCTAGCTTTTTCATTTGTTTAGGAATGTGACTGGTACAACTCCCTTGTATGCCTAGGGCATAATAATTGGTATAAAAGGTCTGAGCTAAGACCATTCTGGAGGCTGCCTCATTCAGTTGCTTTAGGTGCTCCTGGGCGACGTAGCCTCACTCATTTGAGTTTAATAAAGATGTCTTTTCATATTTCAGCTTCTTTGCCAAGTTCTTTGTTATATTACCCTGAGAATGAAATTTTTGAATACCACAGTACTATCCGCGTCAAAGTGCTCAGTGGGGGCTTGTAAAAATATCCCAGTGGCAAGGCCTGAATGGAGGTGGCAAACATGGGGCACGGATCCTGTGCACTTAAGATCATCAGGACAATCGAGAGATTTCGAAAATTAATAACCACACAATCCCCCTCGATATTCTTTAGTGACCGTCCCACCCACCCAACTCTGTGCACCATAAGGATGTTATTGCTCATGGATACCCTAAAGCCTTTATGTCTGGATAACCAATCTACGGTTTTATTATGCAGTTGGATCCAAGATTCAATTTGGTCTGATCTGAGTGGGGGAGCACCAGCCAGAACCAAGACATAGGGACATGCGGCTGGGGCAGATATAAGACATCTCCAGAGGGCTTAGTGGTCACAACATTCGGCACAATGGGACCGTCTCTATGGTGATTACTGGGTTTCGTGGTGGGCTTGGCCTGATCAATGGATAATGGTCCCAGGTTACCCACGGGCCTAGGCAGGATCTGTTCAGCTGGACAAGAGGGATTCACCATGCCACCTACCACCTGGCCTCCCGGACTCAACTGTGCGATGTTCCCCCCTGAACCAGATGTCAAGCATGATGGTCGGGAGGTAACAAAGCATGCATTACTGGTAGGCTCCTTGCCTACCCCATGGGCCACTTCCCTGTTGTAATCCCCCACACGGCCAATGGCCTCCAGCAACAACGGGGCCGCGGGTGCTTTCACTCCCCCCCGCGTTGCACAGTGAAACCCGCATGCCTCCGGATTAACTGGGAGATTGCTTGATTTTAAAAGATATGACAATTGTTCTTCAATCGCCCCTAATTTACTTTAAAAAGGCGCTAGGAGAACAGATATTAAAGTTTCCAAGCATTTCCAGTGCTCGGGGTCGCCTCCGTGATCCTTTTTTCTGTGATCTGTATTTCGTGCGTTTAAACAGATTCTGCCCTTGATAGAAACGCATCCAGTGTTCCCACTACCCCCCCACCCTCAGACCTGTAGCCTTACATTTAGTGGTCTTGATCGGTGCCTCAATGTATAACACCAACTCTCGCGCTGGCAGATAAGACAGAAAAAATATAACATAAAAACAAACAATAACCTTACTGTTCGATCAGAGTCCAGGGCTCAAAGTCTTACACAGCGAAGGGGGGGTAGTCCAGCCCAGCCTCCTCCAGACTCGGACGGGCTCAGATGGGCCTGCCCTTGGTCCGGGCTTCGTCTAAGCTGCGCCCCGCACAGCGGTGGGAGAGGCTGCACTATAAGCGCGTTGACCACGCCTCCCCCTCACTCACGGCAGCTGTGGGCTGGAGCAGTGCACTCTGGAGGCTGTGGTCCTCCCCAGAATGTGTGGAGCAAAGTAGGCAGTGCTGTAGTGGTCGCGTAGCCCCTGGGACCCTCGTCCCACCAGGGGTTTAGAAGATAGCAGATGCGGCATTGCAGGCGGCCAAAAGACACAGGACACCGCAAGCAGGCAGGTAACAAGATCCCCCCAATTTATCCTCTCACTCACCGACATCCCTAACACCACCACCAGAAACAACTTACAAAGATGCATGCCAAATGTCACTGACTGGATGAAGAACAACTACCTGCAGCTGAACACAGACAAGACAGAAGTACCAATCTTCGGCAGTAGCAGCAACTCATGGAACAACTCATAAGACTTATGACCCACAGCCCCTCCCTCTAATCACGCCAGAACCTCAGAATCATCATTGACAACAAGCGCACCATTACACATCAACGCCATCACGTCCGCTTTCTTCCTCATTCTGAACATGCTATATAAGATCTCCAAGTGGCTACCCCTACATACGAGATGCACTGTGACACTAGCCCTCATCACTAGTTGACTGGACTATGTCAAGACCCTCTACATAGGAATTGCCTCACACCTCCTACAGAGACTTCAGACCATACAGAACGCCACCACCAGTCTCCTCCTCAGCCTTCCTCGATGAGCCCACATCACACCCCACCTCAGGAAACTTCACTGGCTCCTCATACAGAAGAGCTGCCAAATCAAGCTGTTGACCCATGCAAACAAAGCTCTACACAACCGAGGACCTACCTACATTAACCACCACCATACTTCCACTAACCAATTGAGAAGACTACGCACAGCCTCCTTTTCACTTGCCCATATTCCCTGCATCTACTAAAGCAGAAGTGGAGGATGCTCCTTCTAACATAGCAGCAAAGACATGTAAAAGACCCCACACACCTCCGGACCATCTCCTCACTTCTGAAACTCCGAATGGCCCCCAAGATCTGGCTGTTCGAATAAGCCTCTGGGACCTGCAAGCACCTGGATAGGCTATCGGTGATTAGCCCCACTTTATAAATCCTGGTTGATTGATTGATTGAAGTGGGATAACCACGGGTACTTGGTTAGCCATTTTAATGAATGGAATTTAGCAAAGGTATACTATAGTGGGGTGATCCTTTAAAAGGTTGAAGCTATAACAAAGTACAAACAGAAATGGGGGTTCCCTATTTTAGCTGAGGAGGATTTTTCCACTGACTTCTCAGTTAAGATGGTGAGTGAGGGCATTGGGCACTCTTAAGAAAACTACTCAGGAAACCCATTAAATAGGTACCTGACCTAGAACGTTGGTGGTGCCATGTTGTACAGTTCCTACTAATTCAGTAAGGCTATACATTTGGTCAACATAAGCATCAAAATTATGGAGACTGAGTCCACTCATATCATCAGAATATGTTGGCCTGGTTCCTAACTAGCTCACAGTGGTCCATCTAGACCCCAATCGCTCATAGGGTACCAGATGGTATCTGCAACCTCAGAACATGACAACCCTAATTCGCCCATGTAAATTGTGGAAATAGATCGACCCTTTCAATGTTATCTTAGGCACATCCAAAGGGAGGTACATAAAATACACAAATTGGCATTTGACATATTTATTGAAGCATTCAGATTCTTTTGTTAATGATGTGCACTGTAATAATTAGTAGAAGTAAACAGAGCATTGTAACCAACACTACAAGAAGGGTGAAAAAGCTGAATAATTCAACCATTATAATAGTTGCATTGGTCATATGAATACATACAATTGTACTCCTTTCTTTTGCTACCTATCCTAGAGGGCATAGGGTAAATGTCACTCTGCCAGATACCTTAGAGTGATCTAACTCCCTATTTACACGAGTGTGTGTGTGCCATCCGGAAGTCAGTCTGGTGTAGAAAAGACCAATGTTCCTCTCAGGATGGGGTGATGAGATTCAGCTGGGGCGACCACAGCAATCCAGGGAAATCCTCAGCTGCTGAACAAAGGCTGGGGCCGTTTATATAATGAAAACTGGACCCATTCACACTGTGCCTGAGTTGAGATCCTGCTACCATTGTTTATTCACAAATTCAGAGCTGTCTCCGGATACACAACAATATGTAAGGGCAGTTTGCAGAATGTACTTGGGCCTTGGCCAAAATGTACGATAGTATGATAATGTCCCTGTGAAGAAATGTATCTTTAAGCAAAACACTTTCTAAGTACACTACCACATGCAAGCATACAATCCAAAATGTGATATAAGTAATTGTCTAAAAGATGTTAACTTTAAATGTGAACATGTATTCAAATGCACTTTATTTAGTTATCATAACCAACAAAGCATACCGAAATAAAAGAAAAGACATATACCTCACATCTTAGAATAATCTCTTACTAGATTAAAAAGCTAAAAACAGATTGAAAAACAGATCTCCTTCATAAATATGAAAAATATCAATAAGCATTTCGTGTCACATTGCAAATCAGACTAAATGTTCCAAAGTCACCAAATGCAAAATCATCTAAATACAGCACAATACCTAAAAAGTGCAAGATATGCAGGGTGCAAAATATCTATAAAACTTCAAGTTCCTCACCATAGGCAGTACATAGATAGGAGAATTATATACAGTTTCACTGCTCAAGGAACTAAGTGGGATGTAAATGTCATGCACTTGTACCATGTATTAGTCGAGTACCAGCTCACATCCAAAGAAGGAATTCTCCATTGTAAAAAAAATAAATAAAAAAAAAATAGCAATGCATTGCGAATCAGCATGATTCTTCCAGAGTCGCTAAAATGCTGGGTCATCCAAGCACAATACATTTAGTAAATACTCTGTGCAAGACCATAGAGTGCAAAATGTGCAAAGTGCGAGATATAGATAAGACTGCAAGATCCTGACCATAAACAGTGCATAGATGGCAAGATTGCAAGCAGTTACACTACTCAAGGACCTGAGTGATTTAAAAAATGTGCACGCTTATACCATACTTTGGTCAAGGAATGGCTCACAGCAAACACAATAGGAGTTGAGGTGTCAACTTTCAGAATTGTCTTGGCAATTAAATAAGGAGTAACCCCTATGTTGAGACACACTGGCCGTATCCACCTTGGTCGGGAAGCAAAATATTACGGGCAGAAGAACAAAACATGTTCCTCTGTCTCAGAAGCCAGACCACAAGTGGGGCACAGATTTGCACCGAGATCTTTCTTCTATATCCTTGTGACAGGTTCCAGTGGTAAAGTGACTAGCCAGAAGTGCACATACAGGCTCTAGGTCAGTGATTTTTAATGATGTCCAAACATCGTTCAAAACATAGGGAGATCTTAAATTTGCAAAAACAAGTTAGAAAAATGCCCTTTGGAACCACTTACAACAGATTGCTTGTAGACATAGGCCCAAAAGTTAGACTTTAAACTGTCAAACTCGGCTTTACGGGTTTTTTCCATATGTTTTGCAGGTCTAGGCTTGGGAGCCAGTTAAATACAAACATTAAGCCAGGGACTGTTACTTATTTCTTCAAGTGAGTCCCTGTATTCACTTAGCTCCGGTGTACACCAAAGACGTGCCCAAAAGACTTAGGTCCTGATTTTGACAGGTTACTCAGTCACAAAAACGATAGATATCCTGTCAACCTAAATATAAATCCCATAATATCCAATGGGATTTTTAAATTTCGATGGACGGGATATCCGTCACTATTTTGACTGAGTAACCTGTCCACTGATATCAAAATCAGGCCATAAGGATTTTAGTGCTACCAAATCTGAAATTCTTTTAACACCTAGACCACAAAAATGTGGAATTAAGGGGGTACTGACTGGGACTGAAATAAGTGATCTTATAAAGTTGTTCTCTGAAGTAGCTAATTAATGTGTACCAGCATGACCCCATACCTCAGCTCCAAAAAGTAAGGTACTTTGGGCTTTGGCACGGCACACTTCAAGTGCAGGGGATATCGAACATGAGCACTTTTTTGTGTGCTGTTGAAGAATGGCATTACCTATTTGCTGAATCAAAGCTTTTGTTGAGTTGGGGTTCACACTTAAATTTGTCTGAGAGCTTCACCCGTAGGTAATCAAAGGTGTAAAATTTCTATAGTCTATAAGTTCAATCAAAACATAACTTATATATAGAATAAACTGGGTAGATGCGAGAAGACACCCCTGGTGCATGCCCAGTTAATTCCCCTCTACATCCCCAACGGACCTGAGCATAGGTCTTGTCATGTAGTCTTGCTATAAGTTTGACCGGGTTCCCCGGGGAATCCATTGCAATCAGAATCCTGCAAAGATTCTTCCGGTGAACGAGAGCAAGCGCTCCTCGAAGATCTACAAAGGCCACATGTAGATGTGAACATGTAGATGATGGGAGCATTTGTGCACAAGCCCTATTAACCTCATGACAGTTCGTAAAGAGCTGCATCGAAACGTGCCACTGGTAATACTGCTCTCTCATAGGTGGCATCATGTAGAAGTGACATGTACATTGCTCAGATTTGTTTCTGGTGCTCATGTAGAGGTTGCAAGATCAGTTCCATATCGAGTCAAACCCCATGGGGCTGCTCCAGACATAAGGTGGCCAGTTAATGCACCAGAACACAGGTTTTACTTGTGAAGAATTCACTTTGCTCGCTGAGTTCAGACAGCCAATCATATCCTATGTAGCATGCTAGAGTCTCTCTGCAACTAAGTTCACTTGGATATAGAGACACCATGTTATCAATTTCCTTGGCAGAACTTGGGGAAAAGTGATGACACCACAGCCAATTAGCAGTATTATGATCAGAAATTGTTGCTGGGATTCTGCTCATGCACACAACTATGCTCAGGAAACCAGGACCAGTATCAGAGGAGAAAGGACCGCAGTGATCTAAATAAACTCATTCAAGTGGTTTATTAGATATATAAAACTGTGTTTGTGGTGGAGGCGCAGCAGTCGAAGGTTTAATCTGCTGGCAAATGTCACAATTAAGGACATAAGCATGAGTCTGTTCATACAATCCGCGCCACCAGTAACGTTGTTGTAATATAGTAACTGTCACAGAAACGCCGGCATGTGCAGAAGCCATACCTTCGTCAGCAGCTGTTATCAAGGAAAGTCTGCAGTCCGAATTGGGAATCAATCTGTCACCAACGTCGTTAATTCTCACATAGGGAACTTTATCAGGACTTAAATGATAAGAGTATTTAGAAGGGAAACCCCAAGGGTAATTATCACCCTTCTCTGTCGCAGCAATTGCTGCCAGGATGTCATCATCAATCTTACTTTTGGATCTTGTAACTGCTGCTACTAGATATGTTGCCACTGCTGTTTTCGCTGCCTCGTCAGCTAAACTGTTTCCGACAGCGTGGACACCTATGCGCTGGTGACTAAGAGTGTGAATCACATTCACGAGCAGCAGACGTTGTTTAAGTTCTGCGACTTAAACCCAAAGCATTTTCTGCTTGATTGTGCTACCTTTGGAATCACGATATTCATTTTGAGACCAAAAGAATAAATTGTCATTGTAAGACTGAACACTGTAAAAAGAGTCACTCACTATAAGAGTAGTCACCCAAGGATCAGCAAACTCCAGTGCAAGCACAAGAGCGCGAAGTTCTGCCAACTGGGCGGTACAATCACCCAATGTCTGCGTGTGCACGACATCAGACTTGAATTCACCATTCACGAAAGTACCAGCCACTATTGCGCAGTCCGCTGAATAAGCATGCTTAGAATCCGTTGCCGGTTGCGCCGAACCGTCAGTATAAATGACACAATGGTAATCCTCAAGCAGGCGCTAAGACAGAGGACCTAGGTGAAAAAATTCATACTGCAAATACTTCTGAGTCTACAATGACGCATCAAAGATGTAAGTGACATCCGGAGACATCAAAGAAGTGGCCCATTGTATCCAACGCGTATGCAAAGCTTTAGAATTTGGTACACTGGCTTTCGTTACTGCCTCAAGGGCAGGATACGGTGTGACAACCAACATGCGTGTCCCTTGCGACAGCCCTCTCTCTTTCAGAATCACCATCTGCACTGTAGTTAAAACTTTTTCGACAGTGGAAAAGCACATTTCAGCCGAAGTGTACAGGTGTGACTTGTAAGCAATAGGGACTGTGTCGCCCTCATTGAACGTTAAGTACGTGAAACCCACTGCGCCAGGCACAATTCTTATTACCAGGTTTGTGTGGTTATCACGCGTCAGTAAGTATTTAGAAGCAAGGAGATCAGCCTGCAAAGATTGCAAGATAGCTGAATGTTCTGGCAGCCAGCTCGATTTGGAAAAAGTTGGTTGTACCAAGGCATATAGTGGCTTGATACGCTAGGCATAATCGGGAATGTAAGTACGCCCGAAATTTAAAAAACCCAGCAAAGATTGTAGTTTTTTCAGAGTTGTTGGAGCGCGCAAACATGCGCATTTCTCCAGGAAGTGAGGTGAAACCTCGACTTTCATTGTTGAGTTCATAGCCCAAAAACAGCACTGTGTACTGTGTGATTTCGCAAAGTTGAATTTGTAACCGAAGTCTGCAAACATAACAATGATGCGGTCGACGCGACACAGATGTGGCCATAATTCGTCGTCTGTGAGATAGATATCATCAACATACGAGTACGCATCAGGGTAAATGCTCTTTAACAGAGAGACTACACGTGCGGCAAAGACAACAGGGCTGTTTTTGTAGCCCATGGCTAATCTTTTAAACTGTTTCTGTTTGCCGCCAGAAGTAAAGGCTGTCCATTGACTACTAATAGAGGACAGATTATGGCTGTAAAAGCCATTGGAGATGTCAAGTGTGGTTTTAAACCTTTTTCTCACAAGACTATCAATGAGGGCAGAACTGTGGGTATTCTGTACAGCACTGGTCCGACAAAGAGAGTTCAAATGCCGGTAATCCAAAACTAGGCGGTACGACCCATCAGGTTTGGTTACAGTGAATAGAGGATTATTCATGGGTGACACACATGTTTCAATTACACCTTGATATTCCAATTGTTCAAGGATTTCTGCGATGTGAGAACTAGCTTAGCGGCGCATGGGACATTGGGGTTGTGGCTGTGGCATAGATCATAATGGAATCTCATGGCTAGGCAACAATTGATCCCACCCAACCTGAGTAAAGTACAACGCTAGAGCAAGCACCTGTGCCCACTCTTCTGCAAAGTTCTGAGCTTGTTCCTTCGGCACAGTGTGCACGAAAGATGGGAGGATTACCTCCTCCCCTCTGGGGGCTGCCAAAATGAAAGCTGGGGCCAGTCCGCCTTTGCTAACAGAATGTCATATGTAGAGGTCAGATTTTCCCCAAAAATCCCTTTTATGGTACATTATATGTCACCTTCTATTAAAAGGACTATGTCATATAGTCTGTCAGGGGGAGCCACTCTAGTGTCAGCAGTTTCTACAGTAATGAACATATCAGTTGCTGTCACCTTCAGATATGGACACAGTGCTTGCCGCACTATTGTAACTTCCGGCGCGCTGTCGAGCAGCGTTAATGCCCATGTCAGGTTCCGAAGCTGCGTTCTCAC
The DNA here is from genome assembly GCF_964204655.1 of Triturus cristatus. Taxonomy (NCBI): domain Eukaryota; kingdom Metazoa; phylum Chordata; class Amphibia; order Caudata; family Salamandridae; genus Triturus; species Triturus cristatus. The sequence continues at coordinate 339,041,389 of NC_140594.1, forward strand.
TCTCTGTGGCATACCTCGCTGTTAGTGCAGCAACTTTCTTTTTCTGAAACGGGGGTCGTTGATGTGCAAACTCTTCCTGCTTGCCTTTACGGTCAGCCGGGCGGGGCTGCTCACGTCCTTGTTGGGCACCCCGACCTTTGCCACGTTCTCCTCCACCGGACTGTGAGACCAATGCTTCCTGTGAAGAACAAGGAGAATGTTGTTTAGGAACCTGAAATCTATCAGGAGACCTAATTCTAGTGTGATCGCGCAATTCATATGTGCGTTCAGTAGTCACTTGTACTGGTGACACTGGCCTAGACTCCTGTTTCTGTTGCTGCTTCCCCTGTTTCTTAGTTTTGCAATTCTGTTTAGGAAAAGCCGGACGGTCGTCTTTGGGAGACCTAACCATCTGAGTTTGCGGTTGCGCTATTGTTTTAGCAAAAGGTTTAAGCCCCAAACTATTGCGGCCAATGGTCTTATAAGCCCCCGCGATAATCTTCGGTAACTGTCGGGGTTTATCGACGCCGGCGACGAGGCGCAGCTCATTCGACACTTGAGAGTTAACCGCATCTCCCTTGACGTTAGCCAGGATGAGATCAGCAACTACGTCCAACACGCCGACAAGCCTCATTCCTAACTCCACCGCTGCCTCCGGACCGTGTTGAGCTTGAACACGCTTGTTCACGGAGGGCAGTACAGTCATAGACGGAGTACCGAAGCACTTCGAGTAGACTGCTGCAAACACCTTACCCCAGTTCTCGCAATCAGTTACTTCTGGGACCAAGTCTTTCTGCAAACTAATGGTAAGGATCCTGTGTTTTTTCACAGGAGTAGAATATGGAAATACTGCTTCCAGCTGGTCAAATGTCTCAGCAAGCCAATAAGGCATATCGTCCTTATTCAGGGGGCGCTTGCCCATTACCGAACTAACCATGATGGGACTAATAGTAATCCCGGCCGTACCATCTGGTTGCGCCGCAACTCCAGGTGCTCCCACCTGGACATTGCGAGAAACGTATTGCACTAAAGCGCTATGTACCGTAATCAAGGCAGTATGGAGTTGACATAAGTCATCCAGTGGGGCTTGCAAATAACGTGGATGTGGTGTAAACCAGGCCAAGACTGGCCAAGTGGCCCCTGGAATGGACAAGGGACCCAAACGAACCGGTGTAACGGTGTGGGGGAGGGCGCCATTGAACCAAATACGATGCTGCCAAGCAGGAATAGGAATTTCCTGCGTCCTATATGGCGTGTAATTACCTGGGACCGCCGTAGGAGTGTATGTGTGATACGTATGATCATCCGCATTCACCTCCAGCAAAGTAACCCAAGAATGGAATAGCTCATAGGGAAATGATGCATCGGCACTCACTACAAAGATAATAGACATCCCGTCGTCAGGCACCCCGAACTGCGTCAAATGATGCCAGAGAGATGCGCGACTATGCGCTGCAATAGCGACTTCAGCCATAAGGATACAGAGAAGAAAACCAATCTATATTAAACCGTAGCACAAAAATGGGTATAATTTAAAGTGAAACCTTTTTAATCATCAAGCTTGAGAGAACCTATATATTAATTATTTCGGTAGGTTGAAACCGTCACTCCTGTCAAACGGAAACAAGAGTGAGGGTGTTGTGGACAAATATAAGTACTACTAAGGCGTCTCAATCATAAGACCAAAACTTTAGGTGCGCCATGTTGCGGGGATTCTGCTCATGCACAGAACTATGCACAGGAAACCAGGACCTCAGTGAATTGTGGTGTACCAAAGAACTCACCTTAGTACCCAGAACCCCATCCGACTAGCATCAGTGTCTCATTCGTTCTCCGTATCATCCCGAAGCTACCAATTATTAGACAACCCAGAACAAGCGACTTAGAGTACTCTCAGGAATGGTGGGAATCAGAAACACCTTTTCGTTATTATTCTCATATCAGTCCACAACAAGAGTAATCAGAGACACGGAAAAGTTTAAAATGTTTATTATTAACTACGTGCTCTAAGATGCAGTACTTTGGCTAATATAAGCAGGCAAATGATTAAAAATAAAACCATCAGCATTGTTACAATACAATAGAAAATGAAGGGAGAAATCATATTACAAATGATAGTGGAAAACAAGTCCTATAATACGTTGTGAACCACCCTTCCTTCACTAGTAAACTAGTTTTATAAACTAATAGAAGGTCTCTAGGATTGAATGGGAAACCCCATACCTCAAAGAGCAGCTTAGGTGAATCACATCACAGGATCAGCTCTGCTCCCGAGTTTCAGATATTTGCAGCTGTGTGCGTGTTGTGTCTAGAGCGTGGGCCGATCAACCTGAATTCAACATCATACATTGTTATATGACCTTGACGGCCTCTGCACACAGTGTTCAGACTAAGGTCGCGGTGCACGTCTAGGGATGTGAACAACAGACCATTCTCATGTGAAGAAAAAGCAAGCAAGCAGCTTTTCCCGCCGTAACAACAGCAATCTGCAGTGTTGTGTGCAAAAGCAGCAAAGTGTCAAGATGGCGTTTCACATCTAAAGCGCTTATGCTAACATAGCAATGTGTGCACATAAAACCCAGTCTCCACTACAAAATCGTCCAAAAAGTCTGGAGAATAAAGAATGAACAAATGACAGGACCAGTTAAAATAATGCTTTAAATCCAGTCATCCGACTAGATTCAATGTTCTTAAAAAGATGCACAACACCAGCTGTTGCAGATGAATTAATTATCTGGTATTGTGTGTGTGAAAGCCACTGAATTTCTGAAGCAGTTCTGACTGTTTGCAGATTATGAACTTCAACCACGGAAGTTAAATGGTCTTCTTTTTGTAGGGGAACAGACAATAGTTTGTTCAAGTTACCATAATGCATAGATTTCATGCTCATAATACGCCAAGGGTAGTTCCTAGTGGCATTTTGAGGCGGAGGATACATGGTCCTTCCACAGCACTGTATTGTTTCAGAAACCGCTTATCAAGTACCTGAGCTGAACGTGCCTTTTCCACAGGAGCCGATGCTTGATCTCCACTCCTCCACTCCGCTACCGCGAGCTAGAGAGCTCGCGAGCAGCAGAGAGGGGGAAAGGGGAATTGGACAGAAAAGAGAGACTGCACTGCGTCTTCTTCCTGGACTGGACTCGGGACTTCTTCTTCCGATTCCTGCAACGAGAGTTACTTAGCAACAATACTTCTACTGTCTAAGCTCTAAAAGGCATTAGCTTTTACCAACTATACCTGTCCTGACACAGTGGGTAGCTGCTCTCTGCTCTTGCTTAGTGGATACCTTCTAGTGGATTAGGAGTGGAACTGTTGGGTGGTAACGACTCCTGCAAATAGAAGCACATGTAATCCTTGTTTGCCTGAAATCCCTCAACCAACCCAAGAGGTCCTTCTTTACCTGTCTACAAACTAGTAGGTTATTATCTTTTCGTTTAATGTTCTCACGTAAATATTGCTGACAATTCTTTCTTCAGATTCCAAAGCGTTGCAAAAGAATGAAGTTTGAAAGTTCGTATTATACATTATATATGCACCGCTGCATCTACATTTGATCTCTCATGAAGTTCTTTACTTAGTTCCTCTGAGTCTTCTTTCTTTCGTGTACTGCTCCTGCTACGAACTGTACTCAGATAGAAGTCTCGTTATAAAGATTCTCTCTCTCTCATACGCTATAACGCCAGCAGGGAGATTGACTGGATTCTTTCTCAATAATAATAGAAGTCACAATTGCTTACAGTGGACGCTGGCTTCACGAGATTACAGGAAAGAAAGCACTTACTTCCGAGCTGAGTAAGTTCTAGTATTGCCTCTACCTTCTCCTTGACCGCAGAGGCGCCGAGGAACACGAAGAGGTCACTACCTCTTCACTCTCTTGCAGTCCCTTGCACTCGAACCTGCACCACATGAGGTGAGAAAGAAAATGCTAAGGACCCCAGGAACTGGAAACGGAACTTAGGGGAATAAGGTTATCTCCTAAGTGACTGGTGATTCTATGACTGGAAAACTGCGAAAAATTACGGAGCACTAGGAAACTCCGTCTCGTCACTGAAAATTTGACGGTTGAAGTGCGCCGCGCTCAGGACGCGCGCGCGCACTTCAAACCAGGGAAAAAACTACACCTCTGCACATACCAGAGTAGAAAGGAAAGTAGATGACTAGCCAGCGGCCATCTTGAGGGGAGGGAACTAAGGACCTAAACGCTAAAGGATCGCAGAAAGGCAGTGAGCGATCTAACAGAAACACTTCTTCGCCTACCTACCAAACACCAAGCCTGACTCCTGGGGTGTATGTTGAACATCGGGAATCTAGTATCGCCCACTTCAGTCCTGACAGTACCTCCCACCAAAACCCCCCTCCTAACCTCCTTGGGCTTAGTGGGGTGTGTGTGGTGAAACTCTCTAAGCAAACGTGGTGCATGAATATTGGATTGGGGCTCCCAAGATCTCTCCTCCGGCCCGCAACCCTTCCAATCTACTAGATAGAATATTCTCCCTCTTTGAAATCTAGAATCAAGTATTCTTTTCACCTCAAATTCCTCCTGCCCCTGCACCAAGACTGGGGAGGGTGAATTTCTGGCCCTAAACCCTTTTGGACTACGCTGAAGCAGGGAAACGTGAAAAACTGGATGTATCCTCAACCTAGGAGGAAGACAAACCTTCACACTGACTGGATTCACCATTCTGTCTACCTGAAAGGGGCCCACAAACCTCGGCTGAAACTTTCTATTTCCCTTCAGGCGTAAATTTCTAGTAGACAACCAGACTAGATCTCCCTTTTCATGAACTGGATTTGGACGTCTCTTCTTGTCTGCCTGCTTCTTGTAGGAAACCTTAGCCTTAGACAGATTTCTGGAAGCTAATTGAAAAGCCTTATGTAAATCCTGTACCACTGTTTCCACTGCAGGAACATCACTAGTCTCTTTATCTACCCAAGCATTTGGATGTCGACCAGAATTTAAATAGAACGGAGAGTAACCAGTGGAAGCATGCTCGGCATTGTTATAAGCGAACTCTGCTGCCCAAATCAGGTCTGGCCACTCTCCCTCCTGGTCCATCAAGAACAGGCGCAAGTACTGCTCGAGCTCCTGATTTACTCTTTCCGTCTGTCCATCCGTCTCTGGATGGAAGCTGGAAGACAGACGGGAGTCCACACCCAATTTTTTCAAAAAGGATCTCCAAAAACGAGAGACAAACTGAGGACCTCTGTCTGAAGTAACGACCTTTGGAACACCATGGGCCCTTACAATGTGCTGTGTGAACAGTTTGGACAGCTGTGTAGCGCTTGGGAGGGCTTTTAAAGGAATAAAATGGCTCATCTTGGAGAAATGGTCCACCACCACCCAAATGACTGAAAGACCTTCACTAGACGGAAGATCCACGATGAAATCCATTGAAATAGTATGCCATGGGTACGGGGCGGGGGGCATAGGCTGCAAATATCCTTGGGGAGCCCTTCTAGGTGTCTTTCCCTTGATACATGACTCACAAGTGGCTACATACTGCCGCACCTGAGCTTCCATTGCAGGCCACCAAAACTCTCTTCGGATCAGCTCTGTAGTTTTCTTCACACCCTTGTGTCCGGCCAGCGGCTCGTCATGGAAGTGTTCTATGATTTGTTCTCGCAAATCCAGATTTGGCACGAACAACTTGTCTTGGTAGAAGAGCCTACCATTCTTGACTTGATATTCCTTCCCTTTCGCCGTCCAATCTCTAGCTTCTTCTGGAGACCGCAAATTAGGTAGCTTTCGTTCAATGTCGGAGTAGGTGAGAGTTCCGATAATCCGATCTACAGGAATTATGACTCCTTTTTCAGCAGTCTTGACATCGGCGCTCACATTCAGACGAGATAAGGCATCTGCCTTTCCATTCACCGATCCAGGTTTGTAAGTTAAAACAAAATCGTAATCTGCAAAAAATAAGGACCATCTCAATTGGCGTGGGGTAAGTGTTCGGGCGGATTTCAAAAAATGGAGATTCCGATGGTCCGTAAATACCGTCACCACATGTTTGGCCCCCAGCAAATAATGTCTCCATTCAGAGAAGGCATCCTTGACTGCCAACAGTTCCTTATCTGCAATGGGATAATTGATTTCAGCCACAGTTAACTTCCTCGAACGAAAGGCTACTGGATGTAGCTGACCCGTCTGCTTATGGCGCTGAGACAAAATCCCTCCGATGGCCAAGTTGGAGGCGTCAGCCTCCACAAAAAATGGTTCTCTCGGAACCGGATGGAGCAAGACTGGGGAAGATACAAAAATTTTCTTGAGCTCGTTAAATGCTAATTCCGTTTCCGCATTCCACTCAAATTTGGTCTTCTTCCTCAATAATCTTGTGAGTGGACAAACTCGCTCAGAAAAGTTGATGATAAATCGCCTATAAAAATTGGCGAAGCAAAGGAAACTCTGAACTTCCTTTACCGAACGCGGAGAGGGCCACTCCTTGATTGCTCGCACCTTTGATTCATCCATAGATACTCCATTTGAGGACAAAACGAACCCCAAAAACTCAACTTGAGTCGTATGAAAAACACACTTCTCCAGTTTGACAAAAAGTTGATTCTCAAGCAATTTCTTCAAAATGGATCTAACGTGCTGGATATGTTCTTCCACGCTGGCTGAGAAAATGAGGATGTCGTCAATGTAAACCACTGCGAAACGATCAAAAAATTCTCGCAATACGTCATTTACAAAGTGCTGGAAGGCAGCCGGAGCGTTGCATAAACCAAATGGCATGACTTGGTATTCGAACAAACCAAAACGGGTACGAAAGGCCGTCTTCCACTCTTCGCCTTCAGCCATGCGTACCAAATGGTAAGCCCCTCTCAAATCCAATTTTGTATATACCTTCGCTCCCTTTACCTGGTCCAAGAGCTCAGAAATCAAAGGGAGAGGGTAACGATTCTTCTTGGTAACCAAATTAAGGGCGCGGTAGTCTATGCAAGTTCTCAATTGACCATCTTTCTTTGGGATGAAAAAGAGTGGGGACGAGACTGGTGACTGGGAAGGGCGTATGAACCCGTTGGCCAAATATCTGCTCAGATATTCCTTGAGATGGACATTTTCCGCTTCAGACAGCGCGTAAATTCGACTACAGGGGAGGGAGGCTCCAGGCTCCAGCTCAATTCGACAGTCATACTCTCGATGGGGAGGTAAACGTTCAGCCTCTCTTTCATCAAACACCGAGGCAAGATCCTCATATTCTTGTGGAATTTCTTGAGTGTCTAACGCACAAATTGTCTTTGGGAAGCTTGCTAAAAGTTGGGATTGCGAAACTTCTGGTGGATCAGGACCCGAGTGAAAACAATGATGTAGACAATACTCAGAGTTCATGCGAATCGAACGTTTGGCCCAATCAACTAGAGGATTATGCTCGGTGAGCCAAGGCAGAACCTGGATCAGCTGAAATTGCGGAGCATCGATCAAACTAAATTGCAAAGAACTAAGATGTTGACCGGGTCCACACAACAAGATTTCCTCGGAATCAAAGACAATCGGTCCGGAGGACAAACTTGTTCCGTCCACTGCGCGGACCGGCTCAGGCCTTTCCTTCCTCAAAAAGGTAATTCCGAGAGTCTTGGCAAAACCTATATCGCAAAAATTTCCTGTAGCCCCAGAGTCAATCATGACAGAAATCCCTTCCTTGATCCGACCTCCAAATCTTATTTGAACAGATAGAATCAAATGTGGCGCCGACGATTGCAAGGTATTTGCCACTAATTTTGGATCTGGAGTTGACTGTTCCTTCGCTTCCACCAGGGCAACCCCTTCTACTGGTGGAGCCGATCTTTTAACCCAAAATTGCTCTTGGGCTTCTTTGGACATTCCCGCACAAAGTGACCAGAGTTCCCACAGTACATACACAACTTGCCCAAACGTCTCTTCTCCCTTTCTTCCTTCGTTAGAGGTCCTCTTACAGAACCAATTTGCATAGGCTCATCTTCTGACACAGCTTCCTTTGGCTTGGATCCTTCTGATCTTATTCTGTCAAACCGAGGCGGGACATACCTAGTTTCCTTTCGTCTTTCATTCTTTCTTTCACTTTGTCTCTGATCAATCTGAAGAACCAAGTCAATTAATTCAGAAACCTCTGTAGGACGCTTCGGAATCTGAGATAGACCATCCTTTAGCTCATCCTTAAGACCACAATAGAAAATTGCAGCTCGCTTTGCCTCCGGCCAACTTGTTTCTACGATCAGTTTGTTAAATTGAGCCAAGTATGCCACTAATTCACGGTTCCCCTGCTTAAGATCTAAAAGCTCATTGTCCGTGGATTGGGAGATGGATCTTCTGTCAAAAATCTGCAAAAATTCTCTCTTGAATCCTTCAAATTCATAAAAAATGGGATCGTTGTTGTTCACCAATGGCATGGACCAAGCGGCAGCATCTCCACTCAGGTACGACAGCATGAAAGCCACCTTAGACTGATCTTCCTTGAATATGATGGGCCGACAGAGATAGTGTAAGGAACATTGTGTGAGGAAAATTTGGGCCTTGTTTGGGTCCCCACTAAATCTTTCTGGAGCTGCCAATGGAATAGTCGGGGAGATAGCATGAATTACCTGTGTAGTGAGTTCTGCAGCAGATGGGGCAGGAGCAAAAGAGGGAGGCTTATCTTCCTTTACTGTTGGATGAGGACCCCCGGAAAACTCTTCAAACTGCTGACGCAAATAACAAGCTTCTTGGGCGGACTTCCTAACCTCTTCTCTAAGGGACTTGTTATCTTCCAAGGTATCACTTAGCTGTTTTTGTATACTATCTAGCACAGTAGCAAGAGCCTTTACATCAATTCCCTCAGCCATCGTGCTTGGTGGAAATAAATTGGGGGCACTTCAATCTATCAAGTACCTGAGCTGAACGTGCCTTTTCCACAGGAGCCGATGCTTGATCTCCACACCTCCACTCCGCTACCGTGAGCTAGAGAGCTCGCGAGCAGCAGAGAGGGGGAAAGGGGAATTGGACAGAAAAGAGAGACTGCACTGCGTCTTCTTCCTGGACTGGACTCGGGACTTCTTCTTCCGATTCCTGCAACGAGAGTTACTTAGCAACAATACTTCTACTGTCTAAGCTCTAAAAGGCATTAGCTTTTACCAACTATACCTGTCCTGACACAGTGGGTAGCTGCTCTCTGCTCTTGCTTAGTGGATACCTTCTAGTGGATTAGGAGTGGAACTGTTGGGTGGTAACGACTCCTGCAAATAGAAGCACATGTAATCCTTGTTTGCCTGAAATCCCTCAACCAACCCAAGAGGTCCTTCATTACCTGTCTACAAACTAGTAGGTTATTATCTTTTCGTTTAATGTTCTCACGTAAATATTGCTGACAATTCTTTCTTCAGATTCCAAAGCGTTGCAAAAGAATGAAGTTTGAAAGTTCGTATTCATATATGTATATATATATATATATTATATATGCACCGCTGCATCTACATTTGATCTCTCATGAAGTTCTTTACTTAGTTCCTCTGAGTCTTCTTTCTTTCGTGTACTGCTCCTGCTATGAACTGTACTCAGATAGAAGTCTCGTTATAAAGATTCTCTCTCTCTCATACGCTATAACTTCGCCAGCAGGGAGATTGACTGGATTCTTTCTCAATAATAATAGAAGTCACAATTGCTTACAGTGGACGCTGGCTTCACGAGATTACAGGAAAGAAAGCACTTACTTCCGAGCTGAGTAAGTTCTAGTATTGCCTCTACCTTCTCCTTGACCGCAGAGGCGCCGAGGAACACAAAGAGGTCACTACCTCTTCACTCTCTTGCAGTCCCTTGCACTCGAACCTGCACCACATGAGGTGAGAAAGAAAATGCTAAGGACCCCAGGAACTGGAAACGGAACTTAGGGGAATTAGGTTATCTCCTAAGTGACTGGTGATTCTATGACTTGAAAACTGCGAAAAATTACGGAGCACTAGGAAACTCCGTCTCGTCACTGAAAATTTGACGGTTGAAGTGCGCTGCGCTCAGGACGCGCGCGCGCATTTCAAACCAGGGAAAAAACTACACCGCTGCACACACCAGAGTAGAAAGGAAAGTAGATGACTAGCCAGCGGCCATCTTGAGGGGAGGGAACTAAGGACCTAAACGCTAAAGGATCGCAGAAAGGCAGTGAGCGATCTAACAGAAACACTTCTTCGCCTACCTACCAAACGCCAAGCCTGACTCCTGGGGTGTGTGTTGAACATCGGGAATCTAGTATCGCCCACTTCAGTCCTGACACCGCTATCAGGTATGGCTGGCAGAGTTCCATCCCAAAGCAAGTAACATTTGTAAAAAACAAACTAGAGCCGTTATTCAAAAGTTCATGATGTGTGGGAATGAATGCAAGGGGGGAACAGATAAGCTACAATGCGACTGATGCATTCCGTGTAATGATATGGTTTCACACAGAAGAGAGTTTCTAATTGGATTTATGCAATTTGCTATACTGATATATAGAGAGTCATCTTCATTTTCATTTAAACAAATGTGGGTGAACCTGAATTTCCCTAGATGGTACAGTTGTGAATTGTGCATGCTCTCATACTAAGCAATAGATTTAAATTTCTGACAATCATGAAAATAAATAGTTGTTAAGGGTAAAGAGATAATACCATGTATTAGAAATAGGGTCTCTATTTGGCAGAGGTGTGCCTGTCCAAGAAGGGAACGCAATCCTAGTCAAGGTAGGCTAGATACACACTAAAAGACAACCTGTGCTCGCCCTCTGGTACCTTGGCACAGAGCAGTCAGGCTTATATAAAAAGGCAATCTGTAAAGTATTTGTGCAACACACACACACACACAGAGTAAAAAAATGAAAACACCACAAAAAGACTCCAAACAGGCAAAACGACAAAAACACAATAGGTAGAACCGGAGTTATGTTTTTTTAAAGAATAAACCAAAACATTTTCTTAAAGGTCAATAGCACTAAAAGGTTACTTGATGTCGCTCTAGACTGTGATAAAAAAATTTACAAAATTCAGGTTGACCACAATAGAGGGCATGCCAGCTACAGGACGCAAACAGGTACCGCTACGCTGACATAGTCCTTTTCCGGCATATTGGAATGGAATAAGTAGATATGTGACAATGCAGTGGGAAAAGTAAGGCATTGACATGAAAATTTACTTGTATTCTACAATTATTGAAAACCTGTTTAATACACATATTTTTAAATCTGCAAATAAGTTTAGTTTCATTTAAATATTAAAAGAAATACAATTGTTGTAAAATAATGTTTCTATTATTCACAACATTTGTTAAAAATGTTTACTCTTTTTATTTCTCGAAAAATTATAAATATTAAGTTTGTAAAAGTTCATTAAAAAAATTATATTTGCACAAATATAAAAATAGCAATTGTAAAATGTTAGTTGAACTTATTTTTTAACTTAATTTATAATGTTAAGATGTTTTAAAATCTAATATACTCTTACTAAAAATATAAAAGTGATATGGAAAAAACAAATTTAATTTACAGTCCGTCATAGAAAAAATGCAAAAAAAAAACAAGTCCAAATATTGAATCCTGTGTTTTCGTATGACACCAGCCTGGCTCTTGAAGCAGTAACACTAACTGTAACACCTTTTACATCTAAGATATTAGTGAGTTAAAATATTAGACATGTTCTACTTTCAAATTCCCTGCACTATGGACATTCTGTACAAACTATTTTGTCAATTATTCTACAATGAAAATAAGGGATTGATCTGTAAAAAGTAACATTGTTTACATTGATAGACCAAAGGTGTAAAATTGCACTATATCCCTACATTTGGTGGCCTGGGGTTATGTTAGCTGTGTGACTGCAGTGGGTGGAACAATGTGTGCTGACGCAGACTACTAACAATAACATTTGCTACCATTTTTAATGTAGTAGCATCTAATATGACCTAGTATGTGTTACAAATCTACCAATAATGTGGATAATATATTGAACAGGTTGAAAATCATAGAATAGAAACTTAGTACATCTGGCTTTAAGAACTACAGGACACCTGGAGATCTTTATGGGCCTCTGCTGTATGGAACTCGGCAGACAAGAGCTCATACTGATATTTGGGTTAAAGGTATATATGTTTATAACAAAGGCCAAACAAATGTGCCTACCAGTACCTGGGTTTGAATTTTGTGGTGCAGTGGTATAAGCAGGAAGAGCTCACGGGCTGTGATACTAGAGATCAAGCTTTATAATGTGATACCATATTGGAGATACTACAAGTGTTTTTAAAACCACTAATTAAAAATTGGAAAGCAGAGGTTCATATAGTGAGCCAAGTGGTGTCACAGTAGTCAAAGGACTTGTCCTGATGAACTCTATAAGTACCATCAGGGTTGATTCATCCACAAAAAGATCATAGCATAAACTGTGAACTGTAACAGGTGTCATAAGAGTTGTTTGTAGAGATCAGGGATTCAGAAAGAAGTTGTTTTTATTTGTATATAATCATTTCTTGCACCTTGCTCACGCGCTATTGTCATGAAGAAACTTTTAGTGTTATGCACCTACATGATATACAAAAGAGTGAATACAGATAACCTATTTTCCCAGAAGAAGGCTCTTTGGTATCAATTACAGTTTTCATCCTTCAATGTTCTGTTTGGATTAAGTCACATTATCATTGATATACACATAACAGTTTTCATAAAAAGGAGCTGTACGGGACTTGTGTTTTAAACAAAATACTAAAGGTACAGCAGTAAGGAAGGTAAAAAGGAAGATGCATACAAGGGTGCACAGCTAACATGATGTGTGGGTGGGTGAAAGGAAGCCTGGTTCAGTGAATGGGTGAAAGAATGGATGGATGAAAGAATGGCTGAAAGGATTGATCGGTGAAAGGGTGGATGTGTGAAAAGATGTACTAAAGTATAAAAACAGTCGTATTCCTGTGGATATTCAGAGTTAAAAAACGCATTGCATCCATCACAGAATAAGCAAATAAATGATTGTCACCAAGTTCAAACAGAGAGGATATTCCAACAACATCATGCAAACAGCCATTGCAAGGGCTGATGCTAAAGAAAGAATCCATCTCCTCACATCTGATAAACGCCAAGTACCAACAAGAGATCTGTATTTGTGTCTAAATTTTCAACCAAAAGCAATAAATTCAAAAGTATCATGTTGAAACATTAGCCTATGTTACAAACCAAAGATGAATTCAAAGGTATCGTTAACCTTCTTCCTCTCTTTGCATAGCAAATAACAAAAAACTTGAAAGAACGTTTATACAAACCAGACCAATCAAAGGGAGGTCGGAAACACAGAGGATCATTACCATGTCTTAACTGTGGAAGTTGCAACAACATCTCAAAAGCTACCACCATCAGGCATCCAACACAAGGAACTCGAATTAAATTGTACGCAATGGTCAATTGCGATACTAAAATGTGACTTACCTATTGAGATGTCCATATGGATTAGCATACCTGGGAAAAAAAGAACGCAAAATAAAAACCAGGCTCATTGAACATAAAAGTAACATCCGCAAGAAAAAGTAGAGGTCTACCATAGCTGCACATTTTTGCATATGTACACACAATGTTTGCCAATTAAGTTTTCTGATACTGGAAGTTGTACCTATCAAAAAAGGCAGAGACAACAAGAAACACTTCCTTGAACATGAAGTATGATGGATGAAAAAACTAGACTCGGTTAGCCCCAAGGGCTTAAATCATTGGTTAGGTTTTAGCTGTTACTTATAATCGAACATTTGACTTTGCCCGCATTCTTCACAACGTTGGTACTTTGTATTCATGTCTTTGAAAACTTTGTTGACATTTTTACTTTACCTTCTTCTCTTTTTCTCTTACCTTTTATTATCAATTTTATTATCAGTTTACAATGATTTATATTTATTAAACAACATCTTTTTTGTCATTTGCCATAGCATGCCTTCCTTCAGTAGTCAAATTTGTTTAAAGATGGCAATCACAAGATTTCAGCCTCCCCTCTTTCCATTCAATGCACTCTATTTAATTTTGAGTCCTTTCATTTTTGTATTAATCTGTGCGTATGAAACTAATGAGGACCAGTTATGGTGGTCTATTTATTAACATGAGACTTTACTAACAGAGACATGGCTGTTGGATCATTCACATTTTTACTGTCTCTTTTTAAGCTAATCGAACCTTTCCTTTGACTCTCGTTACGTGATTCGTGTTCTAAGATAGGGCTCATGTTTGTTTTTAGCCTGACCTCTCTCTATTCAATTGTCTTCTTAAACCGTGTACCGCAAACCACGGTGTTCAACTTTGCATGTTCTGCTAATGCAGAGCAGTTTGTTTCAGCATATGGAGGTATCAATTTACTTTTTATGACCGGGTTCATGTATTTTTAAACCATGCACCGCGCGCCACTGTGTTCACCTTTGCATATTCTACTAATGCAGAGCAGTTTGTTTCAGCATATGGCGGTATGAACTTACTTTTTATGACGGGACACTGCGGATTCCTTAACACCTTAAATCGTTACCATAATTTCTTATCGGGTCATTCTTTTCATACGCACTTTTAAGAGGCACTTTTATCTGTTCTTATTTCTAATTTCTTTCTGTTCAAACACCATGTTTCAACATGTCATTTACCTTGAATCTTCATTAACTACCATTGTGAAACCACCTGTAATTTATGGAAGTTGCATGCTTCACATTTTTCATCGAATCACAGGCAGTGGGTTTAACTGCTTTTTCTGTTCTGTTTTCGATTCAGAAACATTATTGCTGTTTTACAAATGGATGCACATATTTTGCGTATGTATCACTGGGGGATTCACTCTACAGGCTTAATAATACTGATGACTTATTGAGAGTATATTTATTAGACCCTTAGTTAGGTGGTTGCACAGTAGTTGAGTATCTTATATTCATGACATTTTAGGAGATACCACCCTGATGAAGGGTCACTCCCAAAATGCATTGGGATACCTGAGCATTCAAGAATATATATGCTATAGTGTGATGGATTAACACTATAAAGTTGACCATTTCAATAACAAAAAATGAAAGTGAGAAATTATTACTTTGATCACGTCTATTGATTTCTTCTTTGAAAAACATTTATGGTCATCCTTATAAGGGTGTAAATTAATTGTTATCACAGAGTGCATAGTGGGGATGATACTCCCTTGTTAAGTAACGCATCAAACTCCAACTTTGTGTGAAAAGATGGATATATTGGTGGGTGTAATGGTGACATAGTGTTGCATAAGCTATGACTTTGGCGTAACTATCCAGGGGGTACGTTCCCACTAACGGGGGAAATGGGTGAACTTGGTTCAAGGCACCAATGATTAATGGTAAAGATGACTTATTTAAGCCCTGTAAAACACTTTTCAATGTGTAACTGACATAGAACTATTGCTTTTGGGTTACTAATATTCCAATAAAGGCAACAGGGGCACAGTAGAAGCAGCAACAAACCATAAACAATTTTATCTTAAAAGTGTTTACTTCTACAGGGACAATCTGATGCTCAGTAACATTGAAGTAACTACACTAAATATTATAAAAACAGCAAACAGGAACATTATTGTTTACGAGAGTAAAATGAACATTTCTAACATTGTTAACGTTACTTCTATGTGCTATACTAAAAGAGCATGGAATGGAGAGGAGATGCACTACAAACCTTGTTGACAGCAAATGCTGTCTTTATCAGTGGAGATATAAAGACAGTATCCGGATGAAGGACAAACACACACTGCCATAGCAGTCGGTCCTTGTTCCTCCGAGACTTGGCCTTATCAGATTTATTCTTCATGTGAGATGTATCATCTGAGAACTGCAGTGTGCTGGGAACAAGTATGACAGTCTCTGGCAGAATCATGTGTGATAATCTGGGGGAAGGACCTGTCCTGCCAAGTGGTCAAGTGGCAGTCCTTATATTCTACATCCTATCATAAGTTGGCATTTCTGACATAAGTTTAAGAATGTCTTACATAGGTTATGTGCATCAAGGTATGCGTGCTAGAGCTTTCCTTCTGAACATATAAGGAAAAAGGGTGTTGTATCAGAGTACGTTATTTTGATTATATGAATGTATGTGTTCTTATATAACCTTGACATGATGAGGAGTAGGCATTTAACCCAGAAGAATGTTGTATTAGATGTTGTATCAATGTTATTAATCAAAGAACTTGATGATATCACAGTTCCTAGAAAGATAAGGTCTGGCAACATCTGCATTAAAAGGCTGATATGACAATGATTCTGCATGAGTCAGGGAATATGATGGCTTCCATAGTCTAAGTTAAGAAAGATGGCGGCCACCTTGAACTAAAATGCAATTGGGGCCCACATGAGATGAAGTCGGACCTTAGGTGCTTTACTTTTCCCTGCTTTTATGTCTGAATGTGACATCATAGGTGCGTGTCTAACCAACAGAAATTTCACTAATGTTTAGACACAATCATGCTCCCAAACTAAATACTATATTTATCTAGGACAAGATACATGTCTGAAAACATTTATGCGCAATATGCTTGAAGTGAATTATAAAAGCTAGTATTTCATTAAAGATATAAAAGATCAATAAAACATATGTGATGATATATTTCACACAGCTAAGCATGCATATTTGTAATCCGTGAGTTACAGCTAATAATAACAAAACCAGATTTCATAATCTTTCCAAGGAATGTTATACATGTTGGCAAAAAAACATACCAGTGGTATATAGATAGACCACATTAAAATTAAGCTGTACAAATGTCCATTATAAAGAAGGAAACAGGGTTTTCTTTTCAGTTCTTAGTTACTATGGGCTTTGTGGTGCATATGGTGGATACAGTTAAGGAATCGTTGGTCGACTTACTTGTTGAGTTCACTCCCCCTCAGAGGACATGTCGACATCATGAGGTGCACACGCAGTATAAGTGTGGCCTTTACGAAAATTTTACAGAGCATGATTTTAGTTGACAGTTGGCATGCTAGATAGACCAGCAATTTGTTGCTTGTTTGAGGCACTCAATTTTGGTTGCGGCTCCTTTTAAATGTGCTTAAAGAATGAGTCAAATCATTAATTAATACAGTTCCTACAAATTCAGTAAGACTTCATATTTGGACAAAATAAGCATACAACCTATGGGGGCTGAGTCCACTCATACCATCAGAATATGTTGGCCTGATTCCTGGCTAGCTCGCAGTGTACCATCTGGACCCCTAAACCTCACAGGGTAGTGGATGCTGTCTGCAACCTCAGAACACCTATTTCCCCATGAAAATTGTGAGAACTGATCAACCCCCCATGGTTATATTAGGCATGACCAAAGGGAGACACAAGAAATACACAAATTGAATTTCAAACATTTATTGAAACAAATGAATTCTTATGTAAAATATGTGCACTGCAATAATTAGTCGAAGGAAAAAGAGCACTGTAACCATTATCACAAAAATGGTAAAAAAGATGAATAATTCAACCATTATAATTGTTGAATTGATTATATGAACACCATAATTGTGCTACTATCTAGAACTACCTATGCAAAGGGTGAATTCCATTCTGCCAGATATGTTAGAGTGGTCTAAATCCCCATCTACCTGTGTGCATGCATCACCCGGAAGCCAGTCTGCTTTAGAACAGTCTGCTGTCCCTCTCAGGATAGTGATGAGATTCAGCTGTCCTGGAACTCAGGCACGGGGAGACCACAACAATCCATGGAAATGCTCCTCTGCCGAACAAAGGCTCGAGCGGTTTATATAATGAAAACTGAACCCATTTGCAATACTCCTGAGTTGAGATCCTGCTGCTCTAGTTTATTCTATCAATTTAGAGCTGTCTCCAAACAGACAACAATATGCATGGGCAGTTTGTTCTGTGTACTTGGTACTTGGACAAAATGTATGACGGTATAATAATGTGCCTTCAAAGAAATGTATCTGTAAGCAAAACACTTTCGAATTACTCTATCACATGCAAACACGCAAGTAAAATGTCCTAAAACTCATCATCTAAAAAGATGTCAATTATAAACATGAATGTGTAGAAAATGGGAACGTTTGTGAAAGCCCCTATTAAACCCACAAAAGTTACTCCTTGTCTGTAAGGGGACTAAAAGCAACTAAATATAAAAGCTTATTGTAAAATCAACTTAAGATACATGTAATTAAAATTTAAAAGTCTAAAACATATATCACTTTAATATTAAAATATGAAGAAAGCCAAATTGCCTTAAAAGCCAAATTAAAAATATTCAAGTAATATCTGCAAAAAACCCTCCCAATAATTTTCACAATAAAAAGATAACAAGATAAAAACCTAGAAACTCAGAGAATGTTCTAAATGCTGCAAGAGTCATTACAAACTCTGATGTTCCTGGCTTTTGCAGACAATGTTCCTGTTGGTGCCCCAGTCACAATTCTGATGGACAAGCATGGCCATGTCTAACCCATTCAACTGCCACTACAGGTGTAACAGTCTGTAGTGCATCCGCAGAGGACGAGCCAGGATCCGAAAATCCATAAGTCGAGGCATTCAAAGAATACTAATAATATGCATTTTGCAGCAAGGGCAATCACATAGGACATCTCTGAAAATGGATTCTTAACTGATCCATCAGCAGTTTCACATCCATAAATTGTACTGACAGCATTCTATGGCATATATCCAAGGTACACTCAAAAGTGCACAGCATAAGCAGAGCACAGGCTGTACGCAATGTAACCATGCAGGTCGAATGGGCAACTACCATTTGTCATTCAGTTTCTGAAGTAAGGGCGTGTCAAAGTACTGCATCATGAGATCATGACGCATCAGCATGTTTGGTAGTGCCATTCTCATTTGGCCGCATGGTGCAAAATCCATTGCAGATCAGCCAAAATAGAACCACAATCTAGACAATTAGAAATAGAATAAGTGGTATGCCACCAAAGATGCTGGAAACCAAGGAGAGTATATATGATGGAATGACTCCAAAGACAGTCTGGAAGGTACCATCAAACCCAGACCCAATCACTTAAAAAAATGTACTACTCCCACAGTTTGAAGTATTAAACATGCATTGCCATATTGTTGTAGTAGTTTAGTGCGTAGTAGCAATTATATTTCAGTAGAAGACCTTGCCATTTGAAGATCAAGCATCTCTCTTGCAGATGTTAATGAGACCTCCTTCTAAAACAATGAGGCTTTTAGTCTGTTCGGACTATCAAAGTTCACATTAAAAATAGAAATTGAAGGCTAAACCGTTACTCTTTTAACTCTACGAGCCGGTTCAAAAAGCACATTTGTACAACAGGTCACCGTTCTCAAAACCGTCACCACATAGGGTACTCCCAGTCTCACCTCACAGCAAGTTTACTCATTCAGCATCAAATAACTTCTATTGGAAAATAATCTGAATGCTGGAAGAATTGCAGCAGCTGGGAACAAGCTAAGTTTGCTTTTGAAGCATGATAAGCTCCATGAAGTAAAACCTTCCTGTAATCTAAAGTATTCTTGCAGGCTGTACCGCTCAGAAAAACACCAGTTTCCCAATTCCTGCACCTGTAATCGAAAGGTAAGATTTACGTAACTTGTACAGATCTCTCCCCTAACGCTTCATTTCTGCCTACCTGAAATTATTTCAAACAGGACATGAAATGGAATGAAATACATCCATAAATTCAATCACTGTAAATTGCAATTTATCTGATGTGTTCTATGTTTAACATTGTGTATGTTGTGTCCTTCTTTGCCATTATTTTATGTGTGCTTGTTAAATTATTGAGCAGAAATAAATATGTAGCATTTAACTACTTCCAGGTCACACCCACTTTTCAGGGTCTGTAACATCCGGCTTAATACCATGATATATCTAAGCTGACTTTGTCCAAGTTTTAAGAAGGACATGTCACTCTGTATGATATCAATAGCTGATGACACAATGTTACCCAAAGAACAAATTCCACTATATAAATTTGTCATGGCATTATAAATCATTGCCAAAGCCTTTTCTAAGTTTACTCTGCCAACCTCATGTATCAAACTATGAAACTTTCCACAGCTCATTGTACACTGCATACAAAAAGTATTATGGTTTGGGTTTCTGGGACCTTATCATTCATAAATCCAGTAAAACAATGTCATCAGAAAGGAGAGATAAGTGTTTTTTCACCTCATTTAACTTGGAATGCTTTACCATTGAAGGCATAACGTCCCCACGCTGTATGTTCTGACAACTCCTGAGTGTTGTATCTGCACATAACATGGGTCTGGTCTAATTATTTTACAACCCTTTGTGTTAAAAATCACGCATGGAAACGATTAGTATGTAATGGCCACACTAGCCACCCCTCTGGACTGGAATGGGAAGAACTATCTATACCAATGTGAATCATACAGTTGAGCCGTTCCTGTGAATTTTTGCCAATTTTTAACATGGACAAATGTGGGAATGTGGGGTGTGTTCAAGTCCTTTATCTTAGCCAACCTCAGGGAGGATGTTTGTTGTAGGTATTAGACACTCTCTAAACAAAGCCTCATTGCATTGCACTTGCTAACCTTTCATTCCCCAAACAGATTTTAAATCAATATTGTCTTTCCAAAAGTCGTACCCTTTGCATTTGCAATTGGCAAATGAGGAGGACGAATAAGTTAATTTTGTTTTGGTCAGCATATTTTTCTAAAAAAAAATCTGGGTCCTCAGGATTATTGCTAGAATAATATGGAAACTTATGTACGTATGATTTGGAGCTACCCAAACATGGTGTAAGCCAATGTTCTCATTGTGTATAAGTAAATTACTGCACGTGGGGGACTAGCTCTGTTTAAATGATAGTGATGTGACAAAACATGTAATCATAATTTGATGTACCACTACACATATCTTCACTTTCAAATACTGTTGAATGCTCCAGCTCAGAAAATATAGATATAACCGTATTTATATCCCAATCATCAGAAATGCTGCCAGGAGGTATTAAACCATTAAGTGAAATTTTAAATATGTAAGGTTTTTGTACAGTCTCTGCTGGACCAAAAATATCAAATGGAACCATATCCCAAACAATGCCATGCGGGAAGGGAACTGCAGAAATGTTCGCAAGGGACAGGTCACTTTGCACTTTGTGTGATGAAGAATGAGGCTTCAGTACCTACCGTAACAGTTCAACAGCAGGTCGTTAAAGGGGATAATGTCCATTCAGAAGCAGAAAGAACACTGTTATAAAACAAATCCGGTTGAAGAGAAAAATCAACTAGACAAAAATCCAACGTAAATCCAAATTGGAACAAAGTATGTCTTTTCGAGCCAAATAATAGATGCATGAACTCCATGCAATTGTTGGACCGATGAATCTGAGGAAAAGTCATCAATGTCGGCAAAATAGCCAGAGGTAGTCTGGACAAATCAGGGACCTCATGTGGTAGTATAGAACTGGTAGATAATTCCAAGGGTGCATCATAATAAACAACTTTGCTGTTAGTATGTTTAGTTGAAAACTGTGAATTCACATACAGCGTGTGCACGGTGTTGGCAGTTGTAACTAAAAGTAGCAAAACTTTAGTGTAAGATATCTTCCGTCGGGGAATAGAAACATCTGTACTTGTTAATGCTTGCAAAGGGATCTCCTGCACAGTAGTGAGAGGAGGCAGGTAACTACCAAGGAACCCTTGTGGCCAACTGTGTAGAACTGTCCATATGGTGTGATTTGATTAGATCAATCGTCACAGATCCTTTGTTTTTACAACTAGCAAAAGGTGGTAAAAGTACTGTTTTCATACCTTCTGCTGCCAGGAGCAGCACCAGTGCTGTGTAAAATGGGAAAAAGTCTTCTTTGATCACAATCTTTTCTTAGACCAGATCCCGGATCTTTGGGATACAGGCAGAAGTTGCAGGTTGCACCTTAATTTCTCCAGTGGCTGAACATTTCTCAAGCTCATTAGAGTGTTCATTTCGTTTCCTGTAAGACAGCCAAACATTCAGTGATATCAAAAGGTGTTTTCACTAGCACTGTGCTAGGGTTTTATAGGTCTGGAACCCAAACCTAGACACCCAACAGGAGTCCAACCACCTCAGGATCATCTAGGCAGATTGGTTAAAGCTCTCTAGACCCCACACAGGTGATGGGTTCAACTACGACCTGAACCTAATACTCTAGTTGTTAAAGACTGATTTAAGTCATGGTTTTTCCTTTCCTCTATCGAATTTCCTTCAGGTTTATAGGGTGAGGAATGGTGCACAGCAACAGCCATGGTACCCATGGTATACCTGTAAGCCTTAGAGGCAAACACTGGGCACTAGTGTGAATGGAATGTCAATATTGTATATTTAATGATGAGGACTTGCAAACCTTTTTATAACAGTTTGAGCATCTTCTGATCGATGTGGCCACACTCATAGGAATCTAGAACATGAATCCACTGCTGACAGAATGTATTTAAAGGAGCCATGCATATTTAGCAGCCTGCAGTGGTCCAGATGCACACAAGCCAGAGGCTTGTTCAAAATCAAACAAAGTGTCTACTGTGGGCCTGTTGGACTGGAAACTTTTATTTGTTCACAAATATCCCAGTTAAGGACATACTGTTTAGTCTGCTTGTATGGAACTGACCTCCAATAGCATTGCTACAGTAGTGAACCTATAGCAACCAATTCAGCCTGGGTAGAAGCTAGCCTCTCATGAGGTGCCATGATTAATTCTGGTCTGCAATCTCAATTTGGAATTAGTCTATCCCCAACTCTGGGAAGACGAGTAAACAGAATGTTTTGCACACTAAGTAGGAACACTCAATACGTAGGAGTATTTTACGAGTTATGATTTTGGTAAAGGAGTGCCACAGTGCGAAGTTGTAACAGCCATCGTGATCTCTCTATCTACCCTTGTGGGTGAATGAGTTATTGCAGCTACGAAAGCAATTTGCACTGCTACCCTTGCAGCTTTATCAGCCAGTGAATTACCTGCAGCATGTAATCCTACATGTTGGTGAATTAGTGTGTGGATAACATGAGCCCAAGATTTGTAACCTTTCGCCAAAACATCTTGTACTTGATAGTATTCCATTTAGTCTCTCTGAATCCCTTATGGCTCCAATAGTGGAAGTACTCATTGTACGACTGGAAACATTATATGAGTTGCACACTATCTGTATAGGGAATACAGGATCCATATTCTCTAGCACCATAATTAAATGTTTCAGTACAGACAGCTGTGCAGTGCAATCAACTAATGAATGTATAAATATTTTGAGAGGCTGAAAAACTCCATCCCTGATTTTACCCCTCAATGCTGTGCATATTTTGTTCCAACTGGGGGATGGGCAGAACCACCAGTGTAGACTATGAAGTCATACTGATCTAAAGGCCTAACTTCACTGGACACAGGGAATGCTTGTTCATATTGTGGGAATGCCTGTGTTTGCAATGTAGAATACAGACATAGTCTACATCAATTGGTGTTAGTGAAGTGGCTCATTGTATCCATCTATGATGTAGGGCTTTTGTGTTTGGGGTGCTGGCCTTTGACAGCCTCTAAGGTTGGGATGGGATTCACGGCAACTATCCGTTTTGCCTGAGCTAATGATCTTCCCTTTACAACAGCAGTCTGAACTGCAGTCAGAATTTTTTCTGTAGGTGCAAAACGCATATCAGCATTGGAATATAAATTCAATTTATATATAATTGGTATAGTGTCACCCTCATATCAAGTGACATCTGTGTAGGATGTGGTCCCTATGATTACTAGGCAGATTACCAAGTTTGTGGTGTTAACACATGTGTGTGAGTGCTTTGAAGCCAGCATGTCAGTTTGTACTAAATACAAGACCTGTAGATGTTCTGTTGTCCACTGTATGCTTGAAAAATTCTGACATATTAATTCATAAAATGGCTGTACCCATTATAAAAATCGGGGGGATGTATGTTCTACCAAAAGTTAGAAAGCCCAAGAGTGACTTTAGATTTTTACTTATGCTGGGTGGTTGTAAGAGTGCACATTTCACTTAGAAATCTGGCTGTAAGCTTTTGCCTTCATTTGACAGTTTGTATCTTAAGAACAGGACAATCAGGAAAGGCAATTTTTGATTTCTTGAAATTGAATTTGTAGTCTACATGAGCAAATCCCAAATTAATGCCATCGACTCTGGTGTGGTGTGTTTCTAAGTCATCATCCGTGAGGTATATGCCACTGACATAGAACAATGCTTCCAGAGGCAGAGAACAAACCTGGGCTGTTCTTATACCCTTGATACAAAATATTTGTTGTGCCCCACGTGTGGTAAATGCTGTCAAATAATTGCTTTCAGGCACATTTGACAGTGTTGGGTTATATTTTTTGCGCACACCATTGTCCATTTTAGCTGTGCTGTGTGCATTTTGTTCTGCAGATGGGTGAATTTGACTGTGTAATTGTCTGCAGTCTAAGATTAGCAGGAAGAATGGTCTGTTTTTGCTACCAGAAACAAATGATTATTCATTGGTGACATACAAGGCTCAATTATGCCTTAATATTCAAGTTGTGTCAGAATTTCTCTAACTGGGCATTTTAGCTTCATCTGTAATGGGGTATTGTGGTTGCACTTCTTGGCTGGACTTTATAGGTATTATATGGTAGAGTGAATCTTCATCCCAGCCCACATGATTGCCATATAATGCCAGGGCTTTTGCAAGGGCCCACTCCTTGGCATGCGCATGTTTAGCTGCTTCAGGAACAAGGACCGAGAAAGATGGCAATATCACAATTTTCCCTGGTGGGACTTTTCGTGCAAATTCAGGAGGCTAATCTTTTTCAGCCACAAGAATGTCATAGCCAAATGTTAGGCTCTCCCAGAAGAGAACTTTAATGGTATGGGGTATATCGCCATCAATTTGTAGTTTCAAATTATACAATCTGTCTCGGGAGCTAACTCTCTGATCTGGTGTTTGTTCTCACCACCAGACACTTTTCAATATTGTGGCAAAACTATTGTGACCTCTGCCACACTGTCTAGCAGAGTAAGATCCCACACCTTGTTCAGAAGCAGAGTCCTCAGTATGTGTGGCATATTTAAGTGCAGTCCCCTCCACTTTCCTTTTTTTTGGAATTGAGGCTTTTGTTGTGGAAATGTGTCTTTCTTTTTTATGCTTGATGTCAGAAGATAGTTGCAAGTCCTTTTTCAGTTTCACATACCTGCGCTTTGGTCGTCTTCCTCTCTTCGAGCATTTTTGGATTATTCCTGAAAGGAAGGAGAAAGACGCAAACCAGTATACTGATACCTATCAGGCAGTTTTATAGTTTTTCATTTGTGCAAGTTGTAGCACTCTTCAGAAGATTCTTGTCGAGTTGATCTACCATGTGATTTAACTTTTTATCTATTGTTCCTTTTATCGCAGCGTTTTTTAGAAGACTCTGGTTCCTATCTGTTGGTATCCTTTTCAGAACTGCCCTTTAATTAAGTATTGTTAGTTTGGTCCCCCAAATTAAGTCAACCTATAGATGTGTAGGTAGTTTGTGCTCTTGGTCTGCCAAAGCAACCTGCGTGAAGCATTGGCGTGCTGCCAATGCTGCTGCTTCCTCTTTAATATTACTTAAAAATATTGAGGCTACTGTGGCATAGTTGCCTATCAGTTTCATCCCAAAATCGAGAGCAGCGACTGCCCTGTATTTATTTTGCATCTGTCTGAGGACATCAAGCACAACAGCTTTGGATGGTGTACCATGTGTGATGGTATGGATTGCAGCAAATGCTGTACCCGATCTGGCACATTCTTGTACCAGGGAACAATCCCTAAAAGTAGGCACATTGTGAGAATTCTTAGTTTATCTTGAAGACCCACATGAGGAAGTCCAGCTTCAAGCGGATTTGTTTTTAGTGTAATCCAGAACATAATTCCCTCCCATCTGGTGGCAACCTTACCCATAATTGCACTAATAGTGCTGGACTAATTGCTGGCATTGCCAAATGCAATTGTACAGCTTGAACAGCCCTCGCTGGGGATACTGCAATTATTCACATAAATACACTGTGTTAACCGTCCGTAGTCTAACTATACCTTTGTAAAGTGCACAAAGTTCTACTCCTCTGAGAACTTCTATTCATGGACATGGTGTATAGCCAGATAATACTGGCCATGATGCCCATTTATTGCTGAGAGGTTCCAGTCATACATTTTCTAGTGCATATAGCAGGGCACCTTGGAACCAATTTGTGTGTTCCTGAAATGTTAGTGCAATTTCTAAATCTTTATAAGCTCTGTAGTTTTTTCATATGGCTGCTTCAGTGCATGTGTGAAAAGTCCCCATCTTGCCTCTTCTGCCAGAAATGTTACCCATGAATAAAATAACTGTGTTTTATACACTTAGTGGGCCTCTACCATAAAGATACCATCCCCTCCTGTAAGAGGAAGCCCTCGTTTCTGTAGCATCTGTGTTAATGCATGTTGCAATTAAGTTTTTCCTAACTGAGTTTTCCCACTCACAAATCTTCCTGCCAACAGAAAATCCATCTACCCCAGGGGCTACGTAATTTAGGCACAACAAAGGCAAGCCCATCTGCACCCGATTGCACCTAGACCATGCCCAGTGCCAAGACCACTGGCCCACTTGCCCCCGAAATATACCCCATTGCCAAGCTCCATACCTCCGACCCTGGACAATGCAACAAACACTGGTGCCTTGCTTACCCATGCTCCACGGTAGGACCTTTCACCTGCACCCACTGCCACTTCACCTGCCACTGCATAAACAGCAGCCCACCGACCAGCCCCACTCCAAACACAGCAGACACCACCTGAATAAAAACAACAAATTGCATGCGCTCTTCAAAACACACACTCACTATGAAAGCATTCCACTAAATTATGGGATCTCATTGCCACCTTCCATGACAAGATCGCAACCATTTACAGAAACTTCAAACTCCAACCCACACCTACAGACCTCCTTGACAAATACGCTACCACCGTAACTGACACGAACCACACACTGACCACCTGAAATATCCTTTCCACTCTGGACACCACCTCCACCATGAAATCCGTACCACATCTTCAACCTCAGAAACCAAAGGATTGGCCAGGAACTCGCCACCCTTCTCAGCACCTCCATTACCACAGCAACATTTCACGATGCCTGGCAACATGCCAAAGTCAGACCACTACTCAAAAAAACTTCTGCCAACCCCAGTGAGCTCAAACCTAACAGCTTGTCTCCCTGTCTCCATTTCCAGCAACGTTACTGGGGAAGATCATCAACAATCAACTCATGGGACACCTGGAGTAGAGCCAGCTACTCAACGCCTCTCAATCCAGCTTCTGCATCAATCACAGCACCAGAACTACCCTGATCACAGCTACCAACGACTAGGCCTGGGCGTAGTTCGCGAAGTAGCACTTCGCGAAGCTACGCAAAGTGAAGTTCGCACTACGCGAGCTACGCGTAGCACTTCGCGAACTGCGTAGTACCTTATTCGCACTGTGCCAGATGTCGTTTTCAATGATTGCACAGTGCGGACAAGCAACCGGCACTGTGCAATCATTGAAAATGGCATCTTGCACAGTGCGAGCTGTAGTTTTCTGCTGCTCGAGTAGATTTTTACTCGAGCTTCAGCTTTCTCCACGCGAACTGGTAGTTTCTCATCGCGAGCGGTCGCGAGCATACGCGACCACTCGCAATGAGAAACCTGACCTCCTCGCGTTGGGAATCTCGCCGGGTGGTTTATTTTCCATGCTCGCGATCGCCAACTTGCAGTTGCTGATCGCGAACACGGAAAAAGTCTCGCCGGGATGTAATTTTGCTTGCTCGCGGTTGCCAACTTGACGTTGAGGACCGCGAGCAAGCAAAAAATGACCGCAGCACTACGCAACACTACGCTACGCGTGTTCGCACTGTGCTACGTGCAGTTTGCGTAGTGCGAAGTAGCGCGAACTTCGCAAACTACGCGAGCGTAGCGTAGTGCTTTGCCCAGGCTTACCAACGACATCAGCATCCTCTTAGAGCAGGGAGAAATGTCAGCTTTGATCCTTCTTGACCTCTCCACAGTAATCAACACCGTATACACACTGATCAAAAGACTCCTCCACATCGGCATCCAAGGGGACGTGCTCACCAGAAGAGCCCAGAGGAACCACCTCCGACCTTTCACCTCTAAACCTAAGTAGATCACCAGCGGTGTCCCCAGTGCTCATTCCTCGGCCCCACGCTCTTCAAGGCATATATGACCCCACTGGCCAATATCGTCAGTTCCCACAGTCTCAACAAAATTTCCTATGCAGACCAAATTCATCCTCTCACTCACCGACATCCCCAACACCACCACCAGAACCAACTTCCACAGATGCATGTCAAATGTCACTGACTGGATGAAGAAAAACTACCTGCAGCTGAACACAGACAAGACAGAAGTACTGATCTTCAGCAATAGCAGCAACTTATGGAATAACTCATTAGACTTATGACCCGCACCCCCTCCCTCGAACCATGCCAGAAACCTCAGAATTATCATTGACAACAAGCTCACCATTACACATCAATGCCATCGCCTCCGCCTTCTTCTTCATTCTGCACATACTATATAAGATCTTCAAGTGGCTACCCCTACATACGAAATGCACTGTGACACAAGCCCTCATCACTAGTTGACTGGACTATGTCAAGGCCCTCTACATAGGAATTGCCTCACACCTCCTACAGAGACTTCAGACCATACAGAACGCCACCACCAGACTCCTCCTCAGCATTCCTCGATGAACCCACATCACACCCCACCTCAGGAAACTTCATTGGCTCCTCTTACAGAAGAGCTGCCAAATCAAGCTGCTGACCCATGCACACAAAGCTCTATACAACCAAGGACCTGCCTACATTAACCACCACCTGAACTTCCACCAACCATTGAGAAGACTACGCACCACCTCCTTTTCACTTGCCCATATTCCCTGCATCTACTAAAGCATAAGTGGTGGATGTTCCTTTTAACATAGCAGCAAAGACATGTAAAAGCCTCCCGACACACCTCCGGACCATCTCCTCACTTCTGAAACTCCGAATGGCCCCCAAGACCTGGCTATTCCAATAAGCCTCTGGAACCTGCAAGCACCTGGATAGGCTATCGGTGATTAGCCCCACTTTATAAATCCTGGTTGATTGATTGATTGAAGTGGGATAACCACTAGTACTTGGTTAGCCATTTTAATGAATGGAATTCAGCAAAGGTATACTATAGTGGGGTGCTGCTTTAAAAGGTTGAAGCTGTAACAAATTACAAACAGAAATAGGGGTTCCCTATTTTAGCTGAGGAGGATTTTTCCACTGACTTCTCAGTTAAGATGATGAGTGAGGGCATTGGGCACTCGTAAGAAAACTACTCAGGAAACCCATTAAATAGGTACCTGACCTAGAACGTTGGTGGAGCCATGTTGTACAGTTCCTACTAATTCAGTGAGGCTATACATCTGGTCAACATAAGCATCAAAGTTATGGGGACTGAGTCCACTCATATCATCAGAATATGTTGGTCTGGTTCCTGACTAGCTCACAGTGCACCATGTAGATCCGAAGCCCTCATAGGGTACCAGATGGTATCTGCAACCTCAGAACATGACAACCCTAATTCCCCCAAGGAAATTGTGGAAACAGATTGACCCTTTCAATGTTATCTTAGGCATATCCAAAGGGAGGTACATGAAATACACAAATTGGCATTTGACATATTTATTGAAGCAATCAGATTCTTGTGTAAATATGTGCACTGTAATAATTAGTAGAAGGAAACAGAGCATTGTAACCAACATTACAAGAATGGTGAAAAAGATTAATAATTCAACCATTATAATAGTTGCATTGGTTATATGAATACATATATTTGTACTCCTATCTTTTGCTACCAATCCTTGAGGGCATAGGGTGAATGCCATTCTGCCAGATACCTTAGAGTGGTCTAACTCCCCATTTACCTGGGTGTGTGTGCCATCCGGAAGTCAGTCTGGTGTAGAACAGACCACTGTTTCTCTCAGGATGGGATGATGAGATTCAGCTGGGGCGACCACAACAATCTAGGGAAATGCTCCTCTGCTGAACAAAGGCTGGGGCAGTTTATATAATGAAACCTGGACCCATTCACACTGTGCCTGAGTTGAGATCCTGCTACCATTGTATTTTCACAAATTCAGAGCTGTCTCCGGATACACAACAATATGTAAGGGCAGTTTGCACAATGTACTTGGGCCTTGGTCAAAATGTACAATAGTATGATAATGTCCCTATGATGAAATGTATCTTTAAGCAGAACACTTTCTAAGTACACTACCACATGCAAGCATACAATCCAAAATGTGCTAAAAGTAATTGTCTAAAAGATGTTAACTTTAAATGTGAACATGTATTCAAATGCACTTTATTTGGTTATCATAACCAACAAAGGATACAGAAATAAAAGAAAAGACATATACATCACATCTTAGAATAATCTCATACTAGATTAAAAACAGATTGAAAAACAGATCTCCATCATAAATATGAAAAATATCAATAAACATTTTGTGTCACATTACAAATCAGTCTGACTGGTCCAAAGACACCAAGTGCAAAATCAACTAAATACAGCACAATACCTAAAAAGTGCAAGAAATGCAGGGTGCAAAATATCTCTAAAACTTCAAGTTCCTCACCATAGGCAGTACATAGATAGGAGAATTATATACAGTTTCACTGCTCAAGGATTTAAGTGGGATGTAAATTTCATGCACTTGTACCATGTATTAGTCAAGTACCAGCTCACATCAAAAGAAGGAATTCTCCATTGTAAGATTAAAAAAATATATATATATCAATGCATGTGAATCAGCATGATTCTTCCAAAGTCGCTAAAATGCTGGGTCATCCAAGCACAATACATTCAGTAAATACTCTATGCAAGACCATAGAATGCAAAATGTGCAAAGTGCAAGATATAGATAAGACTGCAAGATCCTGACCATAAACAGTGCATAGATGACAAGGTTGCAAGCAGTTACACTACTCAAGGACCAGAGTGATTTAAAAAATGTACACGCTTATACCATACTTTGGTCAAGGAATGGCTCACAGCAAACACAATAGGAGTTGAGGTGTCAGCTTTCACAATTGCCTTGGCAATTAAGTAATGAGTTACCCCCATGTTGAGACACACTGGCCATATCCACCTTCGTCGGTTGCAAAATATTACAGGCAGAAGAACAAAACATGTTCCTCTGTCTCAGAAGCCAGACCACAAGTGGGGCACAGATTTGCACCGAGATCTTTCTTCCATATCCTTGTGACAGATTCCAGCGGTAAAGTGACTAGCCAGCAGTGCACATACAGGCTCTAGGTCAGTGATTTTTAATGATGTCCAAACATCGTTCAAAACATAGGGAGAGCTTATATTTGAAAAAACAAGTTAGAAAAATGCCCTTAGGAAC
Organism: Triturus cristatus; assembly: GCF_964204655.1. NCBI lineage: Eukaryota > Metazoa > Chordata > Amphibia > Caudata > Salamandridae > Triturus > Triturus cristatus. The sequence goes on from NC_140594.1 coordinate 339,072,682, forward strand.
CACTTACAACAGATTGCTTGTAGACATAGGCCCAAAAGTTAGACTTTAAGCTGTCAAACTCTGCTTTACAAACTATTAAGGGGGTTTTTCCATCTGTTTTGCAGGTTTAGTCTTGGGAGCCAGTTAAATATAAATTCAAGCCAGGGACTCTGCACGGCATTCCTAATGGTAATAATTTCTTCAAGTGAGTCCCTGTATTCACTTAGCTCCTGTGTACACCAAAGACGTGCCCAAAAGAGTAAGGTCCTGATTTAGATTTCTGCAGACAGGTTACTCAGTCACAACGATGATAGATTTCCTGTCAACCAAAATATAAATCCCATAATATCCTATGGGATTTTTAAATTTCGGTGGACGGGATATCCGTCACCATTTTGACTGAGTAACCTGTCCAATGAAATCAAAATCAGGCCATAAGGATTTTAGTGCTACCAAATCTGAAATTCTTTTAACACCTAGACCACAACAAGGTGGAATTAAGGGGGTACTGACTGTGACTGAAATAGGTGATCTTATAAAGTTGTTTTCTGAAGTAGCTAATTTATATGTACCAGCATGACCCATACCTCAGCTCCAAAAAGTAAGGTCCTTTGGGCTTTGGCACGGCACACTTCAAGTGCAGGGGATATCGAACAAGAGCACTGTTTTGTGTGCTGTTGAAGAATGGCATTACCTATATGCTGAATCAAAGCTTTTGTTGAGTTGGGGTTCACACTTAAATTTGTCTGAAAATGTAACCCGTAGGTAATCAAAGGTGTAAACTCTTTCCAGGAGTTCAGAACCAGATTCAACAGCACAACTATTGACTGCTCCAGTCCCAAACACCATATGATTAGTTTTTGTAGCATTCAACTCAAGGTCTCTGGATTTACAGAACCCCATACATTTATCAATTAAAATCCGATGCCCCATAGGGGTACCAGCATGGGAAGTGAGTCCTCCGACAAAAGAAGAATGGGGACCTCCTTGCCATTTAGAGTGGGTGAATAATTTCTATAGTCTATAAGTTCAATCAAAACATAATTTATATATAGAATAAACTGGGTAGGTGCAAGAAGTCACCCCTGGTGCATGCCCAGTATAATTGGGAATACGAGCAGTTAATTCCCCTCTACATCACCAACGGACCTGAGCATAGGTCTTGTCATGTAGTCTTGCTATAAGTTTGACCAGGTTCCCCGGGGCATCCAATGCAATCAGAACCCTGCAAAGATTCTCCCGGTGAACGAGAGCAAGCGCTCCCTGAAGATCTACAAAGGCCACATATAGAAGTGAACATGTAGACGATGGAAGCATTTGTGCATAAGCCCAATTAACCTCATGACAATTCGTAAAGAGCTGCATCGAAATGTGCCACTGGTAATACTGCTCTCTCATAGGTGGCATCATGTAGAAGTGGCATGTGCATTGCTCAGATTTGTTTCTGGTGCTCATGTAGAGGTTGCAAGATCAGTTCCATATCGAGTCAAGCCCCATGGGGCTGCTTCAGACATAAGGTGGACAGTTAATGCACCAGAATACAGGTTTTACTTGTGCAGAATTCACTTTGCTCGCTGAGTTTAGACAGCCAATCATATCCTATGTAGAATGCTACAGTCTCTCTGCAACTAAGTTCACTTGGATATAGAGACTCCATGTTATCAATTTCCTTGGCGGACCTGGAGAAAAATGATGATACCACTGCCAATTAGCAGTATTATGATCAGAAATCCTTCAAAAAGTCTGGAGAATAAAAAATGAACAAATGACAGAATTAGTTAAAATAATGCTTTAAATCCAGTCATCAGACTAGATTCAATGTTCTTAAAAAGATGCACAACACCAGCTGTTGCAGATGAATTAATTATTGTTTGAACGATAACTGTAAAATGCATCTGGTATTGTGTTTGTAAAAGCCACTGAATTTCTGAAGCAGTTCTGACTGTTTTCAGATTATAAACTTCAACCAAGGTAGTTAAAGGGTCTTCTTTTTGTAAGAGAACAGACAATAGTTTTTTCAAGTCACCAACATGCATAGATTTCATGCTCATAATATGCCAAGGGAAGTTCCTAGTGGCATTTTGAGGCGGAGGATACAAGGTCCTTCCACAACACAGTATTGTTTTAGAAACTGCTATCAGGTATGGCTGACAGAGTTCCAACCCAGAGCAAGTAACATTTTTTTAAAAACAAATTAGAGCCGTTATTCAAAAGTTCATGATGTGTGGGAATAAATGCAAGGGGGAACAGATAAGCTACAATGCGACTGATGCATTCCGTGTAATGATATGGTTTCACACAGAAGAGAGTTTCTAATTGGATTTATGCAATTTGCTATACTGATATATAGAGAGTCATCTTCATTTTTATTTGAACAAATGTGGGTGAACCTGAATTTCCCTGGATGGTACAGTTGTGAAATGTGCATGCTCTCATACTAAGCAATAGATTTATATTTCTGACAATCATGAAAGTAAATAGTTGTTAAGGGTAAAGAGATAATACCATGTATTAGAAATAGAGTCTCTATTTGGCAGAGGTGTGCCTGTCCAAGAAGGGAATGCAATCCTAGTCAAGGTAGGCTAGATACACACTAAAAGACAACCTGTGCTCGCCCTCTGGTACCTTGGCACAGAGCAGTCAGGCTTATATAAAAAGGCAATCTGTAAAGTATTTGTGCAACACACACACACAGAGTAAAAAAACTGAAAACACCACAAAAAGACTCCAAACAGGCAAAACGACAAAAATACAATAGGTAGAACCGGAGTTATGTTTTTTTCAAGAATAAACCAAAACATTTGCTTAAAGGTAAATAGCACTAAAAGGTTACTTGATGTCTCTCTAGACTGTGGTAATTTCAAAATTCAGGTTGACCACAATGGAAGGCATGCCAGCTACAAGACGCAAACAGGTACCGCTGCAATGACATAGTCCATTCGATGGAGAAAAATGTTGTCATCGAGAATTCGATGCTTCGGTTCCTATTCACGCAGTCAGGTCTCTGCGTCAAAGTCGAGCCTCACAGTTGGGACTTAGGATCAGAACTGCGTTGTCGTTGAGCCATGCAGGTCTAGCTTTGAATCCGCACTGTGCCAGTTCCGATCAGCACATAGGTGATGGTGCCTCGGTTTTGTAGACAAACAGCAGCAGAACGCACTTCTGTGACCCAGGACTGGAGGGGAAACCTCAGGCAAGGACAGGACTCAGATGGCAAAGTCCAGCAGCATCAGCAGAGGTGAAAGAAGTATTTTATGACCCTGAGACTTCAGAGATCAGGAGGCAAGCCTGCAAGTCCTTGTAGTCACTCTGTATTCATTAGAGATGGGTCCAGTCCTTGTCCTCAGTAAGGCAGAGATCAGCAGCCAGCCGGGCAGCTCAGCACAGCAGTGAAGCAGTTCCTTAGAACAGTCAGTCAAGCAGAGTGGCAGCCCCAGTATGAATACCTAAATGAGTCCTTGAAGTGGGGTGACTTTAAAGCAGTTACTTGAAGTGCGCAGGTCCCCCTTTCAGCATAGCCCTGTCTTCCAGGCTATCTGTGCCTATTCAGATTCAAGTATCAGCCCCCATTAACCCCTTCCTGCCCAGAAAGGCCATCAGAATGCAGATGAATGCAGATAAGTACTCTGTCACACACACCCTTCCTGTGTTTGTGGCTGTCTAGAGGGAATGCACAAAGTGAAGCTGTCACCCACCACATAGGTGAATTGGAGACAGGCTGTAGGCACACAGAGCTAAGTTAAGAGCAGAGACATGTCTACTTTCTAAACGTAAAAGTCACACAAATGATGGATGGAATGTAGAGCAAATCAATGCAGTAACCCTAAATCAAGAGATCTGGGTTATAAAGATTGTTTTTTTGCTCACCATGCCACCCCAGTTCAGATACAGCCATATGCAAATCAGACGACCCAGTTTCTCATGGAAACATTCGAGTCAGAGTTGCCAAGCCAGGTCCTCCCTGGACCAGAAACAAGCATCCTGAGACCATCAGCCAGTCAGAGGCCATTCATAATTCCCTATGTATTTTGTTCATGACATGAGGATTATGATGTTGGTTGCCCACAAGCTTCTCATGTTGGGCTTTCTGACATAAAAAGCCTGCCAGAAAGCGACTGCTAGGGCCCCCCATGTCTTTGCAGGCTATGCTGGGGGGCACTTATGGTGCCTCCATGTAAATCTCTGCACCATGTGGCAGGCACCGTGATGATGAGATGTCATCAGTGATGTCACTTCATTCAATAGCAAGCTCCCATGTGACCTAGATTTCTTTCATCAGAATGAAATTAAATTCAGTATGGGCTAAGCGGCAGTATGGTCATATCAACCAAGATATACAGAGTGAAATTAATTGCAAAATGATTGTTTATTTAGCTTCTTTTTAACATTGAAAGCATATATTCAAACAATTCCATTACTTTGTCTATTATTTATATAAAACGACATGCATATATGTGATAGAGTAATATTTTTTTCTCCTTTTTTATAAAAAACTTTTTGGGGATACAGATTCAGATTTGCACATATCCATCTGATTTGGACATGGAGACCCTGTAACACTCTGTCTCCCCCTACCCAGATATAAGTGCTTGTGTGTATGCTGTATGAGTCTGGATGGTCCTGGTTGAGCATGTTTGACAATTTTCTTGTATGAGTATTGGTCCACATTTGGGGGTAACCGTGCACTTTTCATTGTAATAATTTTATGTATTAGCTTTGTATATATTCATGTTTGTATCCCCAAAAAGTTTTTTATAAAAAAAAGGAGAAATAAATATTACTCTATCACATATATGCATGTAGTTTTATATAAATATAAGACAAAGTAATGGAATTGTTTGAGTAAAGGGGGCGTAGCCTCCAAAGTCCTGTCAGCAAATACACTCTGTGGGACTCACTACAGCAACAGGGGGGCTTTGTGGTCCTGAAAGGACACTTATCATCCAAGGGGACTTCATTCCCCCAACCACCAGTGTGCCAGGAGGAGCATTTGCAGAGTGGTGAAGAAAAAGGGCGTCACCTCCAAAGACCTGTCAGCAATCCCGCTGTGTGAGACTTACTGGAGGTAACAGAAGGGATTATTTATTATCTAAGGACCCTCTCGACCCAAGGGGACTTTGTCTCCCAACCAGCAGTGCACCAGGCTATGTGTTTGCAGAGTGGTGGAGAAAGGGGGCATGGCCTCCGAAGACCTCTCAGCAATGCTACTTTGTGGGACTTACAGGAGGTAACAGAAGGACTTTTTGACCCCCAAGGACCCTCTACGCCCAAGGGGCCTTCATTCCCCAACCAGCAGTGCGCTAGGAGGCAAATTTGCAGAGTGGTGGAGAAAAGGGGGGCCTCCAGCGACTTTACGGCCAGGGTTTTAATTTTGTTTTTATTTATTCTGGAAGGGGGGCTGTGTGGCCTCCCTTCTCTAGGCCAATTTCAACCCCAGGGACCCCATCTCTCTGGGCCAGGCCTTTCTTGAATGGGGGCTGTGTTCCCCCCGCATTAATACAACATTTGCCATGGGAAAGTGGCTGACCACCAATAGGTAAAATATCTACATAAATGTTACAAATTCACAGAAAAAAACAAAGGTTACAGGGACGTTATAGTTAAGCTCAAATTTCACTCATACAAAACCAGTGAAATTCAGCAGCTATAGTTACCTGAGCTAACTATAATTTATGCCCTGCAATGCGCTGCTTATGACCTCATATAGTACATCACTAATGTCATGGTCAGAGACATCAATGATGATATCTCAAATTGCATCACTGATGATATTATCTACAAAACCACTCAAACACCAACTCAGAGGCCTATTCAACCTATCATACACCCATTCACACACCCATAGAACTATTCCCATGCCCATTAATACACCCACACAATCACTCAAACACCCATTTACTCACCGATTCAGCCACTCCTACACCCACTCGCTTACCTACACAGCCACTCACTCACCCCTTCCAGTTTCAGGCTCAAGTTGGCAGGGTATGCCCAGTCATGGGTCCCTTGCTCACTTTGCCACTGGATTCAAGATAGCCTGGCTGATGAGGGTTATGAACCCGAAACTGGTCCCAGGATGCTTGTTTCCGGTCCAGGGAAGACATGTCTTGGCAGTTCGGGCTGGGCTGTTCCCGTGAGGCACAGGGTCAGACTGATTTGCATATGGCCATGTCTGAACTGGGGGGGTGGAGTGAGCTAAAGAATGATGATGGATTAAACCCAGATCAGTTGACTGGGGGTGAGTGTTTGATTTGCTCAAACGCTCCGTCCATCATCCCCTTTGGTATCGCTTTGTTCGCCCTAAGTTGGCAGCGTATGCCCAGACGTGGGTCCCTTGCTCACTTTGCCACTGGATTCAAGATAGCCTGGCTGATGAGGGTTATGAACCCGAAACCGGTCCCAGGATGCTTGTTTCCGGTCCAGTGAAGACATGGCTTGGCAGTTCGGGCTGGACTGTTCCCATGAGGCACAGGGTCAGACTGATTTGCATATGGCCATGTCTGAGATGGGGTGGTGGAGTGAGCTAAAGAATGATGATGGATTAAACCCAGATCAGTTGACTGGGGGTGAGTGTTTGATTTGCTCAAACGCTCTGTCCATCATCCCCTTTGATAAAACTAATCTATACAGCCACTCGCACATAGGTCTATGCTGGCATTTTCACACCCACTCACTGACCCACACAGACCCACCCACTCACAGACCTAAACAGGTACTCACACACCACTCACAGACTCAGACAACCACTCACATACACATTCATGGACCAATATTACCCCTCAAACATCCACTGAGCCACCCACGCAGCCACTTACTCAGCCATACAGCCACTCGTATACCTATTTATTCACCAATACAGCTACTCACACAGAAACTCACTCACCCATGTAGCTACTTCCACTCCCACTTATTCACCCATACATGGACTCATGTACCCATACAACCACTCATGTACCCACTTAAAGATCCATACAGCCACTCATACACCCACTCACTCCCCAATACATGTACTCACACAGCAACTCATTCACCCATACACCCACTTACCCATACAGCCACTCAGATACCCACTCACACACCCAAACAGCCACCCACTCACCCACCCACACATCTATTTACACAGTCACAAATCCACTCACATAATATATGGTGAAAAATTGAATCAATCATCAGTAGTACATAAAGTATACAAATGTAACACTCACAATCACTGGATGATGTAATCAGGGAAATCATCAGTGATGTCACTGACCATGTCATGAGCGATGTAGCAACCTTTGACCCTGTCACCAGGCAGGTCGCTCCCCCCAACCGCCACACAGCCCCCTGTGTGACCCGTATCAGCCGCCTGCATCCCGGCTGTGTGCGGTGTTGCCTGTCACCTCCGTTTTGCCGCTTTTGCCTACTTGACTGTATTTTTATTCCCGTATCAGCCGCCTGCATCCCGGCTGTGTGCGGTGTTGCCTGTCACCTCCGTTTTGCCACTTTTGCCTACTTGGCTGTATTTTTATTCCCGTATCAGATGCCTGCATCCCGGCTGTGTGCGGTGTTGCCTGTCACCTCCGTTTTGCCGCTTTTGCCTACTTGACCGTATTTTTATTCCCTTTTTATTTCTGTACCCCTGTACTCTCACCCTTCTTTGTGCCCCCTTTTTTTCTGTTATCCCCCCTCCCTCCGTGACCCTCGCCGCTACTCCCGCTGTCTTTTCCTGCCGTTTTTCTCCCGCCGCTGAGCCCCAGCGGCCCCGCCCCCTTCACTCCCATTGGCCACCCCGCTCCCACCTCCCAGCTGCTCCTCCTTCCCTCTGCCCCTCATATGGAGGCTGCGAAGCAGTGGTAGAGAGCGACCTTTGACCCTGTCACCAGGCAGGTCGCTCCCCCCAACCGCAATGCAGCCCCCTGTGTGACCCGTATCAGCCGTCTCCATCCCGGCTGTGTGCGGTGTTGCCTGTCACCTCCGTTTTGCCGCTTTTGCCTACTTGACTGTATTTTTATTCCCGTATCAGCAGCCTGCATCCCGGCTGTGTGCGGTGTTGCCTGTCACCTCCGTTTTGCCGCTTTTGCCTACTTGACTGTATTTTTATTCCCTTTTTATTTCTGTACCCCTGTGCTCTCACCCTTCTTTGTGCCCCCTTTTTTTCTGTTATCCCCCCTCCCTCCGTGACCCTCGCCGCTTCTCCCGCCGTCTTTTCCTGCCATTTTTCTCCCGCCGCTGAGCCCCTGCGGCCCAGCCCCCTTCACTCCCATTGGCCGCCCCGCTCCCACCTCTCAGCTGCTCCTCCCTCCCTCTGCCCTTAATATGGAGGCCGCGAAGCGGCCGCGCAGCAGATGTGCCCAGCGGGCACGCTGCTGGCATGCCGAAGGCGCGCCTAAGGCAAGCCCGTCTGTGCCCATCCGAGCCTGGACCGCGCCCAGCGCCAGAACCCCTGGACCCCGCACCCCCGCAACGCCAGACTGCACTATGACGCAAGCACCCTCCATGCACTCAACACCGAACGAGACCACCCCTGCTACCGGGCCACCCCGATGCGCACCCAAGGGCCCTTCACCTGCCGGAACTGCAGATTCACCAGCTTCCAACCCTCCAAACCACCAGCCAGAGAACCCAACCACCTCCGCTGCATCCTCCTCAACACTAGGCCTGGGCAAAAATTTCGTTCCGTTCGCGGAAATTGCGATAATTTGACATTTTTGCGTTCCGCGGAGAGCGCGAAAATGTCAAAAATTCCGGTTTCCGCAGCTTGGCGATAATTTGTTTCTTGCTCGCGCTGTAAAATGATACATTCTCGCGCGCGCGCGATCGCCTTACCTGAATCCCTGCGTTCGCCGACAAGTTTTCTTGATCCGGTCGCGTTCTCCATGAGATGTTGTATTGTTTTTAGCCATTTGCGCTGTCTCGCGACAGTTCGCGCCCGCAGTGACGTCATGCGTCGCGCGATCACGTCTTTCTTCTCGCGATCATGCACCGCGAGAATAACTCAAAACAAGATGGCCGCGCCCGCAAGCAACCACATGGGTAAGTTGGCGACCCGCAACCATGCAGAAAATCTCGCGAACATGCCGGAAAAAAACTTCCGCATCTTCGCGATATTTCTGCTTGTTTGCGATAATTTTAAACATTCTCGCGATAATTTGCGAAGGTTAATTCCGCAAATTCCGCCCACCCCTACTCAACACCCACTATGCTCGCAAGCACGCATTGAACTCTGGGACCTCCTAGACTCCACCGCCCCTGACGTCGCCTTCCTGACGGAGACCTGGCTGAATGCCACCTCAGTACCAGACATCGCCATAGCCATCTCACAGGGCTACAAGATCTCCCGCAGAGACCGCACCAACGGAGTGGGAGGAGGAATCGCCATCATCCACAAAGACTCCATCAAAATCTCAACGAACATCGACAACACCCTCACCACCGCTGAGCACATGCACTTCCAGATCCACACTGACCCCAACACCACCCTCAGAGGAACACTCATCCTCAGACCTCCCGGACCCCGCCCATAGTTCAGCAACACCATCGCCGACCTCATCAGCACCCACGCCCTTGCTTCCACGGACTACATCCTCTTCGGGGACCTGAACTTCCACCTCGAGAACAAGAACGACGCCAACTCCACCGCCCTGATCGCCAACCTCGCCAACCTCGGACTCAAACAGCTTGTAACAACACCTACTCACGCCGCTGGACACATGCTCGACCCCATCTTCTCCGCAAGCCCCCACGTCTCCTTCAACCACACCACCGAACCCCACTGGACCGACCACAGATGCGTCCACTTCACCTTCAGGAAACCCACCACACACCACCGCACCCAACAGCTACCGCGCCGCTGCTGGGGCAAGGTCACCGAGGACCAACTGACTACCACCCTCACCCTGAGACCACCCACTGACCCCACCGACCCAGACAGCGCCGCGACCAACCTCACACAGTGGATCAACGACTGCACCAACATCCTCGCCCCTCTCAAGACCTCCACAACCAACCACACCAACAAGAAAGCCGCCTGGTTCACCGAAGACCTCCGGATCTCCAAGCACACCTGTCGGAAGCTGGAGAAGAAATGGCTCAACAGCCGAACACCAGACAACCACACAGCCCTCAAGAAGACCGCCTTCAAGGACCGCCTAGACAACAACGCACACAACACCAAAGAGCTCTTCAGCATCGTGAAAGAACTCTCCAACCCCAGCTCCCACACCAACGACATCCCGCCATCTCAAGACCTGTGCGACTCCCTGGCCACCTTCTTCCACAGCAAGATCACCGACATCCACGACAGCTTCAACTCCGACCCCTCTGCACCCACCACCGAGTCCACCACCCCTGCGACTACCACCCGCACCAGTCACCTGATTGTCTGGTCCAGCGTCAGCAACGAAGACACCATCAAAACCATGAACTCCATCCACTCCGGATCCCCATCGGACCCCATGCCCTCACCACGTCTTCAACAAAGCAAGCACAACCATCGCGCCCCACCTCCGGAAAACAATCAACTGTTCCTTCGAGACAGCAACCTTCCCAGAAAGCTGGAAGCACGCCGAGATCAACGCCCTTCTGAAGAAGCCCAAGGCGGACCCCAAGGACCTCAAGAACTTCTGGCCCATCTCCCTGCTCCCATTCCCGGCAAAAGTGACTGAGAAGATTGTCAACAAACAGCTGACCCGCTACCTCGAAGACAACAACATCCTGGACCCTTCCCAATCCGGTTTTTGCAGCAACCACAGCACCAGGACCGCCCTCATCGCCGCCACTGACGACATCAGGACCCTGATGGACAAAGGAGAAAAAGCCGCCCTCATCCTCCTGGACCTATCAGCAGCCTTTGACACGGTCTGCCACCGCACCCTATCAGCACGCCTCCATGACGCCAGTATCCAAGAGAAGGCCCTGGCCTGGACCACATCCTTCCTCTCCGGCAGAACCCAGAGCGTCTGCCTCCTACCCTTCCGCTCCAAAACCACCGAGATCATCTGCGGCGTCCCACAGGGATCCTCCCTCAGCCCGACGCTGTTCAATATCTACATGGCACCTCTCGCCCACGTCGCACGACAACACAACCTCAACATCACGTCCTACGCCGACGACACCCAGCTGATCATAATCCTCACCGAAGACCCCCACACCGCCAAAGCCAACCTCCACAGAGGAATGAAGGCCGTAGCCGACTGGATGAAGGACAGCAGACTGAAGCTGAACTCAGACAAGACGGAGGTCCTCATTCTCGGACCCACTCCATAAGCCTGGGACAACTCTTGGTGGCCCACACCACTAGGTACAGCCCCGGTACCCACGGACCACGCACGCAACCTGGGGGTTATCCTCGACTCCACTCTCTCCATGACCAGGCAAGTCAACGCCGTCTCCGCGTCCTGCTTCCACACCCTCCGTATGCTCCACAGGATCTTCAAATGGATCCCCCTCGACACGAGAAAAACCGCCACCCAGGCCCTCATCACCAACAGACTCGACTACGGGAACGCCCTCTACTCAAACAAGCTCCTGAGACGACTCCAACGAATCCAGAACGCCTCGGCCCGACTCATCCTCGACGTGCCCCGCCGCAGCCACATCACACCCCACCCGAGAGGCCTGCACTGGCTCCCTTTCAACAAAAGGATCACCTTCAAACTCCTCATCCACGCACACAAAGCACTACACAACACCGGACCCACTTACCTCAACAACTGACTCAGCTTCCACACCCCCACCCGTAGCCTCCGCTCAGCCAATCTCGCCCTCGCCACAGTCCCCCGCATCTGGAAAACCACCGCCGGCGGCAGATCCTTCTCCTACCTCACCGCCAAGACCTGGAACACTCTCCCCACCATCCTACGACAGACCCAGGACCTGCTTGCCTTCAGAAGACTCCTCAAGACCTGGCTCTTCGATCAGTAACGCCCCCCCCCCTCTCCAGTGCCTTGAGACCCCTCGGGTATGTAGCGCGCTTTAAAAATGTAGTGATTGATTGATTGATGTAATATGTAAGGTCATAAGCAGTACATTGCGGGGGCGTAAGTTATAGTTAGCTCAGTTAACTATAATTGAAGAATTTCACTGGCTTTTGTACAAGTGAAATCTGAGCCTAACTATAATGCCACTGTAACCTTTGTTTTTTCCATGAATTTCTAAGGTTTTTTTATTTCTATTTGCTAACCATAATGTCTCTGTAACCATTAGTTTCTTCAGTGAATTTCTAAGGTTTTTTAAATTCTCTTTCCTAACTGTAACATCCCTGTAACCTTTGGTTTTTTAAGTGAATTTCTAAGGTTTTTAATGTTATATCCTAACTGTAACCTGAAACATTTTTGAATGATTTTGTCACTGAGTACATGAGTGTCTCTGTGGGTGTGTGAGTGAGTGTGGGAGTGTCTCAATGTGTGTGAGTGAGTGTTTGATTGCTGAGTGGTCCTGGGAGTAACTGCATAGGTGTCTCACTGAGTGTGTGACTGGGTGCATGAGTGTCTGAGTGGGTCAGTGAGTGTGTCTGAGAGCATCCGAGTGGGTTTGTGAGTGCCTCCATGAGTGTTCAAGTCAGTCTATGAGTGAGTGCATGAGTGTCTAAATGGGTCTTTGAGTGGGTATGTTAGTGTCTCACTGGGTATGTGAGTTGGTGGATATGTGTGGGTGGGTCTGTGAGTGGGTGTTTGAGTGTGAGTGGGTCTGTGAGTAGGTGTGTGCATGTCTGAGTGGGTCTATGAGTGGGTGTGAGTGTTTGAGTGGTTTTGCAAGTACCTACATAAGTGTCTGGATGGGTGTGTGAGCTGGTGCATGAGTGTCTGAGTGGGTCTGTGAATTAAGGTGTGAGTCTGAATAGATCTGTGAGTGGGTGAGAGAGAGTATGACTGATTCTGTTAGTGGGTGCATGAATGTCAGACTTGGTCAGTGAATAGGTGTGAGAGTGATTTGCATATGGCTGGGTCTGAACTGGAGTGGTGAAGTGAGCTAAAGAACGATGATGGATTCAACCCAGATCTGTGACTGGAGGTGAGTGTCTTAAAAGTTTCAGCGCTCTGTTCATCAATTCCTTGTGTTTGCTGTGGTTGTGAGAGCATATGAGTTGTTCTGTTAGTGGGTACACGAGTGCCGGAAGGAGTTCTGCTCATTCTCTGCTCATTTTCTGCCTCTTTTACTGCTCATTTCAGACCTTCATTTAGCCTCGTTTTACTCATTGCTAGCCTTTTTTTATCTTTCTGCTTCTTTCTGACCTTTATTTTTCCTCTCTCTGCTTGTTGTTGGCTTCTATCTTGCCTCTTCTGCTCATTTTTTACCTTTATCTTGCCTCTTTCTGCTAATTTCTGACCTTCATTTTGCCTCTTCCTGCTCATTGCTGACTCTTATCTTCCTTTTTGCTCGTTGCTGACTTTTATTTTCCTTCTTTCTGCTCATTTCTGATCTCTATTTTGCATCATTCTGCTTGTTTCTGATATCTGTTTTTCCTCTTTCGGCTCATAGCTAGAAACTATTTTGCCTATTTCTGCTAACTTCTGAACTCTATCTTCCCTCTTTCTCCTCATTCCTGATCTCTTTTTTGCCTCTTTCTACTCGTTACTGGCCCTTATTTGCCTGTCTCCGCACATTTCTGATCACTATTTTGCCTCTTTCTGCTCATTGCTGGACTTTACTTTGACTTTTCTGCTTATTTCTAACCTTATTTTGCCTCTTTCTGCTCATTGCAGATCTCTGTTTTGCCTCTATTCTATTCACTGCTGACCTTTATTTTGCATCTTATTGCTCGTTTCTTATCTTTATCCTGCCTCTTTCTGCTCCTTTCGCACCTTTAACTTGCTTCTTTCTGCAAACAGAAGAAAGCTTGGCTCTCGCTTTCTGAAAGTGAAGTGTTTGTTGTTACTTGGTGGGAGCTGTCAAAGTTTCCCCTGGCACCCGGCGACACAGCAGGATCCAGCCCGGGATGACCTACCCGGTTGCAGCGGTGCGGGATAGGTCTACCACTCGGCTTCTATTTGGAGCAGACACAAAACTATGTGTGTCTAGTATCCTGCTGTAACTGATTAGGCGTGTTCTTACAAACATTAGGTTGGCCTCTAAACCAGCAGGTACAGTCCCCATAGGACCACTGAGTGCTAGGTAGTTTTTCACCTCATCATTAGGTGTAGATAGTTTTCTTTCCATTTGGTCCCGAGGAATCACCACAGATCATTCTTGACTACTAGGCGAGAAACATTTCGACCATCTGGGAGTACAGTGCTTTTTTGACACATTATAGCCAGATAGTCGCCTCTCCTAATCCTTATTTTAACTAGGGGTGGGCGGAATTTGCGAAGTCGCGTTACGCAAATCTCCGCGAAATGGTTTAAAATCTCCGCGAACACGCAGAAATTCCGCGAACACGCGGAATTGCTTGTTCGCGATGCTTTTTTCCTGTTCGCGACCGCTGTTTGCGTGCTCGGGGGGAAATATCTTGCGAACACGCAGTTTGAGATCGCGAACAAGCAAAAATTTCGCGAAGCTGCGGAAAGCAGAATTTTGGGCAATTTCGCGTTCTCCGCGGAACGCGAAATTACATAAATACCGCAAATTCCGCGAGCGGAACGGAATTTACCGCCCAGGCCTAATTTTAACCAGGCTGGGATCCTTCCAGAAGAAAGTTTATTTAGAGGATTCCTTCCCCTGTTTTATCTTGCACATCCACCATTACATCTACATGTACTAGGCTCCTCATACCCACAGCACCTAAACGGCAAGGAACAAAAGATCTCCGGTAAATAACCCCTTTTGTTGGGTGCCTGTCAGGTATTGCAGCTCCAACCTGATGAGGAGCAGGCCCATATGATGAAACATGACACCTAGCTTGCTCTGTGTGTGAGGGCCCTAGTTCCGAATAGAGGAATTCTCTCCTCATTGGGGGACAACCTATCAACGTGATATCACATAAACTCTCCCACTGTGTTCTGTGACCCACTGAGGAATTTCTTACTGATATTTTCATTCTGCCAGACCCAGTCCCACCTACTTTTGTTGACATCCAGTCCTGTAGGTTGAAGTGACTCAATTTCGATTTCACTTGAGTCAGCTTACCCGTGTCATTTGTAGTCCTTATGTTCCAGAATATGATTCTGGTCCTAAACTTGGCACTCAAAACGTCTGTCACATTGACAGTACTTCACTTGAGGCTTTGACTGTCGTCAATCATTCATGTCTCATGTAGAGACTTTGGAAGCCACTTGTGCTCAGACGATTTGGAGGTTCTTGCTGATGGTTCCATAACAAATGTTTTTTAAGGGACAAGGTTATTAGCCTTTTTCCCAAAACCCCAACCTGGAGTACCAGTGGATCGCGCTTTGTCTGGTACTCTTTGACCTGTCTGGCTTTGGCGACCCTGCTAGAAGACTAAGCTCTCCAGATCACTGAGATATACAAGTATCTCAACCACTTCAAGGTTCTAATTTTTCTAATTTTATCTAAACAGTAATACGAATAAATTTATGCAATCCAAAATTACATTTATGTATGAAAAAATGAAGATAGAATTCTGGAGATGCCATACATCAGAACGTTATTCATTAACACAATCAAAACATACAATATTTAAAGAACATTGTAAAATTATAGTGTTGATTTATGACTCTACAAAGAGTTATCCAAACACAACACATGGCACTGCCTTGCATAACCTTAAAACAGAACATCCTAACATGGTTTGAACATGTGCCTTCACATGCATCCAGCAATATGTGATTATCACTAACTAAATTTGTAGTTCCTAAAGCACAATAATAATTTTTTAAAAAATCAACCAACTCAAGGAAGCTATATCTAAGAGTTGGATATTAGAAATGTGTATATTATTTTGTATGTAGTGCATTCTGCAGCACAAAAAGGAAGAAGAATGCAGCAATAGAAAATGTGCTTGGTAACATAAAATAAACCTTAATATATGCATGTGTCATTTGGTATGAGTGACTTTCTTGACACTAGGCAAGCAAAAGTGTAAAAGTGCAGACATTGATTTGGCCAGCTCCATGTATTTGGTTATAGGTAGAACTGCAGTTCTACCAACTTCATATAACGCTGCACATGATATGCAGTTGCTGTGCAGTGTTGCATTAAACAAGTAAATGTGGGTAAGCTTGTGCTAAAAAATTAACATTTCAATTATAATAGACATTTAACTAATGAAACAATTTTCAATTTTTGCATTAATAACTATCTTTGAAAACACAGACTTCTGCCTATGAGATGCATAAAGTACTGCTATATTGAGAATAAAATTTAATTAGATAAAAAACATCTCATACATATTGGCGTATGGAAGTCAAGATTTACAAAGAGTTTGTGTTGTGGTTATTCCACTTTGTAGGGACATGGAGTTATACAAAAAAGTGATGAATGGAGTGGCTGAATAAATGTCAGTCACTAGTAATTACTCAGGTTACATCCCAATCCATTGTAATTTTGCACACCATGACCCCTCAATTTGAAACCAGACATATGCAAATCAGTCGATCCTCCTACAATGGTCTGGTTCGAACTGCCAGGCCTTTCCTGAGCTGGAACACATGCAACTCAGGACCGGTTTAGCCCTGATTAGGACACATCAGCCGGGTATGGCTTGTTTCCAGTGGCACAGTGTGCATAGGACTAATTTCTAGGCATACACATAGGGTGATGCACTTAAGAATACAAAAAAGTGATAGATTGAATTCTTGAAATAATCTCAGCTACTTATAATTACTCTGGCTACATTTCAGTCCATCCCTATTTTGCACACTATGCCACCTCAGATTGGACCCACCCATAGGCAAATTAGTCTTGATCCTGTTGCAATGGGAACAGTCCAACCCAAACTGCCCGGCTAGGTTCTCCTTGAAGAAAAGCAAACAAAGACCTGTTTTGCCCTTACTAGGGCTCATCAACTGGGTATGGTAAACAACCTTTACAATGCAGTCATTACATCGCACTACCTTTGCAACACAGTCATTACATCGCAACATCCTCTACAACGCATGTCATTACAACGTAGCCATTACATCGCATGTAACTACAACGCATGTCATTACAACACATAGTACCCTTACACTTTCCGACACTTACCCTACTGTTGCACTCACTGGAGTTAGAATAGTAATTTTTACCCCTACACTATCCAACACATACCATACTGTTGCACTCAGTGGAGTTAGAATAGTAATTTTACCCCTACAATATCCAACACTTACCCTACTGTTGCACTTACTGGAGTTAGAATAGTAATTATTACCCCTACACTATCCAACACTTACCTTAAATGCGATGTAATGGTATGCGTTGTAGTGGAAAGCTTTGTAATGGTATAATGCGATGTAATGGAATGCGTTGTAAAGGTAGTTTATAAAAATGCGATGTAATGGCATGCGATGTAAAAGAATGCGTTATAAAGTATGTTGCAATGTAAAAACTGCGTTGTAAAGGCATGCATTGTAAATGTATGCGTTGTAACATCATACATTCACTGTGTATAGCCTGGTTCCAGTGGTACAGTGTAGAAGGGACCCATGTTTATGTAAACGTGGACACTAGAGGTTAAATCTCAAAACTATATTAACAACAGCAGTGTAGAAGGTGAGATTCTTTCAAGGATTTTCACAGGTCGAACAAACCTCCTTTTAGTGTCCTTGAAACAGCAGCATATGCTAGTTGTAGACATTTCTTGGGCCAGTGGATAGCCATACAGACAGACATTTATCACAACACTGATGCCACCAAAAGAAGGAAAACAGTATTTGTTCAGGCACACTAAACATGACAGTTCTGTAAGTGATTGAACAGGATATTAGGCATTTTGTACATCAGCTATGAACTTTGCCAACTGTATCTCAGGGGAAACAGCCTTTACAATGTGGCTGTTTCCACACAGGGCCTTTACCACGCAGCCGTTACCACGCATATATTGTTACCACGCATAGCTTTCAGCACACAACATACGTGGTGAAGGCATATGCTGGTAACAGTGGAAAAGGCACCTGCGTGGTCAAGACTATCGGTGTCGTTATGAGGAGCAAAGCGATCCCTTCCGCTTCCTCTTTCAAGAGCTGCCTCGTCGTTGTCCTGTTTAGGTAAGGAGGATTGTTTTTGGGATGGCTTTTGTTGCAGGTATTTTTTAGTGATTAGGGCAGGGGTCGGGTATTTTTTAAAAGGGCGGAAGGCTAAGGGTGTCGCGCTGTTTTCTATAATTCAGGCTAAGGAAAAAGGGCGGGGGCAGTGGGGGTCATGCAGGAGTATATTTTTAGGAATTAGGGCAGTGGTTGGGTATTTTTAAAAAGTGCAGGGGCTGTGTGGGTCACGCTGGGTTTTAACTTTAGGCCTTAGGGCAGAGTAGTGGATTTTTGTAAAAAAGAGCGAGGGCAGTGGGGGTCGTGCAGGAGTTTTATGTTAGGGATTAGGGCAGTGGTTGGGAATTTTTAAAAAGGGCAGGGGCGGTGTGGGTCGCGCTGGGTTCTAAGTTTAGGCCTTAGGGCAGGGTCGTGGATTTTTTTAAAAAAGGGCAAGGGCAGTGGGGGTCGTGCAGGTGTGTATTTTTAGGGATTAGGGCAGTGGTCGGGTATTTTTTAAAAAGGGGAGGAGACAGTGGGATTTGTGCTGGGTTCTTCAATTAGGTCTTAGAGCAGAGCCGGGTATTTATTTTAAAAGGGTAGGGGTAGTGGGGGTCGTGCATGGGACTATTTTTAGGGATTAAGGCAGGGGTTGGGTATTTTAAAAAGGGTCGGTGGGGAAGGTTCAGGGTCTGGCTTGAGGAATGAGGGCAGGAGTTAGGGAAACATTTTAACACGCATGGACCTTTGCCATACATGCTTTACAACAAATACATTGTAATAGCATGCGTGGTGAAGTTGTACGTGGTAAAGGCATTTGCGTTGTAACGTATGCGTGGTAAAGGCATGCGTTGCAACAGAATGCGTTGTTGCATCATACATCCGTATCTCAGATTATGATGCTGAACCAAGATAGCATGAATGACATGAAAATGATCACAGTTAATGTGAATTAAAATCTACAACAAAATTAAAAGCTCAACAACTTCAGCAATTTGATGAGATGGTCACCACATTAAGGGCCTCATGTAGGAAGCCAAATACCGGTCGGTAACGGCCGATTTTCGGTAATTATACCGTTACCGACCGGTATTTTGGCCATTGGTATGTACGGGGACAAACTTTGCTTTCGGAATTTACCGAATCGGTAAAATTACCGATTCGGTAAATTCCGAAAGCAAAATCGAGATGTAGGGGGAGTGTGTGTGTGTGTTTAAGAGTCGGTATTTACCACCAACTTATAGTTGGTGGTAAATAATGAATGTATGTGTAAATGCATTTTTACGCGCGTAGCAGTGTGCAATGTGGCATACATACATGCCCTTAGGGCATGTATGTGTGCCACATGTGCACACATGGCCGAATCAGGGGTGCAACAGGGTGTCAATGTGACACCCTGCCACCCTTGTATGTGTTCCCCCCATTACCGAATCGGTATTTACCGATTCGGTAATGAGGCATACCTTCCCATCAATGGGAAGGTATGCCTCATTACCGACTAGTAACGATTCGGTAAGAAATACCGACTCATTACCTACATACCAGTTACCACTTCTAAAATACCGATTCGGTATCGTTCGGTATTTTAGAAGTGGTAACTGGTATGCTACCTACATGAGGCCCTAAGAGAGATAGTTACTGAAGGGTAAAGAATGGGATGCAACTTGGAAGACAATGCCCCCACAAATACTAGAAAGGGTGCTGAGGTTTAATCAATGGCTGAAGTCTTGCATTATTGCTTTAAATATTTGATGTCTGCTCTTTAATTCTGGGTGTGAATTCAAAACATCTAAATGGAGATGTAAATTAAGGGATTTATCGGGCAATTGTTTCCAAGTCATTCTGAATTTGAGAACCAAGTGGTTAACTTGCCATATAGAACTCCTAAGCAAATTTGCCCAATTTATGGTGTCCCATAGCTAAAAAAAATGGTGCATAATTTAGTATGGAAAATATATTAAGTCTATTACAGCTGCATGGGAGGCAGAAGTGACATCAATCGTCAGTTTTTATTTGCCCTTCTTTCAAGTACACTAAGGCAACAAGGAATTCACCTACGGCTAAAGAGATGGGTATCTAAGAGGCAATATTGAATAGGGCACAGACCCTAAGTGGACTCTATAACCCACAGTGAATTCTTCTGGACATTGACTAGCGAATCAATCAACCCGGATTTATACAGCACGAATAATCACCCGAAAGGGTATCCAGGTGCTAGTTCTTTCTAGTACTGGCAAAAGTAATTAACTGGTTATTCATTTGGACATTCATCACAAAAATGGAGTGGGGGGGTCCAAGGAGATTTAGAGATCAGCAAGGGTTAACTCACCAACCTATAAATATACCACAATCAAAAAAAACTTGGTTCGAAAAATAATAAACAAGTGTCAAAGCAAAGACCTAGCCACAAAGGGATATCCCTTTAAAATGAAGAATTCTCTCACCCACCAAAGCATGGCATGCTTATTATTGAGATTCTCCTTGTGTTGTGATGCCTAGTCTTTGCACGAGCTATAACCCCTACTCTGAGATGGAGGAGGTAAGGGATTTATTTTTAAAAGGAGGATATGCTAAATACTACAGTGATGAGCTCAAGGCAGGGAGGGTAGCAGAGCAAATAGAAATGATAATAAAACTAGCTCCATAGTATGCAATAGCCCTTTATTCATCCGTCCGTGGGCCAGGATTCAAAACGCAGCACTGGTGGGAAAAACATATTCCCGCAGTCAGTATGTTGTCAACATGTTTTAGCTTAGTTACCCTCACACAGGGATGTAATAAATTTCTTCAGGACCTACTTGTTAGTGCTGCTGCTCAATGTTTGTGAATCAAAATAAAAGTTAAAGAACGTAGCAAAAAGACAAAACCCTCCAGTGAACCTGTAAGGTCTTCATAGATTGATTGATTCACTGGTGGTACCCACTGATGTTGGGGAACACTCCTCACCTCAACCAGGCATTTGGCTCAGGAGGACTCATCGCCCTTGTAGCGGAGAGTCAGGCATCCTTCATACCACAGAGGGAGGGTTGCTTGATTGTGGTACATTCATTTGCGCAGCCTCAATGCACCTCAGGACCCTTTGAATATTGTCTGTAACTAAATAAATACACTGCATTCCTGTCCTTTTCCTTGCATTGGCACCCATTTGGCAGCCTAGCGCCAATGCAGACACCCTTGCACTATAGCAAGGATGCCTGTGTTGCATGCAGGATTGCTTTGTGCCCCTTCCTGCAGAAAAACAATCCTGGGAGGTATTTTCCTCTTTCTATGTGTGCTGCAATAAACAGCACACATAGAAACAGGAAGAAACAATGAGAAATAGACATATTTCCCCTCATTAAACCTTCTCTGGAAAGGTTTACAAGTTCTTGCAAATCTTTGGATGAGCCCACACCATGGGAGTTGTATGGAAACACCCATGCAACACCTATGGAATGCCTTCCCAGGGCAGAGCAACACAACGCAGTGATTTGACTGTGTTGCATTACTACTGATTTTTTAAGCTAAAAGGAGCCATGCAAAGTGCTTTGCGTGGCTTCAAAAATCTGACTTAGAGATTTGCGACATGCATGTACCACATTGTGTGGTGCAAACATGACAAAACCCTCTCATAAATAAGCCCCAAGGTCTACAACAGAAAATAAACCTAACAAAGTTTAATTGACTCTTTGAAGTTGTGTAAAGGCAGTCAAGGGTTGGCTGAAAGGTGTTGTGAACTTAGCTGAGGTGGAATACAACACAATCATTATGTTTGCAATAAAGTTGTGAAAATCGGGGTACAGTAAAGAGGTTTTTTGTTAAAACACACCACTTTAATACCATTCCTACACAGTAAGATTGAAGCTCAAATGTTATAAACACGCAAATCAAATACTTAATGAACAAGTGATGCAGAGGCCACACAATTACATCGTACCAAGGCTTCTAAATGCAAGCTCTACAATGTTTTTGCAAGTTTCAAGGGTGCCTGAAATTGTATGAAATGATGCAAAGTAACGCGAAAGACATGAAAATTCATTTGTTGGCATCTTGCGTGTAATTTTCACGAAAACGCAAACTTCGTTTAAAAAAGTGACAGTCAGATCCGAACAAACTGGTTGGAGCAGAAACTATTTCTATGTGTTATCATTATATTTGAATTTAGAACACAAATTAGCTATTTATAACTTAATATGTGGTGGATTCTTTAATCGGATGTTCTTACATCCTTTAAAACGTAAATTTATAAAAAGAAAATACACTTACATTTTGTCATTGGACAATAGTTATTTTGAGTATGTAGATGTTCATTCTGTTACAAGAAATACAATATTTTGTGTCACGATTCGGGCAATTCAGCGGGCTAAAATACCTACACAAACTTAAGTGACCTGCATAATGGGAAAATGCAGAAAAAAGTCTTGTCTTGTAAAACATGAATCATTGAGCTCCATAGAGGCGCCATTCTTTCATGCTATTTCCGTGGTTTCCTGTACAAAAATGAATAAAAAGGTCAACGTTTAAATCTGCAGAGAACTGCAGTAATGACACTCTTTAAAGGATAGCAGAAACCAGTGAATAATGAAGTAATGGTACTGGATGATGTCACGTTTCTGGAACTCGGGAAGAACAGTGTCTGCAAAGTCCTGGGGGCTTGTATTAGTCATAGCCATACAGTCTGCAGTTAAATTATTAAATATAAGAAAGTATGTGAATCATCTGCCTTTTTAGGATGCCGAAATAGGTTCCTTCTAACCTTTCTGAACATGATAACAGGTAATATATATTCTGTTTGCTTTTCTCAAAGAGGTATCTGATTTTAATCAGTAACGCATTGATTTTGATTTGGAACACACGCAATACTGCTATCCATATACATCAAATTTAATCCAAGCGCTCCTGTAAATCATGTCAAGTTACAATTGTTAGAGAACACTTTGTAAAACTGTGTGAAGAAGCACTGACAAAGCTAGCAGGCTGCCAATTTTTTACTATCTTTATATGAAGGCATATAATATATAGAGGCACGTGTAAGCATGCATACACATAGACTAACACAGATTCTGTGTTAGTCTATGTGTATGCATGCTTACACATGCTTACACTGAAAAAAACATAGGTCTCAGGGATGTTATAGTTAGAAATTAACATTTAAAAACACCTTTAAAATTCACTGAAAAACCATAGGTTTCACGGACTTTATAGTTAGAAATTAGCATTAAAAAAACCTTAGAAATTCACTGAAAAAAACACAGATTTCAAGGACATTATAATTAGTTGGACATTTCAGTCGTATAAAACCAGAGAAATTCGGCTGTTATAGGTAGTTGAGGTAACTATAACTCACACCACCACAATGCACTGCTGATGACGCCACATATTACATCACTCATGCCATGGTCAGTGACCTCACTGATGACATCACTGGTGACATCTCAAATGACATCACTGATGACATCATCCAGTGACTGATTGTTTCTAAACAGTTTAAATATGTTTTATATACATGTGCCAAGGTGTATTGAAGACTGAGTGGGTGTATGAGTGTCTGTATGGATGATTTAGTAGGTGTGTGACTGACTGTATAAGTGAGTGATTAAATGTGTCTTACTAAATGCATGGGTTAGTGACTAAACTGTGTGAAAGTCTGTATCAGTCTGTTGGTTGGTGTGTAAGCAGCTGCATAGGTTGGTGAGTAGCTACATTAGTGTCTTTATGGGTTATTGATTGATTGTCTGAGTATCTGTTTGGGTACCTGAGTGTCTGTGGGGGTGGGTGGGGGGGTATGTGACTTTGTGCATAGATATGTGAGTGGGTGATTCACTGGGTGTGTGGGTTCAAGAGTGCACCTGTGAAGGGCTGTATGGGTGGGTGAGTGTGTGTATGGGTGTGTTGGTGAGTGTTTAGATGTCTCAGTGGTACATGTGTGAGTAACTACCTATGTAAAAGGCATTATATGTGAGTGTTGGACAATATAAATGACTATATGTGAGAGTTAGTGATTGTGAGAGTGGCTGTATGGATGAGTGTATGCTTGTGTCAGCAGTGATTGTATAAGAGAGTAAGTATGTGCTAGTATCTGTATTAATAAGTGAAGTGGTGAGTAAATAATTGTGTATGTGAGTAAATGAGAGTGTTATTGATTCTTTACATGACTGACTATGTTTGTGAGTAACTCTATGGGTGAGTGGTGGTGTCTGAGTGTCTGTTTAGGTGTATGAGTGCATATGATAGTGTCATATTGATGAGTGGCTGCATGTATGAGTGACTGTATGGATGAATGAGTAAATGTGTGTTTAGAACCAGGAATCAGTGAGTGGGTATGTAGTACCAGGTATTGGTGTGTCGTTGGTTTTGAAAATGGTAGTCCGTATGATAGAGTTGGTGCAAAATTTATATTAGGGTGTGAAGAGGTGCATCAGATTATCACATGGATGATGTTATCAGTGATGTTATCAGTGATGTCACTGACCATGTAATGAGTGATGTAATATGTGATGTCATCAGCAGTGCATTGCGGGGGCGCGAGTTATAGTTACCTCAACTTACTATAACAGCCAAATTTCTCTGGTTTTGTACGGCTGAAATGTCTAACTAACTATAACGTCTTTGAAACCTGTTTTTTTGTGAATTTCAAAGGTTTTTTAAATGCTAATTTCTAACTATAACATCCCTGAAACCTGAGGTTTTTTCAGTGAATTTCAAAGATTTTTTAAATACTAATTTCTAACTATGCCTACATAGGTAGGACATTTGCAGAAAGAGGAAGAAAGGCACATAAAGAAGCAAGAGAAATGCAGAAAGAGGCAACGGAAGTCCAGAAAGATGAAGAAAGGTGCTGAAAGAAGCAAGAGATATGCAGAAAGAACCTCCTGAGGTGCATAAAGACGCCTTGTTGCAAAGACATCCTGTGCCCCCAACTTTTTGCTCACTGGTACTGGTAGTAACTGAATCTGACTAACCAGGCCTGGAGCCAGTACTATGCTAAACGACACTTAGAATACATTGAAAACACCTACATACACTGGGTTACACTATGGGTTCAGGTACCCCTGTGAATGGCATGACCTCCCCTGTAAAGCCCTAGTACCTATTAGGGCAGAGGGAGTAAAAGCACCTTTAAGTCACAGGTGTAGAAAGAAGCAAGAGCAGTGCAGAAAGAAGCAACAGAGGTGCAGAAAGAGGCAAGAGGGGTACACAAAGAGGCAAGAAAAGTACAGAAAGAGGCAAAAGAGGTACAGAAAGAGCCAAGAAAGGTGCAGAAATAAGTAGGAGAGGTGCACAAAGAGTTAAAACAAGTACAGAAAGAGGTAGGAGGGGTGCAGAAAGAAAGAAGAGAAATGCAGAAAGAAGCAACAGAGGGGCTTAAAGAGGCGTGACGGGTGCAGAAAGAGCAAGAAAAGTACAGAAAGAAGCAACAGAGATACAGAAAGAGGCAAGAGAGGTGCAATAACAGGTAGGAAGAGTGCAGGAAAGGAACAAGGGTGCAAAAAGAAGCAAGAGAGGTGCAGAAAGAGGGAAGAGGGGTGCAGAAAGAAGCAAGTGAGCTGCAGAAAGAGGCAACAGAGGTGCAGAAAGAGGCAAGTGAGGTGCAGAAAGAGTGAAGACGAGTGCAGAAAGAGACAACAAGGCTGCAGAGATTTGCAAAAGAGGTGCAGAAAGAAGCAAGAGCACTGCAGACAGAACCAACAGAGGTGCAAAAAGAGGCAAGAGGGGTGCAGAACGAGGTAGGAAAGGTACACAATGAGGCAAGAGGGGTACAAAAACAGGCAAGAGGGGTGCAGAAAGAAGGAACAGACGTGCAGAAAGAAGCAACAGAGGTGCTAAAAAAAACAAGAAAGGTGCAGAAAGAGGCAAGAGAAGTACAGAAAGACACAAGAGAGATGCAGAAAAAAGCAAGTGAGGTGCAGAAAGAGGCAATGAGGTGCAGAAAGAAGAGAGTGAGGTTCAGAAAGAGGCAAGAGAAGAGCAGAAGGTGGCAAGTGAGGTGCAGAAAGAGGCAAGAGAGGTATAGAAAGAGGCAAGATAAGTATAGAAAGAGGCAAATGAAGTGCAGAAAGAGGAACTTGAGTTGCAGAAAGAAGCAAGAGAAGTACATAAAGAGGCTTGGGAAGAGCAGAAGGAGGCAAGAGAAGTGCAGAAAGAGGCAAGAGAGGTGCGGAAGAAAGAGAGTGAGGTGCAGAAAGGGGCAAGTGAGGTACGGAAAGAGGCAAGAGAGATACAGAAAGAGGCAAGGGAACTGCAGAAACAGGCAAGTTAAATGCACAACGAGGCAAGAGAAAAGCAGAAAGAGGCAAGAGAGGTGTAGAAAGAAGCAAGAGAAGTACAGAAAGAGGCAAGTGAGGTGCAAAAAGGGGCAAGAAGAGTGCAGAAAGAGGCAGGTGAAGTGCAGAAAGAAGACAGTGAGGTGCAGAACGAGGAAGAAAGATACAAAAAATACTTTTAATGGGATCCTCGTTTATCACCCTTCAACAAGCAAAACTCAGTTCTTAAAATGTATCAGTTTATGTCTTGAATCAAGATTCTGTTATTCAAGTTTTACCTTTATTGGTGATTGATTTTAATTATCATCTGGAAGACACTTCTGACAAAGAGGCCGGTTATCTTTTAGACATTAAGGGGCTCATTACGATGGTGGATGGACTGGAGTCCATCCGCCACCCTGGTGTAAACCGGGACTGTCCGCCATGCATGCAGCACTACCACACACCGGATCAGAATGCGACCGCCACAGTGGTGGTCGAATCCTGCATTTTAACATTGCGGCGGTTGCTGCTGACAGCTTGATGTGCATTTCACAGCGCTACGTGGCAGGCACCACACGGTGCCTGCCACGTAGTGTTGTGAAATGTATGGGGGTACCATGGGTACCCACCAAGTGCACCTCGCCTCCCCAAGGGGGGCCTGCAACGGGCCCCCAAACCCATTCCCTGTGAGCCTTTCCATGGCGGTTTCATCGCTGTGTAAAGGCTGTCTACAGCCATCATCGTAATCTGGCGGACAGTGACTGCTAGCCACCGAGGCCATTTCACTGGTGAAGACCGCTCCTTAAGGCAATCCTAGAATTGCCTGTGGCGGTTCCGTGGCGGATGGTCTTTGCGACCGCCATGGTCGAGGTGAGATTCCCCCTGCCATTCTAATTTGGTGGGGTGGAAAGCGCGGTCGGCGCATGGCAGGCGGTGGTGGTCCTTCCACCATCGTAATCGACCCCTATGTCCAATTTTGGTCTGAAACAAATTCTGAACTGTCCCTCCCACACAGCCAGACACACATTGGATGGAATCTTTACAGATCACCCATCTCTTTCCTTTTGCAAAGCTCTCCTTCTCACATGGTCTGACCATTCAGCCACAATGTTTGATATTATAATGAGAAGCCAAGCCCCATTGTTTTTCTTCTATCACAGAAAAGAGTCAGACACTGGCACTAAATAATCCCAGAAAAACTCAACTTATCTTATTGTCTTCCTCCCCAGCAGCAGGGACTGATCCAGACAACATGGCTGTAAACTATCATTCATCCTTCTAAAATGCCACAACCCTTTTAGCCCCACCTGCTAAACATTTAAACCACAGAAGATAACCTTCAGTGCCCTGGTAGTCAGTGAATTTTAAAACACAAAAAAGAATGTATCGGAATTTGTAAAAAAATGGCAAGGCACTACTCAACTAATGAAAAATTGGAATACAGCAAGGCCCTTTCTAAATATAAGGCCATGATTCTAGAATAAAAATCAACCTATTATACACAAAAAAAATGTAACGGCCAAAAAAGTTTATCAAAGCCACCCGTCCCTGATAATATGAATTGATCCTTTTGCAATATGTTGCGGAAACCTTTCAATCAAAAGTTTTCTTGCATTTAACTGTGGAATGCCATGCACAACTGAGGTCATAAGCCAATACTATCCAGTAGAAAACTTGAATGAATGTTCTCTTCTTACCACTGAAAAAGCACTCCCTCTAATTCTTGGTACCAAATGTGGATCACCGGACGACGCCTGTCCTCCCAAAACTCTTCATCAAGTTGCAGAGGTAGTTACTGCTCAGCTGATTCCCATATACAATTAAATCATCAATAAGGGATTATTTTCCATATTTTAGAACAAAAAGTCACAATAATGCCTCTGGTAAAAAAACGTACTTCCTCCTCTTCAGATCCCTAGACTTATCACCGTATCGCGCACTTGCCTCTTCCAGCCAAAGTCTTGGTTAAAACATTAAAACTTCAGTTATCGGACTCTATTATTGCAAAATATTTATTCGATGCAGACCAATTCGGTTTTTGCAAAGAACACAATACCAAAACTGCCCTTATAATGTCTGCAGAGAACATAAGAACTATCATTGATCAAGGTGATAATGCGGCTCTGATTTGACTGTATCTGTCTGCTGCTTTCGACAGTGTCAGTCATAAGATCCTTATAAAACACCTGCACAATCTGGGCAGCAAACACTGCTTATTAGAAAGAGAACGAGTCATCATAAATGGCTTTGTATCACAATCCTTCACCCTCCAATGCGGCGTCCCCCAGGGTGCATCCCTTAGTCCCACTCTTTTTAACTTCTATATTATCCCATTATTCAAACTTATTAGGAACTTTGGATTTCACAGTGGTGTCGTATGCTGACGACACCCAAATCGCTGTATCAGTATCAGGCAATCATGACCTGACAGCTGAAAAATTTCGCAACTCTTTGGAAAACATCAGCTCGTGGATGAGTGAGAATTGCCTGAATCTTAACTCAGCGGTACAAAAGGGGTTGGTGATGGACGGAGCATCAGAACCAATCAAACATTCACACCCAGTCAACAGATCTGGGTTTTATCCATCACTGTTCTTTAGCCCACTCTGCCACCCAGTTCAGACATGGCCATATGCAAATCAGTCTGAACCTGTGCCACATGGGAACAGTCCAGCGCGAACTGCCAAGCCATGCCTTCCCTGGACCGGAAATAAGCTTCCTAGGACCGGTTTCTGGCATTTCAGCCATCTTCAGCCAGGCTTGGTTGAATCCAGTGGCAAAGTGAGCAAGGGACTCACGTCTTAGTATACCCTGCCAACTTATGGCGAACAAAGTGGTACAAAAGGGGTTGGTGATGGACGGAGCATCAGAACCAATCAAACACTCACACCCAGTCAACAGATCTGGGTTTGATCCATCACTGTTCTTTAGCCCACTCTGCCACCCAGTTCAGACATGGCCATATGCAAATCAGTCTGACCCTGTGCCTCATGGGAACAGTCCAGCCCGAACTGCCAAGCCATGCCTTCCCTGGACCGGAAATAAGCTTCCTAGGACCGGTTTCTGGCATTTCAGCCGTCTTCAGCCAGGCTTGCTTGAATCCAGTGGCAAAGTGAGCAAGGGACTCACGTCTGAGCATACCCTGCCAACTTTTGGCGAACAAAGTGGTACAAAAGGGGTTGGTGATGGACTGAGCATCAGAACCAATCAAACACTCACACCCAGTCAACAGATCTGGGTTTGATCCATCACTGTTCTTTAGCCCACTCTGCCACCCAGTTCAAGCAAGCCTGGCTGAAGACGGCTGAAATGCCAGAAACCGGTCCTAGGAAGCTTGTTTACGGTCCAGGGAAGGCATGGCTTGGCAGTTTGGGCTGGACTGTTCCCATGAGGCACAGGGTCACACTGATTTGCATATGGCCATGTCTGAACTGGGGTGGCAGAGTGGGCTAAAGAAAGGTGATGGATCAAACCCAGATCTGTTGACTGGGTGTGAGTGTTTGATTGGTTCTGATGCTCCGTCCATAACCACCCCCTTTTGTACCGCTTTGTTCGCCATAAGTTGGCAGGGTATGCTCAGACGTGAGTCCCTTGCTCACTTTGCCACTGGATTCAAGCAAGCCTGGCTGAAGACGACTGAAATGCCAGAAACCGGTCCTAGGAAGCTTGTTTCCGGTCCAGGGAAGGCATGGCTTGGCAGTTCGGGCTGGACTGTTCCCATGAGGCACAGGGTCACACTGATTTGCATATGGCCATGTCTGAACTGGGGTGGCAGAGTGGGCTAAAGAACGGTGATAGATCAAACCCAGATCTGTTGACTGGGTGTGAGTGTTTGATTGGTTCTGATGCTCCGTCCATCACCACCCCCTTTTGTACCGCTTTGTTCGCCATAAGTTGGCAGGGTTTGCTCAGACGTAAGTCCCTTGCTCACTTTGCCACTGGATTCAAGCAAGCCTGGCTGAAGACGGCTGAAGTGCCAGAAACCGGTCCTAGGAAGCACGTTTCCGGTCCAGGGAAGGCATGGCTTGGCAGTTCAGGCTGGACTGTTCCCATGAGGCACAGGGTCACACCGATTTGCATATGGCCATGTCTGAACTGGGGTGGCAGAGTGGGCTAAAGAACGGTGATGGATCAAACCCAGATCTGTTGACTGGGTCTGAGTGTTTGATTGGTTCTGATGCTCCGTCCATCACCACCCCCTTTTGTACCGCTTTGTTCGCCATAAGTTGGCAGGGTATGCTCAGACGTGAGTCCCTTGCTCACTATGCCACTGGATTCAAGCAAGCCTGGCTGAAGACGACTGAAATGCCAGAAACCAGTCCTAGGAAGCTTGTTTCCGGTCCAGGGAAGGCATGGCCTGGCAGTTCGGGCTGGACTGTTCCCATGAGGCACAGGGTCACACTGATTTGCATATGGCCATGTCTGAACTGGGGTGGCAGAGTGGGCTAAAGAACGGTGATAGATCAAACCCAGATCTGTTGACTGGGTGTGAGTGTTTGATTGGTTCTGATGCTCCGTCCATCACCACCCCCTTTTGTACCACTTTGTTCGCCATAAGTTGGCAGGGTTTGCTCAGACGTAAGTCCCTTGCTCACTTTGCCACTGGATTCAAGCAAGCCTGGCTGAAGACGGCTGAAATGCCAGAAACCGGTCCTAGGAAGCTCGTTTCCGGTCCAGGGAAGGCATGGCTTGGCAGTTCAGGCTAGACTGTTCCCATGAGGCACAGGGTCACACCGATTTGCATATGGCCATGTCTGAACTGGGGTGGCAGAGTGGGCTAAAGAACGGTGATGGATCAAACCCAGATCTGTTGACTGGGTGTGAGTGTTTGATTGGTTGTGATGCTCCGTCCATCACCACCCCCTTTTGTACCGCTTTGTTCGCCATAAGTTGGCAGGGTATGCTCAGACGTGAGTCCCTTGCTCACTTTGCCACTGGATTCAAGCAAGCCTGGCTGAAAACGGCTGAAATGCCAGAAACCGGTCCTAGGAAGCTTGCTTCCGGTCCAGGGAAGGCATGGCTTGGCAGTTCGGGCTGGACTGTTCCCATGAGGCACAGGGTCACACTGATTTGCATATGGCCATGTCTGAACTGGGGTGGCAGAGTGGGCTAAAGAACGGTGATGGATCAAACCCAGATCTGTTAACTGGGTGTGAGTGTTTGATTGGTTCTGATGCTACGTCCATCACCACCCCCTTTTGTACTGCTTTGTTCGCCATCAGTTGGCAGGGTATGCTCAGACGTGAGTCCCTTGCTCACTTTGCCACTGGATTCAAGCAAGCCTGGCTGAAGACGGCTGAAATGCCAGAAACCGGTCCTAGGAAGCTTGTTTCCGGTCCAGGGAAGGCATGGCTTGGCAGTTCGGGCTGGACTGTTCCCATGAGGCACAGGGTCACACTGATTTGCATATGGCCATGTCTGAACTGGGGTGGCAGAGTGGGCTAAAGAACGGTGATGGATCAAACCCAGATCTGTTGACTGGGTGTGAGTGTTTGATTGGTTCTGATGCTCCGTCCATCACCACCCCCTTTTGTACCGCTTTGTTCGCCATAAGTTGGCAGGGTATGCTCAGACGTGAGTCCCTTGCTCACTTTGCCACTGGATTCAAGCAAGCCTGGCTGAAGACGTCTGAAATGCCAGATACCGGTCCTAGGAAGCTTGTTTCTGGTCCAGGGCAGGCATGGCTTGGCAGTTCGGGCTGGACTGTTCCCATGAGGCACAGGGTCACACTGATTTGCATATGGCTATGTCTTAACTGGGGTGGTAGAGTGGGCTAAAGAACGGTGATGGATCAAACCCAGATCTGTTGACTGGGTGTGAGTGTTTGACTGGTTCTGATGCTCCGTCCATCACCACCCCCTTTTGTACCGCTTTGTTCTCCATAAGTTGGCAGGGTATGCTCAGACGTGAGTCCCTTGCTCACTTTGCCACTGGATTCAAGCAAGCCTGGCTGAAGACGGCAGAAATGCCAGAAACCGGTCCTAGGAAGCTTGTTTCTGGTCCAGGGAAGGCATGGCTTGGCAGTTCGGGCTGGACTTTTCCCATGCGGCACAGGGTCACACTGATTTGCAAATTGCCATGTCTGAACTGGGGTGGCAGAGTGGGCTAAAGAATGGTGATGGATCAAACCCAGATCTGTTGACTGGGTGTGAGTGTTTGATTGGTTCTGATGCTCCGTCCATCATCACCCCCTTTTGTACCGCTTTGTACGCCATAAGTTGGCAGGGTATGCTCAGATGTGAGTCCCTTGCTCACTTTGCCACTGGATTCAAGCAAGCCTGGCTGAAGACGGCTGAAATGCCAGAAACCGGTCCTAGGAAGCTTGTTTCCGGTCCAGGGAAGGCATGGCTTGGCAGTTCGGGCTGGACTGTTCCCATGAGGCACAGGGTTACACTGATTTGCATATGGCCATGTCTGAACTGGGGTGGCAGAGTGGGCTAAAGAACGGTGATGGATCAAACCCAGATCTGTTGACTGGGTGTGAGTGTTTGATTGGTTCTGATGCTCCGTCCATCACCACCCCCTTTTGTACCGCTTTGTTCACCATAAGTTGGCAGGGTATGGTCAGACATGAGTCCCTTGCTCACTTTGCCACTGGATTCAAGCAAGCCTGGCTGAAGACGGCTGAAATGCAGATACCGGTCCTAGGAAGCTTGTTTCCGGTCCAGGGAAGGCATGGCTTGGCAGTTCGGGCTGGACTGTTCCCATGAGGCACAGGGTCACACTGATTTGCATATGGCCATGTCTGAACTGGGGTGGCAGAGTGGGCTAAAGAACGGTGATGGATCAAACCCAGATCTGTTGACTGGGTGTGAGTGTTTGACTGGTTCTGATGCTCCGTCCATCACCACCCCCTTTTGTACCGCTTTGTTCGCCATAAGTTGGCAGGGTATGCTCAGACGTGAGTCTCTTGCTCACTTTGCCACTGGATTCAAGCAAGCCTGGCTGAAGACGGCTGAAATGCCAGAAACCGGTCCTAGATAGCTTGTTTCCGGTCCAGGGAAGGCATGGCTTGGCAGTTCGGGCTGAACTGTTCCCATGAGCCACAGGGTCACACTGATTTGCATATGGCCATGTCTGAACTATGGTGGCAGAGTGGGCTAAAGAACGGTGATGGATCAAACCCAGATCTGTTGACTGGGTGTGAGTGTTTGATTGGTTCTGATGCTCCGTCCATCACCAACCCCTTTTGTACCGCTTTGTTCGCCATAAGTTGGCAGGATATGCTCAGACGTGAGTCCCTTGCTCACTTTGCCACTGGATTCAAGCAAGCCTGGCTGAAGACGGCTGAAATGCCAGAAACCGGTCCTAGGAAGCTTGTTTCCGGTCCAGGGAAGGCATGGCTTGGCAGTTCGGGCTGGACTGTTCCCATGAGGCACAGGGTCACACTGATTTGCATATGGCCATGTCTGAACTGGGGTGGCAGAGTGGGCTAAAGAACAGTGATGGATCAAACCCAGATCTGTTGACTGGGTGTGAGTGTTTGATTGGTTCTGATGCTCCGTCCATCACCACCCCCTTTTGTACCGCTGAATCTTAACTCAGGCAAAACTGAAGTCTTGCTGTTTGGAAAAAACAGCGCTTTCTGGTCCTCAGACTGGTGGCCAATAAATATTGGCTCTCTTCCAATACCAGTAGAAAAAGTGATGCACCTTGGATTAATCTTTGATAAAAGACTTACGTTTGAAAACAAAGTAAATCAAATCGCAACTGCAGTGTTTTACCTTTTAAAGATCATTAGGAAACTCATGTAATTTATTCCAATTCACCTTCAAAAACTGGTGGTTAAAGCACTTATTTGTCTAAAATAGACTAATGTAACAGGCTGTATGTAAACCTACAACAGAAACTGTTGATGAAACTTCAAACTTTACAAAATGCGGCAGAATGCCTTATTTTTAACATTCCTAAACATCAGTCAGCTTCTGGGGCCTTACGGGAACTCCATTGGATACCTACATAAAAAGATATACCTTCAAGGCCCTATGCCCTGCCTATAGGGCCCTGCGCAATTCTGGACCAAAATTATTTGTACAAAACTTCAACTTATATTGACCCTCTAGAGCACTTTGATCCTCTAATGCAAAACTGTTGACACTACCTACCTTCAAGAAAGCGGTGCGGGGGGAAAGGTTTTGAGATTAGTACTGTAAAGATTTGTAATTCCCTTCTTTTTAATCTTAAAGTTTCCCAAAATCTTCTTCAATTCAGAAAAACCCTGAAAACCTGGGTTTTCAATCATTAGTCTCAGGACCTCCGCCCTGCTTATCTGAGCTCAATATTTTCTCCAAGGCAGAGCCAAGACACCTTCGGGTATTTGAGCTCTATATAAAACATATTAACATAACATAACATTTCAATGGGGAAACGCTAAAATCTAGTATGGATCTGGGCCTCCAGGACCGACTTTGTAGAACCCTGCTATAGATGAAAGGTGTGGCTTCATGCCATGCCCAGTGCTCAGCCTTCTTGCCCATAAAGTGCACTGTTGTAGGAGAGTAGGATCTGCCTCTTATGTTGCCCCCACTTTTTTTCTGATGTTAACACTGGTTTCTGGCTATAGTCTGGCGGGGACCCTGCTAATCAGGGCCCCAGCCTCTCTGTTCTCTCTAAACAACATGGAGTGCATATTAGGTGCACTAGTGATTGGATACTGTGGTGCCTTATGAGTCCCTAGTACATGGTACCTTAGGTACCATGGGCATAGGTACTTCACAGGCCTACCAGGGGCTGAAGCATGTATTATGCCACCCCTGGGAAGCAGACTAAATCTCACACCACAGGCCTGCTACTGCAGCCTGGGTGAGGTAGTGTTAGCACTCCTCACTGAGGTATAGGTTCACTATATCTCTCCTGCACACACATTTAAACCTATCAGTCACCCCTAAGGCAGGTTCTATCAATCCTGAGGGCAGGGTGCTTGGTTTCCATGTGAGGGGGTGCCTCTGCCTGAGCAGGGCC
Source organism: Triturus cristatus (assembly GCF_964204655.1). Lineage (NCBI taxonomy): Eukaryota > Metazoa > Chordata > Amphibia > Caudata > Salamandridae > Triturus > Triturus cristatus. Next base: position 339,107,885 of record NC_140594.1, read on the forward strand.
CCTCTGCAGCTCTCAGAGTCCATTCTCTGGGGCTGTTTGTGAATGTGGTCAAACCATATACTCTTAAGTGCATTATAACCTCGCGGTAAATGCTAACTTTGGAATGGTTGCATCAAAACATGTCATGTTTGGTGTTAAATGCTTTGGAATCATACCCCCACACCAGTAACTGGTGTGGGAGTATGATCCCACCCTTCTAGAGGGACAGACATGTACCTACTGTGGAAACACAGTAGAATCATGAAGAGCCCTGGCATCACAGAGCTAGTCCCTCCCTTACTTTCAGTATAAGTTAGGGAACCCTTGCCATTGCAAACTAGATATCCCTGGATGATGCTCTGAAGAAGAATCCTGGACCTTCGACGTTGCACTACCTCTGGAAGACAGAAGAATTTCCCTTGGAGTCAAGGAGTGACTCCCCTGCTTGGCAGGCACCAAAAACTACAATCAACTGTCGCAACCTCCATCGCTCCCGCTGGAGCCCAAAGTCCCTGCAGCCCAGAAAGAGGATTTCCTGACTTCTCCAAGGCCATCGTGAGTCCCCAGTGATGCTGAGGCAAGTGGACCCCACGAGTGACGAGGAACCGCAATCCCTGGGTACCGTGCACTATCTTTGAGTGCAACCCCTTCACGACGTTCTACGAACCTGTGCATTGGACCACATGTGGTCCAAGCCTCCAGCAGGAATCCCTCTGAAGATCAGAGACCTATCCCGTCCCGAGTGATCGTATGCCCTGTAGAGTGAATCCTCCCAAGGCGTCTTCGCGATCCCTTTCCGGTTGGCTCATGGGTCTCCTGAAGACTATTCTACAGTTCCAAAGGGCTCCCCTGATTGCTCCTGGCCTGCCCTGACTTACCCTTGCTGGGTGAGTCCCTCAGACTTTGCTGGTCTGCACCGCTGACTTTTTGTCCTTTCCATGAGACTTGCTGTTACCAAGGCTTGTTGGCTCCAATCTGGTCACTGACACCGCAGTAAGCTGTAGACTTCATGGGACACACCGAATCCAGCTCCTGGTCATCGTGGACACCTCCTCGTGGCTGAAGAGTCAAGACACCCATGGATCACCTGAAATCACCCGACGACTGTGGGTATCCATCTTCCTTGCCCCAGATTACTGCCAAGTGACTTTGAACACTGTCTCCTCTGCTTTCAGGTCTTCCTTCTTCAGAATCCAGCCTTGGATTCCACCTGCACTTCTCCTGTCTTCACCAGCAGCAAGTCTTCTTTGGCTCCCATTGAAAATGACGCCGCGACCTGACACCAAAAGACACCTATGCACCCGGCTTCCCCGGGAGAGGCAACTCTAGCACTACAGTGCTCCTGTGGGTGTTGGCTCTAGAACTACTTACCCTGTAAGTGACTTGCTTGTAGACTCTCCCGAAGTATCCTAAAACTCTTAAATTCCAATCGCGACTTGCTCTATTGAAGTCAATAGGGATTCGCGGCTGAGTTCTCACACTGCATGCGTCTCCCGTGGGTCATTTACTTACCTGCCTTGGGTGGTTTTGTGAGGCCCCAGCACTTCTGAAGGCCCTAGGCCTTGTCCCTTTGCAAGTTGTTATCTTTAAGTCTCTTTTTTAGTATATGGTGTGGTACGCCCCTAGGGCCCCAGCCATATTTGTGCTTAACTTATTGTGAAACATTGATTTGTGCATATGTTCCTGACTTCTAATCTCATAAAGAGATTAGCAGAACATGTTTAGTGATAAATACATATATATTTGATATATATACCTGTGTGGTGTCCTTTCATTTAGTGATTCAAGAGATTATAAGGTAAAACAAGCTGCTTTACATTTCTCTAAAGACTTAGCCTGAAGGTTGCTCTCCACAGCTACCACTAGGATAGCTTTCTTTAAAAGGTTGTCTTAAACCTACTAGCATAAGAGTCGAATTGTACTGGTGCAAGGTGTCCAATTTAACTAGTGCATATACCAGGCCAACTTCTCACAACTGTGCCCATCCAAAGTCCACATGACAGTGGGTTCTGGTCGCAGGACATTATATTTGACCTTGCCAGCACCAAGATGCCATCCCCTCAGTGCCAATTTTAGGAATAAAAAGGCTGATCATGTTTTAATTTTTTGCAAAAATGTCCTCCATGGTTTCTAGGATATATGAGGCCAACTTCATGCACAGTATTGGCATTTCCACTTTTGCTATCACTAATCCAGCAATGTGAAATATTTCAGTTGCATAACTTTGAAGGAATAAATTGCCATTTTGATCCTCACTCGAGTAAGGGGTTTCTCCCTCACGCCACTCAAATCTTCCCTAATTTGCCTTCCAGTCACATAGTACATTGGAACAGTTTCTGATCTATCACTTTGTGTAGCATTGAGAAAATATGTCTGCCACAAAAGGTCTATCAGATTTAATTATGAGAGCCATGAAACCTACAATGGTCTGGGTAGAAAATTCTACCTAGTCTAAACATAATCAGTTTTTTTATTTTCAATCCTTGAACCCTCCACGAAGAGCTTGTAGAATAATGATCCAAATGCAGCAAATATTATCTCTTAAAGCCTACTTAACATATTTTTCTATTGAACTCCCCTAAAAGCTTTGATGACTTTTATACCAAACCAAAATAGGGCCTTTTCTAACTGACATTTCTTCTTCATGCCAGATTTGGAGCAAATCTGTTCAGCTCGTTTGGTTGTAAAGAGTGTAAACCTTTCCACAATAATTTAAGGCTAACTTAGAACCCGCAATTGTGATGCATTTGAAATAGTGAACATCAGCCTAAATACTGCGGTCCTTATTGCGCTCTGTTTCCATTAAAAATGCAAACGTGGCATAATAATACAAATGTTCACTCTCATAACAGAATATTATTGTTATGTGGTGCAATTCCATTAAATATTTCAATTTTCATCAGTGACGTTATCGATAATGTCATAGAACATGTAATGAGTGTTGTAATATGTGAGGTCATCAGCAGTGTATGACAAGGGCACTAGTTATAGTTTCTTGAGTTAAACACAAAGGGTGGATTTCAGTGTTTTTGTGTTTAAAATGTGACATTTAAATTGACATTTTGAGGTAACTATAACGCAACATTAACATTTGTAAGGGATAAAGTACCCCCTGTAGTATATTATAAGGAAATTGCAAGTCACAGAGGAGTTCCATAATCATATATAGGAAGTTCCTCTATATGGTTATGAAACTCTGAGGTGACTTTCAATATTCTTATCATGTACGCCTGGGGGTACTTTAAATCCATATAATACATGGTCATACCATCACCTTTCCCCAAAACAAACTAAAACCTTGGTGTGTAACTCTTTCATATGAAAGAGTAAGCATATTTGCAAATATGAAAAAAAAAAACACTGGTGCAAATTTAAACACATCAAAAACCTGTTGGATATTTGTGCAAACAGATATTAAAAACAATTCAATACAAGTTAGTTTTTACAAAAAGCTGCAATAGCTTGGAACGTGTAGAAACATGCAAAAAGGTTCTAAATTTTCTCTATGTGGGAGTGCAAAAAATATACATATTCTTTATGCTTTGAATTGTAAACTTTTACAATAGAGCCTAACATAGAAAAGCAATGTTCCCTTTGTCGCTCTAAATAGCTGCTTTAATTATGCTCTGTGACCTGACCTCCTTTCACCTCAGCTGCTGGCTTTGACAGCAGGCATTGTGACATCAGAACTCAACTGTAATAACATTATAATAGTCGTATTCTGATGTATTTTTTTATAATTGGCAACTTGGTGTGTCACAAGTCACCAATTGCAAAGTGATTTGTGACTGGCATTTATAAAGGGATTACAGAATCACATGTATATTATACATAATACAGAGTGGCGGTAGTCAATCTGTAGTTATAGTTAGGATACCCAGGAAATGGAGCTCTTTGAACTTTTTGCTCGCTAAGAACTTTGCACCCATTTGACGAATCTCCATGAGCCTTTCCAGACCTATGGCTTTTTCTACATTGGCAGGGGATGGAAAGTTTTGCGGCGATAGGTCAAGGGGGTCCAAATATAAAAGGGTCCCAATTTTTTTTTGCCACCAATTCATTTTCCATAGGCTCTTGTATCAAATATAGAATGAAAATGGTTGAATGCATTGTCATTAGATTTTGAAGGACTGTATAGAATGATGTGCAGATGATCATTTTACATACTACAGGTAAGTGGGCTAAGTATTTCTGAAGGTATAGGGCATTTAAATGTAGTAACATATATCGATGCTAAACTTTTGCGACATTTTGCGGTATTTCATGGTGTTACGCAAAACTTCTGTTGTACATTGCAATGAGAAGGCATTATGTGGTTGGCAAATGACTGCCTTTACATAAATTGAAGGCAGACATTTTCTTTTCAGTACACTTTGCCTTTGCTCAGCGTTAGACCTTCAGAAATAGGCATGTGTTAGGTTTGATGTTTTTTGCCTACATTTTACCACTTACTATTAAAGTGGTAATAGGTAGGGACAATTATATATACGTTTCAATATATTTTCAAAAATGTACGGAGTACAATGGTACTTACAAAAATTTAAAATTAAAATCTGTAAAAAAATAAAAAACAATGTACTACACTATAACTTACAAATATAGTGTGCTACAGTTGATTTTCAATTTTTAACATATTTTTTTTAAATAGCACGGTTTTCTGTACACTGCTGTACAAATATGTAGAAAAATATAAATACATTTCTCTACCTATTAACACTTTAATAAAGTGGCCTACTAACATTTTAATAAAGTGGTAATAGACAGAGGACAACAATAAAACCTAATACCTATATCTAACTGTCTTACCCAGACAACAGTGAAAGCATGCAAAGAGTACCTGACTGCCTTTGATGTTTTGTAAAGACACCCATTAGCAAATCACATGCTTCATTCTCATCAGCATGTACCGTGGTATACCATGAACTTACCGTAGTATACCATGGCAGAATACATGACTAAGGCCCAGATGTACAAAGCTTTTTTTGGATTCACAAATGGCCCTATTCACAGAATCAGGCAGTTTCTGAGCAGAAAAAGACAGTTTCAAATGTACAAACCCCAAATTGTGATTTGGTACCCTGTTACCGAATTAATAATTTGGGATTGCGAATCAGTATTTAGAAGGGGTGTGTTTTGGGCATCCCTTCCTAGTACCAATTCACATTGGTACATTCAAATGTTTCAAAACCAAAATGTAGTCGCAATATATTCACAGATTACCACCAAATCGAAGTTGGTTGAAAGCCATTTGCAAAAGGGAGGGGGTCCTCGTGGGACTGCCTCCCATTTGAGAATGAAATCATATAATCTTTTTAAGAGCAGGCACTGGTCTCATAGACTACTGCCTACTCATAAAAAAGTAAAAGAGAAAACTTTTTAAAAAAAGCTTCTCGTTTTTCTAAAAGCAATCATAACCATGGTGGTCTGCTGATCCCACCAAGCCACCATCCCTGTGATTTTTGGGATTCCTAATGGGTTGCAAACTGAGATGTACTTCATTCACATTCATGAGGTAGGTCTATTTGTGTTCCACTGGGAAACACAGAAAGTGTAAAACACACTTTTGTATATTAGTGTCTGCAATTATCAAATAGCGAATCACAAACAGTTGCAATTTGGTAACCACAAACAATAAGCTTTGTACATCAGGCCCTAAGTATATTACCACTTACACTATTTATATCTACTACCTATAATTAGCATTTAAACCTCATACTATATATTCCTGGCACATTTCATCTACATATATTCACCCACTTTCAAGCTACGTCTGTTTCAAGTACTACACTCCACCAGACTGCTGTTGAGTGGAGTACAGTGTTGTTGATGAGTGGAGTACAGTGGAATGGCATGGCGTGGAGTGGAAATGGGTAGAGTCGAGTGCTGCAGTGTGGAGTAGCATTCAGTGGGATGGCATACAGTTGAGTGGCGTACAGTGCAATCACGTACAGTGGAGTGGCAGAGAGTGAAGTGGCTAACAGTGGAATAGTGCAAATTGGAGTGGCATGGAGTGGATCGGTGTTGAGAGTAAAAGTGTATTGTGGCGTGTTGCACAGTGGAGTGACATAGAGTGGAGTGGCGCAGAGTGGAATGGTGTAGAGTGGAGTGGCTTAGAGTGGAGTGGCATAGAGTGAAATGTCACAGAGTGGAGTGGCGTACAGTGAAGTGATGTACAGCGGAGTGAGGTACAGTGTGGTGATGTACAGTAGAATAGCCGAGACTGGAGTGGCGTAGAGTGGAGTCAGCATACAGTGGAGTGGCACAGAGTGGAGTGGTGCTGGGTGTAATACAGCAGAGTGGAATGTTGTGGGGTACACTGTAGCTGTGTACAGTGTAATAGTGTACAGTGGAGTCGTGTGGTGTGGAGTAGCATGGCATGGTGTGGAGTGGAATGGTGTAGAGAAAAATGACATAGAGTGCTAAGACGTACAGTGGAGTGGTACACAGTGGAGTAGCCTACAATGGAGTTTTGTAGCATGGATTAACGGTGAGTGTAATGGTGTACAGTGTAGTGCCATATACTAGAATAGCATGAATTGAAGTAGCATAGAGTGGAGTGTCGTACAGTGGAACAGCATAGATTGTAGTAGAGTGTAGAGTGTGGAGTGGTGTACATTGGATTGGCATAGAGAGGAGGGCAACAAATGGATTGGTGTACAGTGTATTAGTGTACAGTGGAGTGGCACATGGTGGAGTGGCGTACAGTTGAGTGGCTTAGAGTGGAGTGGCGTACATGTAATGGTGTACAGTGAAGGGCAACATCTTTGGGATGCTCAGGGATGCTGTCATTGCCAGACTGCTTCTCAAATGATGTTATCCTGGATATGGTTGCTGACTGGGACCAGGAGCTGGATTCACTTATACCCAATTCCCACGCTAGCTCTTCCTATAGCAAAATGCTGCCTGTACTCCATTTCATTGCCATTGGTTCTTACCAGAGGCTCTCCTCTCACAACATTCACATTTCAAAGGCAGGCCAGTCTCTGTGTCTTCAGCTGGTACTGAGATGCATCAACAGTACATCAATTTCTATCACCATAACACAGTCACTAGAAGAAAGGCAAAGGGAGGCGAGTTAATTGTATGCCTTTGCCGATTTCCCTCCTGTGCTAGGTGCCACTGGCTGCATTCAAATTGCACGTCACCCACCTCACTGCAAAGAAATCCATTTCCGCAACAGACACCAATGGCACTCCCTCAATGTGTAGTCTGTCTGCAGTAGCAGGGGCTGTTTGACTGGCATTTACGCTACCTTTCCTGAAAGCACACATGACAGCTACGTTTTCCAACAGTCACCTCTTGCATGTTGCTTGGTTTCTGAGGATTTTGGTTACATGTGGCTTATTTGTAAATAACAACACCTCACACTGGGCATACATTTGCATCTGAAGGTTGCATCTCAACATAATCAATAATCACTATAATACCGAGTCAATTGGAGCAATCTTACATACACATTACCCAGACCCACATCACATGTTGGTAGGCATGATGGAGCACAACTAGAATTGAGGCCTCTTTTTAAGAAATTCACATGTTTGTGTGTTCTCTATTCTCCCCCTACCAATGTCCAACAACAGTGTTTCAACGGAGGTACAATACAGGGCATATATGTACAAGTGCCATTATTTAATTACCTTTTGGGCATCCTCAAGTCACGTCTGATGTCTGGACAGTGCAAGGGTTGGATGGTATACTCCCAGACGTTTTATGTAAGATTGTTGTAGCCTGTTGTGTGTTACACAACATTGCCATGTAACAGAGAGTTTAAATCAGTCTAGACCAGGATCTATGGTAACATCCAGGTACCCAAGGTGGGGGATAGAATAGAGGTCAGCGAATGCAGATGTGGGAATAAACTGGCCAACTCATTTTCCTTTTGAGCTGCTAGTATAGATGTTGCATTTATGTGATTGGACAGTTTCTTGTCAATTATAAATGGTGGATGGCTAACACACTGTCCATAGATACAATTCTGAGACAACTCATGTTACACTCATATTTAAGGACAAGTATTCTAAAACCGTAACTTAATTCACATGTATAAGGTACACAACTTATCCCTTCTTTTATTTTCCTTCTGCACCCATGGCAGAGACTTTGCCAAAAAGGCAGAGATCGCCGTCTACTACTACAAACTGAAATGGCCTACAGGAATTTGGTCATTTTATGATCATTCTGATCCATCCTCTCTTACCTGCATCAGCCACCTCAAAGCATAATAGATCAAACAAACAGGCCAGCTGGTACTCAGAAGACCTCCAAGACACAAAACAACATTGTATACAGCTAGAAAGGAAATGGAGAGCCAGTCATGACACCACCAACAAAACTACCTACAAGGCTGCATTCAGAAGCTATCACCCGCAAATATGAGACACCAAGAAAATAGCGCTAGTTGACCACATTAAAGGATGCTCCAACAGCTGCAAGGAGATCTTCTCAATTGTTAATGATTTCACCCCGCCCTCAGCGTCTGTCAACCACATTGCTGCCTCCCAACAACTTTGCGACATCATATCCAATTCCAAACATTTACAACAGCTTCACACACCAACCCAACCCCAGCAAACTTGTTACTAACCTACAAACCACCAACCAAGACAGCCACCTGACCAAATGGACAACCCTCCCCATAAATGATACAGTGGTATTCATGCGGACTATTCACTTAGAGGCCCCAAAGGACCCATGACTGCAGTACATTTACAACCTGGGAACATCACCAATCAGCACCATCATGACCCACATCATCAACACCTCCATCATGTCCACCACTTTCCTGGATGAATAGAAACTTACAGAAATAACGCCCTCCTCAAGAATTCTTCAGCCGACCCGAATCAACTGAGCAACTTTAAATCCATCTCCCTGCTACCCTATCCAGTCAATGTGACTGAATAGGGCCATCATCAAGCAACTAACAACCCACCTCGAACTTCATCATCTTCTAGACTACACTCACTCAGGATTCAGAAAGAACCCCAGCATGGAAACAGAAGTCATCGTGGCTACTAATGACATTCAAATCATCCTGGACTGAGGAGAAACAGTATCCCTCATCCTGCTTAACATCCCCGTAGGCTTTAAAACTGTCTCACATAGCACCCTCATCAGAAGATTCCATGAGATTAGCATACAACGGTCCACTTTCAAATGGATCTGTTCCTTCCAAGAAATCAATATGCGGAGTCCCATAGGAATCAGCCCTCAGCCCCACCCTTTACAATATATACATGACACTGCTCACCAACACCATCCGATCACAAGATATCACTGTCATCTCCTATGTCGATGACACCCAACTCATCCTCTCCCTGATGGGCAATACAACCACCACACGAACGAACTTCATCAACCACATGACCATGGTAGCACACCGGATACAAAACAACTGCCTGCCGCTCAACTCAGAGAAGACAGAAGTACTGGTCTTTGGCAACAAGGCCTCCGCATGGGATTCTATCTGGCAGCCTTTAGAGCGAGGTCCAACACCGAAACCCACAGATCACAGAAGAAATCTAGGAATCATCCTAACCCACAAGGTCAACATGAAGCTCAAGTCAAAGCATTGTGCACCTCCTGCTGCTACTTCCTACACATGCTATGGAAGATCTTCAAGTGGTTGCCACAGAACATGAGATGGACCATCATGCACGCACTCATCACCAGCAAGCTGGTCGACAGAAACACTTTCTACGCTGAAATCTCCAAACAACTCCTACCCAGACTCCAGGCATCCAGAACAGCACTGCAAGAGTCATACTTGCCTCCAATGACACACCCACATCACACCACACCTCAGGAAGCTTCACTCCTTCCCAATTCACAAGTTCAGACAATTCAAACTACTTACGCACATGCACAAAACCATACATAACACAGGACCAGAATACCTGAACAGCTCTATATACTTTCACCAGACCACTGGACACCTAAGCTCTTCTTCACTCTCACTTACACATTCCCTGCATCCACAAAAGCAAAACTTGAAGTCACTCAGAATCAGAATCAGAAAACTTTATTCGATTGAAAAGAACATTCATAAAAGTATACATATAAAAGTCATTACAATTCATTAAAAAGAAAATATCATATCATATAACAGATTATTTCCGTGAGTTGATAAAAAGAGATGCATTTATACAGTTATCCTATTTCTAGTAAATATCACTTTCTTCAAATACAATGTAATTGTTGCAACACAGAGGTGATTGTCCAAGCGTTGGATATCGTACATAGCCAGGCGGCATTGCCGATGCCCGATCTCCCTTAAAAACGGCAATAAAAGAACACGCCTGATTTGGTGATAAAATTTACAAAATAGGACGACATGCATTGTGCTTTGGGGGGAAATTTCATCACAGGGACAGGGAGACAGTACATGAGACCAAATATTGACTGTTGGAAAGCTAACCAGTCTATGGAACAGTCCAAACCTAAGACGGGTTAATAAAAATCTGTCATAATTACCTGGAACATGAAACAAATAGGGTTGAATGTTAAAATATGTTAAAATTAATTGATGATTTAAAACGGTGGGTTTTGAGGACTCAGCAGCATTTCTTAATGATTCTAAAAAGATCAGACCCTCTTTTTTTAGCTCTTTCCGTGAAATTGCTGAGATGGTATGAGGATTTAAAAAATAATCCAATTTACCAATATCAGTTAAAAACTTTCATACATAGTTCAGCCACGGTATCCTCATATGTCCATCCAGTTTTAAAACTTCTGACAATATGTCTTTATTAAGTTTGGGTTCTTCTTTTGTCCATACCCTATGCCATATTAGTACAGGTTCCAACTTAATGAGATCAGATATAAAAGAGAGTTCCAATTCTGTGTGGCAATTATAGTTAGAGGAACTCTTAGGGACTGTGAGGATAAATTTCAGGAAAAGTTCTCAAGTACCTGAAGCTGGGTAGTATCAGCAAAACCCCAAATCCCACTACCATACATTGCACCAGAAATGCATTTGGCCTTGTAGATCTTAATTAGTTCCGTAGGCGGTCTGGTGCCTAATTTCCTCGTGAAGGATCTAAAGGCAGCAATCGATCGATTCATTACTTGTTTTTTTGCTAATATTGCCTCACCCCATACATCCTTCCAAGTGAACAATATACCCAGGTAGGAGAATTGCTTGGTATGAGTTGACTTCTGACCCTCGATAAATATAGCCGTCTTAGTTTTAACCCTTCTACCACAGTGCATGATGAAAGTTTTTGCAATATTAACTCGTAAGCCCAGGTCTTTCATAAAGAGGGTGAAACAATCCACCACGCGCTGTAGGCCCAGTTGGGTACGGGACATTAGTACGGCATCATCCGCATACATTAAAAGCGGAATTGGACGACCAGCTACATATGGGGGGTCAAAACTCTTATTGCACAGTGCTTTCTCTAACCCATTTATATACAAATTAAAAAAGAGTGGGGCCAGGACATAACCCTGCCTGACCCCACTCCTGATTGGAATTTTGCCCGTGCATTCTCCCTTACGTCCATAGCGAACGCGAGCAGATGCGTCACTATAAAAACATTTAAGAAAATAAATAATGTTTTCTTCAACCCCTATTTGTTCCAATAATATCCATGGTTTAGAGTGAATCACACAATCGAAAGCGGCTGAGAGGTCAACAAAAGCCACAAACAAGTTCTCCCTCTTAGCCCTGGTATACTTCCCAGTCAACATCAAAAAATGTAAGCCCTGATCCACTGTTCCTAATCCAGAGCGGAAACCATATTGCAGGTCGGATAAAATAGAATTATTCTCAGCCCACGAGAGTAGACGGTCCAGGATAACATGTCCAACTATTTTAGTATAGGAATCTAAAAGGGAAATGGGTCTGTAACAACCCGGGTCATGTCTATCCCCCTTTTTATAGATTGGAACTATTATGGACTCCACCCAAGTGGGCAATAAGTCCGTTCTGCAGCTGGCATTTAGCACCTGGACCAGGAGGGGGGCCCACAGAGGCAAGGTTGTCTTAAACACATCTATAGGCACACCGTCTGGGCCAGGGGCCTTCCCACCCTTACTCGCAAGTATAGCCTTTTCAACCTCTTTCAAGGAAAACTGCATATTTCCTAAGGAAGGGTAATCCATTGGGTTACAAAAGGAATAAAACATACTATCTACCTCGTACACTTTAGAAAAGTGATAAATCCATTTATCCTCCGGAATAGCTATCTCTATGGAGGGACAAACCTCTTCACTAAGAAAAGGATTTCTAATAATCTTCCAGAACCTTGCGCAATCATTACTAATCGATGCCTGGTGCAACGCTTCCCAGGATTCTTTTCTTAGTTCATCTTTTCTATCTTTTACGGCTAGTTTATATTCTTTTCTAGCTCTACGTATGTCCTCCGCACACCTAGGATGATTATGCAACATTTTCTTTAAATAAGAATATGCTCTGGTGCATCCAGAGTTAAACCAGCCATCCCTCGGTGCAATGTTACTCTTACATTTTCTCGTTAAGGAGGTTCTAATTTCGTCACAAATTATCGAAAATGATGCAAGTATTTTCTCTGGAATAGCGTCCTCCAATAGACAAGTTAAAAACTCCGGGGCACATTTATTTATTACGGTATTTAGTACTTTAGTTTTATCCACCTTATTCCATTTAAGCATATAACCATTGGTTCTTCCAATGGTCAGATTTTCCCACAGTATGTCTCTGTCTCTGCTATTATTGGGGGCAGACTTCTTTGAAATTAAAATATTTAAACATAATGGAAAATGATCACTTAAAGCAATATCAGATACATTAAATTTTACAATCCTTTCGGCATGTCTAATTGTAATTAATGCAAAATCAATGGTTGAAGAACAACCTCGACCGTTAAATGTTGGAGGAAGAGAAAAGGGGTTTGTACAGATTTCATTTAGAAAACCCAAATCTAGTTGTCCCAATAATTCATTAAAATGTTCTCCCAAGGGAGAGTGATTAAAATGTAACCGACTCACTCCATCTTCTCGCCCTATGATACATCTCTTATCAATCGTCATATTGCATAAGGTACAATTAAAGTCTCCCAAGAGAAGGGTCATCATATTATACCCCAAATAATTTCTTGTAGGGACACTGATTTAACCAATTTATTGAGCGTAATAGAAGCCTCCCCCAAGGGAAAATTATTGTATAAGTTGAGCAAAGCAATCGGGGTGGCTAAATTAAAAACCAGTATCAAAAGTTGAAAGTAAGAATCCTTGACTGGCTCCATTATCTTTGATAAATGCAGTTTATTTGATACATAAATTGTCAGGCCTCCTTTGGCTCTTCCATGAATAGAGTCCACTGCTGGGGTGTGAAATGTTTTAAACCCATTTATATGTACTGGATCCCTAATCCATGTTTCTTGTAGGCAGATGAGATCTTGCTAGTAGATAAAATCTTGCCATAAAGGGTTACCAATTTTGGATTTAATTCCAGCAATGTTCCATGAGCATATATTACATGCCAGAATACCAACCGGAGGTCAAGTAAAGGGAACCAGAGTGGGAACTACCTTCAGAGACAATAAACCACTCTCACTCATCTCCTCTATTCCATCGGCCACCACCTCATCCCCCCCATGTGACCATAAATTTCAGATCGAAAACCAACTACACTTGTTCCACCATTAATATTATCCAGTAGGTCAGAAGGCAACATATCATCCATAACAATAGTCAGAGTGCTTTGGAGAGGATAGATTTGCTGTCAATCGTTGTTATCTAATCCACTGAGAGTGTCAAATCGGTTAGAAGTTGGAATAGCAAATCTCTCACCCTCAAAACGCCCCCAGAAAGGTAATTGAGGATGATAACCCCGCATCCTTTCCTGCCATGGGGACGAGTAAAAGTAATCAAGGGGAACAATGTTAACATGATCTGTAAGGAGTTGGCCAGAATAACATTTCTCAAGAATATCATTAACCAAAGGAGGGGACCGAAATGAAAGAATCACGCAGTCCCCTCTCAGTGATTTAGGAGATGAACCAATCCAACTCACTCTCCTGGCCATCTTAAAGTTTGAAAACAAAGCACCATTTGACCCAAATTTAACTGATAGAAAATATAGAGATTTGTTCCTCAAAGTTGACCAGTGTTCGTGAACATTTGGAGGAAGGGGTGGAACGTTAGCTAACACCACAGTATATGGTAAGGCCTCCGGGGGCAGGTTTATGGTAGGAAGACTGGGAGTAATAATAACCTCCCTAGCGTCAACGGCTGTTCTTATAACAGTTGAAGAATTATTTTGGACAGCTTTAGAAGGTCCTGGTACATCTGAGCCCACCAAATCGGTACCTTTTGACCTGGTGGGTTTCTCCTGCACACTACATTCAGTCAGCTGATGTACTTTTTTAAGATTGCCTTTCGTCACAGGCTGCGGTTCTTGTGGTACAAAACCGTTTCCCCAATGGCCTGTGATTCGCCCGTGACTAGTCCTTCCATATGGGTGACCCTAACTTCAATATTTGATAGTTTTACCATGATGGGTTCCATATGGGTCATTAACAAGTTCTCCATTTTCTCCCAGAAACCCTCCCCTATTAGCGTGTCATTCATTCTAATATTAGGAGGGGTAACTAATGGATTGTTATTAACCTTTTTCCCTTCTTCCACAGTAGATTCACTGGTAGTTTTACGTGGTTTATAAGGTCCCTTTCCCTTAGCATTTGTCAGGTGTAACCCTTCCTTATTGCAATGGTTTTGCATACGCTTCGCCTTCTGGCCTCTAGTTGTCATTCGTGGTGAGTCATTATTAGTGTTTTGTACAGATCCAGGAATTATAATTGGACTTAAAAGTGGAGCTGCTCCCACCTCAACTATAGGACTCTCATGCAGAGAGCACTCAGGTAGTTGGTTACTAGAAAAAATAACAGGGGACAAAGATAACCTAGATTCTATAGCGTACGATCTAATTGTACCTGTTGGAGAGGATCTATATTGTCCCCGGTTATTTGTAATGATCGAACTTCAGGGAGGCCAACTAAAGATGGAACTATTAGTGACTCCTGTAAGTTGGATGTAAGAATCGATGCATTAGTGGCATAAAGAGGGGGAAGCATACCTACTGGGAGTGAGAGGCGCCTTTGAGTACTTTCGATAGCTGATGAAACCACCCCGATTGTTTTTTGTAGCATACGATCGATTGCTGTCAAACTGGGAAGAGGAGTGTTGACAGTAGTTTTAGACTTGGGGTCATTATGAATTTGAACAGACGTATGCTTTCCCATATCTTAGGACAATAATACGTAAAGAAACAAAAAAAAGAAAAAATATACACAACAATACAAACAAGCGGACCAACCCCTAGAAATCACTCAGTATAAGAAACTTTACTTGATGCTACTACCATGAGTTATAGCCCTGCCCTGCCTCGACCTGCCCCGGATGTCCACAGACGGCCCGCCCTTTGCCCGGGCCTAGCCCGGCGCCGCCTGCACGCGGTCCCGCGACGCGGGGAATGGAGTCCTTAATAAAGCGTCTCCGGGCGCGAAAGGTGCTGGAGCAGCTTCCGGTGGTGACCAGCCAGAGAGCCTGGGGGTTGTAGTTCTCCCTCCCCACAGCGGCCACGAGTGTTACGAACGCGGCGGCGGGAGGGAGATGTATTCAGCAAGGACGCCAAGCCAAAAAGGACTGCAGGTAAGCACAGGGCTTCGCATTTACCCCCAACGATGTTGAGCACCCGCTCCGCCGGGAATGGAGTCCTTAATAAAGCGCCTCCGGGTGCGAAAGGTGCTGGAGCAGCTTCCGGGGGTGGGCAGCCAGAGAGCCTGGGGGTTGTAGTTCTCCCTCCCCACAGCGGCCGCGAGTGTTACGAACGCGGCGGCGGGAGGGAGATGTATTCAGCAAGGACGCCAAGCCAAAAAGGACTGCAGGTAAGCACAGGGCTTCGCATTCACCCCCAACGATGTCGAGCACCCGCTCCGCCGGGAATGGAGTCCTTAATAAAGCCCCTCCGGCCGCGAAAGGTGCTGGAGCAGCTTCCGGTGGTGGGCAGCCAGAGAGCCTGGGGGTTGTAGTTCTCCCTCCCCACAGCGGCCGCGAGTATTACAAACGCGGCGGCGGGAGGGAGATGTATTCAGCAAGGATGCCAAGCCAAAAAGGACTGCAGGTAAGCACAGGGCTTCGCATTCACCCCCAACAATGTCGAAGTCACTCATTCTCCTACATTGTATCCAAGACATGGAACAGCCTCCCTCAACAAATCAGAGACTCACTTCTTGAGATCTGTAAGAAACTGAAGACTTGGCTCTTCAAGCACCTTGTGACAACACACCTCCACCCCTGCCCAAGCACCTGGATACCCTCTTGGGTGTTTAGTTTGCTATACAAATCAATATGACATAACACATGATGACATAAGACAACATAATATTAAATCTTGCTGTTACTCATAAAATTATTTACCTCAATGGTTGTGGGACTTGATGAGAAAGTCTCTACCCTTCTTTGAGAGTGAATTAAGCATCATTACCCAGAGTGTCGTTTTTCAAGTATATCACATTTAAGGGCATCCTGATACCTGGTGCCAGCAATGCAGCACAGGCAAGAGATCACAACGAGCTTCAGTGCTCTGAATGTCCACACGAGTTGCGCAAACATGTGTCTCAACCGCTGGCAGGACCTTCATTTCAGGGCCTGGATGATGGCCCAGAACATTATGTCTTGTCCTCCCAGCTACCTATGTAGCACCCCCACAATACACCGCTATACTGGAGGGCCCTGACAGCTGCATGGTGGACCCTTCATGCTCAGCTGGAAGAGTATGAGCAGCAGAGAGATGATAAGTAAGTGTATTTGTACGGGAACTTAAGTACACATGGGTTTTTTGAGTGCGGATACCGACATGTGTTCACTTTGAACTTTGTCATAACCTTACATGTTTAATTTCACATGCATTTTTGAAGTAAGAAAGTTGAGAAAGTTAACCCTTACTAACATCCATGTTTTTTTCCTATGGAGTGACTACCTATCTGATCTTGACATTATGGAAATGCTTTTAAAATACTCAGAACTTCTCAGAACATACAAGTTAAAATACATATGATACATTAGAAATCCATAATTTTTCCATTTCCCCAAATTAATTTCGTAATGCTTACATAATGTAGCTTACCTTACTTTCTAAACACCATATCTTTGTTACAATTTACTTTCAAAGTGCACATAATCAATGGAAAAGAAGCCTGATTTTTTAACATGTGGTGCACCACAGCATTAAGATTTTGTCGGTATCCATGTCTACAATAGAGGTGAATGGAATGTAACATTTTGGCTGTTGAATTGATGGAACTTGGCGACTTTGTAACACAGAGTTCAGACCAAATTCCACTGAGAATGTTTTCACTCAAGTCCCCATAAATTAGAGCAAAAGTTGGCATCCCCTAGCACCATTTTCTAATATGGGTGGTCAGGTTCAGAGGGCTACTTTTCAAGTATATTTGCTGCCGCTCAAGTAGATTTTCTACTTCAGTGGCAGCAACATCAACTAAAAAAGCTGTGTGCTATTGAGCACCACATGGTGGCGATTTTGCTGCTTTTTTCAGTGCTGCTCAAGCTAGATGCAGCACAAGCAGCGCAACAGTGTATATTTTACGCCCATTGATAGAACTCCGTGGAATCTCACAGGGTTTTTATACAACTGCTCAGAATTCCATGGAGTGAAACTCTGCAAGTTCCATCAACCCCTAATACATATAGACCAAAGCAATGTCATACACCCACATTTCACTGGCTCAAGTCAATAGGCAGTAGGTTTTAGGGCACAGTGTGTGATGGAGGGCCACACCCTTTGCCTGTAGCAGATTGCTGAAAACAATTACCAGTAGGTTCATATTTTGTCTTGATGCCCAATATATCATAAGGTATCCAACAAATCACTGAAAAACATTCTGGAGGGAAACTATTGTTCTTGATTCACTTCAGTCCACTATGTCTCTCTCAAATTTTCTCTCTTTCTCTCACACTCATGGTTTAGGGCCCACAGTCATGAGGAAATCTCTGCACTTGGGCGGAATCTTCAGAATGAAAGTTCATATTGCGAAGATTCCATCCAAACTGCGGCTACTCCCCACAACTGAGGGGCCTCCGCCACGAGTGTGGAGGACTTTTTGTGAATCAGGCCCTCAGACTTCTTTCTCCTAGTTCACCTTGTTGTGTTCTACCAATTGCTCTCTTTTTTCCCTCTTTTGTGCTCTTGGCCATTATTTTCTGTCCTTCTTGCCTTCTGATATGCTCTTTTCACTCTCTTTGTGCGTTTTGTTGTGCTTTTCACCACTGTTCTCTATCTTTTTTGCCCTCTATAGTGCCCTTCTTTGTGCCCTTTGTTTGTGACTTTCTTTATGTTTTTTGTCATTAGTTTTGTCTGTTTTTGTTCTCCGTATTTGTTACTTTGGCCCAGTTTGCCCATTCTGCCTCCATGCCTGTCCTACATCTGGATTTCATGCCTCCTGTTCTCCCACCTACTACACACCTCTCTAAATTAGCCCACCCTGTTCCTCCCACTGACCATGACCAACCTAATGGCAAATGCAGCACAGGCACACGACCCTGGCATGCTACTTGCATGCCAAGGCAAGCATATCTGCACCCATCCATGCCTGGACCGTGTCAACATTAGGAACCCTTTTCCATGCCCACCCAGTGCTACCCAGCCACATTCCTCAGTGTCTCCAACCCTGTCTACCACTTGATGCACTGCTGCTGCACCACACCACACAACACTGAGGGAGATTTCTCCACTGCTTCCTACAAGTTCTCATACACTCTCTAACATCTCACTCCCACCACTCCTGCACCAACATTACCCAGCAACGCACCCCCTCACACTCACTGAGATCAACAACCTCTGACACAGCACATCAGATTCTTTTGCATGATCCTCATCCAGTTACTCATAAAACACACCACAGAAATATGAGACCTACTGCACAACCACTCTCTGGATCTAGTTTTCCTCATGGCGACATGGCTGAAACCAACCTCAGACCTAGATATTGCTACAGCCATTGCCCTGGACACAAGATCATCAGGCAAGACCATCAGCACAAACCTGGAATTCACCATCAAATCCATAGACATCCTCTATTGCCACATCTACATAAACAGCTCATGTTCAAACTGTGTATCACAGCCAATTTCTCCCTTTACGGAACTCTCATTTACAAATCATCAGGACCCTGTGCCATGTTCACCACCAATATCTCAGACTTTGTCACAGCCCTCATCATCAACTCCAGCACCTGCATCCTCTTTGGAGACCTAAAAGTTCACCTAGAAGACAGAACTAAAGCAAATGTTATAGCCCTCTACGAAAACCTTGTAGACCTTTTAGACTCCATTTTCACCTACCTCAGCAACATCACATTTGAGAAGCCATCCCATATGAACTGAGAGACCACTCCTTTGTCAATTGAACATTCCCGTCTAGCACCACCAGAGACCTACCACCACTGGATCAGCTGATTACTGCAGCTGGAAAAACAATGAAACAGGATTGGACCCACAGTCTGTGCACCAACACAAGCATTCCAGCAACTTTTCAAGTGCTGGCAAGAACTTCAACAGCTTAATCATTGCATGTACTGACACCCTAGCCACCATCAATAACAACCCAATGGCTAGATGCAAACCACATGTCAGCTGGTAAACAAAGGAGCTCAGCTAATGAAACACCACTGCAAATAACTGGAGCGCAAGTAGAAATGATCCAAAACACCACAGACAAAACATCTCAAAATCCACTCCAAGGTGCTACACCCGGAAAACCAGGACACCAGCACAATGAAATGCATTGAAGTGAATTGCAGGTTTGACGGGTCTCAAAAGGAGCACATATAAAGGACGAGATCATATTTTAGTCACAATATACTTTTTATTTTGGTGGTACAATAATTGTTTTTGGAATTGTAGCATGTTCTTAAGAGATTTTACCCAGTGAAAAGTGCTCATCCACTGCTGTAAGCTGATTAACATGTTTGGGAGAAAACTGTTTTCTCCCATGATTTTCTCATTGCGATTATAGGAGGTGCTTTAAAAGCTAAAATTAGAGCACAGTTTCTATAATTTCACAACACCATTCTCAACTATGTGAGAATAAAGTCTGATATTCTGAGTAAAACGTACTACCAACAGCAGTGGCAATCTCTGTCCGTTAACTCCCCAGTGTGCTAATGCAACTTCCCACAATATTCTAACACAAGAGTGCCAAAGTTCTGTATTTACAGCAGAAGTGTGGCACAACTGAAGCCCTATTGATGGATTCCCACCTATAAAACTCGAAGCATTTCCTTTGGAAACTAGCAAAATGAGGGGTGTTGTTTGTCATAGAAATTATGGTTACTGCTTTAGAAAGCTAAAATGGTGACACATTATCTATGAGTTATCAAATTTCTAATCCATGCTAGTATAACATTCTGACATAAAGGCTGAAACATGCACTTTCGGCTTCCCACAGTGTTTTAACAACTAAAGCTAACATTTGTGTTTATGGATGTTAATGCAAAATGTGTGAAACACCTGAAGTCATCTTTATAGAATCAAAGCTGTAATTTCCTTTAGAAATTAACAAAATTAGGTGGATCTTTTTGTTATAGGAGATATCGTTAGTGTTCTAGAAAGATAAACTGAGGAGAAGCAGGTGGCATGGGTAGTCACAGCACACAATGGACCACGGAGGGCCAAAGGGTGGGAGCAGTGACAGGGACATGCACTTGGGAAATGGAGAGCAGGGGCGAGGGACAGCGGCAGCAAGCTGACCATGGAGTGAACAGAGCACTGATTAGGGTCGGGTGAGCATGACAATGGAGGGCAGGCTGTCATGACAAAGGGCAGCAGAAGGCAGGAAGGAGGGCTTGGTTACATGCATATGGACAGGGTAAAGAGGGGCGGGGTAGAACGCTGACTATGAAGGGCACTCCATCAGGGGCAACACAATAGACCACAGAGGGCAGGGGCATGCATGGGGAGAATGGAAGCCATGGATTATGGTCAGATGACCACGGAGGGCATACTGGAATCAGAGGGAAAGCAGGTAGGTAAATACAGCCATCTGGAAGGAGCACATGCACACCGACGGAGAAAGGAAGGCAGGGGGGAGGGGCCAGGAGGAAGGGCAGCACGCTGATCCAAGGAAAGTAGACCAGGATGGGAAGAGGAAGCAAATGAACCATAAAGGGGACTATGTAGTTATAGCAGTCATTGCATTTTCGTTTTTGCTAATAACTGTGGTGCCATTTAAAGAATCTTCACAAAGATTTCCCCCCCAAAAAGTTCAGCTACCTCAGTTCCATCTTCCCTCATGCATTTTCCATAAGAAAAATTAGACACCAATACAGACAAAACAACTTCACCTGATTTGACAGAAAGCTATGGGTCTGATTCACAAAGGTTTTAGACCAAAATTCTAACTTAGACCAAAAGTTAAACTTTTCTATTTTTCGGTATTCACAAAGGTAAGTTCCTACTAGTAACTCTACTACTAGTAAACTTACTAGTAGCAAAGTTACTACTGGTAAAGATACTACTAGTAAAATTACAAGTAATAAAGTTACTTACTAGTAAAATTACTAGTAGTAAAGTTACCAGTAGTAAGTTACCTTTATGAATACTGAAAAATAGTAACGTAAGACTTTTTTCTAAGCTAGACTCTTGGTGTAACTTTACTTTTGTGAATCGGGCACCTTAGACTATAAGGCATAAAGTTAGACTTCAGGTTTAAGTTAACCTTTATGAAGTTGACCTTTGTTAATCTGGCCCTAGGTTTTTATCTTGAAAGTGTGTTTTTTGTGTTTTTGCTTAATTCTGGTTAGCCATTTTAGAGAAATTAAGGTTAAAAAAGTAGAAATATATGTTGCCTTGGGACTCCAGCAGGACTCCTGCAAGAAAAACTGACAAACTAAGGAATTCTGATTGGTTGGGCCCTCAAGAGTCCTGCGGAACCGAGTGATATGATTGGTGGTCGTAAAATGAAGAAAATTGTTGAGGCTACCATTACAGGTCTAGGGGACTCAGTCCTTGAGTTCTGCAAAAAAAAAAAAAAAAAGCACAACAGTTGCCAGCTTACGGATACCCGAGCCCTAACCTAACTGGGGAGGGGAGCCCAGAAGGACAAAAATAAAATAAAAATAATGTTTTGTGTCTTCATGTTTTATGGTTCCCCCGGAGTCTAGCAGGACCAGAAATAGGATTAATTAAAATCAAAATGTGGAGTAGGGATCTGTGTCCTGTTGACCACTCATGTGGGTGTTGGCAATTCATGAAGGGTTAAGCACAGGGCATTGTCACATGCCGGGCCCTACAGACAACTCTCCACCAGTATGCAGGTCTGAAGGCCATGCAGGGTCAGGGTGAGATGTTGGCCAGGGTTAGATGTTGGGAGTTAGGCGCATTTATAAGTAGCTCATATAAGTAGAACTAGCACAACGTGATTCGGCATGTGGTGCACTGCTTATCACCTCACATGTTACATCGTGGATGACATCTGAAATGTATGGCGATATAAGTTATATACTATGTCAGTTATGTATGGCTGGCCAAAGTCAATGATTTCTTCTGTTTTTTAAGCAGTAGTCCTTTTCAGTGACTTTATAAGTCAAAATAAATTCTTACTACCTGAAGCATAGCTCTTTAATCTTTAGCTTTTCAGTGAATATATACATACACACACACTCTCTCTCTTTTCTCTTTAAAAACAAGACCTGTTGGTTATCTGAGGGTACCAGTTGGCATCAATTTGAAGCACATAGGGTTTTGATGTAAAAGCATTCTTGAAAAATATTGTGAAGAAGACACCTTGTAAGCTGAAAATAGGACTGCTTCACAAGTTTTGCTGGCAATATTAGTTACGGAATCAATCACAGAACTTGACATAACAAGGGGACATGAACATTTAAACACAACTTCACATTTCACGTGAAATCCCAAAGACGCCATGCTAATTTGTATAAAATGCACATAAATTTCCCCATAGGAGACAACTCATTCTGGTTTTGTCGCAATGTCTTATTATTTCTGTCAGTTTGTTGTAGTGGAGTTATCATGTTATATATGTCAGTAGTGTCTGCTAAACAATAACTGCAGTGGAAGTTGCATGCTTTCGTCAACACCCTACATTAAATAGAAAACATGCGATTTGAATAAGTTCCTATTAAAACATTAGGACCACGAGGGATCGCACAAGGGGCCAAACAAGATGGCCGTCTATCCCAGAGCTCTGCATCGCGGCGGGAAATGGTGTTGTGAAGTTCGTGGCTCCAACGTGGTTTTAAACTTGAAACTGAGCGTTTCACATGTCGGAAGACCCCCTGAGTGAGTCTCTTCCACTGGTATGGATTTTCTTTCTCTTTTCATATGAGAGACTCTAAAACTGCTGCAGCTACTCTACGGCCGCCATTTTTAATTCCCCTGTGATGGCTTTTTTCCTTTTTCTTGAGGCACAAATTATATGAAGTGACTTTCACTATAATATTATGCAGTGCTTGTTGTTTCATGCATAATTAGTGTTTTCTGGACCAGGAGTAGGCTGTACTACCTTAATGGAGGTTCTTGTGCAGCTATTTTATTTTTCTGAGAATATTTTTGGAGTTCTTAAGATAGACTTTGATGATTGTGCTGGTGATTCCTTTTGTTCCGACTGATTTTCTTCTTCCTTTGACTTATGGGTAGCAGTAAGAAGGTGCTGCTTACTAACAATTTTTTTCCGTAATATGGTCTTCCGGAAGGTTTGGAAGGTGATGATCCTGTTAATGTTTTCACTACCTTTCTTCTAAAGCTTATTGATCTTCCAGCGTCTACGAACCTGAATATTCAATGGGCTCAAAGATTGGGTACCCACTTGTCTTCTTCATCTGCCCCCTCTCCTAGCCATGGGGTATGATTCTTTTATTTATGATATTTACTGATCTTCTACAAATTTTTACTTCAGCTAAATTTAAAAAAGAACTTGTTTGGTCAGGTTCTAAATTATTTATTTCCCAGGATGTTTCTTCAGCAACAGCTGGAATTCCTTGAACTCCGCCCAGCTTTCTGTACACTTGGTGCACGTTATGGATTGTTCCACCCATGCTTGTTCAAGGTCACTTTTCAAAACAGCACTTCTACTTTCGATGACCCGGCAGACCTGACGAAATGTATTCAATCATACTCCACAGCGTCTATGGAAACTTCTGGTCCTTCTTCTGTGTCTTCCATACCTTGATTTTTATTTTTTCTATTACAGACATGTTTGATTCACTTGGACTCATCTAATTGTTTCATTTGCAGGTTGTTCTTAACAGTGTCTTATAACATGTTTATCTTATTCTTTTTCCCTTCATACCACTACAGGTTTTCTTTTTGAGATCTCTTTTATCCATTTCCTACTCATCTTTAATGGTTTTCTGCTGTGGTGCTTTCTCCCCAGTTGGTTGTGTCGTCTTCATCTGTGTGTTGCCTCTCCTCATACCTCTCTTCCTGTTCTCCCCTGAAGGTCCGTATTACAGTTGTCAGTCCTGTTTTTAATTCTCATTTGTACTCATAAACATTATTGGTTGGTGACATGTACTGTCTCCTCTTAACATCCTACCTATTACCCTTTCCTTTCTCCTTTTTTTCTTGTAAATTACCTTTCTTTCCACAGCTCTTTCTACTTTTTTCATTGTTTCATCTTCCTGTGGTTATTATTGTTATATCATAATTTGTTCAATGTCTATACATTCAGATTTATATCTTGGAATGTGGAAGGTTTTAATAACCCCATAAAAAGGCAGAGAATACTATCTCATTTAGATTCCCATAACCCAGATTTAGTTCTTTTACAAGAAACCCATTTAACGGAAACAGAGGCTTTGAGGCTCAAACGAAGTTGTGTTGGCTCAGTCCTTGTTTCTCCTACCTCTAATAAGAGAAATTGTGTAATTATTCTATGTCACAAAAAGTTGAATTGTTCTGTTATATCTAAAGACACAGATTCGGAAGGTAGATGGTTATTTGTTAAGTTAGTTGTTAAATGTTTATGGCCCAACTCAACCGGATTACCCTTTTTGGCCCAATATTACAAAAAAATGTATTCAGTATAAAGATTAATGTTTTATTTTAGAAGGTGACTGCAATCAGATTATAGACCCATTTATTGACTGCAAGTCCCGGTTTCATTTCATCCCTCATAAAGCTCACCAACAATTTCACAATACAATTGCTCGGACACACCTCGTTGATGCTTGGCGTTTATGTAACCCAGATGTAACAGAATTTTCTTTTTTCTCCCCTCCTCCTAGCCCCCTCACTCGGTTAGACTACATTTTCCTCTACAAACCTTTATCTCAGAATCTCATTTCCTCCTCAATTGAACCTATTGTAATTTCTGTTCATGCCCTGGTTGTTGCCGATTTTGACTTACTCTGACCACAGCCCAGATCTTCCAGATAGAGGTTTAATAATTTCCTTTTACAAGATCCTTTTTTTCTGTTTCCTTTATTTCTTTTGATGAGGAGTTTTTCTCCTTAAATGTAGATCCAAACTTTGCCCCCTCATTGATTTGGGATTCATTCAAAGCTGCTACCCATGGTTTCATTATATACTTTGTTTCCAGGAAAAAGAAAAATATGCTCAATCAATATAATAGCTTATTAGCAAATAACAAATGTTTAGAACATCAATTTTATTCCTCCTCCTCTAGTTCTACTTTAGAGGAACTTGTTCTTGCGAAGCTAGATTTTAATAAATTAACCACGGACAATGCTTTAGCTATTCTTTTACGTAGAAGTGGCTGTTATTAAGGCAAAGGGGATAAAGTAGGTAAACTATTAGCCTATTATCTCAAAGCTCAAAAATAACGTGTATTAATAGACTCCATTCAATCGCCGAAAGGGAAACATCTTTTTAAGGAACAAGACATCTTAGAAGAATTTGTGAAATTTTATAAATCTTTATATACACCGGAATTCCCTGCATCTACTTCTTTAATTGATCCTTATCTTGCTCAATCAACTCCCTCTTCACGTGAAAACCTGGACTTCCATACTCTTTAGTTGGATATATCAATTACAGAAATATCTAAATCTTTGAATCTTCTTAAAAAATAGAAATATCTGCACCCAGATGGGTTTACAGTAGACTTTTATTAGCATTTTTCAAACTTACTACTCCGTAAACTTTTACATCTTTTCCATCATTTTCACACTATTGGTAAGGCCGAGTGTACCTTTTTAGAAGCCACAATATGCTTAATTCATAAGGAAGGTTGTGATCCTAAACTCTTTAAGAATTACCGCCCTATATCCCTTGTAAATGTCTTTGACAACATTTTTGCTAAATTACTCACTCTGTGTCTTGAACCTCTTCTGCTTGCTCTAATTGGCCCAGAGCAGTGCGGCTTCATTAAAGGCATATTGACATCTGATAGTTCTGGGTTGTTTTTTAAAATTCTTAATAAATTCCACTCTTTCCTATTCTTTAGCCGCAGTCTCTATCGATGCGGAGAAGGCATTTGATAGAGTTGATTGGTCTTTTTTATTTAAGTCTGTTCATTGGCATGGGTTTGGTCCCAAATGTGTTTCTCTTATTTCTTTACTGTATATGAACCCCAGTGCTTCTGTCTTAATTAATGTTCTTACTTCGCAATTCTTTCCATTGCAAGGAGATGTCCCTTTTCCCCTCTCCTATTTGTTTTATCTATTGATCGCTTTTGTCTAGTGTCCGTCAAAATACTTCTATATCTGGATTTCTTTTCATTTGCCAGTACTTGAATTTTGAAAGTCTATTGCTTGTAAGTAAGTTCAGCTCAACCCAAGATAACAACGGCCCTTCTGTTATTAGCTGTCCCCAATGCAAAATACCTGCATCGATCAAGGGAATTGACAAGGAGTCTCTAGTCCATTCTGGCGATCCTGGAGAATTCCAAATAAGGGAAAGAGAACTGAAATAGATGATTTTCAAAGTTTTTCTGACCTTGGCCCAGTTACCGGCATAATTACTTAGTGTTTTTAAATGAACCTTTTTGAAGAATATTCGGTCTCCATATTTATATAAGAAGCCTTGACTCCCATTCTCAACCCCCCCAAGAGCATTTTTTTAAACATTGCACCTACATCCGAGCCATCTGGAGTATCAAGAAGGGCTTTTCCTGCCCTCAATGCATAGGTTCTGGCATATAAAACTAAATCTGGTAAGCATAGACCCCCCTTGTTTCTTTTCCTACGTAATTTCTTCCAAGAAATACAGCTTGCTTTTGAGGCCCAAATGTATTCAATTTCGACTGGAGTACTCTTAAGCTTTTTTCAGTTTTTAGTTTTGACAGCAGCATTATTTATATTAAATTTACTCTGCCAATTAAAGTCAAAGGTAAATAAGCCCAACTCATTAAAGAATTGTTTATTTCCTTCGTGATCTTTTGAAGATTAAACTCTGTGATCTTATCTATGTTTTGGGTAATCAGAATTCCTAAATACCTAATTACCTTTTTTGTTGGATAAGTGCAACTGTCCAAATTCCATGCCATACAATCAGTTTTTATTGCATTTATTTCATACCCTGACACTCTCCCAAATTTCTTTGCCTCTTCATATATCAAAGGGATTGAGATATTCAAATCAGATGTATAAATCATTAAATCATCCGCGTATAGCGCCACTTTCTTTTCCCAGGCCTTAAACCTAAATGGTTGTATAACAAGATTTTGCCAAAGGTTCTATGTATAAATTAAAAGCAACGGGGATAGAGGACACCCCTGCCTAGTGCCTCTCTGAATTCTTAAAGGGGCGGATAAGTTACCATTCACTAACATTTTTGCTATAGGGGCCTGATATATAAGAGAAACGGATCCACGAAAATTGTTGCCTAAATTTCATTCATTTAATATAAATTTTAGGTAAGCCCAATTCACTCTGTCAAATGATTTTGTGGCATCTAATGTTATTATGGCTAATGGAGTTTTATATACAGTTGCTATGTCAATTGCCCCAATCAAGTTATATGTAAGATCTTTTATGCCTCTAACTCTAACAAATCCTTTCTGATCTTTATGGAGGAGGCAATCTGATATCCCATTCAATCTCTCTGCCAATATTTTTGCGAAGGTCTTATAATCAATATTGAGCAGAGCGATAGGGCGCTATGAATCAAAAGATCTTGGTGACTTAAATGGTTTAAGAATTAATCAAACCGTTGCTTTGTTCCATGATAGTGGGATATCTCTTCCCTCCTCAAAGATATGGGCAAATAATAACTTTAAAACCGGGGCCAACACGTCCCTCAGAAATTTATATAGCTCCGCCGGTAACCCATCCGGGCCTGCAGCTTTCCCTGATTTACTTATATCAATAGCTCTCTCTATCTCTGTTTTAGAGATTGGTCTATCCATATTATAGGATTTATCATTAGTTATCTTTTTAATCGGGGTCTGACCCAACCATGCCCTTTTTTCTTCCTCTTGGATCTTTAAATCTTCATGATAAATTTCCTTAAAATTGGACTGGAAAGCCTTTTCAGTCTCATCTGGGGTTTTAAATGTTATCCCGGGAACCTCTGAATTCAATTTATTAATAGTGCTCTTAGCCAAGTCTTGCTTGGTTTTCCAAGCCAAAAGCTTTCCGCAGCTCTCCCCATTCTCAAAGTGAGCTATTTTACTAGCTTGCCATTTCTTGAGTTCTGGAGTCGGAGGAGAAGACGAAATCAACATTTAATGATAGCATTGCTATATCTACACTCAAGCACTATGGCCTCCCTTAGTGAATCAGATATCTAAAACAGTGGTCCACATTTAGGGGCCGATTCTGATAGCCGGTCGGACAGCTGTACGTAGCCTTACCGTGCGACTGACACGTACCCGGAGCCGGTCTGTCCTGTAGAGTAAGTACGATGCGCATAACTGCCAAAAACGCGACCGACACGTAGGCTGTGATTCAAGCTCCATTCTCCGTCCGAGCCGAAACTCCTAACGATGAACCGAGTCACCCGGAAGGAGTATCCATAGCAGTTTCTGGCATGACAAGTACGATGCGTACTTCCGACGCGCCGGACGGGTCACCACGTACGGCACATCACAGCATCCGGAAAACAAGCATATCAGCTACGATTCGCGCCACAACTCAATACATGGCTACGAGACAGACCAGCTTGCAGCGGGTACGAGACGGAGCAACAAGCAGCGTGTATGACACAAACACATCATGAATCCCATCGCGCAGGTTATACCAGTACTCTACATCTATGACCGGCTCAGGACCGACTCCGGCGGCGCAGGCGGTAAGTCATACACCTACCACATAAACAAACGACACATACTTGCAAAATGGCACACACACACACACACAGGGGATCCACATCCTGGCCACTAACAACAGCCCACCACAGGGGTTGCATGGCCAGCACCACTAACACCCCCACCCATAGGGGACCTGTTGCCCATCACTACTGCCACCCCCACTCACAGGGGACCTGTTGCCCATCACTACTGCCACTCCCAGCCATAGGGCCTGTGTTGCCCATCACCCCTGCCACCCACACACAAAGGGCATATGTTGCCCATCACTACTGCCACCCCCAGCCATAGGGCTTATGTTGCCCATCACTACTGCCACCCCAGCCATAGGGCTTATGTTGCCCAATCACTACTGCCACCCACACCCATAGGGCTGATGTTGCATGTCACTCCTGCCACCCCACCCATAAGGACTATGTTGCCCATCACTACTGCCACCCCCAGCCGTAGGGCTTATGTTGCTCATCACTACTGCCATCCACACTCATAGGGCTGATGTTGCCCATCACTCCTGCCACCCCCACCCATAGGGACTATGTTGCCCATCACTATTGCCACCCCCAGCCATAGGGCTTATGTTGCCCGTCACCCCTGCCACCCCCAGCCATAGGGCTTATGTTGACCATCACTCCTGTCACCCCCACCCATAGGGACTATGTTGCCCATCACTACTGCCACCCCCAGCCATAGGGCTTATGTTGCCCATCACCCCTGCCACCCCTAGCCATAGGGCCTATGTTGCCCATCACTACTGCCACCCCCAGCCATAGGGACTATGTTGCCCATCACTACTGCCACCCACACCCAAAGGGCAATGTTGCCCATCACCCCTGCCACCCCCAGCCATATGGCTTACGTTGCCCATCACCCCTGCCACCCCCAGCCATAGGGACTATGTTGCCCATCACTACTGCCACCCCCAGCCATAGGGCCTATGTTGCCCATCATCCCTGCCACCCCCAGCCATAGGGCCTATGTTGCCCATCACTACTGCCACCCTCAGCCATAGGGCTTATGTTGCCCATCACTACTGCCACCCCCACCCATAGGGGACCTGTTGCCCATCACCCCTGCCACCCCCAGCCATAGGATGGATGATGCTCAACACATCCAGCATACTCCAACATAAGGTATGTCCGCAAAATACATCCCCCCTAACATCATGTCAACAGTGTGTAGTCTGTGACAAATGCCCACAACAGTGATTATGGCTACGAACATACAATGTAAGTAACAGCACATGTGTGACCAACACATGAGTGTGACATACACAAGGGAAGCATCACCATAGCACTGTGGCAATGTAAAAAGAACACCCCCTCACTGTGTAGAACAAAAGTTAAGTGTGGGCTTCCAAAATGCAGCAGATGTTGAGCATTATGGTGATGGGGACTAAACCCCCCTCATCACAGTGACCAAAAGGTAAGTTTCATCATGGTCAAAGCTGCAAATAACAAACAACATGTATGATCCCTGCTCCCAACACATCAAACACTTCTGGGGCAAACTAGTGGTTGTGTCCCATACACACAGAGATGTGGTGAGGCTAACAGTGCTGAGAAAACATAACACACTCTCGGCCATGTGCAGACAAGCACCACACATGGGGGCTGACAATGCATACAGTGGACAATGCCACAACAGCAGAAGTGACCATAACCAAGCATGCACACATCTCGAAAATAGACACACCAATCAAAACAATATGTGTAGACTGTAGGTGTCAGCTCCCATTCCATGCCAGCAATGGCACCTAACAACCAGGATGAATGTGCACAATGATGTGATATGACTCACAGGGACAGCATGCAAAATCACAGAAACAGCATCCAGACAAAGGCCCACAACAGCAATACCAATGCACTGGTGCAGATGCACAAACACAAACAGGCAAACTCACAGTGCACATCTGACACAGCATGTGTGTGTGTGTGTCGCAGTATCCCCAGGCAACTACACAACACATGAGGGGGGCTGAACCACAGTGACACAGATGTGGACACAGTGCCATACAAAAGTAAACCATTATTGGGACACCCTCAGTGGGCAATCAAACATTGGGAGATGAGAGGGAGCACAACAGACACATGTGACACAAGCTGGAATGAACACCAACTAATACAGCAAGAGACTGACACACAACACCACTACCCCCAGGGAACAGACATTGGGGTGATACAAGCATGCATGACACCTCCACTGTGATGCTAAAGGCAGATGCCGTACAAACTGGGAAACCGAGACATGTGTCCTGTGCCACAAACGTAAATCACTCATACACAAGCACAAATCACTCAGCATGGCCCCTCATCCATGGACAAATGGGAGCTAGGGGACCATCCATGCAAACATTCACATCAGGCCACCCTCCACAACACACACCCTGAACTGCAACAATGTGTATCTGTGAAGCCCACATGGACAGGTGACATTGCACATGCACCCATGACAAACACAGGAATGTTGGGAGGAATTAAGGTGCACAGACACATCACACAAGGACAGTTTACAACCCTGGGGAATGACAGACATACTGCACAGTATGTGGTACATGGCCATGACCTCAAAGCTCATGTAACCTTCAGAATCCCTGCCACAGTCCCAGGACAATGCAGACGCCAAGGAGAACCACAAGACACACATGCTGACACCTGCCAGCATCGCAGCCATGAACCCGACAAGTGGGAGCAGTCACACACACATACAAATGTCTCAATCACTGAAAACTACCACCTAGGGACAACTACATGATTTAGCAAATAAACAGGTGCCTTGAGGAACCCTGACTGTGTCCCATCTGTGTCTGACAACATCATCACCACTCAGAACTGACAAATCCCAATAATGAAACACCAATTAACAGTAGTGTGTCATGCACCCACACATCTGGTAGCCCATTGGAAAAGTAGTCGGATGAACCCAGTACCACACAGCAAGCATCAACAACAGGAACATATCAAGGGAACACTGTCTGTGTATGAACAGGGATGTGGGCACACACACATGCCCATACAACACACACCATGGGCCCAGGCCATGTCACTGGACAACACACTTACTTGAGGGGACCCAACTCCTGTGGGAGCCCAGCTGTGCCAAACCTATTCACCGCAAGTCCCACTCATGTCTGCAGAACACTTGGTCAGTCAGCCATCAGTTACCACACAATGAAGGCTCTAGTCACAACAGCCTGGGTACGTGAGTCTCCCTTAAGTCATCTGCACATATCCAAAACATATGTCTAGCAAGCTGCACAGAGGACCCAGTTGCTCCTATTACAATGATGCCCATACCTGTAGGTCCAGTGTTGATGAGCACAAAGTATGTAGAAGTGAAAAATTGGACAATGGGAAGCACATCATATGTGCAGGGGTGCAAGCCAGAGATGTTACCATGCAAATGAAATGCTCACAGAGGGATGTCCACAAATAGTTGATCCTGACACACCCAGGTAACTGCAAAGGATGACATGGATACCCACCAGAATAGGATGCATACCTCGTGGACCACAGGGAGTACCTCACAGCAACACATCAGAATTCAACATTGTAAACAAAGCATCACAGGTGCAAGGGCATGTTAAACATCATCAACATAATGTACAGCTAAATCTAGTTCACAGGGAGAAAAAAAAAGCTTTATTCAGCATTTTAAAAGTTAAACGTCTGTGCAAACAAAAGGAAAATGGCCAGTCCATGCTCAATGCCAAGGAGTGAATTAGATTGACAACTGTCACACCTTGCTTGCATGCACTGCTAAGGACCAGGATCATCCCCTCGGAGGGGCATACATGGGGGCAGGCCAGGCACCGCAGGGACAGGATCAAGGTGCAGCAGAAGGAGGCAGTGAAGAGGTGGGGGATGCAGGCGAGACACTTGCAAATGCAGTGGAGCTGACTGAAGTGGTGGGTGCTGTCACAACTGTGGGGCTCAAGTCAGATGGTGGGGGTGCCAGCACAACTCCAGTGGGCAGGTCAGATGGAGTGGATTGGCTCACCACTGCAGTGCCCAAGTCAGACGGGGTGGTTGTGGACTCCAAAGCAGTGCCTACATCCATGGGAGCGGAATGGGGGACAGGTGAGGTCGGCAGGGCAGGGGGGGACACAGTCCCCACATCAGTGGCACTAACTGTCTGACCAGGTGTGGAGGAGCAAGTGCTAGGGGGGATGGCCTTAGCATATTCGGGATGGTGTATCTGTGGGTGGGGGAACCCGGGGCAGGGAGTGGCTGGGGAACCTCTGGAGTGGTGGCCTGGGGTATGGAGGACGGAGACTTTGCCTTGGAGCTGCATGGTGGCGGGGGGTCTTGCTCTTCTTGTGCCGGGGGACTTGCGGGTGGGGGTCTCTGTCTGACTGCGCCTGGGGGAGGGTGTCCGGCTGTGAGGGGCACTCCCCTCTGTGTGTGGGGAATTCCTCTTCCCCTTGTAATCAGGATCTGCAGGATAGGCGGGTAAGTGGCCATGGTCACAGAGGAAGAGCTTCTGGGGGTTGGGGTTACAGGTGAGGCAAGGGATGGGGACTGGGAGGAAGAGGTCTCGGAGGACTGCAGAGTGGTTGTGGATGACTGTGTGTGTGTCTGCAAACCAGCCCTTGTGAGTGTGGAATCAGTCCCCTGCGCTTGCTTGTGTGCATGTCTAGACCTTGGTTTGGGGGTTTCTGTGCTTGGGACAGGTAGGCTGCTAGGAATCGTGGGTGGTGCATGGGTAGGAGGAGTGCAGGACTGTTGGAGGAGGGACACTACTGCCGTCAGGGAGAAGGCCACAGACTGATTGGTCATCTGTAGGGCAGACATGCCCGAGGAAATGCCCTCCATGAATGACACCAGTTGTGTAAACAGACGTGTGTGCATGGAGGACCTTCAGCATCGACGTCTGCCCTACATGGATCTGTCGAAGTAAGTCCACAGACTCCTCACTCAGGGGACACAGGTGCAGGGGGTGCGGTGCCTGGCACAAAGGAGACATGCTCACGAACACGGGAGCCCACAGGGACCTCTGGGATGGGAGCTGATGGGAGGGGGGGTGGTGGTGGTGGCGGTGGCGGGGACAGCCTCACTAGCTGGGGTTTGGTGGCTGCTGACACCCGCCTCCACAAGGGAGTCATCCTCAGAGCTGCTGTGGCCCTCAGCTGGGGGGATGGTGCTGACGACTCCTGTGTGGATCCACTCGCCCTCCGTGCCACTGGGTCCACCCGACTCCTCTCCTTCTGTCCCTGTAAGGCTCTGTGGCTCCTCCTGGTCCGTGGAGCTGTCCCCTCCTGTGGCCGTGGATGTGTCTGGATAGGAATGGAAGTAAGAGAACAACATCAATCGCCTGCACTGACTGCACACACCACAGTGAGTACATCACATCACAGGGCAAGCCCTGGCATCATCAGCTGAACACAGCTCAAAGTGCCAACACTGTTTAGAATAAGACGATTGTCATTCTCAACATCAACCATAGCACACATTTCCCTCCTTGACTTTCACACATATGTCTGTTGCATGTTGGATGCTAACACCCCAATGTGCCAACATGCACCACCCACACATTAGTTGTACATGCAAGTGAACATGTAGGAGTATGTCACTATACACACAGCACATCTCTTGCTACTGACTCAGTGCAGGTGTCTGGATGAAGGGATGGGCAGAGACTAACTTCACATGCTTGGGATGCATGCCAGCAACACACACTGTGATGTATCCATGTCCTGATGGGCAATGCCACAATGGGGTGCATGGTGCACACTTGAACACAATGCAGGATCACTCATAGCAAGTTAAATGCCATGGCACTGGGATGCCCTGAAAGTCAGTCAACACTGTCTCCTGTCACAGGGGCAGGACATCCAGACAACAACAATATGCACTGACTCACAATCCTAGCTCAGGGGTAAAGCTAACTCTGCAGAAGACCGGCGCACTTGCCCATCCCATGCAAACAACATATCCAGGACCCAGAAGACCCCATATCATGCAAATCATACATATGAGTCTCTGCAAACACAAATACATGTACATTAACTCATCACAGTCTGCCATGCATGTAACTCAGCTGCATGAAGGACACAGCTGCATACACCATTTTGCGCTGTCAGATGATCACACACCTATATGTCACACAGGTCTTGTCTCTCACAGTCACATCGCAGATGTCATGCTGACCCTCTGAATCATGGACACCCCAGTTGTACCTAACAATAAGCCACACCCTAATGACACAGAGGCAGACACCTGAGGGCACATGTCACTAAGCACAACCTGCAATTTCATCCACAGGAGTGGGATTACAGAGTGTTTCTAAATGCCCTTGAGGAGGCATGACTGGCCAGGTCTATGTGAAACAGTGTTTGGCCTTGGACAGTAGTCACGTGGCTAAGCAAGTGTGACATGCTTGATATACATACTCTTCAGGCCCAAAAATTGGAGTCCCCTGCTGCATGGGTTTGTTTGGAATACCCTAGACACATGTGGCGAGTCAGACCAGCAGTTGGTACACATCACAAGGGCACACACAGATCACATGTCAGATCTCAGGCATTGTGTAAACAATTGACCCACCCATGAAACACACAACAGAGTCACAGGAACTGATGCTGACCGGTAGCTGAAGCATAGCTGACTGCAGGGACACAGTGCCCTAGTGACACGAGCAACAGACTGGAGGGGCAACACCTGTGGAACAGATGAGGAGGGTGCATCACACAATTGAGGGACCTGAGTTTTGGACTACAAGACCTACGTAGTGTGGAAGTGTGACCAGGACAAAGACTGCTATTAGCATGTCAGACATAGTACACAGATCAGACATGGACTAACCCCCTTCCTGCTGCTGCCTGGCCTTCAGCTGCCTATCCAGGTCCGGGAAGACCACCGCTAGGATACGGAGCATGTGGGGAGTCAGGGTCCGGTGTCCGCCCCTCCTGCGTGGGGGTGACAGCTTCAGCCGGACTCTAGCTATCCTCCGGGCCCAGCCCCGAAGGTCCTGCCACCTCTTCTGGCAGTTGCGGATCCGGCGCTTGTAGACCCCCACAGAACGAACAGCCCGGGCGATGGTCAGCCAGATCTCCTGCTTCTGGTGGGCGTCAACCTGTGAGGAGGACAAAGTGAAAAGTACATTAACACACATGCCCCAGATTTGTGCAGCACACATTCGGATATACATATCATTATCACAAAGGGAAATGAATTACACAGGTAGTGCAACCATGGGGAAGGAAAAATCACCTGCATGCCTGACATGTTAACAATTCCTGGATAGTTTACGCTTGCAATAATGCACTTTAGCATCAGGAAAACTACTCATTACATGTACCTACACACTTTGGGGGATGAAAGTAGTCAGTGAGAATGCTTGCCACTGGTGTACACACTGCTAGTACTGCTAGTCAGACAACATGCATAATTAGGAAGGCAGTGGACTGCACACTCACCTGCTCCCCTGGTCTCCCATAGAGCTTGCTGTACTCTGGAAGAAGCCCATCCAGCAGGGCCTGGTTCTCCTCCTCAGTGAAGGCTGGGGCCCTCTCCAGAGTACGTGCCATAGCAGTAGCCAGAGGATGCAGAGACAGCAGCAGTGGTAGCAGGGATGTTGTCCAGTTGCATGTAGTGCAGGCAAGTGAGCTCCCTGGGGGCCAGCCAGGCTTATATCTGTGCTGCAGAGGCAGACTCTGTGCCATGTGTCCCAAGTGATAGGTCCAACACGGTTGCATTCTATGAACCTGGCCAATCCATTTTGAAAGGTACGACTCGTACACGCCTTCCGCATTGTTCAAATCTTCACCTTCATGGAACACTTGAAATTGCAACATTGTTGTAGGCATCCAACTGAATTTCCAGTGCACAATTCGTACAAGTTTTAAATCCGCATCCGTCTCCATGACAGTCCGGAGCCAATGGGTGCGCCCGGCTCGTTCAACTGACTGTACAACGCATATTTTGAATATACACATGCACCCGTCTCCATATGATTCGATGGCCAAGGCGTACGCCTGTCTCGGACCATGCCTGTCCAATGCGTATGCATGATAGTCACCCGCGTCGGACCTCATTGCATTCAATGACAAAGCGTACGCACGGCTCGGACATGACCCGTGTAATGCGTACGCATTGTCACCCACGTAGGACCTCATTGCATTCAATGACAAAGCGTACGCACGGCTCGGACATGACCCGTGCAATGCGTACGCATTGTCACCCACGTCGGACCTCATTGCATTTAATGACAAAGCGTACGCGCGGCTCGGACATGACCCGTGCAATGCATACGCATTGTCACCCGCGTCAGACCTCATTGCATTCAATGACAAAGCGTACGCACGGCTCAGACATGACCCGTGCAATGCATACACATTGTTACCCGCGTCGGACCTCATTAGCGTGACTATTATACGGATGCAACACACATATACTGGCAAGGGACACCTGTGCACACCTACCACACTACAACATTGGCCACATAGTGTCCCATGGCATGTAAAGCTGCATTCCCTGGGTGTTTGGGGGGGCCACATCTGTTTTTTGGCTGGCACTATGTGCAGCCACTACCAGGTGTGGACGTGTACATGGGGGCAGAATCCTTTGTGTGTTGTGCACATCACCACTGTGATGTGCAGTTGGACAGTAATGGGCATGAGTCACGGCCACAGTGTCAGGTTGGATATGTTTAGGACAGGTCACACACACCCTGAGCCCTGGGGGTGATGGCATGTACGTCATCGTGAGACCTGTAGCCACAATACTGATGTGCACACACAGTGTGTGTGAATGTTGTGTCTCAGATGTGTCTGATCAAATGTTCCCAATGGGTGACAGTCTCCACATCCATGTTGCATATGCATCAACCTTGATGGGGTGTGTGTCTAAGAGACGTACATGTAGGGCCGGCATGAACAACAGTGGCCACTACCTGTGGGACTTACGCTTGCCCTGTGGTGTGTACGTGCTACGCCATGTCCATTGCTGTGGTGATGTGGCACTACAGGGAGCCTGGGTTTCTGCATGGCAAAAATCTGTGATGCCTGGGAGACCTGAGGCCTCAATTGCCATGGTGGTGTGTGTTTAGAACGTTGCAGCAGCACATGGGTTGGGTGACACAGCCAGATGATTGGCCATTGCACTACATGGGACATGTGGAATTGAGATATGAGGTGGTGGTCTTGTAGGTGACATATGTGTCCATGACCAACAGCACACACCTCAGTACATTGTGTAATGTCATGAACTAGCATGTGATATTGATCATGGTCATGGCCACATGGCTGGATGTACTGACAATCTTCCTTTGTGCATCTCTGTACTGCAGGGCACCAGCTGTCCATCGGCTGTTCACAGACCTTGCAACCATGCAGGAACGCGACTGCATCAGACGGTACCGCTTCACCAGGCCACTGATTGCGGAGTTGGCGGAGCAGTTGGCGCCACATCTGCTACCTGGCCGGACATACCCTACAGCACTGACCCCAGAGGTGAAGGTAATGGCAGCCCTGCACTTCTTTGCTACTGGTACCTTCCAGTACACTGTGGATACTGCTGGTGGGATGTCGCAAACGATGTTTAGTTGGGTGCTACACGATGTCTTGGAGGGGATGTTGCAATTCCTCAACCTGTATATTAAGTTCCCGAGCCCAGCTGAACTTCCTGAAATAAAGGGTGCCTTTTATACACTGGGGAGGATGCCGAACGTCATCGGATCTATTGATGGGACACATGTTGCCCTGATATCACCACAGGCACATGAGCAGGCGCATACCGGAACAGGAAGCACTACCATTCCATCAATGCTCTGGTGGTCTGTCTTGCTGACATGTCGATCACACATGTGTGTGCACGGTTCCCTGGTTCTACGCACAATGCCTACATTATGAGGAGTAGTCGCATTGCAACGCTGATGTCACAGATGCCAGCTCAGCATGCTTGGCTTGTCGGTGTGTACTGACTGTTTCTCATTGTGTGTGTTTGTCAATGTTGTATTCCGCACTCCTACAAAACTCAGCTACTTGTTCATTTTTGTCTGTGTAGGTGACTCTGGATACCCCAACATGCCGTGGTTGCTGACACCCCTCCAGAACCCTGTGACACCAGCCGAGATGCGCTACAATGAGGCACATGATCGGAGCAGGAGGGTGATTGAGCGGACATTCGGCCTCCTGAAAAGCCGCTTTCGCTGCCTGAACAAGACCGGAGGGGTCCTCCCATATTAGCCTGCAAAGGTGTGCAAAATAATCCTTGTCTGCTGCATGCTACACAACATGGCGGTGCGGAAGGAAGTACCTCTTATCCAGGATGACGATGACCAACATCTGGCACCTGTGGAGGATCCCGGCCTGGGCCAAGATGCCAGTGATGATGAAGATGATGGTGACGTCCGCTCCCAGCTCATCAACAACTTCTTCACCTGAATGTGAGTTTCCAGGGTTGTTATGTGAATGTATGGAGGTAGCCTGGAATGTGTTGTGCTAGCTCCTTTGCTGTCTGAGTGTGCCTGTGTCCCACTTGACTGGATGCGTGCTGTGATGTGTCCATTCAGGTGTTGTGTACTCCACAATAGGGTAGTACTACTAACTAGTGTTTGTGCAGGTGTCTTACAAAATTTTTTGTGCATGTGTATTGCATTTCTCTCCTGTTCTTCTGTGCTTTTGACTGTATCTTGTCTGTCCTTCCCAAGGTACTTTGCCTGTTGTGTGGTCAACACTGACCCCCAACACCCAGAAGCCAACACCAGTGTGGAAGTTGACAATTCCCATCAACTGATGACCCACACATCCCTGGACTTCCATTCTCCAACACATTGAGAGCGTGTGTCCACTGTTACGTAGAATTACCGTGCAACTATTGTGGAATAAACGTGTTGCTGATGTGTAATGAACCTGTGCTATGCTTTGTTATGTGCGTTGTTTGTCTTCCCACATCTGAGTGACATCTGCTTACCTCACCTGTGGACTTGTTACCACTGACTGGGGTTGGTGTTGTGTCAATGCATGCCAATGCGTTTCAGGTCCACATCATTGTGAGTAACATGGCCATGGTGAGTAAGTTTTGTGTTGCCATAGTAGCATGTCTCCCTCACATGTGTCACATCCCCAGGACTCACCTCACTTTGGTCACATTGCTGCAGTATTTGGCATGCACTGTGTTGTGTAGCAGATCGAGACCTCCCTGAACATGTCAAGTTGGAATCACAACAGAGGTAAGTATGGTGTACTGGTGAGTTTATTTACAAACATGTGTGAGGGAAGTGCACAGGATGGTGGGTGCTGTACATTGGTTTGGGAATCCAAAGTTCACGTTGGAGTTGGAAGTGTTGGTAGATGAAATGTCCAGAGTAAAGTCCACAGTCATCTGATACATTGGCCCAACATAAACTCTCTATATCATGTGGGCGAGTTGTGTGCGATTGGACAAGGTGAACGGGTTGCGCACAAAGGACATTGTCCAGAACAGGTTTAGAGGCCCTGGGACATGTGCTGGAACATCTGCCTCTCACATGTCCTTCTTCGGACGACCCCTCTTCTTCCGGGGGGGATCCTCATGTGCAGGCCTCTGCGGTGCAGGGGACTATCCGCCAGAGTCCTCCTCCCTCCCTGTGGCGCTGGCAGATGGTGTTGCGACAGATGCTGTGGGCACACAGGGGGGTGTGGACAGGTTGGTGTTGATATGGCTGAGGCATTGTAGTATGTCCCGATGTACCGCAGTAATGTCATCCCACTTGGCCTCCATGCGAGCATGGTGGGCGACCTGCTTGTTTTGCATGTCCTTGAGGATCCCCAATACCTGGCCAAATCCTCCGGTGCTATCCTGGTATGCATCAAAGATGCGTGCCCGGTGGGAGTCATCATGCAGTCCAGACCCCTCTGCAAGGCGCGCCCTGTGCCTCCCACCCCTCCCAGCACCCCTCTCCACACGGGCAGGACCGGCGGTGGGACGCGCAGGTGACACTGTGACCCCTTGGGTGGTGTTGCTGGTGGTGTTTGCTGTAGCTTCTGGGGGGTCCTGTGTCCCTGTACTGTGGGTGTTGATTGGCCTTGGTCTGTCCGTGTTGGCGGGGCTGCCCTGTCGGTGTCCAGATGCTGGAGGCATGGGTACAGGGGGGGCAGATGTTGATGCTGCTGGTGCTGCATGATGGCTCCCACCGGAGGGGCCAGGTTGGTCGTCTGCATCCGAAGAGGACATTGAGAGAATCAGACCAGAGCACTCAGTGTCCACCAGAGTCTGGGACTGGGTATCCTCATCATTTGGTGCTGGGTGCCCAGCACCACCTGTGTTTGGAAGAGACACACAATGTGATTTATGTTTCTACATGTATCGTTGGTTCACAAACATGACATTTTCTACTTTTCGAACAGATGCCTGCCTGTACACTGCTTTTTCCTAGCTTGTCACGGACAGAGTTTGATATTGTTGTTGGCCATTTCCCAGCATGGCCTTGTGCTCCCCACAACAGAGCCCAGTGTCAGAAATCTTGTCAGTCCCTACCCACTCCCTTTGAGGCAAGTATGGTTCAGTTTGATCTTGCTGGGCCATGTGGGTGGGTGTAGATTGTCTGTGACTGTGAGTCCCATCATACTCTTGGCTACACCCCCCTTCCCAGCATACCCATACTTCCTCCCGCTTGACTCTGCTTCCCTGTTAGGGGGTGTGACAGCAATGGCAAGATGGCTGACTGTGAAGTCCTGACGTTTATTGTTGGCCATTTCCCAGCATGGCCTTGTTCTCCCCACAACAGAGCCCAGTGTCAGACATCTTGTCAGTCCCTTCCCATTCCCTGTGAGGCAGGTATGGTTCAGTTTGATCTTGCTGGGCCATGTGGGTGGGTGTAGGTTGTCTGTGACTGTGAGTCCCATCATACTCTTGACTACACCCCCCTTCCCAGCATGCTCATACTTCCTCCCTCTTGACTCTGCTTTCCCGTGAGGGGGTGTGACAGCAATGGCAAGATGGCTGACTGTGAAGTCCTGATGTTTGTTGTTGGCCAGTTCCCAGCATGGCCTTGTGCTCCCCACAACAGAGCCCAGTGTCAGACATCTTGTCAGTCTCTACCCACTCCCTGTGAGGCAGTATGGTTCAGTTTGATCTTGCTGGGCCATGTGGGTGGGTGTAGATTGTCTGTGACTGTGAGTCCCATCATACTCTTGGCTACACCCCCCTTCCCAGCATACCCATACTTCCTCCCGCTTGACTCTGCTTCCCTGTTAGGGGGTGTGACAGCAATGGCAAGATGGCTGACTGTGAAGTCCTGACGTTTATTGTTGGCCATTTCCCAGCATGGCCTTGTTCTTCCCACAACAGAGCCCAGTGTCAGACATCTTGTCAGTCCCTTCCCACTCCCTGTGAGGCAGGTATGGTTCAGTTTGATCTTGCTGGGCCATGTGGGTGGGTGTAGGTTGTCTGTGACTGTGAGTCCCATCATACTCTTGACTACACCCCCCTTCCCAGCATGCTCATACTTCCTCCCTCCTGACTCTGCTTTCCCGTGAGGGGGTGTGACAGCAATGGCAAGATGGCTGACTGTGAAGTCCTGATGTTTGTTGTTGGCCATTTCCCAGCATGGCCTTGTGCTCCCTACAACAGAGCCCAGTATCAGACATCTTGACAGTCCCTACCCACTCCCTGTGAGGCAAGTATGGTTCAGTTTGATCTTGCTGGGCCATGTGGGTGGGTGTAGGTTGTCTGTGACTGCGAGTCCCATCATACTCTTGGCTACAATCCCCTTCCCAGCATGCCCATACTTCCTCCCTCTTGACTCTTCTTCCCTGTGAGGGGGTGTGACAGCAATGGCAAGATGGCTGACTGTGAAGTCCTGATGTTTGTTGTTGGCCAGTTCCCAGCATGGCCTTGTGCTCCCCACAACAGAGCCCAGTGTCAGACATCTTGTCAGTCTCTACCCACTCCCTGTGAGGCAAGTATGGTTCAGTTTGATCTTGCTGGGCCATGTGGGTGGGTGAAGGTTGTCTGTGACTGCAAGTCCCATCATACTCTTGGCTACACTCCCTTCCCAGCATGCCCATACTTCCTCCCTCTTGACTCTTCTTCCCTGTGAGGGGGTGTGACAGCAATGGCAAGATGGCTGACTGTGAATTCCTGATGTTTGTTGTTGTCCAGTTCCCAGCATGGCCTTGTGCTCCCCACAACAGAGCCCAGTGTCAGACATCTTGTCAGTCTCTACCCACTCCCTGTGAGACAAGTATGGTTCAGTT
The DNA here is from genome assembly GCF_964204655.1 of Triturus cristatus. Taxonomy (NCBI): domain Eukaryota; kingdom Metazoa; phylum Chordata; class Amphibia; order Caudata; family Salamandridae; genus Triturus; species Triturus cristatus. The sequence continues at coordinate 339,151,270 of NC_140594.1, forward strand.
TGATCTTGCTGGGCCATGTGGGTGGGTGAAGGTTGTCTGTGACTGCAAGTCCCATCATACTCTTGGCTACACTCCCTTCCCAGCATGCCCATACTTCCTCCCTCTTGACTCTTCTTCCCTGTGAGGGGGTGTGACAGCAATGGCAAGATGGCTGACTGTGAAGTCCTGATGTTTGTTGTTGGCCAGTTCCCAGCATGGCCTTGTGCTCCCCACAACAGAGCCCAGTGTCAGACATCTTGTCAGTCTCTACCCACTCCCTGTGAGGCAAGTATGGTTCAGTTTGATCTTGCTGGGCCATGTGGGTGGGTGAAGGTTGTCTGTGACTGCAAGTCCCATCATACTCTTAGCTACACTCCCTTCCCAGCATGCCCATACTTCCTCCCTCTTGACTCTGCTTCCCTGTGAGGGGGTCTGACAGCAATGGCAAGATGACTGACTGTGACATCCTCGTGTTTGTTCAGCTACAAGTCCAAAGTGAGCCCCTGTGCTTCACACAACAGCACCCAGTACGGGGTATCTTTTGCTGATATTTCAATGAGGTGTGTGTCAATGCATTGTACCCGGTCAGTTGTGTGGAGTTTGTGTTGAGGGGGGTCTCCCCATGCTGATCAGTATGGTCAGGGCTGTCAGTCCTCCTTCCCATCATGAAATGTGCTTCGATTGTAAGGCGTGCAAGTTGTCTTTCAGGATGTCAATCAGTGGTGTCCTGCTTCTGATTTGCACACAAGCCCTAGCAGGGCCTTGTGCTCCCCACAGCAGGAGCCAGTGTCAGCCATCTTGTCAGTCATTTTCCACTCCCTGTGGTGTGGGTATGTTTCTGAGAGGTCTTGATGGGCCAATCAGGAGAGGGAGCATTATCTGTGACAAGAGGCCCCATCATGCTTTTACACCCACTTCACCTGCATCCCCACTATTCCTTCCTGACAGTTAGCACTGTGAGGTGGTGTGTTTGTGGTGTTAAACTGTCTAGCAGGGTCTATTTGGCTTAGTGCCACTGGCTTGCTCTATTTGTTTGTAGGTTGGTGCATGTCATGACACAGTTCCCAGTCACTAGGAGATGGCAGGTATTGTCTGACTGGCATACACATGTTGGACTGATTATCTATTGGTTAGTGTAGCTTTGCTTGCGGTGCATGGTTTCACTGTCCCCTTGCCACACAATCTTGGGTATGCTGTTTGTGTACTCACCAGGCTCTGGGATGTCTGTTAGCCCATGGATGCTCTCTGGTGGTAGGATGACCCGCACCTTCTCCTCCCAGGTCCTGAAGTAGACTGGTTTGGCAGGAGGGCCACCGCTGGTGCACTGACTCAGGGCGTGATCTTTTTCGATGAGTTTCTTGACCCTCCTGCGCACGTCATACCACCTGTTCTGCATGTCGTCCTTTGTGCGCCTTGCTGGTGCTTGGGCGTTCACCTTGTCCACAATCCTCGTCCACATCTTGGTTTTCTGTGAGATGGGGGTCCTTTGGACCAATGTACCAAACAAATGTGGCTCTACTCTGATGATCTCGTCTACCAGCACTTCTAACTCATTATCTGTGAACTTTGGATTCTTCTTTGGAGGCATGGTGATGGGTGTGTGAGGGTGCAAGTGATGGTGGGTTGGTGTTGGTTTTGCTGGGTGTATGTGTGTGCTTTTGTATGAGGTGATGGTGTGTGAGTTGTGTGATGGGTGAGTTGTGAGTGTGTCTGTGGTTGTTGTGTACTGGTGTTTGCTGCTGGCTGTGTCTCCTGTTTTCAAGGGATGATGGTAGTGATTGTAGTCCTTTATATAGTTGGAGTGGTGGGTGTGTCTTTGTCTCATGTTTTTTTCTTTGGTATTTATTGGCTTTGTCATTGCTTGTTTGGTCCTTTATTTGTCTTTTTTCCTTTGTGTTTTGTAGGCATGAAGGAGACGTTCATGTGACGGAAACGGACACTGCTGTTGTCTCGTGCGGGCTTCTCTGCCCCGTTCACGCGGCCTATCTTCTGTGTTTGGTACGCGTCGGTCTCTATTGCTTGCGTGCCGGGTTGTCTGTGCGTGTCGGTCGTGCGGCTTGTTCTCCGTGCGAGTCGGTCTGGTTTTACATGCATTGCATCGTACTGCGCATATCGTACATCGTGGGTACGGGTCGGTCGGCTTCATTCCGGGTTCGTGTCGGTCGGGGATATTCGCGTCGGTTTTCCGGACGGATCACTATTTTCCCTACAGCTCAGTCGTACAGCTTGTATTCCGTATGTGTCGGTTGTAATTCACACGCGTTGCATCGTACTGCACAGGTCGTACGGCGCTGGTCTGCGTCGGTCAGTGTTCGGTCCGGGTCCGTGTCGGTCGATTCATTTTGCGGCCGGAATCGGAATCGTCCCCTCAGTATTCGGGCCGGTTTGATCATGTACAGATGCTATTCAGTCAAAATATCGAGTTAGAAATATTAACTTACACTAACATCGAGTTTTAAATATCGTGACACAGAAATATCAACTGCAAGAATATCGTGGTCAAGAATATCAACTTTATGGTAAGAAATACCGATTATAAAAATATAGAAGTCAATAATATCATTTGCAAAAATATTGTTGTTTAAAATATCGATTTTTTTATTAGTGTTATGTATATTAGTACATATTTTAAATTTAGGTGTTGTATTTTTTGAATAAGTAAAGTCTATGTTTTGAATACGTGTGTTAAATTGTTAGTAATTATTAATTTTATTTTAATGAAATGTTGTGTTTTTCAGTATTGTAGTGTGATATGGGTTTCTAGGGGAATAGGGTGGGAAATAATTTAATTATAATAAATTAATGAATATTTTATTAAATTGAGATTTTATAATGTTAATTGGTACATTTTATGGTGTGGGTTGTGGGGTTTATAGGGGAAGTAATTTATTTTTAATTAAATAATAATTAGTTGTTAATTATTGTTAATTAATTTATTGACAATTAATTATGGTAATTGTCTAATTAATCTTTACTGCAGGTTGTGGGGTTTATGGGGTAAAGGGAGGTATGTTATTTTTTTAATTCCTTAATATGTATTTGTTAATTAATATTAATTATTTGACAATTAATTATTTTAATGATGTAAACAAATTTAGGTGCAGGTTGTGTGGTTTATAGGGGTAAAGGGTGGTAAGTAATTTATTTTTAATTAATTACTAATTACTAGTTAGTTGATAATAATTAATTGACAATTACATATGGAAATTGTGTAATGACTTTTACTTGCGGGTAGTGGGGTTTTTAGGGGGAAAGGGTGGGAAGTTATTTATTAATATTAGTTAATTAATTAACAATTAAATATGGAAAATGTGGAATTAATTTCAGTTGCGGTTGTGGGGTATATAGGGGTAAAGGATGGGAAGTAATTTATTTTTAATTAATTCATAATTAATATTAATTAATTAATTGATAATTAATCAGGGTAATTGCTCGATTATTGTTTTTGTGTGGGTTTTTGGTTTATAGGCGTGAAGGGTGGGGAGTAAATTCAATTTACTTACTTTCTAATTCGTTGTAAAATACTATTAGTTATTGAATTGAATTTGTTTTGAATTGTGTAATTGATTTTTCTACAGTTTAATTTTATGTGTGGGTTGTGGGGATTATAGGTGCAAAGGGTGGGAAGTTAATTACATTTTATGTGTTTTAATTTGATTTTAAATCCTAATATTTGTATAATTCAGAATTAGGTATGTTAATTATGCAAATATTTTTTTTTATTTATGATGTGGATTGTGAGTTGTGTAGTGTAATAGGGTAGGAATCAAACAGACTACATTTATTTAATAATTAACGTTTTTGTTGATAAATAATTTCTATATAAAAATATTTATTTGGTTGAATTAATTTTTTTCTTTTATGTAATATAGTAACTGTGATGTGTATTTAACATCATGGTGCCGATTCCGATCCGTTAACATTTTTTTGCGTACGACTCGTATCTGTATATTTTTACGTACGATTCGTACAAGTGTCCTACAACCAGCGAAGAACAATTCGTATGTTAAAAATACATACGAATAGCGTCGGGAAAAGTGTACGAGAGGGAGCCGGACATTTTTACGTGCAAATCGTAAATCAGAAGTCCGAGCGCGCAAGTACGATTCGTACCGCCCGTCCGAATACACAACCGCATGTAAAAGGCCCCGTACGGAGCGAACGCTGTAGCACACATGTACATGGGTAAACTTGTGCCCGGATACGAGTCGTACAGCCCCCCCACCCCCGCATATGTCAGCACCATACCCCCGTATGTCAGCACCATACCCCCCTCCGCACCGTACGCCAGGACCGTACCCCAGCCCCCACCTGTATGCGCTGCACCCCAGGCACGTACCCCAGCCCTGTACCTGTACGCACCGTACCCCAGGCCCATACCCCAGCCCCCCACCTGTACGCGCCGCACCCCAGGCCTGTATCCCAGCCCTGAACCTGTACGCACCGTACCCCAGGACCGTAGTGCCTGTACGCGCCACACCCCAGGCACGTACCCCAGCCCCGTACCTGTACGCACCGTACCCCAGGCCCGTACCCCAGCCCCCGACCTGTAAGCGCCACACCCCAGGCATGTACCCCAGCCCCGTACCTGTACGCACCGTACCCCAGGCCCGTACCCCAGCCCCCCACCTGTACGCGCTGCACACCAGGCGCGTACCCCAGCCCCGTACCTGTACGCACCATCCCCAGGCCCGTACCCCAGGCCCGTACCCCAGCCCTCACCTGTACACGCCGCACCCCAGGCCCGTATCCCAGCCCCGTACCTGTATGCACCATACCCCAGGACCCTAGTGCCTGTATGCGCCACACCCCAGGCCCGTACCTGTACGCACCGTACCCCAACACCGTACCCCAGCACCCTCACCCAGCCTCGCGTATGTACGGACCTTACCTACGCGAAAAAGACTCGTACAGTACCAGGACACTGTAAAACAGCACAAGGAGGGTCAATTCGACTCGCACAATACCACAAAACACGTCTACATGATAAAATACATCTCAATGACTAACCTGGCACATCCAAACAGGCAAACGAAAGCCCAAAATCACAACCACCTCTTATAACACACCCACCAAAAATTCAACCCCAGCCACACCCACAAATGGACCAATAAAAAGGGCCCCCACACACAACCCATGAGCCTTTGCAACAGACCCACTGCTGCCAGACACCACAGACAAACAACTGCACCTTACTAACACCTTAGCTGCACCTTAACTTACACACCTTCACACAACCTCCTTCACAAACACCCCCTCTTCACATTCACACACACACCGTCACATTCACACCCACACACCCACAACCATCCACACCCACACCCCACACCATGCCCACAGACAAGAATCCAAAGTTCACAAGGGTGAATCTGGACCTCTTTGTCAACAAAGTCATCAGAGTCGAGCCACAGCTGTTTGGAACATTGGTCAGACAGACCAGCATAGCAAAAAACCTAGCCTGTGGCAGAGGATCGTCGATAAGGTGAATGCTGTTGCGCCCATCCGAAGGACCAGGCATGAATGCCAAGCCAGGTGGTACGATCTGCGCAGGGCAGTCAAGCGAAAAATGAACGAGGAATACGCCCAGAGCAACATCACTGGAGGTGGGCTGCCCCGCAGACCGGTACATTACCATCTCTGGGAGGAGAAGGTGATGGCCCTGCTTCTGCCGGTGGGAATACACGGACGTCAAGGACTTCCAGAGCCTGGTTAGTACACAAACAACTCATGGAACACGGGGGGAATGGCACCCACACCCCAAATACACCAAATGCACGCAACTACCCCCAAGCCCTCACCGGACACAACCACACTCAATAAGCATGCTCATGCCACTAACATGTCCATGCCCCATTCACAAAGCAAGGCCATGCCATGTCCCAGGCTACACAAACCACAAACCCAAGACTGGATGTCTGGGATGCTGGGAGGGTGGGCCTCCCAAAACACATTGTGACACTCAGAAGCAGACTCCAATGCCCTCAGCACATATGGCCTAGGTACATACCCATGTACCATGCCCAAGGCACAGGGACTGGTAAAGTACTGACAAGGTAGCTGACACTTGCCCTGCTGTATGCAGTACAAGGCCCTACTGTGACCACTGTACACTCAAACACCAACTCCACTAGCTCAGATATCTAGCACAGGAACTCACACTCACTGTCATGCCAGCATGCACCATGAGGGGACAGACACATCACCTGGGAGACCCAATGACAAATCACACTACACACAATAGCAGGCCCGGTCACAACCCCCCCTTACACAAGCACACACCCCTGGGGCAGGCAACGGATTCATCCACTCTCACAATGGACATGTGACACAACAAGATCAATCCATAGCCAAATAAGCATCCTAGCCCCAATTCTACAGGTCAAACACTCAGGAGAACATATCAATCTGTCCCGCGCAACATACCCATCCACAAGTGGACATTGAGAGGAATGCTAGGCACATCCAACTACCTTTAGGAACTGTGCCAACTTGAATATGTATGAAACATGGATGTCGCATGAAACATCATTGACATTGTCTCTCTCTCACACACAGGGCAACGTCATGGATCTCCCCCCAACAATGGGGGGAACAATCACAGTCCCAGGCTCGGCGTGAAGGTGATCCCACCAGCAGCGACGACTCTCACCACTCCGTGGATGACCCCGACCAACCTGGACCCTCTGGTGCCCAAACCCCTGCAGCACCTGCTTCAGGTACATCTGTGCCAACCACCACCCCCATTCCTGACACATGCCAGGAGACACCCAGGAGCCCTGCTCGCACTGAACAACAGAGCCAGTCTGACCAGGAGGGACAAGGTTCTCCGGGCACCCAGGAGGAGGCAGGCAACCCCGCAAATGCCATCCCTCAGGGGTCCCGTTGACCCGATGTGCCCACAACGGCAGGCCAGGCTCGTGTGGGCAGGGGTGGTGGGAGTGGAGGCAGGCGGAGGCGAGAACCTGACCAGCCAGCTGAGGGAACCGGTATGTCACACATACACCACATCCTGGACACATACCGGCGTGACACCAGGGGCATCAGCCACGTAGTGGGGAGCCTCACAGAGATTAAGGGGACCCTCGACGAGATGAAGAACCTGCAGGCCGAGCAACATGCCAGTCAACAACAACACCAAGGACGGATGGAGGCAAGACTGGGTGAGCTCCTGGCGGTGCAAAGGGACATAAGCCATTCACTCCGTTGGATTGCCGACAACATGGGCAACCCTCCCTGTTACACCAGGCGCAGACCAGCACCAGCCACAGGGAGGGAGGAGGAGGAGGAGGATTCATCAGATGGAGCGTCACAAACATCGTCAAGGCCTGCATCTAAGGGTCCCCGGAGGAAGGTGGGTCGTCCACGGAAAAGACCGTGAGAGGCAGCGGACCATCCACATCTCCCAGGTCACCTGGCCTGGCACCTGGCCCTCTGGCGCAACAGCAGCACCACATCCAATGACATTCTCTGCCACATGGACTTGCTGGTCACAGTCTGACCAATGATGACCAACAATGTGGTCTGGACTCTGATGACTTCTAATGCCAAGGATACCATCTCCCCCTGTGAACTTTGGATTCCATGCACCCGGTAGAGCACCTTATTTTATCTACTAAAACATGTACCCCACCGCAAATAAAAAGATTTATTTTGTATTATGAGATGTTGCAGTCATTTTGCATTAGTCCACAACATATGTGTGTGTAAATGTCAAACTATGCCTGAGTGTTGAACTAACTCCACCCATCCATACCTTTGGATCTGAGTCTGGTACAGGACACACATGGGTCACAATGTATCATGAAATGCAGACATGGAGCACAATACTCACCTGTGATGGCCTCAAGCTGCTGAGGGTGGGCTTGCAATACTGTGCGGACAGACCTATTTGGAAGAGTATCATTAAGGCGTAGAGGTCATGGCTCATGTGGAGGTTCCTGGGGAGGGAGTCCCAGGTATGTTTTCCCAGGTGGGAGAACTATGTCCTGCATGCTGGAGTACGGTGGATGTGAAGAATGGTGGCCAGGGCAAGGTTGGATGCACGGAGATGGCCCAACGGGGTCTCGGATGACAGTGGTACAAGGTTGGTTTGGGGTCGGGGTTGTGGCCTGCCTCCTGAGTGTGGGCGGGGAGTCTGAAGGTCATCCTGCAGCACACAGTGATCCATTGCAGCTATCTCTGCTGGACGGTGATGTGGCTGGGGCGCGGGATGTTGAAGCTGAGGTGTGCAGTTGCACCCTGGATGTGTACTAGTTTCCCGGGAGTTTGGATGTACTTGCTCCGTAGAGGGCAGGGCGGTATTTGACACGGATGTTGTCGTGGACCTGGGGGATGGTCTGTCTTTCCTTGGAGTGGATCTATCTGTGGATCATGTGCATAATGCAGAGGGTGTTGCAGCCTGAGGTACAGATGCTGGTGATTACCATGGCAAATGTGAGCGAGCAATACATGATGCACACCATGTTGTGTGCGTGCCAACTGGGTGCTTGTGCAGGGCTCTTGCGGGTGGACACAAGCAGTTGCCCCAGCTGTAAGGGGACAATCCGCAGATGATTACCTCAGTCCTGTACAAGTCCAGCCTCAGGTGGCTGATGTTCAGCCATTCATCAATGGATCCCATGCATTCTTGATTATTGGAACTAGCAATGTCGGCGTCTTTGGTGAGGGTGAGGAGCACCTGGCTGTCAATGGCATACGAGCTGATGATGAGGTGCTGTGTGCATGTGATGGTGGTGAGGGGGGTCCTGGACACATTGTAGATTGACAAGCTGAGAGATGATACCTGTGCCATGTGCCAGATGACGACACCATACTATATGCAGAAGCCTTGAGTCCCACGCACATGGCCTTGCTGGGGTACAGAGCCGGTGGGGAGTAGGAGGGACATGACCTGGTTGGTGTGACAGGGCCTGGAAGGCGTGGTAGCGCTGTGTAGGCAGTCGGAGTTGCACATTTGTCATGCAAAGGTGTTGTGTGGGCGCTTAGTGTATGCCTGAGAGCAGGCGGTAGATATGCGGATGGACATTGCATGGAGGGTGGCTGCAACATCAGACTGTAGTGTGATGTGGGTCATGCAAGGACATGAGGGTCGTGCAATGTGCACGTTGCATGTGCAGACGGTCCAGCCTGTGGCACCGTGTGGCCGCAACAGTGGCACAGACAAGCTGATGACAGCCAAATGAATGGGTGGAGGGAGGAAGGGAGGAGCATCTTTGAGGCATGTGTGCTGCCAAATCCGGAAACTCTGTGTGCCCTTGCTGCAGGGGCTGCAGCAGCAGGCGGCATGTCCTGGAAAATATGCTACAAGTGGCACACAAAGACAAGGATGTCAGAAAGGCCAACTGCAACAGGCGTATGTAAAGGAAGGAGTGTCCGGTTTCCCATGGCACACCCAGAGACAATGGATGCACAATCACCAAAGATGACTGACACCGGATCAGGAAACTGAAGGCCGAGCTGCACACAGGAAACACACCCTGAGCAGGTGTTGAGGGCCCGTTGTGGGGACCAACATGCCCAAATACATACACAACCATGGACTTCATGCACAATAGAGATTCTAATCCATGAAGAACAGCATGCATGTAGCTAATCTACACATAGACTCATATGCACAATCTTTGACAACTATGCCAGAGATGTCGCATGCACAGTGGCAAGAGACCTGCATTGACAGAGATGAGGCACCTTGGAGGGTAAGGAACACCTTTATTACTCAGGCCCACACCAAGGGAAATGCATCAATATGAACAGACTCACAGGTCATTTGGCTGAACATGTGGGACCTACACTGGACACCCCCTTCACACCACAGATGCTGTAAATCCATTGAACTGGCACACAAATGAAGGGGGTGAGCCAAACAACCCCTGCTGCACACGGAGAGGCTGCAATTCCCCATTGAGCCTCTTATGGGGAAGTCCCACACTATGTCCACCCGTAGCCTCCCGTATGTTTCAGAGGGAAGTTTCACACACATTGATGCCTTCCTCACAATCCACAATCCCATTACAGATGACTGTCACGTAGGGTGACTATGAATTCATGGGAGTCATGCTACATGCCAGGTGCCCCATGGTGAGTCGACATGTATGCATAGTAACAAAACATGCACAGGAGCAGTGCCCACAAACAACTACCACACCCAAAATGCCTTGCTGCAATCCTACCCAAAGGAGACTTTTCACCATGTCCGTGCAAGTAACGCTGATTCAGCACACGTTGCAATACTCATGAGGAATAGCAGGAGACCAACGATGCCACGAGCAGACAGCATGCACAACTACCTGGGGATGACAGACACACAAGAAGTCACCGAAAAGATAGTCAACCGCATGCATGGTCATTGACGGTAGTACAGGGACGTGTACTACGGTAGTACATGTACGTGTACACACTGGTCGTACACGTACGTGTACACACTGGTTGTACACGTACGACCAAACACGTATGTGTACGACCAAACACGTATGTGTAAACACTGGTCGTACACATACGTGTACGACCAAACACGTATGTGTACACACTGTTCGTACACGTACGTGTACACACTGGTCGTACACGTACGTGTACGACCAGTGTGTATACGTACATGTACTACGGTAGTACACGGACGTGTACACACTGGTCGTTCATGCACATGGACGACCAGTGTGTACACGTACGTGTATGACCAGTGTGTACACATCCGTGTACTATCAATCAATCAATCATAGGCATTTATAAAGCGCACTACTCACCCGGAGGGTCTCAAGGCGCTTGGGGGGGGGGGTCCGCTACTGCTCGAACAACCAGGTCTTGAGCTTCTTCCTGAAGGAGAGGTGGTCTTGGGTCAGGCGTAGGTCGGTCGGGAGGGCGTTCCAAGTCTTGGCTGCCAGGTGGGAGAAGGATCTTCCTCCTGTTGTCGCTCTGTGGATGCGGGGGACGGCGGCGAGGGCGTGACTGGTCGAGCGGAGGTGGCGTTTGGGAGCGTAGAAGTTGAGGCGGCTGTTGAGGTAGGTCGGGCCTTGGTTGTGTAGGGCTTTGTGTGCGTGGGTGAGGAGCCGGAAGGTGATTCTTTTGTTGATCGGGAGCCAGTGCAGGTCTCTCAGGTGTCTGGAGATGTGACTTCGTCTGGGGACGTCGAGGATGAGTCTCGCCGAGGCGTTCTGGATCCGCTGGAGTCTCTTCTGGAGCTTGGCGGTGGTACCGGCGTAGAGGGCGTTGCCGTAGTCCAATCGACTGGTGATGAGGGCCTGGGTGACCGTCTTCCTGGTCTCGGTGGGGATCCACCGGAAGATCTTACGTAGCATGCGCAGGATGTTGAAACAGGACGAGGAGACGGCGTTGACTTGTCTGGTCATGGAGAGGGAGGAGTCCAGGATGAAGCCCAGGTTGCGTGCGTGGTCTGTCGGTTTGGGTGCGTTGCCCAGGGCGGGGGGCCACCAGGAGTTGTCCCAGGCGGAGGGTGAGGAGCCCAGGATGAGGACTTCCGGCTTGTCTGTGTTCAGTTTCAGGCGGCTGGTCGTCATCCACTCGGCCACGTTTTTCATCCCTTCGTGTAGGTTTTCATCCCTTCGTGTTTTCATCCCTTCGTGGTAGTACATGGACGTGTACACACTGGTCGAACACGTACGTGTACGGCCAGTGTGTACACGTACGTGTCAAACGCACTGTGCAACTGGTGCCGTAGGGGTACATGTCAAGTGCACCGTACCTGTGTGTGGATTGTAAACTTACATAGGGGACACATCAGGGACAAGTATAATGGCCTAAATGCATGCTGGTTGTCATGGAGGCCGAGTTTCCAGTTCAAATTTTGTCATCAGGTGGCCAGCAAAAGTCAGTTGGAGACAATATACAATGTTGCAAAGTGGTTGTTGACTTGACATGATGCAAAAATGTTGAACCATGCAAAGGCACTCACTGGTGTATGTTTAAAGGGATTGGAGGAAACGTAGGATGCAAATGAGTCTGACCAATCACTCTGTACTCCTGTAAATAAAACAGCCCAGCAAGGCAGATATAAGGCAGCCAGAACCCATGAGAGGGCACTTGCCTGCACAACACATCATTGGACACCACTGCTGCTGTCATTGCTTCCTCTGTCACCATGTCCAGGTCTGTGGAGAGGGCCCAGCCATTCACCCAGGAGGAGAATGAGGCATTGCTGGACGTCATCCTCCCACAGTACCCCAGCCTGTATTGGAGACCAGGGGAGCAGGTGAGTGCTGAGTCCACTAGCTTTGACTGTGCACCTTTTTTGTGACTGTCACTTCTGGCATTGTGTCCAGGTGTGACAGACATGCAATGTTGTTTAGAGTGGGTCCCGGGGGGGGAGTGCCTTATGTCTCTCATGCAGAGCATGATGTAGTTCATGTCTGCACTCCTCAATTGCATTGTGCTTACTGTGACAATCACTGCATGGTGCATGGCACATTCAGCCTGGCTAATCCTCTTGGGCATTTTTGTTCTATAGTCCTGATGTGATTCAGTGGTCCCCCCGGTGTGACAGGTGACTGTACCCACAGATGTGTGTGAGTTGAGTGGAGCTGTGGTGAGAGTGTCCAAATGATGTGTACGCCCCTGGACATTGATGTGTGTGAATGTTCCTTGTCATGTGGGTGAGTGTCTATGTGGAGTGTTGCACCACACCTGCATGAAGGAGGCAAATGCTCTACCCATCTGATGTGAGAAGGAAGCCCTGCTGTGTGTCTGATGTGCTGAGCTAGCCCCACACCTGTGACACCCCCCAGGCAAGTGGCACATGTGCAGACTGAGGTTTGTATCCGCTGTTGCAAATGGCAGGTGATTGATCTGTGCCTGTGTGTGTCTGTCTACTCTGCTGAGGTTGCGTCAGTGGCCTGGGGCATGTGACTGCTTTGAGGTGCTGTCCATCAGCCTTGTGTTGCTTGTGATGCACAGTGTGAGCCATGATCAGGGAGTGTGTCGCACCCCTCATGCCACCTGTGTACTTTCAATGCCATGTAGTGCATTGGGGCTTCCCCAGAGGCTAATGTCCCCATGACAAAGGTGCTGTTAGTTGGCAGCATACTATGCCCTGTTCAAAAAAGCAAAGATGTTCAAATGTGTGTCTCTGTGACATGGAGCAGGTGTGGTGATGTTGTCTCACTTTGTCATCCTCACAGGTAACCGCCTATGAGAAGGGGAGAATTTGGAAGCGGGCCGTCAGGGCCGTGATGTCGGTGGAGGGTCGCTGTCGGCACCTACCCCAAGTGAGGAAACGCTGGCAGGACATCTGGCGCTGGACCAGGAGGATCGCCCGGGTCCTGCTTGGGGACTCACCTCCATGCCCCCATGGCGGGCGTCGACGACTGACCCACCAGATGAAGCGTGTCCTGGCCGTGGTCTTCCCTGACATGGATAGGCGGTTACAGGAGGGACAGCAGCAAGGAGGGGGTAGGTACATGTGTGTTTGTTGTGTGTCACCAGCTTTAGGAACTGCTCAGTAGCATGGATACACTGCCAGGGTTTATATGTGCAGTGCATATCCTGTTGCCCCAAGTCAACCGGGGCTGTTCTTCCTCCCTTCCCCTCCTTGACATGTGTTCCCTGGTCTGTGTGTAATCACTCTTGCACATGGTCATCTAGGCTGCCAGTTAATCCACGTGTACAATGCTTGCTGCATCACGTGTGGGGGTGGTCTGTGACATGTGCTGGTACCTTGCCTGTGCCCTGTCCTGTTCAGTAATTTGGGAGTCCATAATTGTTGGCACTGATGCTGAGTCTCAACATAGGAGTGTGAGGCTTAAAATGAACAGACTTGCAGCATGCATGACCGATGTTGTGGCCTCAGACATGATGTGCATGAGTGGGAGATATGCATAGTGCCGGTACGGTTGCTCATGTTCCAGTCAGATCATTCCAGGACCATGGAGCAGTGTGCCCACTACAGTCCCCTGAGACACCTTTTCCTAGGAATCATGTGTGTCATCCAACACTGTGGACATTCTCGGTGAGTTCAGCATAGGTTGGCCTCTGTGCCATTGTTCCCTGGCCTCATTTGTATTTACGTAAAGTGTGCTACATGTGTCCACTGTACAGGGTGACCCCGTTTGGCTTGTGCATACTCACGCTGGCCAGTGCATGTGTGTCTATGTACAACTATTTGATGATGGTTGTTTGTCACTAATATGTGTGGTCAGCCTCACGAGGTGATGTTGAGTACATTTAGGAGTTCTTGATGCACATTTTAGTAAACCCAGATTAAGAGGTGTAAGTACTTGCTCTGTCTCAATCACATTGTATCAGGTAGGGGGGGTTTGTGCGGGCAAGGCCTACATGTCCAAACCTTATGTCTCCTTGCCAGGTCTGACCTGTGTGTGATAATTATCTGGGCAGACACTCAACATGCAGTGACCCAGTCATGTTGTGCAGGGTTTTTATGTTTGTGCTTTGCAGCATGTGTCAAAAGTTAAAAGACATGGTTCCTGCTCATCCATTATTGGCAACGGTGTGTGGTCCAGATGCTACGTAGTTTGGTCTGTGTGTGCTGACATCTGTGTGGACAATCTTGGTTCCCATGAGGGTGTCTCCTCAGTGCAGGTGCTCCTTGTTCCGACGCAAGTGCAGGGCCATTAGCTAATGCATTGTCCTGTGTTTTGACATGTGTGCCACTCCACATGACAGATAGTGGGTCAGATGTGTTGCCAAATGTGTAATGATGGTACGGATGGCCATGTGACAGTTGGCATGATTCAAGATGTTAGTCAAGAAGTCTTGTACGTTGCCACTCACTACACTTGTCAACATGTCTCAATAGTTGATATGCATGACTTTGATGTTTTGTGGTGAATGACAATAATGTGCCTGCATGACAGATGTCTCCCAAGGAAGTGCACAAGACACCACCTTTACACTTTACTGGGACACACTGGCACATTATGAACAAAGGCACAGTTTTGAAAAATATTTGTTTAGAGATTATACATATACATGTTCCCACTGTGTGGTTGCATTTGGGTAAGTCCTTGGTTGTTGATGATACCAACTTACGAGTGTCAAGTCATCCAGACCACCATGGTGCCATGTATATGTACTTACTGATACCCCATTTCTTCTTTACAGTGGCTTAGTTGATTTGGGCTGCCAGCTCATACAATGACTGTGTAAATGTAGTTTTGTGTGCACCTCCTTGTGTGACTTCTGTTATACAGGCACATGTGTGTTCTGATCAAAAAGTGGCACATTCACACATTCCAAACACGTCGATTGTGTAAAGTGTTGTGATTCCCAAGGGTTCACAATGTATTTCTTTTGGCTTTCCAATTTACTCACAGGTCTCTGAGTGTGGGGACACCTTCAGCATTGGCGTCTGTTATTTGCCCTTGGGTGCACCAATACTGTTTCTTTCACAGTGAACAAGAGGTGGCATGCCTTCATAGTCTGGCAGTGCTCAACAATTCCCAGACACCATATGCTCTGTCTATTTGGATATCGAGTTATTTGCTGTTGTGTCCTGATTTTCATTGTTTCAAAGTGGCAGGATGGGTCAACCAACTAGGCAGTGCAGGGCTTACATATGTGCGGAGTATTCTAGATGTTACTCATGATGCTTTTCATGATATGCACTGTGACCTATTTTGTTTGGACTCATGTGTCAAATGTATACAGGTGTCTGATTATTTTCTGTCTCTTCACCTTGCCCACAGCATCAACGGGAGACACCGAGGGAGACACCTGCACGGACATGGAGGAGGGATCTAGCACCGGTGCCACCAGTGCTGGCGAGTCTGGCTCAGCAAGTGGCACGGAGGGCGAGGGGAGTCAGGCGGAGGACCTGTCTAGTACCAACACCGACTACGACGCTGATGGGTCCGAGGCTGAGCTCCCAGAGGGGGCGGAGGCTGCTCCAACAGCTGGCAGCAGCACTACATCTGTCACCGCCCCCTCCATTCCAATCACCGCCCTCCCAGTTGCTTCGGTCCCTTCTGTCCGTCTAGGGCAACAACATGTCTCCTTCGTGCCAGGAACCGCACCTCCTGCCCCTGTCTCCCCTGCTGCCCTCACTGCCGAGTCTGTGGACATTCAGCGGCAGTTGCAGGTTGGCCAGACATCGCTGCTGAGTGTCCTCCATGGCCACACTAGACTGCTGACACAGATGGTGTCGTACATGGAGGGCATGTCATCAGCGATGTCTGACCAACGGATGATGCTGAGGTCCATGGACTCGTCACTGATGGCAGCAGTGAGTCTCATGCAGCGCTTCTTCCCCCCCCACCCCTGCACCATCCACACTTCCCACTCCCATGCCTGTCCCAAGCACACCCAGACATTCCAAGGCACGCACCCCACCAGACACAGGCAGCACACCAACACGGAAGGGAAAGCGCACACCTCCTGTCACGCACACTCAGGGGGAAGAAGGCACACCCACTGGGTCTAGGGCACACAGGCAGACACGCAGACACAGTCGGTGTCCGCATTCATCACTCCCCAGTCCCTCCAATTTCACTCCCCTCGGCTCTGAACCACAGAAAGGACCGTTCCTATTTGTATATAAGAGATACCCAAACTAGTGGGGGCAAATCACAAAAAACTGACGGACTGGCATCACACACCACCAGGTGTCATGCTTCATCATCCTCGCCCTCTAAAAACCGCGTTTGATAGAGGGCGGGCATGCACCTGGAGACAGGGATGCACTTCTAAACTAAGTGGGGGCCCAAACAAAAAAAGGAGTGAGTGAATTTAAAAACCATCATAGTATACCTCAACGATTTTTTATTCTATGGGGTTACTATGTGGGATTAAAATATATAAGTGCGGTGAGTGGGGACCTTATCACCCCGTCGCCGCTGTGAATTAGTGAATATTAAGAGGGGGTCAACATGTTTCTGCCTGTATTGTCCACTTGGGTACGTGGCATTCGTCAGGACCTTAGATATTGGGCTCCAATCTTACCACTGGGGGCGTAGGCCTATAGCCAGCTGCCACCTGTTTAGAGAAACCTGTAAGAGAGAGAGGGTGTGAGACAATCATACAATACTCAAAACGGTTGTCATTCGGTAAAACTTGATGTGTCACAGTCACGCTCCATACTTACTGCTCTCTCCTAAAGTGAAAAAGGTGAAAAAATGTATATGAGTGTCAGGCATCTGTGTTCACTCTGACATTCATGTGAAAATAATGGAAGTCTTACCCTATTGGAAAAACCTATTTGCCCCATGGGAGGGGTAGGGGGGAAGTCCCTGTAGCCACATTCTGGTGAGAGACGGTAAAAGATGAAGACAAAAGGGTTAATAACCAGACAGGTTAAGAATGGTATATCAAGGTTACTTAGTTAATTAGCAGAAAAAACCACCAGGACGTATTTGATCAACTATAGTATCAACCTGTTGGAAGAAGGCATCAAAACACAGACTTACAGTTCAAGGTGTACTCCCCGCTAGAAAACCTAGCGCTGCATGCATCCAGCCTCCTCCCCGGTGACAGTAAGTGTTGTGCGCACCAAGCTTTTATACTATTCGGGTGTGGGAATAGTTGCATGCAATATGGGTTACAGGTGAGCGTGGCGCACAATGATGATGCCGCGTTTCCTGTGTCCTAAAAGGAGCATGCAGAAAAGACTGCACATTGCCTGTATGTTGCCTGACCCTCGTGGGGCTGTGTCAACACCTGGCGCTGCTCTATGACACGCCGCTTCCTGTGTCCCGTCTTTACTTTAGATTATGGCTCCCCTGCCCCACAATCTGAGAAGGAGACCTACTTGGCTGTGCTGGGCCATAGCCCCACTGGTTCACCAGCCCGCAAACGGGCAAGGCACTCCACGGGTAGGGGAGTTGAGTCCCTCCCTGTCCACCACCTCCCCCAGTAGTGCTGCAACCCATCCCTCCGAACTCCCCCCCTCCATGGGGTCTGTGGTTTCTTCGGGTGCAGGGGAGACGCTGGACGAGCTTGCGGAAGTGTGCAGCGCCCTGCTAACCACCACCTTTGGCGCTGCCCCACGCTCTGTGGTGGAGTCGTCCGTCCCTGCACCCACAACACCTACTCTTCCCCTTCCTGTCCCTGCGGTGCCTGGTCTTTCCCCACATGATGCCCCCCCCCCGTGGATGAACATGAAGTGTCTAATGTGCAGGCAAGCTAGGGGAGACGCGTGGCCATGTGTCCCCCCAGGACTTCGCATCTGGACTGGCCTATGGCCTTTGTAAATAGTGTCCTTTTATACGTTTTAATTTAATGCTGAATAAAGCATTTTGTTTTTCCTTTGAACACTATTGCTTTTCTGGTATTGATGTTGGTGCTGATGCTCCCTGAGTTGGGGTGGTGATAATGTGTTAGGTGTCTGGGAAATGTTGTAGTCTGCTGCTCATGGGGTGGACCCTGGTATCTGCGTACCATCACAAGGTCTCTGCAAAGATTCTTTGGTCGTGTATGCTCTTTGTGTTTGGAGACATTGTCCCAAGGAGTGTTCCTTCCTCTGTGGCACCTGACATCTTCCCTGCAGGGAGTTGCACAATTGTTGTGCTGACCTGTGTCTACATTTCCTTGGTGGGTGACGGATCCCTTTAACTATGGCCATGCCTGCTGAGCAATGTCTCCGCCTTCATCGTCTGTGCCATCCTTGGTAGTCACTGTACTTGTGTATAGAGTATGTTGCCATGCCTTCATGTAGAATTGGTCCCTTTTATGCCCTATGTATGTGTGTACTCCCAGCCTAGCACACATATGTTACTTGTTCTGCAGGGTATTTGGGCACCTGACTCACAATTGTGGGCATTGTATCTGTGGGAACTCCACCCTATTCCTTCCATGGGAGACAACAACTTGGTGGCTGTCCCAGCACCTGTACATTCCTATCAGTCCTGGAATGTGCGTGATAGTGTGTGTTCCCTTTGGCTCTCTTAGTTTAGTAGGCTTTAACATGACTATACAGTCTTGTGGCATGATCTCAGTGTGTGTATTGTGCTGCATAAGCCAGGGGTGGGTATGCATGTGTCATTTGTCATCACACACACATATGGTGTGTCATGCAGTGGGGGAAGGACATCCATCCTCATGGGAGTGGGACACTGCTGTCAGTGATGTGTTGTTATGGCACTCTCAACATAGTCGCACATTGGTGATCCGTTCATACACCCATGGAGTTGTGGTCATCTGAGGATGATCTACACACCCCCATGTCTCTGTCCACTGCTGGTATTCCTCTGCACCCACCCCCATGTCTCTTTCCACTGCTGGGAGTGATAGGCACCCACCCCTCATATGTCTGGGCACTGCTGGGAGTGATGTGCACCCACCCTTCATATGTCTGGGCACTGCTGGGAGTGATATGCACCCACCCCTAATATCTTTGGGCACTGCTGGGAGTGATATGCACCCACCCCTCATGTGTCTGGGCACTGCTGGGAGTCCTCTGCACCCACCCCTCACATATCTGGGCACTGCTGGGAGTGATAGGCACCCACCCCTCACATGTCTGTGCACTGCTGGGAGTGATATGCACCCACCCTCACATATCTCTGTCCACTGCTGGTATTCCTCTGCACCCACCCTCATGTCTCTGTCCACTGCTGGGAGTCCTCTGCACCCACCCCTCATATGTCTGGGCACTGCTGGGAGTGATATGCACCCACTCCTCACATGTCTGGGCACTGCTGGGAGTCCTCTGCACCCACCCCTCATTTCTCTGGGCACTGCTGGGAGTGATATGCACCCACCCCTCATGTGTCTGGGCACTGCTGGGAGTCCTCTGCACCCATCCCTCATATGTCTGTGCACTGCTGGGAGTGATATGCACCCATCCCTCACATATCTCTGTCATCTGCTGGGAGTGATAGGCACCCACCCCTCACATATCTCTGTCCACTGCTGGGAGTGATAGGCACCCACCCCTCACATGTCTCTGTCCACTGCTGGTATTCCTCTGCACCCACCCCCATGTCTCTGTCCACTGCTGGGAGTCCTCTGCACCCACCCCTCATATGTCTGGGCACTGCTGGGAATGATATGCACCCACCACTCATGTGCCTGGGCACTGCTGGGAGTCCTCTGCACCCACCACTCATATGTCTGGGCACTGCTGGGAGTGATATGCACCCACCACTCATGTGTCTGGGCACTGCTGGCAGTCCTCTGCACCCACCCTTCATATGTCTGGGCACTGCTGGGAGTGATATGCACCCACCCCTCATATGTCTGGGCACTGCTGGGAGTGATAGGCACCCACCCCTCACATGTCTGTCCACTGATGTGAATCCTAGGCAGACAGCCCACCGACCCGCCTGCACCCTTGGCCGTACCCACGCCCTGAGGGCGGGGGTACAGCCCGTACCACCATTGTTGGGGTGACGTAGGGGTACGCGTGGTACGACCCGTACCCACGCTCTGAGGGCGTACCACCATTGTTGTGGTGACGGGACGCGTCCACGTCCACTTCCGTTGTGGCGGGACGCAGGGCTTGGTGGACACGCCCCCCGAAGTGACCAGACCCTGGAGGTACTGTATGTACATGATATATGTGGTATAATTTGGGTAGGGATTAAGTTGCATGCCCCTCGCCCCCCCCTTTGACCATGGGTGTTGTTCTGACCTTCTGCGGCATCTGCGGCAGTTTCTGTGCACCAGGTCGTAGGCCAGGAGGGTCGGGATTACGCGTAGGATGGGGTCCATGGCTGTCCATCGCGTACAGGTGCTCCTTCTTCGCGTCGTCCTCAATTTCCCGGGAGTTTTTGGCAGCCGTTAAAAATGAGCCGTGCGGAGTGACGTAGGCACTAATCGTACTTGCTGGTCCGTAAAACGCTGCCTGACTCCGTCCGGACGTCACGTACGCGATGTCCCGGATCGGAATTGTGGGTATTTTTTAGCCGCACGTAGGTTTGTACGAATCGTACGGAAATGGTATTTCTGTACGAATCGTACTTGCTGGTTTGTAAGGGGGATTTCCCGGGTACGAGTCGTATGGAGAAAACGCTCCATACGACCATTCGTACCCAGGTTTTCCAGGATCGGAATCGGCACCCATATGTTTTTATTTTTAATAATAATATAGTTGTATTTTTATTCCTAATATATTGATATTTTTTTTACTTACTTTAAAAAAATATATTTTTATTTAGTTGATGTTATTTTGTTTGTTATTGATTTTTTAACTGACTGGAGTAAGAAAAGTACATTTTAACCCTCCTCTATCCAACACTTTGCCTACTGTTGCTCTCACTGGAGTAGGATGAGTAAATTGTATTCCTCTATTATCCAACTCTTTCCCTACAGTTGCACTCACTAGAGTGGGAATACTATTTTTTATCCCGCCGCTATCCAACACTTTCCCTAATATTGCAATAATTGGAGTGGGAATAGTAATTTTTACCCCTCAGCTATCCAACACTTTCCCTACTGTTGCACTGACTGTGGTGTGAATAGTAAGTTGTATCCCTTCGCTATCCAACACTTTCCTTACTGTTATACGCACTGGAGTGGGAATAGTAATTATTACCCCTCTGCTATTCAACACTTTCGCTACTGTTGCACTAATTGGAGTGGGAATAGTATTTTTACCCCTCTGCTATCCAACACTTTCCCTTCTATTGCACTGACTGGAGTGGGAATAGTAATTTTTACCCATCTGCTCTCCAACACTTTGGCTACTGTTGAACTCATTGAGATGGGAATAGTAATTGTTACCCCTCCGCTATACAACACTTTCCCTACAGTTGCACTGACTGGAGTGGGTATAGTAAATGTTATAATTCCGCTATCCAACACTTTCCCTACTGTTGCACTGACTGCAATGGGAATAGTACATCGTATTTCTTTTATATATATATATATATAAAATTCACTTAAAAAACCATAGGTTTCACACAAGTTATAGTTAGCTGTACATTTCACTCGAAAAAAACCAATGAAATTCCACGTTATAGTTAGATCAGGTAACTATAACTTGCGCGCCCACAATAAACTGCTGATGACGTCACATATGACATCACTTATGACACGGTCAGTGACATCACTCATGACATCAATGATGACATCTGAAATGACACATTGTGCATTGCGGTCGCGCAAGTTATAGTTACCTGATCTAACTATAACGTGGAATTTCATTGGTTTTTTACGAGTGAAATGTACAGCTAACTATAACTTGTGTGAAACCTATGGTTTTTTAAGTGAATTTGCAAGGTTTTTTAAATGCTAATTCCTAACTATAACGTGTGTGAAACCTATGGTTCGCGCACCGAGCGCCCACGTTGCGCATTTCGTACCGTGCACGCCTCGCCATTTTTTACAAAATATCAATTGTTTTTTTCTCCCTTGGTGGTCCTTAGATTTATATATTAAATGTGATTGTTAATTCTTTTTTTTTTTAAATTTTTTTTTACCGTACGCGTACGGTAAGCTTACCGTACGCGCACTCCGCAATTTTTTTTAAAAATTATTACATTTATTTTTCATACTTTTTGGTCCTTCGTGAACCCCCTGACGAACGCTAGGGGGTCTGCAACTCTCTTCGTTGCCCCCTTTTCATGTTATCAACCTTTGTTTTTCAGTGCGAGAGACAGAAAATGGCGGCCGATACTTTCTGATTTCGACCGATTCGAATGTTTACAGTCATGTAACCACCAATCAGAAATGAGCTCGCGCACGGCACCGTACGCGTACGGTAAGCTTACCGTAAGCGCACGGAGCGCGCTTACAGATATATATATTGATTTAAATGCTATTTTCTCAGGACCTACTGAACAGATTTACACCTGACCTGCAAAAGGCACATCCCTGACCTGAGGACTACCTCTCTGCCCAATTTCAAGTAATTCTGTTCAGCCGTTCGGGCTGTAGCTCGGACTAAAGGTCCTATGGGAAAATGCATGGGGAAAACGCATTTTGGGACCCCCCTTTTTTCTCAGCTCCCGCTTGACGAATCCCCCCGAGACTTTCAGGGTAGGAGCGCAGCGTAGCGCCCCATTAGTATTGAAAAATTCGCGAGGATTCGTCAACCGGCGCCAAAGTTATTCCAAATAGAATGTTGCGGATTTCCTATGGAAACACGGTCCTAACTATAACTATCTACTGGCGACCGCCAGTAGATAATATATATATGTATATATATATATATATTTTCACAAATTGCCCTTCAGCTTTGCAGGATGCACTCAGCAGCAGGCAACCCCTCTGGTTAACAATGACTGCTCGCCTTTCATGCAGGATTTTCAATCGTTTGCCTAACGCGTTTCAAGACACGAAGTCTCTTCATCAGAGGCAGCTTGACAGGTGAATAACGGTTTGTTCTTATTTGTTTAAATACATGCTTACATCTCATTGGATGTTTTCCCTCAGTGGGTTGTACTCCATTGGTCACAAAAACATAATGCATGCTGGAATTTATAGTCCAAAAGAACAACGTAGCATCTCCCTTGAGTAGGTTCCGATTCACTTGTCCTTTTTAAAAGCTCATTTTGTTCCTTTAGTAGGATCCTGGATGTTTAGGCGGGCATATTAGTCTTGATTGCTGCACCGTGTCAGTCCGAACCAGTTTCAAACTGCAGCCTCTCATATTATCAAGATGGTGCCATCCCGCCACGACGGGGCCGCCGTGTAGAAAATGTTTTCACAAATTGCCCTTCAGCTTTGCAGGATGCACTCAGCAGCAGGCAACCCCTCTGGTTAACAATGACTGCTCGCCTTTCATGCAGGATTTTCAATCGTTTGCCTAACGCGTTTCAAGACACGAAGTCTCTTCATCAGAGGCAGCTTGACAGTTGAATAACGGTTTGTTCTTATTTGTTTAAATACATGCTTACATCTCATTGGATGTTTTCCCTCAGTGGGTTGTACTCCATTGGTCACAAAAACATAATGCATGCTGGAATTTATAGTCCAAAAGAACAACGTAGCATCTCCCTTGAGTAGGTTCCCATTCACTTGTCCTTTTTAAAAGCTCATTTTGTTCCTTTAGTAGGATCCTGGATGTTTAGGCGGGCATATTAGTCTTGCTTGCTGCGCCGTGTCAGTCCGAACCAGTTTCAAACTGCAGCCTCTCATATTATCAAGATGGTGCCATCCCGCCACGACGGGGCTGCCGTGTAGAAAATGTTTTCACAAATTGCCCTTCAGCTTTGCAGGATGCACTCAGCAGCAGGCAACCCCTCTGGTTAACAATGACTGCTCGCCTTTCATGCAGGATTTTCAATCGTTTGCCTAACGCGTTTCAAGACACGAAGTCTCTTCATCAGAGGCAGCTTGACAGGTGAATAACGGTTTGTTCTTATTTGTTTAAATACATGCTTACATCTCATTGGATGTTTTCCCTCAGTGGGTTGTACTCCATTGGTCACAAAAACATAATGCATGCTGGAATTTATAGTCCAAAAGAACAACGTAGCATCTCCCTTGAGGAGGGAGGAAGCAACATCGTCAGTTGGGATGGAAGGCATTTCCCAGCTGATTGAGGCCGGAGCTCTGAACTGTTCAGGACTTTCATCGGCACGATGTTTGATATGCAAATTAAGCAAGCTTTCCAGTGCGTGACTCACTTAGAGCAAACTAATGAAAATACAATTTTAAACGCACGCATGAACTTACTAAAAGGAGATTAATTACCTGCACATCGGACTCCATGCCCCACAATGCACCAAGGGATAGCGTAAAATCTATACGCCCATGGGGAGTGGACATGGTGAATAAATACCGGAAATGACATGCAGGGCTCAGGTGTGCTGTTTATTGCCCAGGAAGAAGGGGCTTGAGGCCCTGAAACGCGTAGGCACAAACAAAAGAAAACGTGCACTTTGGAAGCAGGCTGCATTAATAAGCTGGCTGGCCAAACATCGTCGAGTGCTCCTCCAAAGCTTCAGGGCACTTTGAGGATTCATATATATATATATATATATATATATATATTATCTACTGGCGGTCGCCAGTAGATAGTTACAGTTAGGACCATGTTTCCATAGGAAATCCGCAACATTCTATTTGGAATAACTTTGGCGCTGGTTGACGAATCCTCGCGAAATTTTCAAAATAGGTGGGGCGCTCCGCTCCGCTCCTACCCGGAAAGTCTCGGGGGGATTCATCAAGCGGGGGCTGAGAAAAAAGGGGGGTCCCAAAACGCGTTTTCCCCATGCAATTTTCCATAGGGACCTTTAGTCCAAGGTACAGCCCGAACGGCTGAACAGAATTACTTGGAATTTGGCAGAGAGGTAGTCCTCAGGTCAGGGATGTGCCTTTTGCAGGTCTGGTGTCAATCTATTCAGTAGTTCCTGAGAAAATCAAAAGTAAAATCATATATATATGTGGGCGGAGCCTAACCACACATCTCATCCTGAGATCTGATTGGCTGTCAGCACTTCATCCAAGAAGTGTTGGCAGCCATCTTGGGACCAATATACATGATAGCACCTCATTAAAAAGCATTGCAGTTAATAGAAGGTTTTAAGACTTTAGTTACATTATAAATCATTTGTTGATGGTACCATACTCATTTTAGGAATTGTGGTATGTTCTAAGGTGATTTCACCATGTGAAAAAGCCTTCTGCTGGGATATCATGATTGAGAGAAAAATATTTTCTCATGCTTTTCCCACAGAGGTTTGGAAGGTGATCTATAAGCTAAACTGAGAGCTTATTTTCTGTAAATTCACATTCTCTTTCTCAGTCATGTGAGAATGAAGTCTGACATTCTCAGTAAAACATGTACATCCAACAAGGGCAGAGACTGTCAGTTGATTCCTTTGTGTTCTACTGCAGCTTCCCCGAATGTTCCAAAGAACAACTAGAGCGCTAACAGTCCTACTGATGATAAACGTATGGCACACCTGAAGCCATCTTGCTTGGATTAAAGTGGTAACTCTTAAAACATTTAATTTAAAAAGGAACAAAATGAGGGGGTTCATTTTTCCATAAAAAGTATGATTAGTGCTGCAGAAAGAAAACTTAGGGCACATTGAGTGACTTCTCAAATCCTCTTCTATTTCATTAAAAAATTCTGACATGCAGACTGAAACATGCACTTTCAATACCAGCAGCAGTTTTCCCTGGTGAGCAGTAGCTTTACTACAGTGATCTAATGAGCAAAAAGAGTGCTAACATTCTGAATTTATGGCAAATGTGTGACACATCTGAATGCCTTCTTGATGGAATCAAAGTAAAAAACTGAAAGTATTTCCTACTGAGGAGACTGCAGTAAATGAGGAAATTAGGAAACTTCATAACAAATAAGTCTCCCAAGATGGCCACCAGAGACAAAAGAGCCCAAATGTATCCCAAATATCACCCAGATGTAGCCCAAGTATAGCCCAATGACAGAATGTCCCAGAGTGTTCTTAAAAACAACTAGAGCGCTTACTGTCTTCATTATGACAAAAGTATGGCACACCTGAAGCCATCTTGATTGGAATAAACTGGTAACACTTAAAACATTTAATTTAAAAAGGAACACAATGAGGGGGTTCATTTTGCCATAGAAAATATGATTAATGCTGAAGAAAGAAAACGAGGGCACATTTTGAGTGACTTCTCAAATCCTCTTCTATTTCATTAAAAAATTCTGACATGCAGACTGAAACATGCACTTTTAATACCAGGAGCAGACTTCCATGGTGAACAGTAGTTTTACTACAGTGATCTCATGAGCAACTAGAGTGCTAACATTCAGAATTTATGGCAAATGTGTGACATATCTGAATACCTTCATGATGGAATCAAAGTAAAAAACTGAAAGCATTTCCTACTGAGGAGACTGCAGTACATGAGGAAAGTAGGAAACTTCATAACAAATAAATCTCCCAAGATGGCCACCGGAGACAAAAGAGCCCAAATGTAGCCCAAAATCACCCAGATGTAGCCCAAATATAGCCCAATGACAGAAGTGTGCAAAACACTTATTATTTTGTGTTTTTGCAGTGTTATATAGTGCCGACTTGTCAGGTATTGGAGTGCTTTACATGAGCATTGGTTACATCACACAAGAACAAATTCATTTTGGTTGTAGACATGGGGAGACTAAGTGATTTGACCAGAATCACAGAATGTCGAGCTGAAGCAGAAACTCCAACCTGGTTCCCCAGTTGCAAAGTCTGCAGTTCTGGAAGTAACACCACATCCTCTCCCCTAAGTGCAACATTTAATCAAGTGGTCAACTGGATAAAAAAACATAAAGGTAACAAATAATTTAAAAGTGCTTTCTCGCTATTTGAAAACTCAGAAAATATGTCCTTATTTTAGTCTTTTAGAGCACTAACCATAATTTTGATGCCAATAAGACCCTCTCATATATGTAATTTCTAAAGGAAATGCTCTAGGTATTACAGTTTTGATTACATCAAGATGACGTCAGGCGTTCCACACTTTTGTAATAAATATAGAATGTTAGCAATCTAGTTGTTCATTAGGATACTGTTGAGAGGCAGAGGCCAGGGGCACGGACTCTGAAAATTGAAGGCAGGTAGGAGGGTGCAAAGGCAACAATTTAACCACACTGAGCAGGCAGGAAGGGCCGTGGCAGCACAACAGACTATGGAGGGCAGTGGAAAGGGGGGCAGGGGCAACAAACCAACAATACAGGACTTGCAAGAGAGGCTGTGGCAATGTAATAGACCATTGTGGGCAGAAGGAAGAGACAATGGTAGTACAACCATACATGCCAACAGACCCGATTCAGCCAGGAAACGTCCAATGTTTTTAAGCTCAAATGGGCTTTATTTGATCTGTCTCCTGTCTACAATCTCCTCTTTTTCAATGTAACTCAAAGGGGAAAATCAATACCCCAGTTTTTTTCAAAATCTCCCTCTTACCAAGTTCAAAATGTTCGCAAGTATGGTACATTGGATCATGGAAGGAAATGGGATAGGGACATGGACTTGGATAACAGAGGACAGGAGGGACATGGAGAGGTGCACCAAACTGACCCTGCAGGGCAGGCATCAGGGTTTGCAGCAGCACAATACACCACACAGGGCATGCGGGACGGGAGTGCAGCACAACAATCCATAGAAAGCAAGAGGGAGGGGACAGGACCATGCACATGGACAACAGAGAACAGAGGGGCAAGAGGCAGGACTATAATGGACAGACAGGAGAGAAAGCTGCAGCATAACAGACCATAAAGGGCAGGAGGGATGGATCGGGGGCCTTACAATGGAACAGACAAGCCAGGAGGGAGGGAGTAGGGGTCTGCACATGTAAACAGAGGGCTGTGGGCAAGGGGGCATGGCAGGAGCAGCAAGATAGCCATGGAGGTCAGGCAGGATGGGCACTAGAAGCAAGACACACCATGAAGAGCAACAGTGAGACTGTGATGGCATACACACAGACCATGGAGGGAAGGTGGGAGGGGTTCAGGGGCAGCTAACTGACCACACAGGGAAGGTGGGAGTGGCCATGGCAGCACAGAAGACCATGCATGGCAAATGGGAGGGTTAGTGGTAGCACAATGGCTATGATGGGCAAGAAGGAGGGTGCAGGGGCATGCACAAAGGACGATGGAGGATAGAAGGGAGGGTCAGGACCTGTGCACAGGCAAGAAAGTTAAGGGGAAGGGGCCTCACAACAGACCGCACGGGGCAGGCAGGAGGAGCAGTTGCAGCACAACAGACCAGGGAGGACAGAAGGGTGTGGCAGTACAATGGACCATGTAGGACAGGAGGAAGAGGATAGGGGCATGGCATGTGGACAGGCAGGGTGGAGGTGGCAGGGACAGGTTACAGTCATCTGACAATGCTAGGCAGGTGGGAGGGGAGTGGCAGCTCAACAGAACACTCAGAGTAGATAGGAGTGGCAGGTCCATGGAACATGGTGGGCAAAAAGGATGGAGCAGGGGCATACACAAAGACATCGGAGGGCAGGGGGAAGGAGAATACGCGCAGCAAGCTAAGCACAGAGTTTAAGCAGGAGGTCAATGATGGGGCATAGAATTGGGCAATGGAGGGCAGGAGGAGTGGACTGGTACATCATACTAAATTGAGGGCAGTGGCAGCACATCAGACCATGCATGGCAGGAGGGAGGAGGCTAGTCCATGGATTCACACAACAGAGGATAGGGAGGAGGGGGATGGGGCAGCAAGCTAACTGTTCAGAGAAGGCGGGTATTAGGAACTTTATTGTTTTTAAAACGTGTGTCTGTGCGAACAACTTAAAATATGAACAAGTATGCAGCATAATCTCACTTTTATTCAGGAAGAAGAGGACGTTTGTGACTGTGTCTCCGGGCTCACTTGGCAGAAACACCCCCTGACCCTCCACCCCCTATCGCAAAATGTAATGCCCGTGAAAAGGGTAGGTGAACACAGTGTTAAATAGAACATAGTCCTGAGAGCACGATTGAAAATGAAAACTAGTGTATGGTATAAACTATGCACCAAAAAGTGTGATATAAGATGAACCGGGCGTGAAATATAATATGCAATACATTGTGCGCAATGACAGATTCATTGGAGAGCGCGAGATAGCACAGGCACTAGCGCATGCTATGCGATATGCGCCTTGGAGTGTAATATGCACAGGGCAGTGTTGTGTAACCTAACTAGTCTCTAAAGTTGTAATATAAAATATGTGCTGGGGAGTGTAACGTTGCATATGCATTGTGACAAAGATATGGATCCCAGATTGTAATATGTATGGCATAGCACTGTGCGTTATAACATAGGCATCGAGGAAGGCACGTTAGATGGGGCAATATAACCCGTGCGAAGACAAGTGTGGCATGACATATTCACGGGGTGGTGTTACAGTGCACATGGGCTAGAGAGTGTCATAGCATATGCACTAGCTAGTGGAATACAACACAGAGGTGTGTGGCACTCAGCAGGCAATGGTGGGTGTAACACAGCATTGGGCTCTGCCAGGAGTGCGCTGTGACTCTCAAGTGATGTTCGTACCCTTTCCAGAGAGTAAAATAAAAAGTATTACACATCCGGCAGTGGATGTGTGTTTTATTAACCGTGAGGGGGGTTTCTTGCATAGTTTTGGACGAATTTTTGTCGAATCCCCTTTGAATGGCTTGGTGTGCATGTGTATTAAATGTGCCCGTCAATAGCTACCCATGTTTGTATAAATAAACGACAAGGGTGTCTACCGGGATTAGGCACGGTAGGGCATCAGTCATGTCAAAGCTTCACTAGTGGTGTAAATACATTCCACGTGGATTCATTGTATGCATAGTCACCTTTTAATGAATATCACGCAAATCGTCATGGTGATAGGTACGTACGGTTTGTCCAGCATGTCCTAGGTGTGTCTATAAATATATATTTTTTAAAAATAATAAAAAACAGTGGCCGGCCCTGGGGATTGGGGTCAAAAAAATATAATTAGGAGACAGGCCCTGGGGGATGGGGTCATCAGGGCCAATAAATTAGAATAAGAAGGGGAACCACACAGCCCCCCTTCTTAAAAAACTTAAAATAAATAAAAGACTGGCATCGTGCCGGAGGCCACGCTCCCTCCTTGCAGCACTCTGCAAACGCGCCCCCTGGCGAGTTGTAAGTTGGGGAATTAATTCCTCTTCAATACTGAGGGTCCCTGAGGGCCAACTAGCCCAACAGGCATCTCCAGTATGCACCAGGGAGCTGCGCTGCAGACAGGTGTTCTGAGGCCAAGCCCCTTTTTACACCTCTCTGCAACGCAGCTCTGTGGCGCTTACTGGAGGTACCTAGTGGTCTAGTTTGACCCTAGGGACCCTAAGGATTCAAGGGGACTTAATCTCTCAACTTAGAACAGCCACCGGGCGCGTGTACACAGTGGTGAAGGGAGGGGACGGGGCCTAAGGTGACGTGTGCAAACACGCACTATGGCACGTTTTAAATTGGGGATATAATTTTCCTTCAATACTGAGGGCCCCTGGGGGCTAACTAGCCCACCAAGTGCTTCCAGTAAGCGCCACTGAGCTGCATTGCAGAGAGATGGTCCAGGCCGTGCCACTTTTTACACCTCTCTGCAACGCAGCTCTGTGGCACTTACTGGAGGTACTTAGTGGGCTAGTTGGACCCTAGGGACCCTCAGGATTCAAATGAACTTAATCTCCCAACTAAAAACGGACACAGGGCGTGTTTACACAGTGGTGAAGGGAGGGGACGGGGCCTGAGTTAACGTGTGCAAAAACGCCATGTGGCCTGTTTTAAGAGGTAGTTTTAATCCCCCTGCCCTATTATGTACTAGGGGCTTACAGAGGAGGTCATGCTAATCACAGGGGGACCCCAACGCATAATGTTCCCTAGTGTATGTAGGTGTTTTCACTGTATTCTAAGTGTCTTTTAACATAGCACTGGCTCTAGGACTGGTTAGTCAGACTCAGTTACCACCAGTATCCGTCTGAAAAAGTTGAGGGTACAGGATGATTTTGCAACAAGGCTTCTTTCTGCTCTTCTTTTTGTTCTTTCTGCACGTTATCCTTCTTCCTGCACTTTTCTTCGTCTTTGAGGACTTCTGTTGCTTCTTTCTGCACTTCTTTTTTTTCTTTCTGTGCATTTTTTCTTCTTTCTTCACATGTCCTATCTCTGTAGGCATAGTTAGAAATTAGCATTTAAAAAACCTTTCAAATTCACAGAAAAAAACATAGGTTTCAGGCACGTTATAGTTAGGAATTAGCATTTAAAAAACCTCAGAAATTCACTGAAAAAACCATAGGTTTCAGGGGTGTTATAGTTAGCTGGACTTTTCACTTGTACAAAACCATTGAAATTCCCCCATTATAGTTAGTTCAGCTAACTATAACTCGCGCGCCCGCAATGCACTGCTGATGACGTCACATATTACATCACTCATGACATGGTCAGTGACATCACTCATGACATCACTGATGACATCTCAAATGACATCACTGATGACATCACTGATGACATCATCCTTGTGATAGAGTGGCAGACCTCCTCTCACAATAATATAAACTTTAAAACACACATTCAAAAATAGAGACTAAACTTTTCAAAACAATGGACATACCAATACCAGTTACAACAACCTCTTCAGTAATTCTAGGATCCACATACACATCCACTCATTCACCAACAGTCCTATACAGTCACTCATACATGTATTCACTCATCATATGTACTCATGCACCTATACATCCTGTTACACAATGCCACTCATCCATAGAGTTACTCACACACATAGTCACTCATGCTAATAAAGAATCAAACATACATTTATTTGCATATACAGTTATACACACACCACCACACTTACTTCTACGGAAACTTACACATACTCAGTCTTTTAAACAATCACTTATAGAAACACATACTTATTCATACAGGAACTCTTTCAATCTCTCACTCTCACATATACTCACTTATATACACCAATAGTCACATATACTAGTTTAAAACATATGTAGTTACTCATAAAGACACTATTGAGACAGTCATTCACTCACTAACACACCCATACACACACTCATCCACCCATACAGTCCTGCACACATGCTGTCTTCAACACATACAAAGAGTGAGTCACTCATTCATGCACCTATGCACTACGTAATACCCCCCACCGAACCATGCAGACACTCAGACTGATACTCAAAAAACCAACTAATAACCTATATAGACACCCATGTAGCTACTCACCAACCCATGCAGCCACTTATACACAAAGTGAGAGTTTGATACAGATATTTACATATTTAAACATTACTCACTAAGCCATGTATTCACTATGATACACTTAATCAGTCAGTTACACAATCAATTTTTCAAAAACAAATCATCCATTTAGATACTTATATACCCATTTATTCTTCCATCGACCTTGAGATATACATATATAAAACATATTTAATTTTCAGAAAAACACACATTCACTGGATGATGTCATCAGTGATGTCATTTGAGATGTCATCAGTGATGTCATGAGTGATGTCACTGACCATGTCATGAGTGATGTAATATGTGACGTCATCAGCAGTGCATTACGGGCGCGCGAGTTATAGTTAGCTGAACTAACTATAACGGGGGAATTTCAATGGTTTTGTACAAGTGAAAAGTCTAGCTAACTATAACACCCCTGAAACCTATGGTTTTTTCAGTGAATATGTATATATATATATATAAATTATATATATATATACACACACACACATAGTTTTAGTTAAGATCAAGTTTCCATAGGAAGATAATGTTTTGTTTTGCTTATAACTTTGGCGTTGTTTGATGAATCTTCATGAAAGTTTCCAAACTAATTCTTTGGTCATATCAGCTCCTATGTGGGAAGTTTGGGGGTGATTCGTCAAGGGGGGCCAGAAAAAAGAAGGGTCCCAAAACATGTTTTCTCCATTTTAATTTCCATAGGAAACTTTAGACAAGGCTACAGGTCGAACGGGTGAACGGAATTGCCCCAAATTTGGCAGGGCGAAGGGTCTTTGTCTAGAAAGCACGCTTTTGTTTATTTGGTGTAAATCCGTTCAGTAGTTTCTGAGAAATGTTAACATTTATAGATATCTATATTTGGGAATTCTGCCATCTGATTGGCTGAGGCGTTACGAGCACGAGCTTGCTGCTTATTGGTTGTGAGCGCTGCAAGCGGTTGCAACTAGGATGTGTTGGCTGCCATTTTGTGATTCCGTTGTAGTGAGTAAGGGGAAAAAAGGGCAAAAAGAGTAGGAAAGAGGAGGGTAGGAGCGCTGTGAGGTCTGTGGGGTGGTTAGGGTGTGCTATACAGGGAGTGTAAAGCGATGTATTCACCCCTACCGGTGTGAAAGTGCTGTTTTGCCCAGAGTGAGATGGTGCTGAGGTGAGGTGCCGGTACACTCGGGGATGAAACTGTGAGCTGATTGCTGTAAACTGATGTGCTCTGGGTGCTGTAGGATATTGGCCGCTGTAGCATAGCTGTGAAAAGTGGTGTTAGTATGGGTTTAAAGTATAGCGGTGTGAGCTCTGTGGGGTGGTTAGGGTGTGCTATATAGGGAGTGTGAAGTCAAGTATTCACCCCTAGCGGTGTGAAAGTGCTGTTTTGACCAGAGTGCGATGGTGCTGAGGTGAGGTGCCAGTACACTCGGGGATGAAACCGTGAGCTGATTGCTGTAAACTGATGTGCTCCTGGTGCTGTAGCATACTGGCCACTGTAGCATAGCTGTGCAAGTGGTGTTAGTATGGGTTTAGACTATAGCGGGAGTGGGAAGCAAACTACTCACCCCTACCGGTCTGAAGACTCGGATGGAGTGCTTTAGCTAGCAGGAATAAAGAAATAATCGTGA
Organism: Triturus cristatus; assembly: GCF_964204655.1. NCBI lineage: Eukaryota > Metazoa > Chordata > Amphibia > Caudata > Salamandridae > Triturus > Triturus cristatus. The sequence continues at coordinate 339,185,375 of NC_140594.1, forward strand.
AGAATATAATGCAGAATGTTGCAATGCCACAGAAGACAACTGGTGAATTCAGGTGTGTTTAAGAAAGTGGCTGTGTGGGATAAAGCAATGGAGTCTGCAAGTTATATAAAACGTGCCATAAATGGAACCACTGGTGCAAGAGCTAAGGCATCCAGCTGAGGCAAACTCCAACCGCTTCTGCTGTATTCAAACCTAAGCTCCTGCACCAGTCAATTCCACATTACATGTTACAGTTCCATGTGATGTAAACAATACCTATTAGACATGAATGACTGTAAATTGTAGAATGAAAATAAAGGTAGGATATGATTGCCACACTGTGCCAACCAGTTCCTAAACAATGCCGTGTTTTTTGATCTTGATCGCCAGTTCGTGAGCAGAGGCTGAGGATGAGCTAATTTGTGTGAAAGGGCTTCATGGATAAGAGGCAGGCAGAGAGACATGTGTACAAAGAATAGATATGGTTTCAAAATGGATACCGGGTTTAGGCTAATTTAGCAAGTAAATAGCATATTTGCATAGGCCATACATGATCCATCCCTGGTTAGTGTGGAGAGGTAAGGCCAATAATGAAAACAGACTTCAAATGCCTAAGCATACTTAGAAAGTTATTTTAAGAAAATAGTTCAATTGAAGCGTATTTAAAAATGTAATAGGAAAAAGTCAAAAAAGTTGGAAAAAATCAATCCAAGAATAAAGTGAATTTCTTACAAGTCTTGGAGATTGCAGTCCGGAAGTTCTTCAGCGGCTTGAGATGCGTAATGTTTCAAGAGGCGATTGTTGCCATTGTCTGAAAAAAGTGAAGCGATCCAATTCATAACCTCAAAGGGACAGTAATGTTCCTCGAATGTTGGAGTGGCAATTTGAATTGGCATGTAATCTGTGATGTTGTCAAAGGTCGCACGGTGCAGGAGATCTTTCGCGGCTGTGCAGAAATCCCATTCCGCCAGGATACCTTTTTGCGTTGCATCTGCCATTGCTCCACTGCCCAGACAATCAAGTTCATGGTTTTCAAGATACTCCATTACATGCTGGATATCGGGAGCGTCTGCTGGGATGTTGGCAAGGCATAGATCCATTCGCCAGTTGATTGGGCAAGTTTTGCAATAAAAAGATGGTTGCACGCAGATTGTATATGCTTAAATAAATGTCATGTTTTAGCTGGCTCCGATAATAGATAGAGGCAGGCAGCCGAAAAGTTGTTCCTTTTTTTCATGGTATTGATGTAGCTTCGCGTAGAGTCGTATTCTGTCGGACATGCTTGTTACCACAGGGAGCGTAGCCATTTTTAACAAGCTAAAATAGTAGTAGGATGGCCGCAAACAGAGCGAGAATTATGGGCACTGTTGCTGCTATTCCAGAGATGATCGAATGAATGAAGTCTGGTATTAGACTAAAAACAGTTTGAAAGCCTGTGAGAAGGCCGGAGGAGACAATGTTAAAAAAGTGTGCCAGACCTTAAATTTCAGATGTGTTGAAAATTGTGTAACAATTCACAAAGTGTAATGGGAGGTTCGTATTTAAAAGGGAGTGTATTTTACTTGTAGGTCGTGCTATCTGCATTCGATAAATTACTTTTGGAGAAGTGAGGGACACTTCTGTTTGAAACAAAAGCGCTTTCAGTTTGCTCCGTTTAATAAAATCTGTTTTCAAAGTAGGTATTGAAGGCCAAGTTGAACTTTGGGAGTTACTTTGTGTGGGTGGGAATAGAGATTGCCAGAGGAAGTTATCCGGTTTGAAACAGTAAGGACATACGGTATGCCAGCTCACATTGCGTAGCAGTCCATGTTATTAAAAAGCAGATAACTGTTGTTAGAAAGCTGTGTGAATGTTGGTCTGATTGTGGGAGTTAGCATGCTATTAAGAAAGCACGCAAATTGGGGGCTGTAAGCTTAGAAGCGTTGTGCAGTTGGACATCCTTACATAGTAATGAATGACTGCCATTGTGGTCGCACTTTTCACCTGTGAGAAAAACTTCTGTATCCTCTTTAAGACAGCGATATGTAAATGGGAGAAACCACTGCTCTTAAATAAACGCGCTACCTTATATATTCGCATACAACATGACAACCAACATGTACACCAAACAGACACAACAACACTATGTACTGTGGGAACCGTGGCTAGCCATGTACACAAACCAAACATGGCATGGCACCTCTGCCACACAATGCAGAATGCGCGGAGAGATGGAAGCAAAGTATGTGCGAAGGTGGCAAGTGAGTCTCGATTATAAAAGTATACAATGCAAAGTGTTGAGGGGATGTGCCGGAGAGACTTGAGTATGCAGAGCACAGACATTTACATGTCAACATACACTGATGGTCTATTGAGTGAAGTTGACAGTGGATGCAACCATGATAGTACAGTCAGTAGGGCAGATTATGAAAATATAGCGCGTACGTGCCCCCTCCCCCCCCAAATCGTTAGCGTAGTGGGCTGGCTCGGCGTACGCAAGGCTAGCGTAGGGGTATGAATAAAAGGCACATTTCTCTGAGTGTGGTTCTCTTCCAGAATGGCGAACATGTCTATCAGCGCAGCTTACACCGCCACGAGGCTGACGCCGTGAGTGAAGGTGGCTGCGGGATTAATGCTCTCAGCCTGCTGCTACCCAGAAACCGTCATGGCCGCTGCGACGCACATATGCCCCACAGTTTACCTTTCGATACTGTTGCATGTGAAAGAGGGCCCACCATGTGCCGGCTGAAGCTTTTGGGCCGAGGTCTGCGAGCTGGGAAGGCTCCTGAGATCAACGCTGGCTACCGCAACACAGGCAGACAGCGCCCAGCCAGAGTCCCAGCACCGTGAAGTGCTCTGTATACTACTAACACAGTAGTCGAAGAGGTACCAACAGTGGAACGGTGTCTTGATACCATAATGGACGATGTTAGAACTGCATCTGAGAGTGCAGATGAAGGTACTCCTTTCGACCAGCTGTAACTAACTCTAGGTTCCCACAATGGACGATGTTAGAACTACATCTGAGAGTGGAGATGAAAGTACTCCCTTCGACCAGGTGCAAGCAACTCTAGGTCCCAACGTGGAACGGTGTCTTGATCCCACAATGGGCGATGTCCGATATTACCCGCTGCTTGTGAATTTTCACAGAAGTCCCTGCGTTGACGTGCATCAGACTCTGTGCTTCCGTAGCTAAGTGCTGCACGTGATTATTGTGCCTGGTTGACACCAGTCGGTGGAGTACACCGCGGAACAGCAGGTCCGAACAGTGGAACGGGGTCTTGATCCGAAAATGGACGATGTTAGAACTGCATCTGAGAGTGCCAATGAAGGTACTCCCTTCCACCAGGTGTAACCAACTCTAGGTCCTAACAGTGGAACGGTGTCTTGATCCCAGAATGGATGTTGTTCGATACTACGTGCTGCTTGGTTTTCACAGAACTCCCTCCGTTGAGGTGCATCAGACTCTGTGCTTCCGTAGCTAATTGCTGCACATGATTATTGGGGGTTGGGTGACTGCAGTCGGTGGAGTACACCGCGGTACAGCAGGTCCGAACAGTGGAATGGGGTCTTGATCCCACAATGGCTGATGTTAGAACTGCATCTGAGAGTGCAGATGAAGGTACTCCCTTCGACCAGGTGTAACCAACTCTAGGTCCCAACAGTGGAACGGTGTCTTGATCCCAGAATGGAATATGTCCGATACTATGTGCTGCTTGGTTTTCACAGAACTCCCTCCGTTGAGGTGCATCAGACTCTGTGCTTCCGTAGCTAACTGCTGCACATGATTATTGGGCGTGGTTGACTGCAGTCGGTGGAGTACACCGTGGTACAGCAGGTCGGAACAGTGAAACGGGGTCTTGATTCTGTGATTGAGGAAGTCAGAAGTTAAAGTTTGTGATGATTTCTGTGTACCCACTCCGATCAGGTGCAACCAACTGCGTGCTTCCGAATCCAATGGCACATTGCTCTGAGGCGTTAATGACAACTGCCTCTGGCCTACAGTGCGGTCAGCAGGGCTCACAATTCAGATGGAGTGGTGACTAACTACAACATCTATTGAAATATACACAATAGCCTTTTAGTAGACTTGCTTGAAGAAGTTTTTTAAGATGACTTATAGGTCTAGTACAATTACCAAATTCTTCTTGGTAGTGGTAAAGAGCACTAAATAACAGTGTACACAGTGGACAGCATAGATCGCAATTTGAATTGTTTTGATTTATTTATTGCAGAGTTTTGTGTAATTTATGTTGTTGTATTTTGTGAAGAGGACGTGAGAAAAAGAATTCATGTGCTCACTACTGCCTTCAATTTACACTGCAGATAGCAGTGTTCACAATTCAGATCGAGTCACTATTGTAGATGATGCAGTCCTGTTGGCAACAGACATTGCTCCTAGTACGGCCCGCCCTCAGCACGCATCATCGCTGGCTGTGCACATGCTGAATGCTTTTGATGTGGCTATCTAAGTGCACTAGACCTGATGGACCCTTTATGATACAATCTTTTTGTGTATTATTTCAGATCTACTGCCTGTATCTCAGTATACCACAAGTTATGGTTGTTTTACGATAGAATATTTTCTGTATTATTTCACATCTAGTGTCCCTACCTTACTGCAGTAACTATTTACCCTTTTATTATTGAATCTCTGTGTGTGATCCAATGATTACTGTTGTAGATGTTGCTAGCAGCAACTATTCCCTGAGGGCTGCATTACACTCACCCCACACGCATCCAGCACAGACGTCACTGGATATGTAAACCTGGTAATTAAAAGGAGTCGAGCGCAAGTGCCCGTACCCACTTCCACTATCTATCTGTGTCCGTGTGTTCATTATGTATGCATGATACTGCCCCTGGGCTGTACCACATTACATTGTGCTGTGGACAGCGTATGCAACAATGTTGCCTCTGGCAGTGGGGAAAAGTTCTGTTATGTAGCTTTTAGATGCATGGCTATCACAGGTGGAAGGCTGCATTACAGAGCATGAATATTGATGAAGATGATGGTTGCATGTTATGTGTAGTGTCAGATATGTGTACATAGCAAAAAGTTTTCAAAAAAGCTCTGTAAGCAGAAGAGGAGTCTCTCATCAAACGCTGTAGAGAGAATGGCGGAAATGGGTGGGGTCCTCCAACTGTTACAATGGGAAATGTTATGAACCAATCAAATGCTTTTCTGTAAGGTCATATGGCAATCACGCAGCAAGCACGCAAGGAGGCCGCACCCAACGCGATTTTGAGAAAATATTACCATAATATAAGTTTATTACAGTTAGAAATATATAAATGTTTAAAATATTCTAGATTATCGCTTGTTCTCATATACACTTTAAACTTATTTAGATATGGTTTTGAGACAAAAAAAAATTAGAGAATTGTGTTCCCGGCGTGACACCATACGTCTATGATGTAACACAGGGCCTGGCAGCGTGCACTCATTGCATACGAAACGTGCAGCGGGCGTGACCCCATACGTACATGACGTAAGGCGCGGCTTGGTACTGCGTACCCGTCGCATACCAAAGTAGCAGCTGGCGCGACCACATATGTATATGATGTTACACGGAACTCGGTGCCACGAACCCGTCGGATACGAAATGCGCATCCTTTACGAGTTTAGCAATATGGCGGATAGGATTGGCGTGCTGATGCAATATGGCGGATAGGATTGGTGTGCTGATGGAGCATGGTACACTACTGGTACGGGACTTCAGTTTTCTCCCAAAAAAAACCCAATATACATGCTTTTTTTTAAAGATAAAAAACATTACATATTTTTCAAATTAAAAACAAAAAAGGATAATAGAGTTCCAAAATATTACAAAAAAAATAGAAAAAATATAGGTTTTATAAATATTAAAATAAGAAATTAACATTTAAAAAACCTTCGAAATTCACTGAAAAAAAATGTAGGTTTTACAGACGTTAAAGTAAGGAATTAGCATTTAAAAAACCTTTGAAATTCACTGAAAGAAACATAGGTTTTACAGACGTTATAGTTAGGAATTGGCATTTAAAAAAACATAGAAATTCACTAATAAAACCATCGTTTTCAGGGAAGTTATAGTTAGTTGCACATTTGACTCATATAAAACCAGAGAAATTCGCCTGTTATAGTTAGTTGAGCTAACTATAACTTGCGCGCCCGTAATGCACTGGTGATGACGTCACATATTACATCACTCATGACATGGTCAGTGACATCACTGATGACATCACTGATGACATCTCAAATGACATCACTGATGACATCATTCAGTGAATGTGTGTTTCTGTAAATGTTAAATATTTTTCATACATATCTATGCCAAGGTGTATTGAAGAAAGAGTGAATTTACAAGTCCCTGAATGTGATTAGGATGTGTGTTGGTGTGTAATGTCGATATAAGTGTATAAGTATATTTGATAGTGTTCTATTGATCATTCACAGCATGTATGAGTGAATCTATAGGTAAGTGATTAGATGTGTGTATAGATCTAGGAATCACCGAGTGGGTGTTTAAAAATTTGTATTGGTGTGTCAATGGTTTTAAATCTGGCACTCTGTATTTTACAGTGAGTGATGAAAGGTTATACTAGTGTATGATGAGGTGTATCTGATTGTCACGTGGATGATGTCATCAGTGATGTCATCAGTGATGTCATTTGAGATGTCATCAGTGATGTCACTGACCATGTCATGAATGATGTTATATGTGACATCACCAGCAGTGGAATGCGGGCGCGCGAGCTGTTGTTAGTACAACTAACTATATCAGAGGAGTTTCAATGGTTTTGTACGAGTGAAATGTCCAGCTAACTATAACACCCCTAAAACCTATGTTTTTTTCAGTTAATTTCTAAGGTTTTTTAAATGCTAGTTCCTAACTATATCAGGCCTGAAACCTATGTTTTTTTCAGTGAATAAATATATATATATATATATATATATATATATATATATATATATATAATGCAAAACCCAGAGTGTCCCCTCCCGCCTTTCCGATCCAAAGCCTCCGAGATCATCTGCGGCATACCCCAAGGTTCCTCCCTCAGCCCTGCACAACCTCAACACCCAGCTGATCCTCTCCCTCACCAAGGACCCCTTCACAGCCAAAACCACCCTCCATGAAGGAATGAAGGCAGTCACTGAATGGATGAAGAACCTCCCTCTGAAGCTGAACTCTGACAAGTCAGAGGTCCTCATCCTTGGCTCCACCCCCTCAGCCTGGGACGATTCCTGGTGGCCGACCTCTCTGGGAGAAGCACCGACACCCACCGACCACGCACGCAACCTGGGGTTCATCCTCGACTCCACACTCTCCAAGACAAAGCAAGTCAACGCCGTCTCATCCTCCTGTTTCAACACCCTCAGCATGCTCCGAAAGATCTACAGATTAATCCACATCAAAACAAGAAGCACAGTTACCCAAGACCTCGTCAGCAGCAGACTGGACTATGGAAACGCCCTTTATGCAGGAACCTCAGCTAAACTCCTGAAACGACTACAACGCATACAGAATGCCTCTGTACGCCTGATCCTCGACATCCCTTGCCACAGCCACATCACACCCCACCTAAGAAACCTGAACGCGCTCCCCGTCAACAAGAGGATCACCTTCAAGCTCCTCACCCACGCACACAAGGCACTCCACAACACCGGACCGGCATACCTCAACAGATGACTCACCATCTACACCCCGAACCCCAACTCCACTCCACCGACCTCGCACTCGCAACCATCCCCCGCATCTGAAGAGCGGCCACCGGCGGCAGATCGTTCTCCCACCTCGCCACGAAGACCTGGATCACCCTCCCCATCCAATTGCGGCAGACCCAGGACCTACTTACCTTCAGGAGGCTACTCAAGACCTGGCTGTTCGAGCATTAGCAGTAGCAGCACCCTATCCCCCCAGCGCCTTGAGACCCTCACGGGTGAGTAGTGGGCTTTATAAATGCTCTGATTGATTGATTGATTAATTGATTGAGGCACTGGTATATTGTCCCCCTCCCCTTCCTAAAGCTGTATTGGGCAAGAACATTGTTGACCGTCGCACAATGCTCCAGCCTATTGAGTAATAATCTACCAATTAGTTTAGGTGTGCTATCTAATAGGTAAATTGGTTGGTAATTAGCAAGGTTTCAGCCACCCCCTTCTTGTAAATAGAGATTATCAGGAACTGCCTCCAGGATGACAAGGGGCCAACTTTGGCTATAGCGTCAAAAGCTAAGGTCAGGAGCGGGGCCCACAATGTTTTATTAGTGAGAAAGATATCCAACCGAATTCTATCTGGTCCAGCAACTTCCAGGGCGGGCGATTGAGACAAAGCGAAATCTATTTCATTAATGGAGAACTCCAATGCTGGAGAAACACAAGAGGATTGCTCTAGAACCACCACATTAGTATCTGGCTGATTTTTGGAATATGTTCTGGAAGTGACTTAACCAAGAATCCTCATCTATGTGAAGGTCCAATGATGGCCCACCCTCCCCCTGTAAAAAGGGAGAATTGACCACTTTCCAGAAAGCCTTGCTATCTTTATATAATGAGGCTTGTCTCAAGTTCTCTCAGGCTTCCTTCGTGTAGCTGCCTTTTCCTCTTCTGCCTTGCAGATTTATATATGGCCCTAAGATGTCTAACGAAATCTTGATTTCTAGGTTGCATTTTAAGTGCTTTACGAAGTTTAGTTGAGGCTTGAGAACAGTTTTCTCAAACCACTGGGTAGGCAGGGGGTTATTTCTATATACTGGGCCAATTAGTTTATCTCTTATAGATATTACAATTCTGCTAAGACCTACCACAACTTGGATTCCATTGGTTTGTGGGTCTAAACATTAAAAGACCTCCTGGAAGGTTGAGGACACAATGTTAGTGTCCAATAAATGTGGCTCAATTTTCTCCTGTTTTAAAATGTAACCGTTTTTCCTAGTTATGGTCGGTTTAGGATCATATTTAACTCCAGATTTTTTAAGAGTACACCATTGAAAGGTACAGTATATTAAGGCATGGTCAGTAAATTCTGTCATCTTCACCTCGACCTTCTTGTGGCTACTGCTGGAATTGACAGGGATGATTATAAAATCAATCAATATATGATCATCAGTTCGCCTACAGATGTGTTTATTAAAAATCTCCAGCCCAGACTATGAATAGCGGTCTAGGATAGTGAGAGCAGTTTTTGTTACATTCATATGTTGATTCTTTATGAAATTGCAGGGCACTTGTTCTGGCAGTACAAGGTCCTTTATTTGTAACAGACTGTTGTCCCATACTGCCTGTTACTAGGTCATAGCGGCCCAGCCACTACGAGTAAATAATTAGGAGTTTGACACATGGACAAACTTAGCTATAGCACACGACGTGCATTTAAAAAAATCCAAACTCCTTATATCAAACAAATATGAAATTGTTAAAGGAGAGACACTGCCATGGAGACAGAGTCACGGGCACCTAATTAAAAACGCACATACTCCGTGAGAGATAACGCAAAGGAGCCAGATAAAATGTCACAGATTTTCATTAAAAAATGGTATGTTATGTGAATTTTTATAAAGTCCGTACACCGTGCATTGTAGTGACACAGACACTTTTATATAGTTTGAAAGTAACTCTTCAGTAACTCGTCACCGTTGAGCCCTCATTTCCTTCAAATCATTGATGTATATCGGTTTCTATCTCCTAATGAAGCTCCATACCTGATAAGGCTGGGACATATAACCTACATGTTAGTAAACATGGTCTATGGTACCCCCAATTTAAACGTTTCAGTGATCGGCAGCAGTCTAACATGCTGTCCGTACACGCTAGATAATATCCCACCCTTTCCTTTGCATGTGTGCTCATTCTTTTGATAATGTGCACACATTTTCATGTTACTTAGGTAACCATTTTAATAAAACCTGAGTTCTTGCGTCTTCAAGTTTGAAGGCATGTTTTTAAGTCATGTATTGCTGAATTCCTTCATATCACCTCCAACTGGTTAAATACATTTTAGAGGTTCCTGTTCTTTTGCATTCTAGCCTCCATTCTACCTACTGTTGAATCATAATAATAAACCATAGCTGGTCACCTTTGCCTCCAGCAGAGGATTACTAAATATTGCTTTAGGCTTCTAAGCTTGCATCTTGATTCCCCAAAACAAAGGAAATCCCTGGCTAGATAGTGTTTCTGACTACTGATGAACAATCCACCACTGCATGTGTATTTTCCTAACTATTAGAACTCCTTTGCCTTAAAAATTTGCATAATTTATTTTTTTAAGTGATTCACAGCAAAGACTTTTAACATTTGCTTCAGTGATTCTTTTAACATTCACATGTTTGAGCAGTTAAATGAACAGAAACACAGCTACCACACATACAGCAGAGCAGGCCTAAGTTTTGTAAAGCAAGTTTACTCTGTTTTTGGATTTACAGTGAACATTTGGCACTGGTCTGCAGAAATAGTACCTTCTAAAAATGTATCTTCTTTATGCACTTCAATCAGTCAATCAAGGATTTATATAGTGCTGCTAATCACCTGGCCGGGTATCCAGGCACTTGGAGGTCCTGGTGGGCTTATTTGAACAACCAGGTCTTGAGGGCCCATCGGAATTCCGGAAGTGAAGTAATGGTCTGGAGCTGCAGGGGGAGGCTGTTCCAGGTCTTTGCTGCAATGTAGAAGGAGAGTCCTCCGTTTCTGCTTCGGTGGATGCATTGCACGGCATCATGCATACTGCATATTGCATATTGAAATGGGCAACAGGGACTACAGTGTTATGTTACCATTGAACCCACTGCCCTTTAAACAATACCTATTAAATATCAATAGGTTTTAAGATATTTATATATATTACTTTGAATATTTTATATTTTTCTATCACCTGAAAATTAAAATGTTGATCCTTTTTTGAGCCATATGTATGAAACTAAGGCCTTTGTGATCTCCAAGTAGCAAATTAGTAGAAATCATTTTTATGGAATCACAAAATGAGATGTATGTAAGAATGTATTCCACTAATAGTGATAGGAATTAGCTATTTTGGAAATCACAAAATTGTGACTTCCTAAAAAATCACAAAGTAGGAAAAGTCACATTCTGGATGCAGAAAGATGATGTCAGACCAGGAACTTAAGAAGTACAGGGTGTGGCCACAACCCAGAAGCCTAGAAAGTTGCTGGAAGGAAGGAATGCACCTGTCTCACCACTGGCAGCAGAATACCTATACCTGGAGAATACCATATTGAAGGAAGATGGGGACAAGGAATCTGGGAACAGAAGCACAAAGTTCAGATCTCAGAAAAGGAGTTGGAGCTGTTAACCAAAGAATGCGTGGCACATATGGACCAACTCTATGGGAAGGCTTTATTTCGTGTTCCTGAGGGCCTGAAAAACTATTTATGGAACATCATCCTAGAGAAGGTTAACACCCTTGGGGTCACCCAGAGGACCATACCAGAGATCTGAAAACCCTAGTATGACTTGAGATCCCACACCAAAGAGAAGCTGGCCAGCAGGATGGCTGAAGGTTGTGGAACAGGTAGCGGGCTTTCCAAACACCCCATTCTCACTCCCATGGAATTACTGATTGAGGGTCACTGGAACCAGAAAGTGTGGTGGTAGTGTCAGACATTGACATCTCCAAACCTGCAGGCTCTAGCCAGAATAAGTCAACTCCCCTTTACTTACTTAGCATAACATAATGTTTGTAATTCCTCAAGTACAACATCTCAGAAAGCTAAACTCCATTGGGATGCTTTCTGTTGGCAAGGCATCCCAGGAGTTGTAATACACCAAAGTTACATGCTGTACTGTGTGCTGATACACTACACATATCTGTACATTATAAACATGTCACAAATGCATGAACCACACTTACAACAATATTGGGAACAAACATTAACCATTTATTTATACTAACTATATGCATGCATCTCAACCGGGATTTGTCAGAAACAATTGGGGCTGAAGAAGCTATCGACACACACATGAAAACAGAGGACAGCACAATTGCAACTCCTATGCCCATTACTCCAAATACTAGAAGAGCAACTGTTGCACCACTACCAGCATTTGTGGAAGGTGATGAGAGCTAATCCCATAGCAGAAACACAACTTCATCTGTGGGCAGAACACATAGAGTCTAGTTCATACACAAGGTAGTGGTGGATAATGAGTCGCACAATCACTTGAGCTATTTAATTCAGATAGTGGGGCAGTTCAATACAATAAATATATCCAATTGAAACAGAATATGAGGAAGGTGCCAATCGAGGTCAGATATCCCACTACCAAGGATATCAGTTAGACAGGCCATACATGGTCTGTAATAGAAGCAAAAGGGGAAGACCCCGGCACTCAACTAATTTATACACAATACACATTCGTTAGAAATTAATCATACACACTACAAGTACCAAGTCATAGAGAGAAGAACCAATTCACATTGGGAATATCAGAAAACCAACAAGTATATGCTGTGAGTTTGGTTTAATGGTTTTTAAGCACAGAGCATTTCATCTTAGCATATTGCATCAAAACTTGAACAGAACATCAGACAGAGAAGAATATATCCCTTGTTAACATGTATGTCCCAAATCTTGCAGTTCTTATGATTGCTAAGTTTTGACACGTAGAGTGTTCTCTCTGAAACAGCCAACGCGCGTTTCGTCACCACCGTGACTTCCTCAAGGCTGTAAGATAATAGTAAAGCAAACAAACATTGAAGTGCCCGGAAATTAATGCCCAAATTGCTGTAACAGTCCTTTGCAGAGAAAAAATCCTTCCTTAAATAAGTTTGATTTAAAATTCAAGTACCATAAAAAGCACTGGACATCATTGACAAGAAGACTAGTTAAAAACTAGTCCTATATACAATGTCACCCTCAGTGTGTAAACCAAAAAGTGAGTGATGAAGACATGCACAGAAAAGAAAAGGAGCAATATGTGAAACATAGAACAAACTCCAGATTAGAAAAAATAGTCATTCCAAATAGTGACACAGTCAGACTGACCCGAAAAGTGTTCATATCTACACAAGAGAAAGTAGGTAAGCCAGTCTAAGAAAGATAGAATCTATGAATCCATGTTCACTTCCTGAGTAGGTTACAGAAAGACGGCTCCATTATTAAGAAACCAAGCAAGAAAAAGAGAATCACAAATCAAGTTCTTGTATGTTGTTATGTCACCTTCAGATATGATGTTCGCATAAATGTTGGCAATGGCTATGGTAGGCCCGATCCCCTATATATCTCCGAGGTCCCCAGGGAGTGATTCGATGAGTCCAAAAATCACTGGCTCCTGAGATTGCAAGAATCGTGGCTGGAAAAGGAAAGAGAGTGCAGCAGTCCTCACAATATCAGATAATTCAATCTAATTAGCAATAAAAGAGCTTAGGTATTAACCTGCCTCTTCCAATGTCTGAAAAGCCAAACATTCACCTTTATATATCTTCAAGTCTGTAGTAAAACATATTATGCTGTGATGAGGCCGTTTACAACCTCCAAAATTCTGTTGAGTATACAGATCCCATGAACCAGACGTGGTATTGTACAGTTTGGCAAAGACTGCATATAAGACAGATAGAGAAAACAAATGTAAAGTAGAGATTCAAAAGAAATTACCAAGCCTAGTAAGACGTAAGCACATCATATACGTATGACTTACATGCACCTAAGAATTTTAGAAACACCGGTTCTTAGATCCAGAAGTAATGAATGTCTCTTGTCATTCGAGCCAAGTAAAAATACGTCTATGGACAACAGAAAGTGTGCACATTAGAATGCAAACTGCAAAACAACCTATTTAGGTCAAGAGAAGAATGACCTCATGTTCAATATCCAATACGAAATAGTTAGAAAAGTAGTTAAAACTAAAAAAGAGCACTTACACAGTCACCAGCAAGCTAAATCTGCTCTGCTGTTCTTCAAATATCCCGTGGATACTGCTTAAGGAGCCATGATAAGGTCCTAGGGTATGTAAGGAAAGTGTTTTGGAGAATTATATATCGAAGTTATTTAGATTGCTTATCCAAAGTTAGGCTGATGTGAGCAGATTTATAACCGTGTGACAGATGGAGAGAGAGGTGCTACATACTTGGCCAGCCTTGGTGCTGCACTCTCTAATAACAAAGTTTGGAGCAAAAGGACCTCCTATCAAGTACCACGCTATCCACCACACTTGCCGTCAATCTTAAAATATTAACATTAGTGGTTGGAGCCATTTATCAATCAAGAATAGAGGAGTAATGCATCTTGCTCACTTAATATTAGTGCACAAAACCATTTAAAACATTACAAGCAGAATAAGTTCGCTAGCGGTAGTGACAGCCGATAATATGTAATGCACAGAACCATTTAAAACCTATCAAGCAGAATGAGTCCGCTAGCGGTAGTGGCAGCCGATAGTGCGTTAGAGCAGACCTCCCGCTATGCGTCACACTACCTAATGCGAATACCTTCAGTTTTGCGAAGTTGTCGTCCTTAGAATCCTATCGTCCTGCAACAGGCAGTACCGCTCGAGGTTTGGTTTATAAACCTGTTCCGTACCGGAAGTAAAACTAGCACTGTGCCAAGTGCGCGAACACGCACATATATTCAAAAACGGACTAGTGTTCGTCGGTGCGGGCGCCATGTTAGAGTAGGTAAAGATTACTTAATGATATTCGTTTATTGAGGTTACCACCGACCCATTATTTTAGAACATTGAAATGTCCCTAAAAGAAGGTAATACACAGAGGTGAGGTGCTCCTTACATTTCCAGCGAAAAGAAAAAAACAAAAAAACACTAGCATTTAGAATGGGTAATGGTTTTGCAGTATGTGCGCCATATTGGAATATGTAAAAATTTACTTAAAATTTATTCAGTTCGTATAGTAAGGTCGCTATTAACCCAATGTATAAAGAGTTAGGACCCCAAGAGTGTGGTGCATAAGATTTGTAGTACAAGCAATATATATGCTTCAAATGTCAGTGCATAAATACATTTAGAAAAGAAGAGGGAGAGGGAAGTGCACAAAGTTTGGAAGGAGAGTGCAAAAAGACCCCCGTCCGCCTTGATTCGAGAATTCGATAGTCAAGTCTGTTATTTGGGTATCTATAAATTCCCCGACATAACCATTAGAGGAGTTCTGTAAACAGAGAACAGGACATTCGTTACAATTAATTTGTTAGCGGTTTTCAATGATTACAAGAGCATATCAGAGCAGTAAGAAACAACAACAGAGAGTATCCATTTGCGGTCCACTTTAACGATTCACACTCGCCAGAAAATATGAAAGATATCCGGTTTCATGGCATCACCCACACTAAAACACAACAAAGAGGGGGTGACCGAGTCCTGAGACTTCGGAGAACGGAGACACAATGGATCATCAAACTAAGAGCGGTAGAACATGGCCTAAATTTTGATAAGGAACTACATGTTTTCCTGTCTGAGTAACTACTTGTAGTGCTAGCCAGGGTTATAGATGGATTCGTTGTACAAGAAAATATACTAGAATATGTCTCTGTACTGTGGGCTTACAATCAAAAAGGTACCGCAATGCGCAATGTGATCTTATGATGTATAATTATGTTTCATGTAAAATGCGCCTAAAAGGAGTATTGTGCATGCTGTTAAGAACTCGCATGTTGTGGGTGGGCTTGACCAATTCATCGAGTTTCCCACCCATAGTCATGTACTGTGATGCATTGGAAGATTACCCGTAAAAAGTCAATATTGTGACTACATGAATGATGACCACTGTTTTGTTCTCCATTGGCAGCTTTCCGCAGAAGGTTCCAAAAGAAAATTGTATAAGTATTGGAGAAGCTGCCTTGAACTAATCAGCATTGTTAATATATGAACTGTGATAATTGCCTTTTTCTTTGTCTACAGTATTTCATAAATGGCCCCACTAAAACTGTATAGATGTTTATCAATATAATGGCCTATTGAATTCTGAAACTAAAACATACTGGGGTTTGACTTCGCTCACCTGTGTCTTATGCCATGTTGTATTGGATGACAATCATAATCATTGAAAACCGCTAACAAATTAATTGTAACGAATGTCCTGTTCTCTGTTTACAGAACTCCTCTAATGGTTATGTCGGGGAATTTATAGATACCCAAATAACAGACTTGACTATCGAATTCTCGAATCAAGGCGGACGGGGGTCTTTTTGCACTCTCCTTCCAAACTTTGTGCACTTCCCTCTCCCTCTTCTTTTCTAAATTTATTTATGCACTGACATTTGAAGCATATATATTGCTTGTACTACGAATCTTATGCACCACACTCTTGGGGTCCTAACTCTTTATACATTGGGTTAATAGCGACCTTACTATACGAACTGAATGAATTTTAAATTTTTACATATTCCAATATGGCGCACGTACTGGAAAACCATTACCCATTCTAAATGCTAGTGTTTTTTTGTTTTTTTCTTTCCGCTCAAAATGTAAGGAGCACCTCACCTCTGTGTATTACCTTCTTTTAGGGACATTTCAATGTTCTAAAATAATGGGTCGGTGGTAACCTCAATAAACGAATATCATTAAGTAATCTTTACCTACTCTAACATGGCGCCCGCACCGACGAACACTAGTCCGTTTTTGAATATATGTGCGTGTTCGCGTACTTGGCACAGAGCTAGTTTTACTTCCGGTACGAAACAGGTTTATAAACCAAACCTCGAGCGGTACTGCCTGTTGCAGGACGATAGTATTCTAAGGACGACAACTTCGCAAAACTGAAGGTATTCGCATTAGGTAGTGTGACGCATAGCGGGAGGTCTGCTCTAACGCACTATCGGCTGCCACTACCGCTAGCGGACTCATTCTGCTTGATAGGTTTTAAATGGTTCTGTGCATTACATATTGTCGGCTGTCACTACCGCTAGCGAACTTATTCTGCTTGTAATGTTTTAAATGGTTTTGTGCACTAATATTAAGTGAGCAAGATGCATTACTCCTCTATTCTTGATTGATAAATGGCTCCAACCACTAATGTTAATATTTTAAGATTGAGGGCAAGTGTGGTGGATAGCGTGGTACTTGATAGGAGGTCCTTTTGCTCCAAACTTTGTTATTAGAGAGTGCAGCACCAAGGCTGGCCAAGTATGTAGCACCTCCCTCTCCATCTGTCACACGGTTATAAATCTGCTCACATCAGCCTAACTTTGGATAAGCAATCTAAATAACTTCGATATATAATTCTCCAAAACACTTTCCTTACATACCCTAGGACCTTATCATGGCTCCTTAAGCAGTATCCACGGGATATTTGAAGAACAGCAGAGCAGATTTAGCTTGCTGGTGACTGTGTAAGTGCTCTTTTTTAGTTTTAACTACTTTTCTAACTATTTCGTATTGGATATTGAACATGAGGTCATTCTTCTCTTGACCTAAATAGGTTGTTTTGCAGTTTGCATTCTAATGTGCACACTTTCTGTTGTCCATAGACGTATTTTTACTTGGCTCGAATGACAAGAGACATTCATTACTTCTGGATCTAAGAACCGGTGTTTCTAAAATTCTTAGGTGCATGTAAGTCATACGTATATGATGTGCTTACGTCTTACTAGGCTTGGTAATTTCTTTTGAATCTCTACTTTACATTTGTTTTCTCTATCTGTCTTATATGCAGTCTTTGCCAAACTGTACAATACCACGTCTGGTTCATGGGATCTGTATACTAAACAGAATTTTGGAGGTTGTAAACGGCCCCATCACAGCATAATATGTTTTACTACAGACTTGAAGATATATAAAGGTGAATGTTTGGCTTTTCAGACATTGGAAGAGGCAGGTTAATACCTAAGCTCTTTTATTGCTAATTAGATTGAATTATGTGATATTGTGAGGACTGCTGCGCTCTCTTTCCTTTTCCAGCCACGATTCTTGCAATCTCAGGAGCCAGTGATTTTTGGACTCATCGAATCACTCCCTGGGGACCTCGGAGATATATAGGGGATCGGGCCTACCATAGCCATTGCCAACATTTATGCGAACATCATATCTGAAGGTGACATAACAACATACAAGAACTTGATTTGTGATTCTCTTTTTCTTGCTTGGTTTCTTAATAATGGAGCCGTCTTTCTGTAACCTACTCAGGAAGTGAACATGGATTCATAGATTCCATCTTTCTTAGACTGGCTTACCTACTTTCTCTTGTGTAGATATGAACACTTTTTGGGTCAGTCTGACTGTGTCACTATTTGGAATGACTATTTTTTCTAATCTAGAGTTTGTTCTATGTTTCACATATTGCTCCTTTTCTTTTCTGTGCATGTCTTCATCACTCACTTTTTGGTTTACACACTGAGGGTGACATTGTATATAGGACTTGTTTTTAACTAGTCTTCTTGTCAATGATGTCCAGTGCTTTTTATGGTACTTGAATTTTAAATCAAACTTATTTAAGGAAGGATTTTTTCTCTCCAAAGGACTGTTACAGCAATTTGGGCATTAATTTCCGGGCATTTCAATGTTTGTTTGCTTTACTATTATCTTACAGCCTTGAGGAAGTCACAGTGGTGACGAAACGCGCGTTGGCTGTTTCAGAGAGAACACTCTACGTGTCAAAACTTAGCAATCATAAGAACTGCAAGATTTGGGACATACATGTTAACAAGGGATATATTCTTCTCTGTCTGATGTTCTGTTCAAGTTTTGATGCAATATGCTAAGATGAAATGCTCTGTGCTTAAAAACCATTAAACCAAACTCACAGCATATACTTGTTGGTTTTCTGATATTCCCCATGTGAATTGGTTCTTCTCTCTATGACTTGGTACTTGTAGTGTGTATGATTAATTTCTAACGAATGTGTATTGTGTATAAATTAGTTGAGTGCCGGGGTCTTCCCCTTTGGCAGAACACATAGACACTGTTAAGTCCAACCAGCAGCAATCCACAATACCAATGTGTCAGGCGACAAGGCAAACAGTTCACCTATGCTTGGTGGCCTGGAGAAATCCATCATCGCAGTACAGCATCTGGAAGCAACACAAATTAAGACTGTTAATAGGCATCTATGAGGCATGTCAAGGTCAATGATGTGATTGCAGATAGGGCAAGGCTGTTGGATTACTGCATGGACAAGGAGCAAGATCTGCAAAGACACACACAAAGGCAGCACATGGCAAGCTTTGATGCCTTGACTCAATCAATACATTGATTGGCAGTAGCCATGACCACTCTTGCAAGGACAAAATGAGATGGGGCACTACTGTCAGGATGTTGTACATGGGCTAGTAGAAGTAACCATAGCCCTTGAAAACATACAGACACACAACTTGTCTGTCCCCAACATTTTGACGCCACATGAGGGTGAAGATGGCTCAAGCATCAGTGCTGCATCTTGCAATAAGGAAGAGGTACCAGGCGTATACACCGTAACACTTCAGCATTTGACATGTCCCTTCTTAAACAGGCAGGTGTTCCTGAGAAGACAACTAACCCAAGAGTCCGTAAAAAGTGAATCCAGTGAATGCTCAGAGTAATGAGCAAACTTTACTTTGTTTGTTTTTTCATACTTTGTTGAAACAATATTACATCTGCAGTGGATACAGTTGATTAGCAGGGAGATAAGTTGTGACAGCCTGAATAAAAGTTGATCTTTTAATTATGCACAAAGCATTACCAACCTGTATGATGTCTATTTCTTAGATGTGGTAATCATTCTAACCTCAAAAATAGTTGTTGGTGATCTCTGTGTGTCGAGCACAACCCTCGGCTGCATGTGTTCTATCCTGCTGAACCTGTAGTGGTAATAGTTCTTCATCTGAATCAGATTTAGGCCTATTGCTGGTGTTGTGCAGACCCTTCCTCATGGTGATGTTGTGTAGAATGGCACATGTGGCAATGATATTGCAGCAGGTCTCGGGTCTGTAAAGCAGTGCTCCACCAGTTTTGTGGATGCATTGGAATCTGAACTACAGTATTCCAAAGGTGCATTCAATGATTGATCAGGTTGTCTCATGTGCCCTTTTGTACTGGATTTTGCTGCTGGTTCTAAGAGTCAAGTATGGTGTCAGCATCCAAGGACACAAGGCATATGCACTGTCCCCATTAACAGCTTGAGAAGGCGGAACAATTAGGTTGTATTGGACATACAGTTTGTGCCACTGTATGAATTGAGTTAACAATTAAAAAGCCATCGACAAATTCACCCTGAGACAATCTATTAAGGATTCTACTGTGGCAGAACATGAGAGAGTCATGTGTGCTGCTTGGGGATCTGACTACAAAGTCTGTTATGCTGCATGAGGCATCACACACTACCTGTACATTGAGGGAGTGTGATCTTTTCCTATTTATGTAGATGAATTCAGTTGCTTAGGGGGGACATGTGGCAATGTGTGTGCCATCAACACAGATAATTACATTGGGGAAATGTGCTAAAACATTAATGTGGTCTTTTGCAAATGTTGAGGGGTATTTTGAAAATATATGAAATACTGAACTTTGCTAACCATGATGTTTAGAAACCTGTGAAAGAACCTGGAAAATGCATTTTGTGACATTCCACCTGCAACTGCTCTGATCCCCTGGTAGCTGCCAGAAACTAAATGGTGCACGCAACCCAGTACTTGCACATGTGGTGGGATTGCATTGCTTCTGAGTGTTGGGGTCTGTAGCTGAGGTTTCAACTCAGCAATTCATTCCAGGATTACCTCACTACTGAGTCTGTACTTCTCATATACCTACTCCTCAGTCTGCTCAAATAGGGGCACCCTCACCTTAAATATCCTCTCATGTCTCCTCCTCCTTCTCTGCCTACCAGCCTAAAGTGTAACGCTATTTGGAAATTCCCATTTGGGATTTTGGCTATTTAACAATTTCCAAAATGCGATTTCTACTGGATAGAAATGGTATTTTGCACCACCAAAAATGCCTTTTGTCCATTCCAAAATGGCATTTTGCATTTCTTAACAGCCTGAAATTGTGAATAGCACCATTGGGAATTGCAAAATGCCTCCGTATTGGTCATTCATGGTTTTTAGAATTTTGCACTATTTGTTAACTATAATTTGATGTTGCAGTACATGTACTGCATGCACTTGCCAGACATCGCTACTGCGCCTCCAGTGCCTACTAAACTGCTGCTGCCGTGAGAAAGAGACTCACCACTTTTGACCATCTCAGTTCATGAAAAGCACCACTGGTGCAAAGTCAGGAGGAACAACATAAGAAGGGAACATAATATGCACATAGCGTGCACCAGCATGAATAATGCTCTGTGTTTTTAGATGGACTATGTTTCCCAGAATGCTTAGCAGGTTTTGGCCATTTGGGTGTCACATCGCTATAAAAGGAATCACCCCTTTGTCTTGTTGAGCATAATTCTGGGGAATCCTGAGAAGCAGTTGAGTCTGCTTGGTCTGAAAAATTATGTTTGATTTTGGAAGATTCCTGATATCGGACACATCCCCTGGTAAGAGTTTACATGCTCTATCACTGAACTTGATTTGCGCCTTTGTGGGGAAGAAATTCTGGGCCAATCTGAAGGCACCTTCTTGCCTCTTATGGTTCCTTTGAACAACAATTGTATTAGAAAAGATAAAGGAAAGGTTACATAGTTGTACAATGTTGTTGTTGCATTGCTGAGTTAGAGATTTCCTGTGAATCAGAAAATTGGGTTTTTGGCAGCTTCTCAGGGAATGCAAGTTTAATGTGTATCTAATTACTGTGGGCTGACAGTTTCTTTAAGAAGTTGAGTGTAAACCATTTCTTGAGAGAGACAAAAGGTCACAGAGTGAAAGTAATTCTGAATGAGACCTGGGGCCATGTTATGAATACAGTGCAGTTTTCCTCTTTGCACCATGTTGCACCTTTCAAAAGGTGTGCAGCGCACAAACCGGGACTGAGTACCATATTGTAAACAATGTGCTCCCTCCAGGGCATCCACAAATTCACACTGCTCTGGTAGCAGTAAAGTAAAATACATAGCAGCTGCTTAAAAGCTGTTCCGTGCTTCACAGTGCAGGTAGCAACCTGCCCACATTTCCAAGAGCCGAGAGAGAATCTCTTGCAGTCAGGTGCAGTGAATGGCTTTACCCGCCTGTAGAGGGATGTCTGGGAGTTCCTTGGGACCTCCTTTCACCCCTCCAGCATTTAGGAGGTGCAATGAAAGTGTATGACCTTTTTGTGGTGTACTTTCAGTGTGCCTCCTAAAGGCATGTTTGCCTCTGCAGCCGTGCCCATAATACGGCATGGAGGCAAAGTGATTCCCTCATTCGCATTGAGCCACACCCCCATGCAAATGAGGGAATGCAACCGCATGAAAGAGCTGGTGCAATATGTGCCCCAGCACTATCAGTATTACTGAAGGGACCGCACAAGCGTCTGTGGCTCATTCTGTAATATCAAAGTGCCCAGGGGCTCACAAAGAGGGCGCACATGACTGTTGTGCCTCCGGGTCACTCTCTGTAATACAGAAGCTTGACTTATTTTGAGAAGCAATACAATGGGTGCCGAATTTGAATAGTTTAAGGAACTTTGATCTGTCATTTGGTGGACCACTAATGATATGCAAATGCAGACAAAGGGTCAATTTAATGATGTTGTATATGTCTGTTGAAGAATGTCATAATAGTTAAATCTGTTGCTGTGATCCACTACAAACAAAAAGGTATCTTTTAGGGTTGCATCTGTGAAGTCCTATTTGAAATATGTACTACAAGTTTGTCTATGTACTCAAAATAAATAATTCCTACCATAATGCAGAAGAATGTTTACATATTTCCCTTCCCACCATAAAGAGATCATGTTTTACACATCCCGGCATGTGGATTCTTTAAAATGAGATAGCTATACCAACCTTATGAATAGTACTTGCTTATTCTATAAATAGCAACCTTCTGAGTAGTACATGCTTATTCTATCTTTTATCTTGTCCAGAACATTCGGTGCAAACTATATGTTCATGAGTATAGATGATTTATCTATCTATCTATCTATCTATCTATCTATCTATCTATCTATCTATCTATCTATCTATCTATCTATCTATCTATCTATCTATCTATCTATCTATCTATCTATCTATCTATCTATCTATCTATCTATCTATCTATCTATCTATCTATCTATCTATCTATCTATCTATCTATCTATCTATCTATCTATCTATCTATCTATCTATCGATCTATCTATCTATCGATCGATCTATCTATCTATCTATCTATCTATCTATCTATCTATCTATCTATCTATCTATCTATCTATCTATCTATCTATCTATCTATCTATCTATCTATCTATCTATCTATCTATCTCCAAAAACAGTTTCTTCAATAAAAGCTGCCACTGGCCAGCCGTAGTTCAAACTTTTTTTGACAGGGGTGGTTTATTTTACTAACATTTCGAGAATACAAGCCAGACATCTTTCGTAGACCTATTCTCCTTGTTCACGAGTCAGGAAATGCATATACCTTATGGGGCATATTCTCAAGAACATGTGACAGAAAAGGAGGAGGAATAGCCATTGCTTTCAAATCAAACATCAAAATACACACCATAGAGGCCACCCAGGCTGATTGGAGCAAAATTTGTATTTTTACAATAGAGATCACAAGGAAAGAAACATGGAAAGGCGCGCTTCTATACAGACCCCCGGGAAATAAAACCCATTTCTCAAACAATTTAACTGAAACTTTCGCACCACATATCCTGGCGGCTGACAATTTCCTGCTTCTAGGAGATTTTAATTATCATGCTGAGCTCGAAACTCACACCCACACATTAGAACATCAGCAATCTGGACTCACTGGGCTTAAAGCAACTGATAATAGGCCCCACCAATACCGCCGGTCACACATTAGATCTGCTATTTACCAATTCACTGTATATAAAGTTCAACCAAACTCTCCCTATCCTATGGACCGACCACCACTTAATAAGTTTTCATATGGGCCAACTAGTAACCCAACCAGGTCCAAAGAAAGAACGGAAGCTAAGTAGGTCATGGAACAAGATAAACCTTGGTTCATTCTCTACAACCTGTGTTCCCCTCTCCTCCTCTGAAATGACTAATGTTAACAAGGCAGCTATCAATTTTGAGACTGCAATTGTCACATCCTTAGATATAATTGCCCTGAAGAAGAAAACTAATTGCCCGAAAAAACTGTCCCCTTGGTTCACTCCGGACTTAAAAAGCGTTAACCTCGCCATCAGGAAGGCAGAACGCAAATGGAGACTCACTAAAATCACAACGGATAGGCATCAGTATAAAACCCTTCACCACCGATACATGGATAACATAGCCATGGCCAAAAAATCCTAACTAGGAGGCAGAATCAGTCAAGCCTCCAATTCTCATAAGGAATTATACAAGATCGTGAAGGAATTCACTAACCCCCCCCTCCGGCATACCGTCATATATTGCCTCGCAGGAGTGGGTGGATTCCCTCTCAGCTTTCTTTGTAAACAAGATAAATGATATCCACAAACTCTTCCCCCAAGTTATAAATACCCCGCATAGACCGGATGAAACCCTCCCTAGGAACACCAACTCTCTTAAAGAATTTAGGAATCTAACAGAGGAAGAAACTGCAGCCATAAATCCGTCTCGCCAACTGATCCCCCGTCCACCCAGATCCTAACCAAAATTGGCCCAGCACTCACCTCCAACCTAACCTATATCTTGAATCTTTCACTTTCACGATCCACTGTACCTGCACAGCCAACTGCTGACCCCAAACAACTCGCCAATTACAGACCAATTTCTCTCCTACCTCTGTTTGGCAAAGTAATGGAAGCGGCAGTTAACCACCAACTGTCCATATGCTTAAAAAGTAACAACCTGTTAGACTCATCTCAATCAGGCTTCCGGTCTTATCATAGCACCAAGACGGCTCTGGCCGAAATCATCGATAACATCAGGCTCTCTCTTCATGCCAGACAGTCCGCCATCCTTATTCTGCTCGACTTGTCAGCTGCCTTCGACACCATCTCTCATGGCATCCTCTTGGAGCGCATATGGGAGTTTGGTGTTGAGGGCCCGGCTCTGCAATGGCTCAAGAGCTACTTGACGGAACGGTCCACTACGGTACAAATAGGGGGTTTCTGCTCCAAAATTCAACCCATTGACAAGGGAGTTCCCCAGGGATCATTTTTGAGTCTCACACTCGTTAACATTTATGTGTCGCCTCTGGGCAAAATAATCAGAGCTTATGGCTTTGATACAGTTTCCTACACCGATGACACGCAATTGTTGATCACTCTTCATCCAGATCCCACTGACACACAACGTAGATTTAAACTGTGCATGTCATCAGTTAATAAATGGATGTCAACTAATCACTTACTGCTCAACGCGAGCAAGTCAGAAATCATGCTCTTTGGAGTCGCGCAACACATATGAACCACTGACTGGTGGCCTTCCTCCCTAGGGCCGTGCCCACCACCCAAAACAGCAGTCCGAAATCTGGGAGTCATTATGGACAATAAACTTTCCAAAAATAACCACATCAACTCCGTGGTCCGCACGAGCTATGGCTTAATGTGCTCCCTCAGGAAAATCTTTAAATGGATACCCCTCTGCTCCCGGATGCCCCTTGTGCAGGGACTAATCGTCAATCGTTTGGACTATGGCAATGCACTGTTCGCATCCATAAATGAAAGACTTCTGTCTAAGCTTCAAGTGCTGCAGAACACCGCGACGAGACTGGTCTTGAATCTCCCCCCATCCCCGCTCACCATCGGCTACCAGCCTGAAGACCCTCCACTGGCTACCTATAAGAAAGAGGGTCACCTTTAAACAATGTTGCTTGGTACACAAAACCTTGAACAATAAGGGGCCTGCCTATTTAGCAAAGAAAGTGACCTAACATCAGCCAGTGCGAACCCTCCACTCGTCCAACAAACATCTCCTAACAATCCCCAAGGTTCACACTGTTAAAAACGGTGACAGGTCCTTTTCCAAAAATGCACCAGAGCTATGGAACTCACTGCTGCTACGGCTTCGCCTGGAAACTGACCACAAAAAAATCCATAAAGTTCTTCAAACATGGCTATATTAACCCCTGGTCCGGCCCCTTCCTAGTTTCCTGTGTTTGGCAAAGTGCTATGAGACCTAATGGTGATATATACGCTCAATAAATACCTACTACCACTACTCCATAACTACCACAAAATTAGTTTAATGCAACTCTTCACATCGCAGTCTATCGCGGGAAAATAATGCTGTGTTAATGTGGTATTCCCAACACGGCTGTACCATGCGATAGTCTCACGATAACGCATCAAACAAATGCGTTAAAAATCAAATCAACGCAAAGCCGCAAACACGCGAAACACAAATGCGAAAATAGTAGCGATTGCGCCAATCGCGATACAAAAATCAGTGAAAACCAGCCACAGGCCTGCAATTCCCACGCGTCATGCGGTAAAATGCACTATAAAAGTAGAAAAAAACATACAAAAAAAAGCCAAACAACAGTGAAGCACAATGGAGGTATCCGGAGCAAGAACAGAGGACAACCAGAACCCCACAAGCCCCCTGGAGGACCAGCCTGGGACCTCAGGGTCAGGGAAGGGCAAGGACAAGAAGAGTGGGAAGAAACGGTTCAGTCCGCAAGAAAATAGGATCCTGATAACAGGTGATAGAACACCATCAACTACTGTTCGTCACCACCACTGTGTCACTGGGAACTAAAAATGAAATATGACAGACTATCGTGGACAAGGTGAATGCAGTTGGAGTGCTGAAGAGGACAATGGGAGAGGTCAAGAGGTGCTGGAATGTTGTGGTGCGCAAAATCAAGCAGTAACTCGCAAACAACCAGAAGGCAGCAATGTAGACTGGAGGTGGCAGTCCAGCGCCACAGGAGGAGCTGGACGAGATGGAGGAAATATTGTCCACAGTCATCATTGGGGAGATGGTGGCAGGAGTTGGGGGACCGTACACCGCTCAACATGACTGGACACAACAGCAACAGGGTGAGCAACGACCAGAGACTAGGGGGATAGGGGGAGATGTGCACAATGGCACACATGCACAATTAAGCATAGCACATCTGCGGACAAGCCATGCCCCAGACCCCTAAATCCCACTAAGAGACCAATGCACCCAACTATGCAACATCCCAGCACTGCATAAGCACAGAAGCCAGAGGCACACCTCATGTAAGGGCTAAGGGTCAGCCAAATCAGAGCTGCAGGGGCGACTCCCCCAAAATGTAGCACACACACATTACATGCAGAGCACATCAACACTGACAACGATGTGGTACAAACTGCAACACGTCCACAACAGAACAGAGGACACACCTGGTGCCACATGTACGTCGAAACTGGCCAATCACATTTGTCATTGCAGGGAAATGTGAGTTGACAATGTACAAGTACAAACACACATCCGTGCTGTAGTCGGGATGTCCACTGTCCCGCATCAAATAGACAGCTCACCCAAACAGTCACAATGTACATTGTCATGCAGTCTGAATGTAAACATGTACAATGAGTTAACATACATGTGAACACAATGTTAAACTGCATCTTCCCCTCACATTGCAGGTGGAAATCCAATGCCTCCTGCAGAGCAGTCCAAACCTCTCTTCTCTGATGACGAAGATGACCACCACACCTTCGACTCCGACGCCCTCCAACAGCTCGTGGAGAGCCTCCACAGCCCACTTCCAGGAGCAGGGCAGCCCAGCTGCTACAAGGAAAACCTTACCCCTGCACAGAACACACAGCAGGCAGCACCCACCACCACAGCTGCCTCCCAGGACCCCTACGATGAACACATGGCCTTCTAATGCCATGTGTTGGGGTGCCAGGAGAAGATGGCTGGACAGGTGCAGGTGGGGTTCAACCACATGGCAGCCAAACTAGACACCATACGTGGGTGTCTAAGTCCCATCAGGGACCACTCACAGTCCCTAACAGACACCCACAATCCGCTCCACGCTCTCCAATGAACCAGAGCTGCAATTGCTAGAGTCTTGGCTCTGCGACAATAATGACTGTCTAGTCAGAGTGCCTCCAGTGATCTCGCCCGGAAGTTGAGACACATGCAGAGGATCATGGAGAACATTGAGCAGACGCTGGTGGAAAGAGTGGCTGCCATTGCTGCACACCAGTGAGCGGTAGCTGGGTCCCTCAATGCCATAAAGACCCTCCTCATGGCATTGCTGCCACAAGGTCTGACACTGATGCATGCTGCTGCTACCACCCCATCCACATCTATGGCCCCTGATGTGTCAGTGACACACAGTGTGGCAGACATTCCACCTCCGGCCCCGGAGGTGTCACTGCCACACAGTGCTGGGGACAGATCACCACCACCCACATGTGAGGCACATGCAACAGCAGAGGATGAAGATGCGGATGAATCTCCCTTCATGGTGAGAAGGAAGCAGTAGCATTCATCTCCGCCATGTGGCCTGTTTCTGCTTGGTTCTGCCCTCTGCATCATCACCTTCCGCTGTCTCCCGATGCACTCTGCGACACTCACCTTGGACCTCGACGTTGACTACCATATTCTGTTTGTGCACCAATGACACAGCTATCAGACTGTGGACTGAACTCCTCTTCTGATGTAATTGTCATTCCCCAAAGGACTCTGGCTGGCCCTCCATGGGCCAAAAATGTAAAGTGGGATCTGCATGGCTCCAGCTTTAACACTATACTGAATGTGCAATAAACATTCATGTTAACACACATGTATCATGTCTATGATCTTTCAAGTGTGGAAGGATGGATGAATGTAGAGTCAGGGATTCCTCTTATGTCCATGTTGCTAATGTTGTGGGACTTGGGTCACAGGGTGACACATTGCCGATTATGGTCCGGGTGGTGCCAACACTACAACAGGGACACATCCATTAGTCACTTCCTTGTCCAGCCCAGGACTGAACCATGCCCAGAGCCCCAAGTGGGGTTTTCTCAGACCCTTACGCAGGACTGGCATACGCCAGGACATCCCACTCCGCTTACCCACACAGGGGGGGGACGACAACGCTACATGTCCCTGGTCTTCCCTGTAGGGATCTGCTGCTCACAGGTCTAGTTGTCAGCATGCCACAGCCACTACCTCATGGCTGGTTTACACCCACACCACACCCACTCAGCACTGGCGTCACAGGACATGTGACCCTGCCAATCAAACGGGCCTGGCACACGTGAGTCTGCTTGGTCTGAAAAATTATGTTTGATTTTGGAAGATTCCTGATATCGGACACATCCCCTGGTAAGAGTTTACATGCTCTATCACTGAACTTGATTTGCGCCTTTGTGGGGAAGAAATTCTGGGCCAATCTGAAGGCACCTTCTTGCCTCTTATGGCTCCTTTGAACAACAATTGTATTAG
The DNA here is from genome assembly GCF_964204655.1 of Triturus cristatus. Taxonomy (NCBI): domain Eukaryota; kingdom Metazoa; phylum Chordata; class Amphibia; order Caudata; family Salamandridae; genus Triturus; species Triturus cristatus. The sequence goes on from NC_140594.1 coordinate 339,214,610, forward strand.
AAAAGATAAAGGAAAGGTTACATAGTTGTACAATGTTGTTGTTGCATTGCTGAGTTAGAGATTTCCTGTGAATCAGAAAATTGGGTTTTTGGCAGCTTCTCAGGGAATGCAAGTTTAATGTGTATCTAATTACTGTGGGCTGACAGTTTCTTTAAGAAGTTGAGTGTAAACCATTTCTTGAGAGAGACAAAAGGTCACAGAGTGAAAGTAATTCTGAATGAGACCTGGGGCCATGTTATGAATACAGTGCAGTTTTCCTCTTTGCACCATGTTGCACCTTTCAAAAGGTGTGCAGCGCACAAACCGGGACTGAGTACCATATTGTAAACAATGTGCTCCCTCCAGGGCATCCACAAATTCACACTGCTCTGGTAGCAGTAAAGTAAAATACATAGCAGCTGCTTAAAAGCTGTTCCGTGCTTCACAGTGCAGGTAGCAACCTGCCCACATTTCCAAGAGCCGAGAGAGAATCTCTTGCAGTCAGGTGCAGTGAATGGCTTTACCCGCCTGTAGAGGGATGTCTGGGAGTTCCTTGGGACCTCCTTTCACCCCTCCAGCATTTAGGAGGTGCAATGAAAGTGTATGACCTTTTTGTGGTGTACTTTCAGTGTGCCTCCTAAAGGCATGTTTGCCTCTGCAGCCGTGCCCATAATACGGCATGGAGGCAAAGTGATTCCCTCATTCGCATTGAGCCACACCCCCATGCAAATGAGGGAATGCAACCGCATGAAAGAGCTGGTGCAATATGTGCCCCAGCACTATCAGTATTACTGAAGGGACCGCACAAGCGTCTGTGGCTCATTCTGTAATATCAAAGTGCCCAGGGGCTCACAAAGAGGGCGCACATGACTGTTGTGCCTCCGGGTCACTCTCTGTAATACAGAAGCTTGACTTATTTTGAGAAGCAATACAATGGGTGCCGAATTTGAATAGTTTAAGGAACTTTGATCTGTCATTTGGTGGACCACTAATGATATGCAAATGCAGACAAAGGGTCAATTTAATGATGTTGTATATGTCTGTTGAAGAATGTCATAATAGTTAAATCTGTTGCTGTGATCCACTACAAACAAAAAGGTATCTTTTAGGGTTGCATCTGTGAAGTCCTATTTGAAATATGTACTACAAGTTTGTCTATGTACTCAAAATAAATAATTCCTACCATAATGCAGAAGAATGTTTACATATTTCCCTTCCCACCATAAAGAGATCATGTTTTACACATCCCGGCATGTGGATTCTTTAAAATGAGATAGCTATACCAACCTTATGAATAGTACTTGCTTATTCTATAAATAGCAACCTTCTGAGTAGTACATGCTTATTCTATCTTTTATCTTGTCCAGAACATTCGGTGCAAACTATATGTTCATGAGTATAGATGATTTTTCTATCTATCTATCTATCTATCTATCTATCTATCTATCTATCTATCTATCTATCTATCTATCTATCTATCTATCTATCTATCTATCTATCTATCTATCTATCTATCTATCTATCTATCTATCTATCTATCTATCTATCTATCTATCTATCTATCTATCTATCGATCGATCGATCGATCTATCTATCGATCGATCTATTTATCTATCTATCTATCTATCTATCTATCTATCTATCTATCTATCTATCTATCTATCTATCTATCTATCTATCTATCTATCTATCTATCTATCTATCTATCTATCTATCTATCTATCTATCTATCTATCTATCTATCTCCAAAAACAGTTTCTTCAATAAAAGCTGCCACTGGCCAGCCGTAGTTCAAACTTTTTTTGACAGGGGTGGTTTATTTTACTAACATTTCGAGAATACAAGCCAGACATCTTTCGTAGACCTATTCTCCTTGTTCACGAGTCAGGAAATGCATATACCTTATGGGGCATATTCTCAAGAACATGTGACAGAAAAGGAGGAGGAATAGCCATTGCTTTCAAATCAAACATCAAAATACACACCATAGAGGCCACCCAGGCTGATTGGAGCGAAATTTGTATTTTTACAATAGAGATCACAAGGAAAGAAACATGGAAAGGCGCGCTTCTATACAGACCCCCGGGAAATAAAACCCATTTCTCAAACAATTTAACTGAAACTTTCGCACCACATGTCCTGGCGGCTGACAATTTCCTGCTTCTAGGAGATTTTAATTATCATGCTGAGCTCGAAACTCACACCCACACATTAGAACATCAGCAATCTGGACTCACTGGGCTTAAAGCAACTGATAATAGGCCCCACCAATACCGCCGGTCACACATTAGATCTGCTATTTACCAATTCACTGTATATAAAGTTCAACCAAACTCTCCCTATCCTATGGACCGACCACCACTTAATAAGTTTTCATATGGGCCAACTAGTAACCCAACCAGGTCCAAAGAAAGAACGGAAGCTAAGTAGGTCATGGAACAAGATAAACCTTGGTTCATTCTCTACAACCTGTGTTCCCCTCTCCTCCTCTGAAATGACTAATGTTAACAAGGCAGCTATCAATTTTGAGACTGCAATTGTCACATCCTTAGATATAATTGCCCTGAAGAAGAAAACTAATTGCCCGAAAAAACTGTCCCCTTGGTTCACTCCGGACTTAAAAAGCGTTAACCTCGCCACCAGGAAGGCAGAACGCAAATGGAGACTCACTAAAATCACAACGGATAGGCATCAGTATAAAACCCTTCACCACCGATACATGGATAACATAGCCATGGCCAAAAAATCCTAACTAGGAGGCAGAATCAGTCAAGCCTCCAATTCTCATAAGGAATTATACAAGATCGTGAAGGAATTCACTAACCCCCCCTCCGGCATACCGTCATATATTGCCTCGCAGGAGTGGGTGGATTCCCTCTCAGCTTTCTTTGTAAACAAGATAAATGATATCCACAAACTCTTCCCCCAAGTTATAAATACCCCGCATAGACCGGATGAAACCCTCCCTAGGAACACCAACTCTCTTAAAGAATTTAGGAATCTAACAGAGGAAGAAACTGCAGCCATAAATCCGTCTCGCCAACTGATCCCCCGTCCACCCAGATCCTAACCAAAATTGGCCCAGCACTCACCTCCAACCTAACCTATATCTTGAATCTTTCACTTTCACGATCCACTGTACCTGCACAGCCAACTGCTGACCCCAAACAACTCGCCAATTACAGACCAATTTCTCTCCTACCTCTGTTTGGCAAAGTAATGGAAGCGGCAGTTAACCACCAACTGTCCATATGCTTAAAAAGTAACAACCTGTTAGACTCATCTCAATCAGGCTTCCGGTCTTATCATAGCACCAAGACGGCTCTGGCCGAAATCATCGATAACATCAGGCTCTCTCTTCATGCCAGACAGTCCGCCATCCTTATTCTGCTCGACTTGTCAGCTGCCTTCGACACCATCTCTCATGGCATCCTCTTGGAGCGCATATGGGAGTTTGGTGTTGAGGGCCCGGCTCTGCAATGGCTCAAGAGCTACTTGACGGAACGGTCCACTACGGTACAAATAGGGGGTTTCTGCTCCAAAATTCAACCCATTGACAAGGGAGTTCCCCAGGGATCATTTTTTAGTCTCACACTCGTTAACATTTATGTGTCGCCTCTGGGCAAAATAATCTGAGCTTATGGCTTTGATACAGTTTCCTACACCGATGACACGCAATTGTTGATCACTCTTCATCCAGATCCCACTGACACACAACGTAGATTTAAACTGTGCATGTCATCAGTTAATAAATGGATGTCAACTAATCACTTACTGCTCAACGCGAGCAAGTCAGAAATCATGCTCTTTGGAGTCGCGCAACACATATGAACCACTGACTGGTGGCCTTCCTCCCTAGGGCCGTGCCCACCACCCAAAACAGCAGTCCGAAATCTGGGAGTCATTATGGACAATAAACTTTCCAAAAATAACCACATCAACTCCGTGGTCCGCACGAGCTATGGCTTAATGTGCTCCCTCAGGAAAATCTTTAAATGGATACCCCTCTGCTCCCGGATGCCCCTTGTGCAGGGACTAATCGTCAATCGTTTGGACTATGGCAATGCACTGTTCGCATCCATAAATGAAAGACTTCTGTCTAAGCTTCAAGTGCTGCAGAACACCGCGACGAGACTGGTCTTGAATCTCCCCCCATCCCCGCTCACCATCGGCTACCAGCCTGAAGACCCTCCACTGGCTACCTATAAGAAAGAGGGTCACCTTTAAACAATGTTGCTTGGTACACAAAACCTTGAACAATAAGGGGCCTGCCTATTTAGCAAAGAAAGTGACCTAACATCAGCCAGTGCGAACCCTCCACTCGTCCAACAAACATCTCCTAACAATCCCCAAGGTTCACACTGTTAAAAACGGTGACAGGTCCTTTTCCAAAAATGCACCAGAGCTATGGAACTCACTGCTGCTACGGCTTCGCCTGGAAACTGACCACAAAAAAATCCATAAAGTTCTTCAAACATGGCTATATTAACCCCTGGTCCGGCCCCTTCCTAGTTTCCTGTGTTTGGCAAAGTGCTATGAGACCTAATGGTGATATATACGCTCAATAAATACCTACTACCACTACTCCATAACTACCACAAAATTAGTTTAATGCAACTCTTCACATCGCAGTCTATCGCGGGAAAATAATGCTGTGTTAATGTGGTATTCCCAACACGGCTGTACCATGCGATAGTCTCACGATAACGCATCAAACAAATGCGTTAAAAATCAAATCAACGCAAAGCCGCAAACACGCGAAACACAAATGCGAAAATAGTAGCGATTGCGCCAATCGCGATACAAAAATCAGTGAAAACCAGCCACAGGCCTGCAATTCCCACGCGTCATGCGGTAAAATGCACTATAAAAGTAGAAAAAAACATACAAAAAAAAGCCAAACAACAGTGAAGCACAATGGAGGTATCCGGAGCAAGAACAGAGGACAACCAGAACCCCACAAGCCCCCTGGAGGACCAGCCTGGGACCTCAGGGTCAGGGAAGGGCAAGGACAAGAAGAGTGGGAAGAAACGGTTCAGTCCGCAAGAAAATAGGATCCTGATAACAGGTGATAGAACACCATCAACTACTGTTCGTCACCACCACTGTGTCACTGGGAACTAAAAATTAAATATGACAGACTATCGTGGACAAGGTGAATGCAGTTGGAGTGCTGAAGAGGACAATGGGAGAGGTCAAGAGGTGCTGGAATGTTGTGGTGCGCAAAATCAAGCAGTAACTCGCAAACAACCAGAAGGCAGCAATGTAGACTGGAGGTGGCAGTCCAGCGCCACAGGAGGAGCTGGACGAGATGGAGGAAATATTGTCCACAGTCATCATTGGGGAGATGGTGGCAGGAGTTGGGGGACCGTACACCGCTCAACATGACTGGACACAACAGCAACAGGGTGAGCAACGACCAGAGACTAGGGGGATAGGGGGAGATGTGCACAATGGCACACATGCACAATTAAGCATAGCACATCTGCGGACAAGCCATGCCCCAGACCCCTAAATCCCACTAAGAGACCAATGCACCCAACTATGCAACATCCCAGCACTGCATAAGCACAGAAGCCAGAGGCACACCTCATGTAAGGGCTAAGGGTCAGCCAAATCAGAGCTGCAGGGGCGACTCCCCCAAAATGTAGCACACACACATTACATGCAGAGCACATCAACACTGACAACGATGTGGTACAAACTGCAACACGTCCACAACAGAACAGAGGACACACCTGGTGCCACATGTACGTCGAAACTGGCCAATCACATTTGTCATTGCAGGGAAATGTGAGTTGACAATGTACAAGTACAAACACACATCCGTGCTGTAGTCGGGATGTCCACTGTCCCGCATCAAATAGACAGCTCACCCAAACAGTCACAATGTACATTGTCATGCAGTCTGAATGTAAACATGTACAATGAGTTAACATACATGTGAACACAATGTTAAACTGCATCTTCCCCTCACATTGCAGGTGGAAATCCAATGCCTCCTGCAGAGCAGTCCAAACCTCTCTTCTCTGATGACGAAGATGACCACCACACCTTCGACTCCGACGCCCTCCAACAGCTCGTGGAGAGCCTCCACAGCCCACTTCCAGGAGCAGGGCAGCCCAGCTGCTACAAGGAAAACCTTACCCCTGCACAGAACACACAGCAGGCAGCACCCACCACCACAGCTGCCTCCCAGGACCCCTACGATGAACACATGGCCTTCTAATGCCATGTGTTGGGGTGCCAGGAGAAGATGGCTGGACAGGTGCAGGTGGGGTTCAACCACATGGCAGCCAAACTAGACACCATACGTGGGTGTCTAAGTCCCATCAGGGACCACTCACAGTCCCTAACAGACACCCACAGTCCGCTCCACGCTCTCCAATGAACCAGAGCTGCAATTGCTAGAGTCTTGGCTCTGCGACAATAATGACTGTCTAGTCAGAGTGCCTCCAGCGATCTCGCCCGGAAGTTGAGACACATGCAGAGGATCATGGAGAACATTGAGCAGACGCTGGTGGAAAGAGTGGCTGCCATTGCTGCACACCAGTGAGCGGTAGCTGGGTCCCTCAATGCCATAAAGACCCTCCTCATGGCATTGCTGCCACAAGGTCTGACACTGATGCATGCTGCTGCTACCACCCCATCCACATCTATGGCCCCTGATGTGTCAGTGACACACAGTGCGGCAGACATTCCACCTCCGGCCCCGGAGGTGTCACTGCCACACAGTGCTGGGGACAGATCACCACCACCCACATGTGAGGCACATGCAACAGCAGAGGATGAAGATGCGGATGAATCTCCCTTCATGGTGAGAAGGAAGCAGTAGCATTCATCTCCGCCATGTGGCCTGTTTCTGCTTGGTTCTGCCCTCTGCATCATCACCTTCCGCTGTCTCCCGATGCACTCTGCGATACTCACCTTGGACCTCGACGTTGACTACCATATTCTGTTTGTGCACCAATGACACAGCTATCAGACTGTGGACTGAACTCCTCTTCTGATGTAATTGTCATTCCCCAAAGGACTCTGGCTGGCCCTCCATGGGCCAAAAATGTAAAGTGGGATCTGCATGGCTCCAGCTTTAACACTATACTGAATGTGCAATAAACATTCATGTTAACACACATGTATCATGTCTATGATCTTTCAAGTGTGGAAGGATGGATGAATGTAGAGTCAGGGATTCCCTCTTATGTCCATGTTGCTAATGTTGTGGGACTTGGGTCACAGGGTGACACATTGCCGATTATGGTCCGGGTGGTGCCAACACTACAACAGGGACACATCCATTAGTCACTTCCTTGTCCAGCCCAGGACTGAACCATGCCCAGAGCCCCAAGTGGGGTTTTCTCAGACCCTTACGCAGGACTGGCATACGCCAGGACATCCCACTCCGCTTACCCACACAGGGGGGGGACGACAACGCTACATGTCCCTGGTCTTCCCTGTAGGGATCTGCTGCTCACAGGTCTAGTTGTCAGCATGCCACAGCCACTACCTCATGGCTGGTTTACACCCACACCACACCCACTCAGCACTGGCGTCACAGGACATGTGACCCTGCCAATCAAACGGGCCTGGCACACGTGCTGGACGCAATTTCCACTCTCCAACTGGGTGTCTCTGTGTGGTTCTCATTTATGCATGAGGGCCTAGGGCCCTGCCACCTCACATTGCCCAGTGCCAGGGGTGACACGATGGCATCCGCACCATGGGACTCAATCATTAAGGGTCCATGGCTAGCGGCGCACAGACTTGGTGGCACCAGATACACTACAGCAGGCACAGGCACACCGCCACGGGACAGTGTCTTGTGGTGCAGTGAGATAGGGGCACCTAAAGTGCTGAGCGGGTGTGCAGCCTGTGATGATGCGCCATCCTGGCGGTCCAGACTGGTGAGGATTAGTGTGCGCCCTGCTGGACTGCAGTGTAGGCCTGAGCCAGTGGGCAGTGCGGGCCTCCCGCCACGTGGCGTTGCCTTGCGGTTCATAGAGTTAGTGGCACCTCAAGAGCTGAGTGGGTGTGCAGCCTGCGATGACGCCTTGTGCACTGATATGGTCTCTGCCATTGCGAAATCACGAACCAGAATTAAGTGTGTGACCTGGTGGCCCGCGGTGCGGGGCTGCATGAAGTGGAGGGTGCCATGGTCACGGGCCCCGGGCTTAGAGCTCCCACTGGCACGTGGTGGGCCGTCTTGGAGACACGCCAGTGGCGGAAGGTGAGCAGTGAGGCCTGGTTGTGCAGGGGCGGGCAATCACTGCTGGGTGGGGGGAGGGGCTGGGGTACAGCAGCCTGTGTTCGCAGGGGCAGGCAATCGATGATGGCATGTGCAACTTTATGGACTTTGCCATTCATGTCTCTGTAAACTGTTTCAGATAAGGGACCTCTGGGACTGCAGTGTATACCGGCACGTGGTTGGAGACACACCGGTGGCAGCAGGTGAGCAGTGAGGCCTGGGCCCGCAGTGTCGGCACTCTCTCTCCCTCTCTCCCTCTCTTTCTCTCTCTCTCTTTCTCTCTCCCTCTCTCCCTCTCTTTCTCTCTCTTTCTCTCTCCCTCGCTCTCTCTCTTTCTATCTTTTTCTTCCTCTCTCTCTCTTTCTCTCTCCCTCTCTTTCTCTCTCCCCCTCTCCACCTCTCTCTCTCTCTTTCGCTCGCTCTATCTCTCTCTTTACTTTGATGAGCGCATGACACACCTTCTGATCTGGATTTCTGTCTTGCAGGCTGTGAATTACAGAATGTCCTGAGAAGACCTGCCATGCCTCTTCAGAATTGTTGTTTTGGGTTTAATCTGTAATAAACTTTTTATTTGGATAATATGATATGAATGTATGATTTCCCTTTTTCTGACCACACATGTATGTTAGGTGTTGTGATTGTGCGACTTCAGGTGATTTGTCTGCTTCATGATTTTGTGGAGTTGATGTGCAATACCTTTGTCCAAAGGGGGGGTCCTGGGGGTGGTGCTGGTGGGTGTTGTTGCCCTTTTAGGGCTCGGGGCTGCATAATCAGTTGCTCTGGGGCATCTGTTGTACTTTATGTGTGGCTATGGGCTGTGCTCCCTTGTCTGGTGCCGGTTGTCGTCTGACTTTACACCAGGTGTTAAAATCCTGCTGCTAATGCGCCTTATCGCATGTTTTGTGATCTTATCACTGATCTGGCTGGTCGTTGAGAATGTTGTGGAGTGGTGTTGTCGCTGCTTTTGCACGGGAATGCTTACTCTGCATATCATTAGCGTTAGTTGCAGGGGTCATCTGTGGTGATGTTTTTTGCGAATGCTATCGCAGGTAAACTGGTGATATGGGCTGTTAACACCAGCTTGTGAATGGGGGTAAATTTAGCGCGTCTTTGGCTGCGATACAGTGCCGTAAACTTGGTGATAGATCCTTAAGAATATGCCCCTATGTGTGTTAAACCCACCATAGTGCTCTAAAAACAAAACAACTTTCAGAACGGACTGTGAACAGCATTCATTATCTTAAGTGAAATAATATATACACCATTTCGTACCGGTATCATGGGCCAAAATAATTAAGGAAATACGCTCACCACAGTTCATAGGGGAACGTACGTAATGCCATTTGGAAAAAGTGAACAATAAAAAAAAAAATGTAAACAACAATGTCATCAAAAATAAAATGGTCGACTTTAACATTCTAATCTTGAAGTGATGCAAACCTCACAAGTTTATAAAACATCTGAAGTATTTGACAATTTGAAACGCAGTTCCTAGTGCAATCAAATGAAGCTTAATAATGAATGTATGGTTCTTGACTTAGCTGCTGCGGGGCAACATCTGGAATCTCTGATATATAATCAACGGATAAGACACCTGATAATGTGCTCATTGAAAATGGAATGATTCAGTTTATCATAACGTCAAAAGGCAATCAATTGGGTGGGTACAGACTATGCTGTGACAGAAAACTTGCTCCACAGTAGAAACCCAAATAATGCTCCAATCATAATAACGGAGGTGTTTAGCAGGTAACAGAAAAAGTAACTGTTACAACATAAATTGCAAAAACCTCAAATAAACAGGGTCAATCAAATCCTTACTTTGCTTCAATTTAACCATATGCAATGAACTTCTGCCTGAACTTCGACCCTCCCAAAATCCGATAAATATATAAATGTCTTTTGCATTGCTTAGCCAAAGATTAATCCACAGTGTGCGAATAATTATGAAAAAATGTACAAACAAAAAACACTGGTAAAACATTTAAAAACAAAGGAGACATTATCCAATCTCCACTAAGGGATCGAGAGACGGTGGTGATCCTTTCACACATTCATGAGTTATAGAAACTTTAAGGTTCAATATTGCAAACAAACATTGATAACAGCTTCTTTAATACCTACTTATACTTCAACTACATACACAACCCAGCTCACACTTACTCTGGCAGGTCTATCAACCCAAATGTACTGCTAACTCCTCATACAGGTTTAATTCAACCAGGTGTAGAGTGCCTTAGCCAATGATAAATCTGAATTGCAATCTCCTGAGTACCAGGGTCCTGTTGCCTCCTCTCCCTTTAAATGTTATTCTGTCGAGTATCACAAATTTGAGGAGATTCACATTTTTATCATCCTCCTGTTTGAAATGATGAGCAACAGGGTATTGCTTGTCCTCATTGACTATGGTCTGCATGTGTTCCATAACTCTTTTCTTGGCTTTATGTATCGTGTTATTCTATTACATGGGCAGGACAATGCATAAATGCAGAAATCAGAATTACATGTGAGAAGGTTCATTATTTGAAAATGTTTTGGAACTGAAGTGAAATGAATCAATTGTTTGTTGTCACTATGTCTACGGTCCTTACAATTGCCACAAGTGAAAACGCCCTGAATATTAGAATTAGCACTAGGTTGTTTCACCAAACTCCGTCTGAGTGAATCTTGTAATTAGGTGCTCCTCATAAATGTACCTTTGGGGTGTTCCTTAAAATGTTTATCCAAAATATCATCTGTCTGGAGAGCATGCTAATATTTGGAAAATATCTGTTTGACCTCCTACGTTCTGTTATGAGAAATGGTGATGAATCTGAGGGACTGTGAGTCTGTTCATATTTCTTCTGGGGTGCTAAGAGGTTTTCCCTTTTGACCTGACCTACTCTCAGCAGGGTCTTGTCAATGGAGGTTTTGTGATATCCTCACCCCATAAATCTGTTGGTCATAATTTCCACTTTCTTCTAAAAAGCCATTTCTGAAATACAATACCTCTTGGCTCTAACAAGCATGCCGAACGGGATACTGTGGATCAGATTCTTGGGATGATTACAGCTAGCATGCAGCAGGCTATTTCCTGCTGTCTTCTTTCTAAACAGATAGCTGTAAATCTAGGAACTCAATTCTAGCAGTATCCACGTGGCTAGTGATTCTCAGATTTAATGTGTTGTCGTTATCAATGACCACAAACTCTTGGATTGATTTGACGGCGTGGCCACAATGGCGATCAGAGCAGACGCTCAGTGAAGAGCTCTGTCCCAGCCCAGACCATATAATCCTGCCCAAGCCGCGTACATGCGCGTCTGTGCCTGACCTTTAACCGGAGGTGAACCGCTGCATGATGGATGGATCTGATCCAATCACCTGGGGACTGCTGCCGACAAATCTGGAGACTGCTGTGGGCAGGCTTGTCGAAGCCCTTTCTCCGAGCTCGGGGCCTGGGACTGTGCAGTGTCAGTGACTCAGTGGGAGCGGACTGCAGATCTGCCAGTAAGGAGATGCTCCCAGCGGGCGTGCTGTGGAGGGACAAAGCGCACTATGTGAAGAGCAGAATACAGCAGTGGGAGCATTGAGGAACTGCCTCTACACAATGGTATGGACTAGGCTGGAAAGTCAAAAGTGAGGCAGCCTGGACAGGGAGCTGGACGGCCACACTGGGGAGCAGGATGACATGACCTGGGCACTGGCGGTGAAGAAGAATCAACATATGAGGTGAGCCCTGGCAGCCGTTGAGGGGGCCTTGCTACACCTAACCCCTGCTGCAGAGGTATGTGCTGCAGATAATGATGGAGAGCACTAATTGGTGGGCATAGGCCCAGACCCAGCAGATATCTGTGGAGGTGCCAAATCCCAGACTGACTGCAGGGGACCAGCGGGGTGGCGGAGGAATGGAGCATTGTTGAGGGTGCCCGGGAGCACAAGGGTGAGACTGTCGCAGCACCGTCATTTTTTACCAGCAGAGCGCGGCACCCCCGGAGAAGCAAGGGGACACTCCATTAAAATAGGACACATAATAGCCCACACCTGCACTGCAGAATGGGTGGAGGGCTGCACTAGTAAATATATGCTGCTGTGCCCATTTCCTGGGAAGACCCCGGTGGTGCATTAGAGCTGTCACCACAGAGGAAACACAGTGGTAACATTATAGGACGCCACTGCTGAAGTGTGCACTTTGGCCCAGCCAGCCACCAGAATAGCCAGAAGGACAGAATGGGTAAAGTTAAGCCCAAACAGGGGAGGCTCCTGCCAGACGGGGGTGAGGCATCCCAGAACGCTGTGCTCATGGAATCTGAAGAAACAGGACACCAAGATCAGTCAATCCACACACACTTGGATAAAATACTGGCAGCTATCACCAACACAAAAGCTGCCCTACAAGAGGATATAGGGACAGTGTCCATTGATCTGGGCCTACTACAACCAGAAAACCACAAACTCGCAGATAGAATGAAAGATGTGGAGCTGGCGGTAGAGGAAATAATACCGGAACAGAAGAGCACATTGCACAAACTAACCGACCTTACTACCAGAGTGGTGACTCTAGAGAGGAGAACCGGGGATGCAGAAGGCCAAAACCAACAAAATAACATCAGACTGGTGGGGATACCGGAGGGTGAAGAGGGTCAACAACTTAGAATCATGGCTCCAACAGCATTGACACAGGGGACACTTTTGAAATTCTTTGGGCTTGAACAAGCACACCGGGTTCCATCGTGGCCTCTTGCTCCTGATAGACCCCGCGCCCAGTGGTAGCAAGACTGTTATACTATAGAGACCGATATGCCATAATCCAGCATTCCCATACTCATGGCCCATATGTGATTGATAACAATAAGATATTGATATTCCTGTACTTTACTGCAAAAGTCCAAACACAACGTGCTTCCTTCCTGGAAATCAAGAAGGCATTGCCAAACTTCGGTTACAAATTGATGGCAGAACACACTTCTATGAATCTCCAGAAGAAGTGTGGGCATGGTTGGAGATGTACAAGGCAGGTGCAAAACCTGAAAGTCAGCAGAAAAAAAGATAGCAGTCCCCCAGCCACAGCACAAAAGACACAGGAGATCAACATGCAGACCCCTGGTGCAGAAACCGAACTTGTCTCAAACTGCACAAGAATGTGAGGCAGCACTGAAGGCAGTCGCGGAGGTTATGTATGCACCCTTGGAGGAAGATGGGACAGCTGTAGCCACAGATCAGGGTACAGGTGGTTCGGTCTCAGGGACGTCAACGCAACTGACAGGCAGTGACACACAGCTACCGGTGGTGATGCCTGGCTCTGTGGATGAACTCATTTGAAACAGCCCTGGGTAAAGAGTACAGATAAGTGAGGTCTTGGGGGAAGCGATTGAGTGTAGACATGGTACATGGGTATGCAGACAAGTTCAATTGTTGTGTGTTGATGCGAGTCACTTTATTTGAGGAACAAAGTGAAGTATAGGGGAGGGCTAAGGCTCTGGTATTTAAATATGAATACACTGGAAAGTACGGAGGAGCTAGGTAAAAATGGAACGGCTTTGGGAATTCAATAATTTTGATACTCTGAGCCACACCCCCAGCTAGATTGACTCCTCCATGCAAACAGTGAAAGGCATCTACATTTCTTATTTTTTACTTCTCTTATAGGTTTGGGTGATAAGCCATTGCGAAACTTCCCAAGGAATGGGGAGTTACTTGTTCATGAAGTTTAGTGATTGTCCTGTGGTGCTAACGTTAGTATGCATAAAAAGGGGGGAGGGAGAACAATGAAACGCAGCAATATGGCTGGGACTCAAACGGTAAGAGTTCCTCAGGAGGCCAATCTGATGTCCTGGAATGTTCGTGGGCTGGGTTCCCATGTTAAATACCATAAAATTCATAACTACATCATTAGAAGGGGGTGCACATTGTCATGATGCAGAAAACTCACCTGACGGCAGCAGAGGGTGTTAAATTATGATGGAAATAGTGGGGACAACTTTACACAAACTATTATTCTGCTGATTTGGGTCCGATCCGGCACTCCATTTATGAGGTAAAACACAGTGGTGGACCAAGAAGACAGGTTTGTGCTGGGTAGGAGTAGGCTCCTAGGGAGGGAAATAGTCCTGGGTAGCATATACACCCCAAACCACTACCAACTTGTATTTCTAGAGAGACTATCCACATCCCTATCTTCCGTACATGGGATTTAGGTGTTACTGGGTGGAGACTTTAACTCTGAAGCAGACATCAGCCTGGACCGCTCAACCCATCCACTACGTGGTATGGTGGTCACTAAACTAGCATGGGGGTTTAAGAAATGGTGGACACAGTGGAAGCTAGATGACATTTGGAGAGTACAACATGGACAGACACAAGACTATTCATATTATTCATATCTTTACAACCGGCATACATGATTGGACTTGTTTATTTGCTCCTATAAACTGACATCCCAGACAACATGCACTGGGACGCACCTTCTCTGATCACAGCCCTCACCTCCTCTGCTTTCGACTATTATCAGAACCCATGGTGACACCTATAGAGCACCTTAATCCTGCCTTACTAACAGACGATCACTTCACACAATCCCTGGAGGAAGAAGTTATGGGCTACTTCCTGCACAATCAAGGCTCGACTGACTCCAGAGCCTCAGAGTGGGCAGTGTTCAATGTGGTGATGCGGGAACACTGTTTAGGCACAACAGTGAGATTGAGGAAAGATCTGCTGAGGGAAGTAGCCCAACTAGAGTCTATCCTGTAAGAACAGGGATGTAAACTGTCAACAGATACAGGCACACATAAACAGCTAGAAAACACAACCACTGAGAACTGCAAACACATGACACACTACGCATCCTGATTATTTTGAGATCCGCGAGACACCTAGTAAAATGGCACTACAGATCCCTGATAGGAATGATGAGGACACCATTAGAGCGGGTTAGGACTAAGTGGAATGAAGCAGTGGGGAGGTGTCTAGAAAATAAAGAATGGACCAAGATACTTCAGAGCACAAAGGAAATCTCTAGAAATGCTGCACTGAATCTTATTTAATTTACTTATGTACACATGGTTTACCTCAGTCCCCATCGGTTGAATGTCCCAGATGTGGATGACAAGATATGGGTTTCATACATATGACCTGGGGTTGTAAGATATTACCAGAATATTGGAATGCAGTACTAACTCAAATAAATGCGACACTGGCCAGGAACCTGCCAAGTACAGTAAAGGTATGTCTTCTGGGAGTATTCCCAAGTCCAAAGGCTACAAAGGTGCGTTCAAGGTTTGTGGGCCTGGCACTGGTGTTACCACTCAGACATGTGGCTAAAGCCTGGAATGGCCCCACAGTAGTATGGTGGGAACACGGTGTAGATTTGCTGGGCAAGGACAGAGGAAAGGGCCAGACAACGAGAAGAACAAATAGGTCTCCATAGACACCCCTTAGCAGACCTATGGGCAGAGATAATAAGGGCTTGGTATTCCAGAGCAATGGCCCATCAAGGAGAGGAGGAGAATATGGAAGGGAATATATAACAAGATGATGACTCAACCACGGAATTATGAGTAAACATAGATAGTAGTGGACCAACTACGGAAATAGTATATCCGCCCACAGGGTAAACGTCCTCCCCAACCCACCAATAAACCATCCCCAAATGATAATGAAAATAGACCAAAGCACTACGGGACAGCACGTAGTTAATTTGTTTCCGAATTAAAGGGATACATTAATTTCTATAGCAAACAGGTGATCCTTGGTGGAAATACAGATAGATGTTAACTCCCCTGAGTACACAATATGGCTACACAGATCAGGGGGAACAGATTACAGAGTAAAGAGAAAACCAGGAGGGGATTAGACACTAAAGTTGAGTGTTGACGGAAAGAGTCCTAAATGTTTAACATGTACACTGTAAATACAAACCTAAGACTCTGTACAAAGATATATCCTGGGAGAATGAAAATGCAAATGGAATGCGATATACCTGATCATATGTACAACTGTAAACATATAAATGTTAATAAAAATATATTTAAAAAAAAACTCTTGGACTGATTCCTTGTTGAGCTTCAAAATACAAAAAATATCATAAATATACCTGACCCAGAGGACAACGTGGTCGTCAAAATGATGAATGTTGCTGACCACCTGTTCCTCCACCCAGCCCAGGTACAATCCCACTCAGCTGGAGGCGAAACAAGTGCAGACCCATGGGTTTGACGGTAAATCTATCTATCATAGATAAACAAATTGTTAGTTAAACACACCTACATCATGTCTAGTAACTTCTCTGTATGTAGCAGGTAGCTTAGTGACTGTGCCCTGGTCACATTTCTGCTTGACTGAATCCCCAGATCATGGGTTATGCATGTGTAAAGAGTATCAACATCTAAACTCATCAGCAGAAAAATGTCCTCCCATCTGATGTCATCAATAAGACATACAAAGTCCCCAATGTCCCTAATATGTGATGAAAGGGCTTCACTAAAGGGAGGTAAAAAACAAATGCACATATCTAGAGGTCTTATCCAATAAACTGCCCCTCGAAGAAAAAATAGGTCTCTCCAGAGGATTAGTCAAGTTTTTATGTGATTTGGGGATTTTGGAGAACTCATGTCTTTGGAATTGTACTCCTCCAATTCTAGTAGATATTGGTCTCGCCAATCAATACATTTTTCATAGTCACTCTTGTTGGCTTTTATCATCATCTCATTACTGAAGGGCTCACAATTGGCTCCATCCTGCAACTGTCAATAGTCCTCCTGTTGGTCCTTCTCTAATGGCAGAATCACCACATTCCCTTCTTTGTCAGATTTTTTTATAACAATTTGGTCATTACCTTGTAGTTCCCTAATTGCCTCTCAATGTCTGATTTTGTCATATAGTTTCCACTAATCATTAGGAACTGTACGTTTCTGGATGACATAAACTTAGGATGGCGCCAGACTGATTCCATGCACACCCGTAGGATATGTTGTCCCTTGGAGGAGCTAGCTCACTGTGCCACTGTTAGCCCCACTTAACCTATAATGGGAGCTAACAGTTCTGGCAACCACTGGAAATTACAACTCTGTTCCCTCAGGAACCGTGGTGATAGACTTCAAACTTTCACCTAGTCACTCATTCTTTCTTTTGCTCAAAAAAATAGATAACGAATGCACTGAGGGCAGAGTGAATCTTGTATAAAATATGTGGGCTGCTATGAATAATAGACAAAAGCAAATAAAAGTTACAATGAGTGTCAATACAGAAAATAAAACAAAGAGCTCCACCATTTTGTTGAGACAAGTTATATATGCAGACATATAAGAGATTGTAACAATCAAGCATACCCCGACAATGCCAACCCTAACCTGTCTGTATAGGGGTGAATATATGATTTGCCAAAAAAAACCCCGCCTGGATGATCCAACCCCTTTACCTGATGGGTAAGTGTATATGACCCCCTCTTGGTCACAAACTGCACATTCCTCACAGAGATGTCAGTCATCTGCATAGCGAAAGCTTCACCATTCAGGGATGCCTTGAGATCAGCAGAAGTGGAGACATTAGGACTAAATTGCAGGACCTAACGAATTGCTCAACCCCCAATGTCATCTACTGCATTTGGTGTCCGTGTGACCTAATTTATATTGGGCAAACCATGCAACCAGTAAAAGCACGGATAGGCCAACACAGGAGTAGAATCCGTTGCAAGGTGCTGAATGCCCCCCTGGTCGATCATTTCATTGAGAAAGACCACACAGCCAATGATTTAACCTGGCAGGTGGTGGAGAAAGCTACACTTCCACGTAGAGGTGGTGACATGTCCCTGATTCTCCAGACTTTAGAGTGCAAATGGATAGACAAGTGTGGGTCTATTAAGAAAGGTTTGAATAATCTCGAAGAGTGGCGTAAATTTATTAGCCTACATTGAACATACAGAAAGGTTTCAGCCAGTGAGAAAATCGCTATACAGTACTGTTTTTTCGTGCATCTCAGTAACTGTTACAACAATGAGATGTGAATGAACATAAATAGTGATTTTTGTAACAGTGTTATTGCCGTCTATGAACACAACTGGTATAATGGAATGTTGATGTGGATTGATTATGTAATGACTATAATGAGAAATGCATTACAATCGAATTTGACCATACAATATGTAACTATGCACTAATTGCTTTTGATTTTGTAACAATATTCTGAATGAATGTATTTTATCGCGGTGTATTGTTCACTAGATAACGAAAAACGTGTTGGCATTTCTCCTCAGCTTGTATTTTTGATCCATTGCTTTATTTTAATAATTCACAATTACTTTACATGGTTTAACATGATCCAAAATGTTATATAATGGTGATAGAATGACAATACGGAAAAAATTTAGTAGCACCTGTTTAGACCATGCTGGTGGTAATGATTCTACATCAGGAATTACAATATTTGAAGATCTATACATATATATACCATATGCAATAGATTTACACACTTGGGCAGCGTTAACCGGTAGTCAGTCGACTTTCCCCAATCCAAGATGGCCACTTCATTTCCATTTAAATCGGTTGTCTGAGATATAGATAACTATTTATCAGATATGTTTGTATTTAGGTAACACTTTAGGCTGTTCCCAGCATATTTAAATGACTGACAACGTGAATCTGTGTCTGGTTTGAAGCATATAACAACTTTAGCCACTATAAGTTGGCTAGTAGATAATTGATTTCTACTATTCCCAATTCAAGATGGCTACTCCGTCGTCATTCCAATCGGTACGACGAGATAGAGATTAAAAATGCTGTGAGGAAGAAAATATTCACTGGATATGCTGTATTTTAGACAGCATATTGATTTTCTAATATATTTCCAGTATTGGGTATGAGGATTAGTATCACGAAGGTATCGTGAACTACCTTAGCCACTACAAGATGGCCGCCATTAATTCCTTTCCTGAGGCCGATACAAATAGAGATCGTCTGATCGGTTTCCGAGTCTAGGAGCCAGCGTGATTTAGTCCGTTACTGGCAAGACACGGATTAAGAGCGTGTTGAAGGTGGAATCAATCGGCTATTGCCCGATTGTATTACGGACCCCCTTTTTCCTACATTACAAATCAGTAGAAATGTGAGTATTTGCAATTACGAAGACAGTATCAATAGCCTAAGTTTGGGATGTATGGAGCATTGTATTGATATTGTTTCCAATACATTACAGCGAATACATTATAAGAACAGGTCGCATCACCCTAAAATGATGGGGCATCCCGAAATTAGGGATTATTATTAACACAAAATCCCAAGTAAGTGGTTTAGAATAAAGGAGTGACACCGTGGTGCTAATTTAAAATATCATGGAAACGCAATTAACTACCCCTATTCTTCACTAATTAGGAATTCTGTTCCGCAAATTACTCAACCGACCAATTGACCCATATCAGTGGAAGATATAACTATATGCTTTATTGGCTAACAAAGTCAAAGTGAGTATATTTAAATATCCCACTCCGTGGTGAATTGATAAAAAATCGTCATAATTCCTTTTTGAACACTGAACTATAATATTTGTATGTTCATTATCTATAGGTGTGGATACTATTATTTAATTTGCATACCGGATCCGAAATGGACATGTGTATGCCATAAACTAGGTAAGCCTACGAACAACTATACATAATACATTTATAGTTTTCAATTGAAATTTTTTTTTATTCTGATTCAAATATAGTTACACACGCCCTCTTCTTCTTTCCTCCACTAGTCCCCATATTTACAGTCCTGATGAGACCCGGTATTTAGAAGTGGGTCGAAACGCCGTCGACAAACAAAATAAGAGACAGCTCTGACTGAATTATTATATTATTTATAAAACTGTCCTTGTTTAATTTTTTCCAATAACCTTTTGCACCTTTCTCAAGTGTTTTTGTTTATTTGTGTTTGTATGGTTATGGTTTCACTGGGGTCACTTTGCACTGTGAATGTAAGAAAAAGAGAGGAGTATTGTATATATGATATGTTTTTATATGTGTTTTGAAAAAAGTTTTTTTGCTAAATAAAAGACCTCGGCTGAGGCTTTGTAAAATAATTGTTGTGTATAGGCTTACTGTGTGAATTGCTAACTTTATGTTAGTTTGGTGAAAGATTAACTCAAAGACAACTATTGATGTTGTATGTGATAGATAATTATTTTCAAATGAGTTCCTTGTGAACATTGTTTTGTAGTACATTGTACTTACCCGGTTCGCAGGGACATAAGGTTTGCTCTTGTGACTTTGAACATTCCGGAAGAGAAGCACGCCCGGAGCTACGGGCTTTTTATTCACACCACTGGGCCGGCCTGGCGTATGCCGGGCCAGCCCACTCCGCTCACGCTTATAGAGGGGATGTAATGAGCTACTGTTCTGCTCGATTTTCCCGGCCTTCTTGTGTGGCACAATGTGGAATGTGACTTCAGTCTCTTATCATTCAAGTCTAAGGGTTAGAGTAGTGAATGGAGCCTATTTACTAGGCACTTCGACATGATTCTGTGCTCTTCCCCATAGATCAGGGCTCGCACACATAGCCTAGGGGATAGATTCGTTAGTATTAGGGATAACCTGTCCTGTAGTGAGGGTATTTCATGGAGCCGTGCTGAATTCAGGCCTGGTAGGCCTCAAACGGGAGAGACTCCATCTTTCTTTCTGCTCCGGCAGCTTGGGATGCTTCTAGGTCAAATGTAATGTTTTAGTTATGAGGTGTTATTCGCTTGGAGAGAACCGGTTCAGGCCGGCCCTTATCGAAGGATTGTATTTTTCTTCATGCCGAAGACACTACATCAGGCCGGCCGGCTGGGAACGTGTCCTTGGTACGGGGAGGTACAAGAATTTGGTGGGCGGCAGGTTACAGGCCGGAATTTTCCATGAGGAAACGCACCTCTATATTAGTGAAAGTCTGAGGCAGTTACATGTTCAGTCCGTAGGCGGCATCTAGCCGTTAGCAGTAAAGCTACTACTTATTCCAGGGAAGACAGACGCCATCTTGAAGGCGGAGAAGAACCGAGAGACAGATGCTCTCCTAGCAGAATAGCCAGAGAGGAGAGAGTAGCCGATAAGGAAGAGGTCCCAGTGACTCGGAGAAGGGTGATTCCAGGCGAGCCGAGGCACAGACGAGAAGGGAACCTAGATGACCACTGAGCGCAGGCTACATACTACTAAGGTGATGTCGACCCTTTCTTATTAGAGTGTACAACTTAATCTTTCACTTTTCTTTGCAGGTTATGTGTTATATCGTAATGTTATGTGATTGTGTATGTAATGAGTAATAAAGTCCCCAGTTTGTAGTGAACCAACATGTGCTGCGTGTTCTTGTATGAGAGGGTAGCCTATTCTTCTAGTCAGCTGCGGCTACATGAACAGATGTTAACCCTGATCAGGTAAGTGGTAACTGAATAAGGGAAAGAGGAGCCCCTCGAACCTGAGAACAGGCTATGCTCGAACTGGCAATCCTTGTGTGATCTGATGAATAGTGAGACTGATTCCCTTTTTGTATGTTATGGTGATCATAGGATGAACTGTCGTATGAGACTGCCATCTAGGTAGAGAGGTCTGGATTCGTATAGGATCGCGAGGCCGCCACTTGTGATACTGTCGTATGGGCAGAGAGGTCTGGATTCGTAGGGGATCGCGAGGCCGCCACTTGTGATACTGTCGTATGGGCAGAGAGGTCTGGATTCGTAGGGGATCGCGAGGCCGCCGGTTGTGCTGAGACTGCCGTCTGGGTAGAGAGGTCTGGATTCGTGTGGGATCGCGAGGCCGCCACTTGTGATACTGTCGTATGGGCAGA
Source organism: Triturus cristatus (assembly GCF_964204655.1). Classification (NCBI taxonomy): domain Eukaryota; kingdom Metazoa; phylum Chordata; class Amphibia; order Caudata; family Salamandridae; genus Triturus; species Triturus cristatus. Next base: position 339,236,600 of record NC_140594.1, read on the forward strand.
GAGGTCTGGATTCGTATGGAATCGCGAGGCCGCCACTTGTGCTGAGACTGCCGTCTGGGTAGAGAGTTCTGGATTCGTGTGGGATCGCGAGGCCGCCACTTGTGATACTGTCGTATGGGCAGAGAGGTCTGGATTCGTAGGGGCTCGCGAGGCCGCCGGTTGTGCTGAGACTGCCGTCTGGGTAGAGAGGTCTGGATTCGTATGGAATCGCGAGGCCGCCACTTGTGCTGAGACTGCCGTCTGGGTAGAGAGGTCTGGATTCGTGTGGGATCGCGAGGCCGCCACTTGTGATACTGTCGTATGGGCAGAGAGGTCTGGATTCGTATGGGATCGCGAGGCCGCCGATTGTGCTGAGACTGCCGTCTGGGTAGAGAGGTCTGGATTCGTGTGGGATCACGAGGCCGCCACTTGTGATACTGTCGTATGGGCAGAGAGGTCTGGATTCGTATGGGATCACGAGGCCGCCGATTGTGCTGAGACTGCCGTCTGGGTAGAGAGGTCTGGATTCGTGTGGGATCGCGAGGCCGCCACTTGTGAGACTGCCGTCTGGGTAGAGAGGTCTGGATTCGTGTGGGATCGCGAGGCCGCCACTTGTGATACTGTCGTATGGGCAGAGAGGTCTGGATCCGTATGGGATCGCGAGGCCGCCGATTATAAGAGGTCTTGGTATGTATAGTAGGAATTCCCTGTCCTTAGGTGGTAGATATATGTGGTTGCACTATTGTAAATAGGTTCTAGGGAGGGGGTAACGTTCTGGCTGGGTTAGTGAGGCTCTGATGAGCGGGTTCTATCTGATCCGAAAACCCAAGCAGAACAGCTACTTTCCATGCTCTTCCCCACTGCCTGGGGTAACATGGTTGCATCCACTTTTCACTACACTCCAAACACCAGCAGTATATGTCAACATGGGCATGTCTGTGGTCTGCATACTGCAGTCTGGCCATCGCATCCACGCCACACTTGGCATTGTGTATATTCTCATTCAAGGGTCACTTGCCTCCTTCGCACATGCATGGTTCCCACCTCTCCCCACATTCTGCTATTGTGCGCCTGAGGTTCCATGCCATTGATGGCTTGTGCATATGGCTTGCCCAGGTCACCACAGTAAGTTGTGTTGTCATGTCTGGTAAGTGGGCATGTTGTTTGACATGTTGTGTGTGAGTTTGTAACGTTTGCCTTCCCAGGGTTGTGAGTTACATGATTACGGAGTTGTGGTGTGTGGTGTCTTCATTTAGTACTTACCAACAAGCACTGCATTCCCATAGGTGCCAGCCTCAAAGTGGGGGTGGTGGCAGTGGGTGTTGTGACCCTCTTGGGGTTCCGAACTGCATGCTGAGTTGCTCCATGGCATCTGTTGTTCAGGTGTGGCTCTGGGCTGGGCTCTCTTTATGGTGCAGGGTGTCGTCCGACTTAACACCAGGTCAAAGTAAGTGTTAAATCCCTGCTGCTAATGCGCCTTATCGCATGTTTTGTGATCTTATCGCTGATCTGGCTGGTCATTGAGAATGTTGCGAAGTGGTGTTGTTGCGGCTTTTTGCACAGGAATGCCTACTCTGCATCTTATTAGCGTAGTTGCCGGTGTCATCTGTGGCCATGTTTTTTGCGCCTGCTATTGCCTGAAAACTGGTGATATCTGCTGTTAGCCCCAGCTTGTGAATGGTGTGATGTAATTATCGCCACTTTGGCAGCGTTAAGTACCTCTAACTCGGCGATAGGTCCTTGAGAATATGCCCCACTGTTTTACAATCTGGTATTGTCAAATATATGAATCTTTCAGTGTCTATGTTACTGGTAGAAGTAAATGTGCAATCTTCACATGCATGTTCCCATCTGTAGCGAAGTCCAAACACATTTTCAATTTGTATTCCTTCATCTTCCAATACTGCAAGCATAAACATAAGAAATTCCTGAGTAACTTTATGTACATTCTGTGTAAATTGTGAAGAACCAGAAAATATATCCAGAGCATTCCGAATGCCAGAAACACTTTGGATTTTAGTTTTATCAGTTCTCAAAAATAGAATGCAACAAGGAACAAAACCTTTTTTCTCGATTCTCCATAATTTGTTGTTGGAGATTTTCTAGAAAAAATACAACGTTCACAACTACATTAGCATAGCAGTTAATACCTGAACTATTTTCTAACTCTTCAACAGTGTCCTTTTTCTTTTTGTTTGGAATCTCAACATTCTCTTGATTTATTTTCTTCTTTTCAACCTCGCTACAGAGTTTCTCATATGTTAGTTTTCGACATACTACACGCTTTTCATATACAGGATATTCACCTAAGTTGGAAGCATACAGTCTTCTTAACCGATTATACGCTCTTACACAATTGGTTTCTGCAAAATTCTTTTTCTCATCAAAATCAATCAAATACAATCAAGATAAAGTTCTGACTCAGGACAATGCAATATATGCCATTCCCTCTTTAAACACGGTGCTTCCAATATTTACCAAAGCACTGTCTACACTTAAACCTTGAGATTAATGAATGGTCACTGCATATGCTAGAGAAAGAGGAAACTGTTTTCTACGAACATACACATTTTTAACAAGCAAAAAACGAACAGAACAACGTCCAATCTGTTTTACTTCTTCAATGTGATCAAATGAAATCTTCAAAAATTCATCGATCTCTAATTTGATAATTAACAAAATGAACAACTTTTCCCATTGCTCCATTTAGTAAACCTTTTTCCACAACCAAATGACACTGTAAAATTACCCGACAGTTTTCACATACATATACATTCTTTTCTAAACAAGCAGTCTTAGATATAGATTTTTCCAATGAATCCAATTTTGTTTTCAATTTTCTGTCAAAATAATAGTAATTCCTTTGTGCTCTATTTTATCAATGGCTTCCATTTTCATAATTTGTTGTTTTTCTAGCTTCAAAAGTTCTTCATTCAATGTAGAACACTCTTGCAGTGTTGGCATTAGGCAGATTATAGATTTCTTTTCTCCAATTTGTTTGTATATTATTTTCGGAGCAACATTTTCATTTGGAAACAAGTTTGTAAGTATTCTTTGTATTTAAAATATGACCAAATGTTGACATTTCCAATACTACCCAAAGATTTTCTGGTGTCTTCATGCACAAGTGTTTTAAAAACTGGTTGCCCTTTTACAGGAGTAAGTTGCGGTAGATCGCCGAAAACTATCACATGTTTTCCTCCAAATAACACATCATATTCTGTTTTTAAAATTTGCTGCATTCTTAAATGCACAAAGGCAAGCATTAAGTTTGAGACCATGCTCACCTCATCAATAATCAGAAGTTTCATTTCCTATAGTACTCTTGAAACTCCATAACAAGCTTCTCCAGAAAGCTTTTGATATTCCAACTTGTTTTCATGTTCAACAGGTAGCATTAGTAAACAATGTACTGTAATCCCTTTAATGTTGTGTGCTGCTGACCCAGTTGGAGCGGTTACAACACAAGATAAATGTGATTCAGTGGTTTTCTGTAAATAACTGGTCAAAACTTTAATTAAGAAACGTTTTCCTGTACCAGATTGACCACTGATATACATTTGAATAGGTTTAAAAGCTGTGCAGTTGCATTCTTTTTTTCATGAAGTAAACCATGGTCGATCTGTTTTGTCACTTGCTGACATATTTCTTTCTGTTCAATATTTAGTTGCTCTGTCAAATTTCCTAAGACCATAATATCGTGCTGAGCTTGATGCATTTCTGTTTCCACTTCACTCATGGCTATTGCTGCTTCATTTTCAAGAATCGATTGTCCTAGTGGATCTTCACTCAGTGGAGCAGAACTTTAACTATCCTGAGAACAGTCTCTAGCAATCTCAACTGCAATACTAGTTTCCTGTTCAATTTCTTCATTCAACATTTGGAGATAATTTGGAAAAACTGTGCATTCAATGCAATCTTTACATGCATTAAAAGAATCTTCATAGCACTGAAAATCTCCAAGTAATTCCATTTCAGTACGCCAAGGCTTGGAGAGTTGCAGAAGTGCTAAATAGTAAAATTCCCTTTTAGCAGAAATATTGCAACTCAGTTTCCTGTGAATAACCAAATTTCCTTTAATATGTTTCACCAAACATCCTTCTGAACCAATCACTGCATATTTTTCTTCATTTATGTTCTCTGTAATATTTCTATTAAAGCTATAATATTGCAGTACTTCATAGAGACATATGTTTTCAAGATGGTGACTTCTATTTGGATAGTATGTATCCAACAGGTTTGTTTTAACAATATCTGTGCTTTCCGGTTTATTTAATGCTAAATATTTGTTTTCTTGTATAGATTTAAGTACTCAATTTCATGTTGCAGCAAGACCTAGACTAACTCAAATGATTCCTCTTGACAGCATCTTCAAACTAAAGCTGTACAATTTATTACCTGGGGGCATATCAACAACAACCGGCGATAATTATTGCTGAGCGCACTTAGCGCTCGGATAATTATCGCCGGCTAGCGCCGATTTTTATCGCTGAGATAGAGTGCTATTAGCAACGCTTATCTCATCGGCGATAAAAATCCTAGCGCTAACTGGCTAACGTGTGATTATCGCTGGAAACCCAGAGATAATCTCACGTTAGCTAGTTGATAGGGACTCACAAACTTAGCCATGATATCCACCTTCCATAGGATATCATGGCTAAGTCAGTCCTGAAGCAGGTGTTAGGAAAGTAGCGATAACAGGTGTTATCGCTACTTTTCCTGACGCTATGCTTCATAGCGTGGGGCTTGATTATAGGAGAAATGTCGCTTAGTGACATTTCTCCTATCATGTCAGGTCAGGAACGCCCACTTTGCATCTCATTAGAGATGCAAAGCTGGGCGTTAGAAATCCCCACGCTAAAGCAAGGTTTCACGCGTTAGCGTGACCTTGCTCATATAGCGATAAAATTATCGCCGCTTTTCGGCCGAAAACGGCCGCTAAAGCGGTGATAACTTTTTATCGCCTCGTTGTAAATATGCCCCTAAGAGACTTCTCTCGGGAAATTTCTTCCCACATTTCTTTCAACTCCGTCTTTTCAGATTTTGTTATGTATGACGTTAAATACCAAGCAACAGCAATGGAATTATCCGCAACATACTGGATATCCATATTAACATTCCACATCGATAAAATCACTGGATTATAATCATTAATATACTTTGATTGTTAACTTCTTTTTAAATTGTAAGTATTTTTGGGAGATTTTCTAGTAATAGTATGCCTCACTGCTGACATGAAACTGTTGACTCTTCCTTTGGATATTACTGGGCATGGAAATCCAAATCGACATTTTGTATAAAACTTTCCTTTGACTTGTATTTCCGTCGACAGTATTTGCCACATCGATGAGTTTGGAACCGTAATACTTGTAGTCTTAAGGTATTTTCTTCTCTTGTTTTTGGTATAGCACATGTAACATAGTTTTCAATAAAAGATAAAACAGTCTCATCTGAATCAGTTCCTAACTTGGGTGCCTCCTTAATCCATAAATGCATTTGTATATGAGGAGCACCTCTAGCTTGATACTCCTTTCTCCAAAATAAATCAATAACTTCTCCAAGAGGTGGGTTGTTTTTATTGCAGATAAAAGACATCAGAGCTTGGCACCTATGATTAAAATATCTGCACAGATAGGCAGGATCCAAGGAACACAGTTCTCCAGGTGTCTTGAATTCACTGTTTTTAATATTTGAATTTGCTTCTCATAGAAGTAAATCGTTCCATACGTATTCAGCACAGCTTAGCATAAAAAACCAAGTAGGGGTTCCTAAGTTCCTTAACATACATTTAAGTTCTCCATGACGACAATACCAATACTCATTAGTACCACATTGACACACCATGAAATTAATCAATTGAGATTCTAAATGATCGTCACTCTGTTGTAGTTTGTCCATGAATTCCTTTGCAGAAACATGTTGAAGATGAACCCCTGATTTTAAAATGTGGTTGACTGCATATGAAAGTCCAGACAAGTCACTTTCAAACAAAAGATGAAATATGTGTGGAATACATTGTCGAAATCTTGGATCTTCTGAGTACAATCTTGTTGTTTGATATTCTGAAGCAGGAATCTGTACTGGTAGTTCGTCACATCATCCACCTTTTCCAGTGGGGAGGAGCTTTCATGTTCACTTTCTCCATTTGGAATAATTCAATAGTATTTACAATTACTTCTTTGAAATGTAAAGGATGTACACTATAATGTTCATAAATTTCTTCACTTTTGGAGATGTTCACTTTTTCAATTTGGCCCCTTAAAATTTTGCTATCATCTCCTAAAACTATTTCTTCTTCTTCAACATTCACATTTTTGTAGTAAACATTGCTTTTTATGAGATATAACGTAGCCTTTTGCACTTTGCTCACATCTACTAATTTTTGCCATATTTTCCGACTCTTCCTAGGAACACCATTAACTAGAATAACTACAGGTTCAGTTTCCTCTTTCTCTACACCAATAGTTTCAATATTTTTCTTTAAATCTAAAGGTAAATACACAACTCTTCCTTTTAATCCTCTTTGTAAATCTGTGGGCAGCAACTTACCTGTTTTAGGCTCCATACGAACAATAGCCTGAAACGTGTGCACAGAGTGAATCAGAATGGACAAATAAGTATTTAAATCTACCAGTTCTGGAGGAATAGCTACGAACTCTACGTTATTATATACAGCTTTAGCTGGCCTTTTGTTGTCCTCTAATTTGGTATAACAATATTTATAAATATGTTGATCACTACCAAATCAAAGCAATCTTCTACCAACAAATAACTTATCATTGTTTACTTTTTAAATACAGATCAAAATTCCTAGTTTGATTTCTATAATGAGTTCGTCGACAACAAATACAAACATAGTTTGGTCACAACAAATTACCTTAAACTTGCTAATTTCTTCTTCAAACTTCTCAGTATTACTATCTTTCAAGTCTTCTTCAACACCTACTGCCATCAAACTCTCACTTTCTCTACACTCTTGTAAGTAACGAAACTCTATTTCATGGCAAACTTTTTTTACATCTGATACTGACCCATGCAAAAGAGCACTGTTTAAGTCACATAAAATTATTGCTGGACTTTTCGCATAGTACAATCTTCTAACATTTAATAGTGATGTACTGCTAACATTCTTAAATAATGAAAAACACATTTACACAATTTTTTAGACAGACAAGCCAGAGAATGACCTTGCAAACCAGTGTTTTTTCTTACTTTAAAAGGATCTCGTCCTTCAGCATCTTAATCTTTTGTTTAACACTTTTTTAATATCCTCTCGTAAGAAATTTTGTAAGGTATCAATAGACTCCTGTCGTATACTACAAATACTACTACAATCCCAGGTATACTCTGGGGCTTTAGTACGTCTCCCTAGAACTTCAGCAACTATCACTTCTTCTACATTTCAAGGAACCATCTTTTCTTTTTCAATTGCACAACCATTCTTCACTTCATAAGCACGACCTTTGGTATCAACTGCATAAACTAAGGTATTGGTTTAAAAATAGCTCTCTTCATTAAAATAAGGTTCTGAACTTGAAGTGTGCTTCCATTCACACAAAAGTTAGGTTTGTTAATTAGTCTCTTCTTTTGACTTGTCCTTCATAAAACGCATTGGTTTCTCTAATGATCGCATTCTGTTTAAAACTAATATGAACAATTTTCTTTTTAATTCAAAAGCCTTTTCAACAATAGTTTCAATCAGTTTTTTCGTTTTATAAAATGCTGATCTTTTTTTATATTTCTTACCATCTTTTAATACATTTTGTACTATTCTATTGTGAAACATTTGTTCCCTTATTTCATCAAATTGATTCTTTCTTCTTTTACCATAGAATGTTTTTTCAGAATGTTATTTGCCATTAACTTGTCCTGTTTTCATTTCATTCTCTGTTCTTGAGGTATTCTTTCTACTTTCTACATTGTGCAAACTGTTTCTAGTCCTTGAAAGTTTTTTGATAAATTATTTTGTTCTCTTACCGCAAGACTTTTTCTTTTTTCCCACATGTTGTTATTCATCTAATTCTTGCTGTTGTCTCTTCTTTAAATAGTATTGTTTCTTTAAGTCTTTTCTGTTTTCTCTTTTTTTGGTCATGGTAAGTCCTTTTTAATGATGATGAAGAAAATTTGAAAATAAAAATATGTAATATTATTAATATAACTATATATAAATATACTATTCTATTACTAAACAAACACATTCTACATAAAAACTAATGAAATGCTTTGTATGAAATCACATAGGGTTTGCTGCACTGCATGGGTACTACATGGGAAATTTGAGAAGTGACTTTGGAGCTTGCCTGTGTGTGTGCCTGCAGACCGGGGGCAGTTGAAGTGTGCAGCCAGCCCCTAACAGCAGCATCTGGGGCAAATGCGAGGACTCCAGGGACCAGGAGTCTCGCGGTCAGAGTCACCTGCACCGGAGCTAACGGCCACGCCCCCTTCCACCTCAAAACGCCTGGCGGCCCCCGCTTCGCGGGAGCCGCTCGTGAGGCGGACTTTGGAGCTTGCCGGTGTGTGTGCCTGCAGACTGGGGGCAGTTGCAGTGTGCAGCCGGCCCCTAACAGCAGCATCTGGGGCAAACGCGAGGACTCCAGGGACCAGGAGCCACGCGGTCAGAGTCACCTGCGCCGGAGCTAACGGCCCCGCCCCCTTCCACCTCAAAACGCCTGGCGGCCCCCGCTTCGCGGGAGCCGCTCGTGAAGCGGACTTTGGAGCTTGCCGGTGTGTGTGCCTGCAGACCGGGGGCAGTTGAAGTGTGCAGCCAGCCCCTAACAGCAGCATCTGGGGCAAACGCGAGGACTCCAGGGACCAGGAGCCTCGCGGTCAGAGTCACCTGCGCCGGAGCTAACGGCCACGCCCCCTTCCACCTCAAAACACCTGGCGGCCCCCGCTTCGTGGGAGCCGCTCATGAAGCAGACTTTGGAGCTTGCCGGTGTGTGTGCCTGCAGACCGGGGGCAGTTGAAGTGTGCAGCCAGCCCCTAACAGCAGCATCTGGGGCAAACGCGAGGACTCCAGGGACCAGGAGCCTCGCGGTCAGAGTCACCTGCGCCGGAGCTAACGGCCACGCCCACTTCCACTATTTAAATATCCATTGTTCCCGCAACGCGGGACCGCGCGCGGGCTAAGCCCGGGCGAAGGGCGGGCCCTCTGAGGCACAAGGAGGCTGGGCTGGGCCACGCTTTTTGGCTCCAGGACTTCGCTGCTGTCCCCTGTCACTTCGGACTTAGTGAGACTTAGTGAGACTTTTTAACTTAATAGAGCATGTGTGGCTATTTCATAGGATAAGGAGCTGAAATACCCCTTATTATTGTTTTGTTATTATTTTTCTGTCTAGGCACTACATTTAGTTTTTTATAGGCCTCTTTGTTATCGCTGAAAATGTTGAAATCCACAACAGGCAAAATACTTCCTGCAGCTGCAACACTAGATAATTATCTGGTGAAAGTTGTAACTAAAATTAACAGTGAAAGACGTAAATCATTGGGCCAGGGGACTAGTTGTTTTTCATTGTCTAGTTCGCCCACTGCATTGTTTTCTCCTATTCAGGGTGATAGCTGTAGCACTGATCAACACGATTCGATAAATACGGCAGATTTAGCTCTGCCTCCCTCTGAATTAGTGCAGAATCAGGAAAATATGGCCGACCCAAATGACATCAATGATGCTTCACCAGATCGTTCCCCGGCCCCGGTAACACAGAGAGAGTTGAGATCTCGCAAGTATACACAAATTAAACGGGGGTGGCCGAAACACAAACAAAAACATAGACCCGCCACTTACTAGTGGGGAAAGCCTAAATGAAGCTTTGGCTAACAATGCCACAATTAAAATAGACACAGAGCAAATAGATTGCCTGATTGGCATTTTAGAGGCCAAAATCACTAAGATAGTTAATCCCCTTGTGGCCAAAATTGACAAGTTGTCTGCGGGAATTGTGAGATTAGGAAACCTCCTGGGACCCCTTAGTGATATAATTGTAAGTGATAGCACTGCCAAAAAGGGCCCTAGGGCTAACAATGAGATACCAAAGCCCATTAAGGAAGGACCCAGTATAGTAGAACCAGCAGCTGCTGTATCCCTGGCAACTGTGAGTAAAACTTCACCACCAGTAACATGTCTAGGGAGTAAGAGAGGGCCGGCAGAAGTAAAGACCAGTTGCACGGTGAGTGCACAACCAGACTTACCTCCTGAATGTGCCCCATTTGTCGCAGTGTTGACAAATGTTCCACCTCTAGTAGAGGGTGGCCTGTCAAACAAGCCAGAATCCCACGAATCCCACGAATCCCTAAAGAATAAAACTGTATCGTGGCTAAATAGAGAGTGTGGGTTCCCAGTAGGTCTATCACGTCAGATACTAACCACCAGGAGAGTCTCATGGATAGGACGATCACACAAGAATATTAGGGGGGATTGTGTCATCATAAATTTTAGTAACCCACTTCTCGTTAATAATGCTTTGCTAAGAGCTTCCTCGCTGCCACATACTGATCAGGGCATTACACTTCATTCACTGGGATATTTCTACAGACATCTAACTCAGCAGCCCATTAATGACTTATGTAGGGGCAGAGGAATTGGCACTGTAGGGTTTACCGGCCGCGGGGTTGCCACATTCAATCGTTCTCAACCCCTGAGTGATCTAGATTCAAATGATTGACTTGAACACGGCCGGGACCATCCCACACCTGTTGTAGAAGCTTCTACATTGATTGTGGAGGAGGAATGTGGGTTAAATGGAAACTCAGTGAGCCCTTGTGGGGGTGGTACCCCAAATGTCATGAACACAGAGGGGGATGTCCAAGGTGGCCCCACTGATGGTATGGTGGCAGTGAGGGCCCCACATCTAGGAACGAGGGTCCTTAGTTGGAACATTGCTGGGCTGAATAGTATAGCAAATGATGCAAAATGGAGGGACTGTTTGACAGACTGCGAAATTATTGGGTTACAAGAAAGCTGGGACACGGAGAATACCTTTTTTTTGGATGGGTATGCGGCTTTCTGGTTGGCAGCAGTTGCTTCCCCCATGGGGAGGGCAAAGGGCGGACTTTTAACCCTCATTTCATTAAAACTTGAGGGGATTTATACTAAAGTGGAGACAGGCACGCCATATTGCCTTGCAGTGGAAATTCGAACTAAATTAACTGGGAATTGGCTCATTGTCAACTTTTATAACTCCTTTGATAAGAGTATTTTTAATGAACATTTAGTCAGTCTACATGATTTTTTGGAATTGTACAATGTTAATAGTACGAATTATTATTCGTTTATTGTGCTTGGAGATTTTAATGTTCATTGTTGTAAAGGTAACTGTTTTGTTTGGGACAGCTTAGGTCCAGCAAACCAAGATAATATTCATTTTGAACACACCCGCAGGGATTGTATTTAGAAGATTTGGTGGTAGGTAATGACTTGATCTACCCCACCAAATTTACAGGGGACATCCCAACCTATAAAGGAAGAGGCTCTGGGTCAACTATTGATTATAGTTTTGTGAGTGTAAACTTAGCAAGTAGGGTTAGTCAGTATAATGTCAGTTGGTCTCCTTATGGCGATCATAACCCTGTAAAGGTGACTCTGACAGATGACATAAGGAAAAAAGTGAAACCCAACCTGACTGCCGGAATCCTTGACATAAGGCCCACCGATCAAGCGCGACGCCTGAAATGGTGCCGTGTGGTGCCAAAGGACTTCAAGGAAAAGTTGCTGGGAAAGGTTGGAGATAATATGACCACTTGTCTGAAAGATGGCGGAATAGGGGATGAGGTCCTAGTAGCCTATGGCAGAATCTGCACCCAGGTCGATAGTGACCTCAAAAAAGTAGTTAAGGGGCAACCTAGGAACGGGGAAAAATGGTTTGACCACAACTGTTCAATAGCCCAACGGAAGTTGATGGTAGCGCTGAAAGCTCACCCGCCCGATAAAGCGGAAATTGCTGCCCTTAGGAATAATTATAAAAAATAGTGCTAAATTTTGGACTGTGATAAATAAGCCTTTTTTCCAGGATAAAAGCAACAGCAAGCTTGATTGTGGTATCCAGGAAAAAAAATGGTACAGTCACTTTAAACAGGTTTATGAAGGAAATGGGATGTTGGAAGGCCCAGTCTTAAATATGGAGAAATATTCTTTGACCTTCACAGAATTAGAAGTAACACATGCCATTATGCAAATGACAAGTAATAAGGCTCCGGGACCCGACGGAGTCCCGGCAGACCTTTTTAAATCAGATGTAAAAACCTGGTCAAAGATTTTATATAATGTTTTTGTTAACGCCTGTCAATTGGGCCTGCCCCCCACATGGGCACGATCTGTCATTATACCCATATATAAGAAGGGTAACAGAGGTGACCCGAGTTTTTACCGCCTAATATCCTTAATTGACTCCTCTGTGAAAGTATTGGGTAGGGTGGTCCTTGGCCAACTGACCGGCTGGCTCGAGGAATCCGGAAACACTCTCTATGGCCCAGTACGGCTTCAGAAAAGGGATGGGCACCACGGACCAATGCTTGAATTTTCAACTCCTAATAGGTAAATATACGGTGGCAAAGAATGGAGCACTATTAGTAGCCTTCATGGACCTGTCCTCGGCCTTTGATCGAGTAAACAGGTCAAAGCTGTGGTCCTTGCTCCTAACCTGTGGAGTAGACAAAAACATTGTCTATTTCCTAGCCGACCTGCATAGGGATGTATCTGCAACAGTGAGGTATGACCAACAGGGTAATTGTACGGAAGGTATACCCATATCAAATGGAGTTAGACAGGGGTGCATTTTGGCGCCCCTGCTCTTTACATTATACATCAATAACCTAGATACTGCCCTAGTTGCCTCCTGTAAAGATATTCCCTGTGCAGGGAAACGCCTGATTCCCGCACTTTTATATGCGAATGACGCCGCCCTCCTAGCAAGAACGGCAGTGGGACTTCAATTATTGTTAGACTCTTTTTCTGGCTTCATGAAGTCATTAGATTTAAGCGTAAATTTTTCAAAATCGCATGTAATGGCTATTGGACAGAAATCCCCAAAGGCTAAAACTTTTTATTGTGAGGGCCATATATTAACCAGGGTGTCGTCGTTCCCATATTTGGGTGTACTTTTCGACGACCAAGGATCCTGGGTAACCCAAATCACAGTGAAAAAAATTGTACTGATAAGAGCAACCCTGGCTGTATTAGGTTTTGCCAGAAAGCTAGGAGCCAGGCCAATGAAGGCCCTTATTCAAATATACAGAGCCAAGTGCATTTCACTAGCCATGTATGGGGCAGAGTTATGGGGCACAAAAAACGTAAAGAACATACAGACTGTTGAAGATAGGTTTTTAAAGAACCTCCTATCTGTCCCTAAAACAACAGCCAATTACAATACCCATCAGGAGCTTGGAATTGGCTTTGTTGAAGATGCTATTGCTGTGGCACCACTACTGAAATGGATAGCTACTTGGTTAAACCCTGACTTACTGCTTAATCATACCATCATGAAAGACTGTATGTCACTCGACCATGGGCTGTGTATACCCTGGCTCAAATATATTCAGAGGCTGGCAGTAAAGCTGGGTCGTCCAGAATTATATCATTCACCAGAAGCTCTAGTGAAGGGAGATATAAAATGGTGTAAGGAAATGTTTTTGCGCATAGCCACCATGGATAGGGAAGAGAGAGAGCTGATAAAGGTGACAGTAAGGGCCCACCAGCTATGTAAAACAACACTATCCATGGAACCATACCTAGGCTATGTCACAAACAATAATCATCATTTTTTACTGACTAGATTCAGATTTAATCAACTGCATCTTCTTATTGGAGAACAGAAAGGATGGAAGAGGGTAGAGGATCTTGGCCCCTGTACTTGCGATAATTTTTCGCAACAAGACATCATACATTTCCTTTTTTTCTGTGAACACCTTATTGTCATTAGGAAACGTTTTATTCTTCCTATTTTAAAAAAACAAAGGCTTTGTGCAAGTGAGACCTGCCCTCCTCTACTTGCAAATGTTAACTGACGTTTGGGAAACTTTTAACGTTGCTAATTTTCTATCAGCAGCTATAAGAATCTTGAGGAAATGAACTTAACATTATATCATGTACATCCTCTTTTAATTGTGTTAAAAATGAAATTGTTTTTATTGGTTCTATTGAATGTCTCTATAAGTTTTTATGAGCCATGATTGTGTTAAATGAATCACGTACCTACAACTGTTTTTATATATCGCGTTTTGTAGTACGCTTTTATGGTTTGCACTTAAACCGAATAAAGATATTTGACTGACTGACTGACTGACTGACTGAGTAGTGTTTAGGTGTTTAGAGGACTGCATGGGTAGTGGACAGGGAAATGTAGAACTGCATGAGTTAGTGTCTGGGTCACTGCACGAGTACATGGGTAGTGACTGGATAATTAGAGTGCTGCAAGGAGAGTGCATGGGGAATTTATAAGTGCTTGGATTTTGGTGGAGTGATTGGATAAGTACATGGTGCTGGCTGGTTGATTTCATCAGTGCATGGGTAGTGACAGGGTGATTGTTGGACTGCATGGGTACTACCTGGGTAATTGAAAGAGTAAATCAGTAGTGTATAGGTGATTTGAGGACTGCATGGGTAGTGCTCAGGGGATTGTAGCAGTGCATATGTTAGTGCCTGGGTCATTGCATGAGTACATGGGTAGTGACTGGATGATTAGAGTACTGCAAGGAGAGTGCATGGTGAATTTATAAGTGCATGTGTTTTGATGGAGTGATTGGATAAGGACATGGGGCTGCCTGGGTGATTGGAGGAGAGCATAGGTAGTGGCCGGGGCATGGTGCTCACTGGGTGATTGGAAGAGTGATAAGGGATTGACAGGGGGATTGTTCAACTGCATGGGTAGTGCACTGGTGATTGTAGCACTGCATGAGTTAGTGCCTGGGTCATTGCATGAGTACATGGGTAGTGACTGGATGATTAGAGTACTGCAAGGAGAATGCATGGTGAATTTATAAGTGCTTGGATTTTGGTGGAGTGATTGGATAAGTACATGGTGCTGGCTGGTTGAATACAGCAGTGCATGGGTAGTGACAGGGTGATTGTTGGACTGCATGGGTACTACCTGGGTAATTGAAAGTGTAAATCAGTAGTGTATAGGTGATTTGAGGACTGCATGGGTAGTGCTCAGGGGATTGTAGCAGTGCATATGTTAGTGCCTGGGTCATTGCATGAGTACATGGGTAGTGACTGGATGATTAGAGTACTGCAAGGAGAGTGCATGGTGAATTTATAAGTGCTTGTGTTTTGATGGAGTGATTGGATAAGGACATGGGGCTGCCTGGGTGATTGGAGGAGTGCATAGGTAGTGACAGGGAGATTACTGGACTGCATAGGTAGTGCTCAGGGGATTGTAGCAGTGCATATGTTAGTACCTGGGTCATTGCATGAGTACATGGGTAGTGACTGGATGATTAGAGTGCTGCAAGGAGAGGCATGATGAATTTATAAGTGCTTGTGTTTTGACGGAGTGATTGGATAAGGACATGGGGCTGCCTGGGTGATTGGAGGAGTGCATAGGTAGTGACAGGGAGATTGCTGAACTGTATGGGTAGTACTCTGGGGAATGTAGCACTGCATGAGTTAGTGCCTGGGTCATTGCATGAGTACATGAGTAGTGACTGGATACTTAGAGTACTGCAAAGAGAGTGCATGGTGAAGTTATAAGTGCTTGGGTATTGGCACAGTGATTGGATAAATACATGATGCTGGCTGCGTGATTACAGCAGTGCATGGGTAGTGACAGCGGGGTTGCTGGACTGCATAGGTACTACCTTGGTAAATAAAGGAATGAATCAGTACTGTGTAGGTGGTTAGAGGTCTGCATGTGTAGTGCTCTGGTGATTGTAGCAGTGCATGTGTTAGTGCCTGGGCCATTGCATGAGTACATGGCTAGTAACTCGATCTTTAGAGTGCTGCAAAGAGAAGCATGGTGAATTTATAAGGGCTTGTGTTTTGGCAGTGTGATTGGATTAGTACATGGTGCTGGCTGGGTGATTGGAAGAGTGCACAGGGAGTGACAGGGAGATTACTGGACTGCCTAGGTAGTGCTCAGGGGATTGTAGCAGTGCATGTGTTAGTGCCTGGGTCATTGCATGAGTACATGGGTTCTGACTGGATGATTAGAGTACTGCAAAGAGAGTGCATGGTGAATTGTAAGAGCTTGGTTATTGGCGCAGTGATTGGATAAGTATATGGAGTTGGCAGTGTGATTGAAAGAGTGCACAGGGAGTGACAGTGGAATTGCTGGACTGCATGGGTAGTGCTCTGGGGATTGTAGCACTGCATGAGGTAGTGCCTGGGTCATTGCATGAGTACATGGGTAGTGACTGGATGATTACAGTACTGCAAAGAGAGTGCATGGTGAATTTATAAGTGCTTGGGTATTGGCGCAGTGATTGGATAAGTAGCAGTGCATGGGTAGTGACAGGGTAATTGTTGGACTGCATGATTAGAGTCTGGGTAATTAAAGGAGTGAATCAGTAGTGTGTAGGTGGTTAGAGGACTGCACGGGTAGTGCTCAGGGGATTATAGCAGTGCATATGTTAGTGCCTGGGTTATTGCATGAGTACATGGGTAGTGACTGGATGATTAGAGTACTGCAAGGAGAGTGCATGGTGAATTTATAACTGCTTGTGTTTTAGTGGACTGATTGGATAAGGACATGGGGCTGCCTGGGTGATTGGAAGAGTGCATAGGTAGTGACAGGGAGATTCCTGGACTGCATAGGTAGTGCTCAGGGGAGTATAGCAGTGCATGTGTCAGTGCCTGGGTCATTGCATGAGTACATGGGTAGTGACTGGATGATTAGAGTACTGCAAGGAGAGTGCATGGTGAATTTGTAGGTGCTTGGGTTTTGGCAGAGTGATTGGATAAGTACATGGTGCTGGCTGGGTGGTTACAGCAGTGCATGGGTGTGACAGGGTGATTGTTGGACTGCTTGGGTACTACCTGGGTAGTTGAAGGAGCGACTCAGTAGTGTGTAGGTAGTTAGAGGACTGCATAGGTAGTGCTCAGGGGATTGCAGCAGTGCATGTGTTAGTGCCTGGGTCATTGCATGAATACATGGGTACTGACTGGATGATTAGAGTACTACAAAGAGAGTGCATGGGGAATTTATAAGTGCTGGAGTATTGGCGCAGTAATTGGATAAGTATATGATGTAGTAAAAGAGCCATTCTTGTGGTTTGGCACCCTATGATGACCTCCAACTACCACCATTTTAACTGACTTTAGTGTGTTATTTCACCCTAGCCTTAATGTAGGACGGCCCTACTTATTCCTACTTCTCTTCTGTCCTGTAATCTTGCTGTCTGTTAGTGGGAATTGTCATGGAGTAGAACCGTACATTTATATTAGAAGTGCTTACTATTGGCTTTGACATGGCTTCATATCATCTTGTTCTTTGACTTTAACTATTGGCTTCGGCATGGTCTCATACCATCTTGCTTTCTGACTTTGCCTTGCTTCTGCTGCACAGAATTATGAGTTCCTACTATTGGCTTTGACATGGCCTCATATCTGATTTTTCCTTGCTCCTGCCTACACAGGAGTGCTTGCAATTCATATTCAAGGTCTTTTTCGCTCCTCAATTGTTTTTCGCACCTCACTGACCAGAGAGAGCTGGGTATTATCTGTGGAATGTGCATAGTCTGCCTCAGAGCCATAATAAAGGGGCCTGACCAGCCACTGTTTTTGGCCTTGACACAGACTGGTACAAGCCAGCTCGGTTCTTTCTAATGAGAAAGGCGGCGAGGTTTTCTAGAAGCTTCGCCTCACATTGAATAGTATCAAAGCTAGAGGCTTTGGCAGCCCAGGCGGAAGTTCACCACAGAATAGGCGTATTGGTGCGGATTGGTGATGGAATTTGAGTCCTGACTGGAACTTCTTCCTGGGCTGTTGAAAGGGCTTCCCCAGCTGACAATGGAAAGAATGTTGCATAGCCAGTGGGTGAGGTGCTCCTAACCTCTCTCTCCTTCTCTCTCTCTCTCTCTCTCTCTCTCTCTCTCTCTCTCTCTCTCTCTCTCTCTCTCTCTCTCTCTCTCCTCTCTCTCTCTCTCCCTCCCTTCCTCTCTCTTGTATATATATATTTTCTACTCTCTGCTACCTGCACATATTGCATTTTATTCTAATGGTTTATTGTAGATAATTGGCAATTGAGAATCTGCATTTACTGATATATTTGGCCTACCATTTTGAGCATCACATTAATAACCGTATGTGTCTTATATTCCATACTTTGGATTTGTTTTCTTGCCCCGCCATAAGGAAGTGCTGCGTAATTGCCTTGTCTTTTGGGGGTGCTGTGTAAAGTTTAGTATTTAAAAGGTTCAGTGGTGTAAGGTACCTCACCTTAAGGGAGTGTTGCGTTTTACCTCTGTCTTAAGGGAGTGTTGGGGTATTGGGTGTGGCTTGATGGTGAGCAGCCACATTTATTACATATGGTATCTGCTGGGTGATTGGAAGAGTGTACAGGGAGTGACAGGGGGATTGCTGGACTGCATGGGTGGTGCTCTGGGGATTGCAGCACTGCGTGAGATAGTGACTGGGTCATTGCATGAGTACATGGGCAGTGACAGGATGATTAGAGTACTGCAAAGAAAGTGCTTGGGTATTGGTGCAGTGATTGGATAAGTACATGATGCTAGCTGGGTGATTATAGCAGTTCATGGGTAGTGACAGAGGGGTTGCTGGACTGCATAGGTACTGCCTGGGTAAATAAAGGAGTAAATCAGTACAGTGTAGGTGGTTAGAGGTCTGCATGGGTAGTGCACAGGGGATTGTAGCAGGCGTATGTATTAGTGCCTGGTTCATTGCATGAGTACATGGGTAGTGACTGGATAATTAGAATGCTGCAAGGAGAGTACATGGTGAATTTATAAGTGCTTGGGTTATGCCGGAGTGATTGGATAAGGACATGGGGCTGGCTGGGTGATTGGAGGAGTGCATAGGTAGTGACAGGGAGATTACTGGACTACAAAGGTAGTGCTCAGGGGATTGTAGCAGTGCATGTGTTAGTGCCTGGGTCATTGCATGAGTACATTGGTAATGACTGCATGATTAGAGTACTGCAAAGAGAGTGAATGGTGAATTTATAAGTGCTTAGGTTTTGGCTAAGTGATTGGATAAGTACATGGTGCTGGCTGGGTGATTGGAAGATTGAACAGGGAGTGACAGGGAGATTACTGGACTGCATAGGTAGTGCTCAGGGGATTGTAGCAGTGAATATGTTAGTGCCTGGGTCATTGCATGAGTACATGGGTAGTGAATGGATGATTAGAGTGCTGCAAAGTGATTGCATGGTGAATTTATAAGTGCTTGGGTTTTCGCAGAGTGATTGGATAAGGACATGGCCTGGCTTAGTGATTGGAATACTGCATAGGTAGTGACAGGGAGATTACTGGACTGCATAGGTAGTGCTCTGGTGATTGTAGCACTGCATGAGGTAGTGCCTGGGTCATTGCATGAGTACATGAGTAGTGACTGGATGATTAGAGTACTGCAAGGAAAGTGCATGGTGAATTTATAAGTGCTTGGGTTTTGGCAGAGTGATTGGATAAGGACATGGGGCTGGCTGGGTGATTGGGGGAGTGCATTGGTAGTGGCAAGGAGATTGCTGGACTGCATAGGTAGTGCTCAGGGGATTGTAAGAGTGCATGCATTAGTGCCTGTGTCATTGCATGAGTACATGGGTATTGACTGGATAATTAGAATATTGGAAAAAGAGCGCATGGTGAATTTATAAGTGCTTGTGAATTGGCGCAGTGATTGGATAAGTATATGGTGCTGGCTGGGTGATTTGAAGAGAGCACACGGAGTGACAGGGGGACTGCTGGAGTACATTGGCAGTGCTCTGGGGATTATAGCACTGGATGAGTTTGTGCCTGGTTCATTGAATTAGTACATGGGTAGTGACTGGATGATTAGAGTACTGTGTAGAAAGTGCTTGGTGAATATATGAGTGCTTGGGATTTGTCGGAGTGATTGGATAAGGACATGGGGCTGGCTGGGTGATTGGAGGAGTGCATAGGTAGTGACAGCGAGATTGCTGGACTGCATAGGTATTTCTCAGGGGATTGTAGCAGTGCATGAGTTAGTGCCTGGGCCATTGCGTGAGTGCATGGGTAGTGCTCTGATACAAACTGGCTGAATATGAAATCAGTCAATCATTACTCAAGTAGTTTTAAAATCACATATTCACTACCTTTGCACTCCTGTAATTGGGACCCCCATTTTTCTCGTTCCCCGCTTTACGAATCATCCCGAATCTTTCAAGACAGGAGCTGACCAAACCGGCTCACTAGTTTTGAAAATATCGCGAAGATTCGTCAAATGGCGCCAACGTTATTGGGGAAACAAAAAAATCTTTTCCTATGGAAACTATGTCCTTTTTATAACTACCTACTGGAGACCGCAAGTGGGTAATATATATATATATATATATTACCTACTGGCGGTCACCAGTAAGCAGTTATAGTTAGGACATATTTTCCATAGGAAATTTGCAACATTCTATTCCCAATAACTTAGGCGCCAATTGACGAATCTTCGCGAAATTTTCAAAACTTATGGCCCGCTCCGATCCGCTCCTATCTTAAAAGTTTCGGGGTGATTTGCCAAGCAGGGGCCGAGAAAAAATGGGGGTTACAAAACGTGTTTTCCCCATGCAATTCCCCATAGGAAACTTTAGACCCGGCTACAGCCCAAACTGCTGAACAGAATTACACCAAATTTGGCAAAAAGGTAGATCTCGGTTCAGAAAGAACCCTTTTTGTTAAATCGTGTAAATCCGTTAAGTAGTTCCTGAGAAATTCAAAATGAAAAAAGTTTCGATATCTATGGCTGCGCAGGATCCGCGCAAGATCACGAGCTTTAAGCTAATTGGCTGTCAACACTCCAAACCAGGAAGTGTTGGCAGCCATCTTGTGCCTCGGTAGAACCGAGGCACAAGAAATCAGTGAAACAAAATGCAAAAAGGGGGCAGGGTAGAAATACCCTGACCCCCTAGGCCTGCTTAGGGGGTCCCACAAGGACCCCCAGGGCCCAATTATTTTTTATTTACTTTTTTAAATCGGCAAAATGCTTGACAGATTCGCGGAAAAACGGCCGAGAAAAAAAAAGCGCGTCCTGTGGGGGGATGGAGACCCCCCCATGGTCCCTAACGGAGAGGGCCAGCTCCGGGGGATGGGGTACACAGGGCTATTAGTAGCCCGGGAGGCAGGCCACCCAGCCCCCCTCCTCAATTATAAAAAAAAAGGAAAGGCCGGCCCCTGGGGATGGGGTCCCCGGGGCCATAAATGGCCTGAGGAGGGGGGCCATGCAGCCCCACTCCAATTAATAATAAAAAAAAATTAAATGGCCATGCCCCGGGGGATGGGGTCCCTGGGGCCAATTATGGCCTTGGGAGGGGGGCCACGCGGCCCCCTTCCAAATTTTTTTTCAAGAAAAAATAAAAAAGGGGTCAGGCCCTGGGGGATTGGGTCCCCAGGACCAAAATATTAGGAAAAGAAGGGGGGCCACACAGCCCCCCTTCTTAAACAAAAAAAGTTTTAAAAAGACCTGCATCTCGACGAGGCACCGCCCCCTCCCTGCAGCACTCCGCATTTGCAGATGGGGAACTAATTCCCCTTGAATACTGAGGGTCCCTGGGGGCCAACTAGCCCACCAGGAACCTCCAGTATGCGCCAGGGACTGCGTTGCAGAGAGGTGTTCTGAGGCTACGCCCCTTTTTACACCTCTCTGCAACGCAGCTCTGTGGCGCTTAATGGAGGTACCTGGTAGGCTTCAAGGAGAGTTAATCCCCAACTTAAAACATGCCACAGGGCACGTTTGCACAGTGGTGAAGGGAGGGGGCGCCGCTTGAGGTGACATGTGTGCAAACACGCTCTGTGGCATGTTTTAAGTTGGGAAATTAATTCCTCTTCAATCCTGAGGGTCCCTGGGGGCCAACTAGTCCACCATGTACCTCCAGTAAGTGCCACGGAGCTGCGTTGCAGAGACTTGTAAAAAAGGGCGTGGCCTCTAAATGCCCCCTGCAACGCAGCTCTCTGGCGCATACTGGAGGTACCTGGTGGGCTAGTTAGCCCCCAAGGACCCTTAGGATTGAAGAGGATTGAAGAGGAATTAATCCCCCACCTCATACATGTACTTACTCATCATATATACTCATACACCTATACATCCTGTTACACACCG
The DNA here is from genome assembly GCF_964204655.1 of Triturus cristatus. Taxonomy (NCBI): domain Eukaryota; kingdom Metazoa; phylum Chordata; class Amphibia; order Caudata; family Salamandridae; genus Triturus; species Triturus cristatus. The sequence continues at coordinate 339,258,789 of NC_140594.1, forward strand.
CCACTCATCCATAGAGTTACTCACACACATAGTCACACATGCAAACAAAGTATCAAACATCCATTTACTTGCATATACAGTTATACACACACTACCACACTTACTTCTACAGAAACTTACACATACTTGCTCTCTTAAACAATTGCTTATAGAAACACCCACTTATTTGTACAGGAACTCTTCCAATCTCTCACTCTCACATATACTCACTTATATACACCAATACTCACATATACTAGTTTAAAACATATGTAGTTACTCATAAAGACACTATTGAGACAGTCATTCACTCACTAACACACCCATAAACACACTCATCCACCTCTACAGTCCTGCACACATGCTGTCTTCAACACACACAAACAGTGAGTCACTCATTCATGCATCTATGCGCTAAGTAATACCCCCCACTGAACCATACAGACACTCATACTGCTACTCAAAAAACCAACTAATACCCCATATAGACACTCATGTAGCTACTCACCAACCCATGCAGCCACTTATACACAAAGTGAGAGACTGATACAGATAGTTACATATTTAAACATTACTCACTAACCCTTGTATTCACTATGATACACTTAATCAGTCAGTTATACAATCAATTTTACAAAACTAAATCATCCATTTAGACACTTATATACCCATTTATTCTTCCATCGACCTTGAGATATACATATATAAACATATGTAATTTTCAGAAAAACACACATTCACTGGATGATGTCATCAGTGATGTCATTTGAGATGTCATCTGTGATGTCATGAGTGATGTCACTGACCATGTCATGAGTGATGTAATATGTGACATCATCAGCAGTGCATTCTAGGGTTTTGAACGAGTGAAATGTCCACCTAACTATAACACCCCTGAAACCTATGTTGTATTCAGTGAATATATATATATATATATATATATATATATATATATATATATATATATATATATATATATATAAATATATATATGTATATATTTCCACAAGGAAATAGCCATTCAAGAGTAAGGAATAACTTCCAGCGGCACACCAAAGGACGAGTCCAATAAAGATTTATTGTCTCAAAAACCAAACAGTATGACGCGTTTCGGCGAAGCCTTTGTCAAGTGAATGACCTGTGCCCAATTACCCTTAGAAATAGGGGTTATGGTTTGTAGACAGTGAGAAAATACTATTGATAAATCGGCACTTTTTGAAAAACAAAATAATGAAAGCACAATGCACAAAGTTTCCTCATAGTTAAGAAAAAACAATTGTATAAAATTACAAATGTATAATATATGCAGTCTCCTACAATTACATTCAATAAATCGGTCATTATGCAACGAATGTTCAATATCAATAACGTTTTTAGCGTAGGCAGGTGCCGTTTTATATTGCATATAAATAATCACCTAATGACATTTCATTGTTGCAAGTTGGCTAAACCATATGACTGCGCATAGAGAAGTACATTGTAAATGCAAAGACGTGTTCTCTAATCGTGCCGAACCTATTTAGATCCATATATGATGGTCACTTTTGTGAATACATGAAGTACAATCAAATCATAAACCCATGATTAGCCTGTGAATGACTGGTAATGTACCCAGCTATTCCATGGTGCCAATATATATACTATATCATATTCAGTGTAATGTACTAATGATAAGGCACCCAGCATTCGTGCCCTGTAATACGGACCAGAAAGGACCATACTAGTAATCCCACTGTCAATTTGGGAAAAATTGACAGGCTAATCATGGGTTTATGATTTTTTTTGCCATACAAAACGATACGTGATTGGGAGTTGAAAAGCATTCTTTTTTAAAAGTAGAGTGCACATTCGTTTTGTGGAAAAGCATCTTTGTTTCAACGTGGAGTACATATCATAGGATAAAATTTGCTCAAATGAACCACAGCTGCTACTTGCATTTGGAAGGCACTGTTCGAACTTAAAACAATTGTGAACTTTTAACCTGCACGTGCCGTTAAATGTTCGAGAAAATGTTGCAAAAAAATATCGTTAAGTTTAAAAAAAATTATGAACTTTTGACCTGCGCGTGTTGTAGAATGTTCTAAAAAGTGTGTTGATAGAATACGTTGCACTTCTGACTTCTATGTGTTGTTGAATATTAAAAAAACGGTTTATATGGAAAATTAAAATGAAACCAATATAGAGAAGGTTTGAAACCTAAAATAATCAAGGAACTATTCTAATTTGTTCTTTACATGTGTTTATGTGTGGAGCAACAAAATTATAGACACAACAGCACCAGGAAGATGAAGAAACAGGGAGTGGGGAGACGGGGGAGATGGGCAGAATGGCACACATGCACCATTAAGTACAGCAAAAGTATAGACAAACAATGGCCAAAATGAAACACACCAACAAGGAGCACAAGTCACACAACCCGCCAACATCACACCACTGAACGAGCATAGAAGTAAAAACCACGCTGCATTCATACAGGATGTGTACAAAGGCCAGTCATTGGTGTTGTGGGATGTCTGCGACCGTGGTTATCATGCATGAGATGCCCAGCACCTGGCACATGGGTGAGTTCACTGTGTGTTACATTGCCAAACAGCTGCTTCTCCCTCCCACGAGCCCCCACACTTTTCTACGGTGCACTGTTGTATCTCGTGCACTCGTACGGCACACCATTGTAATGCCTATTCACGCATGTCCTGCTACATTCAAACTACACCATCACAGTGCCGTTTGGAGGTGGTGCATGGCACTTTACAACATCGAGTGCTGCAGCCTTTGTGGCAGGCCACACCAGAAAACAGAGACACACTTACCGCACTTCCTGTACACGGACATGTCCGAGGCACCCTGTTCCCCTTGCCAGATAGGCACACCCCTGTGCTGACCTGTGTACTCTGGATCAGCACATGCCAGTTGTGCATGCAGGAGGATGCGTGTATAGCTACTTGCTCAGATGCGGGTTTGGGGGGGTTGGCGGTCCTGCAGTTGTTGCGATGAGTCTTGTGGCTGTGGCCCTCATGGGTATCCCTGCATCATGCTCATTGATTCTATGGCACCTGTGGGTGTTCTGGTGTGGCTCTTGGCTGTGTTCTGTTTCATGGTGCAGGTAGTTGTCCTGCTTAACACCAGCAGAATGCAGGTGTAAAATACCTGGTGCTAACGTGGCTTATTGCCGGAATTTGTTTCTCATTGCAGTTGGTGTGAAAGTTGTGATGTGATTTTTTTTGTGTGCAGAACAATATGTGAACTGAGCAGTGTATTTCGTCAAGATCCAGCACTTGATGCACTATTCCCAATCAATATAAATACAATGAGAGTTCTTAATTGATTTTGTGTGTACACTGTAAGTGCAGCAACTACCTCAGTGCAATTCAATACAGGATTTTAGTATTTAGGATAATTCGCAAAGGTGCACCTCGTGTCTTTTTGTATGGGAACGGCTAGTCTGCATTTCATTATCAGCACTTTAATGGAAGTAAAGTTGAGATAAATCTAACACACTATTCAGAAGTTGGTGTAAACTGCAGACATCACCAGTATTCCCACGATAAGTGCCCCAAAATATAACACTATGGTGGACTCCATCAAATAACAGTAAGGACAAGAAAGAGTCACACAGCAGTGAAGAGAACAACCCAAAACGTTATTAAGTTTTTTTTTTTTAAAGTTTATTTTTTTATAAATATATGTAAACGATAAACGAAAAAGTATTTGCAACATTTATTTTTTTATTAACATATATATAAATGATAAACTAATAAACAAAATGTAACAAGAACAATAGAAAACAAGAAGGCGGAACCCTCCTGTGGGGACCATGGATGTTGACGACAGAGCCTGGAAAATAAAGCACAAAATAAGGACTTGTGTAATGGGCATATCAAAGGAGAGAGGCACAGAGAAGGAAAAAAAAGCCAGAGAGGGAAAGAAAGAAAGGGAGTGAGAAAGGGCGAAGGAAGAGAGAGAGTTAGAGAGATAGAAGGAAAAAAAGGAAGAGAGAGACAGACACTGCCGCCTCTGCGCATCCATGAGCAAATAATTACCTGGTGCCACCGGAGTGTGCAGCAGTGGGCACTCCACGTGCCCTTCAAAAGTCTGCGCATCCCAGATATGTCGCTGAGTCCTGAGTTATGAATGGCGGAGACAACATCAGCTTCTATCCGTATCTCACAGATGTCGCTGAGTCCTGAGTCATGAATTGCGGAGACCACATCATCTTCTCCACGTCCCGGCAGATCTCACTCATGTCACTGAAAGCTGAGTCATCAATGGCTCGAGACCACATCAGCTTCTCCACAGCCCGGCAGATCTCACAAATGTCGCTGAGTCCTGAGTCATCGATGGCAGAGACCACATCAGCTTTTGGGGCCACTAAACCTGTGGAACTCAAGTGTGTGCATGTGATGGTAGGACCTTGATGGCCATATGAGGTTTGGGTGGTACTAACACTGTGCATCTGAAGTCCGCGCCAAGGGGGTGGTAGGCCCCTGATGGCTATACAGATCAGGGTGCGACTAACCTTCTGTGCAACTTTTCAAAGACTCTTTATGGTTTAGACATGTGGAGCGTCCGCCATCTAGTCAGCACCGGCAATAAAGGATGTGACCTTGTCGATCTATTATATGTGGCCTGTGATGCATGTGGCGGATGGGTGTGGTGTGTGTGCAAACCTGCCCTGAGGGAGTGGCTGTAATATGTTGAGAACTAGACCACTGACCTGCACACCAACAGCGAGTACGCCTGCGACAGGTAGCTATGTGGGCCAACGTCGGAACGTAATCGCAGTGGCGTGGCGTGGTGTGGCATGGCGTACGATGGAACAGGGCAGGGATAGCTACAATAACGCGGACGGCTCGTAGTACTGTGTCTGTGAGTCGAGCGGACGGGCCGCAGCTGGCCCTCTGCGAGCCTGGGTGCTAACTGTTTATAACTCACACTGCATAAGCATTGAAAAAACATTTTGTGATTCAGTCCGTCAGCTGGCATTTGTGAAAACATATCGGAGTTCTTTCTGTGATAGATACCCCTTTGACGCTGCCTCTCCCCACATCAGCAGGTAACGCACCCTCTTCCCACATTACCATCATACCCCCAACAACCTTCTTGGGCCTGGAAGTGTCCCTGTGCGGTTGGACAAAGAAGAATCTTAGTCATGTATAGATTTACATATAAAAAAAAAAATTTAAAGAAAAGAACAACAAATAAGACTGAAGGGAGTCTGGTGCTGTGGTTGCTGCCACGAAGTTGGGGTCACTGCCATTCAGGACTCAGGACACAGTTACACATGTGGGATCGGCTGATGTTAAAGAGGGTTAGTGTGACTACGTGTCGCCGGCCTTGCATATCTAAATATGCGTCACCGATCGAAGGGAGTGTGGTGCTGTGGTTGGTGCCACGGACTTGAGGTCACTGCCATTCAGGACTCAGGACACAGTTACACATGTGGGATCGGCTTGTGTTAAAGAGGGTTAGTGGCACCAGAAGTATTGAGACTGTATGAGCCTGTGATGATGCTTGGTGTGGACGGGCCACACTGGGAGCAATGTGTCTTGGATACTGGACTGCATCATGTGGAATCAGGACTCTATCTGATTTGTGAGGCGTGCTGACTGTAGTGTAGGCCAGAGGTAGTGGTGAGCAAGGGCCCACAGCCACATACATACATTGGTGGCCCCACTGGCCTGCGTAGTGGAGGTTCAGTGGCACCACGTGTCGCCAGCCTTCCATATGCAAATACCCCTCTCTAATCGAAGGGAGTGTGGTGCTGTGGTCGCTGCTATGAAGTTCGGGTCACTGACGTTCAGGACTCAGAACACAGTTACACATGTGGGATCGGTTTGTGTTGAACAGGGTTAGTGGCACCACATGCTGTTGTCCTTGCATATGGAAGTATGCCTCACTGATGAGAGGGAGTGTCTGGTGCTGTGGTCACTGCCACGGACTTCGGGTGACTGCCATTCAGGACTCAGGACACAGTTACACATGTGGGATCGGCTTGTGTTAAAGAGGGTTAGTGGAACTATGTGTCGCCGGCCTTGCATATGGAAATATGCCTCACTGATCAGAGGGAGTCTGGTGCTGTGGTCGCTGCCACGGACTTGGGGTGACTGCTATTCAGGACTCAGGACCAAGTTACACATATGGGATCAGCTTGTGTTAAAGAGGGTTAGTGGGACTACGTGTCGCTGGCATTGCATATGGAAATATGTCTAACTGATCAAAGAGTATGCTGCTGTGGTCGCTGCCACGGACTTGGGGTCACTGCCATTCAGGACTCAGGACACAGTTACACATGTGGGATCGGCTTGTGTTAAAGTGGGTTAGTGGGACTACGTGTCGCCGGCCTTGCATATCGAAATATGCCTCACTGATCAAAGGGAGTCTGGTGCTGTGGTCACTGCCATGGACTTGAGGTCACTGCCATTCAGGACTCAGGACACAGTTACACATGTGGGATCAGCTTGTGTTGGACAGTGTTAGTTGGCACCACGTCTCCAAAATTAAAATTGTGAGGTCTGCTGCCGCAGTGTAGACTGCTGAGTGTTTATTCGTACTTGAAAATGAATTTGGTCATTGTACTACAGCTATAATTTATATAAAAAATGTCCAAGAAGAGAGGATACTAAAAGGATATTATGTAGATTTGAGGCCTGTAATAGTTACTTGCCTAGTGGACTCTGTAGTTAATGAATGAAGAAAATGTTTTCATTGTGAGCCCTAATGAGTGCAGTGTAGGCGTATGATCAAAAGATGAAATAAGCATAGAATACATTGACTAAGTGTTATATTTTCTGAGTATAATCTTGTTAGAAATTAGCATTTAAAATTGGAATTGCGAGCTGTACTGCCTGTAGTGTAGACTGCTATTCCATGTTAGTTTGCATTTGTAGATTAATTTGGTCATTGTAGTAAAGCTATAACTGATATAAAAAAAAAATCTTGAAGCAGGGATACTAAACGGATAATATGTAGGGTGTAGGACTGTGATAGTTAGTTGCCTACTGGAGTCTGTAGTTGCATATGGAAATACCCCTCACTGATCAAAGGGAGTGTGGTGCTGTGGTCGCTGCCACAGACTTGGGGTGACTGCTATTCAGGACTCAGGACACAGTTACACATGTGGGATCGGCTTGTGTTAAAGAGGGTTATATATATGTATATAAATCAAAGCACGTCGTCTCCGCACTTCCTCGCTGGCGAACAAAGACCACACGAATCCCAAAAATCAGGCACTAGTGAGCTTATGTCTTACAGAGCTTCAAATCTGACACGTTTCGGGCGGTTGCCCTTGCTCACAGATAATCAGATCTCGGCTCGCCATTTTTTTAAATATGCAAAGTGTGTACCACATGTTGAAGTGAACATAAAGAAAAGACTGTGCTCTAGCTGGCAGTTGTAAACTTCAGTCAGTATGTTTTCTTAAGCATTATATCTCCTGAAATTATCCACAAACAAATCTGGAATATATGGCAAAGAAATGATTGGCTGGATAAAACAAATATAAATGATAAGCATGAATGCAAATTAACATTTGGCGGTCAGTTTGCTGAATAAATGATCATGGAAAACAAGCAAATATAAAATTCCTGATCAACATTTCTGTATAAATACACAGCGTGTAGTCAATGAATGTACATGATGGTCGATTTTTTTGTAAACATATGTGCAAAATGTGCGTATATATATATATATATATGCACTAAAGGACATGCAAGTTAGACCCAGATTTCACTCGTACAAAACTAGTGAAATTCAGCAGTTATAGTTACCTGAGCTAGCTATAACTTATACCCACGCAATCCACTGCTTATGGCTTCACATACTTCATCACTCATGACATGGTCAGTGGCATCTCTGATGACATCAATGTTGACATCTCAAATGATATCACTAACGACAGCATCCACAGAACCAATCACACACCCACTCACACCCCTATACAATCTCTCACACGCCCACCACTCACACACCCACACAACCTCTCACATCCCCATTCAAAGACCCATACAACTTCACATAAATTCACACAGCTTCCTTGTTTGAAGAGCACCTACTAAACAAGGAAACTCCGTAGATTTATTGTAAGAGAGCCTGGCCCACCTGCCCCGTCTACAAAATAAATGGAATTGTACCCAATTGAAATTGCAAGAGGATGTGGGCAAGGGATATGAGTGGAATATGTACATTCTGCTTGCTGGTGTTTAAAGGATTGAAGCACACACTTGGATATTGAAATTGCATGTGGCAAGTTTGCTTCACTTATTTACTCTCCACTTTGTTTACATGTTTATGGCAAGATATACTGCAACATGAACATTTTAAACATCGAAAATGATTCATAAACTATTCAGTTTTAATGAAATCTTTTTAAAAGTTTGAAAATGTGCTCATCAAACACGGACATAGTCATTGGTGGACTATGAACCAGGTAGTCTGTGCTAAAAAAGCATGTGACCCTTGAAACAAGTTGATGGACGCCTACCTGTGATCAAGGCTTTAAGATAAAGCTGAAACACGTAAGGACTTTTGGTGAGTGATTTATGGCGAGCTGCCTGCTTGTCTCCAGCGTCTGAAATAAAGTGTTTGGAATTCCCTTTTGCACTGGAGTCGTATTTCTGTTGAAGAAATATGTTTGGATAAATAGCAGGATTCTTCATTCTTGCATGGCAGAGCTGCCCTGCTAGGGTCTGGGGCTCTTTAAACAAGGAAGCTGTGTGGATATATATATATAAATATATGTGTAAAATCCAGTGGCAGTCACCGCAAGCCAGGCTTTGTGACCAATGCCCAAAGCACATAGCAGAAGGCCATGTACACGATGGGGTTGGCTACATTAAGGGGTTGGCCGCAGGATCTGGTGAGATTTGGGTTTACATATTGTAATTAAATACTGCATTTACATTAAAAAAAACTATAAATTTACTGAAAAAAACAAAGGTTTAAGTAACATTTCAGTTAGGTGAAGTGTTCACTAACAAGGTAACGTTTTAAACTTTTAAAACTACAGAAATTCACCAGTTATAGTTATATTTATTTCAAGTAGCTATATCTCATGACCAACTATAACTTGCACCCTTGTCATGCACTACTAAATACCTCACCTGCTACATCACACATGGCAACTTCTATTACATCATTGAAAACATCACTGTAACATTTGCAGTGAAGTTATTCATGAGAAAATTGTGCATGGCGGAGGCGCGAGTCATATTTGCCTTAGGGCGTGCGTTATAGTTAGTTAAGGTAACTGGTATAACAGTGTTCTCATCAAATATGATCTCATTCAAATGTTGCTTTGATGCTATCAAATATGTCATTGAACAAGTCATGAGTGATGTAAAATCGAAGGTAATTAGCAGCGCATGGTGCAGGCGTAAGTTTTAGTTACTTTAGGGCACATGGCAAGGCACTGTGTCCAACCCATCATGAACAGCCAACCCCATATAGCATATGTCATTCAACTGTGTGCAGGATGGGTTCCACAGGGTCTCTTTACAGCTCAGGTAGATGGCAGCATGCCCCCTCTATTACAATTCAATGCAACCCTGAGAAGGGGGCCCTAGAGCCTGTTTAAGGCCCATGGAGGGTTACTGCATGCTGCCTTAAAATTCAATGTGGCCTCTGGGGATGGGCTCCTGTAAATGGCTCAGGGAGGTGGTTGCACACACCCCTGCCACTAAAATTATCAAATTGGCCCCAGGAAATGGGGTCCCGAGGTCTATTCAAGGCTAAGGGAGGGGGGCCCCAGAACGCCCTCTCCTTATTTATTAATATGCATTGTAGCGGTGGAGCCCAGACCAGTGTTTTTTTTTCGATAGCACATGCTTTTTTTTTTTAAATCATGCAGCAAATTTGCTGATCAATCACAAATATGCAGCAACAATTTTTAAAAATGTTTTGGTCTTGTGTGGTCCTAGGTGGGCAGGGTATCCCAAACATGCACACTCATATCATTTTTAACCTTTTTGTTTAGGACTCAGGACTGAGTACTGAGTCCTAAGATGGCTGTCATCACATCGTTGTTGATGTGATGGTAGCCAAGCAGATCTAGTCTTGAAATCTGTCTGATCCTCTGCTGCATGAAATAACTATGAAGTTTGAGGCTTAATTATTCAAAAACTACTTAACCGAATTCCACCAAATCACAAAAAGCACGCTTTCTGGACCAAGATCTAGTTTTCTGCCGAATATGGTGTAAATCTGTTCATCCCTTTGGGCTGTGGCTGTATCTAAATTTCCTATGGAAAAATGACTATAGAAAACATGTTTTAGGACACCCCGTTTTTCTCAGCCCCACTTGACAGATCACCTATAAACTTTCCAGGAGAAGATGTGCAGTGTCAGCTCAACATCGTGTGATTCTGGGCAAATCACTAAATCTCCTCTCTGCCTTGAAGGAACAGTGCATTGAGAACCTGATGGGTGTTAACTGCTCTATACAAATCCTAATATTATTATTAAAGAGCTGAGGTGGATGAGCCTTTTTTAGAAACTTTTGTGAAGATTTGTCAAATGGCAACAAAGACATAGGAAAACCAAAAGAAATGCTTTTCCAGTGGAAACGTGGTCCTAACTATAACTTTGTTCCTGATCCCTTATGTGTTTCTTTTTGTGCCATGAACACAAACCTCGCGAGCACTATGGGCCCAATTCTCAAAAGTAATCTGAGACAAAATCCTAACTTTATGACTTTTGGTATTCATAGAAGGCATTTAGGAGTATTACAGTTAGGATTTTGTCTCAGTTAATCTTAAATTTTGGTCTTAAATTAAACTTAAGACAAACTGAAGTTTAACTGAGACAAAATCCTAACTTTACGACCAGGATTTTGTCTCAGTTAAATTTAAGTTTGTCTTAAGTTTAACTTAAGACCAAAACTTAAGTTTAACCTAGACAACATCCTAACTTTAGTACTTCTAAATGCCTTTTGTGAATATCGAAAGTCGTAAAGTTAGGATTTTGTCTCAGATTACTTTTGTGAATCAGGCCCTGTGTGTTTACCTTCAACATTGAGCATTTTTCATCTTTGAATCATAATGTATGCTGCTGCTTTTGAATTATTTGCAGATACATTATCATCTTTTGTATTTCCTTAGGTCATATCTCCTGTCAATTCATTTATGATTACAGTACATTTATACAAGTACTGTGTGATTGACAAAATTGTTTTCTTTAATGCTACCTTTTGGAATGTATGAATAGGTGAATATGATGTCAATGAATTTCATGATATGTGCAGGACTGACAATGGCAATGTCATTAAATGCAATGTGTCCACTCAGACAGAGGGAGCCCCTGAACAGGATAAAGGTAGAGAACAACAGGGGAAATCAACAGAACACTCAAAGAACAAATTCTCTACCTGTGCAGATCATCTGAAGCAAAAAGTCACTAATTTAAAATAAACTAACAACACAGGCTATTAAATGTGACCAGACCAAACATGAATTAATACATTGTATTAAAAAGTTTTTTATTATTATTGTCAATTAAAACATTTTTGGTTTTTAAATGTACATAAAAATAATATAAACATTGAACACATTCCACACCACACACACTCAAAAGATCAGACATCCATGTTCATAACCATACATACTCACACGTCCAATAAACTCAGGCATCCATAAGACAGTAATCATAAATAAACAGATAGATAGACATGGACAAATCCTCCAAAGAAGTCAGTTACATCCACCTAACACAAGGCTTCAGTGTAACTAAAGGAAATGTAGGCAGAATAAATCAGTGAGAATCAACTAAATAGTCAAATGATAGACAAATTTCATATCCATATTCCATAGCATCATAGTTGATCCTTGGGGGGAGCAAGTTTTATCATAAAAGTCCACTTTACTATTGTAGCCCTGACGCGCGTTTTGGTGTGAGACCCCGCTGTGGGTCACACCTTCCTCAGGGCTCGTGTAACAAAAAACAGTGATGGTGGGATGTGCCTGAAACAAGCAATAAACAACATTTGATATACAACAGTGAAAAATACAAACATAAAAATTTCATTTAATATAGTCACATAGGTCACACACAAAGTGTACACATTTATATTGGGTGCTCACATAGTGTGGTCACAATGGCACCAGTTGAAAGTTCGATATGCTAATTCATAGAAAATGAAAGCATGTGCACACTGGGTAAGACATATAGGAAAACGCTCACAGAGATAAAGACAAAATAGATGAAAAATACCATCCGTTCATATCGAGCCAGAAGAACATACATAATATTTTCAAAGCATATACACATTCAAAATGTTTCAAATAGGAAATACAAAAAGACATAATATCAAAAACAAAGAATCACACAAATCTCAAGCCAGATAGTATAGGGACAAAAAGAAAGGGTTTAGAAAAACAACAATAATTGTAAAAATGAATCAAACATAAGGCGTGATGACAACAAACAAGATAAGTCGTGGTACCTGGAAATCAAAGGAGGTATAAAGGAGGTAACTGCGGGATGTCAGCACAAACAAAAAGCAGCACCTGAGTAGATGTGAAAGGTAAAAAGAGAAGAAAAGAAACAAGCACCCTGGTGAGTCTACTCATAAGCAGATAGTAAACAATGTCATGATATCAAGATGCAGTGCAACTTACCGCGTGGTATAGAGTGTAGGTCAGGGAAAACAACAACAACGTTCTAAAGGGATGGAGGGCAGTGAAGATCCTGCAGATCAGTAGTGGGTCTCAAAGTAATTTGTCACAGCAGGGGGGTGGCGGTGTCGTATAGATAGCTGTGGCAAATAGGGGCGATTACGGAATGAGCCAGTTTTCGAGAAGTAAATATGACGTGCGTCCCAGTGATAAAAGGCGCTCCGATCTCTAAAAGAGAAATGAAGAATACATATACTATAAAACCTTTGAATATCAAGGGAGCCACCAAGGATACAGCCAGCTCTTGACTAGCTTAAAGTCTCACCTTGGAAATAACAGCGGGAACAAAGATAGAGACGGTATCTAGGCCGGGAGGCCAGAATTCAGTCAGGACCGATAGGGTGAAAGTGACGGGCGTGCAAAGCAGTGGCAACGCTCCTCAGCCCCTGAAAAACAAGACTGATGGATAAAACGAACTTTTAGGGCCTAACTTTTCCATTAAAAATTAGGTGCAGGCACCGCGAGTTCCCTATAACCGATAAGTCTCACCTGTGTGAAGGTATGCATGATGGTGGCAGTAGCGTTCAGCAGGACGCCTTGTCAGGCCGAATGATCTAAATACCATAACTGCAAGGATGGGCTATAAATACAGCGCAGGAGAATGCATTAGCTTCTGAAGTCAGTGTCAAAAGTATAGGCCCTGCCTATTGCTCCATACCAAGGTAAAGGCGGTGGACGGTGGGCGGGACCAGTCACTTTGTTTGGTAACACAGACTAATTGATCTGAATGTTCCTTGTTTTTAGGCCGAAACACCGTGTCACGATCATAGTATCTTGCTCTCTTCAATGCATCTATGATGAGTTTGTGTGGATATCCCCTCTTGATCAGTTTTTCTTTTAAAGTTTCTGCGTGGATCATGTAGGCTTTAACGGTAGTGCAGTTTCTGTGGAGACGTAGGAACTGACTAAACGGGATTCCGTCCTTTTGACACCTAGGGTGGAACTGCTGAAATGCAAGAGGGTGTTTCTTGATGTGGGCTTGGTATATAGAGATACCATTAGTTGGGAGTTATGGTGTTCAATCCTCAAGAAATTCCAATTTGTTGTTGCTCATATGCACAGTAAATTTTAGATTGGAGTCCGCTGCATTGATCCACATAATGAATTCATCCAAGCTAGGCTGGTCACCACTCCGGACGAGAAAAATGTTGTCTATGAAGCGTGACCAGTGTCTAATGTTCTCATAGAATGGGGCCAGCTCATTGTAGATGTTGTGGCTCTCGAAGTGTCCCATGTAAAGACATGCTACACTGGGAGCACATCCTGCACCCATATTGACTCCCTGGATTTGGTGAAAAAAACCACCACCAAATTCTAAAAAGTTTTTCTCAAGAACAATCTCAAGGCATTGAAGGATGAAGGTGGAGTTGGTATACGTAGGTTCTGTCTCAACAATTTTCCCAATACCCCTCAATGCTTCCTTCTGGGGAATGTTGGTGTATAGAGACTCAAGGTCCATGGTGACAAGTCTCTCTCCTGGTTGTATGGGAGGCCCTATATTTTAGATATAAAATGGCCGGTGTACTGCACATAGGAAGGTAGGGCAGCCACAAGAGGTTGCAAAAAACGATCAACATATTTGGACAATGGTTCAGTGGCCGCCCCGATCGTTGAGACGATCGGTCTCAATGGAGGGTCATGTTCATTCTTGTGGGTGTTAGGTACCCCATAGATGATAGGAATGCGTGTAAAGGAAGGAGTAAGGTTTTCAGTCTCCTTCTGGCAGATATCTCCTCTTTCATCAGCGGCCTCAACAATAGCGAGAATTCTCAATATAAGTTTGGGTTCAGGGTTGTATATGATCTTTTTGTAGTGACTGGGCGAACTTAAAAGTTTATCCATTTTTTATATCTATTAGAATCAAAGATCTCTATGCCACCTCCCTTATCGCATGGTTTGATCGTCAGATCTCCATTGTCCTTACGCTCAATGAAAGCAGCATTCTCTTATCTTGTGATGTTATATGAGGGTTTAGGAGCATATTTGATGGCTTTTTGGATTTTGATAAGAACCGCCTTTTCAAATATTTCGACTTCAGCCCACTGACTCAATTCCAGGTGTGAAGCTGAAAGGAGGTTTAAGGCCAGAAAGATTGTCTTTCCTAGTGTTAGTAACTCTGTTTTGGAAGAATTTCTTAAGCCTGATTCTGTGGAAAAAGGAGTGAAGGTCCTTCATGGGTTCAAACTTATTGAGGCTTGTTGTGGGGACAAAAGAGGGTCCTTTCAATAAAAGGGTCTCTGCAGAGGTTTCAATAGTGCAGGAGAACAGGTTAAACACAGGAATGGTGTTTATGTTTGCCAATACTGTTGATTATGAGTTTAAATATACTTCTGTTCTGAGTAAAACCCTCTCTGCTGTTGATTCCGGTATCTGGGCCGGAAGTTGCCCCTTCGGTTGCCTAAAAAATGGTTCTCAGTGTTTGCCCTCTCAAAGTCCTGTCTAGGGTTGGTAATTTCGGTGTGATGGGCCTTCACTGTCAGAGTCAGTGGTGTCGGATAAGGTAGTGACGCGCCTGTTCCCCCAATTAGCTGTACTATTACCCATGGGGATCTCACTAATAGTGGTGTAAAATTTGCCAGTGAGGTATGGGTAAGTTCGTTCTTGCGAGAAAAGGTGTATATCCTTCCTGAGTTTTTCAGTCTTCCTTTTCAAAAGGTATTCGCTAAAGGATTCTAGCTCAAATCAAATCATGAAATAAGCATCATCCAATCCCTCGATCATCTGTTAGAAAAAAGTGGCCATTTCTCCAGGAACTGCCTGATTTCGATAAAGAGGCCTGGGATGTTCCTAACCCTAAGGCCAACTGGGATAGTACAAGCTTTGAGATATTCAAGCATAAAATTAAGCAATTTGATCCACTCCTCATTGAGGCCTTTAGATAGTGTAAAGGGCCAATCATTATCTGGTGCTTGGCCTAGGAGTCGGGTGAAGTCTTCATCAGAAAACCCAAATGTTTTGTTGCTTTCCATCAGCAGAGAATAAGGTACTGGGTATTGTGGGTCAGTTCAGAGTTGAGGCGCCTAGATATGTAGTGAGAAAAAATGATCACACATAAAAGATAAAAATATGTGGCCAGAGCACACACAATGCAAATATCTGAATAGGACAAAAACACAAACGGCTACAGGAGTAAGAAAAAAAAATAAAACAAGGATTAGAAAGATCTAGATACCTAAATAAGTGTGCACAAGTTTCAAGGAGGTAACCAGTGGTCAAGACCCCCACAGCTCAAGGCTGGGAAAGAACATCCACTCAGACAGAGTGAGCAGGATAAAGGTAAAGGTAGAGAACAAAAGGGGAAATCAATAGAACACTCAAAGAACAAACTCTCTACCTGTGCAGATCATCTAAAGAAAAAAGTCACTAATTTAAAAAAACTAACATCACAGGCCTATAAATGTGACCTGACCAAACATGAATTAATAAATTGGATCAATTTATTATTGTCAATTAAACATTTGTTTGTTTTTAAATGTACATAGAAATAATATAAACATTGAACACATCCCACACCACACACACTCAAGAGATCAGACATCCAAATTCATAACCATACATACTCACACGTCCAATAAACTCAGGCATCCCATAATACAGTATAGATAGACATGGACAAATCCTGCAAAGAAGTCAGTTACACAGCGGATGTTATACACCTAATACAAGACTTCAGTGTAACTAAAGGAGAAGTAGGCAAAATAAATCAGTGAGAATCAACTAAATAGTCAAATGATAGACACATTTCATATCCATAGCATGAAAGTTGATCGTTGGGGGGAGGAAGTTTGATCATAAATTGTAGCGCCGACGGGCGTTTCGGAGTTAGACCCCGCTATGGGTCTCACCTTTCTCAGGGAGACCCAAAAGACAGTGGTGGCGGGATGTGCCTGAAACAAGCAAGAAACAACATTTGATAAACTCATAGTGCAAAATAAATATATATATTTCATTTAATATAGTCACATAGGTCTCACACACGCAGTGTGCAAATTAATATTGGGTGGCCACATAGTGCAGTCACAACGGCAATGGTTGAAAGTTCGATATGCTAATACATAGAAAATAAAAGCATTTGCACAGTGGTTAAGACATAAAGGAAAACACTCACAGAGATAAAGACAAAATAGATGAAAAATACTATCCATCCATAACGAGCCAGAAGAAAATACATAATATGTTCAAAGAATATACACATTCAAAAATTTTCAAATAAGAAATACAAAAAGACATAATATCAAAAGCAAAGAATCACGCAAATCTCAAGCCAGATTGTATAGGGGCAAAAAGACAGGGTTTATAAAAATAAAAATAATTTTAAAAATGAATCAAACATAAGGCGTGATGACAACAAACAAGATAAGTTGTGGTACCTGGAAATCAAAGCAGACACAACGGAGGTAACTGTGCGATGTCAGCATGAATGCAATAAAAGCAGCACCTGCGTAGATGTGCAAGGCACAAAGAGAAGAAAAGAAACAAAGAGTGCCTATATGTCCCTAGAATACAGTACAGACAATGTACCTAGGACCTGAAAGTAAAAGCTACTTGTGAACTGCAGCACCAAATCTGCCATCCACAAACAGGCCTGGTTTCAGGCCTTTCATGCTGTCAACATTGTTAATATAATGCTGCTTTTAATTAGCAACAAGTCACCCCTACATATACCATGTTGCCCGCAAAGTAGGATTCTGGATATTTACAATGAAACGTGCAAAATTAAAATTGACAGGTTCTTCCAGTGACTAGACCCCAAAAGCTCATTTCACTCTCAGCGCACTAGCTGAATTCTAGAAAATGTCAAAGTGCAAATGATAAACTTCAATCTGTAACAATTGACAGGAAATGACTACAAAAGTCATTCAGACAAACTTTAATATTTGTTAGAAATCCAATATAATGGTAACATTGGGTTTTTAATAAATATTTAGAGAAAGTATCTTACAGACTTATAGATAGTTACCTTTCTCTGCCCGAACCTCATAATAGAGTATTTAGTGTTAGTATAATTGAAGCTGGACGGTCCAGTGCTTGGCCTTATTCAGGTGTGAAAATTGTTCCGAGAGCATAGACAGTGGCCTAGGTGTAGGGAGGTGTTATCAGACAGGTGCAGGGTGCCGGCCCGGGCTGCCTGATCCCATCATGGCGGCTATCACCGACTTCCACCAATATCGCGAGGCAGTATTGAGCGGAGGATCGCCACAGATCAAACATTCACTGGTGGCTTTAAAACAGCAGGTATTGCTGAGTCCTCGTCCCGGGATCATCGCCCTAAGGCATGCTCGCCCGATTAAGAGTTGGTCCATTGAAGACCAAGGACCATCAGCATTAAGTCAGACAGTACCAAGATGGCCGCCAAACTAAAGCTGGACAAGAAGCTCCCACGGCCGGGATCATTAGCAGATATATATCTTGCTGATACCCGGCCATCCACTAATGTTTTAACCAACAGCGCCTCAAGACTTGTCCTAATTTTGTTGAGACTAATTTATCTTTAAGAGAAGAGTGAGAGGGATATGGGAGGTGCCCCGCCTGATCATAAAATGGCGGCCGTTTCTTCCCCTTGTTGCTATAATACAGCTATACTCTCCTCCTCCTCGGGAGGTGAGCGGTCACTGGCTCTGGCCTCTAGCTGCCCCATTGCTCAACAAACACCCGCTTTTGAGCGAAAGGTAACGTTGGGACCGGCTCAATGTAACACCAATCTCAGAATTCCCTTGCCTGACCTCAAGATGGCCTCCATAGTAGTCCCTACCACATTGTGTTACTACTCTGGGACATAAACCGGACTTCGACCTGACCTTAATCCTAGCCCCATCATGATTACCTGTCAGGACTTGGACCTTGTTGAACTTTCCTCCAACAGTGGAGACCTAGCTTTTTGGCTGATGCCCGGTGGAGCTATTTGATAGCGAAAGAGGAGATGGGTTGTGGACTTTCCCTTCGGCCGTCACCTACCCAGCCAGACCTTGGACAGACCTTCCTTCATCTGTCGTATCTCCCTCCTTCCCCTTCACCCTACCCCCTTTCCCTTTTATGCTCCATTCATGCCGTCTTCTATGATTTTTAAATGTTTTTCCGTGGAGAACTAGCTATTTGGCTGAAGCCCAGTGGAGCTACCTGATGGCTATTGAGGAGATGGGCAGTTGACTTCCCCCTCGGCCGTCACCTACCCAGCCAGACCTTGGGCAGACTTTTCCCTTCGTCTCTCCGTCGTATCTCCCCCTACCCCGTTACCCTACCCCCTTACCATTCTACGCTCCTTTGACCTCGTACTCAATGATCTATATATGTTTCCTGCAACTGAGGTAACCTGTAACTGATGACATTTTTTGGAACACTGTGGAAATTCATGTAAAGGCCTCTGATACCTTTGGGTCTAAACTGTTTTTTTTTCCTGAACGCTGAGACCTGAGCAACTTGGCTGTTGCCCGGTAGAGCTGCTAGACAGCTATAGAGGATATTGGCCCTGGTTTCCCCCTCGACCATCACCTACCCAGCCGGACATTGGACACAGGTCCTCCTTGTCTCCCTGCTTTTGGCTCTTTCATCCTCTCCCTACCTCATACAAACTCTCACAACATTGTTTTTGTTACTGTACTTTACTATGCTCCAGTAACTAATGTAACTTGTAACGCAACAATCCTAAAATGTAAAGCACTCTGATACCCCCTGGGGTCTGGTTTGCGCTATATAAAACATTAAACAAATAAAATAAACAAATCTTACCCTTGCAGGAAGACCAGTTGGGGTTTACCCAGGAGCTTCAAAACATGTAAAGTGGCCTGCCCTTTCACAAGTAAATGTAAGGTGAGACTTGGAGAAGATAACCCTTCATCACCACAGTCAGGCTGGCAACAAAACAGTACGACGGGAGCTACTCCCAGAATCAGTTTTGAAAAACTACAGAGGAGGAGACAGCCCCTTTCCCTGGCCCACCACTGGGTAAGTACAAAGGCGAGGCACAGCAGGAAATGGCTTTCGAAACTTGAATTTTTGAAGTAAGGCGCATTGTGGAACTGTTTGCAGTAAGGTAAACAGGGACTGCTGGAAAAGTGGTAGGGTTGTCCCTGGGGACTTTTACCCCATTGATTACAGAGAAGCAAGGAGGGAATTGCCTCCACCCACTAGCTAGTGCCAGGCATAAATGCAGGTCCCCAATTACCCTCATCAGAACACTTCATGTATCTGCTGAAGATCAAAAAAGGATTGGCCCTGCTCTCTGTGAGCACTGAAAGACGGAACTTTCTCCCTGTTGTACCCAGGAGAAAGAACTGAAATCCAAGGGTCAATTGGCTGACCTCCTGTTTGGCTAATAGTACAACAAGAGGACTTTTTCCTGTAGTGATGAGTTGAGCAGAAGCAAGTGGACCTGGACTCAACCTTGTTAGTGCACTGTGCTAGTGTCTGTCTTGGCGCCAAAGTGTTGTCCCTGAGGTCCTGGAAACCTTGGAAGTCCCTAAGAGGAGCTGCTATGGAAAAAATTGAAAAATTGGGAACTTAGAAAATGTTCGGTCTTTCAAGACCATCAGAGAGGCAAAGTGTCCAATACACCATCTCTGGACACAACATCTAGCTTTCGCTGCTGGAGGACTTTAAGCTCCATAAAAAGGACTAATTGAAAGTGAAATCAGACCTAAGTCATGGTCTACTACTTCCACAGATGTGTTTGGACAAAATAATAAGTTCAAACATTGGATGGACAAAATATTGCATCAAGAATATCGAAGTCAAGAATATTGTGAAGGAAAGTTTCTATGGGAAAGCAAAGTAAAATTCTGCTCCACTCATGAAGTTTGCAGAATATGTGAACTTAAATCTATGCAGAAAATGCAGACTTCTTGATAAATTTCCCTTTATGCCCTGTGGCGTAGTTTTTTTTGGTTGGCGCACTCCAGCTGGGCTTTTGCGCATGCTGGCAAGCACAATGAGTTTTGCCTGGTGCTCACAAGATTTGCTGGCTAGTTGCGAGATTTGAAAGCTGCTAGCATGGTTTCAGGCAATGCTGAACACAGCAGGCACCTTTTTTCTTGGACCCGCAAGCATGAGAGAGCCCCAGCGATCATTGCTGTATTCTCAAACAGATTTTCTCCTTGAGTAGCCACTAAATCTACCCAAAAAGATATTTTTGAGTTAATATTTTTCTTCAAAGGACTGTTCAAGTTGCTTTTTAGAGCAAGGAGGCTTCTTTATTTAAATTTTTTTAACAAGGAGAAAGTACCCCAGAGAAGTACCCCTGTTCCTGTCCATCAGGCTCTTCCAAGTGCTCTGTCCTTCTACTGGTCAATTTTCCTTTGGATTTGGAGCTGGAATGATCACTCTCTTTTTCTGCTGCATATTCCCCATTGGATTTAAGGAATCTGTTTTTGTGAGATCACTAGTAAATTCTAAAAATGCTTGTCCAAGGGTGTTGTTTTTTTGACAGAGGGATTTTTTAAATTTGTTGTGATGGGTGGCCAACAGTTTCAGTACAAGCCTAGTTTTTTTTCATTTAATTTTTCTGCTTTTGTAAAGAAAGGAATGATGCAGAGCTCAGCACATTTCTCCATGTTTTTAAATAAATCTGCAATTTTAATGTATTTTACTTTGTGGCCTAGTCTGCAAATGGGCGATCCAGCCAGTAGGCCCAATACTAGCCATGGGTGCATGGAAAAACAGTTTCTGTGGTATCTGTTGAATTGAAACATCATTTAGGCCAGGGATGGCATTGGATTACATTTAAACATGTGGGTTTTTTGGGGTATTTCCCTTTTTTGTCTGAAAAACGTGTATATATTAGGGGTAATATGTCTAATATATATTGGATGCCTTTGGAGCTCCATTTATTTTTGTTTTTGGCATTGCTGAATGAATGCTGTTTCCTGCAGTGTTACTATGCCTCCTTTGTCTGGCCAGTGTGTGAGTGTGCCATTTGTCATTGTTACCCATGCCATGCGGCCAGGGGCCATTCTGTATAGCCAGTGTCTATAGGCCTGCATTTGGCCTTTTTTTTTTGTGTCTCCTTGCTTGCAGTTCGACCATGTGGCTGGTGGCCATTTTTGTACAGCCAGGCAGTGAGCTCTTGCCATAGGTCTGCATGTGTTCTTTATTGTGGCCATGCTACCTTGCATCCTTGCTGGTTGTTGTCGTTTGACCATGTAGCTGGTGGCCATTTTGTGTAGCAACCCTTTCTTCCAGTTTGCAAAGAGAGATTGATAGGAGAGGGCTATGCCTTTTTGTATTTGGTATTTTATTTAACTTTTCCCTCATATCAGTTTAATATTATGCTTGATGATCATTATAGTATTTGTATACTTATTAACAGTTTTATATTACATGTTTTCATTTTTCACATGCACCCCCTTGCCTTTCAATATGTTTCTCATAATCTACTAGTCAGACCCCCCAGGATATTGCGGCTTGGATTAGCAAATTTAGCGGCACAAATATGGAAATTTAGCGGCACAAATATGGAAATTTAGCGGCATTTTTGCGGCACCTTATTTTACTCATAATCATTCATTTTCAGCCTTAAATCAATGGAAACTGTTTTAGCAGAGTATTCCACTTTGAATCGGCAACCTGGGATATGGAACAGAGGAAGCAGCCCACAGGTGAAGGCTGTTATCCCTTGGAAATGCAATCCTCCATTTGCTTTAGTATAGGTTGGTAGCAGTTATCACACCTTTTGACACATCGCGGGACCAGTGTTTGGCATATCCTTAACCCTTTCCTCGCTTGAGAGTCTGAGGGCGGCTGGACACCGCTTTCGTGGACAGGCCATGGCCTGTTGAACAGGTCCGAGAAGGCCCACTGTAAGAAAAATAACTGCCTTTATTAGTGTGCAAACCTTTTGAAACCCTACCGCTGCCCATTTATTTTAAAGCCCGTAATATTTCTGGTTTCTTCTTCCCACATCCCAAAGCTTACTTCCTGATTTACAGAAGGGAAGAATATTTGTAAAAAATCCTGTCACGTTTGCCTCAATTTGTAACAAGCAAATATACAGAAATTAGCACACAATCCCTGGTAACCCCTAGTTTTATGGCAGAATAATTAAAGACACATGTTAACTCTGCCCAGAAACGATATTTCTCTTAAGCAGAGGTGAGCGAGCCAATAAATTAACCGCAAGCCGAGCTAAGGGTCAGGCTTGGCTTGAAGAGTCCGGCTTGGCTTGAAGAGTCCATGCACGAGCCGATTCTTGAAAATGTTTGGCATCTCACTGTTTTGTAATCCCATTTGTAGAGCGCTTCCTACCCCTGACAAGGTGCTGCATTCTCCCGTTTCTCTGTGCATTGTTTACTGAAACCACAGGTGGCCTTTGTCAGTCAAGCGTTTATCTATCAGTATCTCCTAGAATGAACCGTGACGCCCGGCGGCAGGCTTCAGGCGATCTGTGAGACTCGTCGCCAGTTGGTTTAGATTCAGACCCAGCAATCCCTCACAGTGGAAAGAGGTCCAGGGGTTGTACATTGCCGATTTAGCAGGCACTTTTGTAAAAATCGCGGCATTTTTACAAAGGTGCAGATTTCGCGATAAACCGCAAAATCGCGTAATCGCAAAATCCTGGAGGGTCTGACTAGTATACTCCAGTACACTAGCAATTAAGTATTGTTATTTTTAAATTTTTAATACACATTTTCTTCAGTTCAGTTCAGTTCAATAGGCTTCTTTCGGTATATAAAACAACCATAAAAGCAATAACAAATTTGAAATATAATTCTAAAAAAACATTTCCTGTCATAAATAAGACAGTCCAAATAAATGTGAAATAATTATCAAGCACAATGCCTTTCCTTACATCAATTGTTTTTTAAATATATGACGCAGTATAAAGACATATCTCAGGGTCATTGAAGGTAACAAGTAATTTCATAGCAGCATGGGTTGTTCTCACGTTATATTTTATAGACAAAGGCTTCATGTAAAAACGCCTACAATACAGATACAATTTGCAAAAGAGCATAAAGTGCATTGTGCTTTATTTAGATTGCCCATCACAGGGGCATGGGGTAGTTAGATACATTTTCAATATAGGGAAAGCAACTAAATGGTGTGCTATTCCTAATCTCAGTTGGGTCAGAACAAAGCAATGTGAGGGCTTGGTTACTATATACAAATAATCTTGGAATCCCTTTCGATATTCAATTATTTGATAAAATATAAAGGTGGGTTGTTTCCCTACCCTTATCCTGCGGGTCTCTTTTTTATGGCACCAAAATATATCCTTTATCTCCTGTTTTGGTAAAGTTATCACGTGTCCTGGGTTTACATGGATCTGGAGCTTAAATAAATTACTAAATGAATCATTGATGCATTTTAACCAGGGGATTTGTGAGCTTTTATCCAGGAGTAAGCAAGCTAAAAAATGTATTGCTACTTCTTGATGTACTATTTCGGTAGACGCTAATGGAGGTAGACTTAAAAGGCGTTTTAAAAAGTAATTTTCTTCATGTTGTAAAGTCTGGCTACAATTAGGACCCCACACTCCTGCTCCATACAAAGCTGTGGCAACACATCTAGACTTGTATATATCTACCCATATCTACCATATCCTTAATACGGTGGTCGCCTAACTTTGAAGCGAATCTGAAGATCCCATGTGCACTTGGTCATTTTTGAATGTACGTTCGTTCATTTATGCGCCCAGTTCCCAATACCTGAATAGGTTATTCCCAGATAGCAAAAGGTATTTACAGTTTCTACTGGGTTGCTGTCAATGTAAAAGGTTTTCCATTTCTTGGGTTTCTGGCCACAGGCCATAGCAAAAGTTTTAGTTTTGGTAATTAACACTTTCCTACTAGTGATGAAATTACTAAACTTATCTATTAGTCATTGTAGGCCGATTTGGGTTCTTGAGAGCAACACAGCATCATCTGCATAAAGCAGAACAGGTACGGGGCTGCCAGCATTTTGAGGTGCATCTGCCTGTACCAACCGAAGGGCTTTATCAACTTCATTTATAAATAGGGAAAAAAGCAGTGGGGATAGAAAACAGTCCTGGCGAATATCTTGTTTAACCCCATAATTTGGTGTGTACTCTGCAAAGCACAGATATAATCTCTCCTGCTTTGCACAAGTATATGTACCTATTGAAAGTTCTAAATTGATGCATTGCTCTAACGTTCTTAACCCTGTTCTAAAACCATATTGCACTGGTGAGAGTATCTCATTTTTATTAGCCCACTCTTCTAGTCTCACCAATAATACTCTACTCATTACCTTTACTGATGAGTCTAGGAGCGAGATTGGACGGAAAGTTTTAGCCTCCGATTTATTATCTTTTTTACAAATGGGGAATAATGACAGATTGACCCCATGACGGCTGTATATACTCCATCACTGCTAGGTTAAAAACTCTAGTGAGAATGGACCCCCATAAATCTATTGCTGCTTTATAAACGTCAAACACACTTTCTTATTTTCTGTTTTTTTTTATTTACCTTTTTTAACCCCTTCAGCGCTGGGCGAATTCCGCCGCGGTGCTGAAGGGTTCGAGCGCGGGCGGGCTCATGACGGAACGGTTCCGTCATGAGCACAGCTCAACCGTGGCTCATGACGGAACCGTTCCGTCATGAGCATGGAAGGGGTTAAGTACCATTTTTTCATTTAATATTGTTTTTACTTTTTTTCCACCATTTATCCACCATCTACCCACCATAGACGCACAGCCACACAACAGAATTAATGTTTTAAGGATTAATCCATTTTCCCATGGACCCCTCCCTGCCATAGGTGCACAACACACACCAGCATTAATTTTTTAAGTATTATTCCATTTTCCCCTGGACCCCTTCCCTGCCATAGAGTAGACACACATTCATTTTTTGAGTATTATACAATTTTTCCCTTCACCTCCCTGACTGCAACAGGTTTCTCTCTTAGATGCACACAAAGGAAACAGTTACATCTGTATCTTGTTATCCTGATTGGAAATTAAATATTATGTTCTGGTGGTGTAGTTTGACTTTCAAATACATTGTTCCCTATTTAGTATAATAATGATAACTTAGGTAACCCCACTAAATTATATTGTCTGTACTAATTCAAACTGCAACAATGCAACATTTCTTGTATGCCACTGACAGAACCAAGATGGTCACAAAAAAGGTGCTGCCAAGAAAGTGGCTAGTGGGGAGGAGAGGAAGCAGGTTTCTGACACTGGTGTGGCAGCCTGAACCTTTTTCAGCAAACTTGTGCCTGGTGCACCAGTCTTCGGGAAGCAAGCTTGGAGCACTGCTCATGCATTAACAGCACCACCCCAACCTAAGCCCGAGCCCATGTCTCTAAGCGAGGCAGCTACTGGAATCATGTTGACGCCAACGAGCAGTGACACTGAGTTAGATTTGGCTCTTTTGCAAAGTAGTACTCAATAGTTGCAGGAAAGTGGCCACCAGCCACAGCCAGCAATGGCTCTTACTGAAGTAGGAGCAGAACAGGAGGTTGAGCTTCCTGCTGAGCAATAACCTCCTCTTTTACATTCATTGGCTTCCAGACCTCCAGCAAGAAAAAGGAAGGGTAGTCCAGCATCTTCTACAAGCCTCCCTTCTGATGATCTGGACAAGGATTGGACCCTGGCAGTCCAAGATACACCACAAGAGGCTTAGGACAAGGAAAGTTCCTGAAAGCCTTACAACTTAGAAACAGGGTGAGGATGATGATTAGCCTGTCATTGTGGAAGCTGGCACAGAGGAGACTGACATTACCCCTCCTATTCAACCTGCGCCAAGGGAGTTGTCCCCACCACCACTGCCTGTGCCAGCTCCCATATTTGTAAGGCCCACACTAAGACCTGCATCCACCACTATCTCTGTAGAAGTACACACTGCAGATAGCCAATCATTCACACATCCACCTACCTCCAGTTCTTCGAGCATTACCAGTGACACTAGTGGCCCAATGAAAAGGTACACTTCCGCAGTTTGGGACTTCCTTATGGTTAGAAAGCAGGAGGACAACATTGCAATATGCTCCGTTTGCAATGCTAGTGTTGAATGAGGAAAGCTTGGTAGGCACTATGGTACTGGAGCCCAAGTGACCCATTTGAAAAAACCTCACACACTCCGCTGGGAAGCACACATTAATCAACTCTCTGCACGTGGTGGTAGTCTAGGTGATGGAGGAGGGGTATCGGCTCTGGCGCTTCAGAGTGGGAGGTGTAGGTGGTTATGAGGAAGAACAGGATGACATCTTTATGCAAAGTAACCCTGTCCCCAGCAGTGTACTAGTATCATCCGCCTTAGGAACCTCACAATGGCACAAGAGTCAGATGGAGACAACAGAGCAGCAGCATACAATGACTGCCCCAAGACGCGCGTTGAGTCTACCACCTCCTGCAACAGTGGCACCGCCAACAAAAATTCCAGGCTACTATTATGAGCATGTTTGGGCAGGAGGGGCCCTATGAATGCAACCACCCAAAGGCGCATTTGTACAATTTGAAGATGGCTAAAATGTTAGTGCTGGACCTGCTCCCTTTTTCTTTTGTGGAAGGAGTGGATTTTTTAGAATTTGTGAGGGCCATCTGTGGCTGTTCTAGTGCTTCATCACAATGTGCTGCAATAGGTTGGAAAAGTTTTGCAGCAG
Source organism: Triturus cristatus (assembly GCF_964204655.1). NCBI lineage: Eukaryota > Metazoa > Chordata > Amphibia > Caudata > Salamandridae > Triturus > Triturus cristatus. The sequence goes on from NC_140594.1 coordinate 339,285,998, forward strand.
AGTGCTATTCAGACTATCCACCTGATGACTGGAATGTGGACCAGTTGTGAAGCCTCTGATTACTTGTGTATCACTGCACACTGGATCTCTTTTGTAGGGGTTAGGAAACAGCTATCTACATGTCTCAGCACTGTAGAAACTTTTAAGGGAATTCAGCAGCATGCAAAAGTAGCAATGTTCGCAATAGGGAAATCCCATACACCTGCAAACATCTTGGACGACCTTAACAGCAAGATCTTTGAATGGCTGCACCCTGAGGTCTCAGAATTGGGTTTGGTGCCACGGACAATTGCCATAATACAGTTAAGGCCATGGCAGGTGGTGGCTATTTCGGGGTCCTGTGTTTGGTGCATTGCATCAGCATTATTGTGCAGGACTTTCTAAAAAAAGAAGACCTAGTCAGCAACTTACTGACTAGCTGCAGAAGAATCTGCACTCATTTCAGCCATTCTTTTAACCCCGGATGCAGATGAAAATCGTTCAGCGTGCTAGTAGATCACCAGTTCAAGCTCTCCTACAGTAGGTGCATACACATTGGAACTCAACCTATTACATGCTACAATGTCTGTGTGGGCAGTGCAAACAGATCCATTAGTATGTCATGCACTGAGAAGATCATGTTGCCAAAAGCATGACCATTGGGATGGGCAAAAGGAAACTAGTCAAATGCCTGATAAGATACGACTTCCTTTTGAGGTTTTCAAACGGGAAGTCATCAAGAGGACAGTACGATGGGCAAAGCTATCCCATTGCTGTATCTGCTAAAGGAGCTGTTACAAATTATGTCTGATAGTTTCGCAGCTGTGGGTTGATAAATAAGAAGATGCATATAACTTGGTTCAGAGCTTAATTCTGTAAAGGCTGCAAAGAGACATTTTGTTCTCCAAAGAGTTCATCTGAGCCAAAGACACTGGGTCCACATTGCAAAAAAATACTAGCCTCTTTCACTTTCATTCTTTATTCGGAAGGGGATGTTTCAGAATACAAGAAGTGGGTTGTTGACCAAGGCAGAGTCCTGGAAGAAGAGCGCTGGAGCATAGAGTCCCACTCAAGGAAAAAAGTTCTTACATGCTGCCTTTAATTTCCACACAGGGCAGTCCTCTCTGATAGCAGTCATCACCAGCAATAAGAACACTGGCCACAACCACAACAGAAACACTAGAATTGTCTACAGCTTGTGCATTGAATTGGTATCAAATAGCAGGGCTTAACTTTAGTGCAGAGGTGAAGGTGTATTTGGATTAAAACCCATTGGTGTTTGGTAGGTGAAGATGAACCACTGACCACAGCTTAGCAGGTCCAGTAGCAATTGGGTATGCTGAGTGTACGTTCAGTGCAACTAGCGGTGTAACTACTGTGAGAAGTATCAGTCTCTCACCTCACAACATAGGGAGATTGACCATGATCAGAATGAACCACATTCCAACGTTCCTAAAACACCACAGGAGGGGGATAAGGGTGATTGGCCCAACTCAGATCAAAGTGTGTTAGCTGACTAGCTTGTGTGCGAACCACCTGAGTTTGAAGAGAAACTCTACTTCCCTGACTGAGTAGATCAGCATAGAGGTTTTATAGCCAAACTGTTTTGCCCAAAAAATGGATATAGCTAGGTAAACGTTATATTTTGTTTTTTTGATGTTCGGGAGATAATTTCTGCCTCTGTCCCATGCCTTTTTTCATCCCCTAGCGGGGCTGCCAAAGAACATTTGATTCACAAAGACTGCCCTGATGTGTTTTGTGTGCATCAAAAAGTATTGACAATTGTGAACCACCATGCTTGGATTGGAACAGGTAAATATATTGCACCAATGAGTGAGAAATGAGTGATTGTGAGTGGTCATTCATGTGGTGTCTGATAGAGAGGGAGGGTGTTCAACTTCGTAAGCTTGATTTTGATGATTTACAACGTTTGTGGACTGATGGGTAAACATATTTTACCTGAAGGTGATTGGCCCTTCCCCTTTCACACTTAGCGAGATTTGCTTACCTGGCCCACTCCTTTCTTTTCTGGTTTACAAATTAAGCTTCAAAGACAAGACCAATCTGTTTAGTTAACAAACACAAATCTACACAAAAACAATTACTCAAAGTTTTCCTACTTGTTCATCAACAGCAGTTCACTACAGGCCGATCTCTCTCAATTGGGTCAGGAATTAGAACGGAGTTGGAAAGATTAGTTACTCGTAGTCAGCAGGATGATGGAAGAACTCAGGGCGGGACTACCTCACCAACAACGAGAAGAAGGAAGTTATCAACTTCAGGTAAACCAACACGTTGATGACTCTAAGAGGTCTACTCAGCTCTGTGGATTAGTAAGAGATGTGTTCACTTGAGAAATGCAATGCTACTTAGTGTGTGTGCTGGCTCAAATTTGTAAACTCCTCTATTATATCAAGTTGGGTGGGGGGCCTGTTGTCATAAGTAACAGGAGACAGCCATCACACAGTATGCAAGCACTTGGAAAAATGTCATGACAGTTGTGAGATTGATCAGCCTGGTACATGCAGCCCCTTGTGTGTAACTGGTTGTAATTTACTCTCACTTCCTAGTTAATTGATCACACACTTCATAAAATGAATGATTGCAGCATATTATGCTCTTGCTCTGAGTCTTCTTGGTACACTCCTCATGAAGCTTACCTTCTGTTCTGTCCTTCTATTTGACTCTACAGTATTGTTACTGTTTTGCAATTCGCAGACTGTGTCTTCTCCTGCACAAAAGGGAAAGCTCTACAACACTGCTGCTTACCTTACCAGACCGCTTCAGCCACGTACCCAATATTGAATGACAATCCAAGAAGAATGCAGATACATCACTCAATTTGGCAACGCAGTATTATTTTTCCTTTAAGAATCATTTTTTAGAACTGTGTGGGTTCAGTATACTCTTCCATAATTAGCATTTTTCAAATCTAAGTGACAGGACATTTAGATATATAATAATAATAACTTCAGTCTCTGAGGTGGAAGGACTGTTTGCAATGCATTTAACTGAACTGTGTCATACTCATTCCTTCATTTCCTTCCCCACCAGATTGATGATGTGCTGCTCATCGTTGCCCAGGTGATTGTTACCGTTGTGTAGTGTTTGTCTTTATCACACCTTTCCCCAAAGCCTTATTCCCATCCATTCATCAAACCCCTAACCGCCTTCTTGCAGGCTGTGTGATTTATTGAGGTGTAACTTAATTTACACCATACATGGATCACACCAATTCCAATACTTTATTTGGTTTAAAGCAACCATAAAAGCAGACAATAAATATTTAGAACCTTTGATCATCATATAGATATACATACAATAAAATCATGTTGTCATACTGATTAAAGTGACTCAGTGAAGATCTGAATCAATAAACAATTGATAAAAGACAATTAATTTAATGGAACTTTGATCACAGTTCCTGATAAAACTCATCATTACTTCCCCTATTGGTGGGATGGATGTGGTGTCACGTGGCCCGAAGGGACATTGTCCGTTTCACTAAGTTAGCATGAGCACGTTGCAGCTTGCCTGTTACTTTGCACACGTTACTACACGTCTTTATTTTTTGCAATAATTTCTATGGCTGCTTTCACATGAGACTTCATTGCTGTGTTCACTCTCTGCATTATGTGCAAGGGCGTACAACAATGTCCCTTTTTATTTTGTTCTGGCCAGACCTTCGCCCTGAGACAAAACATACCACTGCAGCTGTTCTTTAGACAATGTACTTTCATTTTTTAGTGAGATACATGAATAGGTGGCACACACTTGGAGAGGGACCTTTTCAGAGAGAAGAGCGAGACAGCACCTATGATGTAGATCTACCATCTATAGGCTAAGGTATGGGGACTACTGACAAAGCCCAGAGATCTTCTAATATATAATAATACTTCTTCTTAGCAAGGGGAGGGAGGTTGCTTTTCTCCGTTGTCTTTCTATGATGACATCTCTCTTCATGATATATGGACTAGCTGCTATGCTGACTGTATTTGTACTATGCATTTTCCTGCTTGTTGTGGCATGTCTACTGCATGTTAGGGCACGGTAGTTAAAATAAATATTTTAAACTGTTTCTTGTCTCTGTCAGATCTTATTGTGGACAAGTACAAGAGTGTGAGCAAAAGGGTGTGTCTTGTTACTGCGATTCCTGAGAGATCTGGGCGTGTTGTGTTCTGGGGTGTCTAATCATTTGTTTCTCTGTGGGTGAGTAGGAGAGCAAGTGAGACACTGTAGCTAGTGAGTTTTGGGCTCATGGGCACTAAGGTGGCAGGAAGACTCAGTCTCTATACACCAAGCTCCCATAATCCTGCGCATAGTTCTGTGTTTGTTCAAAATCTGTGCAACAGTGGTGAAAGAGACACAAACTCATTGCAGGATCTTCTATTACCTGAACAGTAGCCCACACTGGCCCCATTCACCCACCCATGCATTAAAATGATCCATATTTTAGATATATAAGAACATCATGTCAGAGTCATCATTCAGTCCTTGTGTTGTGCAAATGCCTAACGTTTGCCACTCCAGACTCAGTGTCCATTTTTCCTGACACGAGGATTTTGTAACTTTAGTTTTAATTAAATACTAGCTTTCCATTTCTCAGTAGAGGTTACCATTGCTATTTTTGTTATATTATCAGGTATTCTTTGTGGTGTCATGATGGTTGTAGTCTGGTGATGCTCTCAATCTTTGTAAAGCTATGATATGCATATTACCCACTAACTGTGTTTTTCTTTCAATTTAGTTGCCTGTGATGGATAACCCTTTCGATTAATCCTACAGTTTTAGATCACCTGGTGGTAGTGGGACCTCGCTTGTGATGCCTTCCCTGTTAGCGCACTAGCCTGCTCTACTGCTACAACTATTAAGAACAAGAACCGCTCCTCTGAAAACCCTGCAGTAACTAAGGTTTTGGAAGATTGAGAGAATAAGCAGCCACCGCTTCATCTATTCAGGCAAGAGAACTATGTGGTGAAGTGAACTAGTTTAGTTAGTAAGTAAGCAACTAACTTCTACTGCAGATAAGTTATTGTTTATCTAGGTTGTTGTTGTATGCAATATAGGTCATGGCAGCATACCCCCCTAACGGTCAAGATAGTTACAGAAGGTTATGAGACATGGGTATATAACGAACTATAAATAAACAGGCTATGCAAAAAGACAGCAGTGCAAAGTGAAAATGAAAGTAAAATACTAAAAGCTAACTACTTCAGGCATAAAGTATGATAAAATATTTTTCTCTTTAATATATAACAAAAAATAAAACATTGTTTCCATCCACAACAGGCCCACCCCTCTCCCCAAACACATCACCCCATCCGCAACCAATGTACAATAAAGAAGAAAACCACCTAAGAAAGTCCAAAAAACACCTGGTTCCAACTCCCTTCCCACTCTCTCCACCCACAACAAAACACCCTCCCACTAAAACAAAAAATGTAAAAAAGGATGCAGAAGAGGACTTTGTCAATCTGGGTTCGGAGTTGATCCAGGCTCTGCTTTATCTTCCCCAACCAGCTCTTGAAATGGTCCACCCTCTGCAGTAGATGACACTGGAGTATGCGGTCTGAGCAGGCCAGGCGGCTGGAGGCTGCAACCGGCAGGATGAACCGGTACCCGGGGCAGAAGTAGATGCTTCTGCCACCTTATCTTCCTGGGCTACCGGCCACTGGTATTTGGGCTGGATGGTCTCCAGTCTCTGCTGCCACAGCCGGGCTGCTATCTCCTGCCATGTCAGTGGTGGGGGTAGACCAGCAGGAGTAGCTATATAAAAAAAAATGACAGAAAAAAACAGAGTGTAAACAAATGTTCTGCGCAAACACTTGTTTAAAATTAATTGTGTGTGGCACAGTAGCATTACACTACCTATCCCCTAGGGTCATTAGAATTTGATGTGACTAGGACAGTCATAGGGCCATTTTTTTACCAACACATGCCTTACATAAAAAGCACTGACCTTCTGGCTGATAAGAATTAAACTAGAAGTTGGCCTGGTATATGCTTTTCACTAATTAAAGTGGGCACCCTGTACCAGTCCAAACAACCCCTTATGGTGATAGGTAAAAGACAACCTTTATTGAAAGCTATCCTAGTGGTAGCTATGGAGAGCAGCCTTCAGGCTAAGTCTTGAAGGGATGTAAAGCAGCTTGTTTTACCAGTCTATAATCTCTTGAATGACCAAATGAAAGGACAACCACACCAGGCATATATTCAAAATATATGTATTTAAGATAAAACACACCCCTCTAGTCTCTTTATTAAGCTGGAGTTCGAAGTTAGTATTCAATAGTAAAAGCACAAATACACGTTTGGGCCCTAGGGGCGTACCAAACCATATACCAATAAAGTGATATAAGAACTACGACTGAACTAGACACAAGGCCTAGAGCCTTTAAAGTGCTTGAGCCTCAAGGAACCACCCAAGGTAGTGACGTAGGAGACCCACGGGGAACGCGTGCAGTGTTAAAACATAGGCGCGAATCGCTGTTTACTTCTACTGGGAAAGTCGCGGTTGGAAAATTACATGTTAAGGACACTTAGAGGACAACTACAAGCAAACACTTTTGGACTTAGAGGTGTCTAGGGCCAACACCCACGGGAGCACCGGAGTACTCGTGTTACCTCACCCAGGGAAGCCGGGTGCATAGGTGTCTTTTGGTGTCGGGTCGCGGTGTCGTTTTCAATGGAAGCGGGCAAAGCAGTGCTGCTGCGGTGAAGAGGAGAAGTGTCCGAAGAGATCCAAGCCTGGATCGTGGATGGAAGGAACCTGAAAGCAGAGGGGACAGAGTCTGGGTCACTTACCAGTGACCAGGGGCACGATAGTCCAATGCCCACAGATGTCAGGTGCTTCAGGTGATTTGACGGGTGTCTTGACTCTTCAGCCACGAGGTCCAAGAGGTGTCGACGACAACCAGGAGCTGGATTCGAGCTGTGCAATATAGTTTGTCGACTGCTGCGGTGTCAGCGACCAGAATAGACCCAACAAGCCTTGGCAACAGCAAGTCACATGGGAATAGAAGAAAAAGTACGGTGCAGACCAGCAAGGTCTGGGGGACTCACCCAGCGAGGGTAAGCCAGGGCACGACTGGCGCAACAAGGAAAGCCCAAGCAGAAAAGGAGTTGCCTTCATGGGAACCCACTAGCCAACGGGCTAGTGATCGCGAAGGAGCCTCAAGCGGTCGCACTGGAAACTGGCCCATGGGTCACTTGTGGAGTGGAGGCCAGAGATCTTTGGTGCAATCGGTGGTCAAGGCTGGGGCTACTCAGAGCCCAAAGCACAACTTCGAGGAAGACCAGGAAGATGATGTACAGGCAAAAGTTTACAGTGTCCAGGGGTCGCGGTTCCACATCACCCACGACTGCCACGGGCCTCAGCTTTGCTGTGGACTCAGGGTAGCCTCGGGGAAGTCTGGAAAGCCACCTCTGGTGATGCAAAGACTTCGGCATCCGGCAGGAGCTTCAGAGTTGCAGAACAGACCGTTGCTTCTTTGGTGCCTGACAAGCAGGGGAGTCACTCCTTGACCCCAAGGGAGATTTCTTCAGTCTTCTAGTCGAGATAGAAAGTCGAAGGTCCAGGATATATGTTGCAGAGTTTCGTCAAGGGTAATCCAAAGTCTCAAAGACTGGGTTCGTATACTTATACTAAGATAGGGCGTTGAACATGCTCTGGGGACACACCTATGGGAGGGTTTGGAAAGAGGGGTGGTTACACCCATTTCCTTTGTCCAGTTTTGTGTCAGAGCAGGGGTAGGTAGCCCCTGCAACCGGTTTGAACAGGACTATGCACAGGGACACCAAGTGTGCCCCCAGTGCAGGACTTCAAAGCACCAGAGAGTGCTCCCGCCCAGCTCCAATACACATCTGCCAGTCTGGGGAAGTGGTTACACCTCCCTGTGACAGGAAACTGATTGTCCAGGCCTCCCCTGCAGGAGTTTCAGTCAGGAGCAAGAGGCCAGACCCGTGTCTTTGGCAGTGGCATCCATTTTGTGATGCCAGGGCTCTAGAAAGTCTTTACCGGTTACAGACCAGTGGGTACATGTCTCTCCCTCTAGAAGGGTGGAATGCTACCCACGCCGCCAGAACTGGCGGGGGGATAGTATTTCAAAGTGTTTGACACCAAACACGACATGTTTCCGTGCAGCCAGTCCAAAGTTAGCATTTACCACGAGGTTATAATGCACTTAAGAGTATATGGTCAGGCTGCACAACAAACAGCATCAGAGGAGGTACTCCGAATGCTGCAGAGGGGCTCTGCTCATGCAGGGACACTCTCTCACATAAAAATCAGGCACTCTGCCTTCAGAATTGTTAAGGCCTGCCATAGGAGTGACTTATAGGTTTTATATGTGTGTGCAATTGTAGTGATATAGGTAGCCTATACCACAGTAAGGGGTGCATGCACCACCTTACCCAGGCTGCATTAGCAGCCTGTGGTGTCATTTCAGAGTGCTTCCCAGGGGTTGCATAATACATGCTGCAGCCCCTGGTAGGCCTCTGAGGTACCTATGCCCTGGGTACATAGTTTACCATATACTAGGGACTTATAAGGCACTCCAGAATCCAATTAGAGATGTACCTAATGTAGATGGAAACCATTTTAGAGAGGAAGCAGCTAGGTTAGGGTCCTGATTAGCAGGACCACAGCCAGACAAAGGTCGAAAAACAGTGAAACACCAGAAAAAAGTAGGGGTACCCATGTGAAGCAGATCCTACTCTCCTACACAACCCCCCCCCCCCAAAAAAATGCAGGGACATTAAACTAACCTTGACCAGTTGAGTGTTAATGTTCTAAGTGGAAATACCTAGAGAGTCCATCTGCATTGGCATGGTTATTCTCAGGTCTATGTTCCACTGTAAAGTCCATCTCCTGTAGGGAAATGGAACACCTAAGCAGTTTGGGGTTTTCACCCTTCATTTGTTTTAGCCATAAGAGGGGCTTATGGTCTGTCTGAACAAGGAAGTGAGTACCAAACAAGTTTGGCCTCAACTTCTTCAGAGCCCAAACCACAGCAAAGGCCTCCCTCTCAATGGCTGACCAACGTTTCTCTCTAGGGATCAGCCTTCAGCTTATGAAAGCTACTGGCTGATCCTGATCTTCATCATTCAGTTGTGAGAGTACAGCCCCCACCCCCAATTCAGATGCATCTGTTTGGACAATGAACTTCTTGGAGTAATCAGGACTCTGTAGAATGGGAGCATTGCACATGGCCTGCTTCAGGTCATCAAATGCCTTTTGACAGCTAGCTGTCCACTGAACCTTTTTGGGCATTTTCTTAGAAGTTAAGTCATTCAGGGGTGTCACTATTGATCCATACACTTGGCAAATCTCCTATAGTACCCGGTCAGGCCTAAGAAGGCTCTCACCTGAGTCTGGGTGGTTGGAGCAACCCAGTCCATGATGGTCTGTATTTTGATCTGCAGTGATTGAATCTGGCATCCACCTACAACGTGGCCCAGGTACACAACCTGAATCTGCCCTATTTGGCACTTGGTGGCCTTGATAGTGAGGCCTGCCTTTTGCAGGGCCTCCAAAACATTCCTTAGGTGGACCAGGTGATCATCCCAGGTGGAGCTAAAGACAGCAATATCATCTAGATAAGCTGCACTGTAGGCTTCCAGACATGTGAGAACTGTATTCACCAACCCTTGGAAAGTGGCAGGTGCATTCTTCAAACCAAAGGGCATCACCACAAATTGGTAATTACAACTTGGGGTCGAAAATGCTGTTTTTGGCTTTGCATCATCAGCTAGTCTGATCTGCCAGTAGCCAGCTGTCAAGTCAAATGTGCTAAGGTACTTGGCTGAGGCCAAAGTATCTATGAGCTCATCTGCCCTTGGAATAGGATGGGCATCAGTCCTAGTGACTGCATTGAGACCCCTGTAGTCCACACAAAACCTCATCTCTCTTTTCCCACCACTGGTGTGAGGTTTTGGCACAAGGACCACTGGACTAGCCCAAGGGCTATCTGAGGGTTGAATAACTCCCAAATTCAACATTTTCTGGACTTCTGTCCTGATACAGTCCCTGACATGGTCAGGTTGCCTATAAATCTTATTTTTAATAGGCAGACCGTCCCCAGTGTTCACTTCATGAGTGCACCAGGTAGTATGACTCGGAGTCAGAGAAAACATGTTTCTGAACTGATTGAGCACCTGTCTGCAATCAGTTTGCTGCTGGGCAGTGAGGCTGCCTGCCAAGGCCACACCATCAACTGACCCATCATCAGGGTTCTGTGAGAGGAGGTCAGGGAGTGAATCACTCTCTTCCTCCTGTCCCTCATCAGTAGCCATGAGCAAGCCCATGTCAGCCCTGTCTACATATGGCTTTAGCGTATTGACATGGAGAACCCTGTGGGGACTCCTGGGAGTTCCTAGGTCTACTAAATAAGTAACCACTCCCTTCTGTTCAACAATAGTGTGGGGTCCACTCCACTTGTCGTGGAGATTTGCTGGGGCTACAGGCTCCAACACCCACACTTTCTGTTCTGGCTGGTAAACAGTCAGTACAGCCTTTTGGTCATGCCAGACTTTTTGTAGTTCCTGGCTAGCCTCAAGTTTTTAGTTGCCTTTTTCATGTACTTAGCCATCCTGGAGCGGAGACCAAGTATGTAGTCCACTATGTCTTGCTTTGGGGGCTTGAGAGATAACTCCCATCCTTCCTTCACCAAACACAATGGACCCCTGACAGGGTGACCAAACAAGGTTCAAAGGGGCTGTAGCCAACCCCCTTTTGTGGCACCTCCCTGTATGCAAACAAGAGTCAGGGCAAGAGAATCTCTCATCTTCACCTGAGCTTTTCTGGGAGCCCTTTAATCATGCCCTTTAAGGTTTTGTTGAACCTTTCAACCAAACCATTGCATTGTGGGTGATAGGGTGTGGCAAACTTGTAAGTCACTCCACACTCCTTCCACATTGCTCTTAAGTAACCAGACATAAAGTTTGTATCTCTGTCTGATACTACCTCCTTAGGAAAACCCACTCTTGAGAAAATTCCCAACAGGGCTCTTGCCACCACAGGTGCTGTGGTGGTCCTAAGGGGAATAGCTTCTGTGTTCCTGGTAGCATGATCCTCTGCCACCAGGATAAATCTGTGCCCAGATGCTGTTTGGGGATCCATGGGACCAACTATGTCAATCCCCACCCTTTCAAAGTGCACCCCCACCACAGGTAGTGGTATCAGGGGGGCCTTTGTAGTGCCACCTGCTTTGCCACTGGCTTGGCAGGTTACACAGGAGCGACAAAACTCCTTTGTGTCTTCAGACATGTGGGGCCAGTGAAAGTGAAGAACCAGTCTGTCCCAAGTCTTGCTCTGGCCCAGGTGACCTGCTAAAGGAATATCATGGGCTAGGGTCAATAGGAAGCCCCTGAACTTCAGAGGCATAACCAACCTCCTTGTGGCATCAGGCTTGGGGTCTCTACACTCTGAATACAGGAGTCCATCATCCCAATACACCTTATGGGGACCACTAGCATTCCCAGCATCCTCAGTAGCAGCCTGCTGTCTGAGGGGTCCAAGAGAGGGTCAGCTCTGCTGCTCCTGGCTCAGATCTGCCCTGGAAGGGCCCCCTGTCCCCAAGAACTCAACCTGATCAGGCTCAAGCTCATCTGGGACAGTTCCTTCTTCAGGACTGTGATAAGCTCCCTCAAGAGACTGATCTTCCTTCTGAGTCAGGGGGAAGGCTCTGCCTTAACCCTTCTGCTCCTCTTCTTGGATGGCACTTGGTCCATTGTTCCAGAATCCAATGCCTGTTCAGTTTCAGACATTTTGACCTGTGACCTAGTCACAGCAAACACATCTGCAGGGATGCCCAGCATTTCTGCATGAGTCCTGAGTTCTACGTCTGCCCAAGCTGAAGTCTCCAGATCATTGCCAAGCAAGCATTCGACTAATAGGTCTGCACTCACCACAACCTTCTTAAGGCCAGTTACCCCTCCCCAGGAGAAGTTAACATCTGCCAGAGAATGGTCTGTTCTGACGTTGCTAGCATTGGTCACTTGGTACATTTCACCAAGTATAATCTGCACAGGGTCCAAAAGATCTTTTGTCACCATAGTGACACTTGCTCCTGTGTCCCTGAATGCCAAAGCCTGTACTCCATTGATTAAAGGATGTTGCCTGTACTTGCCCAAGTTACTGGAACTCACAGAGGGGGTCATATCCATGCCCCCATCTTAGGTAAGAACAGCCTGAGTGGTTTCTCTGAATAGGCCAGAGCCCAACTCAGTACCCAGGCTCAACCCAACTAAACCCTTGGCTTGTGTATTCCCACCACCAATTGTAACTGCACTAGGGGGAGCAGGTTCCTTAGGCTCATTGGTGGGGGCTGGAGTATTCTCTTTGGACTTAGTGCAATCACTGGTCCAGTGTGTCTTTTGCTTACAGACTTTGCACCATGGTTTCCTTTGACCTTTCCCTTTGTTAGACTGTAAATCCCCACCTGAAGAAGATTTTTGGGGACCTTGTGAAGACTTCTGGTCTTTACCCTTCTCCCCACCCTTGTCAGAGTTCTTAGAACCTTGCTTCTTAGGGTCACCACCTTGGTTCTGTACCTTCTGCCTCACCCCGGTTCTCACCCATTTGTCTGCCTTCTTTCCCAATTCTTGGGGAGAGGTCAGATCAGAGTCTACCAGGTACTGGTGCAACAGCTGATTTTGACAGTTATTTATAATCTGCTCCCTCATTATCAGATTGTACTATCCTGTGAAGTCACACACCTTACTGCCCAATAACCAACCTTACAGAGCCTTAGAAGAACAGTCAACAAAGTCCACCCAGTCTTGATTGTGTGGCTTTTGGGTATCCCTGAACTTTAACCTGTATTGTTCAGTGGTTAGGCCAAACTCATCTATCAGTGCACTTTTCAAGACCTGACAATCATCAGCATCCTCTTCTCTTACAGTGAGGAGCTTATCTCTACCTTTGTCTCATATGGAGAGCCATAAGATTGCTGTCCACTGCCCTTGGGGGACCCTCTGTAATTTACAGGCCCTCTCCAAGGCAGTTATCCACTTGTGGATGTCATCCCCACTCTGGTAGGGAGGGACAATCTTACTTAGGTTTCTATGGTCATAAGACCTTTACCTATCCCTAGGGAAGTTGCTGCCACCAAGGGACTCTAGTCCCTCCGTTTTTCTCGCTCTAGGGCTTTCTTATCTAGGGTCATCTGCTGTTTTCTGAGGTGAAGCTGAGCTTGCTCATACTTCAGAAGTCTCTCTCTCCTCTCCTGGGAGGTTTCCGTCCCTCTGTGAGAAGAAATAGAGGTCCCTACAGATGAGGTAGACTGGACAGACTTCCTTGAGAGAGATCTATCCCTTCTAACCCTACCTTCAACTCTCCCTGGAGGGACAAAGAGGGGAGCATTGTGCTCTTCCTCATCATCCTCATCCAGTGGAGCTGTGTTGTCCAGATCCTGATCATTGTGATCAGTCTGGTTAGCAGCAGAGGTTGGGCCAAGGGGAGTTCCACCCCAGGTCCACCCTCAACTGCTATCCCACCCACTTTGCCTACCTCTTCAGGCCCTCTAGGCCCTGAGAGATCATCCAGCATGAGTATCTCCAAGAGATGCTGGGTGGTTGGGCTTTTGCCTGTCTTTAGCTTCCTAATAGAACATAAGGCCCTAAGCTGAGCAAAGGTGAGATTCTCATACTTATAGGGGAGACACCCACTGGCTTCTGGCAGGGACCCACTGGTTCCTGGCTGATTAGACATTACTAGTGTGGTGTGGTGTATTGTACTACCTACACTAGTGTGGCCTACTAAACTCTATTGAGTTGTAGAAAGGGTGTGCTTAGCCCTTGACATACAACTCTAAGTTCAGTAGAACTTACTGTATACTAAGCTTGATATTATAAGTACCTAAGGTACCTTTAGTGGTTTTCAGTTGATCAATTCAATTGAGATTATCTGGTAAAATAATAGCAAGCTGGAATCCCACCGCTGCCACCAATGTGAGAAGTTGGCATGGTATATACTGTCCATTAATTAAAGTGGGCACCCTGTATCAGTCCAAACAACCCCTTATGGTGATAGGTTAAATACAAACTTTATTGTAAGCTATCCTAGTGGTAGCTATGGAGAGCAGCCTTCAGGACAATTCTTGAAGGAATGTAAAGCAGCTTGTTTTACCAGTCTATAATCTCTTGAATGACCAAGTTAAAGGACAACCACGCCAGGTATATATTCAAAATATATGTGTTTAAGATAAAACACACCCCTCTAGTCTCTTTATGAGGCTGGAGTTCGAAGTACTTAAGTTACAAGTCAGTATTCAATAGTAAAAGCACAAATACACGTTTGAGCCCTAGGGTCATACCAAACCATATACCAATAAAGTGGTATAAGAACCACGACTGAACTAGACACAAGGCCTAGAGCCTTTAGAAGTGCTTGGGCCCCAAGGAACCACCCAAGGTAGTGACGTAGAGGACCCACGGGGGACACGTGCAGGGTTAGAACACAGGTGCGAATCTCCATTTACTTCTATGGGGAAAGTTGCGGTTGGAAAATTACAAGTTGCCGGGTGACTTGACTCTTCAGCCATGAGGTCCAGGAGGCATCGACAACAACCAGGTGCTGGATTCTAGCTGTCCCTCAAAGTCTGTCAAGTTCTGCGGTATCGGTGACCAGAATGGACCCAACAAGCCTTGGCAACAGCAAGTCACGTGGAAATAGAAGAAATACTTTGGTGCAGACCAGCAAGGTCTGGGGGACTCACCCAGTGAAGGTAAGTCAGGGCACAACTGGAGCAACCAGGAAAGCCCAAGCATAAAAGGAGTTGCCTTCAAGGGGAACCACTAGCCAACGGGCTAGTGATCGCGAAGGAGCCTCAAGCGGTCGCACTGGAAACTGGCCCACGGGTCACTCGTGGAGTGGAGGCCAGAGATCTTTGGTGCAGTTGGTGGTCAAGGCTGGCGCTACTCAGAGCCCAAAGCACAACTTAAAGGAAGACCAGGAAGATGATGTACAGGCAAAAGTTCATGATGTCCAGGGGTAGTGGTTCCACATCACCCACGATTGCCACGGGCCTCAGCTTTGAGGTGGACTCAGGGTAGCCTCGGGGAAGTCTGGAAATTAACCTCTGGTGATGCAAAGACTCCGGCGTCCTGTGGGAGCTTCAGAGTTGCAGACCGGACAGTTGCATCTTTGGTGCCTGCCAAGCAGGGGAGTCACTCCTTGACCCCAAGGGTGATTTCTTCAGTCTTCTAGTTGAGATAGAAAGTCGAAAGTCCAGGATATATTTTGCAGGGTTTCGTCAAGAGTAATCCAAAGTCTCAAGGACCGGGTTCCTATACTTATACTAAGATAGGGGGTTGGACATGCTCTGGGGACCAACCTATTGGAGGGTTTGGAAAGAGGGGTGGTTACATCCATTTCCTTTGTCCAGTTTCATGCCAGAGCAGGGGCAGGTAGCCCATGCAACCGGTTTGAACTGGACTATGCACAGGGACACCAAGTGTGCCCCCAGTGCAGGACTTCAAAGCACCAGAGAGTGCTCCCGCCCAGCCCAATACACATCTGCCTGTCTGGAGAGGTGGTTACACCTCCCTGTGACAAGAAATCTATTGTTCAGGCCTCCCCTGCAGGAGTTTCAGTCAGCAGCAGGAGGCCAGACCCGTGTCTGTGGCAGTGGCATCCATTTTGTGATGCCAGGGCTCTAGAAATTCTTTACCGGTTAGACCAGTGGGTACATGTCTCTCCCTCTAGAAGGGTGGAATGCTACCCCCGCCGCCAGATCTGGCGGGGAGGTAGTATTCCAAAGTGTTTGACACCAAACACGACATGTTTCCGTGAAGCCAGTACAAAGTTAGCATTTACCGCGAAGTTATAATGCACTTAAGAGTATATGGTCAGGCTGCACCATAAACAGCATCAGAGGAGGTACTCTGAACGCTGCAGAGGGGCTCTGCTCAGGCAGGGGCACCGTCTCACATAAAAATCAGGCACTCTGCCTTCAGGATTGTTAAGGCCTGCCATAGGAGTGACGTATAGGTTTTATATGTGTGTGCAATGGTAGTGATATAGGTAGCCTACACCAAAGTAAGGGGTGCATGCACCACCTTACCCAGGCTGCATTAGCAGCCTGTGGTGTCATTTTGGAGTGCTTCCCAGGGGTTGCATAATACATGCTGCAGCCCCTGGTAGGCCTCTGAGGTACCTATGCCCTGGGTACATAGTATACCATATACTAGGGACTTATAAGGCACTCCAGAATCCAATTAGAGATGTACCTCATGTACATGGAAACCATTTTGGAGAGGAGGCAGATAGGCTGGGGTCCTGATTATCAGGGCCACAGCCAGACTAAGGTCGAAAAACAGTGAATCACCAGAAAAAGTGGGGGTCCCCAGGTGAAGCAGATCCTACTCTCCTACAACTATGAAATAAAAGTTGTTGTGCTAAATTAATGGACGCATGCTAGCCAGCACGTTGGGTACTGTACTACTCTGCATCTGCAGCTGGGACAGCTGTAATGGACAATTATCTTACTTTAATTCCAATGGCCCTGCTCTTCTCCAAATGCCTTTCAAATTCTACCCTGACTTGAAAGAGGCAGATGAATAAGATACAACGTCACACAAGTCATGCATAAATGGTGAATATCCTATCTGGCATAAGTAAACTGTGGGAAAAACAATGCACTGCACTACAGGGAAAGGAATGGGATATGTAGATTGTATTTGGTACGGTCATCACAGAGTATCCAATCTGCTAAACTTGAAATAGGACACTTAGTCCCTCTTGAGTACCTGGCCTCGCCCTCCACCACAAAATATTCCTAGCAAAGTCATTTCCTTGGCACTAAGGAGAGGAAACTTGACTTACTCTACTGCAAGGTAAGATAGAGGGATTAGTCTGGGTAGGTAGAGCTTTTCCTATAGACTAGCGGGGTGTCACTGATCATGATCTTTTGCCTAAGCTTTGGCTTATTCAGTCACTGTTGTTGGCAAAAGTCGAAAAGGAAATATTTGAATAAGCATAAATTTGTTATGTGAAACCAATAAATATATTTATGAATCACTTCACATGGCCACAAAATTATGGCACATGCCAAGAAACACACCTGGTATTTCGGTTTGCAATGCATTGAAAACTTAGGAATTTGTGCATTTACTGACGCAGATGTTCATTGCACAGCCAACACCGCAGTCACAAATTGAACCATACTGCAGTTAGGTCATAGGTGGCAAAATGCCATGGACAGGCAGGGGGGTGATAAATGATGCTGGGTGAAGGGAGTAGACCAAAAATTAAAATACCCCCCACTTTGAACCATAGCTTTGATGAACATAAAACCAAGTAAGCAAAGTTGGTCAGTATGCCCTTTACAAAAGATCTCCTTGTTTTTTCATCATGCAATTATTCATTAATTCTTCTGTATTTACCCATTGATAGACACCATGATTAAAGTTTTACTTTCTCCCCTCTAGTCTTTCACTAAAATTCCAAATCCATGTTATCCATCCATTCAGTATCCACCATCTTTATAGTTATTTTACCCATCTACCCATTTACCCAATACCTAATCACACATCCTTACAATCACCCAATGTATCCTTACACTCACTCATGCATCCTTTCACTCATATACCATTTCATCCATCCTTTGTTTTAACCTTCCATTTTTTCCATTTCCATCAACCCATCACTTTTGCTGAGTTGCAGATAGAAGGGGCCATAAGAACTCAAACACCACGGTAGCTGATAAATAGGGGGGGTGGTTCTCGATCATGAGTCACTAGTCTCACATGCCCTAGTAGCTAGTGAGCATAATAGTAACTGTCAAAAAGCAAACAATATGACTTACCACTGCCTGTTCCTGCTGTCGCTGTATCTCCCCCTCCAACATCATGTGCAGCAGAACCATCCCCAGTACTGGTTGGTAGGGTGAGCTAGAAAAAGATATTATGTATTTTATAGATACCAGATATGCCACCCCTCATTTTTTTATCAAAAAAATACAACTGCATCACTATAGTTTGGTTAGCAGTATATTCTATCGAAAATATCTCTGGGCATTTTGTTGGTTGACAATATTAGGAAAGACAGGTAGTCAAGCCAACCAAAAACTTTGCATAATGGTGGGGCAGAGCTATAGCCTATGATGATGACTCTGAGTCATTGAAGCACAATGAAGATGTGGAATAATGTTCAATAAAGGACATATCATATGGTGTTCGCTGGCAGATGCAATGGGACCTCATAGTTTCCAGTCATTCTGTACTGTCATGGAAACTGCTGGTATACTATATAAATGAATTACAGCAAAACATTGGAGAGAGATCATGACCATGGCCACTCTCTCGTCAACTATTAGAGAACGAGCAAAAAAAGAAACCCTTCTCAATAAAAATAAACATGCCTTGTGAATATTAATAGCCTACTTGGGCTTGCAATCTTCATAGTAGACAGTAGAGTACCATAAATCTGCTCTTAGACTTACAGAACCACAAGATGAATAGGGTATAGGGAAATCTTACTAACAAAGCAGAAGAAAACTATACACTAGTACAGACAGGAGAAAGTCAGCTATGAAAAAAACACATGAAATATGGAAACAAGCATAAGAATTAAACAAATGTTGGATTGGGAATTCATAAAAAAAGGAGACAGTATATAAAAAAGAAGGCAAAATTAAAAGTAGTATAATAGAGGGCAGAGGTAAAAGTTAGGGAAACAATAATAATACTATTAAATATTAGGACTTAATGAGATGCGGAGAGCCCTCAGCAGCGGTGCTGATGGTTGGCATCTACTTGAAAGCTCCCGGACCTGCCTCCGAGCTGCCCGAGCTGTCCCTCATTTTTTGCCCTTAGGTGATGATATAGGAAATAAAGAGAATAAAAATAAAAGACTAGTGGTACAGTTAATCTCCCAAAATACTGTGACAGGCAAACGCAGTAGCATTGTACTTTTCTAAAACAGATTGCCTATAGTACTAGTATTGACTATCAAGTTGGTCATGCTGATCCTAAAATCCCTATTCTAAATTTCCTTAACAGAAACTACACTTGGAACCAATGCATTGCAATGAATGATCTTTGGTTCTAATCTCATTTCTTCACCATCTTG
Organism: Triturus cristatus; assembly: GCF_964204655.1. Taxonomy (NCBI): domain Eukaryota; kingdom Metazoa; phylum Chordata; class Amphibia; order Caudata; family Salamandridae; genus Triturus; species Triturus cristatus. Next base: position 339,305,049 of record NC_140594.1, read on the forward strand.
ATGGACCTACTCAGACTCCCTTTTTTGCAATGCATAGATATATACTAAACATCACTCTAAAACTGCTTGGGACTGTATGAGCAACATAAAGAAAGTGTCGGAGAGCGCTAAGTCAATGATATAACAAAGTCACTATGGTGGCAGGAGGACAAAGGCGTCTGCAATGGCTTCCTAAATAATCAGCCAAAGTTATCGCTGATGCGTACGCTTAGAGAGCACCGAGCACCTGGCTAGATCAAACTGGATCACATAATATTGTTAATGTAAACTTAACTTACCTTTGAGTGTGAGCAGCATGCTATTCGGAAAACAAATGTTATCATTGTAGAACACAAATCCAGCAAATATTTACTCACAAAGCCCCACAATCTCAATGCCTACCAGGTCAAGCAGATCCTTCTTGTGGTTGATGATGTACTCCCAGAGGTGCATCAGCTGCTGTTGGGTGCATTAGACGTGGGTTGTACGGTTTACACAGTTGTGCACCCTTCCCCAATGCAGCTGATGCACCCACAGAAGGTATCCGCTTACAGGCTTGCTGCTGCTTGCTGCCATCATGGGGAGAAGGCAGCCCTGCACAAAATAACTAGTGCTGCCACCTCACTTCACCAAAAATTGTGCTGGGTTGCACCACTCTGGGGCACCACCCACCAAGGTAGGAGGCTGCTGGTGATATGGGGGCCTGATGCCACCACTTCTCTGCTCACCCTGCTCTGCCATGGTGCTGGGTGAGGGGAAAAAACAAAAAGAAACAGAAAAAGAATGTCAGGAAGGAAGGAAGAAAGTAGAAAGTAAAGAAAAAAAATTAAAAGAGTACAAAAAAGTTACGCAAAAGCATGAAAAATTGACAACAAACATAAAATACACAAAGACACACACAAATACAGTAAATAAAAGTGAGGGGTAGATAAGTTTGATAGAGGTAGGATTGCAAAAACAGGCCCAGCACCATGAACAGAAAGCAAGATTGCCGCTGCCATGCAAACCGTGTGGTGCAGTTCACGAGCAGTTTCTGGTTCAAGAACACACTATGTGCTGCGTACAACATAAAACGTCATGTGAACAGGTGCAGTGAGCTGCTGCCCCCGCTTGTGGAACACCGCATAGCACGACTGAGTTTTTTGGGAACTCCATGGAGTTCCGCGTAGTGCGACTTCGCTAACTCAGCCCAGGCCTACACATATGTACCTTGACGATATATACATCTATATCTTTTCCTATTTGCACTCACCTTCTCAATATTTTGATCCGTAGTGCATTTTAGTGCTATTTGTACTTAAAACTTTAACAAATTCATGTCTCTGGTTTCTCTTTTTAGATGTTTTTCATTTTAATGTCATTTTATTCATTAAAGATTGCTCTATTTTTCAAATTCAGTTTGGTGTTTGGATTTTATTTCTGTTAATGCTGTCTCCTGTGTGCCATAGCTATTATGTTGTTGATCTTTCATTAAATTAGGGAATTTTGGGGTGGGCTCACCCTGATCAGATAGTGATTTCATTCTTTGTGGTGGTTGATAACTCCAGGTGTAGCATTTGTATTCAACATCTGGCAACAGAAATACATGCAGTAACTATCTTGCTTGACTAGCAAAAAGCAAAAAATCATCTGAAACACTAGACTCATCTGCTCCACAAATCCATTGCTGTCACTTTTTCAAGTTTTGTGAGAGTCCCATGATTCTCTGGGAATTGTACTATGTTCAAACTCTATTCATGTGTTCTCTAGTGCTGCATGTGTTGCCGACATGAAGCCTCACACCAATACTACCACAATTTGCACAAATTCTTCTGTCTTTGAAGAAACATGCACTCATGAGATTTATCGAAGTGCTTCTTGTGGTCTGTCCTGGTATTGAATCTGAGTGTGATCTGTGGATCATGACACTATGCTATGCATGGCCAAAGGCAGTTAACAGAGGGAGCTGGACACAACAAAGAGGTGCACAGTACACTATAAAAAACAAACAAAATCACTGAATAAAACAAAGTGAAGTTATGGTTTCTTTTATTCCTGCATATTGATATATGTTTAAAAATCGTTGGAAGTTCACTTAAAAACCACAATTAAATTACAGCTATGGCTATGAATAAAAAGTAAAAACACCAGAAAATCACCACAGCCTATAACTTGCACAATTCCCATACAAAACATAACTCACAGGCGAAATGCAATGCTTGAGACCTCGGTCCACAATGTGACAGATCACGCCACAAAATGATTTAAAAGGTTACACAGCTGACATGAAATATGGCATTACTATCAATGTTATCAATCACATGACTATGTATACAGTGTGATTTCTCAGTTTGGGGCTGTGTTGTTATCAATGATGTACTGTCAAGTGTTGTTACCGGTATACTTTTTGTGCAGTTATATACATCATATGTGGTATTTGAATGTGGTTTGTAGGCTTTTGTGTGAGTCACAGATTGCAGAGCAAACCATACCATCAGAATGTCATGATCTTACTGGCTAATTTTAAATCATAACTGTATTTATGTAAATTATTGTGTGTGTGTGTTCGAGGGGGCAGGGGTGTTTGTGTGTGTGTTCATGTATGTATATTACACAGTGGTGGCTACCACTTTGTAGTTATGGTTGAACTGCAAATTGTACTTAAAATGCACTACTTGTTTTGTCTATAACTCTGCAATTCAAGGATGGATTTGTAGAAAATTTGGACTGTTGGTAATGACAACTGATCCAGTGGGAAATTTTGCTCACAACTACAGAAACCCCCCTAAACAGATGTATGCCAAATTTAGTAGTAGTTTTGAAGATATTTATATTACCAAATGGCTCTGGATGACCTTAAAAGGGTTAATGCTTGTGTACCTCTTGGCCATTGTAGTTCACAGATATGTGAAAAAGAGGTTATGTAGACCATTCATGGACCCAAGTCAATTCAATTCATAAAGCTTTATTCGGAGCTTGACAAAAGTCCATAAAAGCAGATCATACATAAAAAACATCAATAATACACATAGACTGATAGCAAGAATAATTCATAAAAGCTTCATCTATGGGGTTAAAACAGAGTAGTGATAAAAACAGCAGTAACAATATTAAAATATAATGATACTAGGCCTAGCCTTGATAGCTTTTAAAAGGAATGTGGCAGTAAAAAAGCAAACATCGGGAGGGGGGTTAAATATCAGTTTCATAACATCCTTAACTGTTCTAACACCGAGTTTCTTGTACAAGGGTTTTAAAAAAGCAATACGGTAATTACCATATAATGGGCAGAACAATAGAAAGTGCATTGTGCTTTGAGCTGTAGTGCCGTCACAAGGGCAAGGACCAATTGGGTATTTTTTGATATTGGGAAACGCCACCAAATGGTGAACAATTCCAAAGCGCAGTCTAGTTTAAACGAACCTGTGAGAGGGTCTAGTAACAAAGCTCAAATATGGTTGGTAGCCTGACAACTCACAGCAGCTGTCATAGAGCTTACAGGTGGATAAATTGCTACTGGCCTTCAAATGTTGCTCATACTTTAGCGACAACCAAACAGACTTCAGTTCGCTTTTGGACAAACTGTTGGCAGCATAGCAGTCCTCGTATAGATTAAGACCATATATGTCCTTAAAACTGCGCATAACAAAATTTACCCAGGGGATCTTTGAATAATTATCTAGAGACAGACAGTCCTTAATAATAGCTCTGTTCATGGAAGTCTCCTCCTTAGCCCAGATAGCACGCCACAGCATTAGAGGTCTATGGGCAATGGAATCCAAGAGATGGGGTATTCCAAGTTCCCTATGCACCAAATGCGTGGATGCTGAAGTAGGCAAACAAAGTAACCTTTTTAAAAACAGGTTTTCCTCCACTTGAAGACTCCCAGCCGAAACATGCCCCCAGACACCTGCTCCATAAAGGGCAATTGAGAGGCACCTCATCTGGTAAATTTTCAGCATGTCCCCAATCCGTTTATCCCCGATCTTAGAGGCGAACGTAAAAACCCCGTGAGCACATTTCGCCATTCTTGCTCTAACGTGGGTGACTTCGCTGGACCAGCTACCTGTCTTGGAAAAGGTGATACCCAGATAGTTAAAAGTATCGACCGTCTGTACCCTCTGTCCTTCCATAAAGAAGGGATGAGGTTTTTTACGGCCCTTACCGCATTCCATGACAAATGTCTTTGTTTTGTTAATGACCAGCTTCCTTTCCCCAATAAACAGGGAAAACCTGTCCATGAGGCGTTGGAGGCCGACAGGGGTCCTAGAAAGAAGTACTGCGTCGTCCGCATATAGTAGGACTGGGATGTGGGAGTCAAGTATGATTGGGGCATCTGCCCCCACAGACCTTAAAACAGAGTCAACCTCGTTAACAAAAAGTGTGAAAAGCAGGGGAGCTAGCACACACCCCTGCCTGATGCCACGCTTAACAGGAAACTTTGGTGTACACTCCCCACCCGGGCCATATCGAACACTAGAACTAAGATTAGCATATAGTCTGGCCAAGAAGTAGACAATACCCTCCGGAGCCCCCATTCCAAGTAGTGTCTCCCAAAGAATCTGATGGTTGACCATATCGAAGGCACTACTGAGGTCGGCGAAACAGAGGAAGAGGGAACCTTTCTTGGCCAGAGTATATTTCCCAATAAGTAGTTCTAGGTTGAGACACTGTTCTACTGTGCCTCTGCCCTTCCTGAATCCGTATTGGGAATTAGCCAGGATGTTATTATTTTCTGCCCATTCTTCTAATCTAACAAGGAGCACCCGGCTCATAATTTTCACGGAGGAATCTAGAAGGGAGATAGGCCGATAGTTCTTAGCATCACCCTTCTCCCCCTTCTTATAGATGGGGATAATAATAGATTCCTCCCATGTGGGCGGTGCACCATGTCTTACAGCAGCATTAAATACTTTCGTCAATAGCGGGCCCCAGATCTCCGGTTCTTTTTTATAAATATCCACCGGCACCCCATCTGGTCCCTGAGCCTTCCCACCTTTGCTTGCAATAATACATTTCTTAACCTCGGTAGGTGAGATATCTAGGGGAATGATTGGCCAGACCCCACCTCCAGTGTCCATATGTTTATCTGAATCAAAAATCAAAGAAAAGTGGGAGACCCAACTTCCCACGCTAACGTTGGCCGACAGAACAGGCATAACCTCGTCCCTTAAAAATGGGCTGTTGACAGTAGCCCAAAATAGAGAGGAATCAGAGGTTTCGGCGGCCCGGTCTAGCTTATCCCAGGCCTCACGCTTAAGTTCTGCCTTTCTTTCTAATACTGCTGCCTTGTAGATAGCCCTAAGATGCCTTATAAGGTTAGTGTCCCTCTGTTTAACTGCCAAAGCCACTTTGAGGCTCTTAAGGGCAGCAGTGCTGGCATGATCAAACCACCCCCTTTGCCGGTTTGAATCGCCCTTGAAATGTTTGGTGAATACTGCTTCTATAGAGTGATTAATATCGACAAATTTGTTCAAAATTACAGCTGTCGGTTCTTCACTCACTAAGATAGTTTCAATTTCTTTAGAGCAGTTAACAATAATGGAATTAGACAAAAGGTCTGCCTTCTCCCCCTTCCACCTAATTCTAATTCCATTGGATCTATGTGGTTCAATGTTATCCACAGTACTTGGTTTGGGACCTAAATTAGTCTTCCAAAAAACCGTCTCCATGATCAGGCAGTTGTGGTCACTAATTAAATTATCTACTACCAAGGGGGCTGAAAACCATGGATTAAGGCTGGAGGAGGTACAAATAAAATCAATAACAGAGTTAGCATTTCTGCCCTTAAAGGTGGGGAGAATTTCACCAAGAGCACCCCTCGCATTCCCCATGATCTCCATATCATATGTCGTCAAGATTTTATTTAATGAATCCCCGTATGGGTTATGGGGAAAATGGGCGACTCCCTCACCTCGGGAGCTTAAGAAACCACAGACCCTATGGGCAGAAGACATACAAACAGAGGTATTAAAATCCCCCAACCAGATAAAATCAAAAGCAATGTCATTTCCTGTTACAATTTTAACCAAAGCTTCCTCCAAGGCAAAAGCTATCCGTTGCCTAGAATTGTCAAAAACATTGTTATAAAAATTGATTAAAAGGATATTCCTATCCTGCTCCTTACAAAGCCATAGGATCTGGGAATGGGCCCCCACCAGGACATGTTTCTTTACAGTGAGCGGAGCATCAACAGAAATCAGTGTCAGAAGGCCACCCTTGGCTCTTCCTGAGTTCGAAGCCACAGCTGGTATTTGATATGAAACAAACCCGTTATAATTAATGGGGACCAGACTCCAGGTTTCCTGAAAACATAAAATATTAAAAAGATTGATAAAATCGAACCAACCTAAACATTCATCCTTGTGGGAAAGTCCCGCAACGTTCCAACATGCTATAAAACACGAACCAGAGTTAGCTGGGCAGGTGGAAGAATTCAATGTAAACCTATCCCCTCTCGCATTAACCGGACTATCATGGTCACAAGCCACAATAGAGTCTGGTTGGCTTACACCAATATTATTAGTAATGTTTGTTAATATCCTGGGGGCCATACTAAAACTCACTTTACTCAAGTCCAAGTCCTCCGACCTAACACCATCTGTAGCAGGCTCCAGTCAATCATTGTTATCAAGCCCACTTAAAGGTTGGAATCTATTAAACGTAGAGATAGTGGGAGTAGCACACAAATCCTGAACTCTAGGCCTGTACCAGTGACGCTCATCAGCAGATTGGATAACAGGTTGGGTAGCAAAGTCTCTATAGAAATACCCAAGCGGCCGCAAAGATATACCATGGTCACTCGCAGGGAGAGAAGCGGCTTTAATTAAAACTGTAGAGGTAAGTTGGGGGTTGCGGAAATTGATGACTATACAGTCACCTTCGCAGTTCTTACGGGATTTACCAACCCAATTAGTTCTCCTGGTACTTAGTATATCCCTAGATAGGGCTACAGGGAAATCACACTGTCGGTGGAGCCAGTCCACAGTCTTGTTCTTTAATGACGAGTGGGATTCTCCGCTTGCAGGATTGCTATCAAACCTCTTAACAGGGGGGACATTCATCAGGACTGCTACAAAAGGGGCGCACGTAGGTGGCAGGTCCGGTTGAGGGATTCTGGAGCTAAGGGTATTTACATTATGGCCCAACGATTCCCCCGGTGCTAAACCGGAGGATGGTTTAGAGGTGTCTTGCCGCTGGTATGATACATTAGGAACTGCAAGGGACTTTCCAAGGGCACACCCAGGTCTGCAATCAGGACTTCTGTTCTCGGCCGTCGTTGGGGCTGTATTAGATGTAATTAACGATGTCTCCTCGGGCACCTGGATACCAGCGATAGTGTTTGTGGCTGGTCTAACCTTGAGAAAAGAATCCAAGATGCCTCCCAATCTGACTACTTTGTCAGTAAGAGTGGTAAGTTTGGTCAATAGGGGTTTAACAAATGTGTCAAACTTGGCATCAATAGCCTGAATTATAAAATCCAGCTGTTCTTTATCAAGGATGACCTTTGCGCCTTCCGTTGACACAGATTGAACTGGGAGATTTTTCTGCGAGGGGGGATCGTTTTTGTTAACATGGCGATTCCCTCCTCGCTTAGGCTGAATGGGTTTGCTAGTGTTCCTACAGGTGCGTGTTAATTTTTGGCGTCTGGATACAGACTGGCTGGGGATAGGTACATCAGGTATGATAGCTTGGCCTGGTTCGGGGTCATTTGTGGACTCAGGGGTATCACTTTCCAAGCTTATGGAGTCGGTTACAGCTCCCTCAGTTATACTTTCAGTGGGTAATAAGGAAGTATTAAGATCCTGATCAGGAGAGGGCTCAGAGGCCAAGCAGTTAGGCAGGGGGGACAACGAACTCTGTGACCCTGGACGGCCTAGAGATTTCCTACGTTCTTGATTAATTTTATCGACCATCTTAACCAGGTAATTGTCCATGGTTGTGGTCGGGGCTGCTGTCTTGGCTTTAGGCATAATAGGCAAAACAGGAACCCACACCCCCCTACAATTTCTCCTTGTGAGGACCAAAAAACAATATACCAATATTTCCCAGGTGGATTAACACATACGGCCTCCGATCACCTTGGAACATTAGACGATATACAACAATAGCTAGTCAATCTACCCACAAAGATAAAAAAGTATTGGTGAATTGAATAACACGGTTTTCAATAGCCCGGTCTGCTGCTCCCACCTGCCCCCTCCTGTCCCGGACTGTCTCAGACTGTCCGCCCTTTGTCCGGGCTTCGTCCTGGGCGTCCCGCGTCGCGTCCCGCTCTGCAGGAACTGATGTAATTTGGCCGGAACAAAAGCCAATAGGAGATTAGGGCGGGCCTCTAAACAGTTAGTGGGCGGGATGGCGGGAGGGCGGGCCGCTACACAGCTGCGGAGCTCACCGGCTCAAGGGCTCCTGGGACCTGCAGTCCCGTCCGGCGGCTCCTCTCCGTGCACAGCAACCCTGCAACCCAGCAAGTCGTCAGCACAGCCCCTCCTGAGACACCAAGCTCAAGTAGTAAGAGCCTCCACCAGCGATGCGATGCGGGACCCGCGCCAGCGGGTTCCGCGAGGTTTTTTAAGCAGTTAGTGGGCGGGCCGCTACACAGCTGCGGAGCTCACCGGCTCAAGGGCTCCTGGGACCTGCAGTCCCGTCCGGCGGCTCCTCTCCGTGCACAGCAACCCTGCAACCCAGCAAGTCGTCAGCACAACCCCTCCTGAGACACCAAGCTCAAGTAGTAAGAGCCTCCACCAGCGATGCGATGCGGGACCCGCGCCAGCGGGTTCCACGAGGTTTTTTAAGCAGTTAGTGGGCGGGCCGCTACACAGCTGCGGAGCTCACCGGCTCAAGGGCTCCTGGGACCTACAGTCCCGTCCGGCGGCTCCTCTCCGTGCACAGCAACCCTGCAACCCAGCAAGTCGTCAGCACAACCCCTCCTGAGACACCAAGCTCAAGTAGTAAGAGCCTCCACCAGCGATGCGATGCGGGACCCGCGCCAGCGGGTTCCGCGAGGTTTTTTAAGCAGTTAGTGGGCGGGATGGCGGGAGGGCGGGCCGCTACACAGCTGCGGAGCTCACCGGCTCAAGGGCTCCTGGGACCTGCAGTCCCGTCCGGCGGCTCCTCTCCGTGCACAGCAACCCTGCAACCCAGCAAGTCGTCAGCACAACCCCTCCTGAGACACCAAGCTCAAGTAGTAAGAGCCTCCACCAGCGATGCGATGCGGGACGTCAAAAAAAACTAAAGGCCCCCCTGGGACATGGAGATTTTCTTCAAATTATCCATTTCGGGATGGGCCTGTGATGACTCTGATTGACTGTAAAATATATTGTGGCAGCCCCACATCTGCAAAAAATAAAATAAATAAGGAGGGATGATGGTGCAAGGGGAGGATATCCTAACCACATCACTAAGGTGGTGTGGGTGTGAATGAACATTACTTTGTGATTTAAAAATGTAAAATTAATATATGCTCAATGCTGAATGGGTACAAAGCAGGTAAATGAAGTGTATTGTAAAAATCCCATGGAAATTCACTGTAAAGCCCTCTTTAAGGTTAGATATGGTGTGCATGTCTGTAAATAAGGCCACATAAGATCCTGGTGATGATAATCCTGTTTATTCGGTATAGAGTCAGTGCAGAGACTCTATCCACATCCAAGTGCCATAACAACTGACACAGGATCCAAACAAACACATTCCACATTAGCAACACCACTTCACCTCCCTCGCCCAATATTGCAGCAACAAATAAAAGTAAAAACATCATGACCACTAGGATGAAAATCATATTAAAGGAAATATGGTTAAAATGAAAGCTAACACAAGACAATATACAGGACAAGGTACACGCAATTTCAGAAGACCTACTTTGGACAATCCTGTAAGCGGAGAGGCATCATCTTCATCCATCGGGGTCTATACACACCCACGTGTACATCATGTGCCTTACCCAGACTTGGCGGTACGAAAGCTTGTTTCCGGTCCAGGGAAGGCATGGCTTGGCAGTTCGGGCTGGACTGTTCCCATGAGGCACAGGGTCAGACTGATTTGCATATGGCCATGTCTGAACTGGGGTGGCAGAGTGGGCTAAAGAACGGTGATGGATCAAACCCAGATCTGTTGACTGGGTGTGAGTGTTTGATTGGTTCTGATGCTCCGTCCACCACCACCCCCTTTTGTACCGCTTTGTTTGCCATAAGTTGGCAGGGTATGTTCAGAAGTGAGTCCCTTGCTCACTTTGCCACTGGATTCATGCAAGCCTGGCTGAAGACGGCTGAAATGCCAGAAACTGGTCCTAGGAAGCTTGTTTCCGGTCCAGGAAAGGCATGGCTTGGCAGTTCGGGCTGGACTGTTCCCATGAGGCACAGGGTCAGACTGATTTGCATATGGCCATGTCTGATCTGGGGTGGCAGAGTGGGCTAAAGAGCGGTGATGGATCAAACCCAGATCTGTTGACTGGGTGTGAGTGTTTGATTGGTTCTGATGCTCCGTCCATCACCACCCCCTTTTGTACTGCTTTGTTTGCCATAAGTTGGCAGGGTATGCTCAGACGTGAGTCCCTTGCTCACTTTGCCACTGGATTCAAGCAAGCCTAGCTGAAGACGGCTGAAATGCCAGAAACCGGTCCTAGGAAGCTTGTTTCCGGTCCAGGGAAGGCATGGCTTGGCAGTTCGGGCTGGACTGTTCCCATGAGGCACAGGGTCAGACTGATTTGCATATGGCCATGTCTGAACTGGGGTGGCAGAGTGGGCTAAAGAACGGTGATGGATCAAACCCAGATCTGTTGACTGGGTGTGAGTGTTTGATTGGTTCTGATGCTCCGTCCATCACCACCCCCTTTTGTACCGCTTTGTTTGCCATAAGTTGGCAGGGTATGCTCAGACGTGAGTCCCTTGCTCACTTTGCCACTGGATTCAAGCAAGCCTGGCTGAAGACCGCTGAAATGCCAGAAACCGGTGCTAGGAAGCTTGTTTCCGGTCCAGGGAAGGCATGGCTTGGCAGTTCGGGCTGGACTGTTGCCATGAGGCACAGGGTCAGACTGATTTGCATATGGCCATGTCTGAACTGGGGTGGCAGAGTGGGCTAAAGAACGGTGATGGATCAAACCCAGATCTGTTGACTGGGTGTGAGTGCTTGATTGGTTCTGATGCTCCATCCATCACCACCCCCTTTTGTCCCGCTTTGTTTGCCATAAGTTGGCAGGGTATGCTCAGACGCGAGTCCCTTGCTCACTTTGCCACTGGATTCAAGCAAGCCTGGCTGAAGATGGCTGAAATGCCAGAAACCGGTCCTAGGAAGCTTGTTTCCGGTCCAGGGAAGTCATGGCTTGGCAGTTCGGGCTGGACTGTTCCCATGAGGCACAGGGTCAGACTGATTTGCATATGGCCATGTCTGAACTGGGGTGGCAGAGTGGGCTAAAGAACGGTGATGGATCAAACCCAGATCTGTTGACTGGGTGTGAGCGTTTGATTGGTTCTGATGCTCCGTCCATCACCACCCCCTTTTGTACCGCTTACCCAGACTTGGTGCATCTTCCACACTGGCTTGACACCCAGCCACCCTGTTTAAATTCTGTGGTCACTTGTTTTCACAGCATTCATAAACACTTTAATAACTTTGAAAGTTTGGCTAAACTTGGAGTTTTTACCATCCTTCTTGGGAGACATAATTTTTCCTCAGTCTCCCACATGCAACACCATACTTTTGACAGCCTTTCTCCCATCATACCATCTAATCCTTGTCTCCATCTTAATTCTTTCTTTCTCTTTCCACCGATCAGTGTTCCCAACTTGGTCATTCATCTCCATCCTTTTCCGAGGAAACCACATAGAGATCACTTCAGTATTGACCACTCTGTCCTTGAATAACTAGAAAGGGGCTACCGATGTTGAAAAATGTAGAGTAAAGCAATACTCATTCACTTTTTTCCTCATCGTTATCTCCCAGTTTGCACCAGGCACCAAGGCTTGTTGTAAGGTTTCTTTCAGCAACTTTATAAACCTTTCCACCATGCCATTACACTCTGGGTGGTACAGTGCCGTCTTCTTATGTTTTATTCCTCTTGCTTTCAGAAACTTATCAACAACACCAGAAGTGATTTGCATACAGTTGTCTGAGATTAAAGTCAAAGGGAAGCCTTCTCTCTCCAAAAGTTCCTTCAAGAAATGTAATACTACTCCTGATTCAACTCAACTCACAACTTTAATTTCAGTCCAGCGTGAAAACATGCCCACACACACACACCAGGATGTAACAATTGTAGGACTTTACTCTTATCATACCAAGAATGACCAGGGCAATATTAGACCAAGGGCCACTCACCTGCTTCCTCAAAACCGTTGGCTGTGTCCAAAACTTCAATTTATAGCTGCACAATCACTCAACACAATTCCTTAGTTAAGTCCATTGCAGCCCAACCCTAGCCTTCTCTGACCCTTTATTTTCTCAAAGTAATACCCATGTGGCTGGTGTGAGCACTATCAAGCAACTTCTTTCTCAGTCTACCTGGGGGAACTAACTTACTTTCCCTCCTAAGCAAATCATCCACAACAACGAAATGTTATTCGACTTGCCAGTACCCTTTAATTTCATCATCACAATTCTTTTTCTCACATCAGCCAGCAGAAACCAACCTCATGACCATTTACAATACACTGTTGTCTTTCAAACTACCTCTCAAATCTTCCTTTGAGGCTAAACCCTCAGCGATCAAACAAACATTGACCTCTTTATCTAAATCCTCTCCACCAACCTGACCACCTTCTTCCAAAACCTCACCCTCAACATCACCCATTCTGCCAAAATATTGTTGGCCCCAGGCAAATAGGAAATAGTAAAATCAAATTCTTGTAAGGGGACAACCCGCTTGTGTACACTGTGCAAGAAAAAAACCATGCCCTTCCCTGTAAACACTTCCTTCAGGGGCTTATGATCCAATTTCAAACTTCCTTCCCCAAAGAAACTTCCTTAACTTGCGCACAGCCCAGAACACACCAAGCGCCTCTTTTTGAACTACCAAATAATTAAGATCCACACCCCTAAATCCCTAGAGATAAATAATATGGAACCAGATGTACGAAGCATGCATTTTGTGACTCACAAATTGCGGCACTTTGCGAAAGCAATTTGCGAGTCACAAAATGCAATGTACAACAGCGTCTCAGACGCAGTTTTCAGTTTCCAATGGGGTCGCAAATTTCATGCCTCATCAATATTCATGAGGCAAGCACAATTTGCGACCGCATTGGGAATGTGTTAGAAATGGGGGTCTCTAGTTGGCAAGGGCTTGCACCTTTGTCCAAATAGGGGCCCTTCTTCCTAGTCAAGATAAGGGAGTTACACTCCTAAAATAACCCCTGCTCCCCCCTTGGTAGCTTGGCATGAGCAGTCAGGCTTATCTTAGAGGTAGTGTGTAAAGCATTTGCATATAACCCACAGCATTAGTGTAAGCACTACAAAAGGACACCACACCAGTTTAGAAGAATAGCCAATATTTTCATATACTTTAAGACAAGACCAAAAACGATAAAAATCCCCAATACTTTATCTAAAAATCTGCAGTTGTCAAAATAAGCTTTAAAAACAGTTCCTTGTTGTTGATAGCTCATCCGGGGCTATCACGGCATCATGAGCAAACAAATCCAAACAGTTCTGGCTGACCGTGGCGTTGCGGGCCAGCAACGGTGTCAGAAAGACCCAAAAACAGCACCTTTTAGAAATGCAGGGCGCCGGCAACCTCTTCGTTGAGTTTCTGAAAACAAGGCATCAGCAGGCGTCGGTTCCAGAGGACGGTGCAGGAGTCCTCCGTGCCCTCGAAGTCACATACGTTGCAGGTCGATCTCATCTCTGTTGGGATCAGGAGCGTTGGCACGCATCGGGTGATGCAGTGCGAAGTGCAGCGGTGCAGCTTGCAGTGCCCTCAGGTCGCGGTGTGAGCAGCGGCTTGGTGGCGGCATCAGATGCTGTCATCAGTGAGACCAGGGTCGCGGTGCGAGATGAAGGCAGTGCTTGTCACAGTGCTAGCAGGTCACGGTACAAGCAGTGCCGTCGTCGTTGCTGAAGCACTGTCGTCGGCTGACGAACTGGAGTCAATGGCGCCGGCATCAGTAGGCCAAGGCTGTGGTGTGGGATGAGGGCAGTGCGTCGTGGAACGTTACGAGCAGTGCCCTCGAACCACGGCGTCGATTATGGCGTGGAACGTCGACGTCAGGGATACTAAGGCGTCACCGTAAAGTGAGGCGGTGCGGCGTGCGGTGCCCACAGGTCCCGGTGTGAGCAGTGACTCAGTGGCGGTGTCAGCAGGCATCGTTGGTGAGACCAGGGTCACGGTGCAGTGTTGCGGCGATGCCCTCTGTGGTGCCGTCAGGACATGGAGTCAGAAGCAGCATCATAGATGTTGTTGAGTTGCTTTTCCTCTGTTGCAGCACAAAACACACAGTCCCCAGTGCTGCGGTGTCTTTGAAGTTCCTGAGACTTCTTGAATAGGGGGCAACCTCTACCTCAAGCCCTTGGAGAAACGTTAAGAGCGGTGCCCTCGAATCACGGTGCAAGCAGCGGTGTTGATTTCGACGTGGAGCGTCATCATCGGGGATACTAAGGCGTCATCGTAAAGCGAGGTGGTGCGGAGGGCGGTGCCCACAGGTGCCAGTGCGAGCAGCAGCTCGGTGGCGGCATCAGCAGGCGTCGTCAGTGAGAACAGGGTCACGGTGCGATATTGCGGCGGTGCCCTCAGCTATGCCAAAGCGTAATCTTGAAGTGAGGCGATGCAGAGTGCAGTGCCCACAGGTCGCGGTGCGAGCAGTGGCTCATCGCGGCATTAGCAGGCATCCTCGGTGAGACCACGGTCGCTGTGCAGTGTTGCAGCTGTGCCCTCTGCAGTGCCATCAGGACACGGAGACAGAAGCGGCGTTGCAGTTGTCGTCGAGTTGCTTTTACTCTGTTGCAGCACAAAACACACAGTCCCCAGTGCTGCAGGCAGAAGAGCTCAAAGTCTTTGAAGTTCCTGAGACTTCTTGAACAGAGGGCAAGCTCCACCTCAAGCCCTTGGAGAAACTCACAAAGCAGATTGCAGAAAGTTCAGTCCAGTCCTATCACTGCCCAAGACAGAAGCAGCCACTGCAGGCCAACACAGCAAAGCACACAGCAAAGTGGTAGGTCCTCCTCACAGCTTCTCGAGCTCTTCTTCTTGGCAGTCTTCTTTATCCAAAAGAGATCTAAAGTTCAGGGGTCTGGGCCCCAATATTTATATCCCAAAATCCTTTGATCTCTTAGGCAGAGAGTGTCTGTGCCCAGCCAGAACCAGTTCTGCCTTCACTGGTGTGACTTCCTGGCAGGAGGTGGAGACTGCATTGTCAGAGGCAGACCAGGCCCTTTGAAGTACAAGGAAACCTCCTCTCTCTTCCCCCATCGCAGCCCAGGTCTATTCAGCCCTTTCCTGACCTACCTAGACTATCTGGATCCACCCCTGCTCCCCAGCCTTCTGTCATCCAAAACCCAGACAGGCAATTCACATTCCAGCAGAGGCACACGGGATGACTGAGCAAGAAAATACCTACTTTCTAAAAGTGGTATTTTCAAACACAGAATGTGAAAATCACCTTCACTAAAAGATGCATCGTTAGATTCTGAGTTCAGGCATACTAAATTTTATTTTTTCTACCTCATTCCCAGGGCCAGTTATGTTTATAAGATATTATAAACAAACTTCCCATTCTGTCCTTTGAGGAACAGGTAGCCATGCAATAGTGAAAAACAATATGGGCTGTAATTCACTATCATGACATGCCACACACACCAGGGCATGTCCTTCCTTTCACATACACTGCACCCTGCCCACAGAGGTACCCCGGGCCTACCTTAGGGGAGACTAATATGTAGAAAAGGGAAGGTTTAGGGCCTGGCAAGCGGGGGCACTTGCCAAGTCGACATGGCAGTTACAACTGCGCACAGACTCTGCAATGGCAGGTCTGAGTTACCTTTTTAGGGCTACTCACGGGGATGGCACAATCAGTGCTGCAGACCCACTAGTAGCATTTGATTTACAGGCCCTGGCACACGCAGTGCACTTTATTAGGGACTAGCAAGTAAATCATGGAAACACCAATCCATAACACAATTTATCACAAGAGGACTTGCACTTTACCACAGATCAGCAGTGAGAAAAGCGCGCAGAAACACTACGCCAGCAAAAACAGAGTAAAAACCGGGAGATCAGAAAGCAGAAACTCAGGGGAAACACGCAAAAAGGTGCCAAGTCTAACAGAATGGCTAGCACTCACAAGGATGGTGGCGTGCTGGGTCAGCAGACCACCATGTCTGTGACTGCTTTTTTAATAAAGCTGTGTTTTAAAGAAATGCATCCCATTTTCCTTAAAGGAGAACGGGATGCATTTAAAAAAGAAAAATTAATTAATTAATTAAACTTAAAGTGGTCTGCCTGCTCTTAAAAAATATTTACACACAAAGGGATCCCCTGGGTCCCCCTTCCCATTTGCGAATGGTTTACCACCTTTTGAAAAGGGTGGTAAACTGCAACTGTTTTGCGACCGCAAATGCGTTTGCAAAACAATGGTACATGTAATTTGCACTCGCTATTAGGAAGGGACGCCCTTGGCACGCCCCTTTCTAATAGCGAGTCGAAAGCCATATTTTGCGAGTGACTAATAGGTTATCAACTCGCAAAATATGGTTTGTACATGGGGCTAACCTTTTTTGCGGTCGCAAACAGGCTGAATTCCCATTTGCGACTGCAATAAACGGTCTTACATATGCCCCATGGTTCTTTCTTACTCGTCCAACTTTTGCATTAGAACAGCTCCTAATCCCTTTGAGCTTGCACCCGTCATTATGTACAACTCATCTGTTGGGTCAAAGCTTATTGAATTGGGCACTTCACCCCTTCAAAGTCTCTGTTGCATACCTGAAACCGTATCAAGTATTTCCCCTTTTTCAACAATTCTCTTATACTGCCAGTTTTGTCCATTAATTTTGGCACAAACTAGTAAAATCTGGCCATAGCAAGGAATTTTACCAGTTCATCCTTGTTTTGTGGTGCATGAAGACTACACATACTATCCGCTAGATCAGACTTTGGTTTGATTCTGGACCTTGTTACAGAATGTCCCATATATTCAATCTCTTGAGCATTACCCTGCAATTCTCTGCTCAGACCAGCATCACATAGCCTCAACAAAGCTTTTCTTAGCCTTCCATCATGTTCTTTCAGGCCAATGCCATAAATCAGGACATTGCCTTGAATTTCCCTAAGATTCACCCTCTGAAAAACTGAGGCAGCTGGAATCAGCCCAAAGGGCATTCCCAAGAACCTCAAGGTGCCAAAGGGGGTCACAAACGCAGTCAATTCTTGGGACAGAGAATGCAACTTTATGTGATGGTAGATAGAGTTTACATTCAAGGATGAGAAGTGCCTCTCACCGTTAAGAGGACTCAACATTTTACTTATGTTGAGGAGTAAATAGTTGTCCACCACAACAGCGTTGTTGAGTTCCCCTAAGTCCACACAGAGCCTGCCTTCCCATTGGCTTTCTGAGCCATGACACCATGGGACAACCTTTCCGTGGCCTCAACCTCTTGTATGATACCATTATCAATAAGTTTGTTCAACTCAGTTCCCATACTTTCCTTCACCACTAGTGGAACACTCCTAACTTTGGCCACCCTTTGTGAAACATTGGGTTTCAGCTTTATGATAAATAATTTTTCAGACAACCCAGCTTATTGACAAATACCTTAGGAAACACTCTTGCCTAAATTTTGCTACCCCTGACATGGTCCTCGCAGGTGGCATTTCTTTAACACAAACCAATGGAATGTCATTGAGAACTAAGTATACATACAGATCATGCTGGTGGAAGCAGCTAATAAGTTAGTCTTCTTTTACAGAAATATAAAGGTTTGCTGGCATATTTCTTTCTCGAAAATATATCGTACCCCAGAAGTAACCCAACAAGTCAATGCGCTGTCACCATAACCTTTTGGCTTAATATCAGGTTTCAACAGTCTCACTTTACCAAGCATGTGCTGCTCATAAAAGGTCTCCAGGATGAGATTTATCTTAGTGCCAGAATCAAACAGCATTTTTACTGGCTCATCTTTGACCATGACCATTTCCAAATGAACTATCACAGGAAGACTCCTTCGCTTGAAGAATGTTTATTTCTTTAATACCCCAATCGTCAAACTCAATTTCCATAAACGTTTTTTGATCTCTAATTGACTTACAACATCTGGCAAAGTGACATTGCATCCACAATTGTTACAAGTGACCTTCCAGCCTAGACAGCCCTTGTGATTTGAAACATGGCCAGAGTTGCAACACCAAAAGAACTTGCACTGGAACGACTTTGAAATAGACTTCCCAACAGTGGGGGTCTTATCCTTTGCCAATTTTTCTTGAACCACCTTTAAAGCCTCACTATCACTGTTCTCCATAGCAGCATCCTTGTGTATGACATCCACACATGCTTTAGAGTGTTCATGTGTTATGGCAATAGTAAGAACCTTCTGTGGGGGATTGTCTTTTTACCACATATTGTCCCGAGCTTTGTCTAACATGCACCCCAGCATCAACTGATCTCTCAATCACTCCTACAGAGATGCCCCAGAATTACAGGTAGAGGCCGGTTTGCATAACTATGTGATGTACTGTTCTACACTCTACCCTTCATGTTGCATTCTCCTCCCAAAGTGATATCATTCAGGAATGGAACTAAGCTGGGGAAGATAATATGTCTAATTATTTTAGGTAAATCTCATGCACATTCAAGCCAGTGGTATCTCTGTCAGAGAGATAAGGAAAGTGCTCAAAAACGACCTGCCCTTCCGATTCAAGGAAATGTATAAGCAATGATGACTTCTTCTCACCACTGAGATAAGTCCTACACACACCAGCACAATGGCCGATCAGTTGCTTCTACTTTTTCCAAGATATGGGAGGTTTGCCTGGGGACGAGAGAAAAAATGGAGGTGCAGTAACATTCTGCACATTGCAAAAGACTCACAACAATATCATGCCAGGAAATGCCAAGCACAATATGATGGACATACAGCAAAGTTGAAATATACAGTATACCATCAATCACTCTCACATATGATGAGAGTCACAGTCTCAACAAAGAAGTGCCCCAAGTGTGTTAATGCCAACCTCCCATCAATCATCGCTGCTAAAATGGAAACCAAAAGAGGTGTGAACATCACCGTTTGCCAATAATAGTACTTTTAAAAATGCAGGCAACTGAAAAAATAATAACCTTTGTCACGTCAATAGTGATGGTGTGTATCACAGTGTGAGGTATCTCCTTAGATGCGCTCAAGTCACCAGAAGGCTGCCATGCCCCTTTAGGTGACCATATCAGATGCACTCACATGTGTTTGCAAAATCACATGGCTCCTTCACAGCCATCAGAATGCCCCCATCATAACAATGTGGTACAAGTTGATAGGCAACAAGGTGCACTGATATGCCTTCAGAAACTCTGATGCATCCTAGGTGAAGGAAGTGGCCCATTTAAGGTCACCCTGGTCACTCACGACCACCTCTCAACCAGACCGTCAGACCGGGGCCATTTTTGTAACCGGGGGGCAGGAAAATCAGCCCCCCTGTAACAAAATCGGCCAAAACCGGCCCTAGCAAACCACTCTGCTGCACCCTCCTCACCCTCAGGGGGGCCCGGTCGAGGAGTTTGCCAGCCAGCCCTGGCAATCAGGCGCTGGGACTTGAACCTGGTCCCTCATTCTAAAAGGGGCAGTTGGGCCTGTGAGCCACCTATACCTCCTGTGAGATCCGTTGCTTTTCTCTCCTCGACATTCCATATATAAATATATATATATTTCTTTCATTTAGTTTTTAGTTTTTTTAGAATAGGTGATCCACCCAACATCACAGGATGTTTATCTGAGGGAGAGACTGGTGCCAGGCTCCCGGTTAGCAGCTGTGACCTTTAAAGAAACTGGCATCAAATTAAACCGTTGGCCCCGTAGCGTAACAGTTTTGCCCGGAAAGTTCCCTCGCCCGCTGATCAAATGAACTACTAACCCAACAACAAAAGTTCAAAAATGCTCCTGATGGGCTTGCCCCCACGTATACTCTATTATTTGCATATCAGACACCGCGCCTCTACATCACTTCTTGGCCTGTTACAATAATTTCCACTATCCGGAAAAACAATGTCTACTGCTGAGGCCTGCATTATTGTTGGCCAGGCGGAGCTATTGCCTTGGGAACATACCTATACTTGTTAATAGTTATTGTAATAACCCTGCCCCATTGCTCTCACTGGTAGTGAGTATGGGCAACACCCACAGCGTATTTCCAGGTGTTTGTTGTGCTGCCTGTGCACAAGCTTTCAAGTCCAACTTGCAAGCGTGCTCCTTTCGTCTGTCCTTGGCACAAAGGGCTCTCAAGCTTATTCTCTCCTAGACGGAGGCCAGGCCAAAAACACACCAAAGCGCTTGACTGTGGGCAGGTCCAAGTCTCAATTGCCAGCAAGTGCAACCTGCCTCAAGGCGCACGCGGCTCCCTCCTTACCCCTGCCACTGTCACTACTAACAGCTCTGTCATTGTCGTGACAAGAGCAATGTGGGCATATCTAAGTGTGTCCAGGTCGCCTCCACTCTCTTCTCAAGGCAAGGAGGCTGATCAGAAAATGCCACATACCTTAAGTGTATGAATCATACTGGGGAGGCTGTTGTGGGGCCAAACTCACCCTAACTATGTGTTGGTTTTGTCTCACCACTCACCTGAAGAACCAGGAAGTCAACAGGAGCGATGCTTGTACCGCAACTCTCGCCGTATACTTCCCAGGCTACTGATTACTTACAGTGAACCTGACAAATATACAAGGAGGGAAGGGGTTTTGGGACGAGAAAGAGACAAGATAAGAGACTTGATCCGATTCTGCTGTCTGGACCAGCCAGGATGTCACTCGCTGAATCGTCTGTTTCTTACTGCGGGGAACAAGGAAATATTTAGTTGTATACTTGTCTACCTATTAATGAACTCTTCCTCTCCACCTTTAAATTATTATGATGTAATCACCTGATTAATATGTTTTACTTTTCCTAGTCGTGGTGCCTTTTTTCTAGTCTTTATACTGCACACTATACACTTATTGTAATGTTTAACCGACTTTTCTTCTGTAAAAAGAGAACAATAGATTCCTTTGAAATATGTGGGACTATTAAACTTCTATGTTATCACAAATGTCAGATGCGCATTACCTTGTCTCCTTCTTTGTATGTCTTTTCGATTTTCTCTTTACTACGTCTTTTTCTTTTTCAATTAACTCGTTCTAAGCTGCATTGGGGAGTGCTTCAGTTATGATGGCGCTATAATGGATAAATACCTTCCCTAAAAATAACAGCTTTAAACATTGCTAGACTAAATAAAACATTGGCTCAATGCTACACATGAATATACAGTGTAAACAGAATATTCAGCAGTTCTTTCAGTAATTAAAACATCATAATGTTACTTCGTTAGCCTCAAGTTGGTCAGATTGATGACCCTGTGACAAAATACTCAAAGAATAAACAATATTGAAGATTGACCACTCAGTGGTAACACTCGAGGTTAAGCAAGCAGAATGTCTTTTTGTCTTAAGGCCTTCCGAGTGCCTTCCGATTGTCTCTGAGTGCGCGGAAGTATTTCAGCAATTAAATGAGCACAATCTGTTCATTTGTTTTATGCGCGCGCTAACGTAAATGAAAGTTCCCTGAACAATGGGACTTAGCTCAAGCTGCAACTCCGCTGGACCGAGCAGAGGCGTAGCTAGAGCTTGTGGCGCCCGGGGCTATCCCTCAGATTGCCGCCCCTGGGGAGGGGTGCTGGGAAAAAAGGACGGCGAGCACTTGAAAGAGGTCCGAGAGACGCGTAGTATCGCTGCTAACAGTTACCTCGATCATGCAAGTTACATGCACATACATGACACGGTCCAAGGCTACACAGTTGAATACACCGGTGACAGGCAGTACAAAGGAGAACACACACACTGCATGATCTATCTGGGGACTCAGAAAAACTGTATGTGACATCCATCAGAGAGCTGCGTGAACAATTACAACACGAAAGGAGTGCATACCACATATCAGCCCTACATGAAGTTAGAATTTTAGAAATCCTGTTTTATGCTGTGAAAATTGAGGAATCTCAATTTTATGCTGTCCGAAACATTTCCCAAGGTAAGTTTCTCTTTGCCTTCCTTACGAGTTTGCATTAAATTCTGCTATGTGTGGTAACTCCGGGAACCACACTTATTGGGCTTATGAGTTTTGGAATGAAAACCATGTTCCCTTGATAAATGCTTTCAGGTCATATCTATCAGGGGAAAACCGGAAGATGGCATTTAGGTGCAGTAAGCAGCAAGATCTGGAAGTTAGTCCTCATTACTGGGGGAATAACCACTCGTAATGAAGGGTATAGCAACAACAAAACAACAACAAAAAAACTATTCAAAATCCTTCCCTTCTATCCCTCCACTATCCTTTTTCAATCCAAATAACAGACTAACATGTCCACTACTCAAATAAATTTCCTATTTCACTATACTAATTCACCACTAATCCTTTACGGGTTCCGGAGTAGCATGCTACTCGCCGAAAAAGCACATTAACACCTCAACGGGTTAGCAAGCGCTATATAAATGCAAACCTTTTTACCTCTTCTACCCCTTCGGTATCCTTCTTAATCCAAATAATTGACTAACATACCGACCACTCAAATTATTAAAAATGACTTGCATATTTCATTATACTAATTCATCACTAACACTGTATGGGTTCCAGAGTAGTGTGCTACTCGCCGAATAACACTTCAACCCCCCCATCAGAGGTAGCAAGCGCTATATAAATGCAAACCATTTTTCCCTTCTCCATACCCTTCTCAATCCACATAATCTGACTAACATATTCACCACTCACCTTACTTTCATATTTTCACTATATTAATTCACCACTATTCCTTTCTGGGTTCTGAAGTAACGTGCCACTCGCCAGAAAAGCGCTTTAACACCCCATCAAGGGTAGCAAGCGCTATATAAATGCAAACCTTTTTCCCTCTTCTATCCCTCCACTATCCTTCTCAATCCAAATAACTGACTAACATATACACCACTCAAATTACTTTCAAATTTTCACTATACTAATTCACCACTAATCATTTATGGGTTCCGGAGTAGCGTTCCACTCACTGAAAAAGCGCTTCGATGCCTCATTATGGGTAGTGAGTACTAGATAAATGAAATTACAATACAATACAAAAAATAATTGCAAAAGTGCCATCAACACCCTCAAGCAACCAGGCAAGGGGAAACCATGCAACCAAATTTAAACCCATTCTTCCAAACTCCCGACCTCCACAAAGAAGGTAGGTCCATATCAGTGTGTCAAAGGCAATATTGAAGCTACATGAAATCAACCACATCTGGCCCACCTTCTGGGTTAAACAAGACTTTAGGTTAAAGTTGTTAGATATATGAGGTCCTGCACCTCAGCCTCCTCTAAGATATGTTGCAGCTTTGTTCCAAACCACAGAGAGCAAATGCTGATAATGCAAGAAAACAGAAGCCAAGGGGTTCACAGGAGGAGCCCGAAAAAATTGAAAGGATATCAGCAAATAAAAGCAAAACTCCTGTGTGCATGGGAAGCAGTTGGAAACACACAGGAAAATGACTTAAACACCATTATTATTCACAGAACAATATGGACCTCACAGACCTCCCCAGTGCCCAGTTGGCAATGTCCTTCTGTGCTGTAGTGTGACATTGTATCTCAGGTTGAGGCAAGCTGAACTAAGGTACGAAGCCATGGCAGGAGTAGAGTTTTGGCTTCCGGTGGGGGCTGGGCTTATCAGTAAGACTGAGTGAGGGCCCAATTCGGTTAAAACTGAGTAAAGACCAATGCCCCTATGCCCAGACCTAGCCTAGACCTTTTTTTCCTTGAATTGTTCTTCTTCAAATCACTGCAGGGATGCAGGCTTTAAAACTGTTGACGGATCATACTACTTGCTAGTGGTACAGTCCAGTTTAAGAGCAACAAAGCATTATGGGAAAGGAGGGACGCAGTACTTCATATCTTCAAGTGACCCTTTGACATCAGTGACACCTTCATCAAATCCTGCTTTTGTGACAAACAGCACTTTGCTTTCTGGTGTTCTAGGATCCACAGAAGCAAAGTGGTCTTGGCTAAAAAGCCAAGTTTGGATGAAGGCGTCACTTATGACAATGGGCGGTTAACACGCTTACTACTTTCATAGGATTAGCAGGATAGGGTGCCATCTTACAGATTCTTCCACCGATAGCAGGCACCTGATCACATAAAAATTCCCGCGACGGAAGCACCGTTTCTGCTCCACTGCACCACTTGCCCACGGACTTAATAAAGATCATTGAGAATTCATGATGTGATTGTGCACCCAGACCAACTGGTACCCCCCCCCCCCCCCCCCCAAGCTCTCTTCAAATGGAATACATCTGCATGGGCAAGTTCCCTGGCTGTGATTTGTTACTTTTTTTAATCTTGAAATGCGCTATTCGCTTTTCTAACTGGGATATTTCTGTTAGCCGGAAATGCAATGTTGTTCTTAAACCGCTTTTAAATTTTGTAAATATGTTAGATGCATGCTTTTTACATATTTATGCTTTTAAATAACTAATAAACGTTTGCTAGTCACTTGAACTGTTCATAGACATGACTGGATAACAAGGATGCGCTGTCCTGGGGCTCTGGAAAAAAACACACAGACACACACCACACAGACACACACACACACAGACACACACCACACACATAGACACACACCACACACAGACACGCACAAAACACACACTGACACACACACACACACACACACACACACACACACACACACACACAAACACACACCACACACAGACACACACACACAGAGGATGGAAGCCCTATTATGCAGGGTGTGTAATTACTTTGCACTGAACTAATGTTATATATGATGAAGACATATTAGATTAGAAAGATGATTCCGCGTTTCCTGCTGCAATCATTTGAAGGGAGGAGACAGCACAATACTACACCATGCATGTATCGGAGATGTGGGACACCCAGCTCCCCACAGACATGAATTGACGGGGCTGCTGTATTCTGTTTCTGTTTGTTTACCACCGGGGGTCAGAGACCATAGGCCGCTTCCTTTCCACATGTTGGGGTAGGGGGCGGAGTGAGGGGAGTTGACAGACCGACGATAATGAGGAAATATAACATTAAAAAAGGAAACAACTTACTTTGCGCTCCCGCATCGATGAGTGGCACACACAATGGCGGTAGTAGAAAATACATGCAGTGGGGGAGCGGGAATCTGCCCCGCCGGTTAATTTGCTGGCTCCAGTGGCGTAGCTAGGGGGGGGCGGAGGGGGCGGTCCGCCCCAGGCGGCACTATTTTGCGGGCGGCGGCCGCGCGGCACTGGTGGCCCGTTAGAGGGCACAGCGAGGAAGGCCTCCTGCTCGCGACCTGTGAGACCCAGGCTGCCCGGGGCAGCGAGGTCAGGCCTGGCGCCGGCAGCCCGGAATAGCCCTCCGCAGCTCCTCTGGGGGCAGGGCCAGGGAGTTCCCTTTTATACCAGAAGACAAGGCGAGAGCCAGCAAATTAACCGGCGGGGCAGATTCCCGCTCCCCCACTGCATGTATTTTCTACTACCGCCATTGTGTGTGCCACTCATCGATGCGGGAGCGCAAAGTAAGTTGTTTCCTTTTTTAATGTTATATTTCCTCATTATCGTCGGTCTGTCAACTCCCCTCACTCCGCCCCCTACCCCAACATGTGGAAAGGAAGCGGCCTATGGTCTCTGACCCCCGGTGGTAAACAAACAGAAACAGAATACAGCAGCCCCGTCAATTCATGTCTGTGGGGAGCTGGGTGTCCCACATCTCCGATACATGCATGGTGTAGTATTGTGCTGTCTCCTCCCTTCAAATGATTGCAGCAGGAAACGCGGAATCATCTTTCTAATCTAATATGTCTTCATCATATATAACATTAGTTCAGTGCAAAGTAATTACACACCCTGCATAATAGGGCTTCCATCCTCTGTGTGTGTGTGTCTGTGTGTGGTGTGTGTTTGTGTGTGTGTGTGTGTGTGTGTGTGTGTGTGTGTGTGTGTCAGTGTGTGTTTTGTGCGTGTCTGTGTGTGGTGTGTGTCTATGTGTGTGGTGTGTGTCTGTGTGTGTGTGTGTCTGTGTGGTGTGTGTCTGTGTGTTTTTTTCCAGAGCCCCAGGACAGCGCATCCTTGTTATCCAGTCATGTCTATGAACAGTTCAAGTGACTAGCAAACGTTTATTAGTTATTTAAAAGCATAAATATGTAAAAAGCATGCATCTAACATATTTACAAAATTTAAAAGCGGTTTAAGAACAACATTGCATTTCCGGCTAACAGAAATATCCCAGTTAGAAAAGCGAATGGCGCATTTCAAGATTAAAAAAAGTAACAAATCACAGCCAGGGAACTTGCCCATGCAGATGTATTCCATTTGAAGAGAGCTTGGGGGGGGGGGGGGGGTACCAGTTGGTCTGGGTGCACAATCACATCATGAATTCTCAATGATCTTTATTAAGTCCGTGGGCAAGTGGTGCAGTGGAGCAGAAACGGTGCTTCCGTCGCGGGAATTTTTATGTGATCAGGTGCCTGCTATCGGTGGAAGAATCTGTAAGATGGCACCCTATCCTGCTAATCCTATGAAAGTAGTAAGCGTGTTAACCGCCCATTGTCATAAGTGACGCCTTCATCCAAACTTGGCTTTTTAGCCAAGACCACTTTGCTTCTGTGGATCCTAGAACACCAGAAAGCAAAGTGCTGTTTGTCACAAAAGCAGGATTTGATGAAGGTGTCACTGATGTCAAAGGGTCACTTGAAGATATGAAGTACTGCGTCCCTCCTTTCCCATAATGCTTTGTTGCTCTTAAACTGGACTGTACCACTAGCAAGTAGTATGATCCGTCAACAGTTTTAAAGCCTGCATCCCTGCAGTGATTTGAAGAAGAACAATTCAAGGAAAAAAAGGTCTAGGCTAGGTCTGGGCATAGGGGCATTGGTCTTTACTCAGTTTTAACCGAATTGGGCCCTCACTCAGTCTTACTGATAAGCCCAGCCCCCACCGGAAGCCAAAACTCTACTCCTGCCATGGCTTCGTACCTTAGTTCAGCTTGCCTCAACCTGAGATACAATGTCACACTACAGCACAGAAGGACATTGCCAACTGGGCACTGGGGAGGTCTGTGAGGTCCATATTGTTCTGTGAATAATAATGGTGTTTAAGTCATTTTCCTGTGTGTTTCCAACTGCTTCCCATGCACACAGGATTTTTGCTTTTATTTGCTGATATCCTTTCAATTTTTTCGGGCTCCTCCTGTGAACCCCTTGGCTTCTGTTTTCTTGCATTATCAGCATTTGCTCTCTGTGGTTTGGAACAAAGCTGCAACATATCTTAGAGGAGGCTGAGGTGCAGGACCTCATATATCTAACAACTTTAACCTAAAGTCTTGTTTAACCCAGAAGGTGGGCCAGATGTGGTTGATTTCATGTAGCTTCAATATTGCCTTTGACACACTGATATGGACCTACCTTCTTTGTGGAGGTCGGGAGTTTGGAAGAATGGGTTTAAATTTGGTTGCATGGTTTCCCCTTGCCTTGTTGCTTGAGGGTGTTGATGGCACTTTTGCAATTATTTTTTGTATTGTATTGTAATTTCATTTATCTAGTACTCACTACCCATAATGAGGCATCGAAGCGCTTTTTCAGTGAGTGGAACGCTACTCCGGAACCCATAAATGATTAGTGGTGAATTAGTATAGTGAAAATTTGAAAGTAATTTGAGTGGTGTATATGTTAGTCAGTTATTTGGATTGAGAAGGATAGTGGAGGGATAGAAGAGGGAAAAAGGTTTGCATTTATATAGCGCTTGCTACCCTTGATGGGGTGTTAAAGCGCTTTTCTGGCGAGTGGCACGTTACTTCAGAACCCAGAAAGGAATAGTGGTGAATTAATATAGTGAAAATATGAAAGTAAGGTGAGTGGTGAATATGTTAGTCAGATTATGTGGATTGAGAAGGGTATGGAGAAGGGAAAAATGGTTTGCATTTATATAGCGCTTGCTACCTCTGATGGGGGGGTTGAAGTGTTATTCGGCGAGTAGCACACTACTCTGGAACCCATACAGTGTTAGTGATGAATTAGTATAATGAAATATGCAAGTCATTTTTAATAATTTGAGTGGTCGGTATGTTAGTCAATTATTTGGATTAAGAAGGATACCGAAGGGGTAGAAGAGGTAAAAAGGTTTGCATTTATATAGCGCTTGCTAACCCGTTGAGGTGTTAATGTGCTTTTTCGGCGAGTAGCATGCTACTCCGGAACCCATAAAGGATTAGTGGTGAATTAGTATAGTGAAATAGGAAATTTATTTGAGTAGTGGACATGTTAGTCTGTTATTTGGATTGAAAAAGGATAGTGGAGGGATAGAAGGGAAGGATTTTGAATAGTTTTTTTGTTGTTGTTTTGTTGTTGCTATACCCTTCATTACGAGTGGTTATTCCCCCAGTAATGAGGACTAACTTCCAGATCTTGCTGCTTACTGCACCTAAATGCCATCTTCCGGTTTTCCCCTGATAGATATGACCTGAAAGCATTTATCAAGGGAACATGGTTTTCATTCCAAAACTCATAAGCCCAATAAGTGTGGTTCCCGGAGTTACCACACATAGCAGAATTTAATGCAAACTCGTAAGGAAGGCAAAGAGAAACTTACCTTGGGAAATGTTTCGGACAGCATAAAATTGAGATTCCTCAATTTTCACAGCATAAAACAGGATTTCTAAAATTCTAACTTCATGTAGGGCTGATATGTGGTATGCACTCCTTTCGTGTTGTAATTGTTCACGCAGCTCTCTGATGGATGTCACATACAGTTTTTCTGAGTCCCCAGATAGATCATGCAGTGTGTGTGTTCTCCTTTGTACTGCCTGTCACCGGTGTATTCAACTGTGTAGCCTTGGACCGTGTCATGTATGTGCATGTAACTTGCATGATCGAGGTAACTGTTAGCAGCGATACTACGCGTCTCTCGGACCTCTTTCAAGTGCTCGCCGTCCTTTTTTCCCAGCACCCCTCCCCAGGGGCGGCAATCTGAGGGATAGCCCCGGGCGCCACAAGCTCTAGCTACGCCTCTGGCTGGCTCTCGCCTTGTCTTCTGGTATAAAAGGGAACTCCCTGGCCCTGCCCCCAGAGGAGCTGCGGAGGGCTATTCCGGGCTGCCGGCGCCAGGCCTGACCTCGCTGCCCCGGGCAGCCTGGGTCTCACAGGTCGCGAGCAGGAGGCCTTCCTCGCTGTGCCCTCTAACGGGCCACCAGTGCCGCGCGGCCGCCGCCCGCAAAATAGTGCCGCCTGGGGCGGACCGCCCCCTCCGCCCCCCCCTAGCTACGCCACTGAGCTGCGGAGGGCTATTCCGGGCTGCCGGCGCCAGGCCTGACCTCGCTGCCCCGGGCAGCCTGGGTCTCACAGGTCGCGAGCAGGAGGCCTTCCTCGCTGTGCCCTCTAACGGGCCACCAGTGCCGCGCGGCCGCCGCCCGCAAAATAGTGCCGCCTGGGGCGGACCGCCCCCTCCGCCCCCCCCTAGCTACGCCACTGCCGCAGCTCCTCTGGGGGCAGGGCCAGGGAGTTCCCTTTTATACCAGAAGACAAGGCGAGAGCCAGCCAGAGGCGTAGCTAGAGCTTGTGGCGCCCGGGGCTATCCCTCAGATTGCCGCCCCTGGGGAGGGGTGCTGGGAAAAAAGGACGGCGAGCACTTGAAAGAGGTCCGAGAGACGCGTAGTATCGCTGCTAACAGTTACCTCGATCATGCAAGTTACATGCACATACATGACACGGTCCAAGGCTACACAGTTGAATACACCGGTGACAGGCAGTACAAAGGAGAACACACACACTGCATGATCTATCTGGGGACTCAGAAAAACTGTATGTGACATCCATCAGAGAGCTGCGTGAACAATTACAACACGAAAGGAGTGCATACCACATATCAGCCCTACATGAAGTTAGAATTTTAGAAATCCTGTTTTATGCTGTGAAAATTGAGGAATCTCAATTTTATGCTGTCCGAAACATTTCCCAAGGTAAGTTTCTCTTTGCCTTCCTTACGAGTTTGCATTAAATTCTGCTATGTGTGGTAACTCCGGGAACCACACTTATTGGGCTTATGAGTTTTGGAATGAAAACCATGTTCCCTTGATAAATGCTTTCAGGTCATATCTATCAGGGGAAAACCGGAAGATGGCATTTAGGTGCAGTAAGCAGCAAGATCTGGAAGTTAGTCCTCATTACTGGGGGAATAACCACTCGTAATGAAGGGTATAGCAACAACAAAACAACAACAAAAAAACTATTCAAAATCCTTCCCTTCTATCCCTCCACTATCCTTTTTCAATCCAAATAACAGACTAACATGTCCACTACTCAAATAAATTTCCTATTTCACTATACTAATTCACCACTAATCCTTTATGGGTTCCGGAGTAGCATGCTACTCGCCGAAAAAGCACATTAACACCTCAACGGGTTAGCAAGCGCTATATAAATGCAAACCTTTTTACCTCTTCTACCCCTTCGGTATCCTTCTTAATCCAAATAATTGACTAACATACCGACCACTCAAATTATTAAAAATGACTTGCATATTTCATTATACTAATTCATCACTAACACTGTATGGGTTCCAGAGTAGTGTGCTACTCGCCGAATAACACTTCAACCCCCCCATCAGAGGTAGCAAGCGCTATATAAATGCAAACCATTTTTCCCTTCTCCATACCCTTCTCAATCCACATAATCTGACTAACATATTCACCACTCACCTTACTTTCATATTTTCACTATATTAATTCACCACTATTCCTTTCTGGGTTCTGAAGTAACGTGCCACTCGCCAGAAAAGCGCTTTAACACCCCATCAAGGGTAGCAAGCGCTATATAAATGCAAACCTTTTTCCCTCTTCTATCCCTCCACTATCCTTCTCAATCCAAATAACTGACTAACATATACACCACTCAAATTACTTTCAAATTTTCACTATACTAATTCACCACTAATCATTTATGGGTTCCGGAGTAGCGTTCCACTCACTGAAAAAGCGCTTCGATGCCTCATTATGGGTAGTGAGTACTAGATAAATGAAATTACAATACAATACAAAAAATAATTGCAAAAGTGCCATCAACACCCTCAAGCAACAAGGCAAGGGGAAACCATGCAACCAAATTTAAACCCATTCTTCCAAACTCCCGACCTCCACAAAGAAGGTAGGTCCATATCAGTGTGTCAAAGGCAATATTGAAGCTACATGAAATCAACCACATCTGGCCCACCTTCTGGGTTAAACAAGACTTTAGGTTAAAGTTGTTAGATATATGAGGTCCTGCACCTCAGCCTCCTCTAAGATATGTTGCAGCTTTGTTCCAAACCACAGAGAGCAAATGCTGATAATGCAAGAAAACAGAAGCCAAGGGGTTCACAGGAGGAGCCCGAAAAAATTGAAAGGATATCAGCAAATAAAAGCAAAAATCCTGTGTGCATGGGAAGCAGTTGGAAACACACAGGAAAATGACTTAAACACCATTATTATTCACAGAACAATATGGACCTCACAGACCTCCCCAGTGCCCAGTTGGCAATGTCCTTCTGTGCTGTAGTGTGACATTGTATCTCAGGTTGAGGCAAGCTGAACTAAGGTACGAAGCCATGGCAGGAGTAGAGTTTTGGCTTCCGGTGGGGGCTGGGCTTATCAGTAAGACTGAGTGAGGGCCCAATTCGGTTAAAACTGAGTAAAGACCAATGCCCCTATGCCCAGACCTAGCCTAGACCTTTTTTTCCTTGAATTGTTCTTCTTCAAATCACTGCAGGGATGCAGGCTTTAAAACTGTTGACGGATCATACTACTTGCTAGTGGTACAGTCCAGTTTAAGAGCAACAAAGCATTATGGGAAAGGAGGGACGCAGTACTTCATATCTTCAAGTGACCCTTTGACATCAGTGACACCTTCATCAAATCCTGCTTTTGTGACAAACAGCACTTTGCTTTCTGGTGTTCTAGGATCCACAGAAGCAAAGTGGTCTTGGCTAAAAAGCCAAGTTTGGATGAAGGCGTCACTTATGACAATGGGCGGTTAACACGCTTACTACTTTCATAGGATTAGCAGGATAGGGTGCCATCTTACAGATTCTTCCACCGATAGCAGGCACCTGATCACATAAAAATTCCCGCGACGGAAGCACCGTTTCTGCTCCACTGCACCACTTGCCCACGGACTTAATAAAGATCATTGAGAATTCATGATGTGATTGTGCACCCAGACCAACTGGTACCCCCCCCCCCCCCCCCCAAGCTCTCTTCAAATGGAATACATCTGCATGGGCAAGTTCCCTGGCTGTGATTTGTTACTTTTTTTAATCTTGAAATGCGCCATTCGCTTTTCTAACTGGGATATTTCTGTTAGCCGGAAATGCAATGTTGTTCTTAAACCGCTTTTAAATTTTGTAAATATGTTAGATGCATGCTTTTTACATATTTATGCTTTTAAATAACTAATAAACGTTTGCTAGTCACTTGAACTGTTCATAGACATGACTGGATAACAAGGATGCGCTGTCCTGGGGCTCTGGAAAAAAACACACAGACACACACCACACAGACACACACACACACAGACACACACCACACACATAGACACACACCACACACAGACACGCACAAAACACACACTGACACACACACACACACACACACACACACACACACACACACACACAAACACACACCACACACAGACACACACACACAGAGGATGGAAGCCCTATTATGCAGGGTGTGTAATTACTTTGCACTGAACTAATGTTATATATGATGAAGACATATTAGATTAGAAAGATGATTCCGCGTTTCCTGCTGCAATCATTTGAAGGGAGGAGACAGCACAATACTACACCATGCATGTATCGGAGATGTGGGACACCCAGCTCCCCACAGACATGAATTGACGGGGCTGCTGTATTCTGTTTCTGTTTGTTTACCACCGGGGGTCAGAGACCATAGGCCGCTTCCTTTCCACATGTTGGGGTAGGGGGCGGAGTGAGGGGAGTTGACAGACCGACGATAATGAGGAAATATAACATTAAAAAAGGAAACAACTTACTTTGCGCTCCCGCATCGATGAGTGGCACACACAATGGCGGTAGTAGAAAATACATGCAGTGGGGGAGCGGGAATCTGCCCCGCCGGTTAATTTGCTGGCTCTCGCCTTGTCTTCTGGTATAAAAGGGAACTCCCTGGCCCTGCCCCCAGAGGAGCTGCGGAGGGCTATTCCGGGCTGCCGGCGCCAGGCCTGACCTCGCTGCCCCGGGCAGCCTGGGTCTCACAGGTCGCGAGCAGGAGGCCTTCCTCGCTGTGCCCTCTAACGGGCCACCAGTGCCGCGCGGCCGCCGCCCGCAAAATAGTGCCGCCTGGGGCGGACCGCCCCCTCCGCCCCCCCCTAGCTACGCCACTGGAGCCAGCAAATTAACCGGCGGGGCAGATTCCCGCTCCCCCACTGCATGTATTTTCTACTACCGCCATTGTGTGTGCCACTCATCGATGCGGGAGCGCAAAGTAAGTTGTTTCCTTTTTTAATGTTATATTTCCTCATTATCGTCGGTCTGTCAACTCCCCTCACTCCGCCCCCTACCCCAACATGTGGAAAGGAAGCGGCCTATGGTCTCTGACCCCCGGTGGTAAACAAACAGAAACAGAATACAGCAGCCCCGTCAATTCATGTCTGTGGGGAGCTGGGTGTCCCACATCTCCGATACATGCATGGTGTAGTATTGTGCTGTCTCCTCCCTTCAAATGATTGCAGCAGGAAACGCGGAATCATCTTTCTAATCTAATATGTCTTCATCATATATAACATTAGTTCAGTGCAAAGTAATTACACACCCTGCATAATAGGGCTTCCATCCTCTGTGTGTGTGTGTCTGTGTGTGGTGTGTGTTTGTGTGTGTGTGTGTGTGTGTGTGTGTGTGTGTGTGTGTGTCAGTGTGTGTTTTGTGCGTGTCTGTGTGTGGTGTGTGTCTATGTGTGTGGTGTGTGTCTGTGTGTGTGTGTGTCTGTGTGGTGTGTGTCTGTGTGTTTTTTTCCAGAGCCCCAGGACAGCGCATCCTTGTTATCCAGTCATGTCTATGAACAGTTCAAGTGACTAGCAAACGTTTATTAGTTATTTAAAAGCATAAATATGTAAAAAGCATGCATCTAACATATTTACAAAATTTAAAAGCGGTTTAAGAACAACATTGCATTTCCGGCTAACAGAAATATCCCAGTTAGAAAAGCGAATAGCGCATTTCAAGATTAAAAAAAGTAACAAATCACAGCCAGGGAACTTGCCCATGCAGATGTATTCCATTTGAAGAGAGCTTGGGGGGGGGGGGGGGGGGGTACCAGTTGGTCTGGGTGCACAATCACATCATGAATTCTCAATGATCTTTATTAAGTCCGTGGGCAAGTGGTGCAGTGGAGCAGAAACGGTGCTTCCGTCGCGGGAATTTTTATGTGATCAGGTGCCTGCTATCGGTGGAAGAATCTGTAAGATGGCACCCTATCCTGCTAATCCTATGAAAGTAGTAAGCGTGTTAACCGCCCATTGTCATAAGTGACGCCTTCATCCAAACTTGGCTTTTTAGCCAAGACCACTTTGCTTCTGTGGATCCTAGAACACCAGAAAGCAAAGTGCTGTTTGTCACAAAAGCAGGATTTGATGAAGGTGTCACTGATGTCAAAGGGTCACTTGAAGATATGAAGTACTGCGTCCCTCCTTTCCCATAATGCTTTGTTGCTCTTAAACTGGACTGTACCACTAGCAAGTAGTATGATCCGTCAACAGTTTTAAAGCCTGCATCCCTGCAGTGATTTGAAGAAGAACAATTCAAGGAAAAAAAGGTCTAGGCTAGGTCTGGGCATAGGGGCAT
The DNA here is from genome assembly GCF_964204655.1 of Triturus cristatus. Taxonomy (NCBI): domain Eukaryota; kingdom Metazoa; phylum Chordata; class Amphibia; order Caudata; family Salamandridae; genus Triturus; species Triturus cristatus. The sequence goes on from NC_140594.1 coordinate 339,340,037, forward strand.
TGGTCTTTACTCAGTTTTAACCGAATTGGGCCCTCACTCAGTCTTACTGATAAGCCCAGCCCCCACCGGAAGCCAAAACTCTACTCCTGCCATGGCTTCGTACCTTAGTTCAGCTTGCCTCAACCTGAGATACAATGTCACACTACAGCACAGAAGGACATTGCCAACTGGGCACTGGGGAGGTCTGTGAGGTCCATATTGTTCTGTGAATAATAATGGTGTTTAAGTCATTTTCCTGTGTGTTTCCAACTGCTTCCCATGCACACAGGAGTTTTGCTTTTATTTGCTGATATCCTTTCAATTTTTTCGGGCTCCTCCTGTGAACCCCTTGGCTTCTGTTTTCTTGCATTATCAGCATTTGCTCTCTGTGGTTTGGAACAAAGCTGCAACATATCTTAGAGGAGGCTGAGGTGCAGGACCTCATATATCTAACAACTTTAACCTAAAGTCTTGTTTAACCCAGAAGGTGGGCCAGATGTGGTTGATTTCATGTAGCTTCAATATTGCCTTTGACACACTGATATGGACCTACCTTCTTTGTGGAGGTCGGGAGTTTGGAAGAATGGGTTTAAATTTGGTTGCATGGTTTCCCCTTGCCTGGTTGCTTGAGGGTGTTGATGGCACTTTTGCAATTATTTTTTGTATTGTATTGTAATTTCATTTATCTAGTACTCACTACCCATAATGAGGCATCGAAGCGCTTTTTCAGTGAGTGGAACGCTACTCCGGAACCCATAAATGATTAGTGGTGAATTAGTATAGTGAAAATTTGAAAGTAATTTGAGTGGTGTATATGTTAGTCAGTTATTTGGATTGAGAAGGATAGTGGAGGGATAGAAGAGGGAAAAAGGTTTGCATTTATATAGCGCTTGCTACCCTTGATGGGGTGTTAAAGCGCTTTTCTGGCGAGTGGCACGTTACTTCAGAACCCAGAAAGGAATAGTGGTGAATTAATATAGTGAAAATATGAAAGTAAGGTGAGTGGTGAATATGTTAGTCAGATTATGTGGATTGAGAAGGGTATGGAGAAGGGAAAAATGGTTTGCATTTATATAGCGCTTGCTACCTCTGATGGGGGGGTTGAAGTGTTATTCGGCGAGTAGCACACTACTCTGGAACCCATACAGTGTTAGTGATGAATTAGTATAATGAAATATGCAAGTCATTTTTAATAATTTGAGTGGTCGGTATGTTAGTCAATTATTTGGATTAAGAAGGATACCGAAGGGGTAGAAGAGGTAAAAAGGTTTGCATTTATATAGCGCTTGCTAACCCGTTGAGGTGTTAATGTGCTTTTTCGGCGAGTAGCATGCTACTCCGGAACCCATAAAGGATTAGTGGTGAATTAGTATAGTGAAATAGGAAATTTATTTGAGTAGTGGACATGTTAGTCTGTTATTTGGATTGAAAAAGGATAGTGGAGGGATAGAAGGGAAGGATTTTGAATAGTTTTTTTGTTGTTGTTTTGTTGTTGCTATACCCTTCATTACGAGTGGTTATTCCCCCAGTAATGAGGACTAACTTCCAGATCTTGCTGCTTACTGCACCTAAATGCCATCTTCCGGTTTTCCCCTGATAGATATGACCTGAAAGCATTTATCAAGGGAACATGGTTTTCATTCCAAAACTCATAAGCCCAATAAGTGTGGTTCCCGGAGTTACCACACATAGCAGAATTTAATGCAAACTCGTAAGGAAGGCAAAGAGAAACTTACCTTGGGAAATGTTTCGGACAGCATAAAATTGAGATTCCTCAATTTTCACAGCATAAAACAGGATTTCTAAAATTCTAACTTCATGTAGGGCTGATATGTGGTATGCACTCCTTTCGTGTTGTAATTGTTCACGCAGCTCTCTGATGGATGTCACATACAGTTTTTCTGAGTCCCCAGATAGATCATGCAGTGTGTGTGTTCTCCTTTGTACTGCCTGTCACCGGTGTATTCAACTGTGTAGCCTTGGACCGTGTCATGTATGTGCATGTAACTTGCATGATCGAGGTAACTGTTAGCAGCGATACTACGCGTCTCTCGGACCTCTTTCAAGTGCTCGCCGTCCTTTTTTCCCAGCACCCCTCCCCAGGGGCGGCAATCTGAGGGATAGCCCCGGGCGCCACAAGCTCTAGCTACGCCTCTGCAAGCGGGGCACCCGGGCAAAACAGCTATTTATAGCCAGGGCTCGAGTCGGGGTACCACGCGGGTGGACGGCGTCCCCCCACATATTTTACCAGGTTTTTCCGGGTGGACGCCGTCCCCCCTGCCCAAAAGCTGGACAGCATTGTGTGAGCAGAGAGCCCGGGTGGGAGGGAAGTTTCCCGTATATTACCAAAGATATGTGTGGTATTCCACACTGGAGCTGGTTGCTAGGTGCTGGATGCAGAGTCTGTGTCATGTTGGAATCCTATCTATGTCATGGATTGTTGTACATGTAGTAGTTCCGTAAATGTTCAGTTGCAGATATGACTGCTGGTTAATGGATGGGATCCTTTCTGTGGAATAAACATCTTATATCTTCATGCCTGAGTCCTGGAGTTATTAAGAAGGATTTTACACTGGCGTAGTCGGCTCAGAAATCTACAAGAGAGGATCTCAACAAAAGATAATTTCTGGATTATTGAAGACTTTTTTGTCATCCAAGAAGGAGGAACCACATTCACTTCTGCTGTTCATGAAGTTTGTGAAAGCTTCTAATTTAGCTTTTAAACCTTGAATTCATCTACTCATTCAACGTGATCTGAATACTCAAAGAAATCTACTTGTGTAGTGACCCATACATCGTTACATGCGGAGAAACTCATCTTACTGGCTAGCAACACGCCCAGCGGTTGAAGCTACTGTGAGTACATTGTTGTTCGTCTCTATCCATGACTGAAATATCTCTGCATTGATCACAAATCTCTGGGTCTCGCCTTGGATATTTATCTCCGTCTAGTGGTCAACATCGTTTCATAGGAGTAACAGGCTGTGAGCTAATTTGGTGCGTCTTGACAGGGTGAATGTGGCCTCGGCTTGGTTTGCATTAAAAAAGAGAAAAAAAAAACATTGGAAAATGAACGAGAAGCTGTGAGTCAATTGGTGCGTCTTAACAACGTAAGTTTGGCAGCGTGTTGGTTTACATTTGAAGACATTGAAAATCAACACTCGTTGCCAAGGCAGTAAAGTGTCACCAGCTTACCTCGAGATCGATGTTCTTCAGCTCCTTGACGTTCTTCCTCCTCTCGTTCGACATTGTTGGTGTCATTCACCTCACTTACTGGTCTCGTCATCACGTTCACGTTGATGTGGGCGTGGTGGCCATCTTGTGTACAGTTCCTTAGCAACATGGAAATGTTACGCGCGTAAGAGGAAAAAAACAAGAAACGCGCTCCTGATGTAAAACTAGTGTGAGTATGGAATAGCGCTTTCATCACGAGGCAAATACGAAGATTTTGAAAGGCTCAAGAAACGCGCTAGTGATGTAAAACAAGTGTGAGAATGGAATAGCGCTTTCATCACGAGGCGAATACGAAGATTTTAAAATAAAAGGTGAATAATAAGCATGAGAGTGGAATAACGTTTTCATCACTAGGCAGACATGAAGATCTTGAAATAAACTCCTTATACCACGTGTCCTATATTGTCCAGAATAAAACTGACAGTTATCAATAGTTATTCATGGTGTGATAACAGAGATGCCTACCAATTACTTCAGTAAAATAGGGTATTGTTATGTTTGCTTTTGCATTACTTTGGAAAAAAATTTTATTGTATAATATTGCTGATATACAATTTAAAAGATATTTATATTGGAAATTGTGTATTATATGTATAATTAATCTACATTAATTGAGGGCAAATTTGCAAACATGCAAAACGTTACAGCAGCTCCATTTTTCTTATCGTGTCCTGGCTCGCCTCCCATAAAATGGAAAAAATGGAAAGTTGTGTTCGAGAGGTATGCCAAAGTCTGTGGACCTTCCTTAAGTGCTGAAAGGAAGTCATCCTTATTATTGCACTGTTTGGGATCTGAAGGTCAAGATGTATTTGACCATTTGCCAGAACTTTCAGCCGCGGAAACTGATAGACTAAATGACTACGAAGTTTGCATTAAAAAGCTTGACAAACACTATCTTCCCAAAGTCAGCACTATCCTTGAAAGGTATCAGTTCGCCAAAAGGATGCAAGCTACTGATGAAACAATTGAGGACTACATAACGCAATTAAGGAAACTTGCTTCCTCGTGTAAATTTGAAGGGTTAACTGATGAACGTATTAGAGATCAGTTCATGTTTGGCTGTACTATCGAAAAAATAAGAGAAGAATTGTGGTTAAGAGACGAACCAACTCTTGAAGAAGTGCTTACGGTAGCTAAACGTATTGAGCACTCGTTAAAATGTGTTGCGGTTATAAAAAAGGATTCGGAAAAAGGGACTAATGTTGAAATAGTTAAAGTAAAATCACAAAATAGTGATATAGCGGGAACAAGCAACAATTCTGAAAAAATGTGGTCTGAAAGAAAATGCTATAGATGTGGCAAGGCTGGACATCTGGCTAATGACAAGAGATGTCCAGCTCTTAATCAAACCTGTTCCAAGTGTAAGTTAAAAGGGCATTTTACAGCCTTGTGCAAAACGAAACGTAAGCCCAAGGTGAAAGAAATTGAGATTTATCAAAGGGAGTTTGGTGAATCTAATTCAGAAGATCATGTCTGTGGGCAGATTGTAGTGCAGGTTGAAAACACATGTAATAAAAAATCCTGTCCTTATGATAATATCTTGGTGGAAGGAGAACAAACTAGAGTCCTGTTTGATTCTGGTGCAAAAATAACCATCATCTCCAATGAATTTTATAACTCTAAACTTAAGGGTAAGATTGCGTTAATGAAACCTGATATCATCCCCTTGGCATATGGAGGGGAACCGATTAAGCTACATGGATATTTTTCTGGTTTAATAGAATATAAAGATAGATTAATAGCTGGGAAAATTTATGTGTCAAAGCGTGGAGATAGCATCATGAGCTGGATTCATCAAGGCGATTTGGGAGTATTTCTAGATCCCAATGCTAATCCATCCATACAATTAAGAGACAAGATTCAATCTGTGGATAAAAATGTAAATGATAAATACATACATAATTTAAAGACGGAGTTTCCAAATGTGTTTAAGGAAACTTTAGGCTGTCTTAAGGGGTATCAACACAAAATTCAACTAAAAGGTGATGCAGTTCCCGTGAGTTGTAAAGTAAGAAGTGTCCCACTTTCTGTGAGAGAAGACATGGAAAAAGAATTACAAATGTTAAATAGTTGTGGGATCATTGAGGAAATTGAGGGTTCCGAATGGTTGGCTCCAGTCGTCGCAGCACGCAAACCCAATGGGAATTTGCGCCTATGCATCGACTTGAGACAACTCAATAAGTGTGTAGTGGTGGATAGGTATCCATTGCCGAATATTACGGAATTGTTGACATTGCTTGATGGGGCAAAAGTTTTCAGCACAATAGACCTTACTTCGGCGTATCATCAAATAGAACTAGACGAGTCATCCCGGGATTACACATCCTTCATCACGCCGTTTGGTACGTTTAGATTTCGGAGAATGCCTTTTGGATTGGTGTCCGCCTCTTCAGTTTTCCAACGCGTGATGGAAAAGGTGTTAAAAGATATTCCAGGGGTATGTGTATACCAGGATGACATTCTGGTGTTTGCAAAAAATGATATGGAACATGACATTAGATTGAGATCAGTTCTGAGGAGTTTGTGCAAACACAATCTTACAGTTAAGGTGGAGAAGTGCAAGTTTAAATCCAACACTATCAATTACCTAGGTCATAACATTTCTGGAGATGGGGTGAAACCAAAACTGGAGTTGATTGAAACCATTACGAATATGTGTTCCCCTACAGACAAAACTGAATTGATGAAGTTCTTAGGTATGATTGAATATTACGCTAAGTTTGTGATGGGTTTTGCAGTAGCAACTGTAAATATGAGGCAGTTATTGCGTAAAGGTGAAGAGTTTGTATGGTCTGATCGGTGTGAAGATGAATTTGTGGCTATAAAGAAGAAGCTAAGTCAAGCTCCTTCGTTGAAAAGTTTTAATCCCGCGAGTAAATCAATTCTTATAACTGATGCGAGTGAAAAAGGGCTTGGAGCAGTTTTGAAGCAGTGTGGCCCTAAAGGCATGCGAACCATCATGTTTTTGTCTAGAAGTCTCAGGGATCCAGAAACACGATATTCAGTTGTAGAAAGGGAAGCGTTAGCTGTATTTTGGGCTATAAAAAAATTAAAGAAATTCTTGTGGGGTTTGGATTTTGAGGTTCATACGGATCATAAACCTCTGATTGAAATATTTAGCAAGAAAGGTTTAGATCTTGTTTCTGGAAGAATAACCAAATGGATAATCGGGTTACAGGAATATAGTTTTGGGATAAAATATATTCCTGGGATTGAAAATGGTGTTGCGGATGTTCTTTCACGCCTGGTTCCTGATCGTTGTGTGCTGGATGACGGTGTGGAAGAGGATGAGGATGATGAAATGGTTTGTGTAGTAGATCATGACATCATTTCCGAGGAAAGATGGCTGAAGGAACTGGAGAGTGATGTGACTTTGGGTGAAGTGAAATCCTTGTTAAAAAAGGGGTGGAGCTCTAGTAAAGATGGGTCAGAAGATACAAAAGTTTTTTGGGCTATACGAAATGAGTTGTCCGTTGATTGTGACTTGTTGTTTCGAGGGTCTAGATTGATACCTCCCACCAGTCTTAGGAAGGAGTTAATTGATTTGGTGCACGTGTCTCACTCCGGATTGTCCAAGAGTAAAGAAAGGCTTCGCATGTCTTATTGGTGGCCTGGTATGGACAGGATGATTGAGCGAATAATAAGAGATTGTGTTTCTTGTGCTATCTCTGATAAGAATAAGTGTACTCATGTGCAACCTATGATTTTGAGAAAACGTCCAAGTGGTCCGTGGGAAGAGATTGCGTTAGATATTGTTGGTCCTATCCAAGGAAAAGAATCACAAATGTACATATTGGTGATCATAGACATGTTCTCAAGGTGGCCCGAGGTTTTCTTTTTAACGACGATTAATACTGGTAAGGTGATTGAGTGCTTGAAGAGCTTGTTTGCAAGAGAGGGGCTGCCAATATCGATTCTATCTGATAATGGTGTTCAACTGGTTTCCAAGGAAATGGAACTATTTTTGTCTACTAGAGGAATCATTCACAAGACCTCTGCTCTTTATCATCCAGAGGCCAATGGAATGGTGGAGAGATTTAACAAAGTTTTCAAAGAGACCATTGCATTGGCTAAAGGAGTGGGAACAGATTGGAGGAAAGAGGTTATTGGGAAGATTGAGGAGTATAGATTAACTCCACATGCAACAACTGGGAAGACTCCGTTCTTGTTGTTTCGTGGTAGAGTGCCCAATACTAGTGTTGAGCCATATTGGGTTAATAAGTATGAATTATCAAAAGGAAAGGAGAGCGTATGTGATGGGGAACAGATGCTAAGAGTGGAGGAAGAAAAGGCAAAATTGAGAAAAGCATACTTTGATGTTAAACATGCTGTAAAGAAGATCAAAGTAAATGTAGGCGATTGGGTCAGGATCAAAAGTCCTGGTTTGTTGGGAAGTTCTTCATCCAAATTCATGAAACCCATCAAAGTAATCAAAACGTTCAATAATGCAATTCAAACGCAGGACCATCGGATTTGGAATTTGAATAGAGTAATTGTGTGTAGTGGTGTGTTGAAAGAAGGCAAGGAGATGGTCTCTGACAAAGAAAATTCTTCTTCTCCTAAAAATAAGGGGGATGAGGAAAGGAATGTAAATTGTCCCAGGTCATCTTCCAGAGTGGTCAAAAGACCAAGTTATCTTGCTGATTTTGTTGATGTTATTGTTTGATTTTACTTGTACAAAAATCTTTTCTTTTGAGGAAGGGAGATGTGTGGTATTCCACACTGGAGCTGGTTGCTAGGTGCTGGATGCAGAGTCTGTGTCATGTTGGAATCCTATCTATGTCATGGATTGTTGTACATGTAGTAGTTCCGTAAATGTTCAGTTGCAGATATGACTGCTGGTTAATGGATGGGATCCTTTCTGTGGAATAAACATCTTATATCTACATGCCTGAGTCCTGGAGTTATTAAGAAGGATTTTACAATATGCTAATATTTGTAATTGGAGACTTTAAGAGGCACCGGTGGTGTGTGCAGGCTGGAGTGATTGGGAGGCGGAGAGAGCAGGCGTTGGCAGTTAACGCTTGGAATGTGTGTCCTTCTGTATCTTGTGCACTTTTGAGCACTTCGTTGTGCAACTGGGGCACCCCCTCGGGGGAGTGGGGGGGAGGGGGGGTTGCAAAGGACATTGAGGAACAGACCAGGGGTAGCAGTGCTGTGAAATGCCCCGTCATCTAAAGGCATATGAATACTCATGAGATTCCTGTTGTGACGTCACTTCCGGTGACAGCGTCCCCCCACTTCTTTTCATGAGATTCCTGTTGTGACGTCACTTCCGATGACAGCGTCCCCCCACTTCTTTTCATGAGATTCCTGTTGTGACGTCACTTCCGGTGACAGCGTCCCCCCACTTCTTTTTTTAGGACTTGTGCCCTGTTTATAGCCTGGAATCTTGCGTTACCGATCACGTTTCACCTTGGTGAAAACGGCAATGTGAGGTAACGGAAACACGTGCAATAACCTAAAAATGAAACGTGCTTCTTTCTTTTATGCCAACAACATGAGGCTCTAAATCACGTGTAAAGGACACAATGAATACATGTCAGGAAAAAATATGCCATGGCATTTTTAGTGTACATATGTGTTTTGTTGTGGTCAAAGGTTGCCATCAGAAAACCAGTACCATTAAGTTGGGTCCTAATCAATTCACACACAAGGCTTGACATGGTTAAAGACTTTCCGTTGTGATAACAGGCATAATGAACACAAGATTAGAGGAACATTGGTTCGTATTTTCCTGACACTATGCCGAACGCTGCGTCCGGACCCGACAAGGATGCGTCCCAAATTCCTCTGCAGCTGGCCACCAAAGAGACAGCATGTCTGGCACAAAGAGGGCACCAGAAAGGCTGGAGGAGATGTAAGTACTTTCCCCAACCCTCCGTGCGCCAGAAATAATGCGGCCCACGCTCAGGGCTGAGGGACTCCTTCCCCGGGTCCCCAGAATACACGGGTGATGGTGTGCCTAAGAGGCACTAAGGGAGCCGCGGGCAGCCGCATTACCTGTGTTTTTTAGAGCTGCTGTTAATGTTCAAGGCCCTGCCCCACGTAAATAACGAGACCAATGCTTCTGCAAAACGTTCAAAACACGTTCCATCTCACATAAGGACATCAGTTGATTACAGAATGTACGCAGCTACGGTGAATACTTCCTGCCCTCCTGCGCTATCATTGGAAGAGGTAGCTTTTTATTTTGCATATTTGTGAAAAGACTGTCATAAGCACACGAGCGTTTAACTAGTCTAGGGGATCATCTGCCTAGCCACGCCTTGGCTCAAGGCCATTGGATGAAGGAACTGTGTGCTCTGCAGAGCCGATCACAATATGGAGACCCAAAATAAACAGAGTCTGCAAGATGTAACAAGGCAAAAGTTGGGCCCCCTTAGTGGCACGAGCACGACCGGGAGTGCCTGGAGGGGGGCGGGGGCCGCCAAGAAGTCACAGACTGCAGGGGGAGAGACAGGAAAAAAGAAGTCTGTGCAGTAAAGGGGCTGATAGCCATGGTAGGACACAAATGACCGTCATGGGGAGGGACAAACAAGCCACAAAACCAATCAGAATGCAGCATTTAGGATGTAAGCCAATTCAAAAGATGGGCGGAAAGTGGGCGGAGCTGAAACAAAGCTTCCCTGCTATAGTATATACTGCATGTCTCAATGAGACAGCGCAAGCGCTGCCTAGGCGAGACCTAAAAACTTGAACGGGTCAATGAGACATTAATAACTTCACAGTTTCTTGGTAATTTATCAGTAATTTATTTGATAAACTAGGTCATCCCCTTAGAACACACACATACATACCCACCCCGCCAGATTGGAACTGTGAGAACAACAATACTGTCTTCACTCTCCTTTTCCATTTCCAGATTCCAAAGGATCAGCAAATTCGCAGCCCCTTGGATACCATGTTGCAAACTCAGTAGTAATTGATACATTCCATTTCAGGAAATGTCCCGGCTTAATAGCTGTGAATAACAGGTCTACAGAAACTCAACACGTTTCATGTCCAACAGAAAGGTGTTTAATAATGTTCATACAGGTTACCAAAATAATTTATTGAGGTTACTTTCACACTGCAAGCTCCCCTCTCTGACTCTGAAACTGTGCACCTTTGGGGAATACTATTGGCAAATTTGATTTTTTACACAGCCCTACATTTTAAAATAAAATTTGTTGCGGTTAGCCACTGGGTGTTCAGCAGATAATAATATTTGCAATTAATGTCTCCACACATAGCATTACATGTGTATCTTTATTTAACTAAGAATAAGTTAAAAATAAAATGTTTGGTCTGCAACTTGATAAGATCGTGTCCAACAGCCTGTGATGCCCAATCCTATCTTTGAATGTTATACTTTCACTGCACTAAAGCTGTCTGGTGCTGAATACACTGAGTTTTGGGATATTTCACCTCAATAAACAGAGTTGCAGTGTGCGTAGGAAGTGATCAGCATATTATGCGACCAAGATGGCATACATTTAAATACAGCACAAGATCAAGCAATTTAGGGACATTTCTACAAGGAAATAGCGCAGTGGGATGAATCGTATTTACAACAATACGTCGCACCCCTGTATTTTCCCTTGTGCTGGTGCTATATATAGCTTCCTAGTGCCAACACAGACACCCTTGCGCCATAGTGCAAGGGTGCCTGCATGGAAGGGACTGATTGTTCATGTGCAGGAAGGTGTTCCTTCACTTAAACAATCAATAATGGCGATTCTGCAGCACACATAGAAGTAGCAAATCTCATTATTTAATGATTGTTTATCTGCAGGAATGGACACCTTCTTGCACATAAACAATCATTAAAGGCATTAAAGGCATTCTGGTCTTTCTATCTGTACTGCAGAATGCAGCACACATGGAAAAAGCAAAAATGAGGAGAGATAAAAGTATTTCTCCTCGTTCACCAATCTAACGCATACTTTTGCATGGCATTCGTTTTTGGCGCTTTCTCAGATTTACAGATCCTTGTAAATCTGGGGCAGCATCAAAAAGCAATGGATGTTGTGTTGGAATGCCTCCATCAACACCCATTGCACACCCCTTTCATGCACAAAACTGTGTGAAAGTGTACCATATTTACAAAACAGCATTAAGCAACTCAAAGTGGCTTAACGCCACTTTGTAAATATGGTGCGGGGCAATGGAACATCAGAAAAATTGATGTTGTGGTGGCATACTCGATTTGTAAATATGCCCCCAGTATCCCATTTTACCAGTATTTGGAGCATACAGGACTACATAAAAAGAGTAAATTTAAGAATAAACCAAAGATCACATGAGCAGACCAAAAAAGTTTCAAGTAGCTCCACAAACATTAAAGGCAAACTTGTTACAACAATAAAAATTAAGACCCAATCACCACCATATACTCCACAATAACTATCAATCTTGTTATCATGAGCACAAACATACCTGGGGACATATTATATATTGTGCCCGGTGGGCCAATGGACACGTTTGTTCGTCTCCTTCTGTAATCCTGATAGCTTTGGTGTACATGTAGCTCCAGTGCTATAATTAGAGGGTGTACCTCATTTACATGGGAGATGGAATCTATGCAAATAAGGAAATCACTTTGCCTCTGCCATGTGCCATATTAGGGACATGGACTCAGAGGCAAACATGTCTTAGGAGGGGTACTGAAAGTATGCCACAAAAAGGTGGCAAACGTTCAGTGCACCTCATTAAGGCAGCCCTCAGGAAGGAAGAAAAGGGGTCCCATTGACCCCACCAGATATCTGCTTGCAGGCAGATGCAGTCTCTCAGTGCACACACCTGCAAAGGGATCTCTCTCTCCTCTTCAAACTGCAGGTGGCATGAATTTCTACACAAACTGTAACTCTGCCTGCTACCATGCACATTGTTCTCATAAATTATGTCATTTGAGAAGTGATTAGTGTTGCTATGAATGCTGCGATCTAACGTAGTATAACTGATATGAAAGTGTAAAAACAGTGCATGGAGAATATGTGAGTCATAGTTCATGTAGTCTAGCTACAGAGTTCACAGCACTGTGTATGGAGGTGCACAAGTTAAAGTATATTTTGGGTTGGGTGGAAATTATAATTGAAAGTTAAAACTATAACTTTCAAATTTCTGTGTTTTGTCTAGCTTAATAGTTTTTTGTATTAGAAATATTAAATTAAGTTTTTTTACCAATAACTAATCTTAAACCATTGTTTTTTCATTGAATTTCTATTCTTTTTTTTGTGGGTGAATTTTTTTTTTAATCATACGTTGTTTATTAGGGTTGTTTTAACATGTTTGTTCTGCTGCAGTACCTTTGAGGTAGTTCAAAGTTCATTAGAAATGCAAGCAAGATCTGCATGGTTGTTGGACTTGGCCCTTTTTGCAGGGTCATCCCTAAACTTTTTGCCTTCCTCCAGTATTTTTTCTGACCTGTTGTTGGCTGTTTTATGACTCTGGGCACCTTACCACTGCTGATCAGTGCTAAGGTGCATATGCTCTCCCTATGGTAAAATGTATACATTGATTTGTGTCCATGTTTGGCTTATTCGGTTTACTATCAGCCCCTAGTAAAGTGCACCAGGAGTGCCAGGGCTTGTAAATACGAATGCTGCTGGTGGGCTTGCAGCACTGGTTGTGCCACCCAAAGAAGCGGCCTAGTAAAATGTGTCTAAGGTCTGCCACTGCAGAACCTGCGTGCAGTCTGGTACTGTAATGCTGGCTGGGCAAGTGCACACACTTGCCAGCCTCCAAACCTTCCCTTTGCCTCATGTTAGTCACCCCTATGGTAGGCCCACGGGCAGGGTGCATTGTAGGTGTAAGGTAGGACAAGCCCTGAGTGTGTGGCATGTCCTAATAGTGAATTACAGCCATTTTCGTTTTTCACTATTGAAGGCTACCTGCTCTCCATAGGCCAGCTGCTGGGCTGCTGGAGTCACTACACGCTGTGACCCCAGTGGACTCATAGAGCATGGTAGAATGTCAAGTTTAGTATGCCTGAACTCAGAATAATAAAATACTTCTTTTAGTAAAGTTTATTTTAATATCCTGCGTTTGTAAATACTACTTTTAGAATGTTAGTATTTACTGACCTGGCCATTTCAGTCCGCCTCTGCTGTGTGTGTGTGTTCTGCCTAGCAACAGTAAGGAGCAGGGTTGGGGAATCCCCAGAGACAGGTTGGCTGCCAGGTGGTGGGTAGAGAGATTACACCAGGATGGGTGGGAGGAGTACACCTTGACTCTTGAATAGATCTGTGCTCAGCCGGCTCCGCCCCCTGTGGAGCGGCTGATGTCTCTGCCCTGCTGCTGAAAGGAAAGAGCAGAGTCACCATAACAAAGTGCTCCAGAACTGGACTGGGCCAGGCCCAGGCCCCCTGGCGCTAAAGAACAAAAGAATCACTGTATAAAAGTAGGAGCCTGGCTCCTGAGAAATCAGAATCCTGTTTTACCACAAAGAACCTCTGCCCGACTAGAAGGAGAAGAAGACGCTGGAAGGACTGGCCTGCTGCTTGCCTTGCTGAGAAAGGAGAGGAAGAGACTTGCTGAAAAGACTTTGCTGCTTTGTGCTTGAACATTCTCCAAGGGCTTGATCTGAGCTTGCCCCCTGAACTGAACCCCAGGACCAGTGGGTTCTTTGTGCCTTTGCTCGTCCTGGAACTCGAGCCGTGTGTGTACCACGCTTGAGGAAGACTGCGCCCCTCATCGCCCCTCCTAGGGCCGTGACACTCGGGAGCCTGCCTGCCTTTGCCCCCCTTGAGAGCCTCGCTCCGACCGGAGTCGCTCTCTACCCCGGGCTAGGCCGCCGGCACCTCTGCCACCGCCTGCTATTGGAGCGCGCTGAAGCGCTATCGCCCCTCCCGCCGGAATTCTGGTCCGACGATCGTGATCCCCCGCCGGGTCCCCAGCTGCACGGACCGTGCCCTGTGACCCCGCTTCGCGATCTCGACCTGAGATCAGGCCGTGCCGCCCCCGCTGAGGAGACCCCCGCACTGCCGTGCTGAGGGTCGTGGGCTGCGCCTGCCTGACTACACGCACCTGCTCAAGAGGATCCAAACGTGCCCCCATCACTGCTGAGTCGCACCCTCCCGTGCCGACTCCCAGAAGCAACTACCCGTTCTTAAGAATTCCAGTATCGGGCTCGGGGCCCGCAACGCCTTATTTCCCCGTTCGCAGGAGCCGATTCCCTGTAAGTACTGGAACCACAAGTAACATTTGCGAGAGACTACAAAGTATCTAATTTGAACCTGCAAACAAAGAACATTAGCCTGCTTTACAACCTGGTGGCATAGCGAAAACGTTATTGGTCTTGTGATACGTCTGCTGATATATAGACCTATATTTTTACATAAAGAAGCGTATTTTTCCATATCCAAGCCTGGTGTCCATTTGTGTGGGGATTGATGTATTTACTGTGTGTATGATTACAACTGCTTAACTGACTAACGCCTGGAGAATAGCCTTGGCTGCTCACGCCACGCACCTAGAGGGTGAGCAAGGGTCATTCCAAAGGGGTTATCCTGCGCCCTGACGTAGAGGAGAGGGTCCCTGCTTGACACAAGGGCATCCTTGCGCCAACCAGAGACTCCCAAGTCTAACATTGGTGGCAGCGGCGGGATTTCGAATTTGCATTTGTAGTTGGCATACAGTGAATTATTAATCACCAGATAGTGAGAGCAGACCCAGTAACGCAGCCACAGGTTTTCATTGTTTGAACTTTGTTGAGACATCTGCCATTATTGCAACCATGCCTGGCTCACTCCCTGCTGGAAGAGCACTCTCTGTGATTTCTGGAATGGATGAGGTGGATTGGGAGAGACTGGAAGGCTACACACAAGAGCAATTGAAAGGCTACAGTGTAAAATTCAGAGTTCCCCATACTGGATTCAAGAAGAAGAACCAGTACCTCAAGGCGTTGAGAGCCTGGAAAGAGTCAAGAGACCCACAGAATGCGGGGGACATCGTCCCACCCGACAACCTTGTGGAGCCCAGCAGAGTCCTGTCCCCAGAGGAGCTGGCAGACAGGGCAGCAGACAGGGCACATGCAATGGAGATGGCAAAGTTGGCAGGACAAATGGAAATGGAAAAGCAGAAGTTGGCCTTGGAGGCACAACAACGCCAAATGGATCATGATAAAAAAATGAGGGAGTTGGATCTCAAGATCAAGAATTTAGACCGCTCTCCCTCTGGTGGCAGCAATATTGAGTTTTACAGTGCTGAGAGAGTAGTACGCACACCCAGAGATGTGGCGCCTGACTTGAAGGAGGGGGTTAACATACACCAGGAGGTTCAAGGGCATGAGGTAGCTCCAGTAGTGCGCAGTATCCCTGAAGGGAATAGGGTAACTGGCGCAGGGGTTCATAGTCCTAGTGGAGGGAGGGACACTCTACTGACTCTAGCTGAGAGGTGCAGGGAGAAGGGTTCCCCCAACATTGAAGTCCTGGTGGGTGAGTGTGAAGACCGCCCAGAAGAGTGTGGGTTGCGGGACAGAGACAGTCAGATACTGTCTTGCCAGTCTCAGGAGAGTGGTGTGGAGTACGTGTGTGAGGCACTGGATGGTAAGGTGAAGGATAGTTTGGTTAACCCTGCTAGGGGGCTGTGTGATCCAATTGTGGGAGAGCATATTGTAAGTCCCTGTTTTCCAGAGCTATGCCAACACCTGTTGGAGAGTGAGTTTTCTGACCGCAGGGAGCTCACATTGGAGGCAGACCTTTTGGTGGAGTCCAGAGGGTCTGGAAAGGCATTGGGGAGTGATCCCACGATGAGTGGTCCAGGTATCTTCAAACCCAGTGTGGTGGAAGTGGCTCAGAGTAGCCCAGCTAGGTCCTGTAAGAGTGAGAGGGGTGTAGGGCCTCACATCCTGTCTGTAAGGGGAAGGAGTGAGAATGGGTTATGTCCCGGTAGTGCCCAACCTCAGTCTCAGAGCTTGGATGGTTCTTTGAGGGAACACCAGGTGGGGAGCCTAGTCTGTCCTGAGGGGCTGCCCGTCGTGCGGGATCCCCTAGTGTCTGGTGAGCTAGGAGTGTCTGTAAGCAGGCCTCCGTCAGTTCTGGTGTCTGGCAGTACCGCTCCAGTTGGAAGAGTGCAGAGGTCCAGATTGACGGGTGAGAGGGGGAAAGAGTCCCCAGTGGAAGAACCAGTGGGTCAGGGGCCAGCCAGAAGGGCTGCGTCACCGGTGAATGACCATGGTGACACCACTTCTGTCCTGGGGGATCTTCAGGCACTGTCGGATGGACAGGGGCCGGGAGATCAGCGCCAGGCAGACTGTCACGCGACACAGGAGTTCTGTGTCACCCTCAGGGGGGGCATGCGTGCTCCCCGGGAAGTCCTGGTGCGCCAGGCGAGCGTTCAGCCGCATGGGTTGGTCCCAGGGTTGGGAAGCCAGGTTCAGGTGTTGTCTGACCTGGAGGGTGGGACCACTGTAATCAGTGTCCTGACCCATGTTGCTTCTAGGGGTACCACGCCAGTTGGGAGTGGGCAGTACTCTGGAAGGGGGTGCAGAGGGAGGGAGTTCTCGCCTCTGACCCCGGCTCAACTGAAGGGTTTAGACCCCAGGTTGGAGGGCCAGGTTCAGGGTGTCCCCCCTGACCTGGACGCCCAGTTGCAGGATAGAACCCCTGAACTGGTGGGCGAATTGTGCTGGACACCTGCCCCAGGTGCCCTGGCAATTCTGGAAGGGGGTACCACTCTAGGTGGGAGGGTACAGAGCCCCAAGGAGGAGGACCAGGTGTGGGAGAGGCCACCCCAGTCTTTGGTCCATCCGCCGGGTACAGTCCCGGGGCTGGTGGGTCAGTGCCAGGATGTCATACCTGACCTGACAAGGGGGAGAATGGACAAAGGGTGCCAAGCACCTGGGGCTACTGCCCCCCGCTCCCTGGCGCCACAGAGGATTGAGAGCCCTGAGAGGCATACGGCCTGGGTCTCATCCCTGACTACTGTCAGTGGCCACTGTAGCATTTTGCTGTCTGTCTGTTGGGACACACCTGTGGGCCAGTTAAGGTTAGGTGCTGCACAGATGGTGTCCACAGGTGAGGAGAAGGGTTCCCCATGGATTGGCTTGGTGGGCCCTGAGAGTATGGACAGAGGGAGTCCGATAGGTTCAGATTGGCGTAGAAATGGAGTCTGCCCCTGCAGTTGCGGGCCAGGTCCTTGTTCTATCGCCCCAAGCAGGGAAGACCATCACGGTGGTGATTGGTCTACCCTGCGTTTTGGCTGGAAGGGGGTTGTGTTGGACTTGGCCCTTTTGCAGGGTCATCCCTAAACTTTTTGCCTTCCTCCAGTATTTTTTCTGACCTGTTGTTGGCTGTTTTATGACTCTGGGCACCTTACCACTGCTGATCAGTGCTAAGGTGCATATGCTCTCCCTATGGTAAAATGTATACATTAATTGGTGTCCATGTTTGGCTTATTCGGTTTACTATCAGCCCCTAGTAAAGTGCACCAGGAGTGCCAGGGCTTGTAAATACGAATGCTGCTGGTGGGCTTGCAGCACTGGTTGTGCCACCCAAAGAAGCGGCCTAGTAAAATGTGTCTAAGGTCTGCCACTGCAGAACCTGCGTGCAGTCTGGTACTGTAATGCTGGCTGGGCAAGTGCACACACTTGCCAGCCTCCAAACCTTCCCTTTGCCTCATGTTAGTCACCCCTATGGTAGGCCCACGGGCAGGGTGCATTGTAGGTGTAAGGTAGGACAAGCCCTGAGTGTGTGGCATGTCCTAATAGTGAATTACAGCCATTTTCGTTTTTCACTATTGAAGGCTACCTGCTCTCCATAGGCCAGCTGCTGGGCTGCTGGAGTCACTACACGCTGTGACCCCAGTGGACTCATAGAGCATGGTAGAATGTCAAGTTTAGTATGCCTGAACTCAGAATAATAAAATACTTCTTTTAGTAAAGTTTATTTTAATATCCTGCGTTTGTAAATACTACTTTTAGAATGTTAGTATTTACTGACCTGGCCATTTCAGTCCGCCTCTGCTGTGTGTGTGTGTTCTGCCTAGCAACAGTAAGGAGCAGGGTTGGGGAATCCCCAGAGACAGGTTGGCTGCCAGGTGGTGGGTAGAGAGATTACACCAGGATGGGTGGGAGGAGTACACCTTGACTCTTGAATAGACCTGTGCTCAGCCGGCTCCGCCCCCTGTGGAGCGGCTGATGTCTCTGCCCTGCTGCTGAAAGGAAAGAGCAGAGTCACCATAACAAAGTGCTCCAGAACTGGACTGGGCCAGGCCCAGGCCCCCTGGCGCTAAAGAACAAAAGAATCACTGTATAAAAGTAGGAGCCTGGCTCCTGAGAAATCAGAATCCTGTTTTACCACAAAGAACCTCTGCCCGACTAGAAGGAGAAGAAGACGCTGGAAGGACTGGCCTGCTGCTTGCCTTGCTGAGAAAGGAGAGGAAGAGACTTGCTGAAAAGACTTTGCTGCTTTGTGCTTGAACATTCTCCAAGGGCTTGATCTGAGCTTGCCCCCTGAACTGAACCCCAGGACCAGTGGGTTCTTTGTGCCTTTGCTCGTCCTGGAACTCGAGCCGTGTGTGTACCCCGCTTGAGGAAGACTGCGCCCCTCATCGCCCCTCCTAGGGCCGTGACAGTCGGGAGCCTGCCTGCCTTTGCCCCCCTTGAGAGCCTCGCTCCAACCGGAGTCGCTCTCTACCCTGGGCTAGGCTGCTATTGGAGCGCGCTGAAGCGCTATCGCCCCTCCCGCCGGAATTCTGGTCCGACGATCGTGATCCCCCGCCGGGTCCCCAGCTGCACGGACCGTGCCCTGTGACCCCGCTTCGCGATCTCGACCTGAGATCAGGCCGCGCCTGCCTGACTACACTCACCTGCTCAAGAGGATCCAAAGGTGCCCCCATCACTGCTGAGTCGCACCCTCCCATGCCGACTCCCAAAAGCAACTACCCGTTCTTAAGAATTCCAGTATCGGGCTCGGGGCCCGCAACGCCTTATTTCCCCGTTCGCAGGAGACGATTCCCTGTAAGTACTGGAACCACAAGTAACATTTCCGAGAGACTACAAAGTATCTAATTTGAACCTGCAAACAAAGAACATTTGCCTGCTTTACAACCTGGTGGCATAGCGAAAACGTTATTGGTCTTGTGATAAGTCTGCTGATATATAGACCTATATTTTTACATAAAGAAGCGTATTTTTCCATATCCAAGCCTGGTGTCCATTTGTGGGGGGATTGATGTATTTACTGTGTGTATGATTACAACTGCTTAACTGACTAACGCCTGGAGAATAGCCTTGGCTGCTCACGCCACGCACCTAGAGGGTGAGCAAGGGTCATTCCAAAGGGGTTATCCTGCACCCTGACGTAGAGGAGAGGGTCCCTGCTTGACACAAGGGCATCCTTGCGCCAACCAGAGACTCCCAAGTCTAACAATGGTCATTTTGCATTCAGTATTAATTCCTCGATTATATCACAGTACTTTTTTTCTAAACGTATATTTACACTATGATTTTTTAAAAAATCAAAATATATATCTAGGGTTCGATGGCTAGTTGTATTTTTACTGGTATATGTGTTAGTATTGTTCCTGCAGGTTGTGTTTGTGGCCTTTACGGGTATCACAATAGAATCAAGCTAGTACTGCAGTCAGATTTGTTTCACTTTTGTAAAACAGCATTTCATTGTCTTAGAACCCTGGCAATTGTGGAGAACAGAAAGTGTATACCACTTATCCATTTCATTTGATTCATTTGATTTCATCCGAAGAGAAGGTGTGGAGGTTGGAAGAGCCAATATGTTTTTTCTGAAGACTGTTCAGCACCTGCAATTTCTGAAGAAAAAGACCCTGGGGTTTTGCAGCAGGAAGAAGAGGTGCAGTTGTAGCAGGAGGAAGAATCGGTCCAGCGGAGGAAGAACATTAAGTATTCTACCTTCTGGGATTTTTTTCTTTCTATCTCCTGGAGGGCAAAAGTTTACCGTGACATTGGTAACCTGCATCCTCTGCAAAAAAGTACTCCGGTGGGATTGTGAAGCAGTATTCATTTGGGACCACAGTAATGAGTAAACACCTGCAGGCAATATAGTAAACCAGATTGACGCGTGGCAAAAGAAGGCATCAGAAGGAGCTGGAAGAAGTCGAAGCAGGAACATCAGCAGCAGCCACTTCTTCAGCTACTGCAACAACTGGAACTTCTTCTTTGTTGTCAGCACCTCCAACACCGCCTGCTGCATCTGTCACCCCAGCACCACTTTCAGCTTCTTCAGCTCCATCACCACCTTCACCACCACCCACTGCATCTAATCCTCCAACAATACCTGCCCCTTCTACTGTGGTGCCAGTATGTTGCTTGAGACAGAATAGAGACATTTTAAAGCTCTATGTCAGTACTGTCACATATGGTCATAGTGTCTCCCATGAAGAACACGAGGGCACCACATTCCGATCCCCATTAAGCTGCACAGCCTATTTAAATGAATCCAATGAATTAAATCCATAATCAACTCTACTTTTCTTACACAGTTTTGTCCAATAATATTCCTCCTTTTTTTCTTTAATATTCTTCAATCCATTATACTCATTCACTTTTCCTTGCTGATCATAAAAACGCAGGAGAGCAACTGTTTCCACATGTCACGCTTTTATTAAAATCACCCAATGCATTTCGGGAAAATCCCTTCTTCAAGGGTTTCGTGACACGTGCTATTTAAGCCTTTGGATCACGACGCTTTGCTAAATCTCCTCTCATATTTCATTTTATTCCAATGCCTCTCACTGAAGCGCCCGTGCGCTGTTCCCTTTCCTCTCGGTAATGAAAACTGCAATCATAGTGTCTCCTATGCCATACTGAGATTGTTGTGGGAGAGAGGGACATGGTTATGGCTCACCAGCATCGCCCCCAACACACTAAGGTTTCTTAAAAACATGTATGTACTTCTGTCTCCTGTTGAGACGACTTTTTGGTTTGGTCATGTTGACATTGTAAAGAGAAGTTCTTGAAAAAATCAAAAAACAAAAAAGAAGAAAAAAGAAGTTATTACAAGAACAAACCAAGTGTCTCATAAGAGAAAAAAGCTTGTAGTTGGTATCTTAAGTGCAACATTTTAATAACTAAACAGACAAAAAGTATGTGTAAGGTAAGTTAAACACTTGCTCATTGGTGGCTGTTTTCATTAGATTCATCAAGGTTTTGCAGAAGCATTGATCTACATGCTGGTTGATTATAATCTTTGACAGATGGTAGGCAAAAAGAATATTAACAATTACATTAATGAAGCAATTTGTAGCATTCTGATTTTGAAACTGATGTCCTGTAATTTCTGTGTGTTTTGTTTTCTGGATTCCTTTTTCTGTATTTCCAATTTTTCTTTGTCATTATAGTTTATTTCAATATTTCCTTTAAAAGACATTTGAAGTGTTAACAAAATGGGATATGGAACAAGATGAGGAGCATATCTGTTTTGCAAAGGATTAGTTAGATTGCTATTGTCTGCATTAATTTTTGACACAGCGAAATAGTGTTTTTTTGCTCAAGAAAGTGTAAACATATGCCAACCAATCTTTGACTACTGTTGCGGCAATTTTACTTATGTAAGCTTAGTCCTAGTGATTTGTGTATTGTTACCGCATTAGCCAAATAAAGAGCAAACTGTACTCTTCAAATATATGAATCTTTTAAAAGTGAAAATCTTGCTGATCAGCAGGTGATATGTTTTTACTGTTTAGTACATCAAATTTCACCACAATAAATTCAATGTCCGTTTTTTGTAATATGTAACAAAGTCGACTACAAATCCCAGGGCTCCAAATATGGCTGACCGATTTGGAGTACGAGTCAGATAGAAAAAGTGGATTGGGCCTGGGTGAATCCTACCTTTGGACTTAGAAGAAATTTCAAAGAAAAAGTGTTCTGAGGTGGTAAAGATCAGCAAGGCGAGGCTGCAAGAAATGCCCGAGGAGGGAGTTTCATTGTCAGGGAGTCACTGAACAAAGACGCGTTAAACATTCCTTTGTTTACTATTGTGACTGTGACTGTCCCGGAGGAATGAACAAAGTTCAACTGCCAACTACAGCCGGTCATGGGACTAAGGAGCAGGCTGCGGGCACCATACAGGGCAGGAAAATGCCTGTTTCTAAAAATGGCATTTTCAAAATTGTAACTTAAAATACGACTTTACTGTTAAAGAGCATTTTAAATTACAGTTTCTTAGACACCAAACATGAAATGTTTCTCTGCTACCAATGAAACGTCAGCACTTATTAAATGTAATAAGTTAACCCAATGTTATCCTCAGGGAGAGGTAGACCTCCCAGTAGTGACATTTCTTTTTGTAGTTTTTCACTACCAGGACATGTAAAACATAAAAGTACCTGTTGAACCTTTTATTTACAATGCACCCTGCCTGCCTTAGGGTTGACTTGTATGCAATAAAAGGGGAGTTTAAGATTTGACAAGGAAGTTATATCGCCGAGTCAAATTGGCAGTTTAAAACCACATTCAGGCTGCACTGGCAGGCATGGGACATGTGTAAAGGGGCTACTTAAGTGTGTGGTGCGATCAGCGCTGCTGGCCCACTAGTAATATCTAATTTACAGGTACTAAGTATATGGTTTACCACTTTTGTAGGGACTTATAAGTAAATGAAATATGCCAATTAAGTGTAAGACAATTTTACCAAGTTTTAGAAGGTGTGCAGAAGCACCTTAGCACTGGTTAGAGTCCTTAGACCAACAAACATGAATTCAATATAAATGGGAGGGATGACGCCAAAAAACGTATTGGGGTGACTCTGCAGAGAGGACCAAATCCAACACTTAGGTGCCGATTCCAATCCTGTAAAACCCGGGTACGATTCGTCGTACGGAGCGTATTCTCCATACGACTCGTATGTGGGAAATCCACCGTACAATCCAGCAAGTACAATTCGAACAAAAATAGCATTTCCGTACGATTCGTACAAAACACCGTACGGCTAAAAAATACCTACGAGTCTGATCCTGGACTGCGCGTACACGACGTCCATACGGAGTCAGGCAGCGTTTTACGGACCAGCAAGTACGATTCGTCCCTACGTCACTCCGCACAGCTATTTTTTTACGGTACGATTCGTACGTAAATATATACGGATACGAGTCGTACTGGAATTTTTTTACCCGATCGGAATCGGCACCTAGGTGTTCAACTACATGTACATTTCGACAGAATATGACCCAACAGTTTTTACATAGCAGTAAATCTATTTCCAGTACCTGGTAAGTGAAACTAATTTTTCCATTTTCTGTAATTTAGTAGCTAAAGTTCTGCTTATATTTTTGTTTGATCTGTGATTCTCTACTCCATCTTTAGAAGGACGATGTCCAATTGTTTATTTTTCCAGAAGTAGCAATACATAGTTCAATTGTGCACATTCTTCAACAGTTGGCATTAACCAATAAATGGGTTGTGATTGTGAAAGAAGATAATCTAGAACTTCAGCAGGTGAATGGAGGCAGGGGAATAATTTACTTGTATTCTGTGTCCTTAGCATAATCTTTGCTTCATTTGTTACAACGCAAAGGCAAATGTCTTTCAATATCTTGGCATAGTCTTCATTGTTAGCTCGCTTATACTTCCCAAACAATTCAACAGTTGAACTTTTACTGTTGTTAGTTATAATAATTTTCCAAACACAATCACGTGTTTTCCTCCAAACTGCACATAATAGGATGTTTTGCATACCTCCTTTATACGTAGATGACAAACATCAACATTAGGTTGGAAAACATACTCACTTCATCTTTAGCCAAAACTTGTAATTTTTTAAGGACTCTTTCAAGTTTTTGGCATGTGTGTCTATTTAATTTTAAGTGCTCCAGTTTTTTATCATGCTCCATACATGGTAAGAGTGGACAGTGTAAGGTAAGTCCATTGATGTTATGTGCTGCTAAGCCACTAGGTGCAGTAACTACACATGCTTTTAGAGCTGATAACATTATGGACATAAGCAGTAATTACTTTAATAAGACAGTTTTTCACTGTTCCTGCTTGCCCATTCACAAATTGAAATGTAGGTTCATAAGCACTACGTTCACATTGTCAGGATCCGATAGCCAGTGCGCCGACTGCCGCGAACTGCACACGCGGAAGTGCAGAACATGTCCGCTCCAAGACTACAAGTCCCGGCGGGCGTTGCGAGAGACATATCACATGACTCGCGCAACGCCCGTCGAGGACGTAAAAAGGGCAAAGGTCGACTCCTTCGGAGCCGATTATTCTTCTGGAGTAGACGCGCCCGAGATAACACTGTGTTTGGCAGAGAGGAGCATGGAGGCAGAAGGAATCAGGAAGCGCGAGGGCTGCACACACCCCCGGAGACTTCCAACCACCGAGGTAGGCGTGTTGTCGCTGGTTCTTACTGCGGCTCCTCATACAACCAAGTTCAGAGACCAAAGGGTCTCATCGGACCGGAGTGTTTGGGGTGTTTCCCTGGGCAACTTAACTCTTGAACGATATCGCCCCTCCGTTGGAGAGACCGGCTGGTCGCATGCAGAGGAGCGGTTCTAAA
This sequence comes from Triturus cristatus, assembly GCF_964204655.1. Lineage (NCBI taxonomy): Eukaryota > Metazoa > Chordata > Amphibia > Caudata > Salamandridae > Triturus > Triturus cristatus. Next base: position 339,364,714 of record NC_140594.1, read on the forward strand.
TTACGGCCACTCACCCATCAGAGAGCGTGAGTGAGTTTCAGCCCTGTCCTTACTCTAGGGGCTTGAGAGCTCTATGACAAACAGCTTCCTGTTGCAAAGTTCTCTATCGTTTATTCACTGTCTTGTGAGGCAGTAAAGACAAACCATCACTCGGTGTGCATAGACGTGTGTGGGATATCTGATGCATGTTTCCTGCATATACTGGCAGAAGCAAGACGTGAAGAAAGGCACGTTCCCGCAGCCAGTCCTCATTATTGTTTCTTTTCTTGTGTTCCATTTATTAGACATAGGAGAGAGCCTCAACAAGAAGGGGTGGTGCCATACCCGCTGGGCTTGAGAATAGTGGTTCAGAAGCAAGTGGGTATCTGCAAACACAAAGTACTAAGACATGTCGTGTTCCATGTGTTCTTCTCACTGAAGTGCTGATCCCATATGTGTGGTCTTTGTTTCTTTTGTTTCATATTAGTTGCCTGAAACCTCTTGCCACTGCCTCTTGCTCTCCCCTATAAGTTAGGCTGTACCTTCTTTACTTTACAGGTGAGATGGCGCGCCAGAGTAGGTAATGCTGGTTTTCATGTCAACAGCTCATATCATATTATATAGACAAGGGTCTCATATGGTGTTTGTCTTTTCTTGTTTTCAGATCTCCCTCCCTGCAGTCCCCACCCTTTCTTTCCCCCGCTCGATTTCCCCAACAGTCCGTGTTCACTTACAAGCCGGACTTGGGGTTATCCAGAGGTGGGCCCCTTTAGAGCATCAACACAGCCCCGGGGACATCGGAACGGAGGAACCTGACACACATATTGCATTCTCATGTCAGAGTCCACAATCTACTGATTCTTGTATGCATTTGTATATTTCTAGTTGTTTACTATTTAACTGAGATATGAAGTAATCTAAATTATTTACGTCCTTTTTCACTTGGTCTACTGGATTTTGAACCTCGTTCATGGCAACCGCTGCTTCAGTATTATTAATTAGTTGCCCAAGTGGATCAGCAGGCCTCCAAGTGGAAGTTATTCATTAGAAGACGGAGTATTGTGTTGTATTTCTGCATTAATATTGTCCTCTTCTTCTATTTTTTGATCCAGCATTTATAAGTATGTCTGAAATGCAAGCAAGCTAATTTTTATAAAAATTAAAGGGATCTTCATAGCATTGAAAGGGACCTATGAGGATGAGGGAGAAAGCAAGATGCAGTCAGCTAAGGCGATCGCTTGCAGCACTATGAGCAACTGAGATCCCAACAACCCCCTGCACTAGTAGAAAAATGTTGCCCAATATATTAATTGCCCCACAGACACTGCTCAGAAAGGAATCTATTGTCTGAACACCCAAATGCAAAATAGAGTCAGGACAGCAGGAATTGCTACTTGCCTGCTGGAAACACTGTCAAGCCTTGGATCGTCCCAATCACTGCCACTCTGGGTTTCACTCACCTGCTGCAAGAGAGGAAGGGTAAATGCAGCCCCTCTTACCAGCAGCACCACTGCTGTGGATGCAGCCCCGTTGGCAAGCCGCTCTCTGGTTGATGTCAATGTCGGAGAAGATGCTGCCCTCGCGGCAATCAAGGTGCCAATTGCAGACAGCGACCTCGACGGAAAGTGCCCCTGAGAGGAAGAGGAAGGGTGGGGATGTGCCCAAGCGGTGCCTGCCCGGCCCCACAGTAGCGGAGCTATTCAGAGTAGTTGAACTTCCTTCTGGACCTGCGATCATGTCCGACCTTGAAGCTGGAGGTGGGAATGAAGGCATAGCCTGTTGCGAAATTAGATAAAAGGATAATGAAGATAAGGACCAAGATAAAGACGTCCGGAAGGTAACTCTTGGGTTAATGGACTGCCCATGGGCTGAGACACAGGTAAACACTCCCCCGACAGTATTTAATCAGGCAAAGCCTAAGACTACACAGACTGCTGGTAATAGGGAAGCCGGTAGAGCCGGGGCAGTAAGCAAGGCTACCACAGGTGGGGGCAAAGATGACTAAGATGGCAATGCTCAACCCAACACCCCCCCAAAAACAACTACCACAAGAGGAGGTGAGGAGGAGCTGGGAGAAGGCTCTAAAAATTTCCAACAAGCACCCAATAACCCCCCTGTGAAAGGGTGGAAACCACGGCAGTATGCACCAACACTTATTAAGGAAATTGGGAAGGATATGAATGAGATTGATATAGAGACAACGGACTGCTTCTTTTCATTATCTGATGACACCTGTTCTGCGGGTGATTAAGTGTCACTGTCTGAGACAAGTGAGAGCAAACTTGCGCAAAGCAAATAAGAAGACAGGGCAATTAAATAAAACTAAATAAAAAGACCTGAACTGGGATTACTCGCCATCTAACCAGCTTGTTGGGATTGCCAGAGATAAAGCTCATGACTCTCAGGGGGGCGCCACTTCTACTCTAGATACTATCGCAAAGTGCATTCTGTCAAACTGTGAGAAAACAAGGCAAGATAGCTGCCGCTCTCAATTAGCAATTCGCAAGGTGCAAGAGACTATAAGGAAAGTTGCCAAGGTATGCAGTTATATTAGTGAGCGGCTTCCAGATTTGGAGACCAGAACAGAGACCCTGGAGGTGGATCTCACTGGCGGGCAGGGTCTGATGGAGATGCACAAGTCTAGACTGGTTGACGTTTAATGGAAACTGGAAGACCAGGAACATCGCCAACGTCAGAACTACCTGCGGTTTTTAGGCATTCATGAGAACAAGGAGGGTACAGATATGCGCCTCTTTATGGTTGACTTATTGAGAATTGAATTTCCCGATTTGGAAGGATGGAACTGGGCTCAGGAGATTCAGCTTGCCCATTGGGTTCCTCTTATCTCAAAACAGTCATTTGGACCGGAAACAAAGCCTTGGGATTTTTTGGTCTATTTTGGAAACTACCTTCTTCGGCAGAATATTTTTGAGAAGGCAAGATCAGAAGCTAAATGCATGGTGGATAACATATCTTTGTTTGCCCAACCCAACTTTTGCCATGTAACAATAGAGAGATGCTGGTGACTATGTCAGATGCTTAATCCATTTCAGGCAAAGGGGGCGCAGGCTTATTTGATGAACCCAGCAAAGTTGAAAGTGATATCTGGCGATCAGATTCACTTTTTTACATCAGAGATTAAAGCAAAGGAATTTATGTCTGAATTTAGGGGTTAGGAGGAAAGGCAGCCCAAACAGGGCAACAATCTATCAGGCTAGGATTTAAGGATTAGTAATTAAATGGTTATTTGAGATAGGGTAATGAAGGGGCTCACCAATATGTAGAATATTTTTTTCGCTCTTTGTTCTTTTTCTAACCAACCGGATGCAGGGGTGATATAGGCTTAGTGTAAATTGGGTTTACATGAATGGGGTCTCACTGGTCTAGATGAAGTGCTGCTTCATCTCTCACACAGACCTAGTGGTCTGGTAGCTTTCATGGGTGAGGGGAGATGCAGAGAGGGGAGGAGATATTCGGGAGGAGGGCCAGGGATGGAGGTGGGGGTGGCAGAGGGAGATTTGGGGGGCAGAATAAAAGGGAAATGTCAGAGCGTCATGGTTAAGGCGGTTGACCCTCTTATATAATTATGGCTAAAATGAGGATTGCTCAGTGAATGTGGGAGGGGTGAATGACAAGAATACAAAACTACATGAGATATTAAAAGCCATCAACCCAGACATAATTTGCCAGCAAGACACTCACATTTCATGGAGCAATAAGAACTCCATTTAGATAAGGAGATATGAGTTGGTAACTTGTTCAACTCAGACTTCAATAATAAGAGAGGTAGCTATACATATTAAATATAATACAGGAGTATTAAGGCGTACTCTAGCAGATATGTGGGGGTTCTTAGCACTAGTCTCATTAACTACCAGATTGACAATAGAGACTATGCATGGATCTAATCAGGGCGATCCTAAAATATGTGAAGATCTAGAGCTGGAGTGAGGCTCCTGGCCAGACCCTCTGATAATTAGTGGGGATTTGAATATACATCTAGAAGTCACACATGCTAGATCTCAAAGGTATAGCAGGAGGAAACCCCAAGTTTTTAGAGCACTGTCCGCCTTTAAGGATAGCAACAGTTTAGCTGAGGTCTGGGTTGCTAAGAACTCTCCCAATCCTGGGTATACTTATTTCTCTCACCCCCACAAAAAGTATGCTCACTTGGATTATTTCTTGACTCCAAATAACATGCTAAATGAGATTGAGCTTGATAATCTTCCTAAACTATTCTCAGATCATAATCTGCTACTCCTGGAAATAACAGGACAAGGATTAGATGTGAGGCAGAGTAACTGGTCCTTTGAAAGAAAGTTGCTAACCAATGAAGAGTTTATTGCATATATTAAGCAATGGGTAACTGATTTTTGTGTGTAAATCGATACAGTGTCCCAAGTAGGGTAGATTGGGATGCTTTTAAAGAAGGATTGAGGGGGGAGCTCATCAGCTATGTGGGCCAGCGACAGAAGCACACGAAGGCTGAGGTTAATTTACTGATAGAAAGGCTGGCACATTTAGAGATAGTATACCACAAAGAACTGCTTCTAGTGTGATGACCCAAATGCGGTTGCAAAAGCATTGTGAGTATAGGCATCTCACAAAAAGTGACGGACTGGTCTCACACACCACCTGGTGTCATGCTTCATCATCGGCCAGTCCTCGCCCTCTAAAACCTTCGTTTGATAGAGGGCGGGCATTCACCTGACGACAAGGATGCACTTCTAAATTACTAAGTGGGGGCCCGTGATAATGTGAGTGAAATTAAAAATCACTATGGTTATCAGGAGTACTATTTTAATGTGACTAATAACCGTATGATATTAAAAGCATTGGACGGTGAATGGTGTACTTAGTGTCCCCTAGCCGTCTCATGAGTGGTCAACATGTTTCTGTTGTAACGGCCCAGGTGGGTCCAAGGCATTCATCAGGACCTAAGTGTATAAGGGGCTCTGTTCTTACCAAATGGTGGCAAGAAGCTACCACTGCGCCGTCGTCCGCACACGCCCATCGTGACTCATGACGGCCGGGAGACGTCATGAGCACGGAAGAGGTTAAGACTCTTAGATAAGCTGCATTTAACAATTATAGGGAGATCCAATTTAGTAAAATGATAGTCTTCCCTACATTGTTGTATCTATTTCACTCAATGCCCCTTGAGGTAGCAGATGTAACCATGAAAAAGCTAAATGCTATGTTTTCAAATTTGATATGGAATTATCAAAACCCGTTGGGCGCTAAAAACTCTGATGCTCCCTCAAGAAACAGGGGGTTGGGCCTACCCAAATGTGCTTTTGTATTATTGGGCTACTGCACTATAACAAATGGGTATTTTGTTTACAGCTGATAGCTTGACTATTAGTGACTTAGATCTTCCTTCCATCCAGCCACGGCCCATGCAGGTAAGATGGGTGGGGCCTTGTTGGGGGGAATTTTTGACAGACTACCACGAGGCAAAAATAAATATATAATAAATTTCCCCTCGTGGTCGTCAGTCGAAATACCCCCCACCCGGCCCCACCGCTCTTACCTGCACAGGCCGCGGCTGCCTCCATCTATCATCTAGCAATTGGAAAAGAGGCCCATGGGGTTCTCTTCAGACAATTTGAACCTAGTTACTAGAAGAAGAGACCCTTCAAGTGTATAAAGGTGGCTGGAAGATCTGGACGAAGGTTGATATATTGCTGAAACTCTCAAGGTACAATAGGTATATGCCTTTTGTGGCATTCGCCGCTTTTTTCAGCTGCACTTCATGATGCAATGGTCAGAACCTGGGAACAAGCCGGGATTGACAGGATAGCAGATTTGTATAATAACACAGAGACCTCTTCATTTGTAGACTTAGTACAAGGCTACAGGATGGATAACAGAACACAATTTTCTGTATATACATATTAAGAAATGTCTTATGCACCTGCTCAATGGGTCCTTCAACTTGGACTAAATCCCAATTCTGGAAATATTTGGCTGAGGGGATTGTAGGATTAGGGGCATTTACAAAATGCTAATTGAAATTGTCCCTGATGACTTAGAAAAGCTGAAGTGAAATAGGCAGCGAAGGTGGGAGATGGGGATGCTGACCTAGACATGTCAATCACAATGGGGATGAAGATCTTTCTATCAGCCAAACTGAAGGAACAACACTACAATTTTTAATTTATGCTACACACTTGCAAAGCTATATGATTGGTGGAAGAGGGAAAATGATAACTGCCCTAGATGCCAAGCAGGGCGTGCTGAAAATATACATATTTTTTCTCATGTAGCAAAATGCTGACTTTAAGAACCGGCATAGAGGACTTCTGTTAGCAAACAATTGACAAGACAATTCCTATTAGCCTACTCTTTATGTTATTAGGATATGATGGCCAGGTAAATCAAGATGTGACATAAATGAATGTTATATTTATTACAGTTGCCGTGGCCCGCTTATTGATTGCTACTGCATGGAAAGATGCAGATCCCCCTATGTTTCAGGCTTGGTTTCATCACCTGCTGAGCATTTATGCACAAGAAACAGAACTGTATAAATGCAAAGGCCTACAGGCCAGTAATAGGGGCCAAAAGATCTGGGCACTCCTGACAAAATGGCTTAATAATAGGACAGGGTAAAAAGGGGGGTAGATCGAAGCTAGGATATCTGAGGAACTAGCATCTGGGCATATGGTCTGCCTTTGGGATCCAGCGCTGATCTTGCTTATGCTTAGAAATTTCCCTGGATCTGTGAAACGGTAGGCCCCACCCAATATGGGTATGCAGAGATCTAAGTAGTGGGATATGAAAGGCTTTAAGCAGAGGGATATAGATTCTGCGGGCACCGCACTAGCTAACTGGCCGTATGCTTCTCATGGGCTCCCCCATTCCTACACTTGGCACTTTTTATTTGCTTGGTGGATTAAGGAAGCGATGTAGATATATGTGCATTTATGTAATAATGTGTGAGTTATGTAATCAAGTACTCCTCAAACAGGAGTTTTCTTTTTGTTGGTTAAGTTGTGAAGCATAGTTTGAATATTGTGGAGAGTACAATTCGGGTGCGGAGTGGAATCTCCACACTCGGGGTAGAGATACCGGTCCAACTGCAGATGTAAAGATACAACTTCTAACTTACCTTTGTGAATACCAAAAGTCATAAACTTAGAACATTGGTCTAAGTTTACCTTAGTAAATAGGAAATGTGCAAACTTATGCTTTTCGTCTAAGTTTACTTTGTGAATTGCGCCCATCATATGGTTTGATAAGGATGCACTGTTTGCATTTAAAGGCTTTCATATAAATTCAGTTACTCTAGTTCTGAAGGGATTTGATATATTTCCAAATTGCTATGAATCCCAGGTGAAGGCTTGACGTTATGGTCTATTTTTCCAATGCAATAATTGCAGATTAAGATGGTATTCATAGAAATGTTATTCTGCAATTAGAAAGAGAGTTAGATTTCTCCATGCCGGTTTTTCAAGGAGATTAATCGTTTTTACTACTGTCATATCAATTTTTCTTCTGCAACAAATGCAAATCTGATTAAGGTTTCAGAAACTTGAAATTCAAGAATATCCATTTTCTATTTGGCTAAGTCCATTAATGGATTTTCTGATTCATTGTGAGTAAAGGCAGCGTCTGCACAAATAATGTTCTCAGAGAGTGCATCAAAGCCACGGACTGGTTTCACCTACAGAATTGGCACCCACACACTTGAAAGGGTGCAATCATTCTCTTATCTAGGGGTGCTTTTTGATGAGTCTTTAAAATTCACATCTCTTGTGCAAGAAAGGTGTGGGAAATTGGTGGCATCATTTGGTGCAATCTCTGGTTACGGGAGGAAAGTCGGCCGCTGGTGTCCAGAACAAACAATGAACCTGTACGGCTCAATGTGCTGCCCAAAAACTATGTACGGCTCAGAAGTATGGGGATTTATAAATTTGGACGGTTTGCAAAGTGAAGAAAATAAAATATTTCGTTCAATATTGAAAGTCCCCAACTGCACACCAGCTTTCATCGCCCAGAAAGAACTTGGAAGACCCTATTTAGAGGATCTGATCAAGCTTAGACCAATCCTGGCCTGGATTAAAATATGGTCGAACCCTGATGCTGTACTGAGCAGGCTGATCATACAAGATTGCCTGGGCAGAGACAAACATCTGAAAATTCCATGGATCCATTATGTTAAGACTACATTAGAAAATATTGGTTACCAAGAGTTGTACTTAAACCCCTTATTGATCAATGCTCAGGACAAGCCTAAATTAAAGAGAATTTTCTTGGAATCAAGAGTATCGGCCAGGAGTACACTAGAAGGGCATAAATCCACTGTGAGCACCTATAGTAGGCTTGAAACCACCGTTGGGATGGAACCGTACCTTTGTGTCCTCTATAATGCTCAAGAGAGGTTTTTAATGTCACGTTTTAGGCTCAATTTTTTACCTTATTTATTAGCTGAACCAGCAGGTTTTAGCAAATCAATTGAGCAGAAGGGTGCCTGCGGCTGCGACAACAAGTCTCCGCAGGACACCCTTCATTTTGTACTTTTATGCCCCATTTATATCATCCCTAGACGTAGATTTTTAAAAGACATCTTGAAACAGACAAGATTTACTCGAGCCAAGGAGGCATTGACCTTTTTACAAAGGGCTAGTGACCCGTTAACATTATGTGACTTAGAGTATCCAGAGGCCAGTATTAATTATGAAGACTGTAGATTTGCTAAACTGTTAGTCTCAGGAAGCCACTCATGAGGATTGTATGTGAACAATGAATTATTTGCATGTACATAGATTCATTCAATGTTCTGTATATTGATTTAATATTGTTTTAACTGTATATACGTGTACTCTTTTATGATGATTTTTAACCATCGAATAAAGAACTATTGAATTGAATTGAATTGAGTGCATCAAAGTATTCAGATTGGATATAGTCCGTAAAAATGTTTACTTGTGCTGAATTAGAGTGAAGTGGACATAATTTAGCTCTTCCAATTGCAATGATGGTGTTTTCCCCAAGTAAAACACAGGTTTTCTTACCAATAAACAATGTGTAGAAAGCAGTTGATATGGTGGAATGTGGAGTCAACAACTGCTTGAAATGGGGCAACCACTTGCCCCCAACCAGACACACAGCTAAACGTCGCCTTCTTTGGCGATCATGTATGCCTATTCAGTTCATCCATGTAATCGTTTGAATCTATATTAATCATCTTTAAACCTTCATTTCTTTTTTGTAATTTGAATCCAACTTTGGAAAATGTTGCCTATTTTCAGGTTTCTAATATTCAAACTGTGCCCATCCAGGCCTCTTGAAAGAATACGAATGATGCAAAGTTCATCACCAGCCGTGTTTTATTAAAATCCCAATGCATTTCGGGCTGTAAAGCGCCCTTCATCAGGGGTCACTATGAGTGATAATAAAAATAAAAATAAATAATTACCAATTATTAATCTAAACACAGATACACATTTTACATCATCTATAGACACAAGCCATAACTTGTTTGATCAAACACAGTGTATAATTTGCGTTGCAACTCAATATTTTCATCAGTGTAATCTTTTGTAAGCACTCCTATCACTTTCATGCTGTTCGCATGATGAGCCAATTCCTCCACTAAACCATATCACTAGCTTTTTACTCATCCCCCTCCATTCGTTTGTAAATATCACTTCATTCCCAAACTGCCCTCATTCCAATTTGTGCTTCTTGATGCTTTCCTCGCTACACTCCTACCTGGTTCTTCTGAAACATTAAAGTCACCATCTGTTTTTTGAACATCATAAACAAACCTTTGCAATGCTCCATTTCCCATCCTTAATGCCTCACTGATTTCAATGTGGAGTCACACATGTGATTTCTCAAAAAACTAATAAGTATCCTTGAGAAATGTGTTTTTTTACACAGTGATGACCTCTTATATGTCATTAGCAATGTCCTTTACTTTTGAATGGATGTGTCTCGGATGTTACAAATAAAAGTGCAATTCCATCCATATACAGGATTCTTTTATTTGTCCTTCAAATCTTCACAAAATTTAGTTTTTCCTTTGACTTCTTTTTTTTCTTTCTCTTCAAAATTTCCATGTAAAACTTCACAACACTAGCCTTCACGTGTGCTGAAAGCAAACAATTATTCTGTCGTTGGTAACTCTATTAATGAAAGTATGGTTCAGTGCTTGGTGCATGTCTCCAAGTTCCCTGAAAAATGTCACAGAAGTTTAGCCTTGTTAGTTGAATGTTCCTTAGATGATCTATTTTATAGGTTGAAATTAAGCAGTTAAGGCTTTTGACATGATTCAGTATGAAAATTGAGAGTTTTCTTTTCACATGAAATGCTTTCTCAACAATATGTCAAATATATTGTTTCCGTATGAGTTTCTCCATCTTTTTTGTATGAGATAAATAGTTTGAACCAGATTTTTGAGGACACAAGTTTTATAATGCTTTACAGTTATGTTCCTAATCTTGGCACACATGTACAAAGCCATTTAGCATTTCATAATCGGACGAATCTCTATTTGAGCCCATTAAGAAATCCTAAATGACCTTTTCATATGTACAAAGGTCAAAAACTGGTTGCAATTTGCGATTTCTACCAGTAGAATTCACACATTACTACCGCAATTTAGGAATCGCAAACATGGGTTACCTAGTCGTGATTCCCAAAGCACATGTACGTAGCATTTCCTAAATGCAAATTGGGCAATGAAGTTAATGGTAACCGTATGCAAAATTATAAAATGCTTTTTTTAACGTGACATGAAGTGCGCATATACCCGTATGCCTGTATTATTTTTCAAACAGTATTCCAGAAAGAAAAATTGCTATTTTATTTAGAAATATATTGATGGAGGTTTTAAGGTATAATTTGCAATCTCTTTGTAATGTCTTTGATTAAGAAATAAAGCTGTATTGCTTTCCAACAGTCAGCAGAGTCTCTGTGAATGTTAATGGTATTTAGTAGTATTGGGCTGTGTTTATAGCCCACATAGTGTTATAAACCAATTGCATAATGCCATACTTCTTCATTGTTTTTCTCATCCACTTTTCTATTCATTTTCATACTTATGTGACCACTAATCTGTGTTTAGTTCTATTGGCAGGACCATTAGAATTAAGTGATGTTGCAGCTGTGGTATTTTGAGCACAATTAAGGATTTGCCACATTTGCCACATAATCCATCATCTGCTGCATAACCTGCAGAAAAATCTGTTTCTAGCTCAAATGGATCAAAACTTAAAAAAATGTAGTGATATGTGCTTGCACATGTTGAAATACCCTTTGCAAAGATTAACTGTTCATCTTTCCGTTGCTTATTTATGAGCTTGGTATTTAAACTGGTACTAATGAGGTGAAATCTTTGCTCAGATGGTATTACCATGTGTAAAAATCACAAAATGGTTAAGTAATACAATAAAAAAGTGCTGCATTGTGCCTCATAATTTGCCTCTTTTTGCTGCATAATTTAGTCAACCCTACTGCATAATTTAGTGCTCCATTACCACATAATTCCAGTGCCCCTGACTATTTGGTTTTACTTCTTCATTTTATTATTATATAATTTTCGATTCCCTATCATGCTCATGTGACCAGAAATGTGTGCTTAGTGGTATTGGTCTCTGTTTCTATCTTACTTTGTGTTAATAACCAATCACATAATGCTGTACTTCTTAATAGTATTTATTTTCTAGTTTTCTATTGGTTTTCATTGTCATGTGACATGTGTAAAGGTGTATGTCAAATTCCTTTCTAATACTTTTTAAATGTCATTGGTTCAGACTAGTTTAATCCCATTAGTTATTTTGCTGTCTTTTGTATCATGCTAAATTGGCAGCCCAATTTGTATTAAAGCCAATAATTTTCCTACTTTCAAATTGATATTATGTACTTTCCTATTGGCCGACTCTTTATATATTTGGTTGCCTGTCGTCGTGTTCCTCATTCTTGTATGCCATGTATGTGCAAGATGGTTAGAGTTTGATGTGTTGGGCACAGTTTAATTTGTTTTGGGCTACGAACATGGGAAGAAGGAGATAGGTTTCAAAGCAGTTGAAATAAAATGGATTCAAAAAAGATTTTATTTTCATTTGAATATGCATTATTCCAATGTAGAACTCCTGCTGGTGTACATTTTACAATCTATGAACTCCATCTTTCCATTTCTAACCTGGGAAAATAGCTGGACAAACATTTTTAACTATGTTTAGTTTAAACAAAAATACAAAGGATCTTTTAAGAGCCACTCTATATTATGTCTGATTGTATTTTTTCATATATAGCACCCGCCCATGAAGATGTTCGGCAGTATACCGGGGCATTTGTTGGAAAAATATTTTGGCTGCCAGAACCACCGCTGATCTCCCTAGCAGGGCGCTCGATGACACAAGGTCGGCACTACAAAGTGTTGGAAATTTGGACCAAGCTCCTACTCCAGCGAACGCGATGCAGTTGCAGGTCGGATTATGGCAGGGCGAGGGTTCGAGCCCCCAGGATGTGATGGAACTTACCTGTACCCATTAAAATCTTGCCCGCATATAATGTGTCTACTTAGATGCGTTATCAATTTAATATGCACAATTGTGGCAGGAATTCTACTAAGAAGAAGGGACAGTTCAAAATGGCGGACACGGGCACGAACAGTAGAAAACTTTACCCGTAGTCCGTTTTTCATCACGGCATTCAGACTATCCAATGGGAAAAGGATAGTGATGTTTATATGTGGAGCACAGAAAGATCCAATAATGAAGTCATTGATAAAGGCGGGAATCGCCGAAACGCGTTTGCCTGGAATAATGAAAAAATATTTGTAATGGAACCGAGTGTGCTCCATTGTCTCCTTGGTGGGGGCATGTTGTTGGTGTAAATATATACGTGACAGCCACGGTCACGGAGGACGCACCCGCCCATGAAGATGTTCGGCAGTATACCGGGGCATTTGTTGGAAAAATATTTTGGCTGCCAGAACCGCCGCTGACCTCCCTAGCGGAGCGCTCGATGACACAAGGTTGGCACTACAAAGTGATGGAAATTTGGACAAAGCTCCTTGCAGGTCGGATCACGGCAGGGCGAGGGTTCGAGCCCACAGGATGTGATGGAACTTACCTGTACCCATTAAAATCTTGCCCACATATAATGTGTCTACTTAGATGCGTTATCAATTGAATATGCACAATTGTGGCAGGAATTCTACTAAGAACAAGGGACAGTTCAAAATGGCGGACACGGGCACGAACAGTAGAAAACTTTACCCGTAGTCCGTTTTTCATCACGGCATTCAGACTATCCAATGGGAAAAGGATAGTGATGTTTATATGTGGAGCCCAGAAAGATCCAATAATGAAGGCATTGATAAAGGCGGGAATCGCCAAAACGCGTTTGCCTGGAATAATTAAAAAATATTTGTAATGGAACCGAGTGTGCTCCATTGTCTCCTTGGTGGGGGCATGTTGTTGGTGTAAATATATATATATATTCACTGAAAAAACCAAAGGTTTCAGGCACGTTATAGTTAGGAATTGGCATTTAAAAAACCTTATAAATTCACTGAAAAAACCATAGGTTTCAGGGGCGTTATAGTTAGCTGGACATTTCCCTCGTACAAAACCCTAGAAATTCCCCTGTTATAGTTAGTTCAGCTAACTATAACTCTCGCCCCCGCAATGCACTGCTGATGACATCACATATTACATCACTCATGACATGGTCAGTAACATCACTGATGACATCACTGATGCAATTGCTACAAACGTCCTTCCTGATATTGATAGTTGTGCTGCTACAAATTGTTTTATTAAAGTATCCAATTTTCTTCCGTCAGCTGTACAACGTTACATCATTAAAATTATGTATTCTCCATATTTTCTTAAAAATAATGTGGATAACATTTCTGATTTACATTGGCTACACTCCATGTTTTGAATTGCACCTTTCACTAATTTATTGAAAGACACTGATTTACAGTCTGGTAATGTTAAATACAGAAATCTCTCAGTGTCTACATTGGTGCTACATGTATACATGCAATTTGCACAATAATGTTCCCATTTGTAAGAACGGCCAAAAATATTTTCTATTTCTACACCTTCGTTTTCAAAAATTGTAAGCATATACATTAAAAATTCCTGAGCATCTTGTTGGATATTTTGTGTAAATTGTGTAGAACCAGAACACACATCCAAAAGATTACGAACATCTGAAACAGATTGTATTTTACTTCTATCTGTTGTCAATTTTTCATAAACAGAATGCAACAGAGAACAAAATCTTTTTTGCCGATTCTGCATAATTTGTGCTTTCAAATCTTCCAGATAAAAAACAACATTAACCACTACATTAGCATAGCAGTTGACACCAGAACTATTTTTAAAATGATAACCAACAATCTCTTCAACAGTGTCCAATTTCTTTTTACCTGCAATCACAACATTATCTTCTTCTTTTCTTTTCTTGATACCTTCAGAACAGATATTCTCTAACCTTCTTTTTCGACCAACCATACGCTTTTCAAATACAGGATATTGACCTAAATTTGGAGCATACACCCTTCTTAACCTATTATACTCTTTTACACAGTTTGCATCTGCAGTAACCTTTGTCTCATCAAAATCAATCAAAAACAAACCAGATAATGTTCTGAATGGCGACAAAGCAACATATGCCATACCCTCTTTAAATACAGTAGATCCAATGTTCACCAATGCACTGTCTACACTTAATCCTTGATATTTATGAATAGTCACTGCATATGCCAAAGAAAATGGAAATTGTTTCCTACGGACATATAAATCTTTAACAAGCAAAAAACTAACTGAACAACGACCAATTTCTTTAACTTCATCAATCTGATCAAATTTAATTTTAAAAAATTCAATTCCTTCTTTTTTCTGATAATTCACAAAATCCACCACTTTGCCCATTGCACCATTAACTAAACCTTTCTCTACATCCAAATTACGCATTAAAATTACCCGACAGTTTACACACACATACAGTGTCTTTTCCAAACTAGCAGTTTTAGATATTTTTTTTTCTAAACAATCTAGTTTTGATTTCAACTTACCCGTCAAAATAATAGTGATTCCTTCATGTAGTATTTTATCAATGGCTTCCATTTTCACAATTTCATCATTTTCCAACTTTAATAATTCTTCGTTGAATATTGAACTCTCACGCAGTGTCGGCATTAAGCAAATCACTGACTTTTTTTTAGCAATTTCCATGTACACTTTTGCAGCAACTGCATTTTCATTTGGAAAGACATTGCAAAGTAATCGACTCTCCATAGCTTCTTTCCCTTTTTTTGATAGAATTCCAATTCTTATATCTTGAAGAATAGTTCCATATTCAGCATCATTTGCCTGTCGCATATTTGTTGTTAGTTCCTTGTATTTAAAATTACTCCAAATATTCACATTACCAACACTGCCAAGAGACTTTCTGGTATCTTCATGGGCAAGTGTTTTAAATACCGGTTGTCCATTTACCGGTGTCAGTTGCAGTAGATCTCCAAAAACGATGACGTGTTTTCTAGGGGTGGGCGGAATTTGCGAAATCCACTTTCGCAAATTATCACGAAAATGTTAAAAATTATCGCAAACACGCGGAAATATCGCAAAGATGCGGAAGTGTTTTTCCCGAGGTTTTCTGCATGGTTGCGGCTCGCCAACTGACCCATGTTGTTGCTCGCGGGCGCGGCCATCTTGTTTTCAGTTGTCTCGCGGTGCACGATCGCGAGAAGAAAGACGTGATCGCGCGACGCATGACGTCACTGCGGGCGCGAACTGTCGCGAGACAGCACAAATGGCTAAAAACAATACAACATCTCATGGAGAACGCGACCGGATCAAGAAAACTTGTCGGCGAACGCAGGGATTCAGGTAAGGCGATCGCGCGCGCGCGAGAATGTATTATTTTACAGCACGAGCAAGAACCA
The DNA here is from genome assembly GCF_964204655.1 of Triturus cristatus. NCBI lineage: Eukaryota > Metazoa > Chordata > Amphibia > Caudata > Salamandridae > Triturus > Triturus cristatus. The sequence continues at coordinate 339,380,612 of NC_140594.1, forward strand.
AATTATCGCTAAGCTGCGGAATGCGGAAATTTTGACATTTTCTGCAAATGGAACGAAATTTTAGCCCAGGCCTAGTGTTTTCCTCCAAATAACACGTCATACTCTGTTTCAAGAATTTGCTGCATTCTTAATTGCACAAAGGCAAGCATCAAGTTTGAAACCATGCTCACCTCATCAATAATGAGAAGCTTCATTTTCTTCAGCACTCTTGAAACTTCACAACAAGCTTCTCCAGATAGCTTGTGGTATTCCAATTTGTTCTCATGCTCTACTGGCAGCATTAGTAAATGATGTAAAGTAATTCCTTTAATGTTATGTGCTGCCAACCCAGTTGGAGCAGTGACAACACAAGACAAATGCGACTCAGTTTTTTTTTGCAGATAACTTGTAATTACTTTAATTAAGAAACTCTTTCCTGTTCCAGCTTGACCACTCACATGCATTCGGATAGGTTGAAATGATGTACATGAGCATCCTTTCTTTTCATGAAGTAATCCATGGTCAATCTGCTCTTTCACTTGCTGATATATTTCTTTCTGTTCAACATTTAGTTGCTCTTCCAAGTTTCCTAACTGTATTGCATCTTCTTGTGCTTGATACATTGCTGTTTCCACCTCATTCATTGCAATCGCTGCTTCATTTTCAACAATTGGTTGTCCTAGTGGATCTTGACTCAGTACAGCAGAACTTTGACTGTCTCAAGAACTGTCTCTAGCAATCTCTGCTGCAATTGTAGCTTCTTGATCAATTTCATCATTCAACATTTTCACATAATTTGCAAAAGCACTGCATTGTATGCTATCTTTACAAGCATTAAATGAATCTTCATAGCTGGGAAAATCTCCAAGTAATTCCAATTCAGAACGCCATGGTTTGAACATTTGCAAAAGGGCTAAATAGTAAAATTCCCTTTTGTCAGCAGTGTCGCAACTCAGTTTTTTGTGATTAATTGAATTTCCTTTCCTTTGTTTCACCAGACATCCTTCGGAACCAATCACTCCATATTTTCCATCGTTGATGTTCTCTGTAATATTCCGTTTAAAAGTGTAGTTTTGCAGCACTTCATAGAGACACATATTCTCAAGATGATGACTTCTCTTTGGATAGTATGTGTCCAACATTTTGGTTTTCAAAATATCTGTACTTTCTGGCTCATTTTCTGCTAAATATTCAATTTCTTGAACAGATTTGAGTACCCGATTTCGCATTCCTTCAAGACCTAGACTCACCCAAATGATTCTTCTACTTTTGGAATATAGACTTGCAGATGATAACCGATCTGAACATTCATATGCTCCAATTTCACGATGCGATAACATCTTCAAACTAAAACTGTATAATTTCTTACTTAGACTCTTCTCGTGAGAAATCTCTTCCCACATTTCTTTCAATTCAGTCTTTTCTGATTTAGTAATATAAGACGTTACATATCGAGCAACAGCAATGGAATTGTCCGCAACATACTGAATATCCATGTCAGCGTTCCACATGGATAAAATAACTGGATTGTAGTCATTTATGTATTTTGATTCTTCGCTTCTTGTTGTAGGTGTTTTTCTGAGACTTTCTTGTGATGGTATGTCGTACAGCTGACATAAAACTGTTCACTCTTCCTTTGGCTAATACAGGACGTGGAAATCCAAAACGACATTTGGTGTAGAACTTAACCTTTGACTTGTACTTTCGTCCACAGTATTTTCCACACCTATGGCTTTGAAATCGTAAGACTTGTTGTTTTAAGTTTTTCTCTTCTCTACTATTTGGAAGAGCACATGTAGCATAATCTTCAATGAAAGACAAAACAGTTTCATCTGAATCTGTTCCAAATTTGGGGGCATCCTTGACCCATAACAACATATGTATATGAGGAGCACCTCTTGCTTGATACTCCTCTCCACAAAGGAATCCACAACTTCTCCAAGAGAAGGATTCTTTTTATTGCAGATGAAAGACATCATAGCTTCAAATCTATGATTGAAATATCTGCATACATTGACAGGATCCAAAGAGCACAATTCTCCAGGTGTCTTGTATTCAAATATTTTTTATATTGCAATTTGCCCCTCGAAGAAATTCAAGTAAATCATCCCAAGCATACTCAGCACAGCTTAGTGTAACAAACCATGTAGGAGTTCCCAAGTTCCGTAGCATGCATTTCAGTTCTCCATGTCGACGGTACCAATATTCATTAGTCCCACGCTGACATGCCATCAGATTAATCAACTGAGATTCTACATGATCATCTCTAAGATGCACTTTATCCATAAAATCCTTTGCAGTTACATTTTGAAGATGCATTCCAGTTTTTAAAATGTGATTTACTGCATATTAAAGACCAGACAAGTCACTTTCAAACAGAAGATGAAACATATAAGGGATACATTGTCGAAATCTTGGATCTTCTGCATATAATCTTGTTGTCCGATATTCAGATACAGGAATCTGCACAGGACGTTCATCATATCGTCCACCTTTTCCTGTTGGAAACAACTGCGGGAAACAACGAGCTTCCAAGCTCTCTTCCCATACACTCATGGGACTTCCAGTTGCTTTTTTCATTTGAAACAACTCAATCGTATTCCCCATCACCTCTTTGGAATGAAGTGGATGTACACTGTAATGTTCATAGATTTCTTCACATCTGGACATGTCCACTTTTTCAATTTGTCCACTTAATGTTTCACTATCTTCTGCTAAATCTATTTCTTCTTCTCCAACAAACACATTTCTATAGTACTCATTATTTTCTAACAGATACAATGATGCCTTTTGCACTTTTCTAACATCCACTAACTCTTGCCATATTTTCTTATTCTTAGTAGGAACACCATTAACCAGAATGACTAGTGGCTCATTTTCTGCATGATCTACACCAATGGTTTCAACATTTTTCCTTAAATCTAATGGTAAATACACAACTCTTCCTTTCAATCCTCTTTGCAACTCTGATGGAGGTAATTTACTTGTTTTGGGCTCCATACGAACAATAGCCTGAAATGGGTGAACACATTGTATCAGAATAGACTCATATGTATTTAAATCTATCAGCTCTGGAGTAGGGGTGGGCGGAATTTGCGAAATTAACTTTCGCAAATTATCGAACGAGATTTTCGCCCAGGCCTACTCTGGAGGAATAGGAACCAACTCTAGATTATTATGAACAGCTCTAGCAGGCATTTTATTCTCATCTAATTTATTATAACAATATTTGCATATACGCTGCTCAGATCCCACATCAAAACAATCCTCTACCAGCAAATAAGTTGCAAATTCAATCCACTTATCATTATCTTCCATTTCACTCTTTAAATACAGATTGACACCCCTAGTCTGATTTTTATAGTGACTTCGCCGACAACAAATACAAGAAACATTTGGTCTTTCACCTGAAATTACCTTAAACTTTGTGATTTCATCCTCAATTTTTCTGTAATTACGGGTTCTACATTGTCTTCAACATTTTGTTCTACTAATGTGTCAGTTTTTTCACTCTCTTGCTGAGGCCCAAAGTAACAAAACTCAATATCCTCACAGACCTGCTTCACATCTGATACTGACCCACGCAAAAGAACACTGTTCAACTCACTTAACTTTAGTGCTGGACTTTTTGCATAATAGAACCTTCTCACTAACTTCCACATTTGAGTATGATGTACTGCCAGCATTCTGAAATGGTGAAAAACACTTTCACAAACTTTCCTAGAAAGACAAGCCAGAGAATGAACTTGCAAACCAGTATGTTTTCTCACTCTGCAAGGGTCTAGTCCTTGCAACAGCTTAACCTTTTGTTTTACACTTTTTTTACTATAGGTTCGTAAAAAACTACATAATTTTTCAATAGATTCCTGTCGTACACTGCAAACACTACTGCAATCCCAAGTGTACACAGGGTTTTTAGCACGTCTCCCTAAAACTTCATCAGCTATCACTTCTTCTGCATTTCTTTCAACAATTTTCTCTTTCTCCATTGGACAACCATCACTAACTTCATAACCTCTACCACTGGTGTCAACTGCATACAATAATTTTTCACTTAGTGAATAACTCTCTTCATTAAAAAAAAGGCTCTGAACTAGAACTGTGTTTCCATTCTCCCCCCAAATTTTCTTATTAATAATAATTTTCCTCCTACTTTTGGCCTTCATTACATATATTGGTTTATCTAGTGATCGAATTCTGTTTAACAATAAAATAAACAGTTTCCTTTTTACTTCAAAAGCCTTCTCCACAATGCTTTCAATATGCTTCTTCTTTTTATAAAATAAAGCTCTCTTTTTATATTTCTTCACATCTTTCAGCAAATTATTCACTAATCTCTTGTAAAATATTTTTTTGCGTAATTCCTTATACTGATTTTGTCTTCTTTTACCATACTTTATCTCCTTTGACTGAACATTAGCTTTTTTACTTTTCCTCCTTATTAGATTTTTTTTCTTAAAAAAATCTGTGAAACTGGAGCATTCTCTACATTCTGTTTGCTCCTACAAACATTTTTAATAAATTGCTTCGTGATCTTACCAGAAGATTTTTTCCGTTTAGCCACATTATCTTGTACATTCAATACTTGTGGTTGACGTTTCTTCAAATAATCCTCCTGTCTCTGCTCTTTTCTTTTTCTGTTTTTTTTCTGGCATAATTTCTCAATTTTAACGTTGAAAAACAGTATCTGAAAAAAAGAATCACAAATAAAAGTATGTTAATAACTTGCAAATGTATACTATTCTATTACTGTACAAACACATTTTATATAAAAACTGACTAAGAAACTCTGGGCCATATGTAGGTAGAACCGAATTTGCGATTCTGAAATTGCGTTTTTTAGCGAATCGCAATTTCGGAATGCAAATTCCGATGTATGTATAATTTCGCTATAATTTAGCGATTCCCTAAAAATCGCAGAATATTTTTGCGATTACCCAAATTGCGATTCCTTAATTGCGAAATCGCAAATAAGGAATCGCAAAAACGGGAATCTGCAATTCAGGTGCAGAATGATGACATCACACCCAGGAAGTGTGACTGCCCATGCTGCACCTGATTGCCTGCAGCTGTGAGTGAGCCAGTAGCTGTGTCAGAGCCTGTGTGGAGAGGAGAACAGTTTTGCACAGCTTTTGGAAACCAGCCAAATGGAGTCCCAGGGCCCTGAGAAGCAGCATGATGAACCAGCAAGGAAGAGGAAACATAAATTCAGTGACAGGGAGCTGGAGGTCCTCGCACAGGAGGTTGTCACGAGCCATGGTCTCCTTTTTGGGAAGAGTTCCCTACGAGTTCCGGAGGCCAGAAAGCGCAATATATAGAGTGACATCCAAGAAAAAGTCAACGCCATTGGTGTCACACACCGCAGTGTCGAGGACCTACGAAAAAGGTGGTATGACATGCGGCAGAGGTCAAAGAAGAGGGTGGCCACAAGACTTGCAGAGGCCAAAAAAAACGGTGGGGGGCCTTCCACTGCAACAGAACCAATGCCCCTGGAGGAGCTGGTGGTGGGCACACTGCAGCCTGAGAGTGTGAGTGGAGTGGCTGACCTGGACAGCTCAGAACACACAGACACCAGACAAGGTAAGATGCATGCCAAAACACCCTGATACATCCCCAACCCACCCCCAACCCCCATAAGGCAACCTGACTGCAATTCCAGTACATGTCACACAGCACACCCAGAAATGCATTATGGGAGACGTAGTCACATGCACTGATAACTGTGCCAGTGAGACACAACCAGGTGGAATAGGGAGGACTCCATCATGCAGATAGTGACAAACACAGATAGTACCCATGTGAATTTATTGTGTAAAACTAATGCATTACAAATGCCACACAGGACACAGAACTAATGTGTACCATTCAATCCACAGCACCACCACCAACACAGGATAGTGAGGCTGAATGCGAGGCAACAGCTGAGATGGAGGACGAGGCAAGCCAGGAGGAGCAGGGAGAAGCCAGAACTGCAGGCACAGCACCATGCAGGCGCCGCAATGTTGTACCACCACTACCACTGTTGGAGGCACAGGCACCAGGCACAGCAGAGGAGCAACAGCCAGTGCACAGGCAGCGTGCAGAACAGCACCAACCACAGTCACCTGAACACTCCAGAGTAGGGAGAGGGATGAGACGCAGGGCACGCCCGTCCACCAGCACTGCTCCTGGTGAAGAGGACACGGTGTTCTTGGGCCTGGAGGGCAGCATGCTCAAGCAACAGCGCCTGCAAGTAAAGGGGATACGGTCAATCCAACGGCAAATGGCTGCACATAACCACAACATGACCGAGTTGCGCGCAGGTGTAATGGCCATGACTGGTGCATTGGAGGGCCTGTGCAGGAAGATCGTGAGGGACAGGGCAGCCCGGCGCCGGGAGAGACATCGCCTACACACACAGCTGGACCTAAACACCAGGGCAGTTAACCGCCAGTCAACCGCCACATCCCTGCTGGCCAGAAGATGTGTCAGCATGCAGCACGAGATGGCCCACTGCTGCCAGGATGTTGGCAGGGTCCTGGTGCAAGGTACACATGCGGTGGACCAGATGCGCGCAACTGTCACAGGTGACATAGGCACACTTGGTACCATGGACACTGATGAACAATCAAGCAGGAGCAGCATCACTCCCCCTATTCCACAGGACAGACGCCGGAGTGCACGCCAGGGCAGAGTGGATGATGACTCCAGGGAGGGCAGTGCGCAGGCACAGCGAGGCTCAACAGGCCGTGCACGGAGGAGGTGAAGGGACACAAGGGACTAATGGCCATGTGTGAGGCAACACAGTCAATGAGTGGCTGATGTTAGTTAGTGCACTGTGACACAAACAAGTGCATGCAGGGACTATAAAGTCACAATGGATGATACCTTTATTCCTGAAGATAAGGAAATAAACATCCCTGTAAGAAACAAATTAGTTGCATTGTGTCCTCTTTACTCACTTTGAAGTAGTTTTGTGTGATCTCGTCTCGTCTCATGCGTCCCGCAGCAGCACCATCACCACCTGCGGGACCGCGATGTGGTGCTGGTCCATCCTCATTTGATGATTCAGAGTCTGACAGGTCCACTGGGGTTCCTTTTTTGGTAGCGATGTTGTGTAGCATAGCACAGGCAACCACAATTTTGCAACATGTCTCCGGGCTGTACTGTAGCGCTCCTCTACTCTTATGGAGGCATCGAAAACGGCTCTTTAGGATTCCAAAGGTCCTCTCAATGGCACAGCGTGTGGCTCTGTGTGCGCTGTTGTACCTCATTTCACCTGCAGAAGCTGGATTTAGGTACGGTGTGAGGATGTAGTCTCGTACAGCATACGCACTGTCACCTGCAGGGCATAAGCAGATTCAGGGTCAATAGTGTCCTGCCACTGCATCACTCTACTGCCACTGCGTGTGTTTGGCATGCATTTACCTAGCAGGTAGCCCTCTCCAAAGTCACCATTTGTGAGTCTGCGATGTAATGCACAGTGGCGAAACATAAATGAGTCGTGTGTGCTTCCAGGGTATTTGGCCACAATATCAGTGATTATATGTTGGGCATTGCACACTACCTGGACGTTCAGGGAATGATATGACTTCCTGTTGCGAAATACATACTCATTATGTAATGGGGAGAGATTGCGACATGGGTCCCATCTACGCAGCCAATGACATGGGGGAATTGTGCAATTTGGTAGAAATCCTGCTTGGTCTGATCTAGTGCCTGTGGTGTGCTAGGAAATTATATGTGGTGATGCAGCCTCTGTACCATTGCATCCAAGAAAGCGAGGAGGAAGCGCAACAGTGCACTTTGCGAGACACCACCTGCTGTGGCAATGACCCCCTGAAAACTCCCTGATGCCAGGAGGTGCAGTGAGCACAGCACCTTCACATGGGTGTGAATGGAGTGTGCCCTGCGTGTGGGGTGTTGAAGTATGGGTGTCAGCTCCTCTATTAAATCCAGGATGCTGTGTGGGTGCAGCCTGTAGTTCACATGGATCTCCTCATCGGTCAGTTGGAAGAGGGTGATGCGTGTTCTGTAAATCCTTTCCTGGCGTCTCCTTCTCTGCATGGCATCCCTGATTCGCAGCCTCCTGGCTATCATGTACAGCCCAGCCATGGTGTGAAGTTCCTGTGGCATTGTGGGCCTGTTTAAATAGGTTGCACTTGGTTACCACCTGCTCAGAGTTGGTGGTAATTGGGAAGTGCTAAACTGCGATTTTTGAGGAATCGCTATTAGCGATTTTTCTGAAAATCTGATTTAGCGAATACGCAATTTGCGATGTCGGTAATTGCGATTTCCGCAAATACTGCGACGCTGATTGCGATTCCGCTAAATTATTCGCAAACTGAGCTTTACGCAAAATTGCTAATTGCTAACTTAGCGATTTGCTCCTTTTTGCGGCGGACACGTCTCCTACATAGGTGCAGTCAGTTTTGCGATCGCAAACACCAAGATTCTTGCGATTCCCAGTGTTTGCGATCGCAAAAGTGTTTCCTACATATGGCCCTATGTCCCTGAACCACAAGTGTGACGATGATTAAAACACTACATACATAGTGCATACTACTTTGAAGCAGTTCATGCCCTACAGCCTACCTCACTAAAAGACTACATGCTAACTGACTGAATGATTACAATACTATAAGGAAACAAACTGAGTGAGTGACAGGGTGTTTCCTAGAAGTGTATGAATACTGACATGGATATTGATGGTGTGAAAAACAAGTGTGTAGGTGATTAGAGACCTACATGCATACTGGACAAATGTTTCAATCCATCCATATGTTAAGGCCTGTCTCACTCCAATACTATTTTGATACTGATAAAATGATTAGAGTACTGCAAGGAGAGTGCCTGGGTGAGTTTATAAGTGTTCGGGTTTTGGCACACTCAATGGATTACTCCATGGTGCTGAATGGGTCACTAGAGGACTACAAGGGGAGTGACAGAGTATTTGCTTGGATACTGACTGAATGATTAGAGTACTGCAAGGAGAGTGCCTGGGTGAATTTATCAGTGGTTGGGTTTTGAGGCAGTCAATGGATTAGTACATGGTGCTGAATGAGTCACTGCAGGAGTGCAAAGGGAGTGACAGGATGTTTGCTGGAATTGTATGGATGATGACTGGTGAATCGCAGGTATGAAAGACAAGTGTGTAGATGGTTAGAGGACTACGTGCATAGTGGATAGGGGTTTGAAGCAGTCCATATGCTAAGGCCTGGTCACTGAATGAGTACTTGGGTACTGACTGAATAATTAGAGTACAACAAGGAGAGTACCTGGGTGAACTTATAAGTGGTAGGCTTTTGGCGCAGGGAATGGATTAGTACTTGGTACTGAATGGGTCACTAGAAGAGTGCAAAGGCAGTGACAGGATGTTTGCTGGTCTGTATGGATACTGACTACGGAATTGAAAGTGTGAAAGACAAGTGTCTAGGTGGTTAGAAGACTGCATGCATAGTAGATAGGGGTTTTGAAGCAGTCCATGTGCTAAGGCCTGGCTCACTGCATGAATACTTAGGCAGTGACTGAATCATTAGAGTACTGGAAAGAGAGTGTCTTGGTGAATTTATAAGTGTTTGGGTTTTGGCACAGTGAATGGATTACTACATGGTGCTGAATGGGTCACTAGAACACTGCAAAGGCAGTGACAGGTGTGTTTCCTGGAAGTGTATGCATGCTGACTAGGGAATTGAAGGTGTGAAAAACAACTGTATAGATGGTTAGAGAACTACATGCATACTGCATAGACATTTGAAGCAGTGTATTTGGTAATGAATTGTTCACAACATAAGTACTTAAAAACTAACTAAATCATCAGACTACTTCTAGGACAGTGCCTGGGTAAAAATTTTAAATTTTCAGTTCTGGTGCAGTGAAGACAATACTACATGGTACTGCACTTTAGTGTCAAAGCATGTTTCATTTTTTCAATGCATAAGCAACACTGGCTTCTAATGCTACTAAAACTTGACAACATGACAGGTTTAAAAACACTTATCTGCCACCAAATGCATAATGTTACCAAATGCTTCTCTCACAGTGGTTCCCAAATGCACACAAACTCACAGTGTGATTCTAGATAAGCAACACTATCACTAGGAGTTTACCAAACCTCATTCACTACAGTGGAAGTGGTAAGGGAACTGCACACAATCTACATATTTCTCGACTGCACTTTAGTGTCAATACCTGACTCATTTAATCAACGCATAAGAAAAGACTCGCTTCTAATACTACTAAAACTTGACAACATGAGAAGTTTTAAAAAAGTTATCTGTCAGCAAATACACGATGTTACCAAACGCTTCTCTCACAGTGGTTCCCAAATGCACACAGACTCACATTGTGCTTCTAGACAATCACCACTATCCCTAGGAATATACCAAAACTCATTCACTACAGTGAAAGTGGTAAAGGTACTGCACACAATCTACATATTTCACTACTGCACTTTAGTGTCAATGCCTGACTCATTTAATCAATGCATAAGCAAAGACTGGCTTCTAATGCTACTAAAACTTGACAACATGACATGTTTAAAAACACTTATCTGTCAGCAAATAGACAATGTTACCAAACGCTTCTCTCACAGTGGTTACAAATGCACACAGACTCACAGTGTGATTCTAGACAAGCACCACTATCCCTAGGAGTTTACCAAAACTCATTCACTACAGTGGAAGAGGTAAGGGAACTCTACACAATCTACATATTTCACAACTGCACTTTGGTGTCAATGCCTGACTCATTTAATCAACGCATAAGCAAAGACTGGCTTCTAATGCTACTAAAACTTGACAACATGACATGTTTTAAAACACTTATCTGCCAGCAAATAGACGATGTTACCAAACACTTCTCTCACAGTGGTTCACAAATGTACACAGACTCACAGTGTGATTCTAGACAATCAACACTATCCCTTGCACTATACCAAAACACATTTCTTCATCTAGAAGAAGTACTACATTTTAGTATAGAAACATAACATAACTCCTTTCACAAATTCATAAACAATGTCTGGTTTCTAATTCTACCAAAATATAAAAACAGCACAGTTATCTGTCTGCAAACACATGAAAAACACAAATGCTTATCACAGAATGGTTTCTTCATGCACACACACTGTCAATAAGATTGTAGAGAAAAAAAGTACTCACTACACTTTAGCAGAAGAAATACATTAGTCTGATTAAAATCAAAATAGTCTACATACATCCCCTCACAATTAAATAACTCACCTTTCAAGATGTTTTGTAGATTAAGAAGTATATCAGTCACACACCAGATATCTGTCACACACCAGATTTTCTTATACAGAATCTCTGCACCTGTCAGCAGAACCAAAGAATGGCAAAGTTTCCCTCTCTTTTTCCACACATATACATGTAAACATCAAATCACACTCCTTCCCACATAAATTCAAAAGCAAACACACATTTCTATTGGTTAAATATTTCAACCCTTTTCAAATGACATAAACTTCAACCCTTCCCCCAATCTGCCTTCTGCCCGTTACCATAGAAACAGGTCATGGAACACTGTACTGAGGACACAGGTCAGAAGTTCAGCACACACAATGTTGCTAATCAAGACAGCAAGTGTGCTTGACTTCTCAACATATCAGCTTATCATCTATAATGTTCCTTACAATCAGTTTTTGTTAACCAATAAGAATAATGCATTTAAAAAACAGAAATATGCACCCTACCTTTCAGTGTAGAAGGTTGTCAAAAAACCAATGATTTCTTGTCTTTTTCAAAATTGCATCTTAGCCACCATTTTAGAAACATCTTACTTTCTAAACTGCCATTTCATTTAGAGAGACCATCTGAGTGCATCCAGACCTCCTTACAAGATGCTTACAGCGTGGATAGTGGGACACAGCTACATTTTCTGGAGCCAAAGGTATGCAGAAAACAAAGGCATTCACAAAGACCTAGGTTTGCCAAATGTAGACATTAAATGGAATGGACAGAGAGGGTTAAAGTGGCACCAATTGATGCTATTGGTGAAATCCTTCATGCAAATCCAACACCCTGACCTCATAATAGTGCACTGTGGTGGCAATGACCTAGGCACTTTGACTGGGGTAGGTCTGGAAATGCTTATGAAGGACACCTTTGCAGAACTGATTTCACTTTTCCCTAAAACTGCCTTTGTGTATTCTAACATATGCCAAAGGCAGAAATGGAACTGGTCCGATCATTTTTGTCCACAGATTGAGAAAGCTAGGAAACATGTGAATAAATCTGTTTCTGCTTTTCTCCGAGACTACAGAATGGGGTCCATTTACAATAACAATCTGCGCTTTCATATGCAAGAGATGTATAGGAGAGATGGAGTACACTTTACTGATGAAGGAAACAGAGTCTTCCTCAACAACTTTAGACTCTGTATAGATACTTACTTATAAGTACCAAAAACTCTGAATGAACACAACGGCTCTTTTTAGAGCCACTCAAGAACAAAACACTTAAGGTTAATCTTTATCTCCCAACAATTTCATTTTTTTTCCCTTGAATCCGCGAACCCACCGCGAGAGGATCCGTGCATCCAACGCACCGTGCGCGCATTTCGCCGTATTTTTTTAAAAAAAGGGGCCCCAGGGGGTCCTTCTGGGACCCCCTAAGCACCTCTAGAGGGTTAGAGTATTTCCACTCTGCCCCCTTTGTATGTTTTACACACTTTTTCCCCTTGCTTCTTTAGCCTCTCTTCTACCGAGGCAGAAAATGGCCGCCAACAGTTCCTGATTTTGAATGTAGAGAGACACTCGACAGCCAATTAGCATTCAGCGCGCGATCGGGAGGGTGCGCGCTCGGTTCGGGGAGGGTGCGCTTACGGTGCGGGTAGGGTGCGCGGATCCTCCGAGGCCATAGATATATATGTACTTTTAACTCTAATTTTCTCAGGAAATACCGAACGGATTCACACCTTATATGCAAAAGGCATGAGTCCGAACTGGGGACTACCTCTTTGCCAAATTTGGTGTCATTCCGTTCAGCGGTTCGGGCTGTAGCTGCGACAACAAATCCTATGGGAAATTGCATGAGGAAAACACGTTTTGGGACCCCCCTTTTTTCTCGGCCCCCACTTGATGGATCACCGCAAAACTTTCAGGGTAGGAGCGGAGCAGAGCTGGCCAAAAGTTTGGAAAAATTCGCGAGGATTCGTCAACCGGCGCCAGACTTATTGGGAATAGGATGTTGCGGATTTCCTATGGAAAATAGGTCCTAACTATAACTACCTACTGGCGACCGCCAGTAGGTAATATATATATATATATATATGTATATATATATATATATATATATCTCACAAGTTTTCCTCCGCTGCTTTGAACCACGCGGCTCTCCTGAAGAGATGGACACAGACCCAAGTTTTTTGTGCAAAAGTGAATATCCTTTATTCCTCTGTCGCCATTGCGCGTTTCGGCTCGCCTGAGCCTTGATCACATGACAGTGGCCTGAGAGAGATAGCTTGTTTTTAAAGTGAAAGTGCGAGTATAATCTTGACCACGTGATAAGCCTACCACGATAATATCGTCATGGACATAAACAACAAGAGCAGCGTACATTAGTAAAGAGACGGGTAAAGTCACATAAAATATATACTTTGCATAAATCTCAGTAAAATATCTTGTGCATGCTCCCGTTGTGTACTGTATCTATACATTGGCAATACATTGTATTCTATTACTTGCGTCACGATCATTATAAAATCAACAACAATAAAATTAAGACAATTGTTCTTGAAAAAGTGCTTGAGTGTTTAGTGCAATGTGTGCGCGAAAGAGCCAAGTATGTGTGCTGCGCTTTCGTGATACGTACAACAATTCGGTAGGGTTATTTTGTTCGTTGAATTATCAAGAAATATTCGATGTTTGTTGATTCATGGTGTTATATATATATATATATATATATATATATATATATATATAAGTTCCACAGAACAGTTTCAAGGGGTTTTCGTAAGAGTATTGCAGTACTCTGTATATTTAAAAATATATATATAACTCAATAAAACTTCTTTTTGCTAACTCTGCAGAGTTTGCTAAACTACCTCATTCCTTCCTCTATCAAACTCAGAGCAAAGGTTAAGTGTGGTCTAAACAAGATGGCTGATTTTTCATTTTGCAACGGCTATTAGTAACTAGTGAACCAATTTAGAGCAGACAACAAGAAGGACCCTTTGCACACCATAATCTATATTGCTGCCAAGTTTCATTAAAACCCGTTCTGCGATTTTGCCACGACATCTGTTTAAAAAGTCTATGGAAAATGCATTGGTAGAAAAAACAAGTTTTTGGACCCCCTTTTTTCTATGCACCTCTTTAATCAAGCACCACGAAAATCATCAGCCCATGTAGAAAAAACAATAAATATGCAAAGCTTCATAGAGATTCATCATAATTTAATACCAATCAAAAATCTGAGGAATGGGAGGAGCCTAGCGCTTGACCAAGATGGCCGCGTGAGCTCTGAGCTCCCGAGACCCTCGTGCCCTCCGTCGACTATCCTGTCTCTAATCCTGTCGGTATGCATGGCATCGTGTGGATGACCTGTCAGGGAGGCGATTGATGCTACCCGCGGTCGGATCGCCCACCGGGAACCGGACTTATGCCTGGCGGAAGATTGCGGCCTATCTCCGAGGGATGCCAGGGGCTAGAGTTGGCAGGATGCCCGACTTCTAGTTGAACAACAACGGCCAGGCGAGGTGTGAACTGTCGGACGGAGGTCCCCGTCCTTTCACTTTCGCTTTCTCTCCCTTTGTCAGCCCTGCCCCTGGAGAGCTCTTGGTGGCTTTATTACCCTATGGACGCTCTGCAGGCTACTCTGGTGGCCCACTGCAGAACTGATCACTCCTGATTCCTTTCATTGAGAGGGACCCGTCTTATCTGAACCGACCTGCTTGGTATCAACCATGTCGGGCAAAGCAGAGGTGGATCGGCTGAAGGCTAAGTCTAACAGGCGGGGAGCCTATACCCAAGTCAATAGTATGGACCGCTATGCTCTGCAGAAGGGATCACCGAGTGGGTCGAGCCAGTCGCCGGATACCCAGAAGGCGGCCTCGCCTTTGGCCCCGGAGCTCTCACTACAGGATGTCATGGGCGCGCTCGAAGGGATGCAGACTTCGATTGGGAGACAGTTTGATGCCCTGGCGCATAAGGTGGATGCCATCTTGGTGGATGTTAACCTGATCCGTGCGGACTTGGGCAAAACGAATGAACGGGTTAGGACCCTGGACCTCAAGACCACGGGCCTCACCGATGATGTCACGGAACTGCAGATCGAGGTTCGTAAGCTGAGGACCGAGAGTGATCTCGCCGCCCGCCGGCTGGAGGACTTTGAGAGCCGGGCCAGGCGCAACAACGTGCGCGTCATCGGGGTCCCGGAGTCCTCGGATGAGGCTTCGGTTGACCTGCTTGTCGAGGACTTGGTGCTTAATCATCTGCAGCCTAAGGGTCTTGGAAAGTTCTTTGCGGTTGAAAGGGACCATAGAGTGCCGGGTGGGAGGCCCAAGGTGGGTGCCCCACCGAGGCCGATCGTCGCTCGGCTCTTTCATTTTCGAGATCGGGACGCTATCCTGCAAGCATCGAGGGTGACGGGCCCGGTCCCCTTCCAGAACGCGTCGGTGAATTTCTATCCGGACTTCACCCAGCAGGTGCAGAGGCAGAGACAGGGCTTTCTGGGGGTGAAGAGGCGGCTCCGGGAGAGGGATCTGAAGTATGCCATGCTCTTCCCTGCCAGATTACGTGTGGTGCACGAAGATCGGACATTCTTCTTTGACTCTCCTGTTATGGCCGATGAATGGCTGGACGCTTTGCCCCGGCGACGGACGGGGGAAGACATTGCCGAGGATGGGGACAGTGGCCGGGATGGGCAGGGCTGATTTTTCGGAGCCGGTCTGACTCGATTTGGCTATATTTGAAGACTTGAATAGAGTGCAGTCAATGCGGAGGGCTGCGGGAGGACGAGGGGTGCTCTTTTCCTCCCTTAGGGTACTTTTTGTAGATTTTGGGTTTTGTAGGGCGACAGGCACACTGCAAGTTGGGGGGGCTTTGTAAGCTGCAGCAGGGGTGCAGGGTGGGGGGGGTTTCTGGGATTTTGGGTTTGTTGTTGGGGGGTTTATTTCTGCAAGGCATGGTGATTCTTTTCAGGACTGTTCCATGGTGGCTCTTCGGGTGTGGGGTGGGCCTCTTTACGTTTGAGGATGGGGGGTAGGGGTTTAAGTGTTATAAGCTGGAATGTTAATGGTTTGGGGGATCGCATTAAACGTGGGATTGTTTTGCAATTCTTGAAACGGTCAATGCCGGATGTTGCCCTGCTGCAGGAGACGCATCTTATAGGTAATACATGCTATGCTCTGAATAGGAAGGGTTATAAATTCATAGCACATTCGGGATTCTCCTCTGGGTCCAGGGGTGTGGGCATCCTAGTCAGAGCCTCGCTACCATTTGAGGTGGACTCCACCATTGTTGATGATAGGGGGAGGTTTGTGGCGGTGGCGGGGCGGTGGGAAGGAAGAACTTTGGTTTTAGTTTCGGTTTATGTCCCGCCGGCCCTGCAGGCCTCCACGTTCACAGATCTGGGTAGGGCCCTGCTGGATCTCCCGGGGGGTATGCTTGTGGTGGGAGGTGATTTCAACGCTGTTGGCTCCGGCCTGCTGGATAGATACCCGCCCAGAGACACAGGGGGGGCTCAGAAGTGGCTTCCAGACTTCCTAGACATGCTTGGCCTGATAGACTGCTGGAGGCTCCGGCACCCCACACAGAGCCAATACACGTTCCACTCCGGGGCACATGGTAGTCTTTCCAGGATTGATTACCTACTCACTCTGGCTGCGCATGCCTCATTGGTCTCCGAGGCGAGGCACATGGCGCGTGGTATATCTGACCATTCGCCAGTGTGGATCCGGCTGGATCTAGGTCGGGAGGGAGGAGGAAGGGTGGCCCCTATCAACCCGTGGTATTTCCGAGACCCCAAGATGCGCAGCGCGCTGGTAAAGAAAGTAGATAATTTTTTCAAGGACAATCAGGGATCCGTGGACTCGGCAGTGTCGCTGTGGGAAGCATTTAAGACCGTGCTCCGAGGGGAAGCCCTCTCCCTAGTAGTAGCTGCCAAGCGGCGGAGAGATGGCGAGGTTCTGCAGGTTGAGGAGGAGATCGCGGCTCTGGAGGGAGCGCTGGAGGAGGAGGTTACAGAGTCCTCACTGCATGAGCTTTGCTTGAAGCAAGCTGAGTATAAGGACCTGGTGACGAACGCCGCTAAGACCCTCAGTAGGGAACAGCAGGGCCGTTTGTATGATGTTGGTGACAAGGCAGGGAAACTCCTGGCTTGGCTGGACAAAAAAGAACGGGTCAATAGAGTTGTGCCAGAGTTGACGGGAGAGAGGGGAGAGGCGATTGTGGAACCTGAGAGGATTGTAAAGTGTTTCTCGGACTATTTCTGTAGGGTTTATGCCTCAGTGTCGGATAGGCCGCCCGAGGACTCGTGTGACCTCCTCCGTGATATCGAGTTGCCCTGTCTCTCCGATATAGATAGGGACGATCTAGATGGTGACATAACGGTTGACGAGGTGGCGGGGGCTATCCGCGCGTTAAACTCGGGCAAGGCCTCGGGACCGAACGGCTTGCCGGTCGACCTGTACAAGCTATTTCCGGATAGGGTCGCCCCTCACCTGCGCGCCATGTTTGTGGAGGCGCGGGGGAGTGGGACCCTCCCGTTGGACCAGCGACTGGCGACGATCGTGGTTATACACAAAGAGGGCAAACCCCGAGATAAGTGCGCCTCATATAGGCCTATCTCACTTCTTAACGCAGAGCCGAAAATTCTGGCTAAAATCCTGGCGACCCGATTGATTAGGGTACTCGGTGACTTGGTCCACCCGGATCAATCCGGCTTCATCCCGCACCGAAACACAGCGTTAAATCTTCGGCGCCTTCATGGTGTAATCGCCAGGGCGGGCACGCTGCATGAACCAGCTATTGTGGCGTCTCTTGACGCCACGATGGCCTTTGACACGGTGGAATGGGCATATTTGTGGGCCGTGCTGACCAAGTTCGGCTTTGGCCATGGTTTTGTGAGCTGGGTGAGGTTGCTGTATGAGGGGCCACTTGCGAGTGTGGTGGTGAATGGTCGGGCGTCGACTCCGTTTCAGCTTGGGAGGGGTACTCGGCAGGGTTGTCCCCTGTCGCCTTTGTTGTTCGCCCTCGCCCTTGAGCCGCTGGCTGCGTGGATACGTTGGCACCCAGATATACGGGGCCTTAGATGGTCGCCTGAACACGAGGACCGTATTTCGCTCTATGCCGATGATATCCTGCTGTATCTTGCCTCACCCAAGAAATCACTTATAGTGGTCTGTGACGTACTCACTTCTTTTGGTAGGAACTCGGGTCTTGTTATCAACTGGAGTAAATCGTATTTGTATGTTCTTAGTGGCGAGGTTCCACCGATCCCCAGAACATGTTCGATACAGGTCGCTCAGCAGGGCTTCGTGTATTTGGGGATTTTTATCTCCATGGACTCTGCTGTGCGATATGAGAAGAACCTGCTCCCCCCCTGGCACGCCTGAGGCGGGATGTTGAAGGCTGGCGGAGGCTGCCGCTCTCCCTCGTTGGGCGTGCGGCCCTGTTCAAAATGATGTCTCTTCCCCGCTTCCTCTACGCACTGCAGAATACTTTGGACTGGGTTCCGGCCAAATACTTTCGGGAGGTCGAAGGCCTCCAACGAACGTTGCTTTGGGATGGGCGGCCGCGAATAGCTATTGCAAAGTTGACGCTTCCATGGTACGACGGGGGCATTGCGCTCCCAGACATCCGACGGTACTATTGGGCCACCCAGCTGAGCGCGATTAATCATGGGTTTTATGGCCCTGCCCTCAGCCCTGGGTATGCCATGGACAGGTGGTTGCTGCGTGGTGGTAACTACTACAGGGCGTTGTACTCGCGGTCCCTAGACTCGTCCCTCACGGGGCCCACTGGTGTGGCAGTGCGTGTGTGGAAGATGGCAACTGACTCGCTGGGCTGGAAGGATAGGCTCACCCTCGCTACCCCGCTGTTTGAATCGGAGAGACTGGGAAGGCTTTGGCACACAAAAGGGTTTGATAAATGGGACCTGATCGGCATCTCCAGGGTGGGAGATGTGCTGAATAAGGGGAAGGTGAAGTCCTTTGAAGAGTTGCAGACGGAGTATGAGCTAGGGCCCTCCGAGTATTTCCGATATATTCAGGTGCGTCACGCCCTCCGATCAGTCCTCGTAGAGGGTGAGAAGGTGCCTGAGTCCTCTCCTTTGGAGGACCGGGTCCTTGATGGCCATATGCCCGAGAGCACGATCTCGCTCATCTATAAGAAACTGATCAACGTCCGGGCGGACATGCTTCTGGGGCTGAGGGACCAGTGGACTAGGGATGGCCTCGAGTTGGATGATGAGGATTGGCAGTCGGCTGTTTCCTCTCCTAAGGAGGTCGCGATCCCGTCGCGTCTGAGGCTGGTGCAGCTTAAAATACTGCATCGAGTGTATGTGACGGGGCCAAGGCTGGTTCACATGGGATTCTCGGAGGACGGCCTATGCAGGAGGGGATGTGGTATGGTGGGTACTTTCCTGCATATCATTTGGGAATGTGGTGTCATTACGGAATTCTGGAGGAGAGTCCATGCAGTGATGGGGAGGTGACGGGCACTGCTATGCAGCCGGAAGCGCGGTGTTGCCTCCTGAATGTCTGGGGGCCCACTGACCACGATGAGGCACAGACCCAATGGGTGACTCTGGGTAACATGGTCGCTAAGAGAGATATCGCGCGATTGTGGGGCTCCGCATTGACCGCGTGGAAAGAAAATATGGACTGGAGTATGTTAAGGGAGAAGACGGTCTATTGCGCTAGAGGTCGCCCCCGGAAGTGGCACGCCATCTGGGGGCGGTGGAATCAATACAGGGGGGGAATATGTCTTGCCCCGGATCTGGATCCTCCCGAGGAACAGCTTTCCTCCTAACCTTCTTTCCAGCTCAGTATGGTTTATGGACTTTTTTGGCCACTGCTGTCCCCCTTCTTCCTCTTTACACTGTACTGTAACTGCTAGATGAGTGGGGTCCGGCCTCCCCTGGGGGGCTTCACCATGGGCTTTCAGTGTTCTTGCCTTGCTGGGGTTTGTTGTGTGTTTTTGTGTTTACTTAAAATTGAACCTTTGCACTTCTCCTTTCACGGTACTGGGGACGCATCTCTGTTCCTATATATCGATGCTGCCGAACCTCCGGGTTGTCGGCTGAATAGCTGTGTCCTGACTTTTGAAAATAAAGGTTTTTTAAAAAAAAAATAAGAAAAAAAAAAAAATCTGAGGAATGTATTTGACGGTATGCGAAATTTGCATATTTTTCTTTTCTAGTAATAAGGCAAAGTTATACACAAATCTGTGCAATTACGAGAAATAAATCCTTGCATCAATTGATGGTGTAAGGATGCTTTTAAACAAGAGCACCATGATCAACAGTTTTTGTTCCAATGTGTTGACAATACATTTTTACAATAATTACGTTGAATTGCGTGATTTGTGCTAAATCTTTATTATGAAAAGTACAAAATTATGATAAATGGCATATTAGCATAATTTGGGGAATTTAACTTAATCACTGCAAGACAAAAAACTTCACAAAGTTACGTGAATTATTCCTGCGTAACTTACATTTCACCCTGTACTAATATAGATATGGTTGATATATGCCTGTTATTGTTCCGGAATATTTGAATAAAACTTCAAAAAACTATTTTGAAATTGGCCAATAGATTAGTGTTTTTTTGCAAACACATAATTTTTCCTTATTTGATGTAATTTGAGACAATGCACTTTTTTTTAGCCAAGCATTATATAGAGTTTTGCCTGTGAATACTTAATCACTTTGGTAGACATGCCTTTCAATTTTTTTCCATTTCATCCTGGAGCTGTGCACCTTATGGTAAGTTGCTCTCTGTATGACCACCATCGTTTTCAAGAGGAAACAGTGCCAGTTTTCAATTAATCATGCCTGAAATCAGCTGAACTGCTGTATCAGGGGTGAGGAATTTTTATGAGCAGCTTGATATGTGGTATTGCCATAGTCCAGTGAACACTAGACCATTGCATTAATGACTAGGATATCATGTCAGATATCAATGAAAGGAAAAATATTTTATTTTAGTTATAAAACACATGTAAGGCTGACAATGGCATTCAAACATGAGTCATAGTTGAAGGTTTCTCAAGTAGTCCTAAGACAGAAGGGGCAGGTGAAGTTAAAAACCATTTTATATTTCATGTATTAAGCCTTATAACATTGGTGGACATCTATCATCATGTCAACCAAAAACAGTTTTTTAGTGGACATTGGTGTGCCAAAAAGTGCATTGGGAAAGGACCCAAGCTAAAACTCATTTGCATACATGTAGAAATGTGTCCTAGCAAAAGTATTTTTGTCAAGCAGAGTATAATGATGTTAAATATTAGGGAACTAAATAGACATGTTGGAGACACTGCTCTGAGTACTTTTGGTTCAGAACAAAATGGAGAGAGAGACACACAGATTTCTGGCAATCAGTCAAATAGAACATTAGCCATTCATGAGTGGTTCTCATAACATTAGTGCCCATCTTTCATCATGTCAGCCAAAGACATTTAGGCAGTGGAGATTGGTGTGACAAAAAATGCATTGGGAAAGGAGCCAACCTAAAACTCATTTGCGTACATGTAGAAAGGTGTCCAGGCACAAGTAATTTTGTTAAGTGGAGTATAATGACATTAAATCTTATAGGAAGAAATGGACATCTCATAGACACCGCACTGAGTACTCTTCATTCAGATCAAAATGTAGGGAGAGCCACAGATTTCTGTCAATCAGCCAAATAAAACATTAGTCATTCATGAGCTGCTCTCATAATTCTTTTTCTTAATTTAAGTTTAATGTTGACGATGGTGTTGGAGGTCACAGAAAGATCAAGTAAGACCATGGGCCCACAGCTGGAGCATAAATTAACCTATGAAGGACAGACACAATTATACATTTGTGCTTCTACCAGGGTGAAAGTCAAATTGGAAGCTGTCTTGGAGGTAATTATGTTTGACAAAGCTCTGGACCTGACTGAAAATGAATTGCTCTAAAAGTTAACATAAAAATGGGGTAAACAGATAGGTCTATAGTTATTCAATTCATTTGAATTATTAAAAATGTTTTTAGGAGAGGTTTAATGATAGCAGGCTTCCGTTGTGTAGGCATAATGCCAGAATTTATCTTGCTGTTACAAATGGTAAAAAGGTCATATAATCACAGCAAAGACTTATACCTTCATTTAGCTAGCAGGGCAGATAATGTTTGGAGAGCCAGAACAAAGAGTGCATGTTGTTTAAGGCCCCTTGACGGGTGTGTTGCTAAATAAGTTTAAAGTTAGCAAGAGAGCTTATTGATATAGCTGGACTGATATCCAGATCAGTTATAAGCTATGACAATTAGTGATATATTGACCACGATATACTGCAGTAATTTCAAGAAATACTGCGGTACATGCCGAAAAAACAGCACACGATTGGTTAAAAAAAGGCAACCATATTGTTTAGACCACACGTAGCCTGCCTTCTTGGTTTGAAGTGGAATTATAGTGTACTATTGGTTTATAAGTGCATAGAAAGAAATGAGTAAGTTTAGATAATTCTTCAAAGGTATGGAATATTAGTTTAATTACTATATATATTTTTAAAAGGTTTATAGATTTCTGTGGTACTACCACTCCACTTTTCTGTACAACACTTTACCCCACTCTAAACCACTGCGCACCATTGAATGACACTCCACTCTATGCCACTCCACTCCACAACACTCTACTCCCCTCCACTTTACAACTCTCTACTATACTATATGCCACTGTACAACACTCTATTCCACTTTTTGGCACTCTATAACGCTCTATTTCACTCTACACAACTCCTTCTACAGCACTCCACCTCTTTACTTCATTCTACTCATTGATACTCTACTCCAATCTACTTCGCTGTGACTCTTCGCCCCTCTATGCCATTCAATTCTATTACACTCTATGCCACTCCACTCCACAACACTCTATGACACTCCACTCCTCAACACTATACTCAAGTCTATGCACTCCACTCTATGACAGCCACTCCACTACACTGTATGACACATCACTCCAATTTATGATACATTGGCTTGACTCTATGTTGCGGCACTCCACTCTACGCCACTGCACTCCACTATACTCTTCAACACACCAATCCACTCTATGACACTTTATGCCACTCCTCATTTCTCCATTCTATTATACTTTGCTCCAATCTATGCAACTCTACTCTACAACAGGCTACTACACTCTATGCCACTCTACTATGACACTGTACTCCACTCTATGCTCTTCAGTACACTGTATGACGCTGTACGACATGCCACTCTACTTTACTACACGCCTCTGCATTCTACGCAACTCTACTCTATGCTATTCCACTCTTCTCTGATCCACTCTATGCCACTCAATTCTATGCCACATCACTGTATTCTGCAACACTGTATGCCATGACACTCTACACCATGACATTGTGCCACAAAACTGTTTGCCACTTCACTCTAAGCCAGGACACTCTGCGCCATGACACTGTATGCCACTATACTCTATGATGGAACACTCTACGACACAACACTCTATGTCACTCCTGTCTATGCCATTCCCCTGTACTCTGCTCTACAACACTCTCCTCCACTCTATGGCACTTCCACCCCTCCATTCTACCACACACTACTCCATGCCACTCTGCTCTATAACTCCACTTTATGACACTTTACTCAACTTTATACTGCTTCACTCTATGACACTCCACTCTATGTAACTGTAGTCTACAACACTCTGCTACATACAACATGTAACTTCACTCTATGAAACCCCATTCCAGACAAATGCCCCTCCTCTCTATCTATCTTCTCAAAAAATGCCACAGAATTACTCTGTGCTTGCCAGGAGGGTGGAGAGGCTTAAGTTCATAATTTGCATTTTTCTCTTTTCGCTATTAAGATTACATAGAATGTTAAGTTCCTTTGCTTTGTGTTTAAAAATAAGCCTCCCACATCATGTTGCCTTATCCCAAACATGATTAAGATTGTGCTTACCTCCATGGTAGTGCCCACTGAGAGGGAGATCGTCTTACCAATGGAAAGCCAGAACTCTTCTAATTCAGGGCAGGTGGCGAACATGTGCATATCGTCCGACTCATTGTTTCCACAACGTTTGCAATTAGGAGCACCATTAGCCTTTATTTTCGACAGCCTTTCCGGAGTCCAGTATATTCTATAAAGAGTAATGCAGCAGCCTTGACAATAGAGTAAAGTGTAGATAAAGATACTTGTCATAATTCTTCCAGCTCGGCATGAGTTAAGGATCCCTCTCATACTGAAAATGGGGCCCTCATCTTGTCATTAACCGCTGTGAGTAGATGTTGATACCCCTGCGCCACTTCCTTTTTTTTGACCGGCACTCCTGAAGTTCCCTCTCTGTTTGGCTTGGTTGCATTACTGTCCAATCTTGGCTCTTCTGCCATGAGTTCACTTGATAGATTTTGAACATAGAGATTCTCCCCTCAGTCCTGTTGCTCCAATATTCCAAGGTTAGGTGCTGCCCCTCGTCTAACAACTGCTCCCATCTGCTTATTCTGCATTGTTTAAAGGGGGCCGAAAAGGAATCCAGCAGGCACTCCGGAGAACCAGGGGAGTCCCATATGGGAGACAACTTACTGTAATATGCACTACCCAGAAGTGATCTAACCTCAAGTTTTTGCTGCTGCTTGAAGACATTTTTGTTTGACCATCTTAAAGTATTTGGGTGCTCCAACCTTATAGGTAAATCCCTCCTTGGGCACGCCTGAAAGCATTGCTATGTACATGTCATTAATTAAGGTCTTGTCTGGGCTGAAAAGTGACATTCTGTTACTCTTGAGCTAAAAGGCCCAGCAATAAAGTCGTAAGTCAGGAAGCCCCTGGCCCCCACTCGGGCCTTTCTCCTCAATGTCTTGCAGGAGAGATGTATACCTTTGTTGCCCCAAATAAAGGATGTAATTTTCCCCTGTAGGGTTTAAATTCCCTTTTTTGTCAAAGTTTAGAGGGATATTGTCAAACAGAAAAGTGACTTTGGGGAGGATAAACATCTTTACCAAATTGATCCGCGCATATATAGATAATGGTAAATTCTGCCATCTCTTTAGCAATTTTCCTTTCTCCTGACTAACTTTTTCTAACTTAGCTGCAGCAATTTTCCCAATATCTTTAATTATTCTTAGCCCCGGATACCTCATCTCTGTAACATTTACAACATCCTGTTCAAAATGATTCCATATCATAACTTCTCTTTTATCTTAATTAATCTTATATCCTTAGAGTTCACACCAATCTATGACACTCTACCACACTCCACTGTACGCCACTCTACAATACTCCACTTTATGACACTACACTGATGACACGTTACTCCATTTGATTGTACAACACTTCACTTGACAACAATGAAATGAAATTAAATGAATAAACATTATAAAAGTACGAAAGCTACCCTGAGGCATCCAGCACTGCAGACAAACGCAGACAGAAAGGACTCAGCTGTTCAGAGGCAATTGTTAAAAAGTAGAGTTTTTAAAAGTTTGCGGAAGGGTATGAGATTGGGCTCCGTCCACATGCATGGGGAAATATCATTCCATAGCTTGGCAGAGTTGTAGGAGAAAGAACGTCCGCCGCATCTAGCTCTCTTTATTCTAGGTAGTAGGGCGAGGGAAGAGGATGCTGAGCGGAGGTGCCTGCTGGGCTGCTAGGGAGTTATCATGGACCGGCTGATTGTAGGGCCCTTCTTCCAGAAGGCCTTGTGCGCAATGCAAATGGCTTTGAATTGGATTCACTCCCTGACCGGTAGCCAGTGGAGGCTCCTCAATGCAGGAGCTGCGGACTGTCGACGAGAGGTCTGGAGGATCGTGCGAGCTGCGCAGTTTTGAATTATCTGGAGCTTGCGTATGGTGTATTCAGGGGCCTCTAGATACAGGGCATTCCCATAATCCAGGCGGGATAGGATAAGAGCTTGGACCATGATTTATTTTGCTTGAAATGGGAGAAGGAGGAGTATTTTGTGTAACATCCTCAGCAGGCCATAGGAGGCGACCAAAGGTTTTGCCACTACGCAGTTAAAGCTAAGGGAGCGGTCCAACCAGATGCCAAGGCTTTTGATCTGGTTTTTGGGGACTGGAGCAGGACCAAGGCTTTTCATCCAGAGTCGCCCCGAGTTAAAAGAGGGGGAGTTCCCGAGAAGCATAAGCTCGGTTTTATCCCCATTCAGCTTTAGGCAAGAGAGTTCCATCCATTTGGCAACCTCCTCTAGGCAGCTTCCTAGGTTGCTTGGTGACTTCTTGGGGTGGTTTAATGCCACCATGAGCTGAGTGTCATCAGCGTAGGTAATGATTTTTATGCCAAATGGACGGACAATCTCTGCACTCATTATCCTGTTGGTATCTTCAAAGCTCATAGATTGAGCCTCAGTCAGCGTGTGCCTTCTAAATCCAACATCGATGACCCATGGCCAGAGGCTCGTTGAATACTCGCCCCTGTGTGAGCAATAAAAGGAACTGTGGTTGGACAGTGTACGTTTCTTTCCTTAACCACTAGCCTCTGATGAAGAAAGTTATTCGAAACGCGTTAGGCTAAGGTGGCAGTAGGACTGTGAAGGGGATCAGCTGGCTGGTGCCTTTTTACCTTTAAATGAGAGCTGATGCTTGGAGCTCTCCATCGCTGTTCGAGTGCATCTCGCAAGACGATACCAAGCATGAAGCAGTAAGATAAAGGCGGCTGTCGTGCCGTCGAGTATGCACTACCCTATGAAGAAAGGGGCCACAGGGGCGAGTATTCAACGAGCCTCTGGCTATGGGTCATCGATGTTGGATTTAGAAGGCACACGCTGACTGAGGCTCAATCTATGAGCTTTGAAGATACCAACAGGATAATGAGTGCAACAAAAAGGGATGCAAATATTCTCACCCATACTACTATTCCCAGAAAGCATTGCGCAGTCTCATTATGAGCAGCCCGTCAAAGGGCGCGCTATTGAGCAATATAAGGAACTGTGGTTGGACAGTGTACGTTTCTTTCCTTAACCACTAGCCTCTGATGAAGAAAGTTATTCGAAACAGGTTAGGCTAAGGTGGCAGTAGGACTGTGAAGGGGATCAGCTGGCTGGTGCCTTTTTACCTTTAAATGAGAGCTGATGCTTGGAGCTCTCCATCGCTGTTCGAGTGCATCTCGCAAGACGATACCAAGCGTGAAGCAGTAAGATAAAGGCGGCGGTCGTGCCGTCGAGTATGCACCACCCTATGAAGAAAGGGGCCACAGGGGCGAGTATTCAACGAGCCTCTGGCTATGGGTCATAGATGTTGGATTTAGAAGGCACACGCTGACTGAGGCTCAATCTATGAGCTTTGAAGATACCAACAGGATAATGAGTGCAACGAAAAGGGATGCAAATATTCTCCCCCATACTACTATTCCCAGAAAGCATTGCGCAGTCTCATTATGAGCAGCCCGTCAAAGGGCGCGCTATTGAGCAATAAAAGGAACTGTGGTTGGACAGTGTACGTTTCTTTCCTTAACCACTAGCCTCTGATGAAGAAAGTTATTCGAAATGCGTTAGGCTAAGATGGCAGTAGGACTGTGAAGGGGATCAGCTGGCTGATGCCTTTTTACCTTTAAAAGAGAGCTGATGCTTGGAGCTCTCCATCGCTGTTCGAGTGCATCTCGCAAGACGATACCAAGCGTGAAGCAGTAAGATAAAGGCGGCGGTCGTGCCGTCGAGTATGCACCACCTTATGAAGAAAGGGGCCAAAGGGGCGAGTATTCAATGAGCCTCTGGCTATGGGTCATCGATGTTGGATTTAGAAGGCACACGCTGACTGAGGCTCAATCTATGAGCTTTGAAGATACCAACTGGATAATGAGTGCAACAAAAAGGGATGCAAATATTCTCCCCCATACTACTATTCCCAGAAAGCATTGCACAGTCTCATTATGAGCAGCCCGTCAAAGGGCGCGCTATTGAGCAATAAAAGGAACTGTGGTTGGACAGTATACGTTTCTTTCCTTAACCACTAGCCTCTGATGAAGAAAGTTATTCGAAACGCGTTAGGCTAAGGTGGCAGTAGGACTGTGAAGGGGATCAGCTGGCTGGTGCCTTTTTACCTTTAAATGAGAGCTGATGCTTGGAGCTCTCCATCGCTGTTCGAGTGCATCTCGCAAGACGATACCAAGCGTGAAGCAGTAATATATATATATATATATATATATATATATATAAAACCATAGAGACACTCCGTCTGCCAGTGCCGTCTCTTTTGCCAAACAGAGAGTCACTAACCACCGAAGATGTAGGCAATTATTCCTTTATTGTCCTCAAATTACATGTTTCGGGCACCACTTGCCCTTGATCACATGTAATATATATATATATATATATATATATATATATATATATATATATATATATATATATATATATATATATATATATATATATATATATATTTATATGCACACACACACACACACACATAAATGACACAGTGGTTGGCAGTTGTATACCTAGAACCTTGTTATTTTTTTATTTATTTTTTTATTTTTATTTTAAAGGTTTTATATAGCGCTGGCTAGACCCGGAGGTATCAGAGCACTTTACATGAGTATAAGATCATAGTTGCAGGTTACATCATTACAAAGGTTACACAGTTATTATAGCATGGCAACATAGTTACTTGTAAGGTCGAGATAAACAATAAGCACATATACGTAAGGGAGAAAGCAGGTAAGGGGAGAGATTCAGGGGAGGGGGTAAGGAGCAGGGGAAGTAGACAGAGAATGAAGGAGGGAAAGAGGAGGGGAGGGGGAGAGACACAGCGTGGAAAGAGGGGGGGAAGGGCGATGGGGACACAAACCGGAAGACGAGTCAAAGCTGCGTCCAAAGTCCAGTAAGCTGTGATCATAGGGGAAGTGGTATCATTTCCCCATCTCTGTTGCGAGAGGCTCCCTTTACGCAGTGGACTCTCTCAGAGGGGTCTCTGAGACTCCAAGGCCTACATACTGGATCCATTTCCCAAAAAGGGGAGAGGGAGCGCTTTGGCAAGGGGGGCCATACCATACCTCAGTTGTGAGTGGCTCCCTTGGCGCTGTGGACTCTCTCAGCGGGTTTGCTGAGACTCCAGAGTATAAATATTGGATCTTTCCCCAACAAGGGGAGAAGGAGTGCTTAGTCAAAGGGCACAAAGGACAGGGGGCTGGACGGTGTAGCGGGTAAGGGGAGAGATTCAGGGGAGAGGGGATAGGAGCGAGCGTTTTACATGGGGAACACTAATGTTACAATTTTACAACAGTGACAAGTTACATAAGTATCACAAAAAGCATTTAAAGAACATAGGGGACAAGGTTAATGGAGCAAAGAAGGGTAAGGGGATAGGGTAAAGGGGTAGGAGGAAGAAAGGACGTAGAGACGAGACGAGCAGCACAGGGCAGGCCTGGCATCGAAGGCCGCACCCCTTGCTGCGCACCCAGCATCATGCAGCGGGGGCTAGTTAGGGCGCAAAAGTTCACAAGTGTCAGCAGGAGTTTCCGCATCCCAAGCAGCCGGCCAGACCTGCTAATTATGTGGCCATACAGGAAGCCCCGAGTCAGGAAGACGCAAGGGGCCGAGGTGTCCAGCAGCGCGCAGGCGCAGGCACGGGATGAAGCAATCAAGCTTGCAGGCAGGGAAGACAACCAGTAGTTTGTGCAGCACAGGGCAATGTCGACACCACAATTAGCGCTCAGTGCAGTTGGCGATGTTCAGCACATTGGTGGAGGTGTTATACTGTGGGGGCCCAGCATTACTTTTAGGGGCTCACTCCTGTACTCCAGCCAACCTCGGTACTCGGTGAGATTTGCCAGCATTGACGAGACACCTGCTCCTTTGAACGAGTAGTAACATCTTCTTTGTGTGTACTGTTGTCGGTGGGGCTATTCGTTGTCAGCTTGGGAATTCGGAGCCCTGGGCGGCCATCTTGTGGTTGGCACCGGAGGGGCACAGCACCAAGAGAGGTCAGTCTTGGCATGCAGGGTTTTCGCGCTGCATTAGACTCAATTTAGGTTATTTTCACGAGTGTGCAAAGGAAGGGGGCACTTCGGCGTAGTTGGGATCGAGACTGAGCATTTTTTTAGGGTGCCGATTTTGAGGCCATGGCGGCGATCATGGAGTCAGGCACAGGTGAGAAGTATGGAACTTAGCCAGATCAAGGTCTTTTTTGGTAGTGGGGGGTCGCGCCACACTTGGACCGGATCATAGGCTGACCCATGGGGGTATTGAATCGCTTGCCGAAGTACTTACTGAGACGATCATCCCCAGAGCAATTCTGGTTGCCGTTTTTCTAATTGGCGCGGCCATCTTGGAAACAGGCATTTTCAGGCTGCGGGGATCACTGTCTGCTTGGTGACTCCGCATCGCTTCCTTCGTTCAGCAAATTCAGTCCCGCAACTGGGCCCATGAGGGATCCGGAGGGTGGTGAGTGCCAGAGTGTCTCTGGGGCCGTTAGTTCCAACCTGGAATTTGACCCATCAGTAGCACA
This sequence comes from Triturus cristatus, assembly GCF_964204655.1. Lineage (NCBI taxonomy): Eukaryota > Metazoa > Chordata > Amphibia > Caudata > Salamandridae > Triturus > Triturus cristatus. Next base: position 339,411,207 of record NC_140594.1, read on the forward strand.
TCAGAGGGGACAGGGTCGAGGGTTACGGATCATTCTACCCTCATCCAGTTTCTCCGTGGTTCCTGCAGATGGCGACAGCACGATTTTTGTGTTATATTCCCCTTATTTCCATTGCATGCTCTGGTGGGGCCACGCTCCTCGCGGAGGGATGGACAGGCAGGGATTTGCACCTAGTAGGTGATCCTAGTGTCCGGGAGCTCTGGCACAGAGCTCCATCCCGGCGGCCATCTTGCCCTGACATTGACATTGTTACCATAGGAAGAGCGTTTTTTTGTAGGCTGCTGTCTGACTAATCGTCACAAAATTTTCCCCTCAAAAAATATCATCCACCTCAGCTCCTATCTGGAAATATTTGGGATGATTTGTGAATTGACAGCTGAAAAACGGGGATCCCAAAATGCAAATTCCAAATGCAAATTATCATAGGAAAATTAAATAGCTATACAGCGTAAACAACTGAACTGAATTGCATCAAATTTGGCAGAAAGCTATATTTTAGTTAATACGTTTCGTAGTTTTTGAGAAATGAAGGTTGAAAAACTTTGCATATCTTGATGGATGGGTTAGTGAAATGCTCACAAGAGGCCTCACTGCGGCCCGGCAGCCCCTCTGTGGAGATGCGGTAACCGTGCCGGGCGACTTGGAGGGGAGATCGGATTCTCCAGGAGCCTTGGCGCTGTCTGGACGTTAGCGACAGCGCACGTGGGAATCGTCCCTGGTGGGGGCAGATGTACCGGCGGCGACTCGAGGAGCGCTGGGTCTGGGCTGCAGTGGCCACCATTTGAGGCCTGGAAGACCTGACGCAGCGGCTGCCGCTATAGTGGGCCTGCGGCTGGAGGCGGTATGATTGGCGGGCCCTGATGCCTTCTGGATCCACTTCCTAACGGGGGGATGCTGCTTGGTTGATCCGGAGGGGCCCTCCGGTCCCGGCATTGCTGCGACCCGGCAGCCCATCGGATTTCGGACCTGGGGATGTCGGCGGTGAGACCTGGAGAGGGCCCCCCGCGACTGCTGGAGGTGGCGCGGGACGCGAAGCGGGCCTGCTGCTGGGCGGTGCACGGCTCTACTGGAGAGCCCTCCTGCTGTTTGCAATCGTCTGAGAACAGTGACCAGCCGGCTACTAAGGCATTTATGCTCGACCTCTTCTCTGCCATTAAGGAGGATATTCTGGAACTCCGCTCCCAGCTCTCTTCTGACATTCGCGAAGTGCGGTGCGACGTGGACGCTCTCGGGGATCGTGTCGCCACTGTGGAAGAGCATGACTTAGGGCGTGAAGACGATATGCATCAGCTTCAGCAGGATGTCCTCCCTCTCAGGGAGCAAAACCTTGACTTGCAGGCCCACGTCGAGGACCTCGAAAACCGGTCCCGACGGAATGACATTAGAATTCGAGCGGTGTCGTTGAAGGGTGAGGGGGATGATCTCCGAGACTATGTGCTTCAGCTTTTCCGGCAGATTCTCGGGGAGGAGACGAAGCGGGACATTAGGATGGATCGCGTGCACCTAGTTGGCTTGCCGAGGGGCCCGAGGGCTCCTCCTCTGGACATAACGGTTTGCATGCACAATTTTCAGCTTAAGGAGCGGAACCTGCGCAAGGCCCGTGATCATAACCCGGTGCAGTTCCGCGGTCACCAGCCGGCCCTCTTAAAGAACTTAGCTTCCTCTGCTCTGGTGAAACGCAGGGAGCTCAAGCCCATCACTACTCACCTGCGCGAGAATAACATTCCTTATTCGTGGGGTCATCCATTTCGTCTTATTCTTAAACACCAGGGCAAACTCCATCAGCTCCGCTCATTGACTGCAGCTTATGAGGCTCTGGGATTGGAGCGGCCCTCCTCCCCGGCTGGGTTAGCTGGCACGCCGTCACAGCGGCGTGGACGCTCAGATGGCTTGCAGCAGGTGGGCCGCTCTCCTCGGCCCTCGGGGCCCGACGAGTCCACTAGTCTTCTGGAGCGGGAGGCGGCGGTTACTTCAGTGGCGCAGGTGACAGACAGCAATGGCGTTCCATGAACCTTCTATAGCTAGCATCAGGTGGACTTTTTCTTGCAGCGCCGGAGGGGGAGGTCCTTGGCTGGGGGTACTTGTCATCAACTGCCCTGTGGGGGTTGGGTGGCTGGTGCCCTTTGTGCAGAGGTGTCGTCCTCCTGGATTCCACATTCCGCACACCGTTTGTTCTACATGACAGACTGTTGTCCCTTTTCGGGGCCTTTGTGTTCTGTGTTTTGCAGTGTCTTCTCTATGTTTGGGGTGTTTTTTGCTTATGGGGTCAGGGGTGGTGGGAGGGGGTGGGGGTCAAGGGTTGTTTTTGGGAATGTGTTGGGGCTCTGCATCAGTCCTCTTTGGGGTGGGGATCTGTCTGTCCCCGAATTATTGTCGATAGGTCTGCCTCCTTGCTCTGGGTTCTTGTGCTTCATACCTGGCTGTTCCTCCCTTGTCTTTCATGGGTAGGAGTCTCAAAGTGGTGAGTCTGAATGTTCGGGGCTTAAATAATCCAGTTAAACGCTAAGCTATTCTATCCCTCCTGGAGGGTGCGGGGGGTGATGTGTGTTTATTGCAGGAGACTCTTCTCTCTAAAGATATTAAGCAGATGAGGGATCGGCGTTTCCCTCTGCAAGTGTGGTCTTCCGGCACGGCTAAGAAGCATGGGGTGGCAGTTATTTTTAGTGCACATGCTCATTGTAAGATTCTCGCCCAAGGTGCTGAGTTGAAGGGGAGACTCCTGGCGCTTCGCGTGCAATGGGGGGACATGTGCTTCACTGTAGGTTCAATATACGCCCCAAATGAACATCAGGAGTCTTTCCTAAAGATGGCCTTTTCTGAGGTGTTAGCCTCGCCTGATTCCCTGATATTAGTGGGGGGGGCCTGAATGTGGTGATGGATGCGGGTCTGGATAGGTCAGGGCAGCGATCACATCAGGCGGGTGCTGTCTCGCCAGGGGGCAGACGGTGGTTGAGTGATGGCGGTCTGCATGACGTCTGGCGCATACAGCACCTTACCGAGCGTGATTATACCTTCTACTCGGCAGCGCATAAAACTTATGCCCGCCTTGATCATTTCTTTGCCTCTACCTCCCTTTTGCCATGCCTGACGGATGCGGTTATCACTCCCTGCTCCCTGTCCGACCATGCCCTCATTTCTGTGCAACTCAACTCTCCTGCGGTCCGTCCCTCTTCGTCTGGATGGGCCTGCACGACTCTTTGCTCAGTTCTGACTCCACGGTTACTTGTATTCGTGACACGATCGTTGCCTATTTGGCAGTTATTGATCAGGGCACTACGTCTGTGCCGGCGGTTTGGGAGGCCCTCAAGCTGGTGATCCGGGGGGAGTTAATTGCGCTGGCGGCTGCGTTTGCGCGTCTACGTAGGGATAAGCGTGCGGAGCTGGAGCGTGAGGTGGGGGCCCTGGAGTCCATCTATAAGCGCACCGGAGTGCCCAGGGTGTGGAGAGAACTTGAAATAAAGCGGCGCATGCTGAAACACCTGGATCTCGACAGGGCCGAATATGCGCTGTTGCATCTGCGGCATAAATTGTACCTTAGCGGGGATAAGGGGGGGGCGTTTATTAGCCCATAGGCTCGAGCGAGCGCGCAGTGTGCAGCAATTCAGTCCATTCGGGACGCTCGAGCGGTGGAATAGACTGCTGACGCCCTTATTGTGGATTCTTTCCGACAGTTTTATCGGCGCTTGAATACCAGGGAGGCGACCGGTCCGGCGGAACGAGAGGCCTACCTTGCCTCCTGCCGTATTACATCGCTGTCCGTGACCTCTGCTGTTGAGTTGGAGTCTGCCATCCGTATTGAGGAAGTCATATCGGCGATAGCTTGCCTTAAGGTCGCCAAATCGCCTGGCCCTGTCGGTCTCTCTTCTCTGTTTTTTAAGACATTCTGTGCTGAGCTGGCTCCGCTTTTAACACGTCTTTTTAACTCTTTTCTGGAGACGGGGGAGGTGACCCTCACTATGTCAGAAGCTGCGATTACAGTTATCCTTAAACCTGGGAAGGATCCGAGGGACTGTGGCTCGTATAGGCCAATCTCCCTCTTAAAAATTGACGCCAAATTGTTCACAGGCATTCTGGTGGCTCGTCTCAGTCCGCTGATGGATGGCATCATAGATCCGGATCAATCAGGGTTTATTCCTACGCGTCAGGGAGGGGATAACACCAAGCGTCTTCTCCATCTTATTGACCTGGTCCATCGGTCTCGGACCCAAGCTTGTCTCCTTTCCATTGATGCCGAGAAGGTCTTGGATCGGGTGGACTGGGACTATATGTTCGAGGTCCTGCGTGCTTTTGGCTTCAAGCAACACTTCCTTCGCTGGGTGCACTGTCTCTATGTCGCCCCTAAGGCGTCGGTGAGGGTGAACGGGTGCCGGTCTTCCCTCTTTCCCATCACTAGAGGGACGAGGCAGGGGTGCCCCCTGTCTCCACTGTTATTCGCGCTATATATGGAGCCTTTTTCTCAGTGCATACGGTCGAATCCAGATGTCGAGGGCCTTAAGTTCGGTGCCGACATTCATAAAATTAGTCTCTATGCAGACGATGTTATTCTCTCTCTTACCCATCAGCGCATCTCTTTGAGGTACTTGATGCGAGAACTCCACGACTTTGGATCGGTTGCAGGATTTAAAGTCAATTTTTTTAAATTGCTGGTGCTTAACCTTTCTATCCCTGCAGAGGAAGTCGGTGATTTGCAGCGGGACTTTGCCTTCCAGTGGGTGCACTCTAATATCTCCTATCTAGGGATTCGCTTGGCCTCCTCGGTTGTCAAAATGGCACACCTCAATTATAAACTTTTGGTTGAGCAAACCACTAAATCGCTATCTGATTGGTTTTGCGGGCAGCTGGCGGCGGTAAAGATGACGGTGTTGCCGAGGGTCCTTTACTTGTTTAAGATGCTCCCTGAGCAGCCGCCTCCAGGTACCATCTGCAAGTTGCAAGATCTGCTTAATAAGCTTTTATGGCACAATAAGAGGCCAAGGCTCGCCTCATCGCTTGTTACTATGCCGAAGGGTTGGGTTTTCCGCTTTTGAGGGTGTGTTATCAGGCCTCTTGCCTCCGATATATCACGGAGTGGAACCGGCCTTCCTCTATCAAACATTGGCTCTTTATGGATCAGACAGTCACGGGTTGTAATATCTGGCGTGAGCTTTGACTTCCATGGAACCACAGGGCATGGGGTCTCTATTCATCCCCGGTGACTTCTGCGACTCTTAAGGTGTGGGACCAGTTGGTGAGCTCCTGGGGGTGGACTACGTTCCCCTCCCCTATGACGCCTATCGTAGACAACCCCGACTTTCCGCCTAGATGCGTGTCTCCTGTTTTTCAATGCTGGCGTTAGAAAGGCTGTAAGAGAGTGGGTTCCCTGTTGGAGCCGGATGGAGTGATCCCTTTCGCCCAACTGAGCAAAGACTATTTCGACCTGCCATCCACCGACGCCTATCATTACGCACAGCTTGCACATTGGATGACCCTCCCCCCAAACTTCGCCTTGATGTCCCATCCCTTAACCGCTTTTGAGCGCTGGTTTGTTTACAAGAAGGATGATCGGAAGCTCATTTCGGAACTGTATGCTCTGATAATAGCGCGTCCTACGCAGCAGAGGTCGAAGGTGCAGGTTCACTGGGAGACTGAGCTGGGGCGTCCGTTAACGAGCAAAGAATGGGAGCAAGTTTTCTACCGTGTCCACCATACGGCATCCGACATGGCGGGGGCAGAATCTGCCTATAAGGTGGCGGAATACTGGTACTATACTCCGGCGCGCATTCAGTCTTGGGACCCTGCTAAATCCGGTCTTTGTTGGCGGGGGTGAGGGCAATCTGGCACTCTTGTTCACTTGCTGTGGCGATGCCCGAAGTGGGTGCGGTATTGGGCGGCGATCTTGGACGACCTTGACGAGGCGTTTCAGATTAAGCTGCCGCGGAAACCTGTGCACACGCTCTTAGGTCTCCCTCATCCCAAGTGCTTTCCCCTGCACACGATGCGAGGTAGACAACTGGCATTGGCACTGCTTGCGGCGTGGCAAGTTCTGTTGGCGCAATGGGGCTCACCGGCTGCGCCGGATCCGGAGGCTCTGGCATCTGCTCGCGATGGAGCGTCTATCACTCAGAATTGATAGGAGGGCTTCGGACTATGTGAAGATTTGGTGCCCCTTTTTGCGGCTTCTGTCCAAGGAGGTGCGGGAAGTTACGTGCCCTAAATATTTGCAAATTCTTCAGCTTATCCCTCTGGAACCAGCAGGGAGCACTAGGGAGGTTTGATTCCACGTTGATCAAGACTTTCGACTCTCAGGGCTTCGGGGTGGCGGGTAGAGGCTGATGCGGAGAGGGAGGGGAGGGGGAAGAGGGGGTTTATATGCTTTGTTTTGGACTCTTCTTTTAAAACTGTGATACGTGAGCGTATGCCTGACAGGCTTGGCCTGTGTTCCATCCTTTTCTTGCGGGGTCGCCCTCCGGGCTGTAGACCTGTGTACTGTGTATGGCATATTCTGTTTCGCTCTGCCGGCCAGCAGATGTAGGCAGTCGAGCTGTGTACTCTGCAGGTGTATCATTTAATAAAAAAGATTGATTCTAAAGGGGTAAAGGGTGAGTATTAAATACATTTTAATGACTTTATTATTAGTTGTTAATAGTTATATTTAAAAATATGTTTTAATTGTGTTTTAATATTTTATCGTTTAATTTAGGTGTGTTTTGTGGATATTATAGTGTTAAAGTAGTCAATTAATGTTTATTAGTTTGATTTTATTAATAATATTTCTAATTGATTATTAATTATGGTAATTATGGAAGTAAATTTAATTAAAAATGTTGAAGTGTTTTCTTATTGGTGTGGTGTTATAGGGTAGGAAATAAAATAAATACATTTATATATTCATTATTTTTTTGTTTGTAAATATTTTCTAGTTTGAAAGAATTATGTTTTATAAATGTATTTATTATTTATTTTTATATATTATTTGTAGGTTTTTGTTCGATGTAATCAATATTATAATATGTTTTATTTTTATATAATTATTATATTTGATTTTCCATTTTTTCAATTTCCACTCCCACTATACAGCACTGTCCCTACTGTTGTACTCACCGGAGTGGTAATAGTCATTTTTACCCCTATGCTATCCAACACTTTCCCTTCTGTTGCACTCACTGGAGTGGGAATAGTAATTATTACCCCTCTGCTATCCTGCACTTTCCCTACTGTGGCACTCACTGAAGTGGGAATTCTAATTTTTACCCCTAAGCTATCCAACACTTATCCTACTGTTGCACTCACTGGAGTGGGTATAGTAATTTTTACCCCTCTGCTATCTAACACATTCCCTACTGTTGCACTCTTTGGAGTGGGAATAGTTATTTTTACCCATTTGCTATCCAGCACTTTCCCTACTGTTGCACTCACTGGAGCGGGAATAGTCATTTTTACCCCCCTGCTATCCAACACTTATCCTACTGTTGCACTCACTGGAATTGGCATAGTAATGTTTACCCCTCCGCTATCCAACTCCTATCCTACTGTTGCTCTTACTGGAGTGGGAATAGTAATTTTTACCCCTCTGCTTTCCAACACTTTACCTATTGTTGCACTCACTGGAGTTAGATTAGTAATTTTTACCGCTCTTCACTCTTTGGAATGAGAATACTAATTTTTTCCCTCTGTGGCACTCACTGGAGTGGAAATTGTGATTTTTGCCCCTTTGCTATCCAACACTTATCCTACTGTTGTACTCACTGGGGTGGATATAGTAATTTTTAACGGTCTACTATCCAACACATTCCCTACTATTGCCCTGTTTGGAGTGGGATTCGTTTTTTTTTACCCCTCTCCTATCCAAAACTTTCCCAATTGTTGCACTCACTGGAGTTGGAATAGTAATGTTTACCGCTTTGCTATCCAGCACTTTCCCTACTTTTGCACTCACTGGAGTGGGAATAGTAATTTTCACCCCTCTGCCATCCAACACTTATCCTACCTTTGCACTCACTGGAATTGGTATAGTAATGTTTACCCCTCTGCTATCCAACTCTTATCCTACTGTTGAGCTCACTGGAGTGGGAATAGTGATTTTTACCCCTCTGCTATCCGACACTTTCCCTATTGTTACACTCACTGGTGTTAAAAAAGTAATTTTTACCGCTCTGCACTCTTTGGAGTGGGAATAGTAATTTTTTACCCACCTCTATCCAACACTTATCCTACTGTTGTACTCACTGTGAGGAACTTCGATTTTCGATCACGATCGAATCGACCCGCCACTTTGTGGCCCACCGCCATTTTGTGTTGCCATCACTCAGGCAGCACGGCGAACAAAGTCTATTCTGCTTTTTCTGTAGCCCGGTGTCGAAATACGCCCTCGGCCTTTATTTGCAAAGCTGGTGTTAGAACTAGCTGAGTACACTAATCCCTGTCTGGCTTTTCTAATCGACGTCTCAACTATCTGTTGGCTCACACTATTCTTTCCTGACTTTATCTTATCGACTGGCCTTCACTGTCTCCTGCTAGCATTCTCTCGTTTCACAACTGTCCTCCAGCACACACAAACGTGTCTCGCCACCTGCAAGTTAGTTATAAATCTGTTAATGTATTAACTTGAGGGTGGGGTGACAAACACAGTTGGAGGAGAGGTCTCTTCGAGTCATATGATATTTCTGTTTTCAAACCTTTCCTATTGGTTCCGCCTTGTTTTCTAACTTTCCTTATTGGCTCTTTCTTGTATGCTCTGGGAGTGTATTTTGTTAATAATTGTATCATTGTACAGTATTTAGCATGAAGCGCCACAGAGTGAAGTGGCAGTCTCCTGAGAACCTACTTTGTGTACTTCTAGGATAACTGTACTAGCTGCAGCTAAATAAATCCAATCTTCTAACGCCGACAGAGTGTCCCGTGTCTCTGTGTAGCGAAGCAGGTGAACTCCGGAGACTTTTGGCGTACCCTGCGCCGCCAGGCCCAAAAGGTTCTGGTTCTTCAACTGGCACCCAACGTAGGGCAGCTTCAGTGGTACCGGTTCTGCTCGAAGGTCGTGAGGAACCCCGCAAGACAATTCCGGAGGGTTCGCGAGCCACACTAAGCGACCCCTGTATGTGGAAAGTGGGCCGAAGGTCTTTTTCAGTGCGGTTACTCCTTCCTGACGGCTACTGACGACCGCTACCCTGACTGCCGCCCTGCTTTGGCCCTTCCTTTGATGATGTATGGTAAGGCGAGATGATAGACAGGCCTCTGTTGGTGGAAGAAGACGTCCTTAGTTAAGTATTTTCGTGGGTCACGCCCACAATTTTTGTTCTTTGATTAATTTCCTTAGGTCCTTAGATTTAACCTTTGCAAAAGTTAAAGCCGAGGGTAAGTGCATTTGTGCTGCGTAAACTGAGTTTTACTCCCTTGAAGTTTGTGAACAGACAGGAAAAATCTTGAGATGCCTTGTCTGACTAAGTTTGGAAGAATTTGTTGTCTTGGTTGTAATAGGGATTCCCGACTTGAGGACTCCTGTCTGATTCCTTCGGTTGGAACTCCTACATATGAGCTCTATTCAAAACTTGGTATCGGCCCCATTGCCTTTAACGAGACATGGACTTGATACACGAAGAAAGATGGTGCTCTCAAATGGCCAGAAAATGGTAGTTTTTGATCCTGATGTGCTAGATAATTTGGATGCAGTTTTGTTCAAAAGAAAAGCCCGGCCGGCAATGTTTGACTCTTTCCGCCTTTGGCGTAAGGAAGCCAAACAGAAAGAAATTAAACAAGCAAAATGAAATAGGAAAGCACATGGTATGACAATTATGCAGGCTGCCCAACAGTTCAAAAATGATGAAGTTGATAATGCGGCTGAAATTTCAGAAAGACACAACATCGTATGGCGATAGATAAATGCTATCCGGTGTTGCCTGTTTCTCCTTCTGATAATAAGAAAGATATAGAAGAAGATCCCCTAATGTCCCATTTATTAAGGTTGCCTCCGCCCTATGCGCAAAGTGCCAATTTACCTCAGCCGTTACAGCTTGTTCAGCCGCCAGTGGTACTTCCGCCTGTTCCGGCTCCTCCGCATTTGCTTCCTCCAGTATTACCGCACTTGCCGGTTTTTCTGATAGTCTCAACTTCTTTGCCCTCATCTCCTGATCCTAGATATCCTTTGCCTTCTGCTCCTCCTGCAGTTATCCATTCTTCTCCTGTTAGTTCCCCTAATACTCGGTCTCCAATTCTTATGTCTAATTCTCCGTCTGTGCGTAAGCGTCTTACAGACTCTGTCACTAGTATTCTATCTCCTTTCTTTGGAGCTTTAAATGTGTCTCCGGCTTTTGCTCGAAGACAATCTCGTAGTCAGTTCCCAGATTTTGAGGAAAGAGAAAAGTTAGACTCTCTGGCACGAAAATGGATCAAGAAGGGTCCACAATACAGTGTGCTTGATATTATGCCTACCTTTTTGCAATTGAATGCGCCTACGCAAAGATATGCTTTTAATGTAATGTGCGACATTCTCATTAAGGAATGGGAAGATGTGAGTTCGAGTCCGGTCTCACAAGATCTGTTAAATGTTCAGACTGATTTTGAAAAAGGACTTATTGTGGGTTCTAAAGTTGAGGAAGCTGTAAGGACACTTATCTCTTATAGATCCTTATTGTTTTCTCAGATTCTCTTTGATTCCGATCCGTCGGTTAAACTGACGTCGAAAAATTATCCTATGAGAGAGGTTCCTCCAGTATGGAAGGAAGAGGTCCCAGCTGCAGGTGCTAATGCAGCTATTCCTGCTTATTTCCAACGTATATGGGTACATGTTCCTTGGAAGAGATCTGAAGTTTTGGCCCTTAAGCAGACTTTACCAGATCCTCGTAAGAACCCTGCAGGTTACTACAAAGAGCTATCACAGACAGTTGATGCTTGTATTATGAATCTGGCAGATATTGATATGCTAATGGGTAATGTGGTACCACAGACAATATGGGCTAAGATTCGTAGAGAGGATCACGCACAGGAACTAGGTGCTACTTGGGATGTTATAACTAATAATACAGATAGAGACTAAGTGGGTGGCGCAAAGCCTGACGTTCTGATTTCGGAACTCCCTGGCAGAATCATTACGTTAATGAAAACCATGATGCCGGCACCGCGGGGACCGCGTTGAGCACTATTGATACTGCAGCCTAAACACAGCCACGCAGCAGCACCAACCTGGCTCCTGGGCACGGGGACAGAGATTTCATCGCCACCTCGCTACGCTGCCTCTAGCCTCCCCCGCCGCCTCTCCTTCCATCGAGGCCGCTGTTGGGGGGGGACTACAGCCCCCAGCATTCCACCTGAGAACCGTCCATTTCCGGCGGAAATCGCGCCCGGTGGCGCTACTTCAGCAGACCCTTTCCCGGTGGAGCGGGGGGACTGCGTTGAGCACTATTGATACTGCAGCCTAAACACAGCCACGCAGCAGCACCAACCTGGCTCCTGGGCACGGGGACAGAGATTTCATCGCCACCTCGCTACGCTGCCTCTAGCCTCCCCCGCCGCCTCTCCTTCCATCGAGGCCGCTGTTGGGGGGGGACTACAGCCCCCAGCATTCCACCTGAGAACCGCCCATTTCCGGCGGAAATCGCGCCCGGTGGCGCTACTTCAGCAGACCCTTTCCCCGCGTCGCGGGACGCGCGCGGACGTCGCCGGGCTGAGCCCGGGCAGAGGGCGGGCCGTCTGTGGCCATCAGGGGCCAGAAGAGGCCGGGCTGGGCATACCCTCTGCGATCTTCACACAGATAAGGTACTGTGAGTAGTGGTGCTTGTAAAACGTGATTATGGTGAAAAAGAAGCCCTCAGGCATTAAACCAAATGGGATGGCAGGAGCAACCCTGGATTCATATTTGGTTAGAGCTGCTAATGTTTTAACGGAGGAAATAGAAAGAACGGAAAGGCGTCTGTCAATGGGGATAGGGAATAAGACATCAGCCCTCATCCACGAGAATCCTGATACCTCAGTGTTAAACACATCGCAGCAATCACCTGGCATTCCTAGGGATCTAGTAGACCAGCTAGAACATATGCCATCTCCACCATATATTACTGAATATTGTGTGTCTATCTCCCCAACACCTACCCAAGTGCCCCCGGTAGTAGAGATCTCCCCCTCCCCCCCGATTCAAATCCAGACAAGACGTACAAGAGCAGGGGGTTTGGCTCCAGTTGGACGACCAAAGAAATTGCCTGTGGGACGATCTGCCAAAGCGGGTTCGGGTCATCTGCCCCAGGTGGAGGTTTTACCTAATAAACTCTGGGCAGCAATTAAGAAGAAACTGGATGTTATACTGGCCCCTATCAACAAAAGACTGACATCTATTGAGGATAGATTTTCGTCATTGGAAGTTAAGCTCAATGCCATGTCTACAACTATGCAACCTTCTACTCTGGAGTTGCCAGGATCAAGTATTCATGATCATACCCAGTGTTTGGTGCCAGTATTAACGAAGGAAGCCCCCTCGAATGTTGATCTTCTGCCTCCTTTAGCGGTGGCAGGCTCTTCTTCGCATATCCCGATTCCGACATCAATTTTGCCTACCCAAACCTCTCAGACTGATGATGTTTATCACAATACACCTCCTACTACTGACTCTACCAACACTATGAATGTCAATAAAACTTATCCAGGGAAAGGACTCCCATTTGTTAGAGAGGCTATCCCTTTGGCTCTTGTCCTTGCCAATGTTCCCCACTTAAGACCAGGCCAAGTAGAGTCTACAACTGCATTAATGGATAAAGCCTTATATTGGCTTAGTAGGAATATGTATTTTGGAGGAATGGGTGGGCAACAACAACTGGCAAGAGAAATTATAATGGCCAGACGGGTCCCATGGCTTGGAAACAATACGAAAAAGTTTGGGGGAGATTGTGTTGTTATTAATTTCGCTACTACGCATGTACTACCCAATGTTCTTGCTAACTTACTACCACCTCAGAAAAGGGATTCTGATATAATTCCTCTCACATTGGAATTTTTTATTGGTAATTCCAGGCCCCTGAGACGGAATATGATGCCAATACTATCTAACGGCCCAAATGTAGTTACAGGGAGGAGGGCACTTTTAAGTTTCTCTACTGATCTTAGGCTTGAAAATAGATATAATGCCTTGTCCAATTTAGAGGAATGCGATTGACATAGGGAAAGTGATATCTACCCTGTTCATAAGTTCCCTCATGAAAATAAGTTGATCAGAAACAAAACCCAGGTTGAAACAATTCCTTGTATTAGTACCCTAATTTCATCGTACACCCCTAAGAGTAACTATCAAACAGTGGTACCTGCTTGCAATAATCCACCTGAACAAATGACTTCGCCCGGTTATATTGTAAATAATCCTTTGACAAGCGATAGGTGTAGTTCGCTACATAAAATCCCTATTGGTGGTAGTAAAATATCTCTGGTATCATGGAATATTGCAGGTATTGCCCAGAAATCGTTGTCTCCTGAATGGGGCAACTTTATTGATAAACATGATATCTGCCTATTTCAGGAGTCCTGGGCTGTTGATCCTGTTTTTAGGGCCGGATATCTTAATTTTTATACTCCTGCAAAAAAAAATCCTAAAGGGCGCCCTGTAGGAGGCCTTGTGGCCTGGGTTCGTCAAAAACTAGACTATAATGTGGTATTGTTAAAATCCTCTGACATAGATATCCTAGCGTTCAAACTTAGTAGGGTTAACGAGAGTACCCTTGCCATTTTCAATGTGTATGCTAGGGGGCAGAGGGGAGGTCTTAGCTCAGAGACCATATCGTCTCTGGACTTACAGTTAGAAAATCTTCCCATTCACATTACTCCTATTGTAACAGGGGATTTCAACACTACATTCTAACCATTGGGTAATGAGGTACAAGAGCTATCAATAGAACAAGATCTTAGATGGGGAATCCCTAGGCTCGACCTACCGCCTGTTAAAAAATGGTCTAACGCTGCAATTCAGCTTAAGGCATTGTGTTTGGAAAGAGGCCTTAGGGCTGCAAATGGGCGCACAAGATCTGATCTGAAATGTGAAATTACTTTTGATAATGGGCGTTCCACCAGCCGTATCGATTATATACTGATTGATCTTAGGATATGGCATAGACTTGATGACATGAAGGTAACATGGCGGCTCGAAAGCGACCACAACCCTCTATGTATGGATTTTTGGGCCATTACTAGAGAGGGAGACGTGACCCATGCTGAGGGAATTGTTACCTCGGATGTAGTGATCACAAATGACAAACGCCGTGTAAAATGGAATAAACTAATTGAACATCCTGAGAAGTTGGAAGCTCTTAAAGCTGAAGTAACCAAGAGTACCAACTACCTTATGTCAAGAGTCTTGAGGGAAGATTTCCCACAAATTGTAATAGAAGCCCATACTAGCCTATTTGGTAACCTGAAATCCTACTTTCTAAGGGATGCGAAGCCAGGGAGACAGGTTTCGAAAACCAATGATGTTAGCTGGTTTGATACTTCATGTAGAACTGCTCGACAAAGGCTGAGTGAAGCCCTAAGGTTAAGAGATCACAGGGGGGTTAGGGATGCAAGGGATCATTATAGGGAGGTGCAAAAAAAAGCCAAAAAAGACTGGGATCAACTATGGTGGCAGGATTTAAGAAGTGCCTGTGCTGCGAAGGACTCGAGAACCTTTTGGAGCATTGTCAACTGGGATAGGGGCGGGCGTCCAGAGCCCCCACAGAATAATGTTCCCCAGGTAAAATGGATTGAATTCTTTGGCCCCCAGTACGCTTGTAGCGTAACTAGCGAACAGACTTCACCATCTCTCTCTGAAAAATGTTATTCCGGTCCAGTGTTTTTTATTAAGGATGTCGAGGCAGCACTTGACTGTGTGGCAAAGGGAAGAGCTCCAGGTATGGATGGAATCCCGGCCGATATATTTTTAAGTGACAAGCCAACTTGGTGCCAGTACATAGCCCTTCTTGCTAATGCAGTGGCTAATGGAGCTCCAGTACCCCCATCATGGAAAGGTGCTGAGATAATCCCTGTTTTTAAGAAAGGAGACAAATCCCTCCCCAGTAATTACAGGCCCATAAGTCTTATTGATTCAATTCAAAAGGTTATGGGTCGTTAAGTGCTAGGAAAAGTACAGACTTGGGTAGAGGATGCTAATATTTTGTCCCCATTTCAAGCGGGATTTCGTTCCTGTACCAGCACCATAGACCAAATTTTTCGGTTTATAACTATTTACTGGAGGAATGTGCTCCTGAACGAGGGGTCATTATACGCTGTCTTTGTAGATCTCAAATCAGCGTTTGATTTGGTCCCTCGGAGGAAATTATGGGGTGTCCTCGGTGACCTGGGGATGGCTCCAGAGTTATTAACACTTCTCGTCCGCTTACATGAGGGCAACTTTGCAAAAGTCAGATGGGGGGCACAGGGGGAGGTTACCGATTCTTTCCCTGTTGGGCGGGGTGTCCGACAGGGGTGTGTGTTGGCTCCTACCCTGTTTTCTTTGTATATCAACGGGGTAGTTGAGTATCTTTCAGCGGTCCCCACTGACGCTCCCCTTCTGGCTGGCAACCATGTTCCTGTCCTCATGTTTGCGGACGATACCTTGCTCATCTCCAGGACTCCGAGTGGCCTACAGAAGGCCATTAATGCATTTGTAGATTTTTGTTCCTTAAGAGGGTTAGAAATAAATATCTCGAAAACCAAGTTTATGGCTTTTAATCAGCACAAATCTTTTAGAGGCAGTATTTTATTAAATAATGAGCCCTTAGAACAGGTGAGTGCGTGTACGTACCTTGGTATCTCCCTACAAAAGGATTTGGGTTGGAAACACCACTTGGACATAACAGCTCTAAAACTACATCAACACATAGGGTGTTTGACCAAGAAATATAAATCCTCCTTCACCAAACCAGTTACTCCTGCCCTAGAAATCTATAACGCCAAAGCAGTGAGCTCGGCCCTTTATGGAGCTGAGCTCTGGGGATTTAACGACTTAAAACACCTAGCAAGATTAGAAAATAAATTTCTACGTAACCTTGCAAGTGTCCCGCAAAGCACTCCCATGATCCCGCTCCATCTAGATCTAGGGAAGAAAAACATAGTGGACACAGCAAAGCTACGGCCACTCCTTTATTGGAGGCGTCTTTGGGTCACCCCAGAACTTGTGCAATACGCTATGGGTTTCAAGGATGTGATCTTGGGGGACTGTTTCCACAGAGTAGGTTGGTTAAAGGACTCATTAAACTGGATCTAGAGATACTCTGGAATAATCCAGAGACGGCAGTCTTCCCGTCTAAGGTACAATTGAAACAGAAATACTGGGAAATGGTTTATACATCTATAGGTCACTCCAGTACTCCAACTAGCCTAACAGGTCGTTTTTTGGATTTTAAATCATGGCCTGTATGCGAGGCTTACTGGGATTTGATCGAGAGGCCCTTTGATCGAAAACTTTATTTCCAGTTTAGGGCAGGTAGTTTGCCTATAAAGACTTTTACGTGTAAATGGGCCTCTAGAACTGATGACAAATGCCATTATTGTGTGACAATGGCAGAGACCATTCCCCATATTCTCTTTGTTTGTCCATTATATGCTGCCCCACGGAGGAGATGGCTGAGGCCGATCTGTAACCTGTTGGGTGTCCGGAGATGTGCCGTTGCATTGAGAATTTTAGGGTCTGATTGTAGCCCTAGTATAGCTATAGCAATGGCCAAATTTCTGGGCTGGACCTGGATTATTCGCACTTGCACTTTAAACAAAAATGTTGCTGCTATCTTATCATAAGATGTATCTTTTAAATAGGACCTGTTTATTTTGCTGCCTCTTCTCCTTCTTTTTTAACTGTTCTTAAAGTTTTTAGATATCCGACAGTATATGGAATTTAATATCTTTTTTTATCTGTAACTGTAATGTATTATGTGTTATTTATATGTGTGTTATGTGTTGTTTTGTTGTGCTTTTATGACAAACTGTCGAAATAAAGCTATTTGAACTTGAACTTGAAAACCATGATGCCGGCACTGACAATTAATTGGGATAAACTAGCAGCATGCAAACAAAAGAAAGATGAAAGTGTCTCTGACTTCTTTACTCGTTTCGAGGAGACATTTATCGACCACAGTGGTCAAGATATGGCTACAGAGGGTGGACAGCGACTATTCGTGGACAAATTCGTATTTAATTTGCTTCCCGAGCTGTCACACAAATTGAAAGATTCAGAAAGTTCATGGGCTGTTTCTTCTTCTGCTCAAATATTGGCTACTGCGCAATATTACGAGAATAGGGACAAAGAAGAAAAAGAAAAACAAGAGAAAAAGACGAAAGATTTAAAAACGAAGGTTCTTTTGCAACAAGCCTATCCGCCACGTTATGCTCAGCCTCAAATTCAGCAGCCCCCGCAGTTTAAGAGGTTGTATCAAAAACCTGAGCCATACAATCCGCGACCTTTGTTAGGTCCTAATCAATGTGCCTATTGTAGAGAGGAAGGTCATTTTAAGAATAGTCGTCCGATTTTATTGCAGCGCAATGCAGCGTTATCTGCTCCACGAGGTCGTGCTGGCCTCCAGTCAGCAAACAGAGGTAGAGGTCGGGGTGTGTTGACTCAAGAACAGCGTGCTCTTCCTTCTCCCAATTCTGTGAATCACTTTGATCAACAAACTGTGAGATCCACACAGTATTACAATGAAGACCATTATGTCGAAGGTGAGAATGAGAGTCTTCATGCTAACTAGGACAGCCATGGACAAAGTAAGGGAGTTGTGCCAATCCCAGTAGATCAAAGTGGACCTTATGTTAACGTCACTACAATGGGTGTTTCAGAGCCATTTCTCCTGGATACTGGAGCAATGAGAAGTTCTATCATTCATTCTAAACTCACTGGGGCACCTTTGTCTGGCTTAACGAATGTTTCTGTAGGATTTTCTGGCGCCCCTGTTTGCAATACAGTTTCTTGCCCTTTGCCTATTTCAGTTGGTCCTTATGATTTGGAAGCTCCACTTCTATTGACGAATGGTTGCGGTGAGAATTTGTTGGGTCTAGACCTATTGAAAAGAATGCATGCTACCATATATTGTTCTCCTTCTGGCGTACATCTTACTCTAGGACAGAAATTGGTCCCCCCAATGTATTTGTCTAAAGATCAGTTTCCACCTGAATTACTTTCTCTTCCAACAGCACTTTGGGTCACGGGTCCGAACGATGTGGGTTGTCTTGAGATTCCGCCTTATGTTGTTACTCTCAAGCCCAATGTTGAATTACCACGCATCCCACAATATAGAATTCCTGCAGAAGGTGAGAAAGCGCTTTTGGGAATCATTCAAGACTTAATTCGGAAGGGTGTGGTTGAAGAAACAAGAGGTAATACATGCAATAGTCCTATTCTTCCTGTTCTTAAACGCTCTGATCCTTCTCAGCCTCCTGTGTACCGTTTTGTAATTGATCTGCGAGAAGTAAACAAAATAGTGATTCCACAATTTCCTGTTGTTCCAGATATCACTGCTTTGTTGACAATGATACCTTCCACAGCGACTCGGTTCTCTGTTATCGATCTAAAGAATGCCTTCTTTAGTATTCCCATTGCAGAAGAGAGTAGGGACATTTTTGGCTTCTCTCTTGGAGGTCGAAGCTTCCGGTTTAAGCGCGCACCTCAGGGCTATTGTGAAAGTCCCTCTATTTACAGCCAAGCTTTAAAAAGTCATCTTGATACTTTTCACTTGCCGTCTGGTGCTGCTCTTATCCAATACATGGATGACTTATTATTAGTCGCCGCTGATTCAGAAGATATCTGCAAAGATGTCACTGTTGCATTGTTACGCCACTTGTTTAAACTGAATCACAAGGTTTCACCTTCCAAACTACAATATGTTTGTCGAGAGGTTACCTACTTGGGTCATCTCCTATCAAAGGAGGGACGGCGATTAACACCAGAACGAATTCAAGCGATTGCACGAATGTCTGTACCATCCACACAAAGGGAAGTTCGTGCCTTTCTGGGTATCACTTCTTATTGTAGGCAGTGGATCCCTAACTTCTCTCTAATTGCCAAACCTTTGCTGGCACTCACTTTAAAAGATACGCCTCAGCCCCTTCCATGGACTGATAAGTGCCAAAAGAGTTTCACTGACTTGCGTACCGCTCTGTGTTCTGCTCCTGTACTAGGCACTCCAGATTACACTAAGCCTTTTACGCTTTATGTGCATGAGAGAGAAGGTTGTGCATTGTCAGTTTTAGCGCAACAATTTGGAGACAAACAGCGGCCATGTGCTTATTTTTCGGCTACGTTGGATCCTGTAGCTAAAGCATTGCCCAGTTGTCTCAAAGCGACAGCAGCAGCAGCAATTTCTATTCGACAGTCTGCTGGAATAGTGTTGGATAACACTCTCATTGTCATGGTGCCACATGCAGTGGATACTTTGCTAAACAGAACGAAAACACAGGATTTAACGAGCGCTCGTTTAACTGGATATGAGCTGACGCTGTTGGCTAGTCACATACACATCAAACGATGTAATACCCTAAACCCAGCTACTTTGTTGCCCCTTCCGAATGAGGAGAATGTTGAGGACCAGCATTATTGTTTCTTTCGTACTGAGGAAGAGACAAAAGGAAGAATGGACCTGAGAGACACACCGCTAGAGAATCCGAATGGAACTCTATTGGTAGATGGTTCTTGCTTTAAGATGCCTAATGGAGATACGGTTTCAGCCTATGCTGTAACTACTTTACATACTATTGTGGAAACTGCACGCATTAGACACAATTCAGCGCAAGCAGCAGAATTGATAGCATTAACGAGAGCTTGTGTATTATCGAAAGGGAAAAGAGTGAACGTATACACTGACAGCCAATACGCTTTTGGTGTAGCGTTCAATTTTGGGCGTCTCTGGAAGGAGAGGGGTTTTCTCACTTCACATGGCACCAAAATACAACATGGTCAATTGGTGACTGATCTCCTCGAATCACTTGCCTTACCCACCCAAATAGCGATAGTGAAATGTAGTGCACACAAAAAGATTACTGATGATGTTGGTCGAGGAAATGCATTTGCAGACGAGATAGCAAAGAAAACAGCGAGAGATTCAACGAGTCGAATGTATGTGGCTGGTCCTGCGAATTGGGTCAGAGAAAGAGGAATGTGTGAGAATACAGTGGAAAGTGTAAAAACGATTCAGAAAGAGGCTTCAGAGAGGGAGATGAGCAAGTGGAAAGAAAGTACGGGAATGTTAGATGAGATGGGTTGTTGGGTGGAACTATCTAAACATCAACGTTGGCTGTTACCAGATGCCTATGTTCTCCCAGTGGTTACTATGGCACATGGTCCAGCCCACTTAAGTGCAAAAGGCATTTGTAAACTTCTGGCTCCAGTGTGGCAGAATGAGGGTATCCCAAAATGTGCAGACAATGTAGTAAAGCACTGTATTGTTTGTTTAATGTACAACCCGGGAATGGGAACCCCAACTCCAGCAGGTCACTTTGCTCCTCCGACATATCCATTTGAGGTGTTGCAAATCGATTACATTCATATGGAGCGATGCAACAACCTCAAATATGTTCTGGTGGTGGTATGCGCTTTTTCGAGATGGATAGAAGCATACCCTCTAAAAGATAACACAGCCCTATCCACAGCTAAAATCCTTCTAAAAGAATTCTTCCCCAGGTTTGGTCTGCCGCGCATTGTCTGGAGTGACAATGGGAGCGAATTTGTTGGCCAAGTCATGCAGAAAGTTTGTGCGGGTCTTGGTATCAAGCAAAAGTTTCACGCGGCAAATCACCCACAGTCAGCGGGTTTAGTAGAATGCTACAACGGAACCTTGAAATTAAAGTTAGCAAAGGTTCAAGCAAGTACAGGACTCAATTGGCCTGATGCTTTGCCGTTGGCTCTGCTATCCACCAGAACTGCCGTACACTCTCGTTTGGGAGTTAGCCCATACAAGGTGGTGTTTGGCCGTCCGGCTAACGTATGGGGAATCCCTCGCCCTAAGAAATTCTCAGACTTGCCATATCCAATGTTGATTGATTAATTGTATGACCTTACGACTAAATGGCGTGTTCTCCATCAACAGGTTCAGAGTGCTCTGCCGGAGGTTTCCACAGACCCAGGTCACTCCATCCAACCAGGTGACTGGGTATGCGTGAAGAATTTTCAGAGGTGGCGGGAGCCTCGAATGGTCCTCCTAGCGACGAGAACAGCAGTTAAAGTCGAAGGAAAGAAAAATTGGATTCACGGTGTGCATTGTAAGAAAGTGCCTTTGCCTTTGCCTTACGATCAATGGGTACGCAGAAGTGTTGGTGACTGTGAAGGCGAAAGAGTTCCACGATTTGGACCCTTCAGCGATGCACACCTGAGTGGGACACTGTCTGAGAAAGAGGACGACGACATTTTACAGGAAGCAATTCCATCGCATCATCGCTTGGATACGACTGAACCACGAACATAGTTCCAAGATCAGAATATTCCAGGGAAGGATCGATATTACTTAAGACCTAGAACAAAGAACATTTAAGATTCTTTTCTCTCTTGTGTAGTTTTTTTGTCCCGGTTGCAGGGTCACGGTAGGAGTCTAGGTCACGACCTTAGTGGTGGCAATAGGCCTGCAGGATCTTCAGTGTCATAGGACGGTAGTACATCGTGACTTGAGTGATTGAGGAAGATTGCCGTGAGCATCCATTAGTAAAGATGGAAACTACACTAAGTAATAAAGAAAGAAGAGATGAAATGAAGAAAGCATCCTGTAAAATAATGTACAGTCGTTTTAGTATAACTTTATGTGTCATTATATCATTATGTATTGTTTTGGCGATTATTAGTTGGATAATTTATGCTTTGCAGCCAAAAGATGCCTCCCTTTCTCCTTCTTTGCCTTCTTCTACTATCTCTCCACACCTCTTTCATACTCTTCCTTCACATGAACTCGTCAGAAGAACTGAGTATTATAACAATTCCTTTATCCAGCTATTACATCAGCATCAATTAGTGGTAAATACAACCGATTGTTGGGTGTGTGGTCTTATGCCACATACCACAGAGAAAGGAATGCCATATCTAGTTCTTCATTTCTCTTATGAGGGTTCTGCTTGGGCTTACTTTGTCATTTTCTCAAATGCTTATCAAAGCAAATTCAGACGATCTGTTAGTTCACAAATTAATTATCCGGATTTTAGTCATAGTTCTTTGATTAAAGGTATGGTAGTTATGGCTAAAATCATGGAGAATAGTAAAATTCCCATTGACGAAAGAAAAGCATACACTAATTGGAACGTCATTCAATATATGTCTAGTCTCAGTACTAAGGTTGGAAAAGGAAAGTCTTCACCGATTTGGACTGTACCACATCAGGGTAACTTCTGCTTACTGATAAATGATCGCCCTTCTGACACTACACAAAGGAATAACTGCTCTTACACGTACGTTTATACCTCTCAAAACTCGCCTCCTCTAGTGCCGTCTCAAGGTACCTATTTCATCTGTTATAATAGAGCTTACACTTGGTTACCAACGGGTTTCTCTGGTACTTGTTATATAGCCTTTCTTCTTCCCCCTACTTACACCGCTTCCGCAAATCATCACCGAATCCGATACGGCTGAGGGATTATCGATTCAAAAGACACAGCTAAATAAATCCAATCTTCTAACGCCGACAGAGTGTCCCGTGTCTCTGTGTAGCGAAGCAGGTGAACTCCGGAGACTTTGGGCGTACCCTGCGCCGCCAGGCCCAAAAGGTTCTGGTTCTTCAACTGGAGTGGGTATAGTAATTTTTAC
The DNA here is from genome assembly GCF_964204655.1 of Triturus cristatus. Taxonomy (NCBI): domain Eukaryota; kingdom Metazoa; phylum Chordata; class Amphibia; order Caudata; family Salamandridae; genus Triturus; species Triturus cristatus. The sequence goes on from NC_140594.1 coordinate 339,433,900, forward strand.
CACTCTGCTATCCAACACTTTCCCTACTGTTGCTCTCACTAGAGTGGGAATAGTAATTTTTACCCCTTAGCTATCCATTACTTTCCCTACTGTTGCACATACTGTAGTTGGAATAGTAAATGTAATTACTCCGCTATCCAACCATTACGCTACTTTTGTATTGGCTGGAGTGGAAATAGTTATTTTTACCCCTGTGCTATCCAACACTTCCCCAACTGTTGCATTGATTGGATTGTGAAATATAAGTTTAAATATTTTTTAATAGTTGAATGATTTAATTTATTGTAGATTTTTGTTTTTTTATATTTTAAATCATTAATTTATATTGTTATTTTTTATATTATTTTAAAATTTTAACATTAATTAAAAATAATAGTTTATTAATTGTTTTAAAGTAAATATATATATGTATAAATTATTATGTTTTTTTGTTTATTTTTTTACTAAGTCTATTTGCTATATCTATTAAAATGTATATTACATTGTTAGATTTTAATCCCAGTTAATACAGCAATCAACAATATGATTCATCAGACAATTTGTAGCTGTGATCATAAAGCAGGAAAAACAGTAAAAATGGTAAAGAGACACAAAAAGGGTACAAAAACATGGTGGTCCAAAAGTACAGTGCAAACCGCTAGATTCAAGTCAATAAAGAATAATTATAATACAAATTTCATAATACAACCCCAATTCATTAAACCATAAAATTGTAAAAGTCAGCTAAACATGGCTAAAAACATGTCATAATTAGTTAGTTGAAATTCATATATAGGCTAAAAGAAAGGGGATGTATTGGTTATAATAATAGTCACGGAGGGTCCTTAGATACCATAATATACACACATTTTACTACAGGTATAGCCCTTGGGGATTATTAAAAAGCTGACTTTCGGGGGATACAGGCAAAAGTTGATCTCTGCTATCCATGGAGGGTCTAAGTTAACTTAGGGCCACAGATCTTACTACCTCGTTTCCTAGAACGCCTCCCCTTACAGATTTATAGAGGGCTTTCCTGGTTATAAACAAGGAATACCTGGACTAGCCAAGCAGAATAGGAAGAAGGGTCTGGAACTTTCCATTTTGTTGCAATCAGCAAGCTGGCTACTGCTACCAAAATAAAAACAAAATGCATCTGGGTCAGTTCCACTTGAGCTTTGTCATCGTGCCCTAGGAGGATCATGGATGAAGAGATTCTCAATTCCTGCCCTAATGCTTTTTGCAGGAAAGTTCTGACTCTAGTTTTTCACAATCATAAAACATATGGACCATATTTGCTGTGCCTTGCCCGCATCTTAGGCAATGGTCATTTTCCTTTTTCCCCCACCCAAATAGCTTGGACAGTGTGAAATACAGGTTGTAAACTGTTTTAAAGTGTTGAGCCTTCAATTTAACTGAAAGAAAGATCTTCTTGACTAAAGAAAAAGACATACATAGATCCAAATCCTGTTTCCCTAGCTTGGATTCCACTTTAACTAGCTCATCCGGGGTTGCTTCTGAAAGAATTTTATACAGATGCTTTATCCAGCAATCTCTAGGGACAACAGCTTCTAAGAGAGGGATTTAGGGCCTCATGTAGGTAGCATACCAGTTACCACTTCTAAAATACCGAACGATACCGAATCGGTATTTTAGAAGTGGTAACTGGTATGTAGGTAATGAGTCGGTATTTTTTACCGAATCGTTACTAGTCGGTAATTACCGAATCGGTATTTACCGATTCGGTAATGAGGCATACCTTCCCATTGATGGGAAGGTATGCCTCATTACCGAATCGGTAAATACCGATTCGGTAATGGGGGGAACACATACAAGGGTGGCAGGGTGTCACATTGACACCCTGTTGCACCCCTGATTCGGCCATGTGTGCACATGTGGCACACATACATGCCCTAAGGGCATGTATGTATGCCACATTGCACACTGCTACGCGCGTAAAAATGCATTTACACATACATTCATTATTTACCACCAACTATAAGTTGGTGGTAAATACCGACTCTAAAACACACACACACACTCCCCCTACATCTCGATTTTGCTTTCGGAATTTACCGAATCGGTAAAATTACCGAATCGGAAAAGTTACCGATACGGTAACATTACCGATTCGGTATTATTACCGAATCGGTAATTTTACCGATTCGGTAAATTCCGAAAGCAAAGTTTGTCCCCCTACATACCAATGGCCAAAATACCGGTCGGTAACGGTATAATTACCGAAAATCGGCCGTTACCGACCGGCATTTGGCTACCTACATGAGGCCCTTAGTCTTTTGAGAAAGTTTCAGACTTAAGCTGTTTAATAGTTTCTTTAACTTGAATGTACTTAAAATAAGACCCAGCCTCTATTCCATAGTGCTCCTGTACCTCATTAAATGAAGCCAATCGATCTGTCAGAAAAAGTATCCCCTATTTGACTTATGCCAGCTTGCTCCCATTGCTTTCCCATCCCATCATAGAAGGAGGCATGAAAAACTGGTGATCACCACAAGGGTATATATTTGTGGTATCTTGGAAGCTTCGGCAGTTACCAGCTTTATGCCATACATTCCAGGCTGCTTTAAGGACATTAAAACGTGTTTTCTTATAATAACTGGCCTCCAGCTGTCGTAGCACCCCCATGATGCTCTCCCAATAACCAGTTCATATATAGAGGGGGGAGATTTAGCTTCCTGTGTTTCTGTGTGTCCCTTGTATGACATAAACAAGATTCCCATCTGTTGAAGCATTATAGCCCAGAAACAATAGACTAAATTTGGAACCACCCAGCCCCCAGCTTCTTAATAAAAATAGCTTTGATCTCAAGAGGGATGGAACAAAATAAGTACAGTACCTTTGGGTAAATAACAATTTTAAGGCTGTTACACCTCCCAATTATTTAAAGGTGCAGCTTATCAATTTGTTGTAAATCTTTACTGATTTTGGTTATCAAAGGATCCATATTCGTTTGCCAGATTGAATCCACATTTCAGGTAACCTTGATCCCAAGATATGTGGCCTTTTCAGTCCTATCGGGATCCTGAAAAATGGATATTCTTGGTGCAGACAATCTGGGTCTTCTATGTGTTTAGGAGATACTCAGCCTGCCTGCCTAATTCCTTGGCCAATGTTTCTACTTGTACGATCACACTCTTTGGAACATAGGTCATTATGGCTATGTTTTCAGTGTATGCCAACACTTTCATATCATAGCCTCTAACCAAATCTGGCTTAATTTTTTGGTTTGAGAGAACTGCTCTAATAAGCAGATCGATGTAAAGAGCAACGATAATCGGGGAGTAGGGACATCCTTGTCTCGTTCTTCTGGTGAACTCTATCCTTTAGTATTCCCTGCCCATCATTTGTATTCTGCCATAGCGGTGACAGTACATTGCTTTGATAGCAATAATCAATCGTGGCCCAAAGCCATTCTGCCATAGAATATCCCACAGATAATCCCACGAAACTTGATAGAATGCTTTATGTGCATCAAGAAGAATTAGGGCCATCTGTTTTACTGTGACAGAAACTATATTAAACAGAGTAATAGCTCACCGAATATGATCCTTGGTCCCTCTCCCCGGTATAAAGCCATGGGACCAAGGGCTAACCACCTGGGATTTGATCTTTCCTAATTGAACCGCAAACATTTTGGAGTAAAGTTTTGCGTCCAAATTGATAAGGGAGATAGGGCGATACAATGCTGGGTTCTTTTGAGTTTCCCCTTTCTTTAAAAAGACGATTATGTCAGTGCGTAGTCAAGACTGCGGGGGCTGCCCCTTATGTTGAACAGCCAGAAACAAATCTAGTAGTAAAGGAGCAAACTCTGATTAAAACATCTTATAAATTTCCATAGGAATTCTATCTGGACCTGCAGCCTTCACTGAAGCCATCATTTAAATTGCCTTTGTAACTTTGCATAATGTAATATCAGCCTCCAGTTCTTGCAATACAGGAAGGCTAACCCCCGCTCTCCCCCCAGCAGCTATTACCCTTCCTGTATCTAAGGCCATATCCTGTGTCTCTGCCTGGTACAGCTCCCTGTAGAACTCTGTAAATACCTGAAGGACTTCCTTTGGATCCGTTTTATATGCCTCGTCTTTCTTTCTAATCTTAGCAATATTGTTTCTAGTTGTTTTCTGTCTCGTGCGCAGAGATAAAAGCTTGCCGGTTGTGTCTCTGTACTCATATTTTTCTCTGTTGTATGTTTGATAGGTATCTGCCACGTTTTTATTGTAATGACTATTAATCTCAGCTTTAATCTGAATAACTTCTATCTGTACTTGAGCTTGCTGTTCTTCCTGTTTTCAGGCTATTGCAGTTGTGTGTTTTCCTTCAAGCGAAGCGAGCTGTACAATCAGCCAGTACATCTCCTCTCGCTGCCTTTTCCTACTCTATCCCACAAAGCTAATAACCTCACCCTTAATCCTTCCTTGAATGTATCCCAGACTGCTTCCCTCGAGACACTAAATCTATTCATATCAAAAAAATATTGAAGCCAGCCCCGATATGTTATATAAATCTGTCATTAACCAGTAATTTCCTATTGAGGGGCCGATTCCGATCCGGGTCGGAAAGCAGAGTGTTTTCCGACCGAGCCGGAGTCCTGTAGTCGGACCGAGCGAGTACGATGCGGCTGTATGCTGTCTGACTCGGTTCGGTCAGACTCCCATAGAAGTCAACGGGAGCCGGTCGTACGACGCGTACATGGGCTCCCATTGACTGAATGGGTACGTCATGGACAAATGCGCCCCCAACAGTGAGTAGGCATTGGTGCCATCCGCACCGTACATGCCTGTGTTGGGGAGACCCATGGGTCTCCCCCTATGTCTGAGTCGTAGGGCTGCGGGTGACAGTGGGTGCGACACGGACCCCCAAAGGCAACCACCCAGATGTTTTGCGAGCCGGACTCTCCGGCTCGCACAGGCTGTCTGACGCGTGCATCGTATTTGCTCGGTCGTGAAATGCATCCATTGCACGCCACGGTTAGCTTACGACCGAGACGTACGGAGCGGTTCAGACCCGGAAACAAGTCGGTCGGCGAATTTCATGTGGCTAGTATTGTTAGAATCGGGGGTCTCTGGTTGGCACAGGTAAATACTTATGACAAGCAGGGTCCCTCTCCTCCAGTCAGGGCAAGGAACTTACTCCTTAAAATAACCCCTGCTCACCCTCTAGGTTGCGTAGCGCGAGCAGACAAGGCTAATCTCAGAGCGTTATGGGTTAAGCATTTGTAAATACACACAGCAACTCAGTGACAACATCACACATGGACACCACACCAGGGTTGTATAAAAATAAGTATTCTTTATATAAAAAGGCTTAGTACAAGACCCAAATAACGTTTCTTAACAGGAGGCCACAATACTATCTTTGGAAGGAGCGGTTCTGGTTAATGATATGCGCATCTTTGTGTATCGTGCGCTTTGCGCTGACTGTGCGGTTTGTTTCGAGGAAGATCGTATCCCAAAAGAGTTAGTTAACGTTGCGGACACGCGGGTCCGTAGCGCACATAGTCAAGGCGACTCTCACAGAACCTTTGCAGTTCGTAGGGGTCGACGCGGATGATGCTGCAGGTGAAGGGCTCCAGGAGCGTGCGTTGGCTCTCCACCGGTGCGGCCCGGCTTGGTTAGAAACCCCGGTTCGGGGCGTCTGGGCAGGGCTGCAGGGCGGAGCGGACGGTCCGGGTTGTAGCACGGGATGCGCGTCTTGCCTTGTAGCGGGGATGCCAATTCGAACCCAGTGGCGCAGTACGGGGCAGTCGGTATGCTTCGGTGTACGGGGCAGACTCTCCCGGCTGGGCGCTCCGGTCCTTAGCTGCCAGCGGCAGGGGCGGCGAGGCGAGCAGTGCGGCTCACGGGGGGAGGGTGCAGCGGGTTGAGGGTGGCCCGGCAGTGGACAGTGCGGGTACGGCTCGTGCAGAGTGGAGCCACAAGGTGCGTGGCGGCCAATGACACGGCTGCAGAACGAACAGGGTTTCGGGTCGCACTTGATCGCGGCTCCAGCGGCGGGGAAAGTTTCAAGGCAATGTCCAGCGGCTCTTGAGGCAGGAGGAGTACAATATTCCTGGGACTCCATTCAGGGGGTAAGCTCACCCACAAGCCCTTGGAGACTTAGGTTGAAGCACAAGTTCTACAAAGTCTCTTTCAGTCTTTTCCTCTCCTTTCTCAGCAAGGCACCCACTGAAGGCTAATCCCCCAGGTCAGGGACAGTACTCCTCCTTCAGCTTTCCCAGGTCCTTATAGTCGGGCAGAGGTTCTTCGTGGTTCAAGCAGGATCTGATTTCTTAGGAGCAGGGCTCCTATATTTATTCTACATTTCTTTTGTTCTTTGCGGCCAGGGGGCCTTTGCCTAGTTCAGTCCGGTTTCTGAGCACTTTGTTGTGGTGACTCTGGGTTGTCTTTTCAGTGGGCAGGGCAGAGACATCAGACGCTCCACAGGAGGGGGAGCCAGTATTGTGGTGGCAGAGCACAGCCCTATTCAGAGTCCAGGTGTACTCCTCCCACCCATCCTGGTGTAATCTTTCTATTCACCACCTGGCTGCCCAGACTGTCTCCTGGAATCCCCCAGCCCTGTCACTCACACAAACCAGACAGCAGATACACATCAGAGCAGAGGCGGGCTGAAATGGTTAAGCAAGCAAATACCAACTTTATAAAAGTGGTATTTGCAAACACAGAACATTAAAATAAAATTTGCTATAAGATGTATTTTATTATTCTGAGTTCAGGCATATCAAACTCGAGTTTGTACCATGTTCCCTGAGTCTGCTAGGATTATAGAGTGTAATAATTCCAGCAGCCCATTCTGGCCTATGAGAACAGGTAGCCTTACAATAGTGAAAACGAAAATGGCTGTAATTCATATTAGGACATGCCACACACATCAGGGCTTGTCCTACCTTACACTTACAATGCACCCTGCCCTGGGGCCTACCATAGGGGTGATTAATATGAAGTTAAGGGAAGGTTTAGGGACTGGCAAGGGGGTGCCCTTGCCCAGCCTGCATGACAGAACCAGACTGCACGCAGGTTTGTCGTACTTTAATATTCGGGACCGCGTAGGGGACAGGGCCCTACCCCTGTCTATCTTGGTAATAACAAACCGCAAATGGTAAATGCGGCATGTACGAGTGCTTTATATATCGTTCTAGCTATGAATGCACTGCGTACACGTTATTCTGCTTCACTACGCGGGTTCCATTTTGGAAGCAGTGGCCATCTTGTCATTGCCCTCACATAGGCTATAATGGAGTAAATACGGGCCTCACAGTACATGGGTTTCTCCTCTGACTTCTCTGTGACCTGGGCAGCTGGCTCTGCTGCCCCAGGTCAAACCGGTCTCACGAGCTCCCCTTCCTCCGTCCACCTGTGATTAGCATCAGGGCTTGACCCGTCATAAAACCCTTTCATTCTATACAATCCTCCGGCTAATCTCTTCCACACCTGCTTGTTCCTGCTTTATGACTTGTTTCCCAAAACAGGAGATGCTCATGTTTATTGGGGGGTCTATTGACATCCGATGTGGGATCTGAACCTTACTGTATAAATCATTGTGGGCTGGCCGAACTGGAATGTGGGATGGTCATCATGACTCTGCCTTTTCTTTGTAATGTACACTTGTATATTGCCGTATCATAAAACCTAGGAATGTATGCTTGAGGCAAGGAAAAGCGTATTTAAGATGAAGTCCGTTCCTATGATTTTCAGCAGTCTCCTGAGAACATACACGCTGTTGTACTTCTAGGATACCTGTCATTGGTCTGCAGCCAATAAACGAATCTTTGACTTCACCCAGAAGACTCTGTGTTTCTGTAGGTCCGGAACAGGGTGAACCCAGAAGTCATAGGGTGTGTGCCCCTGCACCGCTGGGACTAAAATACCCAGTACTTCAGTTTGGCGCCCAACTCGGGACGATTTCAGCGGTACCAGTCCAAGCCAGAGGTTCGTGAGGAGCTTCGTGTGGAAATTCCGGAGGAAGGCCGCCACTTCATCGACCCCTGCATGTCGACGTGGTCCGAAAGTCTTTTCTGCGAGGTTCTCCGCGTCCCGGCGGCTACGAAGGACTGCTGCCCTGATTAATCGACCTGTTTTGGACCCTTGACGAATCTGAGAGAGCGAAACAATCGAGAGAGTCTTCTGGTGACGCCATCGATCAGCAATATTCAGTTAAGTATAAGTGGAGCGTCTCCTATTTGTTTTTGGTATCCTTCGGGATCGTTTGATTTGGTAATTTGGTACTTTGGAGTTTGCAAACGCCAAAACCAGAGGACTCGTGTATTCACGAGAATATCGGAATCGATAATCCTTTGACGTTTGGATCTAGACTAGTGAGCAAAGATGCCTGGTTCTGGACTATTTGGTAGATTATTCTGTTTGGGTTGTGGAAAAGATTTCCAGCTAGAGGAATCATGTCCGGTTCCTCCGGTTGGAACTCCAACTTATGAGCTCTATGTAAAACATGGCGTAGGCCCCATTGCATATAACGAAGTGTGGATCCACTACACTAGGAAAGATGGTGTTTTAAAATGGCCCCAAAATGGTAGTTTTGATACCGATATTTTAGATAATTTGGAAATTAAATTGTTTAAGAAGAAAGCCCGGCCGGCGATGTTTGACTCTTTCCGCTTATGGCGAAAGGAAGCCAAACAAAAGGAAATTAAGCTAGCGAAAAAGAATAAGAGAGAGAAAGGTATGACAGTAATGCAAGCAGCTGTACAATTTAAAGACAATGAAGAGGAGCAGATGAGTGAGCAATTGCATAGGCAGCGCAAGTTAGGGATTGACAAATGTTACCCAGCTTTACCATATTCTAAGCAGAATGAGTTAGAAGAAAAGGAGAAAGATCCCCTGATGTCACATTTGCTGAGTTCGCCACCCCCGTATGCTCAAAATGCCACGGCACCTCCCCAGCTTGTAAATATGCCACCTCCAGTGAATATACTGCAAGCCTTGCCGCAACCGCCAGTTGCTTTGCAGCCGGTTCCTATCCCTGTAGCGCAGCCCTCTCAAGCGCCGCCAGTTGTGCTTCCAACTGCCCCCGCACTTCCTGCGACTTTGCCTAATACAGCAGCTGCCTCCCCTGACACTCTTTCTTCCACCACTCCAGTACCTGTCTCTACATCCTCTTTTCTTCCCTCTGTTTTTCCCCCTGTTCTCGCCTCAGCTTCTCCTTCAGCGCGACAGCGCTTAGCTAATGTGGTTACTACATTAATGTCTCCTCTCTTTGAGTCATCTGGTGCGACTCCTGGATTACAGCGTAAGCAGTTGCGCAGCCAATTGCCTAACCCTGACGAGAAAAAGGTAATAGATAACATGGCGCGTAGATGGATTGTTTTCCCTTCACTGTATAATGTGGAATCAGTTGTCAACGTTTTCCATCAATGGGATGCCCCGAAACAGAGATATGTGTTTGAGAAAATGTGCGAAATTCTCTGTGAAGAATTGGAGGATAGTGGTAAAAATCCGAACCCGCAGGAGTTGTGTAGAGTGAGGTTCGATTTTGGAACTGGCATAATTGTGGACCGCGGGGTAGATAAAGCAGTTGCGGTTGTATTGTCCTTTAGGAATGATGATTGCCAACAATCACTTTTTGAACAAGATGTCCTTGTGGGGAAAAAGGCAAAAGCGCGACAATACCCTATGAGAGAAGTTCCCCCGGTATGGAAGGAAGCGGTTGCAGCTGCAGGTGGTAACCCCGCTGTGGCAGCGCATTTCCAGCGTGTTTGGGTGCATGTTCCATGGAAGCGCTCTGAGGTGTTAGCGCTTAAGCAGTCCTTGCCTGATCCCCGTAAAAACCCAGCAGGTTATTATAAAGAGTTGTCACAGACGGCAGGGTCATGCATTATGAATCTGGCCGACATAGACATGTTGTTTGGTAATGTTGTTCCACAGCCTCTATGGGGGTCAATTCGTAATGTAGATCACAATGCAGAACTAGGGGATACATGGGCTAACATTGTTGCTGCTGATGCTAGACAAACTGGTGGTGCGAAACCAGAACCTTTAGTAGCTGAACTGCCTGGTAGAATCATCACGTATATGAAGACAATAATGCCTGCGATGCGCGTAAATTGGGACAAGTTATCTGCATGCAAGCAGAAGAAAGATGAGACAGTATCAGACTTCTTTACTAGGTTTGAAGAAACGTTTATTGATCACAGTGGGCAGGATATGAGTACTGAGGGTGGCCAACGGCTGTTTGTGGATAAGTTTGTGCAGAATTTACTTCCTGACCTGTGTAAAAAGTTAACAGATTCAGAATGTTCTTGGGCTGTTTCTTCTTCAGCGCAAATACTGGCTACTGCACAGTATTATGAAAATAGAGATAAAGACGAGAAGGATAGAACAGAAAAGAAAACGAAGGAACTAAAGAAAAAGGTCCTTTTACAGCAGGCCTATCCGCCACGTGGAGGTCAGAATAATTATAGGCAACCCCAAGGTGTCTATCACCAACCCCAACAGTTTCAGAACAATCAGCAAATGAATGGGTATTACCAACCACGTGTCCCTATAGGTCCCAACCAATGTTCATACTGTAAAGAGGAAGGTCATTTTAAATATAGTTGCCCTAAATTAATGCAGCGGAACGGCAATGTGTATGGCGCAAGAGGTAGGGGTGGTCAGCAAGCTCCTAGAGGCAGAGGGCGTGGAAGTGCTCCCCAGAACGCGCGTCCTCTGCCGCCTCAAAATACCATCAATAGCTTTGATCAGCAAGCTAACGCGATTAGTAATACGGCCCAGTATTACAATAATGATTATTATGCAGAGGACGGTGATGCAGAAAGTAATGATTACTAGGACAGCCGTAGACAGAGAGAGGGAGTTGTTTCAGTGCCAGTGGATCAGAGTGGACCGTATGTTGAGGTGACTACAGCAAATGTAACGGAGCCTTTTCTGCTAGACACTGGTGCTGCAAAGAGTTCAATCATGTATTCAAAACTCCCTGGCGCACCTTTGTCTGGCGATATAAATGTTTCGGTAGGTTTTTCTGGCGCCCCAGTTAGGAACCCGATTTCTAGTCCCATGTCACTTTCTGTTGGACCTTGCGAGCTGAAAGCACCCCTGATTCTGACAACAGGTTGTGGTGAGAATTTGCTGGGATTCGATTTGTTGAAAAGATTGCATGCTACACTGTATTTTTCTCCTTCAGGAGTAAAGTGATTTCCCCAATGTATTTGTCTAAAAATACAATGCCACCTGAATTGTCATCCCTTCCGGATGTCCTTTGGGCTACTGGTCCCAATGATGTGGGCCTCTTGGAGATACCGCCATATGTGGTGACTTTAAAGGCTAATGTCAGACTGCCACGTATTCCCCAGTACAAGATCTCTAATGAAGGGCAGAAAGCATTGTTAGACATTGTCAGCGACTTGGGTGTGATTGAAGAGACAAGAGGCAACGTTTGCAATAGTCCGATTTTACCTGTCTTAAAACGAACGGATCCTTCACAGCCACCTGTTTACAGATTTGTGATCGATCTCAGAGAGGTTAATAAGATTGTTGTGCCACAGTTTCCGGTTGTCCCTGATATAACAGCCTTGTTAACAATGATTCCAGCCTCTGCTGCATGGTTTTCAGTGATTGATTTAAAGAATGCCTTCTTTAGTATCCCAATTGCAGAAGAGAGCAGGGACATTTTTGGTTTTAGTCTGGGAGGCCGAAGCTTCCGCTTCAAACGCGCTCCCCAGGGCTACTGTGAGAGTCCATCCATATACAGTCAGGCTTTGAAGGCGCAGCTTGATGCACTTGTTTTACCTAGTGGCGCTATCCTGATTCAGTACGTGGATGATTTACTAATTGCCACGGATACTGAGAAGATCTGTAAAGAAGCCACATTGTCACTGTTGCGCCATTTATCTGCTTTCCATCACAAAGTGTCTCTCTCTAAGCTGCAATATTGTCGACAAGAAGTGACCTACTTAGGTCATCTCTTATCGAAGGAGGGAAGGAAACTGACCCCAGAAAAGAATTCAAGCCATTGCACAGTTGAGTGTGCCAAAAACACAGAGAGAAGTGCGTGCTTTCTTGGGCATCACTTCATACTGTAGGCATTGGATCCCTAGTTTTTCTTTATTGGCAAAACCTTTGGTAGCCTTAACATGTAAAGACACACCGAATCCTATCCCATGGTCTGAAGAGTGCCAGAAAAGTTTTGTGGAATTGCGTAAAGCATTATGTTCAGCACCTGTGTTGGGTACCCCTGACTACAGTAAGCCTTTTACATTGTATGTTCACGAGAAAGATGGATGTGCGTTGTCAGTGTTAACACAGCCTTTTGGCGACAGACCGCGCCCATGCGCATATTTTTCATCAACCTTGGACCCTGTAGCGAGGGCATTGCCAAGCTGTCTGAGAGCGACAGCTGCTGCAGCGATGTCTATCCGACAATCTGCTGGTTTGGTAATGGACAATACATTGATTGTTATGGTTCCACACGCTGTAGACACATTATTAAATAGGACCAAGACACAACACTTGACTAGTGCGCGATTATCAGGTTATGAACTTACACTGTTAGCAAATCACATACACATAAAAAGATGCAATACGCTGAATCCAGCTACATTGTTGCCAATTCCAGCAGACTCAGATGAGATTGAGCAACATGACTGTCTGTTCAGAACAGAAGAAGAGACGAAAGGGAGAGTAGATCTAAAAGATACTCCCCTGACTGAGTGTGATGGCACTTTATGGGTAGATGGTTCATGTTTTAAGCTCCCTAATGGTGACACGACTGCTGCATATGCTATCACGACTTTGCACACGGTCGTGGAAACTGCACGAGTGCCACATATTTCGGCCCAAGCAGCGGAATTAATCGCCCTCACGAGAGCATGTGTGTTGTCTGAAGGAATGAGAGTGAATATATACACAGATAGCCAGTACGCCTTTGGCGTGGCTCATAATTTTGGGCGATTGTGGAAGGAGCGTGGGTTCCTGACGTCGCATGGAGCTAAAATTCAGAATGGCAAGTTGGTGAATGATCTCCTTGAGTCACTGACCCTACCGTTGCAAGTTGCGATCATGAAATGCAGTGCGCACAGGAAAGTCACAGATGATGTTGGACGTGGGAATGCGTTTGCTGATGAGACCGCGAAAGAAACAGCACAGAATGTGAAGACTAGAATGTATGTTGCAGGCCCCGCAAGATGGGTTAATGATGTGGGAATGTGTGAGAACACAATAGAGAGTGTGAAGTCGCTTCAAGCTGAAGCCACAGAGGAAGAGTTAAGCAAGTGGAGAGAAAGTATGGGTAAGTTGGATGAGAATGGTTGTTGGATTGATCTGACAGAACATAGGCGATGGTTGTTGCCTGATGCATATGTGCTTCCAGTGGTTACTATGGCACATGGAATGGCACATATCAGTACGAAAGGTATATGCAAGTTGTTGGCTCCAGTATGGCAGAATGCTGGGATTCCCAAGTGTGCAGAGAATGTGGTCAAGAATTGCATAGTATGCTTGAAGTACAATCCTGGTAGGGGAACCCCAACTCCAGCTGGTCACTTTGCACCCCCATCATGTCCATTCGAAGTTTTGCAGCTGGACTTTATTCACATGGAAAGATGCAACAACCTGAAATATGTACTGGTGGTTGTTTGTGCTTTCTCAAAATGGATAGAGGCTTATCCTCTGAAAGATAACACTGCCCTATCCACAGCCAAAGCCCTTGTGAAAGAGTTTTTCCCTAGGTTTGGGATGCCAAGAATGGTGTGGTGTGATAATGGAAGTGAGTTTGTGGGTAAAGTGATGAAGAACGTATGTGAAGGACTAGGGATAAAGCAGAAGTTCCACGCTGCAAATCACCCCCAATCAGCTGGATTAGTAGAACGCTACAATGGAGCCTTAAAGCTCAAGCTGGCCAAAATCCAGGCGAGCACTGGTCTTAAATGGCCTGACGCTCTGCCTTTAGCACTCCTGTCCACCAGAATGACCATACACTCACGAGTGGGACTTAGCCCTTACGAGGTTGTTTTTGGCCGTCCGACCAATGTATGGGGTGTACCGAGGCCCATGAAGTTCAGTGAGATAGAGCATCCAGTACTGCTCGATTACCTGTATGATTTGACTGTTAAACTGCGTGTTTTGCACCAACAGGTACATGATACTCTTCCCCAAGCCTCTGAACCTCCTGGACACCCTATCAACCCTGGTGCGTGGGTGCTAGTCCGAAATTTCCAGCGCAAGAGCAACGACGAGCCTCGCTGGATCGGCCCTCATCTTGTTCTTCTGTCGACAAGATCAGCAGTGCGAGTGAAAGGGAAGAAGCACTGGATCCATGATACCCACTGTAAAGTAGTCCCCTTGCCTCTGCCATATGACCAGTGGGTCAAGGAGGGTATCGCCGACTCTGAGACAGACACTGTACCTTGTTTTGTACCATTCAGTGACGCACGCATAAGAGACACAGTTTCAGACCAAGAGAGTGACAATATTCTGCAGGAAGCTGTGCCACCATCAAGTCGACTGGACACCACTGAGCCTGAATTTTTGTTTCAAGACCAAACAGCACCTGGCCGTCTCCGCTATAATTTGAGACCAAGGCCCATGGACAAATAAAGATTTTCTTACAATTTCCCTTTTGACATTTTTGCTCTCCCATCTGAAGGACTTTCTTGATTTTTGTTTTTCGAACCACCATCCGGGTTCTGCCGCAGGGTCGCGGTGCCAAGACTTTGGGGTACAGGCCGAAGACGCTAGGTCAACGGTTCTGGTTGGTCTAGGGCGTTTCCCTGGACTGACGGGCGTACTCCTTAGCAGAAGAAACTCATCCACCGCGAGCGGCCCGAGTAGAGGATGGAGTTTTTTAAGATGGAGAGACCTATTGAGGAAATGAACTTCAACGCAAGGATGTGTAGAATTGTAAAAAGTAAATGTTTTGTCTTTTTGTGCCTTTTTACACTGTGTAGTATTACAATGTTTATTGTAGGATTTGTGTTTTTCTCCGCTCAAAAGCCCATTGAACCCACTGAACAGCCTATACCTCCTTCTACTGCCCCCTCTCACTCTTTTCACCCTTTGCCTGAGCACGAACAGACCAGACGATCAGAGTTCGTAAATAACTCGTTTATCCAGCTCTTGCACCAGCACCAACTGGTAATGAATACAACCAATTGCTGGGTGTGTGGGTTAATGCCCCATACCATTAACAAGGGTATTCCCTACCTGGTGCTGCCGTATAGTTACAATGGATCGTCATGGGCATTCCAAACCATGTTTCTCTATGCTCTAGATACATACTCCCCTCGCCAACCGCGTTCCATCAGACCTATCACCAATAATAAGGCTTTGATGAAAGGAGTTGCCGATATGAGTAGGGATATCGATGCCTACTCATCCATTCCCAAAGAAGAGTTGAGACCTTATGTAGGATGGAACGCGACGGGGTATAGTATTAGTCTGGGTGAAAGACAGCGAAAAATCTCATCTCCAATCTGGGTCGTACCCCACATGGGTCGGTTCTGCTTACAGGGTAATGGTCAGAATCCTAGAGCTCAACTGGGAAGAAGTGACTGTACTGAAACGTACACTTTCCCGTCACAGTTTTCCCCTGCGTTTTTGGCTGCCAAGGGCACATATTTCATCTGTAATGACCGAGCATATACATGGCTGCCCCCTGATTTCTCGGGCACATGTTATATTGCGAACTTGCTACCGCCGACATTTACTGCCGCCTCTGACTATCACAAGACCAGAGTTGTGAGAGGTGTGATTAGTAAGGAAGATACTGCCGGTCAGGAAGCGGGAGACTTCTTCTTGGGTTTCCTGCCGTTTTGGGGACCTATGGTCAATAGTAGGAACCTGAGACAGCTGACTCGTTTGGTTGAATCCACTGTCAATGTAACGGCTGGTGCCCTTAGTAATCTGACAGCTGAGCTCCAAGCGGATCGCCTTATGACTCTGCAGAACCGCATGGTTCTAGACGTTATTCTTGCAGACCGCGGTGGGGTATGCAAGGTCATCCAATCCAGTTGCTGCATTTTCATACCAGATAATGCTCCAACAGTGTATCAAGCCATCTCCAAACTCCATAAAATATCTGAATCCATACACGTGGATAAGGGAGATTGGTCACTGGTGGGGTGGTTCTGGGAATTGATATCTGCCTGGGGTTGGAAAGTTCTGATGGTCATTGGAATGATCTTAGCCATTCTTTTCCTGTTCTGTCTGTGCATACAGTGTGCTCCTGCGATATGTGGTCTCTGTGCTACCTTATGTGTAAGGAAACCCGTATCGAGGGACGAGCTAAGTAATAGGATGATGCTACAGCAACATCTCCATGACTTCGTGAACATTGACCTGGACTCGGATTAAGATGAGTATAGTGATTGCCTATGTAAGGGCAAAAGCAGGGTCTGTCGTACTTTAATATTCGGGACCGCGTAGGGGACAGGGCCCTACCCCTGTCTATCTTGGTATTAACAAACCGCAAATGGTAAATGCGGCATGTACGAGTGCTTTATATATCGTTCTAGCTATGAATGCACTGCGTACACGTTATTCTGCTTCACTACGCGGGTTCCATTTTGGAAGCAGTGGCCATCTTGTCATTGCCCTCACATAGGCTATAATGGAGTAAATACGGGCCTCACAGTACATGGGCTTCTCCTCTGACTTCTCTGTGACCTGGGCAGCTGGCTCTGCTGCCCCAGGTCAAACCGGTCTCACGAGCTCCCCTTCCTCCGTCCACCTGTGATTAGCATCAGGGCTTGACCCGTCATAAAACCCTTTCATTCTATACAATCCTCCGGCTAATCTCTTCCACACCTGCTTGTTCCTGCTTTATGACTTGTTTCCCAAAACAGGAGATGCTCATGTTTATTGGGGGGTCTATTGACATCCGATGTGGGATCTGAACCTTACTGTATAAATCATTGTGGGCTGGCCGAACTGGAATGTGGGATGGTCATCATGACTCTGCCTTTTCTTTGTAATGTACACTTGTATATTGCCGTATCATAAAACCTAGGAATGTATGCTTGAGGCAAGGAAAAGCGTATTTAAGATGAAGTCCGTTCCTATGATTTTCAGCAGTCTCCTGAGAACATACACGCTGTTGTACTTCTAGGATACCTGTCATTGGTCTGCAGCCAATAAACGAATCTTTGACTTCACCCAGAAGACTCTGTGTTTCTGTAGGTCCGGAACAGGGTGAACCCAGAAGTCATAGGGTGTGTGCCCCTGCACCGCTGGGACTAAAATACCCAGTACTTCAGGTTCTGCAATGGCAGACCTTAGACCCATTTTACAAGGCTGCTTCTGTGGGTGGCACAACCAGTGCTGCAGGCCCACTAGCAGATTTGGATTTACAAGCCCTGGGCACTCCTGGTGCGCTTTACTGGGGCCTGACAGTAAACCAAATAAGCCAATCATGGAATCCAATCAATGTAGCAATTTACAATAGGGAGAGCATATGCACTTTAGCACTGATCAGCAGTGGTAAAGTGCCCAGAGTCATAAAACAGGCAACAACAGGTCAGAAAAAATACAGGAGGAAGGCAAAAAGTGTAGGGATGACCCTGCAAAAATGGCCAAGTCCAACAAGTATAATACTTGCTCGCTCGTACAGCTGTACGAGTCTGGTGGAAAACATGCATACGGCGTGTAGTTTTTACGGCCGGATAGCGTTCGGTGCCCTTCCGACCCGGATCGGAATCAGCCCCTGAATGTCCATTTGGACCGGGGTTTCATGTGCCCTTGTATCTTAATATCAAGAACCAAGGGGTTGTGGTCAGAAAGTATTTTAGGTAAGTTCCTAATGATTGAAACATCTAGGAGTGTGGTGGACACAAAGACATAATATAATCTCACATATTTCTTGTGGGAAAATGAAAAGTATGTATAACCCGAATCTGATGGATTTCTCGTAGCACACACATCCACTAAACCTTGATTAACCGTTAATGTGGCGAATCCCTTATACACTTGTGGTATCCTCCCCATATATTTGTTAGTCAGAGCTCCATTAACATTAACATCCAAATGGATATTCAAATATTATCAAGGGATCTAGCAAGGAGGCTAATTCCACATCAAGTTCTCCCAATACCATAGGGTCGTCCTGATTAGAACCATAAATGGTGCATATCATCAACCATATGGGTAATGTTACCACTGTCCACCGCCCCCACTTATCTTTGAAGACACGCGAGGCTGGGGACAGAATATGTAGTACATGAATAGTCACCCCTCTAATCATGGAGGGTCTAGGTGGAGCATGCCAGAAGTGTATATCCTGAAATTGAAAAAGATTCTCTCTTATCCCACTGAATATGAGTTTTCTGTTGACATATAATGTCAAATCCCAAGGATCTTTTGGCCCGATTCACAGAACTAACTTAAGACAAAATCATAAACTTACTAACTATACTACTACTAAACTGAGAAAAATCCTAATTTTAAGACTTTCGGTATTCACAGAAGGCATTTAGGAGTCCTAAAGTTAGGACTCCTAACTTCTGTGAATACCGAAATGAGTAAGTGCCTTCTGTGAATACCAAAATGAGTAAGTGCCTTCTGTGAATACCAAAATGGTAGTAAGTTTAGGATTTTGTCTTAAGTTAGTTCTGTGAATCGGGCCCATTATGTCTATGCCATTTTGCTTTATCGTTAACACTACCAATGTTTATTTTACAAATAGACATTTTACCCATACATATAACTGAGAAACGGTCTAATATCCATTCTCAAGTAAGCTACAAAAACTACAACACATTTGGTTTTTTTCTTGCTGGATCTTTGAGTTTTCCCCCCTTGCTATACCACACCACCACCACCTCACACCCCCATGGCCAACCCACCCCCTCGCCCTCTCCTTCCCACCTTTAAGCATCCCTATAATGAGGGAAAACAGACCTGCATCAGTCTGTGGTGAACAGAGAGTAGCTTCACCAACCAGTGGCTAAAATTACCTATCAATTGCACGGTGAGCAAAAGAATGATGGATTTAACCCAGATTTCTTGACTGGTGGTGAATGTTTTGATTTTTTCTGCATTCAGTCCATCAATTGTGTGTATTTTGCTTTCTCGCCCTAATTGCACTCGAAATGCCCAGACGTGGGTCCCAGGCTCACTGTGTCACTGGATCCAAGCTATCCTGGCTGATGAGGGGTGAAACCCTGAAACCGGTCCTAGATGCTTGTGTCCAGTCCAGGGAGGACCTGGCTTGGAAGTGCGGTCTGGACTGTTCCCATGAGGCACAAGGTAAAGACTGATTTGCATATGGGCAGGTGTAAACTGGGGTGGCATGGTGAGCAAAAGAATGATGGATTTAACCCAGATCTTTTGACTGGCGTGAATGTTTTGATTTGTTCTGCATTCTGTCCATCAATTATGTGTATTTTGCTTTCTTGCCCTAAGAGTGCCGGGTATGCCCAGAAGGGGGTCCCGGGCTCACTGTGCCACTGGATTCAAGCTATCCTGGCTGATGAGGGGTGAATCTTGAAAACGGTCCTAGGAGGCTTGTTTCTGGTCCAGGGAGGACCTGGCTTGGCAGTTCGGTCTGGACTGTTCCCAGGACGCACAGGGTCAAGAATGACTTGCAAATGTCCAGGTGTAAACTGGGGTGGCATGGTGAGCAAAAGAAAGATGGATTTAAACCAGATCTCTTGACTGGAGGTGAATGTTTTGATTTGTTCTGCATTCCGTCCATCAATTGTGTATATTTTGCTTTCTTGCCCTAAGTGTGCTTGGTATGCCCATACGTTAGTCCCAGGAAAACTGTGCCACTGGATGCAAGCTATCCTGGCTGATGAAAACCGGTCTAAGGATGCTTGTTTCCAGTCCAGAGAGGACCTGGCTTGACAGTTTGGTCAGAACTGTTCCCATGAGGCACAGGGTCAAGACTGATTTGCAGATGGCCAGGTCTAAACTGGGGTGGCATGGTGAGCAAAAGAATGATGGATTTAACCCAGATCTCTTGACTGGCATTGAATATTTTGATTTGTTCTTCATTCCGTCCATCAATTGTGTGTATTTCGTTTTCTCACCCTAAGTGAGCTGGCTATGCTCCAACGTGGGTCCCGGGCTCACTGTGCCACTGGATTTAAGCTATCCTGGCTGATGATGAGTGAAACCCTGAAACCGGTCCTAAGATGCTTGTTTCTGGTCCAGGGAGGACCTGGCTTGGCAGATCGGTCTGGACTGTTCCCATGAGGCACAGGGTCAAGACTGATTTACATATGGCCAGGTCTATACTGGGGTGGCATGGTGAGTAAAAGAATGATGGATTTAACCCAGATCTCTTGACTGGTGGTGAATGTTTTGATTTGTTCTGCATTCCATCCATCTAATGTGTGTATTTTACCATCTCCCCTGAGGCATCAGATGTAACAGCCAAGGATAGGGCAATCTCCTCACCTTGCTGCTGGTGCTTGCCATCCTGCGTATCACTCTGTTGGATTCCCTGGGTGGGCTGCTGTTTGTCTTTACCGAAAGCTGCTGCCCTGGCTGGTGAGTCGTAAAGCAGCTCCAATATCTTTGTACATAAGCAAGCATTGCTGGGGAGGTGCGGCCCATCCTTCCCCTTCCTTTCAGATGAGATCTCCGTCCTGGTTGAATTTGAGACCTGCTTTCAGTGCCCTGATCATGGAGCAGATGCTGAAGCTGAGTCTGTGCTTGTGGCTGCCAATGAATGGGCCCCAGGCTGCAGGGGGATGGCAGTCACTTTTCCTCTGCCACCGCCTATCTTTGGACCCATGGCACATGTCTTGTATGAGTTCAGCTG
This sequence comes from Triturus cristatus, assembly GCF_964204655.1. Taxonomy (NCBI): domain Eukaryota; kingdom Metazoa; phylum Chordata; class Amphibia; order Caudata; family Salamandridae; genus Triturus; species Triturus cristatus. The sequence goes on from NC_140594.1 coordinate 339,454,609, forward strand.
TGGGTGTCTTTGATCTGCTCGGACTGCTGCTTCCAGCAGTCTCCAGCAGGCAAGTACCAGCTCCACTTGCCTCAGGATAATCTCGTGAGCTCCAGGTAGGTTCAGTTTCAAGTAATACTAAGGTTGTATGGAGCATATTTAATTGTACTATAGCCGCCGAGTACAGGAATAAAACCTGCTGAATGGTCGAGGAGCTACACACAGCCATCTCAAGCAGCTGCCATCTTCCCTCCCTTGTGCATTGGTGTGGGGACACATTTGAAATAAAAAGAGTTTGGGTCTAATGAATCATGGACAGCAAAATATGTGAACATATGCCTATATTTTTTCCAACTTCCTTCTGCTGGTTTGAGCAATTATCCCATTGTGTGTAATTAAGTAGTGTGAATTGAACACTAGCTCAATGTAAATAATAATGTGCATAATGGGGTTGACAGAACATTTCACCACAATTAGCAGAATTAAGGTACAAATCTTCACTTTCAAAAACAATATAATATTACAGCTTGAGGTTATAGAGTTAACAGTTTCAACATCCCTGTCATCAGAATGTAATTCAGGTATAACAAGATTACACATTGCAAACTTGAATATTTAAGGAATCTGCAGAATTACAGAAGGACCAAAAATATCATATGAGACATAATCCCAAACAATCCCATCAGTTACTGGAACAGCTGAAATGCACACAAGAGACAGGTCTCCCCACTCTATGTGAGGAGGAGTAAGGTGTTAACATCTCATCCACAGTTCTTTGGCAAAACGTTCTTAAAGGTAATGTTAATTTATTAGCAAAAAGAAAACAATCATAAGTCCAGTCCATAGAAATAGAAACACAAAGGAATGTATTATCCAAATATATATCCAAGGAGGGACAAGATAAGCCATGAAAGGAAAACACATGTAGGTGCAGTGTTTAAAATGTTCTCAAAGAATCCGATGTAAAATCATCTAATACTCCAAAAGAGCAGTTAATATCGGTGAATGAGATGTCAATGTATGCCATAATAAATGCACACAGTTATGTGACCAGGCTAAACCCATGCAGTGAACCTGCTCATTTCTTACATTATCCTATATTTCACATTAACATTTCTGCAATGACCTTTTGCACATATTTGCATGCATGCCAATGTTGGATTATTTTCCCTGAAACTACTTTGTTTACATATCTAGGTTCGCACAATATTATCAAAATGCCTTGAACAAACAATGGGCACACAGTATACCATATATAATACTTTCAGTATAGAACAATAGGTGGTCATGTATTGCATGACATAAGAGTTTATTCAATTTCAAAAAGTTCTGTGATGTTTAAAGCAACTGGCTTAGAATTGGTTACATGTTAACAACCTCAGTGTCACAAATGTAGGACCTATCAGGTCACGCCACCACAATACTATTTAGTTACTTACTTGCATTTATATAACAAATGTGGTCTTTATATCTGTACATTACTTAACTCTCCTACTCTATGCATGGTCTAATATTTTCTTTGTGTACTCCATCCATGTTATGACATTGTAAACCTCCTATACATATTAGCAATACAACACAATTAGCAATTTATTACATTGCAACCTCCTACACATATTAGCAACACACTACAATATGGCCGCCACCTTTGAAATAGAACCACAACACTGGTGAGTTAGTCTTTTGTCTATTTTGTGTGCTAGCTGAACATGTCATATATACAGAAGTCTAACTTTGTGAGCATGCGGCCTTTCAATTCGGAATTAACTCAGGCTGGCAGAGGTCAGTTCACTGGGCCCTCTGCTTTTTGGTGCAACTACGGTTTGTGCCAGCAGTCCCGCTGTGTACTCCAGTTGCCTTTCTGGTGTTGCTGTATAGGGCCTTTCCTCAAAATTAATATTGATTCCTGAATGCCATGGTAATTTTCCCGCGCAACACTTGCCATTTTAATTGCATGTACATCGGTCTGTATTGGAACTGTTCTGTGTGTTTCCATTCCAGTGTCTTTTAATTTTAGAACTGCAAGCATATATTATTATCCTTCTAATTTCTTATTGGTCATAACAAGCACAAATTCTCTCTATGTTTGCAGTACAGCCAGGCAATTGTAGGTGCTTAGTGATTTTGCCTAAGATATGTGCGCCAAGGATTAACCATTTTCATTACGGGCCGTTAACATTTGCCTTTTGTATTGACAGGGGCTTATCAAGGTCCCCATTTTAGATACACAGAAAGGTGAGACTGCATACTCTTCCACATGGTAAGATCTTGTGAACAGATGGTTTGGACTAACACACAACTAATCACCTTGAGCAGAACAATGTTTTGGCGTACATGCACAGTCAGTTGCAAAATGTGGCACATCTTTTCGTCTCTCTCATACATATCTATATGACGTATTATTGTATTGAAAGAACCACTTTTTAAGAGTGGACATCTTTCCACAGGTTATTTAGGGTAATCTAACCATAGTATCTGTTCTACAGTGATTGAGTTCACACCTTAGCTACATTTGTGAACATCAACTATATTGCAAGTTTGGCTCAACGTTCTCTCCAAAGGCCAAATCACTTTTAATTGTAGCTCACCATCACTGACCAGCATTTCTCTTCATTTTGTAATTTTTGATACTCCTAATTTCTCTTTTTTACCAGCTGTTCTGTACACCTTGGAACTGCTTCTTACACATATAAGAAGTTTCGCTGCACACACTAGATTGTGCATTTCTTGCTTTGCTCCGTGGTTCTTTGCAGTTTACTTTTTTTTTTTTTTTTTTTTTTGAAAAACCTTTATTGGTCAAGAACAGAGCATACACAGCTTCTTGCCTACAACCATGTCACCTGGCCGGCAGCAACAACATGCAGTGCAATAGACATAGAACACTTGCTAGACAGGAGTAAGTCAGGCTCACAGCATGTCGCCTACAACCCATGTGGGCCGGCCGCTGGGTATTACATTTAGGCTGCTGATGCAGGTATATAGTGGCAATGATAACAGCAAGAAGCACACATCCAATTACCCTGTGAGGTTTCGTTTTTCATTTTGTCAGAACCAACTTTTAACTTCAATGAGAACTGTACGCCCCCAGTGTGTGTCCACCATACTTAGTATGTGGCGTAAGGAACTGTCGAGTGCAGGGCCGTGGTATGAGGTGCACCCATAGCTGGGTACAGGCCAACTGTAGTGTTATGTTGCTCTGCACTTAACTGACCTAGCCAGCGACCTGGGGGGAGATATCCTTGATGCAATGTAGTGAACATGAACCGGTGCTACACACGACACAGCCACTTAACCTGCGCTGCGGCGGGGAAAGCTTGATGGCATCTCGAATCCGGGGAAATGGCATCCCGCCCCCTCCCATCCATGTAGCAGGCGCATAAAATGCTATCATACCAGCAAGTATGTACTCGGTCCGGGCAAACGGGGAGCGTCCTGTACACCCATCCTGGGGGGGGGGAATTGAGAGACGAAAAAGGGGGGGGTCAAGGCAAGCAATCCGTCGTAGTGGTCAATGGGGTAGAGACTGCACAAGGCGTGGCCGAGGAGTCGGCTCTCCCAACTTTCCTGGTCTCGCCCTCCTCGGAATCGCCCCCCTCGCGGGCCCGCAGGAGGTAAGCGACGAGGGGTCCCCAGAGGTCCTTAGGCCGCGACTTGGGGGGCAAAAGATCAGCATACTGATGAAGCCTTTCCTGCCATGTAGACATAGTACTCAGCCAATCCTTGAATTTAGGCGCCCGTCCTCGTCCCCATCTACACGCCACGTGGCGCTTGGCCAGCAGGAGTCCCAGAGCAAAGAATTTCCGATGCGTCTTGAGCACCGGGTGCGACCGGCCCAACAGGGCGAGCTCAGGGCAAGGCGCGGTGGTCACCCCGATCATCTCGGACAGGGCCGAGAAGACCTCCTCCCAATAAGCGGCAACAGCTGGGCACGTCCAGGCCAGATGAAGAAAGCCAGCGCCCAACCTCCTGCATCTCACACAGCGGTCATCACATCGCAGCCCGAATCGGCACAGTTTGGCAGGGGTATAGTAGAGGCGGTGCAAATATTTAAAGTGGACTAATCTAAGTCGCACATTACCCGTAACCGCAGTGGTATGAGAGCAACTCTCCTCCCATTGTTCGTCCGACATTGGGTTCCCCAGGTCACTATCCCAGTCCGCCCGCGCTCTGAGGGAGGGGGGGGATGGAGCCGACTGCACGTGGGTATACAGCATGGAGACCACATGTTTCGGAGTGTCCGTTTGCAACATAGCATGAAGAGGCGCCAAGACCTCAGGTTCGTCCGGGAAATTAGGCGTGACCGCCTTTATGTTTTGTCGCAGTCGGACATAAAGGAACGTATCCATCACCGACGGGGTCATCTCGCCAAAGAAGTGCGCCGCCGAGCGGAAACTCCCCTCATGATATAGGTCACCCCACGTGCAGATCGCGAGCCTTGTAAGCATTTTGCGACCGAGTTCCTCACGTGCAACACTCAGTCTAGGATCATATGCTAGGACCATACGGGGAGAGTATAGGAATGTGGCCCCTATTCGTGCCGCTATGCGCTTCCAGGCCCTTACTGTGCAGACAACCGTAGTGGGGTCACGATCTCCCAAATGGACCTCCGAATATAGATAACCGGAAGGTTGCTCAGGTCTCATGTACCCATCCTCCACCGCCAGGTGCGCCATAAAGGGTGGGGGGGTGGAGCCAGTAGGCAGCAAAGTGCCCTTGGGCACAGTCGTAGTAGCGCTGAAAGTTAGGCACCTCAAACCCTCCCTGGTGGTAAGGCAACATGAGGGTTCGCAGCCCGATTCTGGCCTGCTTCCCGCCCCAAACCAGACGAGACATCTGGGAGTTAAGAGCTCGGAAGAAGTGGGGACCCGGGCTATAGGGGATGTTGGTAAAAAGGTATAACAATTTGGGAAGAACCACCATCTTAATCAGGGAAATACGCCCTGCCATAGACAGCGGAAGATGGATCCATTTAGTGACATTCTCGGTAATTTTATCTAGCGCCGTCCCGTAATTAGCCCGGATTAGGGTCTCCCGGTCTCTGGTCACCCTGATGCCCAGGTATTTAACTTCCTCCGACTCCCACAGCAATGGGTAGTCCAGGGGGAACGGCAGGGTACTGTCCGTCAAGGGGAATAGGGCTGATTTCGCCCAGTTGATCTGAATCCCAGATATAGCTCCGAATTTAGTGATTTCACGTAACAAAGGGTTCAGATTTTCTTGCGGCTTATGCACGTAGAGGGTGATGTCGTCCGCATATAATGCGACAAGCAATTGGCGCTCTGGATAGATAAGAGAGCGGTGATTATGGTGCTGCCTGAGTTTAGCCGCAAGGGGTTCAATCGCGATTGCGAATAGTACTGGAGAGAGGGGGCACCCCTGTCTGGTACCCCTGTGGATGGCAAAAGGGGCAGATCGGGCACCATTGAGCAAGACCGCGGCTTGGGGCCGGGTGTACAACAACTTGATCCAATTCAGAAAGCTGAAGGGAATGCCCATTCGCTCCAGCAGCGCTAAAAGGTAATCCCACTCCAGGGAATCAAACGCCTTAGTGGCGTCAAGGAAAATTGCAGCAGCCTTGCACTGTGGGCTGATATCCTGCAGCACAGCCTGCAACGTGCGCAGATTATGGGCAGTCGCACGGTTAGGGACAAATCCGGCCTGATCCGGAAGGACCAGGCGTTCCATCAGGAGATTAAGGCGGGTAGCCAGTACCTTTGCCAATATTTTAATGTCCACGTTCAGTAGCGATAGAGGCCTGTACGAATCACATTGGTCCGGCGGCTTCCCAGGCTTCAACAAGGACGTGATAAGGGCTTCGCGCATCGTAGCCGGCAGAGAACCCTCCTCCAGCGCAGTATAGTATACATGTTTCAGCACCGGGGCCAGTGCGTGAATGAAGGTTTTGTAAAACTCCTTGCCCGATGACATGGACATTATAGCATCTTTTATTTCATCTAATTCAATTTCGTGATGAAGAAATTCCTGCTGTGTAGGGCCCAGCCAAGCTATGGCCGTGTCGTCGAGATAGTCATGTAGATTGATCGGCGTCGACCTGTGTGTGGTGTAGAGTCTGGTATAATGGTCGGTGAGGACCCGAAGCTGATCCGGGAGATTGCGCTGCGGGATCTCCCGCTCGTCGAGCAGGGAGGCCACGAAATTGCGGTACCTAGGGGGGCGGACAGCCGAGGCCAACGCCCTACCGGGTCTGTCTCCCTCTCCGTATATCCGTGCCACGAACGGTTTCCCCAGAAACTTGCTTTCCCTATCCGCCGCCTCCGTATATTCATTCATCTTTTCTCGGAGCTGTGCGGCCACCGCAGCCCCCGCGGGAGCCGCGTCAGCTCGCCCTCTAAGCGACGTATCTCGGACTCGAGTTTGTGCAGATCCCCGCGCAAGGACCTAAGGACCCCACCTCCCTTAGCTATGCACCAGCCTCTCACAGTAACTTTGAAGGCTTCCCAGACCGTGGCAATACTGGACACGGAATCCACATTGCGGTCAAAAAACTCCTGTATGTCTTGCTCCAGTTCCGCCCTAAAGACCGAATCCAGGAGATGCGCCGTGTTGAGGCGCCAACTAAGAAAAGGGGATATTGCAACGGGTATGCGCAGCGAAAGGAGGACCGGGGAGAGATCAGAAAGTGTGCGGGCGAGATGTAGTGTACGGCCCACCCATGGAGAGAGACCCGCCGAAAGAAATATGTAATCGATGCGTGCCCATGTGGAGTGCACTGCCGAGTAATGTGTACCCTGTCCGAGCGAGGGGTGTGAGTACCGCCACGCGTCTATCAGGTGGTGTTCGTCGACAATGCTTAATAATGTGCGTTGGGTCTGCGTGTAATGCGACGCTTGAGGGTGTGATCTGTCCGCCGTGGGCTGAAGCGCAGTGTTGAAATCGCCTCCTATTACGACATGTGCCACTCCCAGTGTTTGTATCTTCCCCCACAGTGTGAGAAATGGGGCCGGGTCGTCCGTGTTGGGGCCATAGTAACAGGCAAAGAGTATTGTGTGTGAGTGCAGTGTCCCCCAGACCAGACAGTACCTACCACCCGAGTCAGCCTCAGTCCCCTCAGGTATAAACCCCACTCCCCGTCGCACGAGAATCGTAACCCCTCTAGCGTAGTTAGAGTAGGATGAAAACACCCTACAGGTAGCCCAACGGGATGCAAATAAGGGGGACCCACCCTGTAAGAGATGCGTCTCCTGAAGCATGGCAATAGAAACCCCCTGCCTGTCCAAATACCCCAGGACCTGTCTCTTCTTCCTCGGGTTGTTCAACCCTCGTACATTCCAGGATACAAGCTGCAATTGCATAGAGGGCCGCGAGTCGGCTACGTCACCCATTCACTCAGACCCAAATATCCATGGTTGAGAGTCATAGCATATGAAGTCGTGCAGCACTCAAATTCACCAACATAATAAACTCCCACAACAACTGCCACCTCCCCCCGACTCCAGTTAACTGGCATTGCGAAATCTAAGATCTCAAAAACTAGCCGGAGTCGGTTCCCTCCCACACCGGCAAACCCCACTAGCCGGGTACCTAGCTCCCTCCCCGTCCCTCCCTCCCCGAACAACACCATCCCTAAGAACATGAGGGAAATAACTGACACCCTCCCCTCACTACGGAAGGGGGAGTATAGGGGTTCGCCCATTGGGGGACGATGCCTAGGGGCACCAAGCCTGCCCTCCCTCTCTCTACTTTCACCCGCTAGGAACCAGGTATATTCCTGGTATCACAATGTGGGACAGAGGCGGGTGACCGGGCACAAGTAATGAAATATTTCAGTTCATCTGACACCTGACCTGTTCATCGGAAATGCCTCACCAGAATGTACTTCTGATAGTCCGAGTATATTCAGCAGCGATGGCCTCTCGCGGCCGGTGTGGCGCCCCAGCACGATCAGTCCTGCTGCGCCATTGGCGATGGTGCACTCGAGCGCCTCCCTCCCGTATCCTCTTCGACCATGTCTTTTTTATGGGATTTGAGGAAGTCTTCAGCCTGTTGTGGAGTTTGAAAAAAATGCTGTCGGCCTTGGTAAGAAATTTTAAGCTTCGCTGGGTAAAGCGTAGGGCAGCTCCAGGGACTGTAGTTTCTTTTTAACCCCGGTGAATTTCCGTCTAGCTTCCTGTACCGAGGCAGTGAAGTCAGGGAAAAAGGATAACGTGGCGTTACCATACACCACCGTGCCAATCTCGCGCGCTCGCCTTAGCACTGTATCCCTCTCTCTGTAGATAAGGAAGCGCGCCACAATGGGTCGCGGCGGGGCTCCCGGTGGAGGCTTGGCAGCTAAGAATCTATGGGCCCGTTCCACAATGAGGGATGAGGAGAAGGAGTCTTTCCCAAACAGTTCAACGACAAGGTTCTCAATGAAAATTTCCATTTTCCCCGTGTTGGTGGACTCAGCCAGTCCCAGAACGCGGATGTTGTTGCGACGGGACCTCGCCTCTAAATCCTCATTCTTGTCCGCAATGATTTTGAGGAGCCGATCCATCTGAGCCGTTTGCCTGGCAGCGGAAGAGGCCCCATCCTCCAGGGTAGAGATCCTTTCCTCTGTCTCCTTAATGCGAGTATCATGGTGTTCCAGCTTAGCGACAACACTGTCCAACCTGGTATTGATGCCATCTACTTTTGAGTCTATGGATGTCAGGCTGTTCCTCATACTCACTAGTAGGGATTTCCAGTCTTCGTCGGGTGCCCACGCGGCGGGCGGCTCGCTCCCCGACGCCGGCGCGGATTTCTTCGCAGCCTCGAACGGCAGCGTGGACTGTTTGGCGTCCTTGCGACCCATGTCCAGGGCCGTCCCCTCCAGAGTCCAGCTCCTTCCGGCAGACCGGACGACCGGAGGAGCCCCCCCGGCCGGGGCAGCAGCCGATCAGCCCGCGGACACAGTCCCCAAACGGCGGCGCGAGGGGCGGCTCGGCGTAACTCCCTCCAGCTGAATGAATGCAAGCGGGCAGAATCAGGCAGCACACAGCGGGCCAACACCAGGACGAGCGCTGCGGTCACGAGCCACGGGTCGAGGCTCTCAGCAAGTGGGCTCCCCTCCTCCTCCGGCCCCCGGTCGGTAGCTGACTCTCACTCCGTCCCAGCCGCTCCACAGCCCCAGTACTGCCCCGCGTCCAGCGCCAGCATCTACGACACCCCGCCCGACAGGGGGGCCGCAGCAGGGAGAGGGCCAGAGGCAGGGGGGGGGGAGGCCGCGCCAAGGAGTCCGGCCGGGCCGCAAGCCATGGAAGAGGCCGTGTCCCCGATATACCTCGTATCCACGGGGCGCCGCCCGCCAGTGCCCCCAATCCACTGAGGTGCTCGCAGTAGGTTTGGACAGACAGCGCATCCCGTGCCGAATTCGGGCAGGCCGCACCGCGTGGGGAGCTCCTCCCCTCCCCCACACGGCCCGCAGACCACAGCTATGCGCCCCGCCGGGGACGGACTAGGCCAGTTCTTCTGTTTTTTGGGGGCCGCACACTGCCAGGCCACCTGCACAGGGAGTTACAGCGCTAACGGACAAGTGGGATCATTGCCAGGCCCCCGTATTGTCCTACCAGAATCGTCGAGATGGGGCCGCCCGAGCCGCGATCGGTCTCGTCGTCTCCTCCGCCCTGACACCAGGAAGTCTCCCCACGACAGGGGCACAGCAGGCCCCGGCGTCTCCACAGCGGCCTCCCGAGTCCACCGGTGCACCGCTCTCCCCCGGAGGGTGTCCTCGTAGCAGCGCAAGGGCCTCAGAAGCCGCGGAGTTTCCCGGCAGGCGACACCTCACCCCCGCCGGTCTCAAAGCAGCCAGTAGCTCCGCCCGGGAAGAGTCGCCGTCGATTTCTCCGCCGTTCGGCAGGGTATCCCAACTCCACCAGCACCGCTGTAATCCGCAGGTATTCTGGCGTCCAGCCAAGGCGTCTATATGCAGGATAGAGTGGTCAGGATGTCCTTAAGGATAGGAAGAATGCCCGGTTGGGCGAGAGCCTTGCTATAGCGCGGCCATCTTGGCTTGGCGCCACCTAGCGCCCCCTTCTTTGCAGTTTACTTGTGAGTCTCAGTTATTATATATATATTTTTTTCACAAGTAGGTAGGAGATAGCATTTAACTCTGTTAATTAGGTAAGCTGAGGCTCTTGGCTATGTACTAATAAAATCTACTTTTTCTTTTTTTCTTTACCAGTATTAACTTTAGGAATTACAGGCAACACATGGCTAGTCACCTAAATGCTGCCTTTTGAAAACAGAACTTCTATACCTCCAATGTGGGACATGAAACAATATTGAGTTTCTACTCTAGGTTACTGCATGTTTTTACTTTTTTCATAAATTAAATAAAAGGCACACGTGTGTTTTCCTGGATTCTGACACTTATCGGTGCACAGTGGGTCAGACACCTTTGCACATGTCTTTTCTCGTATACGGCTTGGTACATTTTCAACAAGCACATCTGTAGGGCTGATTGCCTTATAAACTTGTAAATATTTTAGGTACAAATCTAGTTCTTCACTGGAGACTCATTTACTCGGTCCTATTGTAACTCTCACCTTTGGTAGCAGGGTGTGGGATAACCTCTGAATCACCACCCCAACATTTTTTGTGCTCTGTATGTATTAATTCACTCCCATTATAATTTGTACAGCAATATGTGGTATGATTATTAGTCCATTGCTACCTTTTTCTATATAACTATTTGGGGAACCACTTCAAAGGGTAAACAAATAGTCAATATTCTATGTCTATTTTATGGTCGCTTACGGGGAAACAAGGCTTCAAGTTTAATAATTCATTGAGGTAGCCCAAAAATATTTTTGTTAAGTTTTGAGTTTTGTTTTTACACCTAATTGCATTAATAATCATAGGACTAAATGTAGGAATAGCAAGTAACTATAGTTGCCCTGTCTGAGCTGCCCTAACAGGAACAGCCATCGAGGTGCACAAAACATACTGAGTTAAGGGCCTGTACTGTCTAATCAGACTATTGTACAATGTGTGCAGGTCATTAGCAATGAGGTTTTGTGTATTAGGAAATGGTATGTAACCACCCAGTGTTGGCCATATGGCCCCTTCATTACTAAGGGGGCCTGTATGTACATATTCTAGTATGTGTGTTAGGGCGTCACGGAACCAATTTTGATGTTTTCACACTGATATTGGAATTTCTAAGTGCTGCCAATCTCTGTATTGTTGTGGTTGTACAACATCAGTGTATGTTTGAAATTATTTATTATTATTTTTTATTTATTTTAAGTATTTATAGAGCGCGACTGATACCTTGCAGGCTTCCTGGCGCTGGAGAATACTCTGCTGAAGGATAGACCGGAGTAGTTAGCAGGTGGGCAGAATTTAGGGGAATAGCCAGGTCTTGATGCGCTTCCTAAATGGAAGAAGTTGTGAGATCTGGCGTATGTCAATAGGCAGACTGTTCCATAACTTGGCCGCTGCGACCCTGAAGGATCTGCCCCCGGTTCTGGCTTTGTTGAATCTGGGCACCTTTACCAGACGGGCTGATGATGATCGTAAGTCTCTGGTGGGGGTGTACCACAGGAACAAAGCTTGCAGGGGTCTGGGCCCGAGTCCATGCAGAGCCTTAAAGACGATGCAGAGGGACTTGAATGCCACACGCTGCTTTAAGGGTAGCCAATGTAGCTCAGCCAGGGCTGCTGTGGCCGAAGACCTTCTCGTCCAGCCAAGAGCCAGCTTGGCGGCGGCAGATTGAATTCTTTGAAGTCGGTCCATCAGCGTGACTGGAGATTCAAGGAGCAGGGAGTTACAATAGTCAATGCGACTGAGTATTGTGCATCTGACTATCGACGCCCGGGCTTGTGCTGGGAGGAGTGGCATGATTTTACGCAGGGAGCGTAGCAGGGCTGTGCAGAAATGTCTGTATAATAACATCCACAGCAGGACAATTGACCCAAGAGTAAAGAACTTCTAAACAATAGGCATTGTGGGCTACAAAGATGTTATCACCACCCACATTGCAGAGGCCATATAAAGTTAAATGTGCATGGACTGTAGGTCTGCAATTAGCAGTTACAGGTATAGGTTGCAGCACTGCCATTAAGAAAGAAGTAAAGGAAATAGAGCAGAAAAATAGAGCAGAAACACTAAAGTGGACATCCTATTATGGTTTAAATCTTGTTATTGCATTTTAGTAAAACAGAACATATAAGAACATATCAGAGTATGTCGACTTTGAAGCTAGAAAGCATAAACTCTTGGAAATAAACAATGCCCACATAACTTCCCTCACACTTCTGTCCCCCCCAGGTACTCGCTCACTAATACAGCCACATATATATCAACTCATACAGCCATACAGCCACTTACACACTGTCAGTCACTCATAGAGCTCATCACACACCTACTCACTCACCTACAGAGTAAATCCGATAGACATTTACTCATCTATAAAGTTAAACACACACCCACTCACTTATTCATACAAATGTTGACATATAATCACTGACCCATACAGACCTTCACACACCCACTCACTGATCGTTACAGTTACTATCAGGATCCCTCACTCATGCATAGAGTGACTGATATACTCCAACACTTATATATACTGCTTTTTACATATCTACTTACTCACCCATATACCACTGAAACATCCATTCACTCACCGACACAGCTAAAGACACACTCAGTCACTTAAACTATCCTTCTCTTATACTTATTAACCTATATACCCACTGACTCATGCAGTCACTCTTCCATGCAGGCAGTCACACACCCTCTCACCCACCCTGACAGACACTCATACAACCATACAGGTACACAGGCAACTGATCAATAACCCATACTGCCACTCATCTATCTACAAACCAACCCATGCAGCCATTTAAACAACAACTGGCAGACTGATACAGGCATTCAGACAACCACTTCAGCGACCCATATAACCACTGAGATACCTAATCTCTCACATATACAGTCAGACACGCACCTTCTATATCATCGATACAGGCACTGATAAATCCACTGATTCATCAATACACCTTGATATATATTTTTAACACTTATAAACGTTTTAGAATTCCTCACAGTCACTGGATGATGTCATCAGTGATTTCATTTGAGATGTCATGTGTGATGTCATCAGTGATGTCACTGACAATGTCATGAGTGATGTAATATGTGAGGTCATAAGGAGTGCATGCGGGGCGCAAGTTATAGTTAGCTCTGCTAACTATAATGGCTGAATTTCCCTGGTTTTGTATGGGTGAAATGTCAGCCTAACCTTAATGTTGCTATAACCTTTGATATTTTTTCAGTGAATTTCTAAGATTTTTTAAATGCTAATTCCTAACTATAACGTCCCTGAAACCTGTGTTTTTTCAGCAAAGATAGATAGATAGATAGATAGATAGATAGATAGATAGATAGATAGATAGATAGATAGATAGATAGATAGATAGATAGATAGATAGATAGATAGATAGATAGATAGATAGATAGATATGTTATGTTATGTTATGTTATGTTATGTTATAGGTTTGTTGAGCGCGACAGCTGCCCCAGCAACGGGGCGTCCTGGCGCTAGGAACCATAGCATAACCTGTGGGGGGGGGGGAGAAAGGTTTATAGGGGTGGGAAGAGGTGAGTTTTGATTGCTTTGCGAAAAGCGGACAGGTTGTCGAGGCAACGGATGTGGGGGGGAAGGGAGTTCCACAGTTTTGCTCCCAGCAGTCTGAAGGAGCGGCCCCCTATGCGGCAGAATTTTGTGCGGGGAACCACTACTAAGTGCTGCCCCGTAGAACGCAAATGGTGTTGGGGGGTGTACGGTGTTAAAAGCGGGCGGAGGAGTTCGGGGCCATCCATTTTCAGGATTTTAAAAGCCGTGGTCAGGGCTTTAAATTGGATGCGGGCTTCCACAGGAAGCCAGTGGAGTCTGTGTATGGTGGCTCTAGCAGAACACCTTCTAGGGAGGCCTACTATTGCTCTGGCCGCAGCGTTCTGTATTCTCTGGAACCTGATTGTCTCGGCTTTAATGGCGCCCAGGAGTAGGACCCTTGCGTAGTCAAATCTAGCCAGGATGGTGGATTGGACAATAAGCTGCCGTGTTTTGTGGTCAAAGAAGCCTAGAATAGGATTGAGGCTTCTCAGCAACCCGATGCAGGTAGCCGCTACTTTTTTTGTATGAGTCTGATAGTTCAGTGCGGAGTCGAGCCATACACCCAAGTTTTTGACCGAAGATTTGGGAGAGGGGGTAGGGCCCAACAGGGGGGGCCACCAGTAGTCGTTCCAGCAGCTGGGGTTCTTGCCTAGGAGTAGCACCTCGGTTTTCCCTGCATTCAGTTGTAAACAGTTTGCAGTCATCCAGTTGGCGACTGCGGCCAGTCCATCCCTAAATCTTGTGGCGGAAGTGGAGGGCACCTTCGTCAGGGTGATTACCAGCTGTGTGTCGTCGGCGTATGACACCAGCGTGAGACCCCATTCCCTGTCCACTGCCGCAAGGGGCTGCATGTACAGATTAAAAAGGGATGGACTGAGGGAGGAGCCCTGCGGGACTCCCTGGCCTATAGTCTGAGGTTGGGAAATAAATGGGGGGGCTGACACACGGAAGGACCTGCCCGTAAGGAACGATCGGAACCACTCAAGTGCCAGTTCCTGGATTCCAATACTTTCCAAACGGCTTAGAAGGATATTATGGGAAACCGTGTCAAAGGCTGCGCTGAGATCGAGTAGTATCAGCGCAGCACTCTGAAGGGAGTCCATAATCTTCCGGAGGCGTTCGGTGGTGGAAAGAAGGGCAGACTCCGTACTGTGCCCAGGCCTAAACCCGTGTTGGGAGGGGTCTAAGATGTTATTTTCTGCTAGGTGGTTCATGAGTACTGTATTAGCGTGGGTCTCTGCCAGTTTGGATACCCAGGGGAGCAGTGATACGGGCCTATAGTTCTCCGGTTTAGTGGGGTCTAGGGTGGGTTTCTTGATAATAGGATTTACCCATGCTTGTTTCCAACAGGTGGGTACTGTAGCCGATGAAAAGGAAAGATTGAGAAGTGTGGCCAGCGAGGGGAGAAAAAAGTCTAGGGCTCCTAAAAAATAAGCTGGTCTCATGGGATCTGAGGGGGCGCCAGATTTCACCTTTCTGCAAAATTTAGCTAGGTCCTCGTGAGAGATAGCTGGCAGATGGGTGAGCCTGGGTCCCTTGAAGGGGCAGTTAGGAGGGCTGGTGTAGATGGAGGGGTTTGGTGAGAAGGAATTGTAAATTTTCCTCACCTTATCAGTAAAGAACGTGGCGAGGTCTTCGCACTGTTGGGTGGAGGAAATAATCGAGGCAGGGTTGCCCCCGGTTTGTAGCTTTTGAACTAATTTAAAGATTGTTTTTGTGGGGTTGGAACTGGAGTCAATTTCCTTGGCATAGAAGGAAGCGCGGGCAGTGCATATAGCTTTGTGATATATTTTGAGTGAGGTCAGATAAGAGTTTTTGTCCTCGTCCTTGTATTCTTTCCTCCATTGGCGTTCCGCTCTTTTGCATTTTTTTCTCAATGTTTTTAAGTTCTCGTCATACCATGGATTAGATGGGGTAGTACGTCCTCTAGTCCATTTGGCCGGTATGAGAGTATCAAGTCCTTTGGTAATCCATGCTTGGAAAGCGGCATATGACGCATTAACGTCGTTTGTGATTTCAAAGTTAGGTTCTCCTAATCTGGCCGGAAGGTCCAAATTCTGGAGTTTGTGCCAGGGTCGTTTGAGGCAAGAAGTAGGCGTCGCCCTGTTGGGTTGGGTAGCGACCGAGGTCGCGACTGTGACGAGGAAGTGGTCCGTCCAACCCATGGGTTTAGGTGGATCTGCATTAGCTCCCGGGATATTGGTAAAGACCGGGTCAAGTAGGTGCCCAGCAGAGTGGGTAGAAGATTGTATAAGGGGGGTGAGTTGCAAGGCTGTTAGGTCAGCCAGGAGGTTGCTGATGATTGGATCCGAAATGGTATCAAAATGAAGGTTTAAATCCCCTAAGATCGTAAAATTAGCGGAGCTAGCGACCAACGCATGAGCTGACTCTAGGAGCTCCTCAATGAATTTGGAGGAAGGTCCAGGGGGTCTATAGATAAACAGGCCAGATAGGGAAAAGTGAGGGCTAATGGTGATTTTAAAACGGGCACATTCACATCCCGTAATGTTTTCCTTTAAGAAAGAGCAAGAGTAAGATGTTCTATAAATGGCAGCAATGCCGCCTCCTCTAGAGTCTCTGTTAATGGAGGTCATAGAGAACCACTCCGGTAAAGTTAGGTTAGGAATGCTAGTCAGTTCGTCCTTGAGCCAGGTTTCACTTAAGAACATAATGTCTGGGTTTTCGTCTACCAGTAGAGTTTTTACATCCGCATGGTGTTTGACCAGGGACCGGACATTTAGCTGGGAAATAGTGAGCGAGGTCTGGTTCCTTCTAATGGCTTTGTGTCGGGTAAGTTGTGGCTCAGGGATGTATAAGTTACAGGAGTTGCACTGAAGAGCAGTCTGACCAATGCAGCCCTCTAGCTTGTAACAGCGTTGGCCTGGGTTGAGTGAAAGGAGATGATCTTTGTCATAGTGATGAGCCGTCCGTATTTGTTGGGCAGGGTGACTGGCGAGAGGCGATGACTTGGCGAGGACAGGCGAAGACGAGCTTGCCTTAGGCGCGCCTTCGGCGCGCAAACGGCGCCCCCGCTGCGCCCGTCCGCTGCGCATACGGTGGTTGCACATTATTTGAGGGGGAGAAAGAGGGCGGGGGCGTGGCCTCGGAGTGGGCGTGGCCTCGCGCCTCGCCGGCAATGGCGATCTTGTTTGTGTCCTCGCTCTATCCTACATACAGCGTTAGATCCGCTGTGAGGTGAGTGAGGGGTTTAAACACTGAAGTCCAAATTGTGCAATGTTAAAATACAAAGATTGTTTGTGACAATTCAATTTTAAAAACAGGATCGTAGAGCTCCCGGCTTCCGCCTCAGGAGTGTGCTAGGTTCCAGCATAAGGGTGATTGGTCAGGCGGGGACATAGATTAGGGGATATTTCAAAGCA
The DNA here is from genome assembly GCF_964204655.1 of Triturus cristatus. NCBI lineage: Eukaryota > Metazoa > Chordata > Amphibia > Caudata > Salamandridae > Triturus > Triturus cristatus. The sequence goes on from NC_140594.1 coordinate 339,471,568, forward strand.
CATTTCTCCATGCATTTTTCTTAGGACAAACTACACCACAATACATAAAAATGGTTGAAAAGATTACACCAAATTTGACAGAAAACTGCATCTTTACTTAGAAACCATGCTTTTTGTGATTTGATATAAATCCGTTCATTAGTATTTGAGAAATTAAGGCTCACAATTTCCTGAGGACACTTGATGAAGTTCACAGGGACCACAAATTAAATGAATTGAGTGTTTTGATTGGTCAAACAAGATTTTTTCCTGTTGCTCTGTTCGGTCTCACTGGAAAAATATGCTAATAACATACCCTTGCAAGCACCTTAAATATAAAATAATCCAAATACTTAAAAATTATCCGAAGCCAGAATATATCACTCAACTCTAACATTCCAATATGCCCAATCCTTCAATATAAAACATGCTCCTTAAGAAAATCAATACCAGACCTACCCGTAACACAATAGTTTACCCACATCTAACCCTAAAAATAACTGCTAAATTAAATCCACCACTAAACACAAACATACACATAATGCTTATTCTGATTACATACATGAAATACAGCAAGCTACATAAAAACATGTTTAGGAAATTTACATTGTATATTATCAGAAATTGACTTCTTTACATTGGGATGTACATCTACCAACTTAATGAAAACAGTTCATGGTCTTTGAGAACTGTTGCTCAACGTTTGGTAGTAATAGCAAAAGCAGCAGTTTTTACCCCGGAGTAGCATGTGTTAAGTTCAAGCAGTGCCAGTAATTTTAGATTGAAGAGAACAATGCAATAAAATGTCCATATTTAGAGTAGAGAAAACTTTGATAAGCAAAAAGGCACAACAACAATCAAAGTCAGATAAAGGGACCCATAGATATGACTTTAAAAAAATGTAAAGTCAAAAAGCACCTGGAAGATGTAAACCACTAATTTAAAGTCTCAGATCATGGTTGACTGGGACTGGAATTTCAGGCCAAACGCACTGGAGCAGAGGTCAGGTGCACAAAGGAGGTCACCCTGGTCAAAGATTTTACCTTCTAACGTAGGTCCTAATTATGTGTTTTGTGGTCCATGGGTCCGTTGAACCCGTGGTGGAGGTCCCTGGACTGCCAGACTGGCAGTCTACCTGCCATATTACTACTACAGCAGTTGGACCATCACAGGACCAACCAAAGGAAATGATGGACGGAGTGTTGAACATTGCAAGCACTCACCCCCAGTCAACTGATCTGGGTTTAATCCATCACCGTTCTTTAGCTCACTCTGCCACCCCAGTTCAGACATGGCCATATACAAATCAGTCTGACCCTGTGCCTCATGGGAACAGTCCAGCCCGAACTGCCAAGCCATGTCTTCCCTGGACCGGAAACAAGCTTCCTAGGACCGGTTTCTGGCATTTCAGCTGTCTTCAGCCAGGCTTGCTTGAATCCAGTGGCAAAGTGAGCAAGGGACTCACGTCTGAGCATACCCTGCCAACTTATGGCAAACAAAGCAAAAACCAAAGGAAATGATGGACGGAGTGTTGAACATTGCAAGCACTCACCCCCAGTCAACTGATCTGGGTTTAATCCATCACCGTTCTTTAGCCCACTCTGCCACCCCAGTTCAGACATGGCCATATGCAAATCAGTCTGGCCCTGTGCCTCATGGGAACAGTCCAGCCCGAACTGCCCGGCTCAGACGTGAGTCCCTTGCTCACTTTGCCACTGGATTCAAGCAAGCCTGGCTGAAGACTGCTGAAATGCCAGTAACCGGTCCTAGGAAGCTTGTTTCCGGTCCAGGGAAGACATGGCTTGGCAGTTCGGGCTGGACTTTGCATATGGCCATGTCTGAACTGGGGTGGCAGAGTGGGCTAAAGAACGGTGATGGATTAAACCCAGATCAGTTGACTGGGGGTGAGTGCTTGCAATGTTCAACACTCCGTCCATCATTTACTTTGGTTTTTACCATCACAGGACCGCCACAACTCCCGGGTATCCCGTGTGAGGCTGTAATACGATGGTTGTGCTGCTGTGGCACCACAAAGCATATTATGAGGTTCCACAATGCAACCTTTTTAATGGCATTGAGGAAACTAATGGGGCCCTACAGCACACCCTGTTGCCTCTGTGTATGGGGTGCATGCAGGGGGGCACATGGCATGCTCCCCTGTCTATATGTACCCCCTGTTTATGCATGGAACAAAATGCGCAATAATGTGCATTTCGGTCCTTCCAGGAATGGGCTGCAGCGCTCCTACAGCGGTTCATTTCTAAGGATCTCCTCGGAGCCTTAGAAAGGCACTACCATGGGACCACCACCGCAGGAATGCCCGACCTGTATTCCATTCAAAATATGGCAGGCTAGCTGACTGCAGGTTTGGCGGAGTTGCAGCAGGGTGCTGGCGTGGCGGGCCACTGCAATGCCGCCAAACTTGAAATCAGGCCCTTAGTTTGCACCTTAGAATTCAAAATCTCCCAGCCAGTAATATCAATATATGAAAGTTTAATACATCATTGTCGAGCTCAGATTCCATTGGTTTTGGTGCCATCATTTTACCTTTGGTCTTAGTCTCTTTTTGGTTTTCACAATCGACCAGAGGGATATGGCTGAAAGCATCCGCTCTTTGTCCCATTGTCCCAGTCCTCAGTATGTGAAAAGTTTGACTTTTGTCCAACTACTGTAAATATTCTTTCTGGTAAGTTCTGCATTCCCCTAATTCTATTGGAAGGCTTCTAGGCACCATGGGCACGATCCACAAAAGTAATCTGAGACAAAATCCTAACTTTATGACTTTTGGTATTCACAAAGCGCATTTAGGTGTAGTGAAGTTAGGATTTTGTCTCAGTTAAACTTAAGTTTTGGTCTGGATGAGGCAAGTTATACCATCTCACAACAGACTATGTATAAGGGCAAATTTCGAGGGTACCATGACAATCCAATTGATGCAAAGGCCTCAGTTCATCAGTATATGCATTTAGAAGCAACTCTGGTGTGGTCTCTTAGGGCCATCCTGCTGAACTCACATGTCACTATAGTGCATGAAAGCAGGAACTCATAGCAGAAGGAATATGTTGAATGTACTACCAGTTAGTATCATATCCTTGCACATGCACACCCTTGTATAACAAACTAGACACTGCCACTAATATCACAAAGGAGCTCCAAAAGGACAAAGTATGACACTTTTGAGATCAGAATAATGTGGGATTATGCACAATGGCATATAAGGGTCTAGGTTATTTAAATTTGTAGAGCGCAGACAAATACCCGAAGGTGTCAAGGCTCTATTTTATCTGCCTCAGATGACCCTGCCTCAGTTATAGCCTTTAAAAAATTCCATGACATGTCATATGTCACCAGAAAGACCATAAGTTTATGTTCTTGGAGGTTCTGCTTCAATCAATCTGAAACAAGATCATTTAATACTTTGAAATCTGTACCTTTGTGTAGGATCTATGAGTAAAAGGGCACATTTGTTAAGTCTCTTTTTGCCATACAGAACACATGTACTAGTCTCAGCAACATCATTTAAGCATATGAGACTACACAGTGCCTTTGAGGCATGCCATTTTTCTATTGGTAGAGTACATGAAAGGATAGGGAGGATAAAGGTGGTACCAAATCCAGCACTCCCTGTCATGCTTGAGGGGAATAGTGGTATGGGATAAGAGAATGGATCTGAAGCCCTCACCGGGCACAGTTCAACCCATGGAAGGACATACCTGCCTTCATGTCTGCTAGACCTGGCTCTTTTTGCAGGGTCCATCCCAGTTTTGTTCCTTCTGTTGCTGAACCCATTTTTGTTGGCGTTAGGACTCATACACATTTTTCCTGCAATCCAGTGGTAAAGTGAGTGTGCTCTCCCTAAATAAAGGTGTAATTGATATCTACCTGATTGGTACATCTAATTTTCTTGTAAGTCAATAGAATATGGTACTACATGTACCCAAGGCCTGTACATTAAATGCTACTTGTGGGCCTGTGGCACTCATTGTACATCCAGATAAAGTAGCCTCTTAAAACATGCCTGCCACTGCAGACTGTAGTGCAGTTTTGAAATGGCATTTTGGCCTGGCAAATTAAACATTTCGCCAGGCCTAATCCTTTCTTTTTAATACTTATAAGTTACTCCCAAGGTAGGCTCTAAAGGCTCATAGACAGAGTGCACAGTAGGGCATGCGTGCTTAAGTTTTACATGTACGGACAATGAAAAACTCCTAAAGTCGTTTTTGACTTTTGTAAGGTCAAAATTTCACACTGCCTATCATTGGACTACCTTATTATTTTAATGGAATAGGAACTGATATAGATATGCTGTTTACACTAAAATTAATTTTAATTTAAAATCCTCTTTAGTAGTAAATTTGGTTTTTAAATCCCACATCTGAACATACCACTTTTAGAAAGTTGACATGTTCTTGTCCTAACCATTTGTGCCTAATGCCAGTGTCCTGGGTCTCATGACTGTGAATGGCTCTGCTGATAGGGATTGTCTAGTCATTCCTGACAGTGACACAAATGGGGCTTAGGACAGGATAGGCCATCCTGGTAGGACGACTTGGAACAAGCTGTATACCTGGCCTCACTTACACTTCAAAGGGCTTTGGCTCATGCACACACAAAAAGGAATCTGACACCATGTGCGGTATTTTGCCACCCCACACTGTTTGGAGACTTGACAGGGGAAGGGGAGGAACTTTCGAGAACCAGATGTGGGGAGGGACAGGCACTCCCCCCACAAAGGCTGGCACCTGGTAACCACGCACGCAATCTGGGGTTCATCCTGAACTCAACGCTCTTTATGACCCAGCAAGTCAACGCTGTTTCCTCCTCCTGCTTCAACACCCTCTGCATGCTCCACAAGATCTATAGATGGATCCCCACCAAAACACGGAGAATGGATACCCAAGAACTCGTCAGCAGCAGGCTGGACTACAGCAACGCTCTCTACGCAGGAACCATGGCTACACTACAAAAGAAACTCCAACGCATACAAAACACCTCCGCACGCCTCATCCTCGGACTCCCTCACCACAGCCACATCACCACCCACCTTAGAGATCTGCACTGGCTCCCGGTCAACAAGAAGATCACCTTCAAACTCCTCACCCACGCTCACAAAGCTCTCCACAACGCCAGACCAGCATACCCCAACGAACGACTGTCCTTCCACACCCTGAACCGCCAGCTTCGCTCCGCCGACCTCGCCCTCGCCACCATCCCACGCATCCGCTGAACAACCACAGGTGGAAGATCATTCTCCCACCTCGCCGCAAAGACTTGGAACACCCTCCCCGCCCACCTGCGTCAGACCCAGGACCTGCTGACCTTCAGGAGACTTCTCAAGACCTGGCTGTTCAACTGGTAGCTGCCACCCCCCTCCACCCCATAGCGCCTTGAGACCCTCGCGGGTGAGTAGTGCACTTTACAAATGCTTGATTGATTGATTGTTTGTATAATTATTGGACTTCCATAGCCACTCTTCAGAACAATCCTGGGTCTGTGGAAATTTCAGAAAAGGTATGGCCCAGCTGCCAGATGACTGCCCTGCTGCTTGGAGGACTTCCTTGCATTCTGAGAAGGGAGACTGGACTTGTTTGCCTTCATCCCTGGCTAATCAGAGTGACTCCAAGGGTCCATTGGCCTACCTCATATGTAAGCGCCAAGGAGATAACAAGCTTGAGAGGCCTTCCTGCAACTGTCCTGCAGCACTAAACCTGCTTGAGCCCTGCTGCTGGCTTCTGCTGGAGTGAGCCCAAGAGGTGTCTCCCCAGGTCTTCGGACCCTTGGCTGAAGTCAGAGTGTACTCCTCCCTGCCTAACTGTGGGCTCCTATAAATCTGATGCAGCATAATGCAGCTTTAGGCAGGACCTCGCATCACAGCCCCTTGCAGCTCCTGACAGGGAGCCACATTAGAACCAACAGAGTGTGATACAACTTGATGCAGGACATCAAATCGTAATCCTTGATGCTTCTTGTCGGAACTGATGCAACACAATGCAACTTGATACAGGACTTTGCATCACAGCACTGTGCAGCTCCCAACTGGAACCGATGCTAAGAGATACAAAACCTCATATTAAGGATAGAAGGTACAACCATCAGGAGGACTAACCTAATTCTTGTATCTAACTGTTGCTCGGCAATTGTCAGCCTGTAACTTTGTCCAGAACCGACACAACCGGACAACCACAGTTAGCTTTTTGTGCTTTTGGTGCTATGTTTACCTTAAATTTTAAATCTGATATCCGGTTCAACTGACTGGATTTATGTGGTTTCGGTATAATTTTATTTATTTAAATGTACTTTATTTTTGTAAATTCATTTGGGATCTTTCTTGAATTGTATTGTAACTTTATCAGTGTTTGTGAGCTGCATAAATACTTCATACATTGCTTCTAAGTTAACCCCAAGAGCATTGTGCCAAGCTTCCAGAGGGTTAAGCACAAGTTAATTTTGTGACTTTTGTGGTTCAAAATTAGAATTGTGGTTGTTGGTGGCAGGACTCGGGGACCGGAAAGTGTAAGTGGGCCTTACATCCTCCTTAACTAATAACCCCCATTTCTTACAATTTCAGTAACATACATACACCACATGCATGATCCAATATCTGCAGGCTACACATTGGGCACTCAAGAGTTGTTATGGCCGACTCATGTTTGGGTTGCAATTGTTAATTTATTCATTAGTATATTCTTTTATGATCTGAGCAATAAAAGCTGTGCAGACCTTTCCACATGGGTTATCTGATTTCTTGTCTATATTCCTTCCCTTCAGTCATTCATCGCATTATGTAGCAATTATAGCTCTATAAGTTAAGGCCCAATTATGGAGCATTTGCTTGTCAACATCACAATATCAGAGACTGGTGGGACAACAGGGCCCATATTACATATAAGGTGCACTGCCCCAGTATGTGGCATGCCACGTTTAACTGAGTGAAGAATAGAAAGTGCACTGTTATGGTGAATGCACTGTTCTCTGTGCCGGGGCCAAATTGAACTTTCTCTAGGAACCGCACATCAGTAAACAACATAGGGGTATATTCACAAGGACTTATCTCCGATTTATCTCCATCAACCCACAACTGCCAGAGTCGGGGGAGTCACACAGCCAGCCCCATCAAGGTCATCACACCTGTCCTGGATGCCAACATCTGCCTGGTACCCCAGCAACCCCACGTCACCCACACTGCGCAGGAGCAGCTGGAGACCAAGCAAGGCCCCAACACCATATCTGGATTCCCTCACGTGTCAGGGACAATCAACTGTACACATGTACACCTTGTGCCCCCTGCCCACATTGCACACAACTACCACAACAGAAAGCACATGCATACCATGAATGTGCAGGCAATGGTGGACCTCCCGGGACTCCTCAACAATGTCGTGGCCAACTCCTCATGCAGAGTGCATGAAACTAACATCTCCCGACTGTCCATCATCACCCAGTGCTCCCAGGATGGCACACATGGAAATGCAGTGCCCGTTGTTAAGTCCAAAATATACACACCACACACCTCCAGCCCACAGTCATGCAACTCACAACACTGCCAATGTGCAGGCAGCACAACTACATTCAACATGACACACAATATGCCAACCGACCAGATACGACAACACGACTCCATTGGGAATCCTGCCTTGCCATGCCCACAACCAAGCCACGGCATGGCACCACAGACACACAATAGAAGGATGTGAGGAGAGGCATAGAGCAGGCATGTGCGAGAGTGGCAAGTAACTAAGGAATGTGAACCTACCCAATGCCAGGTGTGGCATGGAGGTGCCAGACAGACCACAGAGTGCAACCCACGGAAATGGCCATGGGGAGATTAACTGCTGGTGCATGGAGTGTAGTGGCCAGTGAACGCTACCATGTCCCCACAGGCTGTGGGGCAGAACACAGAAATGTCTCACGTCACGTCCGCCACTGTATGCACGTGCGTAGTGGGTTGGACCTGCGTACGCCAGCCCTGCGTAGGGGTGTGAACAAAAAGCCCGTCGCACTGGTCGTGGTTCTTATTCGGAATGGACAACGCGTCTGACAAGGCAGCACCTCTCAGCCGACCATAAGTCCTGCACCGAGCACGGCGGGGCCTGCCTCCCTGTGCGCCTGCTGCACCCCTGGCCGCTGGTCACCAGACCCATCATGCCTGCCCCAGTGCACCACCGAGGCTCCGCTCACCTGCCTACACTGGCGTGTGTCAGAAAGGGCCCACCACATGCCGGTGCAAGCTCTAAGCACCAGTTCCACGACCTCTGCAGCCTCCGCAGACTATCGCTTGCCACCCCGACGCTGGCCCACATTACTCCTTTCTCATTGACATACTCCACCGGCGTCCCCTTCTGCCCAGTAGGTTCCACATGTGGAACTGTGTCCTGAGTCCTGAATGGCAGTGACCCCAAGTCCGTGGCAGCGGCCACAGCACCAGACTCCCTTCGATCAGTGAGGCATAATTCCATATCGCAGGCCAGTGACACGTGGTGCCACTAACCCTGTTCAACGCAAGCCGGCGACACGTGGTGCCACTAACCCTGTTCAACGCAAGCCGGCGACACGTGGATGAGGGCTCAGGCCTACCCTGTGGACCAGTAGGTCCCACGTCCAGCACATAGTCGCGAATCATGAATGGCAGAGTCCACAGTACTGAACGCACAGAGATGAGTAAGAGGAAGATGCGGCTTAGTCAGGACGAAAGCCGGATCAGAGTCACAGAGGTGATCGAACACTATCAACAACTGACCTGGTGCCATCAACCCTGTTCACCGCAAGTCCACGTCCCGTGATGCCACTGCACCTGAACTACGCAGGCTGGTGGGGCCATCCAACCTAAGCCGGCGACATTCAGTGAATGGCCAGTGCTGACCGCTGCCTCAGGCCTACACTGCGGTCCAGTAGGTCACACATGTGGGTAAGATGTGGAGGAGTGCACAGCACTGGACACGCCTCATCACAGGTGGCATCCCCGAACAACACTGGTGCCACTAACTCTGTACGCAATGAGTCATGGGCACCATCTGGTTGGACCTTGGAGGCGTCTGAGTCCATGGTCTGGTGGTCTTCTGCATCTTCATCTGGCAAGACCGGGCTTGGTGTCCCACAGGTGTCAATTCTATTCATCTCCACCATAGTGACTGCTTCAGGGTGGTCCTGCCCTCTGCATCATGCCCTGGGGGAACACCTTCCACTGTCCACCAAGACACTCCGCGACAAACCCCTTTGTCATCTACGGAAACCTGCTCTGCACTCGTGACCCTGCCCCAGTGCCCCGCAAGTCAGCGGCCCGTGGCGGTAGGCCAGTGCAGGATGCTGTGCATCCGGGGCCACTAACTCTATGCAGCACAAGTCATGGGGCCTTTATGGTTGAATGGTTGTGTTCTTCACAATGTACACTGTTGTCGATTTCTGACTGCACCAGGCAGTCCTTCCAGGCTGGTGTGCACACACCCCGCACACATCCAACACAGGTGTCACTCGGTATGTGTGACTGCTAATAAATGTGGCCGGGCGCACGTGCCTGTAGTCATTCACACCATCTGAGCAAGTGTGTCTGTGTGGTCATTGTGTCAGCATGATGGGCACGTGCCCTGCAACATCACAGTGTGCTGTCTTCATCGGACGTTACCATGTCACCTCAGCGTTGGCAGTGACCCTGGACATGTAGCTGCGCAAGCACCCCTGTGCATGCACAAGCGGCATGTGCTGGCCCAGCATACGTCAGATCAGTGCAGGGGTGTGCTGATTTGGCAGGGGAGCAGGGCGTGGCTCAGACCTGGCCTTGGACAGGAAGTGCGGTAAATGTGTCTCTGTGTTGGGGTGTTGTCGCCACCAGGGCCACAGTAGTTGATGTTGCAGTGTGGCATGCACCAGGAGGGCGGGCCTGCACGTACTGGGACATGTAGGAGCGCAAGACCATTCGGGGTCTTGGCACATGCATGCCAAGTGTTATGTGTATCAGTCCTGTGGTTGCATGAGTCAGTTGCCTGGCCTCATTCCCAGCGCGTTCTCAGCCAGCCATGGGCTATACACCTGTGTCTGCCATGTCCGGTCCATTGGCCCACACTCACGTGGCCGCACACCTTCAAAGGCCAGCATCACGGTGTTGTTGGCAGGCCGTTGGACATGTGCGGACAGGCATTACAATGGTGTACCGTAGGAGTGCACGTGATGCAACTGCGCAGCGCACAAAGGTGTGGGGGCTCGTGGGAGGGAGGAGCAGCTATGTGGCAACGTAACACAGTGAGGCCGCTCATGTGCCACGTGCTGGGCATATCATCCATGATTCCCAGGGTTCCAGACATCCCACCACAGCCACGACAGGCCTCTGTACATCTCCTGTATGCATGCAGATGGTAAAGTTACTGTAGGGATGAAAGGTCCTTTGTGCGAACTATCAGGCAGTAGCACATCTGCAGCTCCGAGCAGGAACTTGCATGTGGGCAGCACCCCCTGACAGATACGATAGCATTTGCTTGTGACTCCCACACTACGCACTGCCCGACGTGACACCAACGTGTACACATCCCACAGGCAGACGTCCTTGGTCGTAGTTAGCATGCATGAAATGGCCTTCACACGTACTCCCACCCCACCCCAGGCCTGCACCCGTTGCAGACAGATACTGCGCATTGCACCGAGCTCTGCCATTTCATCCACAGGACTGGCGCAGGGCAAGCCAGTGCCACTTCAAACAGAGCCACTTATGCAATGGCAGACCATCCCGGACACATGCTCTACTCCAGTCACATGGACCTGTACCATGCACGTCTGCTGCATGTACTGGGGGCACTGCCATTGGCAGTGCTGTGGATCAGTTACTGGCTGAGCTTCCGCCTTGCGGACGTCACCTGCATTCAGCCTGTTTTGCATTGTCACTCGTGCACATTCGAGTGGTCCATGGATGTCTGCCTCTCCAACGTGATGGTAGCTGACCTGGATTACGATGTGTGTGTGCGCCCCCTGTTGGCCCACGACCTGGAGTGTCACCGTGATGCCCGTTTATGGCATGCATGGATGTTTGACATGCAGGCTGGAAACTGGATCTGGGAGATTGCACGAGTCGTCGTGTGCTGTGAGCACATTGAGCCACTACCCGATTGGGCTTTGGTGCACATTGGGTCCAGTGGTTGGAGTCAGCACATCTGTCCAGGTCAGCTGATGGATTATATCGACGACATGTCAGATGTGGTGGACAATGATCGCTCATTGGAGATGTTGGCCTACGCAGCTGCACTCACGTTCATGGACGAGTGACAAGGTACCTGCAACCACAACTGGATGTGACCCATTGAACGTGTCCCGACGCCTGGTTGCATGTTGGGAATCTGGTCATATGTCCCAAGACGACAGTGGACATGGCTGCATTGGCCTGGACTCATGATCCAGGCGCGGACAACCAACATGGGTTGGCACTGACTTGTGTTGGTGATGGACTTCCCCGAGGTGGAAATGGGCACTTTCCTAAGTTCCTCATTCAGACATGCTGCTGCATTGGTCTGCATATCGTGGCACTTCTCTTGGCCGTACTGACAAGCACTTGTTGATAAAGTTTCTGCACTTTCACTTGCCTCCCACTGTGTTGTGTCTAAATTTGTATGCCAATGTATGTGTCACGGACTCTCTGGCTCCCTGCCATACGTGCATTGCTAACCCATCAGGACTGTGGGTTTGTACTTGTGCATTATAATGTCCCTGGCTCATGCTTTGCCAGATGCGTATGGCTGTTTACCGGCCACAGGAGGGTGCACTTGTGTCCTGTGTTTGGTTGTGCAAATGTTGGTGTTGGTACCGCATTGTGTTCGATGTTGGGGGGCTTTGCTTCCTATGTGTGTGTGTGCTGCATTGTGTGTGCGATGTCCCTTCAGCTCTGATTTGGCTCACCCTTCTCCTTTTCAGGCAGTGGGTTTTTCACTTCTGTGCTTGTTCAGTAGTGTGATATTGCCGGGTTTGTCTGACTTGTGCTCTTGGTTGGTGTTGTTACTCTTGGGCATGGTTTGTCTGCAGTTGTGCTGCGCTTAATTGTGCATGTGTGCCAATGTGCCCATCACCCCCCGTCTCCCCAGTCCCTGCTGGTTCCTCTCCCTGTTGCTGTGGTGTCTGTTGCTTTGAGCGCTTTCCGGTCCCCTAGTCCTGCCACCATCTCCATCTGATGTGGTGGACACCATTTCCTCCATGTCATCCAGCTCCTGGTGTGGTGCTGGACTCCCACCTCTGGTGTGCATTGCTGCCTTCTTGTTGTTGCCGTGTTTCTGCTTGTTTGTGCATGTCGCATCATTCCAGATGTTCTGGTTTTCTTCCATTATCCTCCTCCGCTCTGGCTGCATTCACCTTGTCCAAGATGGCCTGCCATGTACAATGTTTTGTTGCCAATGGGGCTTGTGGGGTTGTATCCTGGCTCGGGTTGCCTCCATTGTGCTTGGCTGTTGTTTTCTGTTTGGTTTGTGTTTCTTTTTCAGGCTTTTGTTGTGCTTATTTCCGCATGCCATGTGTGTATTGCAGGCCTGGAGCTGCTTATCACTGATTTCCTCTTAGCGCTTTGGCCCATCGCATTTTTTTTTGCATTGAGGTTTGTGTTTTTATCTCCGTCGAGGTGGTTGTAGCGCGGACATTGGCCGCGTTTTCGGCAGACTATCGCATGGTACCACCGTGTTGTGAATTCCACGTTGGCATGGGGTTATTTTCCCACGATAGGCTGCCATGTGTAAAGTTGTGTTCGCATTTTTGGGTGATGTTTAGCACACGTTCTTGTGAATATACCCCTATACCGGCTGTTAAAACATTGGTCTAACTTTTACTGCAGAATGAAACCTGGCCAAAGGAGAAAGCAAGGTAGTTCTGTACCTGCCTGCAGGAGGGCTGCCTGGTGGGTCTTTGAGACCACATGCCCCCATTCCAAGGGGCACCATGGGAGGGCACATGCTGTGTGCCGCTTTCATAAAGCACATACTCAGTGCATCTCCAAACAGTCTCTTTGCCACTGCGCCTGCATCTGTAATATGGTTTGGTGAGTACAGAGGCAAAAGTCTTCCTCACTTGCAGTGGGCCACGCACCCATGATAATAAGGGCCCTCACCTATAGGATCAAGCTGGCACACTTTAAGAGCCTATGCGATCTAAATTATTAAAAGGGCCACGCAAATCTCAGTGTCTCCTACTGTAACACCAAAGTGTCCAAAATAATAAAAAAAAGCAGGCCCACATACTTGTTATGCGCCTGAGGCACTTTCTGTAATGCAGTCTCAGGCGAGCATTCACCTCCTTTTTAGTATAATGATCATGAAACTAACCGCGCGGACCGTCACAGAAAATTACAATTATGATTTTACCAAATATACATATAAGCAGTGCTATAGTTTGCATTCCTTTTTGCTGACTGTGATTACACCTTCATTATAAATAACTATCATTGAGCATAGAGATTTTTTTATGCAAAATTAATCAAACTCCTCTTTTAGGGCTCCAAACCTTTCCAAAACACAAATACGTTTTTATTTTTTTAGGAATTCCTATATATGAACTGCTTTTGAAATGTGCATGCATAACAACACAAAACATAAAATGCATACATATGAAGTCAGCGCTCTAATGCCCTTGACTTCCAGTTTGCCGCAGGGTTTTATTTAGTAAAAAGTGGCATGTGTGCATGTGATTCTAATCTGTTCTGAGCAGGAAATGAGAGAACGGAGCACGATTCATATATTTCCAGAGTTAATACCTGGATGAAACGTTTTCTTCATTGAATTGTTGTTGTCTTTTTTTCATCCTAATCTAATTTATTTTCAAAAGAAGAAAACGGATGAAAGGAACTCAACATATATTGATTAATGTGCAAAGGTGCTTTGTGAACCTGTCACTGTTGGTCTGAGAAGCTCTTCAATTATCCATCTCCAGGTCCCTGCAAGCCAACATAAAAAAATAACAAAGGCAACTCATGCTTTGTACTTCCATTTGCCTTGTTTAGTTGTCTAAGTTTAACTGGGAGAAATATTTGCAATAGTAATGTTCAGAAGGCTTCAAAACCTGGAAATATTGAATTAGATGACAGACCAATACTTTTAAGTCGTCTGGTATGCTGATTTTACGTCATAGGTTGCTTTTTGAAGTTTCAATAATTTCTCACCACGATGGGCGCTGTTACATCTTACTTTATTCTGGGAGCTGCTTATTATGCATCGCTATTATCATCTTTCTCGCCCCACCTCTTCCTACTTGGGTTGGCAGATTCCCAGTTCACCATATATTACCATAGAGTTCTGACAGCCTAACTTTCTAATTATGGCACATTCGGCATTTCTGTCGGGGATGTTGCTGAAATAAGGTTGTTGTGTCTGTTTTTTGCTACATTAATATTAAACTGGGTTCTTATATTACTCATTCTTCGCAAGTGTTTAATAAAGATGATGGGCTTGATTGCCTTAGGTAAACTTACACTTTTGGGTAAGCTTACGTTTTTTTGTATTCGCAACCTACGAGGTAGGACAGGCCTATCTATTAATGTGGAAAGTTCTCCGCTCGACTAGTAGTAAATTTACTATTAGCTCGCAGTTTGTGAATGCAAAATTCAAACCGTAAACAGGCTCGATGTTCTTTACCCTCACTTTCTGATTATTGTGCCTTCCTGACAAGCATTGCGACTCATCGTGTACATGAGAGGCTTCATATCCTCATTCGGCTTTGTTACGCTGTTGACATTTTCCTTATCTGTTTCCAAGCACAGTCCACAGTTATTTGATAGGGAGAATGTGTCAGCTAAATACTCCTTCTAAATTGGGCATAAAATAGGGCATCCGCTACGCTAATGTGAGCTCCCCCGCGTGATGTGTTTCCAGGGGTCCCTGAGGCGCACGACCTCTTCCGGGTAGCTTGACCCGTAAGAGTTCCTGACCCGTTCTGCCCCTTGTTGCCACTAAAGGCACCACGCCCCCTAGGTGGGGGTGGTGCCCGTCATTCTCTGCATGTCAAAATCTCATGTTTTACCTATGACATAGGTCTCCAATCCAAGATGAGTAGCATTGCGAAGGAATTCTTTGCATCTTAATTTCCCTACTCACTTTCATTAAATGCCTAATGAATAGTCCCGCCTTCTGCTGTGCAATTATTGACAATCTAACCTTCTCCTTCCTCTGATCTTCTATGCGTGCCAAGTGTTGATTCTGCATTGGCAACCACTTTAAGTGTCAAGTCCAGCATTTGCTATGGAACTACAATGTGGCACACGTTCCAATTTACGGTCTCCAAAACATACACAATAATTGCACATTGGACATCTCATTGGATTTCTCTTTGAATTATAAAACACCACAGTCCATCATTCTCAATAATAATCCTGGGATGAACACATATTAAGATTACCCAGGACACTGAACACTTTTGGATGTATAGTTAAGTGCATATTAAACAAGCATTTGCAATGCAATTGGTCTCGCCTTTGAGACCTTATATGTATTCAGCTATGCAGCACATTAGCATGAGTGCTGAAACATCTACTGTTCTTTAACATGGAGGGAACGTAAGCACCAAACTGCGTGACATGCCTCGTATGGGAACTCATGGAGAGAAATATTGCCTTTTAGCGGGAAATGGTATAGTCCAAAGCTCTGTTTTTAATATAAAATCAGGGCCTGCGGTGGTCATTTCACTGAAAATACAAGATTTGAAAACAATATTATTGTCTACGGGTGCTCGTGGAAACAAATTTCTATGGACTGGAATGTAGAGGATGCTAAAGTGATTCTGTTATTTTACTGACTTCTGATGGTTGTTGTCTATCAAGAAAGTTAAATAGAGGAAATGCAAGATAAATAAAAAGAAGAAAGTCCCTCAGCAGAAAACAATTCTGGTATTTTACTGACCTCTACTGATCGTTTTCTATCAAGACAGGCAGTTGAACAGAAAAAAAAGTCCCCAAGCGGTAGCAGACAAGTCCTAGGGCTGATCTCCAGATCCCACAAAGTACATACACATACATATACTAAAGTATATAAAAGAGGTCTCGAATGCTCGACCTAAAAATGATAACTTCTTAACTGCAATGAATATGCACTATGAGAATTCCTCAAGGAAGCACAAGACTTCAGAACAGTATATATTTAGGGACTATCTGCACTCATTCCTGTATGCAGAAAGCAGAGATTCTGTACACCCAGAAATTCCTTAGAGTATTGTACCTTAAATAAAATTTTATTGAGGCATCCATATGCTTAGGAAAGTACATTTGTTCTAAGGATGAATTTGCATTGCTCTAAAATCTTAGTGAGAATGTAAGAATTAAATTTACTGTTGTAAGTTTTGCTTTCTGTTGTAGCTATTATGCACAGCCCCTTTAAGTGCATGTGCTCAGCTCATGCAAGGATGCTCACGGTCTCCATGCAAGGATATTCCATTTAGTTAGTTTTAGACTGGGAACATACTGGCAGGCTGCACTGTTGTTGGTGTGACATCAGCTTTTAGATTTTATTTTCTATTTAAAATGCAATTCACCCCATCCTATAAAATGTCTATATATCTTAATAAATATATTTTTCCCCACCGTTAAGTGCCCGAGGGACATATATTTTCAGAACCTTTCTGCTGAGAGGAATGGTGATTGGAATGAATTGAGGCAAAGTTAGAAATATTCATCTGTAAAATAAGTGTGATATTAGACATGTACCACTATTATACACAAGCTATAACACCTAATGAAGTATTTGCTGAATTTTGATTGGCTTGAGAGTGTTGGCTAACACCTACAATTTAAAGGGTTCAGTTAATTAAATGATTTGAGACAATTTAATGGTTAACACCAAATCAAGAAAATTCAAGAAATAGTAAGGATTTTAGGGTGACCTATTTTGGATGACTTTACAGCTATATTTAAAGTGATAGGATAATCTGTATCATGATTTAAGTAGGTCAATGAGAATGTATCTGACAGGAAATGCATGGACCTCCCGGGTGTAGGAGGGAAAAATGTGAGGGTGAAGTAATGCATTTTTATTGAGGCATTACATGCGGCCTCGTGAAAGGATATCCAACTATTGGGAAAGATTGTAAGATTAGTGGTAGGAAAGGATATTTTTATAGAAAGTGTAGATAAGGTAGAAGAATGTTGAAAGGGAGGATGTATCTGATCAATCAGGAGAGTGAAGTAGACAGGGAACGCTCATAGATAAAATATATGTTTTTGTTGATAAGAGATGCAAATAGTTTAATCAAAGAAGATGATCTGGGACTGTGAGTGGTATTCACATAATGGGAAAATAGTTAAATGTTATGGCATGACTCTTCATATACAGTTATCACACAGGAATTGTTTGACAATGTGTTAAGCGGTATTGTAAAGAGCTTCAAGAAGCTGACTGTAGGCCTTGTCCTTCAAAGGAGATGCCATCAACTTCATGGATCACTATGCTGACAATATGAGACTCTAAAACAGGATTGATGCTTATGGTGACTTAAAAGCGTATGTGTTGGTGTGTGTGTGAGTTAGGATTCATTGTAATGTTTGATCACAAGCCACTAGTAAACATGTTGTTGCCAGGCGAAATACATTTTTCCACTGCCAGGATTTTGCCGCTTTGTTCTCAGCTATCAATAGACTGTTTTGATATTAACTTTGTATGAGGCAAGAAAAATCTCACAACTGACGGCTTATGGTGATTTCTTGTTAACACACCCAGGTGGCATTGCAAAAGAGGAAATTGACATCATCTCAGCAGTACATTAGGTTGTAGATCAATCTTTTTAGGAAGTGTTCAAAAAAATAATGGCTGTACGCGGACAGCAAGGGTGAGATTTTATAATCTGTCAAAAAATACCTGGTACAAGACTCCCCACCTATTGTCTGGTCTTTACAACTAGGTGGCTGAAGGATTGGATATGGAAGGCAATTTATCCTTGAGGATCGATAGATGCATGCCTCCGGCATGAGTGAGCCTAACATATTTATAAATTGGTCACTATAGTCAAACGGAAATGTCAACATTGGAAACCCCACTGAGAATGCATTTTTGTTGGCCCTGCTTGGATTCTGATTCTGACATACAAGTTCAACAATGAGAGATATTCAAATGTTCTGCCAAATTCTGAGGTACGTCATCTGTTGCTATGACTGCAATGCAGTGGTCTTTTAATGCTTCGAAAAAATTTGCTTTGGACATCTCTGGGTTCTTTAGCCCTACATCTCTCAAAATGAAATATCCTGGGGCTGTGGCTACATCAAGGACCGTGATGGCCGTGAGCTAGAGTAGCTCTGCATCGCTTCGATTTCTCCCTGATATCCGCCACATCTATCCGACCCCCCAGAGGTGGGTGACGAGTCAGAGTTCACAAAGGTCAAATTACTGCAGTTTCTGGCTCCGTTGGCCCCGCGGTTTGGCAGCAACCGCCATGACGACATCTGGCCTCCCTGCATCCTGAGGCCGGGACCTGCCGTGATGAGAGAGGGGGCATGGTGACGTCCCGGGTCCGGCTCCCATCAGGTGCACCGGCAACAGAGGGACCGAGACCGAAAACGTCTCTGCTGTGCCAAGACGCAACAGTGGAGGATGCGCTACTGAAGAAGATAAGGCATCCAGCAACTGTGGAGCCATTGTCTGCGACAGTGCTGTGCCGGGCATACCGGCCCCAGGTGACGCATGTGATTCGCCTCACCCTGGGAGAGTGCGGGGGTGCACAGCACATAGCCGGGTGGTGCGGCACTGCAACGTCACGAGGGCCTGCACAAGAGTGCCTGCAGTGCTATTTTTATAGAAAGTGTAGATAAGGTGGAAGAATGTTGAAAGGGAGGATGTATCTGATCAATCAGGAGAGTGAAGTAGACAGGGAACGCTCATAGATAAAATATATGGTTTTGTTGATAAGACATGCAAATAGTTTAATCAAAGAAGATGATCTGGGACTGTGAGTGGTATTCACATAATATCCGCCACATCTATACGACCCCCCAGAGGTGGGTGACGAGTCGGAGTTCACAAAGGTGACATTACTGCAGTTTCTGGCTCCGTTGGCCCCGCGGTTTGGCAGCAACCGCCATGACGACATCTGGCCTCCCTGCATCCTGAGGCCGGGACCTGCCGTGATGAGAGAGGGGGCATGGTGACGTCCCGGGTCCGGCTCCCATCAGGTGCGAGGCCGTGGCTGAGGCCTGCACCGGCAACAGAGGGACCGAGACCGAAAACGTCTCTGCTGTGCCAAGACGCAACAGTGGAGGCTGCGCTACTGAAGAAGATAAGGCATCCAGCAACTGTGGAGCCATTGTCTGCGACAGTGCTGTGCCGGGCATACCGGCCCCAGGTGACGCATGTGATTCGCCTCACCCTGGGAGAGTGCGGGGGTGCACAGCACATAGCCGGGTGGTGCGGCACTACAACGTCACGAGGGCCTGCACAAGAGTGTCTGCAGTGCTTGAAGGGCTGTTTTCCCCCATGGCAGACAGGCGGTGAGTGCAGCAGGTCCCGGATCCAGCAAATATGTTAAAGATTGCCAACGCTCTGCTTGAACACAGCCACAGGACCGAGGGCCTGGATGTGCCACACGCGGTAGCCCCCTTTTCCGCAACCGATTTGGATCACATGGTGTTCCCCTCCGGTGTCGGGACTGACGTCTGTGCTCCAAAATATCGTGCCCTCCGACTTTCAAACGTAGTGAACATCCCTGGGTGCATTTCCCTGAGAAGCAGGTGGTCATATGTGAAGGCCAGGGGTGGACCTGAACAAGCGGAGACATGTTGGGCCCGCAGAGCACTAAGGTAACCCAGAAAACTAAGCTAGACAAATTCGCTCTGCCAAAGCCCATGGACTCCGAACACTACTCCAAGGGCAAATGGACAGCAGGAACAGAAGGGGAGCACCCCGAAGCAATGTTGAAAGATGTCATGGAGGCAATTTCGGGGGTCCTGTTGTCCCTAGAACAAAGAATGGATACCATCATGACAGAAGTGACAATTATCAGGGCAGATAGGATAAAAACTAATGAGACGGTGAAACAAATGGAGGTTGTTACCTCCAGTCTCCTCAGAGACACATCGCAACTGCAGCAAGATGTCAGGGAGCTGCAGGACTTCCGGAAATTTGCGGAGGACAAGCTCGATGACTATGAAGGCTGCTCCAGGAGGAACAACGTCAGAATAATTGGGGTGCCTGAGAAAGTGGAGGGATCAGCAGCAGATCTATTTGTGGAGAACCTTATTCTCAATCATCTACAGCCTAAGGGACTCTCTAAGTACTTTGTGGTAGAAAGGGCGCAGAGAGTTTCGGGTGGATGACTGAGGCCTGGAATCTGCGTGGATCCACCAAATTTAACCCACCCCGCACTCCCCAAATTCTTCCGAGAAAAATGGTACCTCATCTCTGTGGGTAAGCCTAGTGCCCGTGACAGGAAACGGACCAAAACTCAACGTGGACACAACACACTTTCACAGTGAAAACTGACCCTTTTTTTGCAAAGTACCATGCTGTAGATTTTGAACTCTAGCTCTGCCGGCACCTAGAGAAACCTAGCAAACCTATACATTTTTGAAAACTAGACACCCAGGGAAATCTAGGATGGGGTGACTTGTCTGTCTCACACGAGGTTCCGTTACCCAGAATCCCTTGCAAACCTCAAAATTTGTCCTAAAAAAACACATTATCCTCACATTTCTGTGGTGGAAGGTTCTGGAATCTGTGTGGATCCACCAAATTACACTCAGCCCGCATTCTCTAAAGTCTTCCGAGAACATTGGTACCTCACTTGTGTGGGTGGGTCAAGTACCCGCGAGAGGCAAGGGCCCAAAACCTATTGAGGTGACTTCAAAATTACCTATCACAAAACAACCTGGATTTGCAAGGGGTGCCTGGTTTTCCAACGATACCTCTCCCAAGTGTTTCGATGCTCAGGGGGCTGAGATAGCCCCACAACCACTGAAACACTGGAACTGAAACTAAGTTTCAGTTTTGTTTTCAATATAATGCCATGCGCACGATCATCGTTACATTGAAAACCTGTGAAGGGCCTCGGGAGGTTGGCGAAGCTCTTCCCCACCTCCTGAGGCCACCAAAAAAAATTGAAATCTCTCTGCTGTTTACAACAGAGGGATTTTATACCCCTGTCCTCATGACGGAATGGTTACGTCATGAGCACCGGAGCACCGGTGCTCATGACGGAACCATTCCGTCATGAACACCGAAGGGGTTAACTCAGTAGTATCAGGAACCATAGACCGCCATCCCCCACAAGATACCGGCTCCTCGTATCGGTGGATTCCTGATTTCATAGATGTTTTGGGCCTTGCAGATGTGTGGAGGGCATTCCACCCTCAAGGCTTTCAGTACACCTTCCATTCGGGGGCGCATAATAGTCTCTCCCGAATAGACTACCTCCTTGTGCCGGCCTCCCAGATAGGTAGCGTACAAGACATCAGACATCTAGCACGGGGTATGTCAGACCACTCTCCCATCTGGATGGAATTAGTCCTAAATTAAAAAAGGTTAGGGAAAGTCGCACCGACAAATCCCTGGCACCTAATCCGGTGGTCAAGAAGGCCCTTCTTCAGGCAACTTCCTGGAACATGTAGGGCCAGTGAGCTCCCATCAAGCCATCTGGGAAGCGTTCAAAGACATCCTGAGGGCACAGACACTCTCATTTATTGCAGGAGAACCTAAAGAGAAAGTAAAACACCTGATCCGAGTGGAAACAGATATCCTCCTGCTGGAGGAGGAAAGTGAGGTTGAGATCAGGGGAGACAGCCTTCGTGAACTAAAGATAAGGAGAGAGGAGTACAAGTCCATTGCCACTGATATGGCCAAAATATTAGGCAGAGAAAAAGAGGGTAGGCTATATGACTTGGGGGACAAGGCCGCCAAGCTGCAGTGATGGCAAGTAGACTAGTGCCTGATCTATTGGTTGAGAGAATAACAGAACCACAGGCAATTGCCAACCAATTTGCCGCGCATTACAGCCAGGTATATCGAGCAAGCTCCACCTTGCTGGAGGAAGACTCACATGCTATGCTCTCAGATATACGGCTCCCCATGCTGTCTCCAGAGGAAAAGAAGTCACTAGATAGCAGTTTTACAACTGACGAGATTGCACAGTTGACTAGGAATCTCCAGTCCGGTAAGGCACTGGGCCCAAATGGCCTACCAATTGAGTTGTACAAGCTCAAACCTGTCGCCATAGCCCCGCATCTCCAGACCATGTTTGAGGAGATCTGGGAGGAGGGACGACTTCCCTATGATCAAAGAGCAGCGACCCTATTAACAATACATAAAGAAGGTAAGCCTATAGATCAGTGCTCATCCTACAGACACATCTCCCTTTTAAAAGCAGAGCCCAAGATATTGGCCAAGTTGCTCGCAATTCGCCTGGCTCCTGTCACAACTAAACTAGTACACCCTGACCTATTGGTCGTTATGCCTAACCGAAACACTGCACGGAACCTAAGGAGATTACACAGGGTATTGGGCAGAAAGCTGCAGTGATGGTCTCATTGGACGCCACTATGGCGTTTGACACTGTTGAATGGTCGTACCTGTTCGCAGTCTTGGCAAAGATAGGTTTTGGGCCCGGGTTCATTGGATGGGTGCGGCTATCGAATGCTAAACCCTTGGCGCAGGTGGTGGTCAACAACAAGAAGTCAGAGGTGTTTACTCTGGGTCATGGGACTCATCAGGGCTGCCCGTTGTCACCTTTATTGTTCGCTCTCTCCCTTGAGCCACTGGCGGCCTGGATCCACAGAGACCCGATAATCCGTGGTCTCAAATGGACTGACTCATGGGAGGACCGCTTCTCCCTATATGCGGATGACATTATCCTGTATCTTGCTTCCCCTAAGTCTTCGCTTCACAGAATCCACAACATATTTATGAACTTTGGGAAATACTCAGGTTATACGATTAACTGGACCAAGTCCTTAATGTATGTCCTCAGTTTTGATCCTCCAACCCTGCCAAAAAACTGTCCAATTCAGGTGGCTAAAGAGGGCTTTCAGTATTTGGGAATCTTTGTATTGGCAGACCATGGGAACCGATATGACCGTAACTTACTCCCCCCACTGCAAATACTGATGTTAGATGTTGCATAATGGAAGACACTCCCTCTCTCCCTGTTGGATAGAGCAGCACTCTTTAAAATGGTGTTGTTGCCATGTTTCCCTCAATGCTCTGCAGAATTACACAGACCTGGTCCCAGCACAATATTTCAAGGAAATAGAGGGCCTCCAAAGAGAATTACTTTGGTATGGCAGACCCCGCATTGCCTTACCAAAGCTAGGGCTGTGCTGGTATGATGAAGGGATTGGTCTCCCAGATATAAAAAAAAACTATTGGGCTACCCACCTGGCTGCAACTAACCACTGCACATATCATTGCGGGGAGGACCCCGGCTATAGAATGGACAAATGGTTGCTGCCGGGTGGCAACTATGATGCATCCCTGTATTTCAGAACTCTAAAGTTCCCACTAACAGGACCAACTAAACAGTCAGTGCTATTCTGGCAGGCAGCAAACAGAAGTCTGTGGTGGGACCAGAAGCTTACACTTGCTACTCCTTTGTGGGACACTGAACAGCTAGGCACCCTGACGACCTCGAAGGGGTTTGACAAATGGGATCTGATTGGGATCTCAAACATGGTAGACCTATGGAAGAAGTGGCAGGTGATATCATTCACCTCTTAAGAGCAAGAATATGAACTAGCAGAAACTGAGTACTTTCGTTATCTACAGGTGCGGCATGTGCTATTGTTGAGCCTGCCAAAGGGTGCCTCTCCCCCAGAGTCTTCACCGTTGGAAGATAGGTTACTGGACAGTTACAGGCCCACAAAAATGAGCTCCCTGACATACAAAAAGTTGATAAACAATACGTTCGATCCCCTTAGATAGATTAGGGAGCGGTGGGAGAGAGATGGCCTGGAGCTTGATGTTGAGGAGTGGCAGGAGGCAGTGTCCTCCCCGCGAGAGGTTGCGATCTCCTCTAGGCTGCATCTGGTCCAGCTAAAGATTCTTCATAAAGTGTATGAATCTGGGACCCTACTTGTCAGCATGGGAAGACAGAATGAAGGGATGTGTTGGAGGCAGTATGGCCAAGAAGGTATATTTATGCACATAATATGGGAATGTGGATACATCCAGAATTATTGGGAAGGGATACACGAGTATATGAAGGAGGTCCTCAGGATAAGCCTCAGACCTGAAGCCAAACGATGTCAATTGAACATCTGGGAACCCACTGACTTAAATACTAGGGATAAAATATGGGTCAGATTGGGTTTGATGCTAGCTAAAAGGAATATCGCCCAGTTGTGGGGTTCGGGAGTGTTGCCTAAAATAGAACATTGGAAGGTGGTCATGGACCGGTTTATGGTTAGAGAGAAGACAGTTTATATTGCACGTGGGTGCCCTAAAAAATGGTCCAGAATTTGGAACAACTGGAACGAATATCGGGTAACTTATATGATTCGCCTGCTGCCGCCTCCCACAAGAAACATTCAACGCCATGATCCCTGACCTTATTTGTAACACCTGTGTGATCCATTGTCAACAGAACCAACTGTAAATTAATACTGCATTATTCCTCCTTTTTGTATTCAGAAATGTCAATTCTCTCTGTTTAATAAAAAGAGTTATAAAAAAAAAATACGTAAACTCAGCCTGAGCTGCCAGCTCTTTTAGTTTTTCGAAATATCATAGAATTGAGTTATCAATATAGGCTCTGCGGTAGCATTTGTAAATATTCTTGCTGGTTAGTATGGTAAGGTCAGCCTCCAAAGGAGCACTCAGTACGTTTTGAGCAGCCCTTTGGTCTAGGGACCGAGTTTCCTTCCTTGCATTATTAGCCCTTTGCTTTCTTCATACCTTCTTGGTAAGAATCTTTGCCCGGTTTTCACTTTGCCTGTGTGAAACGTTTCCATGTTTTCAGGGTGCCCACGTGTGACATTTCGCTCATTTCCTTGTGACGCACTGAGTGTTGGACACTCTAAGAAACTTCATGAGAATTAGAACAATGTATCGCCATGCAATGATTTTTTTAAGGACTACTTGTTTAAATTACTATAATTGCTATTCGCTCTGTATATATTGATCTGGTTTTAACTATCAATAAAAGGTTTATAAAAAATAAATAAAAGAAAAATGAAATATCCTGTTGTATTATTAATCTGCCTTTTCAAATGAACAGAGGGAATGTTTGCCAAGAAATCAATTGAATGGTGTTTTCCCAAAACTAGTTCTAGAGTTCTGGAAAAGCAGAGTTTCCTATTGTGTAGCAAACCTTTTTTATGGGATTTATCTGATTCATCGTATTTACCATATATGCCATTAATTTCCAATTTCTTGTATTCATAAAGATGAATTTAGAATGAAAGGATGGATTTGAAATAAGAATGAACATTGTTGGAGGACCATCATTTCAACCCAATAGGTAGTCTAAATTCACAGTGGTGGATGAGGGCCATGCAATCAAATCATTATCCATTTTTTGATGGCTTGAAATAACCAGACCTGCTCTTTTACTGCGATACACCTTGCAGACACAGGTGTAAAAACATCTCATCATGTGTTTGTTTGGCAGGTCAGAATCACTCTCTTTAACCCTCACCCAAGAACACAACAATAGTGAAAAGCTCCCGGAAACTCACCTATTATGGACTTACATTTTGCTGCTGCTGTGGCCCTATTTACTGTGGCACTGCCACACTGTGTGTACTCTATCCCTAAAACTGAACTTTTACATTGGCTGCTCTCAGTTGGTTTATTTAACATTCCATTCAGGACATAGTAAGTTGTCACCAAAATTGCATTTGACATGTAGAACTTACAAGTCATATACAGCCTGCAGTGTGTGTTTACACCATCCTCATATATGACCAAATTGTATAGCTCCTAGACGCACCAATGTGCTAGATACTGCAGTGTCAAAAGAAAAGAAAATCTTCTTTGTGGAAGAGGAAATCTATTTTAATAGTATTGTATAAGTCACCACAAACATGTGATATGTAAGGATACATGCTGGTTGCCTAATATAGTAAATATGGAAAAATATAGTGTGAGAAATTCATCTTTTGTGCCCTGATCCCCCCATTTTTTGTAACTGACTCTGGCTGTGCCCTAGGTTCTGCTTACAAGACCTAGGGCCAGTGCCATGATTATGAGTGTAAAGGTAACTAGGTTTAAAAACAATTGTTACTGACAGCCTAGCTGTAAGTCCCTAG
The DNA here is from genome assembly GCF_964204655.1 of Triturus cristatus. Taxonomy (NCBI): domain Eukaryota; kingdom Metazoa; phylum Chordata; class Amphibia; order Caudata; family Salamandridae; genus Triturus; species Triturus cristatus. The sequence continues at coordinate 339,497,708 of NC_140594.1, forward strand.
TATATAGTAGGACATGTAAGTTTAGAGACCCAGTAGTCCTAATGGGGAGAGAATGTAGCCTTATGACTAGAGCTGTCAACCTCGAAGCTGGGGACTCAGGTTCAAGTCTCAGCAACGACATTCAACATTCTGTGATTCTGGGCAAATCACTTAATATCCCCGTGCCTAATAAAAATGAATGTGTCCTCATGTAACAAAACTGGTGCTCATGTAAAGCGCTCTGATACCCGATGTCTCGGGTCTAGTTCGCTCTATACAAAACTCTAAAAATAAAATGAAAATGTACTTAATTGTGCAATACTGTGTTTCTTGCTGTCATTTTAAAGGCATCACTGCTTTTCAGGCTTCCATTCCTTTAAATGTATATGCAAAAGCGACTTTGGACTTAAAGGTACTTCCAAAGTCCCACACTACCTTAATTTTACATTTAAGACACCCCTTGGTGCCTTGTAACTATAAGCAGGGACATTGTAAAACATGTTTTATAAGCCCTGGTGAGGGAAAAACTACAGATTTCGTTTTACCCCATTGTAGAAAACTAGATTCAAAGGCTAACATGGGAATATTTTATTTAAGTATAAATATTGACAGGAGCGAGCTTAAAAATGTCATTCAAAGATTACATTAATGGTTAGAATAAATCCAACAGCTTGCCATTGTTAGATTGTTAGATCTATTAAAGATGATAGGTTATAGAATGTATTTTTCTGTATGCCAAAATCCAGCCGTCCAGCTGTCCTCTCCTGATTGGCTAGCCCCTGGACGGCTGAGCCATGTTGTCTTAATGAAGTGTGAATTGGTCTGCTAGAGAGACAAACTATTTCCTGTGGGTGGAGAACTGCAGGTGCAGAAGCAAATGGCAGGTTAGGGGTGGTATAAACACACTAGTCTTCAAAAGGAGAATTATATTTTATGACCGCACAGACTTACCCCCACATCTGGCACCCTCAGCCACACAGGAGCACCTATAATTAGATTAGTGAAAGGGTGGAAGGGGAGTGTTAGGGAATCTTAGCCACAACAGTGGCCTGCCTTTTCCACATCTAACACTTCAGGAGAATATTTCTTCATTTTGGATTTTGGAAGATTAATGCTTTCTGGGACAAGAATATTCCACACTTTTGGAGGATGTGGTCATATCTGAGGGTGGCACCCTGCATCCCATAGTCTGGGGTTCCCCCCTGCTTGTCGCCCAGGAACACGAAATACATTTGGAAGTTTCCAATCAACTCAGATATACTTCCTGAAACAAGAAGAAGAAGTACTGCCCTGCTGGAACCCTGATCTGCACCCAAAGGATGTGCACTCTGAAGGACTGCACCTGCTGCTCAATATGGTACTACAGCCCTAAGGACTCTGCCCAGCTTTACAAGGGTTGAGTGGAAAGCTACAGGTTAAGAGAGAGACCATCTCCACCAAAAGGTGCCCATCCTGAAGTGCTCCCAGTGGATGGTTAACGTTTTGGCCACATTCACTGTGGGAACTGCAGTCCCAAACTTCCAAGGACCATGTTGGAGCTTCTAGACCCTTAGATTTGTGTTTTGAACACTTTAAACCCACAAGAGGAAATTCAGGAAGAATTTTGGAGCAACTTTGGGAAAAGGCTCCATAAGGTGACTGAACCGGCATCGAGAGTCAAGCCGGGTACGTCAAACCGCGACTTGGTCTGAATTTGAAGTTCGGCCAGCAGAAAGCACCAGAGTTTCAAACTTCCAGAATTTCACTAAGGTCTCATGCAGAGTGAAGTCAGCCTCAAAATGTGACTTTTGACTTTGCTCAGATCAAGTGTGACCAGATGTCCCAAGTTGGTGCTATTGATTTTTAAGCACTAAAATGTGGTTATTCTTTAAAAATGTATAGCTCACTAAATTGGCCTTTTACTTTTTTAGTGTCTATTTGTTCACAAAATTAAAACCTATTTTTAAAAGTTGCTGATTTTTATTGTGTATAGTGTCTTACTTATTTATTGTATTGCTGTTTTTAAATGCTTTACACACCTATTTCCTAAATTAAGTCTGCCTGCTCATTGCCAGCTACCAAGGATTGACAGGCAAATCATTTATTGAGACCTTGACTGACTCTTTTATTGTGTTTGTGGCCTTATTACTAGTGGTAGGTCCCTACTTATCACTACTAATACATCACTTTCCAACAGATAAACGTTAGGAAAAAGTAAACATGGACATCATTTGGAAGTAGTCAGGGGTCTCAGCAAGAATGTCTAGCTTCCTCCTTGCTACTCCTGGTACTTCCTTTGCGATTCCTTGTGAAGTCCCATGTTAGGCCAGGGGTCACAACGGAAGTGTCAGGAGTTGCAGGGAGCAAACTGTGACCCCTGACTACTCCCAAATGACGTCCATGAGAGTAAGTCCACAAAGTAAACAGTTTCAAAGGCTGGTTGTCATTGTGCAAACAAAGCTAGAATTTTCCATGAAAAGGCCATCTTAGAAATAAAAGCCTTTTTTTATAAGTTTGTCTGGGAAAATATTAGAACTTTCATTCAAAGTAATTTTCCAGATGTTATTAAAATGCTAAGTCAATGATGAAAGCAGATATTGCCAAGTTTAGTGGAAACATAACTTTGGTAAAATATACAAGGGGAGTAATTGAAACAATTGTAAAGATTTATTTAATTTAAAAAAAAAAGTATTCTATTAAAAAACATGTGATAAAATGTGAAGAAATTTAGGAGCTGGATGTTGGGTTTATAGGAGATAAGGGTGGGGAGTAATTTAAAAAAGTTGAAAATGTGTGTAATATTTTTCTTCTTTTTAATAAAAAAAATTGATAGAAGTGTTCAAATTTAGGAGTGGGATGTTGGGTTGTGGGGGTAGAGGGTGAGGATTATTTTTAAATGTAGATCATGTTTTAAATATTCTGAAATCATCAACATTGTTAAAAATGTTAGCAGTGGTATGTACAGGTGTAGGGGAAATGGTGGTGATTTTTTTGTTTTTATAATTTATTTTAAAAATAATGACAATTTAAAAATAGAAAAATAAATGAGTTTTGGGATGTATATTTATAGAGGGAAAGGGTGAGGTATAGCTACAATTAATTTTTAAAAACAGTTGTAATTTTGTTGGTAAAATATAATATATTTATTTGAATTAATTGAGTTGTGGTCTGTATTTTTTACAAATTCCTATAGGGTAATTGGGTGAGTTAATTTATGTTGTTAAGTGTTGGAAATATAATTAATAGTTTAATATTTTTGTTCAAATTAAAAAATGTATTGAAAAAAAAGTAGTTTTTGTATGTTCATATTATGTTTAAGGGGAAGAATAGTTGGGATTATTAATGATTTTAATTTTAGGGGGTGGTTCTGATGATGGTTGAACCGCATCTCATGGCTCATCGGATGTGGTCCAACTGCCATATGCTGCTGCGGTTTGACTGACACATTGCAATGTCAGAGAGTGAGTAATCCTTACAATAGGGGCAGTGCATGCTCAGGCACCTCCTTAGGGATTACAATGTCTCTTTCCACCTGCCCTTTCATGGCCGTTTGCGTGCCATGAAAAGGCAGGAGGAAAGTTACTGATGGCCTTAGCGTGACCTCTTTCCCCCTGGCCATCCACAATAGGGACTATCGGTGGCGGTCCCACCATCATCATAAACAGGCCCTTTGTTAGTATTTATGATCTAGTGTGTTGTGTTTAGTTTCAGTGATGTAGTTAAGGTTCATGTTTTGCGTGAAGCACTTTCCCTAACTTAATTTAAATTGAAGTGGGAATAGTAAATTTTTTATATTAATGGCCCGATTACGCGTTTGAAGGAGCAGCGGGGAGACTGCTGCACCACCAAACCCGAGAACTGCCCACCAAATAATGACTTAATTTTCTCATTGGTGGGTCATTTCATTGCTGTTCCCATGGCAAAGTTAGAGGAAGTTCCAGCACGGCATGGATTCGAAAGTTCATGCTGTGCTGGAACATCTGTGCATGCACACAGGGGAGCACATGTTGTGCCCCCTGTATGCATCCACAAGGCATCTCTGTCACTGTTTTCATGGAAGTATTATCTTAGTGGCAGAGATGAAAGTCATAATATGCTTGGTGCGACCGCGGCAGTACTCCACCCGTCACTTGACAACCTTTTCCAAATGATGGAGCACAGACCACAGAGTTAGTGCTGGTAAGTTTTCTTTATTCCGTTAACATACAGACACCATAACACGTAAAACCATAGTAAAACAATAGAAAAAACATTTGTAGTATTAAAAGTTTTAATTATTATACATTGATATCATTTGTATGTCATGTATTATATATTTTTTAAATTTAGAATATTGTAAACATATTTTTTATTTGAAATTTACACTATATATTTTTATATATAGTAAATAAAATATATATATATTATAATATTATTTATTATATATTTAAAAATGTTGTAATACATTTCACACACATATTTTACATGTTGTATATTTTAAAATTGTTAAGAAAACATTTAGGGCCTAGTTACTAGTCTGGCGGTCCAAAGACTGCCAGACTCATGGTAGCACAGCAGTCGTGGTCCAGCCAACGCCGCACCGGCAATCCGACCACCCTATTATGAGTTGGGCCATCGGTCCATAATTGAACCGCTGGCACTGCCAGAGAACCGCCACTACATGCATAGGTGCAGCAGTCAGGGCCATTATAAGATGCAGGTGGTGACCCTGCGGCACCATGGTGGTGCATGGCACATATTGCAAGTTTTAGGACCACCTGCATTTTCATGGAGGTCTTTCCTCCATATAATGGCTGGCGGTGCTGAAACAAGCAGGGCCCTACATGGCCCCCTGGGCTCCCTCAGCCTGGGGATGCATGCTACAGTTCCTGCATGGTATGGACTTTACAGTCAAGGCCTTGCAGTAACCTGTGTGGGCTTCCCATTGCTGTACTTTTTTCAAAGACACTGCCGCAGGAACTGCCATGCGGCCGTCCACCAGATCACCAAATTACTAGTAATCTGGCGGGTGGGCAGCAGACATTTTTTGCATCCGGGTACGCACGGTGGCAGACCGGCCACACCCGCACTGCCAAAAGTCATAATAGGGCCCTTAATAACAGCATTTTTCTCTTTATTTTATTTTCCTATATATTTGAATGGGAAATAGTCTTTTTTCAAGTGTTTTTAGGCAGCCATTTGTTTCTCAATAACTGCATTTTGTATTCTATCGCTGTTGTTTTTGGTCATTGTTGGAGAAGGAAGGTTGTGGTTAGGCCCTGCTTTGCTTTGGATAAGGTACGTTTATTTTAAACTATTTGTTATTTTTTTAAATTGTAGTGTAGTGTAGTGTGTTTTCAGTAAAGAATGGAGTAGCGTTAGTCTATTATTTTTTTTTACAATATGCAGGGACTCATTGCGATGCTGGTCCGACTGACATCGCAGTGGAAGCGGAGCCGCCCGAGTAGTACTCAGCGGTTCCACCCCCCGTATTACAAGCAACCGCCACCACGGCCGTCAGAAATATGCCTTTTTCAATTATAGCTTGTACTATGGCCCTGAAAAGGGCCACAGCACAAGCTGCTTTTGAAAAAGGCATATTTTTAAACATTCATGCATCATATGCCTGACACCATGTGTTCCCTACAGACCATATAGCAGTGGCCAAGAGGGTAATAAGGCCTTGCTGGTGGCCCCCAAATTACTTTTGGTCTGCCTGTACATGGCGGTCAGACCTAACGTAAGAATGGGTGGTGAACGCACTCGGTGTAAAATCAGAACTGAATTTTTCTCGATATGCGTGCAGTGTTGCAATGTGCTTGCAGGGCATGTAAGATAACTGAATCAGTGGCCTAGTACTAAGATTACTAGGACTGCAATCTGCACAGCTGTTGAATTCTTTCAATCATTTAATTCAATTTCAAAACAAAATCTTGCGAAGTGATATACATTCTTTCAATATACATTTCCATTTTAGTACATTATGTAATCACCAATTGTACATAAATATTGATAAAAAAATAATAGAGAACAGAATATTATCTTGAAGCACCCAATGCATTTCGGGACTTTTTTTAGTCCCTTCGTCAGGGGTATGCTGTGGAAAAAGGAGAGAATTTCAGAATCTGCGTTTTGCAGGATCAATCGGTCACAGTTAAGCTCATGGTGATGATGTGCTCCCCTCACCAAAGTGACCAATCTGTGATATACGATACCTTTATAAATTGATGCTATATTCTGAAGTTCACAAGTTCAATCACTAGAGAAAGAAACATTAAAATAAAGTGAAGACAACTGGTCTCTTATGTCATGCTCTACCCGATCCAAATACATATAAAACCTCTCTTCGTACCTGGTCTTTGAGTATAGTATTTGGTGTTCACTTCTCTTTGTTTAGCCGAATCTAAAAAAACGATTGAGGACTAAATGTTAACTGTTCTATGTATGAAAGAAAAAGATCGACATTGGTATCATGCTAGTTTAAAATCATGGCTCACCTTGTTATGAGATGTGCGAGTGAGGGCGTCGAAGCCGAATAGCATATGAAGACTAGTTGCGAATGCGATCGCGACCAGTAACCGTCAACCATCTAAAAATTAAAAATTGAAATGGTGGCGTATTACCTCATGTAAACGGTAATTCTCAGAGAATGGAAAAAGATTAAGTAGTAATCATGTGGGCTTACCAAACAAAAGTTCGTTGTGGCGGCGTTTGTGTCACAAAGTGGACTATAGTATTGTGTTTAAGGTGCCGACACAAAAAGCGGGCTACTGTTGAGATTTAAGTAGTGAAAACATGACGTATAAACGTATGGTTGTAAAGCCTTCTGGTATGTCACTCCATTCTCTTGTGGTTCAAAAATAAAATAAAAAATCTATCTTTGAATAAAATGAACTTGACATTTAACCATGGTGCGTGTTGTTTGTAAAAAACATAGGGAAAGGCTCCTATATCTATCTACCAATCTTGTTGGGGACAGTTAACCTATTTAGAACAGTATTAAGTACATCTGGTATTAACATAACTTATCAGATCATAAATCATATTTAAACTTGTTCAACAGCTCTGGTACAAACTTGACTGTGTGATTAAAAATCATTCTGTAGTTGAGTTAAGCATATTATTCAATATTCATTCAATTTATGATTTACACAAAATGAATTTTTCAATATTAACTGCTCAAAATATATAATGTCCATTAAACTCATTGTTTGGGCGAGGTACTAATGTGGATTTAAGTGGATACGGGTAATGATTGAGTGAAATGGCAGGTTGGGATCCCAGTGTGGATAGACAGATACATCAAATTTACTTGTGTATTAAAGAAAACAGGCCATCTCAAGTTTATCGTTGAGTCCGTTTGGGATGAAAGTTTTTAATCTTTTGATCCAGAACACTTCCCTTTGTAGTAAGTGCTTTGAATTGTCACGATCTGGAAATTTTGGTACTTCTTCAATGATTTGAAATTTGAGTTGGGCGATTTGGTGACGTGCTTCCTCCCAATGTACAGCAATGCTTGAGGTGGTGCTTTTAGTGCGTATTTTGCTTTTGTGCTCCGTCAATCGGATTTTAATTTTTCTCTCCGTTTTGCCAACATACAACAGTCCGCATGGGCACTTGATAGTGTAGATCACATTTTCAGAGTTGCATGTTGTGCTACTCAAGATTTTGATTTTTTGGCCCGTTAATGGGTGAAGTAAGGTGTCTCCTATAATTACATTGTTACAGTGGATGCAATTCCAGCATTTTTGTGTTCCATTTGTTTTGATTGAAGATTCCAAAGTTGTAGGTGGTGTCTTTCTTCTTGATAACATTTATTTTAGATTTTGTGCCCTTGTATAGCAAACAGTGGTTTTTCCTTAAATAAACCTTTGAAATCTGTTTCAAATTGTAGTAAATCCCAGCGTTTCTGTATAGTCTTTTTAATCGCCGTCGATGCGGTGGAGTATTTGGATGCAAAATCTATGCGTGTGCTAGTTTTTTTAGAAGACTTCTTAAGTAGCTCGTCACGAGGTCGAGTTTTGACTGTGTTTAGTTGCTGTGTGAGTAAATTCTCAGGATACCCTCTGTCTGTGTAGTTCTTAATTTGCTGTTGCCAAGTTGTTTCACAAGCCGTGTTCGTTGAAGAAATTAGTTTAGTTCTTAAAAATCGAGAGACTGGTAAGTTTCGAATGAGAGAAGGAGGATGAAAACTGCTGAATAATAAAGCATTGTTTTTATCAGTTGGTTTTTTATACACACTGATGTGTATTTCACCCTGTTCAATGTCAATCCAGACGTCTAAAAATGAGATTGCCTTACGACTGGTGGTAAGAGTAAATTGTAATCTGGGATCTATCAGATTAAGTGTCCGTATGTTATTGATTAATGCTGGTTCTGATTTGTTCCAAATGAGGAAGGTGTCAATAAATCGTTTAAAGAATATCAGACATTCTTTCCATGTGGAATCCTGTAGGATATAGTCATTTTCAAACTTCGCCATGTACGTATTAGCGTATACTGGTGCTCCCGGAAATCCCATCGAAGTGCCGTTCAATTGTATGTAAAACTTTTCATCCCAACTGAAATAGCTGTTTTGTAGGCAAAACTCAAGTAGTTGTAAAATGAAATATTTTGGTATATGTGCGTTTTCCTGTCTCAGTAGAGCCCATTCAACTGCTTCGATGCCATTAGCGTGTGGTATGGACATATACAATGCTACCACGTCAATGGTGCATAAAATCCAATCTTCCGTATTATGATTTTTGAGCATCTCTATATTTCTCAAAAAATCTGTTGTGTCTTCAATGTAAGTTTCCCAATTTTGGACAAATGACTGTAAAAAGGTGTCGATATACCGGCCAGGTTTTTCAAATATAGAATCACATCCAGAGACAATAGGTCTGAATGGAGGATCAGTGAGACTTTTGTGAATCTTGGGTAATAAATAAATCTTTGGTCTACGAGGAAATTGAGAACTCAGGTATTTTTTGGTAGATGAGTCAATCCAATTTAAATCTTCTGCTTGATCTAAAATGGAATTTAGATTTTTGGAAATCTCCATGGTAGGATCTTGTGTCAATTTTCCGTAGATTGCTTCATTAGTGATATGTTCCAAGATTTTCCTTTCGTAATGTTGCGTATCCATAAGTACTAATCCTCCACCCTTGTCAGCCTTAGAGATTGTAATTATTGGATTTTTTGCTAATTTCGTTAAAGCGCTTTTTTCTGCTCTGCAAAAGTTTTTTGATTTGTTCGAGTATTGAATCTTTTTAAGATCTTGTTGTACTAGTAATTCAAATGTATCCAAGGTTTTATGTGATACTGGAGCGACAAAAGTGCTCTTAGGTTTGAAAGTGAAAGGTGTTGGGTCTTCAATGGAATCCTGAGGACATATATTCGTGAAAAAATTCCGTAATCTTAATGTTCTCATAAATTTATAGAATGCCACTTCAGTTTCTAACTCCGTGCTGTTATAAGTGCTCACAAATGACATTCCTTTGTTAAGTACTTTTTCTTCAAACACTGTCAATTTAAGGGAAGAAATGTTAATTAAGAGGTTTTCGTTTGACTCCTCAATCCTTTTTTGCTTTTTTCTTTGTCCTTTTCCTCTCCTTGTTTTCCGGTTCCGTTGGTCGTTTTGTTTTGACTCTTGTCCAGTGGTCGTCCCTGTTCTCTGCCTGCTTCTAAAAAAGAAGAGGGAGTGGAAGAAGAAGTACTAGGTGTCATGGTTGGTAAGCTTTCTTCTGTTGGTTTTGCGGTAGCTTTTGAGCTAACACTAGTTTTAAGGGATACTCTCTGAGTATCAATATCTGATTCAGAAACTACGCTTTCTTCCGAGGATGCTTGGGTGTTTTTTTTGGTGAATCTTCGCTGTGCGTATACTTCCGCCCAGGTATAAGCCTCATTCAACTTATAATCAATTGTGTCTCTTTTAAATTTTCTCAATTTAGTTTCTTGTAACTCTTTTCCATATTTATCTAATTTCAGGTTTAGATTTTCTAAGAATTGACCCCATGGTTCTACTTCCATCCTGGTGAATAAGTCATTTTTTAGTGTCCGTATTTCTTCTTCTAAGTCGTGGATTGTTTTAGACAGCTCCTCAATTATCAGCAAAATCAGGTCCAGCGAGCATTTATTTAAAATGGAGTACCATTTCTCCATAAACTGTTGATTGTTTTGAAGCCTAAATAACATAGGACGTATTGATAATCTGAGTCCACGTGGGATCCGTTTTACACGATGGTATTGTATAAGTGTGGAAGCGTGGAAGCGTTGAGACCGCCATGAACAGGCCGAGGGAAATGGACATCTTAATCCCTGCAGTGGTGCCTGAGCAGGCACCGCACATTAAGGTGCCGATTCCGATCCTGGAGAAATTTTCCCCGTACGAATCGTATCCGGATTTTTTTCCGTACGAATCGTACAAGTACCGTACAAACTGGCAAGTACGATTCGTATGGGAAAAAATACATACGAATCGCATTGGGAAAAGTCCCCGACACGTCCTCGGGTCGGAAAATGTGTCCGACACATCCTCGGACGATTTACCCTACGAATCGGAAAAATGAAGTCCGACTGCGCAAGTACGATCCGTCCCGTCCTTCCAATTTTACAACCGTATGGAAAATGCACCGTACGGACCGAACTGCAATAGCAACCATGGAGACATGTGCTCCCATACGCGCCGAACCCCCCCAAGACCCCGTGTATGTACGAGTCGTACCCCCACCCGTGTATGTACGAGTCGAACCCCCACCCGTGTATGTACAAGTCGAACCCCCAACCGTGTATGTACAAGCCGAACCCCCACCCGTTTATGTACACCCGTGTATGTACGAGTCGAACCCCCACCCGTGTATGTACACCCGTGTATGTACGAGTCGAACCCCCACCTGTGTATGTACACCCGTGTATGTACGAGTCGAACCCCCACCCGTGTATGTACGAGTCGAACCCCCACCCGTGTATGTACACCCGTGTATGTACGAGTCGTACCCCCACCCGTGTATGTACGAGTCGAACCCCCACCCGTGTATGTACGAGTCGTACCCCCACCCGTGTATGTACGAGTCGTACCCCCACCCGTGTATGTACGAGTCGAACCCCCACCCGTGTATGTACACCCATGTATGTATGAGTCGTACCCCCACCCATGTATGTACGAGTCGAACCCCCACCCGTGTATGTACACCCGTGTATGTACGAGTCGTACCCCCACCCGTGTATGTACACCCGTGTATGTACGAGTCGAACCCCCACCCGTGTATGTACGAGTCGAACCCCCACCCGTGTATGTATGAGTCGTACCCCCTCCCGTGTATGTACGAGTCATACCCCCACCCGTGTATGTACGAGTCGAACCCCCACCCGTGTATGTACGAGACGTACGCGCTGGAGGTACGCACCGTACATACACGGGTGGGGGTATGACTCGTACATACACGGGTGTACATACACGGGTGGGGGCTCGACTCGTACATACTCGGGTGGGGGTTCGACTCGTACATACACGGGTGTACATACACGGGTGGGGGTACGACTCATACATACACAGGTGTACATACACGGGTGGGGGTTCGACTCGTACATACACAGGTGTACATACACGGGTGGGGGTTCGACTCGTACATACACGGGTGTACATACATGGGTGGGGGTTCGACTCGTACATACACGGGTGGGGGTTCGACTCGTACATACACGGGTGTACATACACGGGTGGGGGTACAACTCGTACATACACGGGTGTACATACACGGGTGGGGGTTCGACACGTACATTCACGGGTGTACATACACGGGTGGGGGTTCGACTCGTACATACACGGTTGTACATACACGGGTGGGGGTTCGACTCGTACATACACGGGTGTACATACACGGGTGGGGGTTCGACTCGTACATACACGGGGTCTGGGGGGGATTCGGCGCGTACCGGGCCCCCAATTCCGCTCGCATCGCGCCGTACTTCGCTTTTCCAGCACTTTTTGGGTGCCGTAAAAATATTGCTGTCCGGACTGGTGTCGGTTCGAATCGTACTTCCTTGTTCGTGAAACGGAGCCTGACTGCGTCCCGACGACACGTCAGCGCTTTCCCGGATCACATTTGTATGTATATTTTCATCGGTCGGTGTTTTTTACGATTCGTACGGAAATGGTGTTTCCGTTCGAATCGTACTTCCATGTTTGTAATGTTTTCTTACCGGGTACGAGTCGGATGGAGAAAACCCTCCGACCGACGGTTCGTACCTGTTTTTTCCAGGATCGGAATCGGCACCTAAGTAGGGATTACAATCACACCGGTGCTCCAGCAAGCTCCTTGAGCCTGTCAGAAAAACAGCGGTCGGTTCCTCCGCCTAATGCTTCTGACTGCCAATTATAATCAGGGCTTCCGGTTTTATGGTATTTATTTTTTGGACATTTCCGTCTGTAATTATCCATATTAATTTTGTGTTCATTTTTCCTGTGTTTAGCCATTTTTATTTTGTATTTTCTGTACAAATTAAGCTGCAATGGCTATTTCTCCACATTTATTTAACTGATAAATGTATGTTCACATTTGAATGTCCAAAATATTTCAGCAGTATACAGTGCAATAGCGTAATCTGAAAACGATTGCATTATAAAATAGCAAAAATAACTGTAAATCTTCACTTAATTAAGCTTAATTTGAAAATCTATTGTCTTTTTTAATCTGCCTATCCTCTCAATCTGTTCACCTACTGACCTGGCAGTCATGACTGACAGTAGAAAAAAATCATCCAAAGAATGCCTATTTTCCATATTTTTCTGTATTTAAAAATAAATACAGACAGGAAAATAAATAGTTTTCTGTCTGCATGTATCTGTAAAAATCTGTAAAAATGGAAAACTAGGAGCCCGAACCATAATACCGATGGCCTGACGGTGTCCGGTTCATGGACATTTGGAATAAGGTCCATAATGTGGTACTTTATTAGTTATGTGTATTTGAATATGTTATGTGGAATAGTGGGTGTTCTTGAATTGTTTATTGTATGATATGGAAATGTATATGTTTGTGTGGGAGGGTTATGTCTTTCTTTTTACAGGTGTTTTTGTTCCAGATTTATATCTTTGTGGAAGATGCATTTCATGTTTTGTTTTTTAAAAGAAATGTGTATTTGTTTATTATATATATATTTTCTTTTTTTACTCTATTTTTGGAGTTGTTTATGGTTCTACAGCAAAGAGGATTACGTTGAAGGATTTCTTTTTGCACAGTTGTATTTTTGCAATTTTTGGAGGCGTTCTTAAGTTTTTAAAAGTTGACTTAGAAGGATTTACTGATGGAAATTTCCCTGCTTAGATAAAGGTCTGCAACTACACAATTGTAAGTATGTGAGATGGGTGGAGGATTATTTTAAGTTTGATTTGTTACTTTCCATTTTTTAGTCTTTATTTAATTTGTTTTTTTTAATTATTAATAACTATGGGGTCTATTAGGATGGTGATCGGAAAACCACCCTGACAGCCATGGTAGCGGAAATCAACTGCCAACCAGTACCGTGGTAAAACCGGCGGTCCAATCAGGATCAACCGCCCAAAAAATCCGACGCGGCGGAAAGAGGCAATGAAAAACCGCCCATAGCAAGCGGAGCTGGTGAAAAACCATCTGCAACGGTCGAATTCGCGGTGGAAACACAACAAACCGCCGCCAGGCCTGCGGAGTGACCGTCCGTGAAATTAGGATTTTCCCGATGTGACAGCGGGATGTTCCGCTGTTTCCGACCGCCACGATCGCAAACAGTGATGAATGGGGGATCCGACGGAAGGGCTGTAGCATAGCCACCGCTGCGGATGCTCTGTGACAAATATGGCAGTCGACAAAAAAAACTCACAACAAGGCCACCAAGTGCACACAGCAAACTAGCCCTGCCCCAAAAACGCCTAACACACCCCAATGACAACTTTAAAAATACAAATCCCAGGACAACCCACACAACACACATGACAGCAATACCCAATTTTGACACCCCCACATAGATGAGTATAAAACCAGCCCCTTCCCTGACCACAATCCCTTGCAATACTCCAGAAGTGAAGGGCCAAACACCACAGCTGAAAGGAGAGGCAAATCATCACATCATCACAACACACACACACCACACACATCACCACCACCACCACCACTTCCACACCTGCACCTCTAACCCCTTTGCACATCACACACCATGGCACCACAGAAAATGCCCAAATTCACAGACTGAGTTGTCAGTCATGGTAGATGAGATAATCAGAGAAGAACCACAATTTTTTGGTAACCTGGTCCAACAGACACCATTAGCCACCAGAAATCAAATGTGGGTAAGGATAGTTGCCAAGGTCAATGCAGTAGGGACCACCCCACGCATCAAACAGGAAATCATGAAGCATGGCATGACCTGAAGAGTGTTGTGAAAAAGAAGAAGAACAAGAATTGTGAGCTGGCTCAGAGGGCTGGCGGTGACCCTCCCATTCCACCAAGAACATTCATTGCATGAGAGGAGAAGGTGCTTGCCATACTGCATCCAGAGAGTCTCACAGGAATAGCCGGGGGAGTGCAGGCTGGTAAGTACCAACAAATGTAGACCATTACACTGCTATGTAGTGTCTTGCACAACTACAAAGCTACATCTCTGAGGCCCAAGTACATTAATCTGCACCACAACACCCAACACAGGTCTCACAGATGTAACATTGACTCCATCTGAATCACCTCAAAGGTAGCCAACATTCACAGGGTTGTATGTGTCTAGGCAACCAGCACTACAACTCCCACCAGGCCCCCCTGCCCCACCCCTGAGCAGGATGTAGCACTCCACACCCACCTAGAAGCAGTTGGCAGCCATTGTATCACTACAAACTAACAGGTAGGTAGCCATCTTCCCATGGAAGGCTGTGTGGGGGTGGGAGGATTGCACAACAACTCCCACCAGGCCCCCTGTCCCACCCCTAAGCAGGATGTAGCACTCCACACCCACCCAGAAGCAGTTGGCTGCCATTGTATCACTATAAACAAACTAACAGGTAGGTAGCCATCTTCCCAGGGAGGGCTATTTAGGGGTGGGAGGCCTGCACAACAACACCTCACACCAGGCTCCCTGTCCCACCCCTGAGCAGGGTGTAGCACTCCCCTCCCACCCAGAAGCATGTGTCAGAAAGTCCACCCCAATGTGACAACAGGACAGGTAAGCAGACAATACATGCACCCCACCATTCCTCATGAAAAGCATGGAGCCATATGACAACACAAGGCCTCACATCACACCAAAATTGACACAGATACAGTATCATTCTACAGTGTGAAGACAGCTAAGCGTATGTAACTGTCACAGAAACAGAAGTGTGACTCACCAAATCACATGTTGAAGCAAATCAGGGCAAAAACATGCACAGCACCGAATGCTATCTGTAACTTCCATAGGGGCTGAGCATGAAGGACCATAGGAAAATTAAACAAGCATGGTCTGTTGATCAAAGAAATCAAAGCATAGGACATGACAAAGGTATGCATGAGATGACAATGGCTAGTTTATGCGCAGATGTAACGGCTGCCAGGCAGAGTAATCAGCAAAGATGCTTCACATCAAGTTGTATAGCCGCCAGTCGTCAGATTACAACCTTACATCGTAATACTAAAATATTCACGTGGGGCATGGTATCCATTGACATGTCACACTATGGAACAATAATGTATGTACCTCCACATCATGTCATGATGCACATCACTGTGCAGACATACAATGTGTGAAATAGTTAACTGTGTGTTGCATAACCTGTACGACAACATCAACCTGCAGAGCCAGTCTCCTTCCCGGAACATGGACGCTCTAATGCGGCCTCCCTGGATTTCGAGGATATAGAGCTCAAAGCCGGCCCAGGACCCCACTGCCCCCCCAATCAGCAACAACAACTGCGCTGATCCCTGCTGGAACGACCTGTGCGGCCGCCACCACCACTACCAGTGCTGGCTGCAACTCTCGCCCTGCCCCAGAGGATGCCCCCCCCACCCCAACAACTGTGGAGGGCAGGGAGAGTAGGCGGGGCCTACAGTGGTGAAGCAACAGGTCCATGACAGCAGGGCAGGTGGGAGGGCAAGTGGGAGTCGAAGCCAAAAGGACACTGGGACTGAAACCCTGGCAAACATCACCAGAGTCCTTGGAGCCTATGAACGGGCCCAGGGACAAAGGGGCCAGGCTGAGCAAGATGACCGTGAGCTCCAACATCTGCTGAGGTCCATAGACAACCACATGGGCCAATTCGTGGACCTCTTGGTCCAGCTAGTGGCGGTACTGAGGGACAAGCCTGTGGCACAAACAACACCTCCCCCTCCCTCCGGTGGCCCTCAGGATGACAGTTCCACATCCTTCCCTGCGGCCACGGAGAAGGGGGACACCCCAGACCCCACTGGCCCTGCAGCTGCGCCCCCCCTGCCAAAAGATCAAGAGGCCATCCTAAGATATCTTTGGAGTATCCTGTGGCAAAGCATCTGCAAAATGCTAGCCAAGGAGCCAGCCATGATGGCACCCCTCTTCACCCGGCAATTGACTTTGTTGATTGTCCTTCCCCACACTGCCATGTTAATGGTATTCGTCTGTTGGACTGGGTCACCACATTAATGTGGTGACTACTGAATTGTCTCATCTTCCATCACCATTCACATTTTTGTAAATATTCACTCCCCTGTCAAATATACCCATTGTAAATAAACACTCCTTACACACCAATGTTGTTGTGTCTGCTCCGTGTTTATCACAGTATGTGCAATGTTAACCATGATTACAATGTCACAGACGCAAGGATTGTCTGTAGGCGAGGAGTGGCTCAAGGGACCTAGCAAATCACAACAGAACAATAGTCACTAGTCAGGCAGTGGCATCATAACCATCACACAACACTTGTCATCAAGGTACTCCAATCCGCACACATTACAATGAGCAACAGTACCAACATAGATATTATGTAGCTTTGCATAACTACCCTGTTCCTGAAACATTGGCAGCCAGCACTGAGTCAACAACAGGCTGCAGTCACAAAGCTCACATAGACCTTTTCACCAACAATGACATCAGCAGCCAATGGCCCCGTTGTAATTGTCGCTCACCTTCAAGTGAAGTAGCGGTTGATGAGCTGTTGACGCAGGTCAACACCTTCCTCCTCTCCACTATCCTCATCACTGGACATAGGTTGGTTTGCAGGCTGGGGCCTCAGCTGCTCATCACCGTCCAGGAGGAGAGGAATCTCCTTGCGCAAGGCCAGGATGTGGAGCATGCAGCATGCAACTACAATTTGACACACCTTTTTGAGTGAGTACATTAGGGCACCTCCGGTTTTGTCCAGGCAGCGAAACTGTGAATTGAGGAGACCAAAAGTCCGCTCCACCATACGACGGGTCCTCCCATGGGCATCATTGTAGTGGACTTCAGCCGAGGTCCTGGAATTCCGCAGTGGGCTCAGCAACCAAGGACGGTTAGGATATGCAAAGTCACCTAGGTGTGAGATACACAGACCCACTTTGTAATACAACTGTGGCAGAGGACAGCATGTCACACACACAGCACGCTAATTGACTCTGCATACTCACTCATAATCCATGCACGCTCAGGAAGCAGGTTAGCCATCAGCTGTGGCACAATGCTGTTACGCATGATGTATGAGTCATGGGCGAGCCTGGAAATTTGGCAAGCATGTGTGAAATGATCATATCCGCCTGGCACACCATTTGCACATTTATGGATTAGAAATGTTTCCTATTCCTGTAGATGTGCTCATGTGCCTGTGGTGGAACCAGCCCAACATGTGTGCAATCAATGGCACCAACAACATTGGGGATGTGCCCAAGGGCATAAAAATCACCCTTAACACCATCCAATCCATGCCTCGTGGGAAAATGGCTATATCTGTCCTTGTAGATCATCATAGCGGACAGCACATCACCTAGCACCATGCTGAACATAGGTTGCGACATCCCACCTGTGCTGGACACCATGTGCTGTAATAATCCAGCAACAAAAAACTGCAGGGCCACCATCACCTTAGACGTTGGTGTGAAAGCAGGTGGATGTCTTCTGCGAGGCTGCAGGTGGGGCTCCAACATAGCACATAGGTCTTGGAGGGTGGCTCTATCCAGACGGAATTTCCGTATTACCTCCTCATCCTCCATGTCTGCCAGCACTGTGAAGGAACGATGCACATTTGGACTTCTCCTAGGTGAGATGAAAGGGGACACATGTCAATGCAATCCACCATGAGATGTGTACAACATCTTACGTTTTGAGCGACACAATGCCAACAATGACTGTCATCACAGTTGAGCTTACAGCCCACCTTACCTGTAGGGACACCTTCAGCTACACTACTTGTACAAAACAATATCTGACTATGAGAATGCCCAAAGGGATATGGCCACATCTTGCATGAGCAGCCCTTAGAGTATTTCATACAGCATATCTGTAAAACTGCAACACTACTGTCTCATACCTAGCTGCTGCCCCTGCCACACCTTTAGGCATAAGTCGAACAGGGCACACATCAACAACACAATGAGCACAGTCTGTGCATAAAAAACAAGTGTGTGCATGAGCCAAGAAAAATAGACAGTCAAATCTGCACATTGTTTAGTAAGACATTCATCACTGTGAGTTGCTCAGCCCTTTCACACATTGACATGTGTACCCATTGGAGAGTCCATCACAACTCTCTTCTGTGCACATGCCCAGCAATATCACAAGTGACATGTGAGGGAGTACATGGCAATGTTCAAAATCATATACACAAACATGGCATGTGTAGTCAGCAGTGGGGTAAATGTAACATTGGCATTGTGTGCCCAATCGTATGCCATTAATCATGTGGCCACGGTGCACTGTTGAGAAGTGCCCATTGGCCATTGACACAGCATGATGTGTCCATAGGTGCTGTCAAAGTGCTCCGCCACCCAAATCACGGTCATTCTTAGCAATGTATGGCACACATATCGCGGTAGCTACCGTCTGGCCCCAGCGGTGTGTCACTGCTAATGCCAAAGCCACACTCGCGGTAGTGATAGCCATATACACATGGTCTAATGGCAGTTGGCATGCTCAGCCACCCAAATCACGGTCATTCTTAGCAATTTGTGTCACCGCTAATGCTCAAGCCCTTACAGCCAATGGGAACCACTGTCGCGGTAGTCTAATGCAAGTTTGAAAATCGTGGAAGGCATGCTCCGCCACCATGGGGCCGGTCATTGGATGCAATTGAAAGATGCTCCACTGCGGTAGCGACCGCCTGGCCCCTGCGGTGTGTCATCGCCAATGCCCTTACAGTCAATTGGAACCGCTATCGCGGTAGCCTAATGGAAGTTTGCAAATTGCGAAAGGCATGCTCCACCACCGTGGGCCCGGTCATTGGATACAATTGAAAGATGCACCACCGCGGTAGCGACCGCCTGGCCCCTGCGGTGTGTCACCGCCAATACCCAAGCCCTTACAGCCAATAGGAACCGCTATCGCGGTAGCCTAATGCAAGTTTGAAAATCGCAGTAGGCATGCTCCGCCACCGCGGAGATGGACATTGGATGCATTTGAACAAAGCTGACCTGGAACACCAATTGCAGCAGCTCAGGACCACTGAAACTACCCCATGGGGTTATATATGTGAGGGAGAGAGCCTCATTTTTCCACTGCTTCCAGAGCCTGTTGCCTGCCACACCTCAACACCAACTGCTGCTGCTCCTGTCTCCAGAGCCAGCTGCCTGCCACCCCTCACCACCAACTGCTGCTGCTCCTGTCTCCAGAGCCTGCTGCCTGCCACCCCTCACCAACAACTGCTGCTGCTCCTGTCTCCAGAGCCTGCTGCCTGCCACCCCTTAACACCAACTGCTGCTGCTCCTGTCTCCTGGACCCAGTGATGGTGAGGACTGAGAAGATCTGGGCCTGTCCCTTCACCACCAAGGAGCTTGAGGTCTTGGTGGAGGAGGTGCTCACACAGTATGGGAGGCTATATGGTACCCACAATGTCTTGGTAAGTGTTTCAGAGTGGAAGTGAAAGTGCAGGGAGTGTACACATGACATTGATCTGCTGCAGTATGTGCCTGAGAGTGTGGGGTTGTGTCATGCACTGCCTTGCATGCTGTCTCCAGGGATAAGGGTGTGTAGCCTATTTGACATGTTTCCCTGACTGCACATCAAAATTGGAGGGACATGTATTGTCTTGTCAGCAATTCAGTGACGCTTCAAGTTGGTAATGCAGGAAACAGGACAGAAATTGCCTGTGTGAATGGATGTGTAGGTCCCTGATGTTCTCCACAGGCTCATCTGTGGCCTTAGCAAGGGTTTACGTCCAGAGGGTACTGATGGAATTGTGTCTGACTCAAAATTTGCATCATGTATAGTTTGGCACTATGCTCAGGACTTTAATACCAAAGGGTGACACTCTTGGTGGTAATTCACCTATGACACAGCACATTGTTGTACTTTTGTGCACAGCCCCTTCCATTTCTACCCGTATGTGTACTGACTTGCATGCGTAGGCACTGTTCATGCTCTCAATTTCTCCCTTGCAGTGACATTTCTGATGTCCCACATTGGACCTCAGTGTGAGACCACCTGGCCTGCACAGTCACTGCCCAATCTGACACGGACACATCACTGAGTGAAACATGTGTGTTGTTTGCTAGACTATCCATCAAAGAGCCATCTCAGCCCTGTCGAATACACATGACAGGCCTTGTGAGAAGGGTGTGAGATTGTAAGATCATGTCCCTCAATGTGACCTCCATGACACAGTGAGCCATTCACAGGGCAAGGACATTGATGGCTGGGCAGTGTTGGACACAGTGAGTCTGCCCCATAACATATATTGAAATGTAATGTATGTCTTGCTCACCCTCAAACTGGATAGTAGATGGGCAGCCTACATATAGCTTTCTGTGCTGGCATCCTGCATGTGTATGAGATGGGCAGGTACTGTGTCCACCCTCATACCTGCATGCATTTTCGTACGAATCTCCCATGCTAATGTACTATGTGAGATGCTGTATTGTCTCTGTCAGAGATATCTGTGAAGTTGTGCTGAGTTAGTATCATGCTCCTGTACTGAGAGATAGTGGTACATAACACTGTGCAACTTATTTTTGACACTCTTGTCTCCCATGCCTGTAGCTCAAAGTCTACCAGTGTAAGGCCTTGTGGAGGGCTATTGCACGCAAGGTGCGGGCTCTGGGTGTCTCCAACCTACGGTGCACACACTGTCACAAGAGGTGGGATGACATCTGCCGGCTGAGCAAAAACGTGGGCGAGATGACGCTGGGGCTGCTCCCTTGGACTAGCAGGTTGGCGCGCAGGAGCATGGCACCACTAATGGCACACATCTTAGCTGTGACACAGCCTGAGCTGGATGCACATTTGAAGGAGCATCAGCAGCAAGCTGGGGGTGAGTATTCTGGGAAGGGTGACTTTTGTTGTGAGAGGCTGCATGTGTGCACAGCCTGGGCCAGTGCTGGGCTCTGTGATGTTGCTAGTGTGATGCAATGGCTTGTGAGTGGGTTGTGTGTTGGGTGCAGCTGTCATGCATTTGCCCTACTTGCACTTTCTCATATCATTGGTGTAATGTCCCTTGACATTGAATTCTGAGTCGAGCCTTCTGGCCTCGTCTGCATTAGGGTAGTCAGGGACATAGTACTACCAGGTTGGAAAAAGGGGCTCTAGGGGAAGTTTACAGACCTGCGTGGATAAATCCCCATTCCATATATATCAACAACATAGAATGCACAGGTCCCTAGAAAGAATACAGACAGGTGACGCAGGCAATCAACGGAAAATTGCAAATCAGGGAAGTCCTATTTAGGAGGACGGAATCCCATCACCCACCAAGGTGGCATGCTTCATCATTTGGGATCTCCTCTTGGCTGCAACCTAGTGCAGTCAAGATGTGAAACATTGGCTGTCAGCACTGAGTCAACAACAGGCTGCAGTCACAAAGCTCACATAGACCTTTTCACCAACAATGACATCAGCAGCCAATGGCCCCGTTGTAATTGTCGCTCACCTTCAAGTGAAGTAGCGGTTGATGAGCTGTTGACGCAGGTCAACACCTTCCTCCTCTCCACTATCCTCATCACTGGACATAGGTTGGTTTGCAGGCGGGGGCCTCAGCTGCTCATCACCGTCCAGGAGCAGAGGAATCTCCTTGCGCAAGGCCAGGATGTGGAGCATGCAGCATGCAACTACAATTTGACACACCTTTTTGAGTGAGTACATTAGGGCACCTCCGGTTTTGTCCAGGCAGCGAAACTGTGAATTGAGAAGACCAAAAGTCCGCTCCACCATACGACGGGTCCTCCCATGGGCATCATTGTAGTGGACTTCAGCCGAGGTCCTGGAATTCCGCAGTGGGCTCAGCAACCAAGGACGGTTAGGATATGCAAAGTCACCTAGGTGTGAGATACACAGACCCACTTTGTAATACAACTGTGGCAGAGGACAGCATGTCACACACACAGCACGCTAATTGACTCTGCATACTCACTCACAATCCATGCACGCTCAGGAAGCAGGTTAGCCATCAGCTGTGGCACAATGTTGTTACGCATGATGTATGAGTCATGGGCCGAGCCTGGAAATTTGGCACGCATGTGCGAAATGATCATATCCGCCTGGCACACCATTTGCACATTTATGGATTAGAAATGTTTCCTATTCCTGTAGATGTGCTCATGTGCCTGTGGTGGAACCAGCCCAACATGTGTGCAATCAATGGCACCAACAACATTGGGGATGTGCCCAAGGGCATAAAAATCACCCTTAACACCCTCCAATCCATGCCTCGTGGGAAAATGGCTATATCTGTCCTTGTAGATCATCATAGCGGACAGCACATCACCTAGCACCATGCTGAACATAGGTTGCGACATCCCACCTGTGCTGGACACCGTGTGCTGGAATAATCCAGCAACAAAAAACTGCAGGGCCACCATCACCTTAGACGTTGGTGTGAAAGCAGATGGATATGTTCTGCGAGGCTGCAGGTGGGGCTCCAACATAGCACATAGGTCTTGGAGGGTGGCTCTATCCAGACGGAATTTCCGTATTACCTCCTCATCCTCCATGTCTGCCAGCACTGTGAAGGAACGATGCACATTTGGACTTCTCCTAGGTGAGATGAAAGGGGACACATGTCAATGCAATCCACCATGAGATGTGTACAACATCTTACGTTTTGAGCGACACAATGCCAACAATGACTGTCATCACAGTTGAGCTTACAGCCCACCTTACCTGTAGGGACACCTTCAGCTACACTACTTGTACAAAACAATATCTGACTATGAGAATGCCCAAAGGGATATGGCCACATCTTGCATGAGCAGCCCTGAGAGTATTTCATACAGCATATCTGTAAAACTGCAACACTACTGTCTCATACCTAGCTGCTGCACCTGCCACACATTTAGGCATAAGTCGAACAGGGCACACATCAACAACACAATGAGCACAGTCTGTGCATAAACAACAAGTGTGTGCATGAGCCAAGAAAAATAGACAGTCAAATCTGCACATTGTTTAGTAAGACATTCATCACTGTGAGTTGCTCAGCCCTTTCACACATTGACATGTGTACCCATTGGAGAGTCCATCACAACTCTCTTCTGTGCACATGCCCAGCAATATCACAAGTGACATGTGAGGGAGTACATGGCAATGTTCAAAATCATATACACAAACATGGCATGTGTAGTCAGCAGTGGGGTAAATGTAACATTGGCATTGTGTGCCCAATCGTATGCCATTAATCATGTGGCCACGGTGCACTGTTGAGAAGTGCCCATTGGCCATTGACACAGCATGATGTGTCCATAGGTGCTGTCAAAGTGCTCCGCCACCCAAATCACGGTCATTCTTAGCAATGTATGGCACACATATCGCGGTAGCTACCGCCTGGCCCCAGCGGTGTGTCACTGCTAATGCCAAAGCCACACTCGCGGTAGTGATAGCCATATACACATGGTCTAATGGCAGTTGGCATGCTCTGCCACCCAAATCACGGTCATTCTTAGCAATTTGTGTCACCGCTAATGCTCAAGCCCTTACAGCCAATGGGAACCACTGTCGCGGTAGCCTAATGCAAGTTTGAAAATCGTGGAAGGCATGCTCCGCCACCGTGGGGCCGGTCATTGGATGCAATTGAAAGATGCCCCACTGCGGTAGCGACCGCCTGGCCCCTGCAGTGTGTCATCGCCAATGCCCTTACAGTCATTTGGAACCGCTATCGCGGTAGCCTAATGGAAGTTTGCAAATCGCGAAAGGCATGCTCCACCACCGTGGGCCCGGTCATTGGATACAATTGAAAGATGCACCACCGCGGTAGCGACCGCCTGGCCCCTGCGGTGTGTCACCGCCAATACCCAAGCCCTTACAGCCAATAGGAACCGCTATCGCGGTAGCCTAATGCAAGTTTGAAAATCGCAGTAGGCATGCTCCGCCACCGCGGAGATGGACATTGGATGCATTTGAACAAAGCTGACCTGGAACACCAATTGCAGCAGCTCAGGACCACTGAAACTACCCCATGGGGTTATATATGTGAGGGAGAGAGCCTCATTTTTCCACTGCTTCCAGAGCCTGTTGCCTGCCACACCTCAACACCAACTGCTGCTGCTCCTGTCTCCAGAGCCAGCTGCCTGCCACCCCTCACCACCAACTGCTGCTGCTCCTGTCTCCAGAGCCTGCTGCCTGCCACCCCTCACCACCAACTGCTGCTGCTCCTGTCTCCAGAGCCTGCTGCCTGCCACCCCTCAACACCAACTGCTGCTGCTCCTGTCTCCTGGACCCAGTGATGGTGAGGACTGAGAAGATCTGGGCCTGTCCCTTCACCACCAAGGAGCTTGAGGTCTTGGTGGAGGAGGTGCTCACACAGTATGGGAGGCTATATGGTGCCCACAATGTCTTGGTAAGTGTTTCAGAGTGGAAGTGAAAGTGCAGGGAGTGCACACATGACATTGATCTGCAGTATGTGCCTGAGAGTGTGGGGTTGTGCCATGCACTGCCTAGCATGCTGTCTCCAGGGATAAGGGTGTGTAGCCTATTTGACATGTTTCCCTGCCTGCACATCAAAATTGGAGGGACATGTATTGTCTTGTCAGCAATTCAGTGACACTTCAAGTTGGTAATGCAGGAAACAGGACAGAAATTGCCTGTGTGAATGGATGTGTAGGTCCCTGATGTTCTCCACAGGCTCATCTGTGGCCTTAGCAAGGGTTTACGTCCAGAGGGTACTGATGGAATTGTGTCTGACTCAAAATTTGCATCATGTATAGTTTGGCACTATGCTCAGGACTTTAATACCAGAGGGTGACACTCTTGGTGGTAATTCACCTATGACACAGCACATTGTTGTACTTTTGTGCACAGCCCCTTCCATTTCTACCCGTATGTGTACTGACTTGCATGCGTAGGCACTGTTCATGCTCTCAATTTCTCCCTTGCAGTGACATTTCTGATGTCCCACATTGGACCTCAGTGTGAGACCACCTGGCCTGCACAGTCACTGCCCAATCTGACACGGACACATCACTGAGTGAAACATGTGTGTTGTTTGCTAGACTATCCATCAAAGAGCCATCTCAGCCCTGTCGAATACACATGACAGGCCTTGTGAGAAGGGTGTGAGATTGTAAGATCATGTCCCTCAATGTGACCTCCATGACACAGTGAGCCATTCACAGGGCAAGGACATTGATGGCTGGGCAGTGTTGGACACAGTGAGTCTGCCCCATAACATATATTGAAATGTAATGTATGTCTTGCTCACCCTCAAACTGGATAGTAGATGGGCAGCCTACATATAGCTTTCTGTGCTGGCATCCTGCATGTGTATGAGATGGGCAGGTACTGTGTCCACCCTCATACCTGCATGCATTTTCGTATGAATCTCCCATGCTAATGTACTATGTGAGATGCTGTATTGTCTCTGTCAGAGATATCTGTGAAGTTGTGCTGAGTTAGTATCATGCTCCTGTACTGAGAGATAGTGGTACATAACACTGTGCAACTTATTTTTGACACTCTTGTCTCCCATGCCTGTAGCTCAAAGTCTACCATTGTAAGGCCTTGTGGAGGGCTATTGCACGCAAGGTGCGGGCTCTGGGTGTCTCCAACCTACGGTGCACACACTGTCACAAGAGGTGGGATGGCATCTGCCGGCTGAGCAAAAACGTGGCCGAGATGACGCTGGGGCTGCTCCCTTGGACTGGCAGGTTGGCGCGCAGGAGCATGGCACCACTAATGGCACACATCTTAGCTGTGACACAGCCTGAGCTGGATGCACATTTGAAGGAGCATCAGCAGCAAGCTGGGGGTGAGTATTCTGGGAAGGGTGACTTTTGTTGTGAGAGGCTGCATGTGTGCACAGCCTGGGCCAGCGCTGGGCTCTGTGATGTTGCTAGTGTGATACAATGGCTTGTGAGTGGGTTGTGTGTTGGGTGCAGCTGTCATGCATTTTCCCTACTTGTACTTTCTCATATCATTGGTGTAATGTCCCTTGACATTGAATTCTGAGTCGGGCCTTCTGGCCTCGTCTGCATTAGGGTAGTCAGGGACATAGTACTACCAGGTAGGAAAAAGGGGCTCTAAGGGAAGTTTACAGACCTGCGTGGATAAATCCCCATTCCATATATATCAACAACATAGAATGCACAGGTCCCTAGAAAGAATACAGACAGGTGACGCAGGCAATCAACGGAAAATTGCAAATCAGGGAAGTCCTATTTAGGAGGACGGAATCCCATCACCCACCAAGGTGGCATGCTTCATCATTTGGGATCTCCTCTTGGCTGCAACCTAGTGCAGTCAAGGGGCTACAACTCCTAGCTGGTGTATAGGAGGAGCTCACTGATATTTTAGTGTGATCCGGGGGCTAGATCTCCTAAGATCGATGGAACATGAAACTGTGTGGTGAGACTGCATAATGCAGTGTGTTAAGTAAGTGATTAAAATTGACTACCAGGAGAGATAAAAGTTTATTGGGTATCCCGTGGTCCTGTCCTATATTTAGAATGCACCAGTGTTTGCGCACAATCTTTTGGATCTGGTTGGACTGTGTGCGGAATGTATTCACACAAGTGAGTCTCGTGAGTGGCGGTTTGGGAGCAGCAGGTTTTATCAATGCTTCGCGGTTGTTGTTAGAAGCTCTTTTGTAAGATTTGCGTATCAATCTCTTGGGGTATCTCCTGACCCGCAGATTCCGGGATAGCACGGTGGCATGTTTTCTGAAATCTTCAGTAGTCGAACAGTTCCTTCTGAGCCGAAGGAACTGGCCAAATGGCAGCCCTTCACGCAAAGATTTCTGGTGGAAACTGTCAAATGTTAGTAACGAGATTCTTGCCATGGGTTTGGTGTATAACTCACTTTCACGACCCCTTGCAGATGTAAAAATGCGTACGTCGAAAAAACGGCAGGCTCATTTTACTTGAATCCATAGTGAAGTTTAAAAAGTTGTTCTGTGAGTTCAACCAAATGTGGAATGCCGAGAGTGTATCTGCATCTCCTCTCCATATGACGAATATATCGTCTATAAAGCGTTTCCACTCGATGATGTGACCCAGAAAAGGGTTGCCCTCAGTAAGTACACAATTTTGCTCGAATAAGTGAACATACAGATTCGCCAAGCTGGGGCGAAAACAGCAGTGTTACACGTTACTAAAATTTGACAGTTTCCACCCGAAATCTTTGCGCGAAGGGCTGCCATTTGGCCAGACGTCAGTCTTACAAAAGAGCTTCTAACAACAACTGTAAAGCATTGATCGAACCTGCTGCTCCCAAAGCGCCACTCACGAGACTCACTTGTGTGAATACATTCAGCACACAGTCCAACCAGATCCAAAAGATTGTGCGCAAACACTGGCGCATTCTGAATGTAGGACAGGACAAAATACCTCCTCCCCTTTTTTCTTTTCAAAGAGGCACAAACCTCTGGGATTGTCTTGTCCACACACAACCTAGAGGTGATACTGCCCGAGACAAACTACACTTTGGAACATGCCAGCGGTCCAGGGACACTATCCGTGTGGCACATGTGCGGTGTGTCCACAAACCAACCACACCATGTAGTTAGACATCGGGACTCATTGGCCCTGGAGACAAACTAGGCATACTAATTGTAACAGCGAGAGGGTCATCTACTTGATAACATGTCCCTGTCTCAAAAAGTATGTGGGTATGACAACCAGAAAGATTAAACAGAGGATTATGGAGCATAAGAGCACCATCCAGTGTAAAAAACAATCATCAAGATTGACCAACCATTTCCTTGAGCTTAAACATAGGCCAGAGGATATGGTATGGACTATCCTTGAGCAGCCATACATATCAGCACATATCACTGATGTGTCCAGATTCCTATTCAGAAAAGAACAGCGGTGGGTCTTTAAGTTACATAGTGACTCTGAGGGGCTGAATGATGAGATTCCTTGGACCTTAATTTGAATCTTTGACCCTTGTTTGGATCTGCACTTTCACCAGGAATAGTTCCCCACCGGTGATGTAGCCACCGGTGATCCTAGTGGAGATATAACAGTTCATAGGCTTAACCTGAGTATAATTTGGGGTACAATACATGTCATCATCATAAACTTGAGGAGAGTACACACATTTTGTGATTTTGATTTTCCAAGAACTCTATAGTAATGCACTTTATGATGGAGGTGTGGGAGATGCAATTTCGGGCCACAGGAGTGTGAGAAGGTGGCCTGATATATGCTGTCCATTAGTTCTAGTGGGCACCTTGCATCAGTCCAAACAACCCCTTATGGTGAATGGTTAAGGTCAACCTTTATTGAAAGCTATCCTAGTGGTAGCTATGGAGAGCAGCCTTCAGGTTAAGTCTTGAAGGAATGTAAAGAAGCTTGTTTTACCAGTCTATAATCTCTTGCATGATCAAATGAAAGAACAACCACACCAGGTATATATTTAAAATATATGTATTTAGGTTAACACACACCCCTCTATTCTCTTTATGAGACTGGAGTTCGAAGTACTTAAGTTACAAGATAGCAATCATCAGTAATAGCACAAATACACGTTTGGGCCCTAGGGGCGTACCAAACCATATACCAAAAAAGTGGTATAAGAACCACGACTGGGATAGACACTAGGCCTAAAGCCTCTAGAATCGCTGGGACCCCAAGGAACCACCCAAGGTAGTGACACAGGGGACCCACGGGGACTGTATGCAGTGTGTAAACACAACCGCGGGTTCCCGTTATCTTCTATGGGCAATGTCGCGGTTGGAAATCTAAAGATTAGGGACACTTCTAATCGAGTCAGGACCAAACCCTTTTGGACTTAGGAAGTTCTAGGGCTAGCACCCACGAAAGCATTGAAGTACTCGAGTTACCTCACCCAGGGAAGCCGGGTGCATAGGTGTCTTTTAGTGTCGGGTGGCGTCGTCGATTTCAATGGAAGCCAGCAAAGAACTGCTGCTGCCATGAAGAGGAGAAGTGTCCAAAGAGATCCAAGCCTGGATCTAGGATGTAAGGAACCTGAAAGCAGAGGGGACAGAGTCTGGGTCACTTGCCAGTGACCTAGGGCAGGATGGACCAATGCCCACATATGTCGGGTGCTTCAGGTGAGTTGATGGGTGTCTTGACTCCTCAGCCACGAGGTCCAGGAGGTGTCAACAAAGTCCACGAGCCAGATTCGAGCTGCCCCACAAAGTCTGTTGAGTGCTGCGGTGTCGGTGACCAGAATGGACCCAACAACCCTTGGCAACGGCAAGTCACTGGAATTCATAGAAAGGACTGCGGTGCAGACCAGTAAGGTCTGTGAGACTCACCCAGTGAAGGTAAGTCAGGGCACATCTGGCAAAACCAGGTAAGCCCAATCAGAAAAGGGGTTGCCTTCGTGGGGACCTGCTAGCCAACAGGCTAGTGATTGCGAAGGAGCCTCGAGTGGTCGCACTTGAAGTTGGCCCACGGGTCACTCGTGGAGTGGAGGCCAACAATCTTTGGTGCAGGAGGTGTTCAAGGATGGGGCTACTAGGAGCCCAAAGCACAACTTCAAGGAGGACCAGGAAGATAGTGTTGCTGCAAAAGTTCACGGTGTCCAGGGGTCATGGTTCCACGCCACCCACGATAGCCACGGGCCTCAGCTTTGCTGTGGACTCAGGGTAGCCTTGGAGAAGTCTGAAAATCCACCTCTGGGGATGTAGAGACTTCAGCGTCTGGTGGGAGTTTCAGAATTGCAAACCAGTCAGTTGCTTCTTTGGTGCCTGCCAAGCAGGGGTATCACTCTTTGACCCCAAGGGAGATCTCTTCAGTCTTCTAGTCAGGATAGAATGTCAAAGGTCCAGGATGTACATTGCAGAGTTTAGTCCAGAGTAATCTAAAGCCCTAGGGACTGGATTCCTATACTTATACCAAGTTTAGGGGATGGACTAACTCTAAGGCCCCACCTATGGGTGGGCCTGGAAAGAGGGGTGGTTACACCCATTTCCTTTGTCCAGTTTCATGCCAGAGTAGGGGCAGGTATCCCCTGTAACCGGTTTGAACTGGGCTATGCACAGGGACAGCAAACGTGCCTCCAGTGCAGGACTTCAAAGCACCAGAGTGCTCCCGCCCAGCCCCAATAAACATCAGCCTCTCTGGGAAGGTGGTCACACCTCCTTTCGACAGGAAACCCATTGTCCAGGCCTCCCCTGCCGGAGCTTCTGTCAGCAGCAGGAGGCCAGACCCGTGTCTGTGGCAGAGGCATCCATTTTGTGATGCCGGGGCTCAGGAAAGTCCTACCGGGTTTAGCCAGTGTGAACATGTCTCTCCCTCTAGAAGGGTGGAATGCCCCCCCACGCTGCCAGAACTGGTGGGAGGTAGTATTCCAAAGTGTTTGACACCAGACACAACATGTTTTGATGCAGCCATCCCAAAGTTAGCATTTACCGCGAGGTTATAATGCACTATAGAGTATATGGTTTGGCTGCATCACAGAACAGCCATAAGGAAGTATTTCTGAATGCTGCAGAGGGGCTCAGCTCATGCTTGGGCACCCTCTCACACAAAACCAAGCACTCTACCTTCAGGATTGTCTGGGTCTGCCATAGGAGTGCTTATAGGTTTATATGTGTCTGTATCTAGGTGTGGATATAGGTAGTCTATACCACTGTAAGGGGTGCAAGCACACCCTTACCTAGGCTGCAGTAGCAGACCTGTGGTGCCATTTTGGAGTGCTTCCCAGGGGTGGCATAATATATGCTGCAGCCCCTGGTAGGCCTCTGAGGTACCTATGCCCTAGGGACATAGTATGCCATATACTAGGGGCTTATAAGGCACTCCAGAATCCAATTAGATATGTACCTAATGTACATGCAAACCATTTTACAGAGAAAGCAGATAGACTGGGGCCCTGAATAGCAGGATCCCAATCCAACTAAGTCATGAACCAGCAAAACACCAGGAAAAGAGTGGGGGCAACCATATAGTCAGATTCCACCTTCCTACAATGAGCATGTACCATATTTCCTTCCCCTTTGTGCGCGACACATTTATGTCAGGCATCTGTGGATCGCACTAAACTATCCGGGTATCTTGGTAAAGTGGCACTGCAAGCCAGATATAAACATTCTGGGCCCGATTCACAGAACTAACTTAAGACAAAATCCTAAACTTACTACCATTTTGGTATTCACAGAAGGCACTTGCTCATTTTGGTATTCACAGAAGGCACTTACTCATTTCGGAATTCACAGAAGTTAGGAGTCCTAACTTTAGGACTCCTAAATGCCTTCTGTGAATACCGAATGTCTTAAAATTAGGATTTTTCTTAGTTTAGTAGTAGTATAGTTAGGACTCCTAACTTTAGGACTCCTGTATGCCTTCTGTGAATACCGAAAGCCTTAACATTAGGATTTTTCTCAGTTTAGTAGTAGTAAAGTTAGGAGTCCTAACTTTAGGACTCCTAAACTGAGAAAAATCCTAATTTTAAGACTTTCGTGGAGAGTGTGCCTGTTGTGCCCACACCACTTACCACCCCTCCAAAGACAGGGAAGCCATTTAGAATCCCCAAGAAGTGGAAAGGCACCCCTCCACATTCTCCCACCCACACTGTATCTCACAGCAGCGTGACTCCACCTCCACTTGCCACCACACCTCCCGGTCCAAGCAGCCCTCTGGCTTCCAAAGCCACTGATGTCTCTACCTAAGCTGGGCCTCTCTCTCCCCATTCCAGTACTCCAACTGTCCCGACACTCAGCCACCTCCCAGTCTGACTGACAGCCAAGTCTGAGTGGGAGTCCCCCTCACACACCTGTCTCTCCCACAGTGATGCTTGGACTGCCCATTGTTACCACCCTGACTGTGTTGCTGACCATGTCAGGGTACAGTCTCACCCATTCCCTGTGCAGCTTCCCTGTGCAGCTTCCAATGTACCTCATCTGCACTTTGTACTGGCCACTGGCCTTGATGTTCACTGCTGTTTGCACATTCCCTTTTAAGCTTCTTATGTACCTCGTCTGCACCTTGGACTGGCCACTTGCCTTGATGTTCACTTCTGTTTGCCCATTCCCTGTGCAGATTCTCATGTACCTCATCTGCACTTTGCACTGGCCACTGGCCTTGATGTTCACTGCTGTTTGCCCATTCCCTGTGCAGCTTCTCATGTACCTCATCTGCACTTTGTACTGGCCACTGGCCTTGATGTTCACTGCTGTTTGCCCATTCCCTGTGCAGCTTCTCATGTACCTCATCTGCACTTTGTACTGGCCACTGGCCTTGATGTTCACTGCTGTTTGCCCATCCCCTGTGCAGCTTTTCATGTACCTCATCTGTACTTTGTACTGGCCATTGGCCTTGATGTTCACTGCTGTTTGTACTTTCCCTGTATAGCTTCTCATGTACCTCATCTGCACTTTGTACTGGCCACTGGCCGTGATGTTCACTGCTGTTTGCCCATTCCCTGTGCAGCTTCTCATGTACCTTATCTGCACTTTGTACTGGCCACTGGCCTTGATGTTCACTGCTGTCTGCCCATTCCATGTGCAGCTTCTCATGTGCCTCATCTGCACTTTGTACTGGCCACTGGCCTTGATGTTCACTGCTGTTTTCCCATTCCATGTGCAGCTTCTCATGTGCCTCATCTGTACTTTGTACTGGCCTTTGGCCTTGATGTTCACTGCTGTTTGCCCATTCCCTGTGCAGCTTCGCATGTGCCTCATTAGCACTTTGTACTGGCCACTGGCCTAGATGTTCACTGCTGTTTGCCCATTCCCTGTGCAGCTTCTCATGTGCCTCATCTGCACTTTGTACTGGCCACTGGCCTTGATGTTCACTGTGGTTTGCCCATTCCCTGTGCAGCTTCGCATGCGCCTCATCTGCACCTTGGACTGGCCACTGACCTTGATGTTCACTTCTGTTTTCCCATTCCCTGTGCAGCTTCTCGTGTACCTCACCTGCACTTTGTACTGGCCACTGGCCTTGCTCTTGTCTACTTGTGGTGCCTATCTGTGTGATATGTGAACGGAGACAGTTATTCCTGTTGTCTGCTTTGTCTGTGTCCTTGCTAAATAAAGGGTTTTCTGTGTGGGTATGGTTTACTGTGACACATCCTCTGTATGCCACTTCAACATTGCCATTGGCTTGCTTCACTTTTCAGGGTTTTGCACAGATGACAGGCACTTTATTTCTTCTTGACTCTGAGGCTAGGGGGTGCAATGATGGTGGTTTGTGATGAACTACTGTTATCATTATCATTATTAGGTCAGGTTAGATATATTGTACACATGTCAAGTTTGTGTGCACTGCCTGCACAAAGCGGGATTCTATCCACAGGATTGCAGGTAGGCTGGCCAGGGTCATCATGTCTGAGTGATCTTTCTTGATGTGTGACCAACAGTGTTGGTGTATGGTCATCTTGTGATGGCCAGTCATCCTAGTCACATGGGTAAATTTCAATGTGTGCACTTGGGTGGTCAGGAAGTGTGCAGTGTGAAGGTAGTGACTTTGGCAGTGGTGTTGATGTGTGTTTGCCCCTGCAATATCAACTGCACACATGTGTCAGCCAGGAGTTTTGGGCTTGGTAGTTGGCTCTGGGACCTACTCGACACCGCATCACCAGACGTCGCCTTCCTGACCTAGACCTGGATGAACGAAGCCTCCTCTCCAGACATCGCCATAGCCATCCCCAACAGATACAAGATCACCCGCAGAGTCCGCATCAACGGAGTCGGAGGAGGAATCGCCATCATCCACAAGAAGACCATCAGGGTTCTCAACAAACACCGACGACACTCTCAGCACCGCCGAACACGTGCACTTCCAGATCCACACAGACCCCAAGACCACCCTAAGAGGCACCCTCGTCTACAGTCCACCCGGACCCCGACCACAATTCTGCGATGCCATCGCCGACTTTATCAGCACGCACGCATTGACCTCCACTGACTACATCCTCCTCAGAGACCTGAACTTCCATCTGGAGAAGAACAACGACAGCAACTCCTCCACCCTGATAGACAACCTTGGACTGGAACAGTTTGTCACAACGCTGACCCACACCGCCGGACACACGCTCAACGCTATCTTCTCCTCAAGCCCCCACGTCTCCTTCAGCCACGTCTCCGAACCGACCTGGACCGACCACCACTGCATCCACTTCACCTTCTGGAAACCCGTCGCACATCACCGCACCCTACAGATCCCCCGCCGCTGCTGCGGCAAAATCACCGAAGTACAGCTACAGACAAACCTCGCACTCAACCCACCGACTAACCCCTCCAAACCTGACGATGGTGCGCGCACCCTCAGATGATGGATGGACGACTGCGCCAACACCTTAGCCCCACTGAAAAAACAAACCCTCAAAGACACCAGCAAAAGAGCCAACTGGTTCAACCCAGAAATCCTAGCGTCAAAGCGCACATGCCGGAAGTTGGAGAACATATGGCACAGCGAGAAGTCGCCGGTCAGCCACTCAGCCCACAAAGAGGCCATCCGCAACCACCACCACTTCATCAGGACCGCCAAAAAGACCTCCTTCAAAGACCGCCTCGACAACAACGCACACAACAGCAAGGAGCTCTTCAACATCGTGAAGGAACTCTGCAACCCCAGCTCCAATGCCAACGACATCCCGCCGTCGCAAGCCCTGTGTGACTCCCTCGCCACCTTCTTCCACCTTCTTCCACCGCAAGATCGCCGACATCCATGACAGCTTCAACCCCCAGATGACCCTAACAGGCCCCAGTACGCCGGACCCACCACACCCCACCAACCATGACCCCCTGACAACCTGGGCCAACGTGAGCATCGAAGACACAATCAAGACCATGGGCACATTCCACTCTGGCTCGCCGTCTGACCCTTTTCCACACCACATCTTCAACAAAGCCGGCAGCTCCATCGCACCCCACCTGTGCAACATCATCAACCTCTCCTTCGAGACCGCAACCTTACCTGAGATCTGGAAACACGCCGAGATCAACGCCCTACTGAAGAAACCCAAGGCGGAGCCGAGCGAACTCAAAAACTTCCAGCCCATCTCCCTGTCAACATCTAGCTCACCCGCTACCTCAAAGACAACAGCATCCTGGACCCCTCCCAGTCAGGATTCCGCAGCAACCACAGCACTGAGACCGCCCTCATCGCCGCCACAGACAACATCAGGATTCTACCAGACAACGGCGAGACGGCGGCCCTCATCTTTCTGGTCCTCTCCGCCGCCTTCAACACCGTCTGCCACCGCACACTACGCACACAACTTCACAACGCAGGGATCCGAGAGAAGGCCCTGGACTGGACCTCCTCCTTCCTCTCCAGCAGAACCCAGAGAGTCCGCCTCCCCCGTTCCGATCTGAAGCCTAAGAGATCATCTGCGGTGTCCCGCAGGGATCCTCCCTCAGCCTGACGCTGTTCAACGTCTACATGGCGCCTCTCGCACGCATCGCCCGACATCACAACCTCAACATAATCTCCTACGCCGATGACACACAGCTGATCCTCTCCCTCACCAAGGACCCCCTCACCGCCAAATCCAACCTCCACCAGGGAATGAAGGCCGGCGCCGACTGGATGGAGAATATCCGCCTCACGCTGAACACAGACAAGACGGAGATCCTCATCCTCGGGCCCAACCCTTCAACATGGGACGACTCATGGTGGCCCGCACCGCTGGGGACACCCCCCGCACCCACCAACCACACACACAACCTGGGAGTCATTCTCGACTCGAAACTCCCCATGACCAAACAAGTCATCACTGTCTCCTCCACCTGCTTCAACACCCTCCGTATGCTCCGCAGGATCTACAGATGAATCCCGACAGACACAAGGAAAATAGTCACCCAGGCCCTAGTCAGCAGCAGACTCGACTACGGAAACGCCCTCTACGCTGGAGCCCCGACCAAGCTCATCAACAGACTGCAAAGAATCCAGAATGGCTTCGCACACCTGATCCTCGACGTCCCCTGCCGCGACCACATCACCCCCCACCTGAGGAACCTGCACTGGCTCCCTGTCGACAAAAGAATCTCCTTCAAGCTCCTGATCCACGCACACAAGGCACTCCACAAGACCGGCACAGCCTATCTCAACAGTCGACTCTCCTTCTACGTACCCAACAGGAAACTCCGCTCCGCAGACCTCTCCCTGGCTACCATCCCGCGCATCTGTAGAACCACAGCCGGAGGCAGAACCTTTGTCCCACTGCGCCAACAAGACCTGGAACACCCTCCCCCTCATCCTACGACAAACTGAAGACCTTCTAACCTTCAGGAGACAACTCAAGACCTGTAGCAAAGCACCCCCCCCTCTCCCTACCCCCAGAGCCTTGAAACCTTTGCGGGTGTGTAGTGCGCTTTACAAATTATTTGATTGATTGATTGATTGATTGATTGATTGATTTGTCATCCCTGTGCTTGTGATTGTGTGCACATCTGGGTGTTGTAGGTTGTGCACTGTGCTGTGTGTTGGTGTGTCCTTGCACTTCTGGGTGACACCTAATTGTTGTTGGTGCCAATTGTGAGTATGCAGAGTGTGTGACTGGCAAGTCAGAGTTGTGTTTTGTGGATCAGCCTTGTGTCTTGATACTGTTTGTACTCACTGTGCAGACCTGCTCAGCCACACTGACATTGTGGGTGTGTTTTCTCATGCATTACTGTCACTTGAGGTTTCTTGGCTCCAGTATGGCATGTGGGGTGTGGAGTCATAACATCCCCTATCTGTGCTTCTGATGCCTACCCATTGTGAGTCTGCGCTCCATCTATTTGCGTATGTGAACTCCTCGCCTGTCCACTACTGATGTACACACCACTTCACTCTCATGTCAACTGTCCCCTTGGGCTGCCAGTGTGTGTGCCTCCCCACCACTTCATTTGTTATACCATGGTTTGTGGTCATGATCTGTGCACAGGACCAATGTGCTACTCAGGGCAGTTTCCCAATTGGTTATATGTGATTTTCTTGTAATGTGTTGAAGCCATGTTTGCTCTAAAGCAGTTCAACTGTTTGTGCTGCACAGTCCTCTGGTCATGTTATTTTCACCTGGGTGTCCCAGACATGTGCATCTGTGGGTGTTGTGTTAGCTGTATGTGTGTTTGCTGAGGTACTGCTTCCCTTCCTGAGTGTGATGTTGTCTGTCTGCTGTGCTGATCAGTGTTGTAGGGGTTCACGGAGTGTCACTCATATCTGTGTAGAACTGGTATATGTGGTGTGCACACACGTGCATCTAGTGCTGTGAGTGTATGTTGCCTTGTCCTTTTCTGGTGTGCATCCCCTGATGTCCAGCTGTGTTTGCAATGTAATGTATTGGCATGTGCATCTGTTGTGTGTTTGATGTGGATGTGTGCAGTGTTTGGGCTGTGTTCTCTCTTGCAGCTGACATATGCTCTGTGTGTGATGTCCTATTTGCATGTCAGTGTGTGTGTTTTGTTGGTGTGTTGTGATTCATTCAGGTGAGTGTTGCCAGTAGTTTGCATTACTTGTGTGTCTGTCACATGCACTTAGGGCTATTCTTGTTCCTGGGCTTGTTTTGGGTGCATCCTTGGGGTTTTTTCCTCTCATATTTGACCTGTCACTTGTTAGGATTTTGCATGTGCAAGCATGTGGTACACTATGACACCATGTTAAATTGATGGGTGGTGTGGTATGTCTCTCTATGTTTCATTGTAGGCCCATTGATCCCAATTTGTGTCCATGATTGCTTTGAGATGATGTACTTCTTGTCTGTGTTGGGATATGTTGTCTGTGCATTTTTCCTGACTGATGATGTTGTGTACTCCAGTTCTGTCTGGGCTCCCATTGCCTTTCCACAGTTGTGCTGCACAGGTCTGGTCTTGTTGTACCTCTGTGTATGTTGTCATTGAGTTTTGTATTTGGCTGTTGTTTTTGTGCCAGCATTGGTTCAGGCATCCCTGAGTGTGTGTGTGATGGTTGTGGATGCCCCCTAGGGAGTGTGATTGTTTGTCAGTGTATTCACTGGCTATTATTGGCACCCTTCTGTGTGTTTGAAACTGGTGTTATGTAGGCCTGGACCAAAA
Organism: Triturus cristatus; assembly: GCF_964204655.1. Classification (NCBI taxonomy): domain Eukaryota; kingdom Metazoa; phylum Chordata; class Amphibia; order Caudata; family Salamandridae; genus Triturus; species Triturus cristatus. Next base: position 339,536,121 of record NC_140594.1, read on the forward strand.
TAATAATTTGGCATTTTTGCGTTCCGCGGAAAGCGCAAAAATGTCAACATTTCCGCATTCCGCAGCTTAGCGATAATTTGTTTCTTGCTCGCGCTGTAAAATAATACATTCTCGCGTGCGCACGATCGCCTTACCTGAATCCCCGCGTTCGCCGACAAGTTTTCCCGATCCGGTCGCGTTCTCCACGAGATGTTGGACTGTTGGTAGCCATTTGCACTGTCTCGCGACAGTTCGCGCCCGCAGTAACATCATGCGTCGCGCGATCACGTCTTTATTCTCACGATCATGCACCGCGAGACAAGTGAAAACAAGATGGCCGCACCCGCGAGCAACCGCATGGGTAAGTTGGCGAGCCGCAACCACGCAGAAAATACCGCGAACGGGCGGGAACAAAACTTCTGCATCTTCGCGATATTTCCGTGTGTTTGCGGAGATTTTTAACATTTTCGCGATCATTTGCGAAAGTGAATTTCGCAAATTCCACCCTCCCCTAGTGTTGTGTGCTGCAGGTGTGAGGTGGGGGGTATGTGTGAAGGAACCTACTTGTATTTGACAGTCATGGATTGTAACAATGGGCTGTGTGTTGTGCTGCTGACATACACCTGTCAAGTAGTTGGAAACAGATGTGTGGCTGTTCACTGTTTGACTTCAGAGACTTCCTTTCATCCTCGTGCCTATACATGGGTTTTTTGCTGTCTCCCTGAGTTGCTGCACAGAGGTGTCTGTGGTTTAATTTCAATCACTGTGCCAGCCATGTGTGATTTGATGGGCTAATGGTGCTATTATATGTTCTTTCTCTTGCATGTGATGTACACATGCTTAGTGGTTAGTTCCTTGGCCTTCCATTTGTGTGCACCTCACGATAGCTTTCCTATTTTTGTCCTCCATTGCTGCTGACATCTTGTCTGAGTATGTGGCTGTGTGTCAGTGTGGGGTATGTCTGTGTGACTTGACAGGCTGTGTCCAGTTCAGTGATTGTTCAGAATCTCTATGAGTGTTCATTTTGTGCTTGGACTCAGTTTTCTTACCATGAGTGTAGTGTAGCTGTGGTGTGAGGGTTGCCCTGGCCCTGTGCTTCTGTGCTGTGTGTTCCTCTGCAGCCCCACCTGCTGAGGCTGTCTCCCTAGTTGTTTGGTGTGTGGTGCAGGGTTGGGGTTCACCTGGCTGGTTATTGTACATGGGGGAGCACAGGAGAGGCACATGGCATGCCCCATCATGTTTGGGGGGTCCTACTGTGTGGAGGCTGGAGGTGTGGCCCTATGATCTTTGTGCACTGCCCATGGCTGGCGCTGGCCCTGCCTTCTGCATTGTGTGCATGTTTTCCCTTGTCTTCATCGCTGCGGGGACGTGACCAGGACATTGCATCAATATCGCGGTTGGTGGGTGACCTGGATGTGGAGGGGTGATTTTGTAACAGGTAGGACATAGGTGGGTATACTTGTGGATGTGTTCCTGTCCCCACCAGGGTGTCTGGTGTGGACAGGAACCATACATCAGCCCTAGAGTTGTGTGTTGTGGTTGTGTGTTTGCGAACATGCGGCGGCGTCCGTGACGGTCCATAACTTGCTGGTAGTGTATCGGGTACAGCACTGGGAAGACGTGTAGGGCTGGATCCATTGCGTTCGGGACCGGGTTGAAGGGACCGAGATTCTGTTTTCGTGCTCTGCTATTGTGCTTCCGCCGTCTCTGGTTGGGCAGTTTCTCCGCTGCGTTGTGACTGGATGTTTGGGGCATCCTGATTTGTACAGCGGACGGGACATCATTCCGCACTGCGATGAGTCGCCATTGTGAACGGGAAATGGGCAATGTTTTGCTATACTAATATGGCGGGCGTGAGGACCGCTGCTGGTTTGTGGAAAATGGCATTTTCCGCCACCGCCAGCACTGCGATGGTGCCTCCGCCCGCCATCCTAATGGGCCCCAATATTTTTATTATATCCATTATTATTTTTAAAATATATATATCTTTTTTTTTTACATAATGTTAATATTCCTATTTTTAGATTAATAAATAAACCGATACATATTAGGTCTATATGTTATTTTATGTTTGAGAAAATTGTTTGTTGTTTATAGCTTTTGTTTACAGTCTGATTCTGACTTTGGTGGTCGGCTGTGCATGGTTTGCCCGCCAGATTACCATTTCAAAATGTGTCTCGCTGGCTTTTCTTTTGACGTTCCCATGGGGGTGCCCTGAAAATGGACACGGCAATGAAGTTCCAGACCGGTATGGACTGTGAAGTCTCTGCCGTGCTGGAACTTGGGGTGCATGCAAACAGGAGGAACATGCTGTGTCCCCCTGAATGCATCGCCATGGTGGCGAGGGCAAGGGGACCCTTTTTTCCCTTCTGCTAGTCTTTTCAAGGTGGTGAGCCCCCCCACAACATTTCTGGCAGACGGGCAACTCATAATATGATTGACGGACCATGGCGGTCCAGTTTGCATAATATATGTGGGCCTCTGCATTGCACCACCACCAAGAAATAGCAGTTTCCTAAAAGCTGCCTCACATTGCAGCGAGCGCAGGACAGCCACTGCTGTGTCACTGCAAGTACGGTGGTCAAAGACCACTGTACTTGCTTTCGGGCCCTTACTTGGGTTGGTAATGTTTTAATATATTTTTTCAAATTTGCTGTGTTCTTGCAAAAATCCAGCATAATTTCATTCTTCTCCAGTTGTAGTTTGTTGTTAATTATTTGGTATCTGCTATATATTAGTTAATTATTTGGGAAAAGGTTTTTATTGTTTTTTGTTGTTTGTAGTTTTATTGTATTGGTTGGTATAGCGTCTGTTTAATTGTTATGTCAGTTATTTCTTTATTTAGAAATTATGCAATCTTTGTTTAAAGGTGTATGTGGTATTAAATATGTATTTATTAAAGTATATGTATTTATTTTATGTGATAAATAATTTAAAATAGTAAAAAAATGTATATTTGATATTGATGTTTATTAATATTTATTTTGGAGTAAATAATGTAAAGTTTAAAAATTTTAAATAGTAATTTTTAAACCATTAGAAATGTTTAATAGTAAGGGAATATATTTATTTATATGTGGGCTATATTTTTGTATTTGTATTTATTTGGAACTGTGAAATTTTGGCCCTGATTATGATGCTGGTCAGACTAGTGTCTGACCGGCATCGTGTCGGAATGAAAACTGACCGTCTACTAGTTGGCAGTTCTATCCGATGAATTAGGATGCGACCGCCCAGCACGCAGTCTGAAACCTCCATTTCTCCACTGAGGCTTGTGCAGTGGCTGGAAAAGGGCAGCAGCACAACCTGCTTTGGAAAAATTAATGTTTTCAAACATCCATGCGCCGTGTGCCCGGCACCATGTGGTGACTGGCACATGTGGATGGATGTTTGCAAACATCCATGCATTTTGTGCCAGGCACCATGTGTTGCCTGGTACAAGGGGTATAGATGTTTTGGGGGCACCACTGGTACTCTCCAGGCCTTATAGCGAAGGGTGTGGAGGGATGGGGGCTCTGCTTGGGTCCTCCAAAGTCGATTTCCAACAGCCTTTCAATGGTGGTTGGACAACCATTAAAAGGCTACCTGAGAGGGACATCATAATCTCTGTGGACAGTGCCTGAGCAGGCATCGCCCCATTATAGGGGATTACATTCCAATGACGGCTCCTTGAGCAAGTTGGAATCGTCAATCAGTCCCTCCGCATACTGACTCTGACTGCTGCACATTATAATGTGGCCATTGGACCACAGCACAAGATGTTGGTGTGACCCCAACCAACAGGCCGTCGGTTACATTTCAACCAACATCTCAATGAGGGCCTTAATGTTTTGTATAAGTAATTTTTATGTGTTATTGCATTATTTACGTTGCCGATATTGTTTTTATTTAATGATGATGACATTTTGGTTTACGATATTTGTGTATTCGACATTAGTCAAATCGATGCTTTTGTAACAATATTTTTTTATCGATATTTGTGTATTTCTTTTATTAAGTATAGGTTGACGATATTTTTATTGACAATATTAGTGTGATGATAATTTTGTAGGTCGATATTATTAATATGTCAGTGAACCACATTTTTTTCTGTATGATTTCCAATTGTTGTCTTTTCATGTTACCAAGGTGTGCATGCCTCTTAATCAGTCATCTTTTATGAAGATATTTTAGAAAAGTAACTTATTTAAGTCAACAGTGGGCAGGCATTCATTTTGTTTTGTTTGATGCCGATGTTTGATTCTTTCCAAAAGGAGGAAGCTAGACAGAGGCGGTTAAAGAGGGAAAGGGACGCACAGAAAGTGAAAATACAATCATTGACACAGAAAGCTGTATCATATGATAGAGAAAAACAGGAGTCAGGAATAGAATATTAAGAGCGGAGATTTTGGTTGCATATTGACAAGTCTTTTTTGGCCAGAGAGGAAAATTATACTTTTGTAGAAGAGTTGTTAGATACTCGACCCCTGCCTCCTTATGCTCCACAGAGGATATATCCCACTGTTCCTTTACAGTCACAGCAGCCTGTTTCATCTGCTTCGGTATTCCCATGTCTACAGCTCTTGTTTCCACAGCTTTGGCTACAGCGCCCCCTGCTCCTTTTTTTTCCTTGCCATCTTTGATGACTGTGACCTCTAGTACATCTACTGTTTCAACTCCTGTGTCCTCTGTTTCTTCTCCTCCGGTGCAAGCGTTGTCTACGGCTGTACCTACAACTTCTGTTGTTTCTCCTCCTATGGTTATACATCCTCCGGTATTTTTTAATGCCAATACGAGGGTTTGAGGACAAGGATTGGGCAACAGTTAGGGAACGACTTGGTCTGTTCTTGTGTTCTGGAGTAGGTGAGGATTAGAAAGATGTATTATCGAAGAGAGGCTATGAAGTGGGCTAGTAATCCGGTTTATGAGACTGAGGACATCTGGCAAGCTGTGCGTGAGTTTGAGCCTTTCCTACAGCAGCACGTTCTTCAGGACATGTCCGCTACACTGATTGATCTTTGGCGCACACATATTAAGATGGAGGACCCACAAGTGTTATTTGAAATTAAGGATTGTGTTTATATAGCTGATTTAGCCCCAGGACAGGTGCTTGCAAATATTGCTACCATAGTTTCTTACAGAGTTCCATTGTATGATAAGAGTCCCACTAAAATTACTCAGCTCCCTATGCGTAACGGTCATCCACTATATCATCCAGAAATACCTGAGTTAACGGATCAGCACGGTAATGTCACTAGAGCACTGGAACGTGAACCAAATTCAGGGCTGAAAGGTGTTCGCCCAAGCCAGCCAGCATCCAGCTTGGGAATTCTCGGATGAGTCTGAGCGAAAGTGAGCGGGAGAGCCGCTGTGCAGCAAAAGCAGTGAAGAGAGGCCATCGGGGCACAAGGTAAATGACAGCAACGATAGTGAGACTGCTGGAGCTCTGGTGTTTCACTCTCCCTCCCTACACCGCCTGAACTTGTGAAAGAAACGTACTGGGAGAGGGGAGGAGGTGCTGCTGGCTGACGAGAGAGCCTCCGGCGGTGTGTGTGTTCAGAGCCACCCACAGAGTCAGCACCCCACCCGCAGGAAGAACGTGCGTGGCCGGCAGGTACAAAGAGATTAGTCCGTACCAACATACTGCGAGGTCCCAGCGCGGCCAGTGAAACGAGAGACTGCAGGAGAGAGACCAGAGTGGCTGCGAGATTGAGGTGGCAGTGAAGCGAGGCTCGCAGCGTTTGTAAAGCTGCCGAGGCCGATCTAGGCACTGCAGGTGCAATCTCAGCCCAGGCGGCCTCCAATGGAAAGGGCCAAAGAGCACAAAGGCAGCCGGGCGTGTAAATGACTGTAGCAGACTTCCTGTTTTCTGGATCCGGAGCACGGAACGCTGGTAACCTGGACTAAAAACGCTCATGCTGGATTCCTCAATGTAGGTGGACATTTAGTTCTTGTTCTCCTGAGGTTAAGGAGGAATTGAGGTAGTGTTTGACTGAGAGGATTACCGCGAAGAGCCGAAGTAAACTTTGCCCTATAGACAGACACCTGTTCGGGCGCATTGTGTGTCTCTCTCAAAGGAGAGGGGAGGCCACAGATCGCTGAACGAATCCAGGGGACCCGCCCACAACATAAGTTGTTTGCTGGCGGGGGGAACAACGCCGGAGGGGTGACAGGGACCTACTTGCTGCCCTGCCGATGCTGTGAGCTGCTCCTGGGTGGGCCACGCTGATAGTCTCGCCGCTTTGCTGCATCCCGCGGCTAGAGACTACAGCTCCCAGAGAGCTTTGGGGGCACTTCCGGTCTCCTGTACCAGCGCGCCCGGAGGCGCTACATAAACAGCGACGCTACCCCCGTGTCGCGGGACCGCGCGCGGGGCCGTGCCCGGGGCTAAGCCCGGGCATAGGGCGGGCCGTCTGTGGCCGTCCGTGGACGACGGTGGACGGGACGGGCCGCGAATCCTGGTTGAATCGGAACACATCTTGCACAGGTATCCACACTCTGATAACTCGAGGGTTAAACTCCGCATCTGGTAGTAATTGTGACAGTGACACTAAAACCCATTTTCGCCAGTGCAAGAGGTTAGTGAAATACTGTTAAAGACCCAGGGAGACTCAATGAGTAAGGAGGATAACACTGTGCTTTCAACAACTATGTCTACTAAACCCAAAACCAGGTCAACCAAAATCAAATTAGTGACCCCAGCAAAATCCAAAAAGTCAGTGTCTGAGAATGTAATTGCCGCTCCACACAAGAGTACCCCTACTGCAATAGACCTAATGTTACAGAAGGTGGCGGGGGAGATAGAGAGAACGGAAAGATGCATATCTATGTCGCTAATCACTGTGCCACTTTCACCTACCCAGCCGGGGGCTGAGAACTCGAGTCTCCTAATGCATGGGGTTAGTCATGAGGAATCAGGTGACGAGGTTCCATGTGCCCAGCCAGTCAGGGAAGAGGACCCTTTGACAAACAGGGAAGGGACTGTAGCCCTGGCGACGAAAGGGAGGAAAGATGGGAGGAAAAACACAAAAACACGTCATCAGAAGCGCCCCGTTAGAAGCTCCAAACAGAGAACTATGGAGCACGAGCACTCCAGACAAGAAACGAATGCCCGTTTTGTCCCCCCAGGTTGGCTAAATGAGATAGTCTTAGACCTAAAAAACCATCTAGAGGCATTTATAGCCAATCAAATTAAACCACTGATTAGCAAAGTGGACAAAATAACACATGAAATCATGAAACAGGCTAAAGTGAAGGACATACAAACCTCAAACCAGGGAGGTACGATCACACCAGATACGAATGCCCCATTGCAACGACCCCGGCAGATAAATAATTGCGTAAGCACTGCCAAGTGTAGCATCGTACAGGTACACACTGAGCCAAACACAGCAGAAGAGAGGGGCACTGAGGGAATAGGGAAACACCAAGGGAATGGGGCAAGTGAGCTACCACCAAGACAGGAATTAGTTACGCCCTTACCAATAGGACCCTCTGCTGCATTTAAACATGATTCCAAAGATCACGAGAGACACCAAGCTCACCTCCCATTAGTCAACCTCCCCCCGGAAGCAAGCCCTTTTGTAGTTATATTTACAGGGGTCCCTGAAAATAGAATAGGACAGAGAGAATCAGAACTGGAATTGAAGGGTAAAATTGCTAATTGGCTAAATTTTCACAGACCCCTACAACCAGGCCAAGAGGGAGAAATCCAACACGTGAGAAGGGTTTACTGGGTAGGCTCTAGAAGGAGGGTAACTGCGTCATCGCACATTTTAAAAACCCAAATTTGGTGGAGTACATATTAGAGAACTGCAATAGGAATGCCACAAGCACAATTAGGACCATGCCGGTAGCCTACTTCTATCCCAGACAATTGGGGGCTTATCCACAAAATCCAAAACAGGGGAATAGAGACAGACATGGGGACGAGTATTGGGCAAGGCAAAATGATACCAGTACACAGCACTACCCACATCAACTAGGCTCTCAGTGGACAAATAGATATACCCCCTTGTACTCACTCGATGGAACAGAATGACTAGGGTCTCCAGGAAGGCCTAGCATAGCTACTGATAATGGAGGGAGGAGTATAGTGATAGGATCTATGGAACGTATGAACCTAGAAATGAAGCAAGTACCAGATGCCCCGACGCTTAACGCTATAAAAGCGGGGTCAGGGAATTGTATAAGTCCAGCACAACAGGGCCAAGTCGGAAGTAGTATCCAGGAGACCAAGATAAAAATCCTATCTTGGAACATTGCAGGGCTATCTGGTAAATTTGAAGATCAGGAATGGAGGAAGGATTTGCAGGGTTATAATATATTAGTTTTCCAAGAGACCTGGGCAGTTGATCCGGCAAGGTATCAAATAGAGGGCTATAAGTGCTTTGGGGTCCCCGCACAAGAAAGTAGATCAGGAAGAGCGAGAGGTGGGTTATCTATCTATGTCGATTTAACCCTGGAAGGGAAGTGGACAATTCCACACTGGACATCACATATTTTTCAGGTACTCAAGCACCAGGGTAGAAGGCACAAATCACAATTCTTTAACCTCTATAATCCTGGGCCCACACTAGGGGAAAATCCAGTATTAAGGGAATTAGATAGCAAACTGAGGGAACAGGTAGAACAGACAAATAAGGGGGGAAATCCAATCATCTTTTTGCTAGGGGACTTTAATTGTCACCTTTGCCCTCACCTCGCCACTTTAGAAAAAGACTGGGACAGCTGTCCGCAGCATAAAGGACCGCATTTTGAGCATACGCAGGAGGGCACACTATTATCCTCAATGTTGGCTACCTACTCACTGGCGCACACGATGGACATGATACCTTGGGTGGGGGAGGACTCATATATCCCCACATTTAAAGGCAGAGGTTGTTCCTCCACAATTGATTATATAATTTTATCAACCTTCGGTTTATCTAAAGTCACTAAGGTAAAAACAAAATGGAGTCCCTTTAGTGATCATAACCCTTTAACTATAGAACTGACACACATGGACCGTAGGAACAACACGAATGAAAGAGAGGGGAGGTTGCAGCCTGAAGCTCGAGGAAGGCGCCTGAAGAGGATGAAAATAAACCCACAGGACTTCTATAAAACTCTCATTTTGAAAGGGGGGAAATACGTAGAGGATTGCTTAGACCTCCAAATAGAAGGTTCAGATCTAGTGTCCTCCTTTGAATCACTAACAAAATTAGCAGACACACTTTTAGAAACAAAAGGCCCCAGCAAGATATCAACTAACCCACGGTGGTTTGACTCCAACTGCTCGAAAGCTTTAAGGAATTTGAAACAAGCACTAAAAAGCAAACCAAGGGACACGGCAATAGTGGCCAAACTGAGGCAAACCTACAAGGCCAAAATTAAGGAGAGAAAATCAGTAGTACAGGCAGAGGTATGGGCAGATTTGAGAGAGGCAGGAGAAAACCGGGACTATTGTGAATTCTGGAAACTAGTAAATAGGCCTTGTTTTCAAGATAGCTCCGCCCCAACTATTAGCACTAACATTCTCCCAGAACAATGGGTTAGTCACTTCGAGGGACTGTACAATAATGTGAAGGGGGTATTGCAAGAGGGTAGGTGGGAAGGGGATAGGAGTGTAGATTTAACTTTCTCCCTAGAAGAGCTCAAATTAGCAATTCAAGGGCTCACCCCCAACAAAGCACCGGGACCAGATGGGACACCTCCAGACCTGTATAGAAGCAATATAGACCTGTGGGCCCCTATTTTAACAAGGGTCTTAAATGCGGCGATTAGGTCTGGTCTACCACGCTCCTGGTCCACCGCCCTAATAGTACCTATCTTCAAGAAAGGGAGCCTAGAAGACCCGAAATGCTACAGGCCGATTTCTCTAATCGACGTCTCAGCAAAAATTCTGGGACGGGTGATATTGCACAGGCTAACAAACTGGACAGAGGAACATTGCACTTTAGTGGACACCCAGTATGGTTTCAGAGGGGGGAGGTCAACAAGCGACCAGTGCCTGAATCTGTATTTGTTAACAGCTAAATACACCAAAGCCTCCACTGGAACTGTTTTCATGGGGTTCATGGATTTGGCAGCTGCTTTTGACAATGTCAATAGAACTAAACTCTGGGCCATGATGTTTAACCTGGGTATGGAGGCGGAGTTGATTAACATTCTAAAGGAACTCCATTGGAATACTACGGCTAAAGTACGTTTCACCTCGGATGGGGGCTGCACAGATGCTTTCCCCTGCACAGGAGGAGTAAGACAAGGATGCATCCTTGCTCCTTTTCTTTTCTCGCTATACATAAATGGCCTGGAATGACACCTCATCTCTCTAGCCGCAGATTGTCCAAGAGTAGGATCACGACAAATACCTGTCCTTTTGTACGCGGACGACGCGGTCCTGCTGGCCCGCACACCAAGGAGTCTACAAATCTTGGTGAATGGGTTTGTTGAATTCATGGCTGACCTAGATCTGGTAGTGAACTTGAAAAAATCATTTGTCTTGGTAGCAGGGAAAAAACCAGCTAAGAAACCACTGTTGAAGATAGGGCCACATGTCCTGGAAACGGTAAATACTTTCCCTTACCTGGGCCTGCTCCTGGACTCTAATATGTACTTTAAGCCTTTGGTAGACGAACATTGTTCAAAACTTACATCATCCAATGGGGCAATTTTAAGCTTTGCACACAGACTGGGTCGGTGGAGCCTGGAACAGATCATGACACTCTATGGGTCCATCACTAAGTCAAAGGCCCTATACGGGGCAGAGGTGTGGGGATTTACGGATGTGACTAAATTGCAAATCGAAGAAGACAAGTTCCTCCGCCGAATTCTCAGAATCCCAAAATCCACCCCTGCGGACATTGCTCATCTTGAACTGGGGATGGGCTATATCTCTGATGAGGTAAAGATCAGACCAATTACTATGTGGACAAGAGTATGGACCAACCCAGAGGCGGAATTAACCAGGGAAATTGTTAAAGACTGTTTGCTAAGGGAAAACGCACTTGAAATTCCATGGTTGAAATATGTTAAAAATACCTTGAAAAGTATTCATCAGACACATTTGTTCTTGGATCATACGCAGATTACAACCATGTCTAAACTTATAGTAAAGAAACTGTTACTGGAAAACTTTGCAAGTGCTAGACTCAAAGTGGGACAACTTAAGAGAACAGTAACTGCACATGGCTTGGTGGCAAACAGGGCAGGCATGGAACCATATTTGTTTTTAATGCACAACCAACAGGACAGATTTTTAATATGCCGTTTTAGGCTCAATCTTTTACCTAACATTTTAGCTTACCCCGCGGGGTTCACCACAACAATTGAGCAGAAGGGTGCCTGCGGCTGCGACAATAAGTCTCCGCAGGACACCCTTCATTTTGTACTTTTATGTCCATTTTATCAATTTCCAAGGCGCTGCTTCCTGGTCCAAATACTGAAAAACCAGAAAATACGCCAAGCAAAAGCAGCCCTGTTGTTTTTACAAAAAGCAAATGATATGTATACTCTCTATGCTATCTCAAATTTCCTAAAAGTTACTGTTAGACTTAGGAATACAAGGAACTAATATAATCGTATTTACATGTCCTTTCTGCCCCTGACCCACAAATCATGTCCCTAGTATATGTTTTTAATCCTTCTCTTTTTAAATTGTTGAAGTTCAGGAATGAAATGTGATAAATTGTATTTTTATTAAGGGTGGGCGTAGTTCGCGAAGTAGCACTTCGCGAAGCTACGCAAAGTGAAGTTCGCACTACGCGAGCTACGCGTAGCACTTCGCGAACTGCGAAGTAACATGTTCGCACTGTGCAAGATGTTGTTTTCAATGATTGCACAGTGCCGACAAGCAACCGGCACTGTGCAATCATTGAAAATGGCATCTTGCACAGTGCGAGCTGTAGTTTTCTGCTGCTCGAGTAGATTTTTCCTCGAGCTGCAGCTTTCTCAACGCGAACTGGTAGTTTCTCATCGCGAGCGGTCGCGAGCATACGCGACCCCTCGCAATGAGAAACCTGACCTTCTCGCGTTGGGAATCTCGCCGGGAGGTTTATTTTCCATGCTCGCGATCGCGAACAAGGAAAAAGTCTCGCCAGGATGTCATTTTGCTTGCTCGCGGTCGCCAACTTGACGTTGAGGACCGCGAGCAAGCAAAAAATGACCGCAGCACTACGCAACACTACGCTACGCGTGTTCGCACTGTGCTACGTGCAGTTCGCGTAGTGCGAAGTAGCGCGAACTTCGCAAACTACGCGAGCGTAGCGTAGTGCTTCGCCCAGGCCTCATTTTTATGATGATTTTTAATTATCGAAATAAAAACGAACTGACTGACTGACACTAGAGCAGTCGTAGCCGCTCCTTTCCAGGAGCAATGGGTCTATACTCCATGGAAAAGGTGTGGGGTTTTAGAACTTAAGGCTACCCTGCCCGACCCTAGGAAAACTCCTACAGCTTATTATAAGGAGTTAACAGAGGCTGCTTCTTCTATTGTAATGACTCTTGCTGATATTGAAATGTTTTTTGGTCTTCATGTTCCGGTTGATATTTGGCGGCAGGTGCATACTCAAGATCACTGGGATCAGGAAAGGAAGCCAGGTGATAAACCCTGTGCTGAGATAATTGCTTTGCCCGGTCATAATATTGCATACATGCACACACTTATTCTACCTAAGCTTGTCCACAGAAGAAGGATGAGAGTGTGTCTGATTTCTTTACTCGGTTTGAAGATACATTTTTGGATTATAGTGGGCAGGATATGTCCACTGAGGGAGGAGTCTGTTTGTTTGTTGACAGATTTGTTACTAATCTTTTATCTGAGATAATGACTCATTTGCAAGCGTCTGAGAATACTTGGTCTACATCTTCCTCCTTGGTTATTTTGAATATGGCCAAGTATTATGAACTTCGAGATCTGGAGGAAAAGGATAAAACTGATAAGAAACATAAGGGCTTAAAGTCAAAAGTATTGTTGCAGCAAGAGTACAGGGGAAATATTAGGGGATGAGGAGGTCTTTCTAGACAACTTCCACATACTAGGCATCCTTCGACGACACCTTTAGGAGAGAATCAGTGTGCCCATTGTAAGGGGAAAGGTCATTGACGCAGCTTCTACAGAGGGTTTTGTCCGCTAGAGGATGCGGTTCTGGTGGTAGAGGCCATAGCATCAACAGAAATCAGAATGCTGTGGCTCCTGGGGGCCGTTCTGATAATAATTATTTTGATGACCCCAGAGACGGACAGTATTATCATGATGATTAAGACATGGATGTTGTGACAGGTATATCTTACAGCTAGGACAGCCAGGGACAGAGTGAGGGACCAGTTCAGATACCTGTAGATCAGCGTGGTCCTTATGTAACTGCGGATTTGCAAGGTTTGACTACGGAATTTTGGGTGGATACTGGTGCGACAAAGAGTTCTGTTTCTTGACATATAGGCCCTGGCGTGGCTCTGTCTGGCCATAATAATGTTTCAGTAGGTTTTTCGGGTGTACCGGTTGTAAGCCCCATTTCACGACCCCTTGCATTGACTGTTGGTCCTTTCACTGTAGAATCCCCGTTCTTGTTGACATCTAATTGTGGTGAGAATTTAATGGGTTTGGATTTGTTGAAGAAGTTGCATGCTGCTATTAACTGTTCCCCTGCAGGTATTTATATTACTATAGTTCCAGATGTGAGTACTAAACAGTGTTTATTTTAGGACGCAACCCTCCCAGCTGAATTTGCTGAGGAACCCCCACACTGTGGGCCAAAGGTGATACGGATGTAGATTTGTTGCATAAACCACCAGTTTCTATTCAAGATAAAGATAATGATATTTTACCTCGCATTTCTCAGTATAAGATACCACAGGCAGGAGACAAGGCTCTCCTACAGATTATTCAGGATTTGATACGAAAGGGAGTAGTCAAAGAAACGTCTGCCAACATTTGTAATAGTCCTATTCTTCCAGTTCTTTAAGAGGATACCCTTGGGTTCCTCCGAGACACCCAATGATGTTTATTGTGTTGTGATATATTTGCGCATGGTTAATAAAATAGTAGTTCCATAGTTTCCAGTGGTTCCTGATATCACTACACTTGATTCCACTACTGCTAAATTATTTTCTGTCATTGATCTGAAAAATGCATTTTTCTATATTCCTATCAAAACAGACAGTAGGTATTTATTTGGGTTTACACTGGCTGGCAGAAGCTTTCGGTTCTGTTGTGCTCCTCAAGGCTATCCAGAGAGTCCTAGTATTTATAGTCAAGCATTAAAAAGTCAGTTGGATTCATTATTGCGTCCCTCAGGTAATGTATTGGTGCAGTATGTCGATGATCTACTAGTAGCTTCCGAAACAGAATAAGGTTGTAAAGGCAGTACAGTGAAATTGTTATTGCATTTGGCTCATTAGGGCATAAGGTTTCCCTTTCCAAATGTCAGTATTGTCGACAGATCACCTATTTAGGCCACCTACTGTCGAAAGAGGGTAGGAGATTGACCCATGAGTGTATTAGTACTATTGTTAAAATGGCCATTCCACAACTCAAAAAGATGCACGTGCTTTTATAATAATTACTTCCTTCTGTCGCCAGTGGATCCCAAACTACTCGATAATAATCAAACCTTTGCTTGCATTAACAACGAAAGCAGTGCATGAGACGTTGCCTTGGACGCCGGAATATCAGCAGTCTTTTGAGCAATTAAAGACTGTGCTTTGTTTAGCTCCAATGCTTGGTACACTGAACTATAGCAAATTGTTTGTGCTCTATGTTCATGAAATGGCTGGTTGTGCGCTTTCTGTCTTAACAGAGAAATTTGGGGATAAACAGAGGCCTTGTGCTTATTTTTCTGCTGTGCTTGATCCTGTCACAAGAGCCCACCCTAGCTGTCTGAGAGAGGTCACGGCTATGCCCACTTCAATCAGAAAATCGGCTGGACTCGTACTTGATAGTGACCTCCCAGTTATGGTACTTCATGCTCTGGATACACTTTTGAATAAGATGAAGAAACAGCATCTCACCAGTGCACGTCTTACTGTTTATGAATTGACATTGTTTGCTAAGCATATTACGATTAAAAGATGTTCCACTCAGAATCCGGCAACGTTACTACCCCTCCCTTCTGAGAATGATGCCATGGACAAACATGATCGTATCTTCTGGATGGAAGGAGATACAAAAGGACGGGTAGACCTGACTGATGTTCCCTTATCTGACCCTCAAGGAGAACTATATGTCGATGGCTCTTGTTTTAAATTACCAAATGGCACCACCAATGCAGCTTATGCTATCACTACATTGCGTACGGTGGTCTCTTATCAATCAGCTCAAGCTGCTGAGCTTGCTGTCCTTATTCGAGCTTGGGAATTGAGTGAAGGACTAGTTGTCAATATTTATACTGATGGCCAGTACACATTTGGGGTCGTGCATGATTTTGGGCAACTCTGGGCTGAGAGAGGGTTTCTTACCTCTCATGGTACCAAGATTCAGCATGGGCACCTTATATTGCGGCTTTCGTCTGTTTTAACGCTTCCCAAGAAATTGACAATAATTAAATGTAGCGCCCATAAAAAGGTTACTGATGATGTGGGTAGAGGAAATGTGTTTGCAGATAAGACAGCTAAGGAAACGGCTCGAAGTAAGATGAAATGCATGTTTGTTGCAGGTCCAGCTAGGTGGGCTCCTGAGGTTGTTATGTCTGAGAATACCCTTGAGAGTATAAAGGAGATACAAAGTGATGCTTCGATAAAGAAATTGGTAAAATGGCAAGAGTACAGTTCAGCTGAATGAGGAAGGGTGTTGGATTGATAAATCTGGAGAGCAGAAATGGATGTTACCCGATGCATATGTACTTCCAGTGGTTTCTATGGCACATGGTCCAGCTCATGTCAGTGCGAAAGGCATTTGTAAATTGGTAGCCCCTGTATGGCATAATGACAGCATTTCTAGGACAGTTGCACACTTGGTGAAATATTGCATTCTCTGTATGATGCTTAATCCAGGGAAGGGTACTCCTACACCACCTGGTAATTTTGCACCACCTACTTCTCCTTTTGAAGTCCTCCAAATGACTACATCGAGTTAGAGAGATGCAGAAATCTTAAGTACATTTCGGTGGTTAATTGTGCATTCAGTAAATGGGTTGAGGCTTACCCCACTGAAGATAATACAGCCAGTATGAGTGCCAAGGTAAACCTTAAAGAGTTCTTTCCTTGTTTTGGCTTGCCCCGAATTATCTGGAGTTACAATGGAAGTCCTTTTAATGGGAAAGTGATTAAATTGATTTGTGAAGGTTTACATGTAAAGCACACATTCCATGCAGCCAATTATCCACAGTCAGCGGGTTTGGTTGAGAAGTACAATGGTACTCTCAAACTGAAATTGGCAAAAATTCAGGAACAGGGTTTAAATGGCCAGATGCTCTACCGTTGTTCTTTTGTCAACAAAAACAAAAGCTCATACTAGAACAGGACTGTTGCCCTATGAGGTCGTATTTAGATGCCGAGCAAATGTCTGGGGCATCCCTTGTCCTCGTAGGTACTCCGATATTAAACATCCTGTGTTGCTTGATTACCTTGGCAAGTTAACAGAAAGTTTACGTTCTATTCACCAACAGGTGTGAGAGTCCCTACCTTCCACACCAGAGGGACCCAGCCACAGTATTTAGCCTGGGATTACGTGGTTATCAGGAATTTCCAGTGGAAGAAAAGTTTGGAGCTGCGCTGGAAAGGTCCTGAACAGGTTCTGTTGGTGACACACATGGCTGTAAAGGTTGCTGGTCGAAAGAACTGGGTACATGCTACCCACTGTCGGAGGATTCCTTTCCCATTGCCATATGATCATTGGGTCAAGGAGTGTGAATAGGTGCCCAGGTTCGTTCCCTTCGGAGATGCCCAGTTGACCTAGATGCAGACGGATAAAAAGAACAAGGATGTTTTAAATGAGGCTGTTCCTTCAGAAATGCGAGCTATCCAAGAGCCTTTGTTTGTTGATCACACGGCACCTAGTACTCCCAGGTACAATTTGTGCCCTCGGCTGAGGGGTACTGAGTCTAAGGAGACAAAATATTAGGGATGGACTGTGCAAGATAGCTAGTACTGAGTTACAGTACCAACGGCGTTAATAGAAATTAGTGGAGGATTTTGTACTTATTTTGATCTTGTAGTTCGAACAATTAGCTAGGGAGAACAGAAGTATACCTTGAGGGTATACCATCGGGATACATTAAAAGAGCTTAGTACTGAGCAAGATCCACCACTGGTGTTCAAGAGTGCCAACTTATCGATGGACAATAGGAGCCTGTACCAGTGAGGCTCTGCTGGACACTGGGAACTTATTTCCTTTAGATTTTCGCCCTCTCTTGCAAGTCATTATGCATCTCTTTGGTAGAAAGGTCGCTGACAAAGAGCAGCCAATGCTTCTTGTTGCACAGCATATTGTGATGTGGTCACGAAAAAACAAAATACTACGTGGTGTTCTTTTGGTTCTGCTGATAATAGTATTGTGTGGAGTGTCATGGGTCTTGGAAAATGAGCAAAGTGTACCTTTATGCAGCAGGGGCAAGGTTCCCTCCCTAAAAAGGAGCAAAATAACGTGCCCCAAGCAATATATTTTTAGAGACACATAAGAGGTTCTTTGGAGAAGGGACTGCTTGTTATCCAACTGAATCTGTCACTAGTTTGTGGACAGCATATCCCTTGTCACTTGTAAACTATTCTTACAATCGGCCATCCCAGTTCACAGAAGTAAAATGAGTATTTGGTATTGGTTATCCGGGGCCATGTCTATATTATAGAAAGCCACTGGGAATGGGTTATCTAAGTTGTGATAATAATACATATTGCAATACTTTTTATATGGAAAAACAGAATAGTACATTGGTGGGTTGGCATTACAAGGAATTGATAGTTACCCAAGAAGCTGGTTATTACCCTGCCAATTGCACCATTGTGAATAGTACTGACATTTCTTTGTATATAAATTGTTCAGGAATGGTGATATACAAAAATACGATTCCTTTAGTAAATGCTGAGGACCCCAGTACTTTTGGAATGAACTCCCGGTAGGCAGCAGTAGACTATGAGGGGCCGATTTACGCACACCCAGGGTTTTTCTTTTTGTCCAATGGGACGTATTCTGATGTTCACAATGGTACAGATGATGTAGCTCTTGGAACGGTACTGAATTTGGGTGTTCCTTGTAAACACGCTAAGCCTAATATAAGATGGGTAAAAAGTACTCTGACAAAAGAATTCTGTAAGGGAGTGACCGATATAGAGGTCAATAATTATAGTAATGGGATCACGTTTGGTTACATCCCTTCTTCTATTTTCACATTGGGTGGCACTTCTATGGCCAGGAGTGAGAAAGCTATAGAATACTTTGAATGCAAGTTGCAAATGTTATCTAATACTACAGAAGCAGCTTTGCGTGACATCACCACTCAATTGGAGAGTATGCAAATATATTCAGAACAGACTAGATATGCAGTTGATTTTATTCTAGCTAAGAGTGGTGGTATACGCGCGGTAGTGGGTGACCAGTGTTTGGTCGGGATCAAGAATATAGAAAAGAATATTACCAAACAGATTCTAGATATCCTTGACAATGTAAGAGGAATGGAAAGTGGGAATTGGAGTTGGTCTCTGTTTAGTAGCTGAAGCTGGTTTTTTGAAAAGGTGATTTACCTGATCGTAATATTAGTGCTCTGCTGTGCCCTTTTTCAGTGTCATGCATTATGAAGGTATCAATTCATGACACAAATGCTGCTATAATAATCCAAAAGGATATAGAGGATCTGATGCACATCGATAAAGGGATTTTGGAGAGTTCCTTCCTGCTTACTGTTTCACTTCCTGATGTTGACAATATGGAGTGCTCATAACTGTTTATTAATGAGATTTCTTGCTACTGTTTGTAGTTTTATTCCCTCTCTTGTTGCTGGTTGAAAATGTTTTAGCTCATGCTAAAAGGAGGGTCTGTTAGAAGAGAAATCGTTTATGTCTATGCTTTTTTCTAATTAAGTTAGCATTCGCTGCAACATTTTCTATCTGGTCGCCATTTTAAGCTGTTCGAAACTGATCTAGCTCAAATCCGAGAAATGCTCCTCTATAAGTTTCGTTTCTGCCAGGTTAGGCTTTCTCTTTTAATGAGTGCACTGTTCATATTAGCGCATATCTTTCTCACTGGATAGAGGCCCTCATCCCCTTGTCTGGTGGCGGGCTCCGGATTTAATGACCTTTGGCTCTGCTACTTTGTGTAAAGATATGGGTGCTGAAACCTTTATTTTGTATTCTGCTGTTTAACTGCACCTGCTTGGAATATTCCACTCTGGGCATGTTCTCGCCCGGTTAGGAGATGTACATAATGTATCTTTATGCTTGTTGCTTTCAGTTCCTACTGCAGCACTCCTAGCGACTGGATAGATGGGGCTCCGTTCTGAGTATATCTGAATAAGCAGTTATTGGTTTGTATTCTCTACTGTCTGACCGACTCTTCATTTGGTACGGAAGGCTGAGAGCTGGTCATAAGTGACCCGGGTGACCCTAAACGGGTAACTTCCTTCACATAAGAGGACAGTTCAAGGGTTTTTTTTAGTCTCTGCTAAAAATGCAGTCAGCATAAATTAGCTAGCTCAGAATAGATTTACAACATATATTCAACTTGAGGGGATAAAGTGGTGTACTCAGGGGGAGTGGCACTAAGTTCTTTAGGAACCTGTTCTCAGATGCAGATAGGTCAACCAATCTTTTGAAGCCCCATAGCTCGGCCCCGTATAGGGCACAATTCACTGCCTTTTATTTGTATAGCTCAATGGCCGGTGCAACAGGTTTGGTATATGAGCAGATATGCACCTTCTTTAAGGCCCCAACTATTTGATTATTTTAAATTTGCCATGGTTAGGTGCGGCTTCCAGGACATATGTTCGGATAGTTTGATACTCAGAAAATAGAAGCTACCTACCCTTTCGAGTAAAACTTTATCTAGGGTTAGTCACCCTTTGTATGATTTATGGGGGTTCAGCGTCATATACTTTGTTTTAGAAGTGTTAATTTCCAGACATCTTGTGTCGCAAAACACCTTAAATTGATTTAGCAGCATCTGAAGGCCCCTGGGTGTTTTAGAGACTAAAAGGGTGTCACCTGCAAATAATAGTGTTACAATTTTCTTTCGCCCTAGCATTGGTGTATCTGCTGGGATCATGGATAATTGCTCGACAACTTCGTTTATCTAAAGTGAAAATAAGGTGGGGGCCAGAACACAGCCTAGACAAACACCGCTATTTATTTTATTAGTGTTGGTAACTTGGCCTTGATCACCCCATCGCACTCTGACATAGTTGTCCTCGTGGAGACAAATGACAATTGACAGAAATTTCATTTCCATCCCCATGTCCTTTAAAACCTGCCAAAGACTTTTACAAGGGACAAGGTCGAAAGCGGACTTCAGGTCAATAAATGCGACGTAGAGACTCCCCGTGCCGATGGTCACCACCATCCAGTATAGAAGGATGAACCAAAAAAACGGGTCAATAGTTCCTGTTTTCTGCCGGAACACCACTTGGTAAGGGGACAGTATGTTGTTGTCAGTCATCCAATTCTGGATCCTTGTCAGGAGAGTGTGACAGAATACCTTCTGCATGCAGTCAATGAGGCTTATGGGCCTATAGTTACTCTGGATGCTCATCTCACCTCTCTTAAAGACAGGAATCACTTCCGCTCCCTTCTATGATTCAGGGATAGGGGCACCCCCTGCAATGCTGTCAGAAAGTGCCAATATGTACTTACACCAGTTGTCTTTATCATGACGGAATAAATCATCTCGAATTCCATAAGGGCCTGGAGCTTTTGATGGGACAATTGTCTATTTAGCTAGGGATGGGTCAAGGGAGGGTGCCAACATGATGGTACAGTTGGATTTGCTACATTAAGCACTAAAGTGTTCATGGCAGATACTGGCTGGGATGTTACTAACTAACGGTGATTGACTGTCCAAGCTCCTCATGGCAACTAAGGCCCGACAACTTTTGAGATCTTTGAGGGAGCATGCTTCACCAATTTGTCTCCATTTTTCCTTATCCCTCTCCCTTTTCTCTCTAGTAATAGCTATTTTATAGGACCTTCTTGACTCTAGCACAGCAACAATATTCTTTCCCTTAACTGCTGCTGCGAGTTAACGCCGCAAAAGTCTACACTCTCGTGTGTACCAAGATTACTGCTTTGTTCTCCCCTGTCAGATTGTAGTGCAAGACAAGTGAACAACACATTGTAAGGCTAGCTGTTCAGAGTACTAGGTGTGTTTATCCCAAGCCCTCTTGTTTGGCTTCAATCTCTGCCAGTTGGGCTATTAAGTCCTGTTTGATGGATGCAAGTTTACCATCGTCTCCCAAAATCCTATGCCACTTAAGGCAACGTTTATCAATGATAGAATGTAACTCTTTAGATATAAGGTGGTTCTTGGGAGCACTTGATGGATTGCCCCATGGGGATACCATACTCAGGATCACAGGGTTAATATCGCTGTCAGTGCTATTGGCTACAGACATATCTATTAGGGTTGACCACAGCCTTAAATCAACTAAAATGTAATTAATACATGTTGGTCCAGTGAAGGTGTTCTCACCTCCTTTGTCTGATTTTGTCCTCCCTTTGGTGACTTGCAGCCTATGCTCCAGAACCAGTGCATTTAATTGAATGACTAGTTGAAACCATTTCTTAATAGGAGGTAAGTCAAGGTGATGGGCAGATCCAGTTTATCTTCCTCTTTAGCTTCATAGATATCATCCGCCTCTGGGGTCTCGAAGGTCACATTAAAGTCACCTGCCATGATTAGTGGAGGTGAAACCCCCATGTTATCAAGGAGCTTTTCTAGTGATTGCAAGGTGTCTGACCTCCTCCCTCCTCAATAAACATTATAAATATCAAGAATAAACCAGTGTTGCCCTTCAGTTGGATGGCTAAAATGTCTGGGCTGTTGGTAGGTAGCTCTAGAATTGTAAAACAAAGCGCAATGCTAACAAAAATCAGATGTCCGCCCGATGGATGCACCTGGTTTAGAAGCAATGGCCAGGCAGTGAAATATTGCATAACCTGGCATATGAGTTGGTGTCAGGCTCCAAGGTTCTTGGAAAATGCTCATATCATGCAGGTTGATAAAATATCTCCACTGGGCACAAGTTCCTTCTAACCCCCACCACGTTCCACAAGACCAACTTAAGCAAATGGAGTCGTATTAGGGATTGAGAACTAGGGGGTGGGGAGGTCTACCAGTATGACATCTTTGGAGGACATTGGGTTGTAGGGGAAGGTTAGTAAAGTTTGGGTGTGAACCTCTATTCCTGGCCTCAGCATTTTAGGTGAACCCATTAGTCTCTTGTGAACCCTAGAGGTTTCTGGTGAAATTGGTTTGCTTAGCAATGGAAGACCTGTGTTTGGGGGGGACTTAGAGACACAGGTTTCTATATCTGCAGGAACTGGTCTAGGCTGTAGTCATTGTTTTGCACCAAGGATGACACTTGGTCAGACTCGGTGAAAAAAGGATTAGAAATGCACAACGGTGGATTGTAGCTCATCTGTCATTTAAATTTAATGTTGGAAGTTGAAGGGGGGCATGACGTAGTGTCTAGAGCTATTAGGTTGTGTACAAGCCTGCCGTCTGCCACGGTTAATTCTATTGAGTCCGTAGGGCTAATGGGTATAGTACCCCTCCTAGCTATCGAAAATGTCATCCCTAATCACGGATCTACACCTTCTTACGTGTCTAATCCAGTGAATTGATTAATTTTAAAGAGATTCCTCATCCTCACGTCTCACCTGATTGCTGGATTTAGGTACATTAATCATAAATATTTGATGGTGTGGCTGCGGAAATGATTTTAATCTGGATGTTCGACACTCAATTCCAAGATAGTTTACTGGCAGGTCCCTACCTAAGACTTCTCCAGAAAGTGAAAAAGGATGTGGGGGTGTCCTAGCATGCAATGGTGTAGCTGGGGTGGCCAGTAGTCCTCGGTGTGGCTTAGTTACAGCCAAGGTGGGTGCAGCAACTCCACAGCCCTGTCTGTGTGGAGTGGGATGGGGCGTTTATGGGGAAGGGGTTTATTGTTGTCAAGTGAACTCCTTGGCTCAATGGCCGGCAGTGTTGCTAGATTACTAGTTCCCCCTGCCCTCTCAAGCAGCCCGTCCACCCGTCCCGTGAGCACTCCTATTGTGGACTGGAGGGCTTTGATTTCCGAAAATAGATCAAGAATGGTGTTCGAGACCTCCGTGTTGGACAGTGTTGGCTCACTTGTCAATGATGAGGATCCCCCCTACCCTCTTGCCCCTCTAAATCAATAGTTGCTTCTGGCAAGGTTAATAGAGATAAAAATCTATTACTATACGGAAGCTCTGGGGGGTCTTGGTCAGAGGGCGGGTTGCCAAGTACATTTTGCAATCCTTTGGTGGCTAGTACGGGGAACAACCTTTACAACGCAACTTTTACAACGCACTACCTTTTTAACGCATTTTTTACAACGCATAATCCATTACAACGCATGACATTACAACGCATGACACTACAACGCCTTTTTAAAAACTACCTTTACAACGCATTCCATTACAACGCATACTACCATTACAACGCATACCATTACAACGCATAATATTACACTACACTATCCAACACTTACCCTACTGTTGCACCCCCTGGAGTTAGAATAGTAATTTTTACCCCTATACTATCCAACACTTACCCTACTGTTGCACCCCCTGGAGTTAGAATAGTAATTTTTACCCCTATTCTATCCAACACTTACCCTACTGTTGCACCCCCTGGAATTAGAATAGTAATTTTTACCCCTATACTATCCAACACTTACCCTACTGTTGCACCCCCTGGAGTTAGAATAGTAATTTTTACCCCTATACTATCCAACACTTACCCTACTGTTGCACCCCCTGGAGTTAGAATAGTAATTTTTACCCCTATACTATCCAACACTTACCCCACTGTTGCACCCCCTGGAGTTAGAATAGTAATTTTTACCCCTATACTATCCAACACTTACCCTACTGTTGCACCCCCTGGAGTTAGAAAAGTAACTTTTACCCCTATACTATCTAATACTTACCTTAAATGCAATTTAATATTATGCGTTGTAATGGTATGCGTTGTAAAGGTAGTATGCGTTGTAATGGAAATGCGTTGTAAAGGTAGTTTTTAAAAATGCGTTGTAGTGTCATGCGTTGTAATGTCATGCGTTGTAATGGATTATGCGTTGTAAAAAATGCGTTGTAAGTGCATTCGTTGTAAAAGTGTGCGTTGTAACGTCATACATCCGGCTAGTACTGATAGCTCAGGTGTTTGGCTGTGTGCGTTCGCTTTCCTAAACATATCCTTACATAAAGGAACTGCATATAACTTTTCCTACTACAACCTCAATAATCTTCTCACTGAGACCGCAAATATTTGTACTCCAGAGGAGTCTGCACATCACCAAGGCCAGCACTGTATGTTTCCCCCCTGCCCCCTCCATCTACAACCAGCACCTGCTTGTCCTCCAATTCAGTTGGTGAAAATTCAAATCAAAAACACACGTCCATATTTAATCTAGTTTAGGGGGACAAACACATGACCTTCCAGTAAAAGGGCACTTTCATATCATAAAGAACCTTCCTAATGCCCCCTTGCGAGAAACCCCAATTACGTCATCTTCAGGAGAAGTAAATGCTGCAAATTTTAAATTTCGACCCCCTTTGTCCCGTTTGGCATTTTACGTTACCTGCCCCTACACCACCAAATCTTTGCGGGGCCGCCACCATTCAGGTCCTGGGAATCCAAATTACATTCGGTTCACATACTTCTTGAATGAGCTCGTATACACGTGACTCGCCATCTAATTGTTTCCAAGTCCTTACAAGTCACCTGCAGAGTCCCCTAAGTTGTGCCTCTGACATTTTCATGAACTCTGCCTAATAATTTGTCTTGCGCATTGACTTCACATCTGATACCCCAGCTCAATCCACTGTACGTCGATCTGTTCTATGTATTGCATGCTTGTTGTGGGCCAAAGCTTGCAGTTTAAGAACAACAGCTTTCTTTTGCAGATCACTTGCAACTATAGTTTCGCAGTTTCAAAGCGTTGTAAGGAATAGGTGTAACAAAAAGCCAATTTCAAAACACACAATTTAACAGCAACAGAAAGATAAAAGCCCTGTCAAGCTAGAAACCTTACCTTACAAATCTAAAAATGCGTACTGGGTGATTACCTCCTTAAGGAGGCTTTCCAGAGGTATTTTCCTTTTACACAGAGCAGCCCTTCATATTGATCCTACTTGAAATAGACTGTGCTGAAAAGTTTGTTTGAACAGTCACAGCAGTCACTCATCCTCTAGAGGTATTACTTTTGCATTGTTAAATTAATAATTGACATCTCTAAAACAACATTGCAAACTGCTTCAAATTACATTTGTTAAGAAAAATATCCTTTAAGGTTAACTTGAAGGGCATTTGAGAGCCATAATGATGCCAAAATTTACATACATTTGGGAAATGTGTAAATAGGTATTTTATATTTGTTTATGATTCATGTATTTAGTCATTTATTTAGTTAAATTGCTTTTTGAAAGGGCGCAAAAAAGGAAGACTGTGTGTGCAGGCTTTATAGTCCATCACCAGCCATGAAAGATGCTGTATGCTGTTTTCCTTACACTTTGATGTAGGGCCAAGCATTTCAATAGGAAAAAGATTGCTTCATGGACGAAGTCACGGTTCGCGGAATACATGTTCATGAACCTGAGGCATCCTCATTATGTTCAAACAGATTAAAAATACTGTTTTGTTTATACTTGATGGCATTTTTATACATTGATGAACTAATGGAAATGGTAAAGTAGACAAGTTAATATATCACTTATGGCTTTAGGTCTCAGTTTTCTACATCTAATCACTTTTTGATTAGGCTTATGAAAAATGTCTGTTTTTAGAGAAATTACAACTGCTTTGAGCATCCAGCTCTTGGTTAGTTATGAATCTTTGCTTTATAAAAAAATGCTGGGAACTGGGAGGGTGGGCATCATTTAATAATTTTGTTGCCAGTGACTAACAATCTAGAGTTCCACATGTCCTTATAGGCAGAACATTAATATCGTTCATTGAGAGTATCCTAATGTGCAGAAATTATGACTGTAGACCATGTGAATACACCCCACCTTCAGCTAACATGTTACTGCTTATAGTTATCAGATTTTGCAGAGAGCAGGATGCTACAAATACTTTGACTATTGAGTTGTTTGCACAGTACAGTCCCAGATTACATTGTTTCCTCACGCATACATACAAGCACTGAGCAACATTGAACCAACATACCTGAAAAAATGCCTTCACTTCCACCAACCCACCAGATACCAGCCCTCGGTCTTACTATCACTCGCAACCCCAGTATCTACAAAAAATGACAGGAAGATCTAGCATTCTTCTAATTGGCACCCAAAACCTGGAATAACCTCCCTCTACAACTCAGGGCATCTTCCTCACCTCTTGAGCTATGCGAGAAGTGGAAGACATGGCATTACAACTGTTAGATTTGGGGATCCCTAGTTGGCAGAGGTAGGTACCTTTGACCAAATAGGGACCCTTGAGTCTAGTCAGGGTAAGGGGGTACACTCCTAAAATAACCCCTGCTCACACCCTTGGTAGCTTGGCACGAGCAGACAGGCTTATCTCAGAGGCAGTGTGTAAAGCATTTGTGAACACATACAGTGACATATAATATAAATATAGTGACAACACTACAGATGGACACCACACAAGTTGTAGTATAAAAATAAGTATTTTTATATAGACTGAACACAAGACCCCAAACGACAAAAATCCACAATACTCTACTTTAAAAAATGGAAGGATTAGCTTAGTTCTCTTAAGATGTAAAATGCGAAACTTTGAGTTCAATGTACCTTTGCATGCATAACGCTATACAACGAAAATGTTGCAGGGAAGGTGATGCGTCGGTTCCTTACACGCAAGAACGGTGATGCGTCGGGTCCCTACTGATGCATAGGGGGTGCATTGGTTCTTCTCGGCGTGGGGAGGTGAGGCGTCGGTTTCTTACTGCGCTTCTGTGGCATTGTGACCAGCAGCGCCGTGATGCGATGAAGATCCGGTGCAATGAACAAAGATGGCGTCTTCTCCATGGTGCGACATGATGCATGCACGCCCGACGGCCAAACGGCGACTCAACAATTCTTCTGAGCCACGACAGGCCCTGAGACATGCTTCCCGGTGAGGCGGCGGTGTCTGATGCGATGTCGATCCTCTTCTCCGGCGATGCGAGGCACTTCGGCAACGATGCAACGACTGCAGCGGTGATGACAGCGACTGCGGCAGCAACACGCTTCTCTGATGATGCAGCGGCATCTGGTGAGACGTCAATCCTCTTCTCCGGCGATGAGAGGCGCTTTCGCATTGTGAAGCTACAGCGGCAGTTCAGCGACACGCTTCTTCTTTGTGTGTCGCGCTTCCAGCTCCTTGTGACACGCAGTCCCTCAGAAAGCCCAAACCCACTGCAGGCACTTCCAAAGAACTCTTGGGGAGTTGGTGGGTGAAGTCTGTTGTCCCTCAGACTTCAGCAGGAGGCAAGCTCGATCTCAAGCCCTTGGGGATACTTTACAAGTTGAATGAAAGTAACACAAAGTCCTTTCTCCTCTCTTTGGCAGTCAGGCAACCACTGCAGGCCAATCCCTCACACTTAGGGATAGTCTCTCCTCAGTCTCTCTGGTTCCTCTCCTCAGCAAAGGTTTCTTCTTGTTTCCCAAAAGTGATCTAAAGTTCTGGGCTCTGGGTCCCCTCTTTTATACCCATTTTCCCTTTGTTTTCTGAAGGCAGTGAGGCCTTTGCCTAGTCCAAACCAGTTCTGGTCAGTCCTGGAGCACTTTGTTGACAAGACTCCTTCTTTCATTTTACAGTGCAGGCCAGGAACATCAGACGCACCACAGGAGGTGGAGCCAGCATTGTGGAGGGAAGGCACAGCCCTATTCAGGTCCCATATGCAACTCCTCCCTCCCATCTGCATGCAGATCTCTCTATTCAGCCCTGTGCTGACTCACCCTGTCTCCTGTGGAATCCCCCAGCCCCTGTCACTCAAACTCCAGACAAGGAATATACAACCTAGCAGAGGCAGGCTTGGATAGTTAGACAAGAAAATACCCACTTTCTAAAAGTGGAATTTTCAAACACAGAATGTTAAAACCAACTTCACTAAAAGATGCATTTTATCATTCTGAGTTCAGGCATACTAAACTCGAATTTCTACCTAGTTCCCTGAGTCAGTTAGGATTATAAAATGTAATAACCAAACTGCCCATTCTGGCCTATGGGGAAGAGACAGCCTTGCAATATTAAAAAAACGAAAAGGGCTGTAATTCACTATTAGGACATGCCACACACATCAGGGCGTGTCCTACCTTTTACCTACAATACACCCTTCCCTTGGGCCTACCATAGGGGTGACTAATATGCAGAAAAGGGAAGATTTAGGGACTGGCAAGTGGGTGCACTTACCCAGTCAACATGGCAGTACCAGACTGCACACAGTCTCTGAAATGGCAGGCCTGAGACACACTTTTACAGGCTGCTCCTGTGGGTGGCACAACCAGTGCTGCAAGCCCACCAGCAGCATTTGGTTTACAAGCCCTGGGCACACTCAGTGCACTGGACTAGGGTCTGACAAGTAAACCAAACCAACCAATCATGGAATCACTAAGTCATACATCAATTTACCATAGGGAACACTTGCAGTGTGGCACTGGACAGCAGTGGCGCAGTGCAAAAATCATCTATAACCAGCAAAAACACATGAGGCAACAGCAAAAAAATGGAAGGGTGACCCACGCCAAGGTGCCAGGTCTAACAACAACTATTCCTCCGAAGCTTGCTTCCTACACCCTTTGTCCCATGCCTATACACTTGCTCCATTGCCTGGATACCCTAACAGGTGGTAAACCTCCCTATATAAATCTACATAACATAACATAAAATCACATAACACAACGCAAAATAACCCCATTAGAATCTGTGTCTTTCTATTGATTAAAAGTTTTTATTCATTGAGAACATGTACAAATTCCTATAGGGCTTAAAATGCATATACATCCCCAAAATAATGGTGTCCAGGGGCATCAATTGAATAGCAGACTGCAATCTAACCTTGCAGAGTGCCCTCATAAAAAGAAGCGGTACAATAGGGGGTGGTGATGGACGGAGCATCAGAACCAATCAAACACTCACACCCAGTCAACAGATCTGGGTTTGATCCATCACCGTTCTTTAGACCACTCTGCCACCCCAGTTCAGACATGGCCACATGCAAATCAGTGTGACCCTGTGCCTCATGGGAACAGTCCAGCCCGAACTGCCAAGCCATGCCTTCCCTGGACCGGAAACAAGCTTCCTAGGACCGGTTTCTGGCATTTCAGCCGTCTTCAGCCAGTCTTGCTTGAATCCAGTGGCAAAGTGAGCAAGGGACTCAATCAATAAATACTTTATTTCGGTTCAATTACAAACCATAAAAGTACATATACAATATAAAATACATATCACACAAGAAACACAAGTAAACACATTTCAGGTAAAGTGCCAAAAGTGAATAACTATACATTCTTCCACAAAATAAAGTCATTACTAAAGATGAAGACATAAATAGTGCAAAATACGCAGTTTTGCTTTGTTCGCCATAAGTTGGCAGGGTATGCTCAGACGTGAGTCCCTTGCTCACTTTGCCACTGGATTCAAGCAAGCCTGGCTGAAGACGGCTGAAATGCCAGAAACCGGTCCTAGGAAGCTTGTTTCCGGTCCAGGGAAGACATGGCTTGGCAGTTCGGGCTGGACTGTTCCCATGAGGCACAGGGTCAGACTGATTTGCATATGGCCAAGTCATACTCACGACAAGTTAAACAGTAGGTTCAGTGTGCACATTTAAACACAAATGAATATACGTTCTTAAGATTTAGGTTTCGTACTAGATGTAATATTCAGCAAATCTTTAAAATAGGCAGCTGTAATTATGACTGAGAACTAAAATTTAAATCAAATATATGGAACAGTAATGCGCACATTACATAAATCTTTTATAGTTTCCAATAGAATTACATTCTACATATATGAAGATGGTTTGAATGATAGTTTCAATTCCATAAATGGTATTTCATGTGCAGTAGCAAACACATTAGAAAAGTCACATTTCATCACTATGGTGAGTACATTATCTACTAATCAATGATGGTTCTTTATTATTTTACACTTAATTATGGTAAAACATTTATATGAGTAAGTTTTCTGATCCTACAGTGAAGGCACTCTTTAATAATGTTAAGTGCAACACTTACATTGGTATATTAAACCATGCAAGAATCATATGCTTAGTGCACTTTCATACTGTGCATTTCTTAAGTGCCAGTAACATATAAAGGGTGGGGAACTTTTGTGCTGCATCACATGTTTATATCAAAAATTATTCTGCCATATTTTTTAAATACTTCAGAGACAGTAAACATGTTGCGAATTCTACTTCTTATAAAAAAGCCTATCACAAAACATGAGCATTTATTTAATACATCCATGAGCAAGAATGTATTGATTAAATAGAATGTGGGTGCATTGGTTCACTGTCATGATTTGCACTGACAGTCACCTTTTTTAAGATTACTTTCATAAGTAATTTATTTGAAATGGAGTGGCCCGCACAAGTGTAGATCAACAAATGTGTTACTTTCAGTGTTAATTCAGCATGATTATGAGGAATCCAGGTGAGAGATAGTTAAGGCTCATGTCATGAGGACACAAAGCACAATACCCAGCTGCTAAGATTCCTAGTATCCTGTTGATCTTCTTAAGGCCAATGTTTGGATTGCATGCTGTCTATCATGGATATCAAATACCATCTGATTTCAATCCTTAAAGCATCTCAAAATGTGTCAGAAACAAAACCAATAGTTTCGGTAAATATGATATGGGACACTGAATAGCTTCCAGTCTAAAAGCTGCTAATAAAATATTTGTCATTACTTTCTCTTCATTTTAGGTCACTGCTTTAGGTATCATTAGTACCAAGCCATAGGCAGGGTTCTGTTAATTTAGCTGGATCAATACTCATGCCATCAATGGTGGACAAAGAAAATACTCCAGAAATTACAACTGTCATCATTGTGTACACATTCCCATTACTGTACCTTAATTCAATAATCAGCTGGATTTAACAGCAGTGTTTGAGTTCGCACTGACATCTCTCAATATCCCCTGCATGCATCTACTTCTCAAGTTGAATGAATACCTGGACAAAGATTAAAGATCATAAATCAGTGACTGAGACCACAATATTTTGTGTTGGAGAAAACCTTGCTGAAGTTTTATTTATTATTATTAAGCAACGAAATGGGTTACCTTAATGTGGTCCAAGAGCAGCCAGGAATGATAAGACATATGATGGTTGCCACAAAACACTAGACCTACACTGCATTTGGTTCTTTACTCTTTGGAGGTTTACACCTATGGTCCTTGTGCTCTAGGAATCATACCTCATGCTCTAATGGGATATGGGGGAACAGGTATGGAATTGGGCAAGTTAGTGTGATGTTAAGCCCTGCCGAAGGAGAGTCACATTCTGCATGATGCGGTTATCTATATTTCCATTCAACTCTATCAGCCCGAAAAACTTTAAGATTATGAGAGGATACATATCGTAAAAACAGGCACTAAGATAATGTGTATTCTCCTGCTCAAAAACAGGTTTTAATTAAAATAGAGAGCTCTCCAACATTTCAAATAAATTGAAATTATAGATGTTTTGATCTTTAAGTCTGTGAAATCTTGCCTATGAAAATTAATCCCCTACCTGGAAAGAAATCACCCAGTGAAAATCCAAGGTATTTAAAGCTTCTAAGGACTCCCTAGAATCATGCAGGGCTTTGGAAAGCATTAATTTAAGTGAATAAAAAAGTCTATGGCATTAGTGCATTTAGCAGTTACGCTTAATATACAGATGTTTGGTGCTGTGCCTTCCATTTTTACCTTTTGTATCATCC
Organism: Triturus cristatus; assembly: GCF_964204655.1. Classification (NCBI taxonomy): domain Eukaryota; kingdom Metazoa; phylum Chordata; class Amphibia; order Caudata; family Salamandridae; genus Triturus; species Triturus cristatus. The sequence continues at coordinate 339,568,101 of NC_140594.1, forward strand.
TTTCTTCTCCTCAACAAATACAATAGGAATATATGTGTCAGTTTCTCATTTATAAGAAACACTTCAATAGGGCCTTTGGCAGCACTTTCATAAGTACTTTTTGTGGTGAAGTATAATGAGTTAGAAATGTAGAAAGATGGCGGCGGGGAAGGAGCCCTGAGACCGATCTCCTGGGAGCAGGATCACTAACTCGGTGATTATCCTGGCCTTCCTCTCCCCACCACTGACCCCAAGGAAGTCAGGACTTACTGGATCAGAATCAAATGACCGTGAGCCAGAACCGAGCCGCATCCGCCTAGGAAATGATGATCCACACCCCGGTACCTCCAGGACGCCTATGCCCCCACGGAGGTGACCGCAGCGGAAAAGATCTTCAAGCAACTCCTGGACAGCCTGAGTTGGTCCCGCAATAGTCCCGAATTCTGACGAACGACCACAACCCGGCGGGCTTTTTTTTTTTCTCAAAAAGAAACCGGAGTAGAGAAGAATCCATCACCAGGCCGGCACAGAGCTCTGCCCTTTAAGGGAGACTGCCTGACTCCATGATGGCCGCGCACAGCAATCCCATGGAGCTCTCCCGTACGAGCACTAGATCCTGCTGAAAACATCAATCCTCTCATCGCCACCCATCGCAGCGAGGCTCAGCTTCCTCCTCCTTGAACACGGTCCAAAACGGAGCTACCACTGGACTCTCACCGAGCGCAAGAGGAGACTGCCTGACCCCCAAGATGGATGCACCTGTAGCTCCCACCATGATGATTACTAGGTCTCGCTAACCAGTAGATCACGGCTCTCACAAGCCACCTTCCAAGACCGCTAACTGGGATAGAGCCACCAGGCTCCGCTTCACACGCGTAAATTTGTGCCCCTTGCTGACCGCCATGGTGCACCCAGGGACGCAGGAAGCAACACTAACTCGTCTCTGCCAACCACAAGATGGCCACCCCTGATGCACTCACAGAGCTAGATAGGATATCGGCCCTACAAAAAGTTTCCAAGGATCTTTCCCTCTGCTGACTGCCTCGGCTGCCCCAGCATCAAGCAACAACAGGCCAGCTAATTAAGAATTCGGCTGCCTGTCCCAGCATCAAGGCACCACAGTATCAAGCAGCAACAGGCCAGCTAATTAAGAATTCGGCTGCCTGTCCCAGCATCAAAGCACCACAGGCCAGCCCATAACTCTGTTACCTGACTCCAAAATGGCTGGCCATAGCCCAGATTTAGTATTGCCCATCATCGGCACAACCCCACCGATTTGACCCTAGCAGACATAGAAAGGGTGCGCATCAGGAGCCCTGCGCTTTAATTTGCCTCCAATAAGCTACCTTGCCCTCAAGGAATCTCAGTCGCAAGCAGACACCCTGTGAATCACAACCGGACACCTGACCTTAAAATGGCAGACTCATGGTCCTAACTACCCCCCAGGAGCATCTTATGACAATCAGGAGGAGCACCTATACTCCACGACTAGACTGCGCAACAATTCTGCAAACCAATGGTCCAGGCTGTTGTCCCTCTAACCAAGCATTGCCTGGAACTGGAAGTCCTCAGCTTGAATGGAAGGTAAGGGAATGCTTAGTAGGGCAGAAATACCCCACGTCCCTGCTCCAATGAGAGTGGCCTAACAAGTCCTCCTCCAACCGAGGTTCCCCAAAGCCACATCAGCCATTGAAGCATTGCCTGTAATAGACCAAGCTTGATCCTCGTTTAAGCTCTGACCTCTGAAGAGCTGTCCTCAACCCACTACAACCAGTCTGAAAGCAGAGTAATGCACTTATTGATCTAGCCTGACCTGCTAACTAGAGCCGATCCTTCAAGCGTGGTCTGCATCCCCCATCTACCAGTCCACAAGCTGATCAAGGTCCCCCGCACCTCTCATCAATTCAAGAAACAGAGAGATAATGGCACCGACATGTCAACTGTCACAAGCCCTCTCGTACCGACCTACTTGAAACCTCACGGCCCAAACTCCTTCGTGATCAGTTTCCTCCCCAACCTCAAACTCAAAGCGAAAAGAAACCTTAAACACAGACTGATCAGACAGCACCCTGAAACACTTTTCGCAGACATCTACCACTGCTCCTCCAAAGGGCAGATAAAAATGGATCTAATCTTTCACACAGATAGACCGGATGACTGGACCACCACGTTCAGAACACAGCCACCCATCTCCAAAACCACGACCACCTCGCACAGCTGCAAACTGATGACCTCACTCACTAACCGTTTGACACGGAATGGCAACACTTCTGTGACCATTTACATGAATAGCACAGTTCTGATTCAATCCAGCAATGAGAATCTAGAGGCCTTTGACTCTCTCTTCCCCTCGCTGTGAATCGCCCCCTTGCACAAGCCACTTCCCTCCCTGCCCTACTCCGTACCCCCGGCCAGGCCTCCCAGCCAGGAGAGACGATCAACCACCCCCACGCCTGATATCAGAACAACCACCCTGCCTACACAAGTCACCTCCTGCACCCCCAACCCATGAATCAAGAGCTACGACCTCCCGCCCAATGCCACCCTCATCTTTATCCCCCTGATAACTCTAATCCTCACCTGCAATCACAGACCTCTAGACACCTCACCACTGCCGCGGACAATTGGTTGGCGATAGCGCATCATGACCCACTGTGCTCCCTGCCCACGGTCCCTAATGCGGACAGATCCTACACCAACAGGCCCTAAAACACTGACATCCCCACCTCCTCCCAAGACGCCCTTGCCCAAGCCGCCCAAGCTACCCCCGCCACAGGAAACATGAAGCAATATCTAGCCCTTCTAGAAAGAAAGCTAGACCTGATAACCCCGGGGCTTAGCGAAATCTTAAACAACCTCGACTTGGCCCGAAAGATTAGGCTCACTACGCAACGGACTCCCACTCTGACCAGCTCCACCCAACTAAGACCAGACAACGTGCCATGCCTGAGTGAGCTCCCAACCACCCCAGAGACCCTGATACAGAGACCCAGAGAAACCAATACAGAGTACCAAACCCAGACACCTAGAAGGACCAAAGCAGCCATGTCCTCTAATGAGGCTGCACAGCTATCTTTATCCTACGACTCTCCCCATACAGCCTCCCCTAAAGCCAAGATCCATGTGATCGCCGGTTTCGGAAAGGACCAACGCACCCTGAATTCACCAAGACCCCCGGCCCTTCCTTACTGCCATACCCAGAGCCCCGTAAAGAAACACACTAAAGAGGAGCACACTACCAACTGCATGCTCATAAACTGTAGATCAGCCACCAAACATGCAACAGAATTAGCAGAAACCATCCTCTCCCATGACATAGACATTGCGTTCATCACTGAGACATAGCTAAACGAGTTCTCTGCACCAAGCCTAGATATGTTGGTGTCCCCAGGCTTCTCTATCATCAACAAGGACAGAAAAGATGAAAGATGTGGAGGCATATCAATCATACATAAGAACAACATTGCCATTGTAGAAATGGACACCTTCAATTATAGCACCATTGAATGTCTTAGCTCCAACATCAAGACAAATGACAACAGAGCAATTCTCTGCCATCTTCTATATCATCCCCCAGGCAACACCGCCGCATTCGGGGAACACTTGTCTGACCTGATTGCTCATTGCTCACTCGGTGACTCAAACAACCTAATTCTCTGTGACCTCAACCTACGTTGGAATGAGGCAAACAATTAACTAATTCTAACCCGAAACAATCTTCTTCAGGACAACAATCTGACCCAATTCTGCTCAGAAGAAATGCACAAGAAAGGAGCAACCTTAGATTCCATTATCGCTCAAAATGACACAGTGACGATCGACCACGTCCTCCCCGTGGACTGGTCCGACCATCACAACATCCTATTCCACTTCAACCAAAAGGCTCTAATCCAGCCCACCCAAAAAGATCTCCTCGAATGGTCCAGAAATCTATTGCAGATTCCCCTAGCAGACCTAGAGGAACAGATACGCTCGCTCCCCCCAACTCCTCTGATCTCCTCTCCGCAACTGATCTCACCTCGCATTACATCTCAAATATGCCACCCTGAAATAAAAAAAAATAGGAGCTGACCTCAACTCCGAAAGGAGACAACTAAGAGCCACAGAGAGACTATGAAGAAGCAATCCTATTGACATCCTCAGCGAGCAACTAAAAGTCGCTCACTGGAAGTATAAAAAACACATCCTGAAAAAAAAAAACCCTCCTTTTTCTGCACCACACTGGATAACGCTAAAAACAGGCCCAGGGAGCTCTTGAACATCATTAGACAACAAATCTCCGAAGCCGCTACCCCCTCAGCACAAGCTTCCAAAGAGATCTGCGACAACTTCGCTAACTTCTTTGATCAACAAGATTGTGCTCTCACTGGACATCAACATCACTCCCCTCAGCAAAATCATCTCGCCTGGGACCAAAAACATCACATCCAAACCCCCTTCAAAAGCCTGGAAATATGTCATCCTTATACAGGAAGCTGAGATAGTCAACTTGATCTCCACATCCAAGCCTGCCTCACATGCTCTAGATCCTCTCCCACCACAACTGACCAAAAAGCTTAAACTCTCCCTTGTCCCACTCTGGTGCAAGATCATAAACAGCTCCCTGAGATCCGGAGTCATCCCTGATAAGCCTGGGCAGTGAACTACGCTCCGCTCGCGGAGCTTGCGAAGTTTAGGTAACTTCGCGATTCGCGTAGAGCGCGAAGTTGCAGTTTGCTACGCAATCTACAGCGTAGTGTAGTTGTTTTGCTTCCTCACGCACTCAATATTAATTCTCGTGCATGTGGTAACGTCTTACTGTGATTCTGCGTTCACCCACACGCTTTTATGTCCGTTCGCATGCCCCACGAGATTTGTAATATGGCCGCCCGATCCCACGAGAGTGTGCGAACGTGAACACATCATTCGGACGCGCGAGCTGACTTCCGGCGGGTGTCTTGGTAAGATCGCGATCCCGAACATGCAAAAACTACAATCTGGTGAAGAATATCTCTCGAACATCATAAAACCTTCTCGAAAATGATCATTTTGCTCTGAAAAACTCCTCAGATTGTGATTTGGCTGTAGTCTTTTGTGCAAGGAGCCCTTTTTGTTTTTTACTCTTTTTTTCAAGAGGAAGGAAGTGCCCCTGAGTCTCCAACTTCCTGTTCCTGTCCAGCAGGCTCCTTCCAGTGCTTTGTCCATGTGCTGTTCACTTTCATTTGGATTTGGAGCTGGAAGGATCCCTTTTTGTGTCTGTCTGCTGCATCACATCATTGGATTGGATTTATTTTAGGACTTTGTGATTTGAGATTTAATTTTACAAGTAAGTTGGAGAATTGGTGTACATGTTTGTTTAATTGGGGCTCGTTTGTACCTACATTTTTCTGGGATTTTCATTGTTTTTAAAAATTATTGTTGTGGGTGGCCTGTACTTTCAATAGGGGCCTAGTTGTTTTTCTTTGCAATTTCAGCCAGTAGGGTACCCATGGGTCCATGTTTCTGTGGTGTCTGTTGAATTTAAACATGATGTATGGCATGTATGGCATAGGATTGAAATGCTAAATGTGGTTGTGGTGTATTTCACTGTTTGTGTGTGTGTGTTAAATACCTTTGTTGGATGTGTGTGTGTGCTTGATGTGTAACTTCTTTCCAATCCTTTCGTAGCCCTGCTGATTTTCATTTTTGTATTAAAGCTGTGTTGTTTAGCAGGCCTCCTTTGTCCGGTCATATATAGGCCTGCATCAGTTCATTTTTTTTCATGGCCTGTTGTGTTTGTGAGTGCCCATGTGGCTTGTGGCAATTTTGTGGTGGTAGTTTAGTAGTGCGTGCTTCTTTTTCCATAAAGGCCTGCATGTCTTTTCTTTGTTCCCATTGGCTTATGCTTGTTGTTGTTGTGTCCTGGCCATGTGTGTGGCGGCCATTTTGTGAAGACAGGCAGTGTGCTTTTGGCATAGGCTTACATTGTCTGTCTTCCATTTCTTGTTGTTGTGGGTGGCTAGCGGACATTTTGTGGAGCCATCCAAGCAGTGTGCTTGCTTTTACCATTCTGTTCCAAGCTTGTGACCTAGTCTGCCAGTAGGCCCAGAGGTAGTCATCATCAAATTATGGGTGCATAAAAACTGTTTGTGATGTCTGTTGAATTGTAACACCATGGATGGCTTTGGATTGAATTGCAAAAGGTGTTTTTTGTGGTGGAATTGCAGTTTTTGGGTGTGTGTTAAATAAATAGGGCTTTTCAGCCAGTAGGTAACCCTTGGAATTCAGCTCGCATACTTTTGGCAACTCTGCACAGCGCGACAACGCCGACTTACAGTTTTTGTCATTTTCGCGCTCTCAATATGCGTGTTCGCGCATGCGATAACGACTTTTTGTACAGTTCGCGATGCCAAACACGCAGAATTTGCAATCTGGCAAACAATATCTCGCGAGCAACATAAATCCTTCTTGAAAACGCTGATTTTGTGCATTTTGCTAAAAAAACTCCTCAGGTTGCCATTTTGCTGTAGTTTTGGAGCACGGAGTCACTTTTATTTAAAAAATACATTTTTTTATAAGAGGAAGTAAGTTCCACAGAGACTCCAACTTCTTGTTCCTGTCCTTTGTATTCACTTTTTTGTTATTATTGTGGTGGTTGGCCTGAGCATGTGGGTGGCGGCCATTTTGTGAAGGCAGGCATTGTGCTTTTGCCATAGGCCTGCATTGTCTGTCTTGTATTCCTGACCTTTTCTTGTTTTTGTGAGTGGCCTGGCCAAGTGGTGGCGACCATTTTGTGGGACCAGCCACTGTGCTTTTTCCATAGGCCTCCAAGCTTGTGGCCTAGTCTGCCAGTAGGCCCAGAGGTACTACTCATCAATCATCACGGGTGCATGGAAGTTAAACAACTGTTTTTGTGTCGTGCATTGAATTTCAACATCATGTATGGCATGGATGGCTTTGGATTGAATTGCAAAATGTGGTTTTTGTGGTGGAATTGCAGTTTTTGGTTGTGTGTTAAATAAATAGGGCTTTTCAGCCAGTAGGTAACCCTAGGAATTCAGCTCGCGTACTTTTGGCAACTTAGCACAGCGCGACAACGCGGACTTACAGTTTTTGTCATTTTCGCGCTCTCATTATGAGTGTTCGCGCACGCGTTAACGACTTTTTGTACAGTTCGGGATGCCGAACACGCAGAATTTGCAATCTGGCAAACAAATATCTCGCGAGCAACATAAATCCTTCTTGAAAACACTGATTTTGTGGATTTTGCTAAAAAAACTCCTCAGGTTGTCATTTTGCTGTAGTTTTGGAGCACGGTGTCACTTTTATTTATTTTTTAATTTTTTTAGAAGAGGAAGTAAGTTCCACAGAGACTCCAACTTCCTGTTCCTGTCCTTTGTATTCACTTTTTTGTTATTATTGTGGTGGTTGGCCTAAGCATGTGGGTGGCGGCCATTTTGTGACGGCAGGCATTGTGCTTTGGCCATAGGCCTGCATTGTCTGTTTTGTATTCTGACCTTTTCTTGTTTTTGTGAGTGACCTGGCCATGTGGTGGTGGCCATTTTGTGGGACCAGCCACTGTGCTTTTTCCATAGGCCTCCAAGCTTGTGGCCTAGTCTGCCAGTAGGCCCAGGGGTACTACTCATCAATCATCACGGGTGCATGGAAGTTAAACAACTGTTTTTGTGTTGTGCGTTGAATTTCAACATCATGTGTGGCTTTGGATTGAATTGCAAAATGTGGGCTTTACTTTTTTTCTGGGGTATATTTCACTTTTTGGGTATTGTAAATAAATGCCTTTTTATGTGTATATGTTCATTGTTGTTGCTCCCTGATGCTGCATCCATCCCATGTGATACACAAATCTTTATTTAGGGCAAACAGGCTACACTACATTTATGTTTTTGTTCTTTGCTATTCTTATTCTTCCTGAGTTTACACAGTACAGTAGTACACCAGGAGCCCTGGCCTTGTTGTCAGTCTCATAAATGGCTACACTGTTGTTGTTCACTGACTTAAAAATTTTTAATAATTGTGACCACCCACCACACACTAAGAAGTTATATATTATATTAGTTTGATTGTAATATCTTTTGACTGATGTTCTTCTGACTTCTTTGCTTTTAGGTGCCCAAAAGACGGAGGAGGTGTGTCATCATCACCTGTTGTGGTGCCAGACCAACGTCCTGCTGCTATACACGACGTGACGTGTGAGTGACCTGACCAGCCATCTCTGCAACTTGTGCAACTGAGTGCTGTTGACATCTGAAGAAGATGCCCCCAAGGAAAGCAGGTAGCAGGTCCTCCAGTACCAAGAAAGTTGCCATTGAGAAGAAGGAACAGAAGAAGGAAGTGACACTTAAGGCTGGTGTGCCACCCAAAACCTTTTTTGGGAAACCAAAAATGACGCCTACAGCAGCGGTGTCCGGGGGCCAAGCTGGGGGCAGCACCTCCACATCAGTGGGCCCAACCCACCAACCCAGGCCCAAGCAGATGAGTGTGGAAGAGGTAGCCAGCCTAATGGTGGAAAGCAGTGATGCTGAGCCTGAACTAAACTTATCACTATCTCAAAGTAGTACACAATCAACACAGGAGGGAACACCGCAGATAAGTGGTCAACAGCAACAGCCGCAACCACCGCCCGCAATAGTAGCTGTTGTTCCTCCCGAAGTAGGGGCAGTTCAGGAAATTGAGCCTCATGCAGAGGAAGAAGAGGAAGCCACTCCTTCAGAATTTCCATTGTCTTCCAAATCCCCAGCAAGGAAATGGAGGGTTAGTACATCAAGTTCTTTGCCAAGCCCCCCTTCTGATGATCTAGATGCCACTTGGAAGCCACAAACTGAGTCTGAGAGGGAGACACGTCACAAGAGCAGGCATGGGAAAAGGAAGGTTCCAGAAAGCCTTACACTTATGGAGGTTGATGTAGAAGAGCAGGATGATGATGATGATGATGATGAGCCAGTCATCACGAACATCACTCCCGGCCCAGAGGAGATGGAGACCAACATTTTTACCCTATCCAAAATGGCTGCGAGGGATGTAGCACGCATACCTCCAACACAGGTAACACCAACACAGCCTCTAGCTTCCATATTTACATTAGCAAAGGGCCGGCAGCGTCGTACATCCAGCACAAGCACCACCTCAGCAGAAGTAGGTAGTGGTACTGCACAGAGTCAAATTCAACGCACACCCTCCAGTTCATCCGGAATTGGAAGTGGCACCTCCAGCAGGAGACAAAAGTTAAGCTCCACATTGCTATATGCTCCATTTGTCATACTTCTGTTAGTCGTGGTACGCTTGGTACAAACAATGGTACCGGAGGCCAAATGACCCATCTGAAAAAACACCACGCAATCCAGTGGGAGGAGCACCTTCGTCGCATAAAAACTGGAACCATTGCTATTGGTGGGGATAAACGAGTAGAAGGTCCACTCACGGTGGAACAGGAAGAAGAAGAGGGAGACATTCTCTGTAGTAGTGGTACACAAAGTAGCCCTGTCCCCAGCACTGCAGTGGTAACGCCCACATCCTCAGCAACATCTCAGTGGCATAAGAGTAAGAGTCAGCCTGAGACACCAAGGAGTACTGCTTTTAAAAAAAGTGCGACGTTGAGCATACCAGGAAGGAATACCATGCAGCCTACCATTCTTAGCATGTTTCTTAGGCCGGAGGGGCAGTATGAATGCAACCACCCAATAGCACGTTTGTACAATGTGAAGCTGGCTAAAATGTTAGCACTGGACCTTCTCCCTTTTACTTTTGTTAAAGGGGTGGGTTTTCTGCAATTTGTGACAACCATATGCCCAAAATGGAAGGTTCCCAGCCGCTACTATTTTGCTAGAGTTGCTATTCCAGCACTACATCACGACGTGCTGGAATTGCTTGGAAAAGCCTTAAAACAGAGTGCTGTTCAGAGTATCCACCTAACAGACATATGGACCAGTTGCCAAGCCACTGAATACATGTGCATCACTGCACACTGGTTTTCTTTTTTGGGTGTTAAAGATAAGATATCTGCAGGTGTTGTTGACACTGCTGATATTTTTAATGACACTCGCAAACATGCAACTGTAGCCATGTTTGCTATGGAGAAATTTCATACTGCTGCAAACATTTTGGATGAGTTTAACAGCAAGGTGTTTGAGTGGCTGTGACCAAGAGGGCTTAACATTGGTTTTGTTGCCACGGACAATGGCAGTAATGTAGTTAGGGCCATGAAAGATGGTGGCTAATTCAGGGTCCCGTGTTTGGCACACTGCATTAACATTGTTGTTCAAGACTTTCTGAAAAATGAAAGCAAAGTCAGCAACTTACCGACCACCTGTAGTAGAATATGCACACATTTCAACCATTCTTTTAAAGCCCGGAAGCGGCTGAGGGTCATTCAACGTGAGCAGTCAAAGCACTCATCCAGGAGGTGCCAACACGTTGGAACTCAACTTATTACATGCTTGAGCATCTGTTTGAGCAGTACATACCACTCAATGCTTATGTCATGAAAAGGTCAGGAGATCCTACTGTGAAAGGCATGACCGTTGAGATGGCCCAATGGGACCTCGTTAAATGCCTGACAGAGATGCTACTTCCTTTTGAGGTCTTCACACGTGAAGTCAGCAGGGAGGACTGTACTACGGGCCAAGCTATCCCATTGTTGTACATGCTAGAGCAAGAGCTGAAGGAGGTGTCAGAAATGTACGCAGGTATGGATGACAAAGTAGACACATAATATTTAGCGTGCACCTTAGCCGTTCGCTTATCTGAAAATACAAGGATTCAAAATAACATTGTGTCACATCGACATTACATTACTGCCTCAATTTTGGATCCATGTTACAAATTATTCCTGAGCAGTAATGAAGTAATTCCTTTATCAGAAGTGGATGTTTCCAAGTACAAAACTTTGATAGCTGAGGAAGCCACTGACTTTGAAAACGAACGGCTCTTAATTAGAGGCCTGCCACCCCAGGCAAGAAAAAGTACTACAGGGCACCTAGAGTCAAGTTCTACTTAAGAGCTCGAGAGCAGTGCATTTGCCTCCCAGCAGTCAACAACACTACCAGCAATAACATCAACAACAGCACCAACAGGATCATCAGCCACATTTAACAAAACAACAGGTGATTGGTTTCTACAGAAAGCTTTTGTACGTCCATTACTGATGCAAAGGCAAAAGAGGCCAAGCAAATCGGAGCACCCCTGAACATTGAACGGATGGTTCAGGTCTATCTGGATGACACAACAGAGGTCTTCATGGAGAAAAGCCCATTGGTGTATTGGTATGGGAAAAGAAGCCAATGGCCAGTGCTCAGCAGGCTGGCGATAAGGTATGTGGCTTGCCCTGTTGCAAGTGTCTCTTCAGAGCGCGTTTTCAGTACTGCTGGTGCCATTGTTACTGTGAAAAGGACCAGTCTCTTGCCCAAAAGCGTCGAGAGGTTAACCATGATCAAAATGAATTAGCACTTTATACCACCGGAGTACAAAATACGTGAATCACAGCAGGAGGAGGAGATTGACTTCGATGACATAAGTAGTGGGTTACATGACGTACTTGTGTCCGAACGACCAGAGTTTGAGGACAAGCTCCTCTTCCTTGACAACTAGGCTTTCAAATTGTTCTTCCTTCCTTTATCTGTTTTTCTGGTTCAACTTCAAATCTAATCACGATTCACAACAAATCCATCAACACCATCTCCTCTTTTTATTTCCCTATTGGAGTTGCACGTCTGTGTGCATAACTGTCCACTCCACTCCTCAGAGTCCTGCTCCATCTTTCTTACTCTCCCTAAATACATTTCAAGCAAGCCAGACATTGGATGGAGATGGAGAATAGTACAATACATGTTGCCTCAAACAGTCCCTCCATAAGAAGTGAAACGTGACTACAGCTATCTTCCGTTTTGTTTCCGAGCTGAAACTCATCACTGTTAGAAGGCTAGGCATCTGATCTGACAGCCAAAGAAAAGAGAAAGACAGGTAATGATTATTATGAATGATGGCATGCATTGCATTGGATGCTTGCTGACTACGGGTGAATGTGCATGAAGTCGAACTATACTAGTTTATCTACAAAGTAAAAGTGACTCAAGTGACAGTCAATGTGTCCTTGTTGTTTAATAACCACATTGTACTCCTACTACTGCAGGTGCAGGCCAATATACCTTGCAATTTTGTAATATGGAATATATTATAAACTTAAACAGTCACTACAGACTGAGTTGGTGTTGGAGAACACATACCATACGGTCATGATGCTGACCATACTATCTTTGCACACAGCCAGTCAGTTGGATCGGAGATAATTGATGGAATAACTGCTTTTCATGGACTGCCTTAAAAGGTAAACAGTTTCAACAAGAACCATAGCAGACCTAGGCTACATGTCCGTGTAGTGGTGTGGACTGGAGTAGAGTGTAGTGGTATGAAGAACAGTGGCGCATTGATTTAGTCACTTCATTTGGAAAATGCTAGGTTGCTGCATATGCCTTTTGTCTGTCTCTGTCAAAATTTAAGGTAAATGGGGGTAAGGTGCCTGGCCTGTGCCATGGTTGGCCTGTTCTGTGCTGGCTCCTGTCCCATTGTTGTTGTAGTTTAATGCTGTAGAGTAGACACGATGTACCCAAGCCGCCTCAGTCTGAAAATGTTCTCTCAAGAGTCTTGTCTTCTCTTCTTGAAATCCACTGTAATTGAGTTTATTTTTTTTTAATTCAGTTATTTTTCAATACCCCTTTTGTTTTTCCATCTACACTTACAGGTCGGCCTTTACCCTGTGCTATAGTGGGAGAAACAACTCACACTTACCTTACCAATCCGCATCAGGCAGGCAGTGGTACCCAAGATTGATGTGCGGAGTGTCCATGGAAGAGAGGACCAAGATGAATGACGATAATGATGCATCTCCACATTTGGACCAGGATAATACAGTAACTTTAGTATCATTCATCATTCGTCTTTAAATTTATTTGATTCCTTTTTGCTCTTCAATCATTACGACTGTGTGTTGTGGTTTGTTTGGTAATTGATCCCTGCAACTATTTTTTCATTTTCTTTGCTAGCTTGAAAAATAAAAGTAAGCTCGGTACAGCATGTAATTTGGTTCGCTCTGAGGGCAGACAGGCAAGGCAAATTTCATATTAATAATTTCTGCCCTGTACAATCTAATTGTGTAGTAGTAGTTATTAAGTACAACTCATTAACCGTCAAGTTCTCTTCATCATCATGCATGCATTTCCTTTTTCTCCTTTTATAGATTTCTTTGATAATGGATCATGGTCGTCTTCCAAGATTGTGTTTCACTTTTGTTGTGTCCATGCATACTGTCTGTTTTTCTTTGTCAAACCTTTCCCCAAACCCCCCTTCCCATCCATTCATCAATCCCTAACCCTCTTCCCCCGGGCTGTGTGATTTATATTGAGGTGTGATGTGACTACATTAAATGTACACCAACAATTGATCACACGCTTGCTGGGGCAGATGTGGTGAAAGCAACATTAATTGAATTTCAAGGCAGGGCAAGAATCTTCTTCTGCTTGCCCAGCCATGCTGTACTTTACTTTGTTCTACTACTCCTGCCACAGTCTCTCTCAGGCAAGTGACTTTCTCTTTCTTTTTTCAAATGCTATTGCCAGTGTCTACTACTACCACCACAATAATGGCATCTTCTCCATTCATTAGGGAAACCAACCATGCAGCCATCACTGTGCCAAACTTCATCATCATCAATCACAGGTAAGATACGTTTGGTGGGAGGTATAATGGACTAGGAGGAGAGACGGACAGTACTAGTAGGACAAATAAAATAACTCAGTGAATGGTACCGCATCTGTCTGTTTGGTTGTTACAAAATCAGCGGATGTTTTAAATCAAACACTGGCTGCGGGCATGCAGCAGCAAGGAAACAAAGTAACAAACAATGTGACGTAAATTGAATTCGTAAAACAGTAACCCACCAACAAAACATTAACATCGTATGTTTAAGTAAATAATATATAATTTAATATACCCTAACAAAAATTAACCATTCCACTCTGACCTGACTCATCCCCCTCCCTAACCCCAACCAATGTCCAAAAGTCAAAGTCCAAAATGTCCATAAAAAAGTTAAACCCCAACGCCCAAAACCCACCCACCAACAAAAGGAATTAAAAAAGGGGCAAATCGACAAGGTCCTAATTTTGGCGGGCTTTCAAGTGTTTGTCAACCAGGATTTTGACACGCTCCTCTAGTTGCTCCTCTAAGTGGGCCATCCGGCGGAGCATCTGGCGGCAAAAATGCCCTGCAGTTACATACAGGGTGGGGGGCAGCAGTGCTAGATATAGAGGCGCGGCGGCGGCCGGCTGCCTGACCACGGTGCCGTAAAACTGGAGGCAGGGCCTGACTGGGGCCCGGGGCATTCGAGGAGGCTGCAGCTGCAGCCGCCTCCTCCTCCTCCTCCTGATCCACCAGCCACTGAGGTTCCTCGCAAATGGCCTCCAGTTTAGGGCGCAGGGTCCTGGCTGCCAACTCCTTCCTCGTAGGTTTTGGTTGGGAAGGAGTATCTATATCAAGAAAGAAAAAGAACATTGTTGTAACTAGGGGTGGGCAGAATTTGCGAAATCCACTTTCGCAAATTATCGCGAAAATGTTAAAAATTATCGCGAACACGCGGAAATATCGCGAAGATGCGGAAGTTTTTTTCCTGCATGTTCGCGAGATTTTCTGCATGGTTGCGGCTCGCCAACTTACCCATGTGGTTGCTCGCGGGCGCGGCCATCTTGTTTTCAGTTGTCTCATGGTGCATGATCGTGAGAAGAAAGACGTGATCGCGCGACGCATGACATCAATGCGGGCGCGAACTGTCGCGAGAATAGCTAAAAACAATACAACATCTCATGGAGAACGCGACCGGATCAAGAAAACTTGTCGGCGAACGCAGGGATTCAGGTAAGGCGATCGCGCGCGCGCGAGAATGTATTATTTTACAGCGCGAGCAAGAAACAAATTATCGCCAAGCTGCGGAATGCGGAAATTTTGACATTTTCGCGCTTTCCGCGGAACGCGAAAATGTCAAATTATCGCAATTTCCGCGAACGGAGCGAAATTTTAGCCCAGGCCTAGTTGTAACCAATACTCTTAGGAAAACAGTAACACAAAATGGATTCAACACACAGTGGCACAGTATCACTAGCAAGCACAGTACATAACATTTGTGGTAAGTATCTATACTCCTACTTCCTCGGACTCTAACATTTGTGGGAGTTTCCGACATTATACTAGCACTATGCACTCCAGTACACACCAGTCGTCTTGTTCTTATCTCTAGTTTAGCGAAATTACATAACCTTGTTGTAGTCGGCATGCCAGCTCAGTCAGCTAAGCTTGCACCCAAGAGAAACAGATACGAGTCACATGATGCAGGCTCACGGTTCTTTTATTTACTACTACTGTCTGCAGGTGGGGAAGCTCATATTTTTGCATTACGGGTGGCACTGGCCATACTCTGTCTGTTACATGAGGGCAATTGCTCAATTTCACTTTCACCCTGCCCTGGGTACTACAAAAAGCAGATTATTTAATGGATCCAAAGATCATTGCTTATATTATAGATGGTAATACGACATCAGGTCAGTAGCGGTCGGCAGTGCAGTGCGCACAATGAAAATTGTTTTATTTATTTTTATGTTTACTTACCTGTATTTGGCCGTAATACATAGTTTACTTCCCACCCACCCTGCCCCTCCCCATGTCACCGCCCACCAGCACTCCCACCACCGACCGCTACTGCATAGGGTACTTTGGTGGAGGAGTGTGGCTCAATGGTTAGAGCGGCAGACCCTGAAGCAGAGTTCTGGCCAAGGACCAGGGTTCGATTCCCGCCTCGGCGGGGCTCGGGCTCAATTTCCTCGGACCTGTCTATTCTCGCCTCGGTGCCTATTCTAATCATGGGCCCCACGCTGCAACTCTGGGCAATAGCTTGCTTAGCCTCCACACTGGCCCCAACAGCGCTAAGGATGCCTGGCTTCACCCTGGGGGTGCTCAGGAGTGGACACTTCACAGGGAAAGCCAGGAGGGGTTCCACAGCGGTATGAGTATCAGCGCCAGGAAACCGCAAAGGCGACCCCGCAAGGTGTCCGTCTGGTGACAGTGCGCTCTATAAGTACCTTGACATTTGCTTTCATTGATTGTGTAACTTAACAGATAGGCCACCCTTTGCAGGCTGGCTGACACAATCGAAAATACAGTCACATAGGTAGGGAGTGGTCCTCGGAGTCGGAGGAAGGCGCTTCGGCTTGATAATATGTATATATAAGATGTGCTTGCAAACTACTGCGAGTCAACTGTATTCTGAAAATACTACTTATATATTCCCCTCCGCTTTGCTACTCTGGCCCAGTTTCTTTTACATTTTCTTCAAGGTAAGACTCTCCAGTGACAGTCTCCACCTATGCTGTCTATTGATGATAGTAAATCCAGGCATACATCCATTAAAGTAAATGTCTATCATTCTTTTTTATATATCTCTTAACAAACCTTAGTTAGTTTCACCAACAACCACCCATGCGTCCGATCCTTCCTTGCTTGCCTTGGCTTTGAGTTTGAACCAAACACCGCTGATGATTCTTGCTATCTAGTACTATCCACCCATACTTTGTCGCCCACCCAGGCAAGCATCCTCTTTCACTTTCCACCCATCCTTCAACAACCCATGCATCTGACCTGATTACTATCAGCCACCTATGCATGCTTCCAACATATCCTTCTCTGCCAGTCAGTCATATTACATCTCGCTCGTCCTTCCACCCTTCTTTCCCCCTTTGTTCAACACATCCATCAAGGACATCTGATCTGAGTTTGTCTTCTCCATAACACCTTTACAGCTGAGTTGGAGTCAGATAGAAGAGGCCATTGGTTACTCAACTCACGGTGCTAATGCTAAGTAAAGGGTGTCTTCTTCAACCGTTGTATAATGTTCACTACAACTTAATAAGTCGCACAGTACAGTGAATGAAGTGAACACACTTCCATCTAGTAGTAATGTCAAGAAGTAATGAATATAACGTACCACCGCCCGCCACTGCTGCTGGCTCCCCCCCTGTAGCTCCTGCAGGTGCCGCCTGTTCTCCCGCCCCCTCCGGAATGGCCGCATCGCCATCACCGCTGGCCCCGCCGGCACTGGTGGTTGGTAGTATGCCTAGCAAAAACATTCCAATTTTTAGATGCCTGGAAACCTCCCACTATTTTATTAGTGTTCACTTGGAAGATTGAAAAAAAAGTTAATAAAACATACATCAGCACTAGAGTAGTACAGTCAGTAGACAGACACTAGTAGTGCTGTATGGTTCCTAGGGTCATCTAGTCCTACTCTACTCTTTTGAAAGTTAGCCTGAGCCATGTGTAACCCTTTTAGATTCATCATGTCTACCACTCTTTTTGTGCATATTTAATTATACCTCGCAGCTTATTGACATGTGCAGTAGATGCCTTTGAGGCCATATGACGGTTGCGTACAAGTGAAGAGGTCGAAAAACAAGCCATTTTGTTATGGACTTTGGTTAGTCCGTATTCCTTAGCCATCACATGTACATGTTACACTTTTTGCCATGACTGCGAAATGCTTGCATTATTGCAGTATACAATCTAACGCGCAGCATTTTTCTCATAATAGGCGGATGATTCCCTTCTACAAACCAGAGTTTTGCAGAGCTTATGATGCATGATGTAACCAGAATTTCTACATTCTATGGTGAGGGGTCTTCCAGAATTCACACAGATCTTTTGTCTTGTTCTTGTTGTCCTGCACTTGTAAATGTTTACTGTTTTAATCTCATGCTTTTTGCTGTTGACGATGGCTGTAGTAAAAGTTCATATAACGACGTACAGAGCTTGTTACTTATGTGACAATAAACCTTTTGAACTTACACATAGACTCTGTGGTATTTGGTGTGGTGGGGTGGACTTACACAAGTGAGTGAGCAAAAGGGTGTTATTATGTTCTGTGTTGTCTGTCTCATCATCATTGTGTATCTTCTTCGTGTGGGGGGTCGGGAGTGGGACCTAATGTGAGACACTATAGCTAGTTGGTCAGGGGATCGTGGGTTCTTCTGACTGAGTTGTGATGAGTAAGGTCCAACCTCCCATCACCAACATCCTATTTTGTTGTGCATAGTTCTGTATGTGGCTCTGCAGAATCACTGCAACAGTAGTAGTGTGTACTATCCAATCCAAAATACTAGTCAAATATCTGGTTGGGCATTTTGTTGGTGGGAATAGTCAAAGCCTCAACATTAAGAAGACTAGAAGGACAACCCAAAGGACAGGACTGACTCAGTGGCTAGAGCTATTGGTCAATCTTAGTTTTATTATTCCAAAGAAAACCTTCAATAAAGAGTGGCCAACTGTGCAAGCTTAGCTACAGACAGAATATTAGTAGCAGTAGTAGTACAAAGAGTCATAGCAGAGGCAGTTAGAAGGAACTTAGTTAGGGGCAGGGATAACCAGAATTTGGAAACAGATAGTCAAGGTCAAAGAAGCTTTTGTAAAAAATAGAATTAGAAAGTGGAACCATAATTTATAGTTCGGAAAAAAAAGATGCAGTAAAAGGGAAATATAATTGTTAATATTAACCACTGGAGGACTTACTGGGGCCAGCAGCAGGAGCCTCGGTAGAGGAGCGGTCCTCTCCTGGTTGATGTTGATCCTGCCGACTTGGACCCTGTCTTCTTGCCCCTGGGTGGTGCTGATGTTCATGTAAGATATAATAAAGACAGAGACAAACATTGAGGAGTGCTGTGAAACAAATAAATCATTTGGAAAAAAAAGTCAAAAAACATTTTAGGAAACAACAATTGCAATAAAATTGACCTATCTAATCAGATGGATCGACTACTGGGCTGCTTGCTGGATTCACGGATCGTCTACTTATTTATGAACACTCCAATGTTCCATAATCATTCTGATTACAAATACTAACGTAGCCTTGTAAGTACCACCTGACCTAGACCACCTATTCCAGACGGGCCAATTGTTCTAAGTCTGCATTTCCATTTTTTTTAGCCATCAAATGCATAGATGAGATGGAGGACACGCATAAATTTGTGCATACACCAAATTGTGCATTGGTTGCATCTGATATTGTTCTGCTACTGACTGACCCTGCTAAGCCTACCACTCACTAAACAAACTACAAAAGGTTCTACAGAGGACTGGGGTAAGCAGCACCTAGTGACAGAGGAGGCGTCACGCAGACCGTAAAACAATTATTAACTAATACTAACTAAACCTAGTATCCAATATCCATCCACCACTATTTCACAGGAGGACAATGGAAGGACTAGAGTCTCTCTAGCAATAGCATTACCTAACTTCAGTTCTCTAAAATAAACTCTTACATTAATTAGCCCAAGCTAGCACAAAGTTGCAAACAAGTAAGAGTAGCACCGAGCACCTGGGTCCTGCAATCACAGAAGATTTCGAAACGTAATTTATCAGCAACGCGTTAGCAGCAGTAATCTTTTTATTCATCAAAAATGTAATTTATACACAACAATAAGTTACTCACCAAGCCCAACGACCTCGACACCTAGCAGGTCCAACAGGTCCTGCTCCTGGTCCAGGATGTCAGACCACTGGTAGGCCAGCTGATTATGGTTGCGCCGGACCCCTGAGCACCGGATAACTGCCTGGCTCACCTTCGCCCACCGATGGTGACGCTCCTGGGTAGCGTACCCAGAGCCGGGCCTGCCGCCTGCTGCCAAGGTCAAGGGGAGGTGGCGCTGGATGAAAAAAACAAGGGCGGCCACCTCCGCCTCACCAAAAAGTTGCCGGGCCTGCACCCCTGCAGGACGCATTCTGCCTCAAGGCAGGCAGCTCTTGGGCACAGGCCCCTTGCCCTTTGATGTGCTAGAGCTAGACGTGCCCTTGGCCATGGTTCTGGGGTGGGTGGGAGGCGGAAAAGAAAAGTTAGAAGGGAAAAAAGAAATTTAGGGGGAAGAAGTATGAAAGAAGTAATAAAAGTAAAAAAAACACAGTAAAAGTAGAAATAAAATGCAAAATATAAACTTAGGGAAACAGAGAGATAACTAAAAAAAAGTCAAAAAAAATGTGTAAAAAACTAAGGATTCCGAAGATTAAGGGAGGATAGAAAAGTAGGCCCAGAACCATAGCATAGAGTGAAAAACAAGATGGCCACGCCCATTCGCGACCGCGTGGGTAAGTTTGCACGATATTTCTCGCGTACATGCAATAATCATCACGAACAAGTAAAATGCGCTCCCAAATACGACATGCGTATGGCGAACACGCTATACGCGACCCGGAACAGGAAATAAGGCAGCGCGAGCGGGCGGGACAATTGAAAAACAAGATGGCCGCGCCCATTGGCGACCGCATGGGTAAGATCGCGAGATATTATCCCCCGAGCATGCAAACAGCTCCCCAAACATGCACACCACGCTCCCGAACAAGAAAATGGCATCGCGAACGGGCCCCCCAAGCAACTACGCATGCTCACGAAGCTACGCGTATCTCGCGTAATGCAAGAACATCTTCGCGTAGCTTCGCGTAGCGCAACTACGCGAACTACACCCAGGGTTAATACCTGACTGTCTAACATGCCACTGCTAAAAAAAAACAGGCCTAGACTCAAAAGATCTGAATAATTTCCGACCAGTTACTAACTTACCTCTCCTATCCAAAACCCTAGAAATAAAAGTGCTCCTGCAACTTACTAAACACAAGGATAGCATCAACCTCCTCGACGCCCACCAATCAGGTTTCAGAAAGGGCTGCAGCACGGAAACCGCGATCCTCAACGTCATTGATGACATCCACAAATCACTGGATGTGGACAAATGCTGCCTGCCCATTCTTCTAGACCTATCGGCAGCTTTCGATACGGTCGACCACAAACTCCTCATTAAGGTGCTTCAAGAAAGGGCAGGTCTAGATGAGGTGGTCTTACAATGGTTCTCCTCCTTCCACCACAATCGCACCCAAAGAAAAAAAAATCTAAAATTTAGCGTCTGACCTACATCCTGTCTGCAGGGGTGTCCCCCAAGGTTCGGTCCTCTCCCCGCAACCTTTCAAAATTTACATGGAATCACTCACAACCCTACTCAGAAATGCCAATATTCCCTTCCACCTGTATGTGGACGACACACAGATCTACCTGAAAAACACCTCCAGTGATGACATTCAGAGACTTAACGCGACATTTAGAGAAGTCCAACACTGTCTGTCAAGTAACCACCTAAAACTTAATCAAGACAAGACTAAAATACTCCTCATCTCAAACAAAGAAGAGAATCCTCAAGTTGAGGAATGGCTAAATGTGATTGATGCACTCAATGGAAACATCACCCTGGCGGACTCAGTAAAATCACTAGGCTTCTCTCTATACCCGAAACTGAACATGACCAAACACATTAAGAACTCCGCCAAGAGCGCCTTCCTCAACCTGAAGCTACTAAACAAAATAAAGCCTATTATCCCACACAAGGACCTTAAACAAGCCAAACAATCACTGGTTTTATCTAGATTAGACTACGGGATTGAAGCCCTCTCAGGCACATCAAAGGCACACCTTGCTCCCCTCAAAACAATGCTAAATGCAGCAGCTAGAATGGTCACAGGAGTGAAGAAATTCGACCATATCTCACCTGCACTCGGAGAACTAAAATGGCTCCCAGTTGAACTGCGGGCCAGTTTCAGAACAGCTTGCCTCACCCACAAAGCCCTTCACGCAGGCAAACCTGAATACCTAGCCTCCAAACTCAAAAAAGCCGGTCAGATCAGGAACCTCCGGAGCTCGAACACACTTCTACTCATACCTATGAAAGCACGCAATCAAAAAACTGTGGCCCCATCCTTTGCGGGAAACGCGCCCAAATTCTGGAATGCTATTCCCCCCCACATCAGAACTATCCCCTCTTTCGCAAAATTCAAAGGACAGCTCAAAAATCTTTTCCTAGAACGTTCCCTAGCGAACGGACTTGAGCCGCAGAAGCGATGATGACTACTCCCTGGATGGAAGCGCGACCCTAGACCATCCCACCCGGCGAAGGCACCTCAAGTCTTCATTGCCCCTTGGTTATTTAACCTGCTGAAACTCATTGTCCATGCTTGATACTTTCACTGTATTTTTGGTCTTTTGCAATGCAACTGTTGTAAAGCGCTCCGATACCCTCAGGTATGGCCAGCGCTATATAAAACTTCAAATAAATAAATAAATATAAATAAATATACATTTACCTCATCAGAAACAAGTGGCATGATTTTACCTTAACTTTTGGACATCTGGTGGATGACAATTAAATATGATTTGATTTGATTTAAAAATTTATAAAGCGCACATATGCCCATGGGCGTCTTGGTGCTAAATAGAGTCAAAGGTACCCGGGGGAACATTACGGCTTGGTCTGAGTGGTGGAGAACAGCCAGGTTTTTACCTCTTTTCTGAATGACAGCATGGAGGGACTGTTTTTGATTGTGATTGGGAGGAGGTTCCAGGTCCTTGCTGCGTGTAGCAGAAAACTTCTGCCCCCCCACCTGACCTGTTTGTATCTAGGGATCTGGATTAGTTTAGCTTGGCTGGAACGAAGATTCCTGGATGGCTCATACAGTCGTAAATCGTTTTTTAAAAACTAAGAGCCGCTCCCATGCAGGGCCTTATAGGCCAAGCATACAGACTTAAATTGTATTCTTTTTCCCATTGGGAGCCAGTGTAGGGATCTTGGTCGGTGTGAAATCGGCTTAGACATGGGGATGTCCAGAATCAACCTAGCCACTGCATTTTGCAGGCGTTGTAGTTTTACTAGGTGTTGAGCCTGTATCCCAGCATATAGAGCGTTTCCGTAATCTAGCCTTGATAAGGCCAGGGCTGTTACCACTGTTTTGCGAGAATCTACGGGGATAAATGGCAGGAGCTTCCTAATAATTTTCAGAATATACCAAATAGTTGATGCCAGTTTATTGGACTGGGCGTCAAAAGTCAATTTATTGTCTAGTAGGACACCCAGATTTTTCACTTTATTTACTGGCAGTGGGCGATGGCCTAGGCTGAGTGGCCACCACTCCGGGGACCACATTTCCATGTCAGTGCCTAGCAGCATGACTTCACTTTTGTCTCCATTCAATTTTAAACAGTTACTCTGCATCCAGTGATTGACTCGTATCATGCAATTTTTAAATTTTTCTGCCGTCTCTTTGACATTATTTTTGATCGACACCACTATTTGGGTGTCGTCAGCATAAGAGATTGGTAGAAACCCACAGTTCCTAATGATTGCAGCTAGGGGCTCTACATACAGATTAAAAAGAGTGGGGCTCAAAGAGGACCACTGAGGCACCCCACAAGGAGAGCTGAAAGGCTGTGATTTTGCTTCTCCCAGCTCCACTGTAAAGGATCTGTTGGACAGATAGGAAGCAAACAATGATCGGGCCGACGAATGCACTCCGGCTTCAGCTAGACGGTTTAGAAGAGTGTCATGGTTTACCGTGTCGAAGGCCGCCGAAAGATCCAATAGGATCAAGTCGCCCCTCCCTCTGGCGTCCAAGACACTCCTTAGTTCTTCGACTGCCGTGATCAGTGCCGTTTCCGTTCCGTGTCCCACTCGGAAGCCAAATTGCGAGTGGTCTAGGGCATTTGTATCCGAGAGGAACAGGGACAGCTGTTTATTCAGTAGTTTCTCGAGAACCTTTGCGGCGAAAGGTATTCTCGCAATGGGTCTGTAATTCCCCGGTGTCTGCGGGTCCAGATTAGTTTTTTTTAAAAGTGGCAGTACAGAGGTAATTTTCCATGTGTCTGGGAAGTGGCCGGAATTTACTATTTGGGATAATAGCCTCCCTAGTTGTTCGCTCACCAACTCGGTAAATAGATGCATAATCTTAGGTGGGCAAGGATCCGTTAAGCTACCAGACTTAGTCATTTTAACTGTTTGCAGAATTTGTTCCACTGAAGGTGGCACGAAATGGAAACAGAAATTCTGCTCTAATGGGCGAGACTCAACCTTGGGTTCTGGGTGTGACTGTATAGGAGAGACCTTATCGGTCTATTTGAAGGATTCATAGACTGAGGACACTTTATCTATAAAAAATATGGCAAGCTCATCAAAATAAATAAATGATTTAACATAGTTAAAGTGATACTCATTATTGCTAATATTAAACTAATCTGAACAGAAGTGAAAAAAGCACAGGCATTGCAGACTGAATTAAATACCAATTCAAATAGGGTAGAGAAATCATGGGAAAAATTTGTGAAAGATATGAAACATGCTTGCATCATTGTTGGCAATAACCAGAAACAACTTGAACAAATGAACACAAAATACACTGAATCCAGATGACAAAGCAGAGCCTCTGGCTAGTCTAGCTGGTTGATGACAGAGGAGTGTATTTGTTGAGATAAGTGCCTGCATGGTCCACCTAATAACGGTGTATATCCTTCCCGAAGAGATCAAAGAGACAGTAAAGAGAAGACAGAAGGATGTTGAATCAACTGAGAGTTTTGCAAAGGCCTTGAGAAAACCATTGAGAAGAACAGAAGACCACTGGTCATGACCCGCAACCCACTGGAATCATACCTTGAATGACTTTGATGGCATCATAGGAGGCTAAGTAAGTCCACGTTCTGGTTCCAATACTCAAATTCAGAGGCAAATGTAGCTGCAAAGCGCACAGTCCTGATATTAATAGCACACAAAAAACCAATACTGGCCAGTAGCAGAAGTTTCACAAGAGTTGAACAGAGAAATGAGCTGATAGACCAATAACATCTCATTCACTCATCCCAATTTCAGATTTTGGGAATTTGGACTGAACTGTTGACTTGCACTTTGTGAGGTTAGCAGTAGCACCAGAACAAGACAGGGAGGACAATCATGATAATAACATTGATCAAGCAGGTTCCTTTCCTTTTTGTCAAACACCTTGTCTTTCCATGTTCCTTTCGGAGAATCCGGGCAATTTTTAATTGAATTGAACTGAAGAGAACTAATGGTAAAGGTGATGTTCAAACATATAATAGTAAATCATGTTAGAGGACTAGACCATTTTGTCACCCGAGTCAAAAAAAAATTCTCATATTAGTATATATATATATCAAGCAAAGTAACTCTCCACAAGGTTGATCATTTTGTAAGGTTAGGCATCCATTTATTGGAGTGCATGGCTTGTGCCCAAGGATGATGGCAGCATCCCAATAGTTCTCCAAAGAGAGATGGGAGAACTTTCTGTTGCAGAGGCCGTTTTCTCTGCTACTGCCCGCCGTTACCTGTATTATGGTTGACGTGAAGGGTAGGAGCACCACCAGGCTAATTTTCACAGCTGTTTAAGGTATTTTTTCACTATTTATCTTCTGTACGTGCGTCCCTTGCTCACAGCACCTGTACTCAGAGAGAAAGGCTGCAATGGAATATTAATGAATAAATGGTTCCTGCCTTCACTATGTTCACAACAAAGGTTTAAACTTGTTGTTTTTCAGCATTTTTAAGTAGCTTTTCTCCTCAGTGCCTCTTCTCATATCAATTCAGAATTTTATTTTAATAAACAGCACTATGCCTGCAATTTAGCTCAACTTCCTTTAATTATTTTTTTCTTTTTGTTACCACACACAAAAGAATTGCCGTTCTTTATTGAGCTGACGTGAGATTGCGTGTTGCTAATCATTG
Organism: Triturus cristatus; assembly: GCF_964204655.1. Classification (NCBI taxonomy): domain Eukaryota; kingdom Metazoa; phylum Chordata; class Amphibia; order Caudata; family Salamandridae; genus Triturus; species Triturus cristatus. Next base: position 339,593,684 of record NC_140594.1, read on the forward strand.
TAATGGCAGACTGATAAAGCTTCGACTCCGTCTAAAACATCATCTGGCTTCATACATTTATCTGATATTTCACTTTTTCATCATGATTTGAGGTGGAAAACGCAGCTTCCTTGACCACTTGATGTTCTTCCTCAACTACATCCTGAGGCTGTGTAATGGGAGAATCTTTCACTCAAAAGACCCTTTTTCTCCCACTAGATCTAATTCTTCAGTCTCTATGGATCTTATTTTGGAATAAATGAGGGCACAACACCCCTACTTGGAAGAGACTCATGTGAAACTTCAAAGTCTTGATGATAAGTGGTCTAAATTGGAGAAGAGGATGGTGACAGCTGAACAACACGTTTCTGACTAGTACAGTTCATACAATACCTCATCTTCAGTTTGCGATCTGATTGCTTCAAAAAGAAGTTGAAGATTTAGTAAATAGAAATTGCCGGAATAACATGTGTTTTTGGTCTGAAGGAGGGAACAGAGTGGCCTGTTCCTCTCCCATTTTTCAAAACATTGCTTTCTTAACTGCTACATATGCAGAAATCACCACCTTTAAATATACAGCGCACTCATAGACTTGGCCATGTACCTCACACAGCATATACATCCAAAAAACCTTGAGCTGTAACGCTTTATTTTCTTAAAAACACAGACCTACTTAAAGTTTTGTCAGGTGCTCAAACTAGGAAACAAATTGTATGGCCTGGAAATAATTTATATTTTTCCCAGGATTTCACTACAATGATGGCAGACAGACATAAAGAATTTCTTTCCATGAGACCTGCTCTTCAATCCCTTGGAGCTTGTATTTTAGTCCATTTTGGTCTGTTTCATCCATCGCTGTTTAATGTCACCCACAATAATTAAACTTACACCTATGATGATCCACCTCGTCTGAAGACTTTTCTTGAAGAGTGAATCATTGAGTTTATGGACACTCCCCAATCTATCAATACTTGATATGTTATCTGTTTTATTATTGCTCCCTTCTCTTGAGGCCTTTTTCATTTTTAATATACATTTAGCGGAAAACCTCCGCCAGACACCGTCTCGGATTCGGGACCGACTGGCCTGTGGTTGGCAGTTCCGACTGCTGGATTACTATGCGGCCGAACACTGTTCGATCGGATTTCCATAGTTTACCATGGAAGCTTGGGTTAAGTCCAAGAACCGGCTGTAATACAGGCTCTTATGGGGAAATGGGGTGTGTGTGTGTAAAACCCTGCACCCTGAGGCAGGTACCACATGATGCCTGCCAAACAGTGCAGGGTTTTACAGGGGGTACCTTAGGTACCCCCTCGGCCACCAACTGTAGGCCACAGGCATTAGGCAGCCCTGCCAGGGGGCCCCAAAGTAACTTTCCAACAGCCTTTCCATGTCGGAAAGGCCAGCGTGGAAAGGTTGTTTGAAACTGACATTGCAATCCCTTCGGTAGAAACACAGTCTATAGGAGGTTACAGTGGGGTTGTGACCTACATGAATAGTGGAGCAGGTTGGAACCGAGTCAGAATGACCAGCCAGTTTACGTTCTGAACATGAACAGCATAATCGGGCGGTCGGACTTTAAACCGATGAGTCAGTCGGAAGGACTCCGATGCGGTCGAGCAGATTCTGACTGCCGGGCAGGGGATTTCCACCCAATATCGTAATAAGCCCCATGGTATTTCATTAGTCTTTTCACTTTGTTTTGGTATCCATCTATAATTTTTGCAATTATACTTACCTTACATTTCCCAATATTATTTTATGACCTCCCCAGTGTGTGTTCCTCTAGCATTTTGTTGTCCCACTGGAGCTTTGATGTTTCATCTTTCCATGTTGTCTCAACACCCCCTGTCTTCTTTGTAAATAATATTTTTATATGTTCTCTCTCACACATCTTTCAATTTATTTTTTATATTCTTTTATCTTTTTGAGATCCTCAGCTGATTCGTTACCCTATTCTCTCCTCGCCTACTTCCCTTCCTCTTTTTGAGATATTTTTCCTTTCTCTTATCCTTTTCTCTTTCCACGTTCCTCTTTTGTCGTTGGTGCCTTTTTACTAGGTCCATTTATTATGTTCTTCCTTAATTCATTAATTACATATTTAATTTTTAAAATGTTATTTCATTAAAAATTGCATCCTTTAACGTCGAGGGCTTGTGCTCACCAATGACATGTCAGTGGGTTTAGACCCATCTCTCATATCTGATATTGCCCTCATCCAGGAAATGCACCTTGAAGAATTCAAATTTATAACACTGAAGAGAGGATGGGTGGGTAATGCTATCTTTTTGCCAGATAATGGTAAGAAAAATGGTGTTGCCATGTTATGTCATAAAACACTTCATATTCATTTAATCTGACAAGAATTTAATTCTGAGGGAAGTTGGCTACTCACTCTTTTATTGATAATGCCCTAGTCTCTATCTTTAATCTTGCCAGACCTAGCAGCCCAGACAGACAACTTTGGTCTGATATCACTCAAAAACTCCTGCAATGATCTGGTGAACATTTTATTTTTAAAAGGGAATTGTAATCAGGTTGTTGACCCTTTAGCGACAGAAATTCTTTGTCTGCTTATGCACCTAATAAATCTGAGAAATTGTTTACACAAGCACTTTTCCAATGCACATTGACAGATGCTTGAAGACTTTCCAATCTTACATTATATGAATACACTTACTATTCACCTTTACACCATACTCAATAAAGGATAGATTATAAATGTATTTCACAGTCCCTATCACAAAATCTACATTCTGCTGACATAGGCTCTATTCTAATTTGTGATCATGCCCCCGTTTCTGTTCATTTGATTATTTTACCCAAGCATGTTGTCTAATAGGTGAAGATTCAAGCATGCATTACTTCTAGACACATCTTCACTTCCGATTTTTCATCTTTCTCTCATGAATTCTTTTTTTAATTAGTTTTACTCATAACATACACTGTTTACATCAACATATGACATTACTATTGTGTGGGCGAAACCGGTCCAAATTTCCTGTGTGGTAATCAACACAGACAAACACTATAAGGGCAAACAGTGTCCCATAAGAACATAAGCAATTGGACAATGCAACTGAGTAAAAGGAAAAACAAGAATCAACAATCTAATCAACTGTGCTTGTCCCTCCAAGGCCGCCACCCCCCAGAGACCCAATTTCAAGGAATACAAAAAACATATCAGTAACAATCAATAGACATGTCACAGCCCCTGTGGGGTAACAATGCAAAATTTAATGGTGTGGCCTTGTCAGACTGTTCAGAGCGGCGGGGGTGAGTATCAAGTACCGCCGCCATGTTGCATCTTGCAGCTCCACTGAAAGTTTCTCCTCCCACCAACCATGAGCCAGGAACCCAATGTCTGCTACGTCACCCCATAAGTTTCTGTAAATATGTGATATAACCTGTCCCAATCCAGTTGATGCCACCATATACGACCTGTGCTGGGTTCCTGTATAATTTCCATAGTTTCCTCACTACCTCTGCAATGCGGTGTATAGCAGGAACTGGCCTGGGTCTACAAAAGTACAAAGTCTGCCCTCCACAACTTTATCACCCCCAAATCTTATACCCAGCTACAGTCCAGATATCCACCTAATAGATCTCCTGCAGCCACCTGCACTGTGGAGATTCCCAAAGAGGGAGATTGGGTGCATACATGTTGTACATTTACAATGGAGTACATATTCTTCCAACACCATGTCACCACTTTTAGCAAGTCACTAGGAATAATACAGTGAGGGGGAAATCTAAAAGCCATTCCAGTGATGGGATGTGAGAATATTAAGGTGTCATCAACATACATAATAATAATAATAATAATAGAGTTTATAAAGCGCCTGGTTACACTAGACAGTGTGTCCCCGCGCTGCGGTGCACGTCACGTAGAGGATCAAGGAGAGCTAACCAGGCGGAAAGAGGTGGGTTTTCAGTTTCTTCCTAAACATGCTTTCCGAGGGTTCAAGTCGAAGGTTCTCGGGGAGTTTGTTCCAAAGTTGCACCGCCAGAAAACGGAAGGAGCACCCACCCATCCTAGCTCTCTTTACAACCGGAACGCGTACCAGTCCCCTTCCCTCAGACCTCAGGTGGCGGGCAGGAGTGTAGGGAGTAAGGAGGTTCAACAAATACACAGGAGAGGTTCCCTTGATAATGCGGTGACACATACACAATGTTTTAAACCATACACGCTCTCGTATAGGCAGCCAGTGAAGAAAGGCAAGAGCCGGTTTTGAGGCGGTTCTCCTCGGGTGCATCAGAATCAGACGGGCTGCAGCGTTCTGAACGCATTGAAGTCTCTTTATACACCTGCCAGTAGCACCCAGATAGAGGACATTCCCGTAATCGAGACGAGATGTCACGAGGGCGTGAACCAGGGTCTTCCTGGCAGAAATGGGAAGTGTATCCAATGTTTTTCGGAGGCTTTTAAGGATTCCAAAGCAGGCTCCCGTGACCCTCCTGGTGTGATAGTCAAAAGATAGGTGAGGGTCCATCCAGACCCCCAGGTTTTTGGCTTGGGCGCATGGGACAGGGGTTGGGCCCAGATTTTGCAGCCACCAAGCAGAGGACCATACGGATGGAGCCCTTCCCATCACCAGTACTTCTGTCTTATCACCGTTAAGTTTTAGACAGTTTTTTTCCATCCAGGAGGCTAAATCTTGCAGACACATCACCAGATTGGGGACTGCCGACTGTTGTTCCTGTGTCAAAGATACCACCAACTGGGTATCGTCGGCATAAGAGACGACTTTAATCCCGAAACCATCGGCGATCTCTGCTAGGGGAGCCACATAAAGATTAAACAGAGTACGGCTCAGGATTGAGCCCTGAGGAACCCCCTGCTGCAATCCTATGACCCTGGAATAAAACTCGCCCTGCCTCACCTGGAAGCTGCGATTGGCTAAGAATGATATAAGCCAGTCTAAAGCCTTCCCAGACACGCCTCCTTTCTTTAGACGCTGGATAAGAGTGTGGTGTGCTACCGTGTCAAAGGCCGCACTAAGATCCAACAGGATCAGGGCGGCCGTTTGACCGGCATCTACATACTCCCGAATGGTCTCAGTTGCCAGAAGAAGAGCAGATTCCGTTGAGTGGTATTTACGGAAACCCGATTGAGTGGGGTGAAGGAGGTGACATTTCCCAATATGAGCTGTAAGTTTCTCATTTACCACTTTCTCTGCGATCTTAGCAAAGTAGGGTAAAAGAGAGATAGGTCGCAAATTGTCTAAACGCTCCGAGCCCAACTGAGGTTTTTTGGGGAGGGGAAGTACTACTGCCTCCTTCCAGCAATCAGGGACTGTATTAGTCCTGAAAGAGACCTCCAAGAGATGTCTGATGAAGGGCTCCAAGGTATCTAAGCACTCCTCAAGTCTTCTCGGGGAGGTCGGGTCCTTAGGGGAGCCAGACTTGATGCTCAGGCAGAATTTTGTTAGAATTTCAGGGGGAGGGATTACAAAACTATCTAGTCTCTCATCCTCCCCTAGAGGTCTTGACACATCCAGAAGATCCTGGTGGACCCCGGCCGATTCAGGAAACGTGGAATAGATAGTCATCACTTTGTTAGAGAAAAAATTCGCTATCAGGTTACAGCGTTCAACTGACCCGGTGGCAGGAGCTGTCACTGTGTCCAGGGAAGAGATTTCCTTGTAAACCTTGAATAATTCCCTGGTGGAGTTCCCTGATGACTCAATTTTTTCTAGGTAGTAATCTGCCTTAGTTTTCTTAATGAGTCCATGGTATACCTTCAGCATTGCTTTATACTTGCACCTGCCTGGGGTAGAGAAGTCCTTCCTCCACTGCCTTTCCGCTCGCTTACAGTCTGCCTTAGCGCTTTTCAGCGCTGAGTTAAACCAAGGTGCAGACTTCTTAGATCTAATGAGTGTTTTCCGTGCCCGAGGGGCAGTGCTATCGAGTGCTTCCCTTAGCCTCCTATCCAACTCTGCGCAAGCATTCTCAGCATCCTCCCCCCCAGGCGGTCCTCCCATCAGGAGGGCGCTTTTAAACTTGCATGGGGAAAATCCACCCCATTTCCGGTAGGTTATTCCCTCCTGCAAATGCTCTGGCACCTTAGGCTTAGGTAAACGCATGACAAAAGGGACAAGGTAATGATCAGTCCATACCAGAGGCTGTGGTGGACCAACCTCTACTGCCTCCCAGTTAGTGAAAATGGGATCAATCAGATGACCCTTGTGGTGCGTGGGCCAGGAAGCACTAAGATTTAACTGTAATGTAGCAAGTTCTTGGTTTAGCGCGGTAGCTAATGCACATTCTGTATCTTCCAGGTGTAGGTTTAAGTCACCTAACACAAGAAACTTGCTATATCGTAGGGCTGGTTGAGTTAGATATTCAGCTAAATTGGAAGTAAAACGGGAGGGGTAACCCGGAGGGCGATAAACCAGGAGGCCCTTGATGATACAAGTACTATCAATCGTGATGGTAAAAAGACCTGCCTCACCATCGATAAGAGCGATGGGCTCAAGGTGGCATTGAATAGCAAGTTTATATATCATTGCCACCCCACCTCCTCTCCCCGAATCCCTATCAATATGCTTTACAGTATAGCCACACGGAATCGCCTCAGGAGTTCGGGGACTGAGTCCTCATCCAGCCAAGTTTCAGAGAGAAACATAATGTCCGTCTTTTGTTCAATTAGGAGATCATGAATCTTAAACCTGTGCTTCCTGAGAGAACGACAGTTCAGCAGGCAACAATTCACCACGTGCGAGCTCCCCTTGTTCTCATGTCCATAATTGAAAGTAAAGGCGCAGTGTCTGCATGTTCTCACTGGGCCACTGGCCTGCATCTTATGGGCAGAGGCAGCTGCAGTTTGGGGGCACAGGGAGTGAAGGTCCTGACTAGAATAGGAGTATTTTAAACCGGAACCACCAAGGGGGGTGGCCCCGTGCCCCGGACGGCCGCGGACGGGCGCAGACGGGCTTGCCTTAGGTGCGCCTTCAGCGCGCCAGCGGCGCGCCCGCTGCGCGGGTCCGCTGCGCGGCCGCCGGAGCATCCGCTTAAATGTGCCCTGCTTCCTGTCTGCCCCCGGAAGTGTTCCCGCTCTGACCTGCTCCGCCCTCCGCTATCTGTGGACTCACAGGTAAGCCTGTACTGCCCCCGAAAGTATTAGCAGGCTAACTAAGTTAAAAATACAGTCACCGCTTCTTCAAAAGATTAAAATACAGTCACCGCAATTTTCAGCACATTAAAAAGAGACCACAGCTCAACTGATCATACCTTGAGCTATCTCCGTCACCAAAAGCGGCTCAGGGCACTGCCACTACCCTGTGCACCGCTGCGCGGCCGCCGGAGCATCCGCTTAAATGTGCCCTGCTTCCTGTCTGCCCCCGGAAGTGTTCCCGCTCTGACCTGCTCCGCCCTCCGTGCAACGGCACTGATTGCCACGTCGGACCGGGGCGTGCAGGAGGAAGAAGAGCCAAGAACTAACCCCGCTATCTGTGGACTCACAGGTAAGCCTGTACTGCCCCCGAAAGTATTAGCAGGCTAACTAAGTTAAAAATACAGTCACCGCTTCTTCAAAAGATTAAAATACAGTCACCGCAATTTTCAGCACATTAAAAAGAGACCACAGCTCAACTGATCGTACCTTGAGCTATCTCCGTCACCAAAAGCGGCTCAGGGCACTGCCACTACCCTGTGCACCGCTGCGCGGCCGCCGGAGCATCCGCTTAAATGTGCCCTGCTTCCTGTCTGCCCCCGGAAGTGTTCCCGCTCTGACCTGCTCCACCCTCCGCACAACGGCACTGATTGCCGCGTCGGACCGGGGCGTGCAGGAGGAAGAAGAGCCATGAACTAACCCCGCTATCTGTGGACTCACAGGTAAGCCTGTACTGCCCCCGAAATTATTAGCAGGCTAACTAAGTTAAAAATACAGTCACCGCTTCTTCAAAAGATTAAAATACAGTCACCGCAATTTTCAGCACATTTAAAAGAGACCACAGCTCAACTGATCGTACCTTGAGCTATCTCCGTCACCAAAAGCGGCTCAGGGCACTGCCACTACCCTGTGCACCCTGTGTGAAACTATACTGTGGTGGTATCCAACGTGTAACCCCATGTTTGTGCCTGCTCTCATAGAATACAGGCTAGCGGCTCAATGGCCTTGGCAAAGAGAAGGGGAGACAATGGGCAACCCTGCCTGGTACCACATTCAGTAGCAAAGCTATCAGAAATTACACTGCCTGTGCGTACTCTGACAATGGGGCATTTATAAAGGATCCATACCCATCTGTAGAACTTGAGGCCCAGCCCCAGTTTTACTAGGACCACTTTTAAATAAGTCCACCCAAGGGTGCCAAATGCCTTTTTGTTATTTAATGAGGCCACCCACCTCCGTGTGTCTCTCTGGCGTACCCATTCCATAATACTGAATAACTGGCAGAGATTCAGGAATGTGTTTCTGCTTAGTATGAGCCCATTCTGATCCGAGTCGATCACTGTGCGGACCAGGGGGGTCAATCTATTTGCCAGGGCCATGCTCAGCACTTTCAAATCAAGGTTAAGTAGTGAGATGGGCGGTAGGAAGCCACCTCGAGAGGGTCTCAACTGGGTTTTGGAAAAAATGCTATTAGGGCTTCCTGCATGCTATCTGATAAGCCACCTGGCTTTCCCTATATCTCCAAAAGTCACGAAGCATGTGAGTCCTGGAATGTGTCATAGAACTCAGTGCCAGGTGTTTTGACCCTAGCTATCTTATTGATGGCTAGTTTGACTTCCTCAAGCGCCAGGTGGTGTCCAGATCCTGTCTCAACAGTGGGTTTAGAGAGGGCATGACAAGGGGCTCTAAGTATGCAGTGATTGCATCTGGATATGCACCTGCAGGTGCTTGGTACAGCTTCCTGTAATAGGCCTAAAATTCCTTATTAATGGCTAACTTGGAATTCACTACAGTCCCTGAGGTCATGCAAATCACATCAATGATGATAAGTGGGCAGTCAGAACGTAGCAGCCAGGCTAGTAAACTACTACCCTTATCTTCTAGTTCATGTTGAAATTTAGTGTACTCTTTATATTTAAAAATAGATAATCATCTGGAGGCTTCCCTATAAAAGGACCAAATGTAATCCCCATCTGGCTCTGTTACCCAGTCCCACTCCGTAGTCTGCAGCCGCCGCCTTTCTCTCATGAATTCTTTGAATTTAATCATACAGGACTAACTTGATTTTCACTTTATTTGGGATGCCTTGAAGGCCTCAGCCCGTGATTGTATTATCAGATTTGTTTCTCAAAAGACAAAACTATCTCCTAAATAAAATGCTGAAATCTTTCATCAAATCACACAAGCAGAACACTTCTATTACACCTCTAAATCTAAAGACTGCCTACACGTACTCATCAGTGCCAAGGTTCAGTTTAATAAATCCTCCACTGATTTCACATCTTCCATTCCTATAAATCTAGAGTCAAGTATTATGGTGGGCAAAACAAATTAGACAATTGTTTTAAAATTGAAAAGAATAGGAACACAATTGACTCTATCAAAGATTTCCACTCCAAATTATTACATACAAATGAGGAAATCTTAGAACAATTTGTACAATTGAAAAAACATTATATACTCCCGAGCATGCTCCCTCTGACTCCCACATCAGTAATTATCTTTCTAATGCACACAAATCTTTTCACACAGCACTAGATCTCTCAGATCTGGAATAAGATATTACCTTGACTGAACTTCATGCTGCTTTATCTTCCCTTCAATCAGACAAAGCTCCAGGACCCAATTGTTTCACTGCTGAATTTTTCATACATTTCTACAAATTGTTCATTCCTCAGTTATCTCTTCTTATCTCATCCTTCCGGTAAATCATCTGGCTCCTTTTTGGGTGCCCTTATTAGTCCCATTTCGAAGGAAGGCAAAGATTTACATCACTGCAAAGATTACATTCACTTGGTCCTTTAGCCGCTATTACTCTGGATGAAAAGAAGGCCTTTGATCGCATAAACTTGTCTTTTATGTTTTACACTTTTGATATGGTTTGGCTGTGGGGCAAAAATCATTTCCCTCACTTCCCTTCTCTATACCACAATGCACGCAATTATCTTTGTTAATGGGCACACTTCCTACTATTTCACATTGGGGAGAGGTGTGTGTCAAGGCTGTCCACTTTCACCTTTGCTCTTTAATCTGGCACTTGGACCCTTCCTCTTCAGAATTAGACGCAATTCAGCCTTACACAGTTTTTCATGGAATGACCAGCAAATAAAAACAGCAGTCCATGCAGATGATGTTCTTTTATGTATATCCCGACCTCACATTTCACTCCTAGCTTTTCTGCAGGAGCTATCTTTTTCTCTCATCTCAGACTATAAATTAAATCATGATAAATGCAAAATCTTACCCCTAAACAAATTCACTTGCAGACATAATTTCTTTGTATCTAGTTTTTCCTGAAACACTTCCAAACTGAAATATTTAGGGTTGTGGTTCTCTTACTTGCTAAAAAAATCTATTTCCTTAAATCTAGAGGAACACAAACTTAACATAACTACCTAGTCACCCGTTGGCACCCCTTGAATCTTACATGGTAGGGTTGCCTAGACACCATTTAAATGATGCTATTATCTATTGTTCTCTATACTATTTCTGATATTCCCCTTGCTATTCCTTTCAAAAGGTTTAAAGAAAATAAATTCCATACTCTCTTCTTTTTATGGAATGGGAAGAAACCTTGTATACCTTTAACAAAATTAAAATATCCCAAATCAGATGGTGGTGTTAATTTCCCTGATTTCCAAAAATATAATTTAGCTTTTATACTGAAGCAGTCTGTTCCCTGGATCTTGGAATCCAGTGATTACTCTCCTTTATGGGTACAACGGGAGAAAAATGTTCTCTCTCCTATTTCTCTCTGTAAATATTTGGCATTCTCTAAAAAATCTCAGAATCTATACTAATCTATTTTTCAACATCTATTTATGTAACTAAAACCTTTGATTTTGTTTTTACCATATTGACGTATCCTCTTTCCCTAATTCTCCCATATGGTGTAATACCTCCATATGGTACAAGGATAGATGCAGTTATTGGAAGGCTTGAAGGAAATGTGGTTGAGTTTAGGTCAATCATCTCTTTATTAATGGCTCTTTTCTTACTTTTTCTCAGGCTCAAGTCTTTTTTTTTATTTTCCATAATCCTGTCAACATAAATATAACCTCTCACAATCCATTATGTTAGATGTTCTTACCAAATTTAAATCTTCCCAGTTACAACCTCCACACCCTCTTCTACTCTGGGAACACACTGATCCTAAAGCTTCTGACATATAAAGTGTTTTATAACAACCTTCCACCAATAAAATTAAATCAGATATTGAACTGGCTTCCTAGAATGATCTGGGGACTAATTGGACTGTTTCATTTTGGGGACATATTTGGATGAATACCTGGTCGTCTTCTTGTGCCGCCAATACTACTCAAACATTACTTTATATATAAGATGGCTTCAATTTTCTCCTGTTACTCTACACTGAATATACTCTGACCACCCTTATAGCTACTGTTCATGTCATTCACAACAGGAAGTTTGGCAGCACATGCTTTAAACTTGTCCTCTTGTACACACTTTCTGGACACAAATATGCAATCAAATAAATTCTATTTTTATTTCCTCATAACCCTTTTCATTTACTAACATCGTTCTAGGTAGCTTATCTACTGATTGGTAACATCGGACCTTACATAACAATCATTTGCATTCTATTAGCAGTTGCATATCAACAACTGACAAAAAATTGGAAAGGTGTTTCTCAACCATCTTTCCTAGCTCGATGGTATGTGGTTTGGTATAACAATAACCTTGACAGAGCCTACATCCTTCCTATTTCACTTGATATTAAGTGTTCTCTTTTATGGAGTCCCATTAAAAATGTCATAAATGGCCATGCTAAATCCTCTCTTCATCATCATCATCCTATGAGAGATGACGTTTTTAAACCTCCTTGATGTTCACTTTTTTTTCCACAGATAATGTGTTAATTTTTGCAAACTTTTAATGTTTCAACTCATTATAAACATGTATTCTATGGTTGTTATACTTTTCTCACATTGAACCTTGCGTGACAAAGCCCTGTTCTTTCCTTTTCCTTCTCCCTGCTCACTTTCATTATTTTTTTCTTGAAAATATAGACACATAAGAAAAGCATGTCAAAAATAAAAGCAATCTCCAAATACAAAATATACAATATAAAAATATCAAATATGCATCACAAAACCATAAAAGACAAAAAACATAATAAAACTATGAATATACAAACCATGACTTACAAAAATTGGAAATCATATAAAACAATTACCTCAATATGAAAAAGAGGAAGTGTGTGAAGCGTGAGATACACTAGACTGTGTTGAAAGATAACACGCCAAATGCGGGCGAATAACAAGGGCAGGTTGCATACCGTTCACTCATCAGTTTGGGAGGCAGTCCGAGTGGTTGCAGTCTGCGCAGCAAGGAGTGTTTGCTGCAGGTGCGTGCGATAAACGGACCTGATGTCTCGGGGTCTGGAGGTTGAGGGCTGAAGCGTAGCGTATATTTCAGATTGGACGTTACAATATGCCAGACTACGAAGCCAGGACGATTTGGTTGGTCGGGCCCTTGTCCCCCACAAGAGAGCAATCTCACGTTTGGCCAGAAGTAACGCTATTGCCACAAAGCGGCGATAGCAAAGTTTAATGTGCTTAACCAATCCCAGCAGACCCATTTTAGGGGAGGGTACAAGGGGGTGTCTATGATTTGCGCCAGAGTTGCAAAGACTTCCTGCCAATACGCCAAAGTAGGAGGACAAGCCCAGGACATATGTGCAAAATCGACATCTGTGATATTACATCTGAGATATTACACTTAGGGCATTTTGTGGGTTGAGTGGGGCCAAACTTTGGCCGCTGGATAGGGGTTATATAAATTCTGTGGACAAATTTAAAATGTAGCAATTTATGCCTGTGGTTGGGAGACACCCTGTGGGTTTGCTCGAGACAGAAGGCCCATTCCTTGTCAGTCAGTGGATGCCCAAGATCGTCCTCCCATCTCTGTCTAGTCCTCCCGTCCCGCCCCACCCGAAGTTTCAAGCAGGCCTTATACAGTTTAGTGACCAGGTGCGACCCAGACACTTCTGCAATGAGTAGGGTAAGCGGGGGAAGTTGTCATATGGGCCGGGGAAGGTAGAAAAAGTGGCCCGAAGCATCCCCTGAAGCCGGGCAATGTTTAGGGCGTCAATGCCAGTCAGTCCAGGGAGCTGTGTCAGGTCAGATAGCTTACGTGCCCAGCCATCCGGAAACAAGGAGCCAAGGGTATCCAACGCCAGTTTAGAGAGAGTGGCCAAAACCCCTCTGTCGGTGATGAGAGGGAGGAACGGATTGTGAGCCAGTGGGAGGGCGGGTGAGTAAAGGGGGCCAGATCCAAATAACCAATTTAGTTTACACCAAGCCCAGCACGTAGTAGCCAGAGGTTGAATGTCTTGGGAATCGAGGGAGATGCCCTTCGGGAGCAGAGACGCAAGTGGAATCGGGCGGCAAGTTCCTTGTCTGTTTTTGTGTAGGGTATCCGGGCATCAGGGTGGATCCAGTGGTGTGCAAATTGAGCTTGGGCCACCAAGAAATACAGCTTATGGTCCGAAACCGCAACCCCCCCTCGCGCATATGGAAGTGTAAGGGTATCTCATGCGACCCTGGGTCTACGACCAGCCCATATCAACCGGAGGAGGATGCCACGCAGTTGGGCGATAAAGACATTGGTGAGAGGGATGGGTATGGTGCGAAAAAACGGGGCAACACTTACATCTTAATAAGTGCGATACGGCCAGCCATGGATAAGGGTAATTGTATCCAATGCTCCACTTGTATGTTGAGATGTTCTATAGCCGGCCCATAATTGAGCTGTATAACCTGGCCTTTGTCTCTATGGAGATGTAGCCCAAGATATTTCATAGTCTCATGCGCTACCTGTAATGGATAATCTGTCCCGTCTGCCGCCGCCGCATCCGTAATAGGAAATAACACTGATTTACTCCAGTTAATCTTGAGCACGGAAACTGAACCAAATCGTTCAATCTCTTCGATTAAGGGCTGCAAATTAGTTTGGGGATGGCGGACGAAAAGCAAAACGTCATCTGCATACAGAGACATTAAGAGCGGTCCAGCAGGGAATTGCAAGCCGCGAAACAGGTGCTTTTCTTGAAGGTGTCAAACTAGGGGGTCCATCGCGTTGTGGGTTTGAGGTGATTAATAATCTAGAATACCGTGTGAAGATTGAGTGCAGTGAAGAGATGAGGTATAAAACCGGACTGCACTGGGGACAAAATTTGATCCATTAGCAAGGAAAGGTGTGTGGAAAGTATTTTAGCAAGAATTTTATTATCAAAATTGATGAGGGAAATGGGACGGTAAGATGAGCAATGTGAGGGGTCCTTCACCGGTTTGAGTAATAGGGAGCTGGCTGCCTCGCACATAGTTGGGGAAGAACTCCCGATTCTAGTGCCTCAGAAAACACCTCCAGAAGTTGAGGTGCCAGGCTGTCCTTGTAAGCTATAGAAAAAGACCCCGAGAGTTCATCAAGGCCTGGCGTTGTGAAACCAGAAAGGGCGTCTATGGCGAGCGAGATTTCCTCAACCGGAAAGGGGTGCACTAAAAAATCGGCTTGGCCTTTGGTAAACAAAACCATAGCCACTTTCTCCAGGTAGGACAGGTGTTGCGTGAATTTGTCGGGAAGCGCAGTGGAGTAAAAGGACCGATAGTAGGCCACCAGCTCCGCAACAATGTCCTTGTCAGAAGTGGCAGATGTACCGTCCGCACGCTCAATGGACGTGATATGCCCTGTCCCCTTCGGGAGGCTCACCATGCAAGCCTGCCAGGGCGTTCGCCCTCACCATAGCGCTGAGCCAGTTGATATTTACCGAGCAAGGAGGCCTCCCTGTCAGTGTGATCATTGAAGTCAAGCAAGAGGGAGTTGCGCTTAGCCTGTAGCTGCTGATCAAGGGAGGATTGGTCCAGCAATGCCAATTCGGCTTCTGCTTTATCTAAGCAGCCACGCACCCCCCGCAAAACCCCGGCCTGTTTGGAAGTGACAACTCCCAGAATTAACGCTTTGAAGGTGTCCCATAAAATGGAGTAATGAGCCACTGAGCCAGTGTTCAGGGCAAAGTACTCCGTAATGGCTTCCTGGACCACCGAACGGAACAACTCGTCTAGCAGGGCTGAGGCTGGAAAGGACCATCTCCGTTCCCATCCAGCCGAATGTGGAATGTTCAAGTGTAAGAGAACAGGGGAGTGGTCCGTTTGGCCCAGGAGCGTTCCTTTCATTAGTAAATAGCGCCATTGCGTATCTTCCGCTTTATCCTGAAGTTGAAAAGGGAGGGAGCTGTGAATTAAAGTGCAGACCCCCCGGGAATATGTACTGTAGATGGCGAAGAACCTGTTGGATCCCCAGGAGGAAGCAAAGGAAGGGGAACCCTGGGGAGGGAGATGAATCTCTTGTAAAAAGGCTATTTTTGTCTCGTGGCATTTCAGATATGCCAAAACCAATTTACACTTCCTCGGGTTATTAAGTCCCCTGACATTCCAAGAGAGCATGTTTACTTTCACCGTAGGGGCCACCGCCATAACCACAGCAAACCAAACCGACACGTACACAGCCAGTATATCATCAGCCTTAGGAAGGCTACCGAAGCGGGGAACTCAGTCAACAATATAGCAGAAATCAAAAAAACAACAATACCACCAAAAAAGAGACATAGACAACCCCCGAACTCCCACCCGCCACCCACTCCTGGGCCCGCAGGCCCCGAGAATTGGATCCCTCCCTAGAAATTCCCACAAATCAAAAACAACAACAAATCACATCAAGAACATAGTCGAAGTCCTCCGAGGGGGGAGGCAATGCCTCAGACAGCCGAGGCCCACAAAAATGAATCATAGACTTGAAGCAGAGAAAGCGGGAGGGGCCGTAACGACTGGCCCTAACCCAAATGACCTGAACATTGAATAAAAAACAGTGAGTCCACCAGTTAACTGTAAGGTGTGAAGTAGTCGACCTGAGGAACAAGGAACAAAGAAGACCCTGATCGTACTTCTAGTGTTGCAATAAAACAGGGATAAGCCACTGGCTCAATACTTTTAGAGACAACTAGCTGAACCAGACTATAAGCGCCCAGCACAAATAAGAACCATCAGGAGCCACTGCACACTGAAGTTCTAAGACAGACAAGGCTCAGTCTGCAGTGAAAAGTTCAGTGCTGGGGGCCACCTGATGGCCTGGGGAGGATTGCATTGATGAGTGGGCTGGGCTGTGCCGGACCTCTCCCACGCGTTTTTGTCAGAAAGCCAGGACATCGGGGGCATTGTCAAAAAAGCAAAGGATACCGTCCACCATGACCCTGAGCCTTGAAGGATAGAGCATAGCATACTTCAACTCAAGGGTGCGGAGTTGACGCTTCACCTCCACAAATTTCTGGCGGGCCTCCTGGACCTGTAGAGTGTGGTCTGGGTAGAATGAGAGGACTGACCCCTGATAATGCACAGGGGAGACCTCCCTCGCCAGGGGAACACTGTGTCTCTGTCCCTGTAATTGAGCAATCACACCACCATGGGACGCAGGGTTTGACCAGGTGTCGGGCAGGGACCCAATGACCGGTGTTCCCTCTCGACGACAAATGTGGTGGAGAAGTGCTCGGCCCCAAACAGCTCCTTTAACAGGCCCTCTATGAATTGTTCCGGCCGGCCCATATTGATGGATTCTGCCAGTCCCGCACATTGTTCCTCCGGGACCGGGCCTTCAAATCCTTGTTCTTAATGGCGACAGATTTAAGCCGACGCTCCGTTAGTTCCAGCCTGCGCGCCATGTCCCGGTGCCGGTCCTCCTGATCGTATAAGTGCTATTCTGCCTCCCCAAGCCAGGTGTGATGACCATCAATCTGCTCTCCCATTCTGTCTAGCAGGGAGGTGAGGGTGTCATGCTGATCAGCCAGGCCGCAGAACCCAGCATGGAGCTCTGCCAAAATGGCTGACATCCCCTCCCCCACTGGGTGCCTATCCACCTGGCTAGAGGCACTGTCACGGTCCAGGGAGTGGGAGGAGTGGTCCGCCGTGGCTGGCTTGTCGAAGGTGAGCCGCCTTTGCCTGGGATCTGCACGGCCCATCGTGCCCAATGTCCTGCTGAAACCATAAAGAGGGTGCCGGCACTCCGTCTGCTCGCTGGGGCCCAAAGTAATCCGGCAAGCGGCGTGAAGGTGAGACCGGGTGGGAGGAAAGAAGGGGGGGTGATGCGGCGGGGCCACCAAACAGGTGCGCCTCTCAACCACTGAGGGACAGGGCCGGGCAAGAATTGTCCGGGGAGAGACCCGATCCACGGCCCTCCGATCCCCACTCACCAGGCAGTCCATGCGGGAGGTGTGGCAGTCCCGAGAGGCAAGGGGCCCAGTGCAGCAGCAACAGGCCCTAAAGCAGTGAGCCCGGGGGAGCCCAGCGTCGAGGCAAAGCACCACGGCCCAGCAAGAAGATAAACCACGGGCTCTTCCAGTGTGCTCCCCAATGAGGTTTCCAGCTCAGAACGGGCCGCTTCACCCAGCCGACGAGGAACCCCTCCTGGGCTCACCACGCTATGAAGCACCACATGTAAGCATTGGCAGCCAGAACTTCAGAGCCCAGCAACCATGCAGATGGACGACTTAGCCACGCCCCCTTGCTCACTTTTATTTATAAGCTTTGAAATTATTTAATGCATTATCATATCTGTATTTGTCTCAATCTAATACATTTCTTCTAAACTAGAAAACAAAAGGCATCCATTTGTTGACTTCAAGCTTCTTCATGCTCTACAAGCTGCACAGACGTATTATGTAGGTATCTGTAATTTGAATTTGAATCTTCAGCCCAAGTATCCTTTTCAACTTCAGCTAACAGAAATATTTTTCAAAAATATTATTGAATATCCCTGCCACTAATGAAATTGAACCAATATATGGGGCCGATTCACAGTACTAACTTAAGACAAAATCCTAAACCTACTACTTTTGGTATTCACAGAAGTTAGGATTTTGTCTTAAGTTTGTCTTAAGACAAACTTAAGACAGACTTAAGAGAGTCTTAAGACAGACTTAAGACAATCTTAAGACAGACTTAAGACAAACTTAAGACAGACTTTAGACAGACTTAAGACAGACTTAAGACAAACTTAAGACAAAATCCTAACTTAAGTCTGTCTTAAGTCTGTCTTAAGTTTGTCTTAAGTCTGTCTTAAGACTGTCTTAAGACTGTCTTAAGACTGTCTTAAGTCTGTCTTAAGTTTGTCTTAAGACAAACTTAAGACAAAATCCTAACTTCTGTGAATACCAAAAGTAGTAAGTTTAGGATTTTGTCTTAAGTTAGTTCTGTGAATCGGGCCCATAGTGTCTTATGAAAAATACCATTTTCAAAAAAGTTTTAAACACTTCATTCAATTTATTTCATTTTATTCATTTCATTGTCTTTGACATATCAATGTTTCCTTTCTGAGTACTTCAATATCCCCACGTTTTTAAAATTCACTATTTAGGGGCCGATTCCGATCGGGTCGGAAAGCACTCCGCCCGAGTCGGATCCGGAGTGTTTTCCGACAGAGCCGGACCCCTACAGTCCGACCGAGCGAGTACGATGCGCACGTATGCTGTCCGACTCGGTTCGGTCAGACTCCCATAGAAGTCAATGGTAGCCAGTTGTATGACGCGTACATGGGCTCCCATTGACTGAATGGGTATGTCACGCACAAGGGCCCCCCTACAGTGGGTACGCGTCGGTGCCATCCGCGCCATACATGCCTTTGTTGGGAGACCCATGTGTCTCCCCCTGTGTGCGAGTCGTACGGCTGAGGGTGTCGGGGGGTCTGACGTGGGCCCCCGAATTCCAACTCCGGGAGCTTTTGCGAGCCGGACACTCTGGCTCACACAGGCTCTCCGACGCGTGCATCGTACTGGCTCGGTCGTGAAACGCATCCATTGCATGCCACAGTTAGCTTACGACCGAGACGTACGGAGCGGTTCTGACCCGAAAATGACTTGGTCGGTGAATTTCATGTAGCTCGCATCGTACTGGCTCGCTTGTACAGCTGTACGAGTCAGGCGGAAAACACGCGTACGGCTCGTAGTTTTTCCGGCCGGATCGCGTTCGGTGCCCTTCCGACCCGGATCGGAATCGGCCCCTTAATGGATAGGTGGTTTGCCTACAGAAGTCATGATAGATTCATTAATGTTGATTACAATGAATACTTAATCAGATGACATTGCTGTGAGGAACTGTGGCAATTCGGATCAGCAGGGCTGGAATGCTGAAGCAAGTTAAATAATTGATATCCCCCAAGGGCTAGGGTGTGCAGGGTAGTACAAAAATGAGGGTCCAAGCAGGTGAATTATGAGGTACTTTAAATTGGACAGTAATGATTTTTAGGATGTGCATGACGCTGCTCATAAAGATATTCTTTATAATGTTAAAAGGGAGTTGACATGGGGCAATTGGCAGTGCAATGCAGGAGACATTGGTGAGGTTCTATATGGTATTAAAGGGATCTCTTGTACAGGAGGATCATGTGCTTTTCTGACCAAGGTAGATTGATGCTGGCTTTCTGGATCAGATATCAATCCTCACAAGATGTAATTGGGGACAAATCAATGCTGTTCATACGTTTAGAGAATGGGGTGAGACCAGATATCAGTCACTAGCAAATCAATGTTTCCTTCTGAATATCTTATAGAAGCTTATTCCATTCATGTAGTGAGAATTATGCTTTCAACTCTTCCTTCCAAATGAACTGCGTGTGTTTCAAATTAATAATTTCATCAAGTATTGAAATACCTATAATATGCAGAATCCTTGAGATTTAGACAACTCTAAATGTATTTTATTCATGCTATATTTATGAAACAAGCTTAAATAAATGCTGCCAATAGCAATTTACTCCTAAATGTTTGAGTTTTGCAAACATATTATTTTTTCTGAACATTGAAATGGATAATGTGTAAATAACTCAGATAACTATTAAATTCCAATAATCCATGGTCTCACCTAGGCTTGTTAAAGTAATTATGTGTGATTTAGATTGAGTAATACATTACAGTAATCTAGAGTATCTTAAATGGATTCTTCCTTAAGTATTTCCTTTGTTCTTTTCTATAAATGTCTGTTTACAATTTAACATTGCAGAATTTTCAATTAATTACCGGTAAGGAGAAAAAAAGAGAAGGTGTGGTAGAGTCCATCATTTCTCCATCAATTTCAACCCAGATAGAATACTTTTCTCCCTGTGACCTTAGTACTGTGCTTGCCTATTGATGTATAAAGCTTTTGTCATAACACGGTTGGAGGATCAATTCCTGACTTTAAATACATTTTTAAAACACAGTCTTAGGAATACTGTGTAGTATCTAGATATAATGACAAGAACACTTGGCAATATTTATTAAACCTTCACGCAATGCTGGGCAACACGCAAAGTTGCTGAACTGTGTTGTGTTAAAGAGAGAGCGAAGAAATGCTCCATATTTACAAAGATATGGAACATTTCAGATTTACCCTTATGCTGGTACACTTTGTGCAGTATAGCACCAATGCATGGACCCTTGCACCATGGTGTAAAGGGGGCCAGTGTTACAGGCAGAATTGTCCCTTCCTGCACATAAACAACCCTTAGACCCTTAGGCCTCCTGGACCTGTAGAGTGTGGTCTGGGTAGAATGAGAGGACTGACCCCTGATAATGCACAGGGGAGACCTCCCTCGCCAGGGGAAAACTGTGTCTCTGTCCCTGTAATTGAGCAATCACACCACCATGGGACGCAGGGTTTGACCAGGTGTCGGGCAGGGACCCAATGACCGGTGTTCCCTCTCGACGACAAATGTGGTGGAGAAGTGCTCGGCCCCAAACAGCTCCTTTAACAGGCCCTCTATGAATGGTTCCGGCCGGCCCATATTGATGGATTCTGCCAGTCCCGCACATTGTTCCTCCGGGACCGGGCCTTCAAATCCTTGTTCTTAATGGCGACAGATTTAAGCCGACGCTCCGTTAGTTCCAGCCTGCGCGCCATGTCCCGGTGCCGGTCCTCCTGATCGTATAAGTGCTATTCTGCCTCCCCAAGCCAGGTGTGATGACCATCAATCTGCTCTCCCATTCTGTCTAGCAGGGAGGTGAGGGTGTCATGCTGATCAGCCAGGCCGCAGAACCCAGCATGGAGCTCTGCCAAAATGGCTGACATCCCCTCCCCCACTGGGTGCCTATCCACCTGGCTAGAGGCACTGTCACGGTCCAGGGAGTGGGAGGAGTGGTCCGCCGTGGCTGGCTTGTCGAAGGTGAGCCGCCTTTGCCTGGGATCCGCACGGCCCATCGTGCCCAATGTCCTGCTGAAACCATAAAGAGGGTGCCGGCACTCCGTCTGCTCGCTGGGGCCCAAAGTAATCCGGCAAGCGGCGTGAAGGTGAGACCGGGTGGGAGGAAAGAAGGGGGGGTGATGCGGCGGGGCCACCAAACAGGTGCGCCTCTCAACCACTGAGGGACAGGGCCGGGCAAGAATTGTCCGGGGAGAGACCCGATCCACGGCCCTCCGATCCCCACTCACCAGGCAGTCCATGCGGGAGGTGTGGCAGTCCCGAGAGGCAAGGGGCCCAGTGCAGCAGCAACAGGCCCTAAAGCAGTGAGCCCGGGGGAGCCCAGCGTCGAGGCAAAGCACCACGGCCCAGCAAGAAGATAAACCACGGGCTCTTCCAGTGTGCTCCCCAATGAGGTTTCCAGCTCAGAACGGGCCGCTTCACCCAGCCGACGAGGAACCCCTCCTGGGCTCACCACGCTATGAAGCACCACATGTAAGCATTGGCAGCCAGAACTTCAGAGCCCAGCAACCATGCAGATGGACGACTTAGCCACGCCCCCTTGCTCACTTTTATTTATAAGCTTTGAAATTAATTAATGCATTATCATATCTGTATTTGTCTCAATCTAATACATTTCTTCTAAACTAGAAAACAAAAGGCATCCATTTGTTGACTTCAAGCTTCTTCATGCTCTACAAGCTGCACAGACGTATTATGTAGGTATCTGTAATTTGAATTTGAATCTTCAGCCCAAGTATCCTTTTCAACTTCAGCTAACAGAAATATTTTTCAAAAATATTATTGAATATCCCTGCCACTAATGAAATTGAACCAATATATGGGGCCGATTCACAGTACTAACTTAAGACAAAATCCTAAACCTACTACTTTTGGTATTCACAGAAGTTAGGATTTTGTCTTAAGTTTGTCTTAAGACAAACTTAAGACAGACTTAAGAGAGTCTTAAGACAGACTTAAGACAGTCTTAAGACAGACTTAAGACAAACTTAAGACAGACTTTAGACAGACTTAAGACAGACTTAAGACAGACTTAAGACAAACTTAAGACAAAATCCTAACTTAAGTCTGTCTTAAGTCTGTCTTAAGTCTGTCTTAAGTTTGTCTTAAGTCTGTCTTAAGACTGTCTTAAGACTGTCTTAAGACTGCCTTAAGTCTGTCTTAAGTTTGTCTTAAGACAAACTTAAGACAAAATCCTAACTTCTGTGAATACCAAAAGTAGTAAGTTTAGGATTTTGTCTTAAGTTAGTTCTGTGAATCGGGCCCATAGTGTCTTATGAAAAATACCATTTTCAAAAAAGTTTTAAACACTTCATTCAATTTATTTCATTTTATTCATTTCATTGTCTTTGACATATCAATGTTTCCTTTCTGAGTACTTCAATATCCCCACGTTTTTAAAATTCACTATTTAGGGGCCGATTCCGATCGGGTCGGAAAGCACTCCGACCGAGTCGGATCCGGAGTGTTTTCCGACAGAGCCGGACCCCTACAGTCCGACCGAGCGAGTACGATGCGCACGTATGCTGTCCGACTCGGTTCGGTCAGACTCCCATAGAAGTCAATGGTAGCCAGTTGTATGACGCGTACATGGGCTCCCATTGACTGAATGGGTATGTCACGCACAAGGGCCCCCCTACAGTGGGTACGCGTCGGTGCCATCCGCGCCATACATGCCTTTGTTGGGAGACCCATGTGTCTCCCCCTGTGTGCGAGTCGTACGGCTGAGGGTGTCGGGGGGTCTGACGTGGGCCCCCGAATTCCAACTCCGGGAGCTTTTGCGAGCCGGACACTCTGGCTCACACAGGCTCTCCGACGCATGCATCGTACTGGCTCGGTCGTGAAACGCATCCATTGCATGCCACGGTTAGCTTACGACCGAGACGTACGGAGCGGTTCTGACCCGAAAATGACTTGGTCGGTGAATTTCATGTAGCTCGCATCGTACTGGCTCGCTTGTACAGCTGTACGAGTCAGGCGGAAAACACGCGTACGGCTCGTAGTTTTTCCGGCCGGATCGCGTTCGGTGCCCTTCCGACCCGGATCGGAATCGGCCCCTTAATGGATAGGTGGTTTGCCTACAGAAGTCATGATAGATTCATTAATGTTGATTACAATGAATACTTAATCAGATGACATTGCTGTGAGGAACTGTGGCAATTCGGATCAGCAGGGCTGGAATGCTGAAGCAAGTTAAATAATTGATATCCCCCAAGGGCTAGGGTGTGCAGGGTAGTACAAAAATGAGGGTCCAAGCAGGTGAATTATGAGGTACTTTAAATTGGACAGTAATGATTTTTAGGATGTGCATGACGCTGCTCATAAAGATATTCTTTATAATGTTAAAAGGGAGTTGACATGGGGCAATTGGCAGTGCAATGCAGGAGACATTGGTGAGGTTCTATATGGTATTAAAGGGATCTCTTGTACAGGAGGATCATGTGCTTTTCTGACCAAGGTAGATTGATGCTGGCTTTCTGGATCAGATATCAATCCTCACAAGATGTAATTGGGGACAAATCAATGCTGTTCATACGTTTAGAGAATGGGGTGAGACCAGATATCAGTCACTAGCAAATCAATGTTTCCTTCTGAATATCTTATAGAAGCTTATTCCATTCATGTAGTGAGAATTATGCTTTCAACTCTTCCTTCCAAATGAACTGCGTGTGTTTCAAATTAATAATTTCATCAAGTATTGAAATACCTATAATATGCAGAATCCTTGAGATTTAGACAACTCTAAATGTATTTTATTCATGCTATATTTATGAAACAAGCTTAAATAAATGCTGCCAATAGCAATTTACTCCTAAATGTTTGAGTTTTGCAAACATATTATTTTTTCTGAACATTGAAATGGATAATGTGTAAATAACTCAGATAACTATTAAATTCCAATAATCCATGGTCTCACCTAGGCTTGTTAAAGTAATTATGTGTGATTTAGATTGAGTAATACATTACAGTAATCTAGAGTATCTTAAATGGATTCTTCCTTAAGTATTTCCTTTGTTCTTTTCTATAAATGTCTGTTTACAATTTAACATTGCAGAATTTTCAATTAATTACCGGTAAGGAGAAAAAAAGAGAAGGTGTGGTAGAGTCCATCATTTCTCCATCAATTTCAACCCAGATAGAATACTTTTCTCCCTGTGACCTTAGTACTGTGCTTGCCTATTGATGTATAAAGCTTTTGTCATAACACGGTTGGAGGATCAATTCCTGACTTTAAATACATTTTTAAAACACAGTCTTAGGAATACTGTGTAGTATCTAGATATAATGACAAGAACACTTGGCAATATTTATTAAACCTTCACGCAATGCAGGGCAACACGCAAAGTTGCTGAACTGTGTTGTGTTAAAGAGAGAGCGAAGAAATGCTCCATATTTACAAAGATATGGAACATTTCAGATTTACCCTTATGCTGGTACACTTTGTGCAGTATAGCACCAATGCATGGACCCTTGCACCATGGTGTAAAGGGGGCCAGTGTTACAGGCAGAATTGTCCCTTCCTGCACATAAACAACCCTTAGATGCATTTTCCTTTTTCTATGAGGAAGTAACAAGGAGAAAAACAAATATTTCTTCTCATTACACCACATTTGGGAAGGCATAGCATTTTGACGCATTCACAAGTTTAGAAGTCTTTGTGAATCTGGGAATGGGCCACAATTGATGGGTGGATGCATGGGAACACCCATGCTCTACCCATATATACCTCCAAGCTGGAAATGCAAGGTCATGCAGCCAAGCCACTGCCCTGCATTACATGTCTTTAAAAACCCACACAAATCAGATCTTGCATGGCTTTGTAAATAATAATGAAGGACAATGCAAATGCTTTAAAAAAGAATTTATTATTGAGTTTTATATAGTGCGATCTTAACCCGAAGGTATCAGAGCGCTTTACATGAGCACCAGTGGACACCATGAGGACACATTCAATTTTGCTGGCAATCAAAATCCTTGAAGATCGCAGTGGTGTATATCTAATGCACCTCAGAATAATAAATTTACTGAATACATTCAGTGTTTTACAGTTGATAGTTTAAAAAAAAAATCTTGGCCTCTCCAAAATTCAGGATGCATATCATGTAAAGACCCGTTGATATTGCAGGTCCTGATTAATTCGGTCATTCTAACCCTCAAGGATATCTCATCCCCTTTGCACAAGTGAAGCTTTAGGTAGTAAGCAGCTCAAGGAAGGGGGCTATACCCCCATAAGAAATACTCATATCAGAGTCAATCCTCTGAAATACATGCTGAGACATAAATAGCAGTATTCACTGAAAAATACTAGAACCTAGAAAGAATTATCATTTTAAAGGTGTTACAACACCCACATTGGTATCTAGTCCCATGTATTCATAATTGTGATATTCTCTATCAACAATAGTTCGTATTTAGGACTTAGCATTGTTTCAATCTTAGACACGACGAAAACTTAAAGGTGTGTGGCAGGGTCAACAAATCTGTCATCCAGTATGGCTCAGTTTTTGGTTAGGTAAAATCTGAGTCTTGCTAATACTTAGCAAACATTTTGGGATCTGACCAAACATATGTGCTTCCAATTAAATGGCTACAGTGAACAAGCTTCGATTAGAGAAAAAATCACACTGCCATTCACATGCACAGCAATCCTCCTCTCCTTGCCATTAGGAATTGCCAGTGGGGTGTTTTAGATCTATTAAGATGGTACAGGACTGTAGGGAAAAGGCAAAAAGGAGAGGTGACAAAGGATATCCTTGCCAAGTGCCCCAAAAGATATCAAATTTCCCTGAGAACAGCCCCATATTGGACTCTTTCTAAAGAAGGGGGATTTGGCTTATGCAGTTTGAGCTAAAGCCTATCTTGGCCCATGTGAATTATACAAATGGGCAGGAGAACTTGCAAAATGCTTTTACTACTTTCAAAAGGATCTTCCAAGTTATTTTCCCTTTCTCAAATGAATGATCCCAGTCACCCAGTGTACATATATTTTAGAGTATATTTTATAGTTTGAATTAATTAATGAAATAGGTATGATAAAAGTGTTATTTTTCCAAGAATCATAACCATATTAATTTCCCTCCATGTATTGAGTATACATACCTGTTATTTCAAACTATTAACTGGCTTCTTGAATACCTAACCTAGGACCCCATTAGGATGGCGGGCGGACTAGCGGTGGTGGGACCGGCCGCCAGGGGTGCGCCAGTCCTGCACCGCCAATTAGGATGCGACAGACACCCTGGCAGTCGAATCCCGCATCACTGACATATCAGTGGGCGGTGTTGTAAGAAGCACCCACCGCAATGCCAAAGAGGCATGCTGTAAATTGTCATGCACAACGTGACAGGCACCGCGCGGTACCTGCCACCTTGTGCATGGCAATGAAGGGGGGTACCATAGGTACCCCCCAAGTGCAGACCCCAACCCCCCACTCCTCCGGGTGCCCGATTTCACACATGCCTTTGGCATACCCACCGCAGCTATCATAATATGGATGGCGGTGCCTGCAAGGCACTGCCACCATATTGTGGGCTTTTTCTGCCCGGCCCGCAATAGTGCAGATTGCCGACCAGCGCAAAAAGCAGCGGACGGACTTTCTGTCCACCGCGGTACCCCCGACCACGGTAATATGGCGGGGGTGAATGTAGTTGTGATGGCAGGTGGATTGCCACCGCTGGCCGGGCAGTGGCGATCCACCCGCCATCATGATAGGCCCCTTTGTATATTCAGTAATGATTTAGTGCCAATTCCATTAGGACGATAGATGCCACCAATATAATTCTCCTCATTATATTTAGAAATCCTCTAAATGATTATCCTGACTTGCCCATGTGCCAGCTGACAACCATTTCCCAGAGGGACTTATCACACATTTTCTGAAGATGCTTCTAGGGATACAGATTTTCAGCAGCTGTGCATTCTGGATTAGGTAGTTCACTCTGAAAGAATTACAGTGAGGAGGAGGGGAAAATATAAACTCAACATAAAAGATTGTACATTCCGGGCATTTAATTATTATTCCCCTTGTCTCATTTAGCTCCTTTCATATCTCGGTTTTACCTAGTGAGTGTCTTTGCTATCCAGTCTGATATACTGGCACACACCAGTCTGTTACAAGGTTAGCAGGACCCTTCTTTGGATCCACTGTTGAGGACACATTTATCTCCAGGCAGGCAGTAGTCGGTGAAGCAAGGGAAGACAATAGAACTTTGTCAGAATTCATGAAAGTGATGAATGGAAGACATTGTTTTATACATGCTACAGCCACTTTGAATACTTAGTTATGCCAATCTGCCTTTATAATACACCTGCTGTCTTCCAACACTTAATCAATGGCACCTTGGTGCACTTACTCAATTTATACTTATACAAGTGATATACTTGAATGATTACTTGATCTGTTGCAATGAGTTCCAAGAACATTGGCATCAAGAATGTCCTAGCTACAAAATCACTCACTAGATTTCGTTTTGAGGTACCCAGTATTAGTATGGATGGATCACTGACAGAATATCGACAGTCAGAATATTGAGGTACAAAAATATTCACACAAAAATATTGATGTCCAGAATATCGAAGTCCTATCTACATAATGGTAAGTACAAAAATATCGAGAAAAAACAACTATTGTTGTCAAAAATATCGTTGTTAAAAATATTGTTTTTTATGTTTAATAACATAAAATTAAAAGAAACATAGCTAAAATTATTTTAAAATGTTTAAAATTATAAATAATACAAATAGGGGTCGATTCCGATCCTGTTTTTTTTCCCGTACGACTCGTATCCGTATTTTTTTACGTACGAATCGTACAAGTCCCGTACAAACGGCGAAGTACGATTCGTACATGGAAAATACATACGAATCGCCTTGGGAAAAGTCTACGAGACGTCCCCGGACAGGTTTACTGACAACTCGTAAAACTGAAGTCCGAGCGCGGAAGTACGATCCGTACCGCCCGTCCGAAAATACAAGCGCATGGAAATGGCCCCGTATGGAGCGAACTTTGTATGACCTCTACCCCGAGTATGCTTGTGCCCAGGGTACGAGTCGTATGGCCCCCCCAGCCTCCCACCCCTCCCACATACGTCCGCACCGTACCCCCCACCCCCTTGTATGTACGGACGTACCCCCCACCCTCCTCTATGTACGGACCGTACCCCAGGCATACCCCCCCACCCGCGTATGTCCGCACCATACCCCAGGCGTACCCCACTCCTCGCATATGTATGGTCCGTACATACCCGGGTGGGGGGTATGCCTGGGGTACGGTGCGGACATATGCGGGTGGGGGGTACTCCTGGAGTATGGTCCGTACATATGCGGGTGGGGGGTACGCCTGGGGTATGGTGCGGACATACGCGGGTGGGGGTACGCCTGGGTTACGGTCCGTACATACGGTGGGGGGTGGGGGGTACGGGCCATACATATGCAATGTTGGGGTACGCACTGTACAGGATGACACGTACGATGTGGGTGATGGCATGTACGTTGCGTAGCCGGCCCCCTTTTCCTCGTGCAGCGCAGCATACTTAGCTTTTCCGGCATTTTTTGGCTCCCGTAAAAATATAGCCATGCGGAGTGCTGTAGGTACGAATCGTACTTGCTGGTCCGTAAAACGCTGCCTGACTCCGTGCAGACGTCGCGTACGCACTGTCCAGGATCGGAATTGTATGTATTTTTTAGCCGTACAGTGTTTTTTACGATTCGTACGGAAATGGTATTTCTGTACGAATCGTACTTGCTGGTTTGTACGGTGGAATTCCCGGGTACGAGTCGTACGGAGAAAACGCTCCATACGACCATTTGTACCCGGGTTTTACAGGATCGGAATCGGCACCATAATGTAAAAATAAATTAAACATATATTTGTATAACATACAATATATATACTTACTTAATAATATTGATAAGTAATTATTTTAATAAATTATAAATTCTTAAAAACATGTTGAAAATTATAAATACATATATATATATATTCACTTAAAAAACATAGTTTTCACACATGTTATAGTTAGCTGGACATTTCACTCGTACATAACCAATGAAATTCCCTCGTTATAGTTAGTTCAGATAACTATAACTCGCGCGCCCGCAATCCACTGCTCATGACGTCACATATTACATCACTCATGACATGGTCAGTGGCATCACTCATGACATCACTGATGACATTATCCTTGTGATAGAGTGGCTGTCGCGCGAGTTATAGTTATCTGAACTAACTATAACGGGGGAATTTCATTGTTTTATTACGAGTGAAATGTCCCGCTAACTATAACATGTGTGAAACCTATGGTTTTTTAAGTGAATTTGCAAGGTTTTTAAAATGCTAATTCCTAACTATAACGTGTGTGAAACCTATGTTTTTTTAAGTGAATTGGTAAGGTTTTTTAAATGCTAAGTTATGTATGTATTATTATATTTTTTATATATTTATTTTACAATAAACTACCTATGTATATAGTTATAGATTGACTGTATCCTGTAATATGGAATGGCTTGTTTAAAATGTTTTTTTTATTTTTTAAGGTTTTTCACCGTGCACGCACCCCGCGAATTTTTGAAAAAAAATAAAAATGTTTTTTCACCTTTCGGGGTCCTTCAGGGACCCCCTGACAAAGGCTAGGGGGTCAGGAACTCTCTACCCTGCCCCCTTTTCACATTCTCCACCTTTCTTTTTCACTGTCACACACCAAACACACAAAATGGCGGCCGACACTTCCTGATTTCGACCGATTCGAATGTTGACTGACATGTAACCACCAATCAGAATTGTGCTCGCGCACGTTAGGGTGTGCGCACGGTGCACGCTTATAGATATTTATGTACTTTTAAATGCAATTTTCTCAGGAACTACTGAACAGATTGACACCATATATGCAAAAGGCACATGCCTGACCTGAGGACTACCTCTTTGCCAAATGTCAAGTAATTCTGTTCAGCCGTTCGGACTGTACCTTCGACTAAAGGTCCTATGGGAAAATGCATGGGGAAAAAGCGTTTTGCGACCCCCCTTTTTTCTCAGCCCCCGCTTGACGAATCACCCCGAGACTTTCAGGGTAGGAGCTGAGCAGAGCGCCCCATTAGTTTTGAAAATTTCGCGAGGATTCGTCAACCGGCGCCAAAGTTATTCAAAATAGTTATTCAATAGTCAGAATTTTCTGATTTCCTATGGAAACACGGTCCTAACTATGACTATCTACTGGCGACCGCTATTGAATAGCGGAGGGGATAAAATTACTATTCCTACTCAAGAGAGTGCAACAGCAGGGAAAGTGTTGGATAGCATTAAGGGTAAAAATTACTATTCCCACTCCAGTGAGTGCAACAGTACAGAAATTGTTGGATGGCGTGGGGTAAAAACTACTATACCCACTCCAGAGAGTGCAACAGTAGGTAAAGTGTTGGATAGCGTAGGGTTAAAATGTACTATAAGAAAGACCCTAATATCATCACTTGCTCCAACATAGCCCCTGCTGTTTGGGAAGAACACTTTGGGGGTTTATATTCAGATACGAACTGTAATACTCCCTCTTTAACTGTCTCCCCTCTCAACATAGTTTGTCGAGCCGAGGATATTCCGATAATCACGATTAAAGAAGTTGAAAACGCTATACATTTGCTCATACCGAATAAAGCGCCAGGTCTGGACAAAATTCCAGGAGACCTTTTTAGGTCAGAACCCAAGGTATGGGCACCGTACTTGTGTGTCTTGTTCAATTCCATCTTGCTTGGCGCTGAACCACCAGAATCATGGCAAGGCGCCGAGATTGTGCCAATTCACAAAAAAGGCTGCCCACTCCAGCCTTCGAACTACCGGCCGATTAGTCTAATTGACACGACCCAAAAATTATTCGGGCGCATAGTTTTGGATAGATTGCAGGCGTGGGAAGTAGAAAATAATATTCTAAGTACCTTACAGGCGGGCTTCAGGAAGGGTATTTCAACCCTTGATCAGATCTTTCGTCTCCAGGTCATATATTGGAAGACTGTGTGGAGGGTGGCAGCCTCTACCTCATTTTTGTCGACCTAAGATCAGCATTTGATCTGGTCCCACGCGAGAACCTGTGGAGAGTTCTTCAAACACTCAATATTCCTACCTATCTTCTGGACGTTTTGAAGAGCCTCCACAAGGGTAATTTCACACAGGTCAGATGCGGGAAAAATGGTGAATTATCTGAACGTTTCCCTGTTAATAGAGGAGTCCGTCAAGGATGTGTACTAGCGCCCACGCTGTTTTGTTTATATATTAATGGGCTTATAAAACACCTAGTAGGCATAAATGACACTGATGTCCCAAGATTAGCCACGGGTAAGGTACCAGCTTTAATGTTTGCTGATGATACCTTGTTGTTGTCACGTACCCCTATGGGAATCCAGCGCATCCTAGATGGTTTTGTAGACTTTTGTGGGGAAAGGGGTCTTGAGATCAATCTAGCAAAAACGAAATTTATGATCCTTAATCCTCCCAAACACACTCGCCCCAACCCAGTATTGAATGGTATCCCCCTCGAACGGGTCAAGACATTTGGATACTTGGGGATTACACTTCAAGAAGATCTGGGATGGGGGGTCAAGTTGCCAATTCCACTCTAAAGTTGACCCAAACTACCGGTGGTATGGCTAGATTGTTCAAAGGCTCGGTTTTTAAACCAGCTGCACCATTGATAGAAATTTTTAAATCACAGGCAAGAGCTGCTACTACCTATGGAGCGGAACTATGGGGCCATTCTAAAACTGACAGTTTATCGAGGGTTGAAAATTCCTTTATAAGGAATTTGTTGAGCTTACCATCTAGTTCCCCGTTGGTCCCTATCAGGTTTGACTTGGGTCTGCTCCCCATGGAAGAGGTGGTGGCCGTGCGCCCTGTCTACTACTGGAAGAGACTTTGGTCTAACCCGGACTTGGAATCCTACAAAAATGAATTTATGGGGGTCTGGCCTACAATTAAAAACAAGAACATCCCTTGGTTAATGTATGTTAGGGAAACCTGTACTAAGATTGGCTTTCCGGAATTATGGGGCACTCCGGAAAGTTCATGCCTGGCTGTTCCTAAAACCAACTTGGCTGAACAGTTTAGATATTTTTATCTATTACGTTTGCACACGAACCCGAATGTTGGTAGGTTGACTGCCCAGTTCCTTCAGATCAAACCGAATTACGGGAGGGAGTTATTTTTAGATTTGATTTTCCCCCCTGTTGCTAGGAAGTTGTATATTCAGTTGAGAATGGGCACTCGACCGCTTAGGTCCTTCACTTCAAGATGGGATTCTAACAAAAGCATCTCATGTCCTGCATGTGGCTATAAATTGGAGGATGAAAATCATGTGTTCTTTTTTTGCCCAACGTACCATCTGGAAAGAAAACGCTGGGTAATACCTATTTGCAGAAACCTTGGCTTCAGAGAGTGTGAAAAAGCTCTGCGAGTTTTGAAATTTGACACCCATCCTCCAATTGTTTTTGCAGTTTCACGCTTTCTAAATACTATGTGGTTGCAATGTAGGAAATTCTGCACTAACTTCTAATCAATCGATTAAGTTTAATTCCAGTTATTTATCTTTTATTTGATTTTGCTGGTCTTATATTTGTGATCTGACTTGGATGTGCTTTTTTGTTTATCAACACTGTATGCAAAATGTTGTTGCTTTTATGGCCCTAGTGGCCGAAATAAAGTTTATAATGATGATGATGATGACTATTCCCACTCCAGAGAGTGCAACAGTAGGGAACGTGTTGGATAGCGTAAGGGTAAAAATTACTATTGCCACTGCAGAGAGTGTAACTGTAGGGAAAATGTTGGATAGCAGAGGGTTAAAATTAACATACTTATCAATTAAATACGTTTTTAATAAAATAACCAATTATTAATTAATTAATAATAAATTATTTATACATAATAACAAATAAAAATGTATAATGTATTCATTATAATTAAATTACTTCCCACTCTATTCCCCTATAAACCCACAACCTGTCCTAAAAATAATAATACAATTAATATAATTATATATTAATTAATTATTGGAAATTATTTACCAATTAATAATGAATGAACAGTAATTGAATTATTAATACCAGTAAATAAAAATTCATATCTACTTTATAAAAATGTAATTACTTCCCACCCTATTCCCCTATAAACCCACAACCAGCTCCTAAAAAAAATAACACAATTAACATAATTATCAATTAATCAATTAATAAAAACGAAGAACCAATTCATAACTAATTAACAATAAATTAAGTATCAGTACTACTTAATAGAAATTAATAATAACTTTATTATAATTAACTTACTTCCCACCCTATAAACCCACAACCCGCTACGGAATAAAAACACAAAGGTGTCGATTCCAATCCTGTAAAACCTGGGTACAAATGGTCGTACGGAGCGTTTTCTCCGTACGACTCGTACCCGGGAAATCCACCGTACAAACCAGCAAGTACGATTTGTACAGAAATACCATTTCCGTACGAATCGTAAAAAACACAGTGCGGCTAAAAAATACATACAATTCCGATCCTGGACAGCGCGTACGCGACGTCTGCACGGAGTCAGCTAGCGTTTTACGGACCAGCAAGTACGATTCGTACCCACAGCACTCCGCACGGCTATATTTTTACGGGAGCCAAAAAGTGCCGGAAAAGCTAAGCACGCCGTGATGCACGAGGAAAAGGGGGCCCGGTACATGCCGTACCCCCACCCCCGTCGGTACGTGCCATACCCCCAGCCCCCCGTAGGTACGCGCCGTACCCCCAGCCCCCCGTAGGTATGCGCTGAACCCCCACCCCCGTATGTACGTGCCGTACCCCCACCCCCATAGGTACGCGCCATACCCCCAGCCCCCCGTAGGTACGTGCCATACCCCCAGCCCCCCCGTAGGTACGTGCTGTACCCCCATCCCCGTATGTATGTGCTGTACCCCCACCCCTGTAGGTATGCGCCATACCCCCAGCCCCCGTAGGTACGCGCCGTACCCCCAGCCCCCCGTAGGTACGCGCCATACCCCCAGCGCTGGGGGTACGGCGCATACCTACGGGGGGCTGGGGGTACTGTGCGTACCTACGGGGGCTGGGGGTAGAGAGCATACCTACAGGGGTGGGGGTACGGCGCATACATACGGGGGTGGGGGTATGGCGCATACCTATGGGGGGCTGGGGGTACGGCGTGTACCTACGAGGGTGGGGGTACAGCGCGTACATACATGGGTGGGGGTATGGCGCGTACCTACAGGGGTGGGGGTACGGTGCGTACAGGTACAGGGCTGGGAGACGGGCCTGGGGTGCGGTGCGTACAGGTGCGGGGCTGGGGTACGGGGTGTACAGGTGCAGGGCTGGGAGATGGGCCTGGGGTGCGGCGCGTACAGGTGCGGGGCTGTGCTACGGTGTTGGGGTACGGTGCGGAAGGGGGTGCGGTGCTGACATACAGGGGTACGGTGCTGACATGTGCGGGGTGTGGGGGGCTGTACGACTCGTATCCGGGCACAAGTTTACCCGTGTACATGTAGGCTACAGCGTTCGCTCCGTACGGGGCATTTTACATGCGGTTGTGTATTCGGACGGGCGGTACGGATCGTACTTGCGCGCTCAAACTTCTGTTTTACGATTTGCTCGTAAAAATGTCCGGCTCCCTGTCGGACACTTTTCCCGACGCTATTCGGACGTACAAATTTACGGCTCCCTCTCGGACCATTTTCCCGACGCAATTCGTATGTATTTTTCACGTACGAATCGTACTTGCCCGTTTGTACGGTACTTGTACGATTCGTACGTAAAAAAATACAGATACAAGTCATACGCAAAATATTTTTAATGGATCGGAATCGACGCCAGAATGTTTAATAATTTCTAAAAATTATTATTAAATGTACTATAATTAAATTACTTTCCACCCTATTCTCCTATAAACCCTCAACCCACTACAGAACTAAATCGTAAAATGTAATAAAAATTAATTCATAATTTCTAAAAATTATTATTAAATTTACTATAATTAAATTACTTCCCACCCTGTTCCCCGATAAACCCACAACCCGCTACAGAATTAAAACGCAATATTTACTTTTTAAAAAAAAACTTTTTAAAATGTAATACATATATTTAATAAAAATACAATACTTAACAAAAAATATAGAACACAGACATTTTATATAGATACTAAAATACATAACACTAAAATCGATATTATTAATAGCGATATTTTTACAAACGATATTACTGACTTCGATATTAACAAAAACAATATTTCTTACCCTCATGTCGATATTCTGGTCACCGATATTCTTTTTGTCGATATTCAGTCCCTTTGATATTTCCAACTTGATATTTTTGTACTATGAAAATAAAAACCTTATATTATGTCTGTGCACCATTATGGATCTGTGAAAGATGACAGCAGTTCTGGAATGGCCCACGTCAATGGCTGTGAAGGAATGTTAGGCTTGGCATCTTTGACATGGTTCCCCTGACTTTTTGTCTCTACTTGCTGTATTTTTGGTGCTGTGCTAGATTTCGCTTTTGCTGGTTTCAATGATTTGGGCATTAATCCACTGCTGATCAGTGTCAAAGTGCAAGTGCTCCCTGTGTAAATTATTGACACTATTGGTTCTCCCTGATTGGCATATTTGTTATACTGGTAAGTCCCTAGTAAAGTGCACTGACCAGGGCCTTAAAATCAAATGCCACTAGTGGGACTGCAGCACTGATTGTGCCACACACATGAGTAGCCATGGAAAGGTATCTCAGACCTACCACTGCAATGTCTGTGTGCAGTTTGTGAACTGCAAGGTTGACTTGGCAAGTACACCCACTTGCCAGGCTCTAACCTTCACTTTTCTTACATGTAAGACAGCCCTAAGGTAGGCCCAATGTACCCCCTGGGCAGGGTGCAATGTATGTGAAAGGTAGGACATGTACTGGAGTGTGTGACTTGTCCTCATTGTGAAATACTGCCAATTTCGTGTGTTTCACCATTGAAAGGCTATATGTAATATAGGATAGAATGGCAAATACTTTGTAACACCTTACGAGTATAACTTCTGATTGGGACAAGATGGAAAAATGTTTAGTCTCTATGAATGCAGAATTTGATAACACATCTTTTAGTAAAGATGGTTTTTAAATTGTTTGTTTGAAAATGCCACTTTTAAAAAACAGTAATTTTCTTGTTTCACCATTCTGTGTGCCTCTGCCTGTTTGTGTATTGACTGTCTGATTTTGGAATGACAGCGACTCTGGATGTGAATTCACTGTAGGCAGCTGAGCTGAATAGATCTTGGCTGAATTTGGAGTAGTGGGAGGAGATTTCCTTGCACCTGGATAGGGCACATCTACCGGGCACAATACTGTCTCCACCCCCTGTGGTCATACTGCACCAGTGAGGACAGAACTGGTTTGGACTGGGCTCAGAGACCCTTGAGCAAAGAGAACAAATACATTTTGGGGTATAAGTATTGGACCTAAAACCCCAGAGTTTTAGACTACTTCTGGACTCAAGAGGAAAATTTGCCAAGGAGAAGAGCTGAAGAGCTGTGAGGCGGAGTACTACCCCTTTGCTCTGTGCTGTGTGGGGTTGGCCTGCAGTTGCTGTTTCTGCCAAAGGGAGGAAAAAGACTGGAACTTTGCTTTGAACCTGCTTGAAGAAGATCTCCAAGGGCCTGTGTGTGCTGGCCTCCTGTTGTGAAGTATCAGGGACACAAAGACTTCACACCTACCTCCCCTGAACTCTGCTGCTGAGATTTCTGACCAGCCAGGAGGTGCCTGTTCCAGTTCTGTGCCTCTGGAGGTTGTGCTTGCTTTTGAGAGCTGGAAGAAACCTATGGAACTGAAAGAATTGAAGCATTGTTCTTCTTGCGGCTGTTTTTCTGATGCAGCACCACTGTGCAAGAAGAATATCAACTCATCGCCACTGCTCAACCGACGCAGCAGCTGTCGCCTCTGCAAGAACTGATACATCGAAGGATAGCGGCTGAAGATATTGATGAGTGCCGCTCAACGCCGTCCCATCGATCGCCACCATTTCCATGCATTGCACCTGTGCAGCAGGTTTTCCGGATGAGTCACCAATGGACCAGAACCATCTTGGATTTGACGCATCACTTCCCCCTACAGGCCGGATTTGACACATCACTTCTCCTGCATGCAGCAGAACTGTTGCATCGCTTTCCTATAATCCAGGACTGACTCATCTCTTTGTTCCTCGATGCTTCTTGTCTCTGCGGCTGTTTGGATTTGTGAATTTTGATTCATCTACAGGTACTTTGTAAGAAATCACCCTTCCATAGCTTTCTATGGACCCAGTTGCTTAAACCCTCTTTAAAGTCATATTTCTATTACATGTATGTTGTTTTATTTGTCATTTCGGCCGTGTTGAGTTTAAATAATGATACTTTTATTTTCCTAAACTGGTGTGGTGTCCTTTTATGGTGTTATCACTGTATTACTGTGCGTTTTGAGTACACATACTTTGCACATTGCTTTTGGGATAAGTCTGTCTGCTCGTACCAAGCTTCCCAGTGGCTGAGCAGGGGTTATCTAAAGTGTATATCCCCCTTAAACTGACTAGAAGCAAGGGTCCCTATTTGGACAAATGTACTTACCTCTGCGAACTAAAGTGCCCCATTTTTACCATTGGAGGTCAGCGGTGAGGATTTGAACTTGTATTCGTACCTGATCCACAGTGATTGGTGTACATCACTAGTTTAGTGTAGACCACTACACACCACATACTGTATTTTTTTGTCTGTTCTATTTTTGATCTGAACCTTGAAGTATCCACGGACCATGTCTCTGAGTGGTAAACCAGCAAGTGAGGTGAAGAATTGGAGTTTGACATTGAAATGTTAAGTAGTTACAAAGTAGAGCAACTCAAGCAGTTCTTCAAGACGTTTGGATGTCCCATGAAGAGCAACTCTAGGAAAGAGGAGTCACAGAGGGCCTTGGAGGCCTGGTGGGAGGCCAGCCAAGCTGGGGAGACAGATGATGCAGATGTGGATGGTGTTGTGCCCGAAGCCAGTTTCAGATCCCAGGATTTGCCTGTTGGGAGAGCAGCCTCTAGGGCTGGCAGCAATCATTCTTCTAGGAATTGGGCTCCAGAGAAAAGGGAGGAAAGGCGCAGGGCCAGGGATCATGAATTGGAGGTCTTAAGGCTCCAGACCAAAGCAGAGGAGAGCAACAATTATCATACCTTGGAGGTAAAAGAAATTGATTTTGGCCCATGAGTTGAGCATGAGAAAACTGGACATCAAGGCCAAACAGGTAGAGTCTAGTACAAATGGTGGCAGCATTCAGCCAGTGCAAAGGGTTAAGGTTTACATTCCCAAGGACCAAGTACAGAATTTTCAGAAGGGGGATGACATTTATGCTCGGTTTGCAACTAATGAGGCAGCATTGCATATGATTGAGGTCCCTGAGAAGAACTGGGGTGCGGACCTGTGGAAACACTTTGACGCTTATGGGAGGAACACCCTGACACCTTTGGTGGAGGAGGGTGCTCTGACCTACCCAAATATGAAGGAGGCTTTATGCCTCAGGTATGGGCTCACACCGGAGCTTTAAAGGGAAAAGTTTAGGTCTTACAAAAAGCTTGAATCCAATACGTGGGTTGAGTGTGTGAACCTTTATTGTAGAGCACTGGATGGTTACATACAGGGCAGCAAGCTAACTGATTACCAGGGTTTATAAAACTTGATTGGTTAGGAGCACTTGAGTAGTCTTTGTGTTCCAGAGCTGCACCAGCATCTGATGGATATTAAGCTGACTGACCCCGGGAAGCTTGCTCAGGAGGCAGACCCTGGAAAAGTGCCAGGTTCCAAAAGGGGTATGTGGGAAACCCAGCCAAAGGTGGGCAAGGTCCCCAGCAGAAGAGTGGGGGGACAAGGGTAAACAAAATGATTTCTCTTAAGGGCCCCAAAGTAGTTCCCAGGGTAAAGATTCTCAGCCCCTCAGTTCTCGGAAGCCATAGCCAGCTAAGGGTAGACCAGACAACTGGGGTCCCCACAAGTGTTATCCATGTGGTCAGGAGGGTCACATGCAGAATGCTCCCAAGTGCCCCAAGGCACCACCAGCACCCACTGGTGCACAGCCACTGGGGGTTACTTAGTGTAGTGCTGGGAGAGGAGTTGGTTGTTAGTGAGGGTGGGGAGCCAGCTGTGATGACCCTTATCTCATTAGAAGATAGAGATGGTCCAGGAAACCTGCCTGCCAGATAACACTAAAAAATACCTGCAGTGGGTGACCATCAATGGGGGAGGGTGGAGGCTCCGAGAGACACAATAGCCAGTGTGACATCTGTCAGGTGTCAATGAATGTCTGAAGAGCAGGTCATCCTCAATGTACTTCACCCTGTAGTTGCTGCAGACAACTCTGAGCGCCTGTGTTAGGTGGTACAGGATCCCTTTGAGTGAGGAGGGGTCTAAGATTCCTTGAAGATCATTTAAAGTCATATTCTTATTAAAGGTTTGTTTGATTTTTTGTCATTTTGGTCTTGTTGAGTTTAGATAAAGATACTTTCTTTTTCTTAAACTGGTGTGGTGTCAATTTGTGGTGCTATCACTGTATTACTGTGTGTTTTAAGTACAAATACTTTACACATTGCCTTTGGGATAAGTCTGTCTGCTCGTAACAAGCTACCCAGGGGGTGAGCAGAGGTTATCTAAAGTGTGTATCCCCCTTACCCTGACTAGAAGCAAGGGTCCCTATTTGGACAAAGGTACTTACCTCTGTCAACTAGAGACCCCCATTTCTAACAAGCAAGTACAGCGATTTTTTGGTTTCAGCTCCTTTTACACACAGTTCATTCAGAACTTTTTGTCAGTTATTCAACCTATAATGCAGATCACCAGAAAGGCAGGGTTATTTTTCTGGGGAACAAAATAAGAAAAAGCTTTTCAAACACTCAAAATCCAGTTCACTTTATTACCCATCCTCCGCCACCAACATGAATAACTTTCTTTTGTTGTGGAAACTGATGTTTCCTAAGTTACTATTGATGCAGTAGCTTTTTATCCAGAACCTTGATTAAGGCTAAGAAGAACTACACATTTATGACAGGGAATTATTGGCCATGAAAGTGGCATGTAGATTGGAGACATCATCTGGAAGGAGCTTGACATCAGATCACATTCTGAATAGATCATTCAAAAATACTTTGAAATGTTCTAATGCCCAACATATCACACAGACTTTATTCAAGGCCAGGACAAAGTTGTAATTATGCCAGAGTATTTGCAGTAATTTTGGTAATTTTGTGTTACTCTTGGGATGCAATATTACTGAAAATTAAGTGATTACGCCTGCTGGCATAATTTAGAGAAATATATGGAAAAGTTCTCTGCCACAAAAGCAAAGAAACATTGAGTGAGCATCTACTGGTTCCTTCTGTTCCTGTTTTGTAGCATTTAGCACTATGGCTACGACAAAGGTGAATTTTACAATAAGAAATAGTGCTAAATGCATGGTTATGCTTCTCACATAATTTTGCGTAATCTCACTTCGTTTTGCCACAATTTCATGTAATTACAGTAAAGAAAATTTCATGAGTTACACCCAAACTTACTTTTCCTTCTTTGAGAACCTAAAGACCTGCTAAGAGACATGGAAAGGCCAATGATCTTTCTTGACAGACAGATACTACTAAAAAGACGGATATCACAGATATGCCTCTAAGATTTTAGCAATAAGATTATCCTCTTTGTCATCTAGAGATTTATTGG
The DNA here is from genome assembly GCF_964204655.1 of Triturus cristatus. Lineage (NCBI taxonomy): Eukaryota > Metazoa > Chordata > Amphibia > Caudata > Salamandridae > Triturus > Triturus cristatus. Next base: position 339,634,736 of record NC_140594.1, read on the forward strand.
AGTCGGTAAAGGAATCTTCAGTCAGCAACAGATCCACCAAGAGCCAGAGAAAAGAGCCATTAAACATGAATTTTGCACCTTGGTGATGCCTCATTCATTCCTTGTTGATCGATACAAAACACTCTATTAAGATAGTATCATGATTATCCGACAGTGTGCCATTCTGTAAAACAAAAGATGATTGAAATGTTTGGTCGGAACATGTCAGGGATTCCAGGCACAGTACCCCTGAAGGTTAAGGAATAAATGTCCACAGAAGTAGTGTACTGATGTAGAGGCGCAAGCAAAACACAAACCAGTAAATAACAAACACAAATAGGTTTAAGCACAGGAAATGATATAGAAGACAAAGCAATCAGAATGTGAACAAACAAGGAATGGAACCAATAATGGACAAACAAAGTTTCCGCTAGATTTGTACACAGGTAAGACTCAGAACTTCTCAGAGCAACCATATAGAAATCAGGCAGTGGCAGTGACTCTGTATCTGGACACTTGGACACAAAAAAGGACTGTGCTTAGATACAGAAGACAAGCCTTTCTGGGTACAGCAGGAAATGCAGTGGTGATTTATAAGAAAATAAAAATGTCACACCCTCACCGTTAAGACACGTAAGAATACACGTAACACAAGACACAGGATAGGGCAGGGATTGCCTCCTGTACACCAAGAGCCAATGCCTGTGCAAAATAAATACACTTATACACAGGTGAGGATAAAAGAGCACACTTACCAGACACAAGAGATACAGAGCAAACACTAGACAATAGAAAACGAACTGAAGCAATAGCCAGGAGTAGGATATTCAATGAAAAACTGGAAAACAAAAGGGCAAGTCAAATACAAGGAATCCTGGAACTGTAATAAGCAAGAAACTGAAATTTCAAGGGAACTAGAGACTGCACGAGGAAAATGAGCTAGAGAACATAAACTACAGGGGAGAAACACAAGATATATGACAGAAGGAAAAGTAATAAGTAAAGTGAAATAAATGCAGAAGAAGTAGGAACAAACTAGGAACCATTAGAAAAGGAGCAACACTACTTTATGCACCTGACTGTAGAACAAAAAGGCAGACAAGGTAGTAAAGCAAAATTAACGCAGAGCTGGGAGAAATGTGGAGTGATCAGAACACAGGCTCTGGATGAAGCAAGAGAAGAACTGATCAGGAAAACAGGCAACAAGAGATGTGGCACACTGATGAACTAACTTACATGCATGAACAAGGAGCTTCAGGCAATTGCAGCTTATCAGGAGAAGCAAGCTCAGGGCAGAGTCTCATGACTGGGCTGTGCAAGACTGGTCACAGATGTGTGCAATTTTCACCTTTCCAATTCCTTGAAGAAAGAATGTACTACTGAAGAACAGCAGAACTACTTCCATTGAATTTATTGTACAGGGTAAGGCATGTCTCTGTAAATACTGGGCAGTGCATTCTGTGATCAGTTGTTCATTAGAAACCAAAAATGCATTTTCCAATGAGTCCAGTACTGAAATGGGAAGCAGGAAGAAGTTATACATTTCCAAATTGCAGTTTGTCCATGTACAGCACCTCCTGGAACTGAAGGAACTGAAGGGTGAAATTGTAACATACTTTTTCTAATGTTAGGGTTTCAGTCACAGACTACTAAAATAATTTTGTAATTTGTGCATGTGCAAAGTCTTCTAGAACTCCACCATTTGGAACCCTACTGCCTCATCCTACTCCAAAAAACAGAAAATGGTGTAAATTCAAAGCCCTCTGTCTGGCCTACAAATCATTGAATGGATCAGGGCGGGTTGCTTCAAGGACAATCTTACATGGTATACCCCAGAAAGGACTGTCCCTTCAGGTTTCACCAACAATTTTGTCGTTATAGCAGGACAAGTTGGGGTGAAAGGAGCTTCTTTAGGGCTACTGCGGTGCTCTGGTACATCTTACCACTAGCACAAAAAATGCCGCCTCCTCACTTATCTTCAGAAAGTCTCTAAAGACCTGTCTTTTCTCACAAGACTAAGTGGTAATCAATCTCCTGGAAGGAAACTTTGCTCTCGAATAATGTCTGCACCTATTCCCTCTTCCGATAGCGCCAAGACGCCCTCAGGCATGAGTTTGAGCTTCATAAATTGCATTCACATTCATATTCACACAAAACAATTGTGAAATATGATCTTAATGCATTTCAACCTTTACTGGTTGAATGGCTGAACAAACTGAAAGTCTGAATTGAAAGCTTGAACCAATAGGGGAACAATATTTTAGATGCTCCCTTATGAGTCAGTGCACATGAATTGTAATGGATGGATGGCTCACACATCCAAAGGGGCCAATTGCAGCATTTGGTGTCTTGGAAGGGATATGACATATCACAAATCTCTTGGCAGCCAGCAGAGTACGTTTATGTCTCCACTCTGGTTAAAAAGAAACACACACACTGAAACCAGGGCCTAATCTCAGCTCCTGGAAGGTTATTTCTAGCGGGGGTACTGTGAGGATTAAGGCATGGGACACAAATACAAATCCACCTGTGCTGGGGGGCTGGAGTAAATGCAAGATCGGTCAATGGATACCAGAGTCTGAGTTCAGTTCTGGATCATTAACGGCAGACCCTTAAATAATACCTATGAGGTCCTACCTAGTAACATGTTGTTAGTTGCATTGGCTGATTGCTTACTCTGAGTTTGCATCTGTACTTCGTTCTCTCACTGGTTGTTTTCCTTCTTTTCAGTACCCTTTGTCTACCCAGTCCTTAACCACTTATTTGTCCATTGTTCCATTGTGTAGCGCCTGGTTTCTTCTAATTTACTCCTCACAGTTTGACTGGTGTATTGTCACCAGCATCCTGTGGTGGGCATCTTCTTTCCAGGGCAGTTTGTGCTCGTCATAGCCACATGTGCTTTTGATACTGGTAAGCCTACTGTTTGTATATCTGTTTATGTAGCTGTTCTGACAGATCTGACAGCCACATGGTGGTCTGCCCCCAAATCATTTGCTTGCTTGCCTGATATTTTTTGCTGATTCTATTTGTTGGCCTTGAGTGAGCTCTGAGCACTTTACCACACCCAATCAGTACTAAAGTGCATTGGAACATTCAATTTACATGTACTGTGCACTCAATGTGCCCAGGGCCTATTAGTTAAATACTACTAGTGAGACTGCAGCACTGCTTGTCAAGTAGCCCTTACATATGTCTCAGTCCTACCACTGCAGGACCTGTGTGTGCAGTTTACACTGACATGTCGATTTGGCATTTAAAACCCCTTGCCAAGCCTTAAACTCCCTTTTAATTCCACATGTCAACCCTAAGGTAGGTCCTCTGTAGCCCATATGTGATGGTCCTGTATTATCAAAAGGTAGGACATGTACTTTTAAGTGTTGCATGTCTTGATAGTAAAAAAACTCCAAACTTGCTTTCCACTACTACAAGGCTTACCCTCTCATGGGCTAACATTGTGGATTTCTTATAACATTTAATTTGCTCTGATCCCTAATTGAGACAAAGTAGAGTTGTCATGTTTAGTATTTCTGGAATGGTAATGAAAAATCGTCTTTAATGGTAAAGTTGGCTTTGTAGTTACCATTCAGAAAATGCCACTTTTTAAAAACGTGGACATTTTCCTGCTCTTTGCCATTTGGTGTCTGTGCCTGTCTGTGATCACTGGCTGGGCTGAGTGACAGTTCAAGTTGTGTATTCCCTCAAGACAGATCCACAGAAAGGAAGGCTGGATATGACTTCATGCATCTTTCTGAAAGGGAGGTGCTGGGCACAGCCTCACACTTAAACCTTTATTGGCTGTGCTTTGTCCACACGCAAAGGGCTGCATGCCACCCGTAGTGAGTCAGGAGCCAGGGCAGGAAGAAAGGACCTGTGTGTACTTCAAAGACCTTTCTTTGAAGTCATTCCCACTTCAAGGGTATAAATGGGTATAAGTACTGGACCTCTAACCTCACCAACTCAGTACACTTCTGGACCTGAAATCAACTTGTCAAAAAGACGAGCTGCAGTGCTAAGGATTGCCACACTGCCAGATGGATGCCTTGCTGTTCTTTGTGCTGCCTGCTGCTCTCTCTGACTCGACTGTCATCACTAGACCCAGAGTGACTCCAAGGGTTAGCTGACAAGCCTCCTGTTCTTCAAAGACTCAGGGGCATCAAAGTCTTTAACCCTGTTCCTGCTTAATTGAAAGTGGATCCAGGTGCTTGCTCGAGAAGAATGGGCCTATCCTCTGCTGTGTGAGCAGAATTGATGCATCATCGCTGTTGCGGGAACAGAACCAGTGCAACGTGCTTAGAACTATCGCATCACCATCGGAACCACTTCATCGGAACTACTGTGGTAAATAATTTAATTACCGGGACTTAATTTGATACAGAAATATAATAAAATAGCTCAGTAAATAAGAGGCAGAATCCGTGGTATTAGAGGTTCGGAATGGGCTTTATTCCAGAGGTCGATTATAATCGGTTGCTCCAGGTTCCATCACCACGAAGGTTCAGGAAGTGAAGTACATACATTATTGACAGGTAACAATATATATATGAAAAGCATTTTCATTAAGACAGATGCAGGAGGCGTAACAGCTGATAATACAGATAAGAATACACATACGTAATGGAAAGAGGCGTAATAGGGCGTAACAGAGAAACGTCATTGGTTGTGATGTCAGAAATGGGTGGATCTATGAGATAATTTCGCAGTATCAGCAGAAATACTGGGCAGAGATGCGCGCGCAGCAGCATGACGTGTGATTGACGTGCAACTAGGGGGTGAAGGGGACTTGACATTTAGCTCTACATGTGGCGACAGAAGTCTGGAGGGTCAAGTCAACCTAATCCCAAATCATATCTAACATCCTATGTTTAAAGAACTAAGTTATCCAAAAGAGAGGTCTCTTCGAGTAGAATCTTATTCTATACTGACTATACTGACTGTTAGTGCGTGTACAAGCGTCTAAGTGTCTACACTAGATGCGAGGGCGGAATCTTCCATAGTAACAGGGCTATGAATTACTTGCATAAAGACAGAGAAGCCGAGCCTTTGCTCGGTAGCTGGAAGAATGTTTACTTAAACTACTAGCCAGGAATGCATTGGGCAGGGATCGGAGCAGATAATTTCCGAAGGTGAAATACAGTTCTTGGCAGGCAGCAGGCTGATGTCAGGCTTCGTGAGCCGCGCAGAGAATGAGACAAAGTTCATGGTCACAGATGCAGGCTCAGACTGGAGCTTTCAGAGGCAGAAGGCAAGAAGAGTTTGATGACAGAATCAGGGCCTACTTGCCTGGACTGTAAAAATGCATAAGTGAACCATATAAAGGCGGTGGCCTTTTGTACTTAGGAATGGAATATCCGGCCCATTCATGGCGGATCAACAGAGGACATGTTAACGGTGGACGCACATGTATTTGCGTCTTCATAACTGGAACTGGAGGGAACATACATGTACTTGTAACATGCACATAGAACCGTTGGGGTCCAAGATAGGGGACATAACTGACCAGAAAAATCCATATTTCCACATTCCCTCCTTGTCCCCTACTTGCCCGTCAAGAGATATCAATCTTCATTAATCCATTGATCTGTTCATATAGCATCATTTGTTCTTCTTTCTTCTTCCGGGATCTTGAATGAAAATCTTGATGTGGAATGCACGATGTGGCACACAGACCACAAATCGCTGGTCCACATTGCAGGCATAAGCAGCAACTGAATAATATGAGAAGGCCAATACCTAGGAAGGATAGGACTCTCCATCCCCAGGCTGATAACACGCTCCAAAACCAACCGGACCAAGTCCAGGTGCCTGGATTCTGGTGTATCTGGCTTACAATCTTATGAAGGCGGGTTATGGCCTTATATACAGATGGCGAATTTTCTGGTATGAATATGCGACAGCTTGATCCGATGACCCTACAAGCTCCGCCCCTATCGGCCAGGATGACGTCAAGGACAAGACGATTTTGAAGCACAACAATCCGCATAGCAGACTGCTCTTCTGTTAAATTGCCTAAGGCGGAAATAGTTTCGTTCACTACTGCTTCAAGGGTTCTAGTTAATCTACGTATCAGCTTACTATTAGTAACGGTACCTATATAGGGAAAGAGACCTTTATTGAAATCTGTGTATTTTTCCCATGCTGTTTCAGTGTAGTCGACTATTGGGAGATCTCTCCTTTCTCTATTGTGTACTAAATGAGTATTTCTGTGATAATCAGGAGGAGCTAGAAAAACAGGTGGCAAAAGGAATCCAATGTAGCAAGTACCATCCCAATCTAGAGGCAAACGTACATATGCCGTCTGACCACATATAAAATAGGAATGGCGGGAAGCTCTAAATGTAGACTTGCCTTGATCACTAAATTCTACTACAGTGGTGCATCTACTATGGCCCATATGTATGGAACCATTCTTTCTTATACATAATTCCCCTTTTACTGGGAATACGGACATGGCGGGCAAGATTGGTGTAGCTTCAGATTCAACGTTCAGGATCATGAGGTTAAGTGTAAAATTACCTAATCCATATACTTCATTTTCTAGATCAGTTCCTGTTCCTTTGGGAAGTCCCTCCTTGTTGGGGTGGCAGACCTTAAGTAAAACTAAGTTCAGATTTCCCCATACCCTATTGTCTTGATAAACTGCAGAATTCGAATCTAGAGAATTAATTAGGCTAAACCATGCTCCACAGGAGCCGTTGTGTGTGAACGGGTATGGAAAAAGAGGTAGAATTCCTTTATAGTTCTGATGGGGAGGGAGTCGGCCACATATCCAACAATTTGTAGCATTGCTAACCTGATGGGAATGATGTAACATATTAATAAAAGTGTTATTGCGCAGCGCAAATCTGTATGACAATTCAAGCGGAGGTAATTTACTAAAAGAATGTTCAGCAGTAACATTGTAAACATGTCTAGAAATAGGATAATATATGTGCAACAATATACTTGCAGTAATTATTAAAAGACTTGAGAAAAACAAAATTAATAACGTCACTATGCAATGACTACGCAGTGATTTACAGTACGCCTGTCGTTTCAACATTTTCCGGGTGTTTTCTCTATTCAGGTCCAAGGGATACATGTCAGAGACAATTCAACCGCTTCACCTTGGAGAGGACTTAAACAATCAAATTGCTCGACTGATTGGGCCTAAGCTTTAGTTTATAAAGTTCAGAGTCACTTTTTTCCACAAAAGGAAGTTTTGAGTCAATGGGTGAAGACACACAAGGTGAGGTATTCACATCTGATTTTAGTCCATGAAATTTCTTGATATGACTTGAATGAATCCATCCCTTTCTGCCTTCGATCTTCACGGCTGTTCTTGTGGTGAGCAACACCAGCTGAGGTGACCTCCACCTAGGTTCCAGCTGAGTTTTGCGGTCAAAGTTCCTCACGAGGACCAGGTCCCCCGGAACCACGTCATGGGGTTTCACCTCGGTGTTGTCAGGAAAAGCTGCAGCTACCTGTGAACGACAAGATTGTAGTGCAGACATCAAGGAAGCCAAGTAATCCGTCAGCATATTACAGTCAATATCAGTTATTTTGCGTGGTATAGGCGTCCCCCACATATTTGGTGGTCTGCCGAAGATCACTTCATACGGGGATAGCCCTGTTCGAGAGTGTGCTACCATTCTTGTGTAAAAGAGTGCAACTGGTAATGCTACTACCCAGTCGACACCTTTCTCTCTGCATATTTTGGATAATCTTATTTTCAGAGTCTGATTATGTCTTTCTACGAGACCTGCTGCTTCGGGGTGTCGGACACAGTGGAATTTCCACTGATAGCCTAACAAAAGTGAAACGTGTTTCATTAATTTGGATGAGAACGGCTGGCCGTTATCTGAGTGAACAACACGTGGTAAGCCGTATCGTGGGAAGAATTCTCGAACCAACTGTTTGGCAGTAGTCGGGGCAGTGTAATCTGAAACCGGGTATGCCTCCGTCCAACGGGAAAGAGCACAGACAACTACGAGAACATATTTGAATCCTCTGCATCGTTCCATCTGGATATAATCCATCTGGAGGACTTCAAAAGGATGATCAGGAGGATGAAATCCACCCTGTTCTACGGGAACGCTTTTTCCTGGGTTGAACTGGCAACATATCATGCAGGTACGAACTTTTTGTTTCGCTGCTGCTCGTAAATGCTTGTTGAACCAAATATGTTGAATGCTATCTAGCATAGCTTTTTCTCCTAGATGGGCAGGACTATGTACAGTGTTAATAATGACTTGGACCCTTGAATCAGGAAGGAACCACACAGACTTTTCCTTCATCATCCATCCTTGGTCCGTTTGGATCCCTCCTAATTCCGTCCATTTCTTTATTTCATCTGGTGTAGCATGTGTCTGTATGTCAATTACGTCAAGAGTAGGATCTTTAACTGTCATACAATGTGTCAGCGTCGGAACTATTGTCTTTGTCATGTCGGATTTTTGAGTTTGAGCGGTCTGTTTAGCTGTTCTGTCAGCTAGATCGTTGCCTTGAGAAATGGTATCAGTAACTTTCGTATGTGCTTTGCATTTCATAATCGATATTGCAATGGGTAAATGTATTGCATCTAATAAGGCATGAATGAGGGGTCCGTGCTGAATGTGGGCACCATGAGAAGTTAAATAACCTCTCTCTCGCCACAGCACGCCGAAGTCATGTACGACTCCGAATGCATAACGTGAATCAGTGTATATGTTGACTTTTTTATTTGTGGCTCGAATACAGGCTTGTGTCAGAGCGACGAGCTCTGCTGCTTGAGCTGACAAGGTATTTATGCAATTTGTTTCAATGATTTCAGTGTCTGTTGTGACTGCGTAAGCGGCCACTAGTTCTCCTGTACCTTTTCTCATACATGAACCATCTACATACAACGTCAGGTCTGGGTCTGATAATGGGACATCGGTTAAATCTTGTCTAGGTTTCGTCCTGATTGTAATAACTTCAATACAGTCATGGGCTAGTGGGTCTGTTCCATTTACAGGTAAAAGTGTGGCAGGATTCAATGTGTTACAACGTCTGATTTCTATATGTGGCTGAAACAATGTTAGTTCATACCCTGTAAGTCTTGCTATAGTCAAATGTTGTGTTTGCGTTCGATTCACAAGAACCTCCACTGCATGTGGTACTTGTACTGTCAATTGATGTCCTAACACTATGGCATCGCTTTGTCTGATTGCTAAAGCTGTCGCTGCCACTGATTTCAGGCACGCAGGCAGAGCCTGAGCTACGGGATCTAATGTACTAGAAAAATAAGCACATGGTTTGTGTGCTCCTGCTTGTTCCTGTGTGAGTACTGACAAGGCAGTACCTTCGCGTTCTGTAATAAAGAGTGTAAACTGTTTTCTGTAACATGGTGTTGCTAAAACTGGTGCTTGACATAAAGCTTTCTTTAAGCTTTCAAAAGCTTGTGTATGTTCCTGAGTCCAAGGGAGAACAGTCGATGTGGCTGCCTCCTGTGTTGTCAACTGAATGAGTGGTTTTGCTAGAAATGCATACTGAGGGATCCACTGTCTACAATATGAGGTGAGGCCTATGAAAGCCCGCACCTCCTTTTGTGTCTTGGGTATTGGCATGTTAGCTATTAACTGAATGCGGTCGGGTGTAAGCTGCCTTCCCTCCTTGGACAGCGAGTGACCAAGGTAAATAACTCGCTGGACACAGAATTGCAGCTTAGAAGGGGACACCTTGTGCCCCTTTTCGGCTAGAAATTGTAAAACCGTCAGTGATGCTTTTTCATTCAGGTTCGCTTCGGGCGGTGATCAGCAGATCATCGACATATTGAAGCAAAGCAGTGTTAACTGGCATGTGGATACTGTCGAGTTCTCGTTTCAGTGCTTGGCTATAGATGCTGGGGCTTTCTGTAAATCCTTGAGGTGCGCGTGAGAATTTAAAGCTACGTCCATTTAAACTAAATCCGAACAAATATTGGCTTTCCGGATCTATTGGGACGCTGAAAAAGGCATTTTTAAGATCGATTACAGTAAAGAATTTTGCTTCGGAATCAATAGCTGTCAGTAATGATGAGATATCGGGGACCACAGGGAATTGTGGCACAATACACTTGTTTAATTCGCGCAGATCAATAATTAATCGATATACTGGCGGGGCCTTCGGATCTGTTCGTTTGAGAATCGGAATTATCGGTGAATTACATACATTGGAGTCCGTTTCTACAACCACTCCTTGGGCAATGAGCTCGTCAATGATTTGTAGTAAAGCCACTACAGCATCTGGTGGTAACTTGTATTGTCGCATTCGTGGTAGTACCACTCCTGCCTTTAGTGTGACTCGATATGGCGTAATATTCATACAACCAACATCAGTAGGGCCTTGTGCCCATAAATGTGTAGGTAAAGTCTGCAATCGGGGATCCATGTCTCTAGACACATAATGACCTTTAAAATCACGTAAAAAAAATCTTACTCCTTCCGGAGAACAACATATTATAGCTCCTAGAGCTTTCAATGTCTTTATTCCTAACAGGTTTTCTGGACATGATTTAGTAAGCAATAAATCTGTAGTTCGGGTCAAAGGTCCTATCGTAAGTGGAAGAGGTTGTGACACTTCATTAACAATAGGTTTTCCTGAAAAACCAAGGGAAATATTCTGTGAGCCTGAGAGGGGTGCCCCTGGAACTTCACTACGTTTTATGGTTGTTCGACTTGCCCCTGTATCGAGTAAAAATTTTCTGTCTTGGCCTAATAATTCACTATGTACATAAGGTCCTTCTTGATCTACAGGGATCTCGATAAGGGGTAAGTCAACTTCCCTCTCTAGGCTGGTTCATGCATATCGTTGATAATCAGGATAGTCATACTGTGCGGTCTGGTACAGTTGTCGTGTCGTGGTTTGTGGCCTTTTGTACTTAGGAATGGAATATCCGGCCCATTCATGGCGGATCAACAGAGGACATGTTAACGGTGGACGCACATGTATTTGCGTCTTCATAACTGGAACTGGAGGGAACATACATGTACTTGTAACATGCACATAGAACCGTTGGGGTCCAAGATAGGGGACATAACTGACCAGAAAAATCCATATTTCCACACTACCACATCACCGCCACAACAGAGAGACGATCGACACATGCCCTCAACTGCGCAAAGTAACCTGGCGCACCTTGGAACCAGCGCTTCATCTTTGGAACCGCTACATTTCCATCATTGCATGGAGAAAATCAATGCATTTTCTCGATTCTAGGAATGACACTGACCCATCGCTTGGCTGCACTAAAGTCATGTGACTTTGCCCTGAGCTTGCTTCTGCTCATAAGCTGCTTCTCGCTTAAGCTCCTTGTTTGTGCATTTAGGTTATTTCTTCAGTGCACTCCATTGCGGTTGGCCTGAACTCTTGGCTTTGTCCTTGTCAAGTGCAAACAATCACATGAAAGGTGCATATTGCTTCTATGAGCTATTTTTGCATTTAATCTTTGAAAATTCATAGTTTGACTTTAACTAATTGGATTTTTTTTGTTTAGGTCTTGTTTTATTTAAACTATTATAATATATTTTTCTAAACTGGTGGTGTTTTCACTATATTACTGTTTGAAGTGTTGCACTAATACTTTACACATTGCCTCTCAAGTTACCCCTGACTGCAATTTGCCAGCTACCAGAGGTCAATTTAGGGTGTGTTTTGGACTTACCCTGACTAGCATCGTGGTTCCTGCTTAGTAGGGTGCATACCACTGCCAACCAGAAACCCAATTTCTATCATTGGCATTTCTATTGTTTGCATTATGCTTACCCATCCCATAAATTTGTATAGCTGCGCCAACTCCAAAACGCCATCAAAAACTATCTGTGAGGTACTGCCGACCCCGGGAGAATTGCTGAGGTTTCGAAAGAAAGTCCAATATAGCATTTATATCTGTCTCATTTCCCTTCTCTTTTTACCCCGCTTTCCTACAACAAGTTCTGTTTTGCTGTTGGAGTAGAAACTGGTGGGCGCCAATGTTTTTTGACACATCCACGAAGTAGGAATCTAGCAAATAGTAATCTTCACTTGGAACGCTGACCATCTGCTTAGGTCGTTTCTAGGAATAGGGGTAAAATATAATCAAGTAAATCTGGTGGTGTGTGAGCTTAACTTTGCCCTGATAAAGTCATAGTGACATCTCTAGAATCCAGTTTACCTGGATCCTGCAGATAAGTAGTAGCCCCTAGATCTTGAGGGGGGATATCTTCTGAAGTATTCTGTATCTGGGTTCTACTGTGGCATGACAGAAAGACCAAAACATGACTATCATCTGCCGCTCTTGCACCAAAATATATGAAAGGTTTCCATGGTAGGTGAGTCTCTAAATCTTCAAGATTCTATTGAATGTCAGTAGTTTCTTGCCTCATGGTTATGTACATGTTGATTTATTTTCTCAGTATTAAGCTACATATTAGCAGGTCTTAGCTCAACCTCATTAATCCAAACAGTTAAGCTACCCAGATATTTTTCCATCATGCCCACTACCCTTGCTTTTTTAAATTGCCAGCTGAAAAGGCTGGATGAGCTATCCTATTTTTCATCTTGACCCAAAGCCATAATATAAATGAAAAATATGGTTGGGTCTGGCGTTTCAAGGCTGTTTGGATGCAAGTAGCTTGTTATACATGAAAGATTAGAGTTTTTCTAGAATGTAGGTGAATGGGGTTGATGATTCTTCATGGAGGTTATTTTATTCACAGACTTCTCCTTCTGTAATTTTGTTTCATCTTCACCACCATTTTGTTGATCATCTTTTTAATGCTATCAAACCCTAATCATAATGAAGCCTCACCACCTATACCCACTGGCCTGTTCACATCAGGCTCTAAATCAGAGCTAGATACGACACCACTCTCTGATGTATCACTATCGGTATCCATTAATGAGAAAGATTGCTTCACCATCTCATCAACACTAGGGGTGGGTGATAAATTTGGCCACTCCGTGTTATGCATGCATTTTGGTGAAATTCCACCAACTGCCGCAAGGTGGAGTCTACCCAATAGTAAATTGGTGATCGCAAGTGAGATTTGGTGTCCCCTAGCACATTTTGTTGGTCGCTAGGCGTGCGCCCAATGAGTTGTTCCCCAACATGGGTGATTAGGGGGGCTCGTGATCAACCGAAAAAGCAGCTCCCTCTGGCAAGCCCCGTGGCGACGTTTGTGCTGATTTTTCAGTACTGAACAAGCTCCTGATGCTGGGAATCAGTGCGGGTAGCGTGACGTGCTTAATTCCACTCATTCGCACAACTGTGCAGAATCTTGTGGAGTTTTCTTGTAACTCCACAGAATTGTGTGGAGTTTCACACCACTAATTATTCCCACCCTAATCAACACCATGTCCCTTCCAGGTCTCATCAGTGACAATCATATTCTTAACTCCATAGCTACATCATGAAACCAGCTGGCAAAACAAACCTTTTCAGACTTGAAAAAAATCAATTGCTTTCCATTGATAGCGAACATTTGCTGCTAATAACTTTTCTTTGATAAACTCTGATTTGGCAAACTTTACGTGTGGATCATGTCTGCCATTAGGGTTGCAAATATTTTCATTCAAGTCATAAAATCTGAATTCATTGGGCATTGCATTCATTAGCTTTCATGTTCTTTTCTTGGTTTTAGAGGTATCACCAAGTTTCCAGTGACAGCAGAGGTGCAGCACTAGTGATGTATCAATCAATCAATCAATCAGCAGATTTGTAAAGCGCACTACTTACCCGCAAGGGTCTCAAGGCGCTGGGAGGAGGGGGGAGCTGCTATTGCTCGAACAGCCAGGTCTTGAGCTGTTTCCTGAAGGAGAGGTGGTCCTGGGTCAGCCGTAGGTGGGTGGGGAAGGAGTTCCATGTCTTGGCCGCCAGGTAGGAGAAGGATCTTCCTCCGGCGGTGGCTCTGCGGATGCGTGGGACGGTGGCGAAGGCGAGGCTGGCGGAGCGGAGCTGGTGAGTGGGTGTGTAGAATGTGAGGCGGCTGTTGAGGTATTTGGGGCCCATGTCGTGGAGAGCTTTGTGAGCGTGGGTGAGGAGTCTGAACGTGATCCTCTTGCTGACTGGGAGCCAGTGCATGTCTTTCAGATGGGCGGAGATGTGGCTGTGGCGGGGGATGTTTAGGATGAGTCGTGCAGAGGCGTTCTGTATGCGCTGGAGTCTTTTCTGGAGTTTGGCTGTGGTTCCCGCGTAGAGGGTGTTCCCGTAGTCCAGTCGGCTGGTGACGAGGGCCTGGGTGACCGTCTTCCTGGTTTCGAAGGGGATCCACCGGAAGATCTTTCGGAGCATGCGCAGAGTGTTGAAGCAGGATGACGAGACGGCGTTGACTTGTTTGGTCATCGTGAGGGAGGAGTCCAGGATGAAGCCCAGGTTGCGTGCATGATCCGTTGGCTTGGGGGCGGTGCCCAGGGCAGGGACCAACCAGGAGTCGTCCCAGGCCGAGTGGGATGGTCCCAGGATGAGGACTTCCGTCTTGTCAGAGTTCAGTGTCAGACGGCTGAGCTTCATCCATTCCACGACGTCTTTCATTCCTGCCTGGAAGTTGGCTCTGGCTGTGGCAGGGTCGTTGGTGAGGGAGAGGATCAGCTGGGTGTCGTCGGCGTAGGAGATGATGTTGAGGTTGTGTTGGTGTGCGATGGCTGCGAGCGGGCTCATGTAGACGTTGAAGAGGGTGGGGCTGAGCGAGGATCCTTGTGGAACGCCGCAGATGACTTCTGTGGCCGCGGAACAGAATGGGGGGAGTCAGACTCTCTGGGTTCTTCCGGCGAGGAACGAGATGATCCACTCCAGGGCCGTTCCTTGGATTCCGGTGTTGCTGAGGCGATGTATCAGGGTGCGATGGCATACGGTGTCGAAGGCTGCTGAGAGGTCCAGGAGGATGAGGGCAGCTGTTTCCCCGTTGTCGAGCAGGGACCTGATGTTGTCGGTAGCTGCGATGAGGGCGGTCTCGGTGCTGTGGTTAGCTCGGAAGCCGGACTGCGATGGGTCGAGGGAGCCGTTGGTCTCGAGGAAGGCGGAGAGTTGTTTGTTGACGGTCTTCTCTATGACTTTGGCAGGAAAAGGGAGGAGCAAGATGGGGCGGAAGTTCTTGAGGTCGGTGGGGTCCGCGTTGGGTTTCTTCAGGAGGGCACTGAACTCGGCATGTTTCCAGCTCTCCGGGAAGGTGGCGGATGCGAAGGAGCTGTTGATGATGTCCCGGAGTCGGGGCGCGATGATGGAGTCGGCTTTGTTGAAGATGTGGTGTGGACAGGGGTCGGTAGGGGAGCCGGAGTGGATGGTGTTCATCGTGCGGGTGGTGTCTTCGGTGTTGACCGGGGTCCAGGTGCAGAGGGTGGGGGTGGGGGGTGCTGGTTCGGTGGTTGGGTGCGTGGTTTGTGCGTCGAAGCTGTTGTGTATGTCGGTGATCTTGCGATGAAAGAACGAGGTGAGTGAGTCACAGAGGTCCTGCGAGGGTGTGATGTCGTTGCTGCAGGCGCTGGGGTCGGCGAGCTCTGTGACGATTCTGAAGAGTTCCTTGCTGTGTTGGGTGCTGTTGTCCAGTCGTTCTTTAAATGCTGTCCTCTTGGTGGTGCGGATCAGCTGGTGGTGTTTGCGGGTGGCGTTTTTGAGGGCTGTCATGTTTTCTGTTGACTGGTCGTGGCGCCAGGCTTTCTCAAGGGAGCGGCAGGTTTTCTTGGAGCTTTTGAGGTTGTCGGAGAACCACAAGGTTTTTTTGCTGCTGGGTCCGCTGGACGGGTTCTTGAGTGGTGCAAGGTCATTGGCGCAGTTGGTGAGCCAGTGTGTGAGGTTACGGGCTGCTTCGTTGGGGTCCGTCGTGTTGGTGGGAGGGTTCTGGCTGGGGTAGGTGGTTAGCTGGTTGGTGGTGATCTTGCTCCAGCTTCTGCGGGGTGCCTGTTGCGGGTGTTGGTGAGTCGTGGTTGTTCTGTAGTTGAAGTGGATGCAGCTGTGGTCTGTCCAGTGTAGTCCGGTTGAGTGGCTGAAGGAGATGTGCTTGCTGGAGGAGAAGTTGGGGTCAAGCGTGTGGCCGGCGTAGTGGGTGGGGGTGTTTACCAGTTGCTTGAGTCCGAAGTCGGCGAGGTTGTCCAGCAGGGCGGCGGTGTTGCTGTCGTTGTTGTTCTCCAGGTGGAAGTTGAGGTCTCCTAGGAGGATGTAGTTTGGGGAGGTTAGTGCGTGCGAGCTGACGAAGTCTGCGACGGCTTCGCTGAATTGTGTACGCGGTCCCGGGGGTCTGTAGATGAGAGTGCCTCTGAGGGTGGTTTTGGGGTCGGTGTGTATCTGGAAGTGGAGGTGCTCGGCGGCGGTGAGGGTGTCGTCGGAGTTGGTCGTGATCCGGATGGTGTCTCTGTGAACGATGGCAATGCCTCCTCCTGTTTGGTTGGCGCGGTCCCTCCGGGTGATCTTGTATCCATCCGGGATGGCTATGGCGATGTCGGGGGCTGAGGAGGCGTTCATTCAGGTTTCTGCGAGGAAGGCGATGTCTGGAGATGTTGTGTCGAGGAGGTCCCAGAGCTCGATGGCGTGCCTGTGGATGGAGCGGGTGTTGAGCAGGATGCACTTGAGGAGATTGTTGCTGGTGTCTGGTCTGGCGGGTGCGGTGCAGGTTCGGGGTCTGGTGTATTTGCAGGCTAGGCAGGCGAAGTGTCCGTGGGTGCGTTTCGGGGTGGCTTGGTAGCAGGTGGGGTTCCGATCAGGGTTGAGTGCGTGGAGGGTGGCGGCAGTGTAGGTCCGTCGTGTGGGCTGGCATCGTCGAGGGCCAGGGATCCTGGCACTGGGCGCGGTCCAGGCACGGACGGGCTCGACTTTGGCGCCCGCTACGTGTGCGGCTGCACAGCGGTCGCCATAAGAGGGAAGGAGGGGAGGAGGGGTCAGCTGGGAGGTGGGAGGGAATAAGCCAATGGGAGCAGGGGGGGCGGGGCCGCACGGGAGGCAGCGGCGGGAAAGACGGGGCTGAGGAGCCCAGCGAAAGAAAGAAACCAAGAAAAACACTCACTCAACACTCGGGGTACAAAAAAGAGAAGGGGGGCGGTCAGGCACACGGGCACAGAGCCAAGGGCACAGGCAGTCCAGGCGGCGATCGTGCAGGGCAGGAGAGCGCCTATCTGGAGGGGGGAGTAAGCAGCAAAGTAGTCAGGATAGGCGGGGCTGTAGCGGTGGGGAAGCGACCTACCCGAGGGTCAAGGGTCTTATCAAGAACTTTTTAACTGTGGATCAAATGCATCCTGATAGAAGCTATAGATTTCCAAAGGAATCACATCATCCTCTGTTTTTTTTTTGCTTTGTTATTAGTCCTCATTCACCTTGAAAACACAAAAGAAAGAACATACTCTGGGGCCCCCCTTGATGTAGCACCAGCCAGAGATGTTTGTTTTGAGCCAAGGGTGGAACACTTTATACACAACTTCTCCTTCTGTGGTTTACTCCATCCAACACATCCATCTGTGGAGACAACTACCAGAGAAGTGAAGTAATGTGGTATAAAGTAAGGGTGGGCGGACAAATCCGTTCCGCCCATGGAATGTGCGGAGATTTGCCCTTCCGCCTTCCGCGATAATAGGCGGAGAAACAGGGCAAATCTCCGCACACTCGGGGCATAACGGAAGTTGTCCGCCCGCCTCCCGCCCACCTTAAATACATTAGCATAACAATTGTTAAGAGTAACCTTACGTTATCGGCGGCGTCCCCGGGCTCGGATCCTTCTGCAGCGCATCCTCTTCTGGGAACTGTGCATGCGTTGGAGCCCGCGCATGCGCAATCCTCGGCAGGAATGCGCATGCGCGGACTCCCACGCATGCGCAGTTTCCAGAAGAGGATGCGTAAGGGAACTATGCGGAGAGTGCGGAGATTGGTTTCATCTCCGTGCCTCTCCACGTAGATCCCTTACGCACATTACACCCACCCTTAGTATAAAGGCCTAATCATGGGACTATATTCCGTCAGGAGATTTTAACCAGTTCTCAAAAGGAGCCAAAAATGTATTCCTCATACTTTCTGATTCCCTATCTAACCAAATCGTGTACTTTACAGAATTCATCCACTCCACCTTGGTCGGAGGGGCAGGGGGTGCAAACATTTTATAATTTTCCAAGACCCCAAAAAAGACAAAAACAATGCTTACCTGAAGTGTCTCACCGAGTATCACAGACATACAGTTACTCACATCTGTCCAGAATCATTGGATCTCAGGACACTCCAGAAACATGTGAATATCACCCCCCTTTTCCTGACCACATTTGGGCATTTCGGCGTGGCACCTTTCCCTAACTTGGAAAACCTTGGAGGGGTCGAATAGGGCCTCTGAAAACAAAAAATGTGGTTCCTCGTAACGTTTGAGGCGCACCGTAGAGTATAGAATGTTACAAGATACTTGCCATAAGTCTTCTAACTGCGTCCTTGGCAAGCTCTTTCCCCACAGGTCCGTTGGTAATGTAAAATCATCATCCATTAGCTCCACCAGGAGCCAGTACCAATTCGCTACTTCCTTTCTTCTTGTGGCATGGCCGACCATCAAAGACTGTAATTCATTCGAGGAACCAATGCTCGCCACAGCAGAGTGATTCCAGCTTTTTATTCACAGATATTTGAACCTTGCAAGCCTGTTATTGGTAATCTCCTAATAAGTATCAAAAAGAGAGTGAGGAAATAGAAATAGACTGGTTCACTTCCCCTTGATATAATATTGAAAATGTAAAAAAAAATAGCTATTGTTCAGAAATTTAAGGTGTGTGTTTCACAGGTAAGGATAAAACATTTGTTTTTTATGAAGGCCCTCACCCACCAACCTAGTTGGTGGCATGCTTCATCATCGGGCCCCACCCAGGGCACCGAATGTGCCTCGAGTGTGCTGTGACGTTTTTGTTAAGTGAGTGTGCGGTGGTTGGTGTTAAGAGTGTAGGTCAAAAACTACCGTCCTAAGGGTCCAAGTGTCCACAAGGGTTATTTTATTAATGGGCCCTTGGCAGTGTTAAAAGCAAGGCAGCGGATGTGAGTGAAGGTAACTATGAGCTTCCACATCCAATGTGGTCAACATGTTTCAGCCAGGCCTTATGTTCAATCTTGCTTTCGTCAGGACCTTATGTGCAAAGTGAGAATAAAAGGTTGGTCTACCAAGTGTGTATGACCAGCTAAGTGATGCACCCGCTAAGGTGCAATATGTGTAAGAGGATGATTTCCTCTAGTTTCGTACCTGTTAGGGTAAAAAACACAAAGACAAACACAAACATATGGAGATTAGCTTCAGATAAAACACGTTCAGCCTGAGTGACTTCATACCAGCGTGCCTGTGCTATAATCGGATTTAAAGCGGTAGTGAAATGCGGCACGTGTCAGAACGTGATGCATGATAATCAAGTAGGTAATATGCATTACTGTGCCAAAAAATAAATAGTGAAAAAAATGTAGTGGCATTTGTACAGAGGGAGACATAAAAGCATTCTTACTCTTGTGCTGTTAGAGAAAAAACTCCATGAGTCCCGGGAGGGGGTCCGGCTTTTAGTCATACACTAGTAGTATTATGAAAATAAAGAAGGACATTCAGAGCATGACTCTTGCTGCAGTTACGGAAATTCGTCCTCATGAGCAAGGACTTGATTGCAAACACCCCCAGTTATCCCCTACTTACTTCGTCAAAGCTCGAGGCCCTCCACTCAAACCTACTTGGCCAGCGTTGGGACTCTGTCGGTAATGGTCCCTGGTTCTGGCGGGGTTTAAGTAATCTCCTTTTACACAGGTGGAGGCACTTTCCTGCCAGATGTGAGCAGTGTCTGTGGAGGGTGATAAACATAAAGGACAGACACAGAGCTATGTGTGTAGCGTGATGCTAGGACCCAGAGGTGTCTTTGTTCATGTCTATCAAGATTTTGAATATAGCGGTATTGTAAGAAATAAATCTTTCTATCGGCACGGTCCGATTAAAGGAGATTAAGAATGAGCCTCGTGTTGTGGTGGAAGTGGCAGGTATTATTATAAGGAAACTATGCTGCTAGACATCTGTCCTGTGTATTTTGATGCCTAGGGTTTGTTAGAGAGGGAAGAGAGACTACATTCTTGTAGTTCTCAGACCTGGTAGTTAACTTGTGAGAAAAGGGGAGCGCATAATAGTTATATCTTAAAGGCGGTGTGAAATGATAATGAGGTTGACACAACTGTTGTAGAGTATGTGCGGGTACCCCAGAGTGTATTGGGGCACAAGTTGACTTACTTCAGTGCCTGATGGAGTAAGACACCGTCAAGGTGGTGTCGGCGGTTCGGTCCTTATATGTACCCGTGTAAGGCCCCATGTGTGGGATCTAGACAATATATAGATGCAGTATTACGGGTTTCGAGTGTTTATAGGTGTGGGGAGCATTTACTCGTGATACAGAAAGAGTCAGGATGGAGCTCATCACCAAAATGGAGTTTCAGTTGCTAAGGCAGTTCCATGGGATATTGTCATGTAATCCTTGGGTATGGGTGGACAGACAGTATATCCAGTGCTGCTCCTTGGCGAGGAGTAATTTGTCATTCTTGGTGTAGTGATGAGCAATGTCTTCTATCAGGGTCCACGTCATGTCATTGGGGGTATGGCCCTGCCATATGTCCCAGGGAATCAGACATTCGTTTTCAAAAAAGTGATCCCATCATAATGTCCCAGCACACCTTAATGCGACGGCCAGGCTGTCCTTGGTCCATTCTGGGGGTGAGGAAATATGAATTTTTATGGTCAATTGTGTCCCCTATCTTAGACCCCAACGGCTCCATGTACATGCTACAAGTACATGTATGTTCCCTCCACTTCAAGCTATGAAGACGCAAATACATATGCGTCCAACGTTAACATGTCCTCTTTCAGATCCGCCCTGAATGGGTCAGATATTCCGTTCCTAAGTATGCCTTGCCACCGTCTTTATATGGTATACTTTTCACGTTTTCCAGCTCTGGCAAGGTAGGCCCTGAATTCTGCCATCGAGCTTTTTCTGCCTTCTGCCTCTGAATGCTTCAGCCTGGACCTGTATCTGTATCCATGAACTTTGTCCTACTCCCTGCGCGGCTAACGGTGCCTAGCCCGGCCTGTTGCCTGCCAAAAACTGTATTCAGCCTTCAAGTTATCTGCTCCGCTCCTCGAGAAATGCATTCCTGTCTAGTAGTTTGGTTAAACATCCTTCCAGCTACAGAGCAAAGGGCCCGGCCTTACTGTCTCCGTGCAAGTAATTCATGACTTTCGTTACCATGGTAGGCCCATGTCCCCTCGCATCTCATGTAGACACTTAGACGCTTATACACGCACTAGTAGTTAGTATAGGATAGCCTCTGCCTGAGAGACCTTTCCTTCCAGATAATATAGTTCCTTAAACACAAGATATAGATACGATTTGGGATTAGGTTGTCCTGACATCCCAGACTTCTGTCTCCTCATGTAGGGCTAAATGTCAAGTTCCCTTCACCCTCTAGTTACACGTCAATCACACGTCATGCGGCTGCGCGCGCATCTCTGCCATGTATTTTTGCTGACATTGCAGGATTCTCTTATGGATCCACCCACCTGTGTCATCATCTTAATGACGTTTCTAGTACATGCCCTCATGCACGCCTATTGTAACGCCTTTTTCATTACGTATGTGTATTCTTATCTCTCTTCTCAGCTGTAACGCCTTCTGCATATGTCTTCACTGTAATGCATTTACTATAAATATGATAACCTGTCAATAATGTATTGCCGATCCCTTCCTGAACCTTCGTGGTGACGGAACCCGATTGCCTGGTTCGAACCATAATTCCTTTGTAAGGAATAAATTCCCTTTTATAACCTCAAATACCACGGATTCTGCCTCTTATTTTTACTGAGTTATTCTTATTGAATTTTACCGCATAAATTAAGTCTAGGTAATTTAAATTTACCACATAATTGGCGCCCGAACAGGGACACCTCTCACACCCCACGCGCCGGAGGTGCGTTGCAGACCCGGTCTCCTGCCACAGCCGGACGGACAATTACGCGTACCCGCAGGATTTCCTGTATCTCCCTCAGGCCAACGGGGGCGACTGAGGCTGCGATCAACACCCAGACGAGGCGGTGAGGAGTGCGGAGAATCCCGACCAGAGCCTAGCTGAGAGAGCAAGATCCGAGGTATACAGAGGCCCACCAGATTCCGAAGTTCCGAAGTATCTAAGTCACGAGTTGAGTCCAGTCCAGTTTGGTCTAGTCCAGTCCAGTTTCCGTGGCTTTCCGTTCCGTGCTTCCCGGTGAGTACCGTTGCTGGGGACGCATTTAGACGTGCACATTAGTTTGTGCCGGTCAAGACGGGTTTGGGTACACAGATCCGGTCTGCACTGTTTTAGCAGTGTATCTGTACTGTTTAGCAGTACATCCAGTATATCTAGTATTATGCAGTTAACTAGTTTTATTCTAATTATTATTGTTCGTTCTAAAATGTTTTGATATGTTTTAAATGTCGTGGTATGAGTGATTGTTCGATCTTCATTACTGTGTTTATTGTATTAATTGTGTTCAAGTCCGAGTAAGAATCAAGTAGCAAGGTTCAAGATGCCGTTATTTTCAAAATTAAGACAGATAAAAACTAGAAAAGGGATACTCGAAGAAGCCGTTCCCATTCCACCTAGGGACACTCCAGGGTACTTTATGTACCATAAGCATGGCCTAGATGCCGTATTATATCTTGATTTATGGGTGGACTACACCAAGGATTTAGCAGAGAGTCAGAGATGGCCCGCTGCTGGGACATGGGATGCAGATTGCATCATGAGAGTAGAAGAAGTGTTATGGAAAAAGAAAGCCAGACAGTCACAGAAAGATGCCATTGAATTATGTCGTAAAGAATCGCATAGACGCGCAGAGAAAGCGTTCAGAAAAGAAGAGAGAAGTAGAGAGAATTCAGACAAAACCCGAGAAAACATATTAATTGATGAAGGTATCCGAGTAAAAACAGAACAAGTAGACAGACAACGAAACACTCTTGTGAATGGTATGTATCCTCTTCTGGCCAAGGGTTTGCCTAAGGCCACCCTGGAGGTACCAAAAGATTTGCCACCTCCATTACTCCCGATTAAAGTACATCCCAAGACCGCAAAGGACATTTTCCTTTCTTCCTATTTAGATGATGCTGCCCCCGAATATGCTAATGGTGCGCAGCCACGCGCATCACCTGTTGACAACGCTCAACACCAAGATCATCTGCCCCCACCTCCGCAGCAACAAACTCCTCTACACGTTCTAAACGTTCCACCTGTTTCTACAGTCCATCCTGCATCTACACTCTCTACCCTACATCCAACAAATCCTTTTGGACTTGGCACCTCAGGAGGTGCGACAGGAGGTTTTTCCACGCCACCGCCAGCAACTAGGTTGACTTATAGGGATTTAGCACACCAACGTACACCCCAAACAACTAATCACAATATATTTAATGAGCCTCTTGCAGATTGTAGATATGATCCAGTGCCAGGTAAACACGACAGAATGTTGCTATCATCAGTACGTTTACGACGAGTTTCGACCTATCTAATGACGCTACCAGGAATGATTGGTCATCTAGACAAAATATATAACTTTATTCAAACAGGGCAAGGTCCTGAAAGTATTGGCGAGGCCATGGAATACCAGAAAGTGGACATGCAAAAATTGTTGTTACGCTTCTTCATAAATTGCTTGATCAGAAACAGAGATAGGCCTGAGGTAGATCCGGAGGAAATGCAAGTACTTACCAGATGGGGTCAGAATATAGCAGACGGAAAACATGATAAACAGAAGAGTATAGAAGTTATGCATCGAAAGATCAGAAAAGAAGTAGAACGAATACATGAAAGAAGATTAGAGGCAGATAAAACTGAATCAGAGGGAGAGGAGGAGGAACAGTCAGAAATGACCACAGGTCAATTAGAATTACCAGCTAGAGAAATGATAGCTTATGTAGGTAAAGGAAGATCTTTTAATAATGCAATACGTCCGATACGTCCAGAATGTAACAGAATTTTTCAAGCAGCTATCTCAAATCCAAGGACCCCTGAACACTTATTCCAGGCTACTGATAAATTACTTCGAGAACGAAGGGGGTACCATGTGCTCGATTCTATGGATGAACAAGAATTAGCCAGGTCAGCAGTACAATGGGCTGACAGTTCTGAAAAATACAGTGATGATGCGCTAGCACACACGTTTCTGAATCTTACACCAGACGAACAGCGTTTAGCTAGTATATACATGATACAACATCTCCTTATATTATATAAAGGCCAACACTCCGATCCTGGTCCCCTACCTGATATACTGATAGAATTACTCACGAATAAATGGAGAGGTATGGGTACCGATCTAATTAAAGAAATTCTAGAATACCGACACAGATATAGTGCCTTTTTGTGTCCAGAACATGATCCAGCTCCCTCCATGGAAAGAAAAACGTATTACATAGACAGACAGAATCCCTTACGTGAAGTACACCCAGTTAGGAATGATGATAATACTTTTAGACGCGTGTTTGTGTACACACCTATAACTAAAATAGAACTATTGGAAATGAAAAAATTAGTGCCCAGCCATGATAAAGATCCAGCAGGTTTTCACCGTGAAATAAAAGACATGTTACTCATGGGTGATTATACCTATCCTGACATTATGAAAATATTGAAAGTATTACTGCCTGCCGGTATTTACGAGAAACTCAAAGAAAAAGAGTGGGAGGTGGGAGACCAAAAGATTGATTGGACAGCATTAGAAAACGAAGAAAATGCCCGAACTGCAGGCGTAGGGCTTGGAGACAAAACTAAAGCATTACCAGGATTATTAGTACAAGTATTGCCACGTTTATTAACTACGAAAAAGGAAGACTGGGGAGCAATCTCAGCTTGCAAACAGAAACCCGATGAAGACACTAGTGATTTCTATTCCCGATTTGAAAAATGTTTTGGTATTAATAGCGGCCTGAAAGCAAGTAGCGATTCATATCCACATCTTTTTGTAACAAAACTAGTCGAGAATTCCCTGCCCCAGGTTAAAAACAGAGTATTGAAAGTTGAGAGCACTTGGCAAGCTAACACTCCTTCACAAATGTTACAAATGTTACAGTATCACCAGAATAGAATTAGAGAAGAACAAGAACACGAACAAAGACGTATGAAAGACACGAAAATGAAAATGCTCGTCGCCCAGTCAGTTCCAGCTGACGGTCATAAAAAGGGTGCGACACAGTCCAGTAACTCAGCGGTTCCCGTTAAAGGGACATGCAACTATTGTAAACAGCCAGGTCATTATATAAACGATTGTGCAGTTCTGAAACATAATATCTCTACGGGTAAAACCAAGGAGAGACCACGTCCGCCTAGACAGGATCAGATCCAACAACAAGCACCTCAGAATGTACAGCCTATGCAAGCTGCACAACAGACCATAGCGGTACCACAGTCACAGCCTATTGCCGCAACACAAAACACGACACAACAGATGTACCAGTATGCACAAAATGACTATCCAGATTATCAGCGATACACATGAAATAGCCTAGAGAGGGAAGTTGGCTTACCCCTTATTGAGGTTCCTGTAGATCAAGAGGGTCCTTATGTACAGAGTCAAGTATTAGGGAAAGACAGAAAGTTTTTACTTGATACAGGGGCAAGCAGAACAACTATAAGTCACGACGAGGTTCCAGGGGCACCCCTCTCAGGCTCACAGAACATTTCCCTTGGTTTTTCAGGAAAGCCTACTATTAACGAAGTATCGCAACCGCTTCCACTTACAGTTGGTCCATTGACACGGACTACAGATCTATTGCTTACTAAATCATGTCCAGAAAACTTGTTAGGTATAAAAACATTGAAAGCTCTAGGAGCTATAATATGTTGTTCTCCGGACGGAGTACGACTATTTTTGCGTGACTTTAAAGGTCACTACGTGTCAAGAGACATGGATCACCGGTTACAGAATCTACCTGCACATTTATGGGCACAAGGCCCCACTGATGTAGGTTGTATGCACATTACACCATATCGAGTCACACTCAAAGCAGGAGTGGTATTACCACGAATGCGACAATATAAGTTACCTCCAGATGCTGTAGTGGCTTTACTGCAAATCATTGACGAACTCATTGCACAAGGAGTGGTTGTGGAAACCGACTCCAATGTATGTAATTCTCCGATTATTCCGATTCTTAAACGAACTGATCCAAATGCACCCCCAGTATATCGATTAGTTATTGATCTGCGCGAATTAAATAAATGCATTGTACCACAATATCCCGTGGTCCCAGATATCTCTTCATTACTGACAGCTATTGATTCAGAAGCAACGTTCTTTACTGTAATTGACCTCAAGAACGCCTTCTTTAGCGTCCCAATCGATCCGGAAAGCCAATATTTGTTCGGATTTAGTTTAAATGGACGAAGCTTTAAATTCGCACGCGCACCTCAAGGATTCACAGAAAGCCCCAGCATCTACAGCCAAGCACTGAAAAGACAACTTGACAGTATCCACATGCCAGTTAACACTGCACTGCTTCAGTATGTCGATGATCTATTGATCACCGCCCGAAGCGAACCCGAATGTGAAAAAGCATCACTGACGGTTTTACATTTTCTGGCCGACAAGGGGCACAAGGTGTCCCCTTCGAAGCTGCAATTCTGTGTTCAGCAAGTTGTGTACCTTGGGCACTTGCTGTCCAAGGGGGGGAGACAGCTCACACCCGACCGCATCCAGTTAATTGTAAACATGCCACCACCCAAGACACAAAATGAGGTACGGGCCTTCATAGGTCTCACTTCGTACTGTAGGCAGTGGATCCCCCAATATGCATTTCTAGCAAAACCACTCATTCAGTTGACAACCCAGGAGGCAGCGACATCGACTGTCCTCCCTTGGACTCCAGAACATACACAAGCTTTTGAAGACTTAAAGAAAGCCTTATGTCAAGCACCTGTTTTAGCGACACCATGTTACAGTAAGCCTTTTACACTTTTTGTTACAGAACGTGAAGGTACTGCCTTGTCAGTACTCACTCAGGAACAAGCAGGATCACACAAGCCGTGTGCTTACTTTTCTAGCACATTAGATCCCGTAGCTCAGGCTCTTCCTGCGTGCCTGAAATCAGTCGCAGCGACAGCTTTAGCGATCAGACAAAGCGATTCCATAGTATTAGGACATCAATTGACAGTACAAGTACCACACGCAGTAGAGGTTCTCTTGAACCGGACACAAACACAGCACTTGACTATAGCACGACTGACAGGTTACGAACTAACATTGTTTCAGCCACACATAGAAATCAGACGTTGTAGTACATTAAATCCTGCCACACTTTTGCCATTAAGTGGAACAGACCCATTGGCACATGATTGTATTGAAGTCATTACTATTACGACGAAACCCAGAGAAGACTTGACAGACATTCCATTATCAGATCCAGACCTGACATTTTATGTAGATGGTTCATGTATGAGAACAAGTACAGGAGAGTTAGTGGCCGCCTATGCAGTCACAACAGACACTGAAGTCATTGAAACGAATTGTATTAACACTTTGTCAGCTCAAGCAGCAGAGCTCATCGCTCTGACACAAGCCTGTATTCAAGCCAAAAATAAAAAAGTTAACATATATACAGATTCACGTTATGCATTCGGAGTTGTCCATGACTTCGGAGTCCTTTGGCAAGAGAGAGGTTATTTGACTTCTCACGGTGCCAACATTCAACACGGTCCCCTCATTCAAGCTCTATTAGATGCAATACATCTGCCTACTGCGATATCTATCATGAAGTGTAAGGCCCATACAAAAGTCACCGATATTATTTCCCAGGGTAACGATCTAGCAGACCGAACAGCTAAACAGACAGCTCAGAATCGGAATCACGTAACTGACTTGACAAAGACAATAGTTCCGACACCGACACACTGCATGACAGTTAGGGATCCCGCCCTTGATGTAATTGACATACAGACACATGCTACACCAGAGGAAATCAAGAAATGGACTGAATTAGGAGGGATCCAAACAGATCAGGGATGGATGACGAAGGGAAAATCTATATGGTTTCTCCCCGACTCAATGGTTCAAGTTATCATTAACACAATACATAGTCCAGCACATCTAGGAGAAAAAGCTATGTTAGACAGTATTCAAAACAT
Organism: Triturus cristatus; assembly: GCF_964204655.1. Taxonomy (NCBI): domain Eukaryota; kingdom Metazoa; phylum Chordata; class Amphibia; order Caudata; family Salamandridae; genus Triturus; species Triturus cristatus. The sequence goes on from NC_140594.1 coordinate 339,662,778, forward strand.
TTGGTTAAATAAACACTTACGAGCTGCAGCCAAACAGAAAGTCCGAACTTGTATGATTTGTTGTCAGTTCAATCCAGGTAAAAGCATTCCTGTGGAGCAAGGTGGATTTCAACCTCCTGATCACCCTTTTGAAGTCCTCCAGATGGATTATATCCAGATGGAACGTTGTCGAGGATTCAAATATGTCCTCGTAGTTGTATGTGCTCTTTCCCGTTGGACAGAGGCATATCCCGTCTCAGATTACACTGCCCCGACTACTGCCAAACAGTTATTTCGTGAATTCTTCCCACGGTATGGTTTGCCTCGTATCGTGTACTCAGATAACGGCCAGCCGTTCTCATCCGAGTTAATGAAACACATTTCACTCTTGTTAGGCTATCAATGGAAATTCCACTGTGTCCGGCATCCCGAGGCAGCAGGTCTCGTGGAGCGACACAACCAGACTCTGAAAATTCGACTTTCTAAAATCTGTAGAGAGAAAGGCGTCGACTGGATAGTAGCCTTACCAGTTGCACTATTTTACATGAGAATGGTAGCACATTCTCGCACAGGGCTATCCCCGTACGAGGTGGTCTTCGGTAGGCCACCAAATATGTGGGGGACGCCTATACCTCGTAAAATCACTGATGTTGATTGTAATATGCTGACAGATTACCTTGCTTCCTTGATGTCTGCACTACAATCTTGCCGTTCACAGGTAGCTGCAGCCTTTCCCGACAACACCGAGGTGAAGCCCCATGAAGTGGTTCCTGGAAACTTTGTTTTCATAAGAAATTTTGACAGGAGGAGCCCGTTGGAGCCTCGCTGGCAAACGCCAAAACTGGTACTTCTGACCACGAGGACAGCAGTGAAGATTGAGGGTCGCAAGGGTTGGTTACACTCGAGCCATATCAAGAAATTCCATGGACTACCGTCTGATTTGAACTCTCAGCCCTGCCCCCTTCCACAGACTGATTCAAAACTCCCCCTGGTTGAAAAAACCGAATCACAAGAATACAAACTGAAACTAAGATCTAACAAGTCAGACAATTCGATTGTTTAAGTCCTCTCCTAGGTGAATCGGTTGAATTAGTCTCTGACATGTATCCTCTAGACCGAAATCGAGAGAGAGATAGACAGAAGCAGCTCAAGAAACGTGCATATTGTAAATCACTCCATAGTCACTGTATAGTGACATTGTTGATTATGTTTTTTCTAAGTTTTTTGATTATTGCTGCAAGTATACTGTTGCACATGTACTATCCTATATTCAAGTGTGCTCATTCTGCTTACAATGATACTGCCGAACATTCTTTTAGCGAATTACCTTCACATGAGTTGCCCTATAGACTTGCGCTGCGCAACAACACATTCATTAGTATGTTACATCACTCCCATCAGACCAGCAATGCTACAAATTGTTGGATATGTGGCCGACTCCCTCCCTATCAGAAATACAAAGGAGTTCTGCCTCTCTTTCCGTATCCATTTACACACAATGGCTCCTGTGGAGCATGGTTTAGTTTGATTAATTCTTTAGATTCAAACACTATAGTTTTTCAGAGCAACTGGGTATGGGGAAACCTGAACTTAGTTTTGCTTAAAGCCTGTTACCCTAACAAGGAGGGACTTCCTAAAAGGACAGGAACTGACCTAGAAAATGAAGTATATGGATTAGGTAATTTTACACTTAACCTCATGATTCTGAATGTTGAATCTGAAACTGCACTAGTCTTGCCTGCTATGTCCGTATTACCAGTCAAAGGTGAATTATGTGTACGAAAGAATGGTTCAGTACACCTGGGTCATAGTAAATGTACTACTGTGATCGAATTCAGTGATAAAGGCAAGTCTACATTTAGAGCTTCTCGTCATTCCTACTTCATATGTGGTCATACCGCATATATACGTTTACCTCTAGATTGGGATGGTACCTGTTACATTGCATTCCTTCTGCCACCTGTTTTCCTAGCCCCTCCTGATTATCATAGAAATACCCATCTAGTACACAATAGACCCCAGAAAGATATCCCGATTGTCGACTACACTGAAACAGCATGGGAACAATATACAGACTTCAATAAAGGTCTCTTTCCCTACATAGGTGTTGTCTCAAATAGTAAACTGATACGTAGATTAACCAGAACCCTTGAAGCAGTAGTGAATGAAACTACCTCTGCCCTAGGCAACTTAACAGAGGAGCAGTCTGCGATGCGGATTGTTGTTCTTCAAAATCGTCTTGTCCTTGACGTCATCCTAGCCGATAGGGGCGGAGCCTGTAGGGTCATCGGATCGAGTTGTTGTGTTTTCATTCCAGAAAACGCGCCATCCGTATATAAAGCCATAACTCGTCTTCACAAGATTGCAAGCCAGATACATCAGAATCCAGGCACCTGGACATGGTCCGGTTGGTTCTGGAGCGTGTTGTCAGCCTGGGGATGGAAAGTCCTATCCTTCCTAGGTATTGGCCTTCTCATAGTATTCAGTTGTTGCCTGTGTCTACAATGTGGACCAGCGATTTGCGGCCTGTGTGCCACATCATGTATTCCACGTTCAAATTCTCATTCAAAATCCCGGAAGAAGAAAGAAGAGCAAATGATGTTACATGAACAAATTGATGGATTCCTGAGGATCGATATTTCATGAAGGGTCCGTAGGGGACAAGGAGGGAATGAGGAAATATGAGTTTTTATGGTCAATTGTGTCCCCTTTCTTAGACCCCAACGGCTCCATGTACATGCTACAAGTACATGTATGTTCCCTCCACTTCAAGCTATGAAGACGCAAATACATATGCGTCCAACGTTAACATGTCCTCTTTCAGATCCGCCCTGAATGGGTCAGATATTCCGTTCCTAAGTATGCCTTGCCACCGTCTTTATATGGTATACTTTTCACGTTTTCCAGCTCTGGCAAGGTAGGCCCTGAATTCTGCCATCGAGCTTTTTCTGCCTTCTGCCTCTGAATGCTCCAGCCTGGACCTGTATCTGTATCCATGAACTTTGTCCTACTCCCTGCGCGGCTAACGGTGCCTAGCCCGGCCTGTTGCCTGCCAAAAACTGTATTCAGCCTTCAAGTTATCGGCTCCGCTCCTCGAGAAATGCATTCCTGTCTAGTAGTTTGGGTAAACATCCTTCCAGCTACAGAGCAAAGGGCCCGGCCTTACTGTCTCCGTGCAAGTAATTCATGACTTTCGTTACCATGGTAGGCCCATGTCCCCTCGCATCTCATGTAGACACTTAGACGCTTATACATGCACTAGTAGTTAGTATAGGATAGCCTCTGCCTGAGAGACCTTTCCTTCCAGATAATATAGTTCCTTAAACACAAGATATAGATACGATTTGGGATTAGGTTGTCCTGACATCCCAGACTTCTGTCTCCTCATGTAGGGCTAAATGTCAAGTTCCCTTCACCCTCTAGTTACACGTCAATCACACGTCATGCGGCTGCGCGCGCATCTCTGCCATGTATTTTTGCTGACATTGCAGGATTCTCTTATGGATCCACCCACCTGTGTCATCATCTTAATGACGTTTCTAGTACATGCCCTCATGCACGCCTATTGTAACGCCTTTTTCATTACGTATGTGTATTCTTATCTCTCTTCTCAGCTGTAACGCCTTCTGCATATGTCTTTACTGTAATGCATTTACTATAAATATGATAACCTGTCAATAATGTATTGCCGATCCCTTCCTGAACCTTCGTGGTGACGGAACCCGATTGCCTGGTTCGAACCATAATTCCTTTGTAAGGAATAAATTCCCTTTTATAACCTCAAATACCACGGATTCTGCCTCTTATTTTTACTGAGTTATTCTTATTGAATTTTACCGCATAAATTAAGTCTAGGTAATTTAAATTTACCACAGGGGAACCATGAGCGTCCCAAATTGGAGCCAGCCCACTATAATAGCTAAGTTTTGTCTCTTTTCTAATTTTATACCACGTGACTGCAAAACACTGTAAAGTCTTAAGATGTACTTTCTTGAAAAAACTGGGGTCTCTGAATTTGTGAATAAAGCCTTGTTCGCCCCCTTCACATATGATAACATCACCTTAAACATTTTTCCAGTGTCTGATCCGTCCGGTTCATTTAAAGCATTTTCCCACCTTTTAACAGAAAAACCCAGGCGTAATGAGACAAGTCTGGTCGCCCCAAGCCCCCCTTGTCCTTCTTCTGTCTAAGCATTTTCCATGCGATTTGAACTTGTTTTGAGGCCCAAATAAAGCTACTAATCTTGGCCTATACCCTTTGAGCCACTCTTCCTTAAAAATCGTAGGGATATTCTGGAATAGGAAATTCAGTTTTGGGAGAATCGTCATCTACACCAAATTCACTCTTCCACAGATTGTCAACGGCAGATGAGACCAACCTAATAATAACTTACAAATGTCCTTGCTGACCCTTTGAAAATTGACTTCTGTGATTTTCTCAAAATTATGTATATTTTTAATACCTAGATATCTCATTTCCCTTTTAATCTGGGCCTGCTGTAAATTAGTATTCCATGCCATTATCACTGTTTGTGCTCATTTACCTCCTAGCCTTAAATATGCCCAAATTGTGAGGATATCTCGTAAATTAGAGCATCCTCTGTTGTGTGTTTTCTAATTTGAGGGACTTTCTGACCTTTTATAACCCCAACTATGCAAGGCTGGGTTACTTTCATTTGATTTTCTTCTGCTAATGTAACTAAGGGCCTTTTTAAGATCTTTTTGGATGGAATACTGTGTCACAAATGTGACAGATGTCCCATGTGCCGTAGGATATAATGGGATTGTAATACAGCAGACAGGCTATCCGTCTTCCCCTAAACCAAGATCTAAATCAGGCCCTAAATCTACTGCATAATCTAAGTGAATCTGATCGCTTATACTTTGTATCAAGTCCAGTTAATATGAATATTGATAGTAATCTTTGAAAATGTCTGCAATATGAGTGGTTTCTTCTATTATACTTGTTTGAGTATTCCTTCGTTTTTTTATTGAGCTCTTACTAACTTTCCGTGCAAGACAGTTTCATATTTTCGTCTCTATCTCAAGATTTTCTGGAATACTTCCTGGTTATTTAATAACCCCTTCTTTGGCTGAATCTACCTAATTTCCTCTCTCAAGGTATGTAAACTTTTGTATTGAAGAATCAAAAGCTGTTCTGTTCTAAAAGTCTGATAAATCTCAATTTGCTTTGTCCTTTTGTGTTTTCTTTAATTACATATTAATCCATTGGAGATTAGGACCCCAAATTAAACCCACTATCTGGGTGTTTGATCCAGCTAGCAGTGACATATTCATTCTCCAACATGTTTTGATAACTTGTACACTCTCTACATGTGCTGAAAAGCAAATAAAACACACATGGGAGTGGTCTGGGAGCATAATCCTACCCTCTTTACATTTCAAAGGAAAGAAAATGCCAACACCAATGGAGTAGTAGGATTGCTTAATTCCTGAATGGACTCCTCTACAGACGGTATAATCATTTCTATTTATCAACTGTAATGATTCCTTCCTAACTGATAACTTAAGCAATCAACAACTTTTGTCCAAAATTACATTTTCAATCATGAAACAACAATTTGTCCTGTTTACCATCTCTATTACTCTTACTATTTTGTGACATTGAGATAATAAGTATAATTTTATCCAAGTTTCAATCTTCAAAACATCCTTAAATCTCTCATCCAGAAGTGTCTTCATAATAAAATTATATCTGTCATTGATTGTTCATGAATATGCCTAAACTAAGCCTTCCCAAGCTAATGGTACACATAGGGCTTATTTTAACTTCATCTGACATTAAAGATCTTCACTGCCTTTTCCTAAAAAAAACAATTTCACCCAAAGGGATTAGCCTGCTACTATTGTGCTCCTTTTAGCTTTTCTTGCAACCCCTTATCTCTTTTCCCAATTCTACTCCGCACATCCATTTTTGATTTCCACCCTCCCAATATGCGAGCACTAGCCTACACACTGTTAAGGTAGACATTCCTCCCTTCTCTGTCTTAAACACACTCCTATGCAATCTTGTAGAAGATGAACAATATAGGTTTCCTGACCTTATTCTCACTTCACAAATCAGTCAAATTAGCCTGAGAGATTGAGGGCCTGATGTAGAACTTGGCGGGACTCCAGTCATTTCCCTGTGGTAGTGGTTACAAGTACTCCATTGAGCTTACAGATACCAGGCTGCCATATTTAGGTGTAGGCTGGCTGAACCGCCATCCTCATGAACAGACTGTGATTCATCTTGTAAGCGGTGCACCTCTGTTGACACGGCTGACTCCTCTGCTGGCTAAAAGTACTCCATTGCCATCAGGGTTTGCGCCAAGCCTATTTAGATTTCTGCATTGTGCTGGCATTGTCCTAGTGATGGATATCTGATTGAATGAGTCCTTGGTGGAGTGGAGACTGGTAATTACAACTCATTAATGCGTCACTACACATATATGTTGAGGTTTCTTCAAAATAATTATGTAGGTAATGTGTCATATCCCCTTTATTATATATAGCATAGCACACAAACAACATGCACACACTGTTGAATGTACACCCACAGGCACCACAAGCACAGCACCCACAACCACAACCACCACTACAAACAAATATATTTTTACAAGAGAAAAAAAATCTTACCTTTGACCACGTTATTTACAGAGTTGATTAATGTGATGGTCAGGTAGTAGGTGAAAAGGAAGGACCTGGACCATGGGGTTTAAGACAGAAACAAAAGTGTAAAACAGAAAAAGGGTAAGTTTCTACCTCATTTCCTTCTATTCCGACAACTCAAGTTTAGAGGTGTAAGTGCCTCAGTTTCCTCAATGAACAGGCACATTGTGATTGGATCAGTGGTAATCTTGGCTGGAGACCCTCCACAGCTGCTTTTGCCTACGAAGCGGTTGATGTGTGAGGTAAATTCTGGTGGAGTCGGCGGCACCCGGACATACTTTTGTGCATAGAACTACCTACATCTGAATAGAGCGGTTGGACCACCAAGTAGTGATAACGTTTAACCCCTAACTCAAAACATTATGTATATCTGAATATATCTTTGTACCTGCTGTCTCCCTTGTGTCTTACATTTTACCAATCATAATGTAAACAACCTCATAAGGTTATTCTAATGATATTCTGCTCTATTTAATTATTTTCAGAAATTCAGAGACATCACGTACCTCCTCAAAAATCTTCAAGCCACCCTTCCAAAGAATCTTCATATTTGCTCTCTGAAATACTTCTTTCCTCTTTATTACATCCACAAAGTATGCAATAATCATACACAGGTGCATACTTTTTTGTGTAGGCACCCTGCAGGCATCAAAATCATCAGATCAGTAGGCAAATCTGCGGAGCTCTCAAACAGTGCTGACAATATAAAAATGTCAAGAAAATGGCCACAAATGTTCCATCTCCTTTTCGTTCTGGAAGTTGATGAATCATAAATTCAATCTCTTGAACTGTCGCCTATTTCCTCTGTTTCACACTATAGTTTTGGTAAGCTTTTATCTGCATCCTGTTTCCAAGAGTGACTCATTCTTTCATACATCCTAGTTTTTCTTTCACAGCTGTGATTCACCTAGAAATTTGAAAACTAAATCCATCAAACCTATATTTGATTACACTGAACTCTTTTTTTGAAGATTACTGTGTCTTATTAGTTTTCTGGACCTCTTTAAGAGGCTTCAGAGAAAATTTGGTTGTAATGTAAGGTCAGGATTATGATTGAGCTTCCTGGCTTTGGGCTGGACCTATAATTTATTTTACACTGTCTCTACCTCGTCATCTTTGCTTAAATACAATAACTGGGGTACATCTTTAAGATTCTCCCTGAAACCTGACATGACAGATCTAATTCAGTGAAAGAATTACTAGAAAGGATAAAGACCGAGTTTGATTTTCGTACTGCCTGCATGTTGTATATCTTTGACAATATCATTATTGAGTATATTGTGAATTTATCTTCGTTGATAATTCCTTTAATGTAGGTTGTCTTTCACCAACTCATCCTCGTGCTGTATTCAAGCACTATGTTTGTGTTTTTTGGAAGTGGTCCTGGACATTTTAGTCCAGTTCAATTGAAGCTGGATTGTGCTTTTCCCCCCAGTAGCAGACACTCTCCCACTCCTCTTTTTTTCCAAAATATTTCAAAGTTGATTCAGATTATTCTGATAATACTTGGAGAACCTTCTTTTACATCCTCTTTCTTACTCTCTTTTGGAAAAGTTAATGGGGTGGGGATATTCTGGTTCCAGTGAAATTCTACTTTAGCTTTTGTATCAATAATGATAACGTCTTGGAAGTAACTTTATCCACTCAGTCTTTCACCGTGAACATAATATCTTATTTAAGTTTAATCTGCAATGCTTGCAATTTTATGCTCTATCTGAGGGTATGCAAATCTGAGCAACTTTCCATTGCTCTCACATTGAATGCTTAAATAACAATGACCTCCCCTTGAGGGACAACGTTTGATCCAGCAAATCGAGCATATTTCCCAAAATCATTGCCATGTTCAATTGATTGCCACCGGGCCACTGGTGTCTAATTATTTACAGTGACTCATGTAGATTCTTACATACAATTAAGTGGTGTGGGGATTGTTTGATATCCTCAGTGCAATGAAGGGAAACCGCTGTCATGGCACTTCCTTCCATTCAATCTAATAAAAAGTGTGGTGCAAAGCTACTATTAGTTTTGACATCTGTCCTTCAAACTTTTGACAGTTTTTTATTTTTTTGATCAACACAAATCTAATCATCCCTACACTTGGAGCTTTCTTCCAAGATGTTGGTGGTAATTTTTATTTTTTTCACTGCAATGTTTTTTCTGGTGATGAGGGACAGAAAAAAGGCATTATTCCATTCGTTCTAAATTATGAGGACTGTGTAATGACCGTCCTCCAACAGCTACTACATTGTCGGGTGGTCTGAGGAAGTATCAACGGATACAAAAAGGGCCCCACCAATGAAATATTTAAGATCCACCCATCTCTAAAGCGAGCAGTGGACTTCATGTCCCTCAACTCTAAAGTCCCTTAATATTGTTCTCATTATAACATGAATTTAAGTGCAGAAAAACACAATGCAATGACCAAAACCTGGCATTATAAGTTGCTAGTTTTTAAATAATATTTTAAAAGCAGCATTCAATTATTGCACTCGCGAAAGGTTGGTAAATGTTGGCCACATTAGACAAAATAACAGTTGCTTTAGAAGAGAGGAGAATCATAACAAATATACACATGAAAGGACAAAAAAAGTTGCATGTGAGTAAAACCTCGCGAAATAGAAATGCAAGATGCTGACTCTGGGGATACCGCACTAAAGTAAATTGTGATCAAGAAATTACCAACATGTCAGCAGTATCGCTAAAAAGGAACCTTAAACATCTCTTTTTTCAGAAAAGGTGATAAAGCTGACCACTTCTTCGCACTCAAACTTAAATCTCTGCTGCAGAAAATCGAAGTAATGGCAGTTAGCAATAAATCGGAGGGGATTGCTGTCTAAATGCTGGATATTTGTGATGCTTTTTCAGATTTTGAAATGGCTATCTGTGCCCAAGGTATCAAAAAGTAATAGCCATGCTATTACAATAAATTATAAATGTGGATTTTCCACTATTGTTAATGCTGATGTTGTCCATATGGTAACTAGAAAGTTTAGTATATTTTTAAACACTTGCAATGTAAAGCAGAAGCTTATATTAAATGTGTTATGTACAAAATGGTTATCATGAAAATATGGCATGGGCTGCCATTGAATTAGAAACTGAGGGCCTAATTTACTATATTTTGTTGCACGGCTGCTCAGCAAGCCTTCCTGCTGCGCTGCCATGTGTAAAAATAAAAGGGCAGGGATGTGCCATATCTACAAGATACACGGCATTCCTACCTTTCTCCCTGTAGCTGGTGCACAAACAGAAGCTGTGCACCAACGCAGACACCATTGTGCCATGGTGCAAGGGTGCCTGCATTGCAGGGATGATTGTTGTTGTGCAGGAAGCGACACCTTCATGCACAAAAACAGTCACTAATGGTGTTTTTCCCCTTCTATATGTACTGCAGAATGTAGCACATATAGAAAAATTAGGATAAGTAGAAGTATTTCTCCTCTTTGCGCCACTCTGAGGCATAGGATTTGATGCATTCCCAGATTTATAACACTTTGTAAATCTAGGAATGTGTCAGGTTACATGGATGTTGCACAGGATCACCCACAGCAACATCCATGGAATGCCTCTTTCACACAGAGTAATGCGTGAAGGGGGCCCATATTTACAAGGCCATGAAAAGTCACACAGGATGGCTTTACATGTCCTTGTAAGTATGGCCAGGCACACTGCGCCACAGGTGTGTCTAAAGAAGTGATGCTCCTGCAGCTTGTAAACGATGCCCCAATTTCCTTGCCAATAATCAAGGCTGGAAATCCATCAGGTGTTTTCCAGGGAGGCTGGAAGGGTGGAGGCAGCTATTGTTACTGGGGATCCGGTTTTGTAGTTATGCAGCTGTTTTAAAAGCACCTCAGAGTTCCTTGTATATCCAACAGTTTTCAGGCAACAGCAAAAGTGCCAAGATAACGCTGTTGATTAATGTACCTGCTAGAGAGAGATCAGAGTTTTGTTTAGTGGCAGTTTTGATGAATCTAAGGTAGCGCAGGTTGATAATATGTCTGCTGCAAAGAGCGTGTACAACGGAGATCACAGAACAGTATTTTGTTTGCATAGCTCCGTGGGTTACTGCTTTTGTCACAGAGATAATTTTGTTCCTATGCAGTTTATTAGTTACAATCGTGATCTATGTTAGAAAGTTATGTTTTTTTATCCTAGTCTTTCATTATCCTAATTTTGCTAAAAATGGTTTCATTAGGTTGAAATAAATTCTTATTAGTTGAGTCTACCTTAACGCCTGTGTTACATTCTGAATCCTGAGTTTGTTCTTCCCCAGACCAAGCACTCATATAAAATGCCTACCAGTATGGATGATATGTGAATCCTGCACCTTGTAGTTCTCTTTGTCTTATGTAACATTTTCTATACACTGATATTTACACACCTATGATTCATTATCTCTTTATGTATGTTTAATGAAAAATGTTCCCACACCCTTCACTAGTATGAGAGGTGCTATGAAACAAATGAAATACATGCAAGAGAGGGGTATGGTGAGATGAGAGGCAATGTTAGAGGGTGGTAGTGAGGGAATCATGGAAAAGCCCCAAGAAAGATTTCCGTATCCTTGTGCGTAGTAAGGTCACCATTTACTATGCTTTAAAAATATAATACAATTAAATATATAATGGAAAATGTCCTTTAGAATGCTAAATCTTTGCCATTTTTCTCCAAATATATACTCAAAGAACCAGCATATAAGAAGAAATGATTCCAGTTTGACAGCTGCTGCCTGCAGGTCGCCACCATCTACAAGCACCAAAAGTACCTCTTGCAGTGCTTGAATTGTAAAACAATAAGTGCCAGTGCCCAAAGCTCTGCTCAGAGTCCTGTGGCTGAGTAGACTTGAAGCCACCTCAAGGCTCTTTAATCCACCAACAGGCAGTCCCTGCCCCTTTTTTCTCACTCTTGCAGGCTCCTGCTTGCTAATTTTATGAGTTTTTCCGTCGTTCTCTTTCTCCATCTTTTCACTGTGTTTGTTTTTTCCTCTCTAGCTCTCAGTAAATGTCTGATTCAGAAAAATAAGTGGCAATGCCCAAAAATGAGTACTGGTGGCCCCCATCGACAGCAAACAACTCAAATTAAGCACTGACCTGTTAGTAAAGGTAAACCACCCTATATTTCAAGCTATCTGTCCCATTACAAGCCTAGTCATTTGATGACACCTTTTCAAAGGTCCTCACTTCTCACAGAAAAGTCCATATAACACCTTCACCTCAAGAGTCCATTGCCGGAAGATCCAGGACCTCATTTACAAGAAGCCTGTGCCGCAGAGGCATCACGTTTCATAACAATATAGTGGCGCAGGCCTTGCAAATATATCCATGAGGTGCTTGGCTTGGCATGGCCTCATAGATATGGAGTAAGGCAAGGTGCTACTTTGCCATACTCTACATCAAGGAGTGTTCTATCGGCATAGCCGTGGGTATTCCTACTCAACACCCATGGATTTGACACTGTCCCAGATTTACAAAATCACGTATACCTGGGGCAGCGTAAACAATGAGTAGTTACCCAGAGCAGGTGTAACGAGGAGAAATGTTTACAAACTCCTTGTTTCTTCTTTTTTCCACATGTGGTGCAGAATGCAACACACATTGGATGAGGAAAACACCCCTCCTGATTGTTTTTATGGCAGGTATGTGCCGCTTTCTGCACAAAAACAATTATGCTGAGAACACAGACACCCTTCCACCATGGTCAAGGGTGCCTGCATTGGTGCTTGGCTGAAAGGACTGAAATGCACCGTATCATGTAAATACACTTTCTGCCCTCAGCAAATGACTTGCAGTGTTGCCCTACAACAATTCCTTGTAAATGAGGCTCCCAATACTTTGCTGTTGGCTGTATTTATCAAACCACAATTGCTCACAGTGTGCTACAAAATGAAGCGTTATGACAAGGCTGGGACCCGCCACTTCAGAGCGCTACAAAATATGCGTAGAGCTACTATCGTTATTCCAGGGACCATACTATGACATTGGTAAGATCAATAATGTTAAGAATGTTGATATGCTAATAATGGTCTCTGTTGTTCCCGGGCCTACATTATTACGTTACCGATAACCACAAAATGAAAAGAATGTGGTAACATTATACCAAGAAGGGATCCATCTTTCATAGTTTTCCAACAATATGCCAGCAATGGCAACCACTATTCCAGATATATGAAAAGCACATATGCCAACAACATAGTACACACACACACACACACACACACACACTATGGCACCCTGGTCCTAACTATTCATCTTTTACTCCCTTTACATCACATTAAAACTGGATGCCTGTGCTGGTGAGGAACCATGTGTGGCCCTGGCAAGAAAAGGATGCCTCAACCATCCTCAATAGTAGGCCCTGTGCTGTACATGTAAAATAAATAAAATGGCGAGCTGCAAAAAAATGTGCAATCACCATACAGCTTGGATTAAGGTGCCTGGTGATTAAACAAGGGTTGCAGTATCACGCTAACAGTCATGCTTCATGTGTTTGTGTGATCCGCTATTTATGATTAACTGAGCACAAAGGGTTCCATGCTTTCTGTTAGAGAGCTGATCATTCGGATACCATGGGGCAGATTTACAGGAAGTGAAGCATCACTGCCACAACGCAGCGATGCGTCAAAAGAAATTATTCACCACTGCGGCAACGCGAATCGCCACATATGTGCCAAATTTACATCATAGTGGACCGTGGCGCAAAGCGGTAGTCTGCATCAGAATAACTGACGTAGGTGCCGCAAAACTGCTGCATGTCAGCCTGACGCAACTGCTGAAAAAGTCACGTAAGGCAGTTTTGCATGACGCAACGCCAGCCCGAGAACCCTGCGACAGTTACCACTGTGTTAAGCGGCAAAAAGGCACCTGAAAACCCACGCAAACCCCCCCAAAAACTGTGGGGACCACAGAGGAGTCTGCAAAGTGCCAGGAAGGACACTGCAGTAGTCAGGACCCTCAAACAACCACCCGCAGCAAAAGTCAAGATGCCAATGCTGAGACTGTGTCAAAGAGGAAGCGCAAATCACCAATTACCAGCACCAGCTCTTCGTGAGTTTAAAGTTGCCACTTGCCAAAAAGGCAGCGATATGGCAGAGCATTGTCCAGAAGATAAACAGTGTTGGACAAGCTAAGAGGACTTTCGTCGACTGTAAAAAGTGCTGGCACGACTGCAAGTGCAGAACAAAAGAAAAGCTGGCGGCAAACCGTAAGGCAGCCTTACAAACAGGAGGAGGGAGCCCAGCAGAACACAATGTTCTGGATGCCCTTTAGGAGCATGTGGCAGCTGTCATACCAGAGGAGTTGGTCACTGGAATATCGGGACAGGACAGTGCAGCCTTAGAAAGTCAAGAGCAGTCAACGTGTAAGTCCCAATAAGTGCACATATTTGAGTATGCTGTTCCTCAACATACATACATGCTTCCTCAAAAACACAGACACGCTTCCACCATGGTCAAGGGTGCCTGCATTGGTGCTTGGCTGAAAGGACTGAAATGCACCGTATCATGTAAATACACTTTCTGCCCTCAGCAAATGACTTGCAGTGTTGCCCTACAACAATTCCTTGTAAATGAGGCTCCCAATACTTTGCTGTTGGCTGTATTTATCAAACCACAATTGCTCACAGTGTGCTACAAAATGAAGCGTTATGACAAGGCTGGGACCCGCCACTTCAGAGCGCTGCAAAATATGCGTAGAGCTACTATCGTTATTCCAGGGACCATACTATGACATTGGTAAGATCAATAATGTTAAGAATGTTGATATGCTAATAATGGTCTCTGTTGTTCCCGGGCCTACATTATTACGTTAACGATAACCACAAAATGAAAAGAATGTGGTAACATTATACCAAGAAGGGATCCATCTTTCAAAGTTTTCCAACAATATGCCAGCAATGGCAACCACTATTCCAGATATATGAAAAGCACATATGCCAACAACATAGTACACACACACACACACACACACACACTATGGCACCCTGGTCCTAACTATTCATCTTTTACTCCCTTTACATCACATTAAAACTGGATGCCTGTGCTGGTGAGGAACCATGTGTGGCCCCAGCAAGAAAAGGATGCCTCAACCATCCTCAATAGTAGGCCCTGTGCTGTACATGTAAAATAAATAAAATGGCGAGCTGCAAAAAAATGTGCAATCACCATACAGCTTGGATTAAGGTGCCTGGTGATTAAACAAGGGTTGCAGTATCACGCTAACAGTCATGCTTCATGTGTTTGTGTGATCCGCTATTTATGATTAACTGAGCACAAAGGGTTCCATGCTTTCTGTTAGAGAGCTGATCATTCGGATACCATGGGGCAGATTTACAGGAAGTGAAGCATCACTGCCACAACGCAGCGATGCGTCAAAAGAAATTATTCACCACGGCGGCAACGCGAATCGCCACAGATGTGCCAAATTTACATCATAGTGGACCGTGGCGCAAAGCGGTAGTCTGCATCAGAATAACTGACGTAGGTGCCGCAAAACTGCTGCATGTCAGCCTGACGCAACTGCTGAAAAAGTCACGTAAGGCAGTTTTGCATGACGCAACGCCAGCCCGAGAACCCTGCGACAGTTACCACTGTGTTAAGCGGCAAAAAGGCACCTGAAAACCCACGCAAACCCCCCCAAAAACTGTGGGGACCACAGAGGAGTCTGCAAAGGGCCAGGAAGGACACTGCAGTAGTCAGGACCCTCAAACAACCACCCGCAGCAAAAGTCAAGATGCCAATGCTGAGACTGTGTCAAAGAGGAAGCGCAAATCACCAATTACCAGCACCAGCTCTTCGTGAGTTTAAAGTTGCCACTTGCCAAAAAGGCAGCGATATGGCAGAGCATTGTCCAGAAGATAAACAGTGTTGGACAAGCTAAGAGGACTTTCGTCGACTGTAAAAAGTGCTGGCACGACTGCAAGTGCAGAACAAAAGAAAAGCTGGCGGCAAACCGTAAGGCAGCCTTACAAACAGGAGGAGGGAGCCCAGCAGGACACAATGTTCTGGATGCCCTTTAGGAGCATGTGGCAGCTGTCATACCAGAGGAGTTGGTCACTGGAATATCGGGACAGGACAGTGCAGCCTTAGAAAGTCAAGAGCAGTCAACGTGTAAGTCCCAATAAGTGCACATATTTGAGTATGCTGTTCCTCAACATACATACATGCTTCCTCAATAAAATGCAGGTCCTACAAAATGCAGCATCCCATATTCTGCTTGATATCCCAAAACAGCAATCGGTAGGACATGCCTTACCCTCCTTGCACTGGCTACCGGTAAAAAGTAGGATCGAATTCAAGGCCCTCTGTATTGCCTTGAAGGCACTCCATGGACTCGGTCTGGATTTCCTTGCAAACAAATTTCAGTGTATCTCCCTCATAGGGAGCTTCCCTCTGCAAATTCTACAAATCTTGTAGTCCTGAAGGACTGGGTTTTTCTAAGACGCAGCGGTGCCAGGGAACAACACCTGAAACCTTCGCGGGTTACCTGTTCTGGCGTACCAAACACAGAGACACGGGACACTTCCAGCGACGTCAGAGATCAGCGTTTATTTACTGCAGGGATACAGAGGTCACAAGAAGTACACAGCGTGTAGGTTCTCGGAGACTGCTTCAATTTGCAAAAGTGGGTCGCTCCTTTTATACACGTTTTTCCCATAGAACAGTATAGTGAACAAAGATTACAACCCGGTTCCCATAATAAACTTCAAAAGGGTCGCGTTCATGTTTCAGGAGGCCGGAACATGATCACCACAGTACTGCCGGTTCCCAACTGTAAAAACATATCTTCTCTACAATAAAACACATTCCATCCTGATCGTAAACACATTAGGAGAAGGGACAAGAACAGATGCAAAGAAAGGACAAGGATGCACAACAGATTAGAGAAGAGTGTCAGGAGTAATAAAGGGAACTTGATAACGGGATCAGAGACACCGTGTCTAATGTATGCATGGCTGAAACAATAGACCGGCACGGCAAGATGAGCCTTGAGAGGGGCCATCTGCCTTCGTCGTGTCGTTTCCCTCGTCATAAAAGTCATACTCCAAAGAACACGTGTCCCTCATGTAAGCTTGGGTGTCCCAGGGTCACGAAGCGGACAAAGTCCGTTCGCTGGCTACTTGAGGGCAAGAAACAAAATGGATGCCGTATCTAAAATGGAACCCGAGGGGTCAGATGAACAAACCCAAAAATCAGACGAACCATACGTGGTTGCGTAGCGAAACTGCGTACACCCACTATACTCGTCATTTGCGGTTCATAGATACCCAACTCACCCATATTCGTCACCACCCAAAAAGTGTCGTTCCGTCCCACACGGAACCTCAGACGCTCCTTTTGCCCTCATGTAGGCAAGCACTAGTCAAGATCGGAATCTATTTCAATATTCATCAGATCGTTCAGTTGCTGCTGGAACATTATTCTATTCATCAACGTCTCCTTGGTAACAGATGGCCGTCTTATACACGTTGTAGCACATAGGCCACATAAGGCAGGACCACACTGTACACAAAGACAACACGTGAACAGAAACGTCACAACAACCCCTACAATCATCAGAATCTTCCAACCCCAAGTTGACATCAGGCCCCAAAACCATCCTAGTAGCGTCCAATTACCTTCGTCCACGTGTATGGACTCGGAGATTTTGTGCAACTTCGAGATGGCTTGGTAGACAGTTGGAGCATTGTCAGGAATAAAAATGCAACAACTCGAATGGATAACTTTACACACACCACCTCTATCTGCGAGAACAACATCTAGAACCATACGGTTCTGTAACGTCATGAGTCTATCCGCCTGAAGTTCAGCTGTGAGATTACCAAGGGCACTTGCAGTAATATTAGCAGTCGACTCTACTACACGTGTCAGCTGTCTTAGGTTCCTACTATTAACCATAGGTCCCCAAAACGGCAAGAAACCCTTAAAGAAGTCTCCTGCTTCTTGACCGGCAGTATCCTCCTTGCTAATAACGCCTCTCACAACTCTAGTCTTGTGATAATCTGAGGCAACTGTGAAAGTCGGTGGTAAAAGATTCGCAATATAACATGTACCCGAAAAATCACGGGGTAACCATGTATAGGCGCGTTCATAACATACAAAATAAGTGCCCTTAGCGGTCAGAAAAACAGGGGAAGAGAGCATCGGCAGAACATACGTGTCAGTGCAAGCACTGTTCCCAAGTTGTGCTCTCGGATTTCGACCCAGACCTTTCAAGCAGAAATTACCGAGGTGTGGTACAATCCATATTGGGGACGAGCTCTTAAGCTGTCTATCACCCACTGACGTACTATACTCAGCCTCGCTCAGATCCTTATAGGCCTGTACCTCTTCATTTGGGATAAGCGATGCATCAAGAACATCTCTATCTAAATCCGCTATCGCTATCGCCAAAGGTTTGTGATACGGCCCAGGACCAAAATTGGCAGAACGCGGCTCTCGACTGGGGTAGGAATCTAGTGCACTACGGAACATAGTTTGGAATGCTCGAGCCGAACCCTGGGAACTGTAAGGTAGAACCAAATATGGAATACCCCTATCCATGGTATGTGGCATTAACCCACACACCCAACAATTGGTAGTATTCATCACCAACTGATGCTGATGTAGAAGTTGAACGAAGGAGTTATTCATAAATTCCGCACGCCTAACCTGTTCATATTGAGGCAGGGGATGAAAAGAATGTGGGGAAACAGTGGTGAGGGAGCTCAGTTTAGGAGCAGAGGTAGGTGAAACAGAAGGCAATAACAACTGTACTCCAAAATACACTCCACCCACCAATAACATAGATACGATCAGGAACAATAGGAACACCTGAAACAAAAAGCATTTTGTACATACAACTCTTCTTAATTCTGATCTCTGCGCCAACATCCTTTCTACTTCCAACAGCTTAGAGAATGCCATCCTCTACAAACCGTCCGTGACGTATTTGACGCACTTCGTTCTGAGTAGCGATTATCAATCCCCAGGAGTTCCCAGGAATCGACAAAAGTAACCGACCTAGCGTCAGGAACCTGCTAAACAGAAAGGAGTACCCGCACGGCCCTACGGTGACCCGGATGGAGAGGTTCCCTCAAAAAGTTCAGATTACAAATCTCTAAGCCGTGGGAAAGCACATAAAAACTCAAAAAGGAACGATATAATTGTCCATAATGTTCATAACATCAAAAGCAAATATACAACTAATTTTTATTAGTCCTTGAACGAAGAAAGTATCGACTTCTTCCAGGTCGAGTTTGCTCTACAAACAATTGTTCGGCTGGCGCAACAGTATTCGATAAAATGGACAACGAGTCAGACCTTGGGCTTTCTGCTACCGGTAACTCCACATGTGGGTTTGGCAGTGACAAATCATTCCCCACAGGTTTAGCGTCGCTAAACGGCACAAAGTGCAAAGGAGTCTCAGTTTCTGTTGTCGAGATCCCAGTCCTCACCCAACCATCCGTCGGTAAGGGAATCGGTACCCTTTTCGTATGGCTGGCGTGCACCCAATTCTTCCGGCCCTCCAGTCGAACCGCAGTCCTCGTCGTCAATAAGACTTGAAAGGGGCCTACAAATCTTGGCTCCAAGTTGCGCTTTCGACCAAAATTTCGGGTAACAACCCAGTCTCCTGGCTGGAGCTGGTGTCCAGGGCCCTCTGTCTGCGCCGGTAGAGCTTCAAAGACCTGTTGATGGATTAACCGTAGTTTAGTGGTCAAATCATGCAGGTAATCAATTAACATTGGGTACTCAAGACTATTAAAAGCCCTTGGTCTCGGGACCCCCCAAATATTCGCAGGGCGGCCGAACACAATCTCATATGGGCTAAGCCCTACTCGAGAGTGTACGGTCGCTCTGGTCGATAGGAGAGCCAGAGGCAAGGCATCAGGCCATGATAGACCAGTCGTAGCCTGGATCTTAGCGAGTTTTAGTTTTAGGGTACCATTGTACCCTTCAACCAAACCCGCTGCCTGTGGATGATTAGCGCTATGGAACTTTTGGCGAATTCCAAGACCCTTGCACACACTCTGCATTACACTTCCCACAAACTCACTTCCATTATCCGACCATACAATCCGTGGCATTCCGTACCGAGGAAAGTATTCCTTCAGCAGGATTTTTGCTGTGGACAGGGCAGTGTTATCCTTAAGAGGATAGGCCTCAATCCATCTGGAGAACGCACAAACCACAACCAAAACATACTTTAGGTTATTGCATCTCTCCATATGGATAAAGTCCAGCTGGATAACCTCAAAGGGACAAACAGGAGGAGCAAAATGACCAGGTGGAGTGGGAGTGCCCTTGCCGGGATTGTGCATTAAACACACCATACAGTTCTTAACCACCCTCTCGGCACACTTAGCAATACCCTCATTTCTCCATACAGGTGACAAAAACCTACATATTCCTTTCGCACTAATATGTGCCAACCCATGAGCCATCGTCACAACAGCTAGTACGTACGCATCTGGTAACATCCACCTCTGACATTCCGTCAGATCAACCCAACATCCATGCATGTCCAACTTTCCCGTACTTTCTTTCCACTTAGTCTTTTCGGCTTTAGTAGCTTCGTTCTGAATTGCTTTCACACTCTAAATAGTATTTTCACACATACCAGTCTCCATCGGCCACCTCACTGAACTCGTGACATACATTCGGGTCGCAAGATCCTTAGCCGTTTCCTTAGCAATCTCATCCGCGAACGCATTACCACGACCAACATCATCCGTCACCTTCCGATGTGCACTACATTTAACAATCGCCACTTGTTTAGGCAGTGTAAGTTCATCCAGAAGGTCATTCACAAGCTGCCCATGCTGAATCTTCGTACCATGTGATGTCATAAATCCTCTTTCTCTCCACAATCTTCCAAAGTTATGCGCAACATCGAATGCATACTGACTGTCGGTAAACACATTCACTCGCTTTCCTTTAGACAAGACACAAGCTCTTGTCAATGCAATCAACTCTGCAGCTTGCGCTGAATTCTGATTCAATCTCGCAGTTTCCACAACCGTACTCAACGTCACTACAGCATACGCAGTCGTCACATCACCATTCGGCAATTTAAAGCATGACCCATCCACATACAAGGTACCATCAGGATCTGTCAAGGGAGTGTTTTTCAGGTCCACACAACCTTTTGTTTCTTCCTCAGTTCGTAAATAACAATCATGTGGTGGCACATCATCTGATTCCATATTAATCGGCAACAATGTCGCCGGATTCAGTACATTACAACGTTTGATCTGTATATGACTTGCCAAAAGGGTCAGCTCGTACCCAGACAACCTTGCACTCGTCAGATGTTGAGTCTTTGTCCGATTCAAAAGAGTATCAACTGCATGCGGAACCATCACCATGAGCATATTATCCATCACAAGACCTGCGGACTGCCGAATAGACGCCGCTGCTGCCGCTGTCGCCCTCAAGCAACTTGGCAACGCTCTCGCTACCGGGTCTAAGGTCGAGGAAAAATATGCACACGGGCGCTGCTTGTCACCAAATTGTTGCGTTAAAACACTCAACGCACAACCGTCCCTCTCGTGAACGTATAATGTGAATGGCTTGCTGTAATCAGGAGTACCTAACACAGGAGCCGAACACAGTGCGTCACGTAGTTCAGAAAAACTTTTCTGACATTCCTCCGTCCATGGCAAAGGAGTCGAAACATCCTTGCACGTGAGAGCTATCAATGGCTTCGCTAACAGTGAAAAATTCGGAATCCACTGTCTGCAGTATGACGTGATACCTAAAAAGGCACGCACATCTCTCTGGGTCGTTGGCACAGTCATTCGAGCAATTGCTGCGATTCTTTCAGGGGTCAACCTTCTTCCCGCCTTTGACAATAAGTGACCTAAGTAGGTAACTTCTTGACAACAATATTGTAACTTAGAAGGTGACACTTTGTGGTGTAAGTCACAGAGATGCTGCAATAATGACACAGTAGCAGTCCGGCAAACTTGTTCAGTATCTGCAGCTACCAACAGATCGTCAACGTACTGAATCAAAGCCGCACCAGTTGGCAGCACAAATGCATCTAGTTGACTTTTAAGAGCTTGGCTGTAGATCGATGGGCTCTCACAGTAGCCTTGAGGTGCGCGTTTGAACCGGAAACTGCGACCTCCTAACGAAAATCCGAACAAATCACGGCTTTCCTCAGCAATCGGAATGCTAAAGAACGCATTCTTCAGATCGATCACCGAGAACCACGATGCAGAGGCTGGAATCAGAGTCAGTAAAGCTGTAATGTCTGGAACCACAGGAAACTGCGGGACAACAATTTTATTTACTTCCCGCAAGTCAATAACTAGACGGTACACGGGAGGCTTGGACGGATCAGTTCGTTTCAAAATAGGCAACACGGGACTATTACACACGTTACCTCGTGTCTCCTCGATAACGTCCTTACCGATCAGATCATAGATGATCGCTAATAGTGCCCGATTACCATCAAGGGAAATACGATACTGTGGTATGCGTGGTAAGCGCGCATCAGCTTTCAATTGAACAACATAAGGTGGGATGCTCAGTAGGCCCACATCATTGGGGCCTGTTGCCCACAAAGAAACCGGAAGAGAACTCAATTCCGGCGGGAGCTTATCGATCGACAGGTACATAGGGGAGATCACATTCTCACCCAAAGTAAGCTCCACACCCGTAGGAGAGCAGTACAAAGTCGCATGTAACCTCTTCAGCAAATCCAAACCCAAAAGATTCTCACCACAACCAGTAGTCAAAATCAAAGGAGCTTCTAACTCGTGAGACCCAATCGTAAGGGGCAAGGGGCTAGAAACTGGATTGCTAACGGGGGCGCCAGAGAATCCAACGGAAACATTCGTTAAGCCAGACAAAGGCGCGCCAGGGAGTTTCGAATGCATAATGGAACTTTTTGCTGCACCAGTGTCCAACAGAAAAGGCTCAACGACGCCCAATGTGGCTACTGCAACATAAGGCCCTCTCTGATCAACCGGAACTGATACTTCTCCCTTCCTTTGTCTATGGCTGTCCTAGTAGATACCATCCGTATCAACATCATGCTCAACGTAATGGTCATCCACATGATACTGCGCAGATCTACCGGACGATGGTTCACGTCGATCGAAACAATTCTGCGAGTCTGAGGAAGTGGCAAAACGCTCGGCCTGATTCTGAGTAACTCCACGACCTCTACCACGTGAAGCTTGTTGAGGACCACCACGACCTCCTCGAGCTGACACACCATTATTCCTATCACGGAGAACCGGACAATTAAACTTCAAATGGCCCTCCCCTCGACAGTACGCACATTGATTATATCCCAACACAAAACGAGGTGCGGGAGAGTCATTCCGTGTCTGCGATCTAGAAAACTGTGATTGCGATCTATTTGGCTGGTGCGAATCATTGAAATTTGAGCGCGGAGGATACGCTTGCTGCAATAGGACCTTAGTTTTAAGATCCTTCGTTTTCTTGTCTGCACGTTTACTTTCCTCCTTTTCCCTATTTTCGTAATATTGGGCCGTAGCCAATATTTGAGCAGTGGTAGAAACAGCCCATGAACTCTCGGAATTTTTCAACTTATTGCTAAGTTCGGGCAACAAGTTCGATACAAACTTATCAACGAACAACCGCTGACCACCTTCTGAACCCATGTCCTGGCCACTATGATCAACAAATGCTTCTTCAAATCTCGTAAAGAAGTCGGATACGCTTTCATCCCTCTTTTGCTTGCACGCGGACAACTTGTCCCAATTGACGCGCATCGCTGGCATAAGCGTTTTCATAAGTGTAATTATCCTCTGGGGCAATGCCACAATAAGCTGCTCAGGCTTAGCCCCACCAACTTGCTGAGCGTCTGCCGCCGTAAGGGCAGCCCAATCACCGCCCAACTCGGCCGCGTGATTCTCGTGACGAATTTTCGCCCAAATCGGCTGAGGCACTACATTGCCAAACAACATATCAATATCAGCAAGGTTCATAACAGTAGCATCCACCAATTAAGACAACTCCTTATAATAACCCGCTGGATTTTTACGGGGATCAGGCAAAGTTTGCTTCACCTGCAAGACTTCCGATCGTTTCCAAGGGAGGTGTATCCACACTCTCTGAAAACGGCCTGGGACAGCGGGGTTAGCATTAGGATCACCTGGCATCCATACTGGGGGAACTTCCCGCATCGGATATTGACCAGGTTGTGCCATCCACGCTGCAGTCTCTTCCTTAAACAATGCTCGAGGTTGCACTGTACATCGAAATGATAACAGACGTTCTAGAGCTTCTCGAACCTTTTCACCTACGATCACACCAGTGGTGAACCGATGCTGGAGATCAGAAACCTCTGACGGTACATTATCTACCACATCGTAATCCCACTCCTCTTTCAACGATTTACACAATTCCTCGAACACGAATCGTTGAGTGGGCGCATTAAACTGAGAAAATGTGTCAAACACTACACGTGAAGAGTATTTAACGGGATTACGTATCCATTTACGTGCCATTTTTACCAGCGATTCACGTTCCCTATCATCAGGAAGCTGACTACGCCGCTGAGCGGCATCAGAAAGAGTTGAGCCAAGTATTGGCCGAAAAAGCGGAGAATAAAGAGTAGCAACAGCAGTCAGGAGACGACTACGAACAGAAGGAGAAGAGGAAGAAGATGCAGGTGCAGCAACAGTAGGGGTAGAGGCAATAGAAGTTGACGCGGCACCAGGAGTAGTAGGAACGACAGACTGAGGAGGGACTTGAAGGGGTGCAGTAGGAAGAGAAGCCGGTAAGAGAGGAGGGACTATTTGTGGCACAAGGGGTTGCGGGGGAGCGGGAGGAACAACGGGCTGACCAGCGGCCGCCAAAACAGCAGGTGGAGGAAGAGGTAGAATCACCGGACCCAGAGTATTGGGAGCATAGGGAGGTGGTGATTTCAACAGATAAGACAATAGCGAATCCTCTACCGCTTCTTCACCTGACTTATCGTCATTAGACGGTAGCACCGGATAACATTTATCCACCGCCATATGATGAAGTCGAGCCCTAACTTCCTGCTCTTTCTCATTTTTGTCTCGCTGATACTGTTCAGCATCTTGCATCACCGCAATAACACCGTCTCTTTTATTTTTCTTACTCTGTTTGATTTCTTTCTGCTTGGCTTCTTTCCGCCACAACCGGAAGGAATCAAACATGGCCGGCCTAGCCTTCTTTTTAAACAGTTTAGCTTCCAAATTATCTAAAACGGCAGTTTCGAAACTACCATGAGATGGCCAACTAAGAACCCCATCATTTTTAGTGTAGCGGACCCAATAGTCATTATACACGATAGGACCCACGCCATGGCGACTATAGAGCTCGTAAATTGGAGTTCCAACCGGAGGTATCGGACATGAATCCTCCAGCCGGGAATCCATTCTGCAACTTTTGAGAAACCTGAACAAAGGACTACGGCTAGGCATCGCGCACACTAACCGAGTTTACAAACTTCAAGGGCTATCGAATTTATGATATCCTCGCAAAAAGTTTGCGAGACCCTCGGTTTTTGGCAATTGCAATCGTCAAATAAAACCCAACAACTAAGAACCACTAATGCTATGGTACCATGCAAACAACAACGGAACACTGGGAGTGACCCACAAATACTTAACTGAAAGAACAATGGCGTCACCAGGAAGGCCCGTCTATCGTCTCGCCGTACAAAGGACTACGCCAGTCGCCAAAACAGGTCGACAGTCAGGGCATCAGTCCGTCGCAGCCGTCAGGAGGCGGGGATCTTCGCGGGAAAAGACGTCGGGCCACTTATTTCGACAACTGGATCGATGAAGCGGGGTGCACCTTCCCTCGGAGATTTCACACGAAGTTCCTCACGATCGTCGGGCTTTGGACCGGTACCGCTGATGTGGCCCAACGTTGGGCGCCAACTGAAGGACTGGGTTTTTCTAAGACCCAGCGGTGCCAGGGAACAACACCTGAAACCTTCGCGGGTTACCTGTTCTGGCGTACCAAACACAGAGACACGGGACACTTCCAGCGACGTCAGAGATCAGCGTTTATTTACTGCAGGGATACAGAGGTCACAAGAAGTACACAGCGTGTAGGTTCTCGGAGACTGCTTCAATTTGCAAAAGTGGGTCGCTCCTTTTATACACGTTTTTCCCATAGAACAGTATAGTGAACAAAGATTACAACCCGGTTCCCATAATAAACTTCAAAAGGGTCGCGTTCATGTTTCAGGAGGCCGGAACATGATCACCACAGTACTGCCGGTTCCCAACTGTAAAAACATATCTTCTCTACAATAAAACACATTCCATCCTGATCGTAAACACATTAGGAGAAGGGACAAGAACAGATGCAAAGAAAGGACAAGGATGCACAACAGATTAGAGAAGAGTGTCAGGAGTAATAAAGGGAACTTGATAACGGGATCAGAGACACCGTGTCTAATGTATGCATGGCTGAAACAATAGACCGGCACGGCAAGATGAGCCTTGAGAGGGGCCATCTGCCTTCGTCGTGTCGTTTCCCTCATCATAAAAGTCATACTCCAAAGAACACGTGTCCCTCATGTAAGCTTGGGCGTCCCAGGGTCACGAAGCGGACAAAGTCCGTTCGCTGGCTACTTGAGGGCAAGAAACAAAATGGATGCCGTATCTAAAATGGAACCCGAGGGGTCAGATGAACAAACCCAAAAATCGGACGAACCATACGTGGTTGCGTAGCGAAACTGCGTACACCCACTATACTCGTCATTTGCGGTTCATAGATACCCAACTCACCCATATTCGTCACCACCCAAAAAGTGTCGTTCCGTCCCACACGGAACCTCAGTCCCTTAAGTCATAATGGCAATTTGGAGGGGGAGAAGCTTCGTGGCAGGGACAGTGAAGTTGTGGGACTCACTCACAATAGGACTGAAGACAGATAACCACCTCCTGGCATTCCGCAAATCCCTAAAAACCCTGGTGTTTAATAAGTAGTTGTCCTTCTTCTTGTCTCCTCTGCGCAGGCTCACACTCCAGCACCATTGTGCAAGGCTGCCTAACTGGGCAACGTGCCTACAAATATAGGTGGTGATCAACAAGCCACTTATGCCACCAGTGTGTCACTGTTAACATGATTAAAATTGATGCACTGGTGGTGCATGGTGCACATAAAAAAAGCCTCTGTACCCATGCAGGTAGCACATTTTTCAAGCACCATAATGTTGTAAAGATGTTGCATGCCAAAATATCAGAACGGTTGCAGTATTGGGTGCTGCAAATGAGGCCAGCACACTGCAAGCAAACACTAATGTAAATGTTCCTTCACAGTGTTGGCATAAAAGTGTACATACCACCAAGAGAACAATTAGGCAGTGTATGTCCACGGGTCAGTAAAAATAAGTACGACCATCCTGCACCACTGTTGTAACAATAAGTGGTGCAATAATGATGCATGAGGGGGAAAGTCTTGATCCACAGTCTGCATCACAACATAGATCCCTTGACTGTAACACAGAGATCCTCCTTGCAAAAACACATGTGATGATTTTGTTAAAACATTATAAAGATTAAGCATGCAAGCACTAGTAAAACATTTCAATTTTTTTGCAGAAAATGCACGTACTGCATCCAAACATTTAGATGACACACATGATTTTGAAAAGATGGACGCCGATCTGCCCACAATAGACCATGACATTTTTGAGGTGATACATTTTGATGACTTGTTCATCATGGACTCCAATGAGGTTGGTTCTTTGACAGTAGATGCACTCCCTTTTCCTGTGCTGCCTTTGTGTTGATAGTGTGGGGTGAGGTTGTGGTATTTGGTCTGGGGAAGGTTGTTGTCTTCTGTTCTTGGCCCAACTCCCAGCTGCAGGATTAGGAGGTCCATGATATCTGATCTGCTGCAAAACTGCTCTGATGGACTTCTATTCTTTTTATATGGTACTTGCGTCATTTCCTGTGCGTGGTTTTATGAGGCGTAGTCTTGCTAGCGCAATTGCAATTGCAGCCAAAAGATGCATCACTGCGGGCAATTGTTGTAAATATGCCAGTATCGAAAATAAATTGGATTTAATGTAGGAACGCATACCTTGCATATTTTAATACTTAACATTATGCAGCAGATTCTCGCGCAGTTCCATTCCGTCGCATCTCCGTTTACATGACGCATCTCCATAGATGCTTCACCTTGTAAATTTTTTGTAAAACAAGCACAACGATGCGTCACAAAAAGTGATACACCGGTGGCGCAAGGGGCTTGTAAATCTGCCTCCATATTAGGTATCTAAACAGATCACTGAGTCACAGCAAATCACAATCAATTCCATTTATTGCCCATCCACTTACACCACACTTCCGCTTCCATGAAGTAGATACTTATTATTCTGAAGTCATATACTATGGAGCTTAAGAATTTTGTTCTTGTAAAGTATATTCATTTATGAAGTATTAATAACACAGCACAGTCTTCATTCACATTCAATAAACAATTAGATAAATATGTTTAGTGTTTAAATGATGTTACAAATGTTCTGCATCAAGCCCCATACTGAGTGTTCCACCTTTGCTATGTTTGTGGAGGTCTCTACCCTTGAAGCAGTGACCTCCATAACCATGACAAAGTTTTTCATCTACTGCTACAAACAGGCAACCAAATGAAGCAACAAGAAGTAGCCCATTTCTGAGCCATCCATTGACCCCAACACAATCCACCTCCATTGGCTGCCCCTTTAGAGCAAGTAGAGATCATTTGATAAGGATTCTTCCAAAATTTCCCTCAGTTTTGTAGGGACCATGCCAGCCACCTGGTCATTGAAGCATGAGTCCAGATTTGGAGAGTCATTGACATATACTTCACTGCAATGGGTCGTGTACACATAATGGCTACATCAAAGTTAATGAAGAAAAGAAAATCAATAGTGGGGAAATGAAAAAATGAAATATTCACAAGACAAAAATTGTATATCAAGGAAAACATTTAGCTTACAGAGTCTGAAGGTCTGATGCTCAAATGTTAACTTACACTTTTGTGTAAGTTTACAAGTGATTTCTATTCACAAAGGTGTTTTACCAGTAGTAAATTTACAACTGTGGAGTCTCTTTTCAGTAACTTAATCTTGACCCCAGCACCTGGCAGCTATGGCAGAGAGCAGAAAGACATAACCTGGAGAACAAGTGCAAAGAATTTAGAATGAAGAAAACAGTTAAAAAGTTAAAAACACAGCACAATAAAAATACCACAATTTACTATTATTCCATTTCATAAGGAAAATGATACCAAAACCTTAAAAATGTGCAATAATGGAAACCAGAAATATGAATTTTAGAGGATTTAAGTGACAAAGAGTAGGGGTAGACTGGGACGTACACCCAATTCCAGGCCGGCCATGATGGAGCATGGGATAGATATTAGTGTATTTTATGGAACCAGAAGGCCTAGAAACCAGATTCACTAATTTCTTACAAGAGACAGCCAATTTAAACATAATTACAACATATGTATTTTATGTTCTTGTTTCCTAGCCAGCTGAAGGACCAATTTGTCTATTCTTTGTAGATCATTAATAAACACAGTAGCTAAAATGCTTTGAAAGAAATGCTTTCATAAGTACTGTCTTGTAGAAAGGAGAGGATAAACCATTGTAGTAGACTACTGTGTAACCCCTACATTCTGAACATAAGTTTTGTTCACTGTCCTGTGTAGCAACAATGGGGCCAGGTAACCCTTCCTCACTCCATAAACCACTATGTGCAGGAAAGGTATATAAAACACCAGTAATTGGGGTGGGGTTACACACATGGGCTGTTTGCTAGAGACGTGGTGAAATGTGGAGTTCAAGCTTCAAGCATGCGTATTTTTATGCAGGGGTATTTACATAACTTTGTGTGAAAAAGTAATATAGCTATGCTTTTAATTGGCTAGTTATAGTTTAGGTAGGGATTACACTAATTGATTAGGTATATGTGATGAAATATGGTTGGGCCATATATAACCTTTGCTCATTTGCAGATATTAATTTCTGAGTTGTTTGCTATCTTTGCAATCATTTGAATTTATGTAGAAGAATATTGTAAAATACTTGTGTGCATAAGTACTGATTTTGAAGTTCAGGGCCAGTAGGGGTGAGAGCCGATTGAGAGTTTTGATTTTCTCCAACTATATCAATTTATTTTCTGGGTTTAAGAAATATACCCTACTGTGACCACAATAATTTCTTGAAAGCATCACATGCTTTTATATGATTGACATACCACTGTAACTATTTTTTGTTTTTGTAATGCACCTTTTACACCCTGCCCTACACCGCCTGAGTTTAAAATAGTGATACAGAAATAGAGTGAAAAGAGTACAGTTACTGCAAAAAATATCTGATACAGAAGAACATCTTTTTTTGATACGAACTGTCATTTTCAAAAATATTGCTGTTCATATTATTGTTTTCATTAAAATAGTTGCAAAAATATTGTTTTTTAATCACTTTCATGTATTTTATTTACTATATTAGTTTTAGGTGGTCAAAATGTTGGCATTTGTTTTAAATATTTTTAAAAAAATAGTGTGTAATTTTAAGTATTTTAGTCATTTACTTTTAAATCAAATTTGTCATTTTACATTTAGTCACAGGTTGTTAGATTGGTAGGGCAATAGGGTGGGACGGTAGTACAATTATAATTAATTTAAAGATAATAGTAAGTATCTATTGAATTAAATATTTAATTGGCTAATAATTTTGGTTATTGGAAAATGTGTTTTAATTTTATTAAATATTAATAGTATGTTCTATTTTAGCTGCAGATTGTGGGGTTTGTAGGGGAATAGGTTGGGAGGATAACTAATTTATGATTATTTTAAATTTAAACGTAAGAATTTCTAACTGTAAATAAATAACAATTTGTTTGTATTCGTTTGTTTTTAAATTATAAATTCCTGAAAGGTTTTGCAAATATATATACTGAGACTGAAGGATATATGTATATATATATATTATCTACTGGCGGTCGCCAGTAGATAGTTATAGTTAGGACCGTGTTTCCATAGGAAATCCGCAACATTCTGTTTGGAATACCTTTGGCGCCGGTTGACGAATCCTCGCAAAATTTTCAAAATAGGTGGGGCGCTCCGCTCCGCTCCTACCCTGAAAGTCTCGGGAGGATTTGTAAAGCAGGGGCTGAGAAAAAAGGGGGGTCCCAAAACGCGTTTTCCCCATGCAATTTTCCATAGGGACCTTTAGTCCAAGGTACAGCCAGAACGGCTGAACAGAATTACTTGAAATTTGGCAGAGAGGTAGTCCTCAGGTCAGGGATGTGCCTTTTGCAGGTCTGGTGTCAATCTGTTCAGTAGTTCCTGAGAAAATCAAAAGTAAAATCATATATATATGTGGGCGGAGCCTAACCACACATCTCATCCTGAGATCTGATTGGCTGTCAGCACTTCATCCAAGAAGTGTTGGCAGCCATCTTGGGACCAATAGACATGATAGCACCTCATTAAAAAGCATTGCAGTTAATAGAAGGTTTTAAGACTTTAGTTACATTATAAATCATTTGTTGATGGTACCATACTCATTTTAGGAATTGTGGTATGTTCTAAGGTGATTTCACCATGTGAAAAAGCCTTCTGCTGGGATATCATGATTGAGAGAAAAATATTTTCTCATGCTTTTCCCACAGAGGTTTGGAAGGTGATCTATAAGCTAAACTGAGAGCTTATTTTCTGTAAATTCACATTATCTTTCTAGACAGATCGTGCTCTTGAGGCGGAAGCCAAGAGCGTTTTTAATGTGTTTAATGTGTTCAATGTGTTTTCAGATACTTGCTTTTTAAATATATTGTATTATTGTTCTGTGTGTACTCACTTCTCTGGTACCTCGCTGATCCTGTGCAGATGTGCTAGCGCTGCTGCACCCCTCCTCAGCCTTAAACTTTTCCCGCCGCCATATCGGCGAGGACGGAGGCCACACCCCCTTTGTGAGGCCACGCCCCCCGACGTCACCTTTAAAGCGCGGATTTTCAGCCCCACCAGCCCTAGACAGATCGTGCTCTTGAGGCGGAAGCCGAGAGCGTTTTTAATGTGTTTTCAGATACCACACCCCTGACATCACTCTCTTACGCTCTATAAATAATGTGCACATCTCGGCCGCGCAGCGGAAGAGCGCAGCGGGCGCGCCGCCAGCGCGCCGAAGGCGCGCTAAAGGCAAGCCCGTCTGCGCCTGTCCGCGCCAGATCGGGCCAAGGGGCACGTCACGCTGACCATCACCTCTCGTACTCCTCTCAATCTCTTAAAGACCTGCAACATCTTGCGTCCTCTCCATCCCCAACGGCTATTCGCCGTATATGCACTGCTGGCCTCTTGCACCCCGAGCAATACCACCTAAGAGGTAACACACCATCAGCTACGCCGACCAGGAATGTCACGACCATCAGGGTGTTATATTTAAACACTCGCTCCTTGGTTAAGCACTCTGTGGATATCTTTATCTTGTTAACTAACACCAATCCAGACATGCTCCTGCTCACGGAAACCTGGCTAACATCTGAGTCCCTCCCAGATATCTTGGCTGCCCTCCCACCCGATTATTACATCCTTCATGCCGACCGTCATGGTGATCGGCCCGGGGGTGGGGTGGCAGCCATCATATCCAAGCGCCTTAACTCCGTTTCTTCTTATTCCCTCCCTCTCCCTAAGGTGGATAACCTACTTATCAGTGTGCAGACTGATACTTTCACCCTTCTGCTTCTATACCGGCCTCCCCATTCCATGCCATCCTTTCCCACCATCCTGGGTGAACAGTTGTCTAACCTTCTAACGCTGCACTCTAGTTTCGCCCTTCTTGGCGATTTAAACTACTGGTTCAATGACACCAACACTGGTCCCCATGCCACTGAGCTTTTCGAGACTCTTAATAGTCTGAACCTCACGCAAACAGATCACTTATCCTACCCATAATAAGGGTCATATCTTGGACCAGATTTGGACTTGTAATCTGGTATCATCTCCACCTGACGTCTCCCCCTGTGTCTGGTCTGATCACTATCTAGTCGACACTACCATTACTATCACCGGTCAGATTCCTCCTCCTCTGATGGCTGGTGGTTTCTCACGGAAAT
This sequence comes from Triturus cristatus, assembly GCF_964204655.1. NCBI lineage: Eukaryota > Metazoa > Chordata > Amphibia > Caudata > Salamandridae > Triturus > Triturus cristatus. The sequence goes on from NC_140594.1 coordinate 339,695,472, forward strand.
GGAGTACTTATGACTCTCAGGGCTTCCTTACGGCCCTTGCCGATACCCGCCCAGCCTTCCTCCCCTCAAATGATATAGACAGCATCGAACATGATCTTGGCTCTTGGCTAGAATCGGCCAGCAACCTCTTCGCTCCCCTGGTGAAATTTCCTAGCACTAGGCACCACAGCTCCCATCGATGGTTCTCTGGTGATCTCAAGCTCCTGAAATTAAAAACACATCAATCAGAACGCACCTGGAGACGTGACTATTCCGACCCAGCTCGACAGTCGTATCTAGCTGCGCGTAAAGAATACAAAACCGCCATCAGCCTAGCCAAAATGGAACACTTTTCCCACAGGATCTCGTCGGCAGCTGATAAATCTAAGGAGGTGTTCAGAGTTATGGATGATCTCACCACTGATGACAGAACCCTCCCAGCCCAGACCCCTACTCAAGAGGCCTGTGACACCCTCAATTCTTTTTTTCTAGATAAAATCTCGAAAATCAAAAAATCTATCCCTTCTTCTCCCCAGTCCCCTCCACTGGTTCCCTGCACTAACTACTCCTCGACTTTCTCTTTCTTCCCAGCCTTAGATTCCACTTCATTAGCGGAACTGGCAATTCGGGTAAAATCTGGTTCCCCGAATGATTGCTGCCCGCCATCTGTCCTACGGAGCATATGCCTGAACCTGCCTGACTGCATCCTACCTTTACTTAACGGGGCACTTAACAGCGGCATCATTCCGACCTCTTTCAAGGAGGCCATTCTAGTGCCTCTTCTTAAAAAACCCGTCGCCGATCCCGCGGAGCCCTCGAATTACCGCCCCATCTCCCTCCTTCCGTACCTCTCAAAATTGATGGAGGCCCACGTCACCCGGTGTTTATCAAACTTTATTGAATCATCCAACCGCCTCGAGCCCAACCAAGCCGGTTTCAGACCTGCCCATTCTACTGAGCATGTCATCCTGGCAGTCCTGGACACGCTCAGGAACAACGCGGACGCCGGGCTCCCCCAAGCCCTTGTCCTCCTGGATCTATCAGCCGCGTTCGACACGGTGGACCATAACATCCTTCTCCACCGCGTCGGGCAGGCAGGCAGGCATCCAGGGTACCGCTCTTAGTTGGGTTAAGTCCTTCCTGACTGGAAGAACACAGGCGGTCTGCTTGGGGCCCTTTACTGCTACCAAAACCCCCACGTCCTGTGGAGTCCCTCAGGGCTCCTCTTTATCGCCGCTATTATTTAACCTATACCTCCGGCCCCTGATTCAATCTCTTCAAAAATGGGACATCGTCGTCTATAACTATGCTGACGACTTACAGATCATTCTTCCGCTTAATTCACCTCATGCCATCAAAACCTTTCATGCAGTCATGATTAACATTCAAGGTTGGATGAACCAGAATCAATTGAAACTTAACCCCGGGAAAACTGAGCTCCTCCTCCCGGGACTCAGCCACGCTCACTGGGGCCCGCAGTTTTGGCCTCCGGAGCTAGGCTCCCCCCCAATCCCGGTGAAAGCTGTAAAGAGTCTGGGAGTGATTATTGACTCTGAACTTTCTCTCAGAGCACAGGTGGGCTCGGTAATATCTTCCTGCATGTACCAACTGCAGAAGATCCGTAAAAAGTCCGCCACCTTCTTCCCTCTCTTGCACTCACCCAAGTTGTCATCTCACTTGTGCTCTCCCGTTTGGACTTCTCTAACTCCATCTATCATGGCCTTCCTTCATCTCTGACACATCGTCTCCAAGTTGTCCAGAACCAAGCGGCCCATTTAATTTCTAACACCCCTAGATGGCAGTCAGCCAAACCTCTACTCCACAGTCTTCACTGGCTCCCGATCGACCAAAGGGCAGCTTTCAAGGTGGCTTGCCTCACATTCAAAACCCTTCATTGCCCTGGTCCCGCGTTTGTAAAATCTCTTATTTGTCCCTACCATCCTCAGCGTGATCTCCGTTCTGCCCACAGCCATCTGCTAGCCACCCCCAAAATCAGAACCAAGAAATTCGGTGGTCGCCGGTTTTCCCATCTCGCCTCTGGACTTTGGATTTCCCTCCCACTCCCCATTAAATCCTCCTCTTCTCTCATGAACTTCAGGAAACTTCTTAAGACTCATCTTTTCCCTCTTCTCAGTTAGAATCCCGTTTTCTCTTGTCTCCCCCTCATTCACTCTGTCTGTCAGCGCCAGGAAGCCTCGGCGATAGTGCGCTTTACAAATCTCACCTAAGATAAGATAAGATAAGTCATGCGAGAATGAAGTCTGACATTCTCAGTAAAACATGTACATCCAACAAGGGCAGAGACTGTCAGTTGATTCCTTTGTGTTCTACTGCAGCTTCCCAGAGTGTTCCAAAGAACAACTAGAGCGCTAACAGTCCTACTTATGATAAACGTATGGCACACCTGAAGCCATCTTGCTTGGATTAAAGTGGTAACTCTTAAAACATTTAATTTAAAAAGGAACAAAATGAGGGGGTTAATTTTTCCATAAAAAGTATGATTAGTGCTGCAGAAAGAAAAATTAGGGCACATTTTGAGTGACTTCTCAAATCCTCTTCTATTTCATTAAAAAATTCTGACATGCAGACTGAAACATGCACTTTCAATACCAGCAGCAGTTTTCCCTGGTGAGCAGTAGCTTTACTACAGTGATCTAATGAGCAAAAAGAGTGCTAACATTCTGAATTTATGGCAAATGTGTGACACATCTGAATGCCTTTGGAATCAAAGTAAAAAACTGAAAGTATTTCCTACTGAGGAGACTGCAGTAAATGAGGAAATTAGGAAACTTCATAACAAATAAGTCTGCCAAGATGGCCACCAGAGACAAAAGAGCCCAAATGTAGCCCAAATATCACCCAGATGTAGCCCAAGTATAGCCCAATGACAGAATGTCCCAGAGTGTTCTTAAAAACAACTAGAACGCTTACTGTCTTCATTATGACAAAAGTATGGCACACCTGAAGCCATCTTGATTGGAATAAACTGGTAACACTTAAAACATTTAATTTAAAAAGGAACACAATGAGGGGGTTCATTTTGCCATATAAATTATGATTAATGCTGAAGAAAGAAAATGAGGGCACATTTTGTGTGACTTCTCAAATCCTCTTCTATTTCATTAAAAAATTCTGACATGCAGACTGAAACATACACTTTTAATACCAGGAGCAGACTTCCATAGTGAACAGTAGTTTTACTACAGTGATCTAATGAGCAACTAGAGTGCTAACATTCAGAATTTATGGCAAATGTGTGACATATCTGAATACCTTCATGATGGAATCAAAGTAAAAAAATGAAAGCATTTCCTACTGAGGAGACTGCAGTACATGAGGAAATTAGGAAACTTCATAACAAATAAATCTCCCAAGATGGCCACTGGAGACAAAAGAGCCCAAATGTAGCCCAAAATCACCCAGATGTAACCCAAATATAGCCCAATGACAGAAGTGTGCAAAACAATTATTATTTTGTGTTTTTGCAGTGTTATATAGTGCAGACTTGTCAGGTATTGGAGTGCTTTACATGAGCATTGGTTACATCACACAAGAACAAATTCATTTTGGTTGTAGACATGGGGAGACTAAGTGATTTGTCGAGCTGAAGCAGAAACTCCAACCTGGTTCCCCAGTTGCAAAGTCTGCAGTTCTGGAAGTAACACCACATCCTCTCCCTTAAGTGCAACATTTAATCAAGTGGTCAGCTGGATAAAAAAACATAAAGGTAACAAATAATTTTAAAGTGCTTTCTGATGTCATGAGTGATGTCACTGACCATGTCATGAGTGATGTAATATGTGACATCATCAGCAGTGCATTGCGGGCGCGCGAGTTATAGTTAGCTGAACTAACTATAACGGGGGAATTTCAATGGTTTTGTACAAGTGAAAAGTCCAGCTAACTATAACAACCCTGAAACCTATGGTTTTTTCAGTGAATTATATATATATATATATATATTCACTGAAAAAACCATAGGTTTCACACATGTTATAGTTAGCGGAAATTTTACTGATAAAAAACCAATGAAATTCCCCCGTTATAGTTAGTGCAGGCAACTATAACTCACGCGACCAAAATCCTCTGCTGATGCTAATACTTATTTGCCCATGTCTTCTTCCATAAATTTTTAGCTATACATATATTACAAATATTTTTTTTTCATAAAGACACATATGTCCACAGCAGAAGATTGCAGTCGCGTGAGTTATAGTTGCCTGCACTAACTATAACGGGGGAATTTCATTGGTTTTTTATCAGTAAAATTTCCGCTAACTATAACATGTGTGAAACCTATGGTTTTTTCAGTGAATTTGCAAGGTTTTTTAAATGCTAATTCCTAACTATAACGTGTGTGAAACCTATGGTTTTTTCAGTGAATTTGTACCGTGCGCGCACAGTGAGCACGCGGTGCGCTTCGCGCACCGCGCGCCCACTTTACGCAGTTAGTGCCGTGCATGCACGGTGGGCACGCGGTTTTCAGTGAATTTGTACGGTTTTTTAAATGCTAAGTTACTTTACGCCATTCATGGCGTGCGCGCCCACTTAACGCTGTTCGTTCCGTGCGTGCACGGTGCGCTACGCGCACTGCGTGCCCACGTTACGCTAGATGGGCCATGTACGCACGATGCGCTTCGCGCACCGTGCGCACATGGAGGACATATCATGCGCTTCGTTGTGAAAGGTAATATTTCAATTTTTCACATATGTGATATGCCATGCACAAATGGTGCCCTTCGGGCACCATTTGCACATGGGGTGGGGAGAGTATGTATAATGTTTTGTTAAAAAAATTTTTTACCGTACGCGTACGGTAAGCGTAATGGGCGAAATTATCGAAAATATTTAAAATTCCGTTTTTGGCCTTGGGGGATCTTTGGGGACTCCCCCAAAATGGCTAGGTGCTTAGGAGCTGTCGAAACAGCCCCTTTACATGTTTTGGTCCTTTGTTTTTTAATCCCCACTCACAGTGCGAGAGAGAAAATGGCGGCCGCCGCTTCCTGGTTTTGACCGATTCGAATGTTTACTAAGATCTAACAGCCAATCAGAATCGCGCTCGCGCACGTCACCGTACGCGTACGGTAAGCGCATATATATATATATATATATGTATATATATATATATATATATAGATAGTTATAGTTGGGACCGAGTTCCCATAGGGAATCTGAAAATTCTATTTTGAATAACTTTGGCGCCGGTTGAAGAATCCTCGCGAAATTTTCAAAACTAATGGGGCGCTCCGCTCAGCTCCTACCCTGAAAGTCTCGGGGTGATTCGTCGAGCAGGGGCTGAGAAAAAAGGGGGATCCAAAAAGCGTTTTCCCCATGCATTTTCCTATAGGACCTTTAGTCAAAGGTACAGCCCGAACGGCTGAACAGAATTACTTGAAATATGGCAAAGAGGTAGTCCTCAGGTCAGGCATGTGCCTTTTGCATATATGGTGTCAATATGTTCAGTAGTTCCTGAGAAAATTGCAGTTAAAAGTACATAAATATCTATATGCGCGCACCGTGCGCGAGCGTAATTCTGATTGGTGGTTAGATGTCAGTCAACATTCGAATCGTTTGAAATCAGGAAGTGTCGGACGCCATTTTGTGTGTGGCAGTGAAAAAGAGAGGTGGAGAACGTGAAAAGGGGGCAGGGTAGAGAGTTCCTGCCCCCCTTGCCTTTGTCAGGGGGTCCCTGAAGGACCCCGAAGGGTGAGAATTTTTTTTAATTTTTTTTCAAAAAATTGCGGGGTGCACGCACCCCCAGCCGCCATTTTGAGTTTTAGAGGCAGAAGAGAGCTAAAAACACAAGTGGAGAACGTAAAAAGGGGGCAGGGTAGAGAGTCCCTGACTCCCTAGGCCTTCTCAGGGGGACCATGAAAGACCCCGAAGGTCCCAAAAAAAAAAAAAATTATAAATATTGCGCGGTGCGGCAAAAATTTCATTAAAAAAATAGAATCAAAAATCGAGTTTAAGTGTTTAGATGTTGGTTGGCTCTAAAAAGAGCCGTTGTGTTCATTGAGTGTTTTTTTGTACCTACAAGTAAGTACTCCCCCTCCATCACTCTCCATTACTCACTGCCATTCCCATACTCATTCAGTCTTCTTACCTGTATCCTCTACCCTTAGTCCTTTTGTTGTAGTCAGTCTTTCACTTCCCTTTCATGACTGAGCATACTTTCCTTTTCTCACTCATTCTGTCTGTCCTTTCTTCCTCTTCACTCAGTCATTTCAATCATTTCAATCATTCATGTATACACTACACATTCATTCAATAAAATTACAACACAGTGTATTAGGAATATAGCTCTTCTTGGAGAAGTGAAGTGAGTTCTGAAAAGAACAGTTTTTTTGTCTTTTTTGTTTTGTATTTTTGTATTTTTTTTTTACAATTTTGTATTTTTTTAAATTTTTTTAGAGCACCAAAAAAAAACTGGTAACGAAAAACTGTTCAACAGGAACAAAAAAAAAATATAAAAAATTATGGGCTGGAGCATGTGTGCTGCTGTATTCTGTTTTCAATCAAGTTTATGCTGCTCTCTCCGTAGAAAAGAACAGCATTGCACACATTGCAATGTAAGTGCACCTTCTGGAAAAGGGGGCGGATGTCCAGTGGCCTGGTACACGGTGAATCTGCGGCCGCAGATGATGTGCTCGGCTGAGCAGGTGGAGGGTTGTCCCTTAGGGCTCTAGTTGTTTCTCGAGCATAATGTACAGGATGCACTGTCTTGAAGTGCCTCAGCATTGAATAAATACTAAAGGAGTATTTTTTGCTGGGATCTCTTCTAGATAAGACACTTCCACAAATAGTGCATGTCACCTTTGGAGCATTCACCTTCTTTTGGCCCCCTGGAAAGGTGAAGTAATTCCAGATGAAAGAGTGTTTTTGTTTGCTCTTCCTTGGTGGTTCCACAAAGGTCTCCTCCTCAGTCCCTGAAGTTGACTGCTGTTCTGCCATTTTCAAGTAAGATTTCACTCGAGTAGCTGTTCAGCTCCTTGTCCCAGGAAATAAGAAGAAATAGTGAGTGGAGTGGGTGTGGTGTTTGAAGATTCTGGAACAGAAACTACTATGAACCAATGAAAAGTGTTGTTTCGTAATCACATGACTTGCCGTGCACGCACGGTGCTCGCACGCATGCGCGCACGGTGCACGCACGCATCAGAAATGAATTACTTTTAACTCGATTTCTAAAACATGAAAAGGAGGCAGGGAAGACACTCCCTGACCCCCTAGACCTTCTCAGGGGGTCCCTAAAGGACCTACTAAATAAAAAAAAAACATTTCCTTTAATAAAAAAAATTGCCGGTGCACGCACGGTGCACGCACGGTGCGCGCACCGTGAAAAACCCTTAAAAAAAAAAACATTTTAAACTGTTTATAAGTTTAGATAAGATATTAACTATGCTGTTCAACTTTATCCAAATTAAAAAAAAAAGAGCTGAGCCATTCCATGTTACAGGATACAGTCAATCTATAACTATATACATAGGTAGTTTATTGTAAAATAAATATATAAAAAATATAATAATACATACATAAATTAGCATTTAAAAAACCTTACAAATTCACAAAAAAAAACATAGTTTTCACACACGTTATAGTTAGAAATTAGCATTTAAAAAACCTTGCAAATTCACTTAAAAAACCATAGGTTTCACACACGTTATAGTTAGGAATTAGCATTTAAAAAACCTTGCAAATTCACTGTTATAGTTAGCTGGACATTTCACTCGTAAAAAAACATTGAAATTCCCCCGTTATAGTTAGTTTTGGTAACTATAACTCGCGTGACCGCCACTCTATCACATTGATGAAGTAATCAGTGATGTCATGAGTGATGTCACTGACCATGTCATGAGTGATGTAATATGTGACGTCATCAGCAGTGGATTGCAGTCGCGCGAGTTATAGTTACCTGAACTAACTATAACGGGGGAATTTCAATGTTTTTTTACGAGTGAAATGTCCAGCTAACTATAACGTGTGAAACCTATGGTTTTTTCAGTGAATTCTTATGGTTTTTTGAGTGAATATATATATATATATATGTATATATTTTTTTTATTTTTATATATATATATATATATATATATATATATATATACATATATATATATATATTACCTACTGGCGGTCGCCAGTAGGTAGTTATAGTTAGGACCTATTTTCCATAGGAAATCCGCAACATTCTATTTCCAATAAGTCTGGCACCGGTTGATGAATCTTCGTGAAATTTTCCAAACTTTTGGCCAGCTCCAGTTCGCTCCTATCCTGAAAGTTTCATGGTGATTCATCAAGCGGGGGCTGAGAAAAAAAGGGAGGTCCCAAAACGCATTTTCCCGATGCATTTTCCCTTAGGACCTTTTGACGCAGCTACAGCCCGAACGACTGAACGGAATTACACGGAATTTGGCAAAGAGGTAGTCCTCAGTTCAGACTTGTGCCTTTTGCTAAAATGGTGTAAATCTGTTGAGTAGTTTCTGAGAAAATTGCCCCTTTAACCCTCTCTGTCCAATCCATTTAATGTCTACATTTGGCAAACCTAGGTCTTTGTGAATACCTTTGTTTTCTGCATACCTTTGGCTCCAGAAAATATAACTGTGTCCCACAAGCCACACTCTAAGCATCTTGAAGGGAGGTCTGGATTCACTCAGATGGTCTCTGTAAATGAAATGGCAGTTTGAAAAGTAAGATTTTTCTAAAATGGTGGCTAAGATGCAGTTTTGAAAAAAGACAATAAATCATTGGTTGGTTGACAACCTTCTACACTGAAAACTAGGGTGCATGTTTCTGTTTTTTAAATGCATGATTCTTATTGATTAACAAAAACTGATTGAAAGGAACATTTTATATGATAAGCTGATGTGTTGAAAAGTCAAGCACACTTGCTGTTTTGATTAGCAACATTGTGTGCTGAACTTGTGACCTGTGTGCTCAGTTAAGTGTTCCATGACCTGTTTCTATGGTTACAGGCAGAAGGCAGATTGGGTGTAGGGTTCAAAACTATGTCATTTGGAAAGGGTTGAAATGTTTAACCAATAGAAATGTGTGTTAGCTTTTGAATTAATGTGGGAAGGAATGTGATTTGATGTTTACATGTATATGTGTGCAAAATGAGAGGGAAACTTTGCCATTCTTTGGTTTTGCTGACAGGTGCACAGTGCAGAGATTCTGTATAAGAAAATCTGGTGTGTGACTGACATACTTCTTAATCTACAAAACAACTTGAAAGGTGAGTTAATTAATTGTGAGGGGATGTATGTGGTCTATTTTGAGTTTAATCAGACTAATGTATTTCTCCTGCTAAAGTGCAGGGAGTACTTTCTTTTGTCTACAATCTTATTAACAGTGTGTGTGCATGTAGAAACCATTCTGTGATGAGCATTTGTGTTTTTCATGTGTTTGCAGACAAATAACTGTGCTGTTTTTATGTTTTGGTAGAATTAGAAACCAGCCATTGTTTATGTATTTGCAAAATGAGTCATGTTTCTACACTAAAATGTAGTACTTCTTCTAGATTAAGAAATTTGTTTTGGTACAGTCCAAGGGATAGTGCTGTTTGTCTAGAATCACACAGTGAGTCTGTGTGCATTTAGGAATAATTTTGAGAAAAACATTTTGGTTGTAATGTGTAGTAGAAAATGTTCCGCAATGTGTGCAGTCACCTTACATCTTGTAGACTAGTGAATGTATTTTGTACAAGGGATAGTTGGCTGTCTTCAATCACACTGAGTCTGTGTGCATTTGGGCAATTATTGTGAGAAAAGCATTTGGTAACATCATGTATTTGCTTGCAGATTACTGCTTTAAAATTTGGTTTGTTGTCAAGTTTGAGTAGCATTAGAGGCCAGTCATTGCTTATTGCAAAATGAGTCAGGCTTTCATAGTAGTGTGCAGGATTGAAATATGTAGAATGTGTGCAGTCACCTTACCCCTTCCAGAGTAGTGAATGACTTTTGGTAAATTCCTAGAGCTAGTGTTGCTTGTCTAGAATCACACTGTGAGTCTCTGGGCATTTGGGTAAGTATTGTGAGAGAAGCATTTGGTAACATCGTGTATTTGCTGACAGATAACTGTTTTAAAACCTGTCATGTTGTCAAGTTTTAGTAGCATTAGAAGCCAGTCTTTGCTTATGCATTGATAAAATGAGTCAGGCTTTGACACTAAAGTGCAGTACTGAAATATGTAGATTGTGTGCAGTCCCCTTACCCCTTCCACAGTAGTGAATGAGTTTTGGTAAACTCCTAGGGATAGTGTTGCTTGTCAAGAATCACACTGTGAGTCTGTGTGCATTTGGGTAACCATTGTGAGAGAAGCATTTGGTAATATCATGTATTTGCTGACAGATAACTGTTTTAAAACCTGTCATGTTGTCAAGTTTTAGTAGCATTAGAAGCCAGTCTTTGCTTATGCATTGATAACATGAGTCAGGCTTTGTCACTAGAGTACAGTACTAAACTATGTAGATTGTGTGCAGTCCCCTTACTCCTTCCAGAGTAGTGAATGTGTTTTGGTAAAGTCCAAGGGATAGTGTTGCTTGTCTAGAATCACACTGTGAGTATGTGTGCATTTGGCCAACCATTGTGAGAGAAGCATTTGGTTATATTGTGTAGTTGCTGACAGATAACTGTTTTGAAAACTGTCATGTTGTCAAATGTTAGTAGTATTAGTAGCCAGTTATTGCTTATGCATTCATAAAATGAGTCAGGCTTTGACACTAAAGTGCAGTACTGAAATATGTAGATTGTGTGCAGTCCCCCTACCCCTTCCAGAGTAGTGAATGAGTTTTGGTAAAGTCCAAGGGTTCGTGTTGCTTGTAGAATCACACTGTGAGTCTGTGTGCATTTGGGCAACCATTGTGAGAGAAGCATTTGGTAACATCATCTATTTGCTGACAGATAACTGTTTTAAAACCTGTCATGTTGTCAAGTTTTAGTAGCATTAGAAGCCAGTCTTTGCTTATGCATTGATAAAATGAGTCAGGCTTTGACGATAAAGTACAGTACTGAAATATGTAGATTGTGTGCAGTCCCCTTACTCCTTCCAGAGTAGTGAATGTGTTTTGGTAAAGTGCAAGGGATAGTGTTGCTTGTCTAGAATCACACTGTGAGTCTGTGTGCATTTGGCCAACCATTGTGAGAGAAGCATTTTTGTAACATCACCTATTTGCTGACAGATAACTGCTTTAAAACTTGTCATGTTGTCAAGTTTTAGTAGCATTAGAAGCCAGTCATTGCTTATGCATTCATACAATGAGTCAGGCTTTAACACTAAAGTGAAGTACTGAAATATGTAGATTGTGTGCAGTCCCCTTACTCCTTCCAGAGTAGTGAATGAGTTTTGGTAAAGTCCAAGGGATAGTGTTGCTTGTCTAGAATCACACTGTGAGTCTGTGTGCATTTAGGAACCACTGTGAGAGAAGCATTTGTGTACTTCATATCTATGCATACACATAACTGCTTAAAAACCTTTCCTGTTCTCAAGTTTTGGTAGAATTAGAAGCCAGTCATTGCTTATGTATTCACCAAGAAACTCTCCTTGCAATACCGTAAACATTCAGTTAATATCCAAGTAGTAATGGAGTGAGGCAGGCCTAAGCACATGGATTGGTTCAAACGCCTATCCACTATGCATGCAGTCCTCTAACCATCTACACACTTGTCTTTCACACCTTCAATTCCCCAGTCAATATCCATACACTTCCATGAAACACCCTGTCACTGCCCTTGCACTCCTCTACTGATTCATTCAGCACCATGTACTAATCCATTCACTGTGCGAAAACCGAACCACTTATAAATTCATCCAGGCACTGTCCTTGCAGTACTCTAATTATTCATTCAGTACCCAAGTACTCATTCAGTGACCAGGCCTTAGCACATGGACTGCTTCAAACTCCTATCCACTATGCAGGCAGCCCTCTAACCATTTACACACTTGCCTTTCATACCTGCAATTCCCCAGTCAGTATCCATATACTTCCAGCAAACATCCTATCACTCCCCTTGCACTCCTCTAGTGACCCATTCAGCACCATGTACTAATCCATTGACTGCACCAAAACCCAACCACTTATAAATTCACCGAGGCACTCTCCTTGTAGTACTCTAATGATTCAGACAGTACCCAGGTACTTATGTAGTGAACCCGGACTTAGCACATGGACTACTTCAAACGTCTATCCACTATGCCTGCTTGCCTCTAACCACCTACACAATTGTCTTTCACACCTTCAATTGCTCAGTCAGTATCTATATACTCCAATAAACACCCTGTCACTCCCCTTGCACACCTCAAGTGATTCATCCAGCACCATGTACTAATCTATTCACTCCGCCAAAACCCCAAAATGTAAAAGATTCATCCAGGCACTCTCCTTGCAGTACTCTAATGATTCAGTCAGTACCCAGGTACTCATGCAGTGACCCAGGCCTTAGCCCATGGAGTGCTTCAAACGGCTGTCCAGTATGCTTGCAGGCCTCTAGTCACCTACACACTTGTCTTTCACGTCTTCAATTAACTAGTCAGTATCAATAAACTCCAGTAAACACTCTTTCAGTCCACTTGCAGACCTCTAGTGAGTCATTTGGCACTATGTAGTAATCTATTCACTGCACCAAAACACAAAAACTTAAAAAGATTAACCCAGGCATTCTCCTTGCAGTAGTGTAATGATTCAGTCAGTACCCAGGTAATCATGCAGTGTCTGAGGTCTTAGCTCATGGACTGTTTAAACATCTATCCACGATGCATGCAGACCTCTAGTCACCTACACACTTGTCTTTCACTTCTTCAATTAACTAGTCAGTATCTATATACTTCAATAAACACCCTGTCACTCCCCTTGCACTCCTCCAGTGACTGATCCAGTACCATGTACTAATCTATTCACTGCGCCAAAACCGAAAAACTTAAAAGATTCACCCTGGCAGTCTCCTAGCAGTAGTTTAATGATTCAGTCAGTACGCAGGTACTCATGCAGTGAACCATGCATTACCACATGGACTGCTTCAAAGGTCTATCCAGTATGCATGCAGGCTTCTAACCTACTGTACACTTGTCTTTAACAGCTTGAATGCCCCAGTCAGTATCCATGTACTTCCAGCAAACACCCTGTCACTCCCCTTGCACTCTTCCAGTGACTTATTCAGCACCATGTAGTAATGCATTCACTGAGCCAAAACTGAAACACTTATAAATTCACCCAGGCACTCTTCTTGCAATAGTCTAATCAATCAGTCAGTACCCAAGTACTAATGGAGTGAGGCAGGCCTTAGCACATGGATTGATTTAGACGCATTTCCACTATGCATGGAGGCCTCTAACTACCAACACAATTGTCTTCCAGACAATCAATTTCCCAGTCAGTATCTATAAACTCCAATAAACACCCTGTCACTTCAATTGCACACCTCCACTGACTCATGTGTCACTAAGTACACATCTATTCACTGTGCCAAAACCCAAAAACTTCAAAAGATTCACCCAGGCACTCTCCTTGCAGTACTCTAATGATTCAGTCATTACCCAGGTAGTTTTGCAGTGATCCAGGTGTTACTCCATGGACTGTTTCAAACGTCTATCCATCTTCATGCAGGTCTCTAGCCACCTACACACTTGTCTTTCACACCTTCAATACCCCAGTCAGTATTCATTCAGTTCCCGCAAACACCCTGTCACTCCACTTATACTTCTCCAGTGACTCATTCCGCACCATGTACTAATGTATTTACTGCGTCAAAAAACTAATACTTATAAATTCATCCAGGCACTCTCCTTGCAATACTCAAAACATTCAGTCAGTATCCAAGTACCATTGGAGTGAGGCAGGCCTTAGCACATGGATTGATTCAAACGCCTATCCACTATGCATGTAGGTCTCTAAACACCTGTCTTTCACACCATCAATAACCCAGTCAGTATCCATACACTTCTAGAAAACACCCTGTCACTCACCCAGTGTCTCTCCTTATAGTACTGCAATCATTCAGTCAGTAAGCAAGTAGTCTTTCAGTGAGGCAGGCTTTAGGGCATGAACTGCTTCAATGTTGTATGCACTATGCATGTAGTGTTTTAATCATCGTCACACTTGTGCTTCAGGGCTATAATTTCTTAGTCAGTATTTATATAAAATGTGTTTGTACAGTAATAGAAAAGTATACATTTTAAAGTTATTAATATACATTTATTTGTGATTATTTTTTACAGATACTGTTTTTCACCATTAAAATAGAGAAATCATGCCAGAAAAAAAAAGAAAAAGAAAAGAACAGAGAAAGGAGAGTTACTTGAAGAAAAATCAACCACAAGTATTGAATGAACAACATAATGCGGCAAAAAAGAAAAAATCTTCTGGTAAGATCAAAAGGCAATTTAATAAAAATGTTTGTAGGACCAGACAGAATGTACAGAATGCTGAAATACGCAAAAAAATATTTTACAAGAGAGTAGTACATAATTTGCTGAAAGATGTGAAGAAATATAAAAAGAGAGCTCTATTTTATAAAAGAAGAAGCATACTGAAACCATTGTTGAAAAGGCGTTTGAAATACAAAGGAAACTATCCATTTTAGTATTAAACAGAATTTGATCACTAGATAAACCAATCCATTTAATGAAGGCCAAAAGTAGGAGGAAAAGAGTAATTAATAGAACGCATTTTTGTGATTTTTTTTTGGAAGAATGGAAACACAGTTCCAGTTCAAAGCCTTTCTTTAATGAAGAGAGTTATTTACAGAGCAATAATTTATTACATGCAGTTGACACCAGTGGTCGAGGTTATGAGGTTAGAGATGGTTGTCCAATTGACATAGAGAAAATGGTTGAAAGAAATGCAGAAGAAGTGATAGCTGATGAAGTTCTAGGGAGACGTCCTAAACACCCTGTGTACACTTGGGATTGCAGTAGTATTTGTAGTGTACGACAAGAATCTATTGATAAATTATGTAGTTTTTAACGAGCATATAGTAAAAAAAGTGTTAAACAAAAGATTAAGGTATTGCAAGGACTAGACCCTTGCGGAGTGAGAAAAAATACTGGTTTGCAAGGTCATTCTCTGGCTTGTCTTTCTAGGAAAGTTTGTCAAAGTGTTTTTCACCATTTCAGAATGTTGGCAGTACATCATACTCAAATGTGGAAGTTAGTGAGAAGATTGTATTATGCAAAAAGTCCAGCACTAAAGTTAAATGAGTTGAACAGTGCTCTTTTGCGTGGGTCAGTATCAGATGTGAAGAAGGTTTGTGATGATATTGAGTTTTGTTACTTTGGTCCTCAGCAAGAGAGTGCAGAAACTGACACATTAGTAGAACAAAATGTTGACGACAATGTAGAACCCATGATTACAAACAATGTTGAAGATCAAATCACTAAGTTTAAGGTAATTTCAGGTGAAAGACAAAATGTTTCTTGTATTTGTTGTCGGCGAAGTCACTATAAAAATCAGACTATGAGTGTCAATCTGTATTTAAAAAGTGAAATAGAAAATAATGATAAGTGGAAGGAATTTGCAACTTATTTGTTGGTAGAGGATTGCTTTGATCTGGGATCTGAGCAGCATATTTGCAAATATTGTTATAACAAATTAGATGAGAATAAAATGCCTGCTAGAGTTGTCCATAATAATCTAGAGTTGGTTGCTATTCCTCCAGAGCTGATAGATTTAAATACATATGAGTCTATTCTCATTCAATGTGTGCACCCGTTTCAGGCTATTGTTCGTATGGAGCCTAAAACAGGTAAATTACCTCCATCAAAGTTACAAAGAGGATTGAAAGGAAGAGTTGTGTATTTACCGTTAGAGTTAAAGAAAAACATTGAAACTATTGGTGTAGACCATGCAGAAAATGAACCACTAGTCATTCTAGTTAATGGTGTTCCTACTAAGAATAAGAAAATCTGGCAAGAGTTAGTGGATGTTAGAAAAGTGCAAAAAGGCATCATTGTATCTGATAAAAAAATAATGAGTGTTATAGAAATGTGTTTGTAGTAGAAGAATAAATAGATTTAGCAGAAGATACTGAAACATTAAGTGGACAAATTGAAAAATGTCCAGATGTGAAGAAATCTATGAACATTACAGTGTACATCCACTTCATTCCAAAGAGGTGATGGGGAATACGATTGAGTTGTTCCAAATGAAAAAAGCAAGAGGAAGTTCCATGAGTGTATGGGAAGAGAGCTTGGAAGCTCGTTGTTTCCCGCAGTTGTTTCCAACAGGAAAAGGTGGACGATATGATGAACGTCCTGTGCAGATTCCTGCATCTGAATATCGGACAACAAGATTATATGCAGAAGATCCAAGATTTCGACAATGTATCCCTTATATGTTTCATCTTCTGTTTGAAAGAGACTTGTCTGGACTTTCATATGCAGTAAATCACATTTTAAAAACAGGAATGCATCTGCAAAATGTAACTGCAAAGGATTTTTTGGATAAAGTGCATCAGAGAGATGATCATTTAGAATCTCAGTTGATTAATCTGATGGCATGTCAGCGTGGGACTAATGAATATTGGTACCGTCGTCATGGAGAACTGAAATGTATGCTACGGAACTTAGGAACTCCTACATGGTTTGTTACACTAAGCTGTGCTGAGTATGCTTGGGATGATTTACTTGAATTTCTTCGAGAGGCAAATTCCAATATAAAAAATATTGAATACAAAACACCTGGAGAATTGTGCTCTTTGGATCCTGTTAATGTATGCAGATATTTCAATCATAGATTTGAAGCTATGATGTCTTTCATCTGCAATAAAAAAAATCCTCCTCTTGGAGAAGTTGTGGATTTCTTTTGGAGAAAGGAGTATCAAGCAAGAGGTGCTCCTCATATACATATGTTTTTATGGATCAAGGACGCCCTCAAATTTGGAACAGATTCAGATGATACTGTTTTGTCTTTCATTGAAGATTATGCCACATGTGCCGTACCCAATAGCAGAGAAGATAAAAACTTAAAACAACAAGTCTTACGATTCCAAAGCCATAGGTGTGGAAAATACTGTTAACGAAAGTACAAGTCAAAGGATAAGTTCTATACCAAATGTTGATTTGGATTTCCACGTCCTGTATTATCCAAAGGAAGAGTGAACAGTTTTATGTCAGCTATGCGACATACCATCACAAGAAAGTCTCCGAAAAATACCTACAACTTAAAAAGAAGCGAAGAGTCAAAATACATAAATGACTACAATCCAGATATTTTATCCATGTGTTACGCTAATATGGATATTCAGTGTGTTGCGGTCAATTCCATTGCTGTTGCTCGATATGTAACGTTCTACATTACTAAATCAGAAAAGACAGAATTGAAAGAAATGTGGGAAGAGATTTCTCATGAGAAGACTCTAAGTAAGAAATTATACAGTTTCAGTTTGAAGATGTTATTGCATCGTGAAATTGGAGCATATGAATGCTCAGATCGGTTATCATCTGCAAGTCTATACTCCAAAAGTAGAAGAATCATTTGGGTGAGTCTAGGTCTTGCAGCAATGCGAAATCGGGTACTGAAATCTGTTCAAGAAATTTAATATTTAGCAGAAAAAGAACCAGAAAGTACAGATATTTTGAAAACGAATATGTTGGACACATATTACCCAAACAGAAGTCCTCATCTTGAGAACATGTGTCTCTATGAAGTGCTGCAAAACTATACTTTTAAACGGAATACTACAGAGAACATCAATGATGGAAAATATGCAGTGATTGGTTCCGAAGGATGTTTGGTGAAACAAAGGAAAGGAAATTTAATTAATCACAGGAAACTGAGTTGCAACACTGCTGATAAAAGGGAATTTTACTATTTAGCCCTTTTGCAAATGTTCAAACCATGGCTATCAGAACTGGAATTACTTGGAGATTTTCAGAGCTATGAAGACTCATTTAATGCTTGTGAAGATAGTAAACAATGCAGTGCTTTTGCAAATTATGTGAAAATGTTGAATGATGAAATTGATCAAGAAGCTACAATTGCAGCTGAGATTGCTAGAGATAGTTCTCAAGACAGTCAAAGTTCTGCCGCACTGAGTCAAGATCCACTAGGACAACCAATTGTTGAAAATGAAGCAGCAATTGCCATGAATGAGGTGGAAACAGCAATGTCATAGTTTTTGGAGATCTACTGCAACTGACTCAGGTAAAAGGAACACCGGTATTTAAAACACTTGTACATGAAGATACAGGAAAGTCTCTTGGTAGTGTTGGTAACGTGAACATTTGGACATATTTTGAATACAAAGAACTGACAACAAATTCGACAGGCAAATGATGATGAATATGGAAGTATTCTTCAAGATATAAGAATTGGACTTCTGACAGAACCTGGCAAACAAGCTTTGGAGAGTCGATTACTTTCCAATTTGTTTCCAAATGAAAATGTAGTTTCTGAGAAAGTGTACATGAAAATTGCAGAAAATAAATCAGTGATCTGCTTAATGCCAACACTGCGCGAGTGTTCTATATTCAATGAAGAACTATTGAAACTGGAAAATGAAGAAATTATAAAAATGGATGCCATTGATAAAATAGAGCATGAAGGAATCACTATTATTTTGATGGGAAAATTGAAAACAAATCTGGATTCTTTAGAAAAAAATAAATCTAAAACGGCTGGTTTAGAAAAGACTCTATATGCATGTGTAAACTGTCGGGTAATTTTAAGGCATAATTTCGATGTAGAAAAAGGTCTAGTTAATGGAACAATGGGTAAAGTGGTGGATTTTGTTAATTATCAGAAAAAAGAAGGAATTGAATTTTTTAAAATTAAATTTGATCAGTTTGAAGAAGTTAAAGAAATTGGTCGTTGTACAGTTCGTTTTTTGCTTGTTAAAGATCTATCAGGCACATGCATCAATGTTGGCTTTTGCGATTTCTTAATTGCGATTTTTAAGGAATCGCAATTAAGGAATCGCAAAAGCCCATGCATGTAGAAATTGCTTAAAAAATAGCGATTTCTAAACATTCCTTAATTGCAACTCACAAATTGCGAGTCGCAATTAAGGAATACTTCCCCATTCATTCCTATGGGCCTAGAGGCCCATAGGAATGAATGGGAAGACATTTTCAATTTGCGAATCTCAATTAGAGAATCGCAAATTGAGAATGCAATTTCAAGGGTGCCAGGGTGCCAAAAGGACACCCTGTTGCACCCCTGAAATCTGCATATGTGTATATCTTGCACACACACATGCCCCAAGGGCATGTGTGTGTGTAAAATGGAACTTTGAAAAATGCACTTTAGTGCATTTTTCCAAATTTTTGCAAATTACCATGAAGTTCAACTTCATGGTAATTTGCGCCGCCTGTTAGCGAAATCGCAATTTTTTTTACTTTAATGCATTGCATTTAAGGAATCTCAGTTTGCGATTCCTTAAATGCAATCGCAATTTGAGAACTCGCAGTTAATTGCGAATTCTCAAATTGCGAGGGCCTTGACCCTTGATGCAACGCAAAAGCTAATTTTGCGATCGCAAATGGCCGATTTTTGCGAATCGCTCCGTTTGCGATTGCAAAAAGCTTTGATGCATGTGCCAGCATATGTCCAAAGGAAACAATTTCCATTTTCTCTGGCATATGCAGTGACTATTCAAAAATCTCAAGGATTAAGTGTAGACAGTGCATTGGTGAACATTGGATCTACCGTGTTTAAAGAGGGTATGGCATATGTTGCTTTGTCGTGAGTCAGAACATTATCTGGTTTGTTTTTGATTGATTTTGATGAGACAAAGGTTACTGCAGATACAAACTGTGTAAAAGATTATTATAATAGGTTAAGAAGGGTGTATGCTCCCAATTTAGGTCAATATCCTGTATTTTAAAAACCTGTAGTTGGTCGAAAAAGGTTTGAGAATATCAGTACTGAAGGTGTAGAGAAGGGAAAAGAACAAGATAATGTTGTGATTGCAAGTAAAAAGAAAAACGACACTATTGAAGAGACTGTTGGTTATCAGTTTGAAAATAGTTCAGGTGTCAACTGCTATGCTAATGTAGTGGTCAATGTTGTTTTTTATCTTGAAGGTTTGCAAGAACAAATTATGCAGAATCGGCAAAAAAGATTTTGTTCTTTGTTGCGTTCTGTTTATGAAAAATTGACAACAGATACAAGTAAAATACAAACTGTTTCAGATGTTCGTAATCTTTTGAATGTGTGTTCTGGTTCTACACAATTTACGCAAAATATCCAACAAGATGCTCATGAATTTTTTATGTATATGCTTACAATTTTTGAAAATGAAGGTGTAGAAATAGAAAATTGTTTTGGCCTTTCTTACAAATGGGACGTCATTGTGAAAATTGCATGTATACATCTAGCACTAATGTAGACACTGAAAGATTTCTATATTTAACATTACCAGACTGTAAATCAGTGCCTTTCAATAAATTAGTTAAAGGTGCAAATCAAAACATGGAGTGTAGCCAATGTAAATCAGAAATGTTATCCACATTATTTAAAAAAAAATATGGACAATATATAATTTTAATGATGCAATGTCGTACAGCTGATGGAAGAAAACTGTATACTTTAATAAAGCAATTTGTAGCAACACAACTATCAATATCAGGAAGGACTTTTGTAGCAATTGCAATAATTTTCCATGATGGTCCCACTACCTATCTAAAATGTATCACAGGCTGGACACTTTTTAATGATGCCCGTTGATTTTCAAACAAAGTTTGCCTAGTGAATTACCAAATTCCTACCTAATATTTTTAAAGCCAAGGTTTTAGGAAGATAATTCACTCTCTGAGGAATTTATTATTATAATTTAATAGGATTACCATTGGACAATTTACATAAAAAGGAGTGCAAAAATACCAATTGGCCTCAAGGAAAGGTATATGTTTGAATTATGGACTTTTTCGTGCTCATTGACTCAGTGAATATTTTAAAGCGACATTATTTACAGTTTTTATAAGTTAAAGTTATAACATTTTGTTAGCCATAAGCATTTCATATATGTGTGATTTGTATTTTCTGGAATTATACTGAGAATAGCATGTTGTTTTTTTTAAAAACAATCTTTTTGATTGTTTTTTTTTGCCCGCTGTTATGTGATGAGTACGATTGAAATCACTATTTCTAGTGAAATTCAATATATTCTGAGAACAGCAAATTTTTAAATTATGCTGTGTTGTTAAAAATGTATTATTACATGTTATAACTATTTTTTCTTTTCTTTCACAGATCCTAATTCTAAAATAAGCAATTTACCCCAATTTACATTAAAAAAATATCTGAAAAAAATGTGTACCATTTTTTATTTCTATTACTGTGAAGGTAAGTTTAACTAAGTATTAATATGCAGAATGGGCAGATCTGCAAGAAGCTACAAAGTTTGAATATGTTTTTCAAAACACCCTGTTTATACCTATGTAGTTTTGGAATCTCCCTGTCATAGGACATCATGTGACCTGCAAAAAAACAGATTTGAGTGGTTCATAATATTTCCAATTGTACCTATTGAAGGACCGCAATCATTTCAATCATTCTTCTTTGAGCATCTTTGCAGACAAAACTCTGTGCTTACCTCCTATCATTCACAAGCAAGAAATATGTCACTTTTTGTAACATAGTTATAGCGCAAGACACTCTTTCATATTTATAAAGAGAGGAAAAGGCACTCTGTGTACCTTTTCTTCTCCATGTAAATACGACTTTATCATACACACCACTTTGCGTTGAAAGGGCATTCTATAAGTGTTGCTGTGCGTGATTGCACAGAATACTCATAGAACAAGACACATCTCCAGATTTATCATAAATCATAAATCTCTACATGTGTGTGAATGCTGCACCATTCTCCAATTAGTGTAGCAAAGCACAACAAGAAGAATTGTTTTCATTTCTCCTCATGTTTTATCTTTCAATGCATGCTACAATGCTCAGCATACATTGAAGGAGAAAAATGCCTTTACTGATTGTTTTTGTGCAGGAAGGTGTGTCTTCCTGCACAAAAACAAACTCCACATGACACAGATATCCTTGCACCATGGTGCAAGGGTGCCTGTGTCACCACATGGCTGCAGTTTAAGCAGCCGTGCAGAGAGAAGTATAGACTTGCAACATATTTATGTACATATGTTGCATCCCTGTGCTTCAGAAGTACTACATCACACTGCAGTAAAAGAGGTTACTGTGTGATGCTGCAGCACTTCCTTATAGTTCTGCACTTATACATTCATCATACCCTACTAATGCATTTGTTCAGTCAATTACGCACTATACATACATTCATCTAAACTTTCACACACTAACATACAAATATAGCTCTTTTTTTAAACAGAGAAGTTAGTTCTGAGAAGAACTTTTTTTTTTCTTCTTTTTTCTTTTATATTTTTTTGTGCTTTTTTCAACGATTTTGTGATTTTTTTTTAAACAAAAAAAGAGAACAGGATGAACAAAATAGTGAACTTTAGGGAAAAAAATAAATAAACTGATGGTTTCTCTGCGCCCTGCAGATAAGGTCAATGGACTGCTCACCATAACAGAGCAGTTTGTTGCATTTAATGCAACTAATTTTAAGTTGTCCAAATTCGGGACGTATGTCCGGGTGAACAACAGATGGCGATGCTGCAGATGTACTTCCCACTGCTGGCGGAGCGTTGTGACGCATTCTTCTGCACTCTCTCCTTGCTAGGTTGACGGGGAGGAGAGTACTAAGGTGCTTCATCATACTTGTGGTCCCGCAAGAGTATTTTTTGGTTGAATCTCCTCTCGATAGGACTCTCTGGCAAATTTTGCACGTGACCTTAGTTGCATTGGTTTTCATTTGTCCTTCAGGAAAGGACATTTTTTTCCATACCACTGAAGTGTATCGTTCAGGGCGTGGTGGTTCAGGAAGAAACCCATCATCTTAAGAATGTTTTGAATCAAATGGTGCTTTCTGTCCAGAAGCCATTTTCTTCAGAATGAAATGAATGGCAGCTGTGGAAATCTCCCCAAAAAAGTTCTCTGCAGAGAGATGCTCCTCCAAAGAAGGTCAAAGAAGAATGATTGAAATGGGTGGGGTCTTTCAATAGTTAGAATAGGAAGTGTAATGAACCAATCAAATCTCATTTTCTCAGGTCATATGGGATCCGCGCACCGTGCGCATAGGTGGCACGCACCGTGCGCGAATCCACGAAATTGCATTTAAAAGGAATATAGGATTAGAAGTAAAAATATATTAATTTTATGAGTAGTTTAGATTACCATTGGACAATTTACATAAAAAGGAGTGCAAAAATACCTTCAATTAATATTCACATGAAATACATATATATATGTTTTTTGACATTTAAAATATTTCACGGGAATTGCACACCCACCGCGTCAAACACGCACATGATGTTTCGCGGAAGCGCACGAGCGTCGCGTAACGTACTTTGTACGTGTCGCGTATGGGCTTGGAGTCGCATACCGGTCGGATATCAATCACGCAGGAAAGTACGTAACCATCGCATACCATACGCGGATCCTAGACTACAATCATAAAATGGCGACTCTGTTCTGCACAGGGATCGAGAAAGGTGCGCATAGGGTGCGCAATTTCCAAAAGAATTGTAAAAAAAAAATAACAAAGTATTAAAAATATAGTTTAAAAAATATAAGAAGTCTAAAAAATAGTTTTAAAAAATTAACAAATTAAAAAATATATATATAATAAAATACAAATAATATTTTTTAATTTTTCAAAGAATTAATTGAAAAAAAAACTTTCAAAAATGGTGAAAAACAATATAAAAAAACTTAATTAAAGGAATTGACACACTGAAATATAAAGATTTAGAAATCCTATGAAAATCATTAAACATCATAGCTTTAGAGATAAGTTATAGATAGGAATTAGCATTTAATAAACCTTTGAAATTCACTTAAAAAAACTACAGGTTTCAGGTATGTTATAGTTAGGAATTAGCATTTAAAAAACCTTAGAAAGTCACTGAAAAAACCATAGGTTTCAAGGGCATTATAGTTAGCTGGACATTTCCCTCGTTCAAAACCCTAGAAATTCCCCCGTTATAGTTAGTTCAGCTAACTATAACTCGTGCCCCTGCAATGCACTGCTGATGACATCACATATTACATCACTCATGACATGGTCAGTGATATCACTGATGACATCACTGATGACATCTCAAATGACATCACTGATGACATCACTGATGATGTCATTCATGTGATCATTTGATGCTTCTTGTCACATCCTAATATAACCTTTGATACACCCACTCTAAATTACATACTGCCACTCTCAAAACCATAGACACTCCAACACCAATAAGTACATACCCCATCACAGAGTCTTAGGTCTAAACACCCATCCACTCACTTACCCGTACAGTCAGTCATACTTATGGTCACTCAGTACAGGACTATCATATGCACTCATACACCTATATAGACACTCCAACACCGTTACTCATCCATAGAGTTACTTACACACATACTCAGTCATGCAAGTAATTAATCACACTGCCATTTACTCACATATACAATTATACATGCACAAGCTAAATTACTCATACAAATACTAGCACATTCTTACTATTTTATACAATCAATGATGCAAGCATACACTCATCCATACTGCCACTCACACTATCACACACTCTCAGTTATAGTTATTTCTGTACACCAACATACATATATACTGCCATTCACATATGTAGTAAATTACACATGTACTAATGAAATATATATTCACACACTAACACATCCATACAGATATTCACCCACCCATACAGTCCATTACAGAGCTAGTGTTGAAACCATGCACCCAGTGAACCACCCACTGACACATCTATGCACAGAGTCACACACATCCCACCCACACAAACACTCAGGTACCCATACAGATACTCAGACACTCAGACAACCAATCAATAACTTATATAGACATTCATGTACCTATTCACAAAACCATGCATCTGCTTACAAACCAACAGACAGACGCATACAGTCATTCACACAGTTTAGTCATCAACTCATGCATTCAGTAAGATACATTTAATGACTCACTTATACAGTCAGTCATTTGAGATGTCATCAGTGATGTCATGAGTGATGTCACTGACCATGTCATGAGTGATGTAATATGTGACGTCATCAGCAGTGCATTGCAGGGGCGTGAGTTATAGTTAGCTGAACTAACTATAACAAGGGAATTTCTAGGGTTTTGTACGAGGGAAATGTCCAGCTAACTATAACGCCCCTGAAACATATGGTTTTTTCAGTGAATATATATATATAAATTTTAGGCATTTAGGCTTTAATTTTGTGAGTTACACTATTGGCACACATGAGTATTATAAAATTAAGAATGTTTTCCTCATAAATTATAATATGATCTAGGATGGTCGACTTATAGTGATTTAAAGTAAGGAAAACAGAGTATGTCTTCTATGTCTATTGTTGATCCATGCACTTGCACTTTAAAAACGGGTCTATCAGTGACGTGCGATCACGTGATCAAGGCCGCTTGGACGGCCGAAACGCGTCCTGACATATGAGGAGTGAAAAATAAAAAAATAATGCTGCACAAGTGGGTCTGTACTAGTGATTTCCGTGCGAAAACGGGAGTGTGTCACAAGCTGCTGTAAAATATATATATGTGTATATATATATATATATATATATATATAATATATATATATATATAGATAGATAGATAGATAGATAGATAGATAGATAGATAGATAGATAGATAGATAGATAGATATAGATAGAGAGAGAGAGATAGAGAGAGATATATAGATATAGATATATATATAGTTTTGCTAAATAATACAGTATTAATATTTGTCAAGGATTAAAATGTATTATTTTTTAAAAGTTTAAAAGTATGTTATTGATTTTCACATTTACCTTTATCATTTCAAACAGCAGCCAGAGAAAAAATTAATTTCAGAATTAGAACAAGTAAAGAATAGGTATCAGTTCTAATAATGAGAGATGCATCCTCAAGGTACAAATGCATAGGGTGAGAGCATATTTTGACAACAGCTATTATTTGAAAGATCAGGAATAATACAGTACAATCTCTATTCTTATCCTAAAGTGCATATGCTTAGTCCAGAGCGAGTACAAGTTATTGCACTTTCATTGCAAATAGCAAAAAGTGCAAGTGCTTGATTTGATACAGTGCATCAATGCAGTGTCCAAATCATATCAAAACACGAAAAAAGCTAGTCTAAATCAGAGGCTACTGATAAGATATAAAGTGAAGGTGCATGATTCACAATGATATCTTCAAAAGGTAATGAAATGCTTGTAAAAAAAAATTCTATATCAGGAGAAATAAAAATCCAGGATATCAAGACAGGCCGAAACAGTCCTATTTAGCCTAGTGGTCTAGTCAAGGATCTCCCAGCCAAGAAGCTAGCTCTGTACCACTCCTCCTTTATTTCTTCATACCTTCGATGTATTTGGTTACAGGAGACCAAATGCTAACTCCACGCAGCTGCTTTTTGTGCCCACAACACTTATACAAATACATTTCTATGTTGTAAATCGCTAGAAAACCTAGACTTCCAGATGAAAAAAGTTGGGGGCTCTGCACTTATCCAGTCTGATGCAATGCATAGACGAGCAACCACCATAGCAATAAATAAAAGATATGCTTCCTTCCTTTAAGCACCATTGCTCTCAGAACCATTTGTCGCCACCAAGATCATCAACACAGGGTCAATCTGGACCTGCTTGCCAATGGTCTATATAATAAAGGTCCTAATATCCTGCCTGAAAAATCGAATTGAGGGCATGAAAAAAACATATGGACGATCTCAACCAGCTCCGCCCCACACCAGTGGCAGTTGTCACCATATCTACCACAACATCTAGCAGTTTAGCTGGCATGTTATATAAGTCAAATATTGTCTTAAAATTAAGTCTGGGCAGTGAACTCCACCCCGCTCTCGGAGTTTGCGGAGATTTCCGCAATGCGCTGAGCTCGCAGAGTTCTGAAAAATTCGCAGAGCGGAGTTTTTTCCCTCGCTCATGTTCATCAACATCAAGTTGGCGAGCACTAGCAAGGGAAATCCACTTCCTGGCAAGATTTTTCCTCGTTCGCGATCGTCAACATCAAGTTGGCGAGCGTGTAAAATCAACTTCCCAGTGAGATTTACCAACGCAGGTGGTCAGATTTCTCATTACGAGTGGTTGCATATTCTCGTGACCGCTCGTGTTGAGAAACTGTCCGCTCGCGTTGAGAAAGCTGTCGCTCAAGTAAAAATGTACTCGAGGCAAGCACCTGGCACTGAAAATCACTGCGAACAGCATTTATCCAATATACTCTGCCTCTTGCAGAGCTCCGTGCAGTGTGGCAGTTTTTTTTGCTGAGTTCTGAAAAATTAGCAGAGCGGAGTTTTTTCCCTCGCTCATGTTCATCAACATCAAGTTGGCGAGCACTAGCAAGGGAAATCCTCCTCCCGGCAAGATTTTTCCTCGTTCGCGATCGTCAACATCAAGTTGGTGAGCGTGTAAAATCAACTTCCCAGTGAGATTTATCAACGCAGGTGGTCAGATTTCTCATTACGAGTGGTTGCATATTCTCGTGACCGCTCGTGTTGAGAAACTGTCCGCTCGTGTTGAAAAAGCTGTCGCTCAAGTAAAAATTTACTCGAGGCAAGCACCTGGCACTGAAAATCACTGCAAACAGCATTTATCCAATATACTCCACCTCTTGCAGATCTCCGTGTAGTGTGGCAGTTTTTTTTGCAAATCGCAGAGTAGCGCCTCAAAATCTCCGGCACTCGGACCCGCCCTGTCAGCAGCGGGGAGCCCTCACGACCTAGAGTGAGCTCAAATATATCCAAACGAGGAGTGCTCATACACTTGAAGGCCCCACACACAGCATGTATTATTCCTTTTAATTGCAGGACTGCTGAGCAAACAAACATCGCTGTTCCAGCATCAATGCGCCAATATAGTCATACGCATTTCGGTCGTTCCTTTGCCCTTAATCTCTGACATGGCTTGTTGGAGTACCGGCAGCACAAATTACATTGCACTCGTGAATGCAGGACAAACATTATTTAATCAGGTCTAGAAAGCCTGGATCTGTAAGGGGCCCGCAAACAACTTGACACTGTGTACAGGGTAAAAGCATTTGGAAAACGCTGTAAATACAAAAGTGCCACTCTAGCGTGTCTTAACGTCATACTCTTTAGTAAAAAGACAGAGAAATTGCCTTCTTGTCAAGGAGAAGAATTTGCACGATAATTCAAAGTGTAACGTATTCTCTGGTGATCTAGCATCACAGCCACAGGGTCCTCTTTGATTTGATGGAAAAAAACTGCTAGAGAAGCTAAAAGAAAATGGAGATAATTGAATCTAAAACGAGTGATAAAAAATCTATCATGAATACTAGTTAGAGAAAAAAGATAATGTTCTATCCCCAATATGGACTTTAGCACTAGTTCAATGTCTTCGCGATGAGCAGAAGAATAATTATGATGTAGGTCTTTTACAATGTTAACATCTCCGGGACTTATATTATCATTATCATGTGCAAGAAAAATTTCTGACCTCCCGAGAGCATGAAAGGATTCCCTTCCATAACGTACTCAAGGAATTTGGTTACCATGCTCCAGGGAGATGCAGTCTGAGAGGATCAGCAGATTTAAGCCTTTATATTAGCCTGTCCATAACTTTATCCAGCACAATAGGGGTTTAATTGCCACTTGGTCTACCAGAAAATCAACCCCTAACTCCTCGTGCACTGACCGGGCTGGCGTGCCTTGCGGGACTCGCAGAATCTGCTGCAAAAACTCATTCTCAGCTGTAGCTTGTGTGCAGGAACATACCATCATATTTCACTGCTGTATAAAACCTTAGAAATGCCTTTAGACTGATATAGTTTCAAAATGACCCGAGGCGACCATGATCCCAATCTAATAGCAAAACTAGAAATAACACCTGTAGATTTATTCAAATCTCACAATTTTCCTTCTAAAATCTACTCCACTGTAGTTGAT
The DNA here is from genome assembly GCF_964204655.1 of Triturus cristatus. Taxonomy (NCBI): domain Eukaryota; kingdom Metazoa; phylum Chordata; class Amphibia; order Caudata; family Salamandridae; genus Triturus; species Triturus cristatus. Next base: position 339,724,398 of record NC_140594.1, read on the forward strand.
AATCAAATAACACTCCCAGATAGGGAAAAACTGGGACCTTTGCTAAGATGTGACTGCAAGCTTTAAACATTTTAAAGCAGAGCCCCCTGGGACCCGCAACTTGGCGTAACACTTAGTAAAATTGTTAGCCAAGTCCAACCTGTCCATAAAAGCTACAAACCAATCTATTAAAATCTGCAAGCCCCAGGCCATGCGGGCCAAGTACTGCATCATCTGCGTAAAGTAAAACTGGCATAGTTCTCCTGCCCACTCTAGGGGAATCCGACGGTAGAGCCAAAAGGGCAGCTTCACGGCCATTAATGTAAATCGAAAATAAAAAAGGGGTTAAGATACAGACTTGATGCACTCCCCGAGTGCAGTTAAAATGGTTGACGCCCGGTTGAGTCAGTGTATATTTGGTTATTAAAAGATAGAGGTTAAGGTATTGGTCCATTGTTGACCTGCCTGGGCAAAAGCCAAATTGGAAATCGGATTAAAAATGGCTATTATTGCCCCATGATGGGAGTCTGGATAAAAGAACCCCCCACAACACCTTAACTACAGCATCAGTAAGGGAAATCGGGCAATAAGATTGAGGTTTTTCTTTATACCACTTTTTAAAAATATGCATAATGATAGCCGTGGACCAGTAGGGCAACATCCCTTTTTAAGGCCGCCACATTTAATACTTGGGTCAAAATTGGGGCTCACACCTCTATGTTATCTCGAAAAAGATCCGGTGGTATCCCATTGATGCCCGGTGCCTTATTCTGCAACAGCAACTCAATACTCGTGTAAACCTCCTCCGGGGAAAACTAACGGCACTGACACTAAAGTCAACAAGTGGGGAGGCATCTGCAAAGAAGCTCAATTTGCTACATAGACACATGCACCTACTTACAGACCCACTCAGAAATTTAACCATCCATGCACAGACCCACTAAGACACTCACCCATCCATTGACAGACCCACTCAGACATTGAGACACCCACTCACATATCCACTTAGACACTCTTACAGCCACTCACAGACCAACTCATACACTCACATACCCACTCACAGATCCAGCAGATACTCACACACCCACTTACACATCCACTAAGAGATTCATGCACCAATTCACAGACCCACTCAGACGCTAATGCACCCATTCACAGAAACACTCAGATACTCATGCATCCAACCACAGACCCACTAAGAGACTCAAACACCCACTCACAGACCCACTCAGACACTCATGTACCTAATCAATACCCCACTCAGACACTCAAGTACCCACTCATATACCCACTTGGACACTCATACAGCCATTCACAGACCAACTCAGGCACTTATGCACCCACTCACAGATCCATCAGATAGTCACAGATCCACTGAGAGACTCACATAGCTGTTCTCAGACCCACTCAGACACTAATGCACCCACTCAGAGACCCAATTGGACAGTTATGCACCTACTCACACACCCACTCAGAGACTCACACACTCAGTCATAGGCCCACTCAAACACTCATGCACCCAGTCACAGACCCAATCAGTCTCATACACCCACTCACAGGCCTGCTAAGACATTCACATGCCCACTCACATACCTACACAGAGACTCATGCACCCACTCACACACCCACGTAGACAGTTAAACACTCACTCACAAACACACTCAGATACTGATGAACCCACTCACAGACCCACTCAGATACTCATGCACCTACTCACAGACCCACTTAGACAGTCACACACCCACTCACAGACCCATTCAAAACACTGACGCACCCATTCAGAGACTCATGCATATTCTGACAGACACACTCAGAGACTCATTTACCCACTCACAGTCAAACTCAGACATTCACACACCCACTCACAGACCCACTCAAACACTGATCAACTCATTCACAGACCTACTTCCACACTCATGCAGCCACTCACAGACCCACTCAAACACTAACACACCCACTCACAGACCCATTTAGTTACACATACAGCCACTCACTGACCCACTCAGAGACTCATGGCCCCATTCACAGACCTACTTAGACACTCTCGCAACTACTCACAGACCCACTCAAACACTGATCAACTCATTTACAGACCCACTCACACACTCATGCAGCCACTCAGACCTACTCAAACACTCACACACCCACTCACAGACATATTTAGTCACTCATACAGCCACTCACTGACCCACTCAGACACTCACACACCCAATCACAAACCCAGTCAGACATACATGCACTACTCACATACCCATTCAGATACTCACACACCCACTCACAGACCCACCCAGAGACTCACAATCAATCACAGACCAATTCAGACACTGATACACCCATAGACCTACACAGAGATTCTTGAACCCACTTACAGACCTACTCAGACACTCAAACACTCACTCACAGACCCACTCAGACACTGACATACCCACTCACAGACCCACTCTGGCACTCACACACCTACTCACAGACCCACACATAGACTCAGGTACCCACTTACAGGCCCATTCAGATACTCATGCACCCTTTCACAGACCTACTCAGAGACTAATACACCCATGCACAGAGCTACTCAGACGCTCTTGTCCACACTCACTGACCTACTCAGACACTCATACACCCACTCACAGACCTGCCCAGCAACTCATACACCCAGTCACAGTCTCCCTCAGGTACTCACACACGCACTCACATACCTACAAAACCACTCACATACCCATTCATAGACCCATACAGCCACTCATATATTCACTCACCTACAGAACCACTCACACACCCACTTACAGGCTGATACAACCACTCACACACCCAGAAAACTACTCACACATCCACTCAAACACCCATACAGCCACTCATATAACTACTTACACACCCATACAGCCACCCATGCACCCACTCACAGACCATATATAGCCAGTTACGCATCCACTCACCAACCTATAAGTGACAAAAGTAGCCACAACAACAGAATAGTGTGTGTGTAAAGAAGCCCTGACAACAAATGGCACCCATGACTCAAATCTTATCACTTTTCAATCAGGGAAATGGCCGTCTGTTTTTGCTGTAATGTTGATAACGGGTCATCCTTTATCTTTTACCCCAAGTTGGGTGACTTTCCATCAACACTTCCAGTTTCCAACCAGTTCAGTGCGGCCGATGCCCGGTGGTGATGGCTGTGATTCCGGGGAGTACTCAGTTTCAGGTCAGCAGGAGAGATGAATATCAGTGGGCGACTGCCATACTACACTGAGTGTATGAATATGTCAGCACCTTTAGGGGTCTTCGCCCAGCCCATGCTCATTTCCTCCACCCTCCACCCCCCATCTGACTCACCTATCATGGCATTGAACCTTTGAATCTTGCCACTGGCCGTGGAGACTTAGCTTTTTGGCCGATGCCCGGCTATAGAGGAGATGGGCTGTGGACTTCCCCTTGGCCGTCACCTACACAGCCGGACATTGGGCAGACTTTTCCTTTGTCTCTCCGTCATATCTCCCTCCTTGTTACCCTTTTACATTACCCCCTTTACCCTTCCACACTCCCTAACCAACTGATGTAACTTGTAACTGATGTATCTTGTGTAACAATGTGAAACTTGTAACTGATGTAACTGTCCTCATGTAAAGCGCTCTGATACATCCGGGTCTAGCCAGCGCTATATAAAACTAAATTAAATTTAAAAAAACTATACAGCCACTGAAAGATCCATATAAAACCTTCAAACTTCATTGGGAAAAAAACAAAGTTTATTGGGACATTATAGATAGTAAATAATATTTAAAAAACCTTAGAAATTAACTGAAAAAACAGAGGTTACAGGGTTGTTATAGTTAGGCTCAGATTTCACTCATACAAAACCACTGCAATTTAGCAGTAATAGTTATCTGAGCTACCTATATCTTACGGCCACTCAATGCACTGCGTATGACCTCACATATTACATCACTGATGACATCTCAAATGATATCACTGATGACAACACTGAGGACATCATCCAGTAAGTGTAAGTGTTTTGTGAGCCTTTCATAAACTTAAGGATATATACTAAGATACAAAATCAGTTAAATTATTAGTATTACAGTGCTACTAATGAGTGATAGTGTTTCTAACATATGTTATCGGAGCGGCTTTGTGACTGTCTGTATCAGTGGGTTTGTGGGTTTCTGAGTGGCTGTATGGGTGTGTGAGTGTGTGTGGTGGTGGCTGCATAGATCTACCAGTGGGTGTGTGATTAGCTGTATAGGTCTGTCAGTGGATATGTGAGTGGCTTTATGGGACTGTGAATAGGCTTATGAGTGTTTTTCTGGGTATGTGAGTGGCTGTGTGAGTAGTTGAATGGGTGTGTGAGTGGGTGTGGGAGTGGTTGTTTGGGTGTATGAGTGATTGTATGGGTGTGCGAGTAGGTGTGAGCTGTTGTATGGGTGAAGACATGGGGGTGTAAGTAGCTGTATGGGTGAATAAATTGGTGTTGTGAGTAGCTGTATGGATGAGTTAGTGGCTGTATGAGTGGCTGTATTGGTGTGTGAGTGAGTGGCTATATGAGTGAGTGAATGGCTGTGTGAGAGGCTGTATGGAGGAGTATGTGGCTATGTGAATGTCTCCATGGGTGAGTGACTATATTTAGAAGTGGCTGTATGGGTGAGTGAGTGGCTGTTTGAGTGGGTGTTTAGTTAATTGAGTGGGTGTGTGAATGTCTGTATTAGAGATTGAGTATCTATGTGAGTGGCTATAAGGGTGAGTGAGTGGTCATCTGAGTGCTTGTAGAAATGAGTGAATGGGTATGCAAGTAGTTGTAAGAGTGTATAAGTGGGTGTGCAGGTAGCTGTATGGGTGTGTCAAAGGGTTGAGATGCTGTATGGGTGAATGACTGGCTGTCTGAGTTATTGTACGATTGATTAAGCAGGTGTATTAGTAGCTGTATATGTGATGGGCGGGTTTTATTAGTTGCTATATGGGTGAGTAAGTGGTTGTATGGTTAGCTGTATGAGTGAGTGAATAGTTCAGTGAGTGACTGTATGGGTGATTGAGTGGGTATGCTAGTGATTCCATGGATGAGTGGATGGGTGTGTAACTAGCTGTATGGCTCTCTGAATAGGTATGTGAATTGTTCTGTGGGTGTGTGAGTGTGTGTATAAGAAATTATATGACATTAAAGGTAACAACATTTTTAAATACAATGCCCTATTATCACATTGTTCTTTTTGAGGCTTAGAAAGGTTGGAACTGGATCCTTATTAACTGGTATAACAATAATCTTGAAGGCAAACAGGCAAAGGCTTTGGAATCCCTGGAAATAGTCATTTGCTGAAAACATCTCATAAATATGTGACATTGTCTGGATGGGTGATTTCAATGCCATAGTTTTAATAGGGGTGGCTCCAATGCATGTGGGCTAATTGACGTTGATGGGGACCCCCTTCCTCATTTTTGCCACAATGATTATGGAAATAGTCTCAATAGGATATTAATGGCCAACAGCCTTGAGATAATTTATCCATATGATATAATACCTGACCAATTGGTCTCTACATTTTCTACTCGTTCCTATTACTCAACCCTTGATTATATTTTGGTCTCAGAAACCATCAAATCATACTTCATCAATATCAAAACACACTTTAACACCTTTAGTGACCATGCTGCAATCACTTACTACATGTCAATTGCCCAAAGGCGGAAATCACCTGAAAAACCATTATCAAAGCATTCTATTACAAGAAAAGATGGGGTTGTTTTGAAGTGGGAAAAAGTGGATACTGTAAAGTTTTCTGGTGAATTGTTGGCAATATGGCGCAGGAGATTCTGTTCTTTTTAGAACTAAACACACCCTATTATGATCTCCTGGCAGCCTTTGAGCACATCCTAGTGGAGATTAAGGATAATTTGTTTTGCTCGGTTTGCAAAAGGAATCGCAATGAGGTTTGCTGGTTTGATAATGCGTGTGCAAAGGAGCTTAAAAAGCTTCATGTTGCTTTAAGATAAAAACCTAGAGCTCAGAACTTAGTGAAGTCATTACGCCTGACATATAAAAAAGCTAGACTAGCTAGATTATATCTGTTGAGGGAGGAGGCGTGGGAGAATCTACAAAGAGCAGCAGCATTAAATAGTATCAGGGGCTTTTGGAGCATAATTAATACCCCCTTTTTAAGAGAGGAGAATGAGATTTCCCTAGAGACCAACATGGATGAGAATTCACTTTGAAGGACTTTTTGGGAACCCAGGGGAGGTAAAGGTTCCACTTGCAGATTTGACAGCTTGTATTACCGGAGATACTTTACCTTTTATCATGGATGAAATAAAACTTGCTCTTAATCATTCCAAAAGATCTAAGGCCCCTGGACCCGACGGGGTCCTGATCAACTTTTTCTTGGATAACCAGGACCTGTGAGCCCCATTACTCACAAATGTTTTTAACACCATAGTCCGAACACGTGTTTTGGCATCCTGGAAAAAGACGGTCATAAAACCGATTTACAAGAAAGGGGATAAGGCCAACCCAAACAATTATAGGCCTATAACTCAGATACGACAGCCAAATTAATGGGGCGAGTACTTTTGAACAGAAAGGATGAGTCTGCCCATGAAAGGAACATAATAATTGCCAGCCAATATGGCTTTAGAAAAGGAAAGGGGACTGTGGATAAGTGCCTTGACTTAAGCCTCATAATTGCAAAGTACACAGTGGCTAAGAACGCCCAATTATATATGACCTTTATGGATTTTGACTTTTGACTGTGTGGCTCATTCTAAGCAATGGTTATTAATGGAGGATATGGGAATTGAGTTTCAGATAATTAATTTTATGCACGATATGTACTCCGATGCCATGGCTTGTGTTCATTATGGGAAAAAGGGAGAATGTACAAGATATTTTAGCATTTCCTGCGGCATGAGGTAGGGGAGCGTTCTGGCCCCTTTCTTATTTGCTTTATATACTAATGCGGTGGAATCGGCTTTGGTAGGTTCTACTTCAGAAGTCCACCTTATTAAATCTTCTCCTGTCTCGATACTCCTCTATGCAGACAATGCAGTGCTCCTGGCATGAACTGGTAATGCACTGCAGAAACTCATAGAGAAGTATGTAAAATGTATGAATATTCTGGACATGAAGATAAACCAAACCAAGACTTTTGTACTTGTGGGAGGTACGAGATCAATGAAACATCCCAGAATTTCTGTTGAATGGCGAAATCTCGAAATTGTGGATTCTTTTAATTACCTAGGGTTTATCTTTAATAGGAAAAACACATGGAAAAATATGGTAACTAATAGAGGAATTATAATGGAAAAAAGTATTTGAGGACTTTATAGATTTGTAAAGAAACTCAGTTCAAAGCCACTAAAAGTAATAAAAAAGATCCACAAGTCTAAAACACTATCTACTGCCTCTTATGGGGCAGCTGTCTGGGGTTTCTTGGATATATCAAAATTTCTGTGTTTAGAGGACACTTTTTGAAAAGATTGATATGTGTCCCACAATCCTGTTCTTCTTATAACTGCCACTCTGCGCTTTTCTTATATAACAGATAAAATTCATATTGCACTGATTCTTTTGTGGCATACAGTCTGGAGGAAAGAAATTCTAAGTCTAACCAGACATATCTTGGCAGACTGTCTGAATGTAGATGGTATACATAAAATAAAATGGTTAAAATACATTAGGATTAAAACATAGGTAATTAGTTTACTTAATTTATATGAGAATCTGAAGTTATGTATGACAATATCTAAAAAAGAATTGAAGGTTCATTTATTAGATTGTTTTGATAGAAAGAGATATGACCTCAATCACAATCTGAGTACAGTGAGACAATATCATTCAGCTCCTATCATAAGTAATATTTCAATTTCATACAGACATTTGTCACAAACCTTCAACACAGATATATATTACTGAGATTTCAATTAAAATATATCCCGCTCATGTTAGGCTATCCATCCAAAATGTATTCCATTGATACCCTTCCTTTATGTCCATGTGAAAACTCTTCTCCTCAGAACGACTTTCACATTGTTTTTTTTTGCAAGCTGTATATGAATGAAAGAAATAGATATATCCTCCCGCTTATGCGTAAATTATATTTTAGACAAGGTACAGCACTTTATTATTTTCAGTTATTATCGGATCCTTTGGCATGTTTTTGTTTGGCCTCGTTTTTCCTACCTGTTATAAAGAGAAGAAGATTAACTCCCTTGTTTGAATCTTACAAGCATGATAAGGGCCTTATATTGATAATATCTTTCAAATTGACTTAGTTTTTTATTCTATAACTCTTAATTGTATTTAATAAACTTTTGTATTTTAATAGATGTCTCTTTTTAATCTGGAATGTTTTAAAATACTCTGGAATGTATGTTTGTACTTTTTATCCCGTTATTGTATCAGCGAAATAAATTTAATTTGACTGACTGAGAGATTGTATAGGTGTGTGAGTGTGTTTGTAGATCATGTCCTCAGTGATGTCATTTGAGATGTCATCTGTGATGTCAACACTGATGTCACTAACCATGTCATGAGTGATGTAATATCTGAGGTCATAACAGAGCTTTGCGTGGGTGTAAGTTATAATTAGCTCAGGTAACTATATCTGCTGAATTTCTTTGGTTTAATACAAGTAAAATATAACCCAAACTAACGTCCCTGTAACCTTTGTTTTTTTCTGTGAATTTTGAAGGTTTTTTTTAATTCTATTTCCTAACTATAATGTCCCTGTAACCTTGGTTATTTTCTGTGAATTTCTAAGGGTTTTTATGTTACTTTCTAACTGTAATGCCCCTGCAACATTTTGTTTTTTTAGTGAATTTTCTATGCTTTTTCAGTATTATTTCCTAACCATAATGTCCCTGTAACTTTTGGGTTTTTTTGTGAGTGATTCTGTGAATGGGTCCTTGAGTGCCTGAGTGGGTTTGTGCATGGATATGATAGTGTCTAAGTGCGTCTGTGAGTGGGTACATGAGTATCTGAGTGGGTCTATGGTATGTGAGTGGGTGTATCAGTGTCTGAGTGAGTCTGTTAGTGGCTGGGTGAGTGTCTGAGTCTGTGAGTGGCTATCAAACTGTCTTTGTGGAAATGTCAGCAACTGTCAGTGTCTGGGCCACAACAGAACCACACCAGCCCCTTTATCCAAAAAGAGTCCACAGTTTCGCACAAAATATCTACCCAAATGGAATACTTTCTACTGGTTAATTACTAAGTGATCCCTCCTTGGGTAAATATCCAGTGTGTTTTCAACACTACAACTGTGTAATGGAGCACGAGTATTTGTCATTATTGATGCAATGTGATTGTTCCTCATGTGCCTTTGTCCAGAAAGTTGTGATAACATGAATCTTTTTAGGGAAAATACAACGAGAATAGACTGAGGTAAATCTCCACCAAACAAGGTTCCTTCCTCTTAACTATATGAAGTAAGTGCTTCTTTGCTTGGTGGTAATGTCCTCATATTCCTAAGCATTAAAAATGCGTCACCAAAATGGGGGGGGGAAGCGCCTGTTAAGCTGCCCATCATCCTGGGAAAAGGCAGGAATACCATTGCTGTTAGACCTGGCACCATTGGCTTGGGTCTCCCCTGCATTTTTTGCCTTTACCTCCTTTGTTTTTGCTGTATGTTGGACTTCGTTTTGCTGGTCTAGATGCTTTGGGCACACTGCCACTGCTGTTCAGTGCCAAAGTGCAAGTGCTCCCTTTGTAAATTACTGTTATGGACAGGTGTTTCCATGATTGGCTCTTTGATTTACTATTAGGTCCCTAGTACAGTGCACCGTGTGTGCCCAGGGAATGTAAATAAAAATGCTGCTAGTGGACTGCAGCACTGATTGTGCCACCCACAGAAGCAGCCTGTAAAATGTAACTCTGGCCTACCATTGCAGAACCTGTTTGCAGTCTGGGACTGCCATGTCGATTTAGCAAGTGCACACACTTGCCAGTCCCTAAACCTTCCACTTTCTACATATTAGTCACCCCTAAGGTAGGCCCAAGGTAACCCAGTGGGCAGTGTGCATTGTATGTGAAAGGTAGGACATGCCCTGATGAGTGTGGCATGTCCTGTTAGTGAAATACTACTAATTTTGTTTTTCACTATTGCAAGGCTGCCTGTTCCCATAAGAAGGACTGGGAGTTTGTTTATAACATCTTATAAACATAACTGGCCCTGGGAACAAGGTAGAAAAAGAAAGTTTTGAATGCCTGAACTCAGAATGGTAAAGTGCATCTTTTAGTGAGAACGATTTTTACATTCTGTGTTTGAAAATACCACTTTAAGAAAGTAGGTATATTCTTGCCTAACCATCCAGTGTGCCTCTGCTAGGTTTGTATATTGCATATCTGGCTTTTGGATGACAGGGGCTGGAGAGGGGCAGCGGCTCCAGAAGTCTGATGAGTCAGGGCTGGGCTGAATAGGCCTGGACTGTATTTGGAGTGGTGGGAGGAGTAACGCCTGCACCTGAAGAGGGCTGTGCCTGCCTTCCACAATGTCATCTCCACCCCCCTGTGGTGTGTCTCGAGCCAGGGCTCACACCAACAATGGAGGTTGTTGTGCACTCGCAAAGTGCCCCACAGATATGGTTTTGGCTGGGTACAGACACTCTCTGCCTTCAGGGAACAAAGGATTTTTGAGTATAAAAAGAGGGGCCCAGACCCCAGACTTTTAGATCACTTCAGGGAAATCAAGAGGAAGATTTGCCAAGGAGAAGAGCCAGATAAGCTGAGGAGGAATACTGCCCCTGTGCTGTTTGCTGTCTGGCGTTGGCCTGCAGTGGCTGCTTGCTGCCAAGGAAAGGAAGAACAGGACTTTGCTATTTGCTTTGTCACTTGCTTGAAGAAAAGATCTCCAAGGGCTTAAAACTGAGCTTGCCTCCTGTACTGAAGTCTCAGGGACACAAAGACTTCACCACCAGCTCCCTTTAATTTCCTTGCAGGGAATTCCAATCTGCATAGAGGTGCCTGCTGCTGTTTAGGGCCTCTAGAGACTGTTTGTCGCTGGGAGCTGAAAAATTGACACAACACTGAAGAAGCGTGTCGCATCCCCACATGTTTTCCAAAGCATCACTGAAGAAATCGTCGCAGCACCTGCCGCGGCTCGAGAAATTGCTGCACTACGCATCGGGTACAACAGTCTTAAAAGTCAGAGATCACTGCACCAATCCCAAAGCAAACCTGCTGTGTGGCTGCACGAAAACACTCATCATACCGGATCGACGCATTGCATTGAGGCACCAAGACTGTCACATCGTTGAGGGCCTCAGTAAGAAACAGACGCATCAACTCCCCATGCAGTAAGAAAACCTGAACTATTTCTACCATTTGAAAGCCTTATTTTTAATACTGTATTGTGGATTTTTGTTGTTTGGTCTTGTTTTGGTTTAGATAAAGTTTCCTTATTTTTCTAAACTGGTGTGGTGTCCATTTGTAGTGTTTTCACTGTATTTCTGTAAGTGTTCACAACTGCTTTACACACTGCCTCTGAGATAAGCCTGTCTGCTTGTGCCAAGCTACCAATGGGGTAAGCAGGGGTTATTTTAGGAGTGTATCCCCCTTACCCTTACTAGAAACAAGGGTCCCTATTTGGACAAAGGTACCTACCTCTGCCAACTAGAGACCCCCATTTCTAACAATTGCATGCTACTAAAGTTGACAGTGCGGAGCCAAACAGGCAAACCTTCAGGTGAATTTGAACTTTTTTATACTCGTAGTCCTTTAAAGAGAAAACTATGGAGTCTGCTCTCACCGGGTTAGGACAAGAAAAAAGGTACTCATCACAGTCACTACAGATTGTGTTCCAATAGACTGACAATGCATTCTCCTCTATTCAGAATTTCAGATTGACTTTTAATGTGGAATTGCTGAGAAACCCATTTGATGGTTATTTGATTGAATTTGTAAGCTTTTTTAAATAATATTTTTTTTTTTAATGAGTATATTTCCAACCTATAACATCTCTGTATTGTTTAATTTATACAATGAATATCCAAGGTTTTCTTTTATTCGATTTCCTAAGTAAAACATCCCTGTAACCATTAGTTTTTTCACTGAATTCCTAAGATTCTTTTAATTTCTTTTCTAAATGTTCATCTGTTTTTTAAACCCTATTTCCAAACTATGACGTTCATATAACTTTTAGTTTTTTGTGTGAATTTGTAAGGTTTTTTAGAGTAGTTGTGAGGTGTGTACAGTAATATGTTGCTTATATCAATATATAACTATATTTTTTTTTAATTGGGGAGTTGTTGACCCGTTTCGACTCGTCGCAATAGAGTTATGACTCCGTAATGGTTTTGGCACAACTGAAACAGATATAAAGATGATTAAATGGTTTTTTGGTTCAGGTAAGTGGTTTACTAATAAAGTAATAAAGGCAGTTTAATTATAGAGGGAAAACATTTTAAAGCTCATTTTAATACTTTTTGGGGAGATGCAATGCCGTCTCGAACCATGCCATCACGTATTTCCGAAGTCGCTGGAGTGTCGCGACTCCAGTGTACTTTTGGTAGTAGAAAAACACAAATATATATATAGACACTTTAAAAGTTTTAGTTAAGGTAAGAAGTATACTAAGAGTGTAATAAAAGTAGTGTGATTATAGAGGAAATACATTTTAATAGTCGTTTAATGCATTTTGGGGAGTCGAGACTTTTAAGTGCGCCGGCTCCGTGAATCTCATGTTACACAAAAACAAATGCATTTGATAGGTTGAACACCTTTCTATCATTCATATAGGAAGGTCCCTCTACTTATCCCTATATTTTTGGGAGTGTGTATGTTTTTCACACCTCTGTATTCTCGCTCACATTTCTGTTTTTCTTACTGGTGCTTCAATCCTCATTTTTGCGTGTTGAAGATGGCATATGCTGCACTTCCACCTCAAGACAACAATGGCATTTCCTCCCAGGAAGAGGAGTCAGTGAGATCCAGGAAAGAGAGTATCATCTGGGAGTTTTTCTCTGTCCCACCCCTGAGAAAAGAAAGTTAATGCACACAAGTTAACTTGCACCCTATGCAATAAGGTTCTCTCCAGAGGCTCAGAAAAAAATGACTCATGTGGCACAAGCAGCATGATGAAACACCTGTGAACCATACATTCCAGACAACTCTCCAGAGCAGAAAAAGAGCGAGAGACCATAGAAAATGCAACATCTGCTGGCGACAGTGCTCAACCAGGCACCTTATCAGCTCCTGGTCTTTCAAATTGTTTCTACAGCCTCCGTTCCAGAATTTTCAGGTGTTGGCCAATTTTGTTTGAAATGCAGGGAAATTTTGAGTACTCTAATACCACAACTAATACTCACGTTTGTTAGATTTCTTTTTTTTGCAGATTGTTGGTGCATGTTTTGTGTTTTTGCTTGACAAGCACCATGTTTCCCATTTTTTGTGTGAATAAAGTAAAACAAAACACTAGAAAACATAATTGTTTAGCAAATGCTCTTTTTTTTTAAAGTTAAAAATAATACGGTTCTTGTTAGAGCCACCAATTTTGGTTTATGTTTTATGTATGTTTATAACAGCATCAATACATCTTCTGTGTTTTGGTGTGTGAGATAGTATATAGATGATTGATTGGGTGTGTGAGTAACTGTATGGGTGAATGAGTGTGTGTGCTATGGGGCAGCTATATGGGGGAGGGCCAACACTTCCTCCTTATAAACTCAAAAAATAAGTTTCTAAAAAGAGTGCTGGCAGTCCCAAGTTCTACAGCTAACATATATTGTACATAAAGAGCTGTCTGTACTGTTCGTACTGTACTTGCGTGATCTTATAAGTTCAGCCGGACTTACCTTCTGGCAAGGGATTTGGGCGGAAGACGAGATCAAGTTCACCAAGGATTTAATCATGGACTGCTTGGCCCCCCACCACAGTAGAAGAATTCCCTGGCTAGACCTTGATAGAAAGAACCCCCTGTTTATCCAGGACTATAGTAAGAGTGACCTGCAGACAAGGTGCATCACTGCTAGGGAACGAACAAGAGAGGTTGAAGTCAGTTTAAAACAATGTGTTATTGCTTACTGTGAGCGACCATTATTGATGGGCACACAAACATACCTAATCACAGAAACACACAACATAGATTTTACCTAAAAAGGCTCAGGCTCGGCACACTACATTATATAATAGCATTCCCCAGAATGGAAAAGTGGTGTTATAACCTCCCGAATTGTCCGTGTGATGGTAAATCTCCCCAGTCCATGTTGCATTTCACACTTTTCTGTAGTTTTTTTAGGGACATCCAGCAATTCATATTAAAACCACTCTTTTTTGCTAATAAGCTTTTTTATTATAAACACGCTCTTAACTTTATAATGTATCTTGGAAAATGAAAAAATCACTAATGCTGTCATTGTCTTATACATCAGGAGAAGAAAAGACTATTCACATCTGGATGCTTTAATTTACGAAAAACCTGACGACTGAAACTAGACGTGTTATTTAATCCTTACCCTGATACATGTTAACATCTTCAACTTTATGTACCTTTATGATACAGGCTATTTTGCACCTAATGCACTTTATGAATATGCACCTTATTAAGACGTGTTGAGTGATCATGAAATATGTTGTTTTTAACTAGTATGGATTAAAAAATGTTTTTAACTGGATTATGCTACATTTTAAAGAAGTAATGATTAATTGTTCTTGTATTATCAACCTCATATGGATTTTAAAAAAAAATTAAAATACATATAGTTTTTGTAAAAAAAAATTGGTTTTTAGGAATGTTAAACTCCCTTTATGAATAGAATGCTTTTATGGTTGTATATTCTGCACCGAATAAAGCTGATTTGACTTGACTTGACTTGAGTGTGTGTGTGAGAGGCTGTGTGAGTGGGTGGGTGTGTGAGTCATGTTTGGGTAAGAGTGTGGTTGTGTGAGGGCCTGCATAGGTGAGTGAGTGCATGTGTGTGTGGTTCTATGGCTCTGTGAGTGCCTGTGTGAGTATCTGTAAGAGTGAGTGAATGTGTGTGTGAGTTGGTGTATGGGTGTATGAGTGAATATGTAAGTGTTTGTATGGCTATTCCACTAGTAAGTGAGTGGTCCACGGGCGAGTCAGTGGGTGGTGTGTTAGTGCCTGTATGGGTGTGTGAGTACCTGTATGAGTGAGTGAGTAGATTGTTTAGTAGACTTTGGGTAAGCCAGTGGGTGTAGTAGTGACTGCAGCGATGAGTGAGTGGATACGTGAGTGGTGTATGGATGAGTGAGTGGGTATGTAAGAAGTATATGAGAAAATGAGTAAATGTGTAAATTTAGCAAAGTACCTCTTTTGACATGGTTAGCCCCCACTTTTTGCTAGAAGCCTGATGTGAATTTGAAATGTAAGTGCACTTCGTCCCTGTTAACCAGGTTCCCAGTGCTAGCTCTCTTTCCCAAAACTGTACTACCATTGGCACAAATTCAGCTACACTTGTAAGTCTCTAGTAAATGGTAACCCTGGTATCTCTGTCATGAGTGCTGAAGAGGGTTCTCTGGTGCTGCTGCCCAACTTGTGCTACCACTAAGACCATGCAAACTGCCATTCCATAGTGTGTGTCTTGGTGCAGAGAAAACCAAAGAGCCGAGATGTCACACAGCCCTGTGTGCCATGGTTTCATACACTGTATGAGCTATATGTAAGCCACCACTACTGCAGGCCTTAAAGCCCTAAGGCAGGGGGCACTCTATCTCATGTGTAGGCATATCTGCATGAGCAGATTTGACCCTGTAATATCTTGGCAATTCTTCGATATTGTAAGGGCACAGGGAAGCCATAGAGAGTTCATGGGCTCAATACTTGTCATTACGAGTTACCTAGCTCGATGATGGCTTCACTGTATCCTAAGATGTTTGGTACCAAACATTTTGTCTTAATAAATCCTCACTGATGCCAGTGTAGGATTTATTAATAAATGCACACAGGAGACCCTTTAGAGGATACCCTGAAAACCTACCAAGCACTGGTGTGGTCCCTGACTATGAACAAAAGGGGGTGGCTCCCATGAGGGTAGAAGCCCAATGATGAATCATGACACACACATTGGTGTGAGGGCAACACTTTCTAACAAGGAAGAACCCTCACTTTACATACTCCAACCTTTTGCTTGCAGCAACCCCCTTTTGTTCATGTCCATGCTTCTATTAAGAAGCATGGGTGCTGGACCTTGAACTGCTCCTTGTCACTATTGTGATTAATGTATTATCTGACTTAGGTATAGCCAGCCAAACACCACCAGACATGTTTATGACCTAATGTAGTGAGAGCCTGCACTCTTAGAGGCCAGAAACAATGCCTGCTCTGGGTTGAGGTGCTTCACACCACATCCAGGCTCGAATGGTCTTCCAGTGTGGGAAGCGTCAAAGGCTATGCCACCTTTCAAGTTCAGACAAGGCTTCCCAGAGATTGGGTATGCCAATCCCTCTTTCCTGCTCCTCATTTGGCGAAAGGACAGATGGGCAAATTAGTTAGATGAGGAGTAGTGTCCAAATTTAGCCAGCACAACCCCTAAGGAGTGGCAGGCATTGTGAACCCCTCTCCTGAAAATCTACCATCTTGGGATGGTCGGAAAACAACCTATCAGGGCTAGGTCTATGTGCCTTCCCACAAGAAGTGGTCATTTAGAGGTAGTGGAGACCCTAAAGGTAGATAGCCCATTAGCTACTGCCTGTCTCCTCCTATAACGTCCCTAAATGTATTATTTAGATGGCATCCCTGGACCTTGAACCAGAGATTTAATGGACAAGAATAAGACATGGACAAAGAAGAGCTGCTGCCTGAGAACTGAATCCCTGCCGACGAGAAAATTGGCGCCAAACCCTGCCTGCTGCTTCAAGCACTCACGGTTGTGCAGTTTTGTTCTGAACCAGTGAATTCTCCAAGGACCCCAGAGCTCCTCCAGCCTTCGAGAAGTAACCAAGTTGTGTCCTTGGAGTGAAAGTATCACTCCCCTGCCCAAAGGCAAGCACCAATCCCCCTAAGTCAAGTTTTTTGACAAGCTGCTCCCCGATGACTCCGATGCAGCACTAACACCAGAAGAGGTATATCAGCTCCAGAGGGGCAGATATGTCTCCTCACCAAGTGTGGAGACACCAGGACCTACCGGAGCCATGATGTATCAATTCCAAAACTTTATTTCATTAGTATGCCATAAAAGACAAGCACAATAAAAATACAGTATCAGCAAAAAGTTAAAAACAGCGTCAACAAGATAAAAGTATGAAACAATCCACCAGCTCATGAGTACAAACTGAAATTCATGTGTGTCCCCTGCAGGTCGATTAAATACAATAAGAAAAAGGATATAAAGTAATAAAAAACAAAATCATGAGTGCATGGGGGCGTGGCCAAAGTGGCCATGATGGCGGTCAAGTCCTAGTGCAGCTCCCATTGTCCTGACTGAAATCCTTTGTTATCCATCCTGCCTGATGATATTTGCCCCACAAGGATCTGGGCAGAATAGCCTGTGGCAGAGGGTAGTCCAAGTGGACTGGGGTAGTGAACCCAGCCCTATTTGGACCTGGCAAAACTGCCCCTTGCTGAGGGTGGCTTGGGGGGAGTAGCAGCAGTGGATTCAGCTTGGTGGTGGGGCTACATCACCATCATGCGAGGCCGACCCGCACTACTTGGGCCCCTATCAAAATAAATACTGGGTGCCGGTCTGGTGGTGGCACTAGCGGCCCTCCCCCATCCAGAGACTGGGGGTGAGGGGGCTGGTGCATCCGGCAGGGCTGGCGCAGGGAGGTGGGTGGCGCTGGTGGGTGGCGCTGTTGGCTGGGCCCAGCCTCCTCCCATCTTCTGAAGTCTGAGCCAAGAAGTCATGAGTAGTTGATGGTGAGACCCTATGTGATACCCCCAGGGGTCTGTGAAACAGGGCAGACCTGCCCGCTCTGGGTTTGCGGCCCTGGGCATGTGATGCCGGCAGCCTCTAAGGTCTTGGGTGCAGCAGGCAGAGGTCCCTAAACTTAGAGTGGGATATTGTGGCTCACTTTGGAGTGTGAAACCTGGAGTGGAACTTGACTGGGGCATGGGAACCCTCAGTTCAGCACTGGGGGACAGCGCAGCACCTTGGCTGATGTTGGGCTGAGTGAAAACCAAGGTGGAGCCTCCTTCTGTCTATTGTTTCTCCCCCTCCGACCATCTGAACTGTTTATCCTCTCATCCTGTCTGAGTTGGCCTCTCTTTCCGGTCAAGTGTGACTCTGCTTGGCAAGTGAGGCATAGCATGAGTTGTGGTTCTCCAGTGTGGAACCTGGGAATCCCCTGGATTGCCAACGGGCCTACCCCTTGGCAGACCTCCAGACCTGTGGCCTCTTTGGAGAATGGGACACTGGAAGGTGCCACCACAGACACCGGTCCAAACCAAGATAGACCAGTATACGGTCCCACCACCGGATCTCAGGGAGGACACAGAGGAAACAGCAGCGCAGCAGGGACCGACAGACCTAGGGGTGATGCTGAAGGCCATTTAAGACTTGAGGGAGGCAGTTGAAACTAAGGTTGGTCTTCGGGTGGACCTCTCCCTACTGCACCAGGATCTGCACAATGTAGTGGCCAGAGCTAGAGGCACGAGTGCCCAATGTGGAAGACGAGATTGCCTCTCTCAAACTCCAGATGACTAAAACGTCCGCCTCTCTGTCAGTGCTCACGAACAGTTCTGAGGATGCCAAAAACAGATCACGGTGCAATAACCTCAGACTTGTTGGCTTTCTGGAGTCCCTGGGTCAGCAGGGTCTTAACGGATCACTGTAGGACTGGTTAAAATTATGGGTTCCTGGGAACAAGCTGTCAGCCTTCTTTGTCATAGAGAGAGTGCATCACTCCCTGGTGCTGAAGCCCCCACCTGGTGCCCTCCTTGACCTGTGATCAGCTCCTTAACTTCAAAGACTGAGGCGTCATTCTGCAGGAGGCCCGTGCTCAGTCAAACTTGCAGTTCTCCAATTCCAGATTCCTTATCTTCCCTGATTCCATCAGAGCGGTCAGCATCAACAAAAGATCATTTGCTAAGGTGAAACTAAATTTTCTGGGCACTCAACATGCATTACGTGCTCCTCTTCCCTGCCTGCCTTAACGTCATCTTTCAATCCAGTACTCTCTTCTTTGAAACTCCAGACAAGGCTTGGGAATGGGCGACGGAGCGGCGGCTGCTGTGGCGGCTATCTCCTGGGTAGCTCCGGTCTTGTGATTCTGTGAAGCGTGCCCCTGCACAACATCGTCGCCAGTGAAAGGGAAACTGTTCCCGCTCCCAGAAGTCCGGATTGGGTTAGGATGTTGCTGGAGAGGGTCTTGAATTGGCCTCGGTGGAGGCTGCCTCACCCTCGCCCTCACTGACATTAAATGGAAGCTTCTCCGACACTCTCATGATTTTCTGATCCACAGACATTGACCTGGATGTCCCCTCCCAGCTTGCCATGCCACATTGACTGAATGGTGCTGCTCTCTAGTTGAGTGAGGAAGCAGATAACTCTGCTTTCTCTGTCTGGAGCTGGTTTGGGTTGGTGAGAATCCACCCCCTTTGGTAGTTCCAGACAGTGTCTCCCTGGTTTCTTTCCAGTAGCTGTTTTAGGGTCATATTTACACTGCTCTCTCAGGGCTATCTTGCTGTGGGTAGTTATTAAAGGGAAACAGATGCTTCCCAGGGTGAAGTGTGGGGTGGGGGTGTTGGAGGTGGGTAGCTCAAAAGGTTTCCAATTTTTTGTTGTTGGTCTTTGCAGGTTGTTAGCTGCAGACATGATCGCTACCACTTCCAAACTTGTATGGCTTCATATTTCAGGCCCCTGGGTCACCATGTTGCACCCTGCTCCCCAGCAGGGGCCATCTACTGTTTTCTGTGCAGTGAGGAACTTCGATTTCCGATCACGATCAAATCGACCCGCCATTTTGTGGCTCGCCGCCATTTTGTGTTGCCATCACTCAGGCAGCACGGCGAACAAAGTCTATTCTGCTTTTTCTGTAGCCTGGTGTCGAAATACGTCTTCGGCCTCTATTTGCAAAGCTGGTGTTAGAACTAGCCGAGTACACTAATCCCTGTCTGGCTTTTCTAATCCGCGTCTCAACTATCTGTTGGCTCACACTATTCTTTCCTGACCTTATCTTATCGACTGGCCTTTACTGTCTCCTGCTATCATTCTCTCGTTTCAGAACTGTCCTCCAACACACACAAACGTATCACGCCACCTGCAAGTTAGTTATGAATCTGTTAATGAATTAGTTCGAGGGTGGGGTGACAAACATAGTTGGAGGAGAGGTCTCTTCGAGTCATCTGACACTTTTGTTTTCCAACCTTTCCCATTGGTTCCATCCTGTTTTCTAACTTTTCTTATTGGCTCTTTCTGAGTGTTTTGGGAGTGCTTTTGAACAAAGTGTACGAACTCTATACAGTATAAAACCCTGTGCGCCACAGAGTGAAGTGGCAGTCTCCTGAGAACCTACTCTGTGTACTTCTAGGATAACTGTACTAGCTGCAGCTAACTAAATCTGATCTTCTAACGCCGACAGAGTGTCCCGTGTCTCTGTGTAGCGAAGCAGGTGAACTCCGGATACTTTGGGCGTACCCTGCGCCGCCAGGCCCAAAAGGTTCTGGTTCTTCAACTGGCGCCCAACGTGGGGTGGCTTCAGTGGTACCGGTTCTGCTTGAAGGTCGTGAGGAGCCCCGCAAGAAAATTCCGGAGGGTTCGCAAGCCACACTAAGCGACCCCTGTATGTCAAAGTGGTCCGAAGGTCTTTTGCAGCGCGGTTACTCCTTCCTGACGGCTACTGACGACCGCTGCCCTGACTGCCGCCCTGCTTTGGCCCTTCCTTTGATGATGTATGGTAAGGCGAGCCGATAGACGGGCCTCTGTTGGTGGAAGAAGACATCCTTAGTTAAGTATTTTCGTGGGTCGCGCCCACAAGTTTGGTTCTTTGATTGATTTCTTTGGGTTCTTAGATTTATCTCTTGCAAGAGATAAAGCCGAGGGTAAGTGCATTTGTGCTGCTTAAACTGAGTTTTACTCCCTTGAAGTTTGTGAACAGACAGGAAAAATCTCGAGATGCCTGGTCTGACTAAGTTTGGAAGAATTTGTTGTCTTGGTTGTAATAGGGATTCCGGACTTGAGGACTCTTGTCCGATTCCTTCGGTTGGAGCTCCCACATATGAGCTCTATTCAAAACATGGTATCGTCCCCATTGCCTTTAACGAGCATGGACCCGAAACACAAAGAAAGATGGTGTTCTCAAATGGCCAGAAAATGGTAGTTTTGATCCTAATGTGCTAGATAATTTGGAAGCAGTTTTATTCAAAAGAAAAGCCCGGCCGGCAATGTTTGACTCTTTCCGCCTTTGGCGTAAGGAAGCCAAAGAGAAAGAAATTAAACAAGCAAAACGAGATAGGAAAGCACAGGGTATGACAATTATACAGGCTGCCCAACAGTTCAAAAATGATGAAATTGATAATGCGGCTGAAATTTCAGAAAGACAACATCGTATGGCGATAGATAAATGCTATCCGGTGTTGCCTGTTTCTCCTTCTGATAATAAGAAAGATATAAAAGAAGATCCCCTAATGTCCCATTTATTGAGGTTGCCTTCACCCTATGCGCAAAGTGCCAATGTACCTCAGCCGTTACAGCCTGTTCAGCCGCCAGTGGTACTTCCGCCTGTTCCGGCTCTTCCGCATTTTCCTCCTCCAGTATTACCACCCTTGCCGGTTTTACCGTTAGTCTCAACTTCTTTACCCTCATCTCCTGATCTTAGATCTCCTTTGCCTTCTGCTCCTCCTGCAGTTATCCATTCTTCTCCTGTCAGTTCCCCTAATACTCTGTCTCCAATTCTTATGTCTAATTCTCCGTCTGTGCGTAAGCGTCTCACAGACTCTGTCACTAGTATTCTATCTCCTTTCTTTGAAGCTTTAAATGTGTCTCCGGCTTTTGTTCGAAGACCATCTCGTAGTCAGTTCCCAGATTTTGAGGAACGAGAGAAGTTAGACTCTCTGGCACGAAAATGGATCAAGAAGGGTCCACAATACAGTGTGCTTGATATTATGCCTACCTTTTTGCAATGGAATGCGCCTACGCAAAGATATGTTTTCAATGTAATGTGCGACACTCTCATTAAAGAATGGGACGATGTGAGTTCAAGTCCGATCTCACAAGATCTGTTAAATATTCAGACTGATTTTGAAAAATGACTTATTGTGGGTTCTAAGGTTGAGGAAGCTATAAGGACGCTTATCTCTTATAGATCCTTATTGTTTTCTCAGATTTTCCTTGATTCCGATCCGTCGGTTCGACTGATGTCGAAAAATTATCCTATGAGAGAGGTTCCTCCAGTATGGAAGGAAGAGGTTCCAGCAGCAGGTGCTAATGCAGCTATTCCTGCTCATTTCCAACGTATATGGGTACATGTCCCTTGGAAGAGATCTGAAGTTTTGGCCCTTAAGCAGACTCTACCAGATCCTCGTAAGAACCCTGCAGGTTACTACAAAGAGCTATCACAGACAGTTGATGCTTGTATTATGAACATAGCAGATGTTGACATGCTAATGGGAAATGTAGTCCCACAGACAATATGGGCTAAAATTCGTAGAGAGGATCACGCACAGGAACTAGGTGCTACTTGGGATGCTATAACTAATACAGATAGAGACCAAGTGGGTGGCGCAAAGCCTGACGCTCTGATCTCGGAACTCCCTGGTAGAATCATTATGTTAATGAAAACTATGATGCCTGCACTGACAGTTAACTGGGATAAACTAGCAGCATGCAAACAAAAGAAAGATGAAAGTGTCTCTGACTTCTTTATTCGTTTCGAGGAGACATTTATCGACCACAGTGGTCAAGACATGGCTACAGAGGGTGGACAGCGATTATTCATGGACAAATTTGTATTCAATTTGCTTCCCGAGCTGTCACACAAATTAAAAGATTTAGAAAGTTCATGGGCTGTTTCTTCTTCTGCTCAGATATTGGCTACTGCGCAATATTATGAGAATAGGGACAAAGAAGAAAAAGAAAGGCAAGAGAAAAAGACGAAAGATTTAAAAACTAAGGTTCTGTTGCAACAAGCCTATCTGCCACGTTATGCTCAGCCTCAAATTCAGCAGCCCCCGCAGTTTCAGAGGTTGTATCAAAAACCTGAGCCATACAATCCGCGACCTTTGTTAGGTCCTAATCAATGTGCCTATTGTAGAGAGGAAGGTCATTAACAATAATTGTCCGGTTTTATTGCAGCGCAATGGAGCGTTACCTGCTCCACGAGGTCGTGCTGGCCTCCAGTCAGCAAACAGAGGTAGAGGTCGGGGTGTGTTGACTCGAGAACAGCGTGACCTTCCTTCTCCCAATTCCATGAACTACTTTGATCAGCAAAATGTGAGGTCTGCACAGTATTACAATGAAGACCATTATGTCGAAGGTGAGAATGAGAGTCTTCATGCTAACTAGGACAGCCATGGACAAAGTAAGGGAGTTGTGCCAATCCCAGTAGATCAAAATGGACTTTATGTTAACGTCACTACAATGGGTGTTTCAGAGCCATTTCTTCTGGATACTGGAGCAATGAGAAGTTCTATCATTCATTCTAAACTCCCTGGGGCACCTTTGTCTGGCTTAACAAATGTTTCTGTAGGATTTTCTGGTGCCCCTGTTCGCAATCCAGTTTCTTGCCCTTTGCCTATTTCAGTTGGTCCTTATGATTTGGAAGCTCCACTACTGTTAACGAATGGTTGCGGTGAGAATCTGTTGGGTCTAGACCTATTGAAATGAATGCATGCTACAATATATTGTTCTCCTTCTGGCGTACATCTTACTCTAGGACAGAAATTGGTCTCCCCAATGTATTTGTCCAAAGATCAGTTTCCACCTCAATTACTTTCTCTTCCAACAGCACTATGGGCCACGGGTCCGAACGATGTGGGTTGTCTTGAGATTCCGCCTTATGTTGTCACTCTCAAGCCCAATGTTGAATTACCGCGCATCCCACAATATAGAATTTCTGCTGAAGATGAGAAAGCGCTTTTGGGAATCGTTCATGACTTGATTCGGAAGGGTGTGGTTGAAGAAACAAGAGGTAATACATGCAATAGTCCTATTCTTCCTGTTCTTAAACGCACTGATCCTTCTCAGCCTCCTGTGTACCGATTTGTAATTGATCTGCGAGAAGTAAACAAAATTGTGATTCCACAATTTCCTGTTGTTCCAGATATCACTGCTTTGTTGACAATGATATCTTCCACAGCGACTTGGTTTTCTGTTATCGTTCTAAAGAATGCCTTCTTTAGTATTCCCATTGCAGAAGAGAGTAGGGACAGTTTTCGTTTCTCTCTTGGAGGCCGAAGCTTCTGGTTTAAGCGCGCACCTCAGGGCTATTGTGAAAGTCCCTCTATTTACAGCCAAGCTTTAAAATGTCATCTTGATACTTTTCACTTGCCGTCTGGTGCTGCTCTTATCCAATATATGGATGACTTATTAGTCGCCGCTGATTCAGAAGATATCTGCAAAGATGTCACTGTTGCATTGTTACGCCACTTGTTTAAACTGAATCACAAAGTTTCACCTTCTAAACTACAATATGTTTGTCGAGAGGTTACCTACTTGGTTCATCTCCTATCAAAGGAGGGACGACGATTGACACCAGAACGAATTCAGGCGATTATGCGAATGTCTGTACCATCCACACAAAGGGAAGTACGTGCCTTTCTGGGTATTACTTCTTATTGTAGACAGTGGATCCCTAACTTCTCTCTAATTGCCAAACCTTTGTTGGCACTCACTTTAAAAGATACGCCTCAGCCCCTTCCATGGACTGTTAAGTGTCAAAAGAGTTTCACTGACTTACGTACCTCTCTGTGTTCTTCTCCTGTACAAGGCACTCCAGATTACACTAAGTCTTTTACGCTTTATGTGCATGAGAGAGAAGGTTGTGCATTGTCAGTTTTAGCGCAGGAATTTGGAGACAAACAGCGGCCATGTGCCTATTTTTCAGCTACGTTAGATCCCGTAGCTAAAGCATTGCCCAGTTGTCTCAAAGCGGCAGCAGCAGCAGCAATTTCTATCCGACAGTCTGCTGGAGTGGTGTTGGATAACACTCTCATTGTCATGGTGCCACATGCAGTGGATACTTTGCTAAACAGAATGAAAATGCAGCATCTTACGAGAGCTCGTCTAACTGGATACGAGCTGACGCTGTTGGCTAGTCACATACACATCAAACGATGTAATACCCTAAACCCAGCTACTTTGTTGCCCCTTCCAAATGAGGAAAGTGTTGAGGATCAGCATGATTGTTTCTCCCGTACTGAGGAAGAGACAAAAGGAAGAATTGACCTGAGAGACACACCGCTAGAGAATCCGGATGGAACTCTATGGGTAGACGGTTCCTGTTTTAAAATGCCTAATGGAGATACAGTTTCAGCCTAAGCTGTAACTACTTTACATACGATTGTGGAAACTGCACGTATTAGACACAATTCAGCGCAAGCAGCAGAATTGGTAGCATTAACAAGAGCTTGTGTATTATCGAAAGAGAAAAGAGTGAACGTATACACTGACAGCCAATATGCTTTTGGTGTAGCGTTCAATTTTGGGCGTCTCTGGAAGGAAAGGGGTTTTCTCACTTCACATGGCACCAAAATACAACATGGTCAGTTGGTGACTGATCTCCTCGAATCACTTGCCTTACCCACCCAAATAGCGATAGTAAAATGTAGTGCACACAAAAAGATTACGGAAGATGTTGGTCGGGGAAATGCGTATGCAGACGAAATAGCAAAGAAGACAGCGAGAGATTCAACGAGTCGAATGTATGTGGCAGGTCCTGCGAATTGGGTCAGAGAAAGAGGAATGTATGAGAATACAGTGGAAAGTGTAAAAGCGATTCAGAAAGAGGCTTCAGAGAGGGAGATGAGCAAGTGGAAAGAAAGTACGGGAATGTTAGATGAGATGGGTTGCTGAGTGGAATTGTCTGAACATCAACGTTGGCTGTTACCAGATGCCTATGTTCTCCCAGTGGTTACTATGGCACATTGTCCAGCCCACTTATGTGCAAAAGGCATTTGTAAACTTCTGGCTCCAGTGTGGCAGAATGAGGGTATCCCAAAATGTGCAGATAATGTAGTGAAGCACTGTATTGTTTGTATAATGTACAACCCGGGAAAGGGAACCCCAACTCCAGCAGGTCACTTTGCTCCTCCGACATATCCATTTGAGGTGTTGCAAATCAATTACATTCATATGGAGCGGTGCAACAACCTCAAATATGTTCTGGTGGTAGTATGCGCCTTTTCGAGATGGATAGAAGCATACCCTCTAAAGGATAACACAGCCCTATCTACAGCTAAAATCCTTCTAAAAGAATTCTTCCCCAGGTTTGGTTTGCCGCGCATTGTCTGGAGTGACAATGGGAGCGAATTTGTTGGCCAAGTCATGCAAAAAGTTTGTGCAGGTCTTGGTATCAAGCAAAAGTTCCACGCAGCAAATCATCCACAGTCAGCGGGTTTAGTAGAATGTTACAACGGAACCTTGAAGTTAAAGTTAGCAAAGGTTCAAGCAAGTACAGGACTCAATTGGCCCGATGCTTTGCCGTTAGCTCTGCTATCCACCAGAACTGCAGTACACTCTTGTTTGGGGAGTTAGCCCATACGAAGTGGTGTTTGGCCGTCCGGCTAACGTATGGGGAATCCCTCGCCCTAAGAAATACTCAGACTTGCCATATCCAATGTTGAATGACTATCTGCATGAACTTACGAATAAATTGCGTGTTCTTCATCAACAGGTTCAGAGTGCTCTGCTGGAGGCTTCCACAGACCCAGGTCACTCCATCTGACCAGGTGACTGGGTATGTGTAAAGAATTTTAAGAGGTCCAGCAATTTGGAACCCAGATGGCGGGAGCCTCGAATCGTCCTTCTCACTACGAGGACAGCAGTTAAAGTCGAAGGAAAGAAAAATTGGATTCACGGTGTGCATTGTAAGAAAGTGCCTTTGCCTTTGCCATACGATCAATGGGTACGCAGAGGTGTTGGTGACTGTGAAAGTGAAAGAGTTCCAAGATTCGTACCCTTCAGCGATGCACACCTGAGTGGGACACTGTCTGAGAAAGAGGACGACAAGATTTTACAGGAAGCAATTCCATCACATCATCGCTTGGATACGACTAAACCACGAACATTGTTCCAAGATCAGAATGTTCCGGGGAAGGAACGATATAATTTAAGACCTAGACCAAAGAACATTTAAGACTTTTTCTCCCTTGTGTAGTATTCTGTCCCGGTTGCAGGGTCACGGTAGGAGTCTAAGTCACGACCTGAGTAGTGGCAATAGGCTTGCAGGATCTTCAATGTCATAGGACGGTGGAACATCGTGACTTAAGCGATTGAGGAAGATTGCCATGAGCATCCATTAGTAAGATGGAAACTACACTAGGTAAAGAAAGAAAAGATGAAATGAAGAAAGCATCCTGTAAAATAATGTACAGTCGTTTCAGCATAACTTTATGTGTTATTATATCATTATGTATTGTTTTGGCGTTTATTAGTTGGATAATTTATGCTTTGCAGCCAAAAGATGCCTCCCCTTCTTCCTCTTTGCCTTCTCCTACTATCTCTCCACACCTCTTTCATACTCTTCCTTCACATGAACTCGTCAGAAGTACCGAGTATTATAACAATTCCTTTATCCAGCTATTACATCAGCACCAATTAGTGGTTAATACAACTGATTGTTAGGTGTGTGGCCTTATGCCACATACCACAGAGAAAGGAATGCCATATTTAGTTCTCCCTTTTTCTTATGAGGGTTCTGCTTGGGCTTACTTCGTCATCTTCTCCAATGCTTATCAAAGCAAATTCAGACGATCTGTTAGTTCACATATTAATTATCCGGATTTTAGTCATAGTTCTTTGATTAAAGGTATGGTAGCTATGGCTAAAATCATGGAAAATAGTAAAATCTCCATTGACGAAAGAAAAGCATACACTAATTGGAACGTCACCCAATATATGTCTAGTCTTAGTAGTAAGGTTGGAAAAGGAAAGTCCTCACCGATTTGGATTATACCACATCAGGGTAACTTCTGCTTACAGATAAATGATCGCCCTTCTGACAATACACAAAGGAATAACTGCTCCTACACGTACGTTTATTCCTCTCAGAACTCGCCTCCTCTAGTGCCGTCTCAAGGCACCTATTTCATCTGCTATAATAGAGCTTATACTTGGTTACCAACGGGTTTCTCTGGTACTTGTTATATAGCCTTTCTTCTTCCCCCTACTTACACCGCTTCTGCAAATCATCACCGAACCCGATACGGCAGAGGGATTATTGATTCAAAGGACACAGCAGGACAAGAGGGAGGAGATTTCCTTAAAGGTTTTCTTCCCTTCTGGGGTCCAATGGCTAACAGCAGAAATATAAGGCAATTGGTCCGTGTCGTAGAGACTACAATAGACATCACTGTAGGAGCCTTAAGTAACATCACGGCAGAACTACAGGCGGATCGTCTTATGACATTACAAAATCGAGTTGCCTTAGACTTTGTTCTTGCCGATCGTGGTGGAGTATGCAAATTAATCGGGTCAAGTTGCTGTATTTTCATACCTAATGACGCTCCGACAGTATACCAAGTTATCTCCAAGTTGCACATAATCTCTGAGTCTATTCATCAGGACGAAGGAGATTGGTCTTTAACGGAATGGTTTTGAGGACTACTGTCCAAATGGGGTTGGAAAGCATTGACGTTTCTTGGTATAATCCTGACCACTATATTCTCCTGTTGCCTTTGCATGCACTGTGGTCCCGCTATCTGTGATCTTTGTGCTACTATGTGCATCCCAAAACCCAAACCACAATTAACAGAAAACATAAGAATGATGTTACAGCAACAGCTCGATGACCTCATGGCTATTGACGTGGACTCAAATTAACATGGGTCTGAGGAACTTCGATTTTCGATCACGATCGAATCGACCCGCCATTTTGTGGCCCGCTGCCATTTTGTGTTGCCATCACTCAGGCAGCACGGCGAACAAAGTCTATTCTGCTTATCTGTAGCCTTGTGTCGAAATACGCCTTCGGCCTCTATTTGCAAAGCTGGTGTTAGAACTAGCCGAGAACATTAATCCCAGTCTGGCTTTTCTAATCCGCGTCTCAACTATCTGTTGGCTCACACTATTCTTTCCTGACCTTATCTTATCGACTTGCCTTCACTGTCTCCTGCTAGCATTCTCTCGTTTCACAACTGTCCTCCAACACACACAAACGTATCTCGCCACCTGCAAGTTAGTTATGAATCTGTTAATGAATTAGTTCGAGGGTGGGGTGACAAACATAGTTGGAGGAGAGGTCTCTTCGAGTCATCTGACACTTTTGTTTTGCAACCTTTCCCATTGGTTCCATCCTGTTTTCTAACTTTTCTTATTGGCTCTTTCTGTGTGTTTTGAGAGTGCTTTTGAACAAAGTGTACGAACTCTATACAGTATAAAACCCTGTGCGCCACAGAGTGAAGTGGCAGTCTCCTGAGAACCTACTCTGTGTACTTCTAGGATAACTGTACTAGCTGCAGCTAAATAAATCTGATCTTCTAATGCCGACAGAGTGTCCTGTGTCTCTGTGTAGCGAAGCAGGTGAACTCCGGAGACTGTGGGCGTACCCTGCGCCACCAGGCCCAAAAGGTTCTGGTTCTTCAGCAGGTCATGGACCACCCTAAATTAACAGTACTTTCATGGAATGTTAACGGTCTACTGGACACAATTAAGGACTCAGCAGTCCTGTGGTATATTAGGCGGCACAGGCCAGCGGTCATTCTACAGGAGACACACTTATTGGGTAAGCGCTGAGCTTTCTTAGGTCGATTTGAATATGACAGGGTCTATCATTCTGGTTTTGTCTGTGGCTCGAGAAGGGTCGCCATCCTGAAACACATGTCCCTATCACTGCCGGTCATTGCCCAGCACACAGACTGACAGAGGTGCTACCTTGGTGTTGAAGACCGTATGGAGGCTACAGTTCAACTCCATATCATGCTATGCCCCCAACTATTTTGCAATCCTCTCTCAACAGGCTGCTGTCTTTTCTTCTGACCCTTACTCAAGGGGTGATGGTGGTCAGGGGAGACTTCAATGCATCTCCGACCCAGATCTAGACTCTTCTACTGCCTCATATTCTGGTAGGCACGCCTGTCTCTCTTCTTGGGCCGACTCTATTGGCTTCTGCAATGAGTGGCGCTCCTGGCATTCGACACTGCACGCATATGCTGACCACTCTGCGGTGTGTGCCACAGACTCCTGCATAGACCTGCTGTGGCTTCCAGCATACAACCTTCTTTCTGTCCAGTCTGTCATATTGTCCCATGTGGTATCACCAATGACGCTCCGTTTATGCTGTCTTGGTGACTCCAACCGGCTGCACTTCACCCAGCTTGGAGATTTAGTGGGTGGCATCTACTAAAATGCAGAGTGCACAGCATTCGTGGAGGAAGTGTTAGAGGCATTTTTCAAGCTTAATGTGGGGTTGTTGACCTAAGCAACGACATTGTGGGCAGCTAGTAAACCCTCATTGCGTGGGCATCTTAAGGCATACCACTGCCACTCTGAGGCCCAAAGTCTTGTGCGGCTGACTGAGTTAAAGGGTTTCATACTGTGCCTGGGGACCGCTTTGGTCCGTCGTGAAACCAATGGCATCCATCGCTCACTGGCCATGGCCCACATGGAGCTGCAGCAGGTCTATCTTGAGGACTCCAAGCAGTGCTGGCTGGCCTCCACGCAGAATTTATATATGCGTCTAGTGACAAATCGGGCAAATTACTGTCTACTGGCTGGCGACCCATGGTATCTCCAGCAGGGTGGTACTGGAGATTCGGGACTTGTCGGGTCACATCCTGGAAGAATCATCCACCATAGCCCAGACCTTCACTGATTTCTATTGGGGGTTGTACTCACAACACATGTCGCCACCCTCTGCGGTGGCGAACCCGGTCCAGGAGGACATACCGCTTGCGTCTGATGGAGCAGGTAAAACAACATTTTGTATGCCTCCTCTAATTTGCGTGAAATTAATTACGTAAACATACTAAAATTAATTTACATAACCTGTTTTGAAGTGGAAGTGGAACTAAACAATATTTGCACCTTGATAAACACCGATACACATGGGACTAAATTGCAAATTGCATGGCTGAATTAAATAATTAACAATGGTACGCAAACTAACCTTAGATTGTGGTGAAATAGTAAAATTGCATGATTTATATTGCTTTGTGATTGTTTTGTGGCTTAAGGTTATCATATGGTAAGTATTATCGCTTTAAATGTCGCTGCATCTAGGAAAATACTAATATATAATGGGATTAGTGTGGGCTTGAACATTAGCATCTTCATTTTTATATTTTAATTGCTGTTAAGTCTATTTTTGCTTAAGTTAACATTCGGGGCTACTAAGCCGCAGTGCCCAAGATGGCGTTCTCTGAAGCAGATGCCAACATGTGTGCGCGATAATTTCTGCACATGCCCAGCTGGCTCTTGAGTAACCCTGGGCGTAGTTCGCGAAGTAGCACTTTGCGAATCTACGCAAAGTGCAGTTCGCACTACGCGAGCTATGCGTAGCACTTCGCGAACTGCGTAGTACCTTGTTCGCACTGTGCCAGATGTCGTTTTCAATGATTGCACAGTGCGGAGAAGCAGCCGGCACTGTGCAATCATTGAAAATGGCATCTTGGACAGTGCGAGCTGTAGTTTTCTGCTGCTCGAGTAGATTTTTACTCGAGCGGCAGCTTTCTCAACGCGAACTGGTAGTTTCTCATCGCGAGCGGTCGCGAGCATACGCGACCACTCGCAATGAGAAACCTGACCTCCTCGCGTTGGGAATCTCGCCGGGAGGTTTATTTTCCATGCTCGCGATCGCCAACTTGATGTTGCTGATCGCGAACAAGGAAAAAGTCTCGCCGGGATGTCATTTTGCTTGCTTGCGGTCGCCAACTTCACATTGAGGACCACGAGCAAGCAAAAAATGACCGCAGCACTACGCAACACTACGCTACGCGTGTTCGCACTGTGCTACGTGCAGTTTGCGTAGTGCAAAGTAGCGCGAACTTCGCAAACTACACGAGCGTAGCGTAGTGCTTTGCCCAGGCTTACTCTTGAGATCACGAGGGGATTTGAACTCCTGACATCGTGTTCCTTACCAAGGACGATTTGTTGGGAACTTGACTGCAAGCCAAAGGATGATTGAATGAGAAAATTGGGAGAAGAAAAAGGATGAACCTGTCAACAGAACCCTTTTACCTTGAAGAGATACATTTGCCGTTCCCACCTGAGAAATGGAAAAATAACTTTTAATTTGTGACCCTTTGTGCCAAGTCACCATGGAGAACCAGTTTGCTCTGGGAGAAGGGCAAATAAACTATGGATAACCCCGAACTGTCCAATCAGAACATTTGGTCTGCCCCTAAAGTTGCCATATCTTGTATGAAGTAAGGGGAAAAAGGGTCTAAGAACCCTTCATAAGTCAATATTGTAGTTGTTGAGTTGTTAATGTTGGAGTTGACGTTGGTGGCGTTGGAATTACGGTTGCAGTTGCGGTTACATTTGACTTTGGGTACATTTTTATTTGAGAAGAAGTTCTCGTGTTTTTTTTTCCAAAATATAAAAATGTATTCTATGCTGTCAGTCTGAGTGTGGAATTGATCCATGCTCCGGATTGATGTATGGACTTTGCTGAATATCTGAACTTTATTACGCGGCATCTTCACCTGAGAATGCAGATAATTCTCTATTTACTCTGAAGCTATCATCATATTTCTATTGGTAAATGATTTACTGCATTTTTCTTAAATCTATGTCTAAGAGTAATTTCTAAATGTTTATTTTCTTTTTAATAAATCTAAATGTTTACTAATGAGCTGTAATCAGTGAATGCAAGATTTAAAAGGTTGATTAATGTTTAGATAAACAAAATTGAAATAATAAGAAATGAGTTTGTGGTTTTTTAAGTAATTACTCAAAATATCAAATGTTTCCTAGGCTTTAATTGTGATTTAGCTGGCTCTAATTCACCATCCACCAGTCCAGCTAGTTGGTCCATCGACCAAACAGTGGAGTGCCTTGATGATAAAGTCAGGATTCAGAAGACTGTATATAGAATGTATATATAATTCAGTAGAAAATTTGTCCTGATAGATAATAAGGTACCCATTGGTCCAGCAGCTTTTCTCCTGTGTACAGATTCGAGTGAGTTATGTGGATGAGGAGCATGTTGGTGTTATGGGCCCCACCAATGAATGAGTTTATGAATGAACCGTTGTGAATAGGGTTCTGTGACATAAGGAGATTATGTAAATTTTCTTGAGGAGGTGCAGCTGGTGGTGATGACGCTGCAGTCTGAGAGACAGACAGCCTCGACGGGTACCCCGTTGAATACTACAAGCGATTTTGGGCCCTTTTATGTCCCCATCATTTTAAATTCTACATGGTTGCAGTGCGGTGCGGGGCTTTACCATCTGAGCTAGACTGTGCCACAATTGTAGTCTGACCTAAGGAGGGCCTTTTTTGTGATCAGTGTTTGGGCTACCATCCAATCTCCCTCATTAACACTGACCTTAGCATCTATGCGAAGGTCCTGGCAACACGACTGGCGTGCCTCATCTGATCCATTCAAACCAATATGGATTTATACCGGGTCGTGGCACACGTCACTGTATCAGGAGGGTAAACACTGTGCTCTCTCAAGTGCAGGATATTGAGGCTTCTCTGGTCCCCCTGTTAATTGACTTTACTAAGGCGTTCATGGGATTTTCTGGATGGGGTCCTCTGACGGGCTGGACTGGGGAGGTGTTCTGCCACACGGAGCATCAACTCTCTAGCACCTCAAGCCACCTGGTGAGCTGCTAGAGAGATGGGTGAACGGGGTCTTTCTTTCCTGTTCCCCATTGAACGCGACACAAGCCAGAGTTGTCCACTTTCTTCACTGCTCTTTGCCCTGGAAATAGAACCCCTGGCATGGCTCATCCACTGCGATATGCAGATCTTGGGCTGGCAATAGAGGAGTGGATTCAAGGACTATATCGTGTTATTCGCGGACGACATTCTTCTAAATTCGAAAAACCTGCAGCGCTCTGGGCCCTGATGCCTGTCCCTCCTTCGGCTATATGCGAGGCTTCTGGCATCTGAGTAAATGAGGGCAAGCTTGCCTGGTGAAGTTGAGGGGAGATACCCTCGTATGGGCTTTGATGCCCCCGCATTCCCCTCCAAAGCAACTCCTTTATATATTTAAGGATTTATATGTCCCCAATCCCAGACCTGGCGTGGAATCTTAATTTCCAGGGTCTGACCCAAAAGCTTGAACGCGACCTAAACCACTGTGCAATTCTTTCATTGAACCCTATGGGGCCCTCTTTAAGATGGTGTGCTTGCTGTGGTATTTATATGTCCTGAATAGCGACCCCCCACCCCAGCCCCCGCAAGTGGTTTTCCTCCCTGACCTCCAAGATTACTAACTTTTTGTGGCGGGTGACAGGCATAGAGTGCCTTTTCAGACACTGCACAACTCCCCCTTTATGGTGGCCTGTGCCTATCAGACATTTACCTTCACTACCTCGCAGCCCACCGTGTAATGATTATTGAATGGGTCACAGGTGGACAAGACAATCGTTTGGAGATCTACTTACTGAGCCTGAATGGTCTGTTTGACCTTCTGTATGGGATGCATCTGCCTAATGCAGTCCCCTCTTGTACGTGGGTGTCCCTTACCTGCTGGAAGCGGCCCTTCGGTTCATTGGTTGGGACCATCGGCACACCGCATTAACTCCTTTGTGGCGGGGCACGTGACAGCACCAGCTCACAACTTTGGAGGGTTTTGCCCTGTGGGACTGGATTGGGATCTCTTACCTAGTCTTTAGAGAGGGCTGCCTTGAGACATTTCAGGAATTGAGTTCTTAGTAATCTCTCTCCAAATCCCAGTTTTTTCAGTACCTCCAACTGCACCACGCGTAGCTGGCCCGAGCTCCCCCAGATGCACCACTACCACTAGAGGTGAAGATTTTTTGGGGGCACCTAAGTATGAGGCCATCTCAATGATCTATCGCTCGCTAGTCGTCAGTGCTCAAAGTGGCCATGAGTGCACTAAGTAGTGATGGGAGGCATGGGTGGGAGACATGGATGACAATAAATGGAGGGAGGCTTGCATGGCGCCCGTGAGTTGGCGAAATCAGAGCGTTTAAGCATGATTAAATTCAACTATTTGCAGGCCACAGATCTCACCACCTTTTGCAGCACCTCTCCCCTGATGCCCTTTCCGCATTTGCGCAGTGTGCGCTCCCAGCAGCTGACTTCCAACATATGCGTGGCACTGTCCAGCACTGAGGCCCTATTGGGAGGGAGTGGATCAGAAACTTTCTTCTGTCCTGGGCCGCATAGGGTAACTTACCTCTTGTACTTTGCTGCTGGGGCTGATGGAGGACTTTGGGGGCCAGCTGGCAGAGCAGGTCTTCTTGTAGTTGGCATGCTTGGTCGCCAAGAGGGACGTAGCCCATGCCTGGAAGCAGTGAACTCCACTGAATATCAAGGGCTGGCGTGGTGGTGTGTATTGGTGTGCGCAGCAGGAAAAGTTAATTTTTATGGAGGGTGACTGTCCTCAGAAGCATGGCCAAATATGGAGGAAATGGTGAAAGTACTATGGACTATCATTGTAAAATTGCACAGTCTGGCTATAGTGATATCAGTTCCTGCAATGCCATTGCTTATATGTGATTTCTGTTTTTGAAGAACATGTGTCTAGCCCTAAAACTTTCAATACAATTGGTTATCAAAAACAATAATGAGTGCATGGATTATAAGATCCAATAGCAAGTGCCAGGTTAGTTTGAATCAACCAGCTTTCTGCTTCATATCAACCAAACATGAAACAAAAATATTGACAGTTTGAATACCAAGTATGAGGTTGTGTCAGCTTGATGAATCCTATATGCTTCCTAATTCCTTGTAGTGCCCAGTTTCCTGAAAATAGGGATCAACCATTTTGTACGTGGACCTTTGTAAGCTGGGCAGACAATTAGCAAGTGAGGTACATCCTCACTCTCATGACCACACATGTAACATGAAAGATCCACATTAGTCAATGGTCCTAACCAATTTGAATTAAATCAACTGAGGGCAAGTTTCCATGAACTGTACATAATATTGTTTTGCTAAATTCAGCTCTATGCCATCTCAAACGTTTTCCAGATGATAGCTATCTTAATCATTAAAAATGAGGTGGATAAGGTGCCTTGTGCATGCCTTAAAAAGTTATTGAGTTTGCTATTTTTTAATCGGTTTTTCATCTCCTTTGCAGTAATTAATGAGCAGCTGCCCAATGGGTCATCCCAGAGATTGGCCAAGCCCATCTACTTTAAGGAATCTTAGACAAATTAGATCCAGGGGAGTTTGGTTCCATTAGGGTAATGGAGAATTTCCTCCAGCCCCCTTCG
Source organism: Triturus cristatus (assembly GCF_964204655.1). Lineage (NCBI taxonomy): Eukaryota > Metazoa > Chordata > Amphibia > Caudata > Salamandridae > Triturus > Triturus cristatus. The sequence goes on from NC_140594.1 coordinate 339,760,760, forward strand.
ATAAACCAAAAGTTCGGGGGTGGCCATTATGCGTCTCAAAAAAATCAACAGGCGAAGTTCTATCTTTTCAGAGAATGGCCTGACTCCCAAATCAAGCCTCAAGGGTAGAATAGGAGTGCTGACCGGTAAATGCAAAAGCTGCCTTATAAATTTGTTTTCTACCAGTGACAAAACATTTGGGTTTTTGTGGCCCCAGATCTCTGCACCATAAAGGGTACCCGCAAGTGCCTGGCATGAGAATAGTTGGTGATATAAATTTACAAAGGAACCCTTTGTATAACTTCAATAACCCCCGCTTTGCTGCTCCAATTTTAGTCTTCTTTTAGCGACTTGAAATGATCAATCAAACTTCTTATCTATGTAATACCCAAATAGTCAAAGAGATGTACCTGCTCTAAGGGGTGCCAGGTCTAACAGACACCGTCCAAGGTGGGGTTTGAGTGCTTCGAAGGACAGGAGCTGAAGACCATAAATGTAATTTTACTAATAGGAATTTCCAGCCCCCTCATCCCACAAAATCTGCCAAAGCCATCAAGTAATTTCTGGAGCTCCATTGGTGACTTTGAAAGCAGAAGTGTATCCTCAGCAAATATGAGAGCTGGAAACCTCATGCCTGCTAGAGGAGGGATGTCATTATCCTCACTATTTCAGTTGGTCAAATTCTCTCTATTTCGGTTAGTAAAAAAACCCATAAAAGATAGAGCCACGCAAGTCATGATTAAAAAACATTCTGAGCTAAAAGGAAAGTTCAAATGGCGAATGGGCAATTGGTAGGTAAAAAATAGCTTGGATTAACATAATAAAACAACGTGGAGATATTAGTGTTACAATTTCCAAGTGGATCATAACTATGTTGTCTTTGACAATACAAGGCGGGGCAATAAAGCCACATGACCAAATTACTAGTGCATTTGCATATATTATATAGAACAGACACCAAGTTTATAGCCCAAACATAAGTCAACAGTACATAAATGCCCCTTTTTACCTTGGTAACACGGGAAATCAACCAAATGACAAGATTAAAATGCATAAAATAGTACCACAAAAACAACTATTTATAATATAAAAAGTAGCAGCATTGGGCAATTAAACCTCACTTGTCTGGTCATTACAATTTCCATTTTGTCTACCAGTACAAAGGTGTTAGCAGAGCCCTCCTTCTAATTGCCGAAACGTGGCCTAGAGATTTTGCAGTTGCACAAGCAAATAAAGGTCTAGAGTCTAATTTTAATATGTGCAAGGCCTCTTTAGAGTTTCGGGTCCCCAGTTGTCTGCACACAGGAGCTAACCATTTGCTTCTTGGTTTCGTATAAGCTGTGCAGGCAAAAAAGACATGGCTAATTGATTCATGTAGGCAGGGACAGGAGGGACAGCCCTTGGGTTGAGATTTATTAATCAGACAGGAATTGGTCAAAGCATTGATTGGTAAGCTACCATGCCTGTACTGGGTATACAATTTCCTGTCGGCTGAGACCTTAATAATATCAAAATAGCTTTCTAAAAGACAATTGGTTTTCAAGTCTATGAAAATATCTGTTAGGCTGCCCTGTTGGATTTTTCAGAAATGTATTCCTCTCAACCCATGCCCAGTACAATAGCTTTGCTTGGCCTCTAGTATAGGTTGGTGGGAGACTGGTAACCTGTTTTGGCAAGCCAATGATTGACCGAAGACTATCTACATGTTTAATCCAGCCAATCATTTTGGTTTTATCCAAGGCAGAGACCTTGCTGGAAGCTGCAGCATACTGTGCCAGATCAGGGGTGGTAACCAATCTATGCCAAAACAGCAGTCGGCGAAGCCTCGCAAGATCATTGATAGGCTCAATGCCCAGATCAAGTTTAAGTGGGAGTAGAGGGGTACTTTGAGGAAGGGATACCAAGTTTCTGAGGAACCTATTCTCCACTGCTGAGAGATCACTTACATTTGCTGTGCCCCACAACTGTTCCCCATAAAGAGCACTGCTCACAGCCTTGCAGCTATACAATTTCAGAGAAGGTGCTACTGGCTTAGTATATGATCGGCGATGGTCCTGCCTCAGAGCCCCAGGTAGCTGGGAGAATTTCAGAGATGCCTTCTTTAGATGGTGCTTCCAGGCATTCCCTCAAACAGCTTAATGCCCAATTAGTCAAAAGAGCTGACCCTCTCTAGCGGAACATTGTCCAGGAACAAATTTCCCTTGAAAAACTTGTGAGGTTTCAGCATCATTAGCTTGGTTTAGTGGTGTTAATAACCAAGCCCCTCTCATCACAGTAAGCCTTAAATTGATTCAATAATTTTTGAAGGCCCATGGGGGTTTTAGAGACCAGGAGGGTATCGTCAGCGAATAATAGAGTGGATATTTTGTAATTCGCCAAAGACAGATTGGCAGCTGGGAGGGAGCACAGGAGATCAGCTACTTGGTTAACATACAAGGACAAAAGGGTTGGGGCTAAAACACAACCCTGGCGGACCCCCCGCTGGATCATAATAGGCTCAGAGGTTTGTCCCTGGTTCCCCCATCTCACACGGGCAAAATTCTCTTCATATAACCTGATTAGGAGTTCCAGAATTGCCAGGGGTATTCCCATATCCCTAAGTAGCTATGAAAGTGAGTCCCTAGGCACAAGGTCGAAGGCTGCTTGGAGTGGAGAGAGGATGTGATTCTCATCCATCCAGTCCTGGATCTTAGCTTGGAGAGCACGGCAGAAGACCTTTTGGGAACAGTCAATCTGGCTGATCGGAAGGTAGTTGGAGGGCTTCAACCTATCCCCTTTCCTTAAAATGGGTATTACTTCGGCCCCTTTCCACGAATCTGGAATCCTCCCCCCGCCAGCTATGTTATTGGCCAGTGTGTTGAAGTATATTGCCCAGTTGCCCCTGTTTGAGTGGACAAGGTCGCCAGGGATGCCATCTGGCCCTCGGGCTTTTGCAGGTGAGATTGCGTCTATGGAAGACAGGACATCCTCTCTAGTAAATGAGAGGCTACCTACTGGGTGACCTATGTCAAAAAAAATCTGGGGTCTATATTGGATGTCAGTGATGGAATACAGATCACTGCAGTGCTTATGCCACTCCGCAGCTGGGATGTTATTGGCCAAAGGGGGCGATCTTTCAAAATTGCCCTTGGACAAAAGTAACCAAAACATCCTGCTATCTGGGTGCAGGATGGCCTCCCCAAGATCTTCCCATCTCCTTTCGTCCCATTCTCTCTTGGCTTTAGTTTGTGTCTGGTTGTATTCCCTCTTGGCTTCAGGTATCATGGGAGTATCCCTATTTCTGATAACTACAGACAGTCTCCCTCTCAATACCCTACACACCTTATTGAACCACAGATTTGTTCCTAATGATCTCCCCTGCTTAGGCCTATTCTTGTGAGAGTAAACACAAAAGGATCCAGCCAAGTGTTCAAAGAAGTCCGTATGTAAAGTGCTGCAGCTAATCTGTGTAGTCAGGTCTTCGGTCTCTAGTGACAGAATCTCCGAATGCTTTTCTAAGTCATTTTTAATGAACTTAGTCTTTGGTTCATCTGCCATAATAGTGGTCCATTTGAGTCGACATTTATCATTTGTAGGGATTACCTCCTTAGTGCTCAATGGAATAGAAGAGACTCTCCCATTTCGCCCCATGGATGTTCAACAGTCAGGCTAAGGCGATTATGGTCACTATCACAAGACGGGATAATGACCATGTCCTGTACTTGAGGCCATAGGGTGAGATCCACAAGTAACTAATCTATCCTACTCAACACATTCGGCCCACTGAAGGTTATCCCCCCTCCTTTATCAGTTCTCCCATTGGTGGCCCTTAGTCTGTATTCCGAAGATATAGCATTCATCTGCAGTGCTGATTGTGATCATTTTTTTATAGGCGGGAGTTCTAGGGGCAGTACCAACCACAATTTATCCTCCTCATTTATCTAGTAGGAGTCAACCCAGTTGAGTGGCTCGTATGCAACATTAAAGTCACCACCGACTAATAGGGGGTGGCTGTCATGCCGGGCTTCCAATGAATTGTCCAGGGCATGGAGAGTTGGGGAGCTACCTCCTCTAGTACTTCTGGCATAAGCATTGTAATTATCAATGGACTTGCCCTTGCCACTATTTAGCCTAATCCCAAGGATGTCTGGGCTATTGGTGACCAGCTCCTTAATGTAACAGTTTATTGAGAGATTAATTAGAATAAGCAACCCACCTGATGGCCGGAAATCTCATGACCCCGGGAGTGAATGTGGGGGTCAGGCTCCATGTTTCCTGCTGGAAGCAGATCTCATGTTGGTTGATAAACTCGAGCCAGTGGGGGCAATCAGGCTTCCCCCTTATGCCTGCCACATTCCACAACACTATTTTCAACATCCTGCTGTTTGTCATTTGGGAGAGAGCATGGGGAGTTGGTAGAGCAGTTGGATTAACCGGCTTTATTGGAGGACAGCTAAGTGTGTCTAGACCATTGACCTGCACATGATCTCTCATCACTGGCAACATAGCTGTAGCTAAGACCGGCTGTGAGTTTGATGGTGTACTCTCGAACTCTTGGAAAGGGCCCTCTTGGTGAATGTATGCTGTGGTGGAAGTGCGGGCATAATCTGTACTGGAGATGTACATGGGTTCCTTGGCAGAAGGTGAAGGTAGTCAATCGTTATGGGACAAAGTTGAAATTGGGGAGCCCCCAGTGGACTGTGGGGCAGCTTTGGCTTGCTTGCTTGTAGTAGGAATGCTTAGATTTAGCCGGATGTTTGTACCAGGTAGTGGAAAGGTTCTAGCTTCCAGGGCAACTAGGTTATGCACCAGGTGTTCACTGACTAAATAAGCTCTATTGCATCAACTGAGCTATGTTTAAGGACGCATCTTTTTGCCTGCACAATGCCATCCCTTATTATAGACCTGCAACCCTGGTGTGCCTCAACTAATGTATAGGTTTGTTTCTTAAGGCTTCACCGTTTTCATGTTTGCAGCTGTTGTTGTCCACCTTGCGGATATTGGTCAGATAAATAGTTGTGTTCAGTTGAGTAATGTGCATAAGGTGAAGTAGTTGGGAGGGTAAAGACGCCCTACTACAACCTGTGTTCAATTTCTGGGATGCTTGCTCTGTCAGCATCCTATTCCCAGCTAGGTCCCATGGTGCACCCCTATGTTTCCAGCCTTGATCCTCCTGATACCTGCCATAAGCAGTTAATGAGGTGCCCTATCATTGGAATCAAGTGGGCCAAGCTGGGGGGCAAATTTGATGTTCAAAGCGTTATTGCCGGTTTGCTTGCAAAGGGAAATTGGTAGCTCCGTCCTCGAGTTTGCATGATTATTTGAGGTGGTCAAAGTCTCAATAGAACCTTTTAGGGCTGCTATTTCCCTCTGTAGATCTAAATTAGAGGGTACAAGTTAATTAGCAGCCGCCCATTCTCACTGGGAGGGGTTCATATTTAACCCATTGTCTATTATACTTGTATGCCCCGGGTCACTATATACATCATTTATGACCAATTTCTCAGCAAGAGGGGCATAGCGATTACTCGGTGGGAGGTCGACTGGCATAACACAATGAGAGGTGCAAGCTTCGCTTGAAGGGCACAAAAGGCTACAAGTGCGCTCTTTTAGAGCTTCCGGGACAGGCACTGGATGTATTTTGTTAGCCGCTTTAGTTGTGGTATGTTCTCATACCCTGTGTTGATGGAGGTGTGTGGGTGAGAAGCCATAGTGGTGGGTGCAAGGGGGTGGTGTCAATAGATGGAACAGGTGTTGTAAGCAACCCCTCACAGTCTGCAATTGTATTCTCAATGTGATCTAGCATGTTCGCCCCATGCACCTCTTCGTTCCCAGTTTCATGCCCTGGAGCCTAGGACCGTTTCTTTGTGGCACCTCCCAGCCTAAGTCCCTTTTTTTCACCACGCCAGGCAGTTAATGAGTCAACAAGTCTATACTGCAGGGGATGGTATGAAGTATTAGGCGAAGCAAATATGGGGTAATCGGTAGATAAAAGTCAAAATGCCAAATAGAACCTCAGAAATGAAACATCCCAAGTCCTCAAGCTGAAGATATCAGGGTGGTGGCTCAGCCCAGGCTCTTCCGGACGATGAGGAGCGCAGGAGCCCAGAGTGATTTTTAAAGTGCCTCCTGGTTCTGCGGGTGACGCGCTGGTGATGTGCGCAGTGACTGCCGCAATGCAGCCTGGCTCCTGTGGTTCTGTCCTGGCCCCCAAGACAAGAGGAAAGGTGGTGGCAGCAGAGTGGTCTTCCCACGCTGCAGGAGCCAGCCATGATTTTTTAAGCGCCTCCTGGTGCTGCGGTTGACAGGATGGTGACATGTGCAGTGACTAACGCAATGCTGCCTGGCTCCTGTTGTTCTGTCATGGCCTCAAAGACAAGAGGAAAGGTGTGACAGCTGAGTACTATATAAAAACTCCACTAAATCATTTAAAAACAAGGTTAAAAGGGTGGGGGCTAAAACACAACCTTGTCTAACACCACACTTAACCAGAATGGGCTCAGTGACTTCACCCACATTACCACATCTGATTTGCGCATAGTTGTTCTGATGCAGTCTGTGTATTATGCTGCGCAGGTAAGCTGGGATGCCCAATTCAGCTAGACCGTTCCATAAAGCAAGTTCTGGGGACCAGGTTGAATGCAGCTCTAGGTTAAAAAAAACCTGCATAGAGCCTACCCTTCTCAAAAGTTACGACCTTCTAGTAATCAACTGTAGTCTAAAAACCTGGTAAACAGTGGAAGTGTGTGCTCGAAAGTCAGCTTGAAAGGGACAAACTATATTGTTCTCTTCAAGCTAGAGTTGAAATCTGCTTAAAAGTACCCTGCTAAAAAGTTTTTGCATTGTATCTAATAGGCTAATTGTCCTATAGTTGGCAGGGTCCAAGGGGCAGCCCTTATTGTAAATGGGGAACATCTCTGCCTCAGCCCACGTTTTGGGAATAGTGGCTCCATTTAAAATAGCATTAAACCCCACAGTAAGATAGGGTGTCCAGACATCTAATTCAGATAAAAGCAGATCACCAGGGATCTTACCAATAACAGGAGCTTTGTGTGGTGCTATTGTTCTTATGGTGTCCTTTACCTCCGACTGAATGTTCCAAAACTTGGTCCTCATCTAATTTATGTTCATATAAATTTGTAAAGTGGGGTATCAAGGTCTCGAGTGTGCTGGTTGGTGTATTTCGGTGAGGGTACTGTTATCAATCTTTAGATACCTAATTGTACTGCCCCACAGTGAGTGGCCAGTTGTTTTTTTTAGGTCATGACGAAATGCCATGATCCTAGAGACACTAGAGGGTATGGAACATGTTGACCGACATCCTTACTTAAAAGCTTGAAGAGATTAATAGATTATCTTCATGCAAGTATCCGAACCTTCCCTTTTACTACTTTTCTAACCATGACACCCGCTAATTAAAGTTTGTTCAGCCGGTTCACATTTTTAATCTATAACTTACACTCACTCTACTAACCTTTGTATATACACTTCATACCACACACACTCTCTTCATCTACAGCTAGGACCGCAGGTAAAAGAACTCCGGCAAAGAGTCCCCTTGTGGGGCTCATTGGGCATTGTAAGCTGGCCCAACAAGGAGCTGCCCTATGATGAAGCATGACATCCCTTAGGGTGTGTGAGGGCCCCTTGCTCCTTATAGGAGCACTTTCCACGCTAAGGACCTTTATACCCACTCTCTCTCCTTGCCCCTCCCTCCTCTGTCAGGTATAGCACATACTTTTTGAGTTCAGAGTTGAGGTAATTGCCCCAGTTGGGATCACCCACTTTGGAGCCCTGACCAGCAATGTTCCAAGAAAGTATCCTTAATTTCCTATAATTACATAGGAAGAGTCTACTTAACTTTACTTCCCCAGGGTACGTCATACTACTCCCACACACTGGATCTAGTAGCATGTCCACTAATGGGGAATCTAGCACATTAAGATCTGGACGATTAATGTTAGCCAAAGTTCTGAGCCCCCCTTAAGGGTCAGAAGAAGCCCCATATTTACTAGCCAATTCTTCGGAAATTCCTATCACCATTGGAGTCTGACAGTGCTGTGTGGGTACTAGAGGTCCCGATCTTAAGTTATCATCATTAAAACAAGCATGTGTCTTCTCTGGACTAGCCCTATTAAGTACTTTCACACTAGAATCATGGGTGTGCCTACTACCTTCATCAAGTCAGTCAACTAGGTCTAAAGTGCCATACTTATTGTGCACTGGGATGTTATACCAATCCCCGCGCTGGGGCTGATTGGCCCTAAGGTACATAGGGCACGGAGGTAGGAGGTTATTTACTACTAGAGGGAACATTGGTTAAGCTTGTGTGATGGGCTTAAGAAGCAACCCAGGGGAAGTAGACTCACGCCTGAGGCCCTCATAGGTCTGGATCCACCTTTCCATAACAAATTACGGACAACAGCAGGATCTCTAAAGTTAACAACCAGGGTCCTTCAGTCCCTTCCCAAGCCAACCCAAATGACATGTAAAGAGAATGTTATTAGCCGTCGAGGTAGGGAAGTTCCTAAATTTCCCCAACCAATTGAGACAATTGTTGCTCAATTGTTCAAGAGTATCACTCAGCCCGTTCTTGAGTCCAGGAACCCGAGTCATCACAACCACAAAGGGACACGCTTCCGGAGGCAGATCAATAGTCACAAGGTCCTTGGTTTCCCAATGAGGTAAGTCAGCCATTCTTGTGCTTTCTGAAGAGCCTGTAAGATCTTGGTAAATGGAGTCAGGAGTACAGTTGTTACTCTTTAGACCAACATAGCTTCCAAGGGGCAAGGGTTTTGTGGTTCCCGGGATTCCTAAACCTAAAGGTGTTTCTGTGTAAGAGGAATAGGCTTCTGGCAGTGGGCGTTCTAACTTAGAATTAGCTTTGGTCAGAGAAACTAGCCTGGGTTCAAGAGAATTCAGTATGACCTGGAGTGGAAATCAGTCCCTTAAGTCGGTCCATCATAACACCCACAATGTATCTATCCATTCTGGTTTAATTGTGTCTGGTTCTTCCCCCCTTTTAGGCTTGGTGGTCCTGACGGATTTAACTTTTGATTTGGCAGGCAAAATAGGCACTGGATCAACAATAGTCAAAGGGTGTTTTTTGGAATAAGCGCAGTTAGGTTTGGTCCATTAAAGGGTGTATCATGAGGTTACTTCCCCCTATCTATGGCAGCATTTAGCAGGGACCTAGTTGGTGTGATATCTTCGTTTACTGGGAGTCACAGGTTGAATAGCAGCAACAGATTATATAGGGGCCTAAGGGGGGATATATATTAGAGGTATTACACTTGCTGTGCTTGATAGAGATTCACTGCCCCCCCCCCCCCCCAAGAGAGAGCCTCCTCTCTGGCAGTTACATTTCAGTGGCTATAATGCCTATGTTCCTCTGGAGCATTTTTTAAATTGTAGTTACTTTCGCAAGTGGCTGGGCAGCAGACTCTCCTCCAGTTAATTTGCGTTTTCCTCTTTGAAAAAAAAAGGTTCTGAAACCTCTTGAGCTCAGAAGGTATCAATATCAGTAAACTCTCCCTTGCAGAATTCTTTAGAGTAACAGTGTTAAGGGGTGGCCCAGCACATCCTCGTCCGTCCATGGACAGGCGCAGACAGGCTTGCTCTTGGCCTGGTCTTTGCTCTGGCCACGGCCGGGTATGACCTGCCACGTACCGCACTGTGGGACGCCTTGGATGATTATATGGTAATCCGGCACCTCTAACAAGTATTGCGGCCCTCTCCCGGGCCAGGGCAGCCTGGGGATAGAGTTTATCTCCTTCAACAGCAGCAGCAGGCAATGATGAGGCTCTGCACTGTATCGATACCGGAAGTACCGGACCCCCTTCAGCAATCAGCAAGACGAAGAGTCCGTTCTAGGCTCCAACTTTCCCAGAAGCATGCCCCCCTTTGAGGGATGTCGAGACCCCCAAGACCCACTTCATGAGTGGCCCAGCTATCCCGAAATCACTTCACTAAGTTGCCAGCTCCTTACAACAAGGATTTCTTGATGCACAGCCCACTGCTGCCCTAACTCCTCTGCACGCAGCACCACCAGCCCTGGTAACGATGACCCATCTGTGATTCCATGGTCCTGTGACCCTTGCAACCTCCTAGGTCTGATAGAACTCACTGGACATACCTTGAAGTCCTCTTGTGCAGTGTCTTTCCAGGTGCCCCCTTCATCATAGGGCACCAACTACCATCACCCTCAGTACCCTGCTCCCGGCCAAATCCGAGATGCTCCCAATTTCTGTTGCTGGAACTTTGTACCTGGGCCTGTACCTAAAATTAGAAGGTGAACTTCATGAAAGCATTGCCTGATTTTATATGCATCTTTTCTGAATTTCCCCAATGTTAGACATGACATCTTTGGTGTGTTTTCCCCTTGTTTTTTTGCTTCTGCCCGCCTGTTTTTTGCTGTTTGCTGCATTTAGTTTCTGCTGGTTTTTTGACTCTGGACCTTTTACCATCGCTGATCAGTGCTAAAGTGCAAGTGCTCCCTGTGTAAATTGTGATTGTGATTGGTTAGCCATAATTGACATATTTGATTTAACAGTAAGTTCCTTGTAAAGTGCACCAGGTCTGCCCTGGGCCTGCAAGTCGAATGCTACTTGTGGGCCGGCAGCACGAGAAGCCCTTCAAACCTGTCTCAGGCCTGCCACTGCAGTGTCTGGGAGTGCAGCTTTAATCTGCCATTTCAACCTGGCAAGTTCACCCACTTGCCAGACCCAAAACGTCCCTATTACTACAATTAAGGCACCCCTACGGTAGACCCAAGGTAGCCCCATGGGCAGGGTGCAGTGAATTTAGAAGATAGGACATGTGCTGGTGGGTTTTACATGTCCTGATAGTATAATACTGCCAAATTCGTTTGTCACTATTGCAAGGACTCTCTCTCCCATAGGTTATCATTGGAGTTGCCTTGAGATAGAGATTTGGAGTTTGAGTCCCTTAACTCACAATCCAAAAATGCATCTTTTAGTGAAGTTGGTTTTTAACTTTTGGAAAGTAGACATTTTCTTGCTTTACCATTTTGTGCCTCTGCCTGCCTGTGGATCCATTGTCTGGTTTAGACTAACAGTTGGGCTGTTTGTGCATTCACTCTAGACAGTCACACAAAGGGAGCTGAGATGTGCCCTTCATATCCAGATGGCCGATCACCAGGCTAATGGGCCTTTCTGAGCTAGAGTGGTAGGAGGAGTTGTCAGTGACACCTGAATAGGGCTGTGCCAGTCCTCAAAAGGCAGGATCTTGTGCACTACAAAGACTTTCCATTGATGTTTGCCTACTTCAAAGGCAGAAACTGATATAAGTACTGGACCTGTGAAACCATAACTTCAGAACACTTCTGAACTAAGAGGAGATTCTTCCAATAAAAAGAGCTGGAGGGGAACTGACACTTTGTTTATTGCTGTGTTGTGCTGACCTGCTGCTTGCTGCTTCTATCTTGGGCAGCGAGAGGACTGGACTGTTGCTTTCTGTATCCTGCTTGCCAAGGTTCTTCAAGGGCTTTTGTGTGCTTGCCTCAAGTTAAGAAGTCTCAGGGCCTTGAAAGACTTTACCTGCAGCCCCTGAACTCCTTTGCTGGGAGTTCTGATCTGCCAAGTGGTGGAATTCCAGTCCTGGCCCTTTGGAGGTGGTTGTACTGCACAGAGAGAAGAAAATCCACTCATCAACTCCCAGCACCTGTTTTCTGACGCAGCACCGCCATGCGGTTGAAGACTCAATGAATCGCTGCCATACAGCGCCTGCCGTGCAGCTGAAAGATCACCACAGCCTGAGTTCTGAGCACTGTGTCACCGACGTCCGTTTTACCTGCTCCGACTCCGCCGCAGGCCATGCTGTGTAGGCTGAAGAAATCTACCCATCACCTGAGTAGTGTCTACTCCGTTGCCACCGCTTCAACCCAGTGCATCTGGATTTTCCACGCATCACACTTCGATGCTGTCTCTCCATCGAAGCAAACCGGACCCAGGACCCAAGGCTGCTTGTCCAGAAATCGACACTTCACCTCCCTTCACAGTAAGGAATCAACGCAACACTTCTCCTACCGTGCAGAAAGAACTGACATCTTCATTCCTCTGGGACTAAGGAACTGATGCATCGCTTTTGGTTTTGGGTGCCTCACCTCCTCTGCGGCTGTTTTTGGTCTCTCGTTTTGACCCATCAAAGGTATTTTGTGATAAAACAACTGCATCCATAGATTTCTATGGACTGAACTTGTTTAACCTTTTAAAATTATATCTTTGCGTATGTGTGATGGATATTTGTTGTCTTTGTCTTATTTTACTTAGATAAAGATTGGTCATTTCTCTAAAGTGTGTGGTGTCCATTTGTAGTGTTTTCTCTGTATTTGTGTGTGTTATGTACAAATGCTTTACAAATTGCCTCTGAAATAAGCCTTAATGCTCATGTAAAGCTACCAAGGTGATGAGCAGAGGTTATCTTGGCTTTGTAACTCCCTTAACTTGATTAGAACAAGGGTCCCTACTTGGACATGGTGCAAGCCACTGCCAACTAGAGGACTCCAATGCTAACACCCATTGACCTAAATGGAGAGGAATTGTGCACAAAAGTGATATATTTTCTGACCTCTTAAAAATTGTAACTCTGAAAGTACTTACTATAAATCAAAGTTCTTGAACTTAAAAATTACAAAGAAATCATTAATATTTTTATAAATTGGTCTCATATTCATTTTTCAGGGTGTGTCTCATTTAGTGCCTCTGTGAGTACAACAAATACTTAGCACTACCCTCTGATAAGCCTAACTGCTCACCCACACTACCACAAATAAAGTGTTAATATTATCTACTTTTTCCTCTGTCAGCCAATAAGAGACCCATTGGATTCTCTGCACAGTGTAATTCATTTTATTTATCTATGAGTGGGTATGTCAGTGCCTGTATGGGCGAGTGAGTATGTGTGTGTCTGCTTGCATAGGTCAGTTGGTGGTTGTGTGTGTGTCTGTATGAGTGAGTTAATGAGTGTCTGGGTGGCTTTATGGATAGGTGAGTGGTAGCATTAGTGCCTGCATGGCTATGTAAGTGAGTGTGTAAGTGGTTGTAAGGGTGAGTAAGTGGCTGTATTAGTCTGTGTATGGTTAGGTAAGTGAGTGGGTGTATGAGTAGCTGTACAGATGGGTAAGTGGGTGTGTGAGTCACTATATGGGTGAATGAATACTTGTGTAAGTATATGCATGGATGAGTGAGTGGCTGTGTGAGTGCTTGTATAGATGGGTGTGTGAATGGTTCTATAGATGGGTAAATGGCTGTATGAGTCTGTGTATGGGTGAGGGAGTTAGTGTTCTTATGAATGGCTGTATAGATGGGTAAGAGGGTGTGTGAGTCACTGTATGGGTGAATGAATGTGTGTTTGGGTATATGTATGACTGAGTAGGTGTGTCAGTGCATGTATGGATGGGTGAGTGTGTGTATATGTAACTGTATGTGGGAGTGAGTATGTGCATGAGCAGTGTATGGGTGAGTGGGTGCATCAGTGGTGTATTGGTCACTGACTGGGTGTGTCAGTGTTTGTACGGGTGAATAAGTTGGTATGTGACTACTTGTATGGGTGAATGAATGAGTCTGTGAGTGGATGTGTGGATAAGTGAGTGGGTGTGTCACTGTCCATATGGGTGTGTTCATTGCTGTGTGAGTGATGGCATGGGTGAGTGAGTGCTTGTATCAGTCTTTGAATGGGTAAATTAATATGCATGTCAGTATATGTATGAGTAAGTGACTGGGTGTGTGAGTACCTGTATGGGTATGTGACTCGGTGTGTTAGTAATTGTACGGGTGAGTGCATGAATTAGTAGATTATGGGTGAGTGAGTGGGTGTATCAGTGCCTAGGTAGAGTACTGAGTGAATGCATCACTGGTGTATGGGTGAGTAAGTGGGTGTGTCAGTGGCTGTATGGATGAATGAGTTTATAGTTGTGCTTGTATGGGTTAGTGAAAATGTCTTTGAATGGCTGTATGTATAAGTGAGGGAATGTATGTGTGGCTGTATGGGTGTTTGAGGAACTGTTTGGGTGTATGAGTGGGTATGATAGTGTGGGTGAGTGAGTGGATGAATTAGTAGAGTATGGGAGAGTGAGTAGGTGTATACATAGTGTTTATGTCAGTGAGTGGCTGTGTGAGTATCTATGAGTGAGTGAAATGCTGGTTCAATAGAGTATGAGTGAGAGAGTGTGTCAGTGGCTTATGGAAGAATGTCTGTGTGAGTATCAGTATGAGTGAGTGAAATGCTGTGCCAGTAGAGTATGAGTGAGTGTGTCAGTGGGCTTATGGGAGACTAAGTGTGCGTGTGAGACTATTTGTATGATAAAGTAAGTCGATGTGTGAGTGGCTCCATGGGTGACTGAGTAGGTGTGTTCGTGGCTGAATGGGTGACTGTGGGTGGGTGTGTGAGTAGTTGTATAGGTCTGTGAAAGTGTTTATGAGTGTTTATATGGACATATGAGTAGGTGTATGAGAGGCTGCATGGGGTGTAAGTAGGTGTGTGAAGAACTGGGTGTGTGAGTAGGTGTGATAGTAGCTGAATGGGTGAGTGAGTGAATGCATTAGTGGAGTATGGGTGACTGAGTAGATGTATAAGTGGTGTATAGATCAGTGAGTGGCTGTGTGAGCATATGTATGAGTGTGTGAACTGCTGTGTCTGTGGTGTCTGTGTGAGTGAGTAGGTATGTCAGTAGATATATGGATAAGTATGTGTGTGACTATTTGTATGGATACATGAGTGGATGTGTGAGTGCCTGTATGGGTGAGTGAGTGGGTGTGTAAGTGAGTAGCTGTATAGATGAGTGAGTGGATATGTCAGTGCCTTTATGGGTAGGGCAGTGAGTGGGTGTATTAGGTGCTGTATAGATGGGTAGTTGGGTAAGTGAGTCGCTGCATGGGTAAAATAATACATGTGTGAGTGTATGTGTGGGTGAGTGAGTGTATGTATGGATGGGTGAGTAGATGTGTGAGCATCTGCATAGGTTAGTAAGTGGGTGCATGAGCAGTGTATGGGTAAGTGAGTGAATGCACCAGTAATGTATAGTTGAGTGATTGAGTGTATTAGTGGCTGCAAGGGTTAGTGATTGACTGTGAGTGCTGTATGGGTGAATAAGAGGGTAAGTGAGTGCATGTAGCAGTGTGTTTGGCTCTGCGAGTACCTGTGTCAGTAGATAGCTCAGTCCCTGTATCATTATGCGGCTCACTGTATACCTTGACAATGTAAGTTTATCGAACAACATATAAAAAACTAATTAGGAAATGAATTACACTACTGTAATAGACAGTGACATTTTTCTGTTTAAAAAGAAAAGAAACATGTATAAGTTGGTATTACATGTTCCAAAATTGTATTTGCAAAACAGTTCTTGTAGTGCATTAATCTCTAAAATTACATTAAAGCATTTCACTTTCCCTTTTTTACTGTTCTCAGCTTTCATATTTGTTCACCATAAATGATGTACTGCATGAAGCTTCCTCTTCGAACAGTGGGGAAAAAACAATCATATAGATTGTAGACAAAAGACCTGCAGAGTATATCACTGTAATTAAGTGACACTATGCATTGCACTCACTGCAATTTGTTAAGCAGTTATTGTACTTACAGTTACTACACTACTCTAAACAAAACTGTATTACAAATCTCTGTTTTATTCTGTACCTAGTACTAATAATAATATAAACCATACTTGAATTTTGCAAATCTTTTTGAAAACAACACCGCTGAAAGGTTGAATGATATCTAAAATGCTGAGGATACATGTAGACAAAATACCATACACATTTTTTCCACAAATAGTACTTGGAAGTTTGGTTGAAGAAACAGAAAGTGACAGGTTTGTAGTTTGAAAGGCACAATTGGTTTCAATGTAAGCTTCCTGTGATTGCATTGTGTCCATACAGTTTCAATATTTAATTATACAGTGTAGTATTCAGATGTTATATTAACTCCTTTGTGGACGATAAAAGCACTCGTGAATTTTGGGGAACTTTTTAAAGACAACATCACTCCTGTTAGGCTGAATGATGTCTAAAACACTGACAATCCACGTAGAAGAAACACCGTAATTACTTTTTTCCAGAAATCCTCCTTAGAATTTTGGTTGAAAAATAAAAAGGTATGAATTCCATGGTTTGAAAGGAAGTTTTGGTTTGAACTTAAGATAGCTGTTATTGTATTTTGTCCATCCAGTTTCACTCCATAAAAAGACAGTGTAGTGTCCTGATTAGGGATGGGCGTAATTTGCGTATGGGACCTACGCAGAGAGGCGCGGAGATTGAACCAATCTCTGCACTCTCCGCATAGTTCCGTTACGCGCTGCCCGCCTCCCGCCCACCTCCCGCCCGCAGTATTAAATATCTTTAAAAAGCACATTTCAAATAACCTTACCTTATCGGCGGCATCCCCGGGCTTCCATCCGTTTCCATCGCGTCTTCTTCTGTGAACTGCGCATGCGCGGGAGCCCGCGCATGCGCATTCCTGGCGAGGAATGCGCGATAAGGTAAGGTTATTTGAAATGTGCTTTTTAGAGTTATTTAATACTGCGAGCGGGAGGCGGGTGGCGGGCGGGAGGCCAACTTCCATTACGCGTGAGTGTGCGGAGATTTGCCTTGTTTCTCCGCCTATATCGCAGAAGGGGCAAATCTCTGCACATTCCATGGGCCGAACGTAGTTGTCCGCCCACCCCTAGTCCTGATGTTACATTAAATCCTTCATGAAAGATCATAGCCATAGTAGAATAAGTTCTTCCAAAAACTGTCATGTGTCCTGCTTTGAAGTTTGTAATTTTGGTTTCCAATTTAAATCCATCAGCTCTGCATCATTGCAGCATTAATGGAAGGAATTTTCCACTTCTTTGTACATGCAAAGTACACATAACATCTGATCTACAATTTGAACAAGTCATATTTCTGTCAATAAGCACAGTTTTGAAGTCTGGTAGTGTTAAGTACACATAAAAAAGAAATCCATGTGTAAGTCAGTCCACATAAGTCATCTACATTTATGTCTTCTAGTCTAAAACTCCAAGGATGACCATGTTAAATTCCTGTTCATCTTGTTGAGTGTTCTGAGTAAACACTACGGATCCACTACATATATCTACTAGATCTCGTATGCCTGAAGCACAGTGTATTAGAGCACTATCAGTAAGTAAACGTTGCAAAGCACACAGTACAGAACATAATCTCTTCTGTGCTTTCTGTTGATTTGCATTTAGATGATTTGGTAGATGATACATTACATTAAGAACAACATTTGCATAGCAGTTGGCACCAGAAGTGTTTGACAAGTTGTACACTACAATCTCTCCTTCATTCTCCAGTTTTCTCTTCTTAACAACTCCCTTTTTGTCCTTCTTTTCCTTCCTTTTAGCAACATCTGTAGATTCTTTTATGAGCTTCTGCTTTGGACAGATTATCTGTTATTGATAAATGGGATACTGTCTTAAATGAGTAGTGTACACACTTCTAAACTCATTGTACTCTCTGACACAACTTGCACAGGCACTAACTTTTCTGTCATTAAAATCAAACTAGACAACGTTCTCACTCAAGACAATGAAACATATGCCATACCTTCTTTAAACACAATACTTTCAATATTAATAAATGCTGCATCTACACTTAAACTTCAAAATGTATGGATAGTTGCAGCGTACACTAGAGACACTGGGAATTGCTGTCACTGGAAATATAAGTCTTTTACTAGCAAAAAACATCATCCAATGTGCTTGACACCATTAATCTGATCACATTTTATAGCTAAATATTCAACCTCATCCTTATTTGGAAAATGTTTGAAATCAATATCTTTTCTCATTGCTCTATTCAGGAATCCTTCCTCAACATTTTATTTAAGCTGCAAAATTACTCTACAGTTTTTGCATACGTGTAATCACTTCTCTAATCCTGCGGTCTTGGATACAGATTTCTCCAATTAATCCAAATTTGCTTACAGCTTTGCATTTAGCAGTACTCTTACTCCCTGGTGTCCCTTTTTGTCAATATTGTAACTTCAAAAATTTCTTCTTTCTCCAGTTTTACTACTTCTTTTTTAAAATAGGAGCACTCTTGAAGTGTAGGCATTAAACAGACTATAGATTTGCCTTCTTCAATGAAATTGAACATTAACTGTTCTGCTACGTTCTTAGAGGGGAATGGTTTGCTGATAAGTCAAAGGTACATTTACCTCCCTTTGTCAGAACTTCTACTCTAATGTTCTTCAGAATATTTCCGTATTCCGTATCGAATGCTTTAAACATATTCCTCAGTAGTTTCTTGTATTCAAAGTTTCGCCAAACGTTTACAGTGGCAATACTTCCCAAAGAAGTCTGAATTTCATCATGCAGATGTCGTACTTTAATATTCGGGACCGCAGGGGACAGGGCCCTACCCCTGTCTATCTTGGTATTAGCGAACCGCAAATGGTAAATGCGGCATGTACGAGTGCTTTATATACCGTTCTAGCTATGAATGCACTGTGTACACGTTATTCTGCTCCACTACGCGGGTTCCATTTTGGAAGCAGTGGCCATCTTGTCATTGCCCTCACATAGGCTATAATGGAGTAAATACGGGCCTCACAGTACATGGGCTTTCCCTCTGACTTCTCTGTGACCTGGGCAGCTGGCTCTGCTGCCCTGGGTCAAACCGGTCTCACGAGCTCCCCTTCCTCCGTCCACCTGTGATTAGCATCAGGGCTTGACCCGTCATAAAACCCTTTCATTCTACACAATCCCCCGGCTAATCTCTTCCACACCTGCTTGTTCCTGCTTTATGGCTTGTTTCCCAAAACAGGAGATGCTCATGTTTATTGGGGGGGTCTCTTTACATCAAACGTGGGATCTGAACCTTACTGTGTAAATCATTGTGGGCTGGCCGAACTGGAATGTGGGATGGTCATCATGACTCTGCTTTTTCGTTTGTAATGTATACCTTTATATGGCCATATCGTAAACCAAGGAATGTGTGCCTGGAGCATGATATTTTGTACTTAAGGAGAAGTCCGTTCCTATGATTTTCAGCAGTCTCCTGAGAACATACACGCTGTTGTACTTCTAGGATACCTGTCATTGGTCTGCAGCCAATAAACGATTCTTTGACTTCACCCAGAAGACTCTGTGTTTCTGTAGGTCCGGAACAGGGTGAAACCCAGAAGTCATAGGGTGTGTGCCCCTGCACCGCTGGGTCTAAAATACCCTGTACTTCAGTTTGGCGCCCAACTCGGGACGATTTCAGCGGTACCAGTCCAAGCCAGAGGTTCGTGAGGAGCTTCGTGTGGAAATTCCGGAGGGAGGCCGCCACTTCATCGACCCCTGCATGTCGACGTGGTCCGAAAGTCTTTTCTGCGAGGTTCTCCGCGTCCCGACGGCTACGAAGGACTGCTGCCCTGATTAATCGACCTGTTTTGGACCCTTGACGAGTTTTGAGAGAGCGAAACAATCGAGAGAGTCTTCTGGTGACGCCATCGATCAGCAATATTCAGTTAAGTATAAGTGGAGCGTCTCCCATTTGTTTTGGTATCCTTCGGGATCATTTGAATTGGTACTTTGGAGTTTGCAAACGCCAAAACCAGAGGACTCGTGTATTCACGAGGCTATCGTAATCGATAATCCTTTGACGTTTGGATCTAGACTAGTGAGCGAAGATGCCTGGTTCTGGACTATTTGGTAGATTATTCTGTTTGGGTTGTGGAAAAGATTTCCAGCTAGAGGAATCATGTCCGGTTCCTCCGGTTGGAACTCCAACTTATGAGCTCTATGTGAAACATGGCGTAGGCCCCATTGCATATAACGAAGTGTGGATCCACTACACCAGGAAAGATGGTGTTTTAAAATGGCCCCAAAATGGTAGTTTTGATACCGATATTTTAGATAATCTGGAAATTAAATTGTTTAAGAAGAAAGCCCGGCCGGCGATGTTTGACTCTTTCCGCTTATGGCGAAAGGAAGCCAAACAGAAGGAAATTAAGTTAGCGAAAAAGAATAAAAGAGAGAGAGGTATGTCAGTAATGCAAGCAGCTGTACAATTTAAAGACAATGAAGAGGAGCAAATGAATGAGCAATTGCACAGGCAGCGTAAGTTAGGGATTGACAAATGTTACCCAGCTTTGCCACATTCTAAGCAGGATGAGTCAGAAGAAAAGGAGAAAGATCCCTTGATGTCACATTTGTTGAGTTCGCCACCCCCGTATGCTCAAACTGCCACGGCGCCTCCCCAGCTTGTAAATATGCCGCCTCCAGTGCATATACTGCAAGCCTTGCCGCAACCGCCAGTTGCTTTGCAGCCAGTTCCTATTCCTGTAGCGCAGCCCTCTCAAGCGCCGCCAGTTGTGCTTCCAACTGCCCCCGCACTTCCTGCGACTTTGCCTAATCCAGTAACTGCCTCCCCTAACACTCTTCCTTCCACCACTCCAGTACCTGTCTCTACATCCTCTTTTCTTCCCTCTGTTTTTCCCCCTGTTCTCGCCTCAGCTTCTCCTTCAGCGCGACAGCGCTTAGCTAATGTGGTTACTACATTAATGTCTCCTCTCTTTGGGTCATCTGGTGCAACTCCTGGTGTACAGCGTAAGCAGTTGCGCAGCCAATTGCCTAACCCCGATGAGAAAAAGGTAATAGATCACATGGCGCGTAGATGGATCGTTTTTCCTTCACTTTATGATGTGGAATCAGTTGTCAACACTTTCCATCAATGGGATGCCCCTAAACAGAGATATGTGTTCGAGAAAATGTGCGAAATTCTCTGTGAAGAATTGGAGGATAGTGGTAAAAATCCGAACCCGCAGGAGTTGTGTAGAGTGAGGTTCGATTTTGGAACTGGTATAATTGTGGACCGCGAAGTAGATAAAGCAGTTGCGGTTGTATTGTCACTTAGGAATGACGATTGCCAACAGTCATTGTTTGAACAAGAGGTCCTTGTGGGGAAAAAGGCAAAAGCGCGACAATACCCCATGAGAGAAGTTCCCCCGGTATGGAAGGAAGCGGTTGCAGCTGTCGGTGGTAACCCCGCTGTGGCAGCGCATTTCCAGCGTGTTTGGGTGCATGTTCCATGGAAGCGCTCTGAAGTATTAGCGCTTAAGCAGTCCTTACCTGATCCCCGTAAGAACCCAGCAGGTTATTATAAAAAGTTGTCACAGACGGCAGGGTCATGCATTATGAATCTGGCCGATATAGACATGTTGTTTGGCAACGTTGTTCCACAGCCTCTATGGGGATCAATTCGTAATGTAGATCACAATGCAGAACTAGGGGATACATGGGCCAACATTGTTGCTGCTGATGCTAGACAAACTGGTGGTGCGAAACCAGAACCTTTAGTAGCTGAACTGCCTGGTAGAATCATCACGTATATGAAGACAATAATGCCTGCGATGCGCGTAAATTGGGACAAGTTATCTGCATGCAAGCAGAAGAAAGATGAGACAGTGTCAGACTTCTTTACTAGGTTTGAAGAAACGTTTATTGACCACAGTGGGCAGGATATGAGTACTGAGGGTGGCCAACGGTTATTTGTGGATAAGTTTGTGCAGAATCTACTTCCTGACCTGTGTAAAAAGTTAAAAGATTCAGAGAGTTCCTGGGCTGTTTCTTCTTCAGCGCAAATACTGGCTACTGCACAGTATTATGAAAATAGAGATAAGGACGAGAAAGATAGAACAGAAAAGAAAACGAAGGAATTAAAGACAAAGGTCCTTTTACAGCAGGCCTATCCGCCACGTGGAGGTCAGAATAATTATAGACAACCACAAGGTGTCTATCACCAACCCCAACAGTTTCAGAACAACCAGCAAATGAATGGGTATTATCAACCACGTGTCCCTGTAGGTCCCAACCAATGTTCATACTGCAAAGAGGAAGGTCATTTTAAATATAGTTGCCCTAAATTAATGCAGCGGAACGGTAATATGTATGGCGCAAGAGGTAGGGGTGGTCAGCAAGCTCCTAGAGGCAGAGGGCGTGGAAATGCTCCCCAGAACGCGCGTCCTCTGCCGCCTCAAAGTGCCATCACTAGCTTTGATCAGCAAGTTAACGCGATTAGTAATACGGCCCAGTATTATAATAATGATTATTATGCAGAGGACGGTGATGCAGAAAGTAATGATTACTAGGACAGCCATAGACAGAGAGAGGGAGTTGTTTCAGTGCCAGTGGATCAGAGTGGACCGTATGTTGAGGTGACGACAGCAAATGTAACGGAGCCTTTTCTGCTAGACACTGGTGCTGCAAAGAGTTCAATCATGCATTCAAAACTCCCTGGCGCACCTTTGTCTGGCGATATAAATGTTTCAGTAGGTTTTTCTGGCGCCCCAGTTAGGAACCCGATTTCCTGTCCCATGTCACTTTCTGTTGGACCTTGCAAGCTGAAAGCACCCCTGATCCTGACAACAGGTTGTGGTGAGAATTTGCTGGGATTAGATTTGTTGAAAAGATTACACGCTACACTGTATTGTTCTCCTTCAGGAGTACAACTTACATTAGGCAAGAAAGTGATTTCCCCAATGTATTTGTCTAAAAACACGATGCCACCTGAATTGTCATCCCTTCCGGATGCCCTTTGGGCTATTGGTCCCAATGACGTGGGCCTCTTAGAGATACCGCCATATGTGGTGACTTTAAAGGCTAATGTCAGACTGCCACGTATTCCCCAGTACAAGATCTCTAATGAAGGGCAGAAAGCATTGTTAGACATTGTCAGCGACTTGATTCATAAGGGTGTGATTGAAGAGACAAGAGGCAACGTTTGCAATAGTCCGATCTTACCTGTCTTAAAACGAACGGATCCTTCACAGCCACCTGTTTACAGGTTTGTGATTGATCTTAGAGAGGTTAATAAGATTGTTGTGCCACAGTTTCCGGTTGTCCCCGATATAACTGCCTTGTTAACGATGATTCCAGCCTCTGCTGCATGGTTTTCGGTGATCGATTTAAAGAATGCTTTCTTTAGTATCCCAATTGCAGAAGAGAGTAGAGATATTTTTGGGTTTAGTCTGGGAGGCCAAAGCTTCCGCTTCAAACGCGCTCCCCAGGGCTACTGTGAGAGTCCATCCATATACAGTCAGGCTTTGAAAGCGCAGCTTGATGCACTTGTTTTACCTAGTGGCGCTATCCTGATTCAGTACGTGGACGATTTACTGATCGCCGCGGATACTGAGAAGATCTGTAAAGAAGCCACATTGTCACTGTTGCGCCATTTATCCGCTTTCCATCACAAAGTGTCTCTCTCTAAGCTGCAATATTGTCGACAAGAAGTGACCTACTTAGGTCATCTCTTATCGAAGGAGAGAAGGAAACTGACCCCAGAAAGAATTCAAGCCATTGCACAGTTGAGTGTGCCAAAAACACAGAGAGAAGTACGTGCTTTCTTGGGCATCACTTCATACTGTAGGCATTGGATCCCTAGTTTTTCTTTATTGGCAAAACCTTTGTTAGCCTTAACATGCAAAGACACACCGAATCCTATCCCATGGTCTGAAGAGTGCCAGAAAAGTTTTGTGGAATTGCGTAATGCATTATGTTCAGCACCTGTGTTGGGTACCCCCGACTACAGTAAGCCTTTTACATTGTATGTTCACGAGAAAGATGGATGTGCGTTGTCAGGGTTAACACAGCCTTTTGGTGACAGACCGCGCCCATGCGCATATTTTTCATCTACCTTGGACCCTGTAGCGAGGGCATTGCCAAGCTGTCTGAGAGCGACAGCTGCTGCAGCGATGTCTATCCGACAATCTGCTGGTTTGGAAATGGACAACACATTGATTGTTATGGTTCCACATGCCGTGGACACATTATTAAATAGAACTAAGACACAACACTTGACTAGTGCACGATTATCGGGCTACGAACTTACACTGTTAGCTAATCACATACACATAAAGAGATGCAATACGCTGAATCCAGCCACATTGTTGCCAATTCCAGCAGACTCAGATGAGATTGAGCAACATGACTGTCTGTTCAGGACAGAAGAAGAGACGAAAGGGAGAGTAGATCTAAAAGATACTCCCCTGACTGAGTGTGATGGCACTTTATGGGTAGATGGGTCCTGTTTCAAGCTCCCTAATGGTGACACGACTGCTGCCTATGCTATCACGACTTTGCACACGGTCGTGGAAACTACACGAGTGCCACATAATTCGGCCCAAGCAGCAGAATTAATCGCCCTCACGAGAGCATGTGTGTTGTCTGAAGGAATGAGAGTGAACATATACACAGATAGCCAGTACGCCTTTGGCGTGGCTCATAATTTTGGGCGTTTGTGGAAAGAGCGTGGGTTCCTGACGTCACATGGAGCTAAAATTCAGAATGGCAAGTTGGTAAATGATCTCCTTGAGTCACTGACCCTACCGTTGCAAGTTGCGATCATGAAATGCAGTGCGCACAGGAAAGTCATAGATGATGTTGGACGTGGGAATGCGTTTGCTGATGAGACCGCGAGAGAAACAGCACAGAATGTGAAGACTAGAATGTATGTTGCAGGTCCCGCAAGATGGGTTAATGATGTTGAAATGTGTGAGAACACAATAGAGAGTGTGAAGTCGCTTCAAGCTGAAGCCACAGAAGAAGAGTTAAGCAAGTGGAGAGAAAGTATGGGTAAGTTGGATGAGAATGGTTGTTGGATTGATCTGACAGAACATAGGCGATGGTTGTTGCCTGATGCATATGTGCTTCCAGTGGAGTCAAGCTATCCTGGCTGATGACGGCTGATAGCCAGAAACCGGTCCTAGGATGCTTGATTCCGGTCCAGGGAAGACATGGCTTGGCAGTTCGGGCTGGACTGTTCCCATGAGGCACAGGGTCAAGACTGATTTGCATATGGCCATGTCTGAACTGGGGTGGCGTAGTGGGCAAAAGAACGATGGATTTAACCCAGATCTCTTGACTGGGGGAGAATGTCTGCATTGTCAGCATTCCGTCCATCATTTGTTTGTTGTAACGCTTCTCGCCCTAAGTGGGATGGGTATGCCCAGACGTGGGTCCCGTGCTCACTACGCCACTGGAGTCAAGCTATCCTGGCTGATGACGGCTGATAGCCAGAAACCGGTCCTAGGATGCTTGATTCCGGTCCAGGGAAGACATGGCTTGGCAGTTCGGGCTGGACTGTTCCCAAGAGGCACAGGGTCAAGACTGATTTGCATATGGCCATGTCTGAACTGGGGTGGCGTAGTGGGCAAAAGAACGATGGATTTAACCCAGATCTCTTGACTGGGGGAGAATGTCTGCATTGTCAGCATTCCGTCCATCATTTGTTTGTTGTAACGCTTCTCGCCCTAAGTGGGATGGGTATGCCCAGACGTGGGTCCCGTGCTCACTACGCCACTGGAGTCAAGCTATCCTGGCTGATGACGGCTGATAGCCAGAAACCGGTCCTAGGATGCTTGATTCCGGTCCAGGGAAGACATGGCTTGGCAGTTCGGGCTGGACTGTTCCCATGAGGCACAGGGTCAAGACTGATTTGCATATGGCCATGTCTGAACTGGGGTGGCGTAGTGGGCAAAAGAACGATGGATTTAACCCAGATCTCTTGACTGGGGGAGAATGTCTGCATTGTCAGCATTCCGTCCATCATTTGTTTGTTGTAACGCTTCTCGCCCTAAGTGGGATGGGTATGCCCAGACGTGGGTCCCGTGCTCACTACGCCACTGGAGTCAAGCTATCCTGGCTGATGACGGCTGATAGCCAGAAACCGGTCCTAGGATGCTTGATTCCGGTCCAGGGAAGACATGGCTTGGCAGTTCGGGCTGGACTGTTCCCATGAGGCACAGGGTCAAGACTGATTTGCATATGGCCATGTCTGAACTGGGGTGGCGTAGTGGGCAAAAGAACGATGGATTTAACCCAGATCTCTTGACTGGGGGAGAATGTCTGCATTGTCAGCATTCCGTCCATCATTTGTTTGTTGTAACGCTTCTCGCCCTAAGTGGGATGGGTATGCCCAGACGTGGGTCCCGTGCTCACTACGCCACTGGAGTCAAGCTATCCTGGCTGATGACGGCTGATAGCCAGAAACCGGTCCTAGGATGCTTGATTCCGGTCCAGGGAAGACATGGCTTGGCAGTTCGGGCTGGACTGTTCCCATGAGGCACAGGGTCAAGACTGATTTGCATATGGCCATGTCTGAACTGGGGTGGCGTAGTGGGCAAAAGAACGATGGATTTAACCCAGATCTCTTGACTGGGGGAGAATGTCTGCATTGTCAGCATTCCGTCCATCATTTGTTTGTTGTAACGCTTCTCGCCCTAAGTGGGATGGGTATGCCCAGACGTGGGTCCCGTGCTCACTACGCCACTGGAGTCAAGCTATCCTGGCTGATGACGGCTGATAGCCAGAAACCGGTCCTAGGATGCTTGATTCCGGTCCAGGGAAGACATGGCTTGGCAGTTCGGGCTGGACTGTTCCCATGAGGCACAGGGTCAAGACTGATTTGCATATGGCCATGTCTGAACTGGGGTGGCGTAGTGGGCAAAAGAACGATGGATTTAACCCAGATCTCTTGACTGGGGGAGAATGTCTGCATTGTCAGCATTCCGTCCATCATTTGTTTGTTGTAACGCTTCTCGCCCTAAGTGGGATGGGTATGCCCAGACGTGGGTCCCGTGCTCACTACGCCACTGGAGTCAAGCTATCCTGGCTGATGACGGCTGATAGCCAGAAACCGGTCCTAGGATGCTTGATTCCGGTCCAGGGAAGACATGGCTTGGCAGTTCGGGCTGGACTGTTCCCATGAGGCACAGGGTCAAGACTGATTTGCATATGGCCATGTCTGAACTGGGGTGGCGTAGTGGGCAAAAGAACGATGGATTTAACCCAGATCTCTTGACTGGGGGAGAATGTCTGCATTGTCAGCATTCCGTCCATCATTTGTTTGTTGTAACGCTTCTCGCCCTAAGTGGGATGGGTATGCCCAGACGTGGGTCCCGTGCTCACTACGCCACTGGAGTCAAGCTATCCTGGCTGATGACGGCTGATAGCCAGAAACCGGTCCTAGGATGCTTGATTCCGGTCCAGGGAAGACATGGCTTGGCAGTTCGGGCTGGACTGTTCCCATGAGGCACAGGGTCAAGACTGATTTGCATATGGCCATGTCTGAACTGGGGTGGCGTAGTGGGCAAAAGAACGATGGATTTAACCCAGATCTCTTGACTGGGGGAGAATGTCTGCATTGTCAGCATTCCGTCCATCATTTGTTTGTTGTAACGCTTCTCGCCCTAAGTGGGATGGGTATGCCCAGACGTGGGTCCCGTGCTCACTACGCCACTGGAGTCAAGCTATCCTGGCTGATGACGGCTGATAGCCAGAAACCGGTCCTAGGATGCTTGATTCCGGTCCAGGGAAGACATGGCTTGGCAGTTCGGGCTGGACTGTTCCCATGAGGCACAGGGTCAAGACTGATTTGCATATGGCCATGTCTGAACTGGGGTGGCGTAGTGGGCAAAAGAACGATGGATTTAACCCAGATCTCTTGACTGGGGGAGAATGTCTGCATTGTCAGCATTCCGTCCATCATTTGTTTGTTGTAACGCTTCTCGCCCTAAGTGGGATGGGTATGCCCAGACGTGGGTCCCGTGCTCACTACGCCACTGGAGTCAAGCTATCCTGGCTGATGACGGCTGATAGCCAGAAACCGGTCCTAGGATGCTTGATTCCGGTCCAGGGAAGACATGGCTTGGCAGTTCGGGCTGGACTGTTCCCATGAGGCACAGGGTCAAGACTGATTTGCATATGGCCATGTCTGAACTGGGGTGGCGTAGTGGGCAAAAGAACGATGGATTTAACCCAGATCTCTTGACTGGGGGAGAATGTCTGCATTGTCAGCATTCCGTCCATCATTTGTTTGTTGTAACGCTTCTCGCCCTAAGTGGGATGGGTATGCCCAGACGTGGGTCCCGTGCTCACTACGCCACTGGAGTCAAGCTATCCTGGCTGATGACGGCTGATAGCCAGAAACCGGTCCTAGGATGCTTGATTCCGGTCCAGGGAAGACATGGCTTGGCAGTTCGGGCTGGACTGTTCCCATGAGGCACAGGGTCAAGACTGATTTGCATATGGCCATGTCTGAACTGGGGTGGCGTAGTGGGCAAAAGAACGATGGATTTAACCCAGATCTCTTGACTGGGGGAGAATGTCTGCATTGTCAGCATTCCGTCCATCATTTGTTTGTTGTAACGCTTCTCGCCCTAAGTGGGATGGGTATGCCCAGACGTGGGTCCCGTGCTCACTACGCCACTGGAGTCAAGCTATCCTGGCTGATGACGGCTGATAGCCAGAAACCGGTCCTAGGATGCTTGATTCCGGTCCAGGGAAGACATGGCTTGGCAGTTCGGGCTGGACTGTTCCCATGAGGCACAGGGTCAAGACTGATTTGCATATGGCCATGTCTGAACTGGGGTGGCGTAGTGGGCAAAAGAACGATGGATTTAACCCAGATCTCTTGACTGGGGGAGAATGTCTGCATTGTCAGCATTCCGTCCATCATTTGTTTGTTGTAACGCTTCTCGCCCTAAGTGGGATGGGTATGCCCAGACGTGGGTCCCGTGCTCACTACGCCACTGGAGTCAAGCTATCCTGGCTGATGACGGCTGATAGCCAGAAACCGGTCCTAGGATGCTTGATTCCGGTCCAGGGAAGACATGGCTTGGCAGTTCGGGCTGGACTGTTCCCATGAGGCACAGGGTCAAGACTGATTTGCATATGGCCATGTCTGAACTGGGGTGGCGTAGTGGGCAAAAGAACGATGGATTTAACCCAGATCTCTTGACTGGGGGAGAATGTCTGCATTGTCAGCATTCCGTCCATCATTTGTTTGTTGTAACGCTTCTCGCCCTAAGTGGGATGGGTATGCCCAGACGTGGGTCCCGTGCTCACTACGCCACTGGAGTCAAGCTATCCTGGCTGATGACGGCTGATAGCCAGAAACCGGTCCTAGGATGCTTGATTCCGGTCCAGGGAAGACATGGCTTGGCAGTTCGGGCTGGACTGTTCCCATGAGGCACAGGGTCAAGACTGATTTGCATATGGCCATGTCTGAACTGGGGTGGCGTAGTGGGCAAAAGAACGATGGATTTAACCCAGATCTCTTGACTGGGGGAGAATGTCTGCATTGTCAGCATTCCGTCCATCATTTGTTTGTTGTAACGCTTCTCGCCCTAAGTGGGATGGGTATGCCCAGACGTGGGTCCCGTGCTCACTACGCCACTGGAGTCAAGCTATCCTGGCTGATGACGGCTGATAGCCAGAAACCGGTCCTAGGATGCTTGATTCCGGTCCAGGGAAGACATGGCTTGGCAGTTCGGGCTGGACTGTTCCCATGAGGCACAGGGTCAAGACTGATTTGCATATGGCCATGTCTGAACTGGGGTGGCGTAGTGGGCAAAAGAACGATGGATTTAACCCAGATCTCTTGACTGGGGGAGAATGTCTGCATTGTCAGCATTCCGTCCATCATTTGTTTGTTGTAACGCTTCCAGTGGTTACTATGGCACATGGAATGGCACATATCAGTACGAAAGGTATATGCAAGTTGTTGGCTCCAGTATGGCAGAATGCTGGGATTCCCAAGTGTGCAGAGAATGTGGTCAAGAATTGCATAGTATGCTTGAAGTACAACCCTGGTAGGGGAACCCCAACTCCGGCTGGTCACTTTGCACCCCCATCATGTCCATTTGAAGTTTTGCAGCTGGACTTTATTCACATGGAAAGATGCAACAACCTGAAATATGTACTGGTGGTTGTTTGTGCTTTCTCAAAATGGATTGAGGCTTATCCTCTGAAAGATAACACTGCCCTATCCACAGCCAAAGCCCTTGTGAAAGAGTTTTTCCCTAGGTTTGGGATGCCAAGAATGGTGTGGTGTGATAACGGAAGTGAGTTTGTGGGTAAAGTGATGAAGAATGTATGTGAAGGGCTAGGGATAAAGCAGAAGTTCCACGCTGCAAATCACCCCCAATCAGCTGGATTAGTAGAACGCTACAATGGAGCCTTAAAGCTCAAGCTGGCTAAAATCCAGGCGAGCACCGGTCTTAAATGGCCTGACGCTCTACCTCTAGCACTCCTGTCCACCAGAATGACCATACACTCACGAGTGGGACTTAGTCCCTATGAGGTCGTCTTTGGCCCCCCGGCTAATGTATGGGGCGTGCCAAGACCGGCGAAATTTAGTGAAATAGAACATCCAGTACTGCTCGATTACCTGTATGATTTGACGGTTAAACTGCGTGTTTTGCACCAACAGGTACATGATACTCTTCCCCAAGCCTCTGAACCTCCTGGACACCCTATCAACCCTGGCTCGTGGGTCCTGGTCCGGAATTTCCAGCGCAAGAGCAACGACGAGCCTCGCTGGATCGGCCCTCATCTTGTTCTTCTTTCAACAAGATCAGCAGTGCGAGTGAAAGGGAAGAAGCACTGGATTCATGGTACCCACTGCAAAGTAGTCCCCTTGCCTCTGCCATATGACCAGTGGGTCAAGGAGGGTATCGCCGACTCAGAGACAAACATTGTACCTCGTTTTGCACCATTCAGTGACGCACGCTTAAAAGGCACAGTTTCAGACCAAGAGAGTGACAATATTCTGCAGGAAGCTGTGCCACCATCAAATCGATTGGACACCACTGAGCCTGAACTTTTGTTTCAAGACCAAACAGCACCTGGCCGTCTCCGCTATAATTTGAGACCTAGGCCCATGGACAAATAAAGATTTCCTCATTATTTCCCTTTTGACATTTTTGCTCTCCCATCTGAAGGACTTTCTTGATTTTTGTTTTTCGAACCACCATCCGGGTTCTGCTGCAGGGTCGCGGTGCCAAGACTTTGGGGTACAGGCCGAAGACGCTAGGTCGACGGTTCTGGTTGGTCTAGGGCGTTTCCCTGGACTGACAGGCGTACTCTTTAGCAGAAGAAACTCATCCGCCGCGAGCGGCCCGAGTAGAGGATGGAGTTTTTTAAGATGGAGAGACCGATTGAGGAAATGAACTTTAACGCAAGGATGTGTAGAATTGTAAAAAGTAAATGTTTTGTCTTTTTGTGCCTTTTTACACTGTGTAGTATCATAATGTTTATTGTAGGATTTGTGTTTTTCTCCGCTCAAAAGCCCATTGCACCCACTCAACAGCCTATATATCTTTCTACTGCCTCCTCTCACTCTTTTCACCCTTTGCCTGAGCACGAACAGACCAGACGATCAGAGTTTGTAAATAACTCGTTTATCCAACTCTTGCACCAGCACCAACTAGTAATGAATACGACCAATTGCTGGGTGTGTGGGTTAATGCCACATACCATTAACAAAGGTATTCCCTACCTGGTGCTACCGTACAGTTACAATGGATCGTCATGGGCATTCCAAACCATGTTTCTCTATGCCCTAGATACATACTCCCCTCGCCAACCGCGTTCCATCAGACCTATCACCAATAATAAGGCTTTGATGAAAGGAGTTGCCGATATGAGTAGAGATATTGATGCATACTCATCCATTCCCAAAGAAGAGCTGAGACCTTATGTAGGATTGGAACGCGACGGGATATAGTATTAGTCTGGGTGAAAGACAGCGAAAAATCTCATCTCCAATCTGGGTCGTACCCCACATGGGTCGGTTCTGCTTACAGGGTAATGGTCAGAATCCTAGAGCTCAACTGGGAAGAAGTGACTGTACTGAAACGTACACTTTCCCGTCACAGTTTTCCCCTGCGTTTCTAGCTGCCAAGGGCACATATTTCATCTGTAATGACCGAGCATATACATGGCTGCCCCCTGATTTCTCGGGCACATGTTATATTGCGAACTTGCTACCGCCGACATTTACTGCCGCCTCTGACTATCACAAGACCAGAGTTGTGAGAGGTGTGATTAGTAAGGAAGATACTGCCGGTCAGGAAGCAGGAGACTTCTTCTTGGGTTTCCTGCCATTTTGGGGACCTATGGTCAATAGTAGGAACCTGAGACAGCTGACACGTGTGGTTGAATCCACTGTCAATGTAACGGCTGGTGCCCTTAGTAATCTGACAGCTGAGCTCCAAGCGGATCGCCTTATGACTCTGCAGAACCGCATGGTTCTAGACGTTGTTCTTGCAGACCGCGGTGGGGTATGCAAGGTCATCCAATCCAGTTGCTGCATTTTCATACCAGATAATGCTCCAACAGTGTATCAAGCCATCTCCAAACTCCATAAAATATCTGAAGCCATACACGTGGATAAGGGAGATTGGTCACTGGTGGGGTGGTTCTGGGAATTGATATCTGCCTGGGGTTGGAAAGTTCTGATGGTCATTGGAATGATCTTAGCCATTCTTTTCCTGTTCTGTCTGTGCATACAGTGTGCTCCTGCGATATGTGGCCTCTGTGCTACCTTATGTGTAAGGAAACCTGTATCGAGGGACGAGCTAAGTAATAGGATGATGCTACAGCAACATCTCCATGACTTTGCGGACATTGACCTAGACTCGGATTAAGATGAATATAGTAATTGCCTATGTAAGGGCAAAAGGAGGGTCTGTCGTACTTTAATATTCGGGACCGCGTAGGGGACAGGGCCCTACCCCTGTCTATCTTGGTATTAGCGAACCGCAAATGGTAAATGCGGCATGTACGAGTGCTTTATATACCGTTCTAGCTATGAATGCACTGTGTACACGTTATTCTGCTCCACTACGCGGGTTCCATTTTGGAAGCAGTGGCCATCTTGTCATTGCCCTCACATAGGCTATAATGGAGTAAATACGGGCCTCACAGTACATGGGCTTTCCCTCTGACTTCTCTGTGACCTGGGCAGCTGGCTCTGCTGCCCTGGGTCAAACCGGTCTCACGAGCTCCCCTTCCTCCGTCCACCTGTGATTAGCATCAGGGCTTGACCCGTCATAAAACCCTTTCATTCTACACAATCCCCCGGCTAATCTCTTCCACACCTGCTTGTTCCTGCTTTATGACTTGTTTCCCAAAACAGGAGATGCTCATGTTTATTGGGGGGTCTCTTTACATCAAACGTGGGATCTGAACCTTACTGTGTAAATCATTGTGGGCTGGCCGAACTGGAATGTGGGATGGTCATCATGACTCTGCTTTTTCGTTTGTAATGTATACCTTTATATGGCCATATCGTAAACCAAGGAATGTGTGCCTGGAGCATGATATTTTGTACTTAAGGAGAAGTCCGTTCCTATGATTTTCAGCAGTCTCCTGAGAACATACACGCTGTTGTACTTCTAGGATACCTGTCATTGGTCTGCAGCCAATAAACGATTCTTTGACTTCACCCAGAAGACTCTGTGTTTCTGTAGGTCCGGAACAGGGTGAAACCCAGAAGTCATAGGGTGTGTGCCCCTGCACCGCTGTGTCTAAAATACCCAGTACTTCACAGATGTGTCTTGAAAACAGGCTGTCCTTTTATGGGGGTATTATGGGGGTAAGTAGCAATAGGTCACCAAAGACAATTAAACGTTTTCTCTAAAAAGCACGTCATATTCCATAAAAAAAAAAAAAAGGATCCTCAAGTGTACGAAGGCAAGCATTAAGTTTGAGACCATGCTCACCTCATCCATGATCTAAAGCTTCAGTTTCTTGAACTCTTGACACCTCATGACAAGGTTCAGCAGATAACTTTTGGTATTGTAAAGTATTGCCATGTTCAACAGGTAGCATTAGAAGATGATGTAGAATAATTCCTTTAATGGTGTGCACAGCCAATCCAGTGGATGCTGTTACTACACACAATGAATTTGATTCTGAAGTCCTCCATTGGTAAGCGGTGAGTTTAATTCCTGGTGCCAGCTTGACCACTGATGTATAATAGTAATGACTTAAATGATGAACATTTACATTCTTTCTTCTCATGGAGGAATCTGTGCTCTATTTTCTCCTTTACCTCCATAAAACTTTTGTTGTGCTCATTGTTCAACTGTCAAACTAACTGTTTGAATTCACCATTTTCTGTCTAGCTTTTTCTATTGCAGTTTCTACCTCTCTCATAGTATTGCAGCTTCTTTTTCAATAATGGGTTATCCAAGAGGATCTTGACTCAGTTGTCCAGAACTTTGGCTGCTTTGTGAGCTCTCCTTAGCTACCTCAGCTGCAATTGTTTCCTCCTGTTGAATTTCATCATTTAACAATGTCAAATAGTTTACGAAGACTGAACCCTGAATGCTGACTTTCACAGTGTTGTAGGGATCTCCATAGCAGTCATAGTCTCCAAGTAATTCTGATTATGCACGCGAAGGCTCAAAGAGTTGCAGAAGTGCCAAAATAGAAAAACTCACTTCTGTCTGGAGTTTGGCAGCTATGTTTACTATGGTTAATTAGATTGTCTTTTGCATGTTTTACCAAACAACTGTCACACTCAACTACAGCATATTCTCATTCTCTATGTTTTCTATTACATTCCTTTTGAATCTGCAGTATTGAAGCACTTCATAAGGCACATGTTTCTAGATGTGCACTCCTTCTTAGATAGTATGTATCTAACAAATTAGATTTCAGAATCTCTTTTATTTCCTGTTGAAACTCTGCTCGATACTGAATTTCTGGGAAAGACTTTGACATTCTATTTAGTTTACTTGCTAGGCCTAGACTTACCCAAATAAATGCTCTTCACTTTGAGAACAAAGTGGCCGAGCTCAACTGGTCACAGCACTCATAGGAGCCCATCTATCAATGAGAAAAGATTTTCAAGCTGAAGCGGTACAATTTCTTAGATAAAGTCTTTTCTGCAATAATATACTCCCACATCTCCTTCATCTCTGTCTTCTTTGATGTTGTAGTGTATGATGTGATGTACTGAGGAACAGCGATGGAGTGCTCTGCCACAAATTGTAAATCAATATTTGAATTCCACATTTTCAGAATCACAGGGTTGTCGTCATGAACATACTTGGAGGTCTCTGTTCTTTTCAGGTTGTATGTGTTTTTCCGTGATTTCCGTGCCAGTGTATATCTGATTGCAGACAAAAAGCTGTTTACTCTTCCTTGAAAAATCACAGGTAATGGGAATTCAATTCGCCATCTCATGTAAATTTTTCCTGTGCATCTGTATTTTCGACAAAAGTACTTCCCACATCTATAAGTTGGAAAGCGTTGAACTTCAGGCTCTTGACCCCACCATATTTTGAGATGGGGAGTGTCTCATAATTTTCTATGAAAGTCAAGACAGACTCATCACTGTTTGTTCCAAATTCCGGTACATCCTTAATCCATAACAGCATGTGAATATGAGGTGCACCTCTTGCTTTACACTCTTTTTTCCAAAAGAATTGAGTTAATTCACCTGGAGGATGATTTCTTGAGTTTCAAATGAAAGACATCATAGCTTTAAACCGGTGATTAAAACATATGCAAACATTAGATGGATCCAAGGAGCAAGTTTCTACGGCTGTGTTCATGTTGATGTCTTTAATGTTAAGTTAAAGTTGGTGGTCTCAAAATTTCAAGCAGGTAATCCCAGGCATGCTTATCACAACTGAGAGACAGAAACCAAGCAGTTGCACCTAGATTTCTTAACATACATTTCAGTTCACCATTACGGTGATGCCAACACTTGTTGGCGCCAAATTCGCATGCCATCAAATTAATCAAGTTGTACTCCAAGTTTTCCCCTTTGCCATGGACTTTGTCAAGTAATTCTTTTGCATAGAGATTTTGAAGATTAGCTTCTGTCTTCAGTATATGGTTAAAAGCATACGAAAAACAAGTCCAGACAAGTCGCTCAATCAGAAGATGGAATATATAGGGAATACACTGACGAAATCTTGGATCCTCAGAGTATAATCTGGATGACCAGTATTCAGCTGCTGGTATCTGTACAGGGTGTTCATCAAAGCAGCCACCTTCTCCAATAGGAAACAGTTCCGGAAAACAGAGAGCTTCTATACTTTTCTCCCACACACTCATGGGAGCTCCTTTTGCTTGTATCTTTTGAAAGAGACCAATAGCATTAATGATGATTACTTTAGAATGGATAGGATGGATCTGTAGTGTTCATAAATCTCTTCTGATCAGGATCAATCCACTTTTTCAATCTGTCTACTTGATGGTAATGTTTTATCCTCTACATTCGTCATATCCCGAAAAATAAAATAATTGTATAATAAATATTATTTTGTGTGTGGTATAATGTAGCTTTTTTAACTTTACTAACATCCACTAACTCTTGCATTCTTTTTTTTCTTGGTATGCATACCATTTGCTAGAATGATAAGTGGTCAAGACCATCTCTGTGTACACCAAAACTCTTCCTTTAAAGCCTACCTGAAGGTCAGTTAGTGGCATCTTCCCTGTCTTTGGCTTCACGTGAACTATAGCCTGAAATGGGTATAACCATTGAATGAGAATTGATTCGTAAACAATTAAATTTCACAGTTCTTGTGAATATCAGCTAATTCTAACTTGTTATATACTGCGCTAGATGGCATTTCTTTCTTTTCCTCTAATTTAGCATAGCAGTACTCATTTATAATTTGCCTTGTGGACAGTTGAAACTGTTTCTCCATAAATAAAAATAAATAAAAAGCAAATTCTTGCCACTTATCTCTATTCTCCTGTTCAGTTTTTGAGAATACAACTACCTTGCGAGTTTGACTTTTGTAGTGAGTGCATCGACAACAAATAAAAACACAGGTTTGTTTCTCAGGCGGAACTGTTTTAAATTTCCTAATCTTTTGTATAAAGTTATCAACACTAATACCTGTATCCTCTACACCTGCACATACCAACTCCTCATTTTCCCCAGACTCCTGTACTGGACCAAAATTCGAATTTGAACATCTTCACAATTTATTTCTACCCCTGCTAGTGCATCATGCAAAAGAGCTCTATTCATTTCTCCTAAACATAGGGCAGGACTTTTGACATAGTAAAGCCTCCTAACTAAATTTCACATTTTAAATTGGTGAACAGCTAACATTCTGAAATTATAAAATCTGCTTTGGCATGCTTTCTTTGATAGACATACTAGTCTGTCAGGATGGAATGTGAGATTTGTTTTAGAATGTATTAATCTCGCTGGAAGGGAAGATGGTGGAGTGAGTCCGCTTAGAGGAGGACGGCCGCCGTTGACCTCTGTGTTCTCAACCTCCCATCTGGCGCCCCCACACCTCACTGGTCTTCTTTGTGAAGGTGGATGCAGGGGGAATGAAAAAGACATAAAAACCTGGTAGGTGCAGTTTAGCCGGTCGGAAAACACAGAGAAAAGCCTTGATGTGGTGGGTGTGCTTAGCAGCCACTCGTTACAGTTTCCAGCTGAGCAGAGCAGCGCACTGGAGCCACGCAGGGCAGTCTGTTCAGCAAACATCAGCCAGAGTGCTCAGCATTACTACCTGCGGCTCTAAGCTCTATATTCTTGGCATTGGGACTATTATGGCTCCACAGCGTACTGCCGCTGCCAAAGGACGTGGACGTGGGAATGCAGGCGATTCTATAGTTTTGGTAAATGCTACAGGCAAAGTAGGAGCTGCAGAATCTTTGGCAACAAGGTCAGCTTTTGTTGAGGGGAGCTCAGATATTGACTCAGATACTCGTGACAGGACTGGGGTCTTTGGGATAACAGCGAAGGCAGACACCCAACCCCAGCTGAAAAGACTGACTTTGCGCCTACTACGGTCGGGCAGAGCTGGTGGGCTTCTTCGGTCTTGTGGCTCAGAAACAACTGTTCCAGGGCTGGAGATGGCTGATGCCTTGATAAAGGCAATACATGAGGGGCAGGGCATTAGGAGCAATGTTATGGCTGGCTCTATAACAAACAAAGCAGTCTTAGCTCTCAATCAGCAGGGGGATGGCCAGGGAACGGTCTCCTGGATGTGAAGGGTGTTACTAGTGGAGGTGAGTCACACTGTGCACGTACAGCCAGGCCGGAACGAATGTGGTGACAGTAGCCCTTGTGTACCGGTGGCTGCACTATCTGCTTTATTAATAAATCTTCACTTAGTGCCAAGTGATGCGGATTTGCACTCCCAAGTGGATCAGACCTTCTGTACAGAACCTCAAACACAGCTACATGTACAGTCATCATTGTGCAGTAATAATCCTAAAGCAATGCTTCTGGTTGGCTCTCCTCAAACTTCTTTTGTTAACACTGTTTTGGTTATCGAAGAGGGCACCCGGTCAGAATTTGTGGCCCCGAATATAGCTGCTGGGATGGTGCGAATGAGGGGTACACGGAGGTACCAGACGTATTAAAAGAACATTCCCCCATCGGGGGGAGGGGCTTAAAGGCTAAAGGCACATAAAGCACTAGAGGAGGTAAAGGTGGAATGGGTCGAGGCAGCTCAAAGGCACCACTATCTTTCAATTGGGCGACTCAATGATGCTGCCCCAAGTAAGATGAAATCTGACGGCTTTAGCCCCTTGCGTAAATGGGTGGCATCAAAGGCCATTATCTCACATCTTTCCAACACTGGAAATGTTGAGGTTGCGACATCCAGCACCCCTATGGTATTGGGGGACCCACCAACACCCATGCAGTTGACTAGCCCCAAAAGGGGATGGGGGCAATAACCCGTTCTGACAGAACTGGTGGCAACTAGAAATCTTGCGGAGGTGCCACC
The DNA here is from genome assembly GCF_964204655.1 of Triturus cristatus. Lineage (NCBI taxonomy): Eukaryota > Metazoa > Chordata > Amphibia > Caudata > Salamandridae > Triturus > Triturus cristatus. Next base: position 339,799,238 of record NC_140594.1, read on the forward strand.
TGCTGATTCTATGACTCCCCTTGAAAAGAAGGTGCCTTTTGTGTCCACAATAATGCAAGCTCTTTCCATTCAGAGAGCCGAGGCACAGGAATACTACCTCCAAGCTAAAGTGGAGAGCCAGGAGATCAAAAAGGCGCGAGCAGATGTTACCACTAAGGTTGCCACACTGTCGTCAGATGTTATGGAGCTACAAGAGCAGGTGCCAGCGGTTGAAGAAGCGAACATTTCCACTACTAGACGTGCCAAATCTTGCGAGAGTCAGATGGCATTTTTACTGTTTAAAATTGAAAGACCTTGAAAATCGCCAACGGCGGAATACTTTATGCATATTTGTTATAAAGCAGGGGAAAGAGGGCTCCAATCCACGATCTTACGTTGTTAATTTACTGCAGCAGGCATTTCCAGAACTGGCGGATTGGGACATGGACATGCAAGTTCAACGAGTGCATCGATTACCGTTTAATATCAGACAAAAAAATCAAGCTGGCTCGCCTCGCCCCCACGACCAATTTTAGTGTTTTTTGGCAACTTTCTATTGAGCCAAGCTATTTATATAAAAGCCCGTCCCTCTACCCTTATTAAAGTAGACTTGATAATCCTGTTTGTACGAGCTGACCTATGTAAATCAACAACGGACAAGCGGTGGAAACTTCGACAGTTGATTGATCCCTTTAAAGTAGTGTGTTCCCAAGTTTTTTTGCAGGACCCAGCTCGGCTGAAGATAATTTGAAATGGACAAATGTACTTTTTTGAGGATGAGGAAAAAGTAAAACAAGCTCTTTCAACATGGCAATCTGAGCATAAGGGATAGAAAATAGAATATGTTTTGAAATGAGTTAGGGGTAGCTCTCTCTTTTTTTTTATTGCCTTCTGTTTCTTTTCTCTTTTTTCCTTTGTCTCTTTTCTTTTCCATGCCTTCTTATATATGATATGGGACTGTATACTTTTTTCGTGCTTCAGTGTTAATATCTATGATGTATCTACATTCCGAATCTTAGTTCATACACTGCCGGGTGGAATGGGGAAAGAGGGAGGCTGGGCGTGGGGGGTGGTTCGTTCTCCGTTGACTGTCATCCAGCGACAGTCGAATAAAGGGGATGATTCTCTTCTGTAGTTACCTGGGGGGGGATTGGACGGGACGATGTCCTGAATATGATTGGATCATTCATGATATGCGTGTTGAGGGTAGGTGGGGGTGAGTGGGGTCTGAAGAGCCAAGTAATAATGGGAAATTCGGAAGTTGTATACAATGTATTTGAATTAGAGAGCAGGTTGGAGAGGGCTGAAATTAAATTAGGTAATATCTGAACTGAAGTATATGTGTTGGAATGTGGCGGGCTGAATCAATTTAGGAAACTGCGTTTAATTGGGGAGGAACTTCGCACAATTAGACCACACTTACTTGGGTTGACTGAGACTTATCTTGCTTACACGGATAGGTCATTGTTACGCCAACTTGGGTATCATACAATAGTATGCATGTCACAAACATTCTCAATATGGGGGTGGCTATAATTAAATCTAGGCATGCAAAGGGCACTGTATTACGAACATTAGCTAATACCAAGGGCAGGTGGGCGATTGCTCAGCTATTGATCGCGGGGTATAAGGTTACAATGAGTGTCGTATATGGGCCGAACTCTGATTGTCCTGAAGTCTTTGATGATTTTACTTTTGAATTACTTGGGTGGTCTGGGGATTTAACTATTATGGGAGACTTTAATTGTATCATGGACAGTACTAATAACAAAGCCTGGGCTAGAATGACTAAGAATAGGGCTGCCCTATTATCACTATTACATATACATAAACTTGATGATGCTTGGAGGGTGATTTATCCAGTGCTCCCAGGGTATACGTTTTATTCTTACCCCCACAAGCAATACTCCCGTATTGATATGATCTTTGTTAAACGGGCCCTGCTGGAAAACGCTCATATAGAAGTGTGTCCCACAATGATATCCGATCACAACCCAGTCACTTTAACAATACAGAAACAACTGGGTATTAGAAAGGAAACACATGCTTTTTCATTTCCCAGACACCTACTTGGTAACCCTGAATATGTCAATAACATTAGAGGGATATTAAATGAATATCTCACTAACAATGTGGGATCTGCTAATATCTCAATAGTGTGGGATTGTATGAAAGCCTTTATTAGGAGGGGTGACTTTACAGTTTGTTATTAAACAAAATAGGTGAAAAGCTGAGGCGGTGGAGCTGGATCATCAGGAATATCTAGATTTGGAACAACAACATGCCAGGGCCATTGGTACAAGGGACCCAACATCACAGGCCATATACTTGCGGCTTTTAAAAGTTAGGTCTAAAATAAACAGAGGACTAGCGGATACGATAGCTACTAATTACCATAAGTACAAAACATTGCAGTATGAATATGGAAAAAGGGTGGGGCATGTACTGGCAACCCAAATTGCTAACCAAAAGGCTTGATCTAATATTAAATTAATCAAAGGGGAGGGTGGCCTACCTTTTACACAGCTGTAGGATATTGTGTACCAGTTCAGACTCTTCTATGCTAAGTTATATTCCCATTCAGATTGTGAGCCATTCAATGAATAATTTTTTTAAAATATCTACAGGAGGGTCATATACCCCAACTTGACGCTACCTAGGCTTTAGAGTTACAAAAGGATATAGAATTACTTGAGGTTGAGGAGGCCATAAAATCTCTGCCCCGGGCAAAGCTGTCAGGGACGATACTATACCGTTAGAATTTTATAAAACCTTTAGTGACTTACTAGTGCCAGTTATTATGTAGCTCTGTATGGACATTACTAACGGGGGCGAGCCCCCGTCTCATGGAATGTTACTAACATTGTTTTATTCCCTAAAAAGAGAAAGGCAAGTGACGATAAAGGCTCGTATCGGCCAATATCTTCAATTAATGCCAATGCCAAATTTACTCAAAGATTTTGGCTACACGTCTTGCTCCTATAATTCACAATCTAGTATCGGAGCAACAGCACAGCTTCATCCCTGGGTGAGATACAACGGCTCATATTAGTACTGCAATAACGGCCTTTGACGTCTCTGGCAAAATTGATAAACTGTTAGGGATGATTATGTTAGATGCGGAAAAAGCATTTGACAGAGTGGCGTGGGAGGCTCTCTGGTTGATTATACGCACATGTGGACTCGGATCTCGGTTGATCTCTGCGGTGCAGAAGCTGTATAAGAATCCAGTGGGAGCGATTAAACTGAATGGTATCACATCTGCTTGGTTCACTGTTCAACGGGGTACCAGGCAGGGGTGCCCATTGTCCCCCTTGCTGTTTGCTTTACACATAGAGCCATTTATAAGGTACCTCCAACAGGATAGAGGGATTCCCCCAGTTCATCTAAATGGCACGGAATTAAAAGTAACTGGGTATGCAGATGATATTGCAGTCTTCTCCGCTAATCCCAGTAAAGCTATTGATAATATCATAGTACAGGCTGGAAAATGTGGTTGTTTTTCGGGTTATAAGTTGAATGCAGCCAAGACTAGTGGTGGGCGGAATTTGCATAGTCGTGCTACGCAAAATTCCGGAACCAGCAAAAAATCTCCGCGAACACGCAGAAATTCCACGAACACGCAGAATTGCTTGTTCTGCCCGTTTGCGATGCTTTTTTCCTGTTCGCAAACGCTGTTTGCGTGCTCGGGGGGAAATATCTTGTGAACACTCATTTTTAAAGCTCGAACAAGCAAATAATTCTGCAAAGTCAGGGATCGCGGATTTTTTGGCAATTCTGCGTTCTCCCCGGTACGCAAAATTACCCAAATTCCGCCAATTTCACGAGCAGAACGGAATTTACTGCTCAGGCCTAGCCAAGACACAAACAATTTTAAACTTCCGATCTGAAAATATATCTCCCTCATTAGAGGTCACACAAACAGCTAAATACCTTGGTGTTTGTCTTAGCAGCGAAGTTAATTACATTGTATCTTTGAACTATAAGCCATTACTCAAAACAATTTTGGTTAAGTTGCGCAGTTGGCATTGGCTCCCTATTAGTATTTACGGAAGGTGCAACATAATTAGAATGAATGTATTGCCAAAATGATTGTATTTATTTCGTGCAATACCCTTAGGGGTTTCTCAGTCTTTTTTTAAACAATTAGATAGTGCCATAGGCAGTTTCATTTGGGGGTATAGACGTGCTAGGAGGGCCCTCCAGTATATGAAACTATCATATTTACAGGGGCGGTTTAAGCTACCAGAGTTCAAGCTCTAATATTGGGCTTCGTTTTTCGGACGTATTAGGGGCTTGTTGTCCGGGGCGAAACAGAGTCGTCGTTTGCTTTCTATCAGCTAGCCTGCGGTCCATCGACTGGGTTTTTGTTATACAAGACCTCTGACTCGAATTCTTTCAAAGGAGTTAAATTCAAGACAATCAAAGATGTTACTACGGTCTGGTGGGATATCTGCAAACAATACTCATTGCCCCATCTACATCAATACACGCCGCTATGGGGTAACCCTATGTTCCCTAAAATATTCCACGATATGATTGGGAAGGGGTGGCAACAAAATGGCATCAATCAGATTGGGCAATTGTATGATGAATGTGGGTTTCGGTGTTTTAGCTCATTAAAAGCTGAGTTTGGATTAAGGCAGAATAATTTCTTTAAGTATTTACACATCAGGGGCTACTTAGTTAGAGGCCAGAATCTATTAGTATTGCCAATTTCATCGGAAATACCATTAGGAATATATAAGAGTTCTGGCCGTGGTGCAATTAGTATGGCCTATCAGAAATTTCTAGTATCTGCTAACGATGATAGTTTGCATATATCTGTCAAACTAAGTGGGACGCTCAGGGTTGAAGTAACGGCTGAGGAAATACAGGAATCAATGGAGGTACTGAATAGGTCAGTAACCTCTATCAATTGGAAACTACAGCAGCATCGTATGATTTATATGCTATACTACACACCAGCGATTATTTCCAAATGGGCAGGAGCTCAATACTCGGACAAGTCATATTGCCCGAAATGCCAACAATATGCAGCTGATTTAAGGCATATGTTTGTTGACTGCCCCGGGCTTAATAGATTCTGGGCTGGAGTTTCCAATATCCACACTCCATTATTGGGTCAAAATCATCAGCTTACTGAGAAGGAAATATTTTTAGGGACCAAATACGATGATGTCAGTCATGAGAGCCTGTTAGCAACTATCATTTTAGTTTGGCTCGATTATGTATTGCTAGAGTCTGGATAAATAATGGTGGCCCAAGTATTTGCGAGATTTGGGCTCTACTTAGACAGGTATACGAAATGGAGTATGCTTTGGCAAAGGCCAGAGGGCCTCGATCTTGGTTAAAATGTAATAGGACACGGGCTAGTCTTCAATGGGACTAATTAGGCAGTGTCACTTTAGTATATTTAAATTTGTTATTATATTATGATTCTCCGTCATGTTATAGATTTTTTACATATATTTCAGTCCGCTTGTTTATTGAACTGACTAAATTGTAGAGTTAGGAAAGTATTGACTTGTCTTGAATAATGGAATTTTATTTATTCTTCCAATGGTAATGAATGAATAATTTGAATACAATTGATGTATTTATGGTTAAAAAAAAAAAAAAGACATGCTAGTCTGTCTCTGTAAATTTGTATACTTCCTTACTTTGCACGGATCTAATCCTGCAAAATCCCGATCTTGTTTCAGTTTTTTGCACGGAAAGTTATGTAGGAAACTTCCCAACATATCAATAGATTCCTGCCGAACACTGCAAATGCTGCTACAATTTCATTGTCTACAGAGGCCCGTCTACGCCTTGCCTGTACCTCTTCAGCTATCACTTCTTCAACATTCCTATGAACATCTCCTCTTTTGGAATGGGAGTACCATTCTTCACCTCATAACAGCGGCCAATTTTTTCAACTGTATGCACTAATGTGTTCTCTTGCAAGTAGCTTTCTTCATTAAAGAAAGGCTTGGTACTGGAAGTATGCTTCCATTCACCACTGAAAATGTGCAAAAAATACATCTATTCTATGGGAAGACCATTTTAGCACCCTCTATAAGGGGGACCATTCCTGTTTGGAGGTCCCAACGACTGAATTATTGCTGAGTGGCGCTGCTGGCCTAGAGCCGGTTAGTTTTACTCTGGGTGAGGTTCAAGATGCTATATCCATGCTTCCTGCGGGCAAAGCACCTGGGTTGGATAGGGTCCACGGAGACCTTTATAAACACGAACCTAGTGTCTGGGCGCCCTATCTTTTAATAATATTTAACGCAATCTCTGGGGGTATGCCAGTGCCTTCCACTTGGCTGAGTGCAGAGGTAGTCCCTATTTTTAAAAGGGGGTCGCCTCTGCTCCCAGGCAACTATAGGCCAATTAGCCTAATAGATGTTGCCCAGAAACTTTTTGCAAGGCTAATCCTAGACCGCCTCTTGGACTGGATGGAGGAATTTGAGATTCTGAGCCAGTATCAGGCGGGGTTCAGAAAGAGCGTATCAACTACTGATCAGATTTTCAGATTGAGTATGCTCTTCTGGAAGACAGTTAAGGTCGAGGGGGGATCCCTTTATACTGTCTTTGTAGACCTGCGTGCGGCCTTCAACCTGGTCCCATGTAGGAAACTTTGGACTGTGTTACGGGAACTAGGTGTGCCAGCACCTGTTTTGCAAATCATAATCCGACCCCACATCCACAATTTTGCAAGGGTTAGATGTGGGAGAGAAGGAAATTTATCATCCAGCTTTTCCGTTGACAGGGGGGTTAGGCAGGGGTGTGTTTTGGCACCAAACCTGTTTTGCCTCTATGTGAATGGACTTATCTCCCATTTGAATGCGGTCCCCAATAGAGACGCTCCAAGACTGGGTGGTATAGGGATCTCAGCTATTATGTTTGCTGATGACACCCTGTTACTCGCTAAGACACCAATGGGTGTCCAGCGAGTTTTGGATGGTTTTGTCTCTTTTTGTCATGATCGGGGGCTAGAGATAAATACGGCCAAAACGAAATTCATGATTTTTAATCCTCCAAAGACATCCCGCCCAAACCCGGTTATTCATGGTGTTAGTCTAGAGAGAGTTCACACGTTTGAGTATTTGGGATTGACTTTAAACGAAAAACGGACCTGGGTCCATCACCAGACTAAATCCAACGTGAAGTTAACCCAAAATGTGGGGGGTATTATTAAACTATGGAATAAATCCATGACAAAACCCATTGGATCGCCACTCGAAATTTATAAAATGCAGGCGCGTGGGGCAATAATATATGGCGGTGAATTGTGGGGGACACAATTGTGCCCCTGAAATCATTGCGACGGAAAACAAGTTCCTTAGGAACTTGGCTGCCCCACCTATTAGTTCTCCTCTTCTTCCTCTCAGGCTTGACCTGGGACTAAGATCAGTAAAGGACGAATTAGGCTTAAAGCCTTTAACCTTCTGGAGGCGACTCTGGGTAACCCCTGAACTCTCCAGTTACCGGCGCGAATTTACGGAACTATTTCAATATCAAATTGTACGGAAAATTCCATGGTTAAAATATATAAAGCATGAATTTGAGAGGCTGGGTTTTTCGGTTCTGTGGACAAACCCGGAAGAGGCCTGTAGAAGTATATCTCGTAAAGACCGTGTTATGATTGTAATTTGTCTGCTTCGCTATCGAGTGATAAAATGGGGATAATGTCTAGTTCATTCCTAACAGTGAAGGACTATTACAAGTTGGAGACAGTCCTGGATGATATTAACCCCATTGGCCTTAGGAAATTATTTCTCCAATGGAGATATAATGCTTTACCAATTAGAGCCCTTACCAGTAGATGGCACCCACCAACCACTAAAAACTGTCCAGCCTGTACTGAGGAGCTGGAGAATGACATTCATGTTATGTTTTTCTGTCCTTCCTATATGAAATCTAGGAAAAAGTGGATTATTCCCATTTGCAGAAATTGGGGGTTTAGGCATCATTTGCATGACTATCGACTATTGAAATCCGACTTATCCCCTTTAACTGTTTTTTGCTGTCAGCAAATATTTAGCTGCTGTGTGGAATATTAGAAGAACTTTTGTGACAAAATGAGACTTTGCTCAGCATACATGAGTTTTCCATTGATGAGCGAGATTCCCTCTCGATGTATTTTATTGCCAATGAAGATGTTTCTTTATTTCTTTTGGAAGATGTATTTTGCTTAGTTTTTTTAGAAAGCTATTTTGCAGTGTGTAATGATTTGTTTTAATTATATTGTGATCTCTTTTATGACTTTACAAGGTCGAAATGAAGATAATAAATAATAAATAATAACATCTATTCACAAGTCTTTTCTTTTGGCTTCTTCTCCTCATTGACAACACTATTTTGTCCAGTGTTCTCATTCTGCCCAGTTGCAAAATAAATAGCTTCCTCATCAGAGCAAATGCATTTTCTACTACAGCCTCAACGCATTCCGTTTTTTTACTGCTTCTGTTCTCCTTTTATACTGTTTCATAATTAATCTGAGATTCTGAGTTACCTTACTATGGAACATCCGGACTCTATTTTATTTAAACTCCCTCTGTCTCCTTGTCAAAGTATCTCCTCTTGTATATCATTTATTGTTCTTTCTGTCACTCACTGTTTTCCTTTCTTAGCTGATTTGAGACTTCCCATTTTATTTTCTTAGTTTTGCTTACCTGGAGGTATTCAACATATTTTTTTAAGAAACTTCTTAGTTTCTTAGTTATCTTACCAGCAGCTCTCTAACCAGATTGCACACATTCTGTCCCTTTTCTTTCTGTATTGAAAGGAGACAGTATCCTCCCCTCTTGTTCTCTCTTCTTTCTTCTCTGTGATTTATTTAGGATTTTAAAAATCTGTTTTTAAGTAGAAGTAGAACTCTGCAAACAAAAAAGATACCTATACATTTAGCTTTTTATTATATATTATAAAATTACATAATTCTACTACTGAACTTACTATATAATGAATTATAACACTATAATAGCCACTAAAAGTCTATTACTTATTATCATTAAATAGATGTATGTCTGACTGTATCGCTGTATATGTGTATCTGTGCATCTTACTGTATGCATCAGTGTGTATCTGAGTAAGTATTAACCCAACGCGGAGACCCTCGCTCCACCCGCAGATTGTGCAGAGATTTGCCTTCTCCGCGTTTCACTGAAATGGGAGGCCCTGCCACTATCTCGATGGAAGGCCAGCTGGCTGAACACTTCACAACACTGTAAGCATATACAGTCATATACAAAAACATTGGTGACTAGGCCTGAGTGACTGCACATCTATACAAAGTCATGAGTGTGTAATCAAACGCACAATGTCCATAAGCAACAAATGTTCCAAATAGTGCTGTTGTGCTAAACACCAAGTCACCTTAGGTGCTAATTAACAAACCACAAAAGAGTCTGTTTGCAATATCTCAAATAAATGATCAAGCACTCAAGCACACAAACTCACAGGTGTTTTATGCTTTTTAGCCTTGAAAAGGTCAGGAGGAGAGAACATGTGTCAGCTGCTGTGTTTTGAATTTCTCTATTTATGACACTGATTTTGAAGTAAAAGAACTAAACTTCAGCGGATTGGATTTTTTCATCGGCCTATTACTCAACACCAGTTGGACATTCAATGATAATACTATTTTGTGCTTGAGTGCTTTATCTCTTTTTTTGGATACAATTCAATTCAATTCAATCAGCTTTATTCGATTAAAAGAAATATTCATAAAAGCACAATACAATTATGGGCACAATAAATACAAGTATTAGCTTATAAATTCATAAAATACCAATACGAATCAGTTCCAGAAAAGATTAGAAAAGGAGTGAATTACATCATGATTGAATTTCTACATTTTAAGACTAATTTTAAAAACATTCAAATTGATAGGGACAATTGTTCTTCTCCTAATGTTTGTAAAAACAGAAAAGCAGGACGACATTGTCTTAGTCCCTTATTTTTTAAAATTGGCAATATCCACCTGTACCTACTATAAGAGAAAAATTTACAAAAGAATAGAACATGAATAGTTGATTGAAAAGACACATCGTCACATGGAAATTAACATAGCTCCTTCGACCAGTTGTTTTCAGTGGGAAAAGAGACAAGCCTGTGAAAAATGTTCAATCTCAAACGGGTCCACAAAAATCTGTCTTGCTTGGGTAGGGCTGGAGTTTATCAGTGACCGTTATTTACATCTGCTTGTTCACAGGTTACCAGAGGCGTCCCGCAGGGCTCATGTTTGAGCACTACTTTATTTAACATCTATGTGACGCCTCTGGCTAAACTGATGAGGGACTTGGGGTTTAACCCCATATCTGACGCAGATGATACCCAACTCCTCCTCACCTTCGACAAAAGGAGATCTGACATACAAACCATCTTTTCTCAGGGTATGATGGCTATTGCCTCCTGGATGAAAACCAACTATCTCCAGTTAAACTCTGAGAAATCCGAGATTCTACTGTCCGGAGGTGCTGACATCTGTTGGTCACCCAGTTGGTGGCCGGAGTAGCTGGGTAAAGCCCCTGCACCTAAAGAGGTAGTTAAAAATCTGGGCATTAAGCTTGATAAAAAACTTACTTTGCAGACCCATGTCAATACTATTGCTGGGTCTTGCTATCACATTTTAAGTTTACTTAGAAGAGTCTTTCCACTGCTTCCATTTTCCACTAGGAAGACTCTAATTCAAGCTTTGCTCATGAGCAAGATTGATTACTGTAATGCTCTTCTTCTCTCTGCTCATGTTGCCTCACTGGATAAATTACAGGTCATTCTTAATACAGCTGCTCGACTGGTAACGGACTCTCTGGCCAGAACCCCCTCTTTGCCTTTACTGCATGAATTACATTGGTTGCCAATCAGAAAAAGAGTGCAATTCAAAACAGGCTGTATGATCTTCAAGGCTCTAAATGAGCTTAGCCCCGGCTATCTAACTAGGAAATTGAAGGTTTACATCCCTATATCCTCACTTAGATCAGGATCAAAAAACCTTCTCTCAGTTCCTAGAATAAACAAAGCTCTTTCTGGTGGCAGGGCCTTTTCGTACTTGGCTCCTTTGTTTTGGAACAACCTTCCCCTATATCTCCGCACGGAAATGTCCCTCCTCCGTTTTAGAAAGCTGATAAAAGCATACCTCTTCTAGTTCAAGATGGTCCGCTGTTGCAAGCGCAGAGATACCCTTCTGGGTGATTCAGTGCTATATAAAATTATAAAATCAAAATCAAATCAAATTAACTGATGTGCCTGTACAGAGACTTTTGGGGATTCTATATCTCTTCTCTTATTATCCAAGTATGATAGACAGCTAATTTTTATTATTTCCTGTTTACAGCTAAAAGAGTAAGGGGGTCCGAAAAATATTCAGGGTGGCCAAGGTAACCAACAACATTTTTAATGTACTTTAGCCAACTAATCTTCCGTGCCCCACCCAGTTTACCACAGTCTGTAAGTAGCTGTCTATTGAGCTCCAGCGAATCGGAGGTCCATATTCTGTGCCACTGAAGTACAGGCTGAATTTTACAAATGTCCATAATGTATGGCAAATCCAATTCAGTATGGCAAACATAGGTAGAAGTGCTGTCTGGGACAATCAATAAAAATCTTAAAAACCTATTCTCAATGCATTGGAGTGAAATAACATTCTCATAACCCCAGATGCCTGCCCCATAGCTGGCTATTGTGATGCATTTCGCCTTGTATATCTCTAATAGGACCTCTGGAGCCCGTTTCCCCAGCTTCTTACTAAAATTAAAGAGTGTGGCTACCCCTTTAGAAAACAGTAGCCTCCTAGTCCTAATGGCCTAGGTCCATTTCCCCCTCAAAGAGTATACCCAGATAAGAAAAGGTTTTGCAGCAATCAATCGGTTTCTTACCTATTAAAATGCGTCTGAAATGTGTATTCCCTGTCCCACATTTCATTACAAAGGTTTTAGAAGTATTCACTTCTAATCCCAGTTTAGCCATATAATCAGCGAAACAATCAACTAACCTCTGCATCCCTACAGGGGTGCGTGACATCAAAACCTCATCATCGACGTACATTAATGTGGCAATAGGTCCCTTCCCCACTTGTGGGAGGTCCTGGCACTCTTTCCCCAGCTTATTTCCCAAGTCATTTATATATAACATGAATAGGAAGGGTCTCACACCCCTTCTTATCCTAAAGGGCTTAGTGCATTCCCCTCCCATCCCATAACGAATCCAAGCATTTGCTCCCGCATATAATTGTCTAAAAAATAAAACTATCAAACTTTCCACCCTCATATCAGTTAAGATTCTCCAGAGTTCCTCATGGATTACGGAATCAAACAAAGCAGTCAAGTCTACGAACGTTAAATACAACCTACCCTTTTTGGCTTTAGTGTATTTGCCGATCATCATGTTCAAATGTAACCCCTGGTCAATAGTACCCATGCCTTTGCGGAAACCATACTGAAGGTCACTAAGTATTGAATGGTCTTCCGCCCAATCTTGTAACATTAATAACAAAACTCTGCAGATAATCTTAATTGTTGAATCGAGTAGAGTAATCCGCCTATAGCAGGCATGGTCCGACCTGTTCCCTTTTTTGAAAATGGGGACCACGTCGATTCATACCAGGAAGAAAGAGGGCCGATTGTGCTACAAGCGTTTAAAACTTGAGTTAAAAGAGGACCCCACAATAAAATATTATGTTTAAAAAGATCTACCGGGGTGCCATCTGGTCCCGGTGCCTCACCTCCCAGGCTCGATTCAATGGCTAAGTTAACCTCACTCAGCTCAAATTTCAGATTCATGTCCTCTGTACCTTGACTAAGAACCAAATTGGCTACAGGCTCCATCTCTAGCTTTGTAGTATGAGCTGTATTGCTATATAATTTTTCAAAACGCTCCAGCCACTCAGACTCGCTAATAGCTATCTCAATCGTGGCCCTGTCCTTCTCCAACAAAAAGGGCGCATTGACCGCCTTCCAAAATGCAGAGTGGTCTTTTAGCTTTGAAGCTGTCCGCAAGTCCTGCCACATTTCAATTTTAATAGTGGTTTGCCTTAACTTTAAGGCCGCATTATACTCCCTGCGTGCCAGCCTGACATCCTCCACAACTCTAAGCTCTGAATGCAGTGCTCTCTTTAACTTGTCATGGGCCTTAGAACATGTTGCATCAAACCAACCATGCTTAGATTTATTAGATTTATTGAGTTTCACAGACATTTCCTGTTTGATGTATTTTGAAATTGTCTGGAACCCACTAATGATGTCTTTGCTCATGGTATTTACATCTAAACAGGCCTTGACCTCTTCTTTGCAATTGGTAATAACCTTCCTTGTGAAAGTATCATGGTTCAGCTTATCCCATTTTAGGGCATATCCATATTGCCTAGATATATTGAGGTTCCCCATAAATTTAGATGTATGATCTATTATATTTCTCTTAGACCTAATGGAGATGCTCAAAGGGAAATGGTCACTCACCGATATGTCATGTGTGACAAAATCTTTTACTCTAGTAGCATACCTGCTTGACATCAAAATAAAATCTATTGTTGATGATTTCCCCTGCCCATTATAGGTGGGATTAAAAGGCACGGGGTTGGGACATAACATATTGGCAAAGCCCAAATCTGTATCAAACATAATTTCATTTAGAATTTCCCCTGATTTATTATGTGCGAAGTGCTGAAAGGGATGGTCCTTATCCCACGATAAACCACAGCACCCTTTATCTATATGACCACAAATATTACAATTAAAATCAACCCCCCCCCCCCCCATAGGATGCACACTTCTCTGGTTGATGTAGCCTGAATGTTCTGTACAATGGTGTTAATAGATCTCACTACCTCCTCAAATCTACTGGTAGGAATATTGTTGTAAAAGTTAACCACCAGCAGACAAAGTATCCTGTCTATGTGAAGCGACATGACCTGATAGTAAAGATCGCTACCAATTAGAACAGATTTTTCCAAGTTCAGGAGATTCGACACATAAAGACATAATCACCCCTTAGCTCTCCCATAAACTGATGGAGTAGCAGGGGTATGAAAAGTTCTAAAACCATTAAAATTTATAGGTTCGCAAATCCAGGTCTCTTGGACAGCCAATACATCATACTCCTTAACAAAATCACCTTAGCATTAAGCCCGGCCACATTCCAAAAACATAGCTTATGACAATTACTCCTGTCATCTCTCTCTGAGATTATAGGCACTCCAACAGTGGGATATGGGGACTGTTCATGCGATGGATTAGCAAATATTTCTCTGTTGGTGGGACTAAAAGTTCCCACTCCCTCCACCGCATCCTCCTTATTACCATGAATCAGTCCAGTGCTAGCCCTATTTAAGTCTTCTATGTTGTTAACGAACTGGGGTTCAAGAGACCTTTCAGGGCTAAAACTGATGGGAGTAGTCAGAGAGGCATGATTCCTAGGTATATGTATGGTTAGTCAATCTACCTCTTCTAAATTATGAAGAGCCTCAAATCTATTATAAACCTGAACGTTAAACTGTTGTTTGTGGTTTGCTGGATAGGGGGCTTTATATACCATTGGATGGGGATCACATGTTGGTTGATAAAAGTAGCCCAAGGGGAGGATGTTTATGCTAGCTTGTGTTATAGCCTGCTCGCTACCTCTAGACAGAATCATTTGCACAAACCGAGGACTGGTGAATGTAAGAACCACACAGTCACCACGTAACCATTTTTGTCCACATCCTACATAGCTTATCCTTCTCACCATCTTAAATTCTGCAAATAATTTCTCGGAGTGGCCTACCTTTGTACCTAGCCAACCTAAACTTTTATTTCTCAATGACACCCAGGATTCTTCAGTTCCCTGTGGTAGTGTTGGTACATTAGCTCAAATCACAGTATAGGGGGTAGCTGCCATTGGGAGGTCCAGTATACTAGCTTTAGGGGGAGTTGCCTGGTTAGCCCGATTAAGATGCACTTCAGAGTTACCCTTGTCCGCAGCTATCAAAGGTTGTGGGCCATGGCCAAATCTTTTTAATTGGTGAATACCTTTGATAGGGATTTGGCACGCCGGTTCTCTGAGAATTAAAATGGGGTGGTGATAATACAAGCGTATGGGGTATACTATTGGCAAGGGATCGGACTGTGTGGGGCTATCGCTTGTCATGCCATTACCTACAGAGGCCCTCTTAGCCGTAGTCCCACCTGATATGGCAGAGGTCTTTAAGGGGCCCGCATCATCAGGGGACTCCGTTCGCTTAGACATTGAAGGTACTAAGACGTCTAGTTTAGTGGCAATGGTAGACATAAATTCTCTAATAAACTTATCTAGAGACTCCAGTGTGAGTTTCACAGATTCTAATTCCCAGTTCAAGGAATTTCCACTTTCCACTTCCGAAATACCCCTGGCCCTAAGATTAGTTTTTGATTGAATCTCTACTTTCTTAGCTGATTTTTTAGAAGATTTACGGCTATGATTTGATGCCCCAGGGACAGAATTCTTAGAAGGGACAACAATAGCTTTTGCATTCCTTGGACGTTTATCTGGGGGCTGAGTCGCACTATCCTGCTCACAACCTGAGATATGATCAGAAATATCCAGAATGCACCCATTTACTTTACCTTCATTTCTTATTGGGCTTGTGAGAGGGGACGGTAGAGTGGGTAGACATAATAGCGGGCCTACTACTGTGGCTTTCGCCACTTTCTCACCCTCTGTACTTAGTTTTTCTATATTAATAACTTCCTCCACTGAGCTAATTTACTTTTCTTTAGCCCCCATTGCTCCAGTCAAATAATTTAACAGGGTCTGCATGGGGCCTTCCACCCTACTAGTTTTAGATATACCCTGAGCGTTCCTTTTCCCCATTTCAAGGAAATTAAATGGGGCACAGCACAAATAAAATTCGAGGTGCAGAAGTCAATAAAACACAAATATACACGTCACGCCTCCCTCCCAGACAAAGCAGGTCAGTACTTACAACTTCCAAACTTTGCGACTGCTGGGATTCACCAGGCTAATGTCCACAAAAACAGTCTTGGCCCCCCCACATGCATAAACCAAATATATGTAAAGTTTTGATTGTTTCTTACTGCACCGAAAGGCCAAGAAATGTGTCCCGGCCCGGCTTCTTCCAGTCTATGACGGGCGTAGACGGGACCGTCTTGGTTCGGTCTTCGCCCGGGTGCTGTCCGCATGCGTCCCGCGTTGCGTGACTGGGTTTGTCTAAAATAGAATACTGCAGGGACCAGGTAGAAAGTGCGGCGTGCCGGTAGCCCAGGCGGGGGCTCTCAATAAAATGCAGGGTGAAAAGCAGCAGAATAGGTCCATTACGGAGCGGTCTCCCAACTTCCTTGACCAGCTTCGCCTCAAGTAGAATACTGTAGGGACTGGGCAGAAAGAGCGGTGTGCCGGTAGCCCAGGCAGGGGCTCTCAGTAAAGTGCAGGGTGAAAAGCAGCAGAATAGGTCCGTTACGGAGCGGTCTCCCACCTTCCTTGACCAGCTCCGCCTCAAGTAGAATACTGCAGGGACGGGGCAGAAAGTGCGGCGTGCCGGTAGCCCAGGCAGGGGCTCTCAATAAAGTGCAGGGTGCAAAGCAGCAGAATAGGTCCTTTAAGCAGCGGTCTCTCACCTTCCTTGACCGGCTCCGCCTCAAGTAGAATACTTTCCAGGCAACAATATAGGCAGAGGCAGGAGTGTCAATACATCCCACCTTATGTATTGCCGCCATCTAATGATCCTGGAAGTAGAGGCGGGCCGCAGACCATCTGATACCTCGGAGCACAAACAAAATCTGCCAGAACAGTAGTCAGCAATGTCCGTGGCCAAATTGTGAAGCGGGGGCCTCTGTAACACGTCACTGGCAGACGTGGACAATATCCAAAGCACCTCCTCCGATAGAAAGAGCAGAGGCCACACGGGGGACTAGTTGAAACACCTTTATTGAAGTTTTGCGGCATAATGCATTTCGGCCAAAGTCGGCCTTCTTCAGATGCCTCAGTGTTCAGGAGGTATTGAGACACCTTGATTTAAAAGTCCAGCAGCTTCCCCATTGGTAGGGACCCGCTCTGCCCCCTTCCCTAGTGCTTGCTCACAATCCCGGAATTCGTAGGAATTGAAGGTTCCAGGATGCACCTGTGAACCAGGTAGGTGCTACAGGGGGGATATACAGTCCAAGTGGAATGGTGGGGTGTAGGACAAACAACGGTGTAACAAAAATGCCAATTTCCTGCTTGGGTAGTTCTCTGAGTGTCTCCTCGATTTCCCAAACACTGCTTCAGCCCCACTTTCCAGGCAAGAATATAGGCAGAGGCAGGAGTGTCAATACATCCCGCCGTACGTATCGCCGCCATCTAATGATCCTGGAAGTAGAGGCAGGGCGCGAACCATCCCATACCTCGGAGCACAAAATAAATCAGCCAAAACAGTAGCCAGCAATGTCCGTGGCCAACTTGTGAAGCAGGGGCCTCTGTAACACGTCACTGGCAGACGTGGACAATATCCAAAGCACCTCCTCCAATAGAAAGAGCAAAGGCCACACGGGGGACTAGTTGGAAACACCTTTATTGAAGTTTTGCGGCATAATGCATTTCGGCCAAAGTCGGCCTTCTTCAGATGCCTTAGTGTTCAGGAGGCGTTGAGATACCTTGAGACATCTATATATAAATATCTACATAGATACATACATACATACATATATACACACACATATATATAGAGAGAGAGATAGATAGATAGATAGATAGATAGATAGATAGATAGATAGATAGATAGATAGATAGATAGATAGATAGATAGATAGATAGATAGATAGATAGATAGATAGATAGATAGATAGATAGATAGATAGATAGATAGATACATCATCAATATGCTCCATTATTAACAAACCTGTAAATTTGCATTATTGATCCTCAAATTTGACCACACTTTTACTTTAAATTTCTTATCACGGAAAATAATAAGAAAGAACCAGTAGTGACAATTGTTCCCTCTCTTTTTCCGGAGATACTGATGTACAAGGCAAATCAAAACGTTCCCTTCACTCTACTGTACCAGTAAGTAAAATTCACACCACTTTCTAACAGGATCAAATGATTTTCAGGTTTAACTGTAGCAGATGTTTTTGTGTGCTTTAAAATGTAAGCATATTCACAATAGCATAACGTCTCTTAACTGTATCCATTACATCACTGCCTATTATCAGCTAGCACATTATTTACACCATCCAATTAAATATGTCCCTTTCTTAGACTAGGTTCTGTCCTCCATTTAACTGCGTTTCATTCTGCCAACTGTCACATTTGGCTCCAGTCTTCTCATGTGTTCTACTGCTCCTTCCTTCAAAATGGTTAGAGTGTGTATTGTGGGTCTCAGCTTTGTGCTCTGGGCCAGAGAGAGTGTTAGAAAAAGTGGCATTGACAGGGACTTGAGTTTGCCTTATATGGGCATTACTTGGGTTGGCTAGAGAGGGTTAAAGTGGCAGCAATAGCTTCCTTTGGTTGAAAGCTTTATTCAATGCCAACATCCAGACCTCATGATTGTGCACTGTGATGATAATGACCTACGCACACTTACTAAGTTAGGTTTGGAAATAACAATGAAGGGCATCTTTGGCCAATTAATGGCACTTTCCCCTCACACTGGATTAGTATACTCTAACATTTGCAAAAGGCAGAAATGGAAATCGTCAGACAAATTCTGCCAACAAATAGACAAAGCCAGGAAACATGTTAATAAAACTGTTTCTGCATTCCTTAAAGACCAAAACATGGGTTCCATCTACAGCAACGTGTGCTTTGACATGGAGCATATAAATAGAAGTGATGGTGTTCATTTCTCTGAGAAAGACAACAGGATATTCCTTAACAACTTGAAAGACTGCATACTGTTTTATGTGTAGTAATAATCTATGCACAATAAGCATAAAGCTGTTCTAAGAGCCACCCTTTTACCAAACACTGGTTAATTTCCAATTCAAAAACTTTTTTTAATTCTTTTGGAGGGGAGTCGCAAATCTGTCACAGACCTGCAAACCAAAGCACAAATTCAATCTACAACAGCACATTTAAGGTTTTTGACTCTCAGTTTGAATCTGTGCATGTGGCAATGGATCTGTGAGTACTTTTGTGAGTGTCTAAGTATATGTGTAAATGGGTGCGTAAGTCTCAGTGGGTCTGTGATTGCTTATGTCACTTTCGGAGAGGGTGTGTGAGTGGGTGCATGAGTGTGTCAATGGGTCTGTGAGTGGGCGTGTCATTTTCTGAGTGGATGTGTGAGTTGGTGCATAAGTCTCTGAGTGGTACTATGGCAGGGTGTCGAAGTATTTGAGTGTGTTTATGTGTGGTTTTGTGAGCATCTGAGTGGGTCTGTGAGTGGGTGTATTAGTGGGTCACTAAGTGGGTGCATGAGTGCCTAAGTGGATCTGTGAGTTTGTGAGTGAGTGTCTGAGTGGGACTGTGACTGGGTGTGTGAATGTCTGAGTGGGCCTGTGACTGGGTATATGAGTGTCTGTGAACCTGTGAGTGGATGGATGTGTATCTGAGTGGGTGAGTAAGTGGAAGGGTTAGTGTCTGTATGGGTCTGTGACTGGGTGTGTGAGTTTACAAATGGGTCTGTAAGTAGGTGCGTGGGTGTCTGAGTGGGTCTGTGAATGAGTGCGTGAGTGTCTGAATGGGTCTGTAAGTGTATGTGAATGCCTGAGTGGATCTGTGAGTGGGTGCATGAGTGTCTGACTGGTACTTTTGGACTACAGGTTAATGCAGTTATATCCTCTTTTTCTTCATTCTTAGGTTGTGAAAGAAGATCTTTCCTCTCAACCCTGTAAACTTTCAAAAACTGTAATGTCATCTCTAGTGTTAGCCAAATTGAATACTCGTAATGCCCTTTTCTTGAATATGCAGCATCAACATCTAAATAGACTTTAGTTAATACAGAATGCAGCAACCAGAACTCTGACCCACACTCCTAAACACTTGCCCATCTTGCAGGCTATCACTAAACTCCACTGGCTGCCGGTTAGGCAAGGTGTGAAATGTAAGGCCCTATGCCTAGCCCACAAGGCCCTTTATGTCACTGTACCTGTTTTTCTGCAGCATTCTTTCAAATGGTACAGACTGAGGAGAATTCTCTGATCAATGGATGTCCAGAAACATGAGGTCAACAGATTTAGACTCACAAACTGGGGGGAGGGGGGAAGCTTTGTTACATCAACAGCAAAAGAGTGGAATCTACTTCCTACCCATATCAGAGCCACATCACCTCATATGTTATTGTTCAGCTTTAAAAACATGGCTTTCTGCCAATTAAGGAATCTGTCAGGTATTTCATCAATTCTCACGATGACCTAGCGCCTTGTCACCTATAGGTATTTGTCGTGCTCTATAAGTATTTATAACAACATAACTTACCTGAGACTTGGTGTGTGAGTCTGTGCCTGGGTGCATGAGTGTCTGACAAGGTCTGTGAGTGGATGGATGAGTCTTTAAGTGGGTGAGTGAGTGGATGTGCTAGTATCTAAATGGGTCTGTGACTGGGTGCATGAGTGTGTGAATTGGTCTGTGAGTGGGTGTTTCAGTGTCTGAGTGGGTCTGTGAGTGGGTGTGTGAGTGTCTGAGTGGGTCTGTGAGCGGGTGCATAAGTGTGTGAGTGGGTCTGTGAATGGGTACATTCATGTCTGAGCGGGTCTGTGAGCAGGTGCATAAGTGTCTGTGAGTATATCTGTGAATGGGTACAGAAGTGTCTGAGTGAGTCTGTGAGTTGGTATATGAGTGTATATGAGTACTATTCATAAATTGACGCATGGGTTTTAGTGTTTTTATAATCTATGATCTGTATTTTTAGGATTTGTTTTACTGGATGTAGTACATCAAATTTGTAGTAGTTAATGATGCCTATTGTAGCAAGTAAGTTTTGTGGATATTATATAGGAGACTTTTTGTAACAATTTTTGTTAAGTGATACAATAAAAATATTCATTAATTCATTCATTTGAGTGTCTGAGTGGGTATGTGACTGGCTACATGATCCTCTCATTGTGTGAGTGTCTGAGTGGGTGTGTGATTGGATACAAAGCTGTGTGAGTGGGTCTGTGAGTGGGTGTGAGAGTCTCTGAATGGGTCTATGAGTGGGTGCATAAGTATCTGTATTGGTCTGTGAATGTGTGCATGAGTGTCTGAGTAGGCCTGTGACTGGGTGCATGGGTCTCTGAGTGAGTCTGTGAGTGGGTGTGTGAGTATCTGAGTGGGTCTGTGACTGACTGCATGAGCCTCTCTGTGGGTGAGTTACTGGGTGCATGAATGTCTGAGTGGGTAATGTGAGTGGATTCGGCAATGTCTGAGTGGGTCTGTGACTCGATACATGAGTGTCTGCCAACGGATGCGTTAGTCTCTGAGTAGATCTGTGAGTGGGTGCAGGAAACCTCCTCTCTGTACATGTACTAAAATGAAGTACACTATGTAGATAGTGCAGGAGATCCTGAAAAGGCAGGCAGTGGTAAAGTTAGATAATTCTAACTCTCTTTTTTGTAGTAGTGTGGGTGAGTAGTTATGCTTATCAGAGGGTAGTGTTAAGCATTCATTGTACTCACAGAGGCAATGAATGAGACACACTCAAGATCAAATCTGAGACCAATTTGTAAAAATAGTATACATTTTTATATACCTTTTTAGGGCCAAGAACACAGTTTAAAGGTAAGTACTTTCAGAGATACTATTTGGCAAAGTTCGATAAATATATCACTTCTATTTGTAATTATGCACCATAGGGGAAAAAGCAGAAAAATAAATAGAAATTCAGGCAATGCTTTCATGAAGTTCACCTCGATTTCGGTCGATGTCGGGAACAGGTCCAAAGTTCCAAAAGGAGAGGTTTGGGAACATCCTGGATCAGCTAGGAGCAGAGGTGCTGAGGTCTTAGAATCTGGTGCGCAAAGACAAAGGGGGCCACTTGTGAAATTACTGCACATAGTGACTTACAGGTAAGTACATTGGGTCTCCTTAGAGGAAGGAGGTCACAAGGGCCTGAGGACCATGGGAGCAGGGCTGGTTGGTCAGTGCTGGGGTCCAAAGGGACTAGGTGAAGAGCAAACTTGTTAGCCAGACTTAGTGCATCTTGAGGTCCTTCCAGTCAGGAGCAGGCAATACCAAAACAGCTGGGCTACTCAGGAAGTGGGTCTTGGTTCCCCAACATCCCTCAAGGGGTGCTGGCTTCTAGAGCTTTGGAAGTCCAGAGTGGACTCTTCTTTTTGGCGCAGCTCCAGTAAGTCCTGGTGCCTCCAAACATGTTGGGGAGGCAGAGCTCACCCTCTGGAGAAGTTGTACCTTTTCTCGCTTTGGTGTTCCATCAAGGCCATCAGAAAGCAGCACATTGACAAATCAGAGTTCATGGGATTGGTACCTGCAGTGTTCAGGGGAGTGACACCTTCACTCAAAGGAGCTTCATGGTGATTTCTCAAAGGCTGGTGGTGCTTTGGGTTGCTTGGGCCCTTTCAGGTTTCAGGACAACACAACAGCAGCAATTGTCGAGGCCTGGGAGCAGCAGGCAGGGTTTGGAGACTATTACTACCGTAGCAGGGCTTCAGTTCTGAAGCAGCGGGTCTTCTTTGTCCTGGCCTCTTTCTGTCCATCAATTCTGACATCCAGTTCTCGGGGTGCAACGTAAATACTGAATTTAGGAGTGTTACAATGGGAGACAGGTAGTAGCTAATGGGCTTCCTACCTTTTAGCATGTCTACATCCTCTAGTGACCACTTCTTGTGGGAAGAGGCACTACCCTAGCCCTAATAGGAGGTTTTCTTACCATCTCAAGATGGTGGAACTTCAGGAGAGAGGTTCACTTTGCCTGGCCTGTCCGAGAGCTTGTGCAGGCTAAGTGGGGAGCCTCCTCCTAATCTTACTAATTTTCCCACCTTTCCTCCTACCAAAAGTGGAGCCGGAATGGGGGTCTGGCCTCCCCCACAATCTGGAAGTTCCTGGTTTGGAATTAAATGGCGGCATCGCCTTTGAAGCTTCCCAACCAAAGGCCATCCTGCCCTATAAGAGGTGTGAAGCACCTCCGCCCAGAGCAGGCTTTTTTTTTGTCCTCTGAGAGTGCTGGCTCTCACCCCATGAGGTCAGAATCTTTACTGGTGGTGGCAGACTGGCAAAAACAAGTCAGATACCAGACCAGTTCTTGGTATGTTTTCAGGGGATCCTCTAAAAGGGTCTTTGATGTGAGATTATTAATAAATCCATCAGTGGCATCAGTGAAGATTTATTAAGACAAGATGTTTGGTACCAAACACCTTGGAAATTAGTGAAACCATTAAGGAGCTAGGAAGCTTGTGTCGATGTGTATCCAGCCCACGGATTACTTATGGCTTCCCTGTTCACTTACAATATCTCACAATAGACTGGACATTGTAGGGGCATATCTTCTCATGCTGACAGGCCCTCATATAAGATATAGTGTACTATGCCTTATGGCTCAAGGCCAGCACTAGGGGTGACTTACCTATATCTTATGCAGTGTATGGTTGGCATGACACACAGTGCAGTGTGCCATGTCGCATCTTCAGATTTCTCTGCACCAAGACCTGTAGCCTGCAATGGCAGAGTGCATGGCCATGGTGAGCAGTCCCTGGGGTGGCACAACCAGTGCTGCAGCATCAGTGAACCCTCTTCAGTACCCATATCTTAGGTTCTAGGAGTACCATTTACTAGGGACTTACAGGGGTAGATAAAGTTGTGCTAATCATGGTACAGTATTTTAGGAAAGAGATTTGGCACTGGGAACCTGGTTCGCAGGGACCCAGTGCACTTACAGTTCAAAATCAAGTCAGGCAAAAAGTGGGGGCTAACCATGCAAAAAGAGGTACTTTCCTACAATCCTGAGTGGATGCAGTTCATGATGGCTGTGGTGTTTTGAGTGGTGAGCTGGTCCAGGTGGTAAACACATGGTCTGGGTCTGCATCTGTGGGAGCGATGAGGCTGAGGATGTTTATGCCAGTAAGTTGTGCCTCAAAGTTTTTTTAGATGTCCGAGATCTTGTCATGCAAGAAGTCCCAATACATTGTCAAGAGGGGAAAAGGGAGCGATGAGGAAAAAGGCAGGCCCAGTACCAATGCTCCCAAAGACTCACATATAATCCCTAAGAGGTAACTGTTCCTATAAGACAAACGACAACCTATTCTGGTTGTGCATGAGGAAGAAGGAAGAAGAAAGAAGGAAGTGTGGTCTCTATGTACCCAGTTGGAACTAGATGAAGGTGTGGGAATTACTCCTTTTAGAAATAGTGCCCTCACACACCCTTGCGAGTGTCATGCTTCATCATCAGGCATTTGCTCCTTGTGGGGGCGGTGTTGCGGTCCCCCACGGGCACCACGAGAGGGCTCTTTGTTGGAGATCTTCTAGAAGACACGGCAGTTGTGCATGTGGGCCTAAAAGATGTGAGAGTGATTTAAAATTATCTACACAGTACCTATAAACCAAATTTTATTCAAGGGTGCTGGAGGTAAAATTTAAAAAGAAGGGATGCGGAGGACCTCAAATAAACAAATGTAATAGAGGGACGAGTATTATTCTGCTGCTCCCATTATCCGTGAGTGTGAGTGAAAGTGAGATCGGGTCAACATGTTTTGTGCTTGGTAAAGATAGTGTGTGAGGGCGCTATTTAGAAAAGGAGTAATT
The DNA here is from genome assembly GCF_964204655.1 of Triturus cristatus. Taxonomy (NCBI): domain Eukaryota; kingdom Metazoa; phylum Chordata; class Amphibia; order Caudata; family Salamandridae; genus Triturus; species Triturus cristatus. The sequence continues at coordinate 339,823,826 of NC_140594.1, forward strand.
CCCACACCTTCATCTTGTTCCAACTGTGTACATAGAGACCACACTTCCTTCTTCCTTCTTCTTCATGCGCAACCAGAATAGGTTGTCGTTTGTCTTATAGGAACAGTTACCCCTTAGTGATTACATGCAAGAAGTCCGTCAGGGTGTTGCAGAGGCTGAGGGGATTGAAGAACTCTCTGACAATATTGAATAGTTCTTTACTGTGGTTGACATTGGCCTCAATGGGGTTGGCAAGAGCACTCCTTTTGTCTTTTCTTTGCTGTGTAGGAAGTTTGGTCTGTGGTGTCCTTGCTGAAACACCACCTTCTCTCCAGTTGCTTGCAGTTGCATTTTGTAGTTATTAGTTCCACAGTGTACCAGCTGGCCTGCTAGAAGGTCTCTTCCATTTTGTTGGCTTGCTGGCGGCGACTCTGTCTTGCGAGCCTGTTCTTGGTTAATTGTGGTGTCCGGGTAGGAGTAGTTGAGGGCATTGGTCCATTGGCTCTCTGATATTTTGTTCCAGCTTCGGTGAGAGATGCTGGGCTGTTTAGTCATGATGCCGGGGGAACCTGTGATGGTGAAGTGGACAAAGCCGTGGTCTGTCCAGGTAAGGTCGGTGAAATGGCCGTACTTGACTCTATTGTGACCATGAAGATGGAGTTCAGTATGTGTCCTGAGATGGTGAAGGTAACGTCATGCAGAGGTGAATTTCTGAGTGACAAAATTAATGTTTTGAAAAAACCCCCACCAAAATTAAGTAAATATTATAAGCAGCACTAACTATAACTGTTGTGCTCCCGCCATACACTGCTTAAGACTTCACATGGCTGATATTCTCCTGAGCTATTTTGTACTTACTGTTAGGCCTCTAATGCTCTAGCAAATTATATACAAATATGCAGAAAAATGAAGACAGGATGAAGTCATCAGTGATATCATCAGTAGAGGGGGGGCAGAACTTGCAGAGTTTTACTCTGTGGAATTCCAAGGAGTTACATAATAACTCTGTGACTTTCTGTGGAGTTCCGCCCACCCTTACAAATGATTTCTTGAATCTTTCCGTAGCCATGACTACTGCCAAACTTCAATGGGGGGGGGGCCATTTAAGTTTTTGAAGCCTAGTTCGGCCCCAGGGCCCCATCCCCAGGGCCCGGCCTGTTGATTGTGGGTGCCCTGGAGCCTACCCAGGGCACTCAGTCCCCACTGCGGGGGCCAACATTGCTCTCACAGACTGCTAAACATGCAGCTCCCTGTCTGTGAGAGCAATCTTTTCATTTGTTTCCCAGCCTGCTTGACAGTGAGCGTGAGTGTTGTCACAGCTCTTGCTTGCTGAGAGCGGAGTTTGTGTTTGCTCTCAATTGGTGGGAGCTGTCATCTCCCACCAAGCGAAAGCAAACAACTATGTCCTGGGGTTGACACCCCAGGACATTGCAGGAGCTGGCCCTGGGATTTGGTGGTCTCCAGGACCGTGTAAATGGCCTGGGAAGAGGGCTGTGCAACTCCTCTCCCAATATTAATTGTCATTTAGGACTCCCCACCAAAACGTGTTATTGTCCAGGGAGATGGTGATCCCTGGGGCTTCTGAGAAGTCTAGGAGGGGGTCAGCATTGGCACCCTCCATTAGTTCAAATTAGGCCCAGGAGAGGTGGTGTCCCCGTGGCTGAATGAGCCATTGGAGGGGTCTGATTTGCATATGGCTGGGTCCAATCTGGGGTGACATGGCAAACAAAATACCAATGGATTAACCACAGACCTGTGAATGGAGGTAAGTGTTTGAAAAGTTGCAACACTCCATCCATCGTTTTATTTAGTGATATTGCTATGTACACCCTAAGTGGATAAGTGTATGAGCAAACCTGGGTCCCTTGCTCGCTGGGCCACTGGATTCAAGCTAGTCTGGCTGATGAGGGGTGGTATCCCGATGATTGTTTTTGGTACAGGAAGGACTTGACCAGGCAGTTTGGGCTGGACTGTTCACATGAGGAACTGGGTCAAGACTGATTTGCATATGGCTGAGTCTCAACTGGGATGACATGACAAGCAAAATAATGATGGATTAAACCCAGATCTGTGACTGGAGTAAGTGTTGAAAAGATTCAACGCTCCGGCCATCATTTTATTTTGCAATCCTTCCTTTGGAGGGGGGGCCCACCCCACGTGGTAGCCTGGGCTTGCTTGTATTTTATTTTCCAAAAAATGCTTGAAAATGATTGAGATATATCACCTAATGGCGACTTGTTTCTATTCAAAAAGCATTTTTTCTTTCGCCAGTATCTCTGGTGCTGGTTGACGAATCCTCGCGAAATTTTAAAAACTCAGGGTCTGCTTAGCTCAGCTCCTCTCTTGAACGTTTTGAGTTGAATCGTCAAGTGGTACCGAGAAAAAAGGAGGTCCCAAAACGAGCTTTCTCCATGTTAATTTCCATCGGAAACTTTAGACAAGGCTAGAGCCCGAACTGCTGAACAGAATTACACCAATTGGTTCAGAAAGTGACCTTTTTCTAAATGGTGTAAATCCATTTGGTAGTTTCTGAGACATTTATATATAACAAAAATTGGTATCTGGTGACCGCGGTGGATCTGCGAACCCTCCCGAGCACAAGCTTGACTCTGATTGGCTGCCAACACTTCAAACCAGGAAGTGATGGCTGCCGTCTTGTGACTCAGTTGAACTAAGTCACAGGAAAAAAATTAAAAAATCAAGAAACGGGGCAGGGTAAAAACACCCTGACACCCTAGGCCTGCTCAGGGGGTCCCACAGGGAACCCGAGGGCCAAAAAAGCATTTACAAAAAATCAGTGGGGTTCACATAGGGTAATCAAATCGCGCAAAAATCATTTAATTAAGCCCCTGGCTGGGCCACGTTCCGGGCGCATTTGAAAAATATTATGCGGGAGCCCTGTGGGGCCCCCACAGTCTGAGGACTGCCAACTCCCCAAGACTTTTTGGTAAGAAAAAGCATCGGCAGGCTCCTGCCTCCCACACTGCCCCAGGGAACACCACCTCCCCATTGAATACTAATGTGATGTGGGGGCTTTGCAGGACCACTGCAGTTCCGGGGACTACCACCTCCCTGGGGCTTTTTGGTAAGAAAAAGAATTGGGGCCTCTGGGAACCGCCACCTCCCCAGGGCTTTAATCTTTAAATGTGGGGGCAGCCTCGCACCCCCCCCCACAGCCCTGGGGACCACCACCTCCCTGGGGGTTCAATTTTTTTAATTAGGTGTGGGGGGCTCCTGCCCCCCACACTGCCCCACGGGACCACCACCTCCCTGGGGCATTGATTTATTAAATTAGGGGGGTCCATTGTGAACCCCACACCCTGGGGACTACCACCTCCACGGGGCTGTGCAAATGCTGGGATGATGGTCACAAGGCCCCCCTTCAGGAGCCCTCTATGGCCCTAGGGAACCCCACCACCTAGGGCCGGCTGTCTCCAGCAATGTCCTGGGGTGCCCCTTCCCGGGACATTGCAATTTGCTATGGCAGGGGAGCACTGCTCCCGCCCAGCCATAGCAAACCTCAGAAAAACCGCTCCTGCCTCAATGAAGTGAAGCAGATGGGCATTGGGGCTCCCCCAGCTGTGCCCAATGTGGGGCCAGGCACTGGGGCATGCGGTCCCCAGTGCCAAAAATGGCAAGGGAGGGGGGTCCCATGGCCCCTTCCTTTATTTAAAAAAAAAAAAATAGAATGGAACGTCCCAGGAGGATGGGGTCCTCGGGGCTTGTAATCGGCCTCAGGAGGGTGGCCACATGGACCCATCCCTTTTCATTTTTTTTAAATGGCTGATGCCCCAGGTGATGGGGTCCCCGGGACCCACAAAGCTCAAGGGAAGGGGGGCCACAGAGCACCCCCTTCGTAAAACATATATATATTTTTTTAAATGGCAACTCAGCCCTGCCACCTTCTGCATGACTCTTGGTGCGCTCTGGGTTCGGGGATTAGGTCCCTTTCGATTCTAAGGGTCCATAGGGGCCAACTAGCCCACCAGGTACCACCAGTAAGCCCAAACAATGGGATTGCTGAGAGGTGGTCCGAGGCCAAGCCCCTTTTTTACAACACTCTGCAAACAAGCCTCTTGGCTCACTGCTGGTGGGGCGATGAGGTCCACTTGTGTCCTGAGGAATTCAGGAATAAAGTGGACTTCATCTCCCAAGAAGCAGTGAGCCAGGAGGCGCGTTTGCAGAGTGGTGTAAAAAGGGGGCATGGCCTCTGACCACTCTCAGCAATCCAGCTGTGTGGGCTTACTGGAGGTAAGAGGAGGGCTAGTTGGCCCCGAGGGACCCTCAGGAGGCAAGGGGACTTCATCCCCAAACCAAGAGCATGCCAGAAGGCACCTTTCCAGGGTGGGGAAGAAAGGGGGCATGACCTGGGTCCACCTATCAGCAATCCCACTGTGTGAGGCTTATTGAAGGTAACAGGTAGGCTAGTTAGCCCCTAAGGACTCCCAACAGAGAAGGGGACTTCAATCTCCATCCAAGAGTGTGCCAGGGAGCGCGTTTGTGGAGTGGTGGGCAAATGTTGCATGGCCTGCTATGAGAACTTAGCAATCTTGCTGTGTGGGACTTAATAGAGGTAATAGGAGGGGTAGTTGGCTCCCAAGGATGTTCTTGGGGGCAACTACCCCTCCTGTTATCTCCAGTAAGTACCACACAGTGGGATTGCTAAGAGGTATTCAAAGACCACGCCCCCTTTCTCCACCCCTCTGCAAACACACCTCCTGTCACACTAATGGTTGGGGGATGGAGTCCACTCCTGAGGGACTTTGGAGGCCAAGAAGTTCTCTTGATACCTCCTGCAAGTCCTACACAGCAGAATTCCTGAGTGTTGGTTGGAGGCCCAGCCCCCTTTCTGGGAAGAGGTGTGGTGCAGCGGCCAGTGTGGCTGACTCTGGAACACAGGGGCTCACGGTTTGATCCCCGGCTTTCGCGGCAGGTTAGCCCAGCACCTTGTGACTCCGGGCAATAGCTCGCTTAATCTTCCCGATGGCCCCAGCGCGGGACACCTCTCCGGAGGTAGCTGTGCGCTTCGCAAATTCTGGAATTTAATTTCATTTATTTATTTCTGTACCACTCTGAAAATGCAACTACTATTTAAAAAAGTATATAAAATGCAAAAGGTCTCGCATTCGCAAGAATTAGAGCTATCGGTGTTGTAAATGTAAAACATTTTTACTAATGTTTTGGGAAGTGAGTGGATGTACGTTGTGTGTAGTGCAATTATATGGTATGTTGTGCATTGAAATTATGTAGATAGAAAGTATGTGGTATTTACATTGTATAGGAATTATGTGAAGAGGAATTATGTGTTATGGAGAGTAATTATGTGGTGTGGTAGTCTGTGTTGTGGCTTGGTAACATCAGGTTTAGTCTTCCTCGTTTCCATAGAAGCTAAACTTTAAACTCAATGAGGCACAAAAAAAGAAGCAACCAGAGAGGAGCACTTCTGGACCTAGTCAGAGGTATGAACAGGGTCACTGGAATTATGCGTCTGTTTGGCTGCACCAATTTTTGCATAATTATACATTTATTTCGCATTTGCCACATAATCAATCATCTGCTGCGTAATCTGCAGATCTGAACAACATTTTTTTTGCTTCTAGCTCAAACGGCACAAACATTACCAAAAATCAGCGACGAGTGCTACAGCATGGTGGAAGGCCCTTTGCAAAGCTGGAATGGTCACCTGTTACTTATAGATAAATGTGGGTGTTAAATTGGTACTATGGGTGCACAAACCACTCTTGCTTCTTTCTGCAAAACCCTTGCCTCTTTCTTCACCTCTGTTGCTTCTTTCTGAACTTCTCTTGCCTCTTTCTGCACCTCTCTTACCTCTTTCTGCACCTCTGCTACTTCTTTTGGCACCCTTACTGCCTCTTTCTGTACCCCTCTTACCTCTTTCTGCACTTCTCTTTCCTTTTTCTGCACCCTGTTCCCTCTTGTTGCACCTCTCTTGCCTGTTTATGCACATCTCTTGCCTCTTTCTGCACTTTCTTTCTGCACTTCTCTTGCCTCTTTGTAGATTCCTATTGCTTCTTTCTGTACTTCTCCTGTGTCTTTCTGCACCCCTCTTTCCTCCTTCTGCACCTCTCTTGCCTGTTTCTGCACTTCATTTGCCTCTATCTACATTTTTCTTGCTTCTTTCTGCACTTCTCTTGCCTCTTTTGGCACCCCACTTCCCCGTTTCTGTACCTATGTTGCCTCTTTCTGCACTTCTCTTGCCTCTTTCTGTACCTCTCCTGCCTCTTTCTGCAGTACTCTTGCCTCCTTCTCTACCTCTGTTGCTTCTTTCAGCATTTTTCTTGCTTATTTCTGTACTTCTCTTGCCTGTTTCTGCACTTCTCTTGCCTCTATCTACATTTGTCTTGCTTCTTTCTGCACTTCTCCTGCCTCTTTTGGCACCCCGCTTCCCCGTTTCTGTACCTATGTTGCCTCTTTCTGCACCTCTCCTGCCTCTTTCTGCAGTACTCTTGCCTCCTTCTCTACCTCTGTTGCTTCTTTCAGCATTTCTCGTGCTTATTTATGTGCTTCTCTTGCCTGTGTCTGCATTTCTCTTGACTCTTACAGCACCTCTGTTGCTTCTTTCTGCACCCATCTTGCCTGTTTCTACACCCCTCTTCCCTCTTTCTGCACCTGTCTTGCTTTTTGCAGCACCCCTGTTCCCTCTTTCTTCCCCTCTCTTGCCTCTTTCTGCACTTCTCTTGCCACTTTCTGCACCTCTATAGTTTTTTCTGCACTTCTCTTGCCTCTATCTGCCTTGCTGTTATGTCTTTCTGCATTTTGTTTGACTCTTTCTGCACCCCTCTTCCCTCTTTCTGCACCTCTCTTTCCTCTTTCTGTAACCCTCCTGCCTCTTCCTGCACCCCTCTCCCCTATTTCTGCACCTCTCTTTCCTTTTTCTGCACCCCTGTTCCCTCCTTTTGCATGTCTCTTACCTGTTTCTGCACTTCTGTTGCCTCTTTCTGCATTTCTGTTGCTTCTTTCTGCTCTTCTTGTGCCTCTTTCTGCACCTCTCCTGCCTCTTTCTGAAGCTCTCTTTCCACCTTCTGTACCTCTGTTGCCTCCTTCTACACTTCTGTTGCCTCTTTCTGCATTTCTGTTGCTTCTTTCTGTACTTCACTTTCCTCTTTCTGCACCTCTCTTCCCTCTTTATGCACTTCTGCCTCTTTCTGTACTTCTCTTGCCTGTTTCTGCACTTCTCTTGCATCTTTCCCCCCTCAGATGATTCTTTCTGCACCCTTCCTATCTCTTTCTGCACCCCACTTCCCTCTTTCTGCACCTCTCTTTCCTCTTTCTGCACCTCTCTTGTTTCTTTCTGCGGTCCTCTTGCCTCTTTCCACACCTATGCTGCTTCTTTCTGCACTTCTCTTGCCTCTTTCTGCACCCCTCTTGACTCTTTCTACACCTATTTGTTCTTTCTGCACCCCACCTTCCTCTTTCTGCCCCCCTCTTCCCGCTTTATGCACATTTCTTGCTTTCTCTGCACCCCTCTTCCCTCTTTTTGTACCTCTTTTGCCTTTTACTGCACCTCTCTTGCCTCTTTCTGCACTTCTCTAGCCTCTTTCTGCACCTCTATTGCTTCTTTCTGAACTTCTGTTTCTTCTTTCTGCATCTCTCTTGCCTCTTTCTGCACTTCTCTTGCATCTTTCTGCACCTCTTTTGCTTCTTTCTGCACTTCTCTTGCCTCTTACTGCACCCCTTTTGTCCCTTTTTGCACCTCTCTTGCTTCTTTCTGTACTTCTCTTGTTTCTTTCTGTACCTCTGTTGCTTCTCTCTTCACCCCTCTTGCCTCTTTTTCCACCCCTCTTCCCTCTTCCTGCACCCCTCCTGACTCTTTCTGCACCCCCCCCTTTACAAAACCGGGTCATTTTTGGATATCACTTTTTTCTCAAATTTCTGTCTGGGAAAGTTCTAGAATCTATGTGGATCTACAAATGTCCTACCACCCAGCTTCCCCCCAGGTCTAATGACACAAATGATACCTTGCTCGCGTGGGTGGGTCAAGTACCCGCAACAGGCAAGGGCCCAAAATATATTAAGGAGACATCAAAATGACCTATCACAAAACAACCTGATTTTGCAAGGGGGATTACCTGGGTTTTTGGCCCCGGGCTCTGCGGCCATCTAGAAAAACTACCAAGCCCATACATTTCCAAAAACTAGACTCCCAGGGGAGTCCAGCGAGGTATGGCTTGCATGGGTCCCCCAACGTTTTCCTCCCCAGAATCCCCTGCAAACCTCAAATTTAGCTGACAAAATTACTTTTTTCTCACATTTCTGTATGAGAAAGTTCTGGAATGTACATGGATCCACAAATATCCTACCACCCAGTGTTTCTCCAGGTCTCCTGATAAAATTGATACCTCACTCATGTGGGTGGGTAAAGTACCTGTGACAGGCAAGGGCCCAAAACGTATTGAGGAGACATCAAAATTTCCTATCACAAAACAACCTGGTTTTGCATGGGGGGCCACCTGTGTTTTTGGCCCCGGGCTCGGCAGCCATCTTGGAAAACTACCCAAACCCACACATTTCTGAAAACTAGACACCTGGGCGAGTCCACCGAGGTATGTCTTGTGTGGATCTCCCAATGTTTCCCTACCCACAATGCCCTGCAAACCTCATATATAGCTGAAAAAAAATAATTTTCCACATAGTTTAGGGTGGAATCACCGTGCCGGCACAAATGTCCTATTCCACAGTGTTCCTCTCAGTCTCTCAAGTAAAATGATTCCTCACTTGTGTAGGTGGGGAAAGGGCTCGTGACTGGGAAGAGCCCAAAACAAAGGGATTTAGGGTATAGCACCGACAATTCAAAGTGCTACATTTTTTAAAAAATACATTTTTAGCCAGTTCTGCATTGGACACCCACACAAGTGATGTATCATTTTACTTGGGACACTAGGGAGAATGCTGTGGGGTAGGACATTTTTGCCGGCACAGTGATTCCACACAAAAATATGTGGAAAATATGTTTTTTTTCAGCTAAATTTGAGGTTTGGGTGGGTTTGGTAGGTTTCCCTAGTTGGCAGCGAGCCCAGGGCAAAAAAACAGGTGCCCCCCTGTTGGACCTGTCAGCCTTAGGGTGGTCTCCCCCTACATTTTTGCCCTTCTGCCTCCCATTTTCACAGTACCTTTTTGTTGGACTTAGGCCTCTGGGCGCCCCACCACTGCTAAACAGTGCTGAGGTGCAGGTGGTCTACCCTAAAACATTGCAATGCTGGCATATCTGCCACAAGCCCCTGCTACTGCAGTGAGGCTTAAACCTCCATAGGCTAGCATTGGGAACCCCCCTTATGGGATAATTTCTGACTGGGACCTAATAAGTCTGTCATGTTTGGTCTTGTTGGTGCGGGGAACCCTTTCCAATGATATACGGGGTTTGGGCACTACTCTTTTTGCAATCCCACTTTTAGAAAGTAGATATTTTCCTGCCTACACTTAGTCTGGGCACTGCAGACTCCCCCCTCCCATCTACACACTGATAGCTGCCTGGGTTGGGAGGTGGGAGTGGTGATTTGCACCTTCTCCCCTTGAAGGGGCTGTGAATGGCTGCCCACTGGAGGCTTGACGGCACTGTATCTCGTCATGGTGACAGCCAGTTCAGGGAAGGCAGGGAACATCCCAGAACTCTCTGGACTCTTCCAGAAACCCCCTGCCCCCAGACCCTTCCAGAGACTTCTACCACCTTCCAGTAACTAGACTGCAAGATATATAAGGAAGGGTCCTGGCTTCACATCTTTGTTACACTGTTGGACCTGGAACAATCCCTGCTGGAGTGAGGACTGATGCGCCAGGAAGGATTGCCATCTGGAAGGAGGCTGACTGCTCTAAGGAACTGCTGCCCCAACCTGCTGAGCTGCCCAACTGCCTGCTGATCCTGCCCTGCTAGGGAGACCTAAAGAAACATCTCCAGTGTGTCTCCAGCGAGAGGCTAATGAATCCCCTGTTCACTGTGGGGATTGTAAAAGCCTGCAGGACTATAAGGACTGTCTACCCCCCTGACTAGTGGGGATTCATAAGGAGCATTGAGTTTCCCTGCTGTCTGAACTGCCTTTGCAGAGCTGGGTGTGTGAGGATATTTGATTCATCCCCAAATCACCACCGATGCCCAGGATCTGCTTGCACGTGGTAGCGCTGTGAAGGGACTGAAGCGCTGAAGCCCTGATAACCTCCGATGCCATCAGGGGCCCCTAAGCAATGGTAAAGCGCTGTAGGGTAAGAGCGCTGTGATTCAGTCGTCACCGCCACCACCTGGGCTCCGAGACAAGCTGTAGAGTGCGAGAACTGTAGCAGAGGGAGCGCTGTGCTCTGGTATTCACCGCTACTGCCTCTGTTTAAAGGATATATCTAAAACTGCCTCCCAATCGTCACCACCGCAGACCGGGCGAAAAGTACACCAGGACCGCTTTGAAAGCTTCTTTCTTTTTCCCGGTAATCACCGCTGTGGCCCAGCAGCTTTGGGATCCCTGGGCGCGTCATCTCCAGCATCAGGGGAAAGCCGTACTGGGATTGGTGCTGCCGCCGGCGTTGCCCAGCAACCAAGATTCCCTCAAGGCGTGTCGTCATGGTGAGAGGGGCCACCCAGCAGCACATCAATGCCGAGCCCGGAAGCGAGGCCACGCCGAGAACAGAAAGGGCTTCCCCTCTCTTCTCCCCATACAGCCGGTTGAGGGCCAAGGGCCTCGAAAGACGGAGGAGCTACGCAATGGTGTCGGCCTCGCCCCCCACCTCAGGTACACTGTTGGCATGTGCGCTAAGGCGCAGGGTGCCGTGCTGCCTTGGGCGGGGGGCGGGCTGCGGGCCGAGACCGTGTGTGCGGAAGGGTTGAAAGAGCTGCCGGGGATTGCTGCATCCAGCCCTGCGCGAAGTCTTCTCTCTGGTCAAGAACCTAAGCGCCTCGCCACTCAGCCCCTTTCTAAAGCAACCTCGCTGGACGACTCCGTTTTTGCCAGCCGACTGCAGGGACTGTACTTCTCTTGGGAACAGGCTGGTGGGGGTGCTTATCTGATCCCAGGGACTGCCTTCATGCATAGCAGAAACTGCCTCGGGTGACTGATGGGACTGCTGGGGCTAAGTGTGATTGGCGCTGTATTGACGCCACTTAAGAAACTGCTGTAGTTTGAGGACAGGGGATCATTCTCCTAGGGTGGTACAGGATCACAAAGACTGTGAGCAGTGCAGAATATCCTGCCCTGGAGGAAATGTTCCTGTCTTAATGCTCCCCCACTGGGAGTCAGTCCCTATTAGAAACCCGGTAACAGCCAATCCCAAAAGACCTTTGACTGCCTCCTTTTGATTGCATATGGTGAATTCTTACTATGATTGGTATCTTGCATAATTGTTTTTAGATAAAGATTTTTTATTTTTACATAAAACCGGTGTGGTGCCCCTTTTGTGTGTGTGATTTACTGTGTTACTGTTGAAGTGTGTTGCACAAACACATTACACATTGCCTCTGAAGTTAAGCCTTCCTGCTCTGCGCCAGGCTACCCTGTTGGAAGCGGTGGTCCCTATTTGGACTAGGGTGCATACCCCGGCCAACTAGAGACCCCGGTTCTAACATTGGTGCTCAAGCAGTGGGATTAGGACTTGTGCTTGTGTAACACCATGCAGTGACTCAGTGTACACCACAACCCTACACCTGACTCCACTGAATTTTTTTGTCTACTCTCTCCAATTGGCATTTTTATTTTTAAATTCTCCCTGACTGGCTGTTTTTTTTTTTGAAGTCCTTTTTCCTGAGTCCCATTTGATTTTCTCTGCAAAACGTATGAGGTCCTACCTAGCAAGATGGAATTTGAGCTGGCCAACCTGGAAGCTTACACGATGGCACAGCTCAAAGAATTCTGCGAGGAGAAAAGGGTGCCATTCAAGCGAAGCACAAAGAAGGCAGAGCTTCAGAAAGCCTTGAGAACATGGGTAATGGCCCACCCAGAAGGAGAAGGGGACGGGCAGGAATCAGAGCATGACACCACAGGAGAACTTGACCTACTGCCCTTGTTGGAAAATGGTAATTTGTTACCAGGTACAAGGGTACCTTCCAGGGCAGGCAGTAGTGTGTAAGTAAGGAACCTGTCCTCAGAGGAATTGGAGGACAGAAGAGAGGAGAGACAGTTTAAATTGGAGCTCGCCAAGTTAGAAAGAGAGCGCGAGAAAGAAAGGTGGGCCATGGAGGAGAGGAAACTTGCCCATTAGCTCAGCCTGAAGGAGCTGGAGATTCGCGCCCTACAAGGAGGGGCCAACAGCAACAAGAATGGTGGCAGCGTACCTACTGAAGCTTCAAGTGAGTCCAAGGTCTTTATGCCGTAAGATGTGATGGCCAGTTGTTAGGTGGGGGATAATATTGACAAGTGGTTAGTAGCCTATGAGGTGTCCCTGAGAGTCCATGGGGTCCCAGAGAGTTACTGGGGGGGTTGGTTTTACAAGTACATACCTTCAGAAGCTAGGGACACACTCCTTTACCTAGAAAAGGAAGACCAGACCAACTATTCTGTCATGAAAGCAGCATTGCTCAAAAGGTTCGGTCTTACCCCTGAGAGGTATAGGCAGAGATTTAGCAATAGCCAAAAACTTCCCACACAGAACTGGGTAGATTTCCTGGACTACGCTAGTAAAGCTTTGGAGGGCTGGGTTTAGGGCAGCGATGTGCATGACTATGAAGGGTTGTATGACTTGTTCTTAAGAGAGCACCTTCTAGAGAAATGTTTTCCAGAGCTGCTCCAACACCTGGTTGACCGCAAGTTTACCATTCCTAGGAAGCTTGCGGAGGAGGCGAACACCTGGATCAGTACCAGGGTGTCCAACAAGGGTTCTGGGGGGGACTCCCAAATGGGTGGTCAGGGTTCCAACCAGAAGAAAGAGGGGGAGATAAAAAGAGAGAGTTCTCTAAAGGTCCCCTAAACAATTCACAAGGGAAAGGGTCTGGGTCCCAGCCCCAATCTGGCCACCAAAAGCCCACTTATCCTGACAAAGGTCAGCAGCCCAGAATTGTCCGGTGCTATGAGTGTGGTGAAATTGGACACTACAAGGGGGATCCCAAGTGTCGCAAGAGAGCACCACCTCCCACTGGAGGCAAAAACCCTGGGTGGCTAGTGTAGCGCTTGGAGCGGAGCTGTCCCCAGTTAATGGGAGTGAGGGGGCAGGGCTTGTCCTAGTATCCCTGGTAGACAGTGAGATGGTTCCTAAGATCCACATGTCCTCAAATACTACCAAGTATAGGCAGTGGGTCACCATCAATGGTCAGGGGGTGGAGGCCCTGAGGGACACAGGTGCCAGCATGACAATGGTAAGGAGTCAGCTGGTGTCCCCAGAGCAAATCATTCCCGATGCATTCCACCCAGTTGTAATATCTGACAACAGGGAGGGTCACTATCCCAGAGCACAGGTTCCATTTGAGTGGGGAGGAGTTTCAGGCCTTCTAAGAGTTGCTGTGAGCCCTGCCATGCCAGTGGACTGTCTGTTAGGGAATGACCTTGAGCGCACTGCCTGGAAGGAGGTAGAGCTCAAGATGCTGGGGTTACCAGAGTGGATCTGTGCTACCACACAGTACATGGCTGTCCGGAAGGGAAGTTAACCAGGGCTGGAGCCTGGAACAATGGCCCAGCCAGCTGCTAAGAAGGGATGAGCCCGAGGATGTGGGAAGCCCGCCCCGGGTTGGTCACCCCGTGAGATGGATGGGGCACCTGAGGAGGTCGCACCGGAGTCCACGGAGGGGGACGTTGCTCCCTTGGGGGACCTGCCTACCACTGCAGAGTGGCAGGTGGAGGGAGGGCCCACCGGGGAGGAGTTCTGTCGGGCACAGAAGGAGTGCCCCACCCTTGAGGTCATGAGGCGACAGGCCGAAGCCCAAGCAGCAGACAGTGCTTCCGGGAACTACCATATTTACTGGGAGGACGGCCTTATTTACAGTGAGCCCATGGCTCTTATGCATGGGTCATCAAGGGCCTTAGTGGTCCCCCAATGCTTCAGGGCCTTTCTTTTGGAATTGGCTCATGAGATCCCATTGGCAGGACACTTGGGCCAAGACAAGACCTTTGCTAGGCTTGTCCCACATTTTTATTGGCCCCAGATGAGGATCTTCTCAGATACATTCTGCAGGACCTGTCTGACCTGCCAAGCTAGTGGGAAAATGGGCACCAAGCTGAAGGCTCCCCTGGAACCACTACCTGTCGCTAGCACCCCCTTTGAAAGGGTAGACATCGACATTGTTGGGCCTATGGATCCCCCAATATCTTCTGGTCACAGGTTTATCCTGGTTCTGGTGGACCACGCCACCCGGTACGCAGAGGCTATTCCTCTGAGAACCATCACTGCACCTGCGGTGGCCCGGGCCCTGATGGGGATTTTTACCAGAGTGGGTTTCCCCAAGGAAGTTGTGTCTGACAGGGGCACTAATTTCATGTCGGTGTATATGCAAGCCATGTGGAAGGAGTGTGGGGTTACCTATAAGTTTACCGCCCCTTACCACCCACAGACCAAAGGTCTGGTGGAGAGATTTAGCAAGACCCTAAAGGGTATGATCGGGAGTCTGCCTGAGGGCCTGAGGAAAAAGTGGGACATCCTCTTGCCCTGTTTGTTGTTTTCCTACAGGGAGGTACCGCAGAAGGGGGTGGGTTTCAGCCCCGCCCCTTCGAGCTTTTGTATGGTCACCCTGTCAGGAGACCTTTCAGTTTAGTGAAGGATGGGTGGGAGAAAACTCCAAGGAGGCTTCCCCAAGGTGTAGTGAGCTACATGCTGGCATTCCGCAGCCAAATGGCTAAGTTGTGGAAACAAGCTTCTGACAACAGCCAGGCGGTGATGAAGGAATGGTACGACGTTATGAATTCTCACCCTGTGGAGCTAGAGCCTGGACAGAAGGTGTGGGTCATGGAGCCTGGAGTGCTCAGTGCCCTCCAGGACTGCTAGACAGGCCCTTATGAGATATTGGAGAAGAAGGGTAAGGCCACTTACCTGGTGGACCTTAAGACCCCCAGACAACCCCACAGAGTGCTACACTCCAACCGCCTCAAACCCCACCATGGGATGTCTTAGCTCACCTTACTGATGGTGACTGATGGGGCAGAGGAAGAGGAAAGCGAGCCTCTCCCGGACCTCTTGGCTTCTAAAGAGGAGGATGGACTGGTGGAGGGAGTGGTCCTCACCCCATCCTTCACTCCTGAGCAACAGAGGGACTGCAGCCAGGTCCTGGAGCAGTTCTCCTCAGTGTTTTCCCTTATCCCTGCGATCACCCACCTGTGTACCCATGATGTGGACACAGGAGACAGCCTCCCTGTCAAGTCCAAGTCTTAAAGGCTGTCAGATAAGGTGAGGGCCAGCATCCATAGTGAAGTCACTAAGATGCTGGAGTTGGGGGTGATAGAGCCCTCCAACAGCCCCTGGTCCAGTCCGGTGGTGCTGGTACCAAAAGCTGCCCCACCGGGCACAACACCTGAACTTAGGTTCTGTGTGGATTACAGAGGACTGAACTCTGTGACCAAGACTGATGCTCATCCTATCCCAAGGGCGGATGAGCTCATTGACCAGCTGGGGGCTGCCCGATACCTGAGTACATTTGACCTCACATCAGGGTACTGGCAGATCACCATAACTGAGGGAGCCAAGGAGAGGTCCGCCTTTTCCACCCCAGAGGGCCACTACCAGTTTAGAGTGATGCCCTTTGGACTGAAAAATGCTCCTGCCACCTTCCAGCGGCTGGTGAACCGGGTCCTCTCCGGTTTAGAGGCCTTCTCTGCTGCCTACGTGGACAACATAGCTCACTTCAGTAGCAACTGGGAGGACCATCTGTGTCACCTCCAGGAAGTGCTTCAGGCCCTGCAGCAGGCGGGCCTGACTATCAAAGCCAGCAAATGCCAGATAGGGCAGGGGTCGGTAGTCTACCTAGGACATATGGTGGGTGGGGGTAGGGGGCAGCCCCTACAGGCCAAGATAGAAACCATCCTGGCCTGGTAGCCCCCCAAAATGCAAACTGAGGTCAGGGCATTCCTGGGCCTCACAGGGTACTACCACAGATTTGTCAAGGGTTATGGCACCATTGTGGCCCCCTTGACTGAGCTAACCTCCAAAAAGCACCCTAGGAAAGTAATCTGGACAGAGGCTTGCCAAAAAGCCTTTGACTCCCTAAAGCAGGCCATGTGCACAGCTCCTGTGCTCAAGCCCCTGGATTTCTCCAAAGAGTTCATTGTCCAAACAGACGCCTCAGAGCATGGCATAGGGGCAGTACTTTGCAACTCAATGAGGAGGGCCTGGACCAACCAGTGGCTTTCATCTCCAGGAGGCTACTCCCCCCGGGAACAGGGGTGGAGTGCTATAGAGAGAGAAGCTTTCGCGGTGGTCTTGGCTGTAAAGAAGCTGAGGCCAAACTTGTTTGGCTCCCACTTCCTGATTCAGACTGACCACCAGCCCCTCAGGTGGCTAATGCAAATGAGGGGCGAAAATCCCAAATTGTTAAGGTGGTCCATTTCCCTACAGGGGATGGACTTCAGGGTGGAACACCGACCCGGAGTAGACCACGCCAATGCTAACAGTCTCTGTAGGTTCTTCTGCCTTAGCGATGAGAACTCCCTAGAGGTTGGGTAGTTCTCCCCACTTTCAGCTGGGGGGGGACACGTGTTGGACCTGTCAGCCTTAGGGTGGTCTCCCCTACATTTTTGCCCTTGTGCCTCCCATTTTCACCATACCTTTTTGTTGGACTTAGGCCTTTGGGCGCCCCACCACTGCTAAACAGTGCTGAGGTGCAGGTGCTCTCCCCTAAAACATTGCGACGCTGGCATATCTGCCACATGCCCCTGCTACTGCAGTGAGGCGTAAACCCCCATAGGCTAGCATTGGGAACCCCCCTTATGGGATAATTTCTGACAGGGACCTAATAAGTCTGTCATGTTTGGTCTAGTTGGACTCGGGGCGGGGAACCCTTTCCAATGATATATGGGGTTTGGGCACTACTCCTTTAGCAATCCCACTTTTAGAAAGTAGATATTTTCCTGCCTACACTTAGTCTGGGCACTGCAGACTCCCCCCTCCTATCTACACACTGATAGCTGCCTGGGTTGGGAGGTGGGAGTGGTGATTCGCACCTTCTCCCCTTGAAGGGGCTGTGAATGGCTGCCCACTGGAGCCTTGACGGCCCTGTATCTCGTCACGGTGACAGCCAGGTCAGGGAAGGCAGGGAACATTCCAGAACTCCCTGGACTCTTCCAGAAACCCCCTGCCCCCAGACCCTTCCAGAGACTTCTACCACCTTCCAGTAACTAGACTGCAGGATATATAAGGAAGGGACCTCGCTTCACATCTTTGTTACACTGTTGGACCTGGAACAATCCCTGCTGGAGTGAGGACTGCTGCGCCAGGAAGGATTGCCTTCTGGAAGGAGTCTGACTGCACTAAGGAACTGCTGCCCCAACCTGCCAAGCTGCCCTACTGCCTGCTGATCCTGCCCTGCTAGGGAGACCTAAAGAAACAGCTCCAGTGTGTCTGCACTGAGAGCCTATTTAATCCCCTGTTCAATATGGAGATTGTAAAAGCCACCAGGACTATAAGGACTGTCTACACCCCTGCCTAGTGGGGATTCATAAGGGGCATTGAGTTTTCCTGCTGTCTGAACTGCCTTTGCAGTGCTGGGTGTGTGAGGATATTTGATTCATCTCCAAATCACCACCGACGCCCAGGATCTGCTTGCACGTGGTAGTGCTGTGAAGGGACTGAAGCGCTGAAGACCTGATAACCTCCGGTGCTGTCAGGGGCCCCTAAGCAATGGTAAAGCGCTGTGGGGTAAGAGCGTTGTGATTCAGTCGTCACCGCCGCCACCTGGGCTCCGGGAAAAGCTGTAGAGTGCAAGCGCTGTAGCAGAGGGAGCGCTGTGCTCTGGTATTCACCGCCACAGCCTCTGCTTAAAGGATATATCTAAAACTGCCTCCCAATCGTTACCGCCGCAGCCCGGGCGAAAAGTTCACCAGTACCGCTTTGAAAGCTTCTTTCTTTTCCCCGGTAATCACTGCCGTGGCCCGGGAGCTTTGGGAGTCCTGGGTGTGTCATCTCCAGCCTCAGGGGAAAGCCGCGCTGGGATTGGTGCTGCCGCCGGCGTTGCCCAGCAACCAGGATTCCCTCAAGGCGCGTCATCGTGGTGAGAGGGGCCACCCAGCAGCATGTCAACGCCGAGCCCATAAGCGAGGCCGCGCCGAGAACAGAAAGGGCTTCCCCTCTCTTCTCCCCGTACAGCCGCGTAGAGGGCCGAGGGCCTCGAAAGACAGAGGAGCTCCGCAATGGTGTCGGCCTTGCCCCCCACCTCAGGTAAACCCTTGGAGTGTGTGCTAAGGCGCAGGGTGCCGTGCTGCCTTGAGCGGGGTGTGGGCTGCGGGCCGAGACCGCAGAAGGGTTGAAATAGCTGCCGGGGATTGCTGCATCCAGCCCTGCACGAAGTCTTCTCTCTGGTCAAGAATCTAAGCGCCTGGCCACTCAGCCCCCTTTCTAAAGCAACCTTGCTGGAGTGCTCAGTTTTTGCCAGCCGACTGCGGGGACTGTAATTCCCTTGGGAACAGGCTGGTGGGGGTGCTTATCTGATCCCAGGGACTGCCTTCATGCATAGCAGAGACTGCCTCGGGTGACTGACGGGACTGCCGGGGCTCAGTGTGATCGGAGTTGTATCAACGTCACTTAAGAAACTGCTGTAGTTTGAGGACAGGGGATCATTCTCCTAGGGTGGTACTGGCTCACAAAGACTGCGAGCAGTGCAGCATCTCCTGCCCTGGAGGAACTGTTCCTGCCTTAATGTCTCCCCCACCGAGAGTCAGTCCCTATTAGAAACCCGGTAACAGCCATCCCCAAAAGACCTTTGACTGCCTTCTTTTGATTGCATATGGAGACTTCTTACTATGGTTGGTATCTTGCATAAATGTTTTTAGATAAAAATATTTTTATTTTTACATAAAACCGGTGTGGTGTCCCTTTTGTGTGTGTGATTTACTGTGTTACTGTTGAAGTGTGTTGAACAAACACTTTACACATTGCCTCTGAAATTAAGCCTTCCTGCTCTGCGCCAGGCTACCTTTTCGGAAGTGGTGGCACCTACTTGGACTAGGGTGCATACCTCGGCCAACTAGAGACCCCGGTTCTAACACCCCCCAAAATCAGGTAGTTTTGTTATAGGTAATTTTGAAGAACCCATGAAGAACCAGAACCTTTTTGACCTGGCGGCGCAGGGTACGCCTTAATCTCCTGGGTTCTCCTGCTTAGCTACACAGAGACACGGGGACACTCTGTCGGCGTAAAAGATCAGATTTATTAGCTGCAGCTAGTACAGTTGTCGCAGAAGTACACAAGGTAGGTTCTCAGGAGACTGCCACTTGACTCTGTGGCGCACAATCTTATATACCATATAGGTAACATATACATTAACCAAATATACACCCAGAACATACAAGAAAGAGCCAATAAGGAAAGTTGGAAAAACAGGGCAGAACCAATAGGAGAGATTTGAAAACAAAAGTGTCAGATGACTCGAAGAAACCTCTCCTCTAACTATGTTTGTCACCCCTCCCTTAAACTAATTCATTAACGGATTCGTAACTAACTTGCAGGTGGCGAGATACGTTTGTGTGTGTTGGAGGACAGTTGTGAAATGAGAGAATGCTAGCAGAGGACAGTGAAGGCCAGACGATGAGATAAAGTCAGAGAAGAATAGTGTGAACCAACAGATAGTTGAGACGGGGATTAGGAAAACCAGACAGGGATTAGTGTACTCTGCCAAACCTAACACCAGCTTTGCAAATAGGGGTAGAAGGCTAATTTTGATACGAAGCTTGCAGAAAAAGCAGAAAAAGACTTCGTCCGACGTGCTGCCTGAGTGAGGGCAACACAAGAGGGCGGCGGAGCACAAAATGGTGGGTCGATACGATCACAATCGAAAATCGAAGTTCCTCAGACCCTCCTTTTGCCAGAACTCAGGCAAGATACTCAGGCTCATATTAATCTGAGTCAATGTCGATGGCCATAAGGTCATCGAGCTGTTGCTGCAGCATCATTCTGATATTCTCTGTTCTTTGTGACTTGGGTTTAGGGATGCACATAGTGGCACAGAGGTCGCAGATGGCGGGGCCACAGTGCATACAAAGCAACAAGAGAATATGATGGCTAAAATTGCTCCAAGAAACGTCAATATTTTCCAACCCCATTTGGACAGTAGTCCTCAAAACCACTCCAATAATGACCAATCTCCTTCGTCCTGATGAATCGACTCAGAGATCATGTGTAACTTAGAGATAGCTTGGTATACTGTCGGAGCGTCGTTTGGTATGAAAATACAGCAACTTGACCCGATCAATTTGCATACTCCACCACGATCTGCAAGAACAAAGTCTAAGGCAATTCGGTTTTGTAAAGTCATGAGACGATCGGCCTGTAGTTCTGCCGTGATATTACTTAAGGCTCCTACAGTGATGTCTATGGTGGTTTCTACGACACGGACCAATTGCCTTATATTTCTGCTGTTGGCCATTGGACCCCAAAAAGGAAGAAATCCTTTGAGGAAAATCCTCCCTCTTGTCCTGCTGTGTCCTTCGAATCAATAATCCCTCTGCCATATCTGTTCAGATGATGATTTGCAGAAGCGGTGTATGTAGGGGGAAGAAGGAAAGCTATATAGCAGGTACCAGAAAAACCCGTTGGCAACCACGTATAAGCCCTATTATAACAAATGAAATATGTGCCTTGAGACGGCACTAGAGGAGGCGAGTTTTGAGAGGAGTAGACATATGTGTGGGAACAGCTATTTCTTTGTATAGTGTCAGCAGACTGACCATTTATCTGTAAACAGAAATTGCCCTGATGTGGTATAGTCCAAATCGGTGAAGACTTCCCTTTTTTAACTTTATCACTAAGGCTAGTGACATATTGGGTGACATTCCAGTTAGTGTACGCCTTTCTTTCGTCAATGGAGATCTTACTATTTTCCATGATTTTAGCCATAGCTACCATTCCCTTTATCAACAAACTATGACTAACATCCAGATCACTAACACGTGAACTAACGGATCGTCTGATTTTGCTTTGATAGGTATTGGAGAAGATGACAAAATAAGCCCAAGCAGAACCTTCATAGGAGAACAGAAGGACTAAATACGGCATTCCATTTTCTACGGTATGTGGCATGAGTCCACACACCCAACAGTCAGTTGTATTGATTACTAATTGATGTTGATGTAACAACTGGACAAAGGAATTGTTGTAATATTCAGTTCTTCTAATGAGTTCATGTTGAGGAAGGGTATGAAAGAGATGTGGAGAGACAGTAGAAGAAGTCGAAGAGGTAGAAGGAGAGACAACTTTTTGCTGCAGAGCAATGACAATCCAATTTATACACGCCAAAAGAATACACAATAATATAATAATACATAAATAATACCACAACGACTATACATTTCTTTGCAATAACTCTTTTTATCTTTACCTTCTCTTTTGCCTAATGTAGTCTCCATCTTTCTAAGTGGATGCTCACGGCAATCTTCCTCAATCACTTAGTCACGATTGTCTGCCGTCCTATGACACTGCAAGTCCTGCAGGCCTATTGCCACTACACAGGTCGCAACTAAGACTCCTACCGTGACCTTGCAACCGGGACAGAATACTACATAGGAGAGAGAAATCTTAAGAGTACTTTGGTCTAGGTCTCAAATTATAATGTTCTTTTCCAGGTGTAGTTTGATCTTGGAACAATGTTCGTGGATTGGTCGTATTCAAGCGACGATGTGATGGTATTGCTTCTTGAAGAATGTCGTCGTCCTCTTTCTCAGACAATGTTCCATTTAGGTGTGCATCACTGAAAGGTACAAATCGTGGAACTTTTTCACTTTCTGAGTCACCAACACCTCTACGAACCCACTGATCGAAGGGTAGAGGCAAAGGAACCTTCTTACAATGCACACCGTGAATCCAATTTTTCTTTCCTTCGACTTTGACTGCTGTTCTCATGGTTAAAAGTACTAAGCGAGGCTCCTTCCACCTGGGCTCTAAATTTTTCGTCCTTTGGAAATTCTTGGTGCAGACCCAATCACCTGGTCAGATGGCATGACCTCGGTCTGTGGAAGCCTCCGGTAAAGCACTCTGAACCTGTTGATGGAGAACACGCAATTTAGTCGTAAGGTCATGCAAGTAGTCAATTAACATTGGATATGGTAAGGCTGAGTATTTCTTAGGACGAGGGACTCCCCATACGGGCGCCCAAAAACCACTTCGTAAGGGCTAAGTCCCAAACGAGAGTGTACTGCAGTTCTGATGGACAGGAGAGCCAGAGGCAAAGCATCGGGCCAATTGAGTCCTGTACTAGCCTGAACTTTTGCTAGTTTTAACTTTAAGGTTCCGTTGTAGCATTCTACTAAACCCGCTGACTGTGGATGATTTGCCGCATGGAACTTTTGCTTGATAGTGACCTGCACAAACTTTTTGCATGACTTGGCCCACAAATTCGCTCCCATTGTCACTCCAGACAATGCGCGGCAAACCAAACCTGGGGAAAAATTCTTTTAGTAAAATTTTAGCTTTGGATAAGTCTGTGTTGTCTTTTAGAGGGTATGCCTCTATCCATCTTGAAAAGGCGCATACTACCACCAGAACATATTTGAGGTTGTTGCATCGCTCCAAATGAATATAATCAATCTGCAACACCTCAAATGGATATGTCGGAGGAGCAAAGTGACCCCCTGGAATTGGGGTTCCCTTTCCCGGGTTGTACATCAAACAAATAATACAATGTTTCACTACATTGTCTGCGCATTTCGGGATCTCTTCATTTTGCCACACTGGAGCTAGAAGCTTGCATATACCTTTTGCACTTAAGTGGGCTGGACCATGTGCCATAGTGACCACTGGGAGCACATAGGCATTTGGTAACAGCCAACGTTGGTGCTCAGACAATTCCACCCAACAACCCATCTCATCCAACATTCCTGTGCTTTCTTTCCACTTGCTCAACTCTTTCTCTGTAGCCTCTTTCTGAATCGCTCTTACACTTTCCACTGTATCCTCATACATTCCTCTCTCTTTAACCCAATTTGCAGGACCCGCCACATACAATCGACTTGTTGCATCTCTCGCTGTCTTTTTCGCTACTTCATCCGCAAATGCATTTCCTCGACCAACATCATCTGTAATCTTTTTGTGCGCACTACACTTTACAATTGCTATTTGGGTGGGTAAGGCAAGTGATTCAAGGAGATCAGTTACTATCTGACCATGTTGTATTTTAGCGCCATGGGAAGTAAAGAAACCCCTTTCCTTCCAAAGATGCCCAAAATTAAACGCTACACCGAAGGCATACTGACTGTCGGTATACACGTTTACTCTCTTTCCTTTTGACAATACACATGCTCTCGTTAAAGCTATCAATTCTGCTGCTTGAGCTGAATTGTGTCTAATACGTGCAGTTTCCACAACTGTATGCAAAGTAGTTACAGCATAGGCTGAAACTGTATCTCCATTAGGCATTTTAAAACAAGAACCATCTACCCATAGAGTTCCATCCGGATTCTCTAGCGGTGTGTCTTTCAAATCAATTCTTCCTTTTGTCTCTTCTTCAGTACGAAAGAAACAATCATGTTGCTTCTCAACACTTTTCTCATCTGGAAGAGGCAACAGAGTAGCTGGATTTAGGGTATTACATCGTTTGATGTGTACGTGACTAGCCAAAATCGTCAGCTCGTATCCAGTTAGACGAGCACTCGTAAGATGCTGCGTTTTCGTTCTGTTTAGTAAGGTATCCACTGCATGTGGTACCATGACAATAAGTGTGTTATCTAACTCTATTCCAGCAGACTGTCGAATAGAAATTGCTGCTGCTGCTGTTGCTTTGAGACAACTTGGAAATGCTTTAGCTACTGGGTCTAATGTAGCCGAGAAATATGCACATGGTCGCTGTTTGTCTCCAAATCACTGCGTTAAAACTGACAACGCACACCCTTCTTTTTCATAAACATAGAGCGTGAAGGGCTTACTGTAATCGGGAGTACCCAATACAGGAGCGGAACATAGAGCAGTACGAAGGTCAGTAAAACTCTTCTGACATTCGTCAGTCCATGGAAGGGGCTGAGGCGTATCTTTTAAAGTGAGTGCCAACAAAGGCTTGGCCAACAAAGAGAAGTTAGGGATCCACTGCCTACAATAAGAAGTAATACCCAGAAAGGCACGTACCTCCCTTTGTGTGGATGGCACAGACATTTGCGTAATCGCCTGAATTCGTTCTGGGGTTAATCGTCGTCCCTCCTTTGATAGGAGATGACCCAAGTAAGTAACCTCTCTACGAACGTATTGTAGTTTGGAGGCTGATACCTTATGATTCAGATTAAACAGATGGCGTAACAATGCAACAGTCACATCTTTACAAATATCTTCTGAATCAGCAGCAATCAACAAGTCATCCATATATTGGATAAGAGCAGCACCCAACGGCAAATGAAAAGCATCAAGATGACATTTTTAAGGCTTGACTGTAAATAGAGGGCCTTTCACAATAGCCCTGAGGTGCGCGCTTAAACCGGAAGCTTCGGTCTCCAAGAGAGAAGCCAAAAATATCCCTACTCTCTTCTGCAATGGGAATACTAAAGAAGGCATTCTTTAGATCGATAACAGAGAACCAAGTCGCTGTGGAAGGTATCATCGTCAACAAAGCAGTGATATCTGGTACTATGGGAAATTGCGGCACAACAATTTTGTTTACCTCCCGGAGATCAATCACGAAACGATATACAGGTGGCTGAGAAGGATCAGTGCGTTTAATAACAGGAAGAATAGGACTGTTGCATATGTTACCTCTCGTTTCCTCAACCACACCCTTCTGAATCCAATCGTGAATGATTTCCAGAAGCGCTTTTTCACCTTCAGTAGAAATTCTATACTGCGGGATGCGTGGTAATTCAACATTGGGCTTGAGAGTGACAACATAAGGTGGAATTTCAAGACATCCCACATCGTTCGGACCCGTGGCCCAAAGCGTTGCTGGAAGGGAAAGTAATTCAGGTGGAAACTGATCTTTGGACAAATACATTGGAGAAGTCAATTTCTGTCCTAAAGTAAGATGTACACCAGAAGGAGAACAATATATCGTAGCATGCATTCTTTTCAATAGGTCCAAACCCAACAGATTCTCACCGCAACCATTCGTCAAGAGAAGTGGAGCTTCCAAATCATAAGGGCCAATTGAAATAGGCAAAGGGCAAGAAACTGGGTTACGAACAGGGGCGCCAGAAAATCCTACAGAAACATTTGTTAAGCCAGACAAAGGTGCCCCAGGGAGTTTAGAATGAATGATAGAACTTCTCATCGCCCCAGTATCTAGAAGAAATGGCTCTAAAACACCCATTGTAGTGACGTTAACATAAGGTCCATTCTGATTTCCTGGAATCAACACAACTCCCTTACTTTGTCCATGGCTGTCCTAGTTAGCATGAAGACTTTCATTTCCGTTTTCAATATCATGATCTTCATTGTAGTACTGAGTAGACCTAACATTTTGCTGATCAAAGTAGTTCATGGAATTGGGAGAAGGAAGGGAACGTTGTTCTTGAGTTGACATACCTCGACCTCTACCTCTGTTTGCTGACTGAAGGCCAGCACCACCTCGTGGAGCAGATGATGCTCCATTGCTTTGCAATAAAACCGGACAACTATTCTTAAAATGACCTTCCTCTCTACAATAGGCACATTGATTAGGTCCTAACAAAGGTCGCGGAATGTATGGCTCAGGTTTTTGATACAACCTCTGAAACTGCGGAGGCTGTTGAAACTGAGGCTGAACATAGTGAGGAGGATAAGCTTGTTGCAAGAGAACCTTTGTTTTTAGTTCTTTCGTCTTTTTCTCTTGCTTTTCTTTTTCTTCTTTATCTCTGTTTTCATAATATTGTGCAGTAGCCAATATCTGGGCAGAAGAAGAAACAGCCCATGAACTTTCAGAGTCTTTCAATTTGTGTGACAACTCGGGAAGCAAATTGAATACAAATTTGTCCACAAATAATTGCTGACCACCCTCTGTAGCCATGTCTTGACCACTGTGATCAATAAATGTCTCCTCAAAACGAGTGAAGAAATCAGAGACACTCTCATCTTTCTTCTGTTTGCATGCTGCTAATTTATCCCAGTTAACTCTCAATGCAGGCATCATCGTCCTACCAGGGAGTTCCGAAATCAAAGCATCAGGCTTTGCACCACCCACTTGGTCTCTATCTGTGGCTGTTATAACATCCCAAGTAGCACCAAATTCCTGTGCGTGATTCTCTTTACGAATCTTATCCCATATTGTCTGTGGAACTACATTTCCCATCAACATGTCAATATCAGCTAGATTCATGATGCAAGCATCAACTGTCTGTGATAATTCTTTGTAATAACCTGCAGGATTCTTACGAGGATCCGGTAGAGTCTGTTTAAGAGCTAAAACTTCAGATCGTTTCCATGGAACATGTACCCATATACGTTGAAAATGAGCAGGATTAGCACCTGCTGCTGCAACCTCTTCTTTCCATACTGGAGGAACCTCTCTCATGGGATAATTTTTCAGTGTCAATCTAACTGACGGATCAGAATCAAGGAATGCCTGAGAGGACAATAAAGATCTATAAGAAATAAGTGTCCTTACAGCTTTCTCAATCTTAGAACCTACAACAAGTCCTTTATCAAAATCAGCCTGAACATCTAGCAGATCTTGTAGGATCGGATTTGAATTCACATCTTCCCATTCTTTAATGAGAGTATCACACATTATATCGAAGACATATCTTTGTGTAGGCGCATTCCATTGTGAGAAAGTAGACATGATATCAAGTACACTGTATTGGGGACCCTTTTTGATCCATTTACGTGCGAGAGAGTCCAACCTTTCTCCTTCTTCAAAATCTGGGAACTGACTACGAGATTGTCTTCGAGCAGAAGCCGGAGACACATTTAAAGCTTCAAGGAAAGGAGATAAAATACCTGTGACAGTATCTGTGAGACGCTTACGCACAGACGGAGAATTAGACATAAGAATAGGGGACAAGGTATTAGGCGAACTAGTGGAAGGAGAACCGATCTTTGCAGGAGGAGCAGAAGGCAAAGGAGATCGAAGATCAGTAGATGAGGGCAAAGAAGTTGAAGTTAAAGGCAAAACTGGCAGAGGCGGGAATACTGGAGGAGGCAAATGCGGAAGAGCCGGAACAGGCGGAGGTACCGCTGGCTGCTGAACAGGCTGTAACAATTGGGGTGCATTAATACCTTGTACATAGAGCGGAGGCAACCTCAATAAATGGGACATTAAGGGATCTTCTTCTAAATCTTTCTTGTTATCGGAAGGGGAAACAGGCAACACCGGATAGCATTTATCTATCGCCATGCGATGCTGTCTTTCTGAAATTTCCATCGCATTATTAATTTCATCATCTTTGAATTGTTGGGCAGCCTGTATAATTGTCATACCCTGTGCTTTCCTATCTCGTTTTGCTTGCTTAATTTCTCTCTGTTTGGCTTCCTTACGCCAAAGGCGGAAAGAGTCAAACATTGCCGGCCAGGCTTTCCTTTTGAATACAACTGCTTCCAAATTATCTAGCACATCAGAATCGAAACTACCATTTTCTGGCCATTTTAAAACACCATCTTTCGTCGTGTATCGGGTCCATGCCTCGTTAAAGGCAATGGGGCCAACACCATGTTTTGAATAGAGCTCATAGGTGGGAGTTCCAACCGAAGGAATCGGGCAAGAGTCCTCAAGTCGGGAATCCCTATTACAACCAAAGCAACAAAGTTTTCCAAACTTAGTCAGACCAGGCATCTCGTGATTTCACCTGACTGTTCACAAACTTCAAGGGGGTGAAACTCAGTTTACGCAGCACAAATGCACTTACCCTCGGCTTCGGCTATTGCAATAGTCGAATCGAAGGACCACAAACAAACAAAGGACAAAAATTGTGGGCGCGACCCATGAAAATACTTAACTAAGGACGTCTTCTTACACCAACAGAGGCCCGTCTATCATCTTGCCTTACCATACATCAACAAAGGAAGGGCCAAGGCAGGGCGGCAGTCAGGGCAGCAGTCGTTAGTAGCCGTCAGGAAGGAGTAACCGTGCTGCAAAAGACCTTCGGACCACTTTCGATATACAGGGGTCGCTTGATGTGGCTCGCGATTCCTCCAGAATTTTCTTGCGGGGTTCCTCACGACCTTCGGGCAGAACCGGTACCACTGAAGCCACCCCCGTTGGGCGCCAGTTGAAGAACCAGAACCTTTTGGACCTGGCGGCGCAGGGTACGCCTTAATCTCCTGGGTTCTCCTGCTTAGCTACACAGAGACACGGGGACACTCTGTCGACGTAAAAGATCAGATTTATTAGCTGCAGCTAGTACAGTTGTCCCAGAAGTACACAAGGTAGGTTCTCAGGAGACTGCCACTTCACTCTGTGGCGCACAATCTTATATACCATATAGGTAACATATACATTAACCAAATATACACCCAGAACATACAAGAAAGAGCCAATAAGGAAAGTTGGAAAAACAGGGCAGAACCAATAGGAGAGATTTGAAAACAAAAGTGTCAGATGACTCGAAGAAACCTCTCCTCTAACTATGTTTGTCACCCCTCCCTTAAACTAATTCATTAACGGATTCATAACTAACTTGCAGGTGGCGAGATACGTTTGTGTGTGTTGGAGGACAGTTGTGAAATGAGAGAATGCTAGCAGAGGACAGTGAAGGCCAGACGATAAGATAAAGTCAGAGAAGAATAGTGTGAACCAACAGATAGTTGAGACGGGGATTAGGAAAACCAGACAGGGATTAGTGTACTCGGCCAAACCTAACACCAGCTTTGCAAATAGAGGCAGAAGGCTAATTTTGATACGAAGCTTGCAGAAAAAGCAGAAAAAGACTTCGACCGACGTGCTGCCTGAGTGAGGGCAACACAAGATGGCGGCGGAGCACAAAATGGTGGGTAGATACGATCACAATCGAAAATCGAAGTTCCTCACCCACAGTAGGATTTGGGCCATTTCCTGTTGCAGCCACTATGCCCATCCATACATATGAGGTACCATTTTTAATGGGAGACCTGGAGAAACACTGGGTTGTAGAGAATTTGTGTCAGCCCGGTGATCCTACAACTTTGTCACACAGAAATATGAGAAAAAAGTGGTTTTTTAAACAAAATTTTAGGTTTGCAGGGGATTCTGGGTAGGGAAATGTTGGGGGACCCATGTAAGCCATACATTGCTGGACTCCCCCGGGTGTCTAGTTTTCAGAAATGTGTGGGTTTGGTAGGTTTACCTAGATAGCCTCTGACCCCGAGGCCAAAATCGCATGGGACCCCTTTGCAAAAACAGGTTGTTTTGTGATTTTGATGTCGCCTCAATAGTTTTTGGGCCCTTACCTGTCGACCCATCTACACAAGTGAGGTACCATTTTTCTTGGAAGACTTTGGGAAATGCAGGATGGGTGCAATTTTGTGGATCCACACAGATTCCTGAGCTTTTCACCATAGAAATGTGATGGATTTTTTTTTTCTTTTTCAACTTTTGTGGTTTGGAAGGGATTCTGGGTAACAGAATCTGGTGAGAGCCAGATAAGTCACCCCATTCTGGGTTTCCCTGGGTGTTCAGTTTTAAAAAATGTATAGGTTTGCTAGGTTTCTCTATGTGCTGGCAGAGCTAGGGTTCAATATCTACAGCTAGGCACTTTGCAATAAAAGGGTCAGGTTTGACTGTGAAAATGTTTTGGCTCCACGTTGTGTTTTGGACCGTTTCCTGTCGCGGGCACTAGGCCTATCCACACAAGGGAGGTACCATTTTTCTCAGAAGACTTTGGGGAATGCATGGTGGGTGAAATTCCCTGGATCCACACAGAATCCAGAAATTTCCACCACAGAAATGTGAGGAAAATGTGTTTTTTTTTCTTTTTTTTAAAGATTTTGAGGTTTGCAAGGGATTCTGGGTAACAGACCCTGGTAAGAACCAGACAAGTCACTGCATCCTGGATTTACCTGGGTGTCTAGTTTTAAAAAATGTATGGGTTTGCCAGGTTTCCCTAGGAGCCACAGAGCTAGGGTTCAAAATCGACAGCAAGGCACTTTACAAAAAAGTCAGTTTTCACAGTGAAAATGTGGTGTGTCCACGTGGCGTTTTGGGCAGTTTCCTGTTGCAGGCACTAGGCCTACCCACACAACTGAGGTACCATTTTTCTCGGAAGACTGTGGGAAATATGGGGTGGGTGGAATTTTGTGGATCCTCGCAGATTCCAGAACTTTCCACCACAAACATTTGAGGACAATGTGTTTTTTTTCCAAAATTTAAGGTTTGCAAGGGATTCTGCGTAACAAAACCTGGTGAGAGCCAGACAAGTCATCCCATCCTGTATTCCCCTGGGAGTCTAGCTTTCAAAAATGTATAGGTTTGCTGGGTTTCCCTATGAGCCAGCTGCGCTAGGGCCCAAAAATCCACAGAAAGGCACATTGCTAAAAAAAAAGTCTGTGCCTAGTAGGCTTTCTGCTGCCCTGGGGGGATCGGGGGGGGGGGGGGGGGGTTGCCCCAATATGCCCCCAAGAGGGGCAGAAAGTCTGTGGCTATTTTTTTGTGGCGGGGCATTAGTATGCCCATTCTGGGCAGCCCCCACCCCTTGCCTAAAAATAGCCAGTGTAATCGCTGGCGCCTACTGGGCTTTCTGTCCCCCTGGGGGAAGAAATACTGGAATTTCACTGGGGGAGGTGGGGCTATTGTCATGCCCATTTTGGGCAGCCCAGACTCCAAGTGGGCTTTCTGCCCTGTGGGGGGGTACAGATTGGGGGCTACTTCCCTCCTATGCCCCCCGGGGGGCAGAAAGATTGGACTTTTTGCAGGTGGGGGTGGGGGCATTTAAATGCCCGTTTTGGGCAGCCCCCATCCCTGATTCAAGTTGGCAAACAATCCCTGGTGTCTAGTGGGCTTTGTGCCCCCCACAGGGGGAAAAAGGGGGCTACTGCCCCACCTGCGCACCAGGGAAAACAGAAAGCATGTACATTTTTCAGGGGGGGGCATTGGCATGCCCTTTTTGGGCAGCCCCCATCTCTTATTGTAACTGCCCTAAAAAATCCCTGGTTTCTAGTGGGCTTTCTGCCCCACCAGGGGGGGCAGAAAGACTGTATTTTTTGTGAGATGGGGTGGAGACATTGGCATACCCATTTTGGGCAGCCCCCACCCCTAATTGAAATTGGCAAAAGAAAATCCCGGGTGTCTAGTGTGCTTTTTGCCCCCCCCCCCCCCCCCCGGGGCAGATTGGGAGTTACTACCCCCATCTGCCTCCCAGGGGCAGCTCAAAGGCTGTAATTTTTGCATAGGGTGGGGGCATTGGCATGCCCATTTTGGGCAGCCCCCACTCCTAATTTCACTTTTCAAAAAAATCCCTGGTTTCTAGAGGGCTTTCTGGCCCCCCAGAGGGCAGAAAGGCTGTAATTTTGGCTAAGGTGGGGGCATTGGCATGCCCGTTTTGGGCAGCCCCAACCCTAACTAAAATTGCCCCCAAAAGAATCCCTGGCGTCTAGTGTGATTTCTGCCCCCGGGGGGCAGAAAGACTAAATTTGCCCAATTTTAGGGGGAGCAAAGGCCCTTGGCCAAGGGGCCGCTCCCCCCACCCTGGTGCCTAGTGGGTGGATCCGTGCTTGGTGATCCACTGGGGAGGGGGACCATTGGAAAGAGGAGATTCTCCCCTTTCCAATGATATCCCTCCCATCTTTCTATGTGTGCACGGGGCTGAGATAGCCCCCTGAGAATGTAGAAAGCAAAACTGAAATGTGCCTCTTAGCTCATTTCAGTTTCGGTTTCACTGAAATGACGTCAGCACGACGTATGCGCTGATCGTCATTTCAGGGAAACCAGGGGGGCGTAGGGAGCTGGGGCCCGAGGCTGTTGGGGGTAATGGGGATCCCTCTATTGCCCGCACCAGAGGGATTCCCTGTGTCATGGAGTTGGACGTGCAGGAGCCATTCGATGCACATGACCACTTATGTGTCAGATGGCTCCCCGTGTCCGATGCACACAAGGGGTTAAACGTAAGTTACCTGCATGGAAGCATCAGCATTCTTGCTATTTGGGAAAAAAATAACATTCGCAGTAACACAGAACAGAAGAACACAATAGTAATATAATTAGCTACACACCAAGCCCCGGGACCTCAACAACTAGCAGGTCTAGCAGGTCCTGCTCTCTGTCCAGGATGTCAGACCACCGGTGCGTCAGTTGGTTATGGGTGCTCCGGACCTCAGAGCAGTGAAACACTGCCCAGCGCACCCTCTCCCACTGCAGGTGATGCTCCCTGAGCCAGTACCCGGACCCAGGCCTGCCGCCTGCTGCCAGGGTTAAAGGGAGGTGGCGCTGGACAAAGAAACACAGTGCGGCCACCTCCACCTCCACCTCGGAAAACAAGGCCTGGGCGACACTTTTCGCAAGGAAGGTGTTCGGGGTTCTCGCTCCTCCTCTTACCCTGGCCCTTCTTACACATCTTCAGTGTCTTCACCATGGTTCTGGGGGGTCGGGGACGGAAAAGAAAATATAGGAAGTAAGAAAGGAAGTAAAAGATTTTTTTAAAAGCAAGTAATAGAAAAACTGTCAAAAACGCACATGAAAACACAAAAAGTTGAAAAAAACGCAAAAAAACCCACCCAGGAATAGAGAGGGATAGATAATAAATAAAAAAGATCAGAAAAAAGTTTTTAGAAACAAAGGATTGAAAAGATATAGGGAGGATAGAAAAACAGGCCCAGGACCATAGCATAACCATAGCATAACATGAAAAACAAGATGGCCATGCCCATTGGCGACTGCGTGGTGAAGTTTGTGCGATATTTCCCCCGAGGACGCAATACACGTTCCCGAACATGCAATACGTGTTCCTGAGCATCAAAACGCATCACGAACGGGCAGAACAAGCAACTCCACGTAGCTCACTGAGTTTTTTTACAACTTTGCTGAATTTTGTGTAGCAGGGCTACATGAGCTCCGCCCAGGCTTAATTATGAGCATAAACAAATACATACACCTTTTTGCACACAAATTTACAGAGTATCTTGTTTGAAACACAGGTATTCAAGTATGCATACCTTCACACTTTTGGTTAGACTTACAACAGTGATATGGTTAGGATTACTGTTTTACATTTGGTAGGCCTAACATTCTGAGCAATCGATGAATACTGAACCTTCAAGAGAAAAGTGATGTTTAAGACATCTTGGGAGAAGGATTAGTGATTAGACTACTTTGTATGAGTCTATGGAAAGGTACAGTCGAGGTAGGCCTCTTTCTGCACCTCTGTAGCTTCTTTCGGCCATTCTATTGCTTCTTTTTGTACCTTTATTCCTCTTTCTAGATTTCTGTTGCCTCTTTTTGCATTTTTCTTGTTTCTATCTGCACCTCTCTTGCTTCTTTCTGCACATCTCTTGCTACTTTCTGCGTCTTTCTTCCTCTTTCTGACATGTCCTACCTATAGTTAGAAATTAGCAACAGAAATGATAGGTTTCTGGGACGTTGTAGTTAGCATTTAAAAAACCTTAGAAATTCACTGAAAAAAACACAGCTTTTACGGACGTTATTGTTCGGAATTAAGATTTTAAAAACTTACATATTCACAAAAAACCCACAGGTTTCACGGACATGATAGTTTGGCTGAAATTTGACTCGTGCAAAACCAGAGAAATTCAGCTGTTATAGTTAGCTGAGCTCACTATAACTCACGCCCCCGCAATGTACTGCTGATGAGTCACATATTACATCACTCATGACATGGTCAGTGACATCACGGATGACATCATCCAGTGACTGTGAGTGTTTTTAAAATGTTTATGAGTTTTAAATATATATATACCAAGGTGTATTGATGAATCAGTGGGTGTATAAGTGCCTATATGAATGATTATATGGGCACGTGACTGACTGTATAAGTGAGTGATTAGGTGTCTTAGTGAATGTATGTGTGAGTGACTAGGTTTTCTCAACTGTGATACCAGGTTGGGACATTATGCCAGTTAATTTTCATATGCTGAGTCATAGAGTTGTAGTGTAGATTTGTGTTCATCAAAAACAATTTGACTTCTTTTTTGCATGAAGTGATTGACGGATTCAGTCTGATTTCAGGGGAGAGGGAGCTCCTGATTCTACGGGCCAATCCGGTGAAGGGTAGGTTGTAAGTTTTATTTTTCCGAAATTTCTCCGGTTTTAACAATAAGGTGGTGGCACTCCTAGAGGATCTGCAGCTGCCAGAAAGTTCCAATTTGTTAGCTAAGTACCTCAGTGTGTTCAAGTGTAGTGCTTTATGTGTCAAGCAAGCAATTTTAAGCTGTATCCTTGCCTCATAAGGGATCCAGTGTAGTGTCTTCAGATCGGGAGTGATGTGGCTTTTTCTCTTGGAACCAATGATGAGTCTAGCAGCAGAATTAAGGGACGCCTTTAGTGGAGCCATCTTGGATTAAGGCAGACCACATAAGGTAGCACTTCCATATTCTAACCTGGGGATTGCAAGTGCTTGTATGGTTGTTTTGAGGTCGTTGAAACTGAGGAAGGGTTTTATTTTTCTTAGTATGTTGTTTTGAAGGTTGGCTCCTTTGGTGGCTGTGCTGATGTTTTTTTGCATGTTGAGATTCTTGTTCAGTGTTATTCACAGTAATCTTGTGGAATCTATAACTTGTGCGAGACAATTGAAGGCTGCTAGATGTTTCGTCCAATCTTTGATGTCGAGAGATTCGTTTGATGGGGTGAGTAAGAGGAATTCTGTTTTGAGCGAGTTGAGATTGAGATGGTTTCTGGTCAGCCAGTTTTAGGTTTTTTGTAAAGTTGTGTTTAGTTGATGGATATCTCCAGGGGAGGAGATTTTTAGGTACAGTTGGGTGTCATCTGGATACATGTGGTATTTGACATTGGAGAATTTCGGTTGGAGGCTCCATGAAGAGGTTAAAGAGAATAAGTGATAGGGTCGAACCCTGTGGGATTCCTAAAGTGATCGGAGAGGTATTGGACAGGGTTTGACTAACCTTGATTCTCTAAGTTCTGTTGTGAAGAAATAAGTCAAACCATTTTAGAATGACCACTGATAACCCCATTCTGCATTCCAGTAGGTCAAGTAAGCTGTCATATTTAAGCGTATCGAAGGCTGAAAAGAGGTCTAGAAGGAAAAGGAGGCAAGACTCATTCTGATGCAGCATTTTAAGTGCATCGTTAACTATATGTGTTAGGACTGTTTCCGTGCTGTGACCCTGACTGAAGGTGGATTGGCATACATAATCCGTGACCAATGAGTGAGGAAACTCAGATACACTTTGGGGGACTGTTTGCTGCCAGTGTCAAATAAATATGCTACTCAAAGATTTGCGTTGCGGAACTGTGTTGCTTTGAGCCAGGGAATCCTTACCAGCCATGACTACAGGACTGGGATTGTTTTGTTGAGGTTTGCTACCTCGCCACAACTCCTCGTGCAAGCAGGCTTGGGAGTAAGCGACTGCTATTGGATGGGATATATAGATAGTGTGAGAAGTTGGCCTGGCATATGCTGGTCACTAGTTATAGTGGCCACCTTGCACCAGTCCAATTCGACTCTTAAGGTGATAGGTTTAAAAGACAACCTTTAAAGAAAGCTATCCTAATGGTAGCTGTGGAGAGCAGCCTTCAGGCTAAGTCTTGAAGGAGTGTTAAGCTTATTGTTTTAGCATAGTTAACCTCTTGAATGACCAAATGAAAGAGTAGTCCACACAGGTATATATATAAAATATATGTATTTATTCTAAACAGAATCCCACAAGTCTCTTTATGAGGCTAGAGGTAAAGTCACAATATAAACAAGCATTTATAGATATAATAAATAGCACTGGAATCACAGGGCCCCGGGGGGGACCAAACCATATATTAAAAAAGTGGTATAAGAACCACGGCAATTCTACAGACAATGCCTAGGGCATTTAGGATCGCTGGCCCCTTGAGAATCCACCCCAGGTGATGAGGAAGGGGACCCACGGGAGGCGCGTGCAGTGGAAATAACTGCTATCGGGATCTCTATTAAAGCCAATGGAGAATGTCGCGGTTTGATTTAAACAGATTAAAGACACTTCTAGCAGGAGTTCAAAGTTAAAAACGTAGAGTTAAGCTTTTGAGGAGCCCACTACCACGGGAGTACCGAGGTACCACTGTTACCTGCCCCAGGGAAGCCAGGTGCATAGGTTGTTTTCGATGTCGGGTCACGGGCTGATTTTCAACGGGAAAATGTACAAAACTGCTGCTAGCCAAAAGCGTTGATAATGCCGTGAAGAATGAAGTTGTAGATCTTCTAGAGAAGAACCTGAAAGCAGAGGGGACAGAGACTGGGTCACGGCACAGTGACCAGGGAGCTCAAGGAAAAGCGCCCTTCAATGTCGGGTGCTTCAAGTGGAAAAAGGTGTAGCTTGGATCTGCAGCCACGGGCTCCGGGAGGCTTCAAGGAAGGCCAGCTTCTGGAGGGCGACTGTCCCACAAAGGATGAGGGTCGCTGCCATGTTAGTGTCTGGATTGGATCCACTAAGCCTTGGCCACCGCAACCCAAGCAAGGTGAACAAATCAGCTACTGGTGCAGACCCACGAGGTCTGAGAGAGGTCTCCTTCGAGGAGACTGTAGAGCAGGCCTTGAGCAACCAGAGGAACTATTAAAAATAAAGATTGTCCTCCACCAGGGCCCACAAGTTGAGAGACAAGGGACCATGGAAGGCAGCAATTTGGAGTGCATAAAAGAGTTCCCATGGGCCACCGGAGTGAGCTAGAGCACTGATCTTTGGCACAGTTGCTGCTGAGAGGTTGGCTCAATATTGGGCCAAAGCACAACTTCCCCACTAGTCACAGTCGTGTGCTACGCAAGAGGTGGCTGGTGTCCTGGGGTTTTGGGGATCTCGGCACCCACACGGTCCAAGGTGCTCAGACTTGCTGGGCACGCTCACTGGCCTCTGGGATGCTAGGAAACCCACCTCAAGGTTGAGAGGAGTTGTCGATGTCCAGAGGAGCAGCAAAGTTCCAACTGGGTCACTTGCAGTGTTTCAGGTGCCTGCCAAGCAGGGGGGTAACTCCATTACCCCAAGGGAGATTTCTTCAGTCAGCTGGGCAGCAGCTCGTCGAAGGTCAAGTCTGTGAAGTCCAAGATTAATCTGATTCTCTGGGGACACGTTATTCACCTTTATCCACAAGATTAGGGGAGTGTCCAGATCAGTGTCCACCAATGGGAGTTGAGGTGGGAAAGGGTGGCTACACCCTCTCCCCTTTGTGTGTTTCCCACCTGGGCGAGGGGCAGGATGCCCCTGAACCGGTTCCAGGCGGTGTATGCAGAATGTAGGTGCTGTAGCAGCCTACGTGCAACTCTGAAAGGCATCCTATGGTGCACCCACCCAGTTCCAATCCACATAGCCTGTCTGGGAAGGTGCTGGCACCTCCCTGCAACAGGATCCCTATTGTCCAGCTGCCGAGGCTGGGGCTTTGCCCAGCAACTGGCAGCCAGAGTCGTGTGGGTGGCGAGTAGCATCCATTTTGTGATACGTGTGCACTTTGAAATTGGTGTCTAAATTCTGCCGCTTTTCCCATATTGCCCCTCTAGCAGGGGGGAATCATGCCCTCATGCCCATGGCTGGACTGGGGGTATGATTCCTACATGTTTGACATCAAACACAATATTGTTCTGTGTAGCCATTCTCAAGTTATCACGCTATCGCGATATACTTATAATGCGGTTAAGAGTATATGGTATGGCTACACTACAAACAACCCAGCAATGATTTTTACGAGGGTTGCAGAGGGGCCCTACTCAGGTAGGGGTCCCCCCTCACACATATCCCAGCACCCTGCCTTGTAGGATTAGCAAGGCCTGCTTGAGGGGTGACCAATGAGAAAACATGTGTTGTACATAGGTGGGATACAGGGTACCTGTATCCCTGTAAGGGGGTGCAAGCACCACCTTCCCCAGACTACAGTAGTGGTCTGGTGGTGTCATTTGGTATGGCGGTCCCAGGGTGGCACAATAAGTGCTGCAGCCCTGGTACGCCTCTGAGGAACCCATGCCCTCGGTACCTAGGGTACTATCTACAAGGGCTGACAGGGTATCCTCAGTATCCAATTGGGTTGTACCTAGGGTACTCACATCAGTTTAGAGAAGAAGCAGATAGGCCGGGGTCCTGGATAGCAGGGCCACAGCCTGGCTACAGTCATAAAACAGTCAAAACATCAGCAAAAAGTTGGGGGCAACTATGCAGTCGATGCCACTCTCAGATAGATAGATAGATAGATAGATAGATAGATAGATAGATAGATAGATAGATAGATAGATAGATAGATAGATAGATAGATAGATAGATAGATAGATAGATAGATAGATAGATAGATAGATAGATAGATAGATATCCAAAAGAAACATGCTGACCCACATTTACTATAAAAAACAAAGGTTACTGGGACATTATAGTTAGGCTCAGATTTTACTCATATATATATTCACGGACAAAACTATAGGTTTCAGGTACATTATAGTTAGAAATTAGCATTTACATTTAAAAAACGTTTGAAATTCACTGAAAAAAAGCAAAGGTTTCAGGGACGTTATAGTTAGAAATCAGCATTTAAAAAAACCTTAGAAATTCACTGAAAAAACCCACAGGTTTCAGGGATGTTGTAGTTAGTTGGATATTTCACTCGTACAAAACCTGAGAAGTTTGGCCCCAATAGTTAGTTGAGCTAACCATTACTTGTGCACCCACAATGCACTGCTGATGACATCACATATTACATCATTCATGACATGGTCAGTGACATCACTGATGACATCCCAAATGACATCACTGATGACATCACTGATGCCGTCATCCAGTGACTCTGTGTTTCTATAAAGTTTAAATATGTTTATATATTACCTACTAGCGGTCGGCAGTAGGTAGTTATAGTTAGGACCTTGTTTCTATTCATAAAGCCTTTTTTGTTTTCCCAATAACTTTAGCATCGGTTGACGAATCGTCGCAAAACTTTTAAAACTTATGACCCGCTCCGGTCAGCTCCTATCTTGAAAGTTTACGGGTGATTCGGCAAGCGGGGGCTGAAAAAAGGGGGGTTCCAAAACGTGTTTTCTCCATGTTAATTGTTAATTCCCATAGGAAATTTTAGACACGGTTATAGCCCGAACTGCTGAACGGAATTACACCAAATTTGGCAAGAAGGTAGCCCTTGGTTCGGAAAGAGACCTTTTTTAAAATGGTATAAATCCATTCAGTAGTTTCTGAGAAATTCAAAAAATAGAGGTCGGAAAATCATTTTTCCCATAGGAAATTTTAGACAAGGTTACAGCTGAAACTGCTGAACAGAATTACACCAAATTTGGCAAAAAGGTAGTGCCTGCTTCAGAAAGAGACCTTTTCTTTAATGGTGTAAATCCGTTCAGCAGTTGCTGAGAAAATTGAAAAATAAAAGTTTCGATATCTATGGCTGTGGTGGATCCGCGCACCCTCCCGATCACGAACTGCATTCTAATTGTCTTCAAACCAGGATGTGTTGGCAGCCACCTTGTGCCTCGGTAGAACCGAGGCACAAGAAAACAGTAAAACAAATGCGCAAAACAAGAAGAGGGGGCAGGGTACAAACACCCTGACCCCCTATGCCTGCTTTGGGGGTCCCACAAGGACCGCCAGGGCCAAAAAAAGCATTTTGTTTTTTTTAAAATCGCGAGATGCGCGGAGGATTCATGGATCTGGCCACGAAAAAACGAAGGGTGAGCTCCTGCGCTTCGTTATTAATTAGCCCCCGGGTGGGCCAAGTCCCGGGGGCATGTCAACAAATATTTGCGGGGGCCCAGGAAGACCCCGCAGCCCAGGGACTGCCACCCCCGGGGCTTTCTATTAATACTTGCGGAGAGGCACAGAGCCCCCCCCCACAGCCCCAGGGACCGCCACCCCCGGGGCTTTTTTTTTTTAATGTATGGGGCCCTCAAAGCCCCCCAACCCCAGGGACTGCCACCGGGGCTTTCGTTAATTATTGTGCAAGGGGCACACGGCCCCCCGCTGCCCCAGGGACCGCCACCCCCCTAGGCTTCTTTTTCTAAAAAATAACTACCTGTGTGGCGGGATGGGTGCAATTTTGTGGATCCACACAGATACCTGAGCTTTTCACCATAGAAATGTGATGGTTTTTTTTTTTCTTTTTCAACTTTTGTGGTTTGGAAGGGATTCTGGTTAACAGAATCTGGTGAGAGCCAGATAAGTCACCCCATTCTGGGTTCCCCTGGGTGTTTAGTTTTAAAAAATGTATAGGTTTGCTAGGTTTCTCTATGTGCTGGCAGAGCTAGGGTTCAATATCTACAGCTAGGCACTTTGCAAAAAAAGGGTCAGGTTTGACTGTGAAAATGTTTTGGCTCCACGTTGTGTTTTGGGCTGTTTCCTGTCGCGGGCACTAGGCCTATCCACACAAGGGAGGTACCATTTTTCTCAGAAGACTTTGGGGAATGCATGGTGGGTGAAATTCCCAGGATCCACACAGATTCCTGCAATTTCCACCACAGAAATGTGAGGAAAATGTGTTTTTTTTTTACAGATTTTGAGGTTTGCAAGGGATTCTGGGTAACAGACCCTGGTGAGAGCCAGACAAGTCACTGCATCCTGTATTTACCTGGGTGTCTAGTTTTCAAAAATGTATGGGTTTGCCAGGTTTCCCTAGAAGCCACTGAGCTAGGGTTCAAAATCGACAGCAAGGCACTTTACAAAAAAGTCAGTTTTCACTGTGAAAATGTGGTGTGTCCACATGGCGTTTTGGGCAGTTTCCTGTTGCAAGCACTAGGCCTACCCACACAACTGAGGTACCATTTATCTCGGAAGACTTTGGGAAATATGGGGTGGGTGGAATTTTGTGGATCCTCGCAGATTCCAGAACTTCCCACCACAAAAATTTGAGGACAATGTGATTTTTTTTTACAAAGTTTAAGGTTTGCAAGGGATTCTGGGTAACAAAACCTGGTGAGATCTGGACAAGTAACCCCATCCTGTATTCCCCTGGGAGTCTAGCTTTCAAAAATGTATAGGTTTGCTGGGTTTCCCTATGAGCCAGCTGCGCTAGGGCCCAAAAATCCACAAGAAGGCACATTGCTGGACTGTTCCCATGAGGCACAGGGTCAGACTGATTTGCATATGGCCATGTCTGAACTGGGGTGGCAGAGTGGGCTAAAGAACGGTGATGGATTAAACCCAGATCAGTTGACTGGGGGTGAGTGCTTGCAATGTTCAACACTCCGTCCATCATTTCCTTTGGTTTTTGCTTTGTTCGCCATAAATTGGCAGGGTATGCTCAGACGTGAGTCCCTTGCTCACTTTGCCACTGGATTCAAGCAAGCCTGGCTGAAGACGGCTAAAATGCCAGAAACCGGTTTAGGAAGCTTGAATCCGGTCCAGAGAAGACATGGCTTGGCAGTTCGGGCTGGACTGTTCCCATGAGGCACAGGGTCAGACTGATTTGCATATGGCCATGTCTGAACTGGGGTGGCAGAGTGGGCTTAAGAACGGTGATGGATTAAACCCAGATCAGTTGACTGGGGGTGAGTGCTTGCAATGTTCAACACTCCGTCCATCATTTCCTTTGGTTTTTGCTTTGTTCGCCATAAATTGGCAGGGTATGATCAGACGTGAGTCCCTTGCTCACTTTGCCACTGGATTCAAGCAAGCCTGGCTGAAGACGGCTGAAATGCCAGAAACCGGTTTAGGAAGCTTGTTTCTGGTCCAGGGAAGACATGGCTTGGCAGTTCGGGCTGGACTGTTCCCATGAGGCACAGGGTCAGACTGATTTGCATATGGCTATGTCTGAAATGGGGTGGCAGAGTCGGCTAAAGAACGGTGATGGATTAAACCCAGATCAGTTAACTGGGGGTGAGTGCTTGCAATGTTCAACACTCCGTCCATCATTTCCTTTGGTTTTTGCTTTGTTCACCATAAATTGGCAGGGTATGCTCAGACGTGAGTCCCTTGCTCACTTTGCCACTGGATTCAAGCAAGCCTGGCTGAAGACGGCTGAAATGCCAGAAACCGGTTTAGGAAGGTTGTTTCCGGTCCAGGGAAGACATGGCTTGGCAGTTCGGGCTGGACTGTTCCCATGAGGCACAGGGTCAGACTGATTTGCATATGGCCATGTCTGAACTGGGCTGGCAGAGTGGGCTAAAGAACGGTGATGGATTAAACCCAGATCAGTTGACTGGGGGTGAGTGCTTGCAATGTTCAACACTCCGTCCATCATTTCCTTTGGTTTTTGCTTTGTTCGCCATAAATTGGCAGGGTATGCTCAGACGTGAGTCCCTTGCTCACTTTGCCACTGGATTCAAGCAAGCCTGGTTGAAGACGGCTGAAATGCCAGAAACCGGTTTAGGAAGCTTGTTTCCCGTCCAGGGGAAACATGGCTTGGCAGTTCGGGCTGGACTGTTCCCATGAGGCACAGGGTCAGACTGATTTGCATATGGGCATGTCTGAACTGGGGTGGCAGAGTAGGCTAAAGAACGGTGATGGATTAAACCCAGATCAGTTGACTGGGGGTGAGTACTTGCAATGTTCAACACTCCGTCCATCATTTCCTTTGGTTTTTGCTTTGTTCGCCATAAATTGGCAGGGTATGCTCAGACGTGAGTCCCTTGCTCACTTTGCCACTGGATTCAAGCAAGCCTGGCTGAAGACGGCTGAAATGCCAGAAACCGGTTTAGGAAGGTTGTTTCCGGTCCAGGGAAGACATGGCTTGGCAGTTCGGGCTGGACTGTTCCCATGAAGCACAGGGTCAGACTGATTTGCATATGGCCATGTCTGAACTGGGGTGGCAGAGTGGGCTAAAGAATGGTGATGGATTAAACCCAGATCAGTTGACTGGGGGTGAGTGCTTGCAATGTTCAACACTCCGTCCATCATTTCCTTTGGTTTTTGCTTTGTTCGCCATAAATTGGCAGGGTATGCTCAGACGTGAGTCCCTTGCTCACTTTGCCACTGGATTCAAGCAAGCCTGGCTGAAGACGGCTGAAATGCCAGAAACCGGTTTAGGAAGGTTGTTTCCGGTCCAGGGAAGACATGGCTTGGCAGTTCGGGCTGGGCTGTTCCCATGAGGCACAGGGTCAGACTGATTTGCATTTGGCCATGTCTGAACTGGGGTGGCAGAGTGGGCTAAAGAACGGTGATGGATTAAACCCAGATCAGTTGACTGGGGGTGAGTGCTTGCAATGTTCAACACTCCGTCCATCATTTCCTTTGGTTTTTGCTTTGTTCGCCATAAATTGGCAGGGTATGCTCAGACGTGAGTCCCTTGCTCACTTTGCCACTGGATTCAAGCAAGCCTGGTTGAAGACGGCTGAAATGCCAGAAACCGGTTTAGGAAGCTTGTTTCCGGTCCAGGGAAGACATGGCTTGGCAGTTCGGGCTGGACTGTTCCCATGAGGCACAGGGTCAGACTGATTTGCATATGGCCATGTCTGAACTGGGGTGGCAGAGTGGGCTAAAGAACGGTGATGGATTAAACCCAGATCAGTTGACTGGGGGTGAGTGCTTGCAATGTTCAACACTCCGTCCATCATTTCCTTTGGTTTTTGCTTTGTTCGCCATAAATTGGCAGGGTATGCTCAGACGTGAGTCCCTTGCTCACTTTGCCACTGGATTCAAGCAAGCCTGGTTGAAGACGGCTGAAATGCCAGAAACCGGTTTAGGAAGCTTGTTTCCGGTCCAGGGAAGACATGGCTTGGCAGTTCGGGCTGGACTGTTCCCATGAGGCACAGGGTCAGACTGATTTGCATATTGCCATGTCTGAACTGGGGTGGCAGAGTGGGCTAAAGAACGGTGATTGATTAAACCCAGATCAGTTGACTGGGGGTGAGTGCTTGCAATGTTCAACACTCCGTCCATCATTTCCTTTGGTTTTTGCTTTGTTCGCCATAAATTGGCAGGGTATGCTCAGACGTGAGTCCCTTGCTCACTTTGCCACTGGATTCAAGCAAGCCTGGTTGAAGACGGCTGAAATGCCAGAAACCGGTTTAGGAAGCTTGTTTCCCGTCCAGGGAAGACATGGCTTGGCAGTTCGGGCTGGACTGTTCCCATGAGGCACAGGGTCAGACTGATTTTCATATGGCCATGTCTGAACTGGGGTGGCAGAGTGGGCTAAAGAACGGTGATGGATTAAACCCAGATCAGTTGACTGGGGGTGAGTGCTTGCAATGTTCAACACTCCGTCCATCATTTCCTTTGGTTTTTGCTTTGCTCGCCATAAATTGGCAGGGTATGCTCAGACGTGAGTCCCTTGCTCACTTTGCCACTGGATTCAAGCAAGCCTGGCTGAAGACGGCTGAAATGCCAGAAACCGGTTTAGGAAGCTTGTTTCCGGTCCAGGGAAGACATGGCTTGGCAGTTCGGGCTGGACTGTTCCCATGAGGCACAGGGTCAGACTGATTTGCATATGGGCATGTCTGAACTGGGGTGGCAGAGTAGGCTAAAGAACGGTGATGGATTAAACCCAGATCAGTTGACTAGGGTGAGTACT
This sequence comes from Triturus cristatus, assembly GCF_964204655.1. Taxonomy (NCBI): domain Eukaryota; kingdom Metazoa; phylum Chordata; class Amphibia; order Caudata; family Salamandridae; genus Triturus; species Triturus cristatus. Next base: position 339,868,296 of record NC_140594.1, read on the forward strand.
TGCAATGTTCAACACTCCGTCCATCATTTCCTTTGGTTTTTGCTTTGTTCGCCATAAATTGGCAGGGTATGCTCAGACGTGAGTCCCTTGCTCACTTTGCCACTGGATTCAAGCAAGCCTGGCTGAAGACGGCTGAAATGCCAGAAACCGGTTTAGGAAGGTTGTTTCCGGTCCAGGGAAGACATGGCTTGGCAGTTCGGGCTGGACTGTTCCCATGAAGCACAGGGTCAGACTGATTTGCATATGGCCATGTCTGAACTGGGGTGGCAGAGTGGGCTAAAGAACGGTGATGGATTAAACCCAGATCAGTTGACTGGGGGTGAGTGCTTGCAATGTTCAACACTCCGTCCATCATTTCCTTTGGTTTTTGCTTTGTTCGCCATAAATTGGCAGGGTATGCTCAGACGTGAGTCCCTTGCTCACTTCGCCACTGGATTCAAGCAAGCCTGGTTGAAGACGGCTGAAATGCCAGAAACCGGTTTAGGAAGCTTGTTTCCCGTCCAGGGAAGACATGGCTTGGCAGTTCGGGCTGGACTGTTCCCATGAGGCACAGGGTCAGACTGATTTTCATATGGCCATGTCTGAACTGGGGTGGCAGAGTGGGCTAAAGAACGGTGATGGATTAAACCCAGATCAGTTGACTGGGGGTGAGTGCTTGCAATGTTCAACACTCCGTCCATCATTTCCTTTGGTTTTTGCTTTGCTCGCCATAAATTGGCAGGGTATGCTCAGACGTGAGTCCCTTGCTCACTTTGCCACTGGATTCAAGCAAGCCTGGCTGAAGACGGCTGAAATGCCAGAAACCGGTTTAGGAAGCTTGTTTCCGGTCCAGGGAAGACATGGCTTGGCAGTTCGGGCTGGACTGTTCCCATGAGGCACAGGGTCAGACTGATTTGCATATGGGCATGTCTGAACTGGGGTGGCAGAGTAGGCTAAAGAACGGTGATGGATTAAACCCAGATCAGTTGACTGGGGTGAGTACTTGCAATGTTCAACACTCCGTCCATCATTTCCTTTGGTTTTTGCTTTGTTCGCCATAAATTGGCAGGGTATGCTCAGACGTGAGTCCCTTGCTCACTTTGCCACTGGATTCAAGCAAGCCTGGCTGAAGACGGCTGAAATGCCAGAAACCGGTTTAGGAAGGTTGTTTCCGGTCCAGGGAAGACATGGCTTGGCAGTTCGGGCTGGACTGTTCCCATGAAGCACAGGGTCAGACTGATTTGCATATGGCCATGTCTGAACTGGGGTGGCAGAGTGGGCTAAAGAACGGTGATGGATTAAACCCAGATCAGTTGACTGGGGGTGAGTGCTTGCAATGTTCAACACTCCGTCCATCATTTCCTTTGGTTTTTGCTTTGTTCGCCATAAATTGGCAGGGTATGCTCAGACGTGAGTCCCTTGCTCACTTTGCCACTGGATTCAAGCAAGCCTGGCTGAAGGCGGCTGAAATGCCAGAAACCGGTTTTGGAAGCTTGTTTCCGGTCCAGGGAAGACATGGCTTGGCAGTTCGGGCTGGACTGTTCCCATGAGGCACAGGGTCAGACTGATTTTCATATGGCCATGTCTGAACTGGGGTGGCAGAGTGGGCTAAAGAACAGTGATGGATTAAACCCAGATCAGTTGACTGGGGGTGAGTGCTTGCAATGTTCAACACTCCGTCCATCATTTCCTTTGGTTTTTGCTTTGTTCGCCCTAAATTGGCAGGGTATGCTCAGACGTGAGTCCCTTGCTCACTTTGCCACTGGATTCAAGCAAGCCTGGCTGAAGACGGCTGAAATGCCAGAAACCGGTTTAGGAAGCTTGTTTCCGGTCCAGGGAAGACATGGCTTGGCAGTTCGGGCTGGACTGATCCCATGAGGCACAGGGTCAGACTGATTTGCATATGGCCATGTCTGAACTGGGGTGGCAGAGTGGGCTAAAGAAAGGTTATGGATTAAACCCAGATCAGTTGACTGGGGGTGAGTGCTTGCAATGTTCAACACTCCGTCCATCATTTCCTTTGGTTTTTGCTTTGTTCGCCATAAATTGGCAGGGTATGCTCAGACGTGAGTCCCTTGCTCACTTTGCCACTGGATTCAAGCAAGCCTGGCTGAAGACGGCTGAAATGCCAGAAACCGGTTTAGGAAGGTTGTTTCCCGTCCAGGGAAGACATGGCTTGGCAGTTCGGTCTGGACTGTTCCCATGAGGCACAGGGTCAGACTGATTTGCATATGGCCATGTCTGAACTGGGGTGGCAGAGTGGGCTAAAGAACGGTGATGGATTAAACCCAGATAAGTTGACTGGGGGTGAGTGCTTGCAATGTTCAACACTCCGTCCATCATTTCCTTTGGTTTTTGCTTTGTTCGCCTTAAATTGGCAGGGTATGCTCAGACGTGAGTCCCTTGCTCACTTTGCCACTGGATTCAAGCAAGCCTGGCTGAAGACGGCTGAAATGCCAGAAATCGGTTTAGGAAGGTTGTTTCCAGTCCAGGGAAGACATGGCTTGGCAGTTCGGGCTGGACTGTTCCCATGAGGCACAGGGTCAGACTGATTTGCATATGGCCATGTCTGAACTGGGGTGGCAGAGTGGGCTAAACAACGGTGATGGATTAAACCCAGATCAGTTGACTGGGGGTGAGTGCTTGCAATGTTCAACACTCCGTCCATCATTTCCTTTGGTTTTTGCTTTGTTCGCCATAAATTGGCAGGGTATGCTCAGACGTGAGTCCCTTGCTCACTTTGCCACTGGATTCAAGCAAGCCTGGCTGAAGACGGCTGAAATGCCAGAAACTGGTTTAGGAAGCTTGTTTCCGGTCCAGGGAAGACATGGCTTGGCAGTTCGGGCTGGACTGTTCCCATGAGGCACAGGGTCAGACTGATTTTCATATGGCCATGTCTGAACTGGGGTGGCAGAGTGGGCTAAAGAACGGTGATGGATTAAACCCAGATCAGTTGACTGGGGGTGAGTGCTTGCAATGTTCAACACTCCGTCCATCATTTCCTTTGGTTTTTGCTTTGTTCGCCCTAAATTGGCAGGGTATGCTCAGACGTGAGTCCCTTGCTCACTTTGCCACTGGATTCAAGCAAGCCTGGCTGAAGACGGCTGAAATGCCAGAAACCGGTTTAGGAAGCTTGTTTCCGGTCCAGGGAAGACATGACTTGGCAGTTCGGGCTGGACTGTTCCCATGAGGCACAGGGTCAGACTGATTTGCATATGGCCATGTCTGAACTGGGGTGGCAGAGTGGGCTAAAGAACGGTGATGGATTAAACCCAGATCAGTTGACTGGGGGTGAGTGCTTGCAATGTTCAACACTCCGTCCATCATTTCCTTTGGTTTTTGCTTTGTTCGCCCTAAATTGGCAGGGTATGCTCAGACGTGAGTCCCTTGCTCACTTTGCCACTGGATTCAAGCAAGCCTGGCTGAAGACGGCTGAAATGCCAGAAACCGGTTTAGGAAGCTTGTTTCCGGTCCAGGGAAGACATGGCTTGGCAGTTCGGGCTGGACTGTTCCCATGAGGCACAGGGTCAGACTGATTTGCATATGGCCATGTCTGAACTGGGGTGGCAGAGTGGGCTAAAGAACGCTGATGGATTAAACCCAGATCAGTTGACTGGGGGTGAGTGCTTGCAATGTTCAACACTCCGTCCATCATTTCCTTTGGTTTTTGCTTTGTTCGCCATAAATTGGCAGGGTATGCTCAGACGTGAGTCCCTTGCTCACTTTGCCACTGGATTCAAGCAAGCCTGGCTGAAGACGGCTGAAATGCCAGAAACCGGTTTAGGAAGCTTGTTTCCGGTCCAGGGAAGACATGGCTTGGCAGTTCGGGCTGGACTGTTCCCATGAGGCACAGGGTCAGACTGATTTGCATATGGCCATGTCTGAACTGGGGTGGCAGAGTGGGCTAAAGAACGCTGATGGATTAAACCCAGATCAGTTGACTGGGGGTGAGTGCTTGCAATGTTCAACACTCCGTCCATCATTTCCTTTGGTTTTTGCTTTGTTCGCCATAAATTGGCAGGGTATGCTCAGACGTGAGTCCCTTGCTCACTTTGCCACTGGATTCAAGCAAGCCTGGCTGAAGACGGCTGAAATGCCAGAAACCGGTTTAGGAAGCTTGTTTCTGGTCCAGGGAAGACATGGCTTGGCAGTTCGGGCTGGTCTGTTCCCATGAGGCACAGGGTCAGACTGATTTTCATATGGCCATGTCTGAACTGGGGTGGCAGAGTGGGCTAAATAACGCTGATGGATTAAACCCAGATCAGTTGACTGGGGGTGAGTGCTTGCAATGTTCAACACTCCGTCCATCATTTACTTTGGTTTTTGCTTTGTTCGCCATAAATTGGCAGGGTATGCTCAGACGTGAGTCCCTTGCTCACTTTGCCACTGGATTCAAGCAAGCCTGGCTGAAGACGGCTGAAATGCCAGAAACCGGTTTAGGAAGCTTGTTTCCGGTCCAGGGAAGACCTGGCTTGGCAGTTCGGGCTGGACTGTTCCCATGAAGCACAGGGTCAGACTGATTTGCATATGGGCATGTCTGAACTGGGGTGGCAGAGTGGGCTAAAGAACGGTGATGGATTAAACCCAGATCAGTTGACTGGGGGTGAGTACTTGCAATGTTCAACACTCCGTCCATCATTTCCTTTGGTTTTTGCTTTGTTCGCCATAAATTGGCAGGGTATGCTCAGACGTGAGACCCTTGCTCACTTTGCCACTGGATTCAAACAAGCCTGGCTGAAGACGGCTGAAATGCCAGAAACCGGTTTAGGAAGGTTGTTTCCGGTCCAGGGAAGACATGGCTTGGCAGTTCGGGCTGGACTGTTCCCATGAGGCACAGGGTCAGACTGATTTGCATATGGCCATGTCTGAACTGGGGTGGCAGAGTGGGCTAAAGAACGGTGATGGATTAAACCCAGATCAGTTGACTGGGGGTGAGTGCTTGCAATGTTCAACACTCCGTCCATCATTTCCTTTGGTTTTTGCTTTGTTCGCCATAAATTGGCAGGGAATGCTCAGACATGAGTCCCTTGCTCACTTTGCCACTGGATTCAAGCAAGCCTGGTTGAAGACGGCTGAAATGCCAGAAACCGGTTTAGGAAGCTTGTTTCCCGTCCAGGGAAGACATGGCTTGGCAGTTCGGGCTGGACTGTTCCCATGAGGCACAGGGTCAGACTGATTTGCATATGGCCATGTCTGAACTGGGGTGGCAGAGTGGGCAAAAGAACGGTGATGGATTAAACCCAGATCAGTTGACTGGGGGTGAGTGCTTGCAATGTTCAACACTCCGTCCATCATTTCCTTTGGTTTTTGCTTTGTTCGCCATAAATTGGCAGGGTATGCTCAGACGTGAGTCCCTTGCTCACTTTGCCACTGGATTCAAGCAAGCCTGGTTGAAGACGGCTGAAATGCCAGAAACCGGTTTAGGAAGCTTGTTTCCCGTCCAGGGAAGACATGGCTTGGCAGTTCGGGCTGGACTGTTCCCATGAGGCACAGGGTCAGACTGATTTTCATATGGCCATGTCTGAATTGGGGTGGCAGAGTGGGCTAAAGAACGGTGATGGATTAAACCCAGATCAGTTGACTGGGGGTGAGTGCTTGCAATGTTCAACACTCCGTCCATCATTTCCTTTGGTTTTTGCTTTGCTCGCCATAAATTGGCAGGGTATGCTCAGACGTGAGTCCCTTGCTCACTTTGCCACTGGATTCAAGCAAGCCTGGTTGAAGACGGCTGAAATGCCAGAAACCGGTTTAGGAAGCTTGTTTCCGGTCCAGGGAAGACATGGCTTGGCAGTTCGGGCTGGACTGTTCCCATGAGGCACAGGGTCAGACTGATTTGCATATGGCCATGTCTGAACTGGGGTGGCAGAGCGTGCTAAAGAACGGTGATGGATTAAACCCAGATCAGTTGACTGGGGGTGAGTGCTTGCAATGTTCAACACTCCGTCCATCATTTCCTTTGGTTTTTGCTTTGTTCGCCATAAATTGGCAGGGTATGCTCAGACGTGAGTCCCTTGCTCACTTTTCCACTAGATTCAAGCAAGCCTGGCTGAAGACGGCTGAAATGCCAGAAACCGGTTTAGGAAGCTTGTTTCCGGTCCAGGGAAGAAATGGCTTGGCAGTTCGGGCTGGACTGTTCCCATGAGGCACAGGGTCAGACTGATTTTCATATGGCCATGTCTGAACTGGGGTGGCAGAGTGCGCTAAAGAACGGTGATGGATTAAACCCAGATCAGTTGACTGGGGATGAGTGCTTGCAATGTTCAACACTCCGTCCATCATTTCCTTTGGTTTTTGCTTTGTTTGCCATAAATTGGCAGGGTATGCTCAGACGTGAGTCCCTTGCTCACTTTGCCACTGGATTCAAGCAAGCCTGGTTGAAGACGGCTGAAATGCCAGAAACCGGTTTAGGAAGCTTGCTTCCCGTCCAGGGAAGACATGGCTTGGCAGTTCGGGCTGGACTGTTCCCATGAGGCACAGGGTCAGACTGATTTTCATATGGCCATGTCTGAACTGGGGTGGCAGAGTGGGCTAAAGAACGGTGATGGATTAAACCCAGATCAGTTGACTAGGGGTGAGTGCTTGCAATGTTCAACACTCCGTCCATCATTTCCTTTGGTTTTTGCTTTGTTCGCCATAAATTGGCAGGGAATGCTCAGACGTGAGTCCCTTGCTCACTTTGCCACTGGATTCAAGCAAGCCTGGTTGAAGACGGCTGAAATGCCAGAAACCGGTTTAGGAAGCTTGTTTCCCGTCCAGGGAAGACATGGCTTGGCAGTTCGGGCTGGACTGTTCCCATGAGGCACAGGGTCAGACTGATTTGCATATGGCCATGTCTGAACTGGGGTGGCAGAGTGGGCAAAAGAACGGTGATGGATTAAACCCAGATCAGTTGACTGGGGGTGAGTGCTTGCAATGTTCAACACTCCGTCCATCATTTCCTTTGGTTTTTGCTTCATTCGCCATAAATTGGCAGGGTATGCTCAGACGTGAGTCCCTTGCTCACTTTGCCACTGGATTCAAGCAAGCCTGGCTGAAGACAGCTGAAATGCCAGAAACCGGTTTAGGAAGCTTGTTTCCGGTCCAGGGAAGACATGGCTTGGCAGTTCGGGCTGGACTGTTCCCATGAGGCACAGGGTCAGACTGATTTGCATATGGCCATGTCTGAACTGGGGTGGCAGAGTGGGCTAAAGAACAGTGATGGATTAAACCCAGATCAGTTGAGTGGGGGTGAGTGCTTGCAATGTTCAACACTCCGTCCATCATTTCCTTTGGTTTTTGCTTTGTTCGCCATAAATTGGCAGGGTATGCTCAAACGTGAGTCCCTTGCTCACTTTGCCACTGGATTCAAGCAAGCCTGGTTGAAGACGGCTGAAATGCCAGAAACCGGTTTAGGAAGCTTGTTTCCCGTCCAGGGAAGACATGGCTTGGCAGTTCGGGCTGGACTGTTCCCATGAGGCACAGGGTCAGACTGATTTTCATATGGCCATGTCTGAATTGGGGTGGCAGAGTGGGCTAAAGAACGGTGATGGATTAAACCCAGATCAGTTGACTGGGGGTGAGTGCTTGCAATGTTCATCACTCCGTCCATCATTTCCTTTGGTTTTTACTTTGCTCGCCATAAATTGGCAGGGTATGCTCAGACGTGAGTCCCTTGCTCACTTTGCCACTGGATTCAAGCAAGCCTGGTTGAAGACGGCTGAAATGCCAGAAACCGGTTTAGGAAGCTTGTTTCCGGTCCAGGGAAGACATGGCTTGGCAGTTCGGGCTGGACTGTTCCCATGAGGCACAGGGTCAGACTGATTTGCATATGGCCATGTCTGAACTGGGGTGGCAGAGCGTGCTAAAGAACGGTGATGGATTAAACCCAGATCAGTTGACTGGGGGTGAGTGCTTGCAATGTTCAACACTCCGTCCATCATTTCCTTTGGTTTTTGCTTTGCTTGCCATAAATTGGCAGGGTATGCTCAGACGTGAGACCCTTGCTCACTTTGCCACTGGATTCAAACAAGCCTGGCTGAAGACGGCTGAAATGCCAGAAACCGGTTTAGGAAGGTTGTTTCCGGTCCAGGGAAGACATGGCTTGGCAGTTCGGGCTGGACTGTTCCCATGAGGCACAGGGTCAGACTGATTTGCATATGGCCATGTCTGAACTGGGGTGGCAGAGTGGGCTAAAGAACGGTGATGGATTAAACCCAGATCAGTTGACTGGGGGTGAGTGCTTGCAATGTTCAACACTCCGTCCATCATTTCCTTTGGTTTTTGCTTTGTTCGCCATAAATTGGCAGGGAATGCTCAGACGTGAGTCCCTTGCTCACTTTGCCACTGGATTCAAGCAAGCCTGGTTGAAGACGGCTGAAATGCCAGAAACCGGTTTAGGAAGCTTGTTTCCCGTCCAGGGAAGACATGGCTTGGCAGTTCGGGCTGGACTGTTCCCATGAGGCACAGGGTCAGACTGATTTGCATATGGCCATGTCTGAACTGGGGTGGCAGAGTGGGCAAAAGAACGGTGATGGATTAAACCCAGATCAGTTGACTGGGGGTGAGTGCTTGCAATGTTCAACACTCCGTCCATCATTTCCTTTGGTTTTTGCTTCATTCGCCATAAATTGGCAGGGTATGCTCAGACGTGAGTCCCTTGCTCACTTTGCCACTGGATTCAAGCAAGCCTGGCTGAAGACAGCTGAAATGCCAGAAACCGGTTTAGGAAGCTTGTTTCCGGTCCAGGGAAGACATGGCTTGGCAGTTCGGGCTGGACTGTTCCCATGAGGCACAGGGTCAGACTGATTTGCATATGGCCATGTCTGAACTGGGGTGGCAGAGTGGGCTAAAGAACAGTGATGGATTAAACCCAGATCAGTTGACTGGGGGTGAGTGCTTGCAATGTTCAACACTCCGTCCATCATTTCCTTTGGTTTTTGCTTTGTTCGCCATAAATTGGCAGGGTATGCTCAGACGTGAGTCCCTTGCTCACTTTGCCACTGGATTCAAGCAAGCCTGGTTGAAGACGGCTGAAATGCCAGAAACCGGTTTAGGAAGCTTGTTTCCCGTCCAGGGAAGACATGGCTTGGCAGTTCGGGCTGGACTGTTCCCATGAGGCACAGGGTCAGACTGATTTTCATATGGCCATGTCTGAATTGGGGTGGCAGAGTGGGCTAAAGAACGGTGATGGATTAAACCCAGATCAGTTGACTGGGGGTGAGTGCTTGCAATGTTCAACACTCCGTCCATCATTTCCTTTGGTTTTTGCTTTGCTCGCCATAAATTGGCAGGGTATGCTCAGACGTGAGTCCCTTGCTCACTTTGCCACTGGATTCAAGCAAGCCTGGTTGAAGACGGCTGAAATGCCAGAAACCGGTTTAGGAAGCTTGTTTCCGGTCCAGGGAAGACATGGCTTGGCAGTTCGGGCTGGACTGTTCCCATGAGGCACAGGGTCAGACTGATTTGCATATGGCCATGTCTGAACTGGGGTGGCAGAGCGTGCTAAAGAACGGTGATGGATTAAACCCAGATCAGTTGACTGGGGGTGAGTGCTTGCAATGTTCAACACTCCGTCCATCATTTCCTTTGGTTTTTGCTTTGTTCGCCATAAATTGGCAGGGTATGCTCAGACGTGAGTCCCTTGCTCACTTTTCCACCAGATTCAAGCAAGCCTGGCTGAAGACGGCTGAAATGCCAGAAACCGGTTTAGGAAGCTTGTTTCCGGTCCAGGGAAGAAATGGCTTGGCAGTTCGGGCTGGACTGTTCCCATGAGGCACAGGGTCAGACTGATTTTCATATGGCCATGTCTGAACTGGGGTGGCAGAGCGGGCTAAAGAACGGTGATGGATTAAACCCAGATCAGTTGACTGGGGGTGAGTGCTTGCAATGTTCAACACTCCGTCCATCATTTCCTTTGGTTTTTGCTTTGTTCGCCATAAATTGGCAGGGTATGCTCAGACGTGAGTCCCTTGCTCACTTTGCCACTGGATTCAAACAAGCCTGGCTGAAGACGGCTGAAATGCCGAAACCGGTTTAGGAAGCCTGTTTCCGGTCCAGGGAAGACATGGCTTGGCAGTTCGGGCTGGACTGTTCCCATGAGGCACAGGGTCAGACTGATTTTCATATGGCCATGTCTGAACTGGGGTGGCAGAGTGCGCTAAAGAACGGTGATGGATTAAACCCAGATCAGTTGACTGGGGATGAGTGCTTGCAATGTTCAACACTCCGTCCATCATTTCCTTTGGTTTTTGCTTTGTTTGCCATAAATTGGCAGGGTATGCTCAGACGTGAGTCCCTTGCTCACTTTGCCACTGGATTCAAGCAAGCCTGGTTGAAGACGGCTGAAATGCCAGAAACCGGTTTAGGAAGCTTGTTTCCCGTCCAGGGAAGACATGGCTTGGCAGTTCGGGCTGGACTGTTCCCATGAGGCACAGGGTCAGACTGATTTTCATATGGCCATGTCTGAACTGGGGTGGCAGAGTGGGCTAAAGAACGGTGATGGATTAAACCCAGATCAGTTGACTGGGGGTGAGTGCTTGCAATGTTCAACACTCCGTCCATCATTTCCTTTGGTTTTTGCTTTGTTCGCCATAAATTGGCAGGGTATGCTCAGACGTGAGTCCCTTGCTCACTTTGCCACTGGATTCAAGCAAGCCTGGTTGAAGACGGCTGAAATGCCAGAAACCGGTTTAGGAAGCTTGTTTCCCGTCCAGGGAAGACATGGCTTGGCAGTTCGGGCTGGACTGTTCCCATGAGGCACAGGGTCAGACTGATTTGCATATGGCCATGTCTGAACTGGGGTGGCAGAGTGGGCAAAAGAACGGTGATGGATTAAACCCAGATCAGTTGACTGGGGGTGAGTGCTTGCAATGTTCAACACTCCGTCCATCATTTCCTTTGGTTTTTGCTTCATTCGCCATAAATTGGCAGGGTATGCTCAGACGTGAGTCCCTTGCTCACTTTGCCACTGGATTCAAGCAAGCCTGGCTGAAGACAGCTGAAATGCCAGAAACCGGTTTAGGAAGCTTGTTTCCGGTCCAGGGAAGACATGGCTTGGCAGTTCGGGCTGGACTGTTCCCATGAGGCACAGGGTCAGACTGATTTGCATATGGCCATGTCTGAACTGGGGTGGCAGAGTGGGCTAAAGAACAGTGATGGATTAAACCCAGATCAGTTGAGTGGGGGTGAGTGCTTGCAATGTTCAACACTCCGTCCATCATTTCCTTTGGTTTTTGCTTTGTTCGCCATAAATTGGCAGGGTATGCTCAGACGTGAGTCCCTTGCTCACTTTGCCACTGGATTCAAGCAAGCCTGGTTGAAGACGGCTGAAATGCCAGAAACCGGTTTAGGAAGCTTGTTTCCCGTCCAGGGAAGACATGGCTTGGCAGTTCGGGCTGGACTGTTCCCATGAGGCACAGGGTCAGACTGATTTTCATATGGCCATGTCTGAATTGGGGTGGCAGAGTGGGCTAAAGAACGGTGATGGATTAAACCCAGATCAGTTGACTGGGGGTGAGTGCTTGCAATGTTCAACACTCCGTCCATCATTTCCTTTGGTTTTTGCTTTGCTCGCCATAAATTGGCAGGGTATGCTCAGACGTGAGTCCCTTGCTCACTTTGCCACTGGATTCAAGCAAGCCTGGTTGAAGACGGCTGAAATGCCAGAAACCGGTTTAGGAAGCTTGTTTCCGGTCCAGGGAAGACATGGCTTGGCAGTTCGGGCTGGACTGTTCCCATGAGGCACAGGGTCAGACTGATTTGCATATGGCCATGTCTGAACTGGGGTGGCAGAGCGTGCTAAAGAACGGTGATGGATTAAACCCAGATCAGTTGACTGGGGGTGAGTGCTTGCAATGTTCAACACTCCGTCCATCATTTCCTTTGGTTTTTGCTTTGTTCGCCATAAATTGGCAGGGTATGCTCAGACGTGAGTCCCTTGCTCACTTTTCCACTAGATTCAAGCAAGCCTGGCTGAAGACGGCTGAAATGCCAGAAACCGGTTTAGGAAGCTTGTTTCCGGTCCAGGGAAGAAATGGCTTGGCAGTTCGGGCTGGACTGTTCCCATGAGGCACAGGGTCAGACTGATTTTCATATGGCCATGTCTGAACTGGGGTGGCAGAGCGGGCTAAAGAACGGTGATGGATTAAACCCAGATCAGTTGACTGGGGGTGAGTGCTTGCAATGTTCAACACTCCGTCCATCATTTCCTTTGGTTTTTGCTTTGTTCGCCATAAATTGGCAGGGTATGCTCAGACGTGAGTCCCTTGCTCACTTTGCCACTGGATTCAAACAAGCCTGGCTGAAGACGGCTGAAATGCCGAAACCGGTTTAGGAAGCTTGTTTCCGGTCCAGGGAAGACATGGCTTGGCAGTTCGGGCTGGACTGTTCCCATGAGGCACAGGGTCAGACTGATTTTCGTATATCCATGTCTGAACTGGGGTGGCAGAGTGCACTAAAGAACGGTGATGGATTAAACCCAGATCAGTTGACTGGGGATGAGTGCTTGCAATGTTCAACACTCCGTCCATCATTTCCTTTGGTTTTTGCTTTGTTTGCCATAAATTGGCAGGGTATGCTCAGACGTGAGTCCCTTGCTCACTTTGCCACTGGATTCAAACAAGCCTGGCTGAAGACGGCTGAAATGCCAGAAACCGGTTTAGGAAGGTTGTTTCCGGTCCAGGGAAGACATGGCTTGGCAGTTCGGGCTGGACTGTTCCCATGAGGCACAGGGTCAGACTGATTTGCATATGGCCATGTCTGAACTGGGGTGGCAGAGTGGGCTAAAGAACGGTGATGGATTAAACCCAGATCAGTTGACTGGGGGTGAGTGCTTGCAATGTTCAACACTCCGTCCATCATTTCCTTTGGTTTTTGCTTTGTTCGCCATAAATTGGCAGGGTATGCTCAGACGTGAGTCCCTTGCTCACTTTGCCACTGGATTCAAGCAAGCCTGGTTGAAGACGGCTGAAATGCCAGAAACCGGTTTAGGAAGCTTGTTTCCGGTCCAGGGAAGACATGGCTTGGCAGTTCGGGCTGGACTGTTCCCATGAGGCACAGGGTCAGACTGATTTGCATATGGCCATGTCTGAACTGGGGTGGCAGAGCGTGCTAAAGAACGGTGATGGATTAAACCCAGATCAGTTGACTGGGGGTGAGTGCTTGCAATGTTCAACACTCCGTCCATCATTTCCTTTGGTTTTTGCTTTGTTCGCCATAAATTGGCAGGGTATGCTCAGACGTGAGTCCCTTGCTCACTTTGCCACTGGATTCAAGCAAGCCTGGTTGAAGACGGCTGAAATGCCAGAAACCGGTTTAGGAAGCTTGTTTCCCGTCCAGGGAAGACATGGCTTGGCAGTTCGGGCTGGACTGTTCCCATGAGGCACAGGGTCAGACTGATTTTCATATGGCCATGTCTGAACTGGGGTGGCAGAGTGGGCTAAAGAACGGTGATGGATTAAACCCAGATCAGTTGACTGGGGGTGAGTGCTTGCAATGTTCAACACTCCGTCCATCATTTCCTTTGGTTTTTGCTTTGCTCGCCATAAATTGGCAGGGTATGCTCAGACGTGAGTCCCTTGCTCACTTTGCCACTGGATTCAAGCAAGCCTGGCTGAAGACGGCTGAAATGCCAGAAACCGGTTTAGGAAGCTTGTTTCCGGTCCAGGGAAGACATGGCTTGGCAGTTCGGGCTGGACTGTTCCCATGAGGCACAGGGTCAGACTGATTTGCATTTGGCCATGTCTGAACTGGGGTGGCAGAGTGGGCTAAAGAACGGTGATGGATTAAACCCAGATCAGTTGACTGGGGGTGAGTGCTTGCAATGTTCAACACTCCGTCCATCATTTCCTTTGGTTTTTGCTTTGTTCGCCATAAATTGGCAGGGTATGCTCAGACGTGAGTCCCTTGCTCACTTTGCCACTGGATTCAAGCAAGCCTGGTTGAAGATGGCTGAAATGCCAGAAACCGGTTTAGGAAGCTTGTTTCCGGTCCAGGGAAGACATGGCTTGGCAGTTCGGGCTGGACTGTTCCCATGAGGCACAGGGTCAGACTGATTTGCATATGGCCATGTCTGAACTGGGGTGGCAGAGCGTGCTAAAGAATGGTGATGGATTAAACCCAGATCAGTTGACTGGGGGTGAGTGCTTGCAATGTTCAACACTCCGTCCATCATTTCCTTTGGTTTTTGCTTTGTTCGCCATAAATTGGCAGGGTATGCTCAGACGTGAGTCCCTTGCTCACTTTGCCACTAGATTCAAGCAAGCCTGGCTGAAGACGGCTGAAATGCCAGAAACCGGTTTAGGAAGCTTGTTTCCGGTCCAGGAAAGAAATGGCTTGGCAGTTCGGGCTGGACTGGTCCCATGAGGCACAGGGTCAGACTGATTTTCATATGGCCATGTCTGAACTGGGGTGGCAGAGCGGGCTAAAGAACGGTGATGGATTAAACCCAGATCAGTTGACTGGGGGTGAGTGCTTGCAATGTTCAACACTCCGTCCATCATTTCCTTTGGTTTTTGCTTTGTTCGCCCTAAATTGGCAGGGTATGCTCAGACGTGAGTCCCTTGCTCACTTTGCCACTGGATTCAAGCAAGCCTGGCTGAAGACGGCTGAAATGCCAGAAACCAGTTTAGGAAGCTTGTTTCCGGTCCAGGGAAGACATGGCTTGGCAGTTCGGGCTGGACTGTTCCCATGAGGCACAGGGTCAGACTGATTTGCATATGGCCATGTCTGAACTGGGGTGGCAGAGTGGGCTAAAGAAAGGTGATGGATTAAACCCAGATCAGTTGACTGGGGGTGAGTGCTTGCAATGTTCAACACTCCGTCCATCATTTCCTTTGGTTTTTGCTTTGTTGGCCATAAATTGGCAGGGTATGCTCAGACGTGAGTCCCTTGCTCACTTTGCCACTAGATTCAAGCAAGCCTGGCTGAAGACGGCTGAAATGCCAGAAACCGGTTTAGGAAGCTTGTTTCCGGTCCAGGGAAGACATGGCTTGGCAGTTCGGGCTGGACTGTTCCCATGAGGCACAGGGTCAGACTGATTTGCATATGGCCATGTCTGAACTGGGTGGCAGAGTGGGCTAAAGAACGGTGATGGATTAAACCCAGATCAGTTGACTGGGGGTGAGTGCTTGCAATGTTCAACACTCCATCCATCATTTCCTTTGGTTTTTGCTTTGTTCGCCATAAATTGGCAGGGTATACTCAGACGTGAGTCCCTTGCTCACTTTGCCACTAGATTCAAGCAAGCCTGGCTGAAGACGGCTGAAATGCCAGAAACCGGTTTAGGAAGCTTGTTTCCGGTCCAGGGAAGACATGGCTTGGCAGTTCGGGCTGGACTGTTCCCATGAGGCACAGGGTCAGACTGATTTTCATATGGCCATGTCTGAACTGGGGTGGCAGAGTGGGCTAAAGAACGGTGATGGATTAAACCCAGATCAGTTGACTGGGGGTGAGTGCTTGCAATGTTCAACACTCCGTCCATCATTTCCTTTGGTTTTTGCTTTGCTCGCCATAAATTGGCAGGGTATGCTCAGACGTGAGTCCCTTGCTCACTTTGCCACTGGATTCAAGCAAGCCTGGTTGAAGACGGCTGAAATGCCAGAAACCGGTTTAGGAAGCTTGTTTCCGGTCCAGGGAAGACATGGCTTGGCAGTTCGGGCTGGACTGTTCCCATGAGGCACAGGGTCAGACTGATTTGCATATGGCCATGTCTGAACTGGGGTGGCAGAGCGTGCTAAAGAACGGTGATGGATTAAACCCAGATCAGTTGACTGGGGGTGAGTGCTTGCAATGTTCAACACTCCGTCCATCATTTCCTTTGGTTTTTGCTTTGTTCGCCATAAATTGGCAGGGTATGCTCAGACGTGAGTCCCTTGCTCACTTTGCCACTGGATTCAAGCAAGCCTGGCTGAAGACGGCTGAAATGCCAGAAACCGGTTTAGGAAGCTTGTTTCCGGTCCAGGGAAGACATGGCTTGGCAGTTCGGGCTGGACTGTTCCCATGAGGCACAGGGTCAGACTGATTTGCATTTGGCCATGTCTGAACTGGGGTGGCAGAGTGGGCTAAAGAACGGTGATGGATTAAACCCAGATCAGTTGACTGGGGGTGAGTGCTTGCAATGTTCAACACTCCGTCCATCATTTCCTTTGGTTTTTGCTTTGTTCGCCATAAATTGGCAGGGTATGCTCAGACGTGAGTCCCTTGCTCACTTTGCCACTGGATTCAAGCAAGCCTGGTTGAAGATGGCTGAAATGCCAGAAACCGGTTTAGGAAGCTTGTTTCCGGTCCAGGGAAGACATGGCTTGGCAGTTCGGGCTGGACTGTTCCCATGAGGCACAGGGTCAGACTGATTTGCATATGGCCATGTCTGAACTGGGGTGGCAGAGCGTGCTAAAGAATGGTGATGGATTAAACCCAGATCAGTTGACTGGGGGTGAGTGCTTGCAATGTTCAACACTCCGTCCATCATTTCCTTTGGTTTTTGCTTTGTTCGCCATAAATTGGCAGGGTATGCTCAGACGTGAGTCCCTTGCTCACTTTGCCACTAGATTCAAGCAAGCCTGGCTGAAGACGGCTGAAATGCCAGAAACCGGTTTAGGAAGCTTGTTTCCGGTCCAGGAAAGAAATGGCTTGGCAGTTCGGGCTGGACTGGTCCCATGAGGCACAGGGTCAGACTGATTTTCATATGGCCATGTCTGAACTGGGGTGGCAGAGCGGGCTAAAGAACGGTGATGGATTAAACCCAGATCAGTTGACTGGGGGTGAGTGCTTGCAATGTTCAACACTCCGTCCATCATTTCCTTTGGTTTTTGCTTTGTTCGCCCTAAATTGGCAGGGTATGCTCAGACGTGAGTCCCTTGCTCACTTTGCCACTGGATTCAAGCAAGCCTGGCTGAAGACGGCTGAAATGCCAGAAACCAGTTTAGGAAGCTTGTTTCCGGTCCAGGGAAGACATGGCTTGGCAGTTCGGGCTGGACTGTTCCCATGAGGCACAGGGTCAGACTGATTTGCATATGGCCATGTCTGAACTGGGGTGGCAGAGTGGGCTAAAGAAAGGTGATGGATTAAACCCAGATCAGTTGACTGGGGGTGAGTGCTTGCAATGTTCAACACTCCGTCCATCATTTCCTTTGGTTTTTGCTTTGTTGGCCATAAATTGGCAGGGTATGCTCAGACGTGAGTCCCTTGCTCACTTTGCCACTAGATTCAAGCAAGCCTGGCTGAAGACGGCTGAAATGCCAGAAACCGGTTTAGGAAGCTTGTTTCCGGTCCAGGGAAGACATGGCTTGGCAGTTCGGGCTGGACTGTTCCCATGAGGCACAGGGTCAGACTGATTTGCATATGGCCATGTCTGAACTGGGTGGCAGAGTGGGCTAAAGAACGGTGATGGATTAAACCCAGATCAGTTGACTGGGGGTGAGTGCTTGCAATGTTCAACACTCCATCCATCATTTCCTTTGGTTTTTGCTTTGTTCGCCATAAATTGGCAGGGTATACTCAGACGTGAGTCCCTTGCTCACTTTGCCACTAGATTCAAGCAAGCCTGGCTGAAGACGGCTGAAATGCCAGAAACCGGTTTAGGAAGCTTGTTTCCGGTCCAGGGAAGACATGGCTTGGCAGTTCGGGCTGGACTGTTCCCATGAGGCACAGGGTCAGACTGATTTTCATATGGCCATGTCTGAACTGGGGTGGCAGAGTGGGCTAAAGAACGGTGATGGATTAAACCCAGATCAGTTGACTGGGGGTGAGTGCTTGCAATGTTCAACACTCCGTCCATCATTTCCTTTGGTTTTTGCTTTGCTCGCCATAAATTGGCAGGGTATGCTCAGACGTGAGTCCCTTGCTCACTTTGCCACTGGATTCAAGCAAGCCTGGTTGAAGACGGCTGAAATGCCAGAAACCGGTTTAGGAAGCTTGTTTCCGGTCCAGGGAAGACATGGCTTGGCAGTTCGGGCTGGACTGTTCCCATGAGGCACAGGGTCAGACTGATTTGCATATGGCCATGTCTGAACTGGGGTGGCAGAGCGTGCTAAAGAACGGTGATGGATTAAACCCAGATCAGTTGACTGGGGGTGAGTGCTTGCAATGTTCAACACTCCGTCCATCATTTCCTTTGGTTTTTGCTTTGTTCGCCATAAATTGGCAGGGTATGCTCAGACGTGAGTCCCTTGCTCACTTTGCCACTGGATTCAAGCAAGCCTGGCTGAAGACGGCTGAAATGCCAGAAATCGGTTTAGGAAGGTTGTTTCCAGTCCAGGGAAGACATGGCTTGGCAGTTCGGGCTGGACTGTTCCCATGAGGCACAGGGTCAGACTGATTTGCATATGGCCATGTCTGAACTGGGGTGGCAGAGTGGGCTAAACAACGGTGATGGATTAAACCCAGATCAGTTGACTGGGGGTGAGTGCTTGCAATGTTCAACACTCCGTCCATCATTTCCTTTGGTTTTTGCTTTGTTCGCCATAAATTGGCAGGGTATGTTCAGACGTGAGTCCCTTGCTCACTTTGCCACTGGATTCAAGCAAGCCTGGCTGAAGACGGCTGAAATGCCAGAAACCGGTTTAGGAAGCTTGTTTCCGGTCCAGGGAAGACATGGCTTGGCAGTTCGGGCTGGACTGTTCCCATGAGGCACAGGGTCAGACTGATTTGCATATGGCCATGTCTGAACTGGGGTGGCAGAGTGGGCTAAAGAACGCTGATGGATTAAACCCAGATCAGTTGACTGGGGGTGAGTGCTTGCAATGTTCAACACTCCGTCCATCATTTCCTTTGGTTTTTGCTTTGTTCGCCATAAATTGGCAGGGTATGCTCAGACGTGAGTCCCTTGCTCACTTTGCCACTGGATTCAAGCAAGCCTGGTTGAAGACGGCTGAAATGCCAGAAACCGGTTTAGGAAGCTTGTTTCCCGTCCAGGGAAGACATGGCTTGGCAGTTCGGGCTGGACTGTTCCCATGAGGCACAGGGTCAGACTGATTTTCATATGGCCATGTCTGAACTGGGGTGGCAGAGTGGGCTAAAGAACGGTGATGGATTAAACCCAGATCAGTTGACTGGGGGTGAGTGCTTGCAATGTTCAACACTCCGTCCATCATTTACTTTGGTTTTTGCTTTGTTCGCCATAAATTGGCAGGGTATGCTCAGACGTGAGTCCCTTGCTCACTTTGCCACTGGATTCAAGCAAGCCTGGCTGAAGACGGCTGAAATGCCAGAAACCGGTTTAGGAAGCTTGTTTCCGGTCCAGGGAAGACCTGGCTTGGCAGTTCGGGCTGGACTGTACCCATGAAGCACAGGGTCAGACTGATTTGCATATGGGCATGTCTGAACTGGGGTGGCAGAGTGGGCTAAAGAACGGTGATGGATTAAACCCAGATCAGTTGACTGGGGGTGATTACTTGCAATGTTCAACACTCCGTCCATCATTTCCTTTGGTTTTTGCTTTGTTCGCCATAAATTGGCAGGGTATGCTCAGACGTGAGACCCTTGCTCACTTTGCCACTGGATTCAAACAAGCCTGGCTGAAGACGGCTGAAATGCCAGAAACCGGTTTAGGAAGGTTGTTTCCGGTCCAGGGAAGACATGGCTTGGCAGTTCGGGCTGGACTGTTCCCATGAGGCACAGGGTCAGACTGATTTGCATATGGCCATGTCTGAACTGGGGTGGCAGAGTGGGCTAAAGAACGGTGATGGATTAAACCCAGATCAGTTGACTGGGGGTGAGTGCTTGCAATGTTCAACACTCCGTCCATCATTTCCTTTGGTTTTTGCTTTGTTCGCCATAAATTGGCAGGGAATGCTCAGACGTGAGTCCCTTGCTCACTTTGCCACTGGATTCAAGCAAGCCTGGTTGAAGACGGCTGAAATGCCAGAAACCGGTTTAGGAAGCTTGTTTCCCGTCCAGGGAAGACATGGCTTGGCAGTTCGGGCTGGGCTGTTCCCATGAGGCACAGGGTCAGACTGATTTGCATATGGCCATGTCTGAACTGGGGTGGCAGAGTGGGCAAAAGAACGGTGATGGATTAAACCCAGATCAGTTGACTGGGGGTGAGTGCTTGCAATGTTCAACACTCCGTCCATCATTTCCTTTGGTTTTTGCTTCATTCGCCATAAATTGGCAGGGTATGCTCAGACGTGAGTCCCTTGCTCACTTTGCCACTGGATTCAAGCAAGCCTGGTTGAAGACGGCTGAAATGCCAGAAACCGGTTTAGGAAGCTTGTTTCCCGTCCAGGGAAGACATGGCTTGGCAGTTCGGGCTGGACTGTTCCCATGAGGCACAGGGTCAGACTGATTTTCATATGGCCATGTCTGAACTGGGGTGGCAGAGTGGGCTAAAGAACGGTGATGGATTAAACCCAGATCAGTTGACTGGGGGTGAGTGCTTGCAATGTTCAACACTCCGTCCATCATTTCCTTTGGTTTTTGCTTTGCTCGCCATAAATTGGCAGGGTATGCTCAGACGTGAGTCCCTTGCTCACTTTGCCACTGGATTCAAGCAAGCCTGGTTGAAGACGGCTGAAATGCCAGAAACCGGTTTAGGAAGCTTGTTTCCGGTCCAGGGAAGACATGGCTTGGCAGTTCGGGCTGGACTGTTCCCATGAGGCACAGGGTCAGACTGATTTGCATATGGCCATGTCTGAACTGGGGTGGCAGAGCGTGCTAAAGAACGGTGATGGATTAAACCCAGATCAGTTGACTGGGGGTGAGTGCTTGCAATGTTCAACACTCCGTCCATCATTTCCTTTGGTTTTTGCTTTGTTCGCCATAAATTGGCAGGGTATGCTCAGACGTGAGTCCCTTGCTCACTTTTCCACTAGATTCAAGCAAGCCTGGCTGAAGACGGCTGAAATGCCAGAAACCGGTTTAGGAAGCTTGTTTCCGGTCCAGGGAAGAAATGGCTTGGCAGTTCGGGCTGGACTGTTCCCATGAGGCACAGGGTCAGACTGATTTTCATATGGCCATGTCTGAACTGGGGTGGCAGAGCGGGCTAAAGAACGGTGATGGATTAAACCCAGATCAGTTGACTGGGGGTGAGTGCTTGCAATGTTCAACACTCCGTCCATCATTTCCTTTGGTTTTTGCTTTGTTCGCCATAAATTGGCAGGGTATGCTCAGACGTGAGTCCCTTGCTCACTTTGCCACTGGATTCAAACAAGCCTGGCTGAAGACGGCTGAAATGCCGAAACCGGTTTAGGAAGCTTGTTTCCGGTCCAGGGAAGACATGGCTTGGCAGTTCGGGCTGGACTGTTCCCATGAGGCACAGGGTCAGACTGATTTTCATATGGCCATGTCTGAACTGGGGTGGCAGAGTGGGCTAAAGAACGGTGATGGATTAAACCCAGATCAGTTGACTGGGGATGAGTGCTTGCAATGTTCAACACTCCGTCCATCATTTCCTTTGGTTTTTGCTTTGTTTGCCATAAATTGGCAGGGTATGCTCAGACGTGAGTCCCTTGCTCACTTTGCCACTGGATTCAAACAAGCCTGGCTGAAGACGGCTGAAATGCCAGAAACCGGTTTAGGAAGGTTGTTTCCGGTCCAGGGAAGACATGGCTTGGCAGTTCGGGCTGGACTGTTCCCATGAGGCACAGGGTCAGACTGATTTGCATATGGCCATGTCTGAACTGGGGTGGCAGAGTGGGCTAAAGAACGGTGATGGATTAAACCCAGATCAGTTGACTGGGGGTGAGTGCTTGCAATGTTCAACACTCCGTCCATCATTTCCTTTGGTTTTTGCTTTGTTCGCCATAAATTGGCAGGGTATGCTCAGACGTGAGTCCCTTGCTCACTTTGCCACTGGATTCAGGCAAGCCTGGTTGAAGACGGCTGAAATGCCAGAAACCGGTTTAGGAAGCTTGTTTCCCGTCCAGGGAAGACATGGCTTGGCAGTTCGGGCTGGACTGTTCCCATGAGGCACAGGGTCAGACTGATTTTCATATGGCCATGTCTGAACTGGGGTGGCAGAGTGGGCTAAAGAACGGTGATGGATTAAACCCAGATCAGTTGACTGGGGGTGAGTGCTTGCAATGTTCAACACTCCGTCCATCATTTCCTTTGGTTTTTGCTTTGCTCGCCATAAATTGGCAGGGTATGCTCAGACGTGAGTCCCTTGCTCACTTTGCCACTGGATTCAAGCAAGCCTGGCTGAAGACGGCTGAAATGCCAGAAACCGGTTTAGGAAGCTTGTTTCCGGTCCAGGGAAGACATGGCTTGGCAGTTCGGGCTGGACTGTTCCCATGAGGCACAGGGTCAGACTGATTTGCATTTGGCCATGTCTGAACTGGGGTGGCAGAGTGGGCTAAAGAACGGTGATGGATTAAACCCAGATCAGTTGACTGGGGGTGAGTGCTTGCAATGTTCAACACTCCGTCCATCATTTCCTTTGGTTTTTGCTTTGTTCGCCATAAATTGGCAGGGTATGCTCAGACGTGAGTCCCTTGCTCACTTTGCCACTGGATTCAAGCAAGCCTGGTTGAAGATGGCTGAAATGCCAGAAACCGGTTTAGGAAGCTTGTTTCCGGTCCAGGGAAGACATGGCTTGGCAGTTCGGGCTGGACTGTTCCCATGAGGCACAGGGTCAGACTGATTTGCATATGGCCATGTCTGAACTGGGGTGGCAGAGCGTGCTAAAGAATGGTGATGGATTAAACCCAGATCAGTTGACTGGGGGTGAGTGCTTGCAATGTTCAACACTCCGTCCATCATTTCCTTTGGTTTTTGCTTTGTTCGCCATAAATTGGCAGGGTATGCTCAGACGTGAGTCCCTTGCTCACTTTGCCACTAGATTCAAGCAAGCCTGGCTGAAGACGGCTGAAATGCCAGAAACCGGTTTAGGAAGCTTGTTTCCGGTCCAGGAAAGACATGGCTTGGCAGTTCGGGCTGGACTGTTCCCATGAGGCACAGGGTCAGACTGATTTTCATATGGCCATGTCTGAACTGGGGTGGCAGAGCGGGCTAAAGAACGGTGATGGATTAAACCCAGATCAGTTGACTGGGGGTGAGTGCTTGCAATGTTCAACACTCCGTCCATCATTTCCTTTGGTTTTTGCTTTGTTCGCCCTAAATTGGCAGGGTATGCTCAGACGTGAGTCCCTTGCTCACTTTGCCACTGGATTCAAGCAAGCCTGGCTGAAGACGGCTGAAATGCCAGAAACCGGTTTAGGAAGCTTGTTTCCGGTCCAGGGAAGACATGGCTTGGCAGTTCGGGCTGGACTGTTCCCATGAGGCACAGGGTCAGACTGATTTGCATATGGCCATGTCTGAACTGGGGTGGCAGAGTGGGCTAAAGAAAGGTGATGGATTAAACCCAGATCAGTTGACTGGGGGTGAGTGCTTGCAATGTTCAACACTCCGTCCATCATTTCCTTTGGTTTTTGCTTTGTTGGCCATAAATTGGCAGGGTATGCTCAGACGTGAGTCCCTTGCTCACTTTGCCACTAGATTCAAGCAAGCCTGGCTGAAGACGGCTGAAATGCCAGAAACCGGTTTAGGAAGCTTGTTTCCGGTCCAGGGAAGACATGGCTTGGCAGTTCGGGCTGGACTGTTCCCATGAGGCACAGGGTCAGACTGATTTGCATATGGCCATGTCTGAACTGGGTGGCAGAGTGGGCTAAAGAACGGTGATGGATTAAACCCAGATCAGTTGACTGGGGGTGAGTGCTTGCAATGTTCAACACTCCATCCATCATTTCCTTTGGTTTTTGCTTTGTTCGCCATAAATTGGCAGGGTATGCTCAGACGTGAGTCCCTTGCTCACTTTGCCACTAGATTCAAGCAAGCCTGGCTGAAGACGGCTGAAATGCCAGAAACCGGTTTAGGAAGCTTGTTTCCGGTCCAGGGAAGACATGGCTTGGCAGTTCGGGCTGGACTGTTCCCATGAGGCACAGGGTCAGACTGATTTTCATATGGCCATGTCTGAACTGGGGTGGCAGAGTGGGCTAAAGAACGGTGATGGATTAAACCCAGATCAGTTGACTGGGGGTGAGTGCTTGCAATGTTCAACACTCCGTCCATCATTTCCTTTGGTTTTTGCTTTGCTCGCCATAAATTGGCAGGGTATGCTCAGACGTGAGTCCCTTGCTCACTTTGCCACTGGATTCAAGCAAGCCTGGTTGAAGACGGCTGAAATGCCAGAAACCGGTTTAGGAAGCTTGTTTCCGGTCCAGGGAAGACATGGCTTGGCAGTTCGGGCTGGACTGTTCCCATGAGGCACAGGGTCAGACTGATTTGCATATGGCCATGTCTGAACTGGGGTGGCAGAGCGTGCTAAAGAACGGTGATGGATTAAACCCAGATCAGTTGACTGGGGGTGAGTGCTTGCAATGTTCAACACTCCGTCCATCATTTCCTTTGGTTTTTGCTTTGTTCGCCATAAATTGGCAGGGTATGCTCAGACGTGAGTCCCTTGCTCACTTTTCCACTAGATTCAAGCAAGCCTGGCTGAAGACGGCTGAAATGCCAGAAACCGGTTTAGGAAGCTTGTTTCCGGTCCAGGGAAGAAATGGCTTGGCAGTTCGGGCTGGACTGTTCCCATGAGGCACAGGGTCAGACTGATTTTCATATGGCCATGTCTGAACTGGGGTGGCAGAGCGGGCTAAAGAACGGTGATGGATTAAACCCAGATCAGTTGACTGGGGGTGAGTGCTTGCAATGTTCAACACTCCGTCCATCATTTCCTTTGGTTTTTGCTTTGTTCGCCATAAATTGGCAGGGTATGCTCAGACGTGAGTCCCTTGCTCACTTTGCCACTGGATTCAAACAAGCCTGGCTGAAGACGGCTGAAATGCCGAAACCGGTTTAGGAAGCTTGTTTCCGGTCCAGGGAAGACATGGCTTGGCAGTTCGGGCTGGACTGTTCCCATGAGGCACAGGGTCAGACTGATTTTCATATGGCCATGTCTGAACTGGGGTGGCAGAGTGGGCTAAAGAACGGTGATGGATTAAACCCAGATCAGTTGACTGGGGATGAGTGCTTGCAATGTTCAACACTCCGTCCATCATTTCCTTTGGTTTTTGCTTTGTTTGCCATAAATTGGCAGGGTATGCTCAGACGTGAGTCCCTTGCTCACTTTGCCACTGGATTCAAACAAGCCTGGCTGAAGACGGCTGAAATGCCAGAAACCGGTTTAGGAAGGTTGTTTCCGGTCCAGGGAAGACATGGCTTGGCAGTTCGGGCTGGACTGTTCCCATGAGGCACAGGGTCAGACTGATTTGCATATGGCCATGTCTGAACTGGGGTGGCAGAGTGGGCTAAAGAACGGTGATGGATTAAACCCAGATCAGTTGACTGGGGGTGAGTGCTTGCAATGTTCAACACTCCGTCCATCATTTCCTTTGGTTTTTGCTTTGTTCGCCATAAATTGGCAGGGTATGCTCAGACGTGAGTCCCTTGCTCACTTTGCCACTGGATTCAAGCAAGCCTGGTTGAAGACGGCTGAAATGCCAGAAACCGGTTTAGGAAGCTTGTTTCCCGTCCAGGGAAGACATGGCTTGGCAGTTCGGGCTGGACTGTTCCCATGAGGCACAGGGTCAGACTGATTTTCATATGGCCATGTCTGAACTGGGGTGGCAGAGTGGGCTAAAGAACGGTGATGGATTAAACCCAGATCAGTTGACTGGGGGTGAGTGCTTGCAATGTTCAACACTCCGTCCATCATTTCCTTTGGTTTTTGCTTTGCTCGCCATAAATTGGCAGGGTATGCTCAGACGTGAGTCCCTTGCTCACTTTGCCACTGGATTCAAGCAAGCCTGGCTGAAGACGGCTGAAATGCCAGAAACCGGTTTAGGAAGCTTGTTTCCGGTCCAGGGAAGACATGGCTTGGCAGTTCGGGCTGGACTGTTCCCATGAGGCACAGGGTCAGACTGATTTGCATTTGGCCATGTCTGAACTGGGGTGGCAGAGTGGGCTAAAGAACGGTGATGGATTAAACCCAGATCAGTTGACTGGGGGTGAGTGCTTGCAATGTTCAACACTCCGTCCATCATTTCCTTTGGTTTTTGCTTTGCTCGCCATAAATTGGCAGGGTATGCTCAGACGTGAGTCCCTTGCTCACTTTGCCACTGGATTCAAGCAAGCCTGGCTGAAGACGGCTGAAATGCCAGAAACCGGTTTAGGAAGCTTGTTTCCGGTCCAGGGAAGACATGGCTTGGCAGTTCGGGCTGGACTGTTCCCATGAGGCACAGGGTCAGACTGATTTGCATTTGGCCATGTCTGAACTGGGGTGGCAGAGTGGGCTAAAGAACGGTGATGGATTAAACCCAGATCAGTTGACTGGGGGTGAGTGCTTGCAATGTTCAACACTCCATCCATCATTTCCTTTGGTTTTTGCTTTGTTCGCCATAAATTGGCAGGGTATGCTCAGACGTGAGTCCCTTGCTCACTTTGCCACTAGATTCAAGCAAGCCTGGCTGAAGACGGCTGAAATGCCAGAAACCGGTTTAGGAAGCTTGTTTCCGGTCCAGGGAAGACATGGCTTGGCAGTTCGGGCTGGACTGTTCCCATGAGGCACAGGGTCAGACTGATTTTCATATGGCCATGTCTGAACTGGGGTGGCAGAGTGGGCTAAAGAACGGTGATGGATTAAACCCAGATCAGTTGACTGGGGGTGAGTGCTTGCAATGTTCAACACTCCGTCCATCATTTCCTTTGGTTTTTGCTTTGCTCGCCATAAATTGGCAGGGTATGCTCAGACGTGAGTCCCTTGCTCACTTTGCCACTGGATTCAAGCAAGCCTGGTTGAAGACGGCTGAAATGCCAGAAACCGGTTTAGGAAGCTTGTTTCCGGTCCAGGGAAGACATGGCTTGGCAGTTCGGGCTGGACTGTTCCCATGAGGCACAGGGTCAGACTGATTTGCATATGGCCATGTCTGAACTGGGGTGGCAGAGCGTGCTAAAGAACGGTGATGGATTAAACCCAGATCAGTTGACTGGGGGTGAGTGCTTGCAATGTTCAACACTCCGTCCATCATTTCCTTTGGTTTTTGCTTTGTTCGCCATAAATTGGCAGGGTATGCTCAGACGTGAGTCCCTTGCTCACTTTTCCACTAGATTCAAGCAAGCCTGGCTGAAGACGGCTGAAATGCCAGAAACCGGTTTAGGAAGCTTGTTTCCGGTCCAGGGAAGAAATGGCTTGGCAGTTCGGGCTGGACTGTTCCCATGAGGCACAGGGTCAGACTGATTTTCATATGGCCATGTCTGAACTGGGGTGGCAGAGCGGGCTAAAGAACGGTGATGGATTAAACCCAGATCAGTTGACTGGGGGTGAGTGCTTGCAATGTTCAACACTCCGTCCATCATTTCCTTTGGTTTTTGCTTTGTTCGCCATAAATTGGCAGGGTATGCTCAGACGTGAGTCCCTTGCTCACTTTGCCACTGGATTCAAACAAGCCTGGCTGAAGACGGCTGAAATGCCGAAACCGGTTTAGGAAGCTTGTTTCCGGTCCAGGGAAGACATGGCTTGGCAGTTCGGGCTGGACTGTTCCCATGAGGCACAGGGTCAGACTGATTTTCATATGGCCATGTCTGAACTGGGGTGGCAGAGTGGGCTAAAGAACGGTGATGGATTAAACCCAGATCAGTTGACTGGGGATGAGTGCTTGCAATGTTCAACACTCCGTCCATCATTTCCTTTGGTTTTTGCTTTGTTTGCCATAAATTGGCAGGGTATGCTCAGACGTGAGTCCCTTGCTCACTTTGCCACTGGATTCAAACAAGCCTGGCTGAAGACGGCTGAAATGCCAGAAACCGGTTTAGGAAGGTTGTTTCCGGTCCAGGGAAGACATGGCTTGGCAGTTCGGGCTGGACTGTTCCCATGAGGCACAGGGTCAGACTGATTTGCATATGGCCATGTCTGAACTGGGGTGGCAGAGTGGGCTAAAGAACGGTGATGGATTAAACCCAGATCAGTTGACTGGGGGTGAGTGCTTGCAATGTTCAACACTCCGTCCATCATTTCCTTTGGTTTTTGCTTTGTTCGCCATAAATTGGCAGGGTATGCTCAGACGTGAGTCCCTTGCTCACTTTGCCACTGGATTCAAGCAAGCCTGGTTGAAGACGGCTGAAATGCCAGAAACCGGTTTAGGAAGCTTGTTTCCCGTCCAGGGAAGACATGGCTTGGCAGTTCGGGCTGGACTGTTCCCATGAGGCACAGGGTCAGACTGATTTTCATATGGCCATGTCTGAACTGGGGTGGCAGAGTGGGCTAAAGAACGGTGATGGATTAAACCCAGATCAGTTGACTGGGGGTGAGTGCTTGCAATGTTCAACACTCCGTCCATCATTTCCTTTGGTTTTTGCTTTGCTCGCCATAAATTGGCAGGGTATGCTCAGACGTGAGTCCCTTGCTCACTTTGCCACTGGATTCAAGCAAGCCTGGCTGAAGACGGCTGAAATGCCAGAAACCGGTTTAGGAAGCTTGTTTCCGGTCCAGGGAAGACATGGCTTGGCAGTTCGGGCTGGACTGTTCCCATGAGGCACAGGGTCAGACTGATTTGCATTTGGCCATGTCTGAACTGGGGTGGCAGAGTGGGCTAAAGAACGGTGATGGATTAAACCCAGATCAGTTGACTGGGGGTGAGTGCTTGCAATGTTCAACACTCCGTCCATCATTTCCTTCGGTTTTTGCTTTGTTCGCCATAAATTGGCAGGGTATGCTCAGACGTGAGTCCCTTGCTCACTTTGCCACTGGATTCAAGCAAGCCTGGTTGAAGATGGCTGAAATGCCAGAAACCGGTTTAGGAAGCTTGTTTCCGGTCCAGGGAAGACATGGCTTGGCAGTTCGGGCTGGACTGTTCCCATGAGGCACAGGGTCAGACTGATTTGCATATGGCCATGTCTGAACTGGGGTGGCAGAGCGTGCTAAAGAATGGTGATGGATTAAACCCAGATCAGTTGACTGGGGGTGAGTGCTTGCAATGTTCAACACTCCGTCCATCATTTCCTTTGGTTTTTGCTTTGTTCGCCATAAATTGGCAGGGTATGCTCAGACGTGAGTCCCTTGCTCACTTTGCCACTAGATTCAAGCAAGCCTGGCTGAAGACGGCTGAAATGCCAGAAACCGGTTTAGGAAGCTTGTTTCCGGTCCAGGAAAGACATGGCTTGGCAGTTCGGGCTGGACTGTTCCCATGAGGCACAGGGTCAGACTGATTTTCATATGGCCATGTCTGAACTGGGGTGGCAGAGCGGGCTAAAGAACGGTGATGGATTAAACCCAGATCAGTTGACTGGGGGTGAGTGCTTGCAATGTTCAACACTCCGTCCATCATTTCCTTTGGTTTTTGCTTTGTTCGCCCTAAATTGGCAGGGTATGCTCAGACGTGAGTCCCTTGCTCACTTTGCCACTGGATTCAAGCAAGCCTGGCTGAAGACGGCTGAAATGCCAGAAACCGGTTTAGGAAGCTTGTTTCCGGTCCAGGGAAGACATGGCTTGGCAGTTCGGGCTGGACTGTTCCCATGAGGCACAGGGTCAGACTGATTTGCATATGGCCATGTCTGAACTGGGGTGGCAGAGTGGGCTAAAGAAAGGTGATGGATTAAACCCAGATCAGTTGACTGGGGGTGAGTGCTTGCAATGTTCAACACTCCGTCCATCATTTCCTTTGGTTTTTGCTTTGTTGGCCATAAATTGGCAGGGTATGCTCAGACGTGAGTCCCTTGCTCACTTTGCCACTAGATTCAAGCAAGCCTGGCTGAAGACGGCTGAAATGCCAGAAACCGGTTTAGGAAGCTTGTTTCCGGTCCAGGGAAGACATGGCTTGGCAGTTCGGGCTGGACTGTTCCCATGAGGCACAGGGTCAGACTGATTTGCATATGGCCATGTCTGAACTGGGTGGCAGAGTGGGCTAAAGAACGGTGATGGATTAAACCCAGATCAGTTGACTGGGGGTGAGTGCTTGCAATGTTAAACACTCCATCCATCATTTCCTTTGGTTTTTGCTTTGTTCGCCATAAATTGGCAGGGTATGCTCAGACGTGAGTCCCTTGCTCACTTTGCCACTAGATTCAAGCAAGCCTGGCTGAAGACGGCTGAAATGCCAGAAACCGGTTTAGGAAGCTTGTTTCCGGTCCAGGGAAGACATGGCTTGGCAGTTCGGGCTGGACTGTTCCCATGAGGCACAGGGTCAGACTGATTTGCATATGGCCATGTATGAACTGGGGTGGCAGAGTGGGCTAAAGAACGGTGATGGATTAAACCCAGATCAGTTGACTGGGGGTAAGTGCTTGCAATGTTCAACACTCCGTCCATCATTTCCTTTGGTTTTTGCTTTGTTCGCCATAAATTGGCAGGGTATGCTCAGACGTGAGTCCCTTGCTCACTTTGCCACTGGATTCAAGCAAGCCTGGCTGAAGACGGCTAAAATGCCAGAAACCGGTTTAGGAAGCTTGTTTCCGGTCCAGGGAAGACATGGCTTGGCAGTTCGGGCTGGACTGTTCCCATGAGGCACAGGGTCAGACTGATTTGCTTATGGCCATGTCTGAACAGGGGTGGCAGAGTGGGCTAAAGAACGGTGATGGATTAAACCCAGATCAGTTGACTGGGGGTGAGTGCTTGCAATGTTCAGCACTCCGTCCATCATTTCCTTTGGTTTTTGCTTTGTTCACCATAAATTGGCAGGGTATGCTCAGACGTGAGTCCCTTGCTCACTTTGCCACTAGATTCAAGCAAGCCTGGCTGAAGACGGCTGAAATGCCAGAAACCGGTTTAGGAAGCTTGTTTCCGGTCCAGGGAAGACATGGCTTGGCAGTTCGGGCTGGACTGTTCCCATGAGGCACAGGGTCAGACTGATTTTCATATGGCCATGTCTGAACTGGGGTGGCAGAGTGGGCTAAAGAACGGTGATGGATTAAACCCAGATCAGTTGACTGGGGGTGAGTGCTTGCAATGTTCAACACTCCGTCCATCAATTCCTTTGGTTTTTGCTTTGTTCGCCCTAAATTGGCAGGGTATGCTCAGACGTGAGTCCCTTGCTCACTTTGCCACTGGATTCAAGCAAGCCTGGCTGAAGACGGCTGAAATGCCAGAAACCGGTTTAGGAAGCTTGTTTCCGGTCCAGGGAAGACATGGCTTGGCAGTTCGGGCTGGACTGTTCCCATGAGGCACAGGGTCAGACTGATTTTCATATGGCCATGTCTGAACTGGGGTGGCAGAGTGGGCTAAAGAACGGTGATGGATTAAACCCAGATCAGTTGACTGGGGGTGAGTGCTTGCAATGTTCAACACTCCGTCCATCATTTCCTTTGGTTTTTGCTTTGTTCGCCCTAAATTGGCAGGGTATGCTCAGACGTGAGTCCCTTGCTCACTTTGCCACTGGATTCAAGCAAGCCTGGCTGAAGACGGCTGAAATGCCAGAAACCGGTTTAGGAAGCTTGTTTCCGGTCCAGGGAAGACATGGCTTGGCAGTTCGGGCTGGACTGTTCCCATGAGGCACAGGGTCAGACTGATTTGCATATGGCCATGTCTGAACTGGGGTGGCAGAGTGGGCTAAAGAACGGTGATGGATTAAACCCAGATCAGTTGACTGGGGGTGAGTGCTTGCAATGTTCAACACTCCGTCCATCATTTCCTTTGGTTTTTGCTTTGTTCGCCATAAATTGGCAGGGTATGCTCAGACGTTGGTCCCTTGCTCACTTTGCCACTGGATTCAAGCAAGCCTGGCTGAAGACGGCTGAAATGCCAGAAACCGGTTTAGGAAGGTTGTTTCCGGTCCAGGGAAGACATGGCTTGGCAGTTCGGGCTGGACTGTTCCCATGAGGCACAGGGTCAGACTGATTTGCATATGGCCATGTCTGAACTGGGGTGGCAGAGTGGGCTAAAGAACGGTGATGGATTAAACCCAGATCAGTTGACTGGGGGTGAGTGCTTGCAATGTTCAACACTCCGTCCATCATTTCCTTTGGTTTTTGCTTTGTTTGCCATAAATTGGTAGGGTATGCTCAGACGTGAGTCCCTTGCTCACTTTTCCACTAGATTCAAGCAAGCCTGGCTGAAGACGGCTTAAATGCCAGAAACCGGTTTAGGAAGCTTGTTTCCGTTCCAGGGAAGAAATGGCTTGGCAGTTCGGGCTGGACTGTTCCCATGAGGCACAGGGTCAGACTGATTTTCATATGGCCATGTCTGAACTGGGGTGGCAGAGCGGGCTAAAGAACGGTGATGGATTAAACCCAGATTAGTTGACTGGGGGTGAGTGCTTGCAATGTTCAACACTCCGTCCATCATTTCCTTTGGTTTTTGCTTTGTTAGCCATAAATTGGCAGGGTATGCTCAGACGTGAGTCCCTTGCTCACTTTGCCACTGGATTCAAACAAGCCTGGCTGAAGACGGCTGAAATGCCAGAAACCGGTTTAGGAAGCTTGTTTCCGGTCCAGGGAAGACATGGCTTGGCAGTTCGGGCTGGACTGTTCCCATGAGGCACAGGGTCAGACTGATTTTCATATGGCCATGTCTGAACTGGGGTGGCAGAGTGGGCTAAAGAACGGTGATGGATTAAACCCAGATCAGTTGACTGGGGGTGAGTGCTTGCAATGTTCAACACTCCGTCCATCATTTCCTTTGGTTTTTGCTTTGTTCGCCATAAATTGGCAGGGTATGCTCAGACGTGAGTCCCTTGCTCACTTTGCCACTGGATTCAAGCAAGCCTGGTTGAAGACGGCTGAAATGCCAGAAACCGGTTTAGGAAGCTTGTTTCCCGTCCAGGGAAGACATGGCTTGGCAGTTCGGGCTGGACTGTTCCCATGAGGCACAGGGTCAGACTGATTTTCATATGGCCATGTCTGAACTGGGGTGGCAGAGTGGGCTAAAGAACGGTGATGGATTAAACCCAGATCAGTTGACTGGGGGTGAGTGCTTGCAATGTTCAACACTCCGTCCATCATTTCCTTTGGTTTTTGCTTTGCTCGCCATAAATTGGCAGGGTATGCTCAGACGTGAGTCCCTTGCTCACTTTGCCACTGGATTCAAGCAAGCCTGGCTGAAGACGGCTGAAATGCCAGAAACCGGTTTAGGAAGCTTGTTTCCGGTCCAGGGAAGACATGGCTTGGCAGTTCGGGCTGGACTGTTCCCATGAGGCACAGGGTCAGACTGATTTGCATTTGGCCATGTCTGAACTGGGGTGGCAGAGTGGGCTAAAGAACGGTGATGGATTAAACCCAGATTAGTTGACTGGGGGTGAGTGCTTGCAATGTTCAACACTCCGTCCATCATTTCCTTTGGTTTTTGCTTTGTTCGCCATAAATTGGCAGGGTATGCTCAGACGTGAGTCCCTTGCTCACTTTGCCACTGGATTCAAACAAGCCTGGCTGAAGACGGCTGAAATGCCAGAAACCGGTTTAGGAAGCTTGTTTCCGGTCCAGGGAAGACATGGCTTGGCAGTTCAGGCTGGACTGTTCCCATGAGGCACAGGGTCAGACTGATTTTCATATGGCCATGTCTGAACTGGGGTGGCAGAGTGGGCTAAAGAACGGTGATGGATTAAACCCAGATCAGTTGACTGGGGATGAGTGCTTGCAATGTTCAACACTCCGTCCATCATTTCCTTTGGTTTTTGCTTTGTTTGCCATAAATTGGCAGGGTATGCTCAGACGTGAGTCCCTTGCTCACTTTGCCACTGGATTCAAACAAGCCTGGCTGAAGACGGCTGAAATGCCAGAAACCGGTTTAGGAAGGTTGTTTCCGGTCCAGGGAAGACATGGCTTGGCAGTTCGGGCTGGACTGTTCCCATGAGGCACAGGGTCAGACTGATTTGCATATGGCCATGTCTGAACTGGAGTGGCAGAGTGGGCTAAAGAACGGTGATGGATTAAACCCCGATCAGTTGACTGGGGGTGAGTGCTTGCAATGTTCAACACTCCGTCCATCATTTCCTTTGGTTTTTGCTTTGTTCGCCATAAATTGGCAGGGTATGCTCAGACGTGAGTCCCTTGCTCACTTTGCCACTGGATTCAAGCAAGCCTGGTTGAAGACGGCTGAAATGCCAGAAACCGGTTTAGGAAGCTTGTTTCCCGTCCAGGGAAGACATGGCTTGGCAGTTCGGGCTGGACTGTTCCCATGAGGCACAGGGTCAGACTGATTTTCATATGGCCATGTCTGAACTGGGGTGGCAGAGTGGGCTAAAGAACGGTGATGGATTAAACCCAGATCAGTTGACTGGGGGTGAGTGCTTGCAATGTTCAACACTCCGTCCATCATTTCCTTTGGTTTTTGCTTTGCTCGCCATAAATTGGCAGGGTATGCTCAGACGTGAGTCCCTTGCTCACTTTGCCACTGGATTCAAGCAAGCCTGGCTGAAGACGGCTGAAATGCCAGAAACCGGTTTAGGAAGCTTGTTTCCGGTCCAGGGAAGACATGGCTTGGCAGTTCGGGCTGGACTGTTCCCATGAGGCACAGGGTCAGACTGATTTGCATTTGGCCATGTCTGAACTGGGGTGGCAGAGTGGGCTAAAGAACGGTGATGGATTAAACCCAGATCAGTTGACTGGGGGTGAGTGCTTGCAATGTTCAACACTCCGTCCATCATTTCCTTTGGTTTTTGCTTTGGTTGCCATAAATTGGCAGGGTATGCTCAGACGTGAGTCCCTTGCTCACTTTGCCACTGGATTCAAGCAAGCCTGGTTGAAGATGGCTGAAATGCCAGAAACCGGTTTAGGAAGCTTGTTTCCGGTCCAGGGAAGACATGGCTTGGCAGTTCAGGCTGGACTGTTCCCATGAGGCACAGGGTCAGATTAATTTGCATATGGCCATGTCTGAACTGGGGTGGCAGAGCGTGCTAAAGAACGGTGATGGATTAAACCCAGATCAGTTGACTGGGGGTGAGTGCTTGCAATGTTCAACACTCCGTCCATCATTTCCTTTGGTTTTTGCTTTGTTCGCCATAAATTGGCAGGGTATGCTCAGATGTGAGTCCCTTGCTCACTTTGCCACTAGATTCAAGCAAGCCTGGCTGAAGACGGCTGAAATGCCAGAAACCGGTTTAGGAAGCTTGTTTCCGGTCCAGGAAAGACATGGCTTGGCAGTTCGGGCTGGACTGTTCCCATTAGGCACAGGGTCAGACTGATTTTCATATGGCCATGTCTGAACTGGGGTGGCAGAGCGGGCTAAAGAACGGTGATGGATTAAACCCAGATCAGTTGACTGGGGGTGAGTGCTTGCAATGTTCAACACTCCGTCCATCATTTCCTTTGGTTTTTGCTTTGTTCGCCCTAAATTGGCAGGGTATGCTCAGACGTGAGTCCCTTGCTCACTTTGCCACTGGATTCAAGCAAGCCTGGCTGAAGACGGCTGAAATGCCAGAAACCGGTTTAGGAAGCTTGTTTCCGGTCCAGGGAAGACATGGCTTGGCAGTTCGGGCTGGACTGTTCCCATGAGGCACAGGGTCAGACTGATTTGCATATGGCCATGTCTGAACTGGGGTGGCAGAGTGGGCTAAAGAAAGGTGATGGATTAAACCCAGATCAGTTGACTGGGGGTGAGTGCTTGCAATGTTCAACACTCCGTCCATCATTTCCTTTGGTTTTTGCTTTGTTGGCCATAAATTGGCAGGGTATGCTCAGACGTGAGTCCCTTGCTCACTTTGCCACTAGATTCAAGCAAGCCTGGCTGAAGACGGCTGAAATGCCAGAAACCGGTTTAGGAAGCTTGTTTCCGGTCCAGGGAAGACATGGCTTGGCAGTTCGGGCTGGACTGTTCCCATGAGGCACAGGGTCAGACTGATTTGCATATGGCCATGTCTGAACTGGGTGGCAGAGTGGGCTAAAGAACGGTGATGGATTAAACCCAGATCAGTTGACTGGGGGTGAGTGCTTGCAATGTTCAACACTCCATCCATCATTTCCTTTGGTTTTTGCTTTGTTCGCCATAAATTGGCAGGGTATGCTCAGACGTGAGTAGGGGTGGGCGGAATTTGCGTAATCGCGTTACGCAAATCTCCGCGAAACGGTAAAAAATCTCCGCGAACACGCAGAAATTCCGCGAACACGCGGAATTGCTTGTTCGCGATACTTTTTTCCTGTTCGCGATCGCTATTTGCGTGCTCGGGGTGAAATATCTCGCGAACACGCATATTGAGAACGCGAACAAGCAAAAATTTCGCAAAGTCGCGGAACGCAGATTTTTGGGCAATTTCGCGTTCTCCGCGGAGCGCGAAATTACCCAAATTCCGCAAATTCCGCGAACGGAACGGAATTTACCGCCCAGGCCTAGACGTGAGTCCCTTGCTCACTTTGCCACTAGATTCAAGCAAGCCTGGCTGAAGACGGCTGAAATGCCAGAAACCGGTTTAGGAAGCTTGTTTCCGGTCCAGGGAAGACATGGCTTGGCAGTTCGGGCTGGACTGTTCCCATGAGGCACAGGGTCAGACTGATTTGCATATGGCCATGTCTGAACTGGGGTGGCAGAGTGGGCTAAAGAACGGTGATGGATTAAACCCAGATCAGTTGACTGGGGGTAAGTGCTTGCAATGTTCAACACTCCGTCCATCATTTCCTTTGGTTTTTGCTTTGTTCGCCATAAATTGGCAGGGTATGCTCAGACGTGAGTCCCTTGCTCACTTTGCCACTGGATTCAAGCAAGCCTGGCTGAAGACGGCTAAAATGCCAGAAACCGGTTTAGGAAGCTTGTTTCCGGTCCAGGGAAGACATGGCTTGGCAGTTCGGGCTGGACTGTTCCCATGAGGCACAGGGTCAGACTGATTTGCTTATGGCCATGTCTGAACAGGGGTGGCAGAGTGGGCTAAAGAACGGTGATGGATTAAACCCAGATCAGTTGACTGGGGGTGAGTGCTTGCAATGTTCAACACTCCGTCCATCATTTCCTTTGGTTTTTGCTTTGTTCACCATAAATTGGCAGGGTATGCTCAGACGTGAGTCCCTTGCTCACTTTGCCACTAGATTCAAGCAAGCCTGGCTGAAGACGGCTGAAATGCCAGAAACCGGTTTAGGTATGCTTGTTTCCGGTCCAGGGAAGACATGGCTTGGCAGTTCGGGCTGGACTGTTCCCATGAGGCACAGGGTCAGACTGATTTTCATATGGCCATGTCTGAACTGGGGTGGCAGAGTGGGCTAAAGAACGGTGATGGATTAAACCCAGATCAGTTGACTGGGGGTGAGTGCTTGCAATGTTCAACACTCCGTCCATCAATTCCTTTGGTTTTTGCTTTGTTCGCCCTAAATTGGCAGGGTATGCTCAGACGTGAGTCCCTTGCTCACTTTGCCACTGGATTCAAGCAAGCCTGGCTGAAGACGGCTGAAATGCCAGAAACCGGTTTAGGAAGCTTGTTTCCGGTCCAGGGAAGACATGGCTTGGCAGTTCGGGCTGGACTGTTCCCATGAGGCACAGGGTCAGACTGATTTTCATATGGCCATGTCTGAACTGGGGTGGCAGAGTGGGCTAAAGAACGGTGATGGATTAAACCCAGATCAGTTGACTGGGGGTGAGTGCTTGCAATGTTCAACACTCCGTCCATCATTTCCTTTGGTTTTTGCTTTGTTCGCCCTAAATTGGCAGGGTATGCTCAGACGTGAGTCCCTTGCTCACTTTGCCACTGGATTCAAGCAAGCCTGGCTGAAGACGGCTGAAATGCCAGAAACCGGTTTAGGAAGCTTGTTTCCGGTCCAGGGAAGACATGGCTTGGCAGTTCGGGCTGGACTGTTCCCATGAGGCACAGGGTCAGACTGATTTGCATATGGCCATGTCTGAACTGGGGTGGCAGAGTGGGCTAAAGAACGGTGATGGATTAAACCCAGATCAGTTGACTGGGGGTGAGTGCTTGCAATGTTCAACACTCCGTCCATCATTTCCTTTGGTTTTTGCTTTGTTCGCCATAAATTGGCAGGGTATGCTCAGACGTTGGTCCCTTGCTCACTTTGCCACTGGATTCAAGCAAGCCTGGCTGAAGACGGCTGAAATGCCAGAAACCGGTTTAGGAAGGTTGTTTCCGGTCCAGGGAAGACATGGCTTGGCAGTTCGGGCTGGACTGTTCCCATGAGGCACAGGGTCAGACTGATTTGCATATGGCCATGTCTGAACTGGGGTGGCAGAGTGGGCTAAAGAACGGTGATGGATTAAACCCAGATCAGTTGACTGGGGGTGAGTGCTTGCAATGTTCAACACTCCGTCCATCATTTCCTTTGGTTTTTGCTTTGTTCGCCATAAATTGGCAGGGTATGCTCAGACGTGAGTCCCTTGCTCACTTTGCCACTGGATTCAAGCAAGCCTGGCTGAAGATGGCTGAAATGCCAGAAACCGGTTTAGGAAGCTTGTTTCCGGTCCAGGGAAGACATGGCTTGGCAGTTCGGGCTGGACTGTTCCCATGAGGCACAGGGTCAGACTGATTTGCATATGGCCATGTCCGAACTGGGGTGGCAGAGTGGGCTAAAGAACGGTGATGGATTAAACCCAGATCAGTTGACTGGGGGTGAGTGCTTGCAATGTTCAACACTCCGTCCATCATTTCCTTTGGTTTTTGCTTTGTTCGCCATAAATTGGCAGGGTATGCTCAGACGTGAGTCCCTTGCTCACTTTGCCACTGGATTCAAGCAAGCCTGGCTGCAGACGGCTGAAATGCCAGAAACCGGTTTAGGAAGCTTGTTTCCGGTCCAGGGAAGACATGGCTTGGCAGTTCGGGCTGGACTGTTCCCATGAGGCACAGGGTCAGACTGATTTGCATATGGCCATGTCTGAACTGGGGTGGCAGAGTGGGCTAAAGAAAGGTGATGGATTAAACCCAGATGAGTTGACTGGGGGTGAGTGCTTGCAATGTTCAACACTCCGTCCATCATTTCCTTTGGTTTTTGCTTTGTTCGCCATAAATTGGCAGGGTATGCTCAGACGTGAGTCCCTTGCTCACTTTGCCACTGGATTCAAGCAAGCCTGGCTGAAGACGGCTGAAATGCCAGAAACCGGTTTAGGAAGCTTGTTTCCGGTCCAGGGAAGACATGGCTTGGCAGTTCGGGCTGGATTGTTCCCATGAGGCACAGGGTCAGACTGATTTGCATATGGCCATGTCTGAACTGGGGTGGCAGAGTGGGCTAAAGAACGGTGATGGATTAAACCCAGATCAGTTGACTGGGGGTGAGTGCTTGCAATGTTCAACACTCCGTCCATCATTTCCTTTGGTTTTTGCTTTGGTCGCCATAAATTGGCAGGGTATGCTCAGACGTGAGTCCTTTGCTCACTTTGCCACTGGATTCAAGCAAGCCTGGCTAAAGACGGCTGAAATGCCAGAAACCGGTTTAGGAAGCTTGTTTCCGGTCCAGGGAAGACATGGCTTGGCAGTTCGGGCTGGACTGTTCCCATGAGGCACAGGGTCAGACTGATTTGCATATGGCCATGTCTGAACTGGGGTGGCAGAGTGGGCTAAAGAACAGTGATGGATTAAACCCAGATCAGTTGACTGGGGGTGAGTGCTTGCAATGTTCAACACTCCGTCCATCATTTCCTTTGGTTTTTGCTTTAAATATATATACCCCAAGGTGTATTGATGAATCAGTGGGTGTATAAGTGCCTATATGAATGATTATATGGGCACGTGACTGACTGTATAAGTGAGTGATTAGGTGTCTCAGTGAATGTATGTGTGAGTGACTAGGTTTTCTCAACTGTGATACCAGGTTGGGACATTATGCCAGTTAATTTTCATATGCTGAGTCATTGAGTTCTAGTGTAGATTTTTGTTCATCAAAAACAATTTGACTTCTTTTTTGCATGAAGTGATTGACGGATTCAGTCTGATTTCAGGGGAGAAGGAGCTCCTGATTCTACGGGCCAATCCGGTGAAGGGTAGGTTGTAAGTTTTATTTTTCCGAAATTTCTGCGGTTTTAACAATAAGGTGGTGGCCCTCCTAGAGGATCTGCAGCTGCCAGAAAGTTCCAATTTGTCAGCTAGGTACCTCAGTGTGTTCAAGTGTAGTGCTTTATGTGTCAAGCAAGCAATTTTAAGCTGTATCCTTGCCTCATAAGGGATCCAGTTTAGTGTCTTCAGATCGGGAGTGATGTGGCTTTTTCTCTTGGAACCCATGATGAGTCTAGCAGCAGAATTAAGGGATACCTTTAGTGGAGCCATCTTGGATCAAGGCAGACCACAAAAGGTAGCACTTCCGTATTCTAACCTGGGTATTGCAAGTGCTTGTATGGTTGTTTTGAGGTTGTTGAAACTGAGGAAGGGTTTTATTTTTCTTAGTATGTTGTTTTGAAGGTTGGCTCCTTTGGTGGCTGTGCTGATGTGTTTTTGCATGTTGAGATTCTTGTTGAGTGTTATTCCCAGTAATCTTGTGAAATCTATAACTTGTGCAAGACAATTGAAGGCTGCTAGATGTTTTGTCCAATCTTTAATGTCGAGGTATTCATTTGATGGGGTGAGTAAGAGGAATTCTGTTTTGAGCGAGTTGAGATTGAGATGGTTTCTGGTCAGCCAGTTTAAAGTTTTTTGTAAAGTTGTGTTTAGTTGATGGATATCTCCAGGGGAGGAGATTTTTAGGTACAGTTGGGTGTCATCTGGATACATGTGGTATTTGACATTGGAGAATTTCAGAATTTCGGTTGGAGGCTCCATGAAGAGGTTAAAGAGAGTAAGTGATAGGGTCGAACCCTGTGGGATTCCTAAAGTGATCAGAGAGGCATTGGACAGGGTTTGACTAACCTTGATTCTCTAAGTTCTGTTGTGAAGAAATAAGTCAAACCATTTTAGAATGACCACTGATAACCCCATTCTGCATTCTAGTAGGTCAAGTAAGCTGTCATGTTTAAGCGTATCGAAGGCTGAGAAGAGGTCTAGAAGGAAAAGGAGGCAAGACTCATTCTGATCCAGCATTTTAAGTGCATCGTTAACTATATGTGTTAGGACTGTTTCCGTGCTGTGACCCTGACTGAAGGTGGATTGGCATATATAATCCCTTCCAGGGGCATATTTGCCTCTGGAAGAGGTATATCGATGATGTGTTGTGCATTTGGAAAGGGAATCAGGATTCTCTTTTGGAATTCTTGAACTGGCTTAATAGCCGTGATCCGTGTTTAAAATTTACCTGGACGTTCAGCAAGGAATGTGCGGTATATTTGGATCTCGACATCATGGTGCATGGGAAGGCCCTCAACACTATGGTACATCAAAAGGGGTCAGACAGGAACTCACTACTACATTACAACTCATACCATCCGAGAGCCTTACGTGATAACCTGCCAGTTGGCCAGTTTTTCAGGTATCGGCGTAATTGCTCTGCTGTTGAAACCTTTGTTCAACAAGCTGATGAGCTCTCTAATAAATTGACACAAAGAGCATATCCCAAAACTGTCATTAAGAGGGCGTGTAAAAGAGCCCGTAATACACCCCGGGAGGCGCTCTTAGAAAGAAACAGAAGGGAGACTGGTGATTGCCTCACAGTGGTCATGACTTACGATCCTTTGGCCTCAAGAATTAGGCAATTAATGAGAAAACACTGGTCACTGTTATCAACTGCAGATTTCAGAATGCCACAACCTAGATTTGCATTTAAGCGTGCCACAAATCTTAAGGACAAGCTAGTACACACGCGACCACAAGTCAAACAAAGACACACCTCATTGCCGGCTGGACATTACCCATGTGGTGGTTGTTCAGTTTGCAAATTAACAGAAAAAACAAACTGTGTCAACCTCTCCAGTGGTAGAAAATGGCATTTGAATTCGTTTTCCAATTGCAACACGACCAACGTGATCTATAGACTGACCTGTGAATGCGGGTTACAGTATATAGGCCTCACCACTCGCATAATAAAGATACGAATTCAGGAGCACTTGAGTACCATTAAAGCTGGAAAACTTACTACGCGCTTGGTACAGCATTTCGTTGAATCAAAACATGACTTGCAAGCTTTAAGATGGGTTGTCCTGGAGAGAGTGACAGCTAGCAATGACACCATAGATAAAATTCTGGCTACCAGGGAAGCCCGTTGGATTTATACGTGACAGGCTTGAATGACCACATTGAGTGGAATAAAGTGAGTAGCTATTAACCCACTCTGCATTTAGGACAAGTCCTATATCACTAACTGATGTCTTGGAATTATGAGGCTTTCCAAACTATAAATTACCCACGATGTGGGGATCTGTGAACATATGATCGATTAGTGAATAACTAGTAATTGAATACCCGTGCTTTATTGGTGATGAGCTCCACGAGCTTTGTACTGAGAGTTGTAAGATCGTTTTTTTTCATAAATTCTTGAAGTGGGCCGCTTTAACTCTGATTTTGTACATGCAGTTGTCCCTGAGGAATACACAGGTTGTGTGTTTGGCACAATCAAAATAACAATGGCATTTTGACCCAGCAAATCATATAAAGGTTTGTTTTTGAGCCTAAATGTTTTAAGATGGCCGCCAGAAGTGTCGTGTACGCTGTCAGCCTTTAATGCTGGCCGCACACCACGTGATGTTGATGAAGTGGTGTGGCTCAGCACAATTGCATCAGAGTTTGATTTTAAGTACGCTTTATTGGTGATGAGCGAACAAGAGCATCACATTGAGAGTTGTGAAATCGGCCCTCTCAGGAAATTACGAACTGGTTCGTCTCTAGCTTTTATTGTGGACGTGTAGGTGTGCTTGATGATTACACCAGAGACTGTGATGTGGCACACCATAGTAACATGAGTGAATTGTCCTAGTCAATAACATAAAGGCTTCTGTGGAGCTTGTTTTGTTGTGTGGCACACTGTTCCAAGATGGCCGCCACGTTAGTTATAAGATCCTAGTGGCCCGCAATGCCGTTCGCTCAATACGTTTTGCGGACGAGGGGGTGTGGCTAAACAGGACTACATCAGAGGTCGGATATTGATTTTGAGTTGAGGCGGTGACGAGACAAGGATTGCTCCGTTAAAGGTTACGGTGAGATTATTGCTTCCGTGTCTAAAGGTAGTGGGATGCCGTGGGTAGGGTAAAGTTCGCCCTATGCTGACATCTGTGACCTCGTTTGATTTAAATTAATTCAAAACGGGCTTGTGTTTAGTCACGGAAGAGGGCTGAAAAAGCCAGTGTGGTTTATGCCGAGTTGGAATTGCGTCCATTCGGCTTCGGAGACAGTCAAAGTGGAAGTAATGGTGATGCAAGAGGCAGATAATTGTTAAAATTCGCCATGATGATTTGCAACCCTTTTGTCCACAGTGGAACGGGGCAGCAGATATTCGTGGTGTTTACATCTGGCCGGAGCAAAGTACATTCGGCTTGTAGAGACAGATAAAATAAGACGGAT
This sequence comes from Triturus cristatus, assembly GCF_964204655.1. Classification (NCBI taxonomy): domain Eukaryota; kingdom Metazoa; phylum Chordata; class Amphibia; order Caudata; family Salamandridae; genus Triturus; species Triturus cristatus. The sequence goes on from NC_140594.1 coordinate 339,911,450, forward strand.
GGTGTTGCGAGGGGGAAAGAATCACCAGACTCGCTGTCTCAAATTGTGTACTGTGACTTGATGATGAATTGAAAACTCCCTTTCCGCAGGTGGAACAAGCGCTAGTTGCAGCGCATTCTAAGGAATCGGAAAAATAAAAGTAAATACAATTCCGATTGGCATTGTGAAGGCTGGTATGAGCGTCCTCGGCCTTTACATGGTAAATATATGTATGGGAACTAGCAGTTTGGTGTTATCGATGAATGGTTGGTCCAACTTTTATTGAAGTATGAATAGAAAATAGTCATTCTATTTGTCTTCTTTTCTGCTTTTTATACAGCCCTTCCATAAAACAGTAAAGTGGATGTCCAGTTAAATGAGTGCAAAAAACCCCCATGCCCTGATGAAATTGCCGAAAGACTAGTGGCAATGAAACATGTTGGCCTTCTTTATAAAGGTTAGCGACATATTAGTGCTTTTATTTTGAGTGAACTCGCTGGTTGTGAATAAAGAGTTTGTCCTTTATAGTGAGTTTATATCTCAATTTTATTGTTGCTCTGAACAACCTGTTCTTAGCAATTCACTGGGTCTCTTCATTCTCACTCTTTGTTTATGGGGACAGCAAAGTGTTTCTGCTAAAACTATCTCTGTTCTCTTTCTTTTTACTGGACATTATCTTCTTTTTTGAGTTGGCAACCGATGATGACAAAACGTGGGCATACCAGCGAGTACCAGCTGGCAGCCTTCCTGGTGTTGCGTACGTGAGGTGCCTTCTCATTTTTCACACTCTTTTCACGAATCACATCACTTTTTGTGTGAGCTGGGGTGATACACTTTCTGTGAGTTCTTGAAGGGTTGCATTGCAGATGTTCTTAATTAACAATTAAAGAGGTTTAGGGCCAGTCCAATTTTGTGGACATATTGCAAGTGGTTGGAACACAGTTGCTCCCACCATCAGTGGTTGGCTCTTGGACTGATATTTGAACCCTCTTGATGCCAAGCTATTTGTTGTTGTTATTATATATAATCCATGACCAAGGAGTGAGGAAACTCAAATACACGTTGGGGGACTGTTTGCTGCCAGTGTCAAATAAATATGCTACTCAAAGATTTGCGTTGCGGTACTGTGTTGCTTTTAGCCAGGGAATCCTTACCAGCCATGACTACAAGACTGGGATTGTTTTTTTGAGGTTTGCTACCTCGCCACAACTCCTCGTGCAAGCAGGCTTGGGAGTAAGCGACTGCTATTGGATGGGATATATAGATGGTGTGAGAAGTTGGCCTGGCATATGCTGGTCACTAGTTATAGTGACCACCTTGCACCAGTCGAATTCGACTCTTAAGGTGATAGGTTTAAAAGACAACCTTTAAAGAAAGCTATCCTAATGATAGCTGTGGAGAGCAGCCTTCAGGCTAAGTCTTGAAGGAGTGTTAAGCTTATTGTTTTACCATAGATAACCTCTTGAATGACCAAATGAAAGAGTAGTCCACACAGGTATATATATATAAAATATATGTATTTATTCCAAACAGAATCCCACAAGTCTCTTTATGAGGCTAGAGGTAGCACTGGAATCACAGGGCCCCAGGGGGGGACCAAACCATATATTAAAAAAGTGGTATAAGAACCACGACAATTCTACAGACAATGGCTAGGGCATTTAGGATCGCTGGCCCCTTGAGAATGCACCCCAGGTGATGAGGAAGGGGACCCACGGGAGGCGCGTGCAGTATAAATAGCTGCTATCGGGATCTCTAATAAAGCCTATGGAGAATGTCGCGGTTTGATTTAAACATATTAAAGACACTTCTAGCAGGAGTTCAAAGTTAAAAACGTAGAGTTAAGCTTTTGAGGAGCCCACTACCACGGGAGTACCGAGGTACCACTGTTACCTGCCCCAGGGAAGCCAGGTGCATAGGTCGTTTTCGATGTTGGGTCGCGGGCTGATTTTCAATGGGAAAATGTACAAAACTGCTGCTAGCCAAAAGCGTCGATGTTGCCGTGAAGAATGAAGTTGTAGATCTTGTAGGGAAGAACCTGAAAGCAGAGGGGACAGAGACTGGGTCACGGCACAGTGACCAGGGAGCTCAAGGAAAAGAGCCCTTCAAAGTTGGGTGCTTCAAGTGGAAAAAGGTGTAGCTTGGATCTGCAGCCACGGCTCTGGGAGGCTTCAAGGAAGGCCAGCTTCTGGAGGGCGACCGTCCCAGAAAGGATAAGGGTCGCTGCCCTGTTAGTGTCTGGATTGGATCCACTAAGCCGTGGCAACCGCAACCCACGCAAGATGAACAAATCAGCTACTGGTGCAGACCCACGAGGTCTGAGAGAGGTCTCCTTCGAGGAGACTGTAGAGCAGGCCGGGAGCAACCAGGGGAACTCTTAAAATTAAAGATTGTCCTCTGCCAGGGCCCACAAGTCGGGAGACAAGGGACCGCGTAAGGCAGCAATTTGGAGTGCGTAAAAGGGTGCCCAAGGGCCACCGGAGTGAGCTAGAGCACTGATCTTTGGCACAGTTGCTACTGAGAGGTTGGCTCAATACTGGGCCAAAGCACAACTTCCCCACTAGTCAAGGTTGTGTGCTACGCAAGAGGTGGCTGGTGTCCTGGGGTATTGGGGATCTCGGCACCCACGCGGTCCACGGTGCATTTTAAGTTGGGGAATTAATTCCTCTTCAATCCTGAGGTTCCCTGGGGGCCATTTAGCCGACCAGGTACCTCCAGTAAGCACCACAGAGCTGCATTGCAGAGAGAAGTAAAAAGGGGCTATGAACAGCAAGCAGTGAGCAGACATCTAACGAGGGGGTGTGGCGATCTCCATCCAATGGGACAGTGGCAGGGCGATTAAAAAACGGGTGAATGAGTCTCCAGAAACACCTTATGGCATCTGAGGAAGGCCGTTTTCCAGCCAAAATGCATTATGCCCTTTCATCAAATAAAGAGCTTCCACCAGTTTCCCCGCTGTGGCCTCTGCTTCTTCGCTTGTTGGAGGAGTTGCAGTGATATTTTGCACGGTATCCAGAAAGGCGCTACAGAGGGCTCGTTCTTCAAAATGGCCAGGGCTCATCTGGTCACTGCTTCAGTGGTTTTTCTTCATGTCCAAGGTATTGGAACAGCCTGGTGCCCGCCTCTCATCACCATTTTATCCTCCTAGTGGTCACCAGTAGGGAGTTATAGTTAGGACCTATTTTCCATAGGAAATCTGCAACATTCTATTCCCAATAACTGTGGCGCCGGTAGCCGAATCTTCGCAACATTTTCAAAACTTTTGGCCAGCTCCGGTCCGCTCATATCCTGAAAGTGTCGGGGTGATTCATCAAGCGGGGGCTGAGAAAAAACGGGGTCCCAAAATGTGTTTTCCCCATGCAATTTTCCATAGGAACCTTTAGTCGCAGCTACAGCCTGAACTGCTGACCGGAATTACACCAAATTTGGCAAAAAGGTAGCCCTTGGTTCAGAGTCATGCCATTTGGTTAAATTGTGTAAATCTGTTCAGTAGTTCCTGAGAGAATCAAAAGTAAATTCACATATATATCTATGCGCGCGGAGGATCTGCGCACCCTGAGCGCACCCTAAGCGCACCCTCCCGATCACGAGCTGCATGTTAATTGGCTGTCAACTTGCTGTCAACACTCCAAACCAGGAAGTGTTGGCAGCCATTTTGTGCCTCGGTATAACCGAGGCACAAGAAATCCTTGAAAAAAGTGCGCAAAATGCAAAAAGGGGCAGGGTAGAAACACCCTGACCCACTAGGCCTGCTTAGGAGGTCCCACAAGGACCCCCTGGCCCCCAGTTTTTTTTTTTTTTTAAACGGGAATATGCGCTCAGGATGCGCTGATCCTGCTGATTTAAAAAAAAAAACGAAGCGCGGGCTCCCGCATTTCATTGTTAATTAGCACCCGGGGGGCCACGTCTGGGGGGCATTATTATTCTGTGAATGGGGGGCACAGAGGGGCCCCCAGCCCATAGGACTGCCACCCCCCGGGGCTTTATAAAATTATGTACGGGGGCTCACAACCCTCCTAGGCCCGGGGACCGCCACCCCCCGGGGCTTCAATATTCATGGGTGGGTGGGCTCAAATGGCCCCCCAAGCCCTGGGGACCGCCACACCCCGGGGCTTCTTTAGAATATATGTGGGGGCCTCACGGCCCACCCGCAGCCCTAGGGACCGCAACCCCCACGGCTTTTCACACGCAAGCACACAAGCGACGCGTAAATTAATATGTATTTGTCACGTATGCGCCTGGAGTCGCGTACCGGTCGCATAGTGATTGCGCATGAAAATACATACCAATCACACATCCTACGTGGATCCTACACAACAATCCTAAAATGGCGGCTAGGTTTCACGCAGTGCGGTGCGTGACTCCCCCAAAAAAATAGAAAAAAAAAACCAATAAAGAAAATAATATAGATATATTAAAAAAATATAAATAAAAAAAAACATTAGCGGTTCAATATTTAAAAAAAATCAATTTATATTAAAAATATATAATGTGATTTAAAAAATAAAATATGTAAAAATAAATAGTTAAAAAAATGTAGAAAATGAGTATAAAAAAATAAATAGAACTATTATTACATTTAAAAATTGTCATTTAAGAAATCTTTGAAATTCACTGAAAAAACCATAGGTTTCAGGGGTGTTATAGTTAGCTGGACATTTTACTTGTACAAAACCACTGAAATTCCTCCGTTAAAGTTAGTTCTACTAACTATAACTTGCGCACCCGCAACACACTGCTGATGATGCCACATATTACATCATGCATGACAAGGTCAGTGACATCACTAAGGACATCACTGATGACATCATCCAGTAGATGTAATATGTGACGTAATTAGCAGTGGATTGTGGGCACGCGAGTTATAGTTAGAAGAACTAACTATAACGGAGGAATTTCAATGGTTTTGTACGAGTGAAATGTCCAGCTAAGTATAACACCCCTGAAACCTATGTATTTTTTTGTGAATTTCTAAGGTTTTTTAAATGCTACTTCCTAACTATAACATGTCTGAAATGCACTGCTGATGACGTCACATATTACATCACTCATGACATGGTCAGTGACATCACCCATGACATCACTGATGACATCTCAAATGACATCACTGATGACATCATCCAGTGAATGTGTGTTTTTCTGAAAATTACATATGTTTTATATATGTATATCTCAAGGTCGATGGAAGAATAAATGGGTATATAAGTGTCTAAATGAATGATTTGTTTTTGAAAAATTGATTGTATAACTGACTGATTAAGTGTATCTTAGTGAATACATGGCTTAGTGAGGTGAGTAATGTTTAAATATGTAAATATCTGTATCAGTCTCTCACTTTGTGTATAAGTGGCTGCATGGGTTGGTGAGTAGCTACATGAGTGTCTATATAGGTTATTAGTTTAGACAGCATGTGTGCAGGACTGTATGGGTGGATGAGTGTGTGCATGGGTGTGTTAGTGAGTGAATGACTGTCTCAATAGTGTCTCTTTGAGTAACTCTATGGATGAGTGAAGTTGTGTAACAGGATGTATAGGTGTATGAGTACATATGATGAGTGAGTACATGTATGAGTGACTGTATAGGACTGCTGGTGAATGAGTGGATGTGTATGTGGATCTTAGAATTACTGAATAGGTTGTTGTAACTGATATTGGTATGTCCATTGTTTTGAAAATTTTAGTTTCTATTTTTGAATGTGTGTATCAAAGGTTATTTTAGGGGGAGAGGAGGTCTGCCACTCTATCACAAGGATGATGTCATCAGTGATGTCATTTGAGATGTCATCAGTGATGTCATGAGTGATGTCACTGACCATGTCATGAGGGATGTAATATGTGACGTCATCAGCAGTACATTGCGGGCGCGTGAGTTATAGTTAGCTGAACTAACTATAACGGGGGAATTTCAATGGTTTTGTACGAGTGAAAAGTCCAGCTAACTATAACGTCCTTGAAACATATGGTTTTTTCAGTGAATTTCTAAGGTTTTTTAAATGCTAATTCCTAACTATAACGTGCCTGAAACCTATGTTTTTTTCTGTGAATTTCAAAGGTTTTTTAAATGCAAATTTCTAACTATGCCTACAGAGATAGGACATGTGAAGAAAGAAGAAAAAACGCACAGAAAGAAAAAAAGGAAATGCAGAAACAAGCAACAGAAGTCCTCAAAGATGCAGAAAAGTGCAGAAAGAAGGATAACGTGCAGAAAGAACAAACAGAAGAGCAGAAAGAAGCTTTGTTGCAAAATCATCCTGTACCCTCAACTTTTTCAGACGGATACTGGTGGTAACTGAGTCTGACTAACCAGTCCTAGAGCCAGTGCTATATTAAAAGACACTCAGAATACAGTGAAAACACCTACATACACTAGGGAACACTATGCGTTGGGGTCCCCCTGTGATCAGCATGACCTCCTCTGTAAGCCCCTAGTATATAATAGGGCAGGGGATTAAAACTACCTCTTAAAACGCGCCACAGGGCATGTTTGCACACGTCACCTCAGGCCCCGTCACCTCAGGCCCCGTCCCCTCACTTCCCCACTGTGTAAACACACTCTGTGGCCGTTTTTAGTTGGGAGATTAAGTTCATTTGAATCCTGAGGGTCCCTAGGGTCCAACTAGCCCACTAGGTACCTCCAGTAAGCGCCACAGAGCTGCGTTGCAGTGAGGTGTAAAAAGTGGCACGGCCTGGAACACCTCTCTGCAACGCAGCTCAGTGGCGCTTACTGGAAGCACCTGGTGGGCTACTTAGCCCCCAGGGGCCCTCAGGATTGAAGGGGAATTATTTCCCCAACTTAAAACGCGCCATAGGGTGTGTTTGCACACGTCACCTTAGGCCCCGTCCCCTCCCTTCCCCACTGTGTAAACACGCCCTGTGGCTGTTTTTTAAGTTGGGAGATTAAGTCCCCTTCAATCCAGAGGATCCCTATGGGCAAAATAGCCCACTAGGTACGTCCAGTAAGCGCCATTGCAGAGAGGTGTAAAAAGGGGCACGGCCTGCACCACCTCTCTGCAACGCAGAGCAGTGGCGCTTACTGGAAGCACCTGGTGGGCTAGTTGCCCCCCAGGGTCCCTCAGGATTGAAACGGAAAAATTTCCCCAACTTAAAATGCGCCACAGGGCGTGTTTGCACAAGTCACCTCAGGCCCCGTCCCCTCCCTTCACCACTGTGTAAACGCGCCCTGTGGCCGTTCTAAGTTGAGAGATTAAGTCCCCTTGAATCCTAAGGGTCCCTAGGGTCAAACCTGCCCACTAAGTACCTCCAGTAAGCGCCACACAGCTGCGTTGCATAGAGGTGTAAAAAGGGGCGTGGACTCAGAACACCTGTCTGCAACGCAGCTCCCTGGCGCATACTGGAGATACCTGTTGGTCTAGTTGGCACTCTGGGACTCTCAGTATTGAAGGGGAATTAATTCCCCAACTTACAACTGGCCAGGGGGGTGCATTTGCAGAGTGCTGCAAGGAGGGGGCGTGGCCTCCGGCGCGATGCCGGTCTTTTATTTATTTAATTTTTTTAAGAAGGAGGGCTGTGTGGCCCCCCTTCTTTTTCTAATTTACTGCCCTGGGGACCCCATCCCCCAGGGCCTGCACCCTAATTTTTTTTGTTGAAAAAAACTAAATTTGGCCCTCCCAAGGCCTTAATCGGCCCCGGGGACCCCAACCCCCCGGGTCATGGCCTTTTTTTTTTATTCTTTAGGAGGGTGCTGCATTGCCCCCCTCCTCAGGCCACTTATTCCCCGGGGCCGGCATTTGTTTTTTATTATTTAAAACACATTTTTTTTATAGAAACACCTAGGACATGCTGGACAAACCGTATGTACCTATCACCATGACGATTTGCATGATATTCATTAAAAGGTGACTATGCATAGAATGAATCCACATGCAATGTATTCACACCGCTAGTGAAGCTCTGACGTGCCTGACGCCCTAACGTGCCTAATCCCGGCGCCCCCGCCGGTGGGTACTCTCCAAGTAGACACCCTTGTCCTTATACAAACAGGGGTAGCTATTGACGGGCACATTTAATATACACGCACACCAAGCCATTCAAAGGGGATTCGACAAAAATTCGACCAAACTATGCAAGAAACCCCCCTCACGGTTAATAAAACACACCTCCACCGCCGGATGTGTAATACTTTTTATTTTACTCTCTGGAAAGGAGACGAACCTCACTTGAGAGTCACAGCTTGCTCCTGGCTGAGCCCAATGCTGTGTTACACCCACCAGTGCCCGCCGAGTGCCTCACACCTCTGTGTTGTATTCCACCAGCTAGTGCGTATGCTATGACACTCTCTAGCCCATGTGCACTGTAACACCACCCCGTGAATATGTCATGCCACACTTGCCTTCGCACGGGTTATATTGCCCCATCTAACGTGCCTTCCTCGATGCCTATGTTATAACGCACAGCGCTATGCCATACATATTACAATCTGGGATCCATATCTTTGCCACAGTTCATATGCAACGTTACACTCCCCAGCACATATTTTATATTACAACTTTAGAGACTAGTTAGGTTACACAACACTGCCCTGTGCATATTACACTCCAAGGCGCATATCGCATAGCACGCGCTAGTGCCTGTGCTATCTCGTGCTCTCCAATGAATCTGTCATTGCGCACAATGTATTGCATATTATATTTCACGCCCTGGTTCATCTTATATCACACTTTTTGGTGCATAGTTTATACCATATACTATATCTAGTTTTCATTTTCAATCGTGCTATGTTCTATATAACACTGCGTCCACCGACCCTTTTCACGGGCATTACATTTTGCGATGGGGGTGGAGAGTCAGGGGGGGTTTCTGCCAAGTGAGCCCGGAGTCACAGTCACAAACGTCCTCTTCTTCCTGAATAAAAGTGAGATTAAGCTGCATACTTGTTCATATTTTAAGTAGTTCGCACAGACACACATTTTAAAAACAATAAAGTTCCTAATACCCACCTTCTCTGAACAGTTAGAAATTTGTGATAATTCACAAGAGACAACACCAACAGCAGTGTTTCTCAAACTGCAATACTAGTAATGTAATTTACTGTGTGACCTGTCCATGCGAGAAAACTTACATCGGACAAACGACGCAACCCGTCAAAATGTGGGTGTTACAGCACAAATCCCGTATACGATGCAGGACTGTAGGGGCCCCTATGGTCCAGCACTTTCTGGATATGAGACATGGTGAGAATGATTTCACATGGTCCACTCTGGCTGTAGTGAAGACACCCAATAGAGCAGTCCTTCAAGGGAGTCTTAACAATCTTGAAGCACGTCTGATAGAAAGATATCAGACGTCCAACATAGGGCTGAATGACCGAGATGAAGTGTGGGCGCTGATTCATCATTGATGCCAGAATGTGTTGAACTATTGTATATTCCCTGTGATGAGGTGACAGGTGCTCATAAAGTGCATTGGTTCACATGTCCATAGGGTTGATGCAACTAGCGCTGCCTCACCATTGTATATAGGCTCTGTCACTGTAATTATGGTATTATGTACATATGAATGTTTAATATATGTTTTACTTGCTTGTTTATTTATGCCTATATGACTTCTCCCACCTGTGAGTGGTGGAGTGTATCGGAGGACTTTGGTTGACTGGCCCGGGTGACACCACGATTTGTAGATGCATGATGAGGATAAGATAGTTTTCTTAGTATTGATGGGGTCCCAGTTAGTGAGAAGTCGTTGTGTGGTTTGTTTTCACAACCACTGTAAGGGACCTGGATATCTCCCTTCCTCTGCACACCCCACTATATATTAGATTGGCCCGGTTTAAGATGAGGTGATTTGATCGGCAGATTTGGGTATTAACATGCTTGTACCTTGGCGGTGTCCGTGACGCAGCACGCAGTCCTATTTCTATGTCCTTCCTTCTGAGGGGCGGGACGCTGTACGTAAGGAAGATCCCTTCCGCTTTTACGAACACAGTAGTGTTCGCGTGCTGTGAGATTGAGTCCTACGCCGCGAGTGAAGGAGACAAGTGTAGATGCTTAGTGAAGGAGTGTGTACGTAGCTGGTAAGTTGATCACTCTTTAACCAGCTCTGGTCCTACGGCAATGTATACAAGTGTTCGCCGGTACACGCTGTATGAATATACTGACAGGCTTCTTTGATTGTTGCAGGTTAGTGCTAGCGCTTTTCATTTGGGAGACCAGCCGGGTATTTATTTTCGAGAGAGGCACAGTGGATGTTTTCCATACGCTGCCGGGAAGGTGAGCGACCCCTGTTATTTGTGTATATAGACAGTTTCTAGCCCGATGAGGACCGACTCCCTTAAAAATGCCCTTTTCACGTTGGTGTATTTTTGTGGTTATTTTTATAGGTTGGGTCTCCCGAGCGTATCACACACGTTTTACGTGTGGGAGCATGGTGGTGCTTATGGCCACAGATATGTAAGTAGGATTTGACCCGCATATGATCGTGTGCTTGCACGGTGGTGGTCGTGGGTGTCCGGCACTTTTGGCCCTCTATCGTTTTTATTAAGAAAAGGGAGACCATGTACATGACCCGGATGTTACACAATTATGGGATGTGAGATGGATTAAGCCACGCCCTATTTACAACACTAAGTTAGCATAAACAAGATCATTTTTAGCAAGCAAGCTTGTCGTTTCTGCTGCGCTGCACACGACACTGTTGTTATGTGTTATTCATTTTAGAAATGCTGACTCGACTTTGCCTTACAGGATAACAAACTGTTGTTTCACATTCTTAACCGTGAAATGTGCCCTTGGTCTGTACATCATGCAAAGAACGCGTCTGGGTCACTAGAAGGTACAGAGTGTTGTGTTTAGATTGATCGTACCACTTGTTAGACATATCATGCATACAGCTGCCAATATCTGAAGGACAAGCGTCTTTAATATTGCAGAACAGTTTGGTTTTACATTCATTCGAACAGAAGAGCTGATGCATGCTGTGAGAGCTGATCCTTTGATGTGATTCTACTAAGCTGATCTATACGGTATGGGGTCCCCCCTGTTAGCCTAGGAGACCTTCTAATAGTCTAATAATAATAATGTATTAGATTATAGTGAAAGGAGTGTGGCCGTATACCACTGTCATTAATAGTATGATTGCTCCTTTCATTTTATATGGTATTGTAATAATGCTTATGGTTCTGATCTGTACTGTTAGTCTGCTAGTGTTAGCCAAAGTACTGCATCTTAGGACGTGAGGTTTATAAAATAAACTCTTTAAACTTTACTGTGTCTGTATTATTATGTTGTGGACTAACAAATAAGTACAAACAGGTATTTCGGATTCCCACCACTCCTGAGAAATATCTAAGTCGCTTGTTCTGGTTTGTCTATACATTGGGACCGCCTAGCTAGATCTAGGCTAACAAATGTGATACTAAGCTAGTCGGATAAGGGGTTCTGGGTTCTGAGGGGAGTTTTCTGGTACACCACAATTCTCTGAGGTCCTGGTCTCCTGCACATAGTTCTGTGCAAAAGCAGAATCCCTGCAACATGGCGCACCTAACGTTTGGTCTTAAGATCTGAGACGCTTTAGTAGTACTAGTGTTTAGTCCACAACTGCCCTCACTCTCGTTTCCGGAAAACTTGAGTGACGGTTTAACCTACCTAGGTTTAGACTAAAGGTTCTATCAAGCTTGAAAATTAGAAAGGTTATAATTTTGAGCCCAAGTGCTACTGTGAATATCGTTGTTATTCTTTAAGGAGTCCTTATGGCGGTTAATATTCCAGCTCATAGTAGGGTTCCTCTGCGCGCTCATTTGAGGGCATATGGGGTACCTGATGACGGGATGTCCGTAGTCTTTGTGGTCAGTGCTGATACCACCTACCCATATGAGTTGTTTTACTCATGGGTGACCTTTGCGGAGGTGGATACAGACGATAATTAGTTCCACGAATATACAGCCTCGGCTGTACCTGCGGCTTATGCCCCATATCGGACTCTGGAAATTCCTATTTCTGCCTGGCAGCATACGATTTGGTTTAATGGCGCCCTCCCCCATGAGGTCGTATCGGCGAGAATGGGCCCGTTGTCAATTGCAGGGGCTACATGGCCGGTACTGGCCGGATATACTCCACACCCACGCTGCATGACAGTGGCAGTGGGTGATTTACGAACACGGCACACAGCCCTGATTACGGTCCATAGGGCTTTAGTGCAGTATGTGTTACGCACAGTTCAGGTGGGAGCACCTGCAGTTGCTGGACACGGGGCGGATCACCATCACGCGGTGGTGATTAGCCCTGTTATGGTTAACGCGGTAGTCGGCAAGCGCCCCCTCAGTAAGGATGAATTTCCTTACTGGCTTGCGGAAAAATTTGATCATTTAGAAGCCGTGTTTCCAAACACTACACCTGTGGATAAACACAGGATACTCACCATTACTTTGCCGAAAGACCTAGTCCCTGAACTTGTTGATTGTGACAATTGGGGCAAGGTCTTTGCTGCGACATATTCGAAGTGCTACGGCACTCCGTCTATGGCTGTACTACCCTCCGTCATCAAGAAAGTTCAAGAAAGTCATGGTGCGGAGGCAGCTATTGAGTTGGGATTAAGGCTTGTCGACAGTTTGATATGATTTGTTCCATGGTAATGGGCAACCTCAAAGGAGATGCCATGCAGTTCCAAGTTGGTAATATGCTGGAGCTTGTAGGTGATGCCGATAAGCCTAGGTAGTTCGCAAAAATTATTGCGAAAGCCTATAGGATGGTTGGACGTAGTGCCTTAGGTGTGAAACCCACCATCAAAATTCCCGATGTAGTGCAACAAACTAAGGTGAGTTCGTCTACAAAAGACGAAAAGCCCAACTTTCCTAAACAAAGTTGGCGAGCCAAAAAACAAGAGAAGCAGCAACAGAAACAGGTTTCTCGTCCTGCCTCACCAGTTCAGTCGTATAGTGAACGCACTTATGATTTGCGCGATCGTACTCGTATTAAGTCACCTGATAGGTTTCAGGTTTCTGAACAACGCTCTCCTCGTTCTTCAGAGGAAACATCGACTTCGCACTCGTGGTGGAGAGCGTGGAAGAGGACGGGGCACTCAAGGTCGAGACCAGCCCCGCCAGACTGACGGTAAAGGCAAGCAGGAAGACGCTGCCAGACCACGTCCACCGTTTCAGAAAAAGAAAGTTGCTGCTATCTCAGCGAGATATGCCTCAGATGGTCAGGACACAGCTTCGGAACCTGACATGGGCACTAACGCTGCTAGACAGCGCGGCGGAAGTTGCAGTAGTGCGGGAAGCATTGCGTCCATTTCTGGAAGCGACAGCAACTGACATTTATGTGACAGTTGAAACTGCTGATACTCGCGTAGCCCCCCCGGAAAGATTATTTGAAATAGTCCTTAATATTGAGGGTGACATACAACGCAAAATGAAAGTGTTTTTTTGGGATAATCTTACCACCACATATGATATTCTTTTGGCGGAGAAAGATTGGCCTCCGGCTTTCGTTTTGGGCGCCCCTAGGGGAGAGGAAGTTATACTTCCTTCCTTTGGGCACGCAGTGCCCACAGAGGAGTCTACTAGGTTAGCCGGGGAGTGGGCGCAGGTGCTTGCGCCTGCGTTATATCGTAATCAGGTTGGTTGGGACAAATGTTCTCCCAATCATGAGATTCCGTTGCGATCCGATCCCCAGCCTCAACCCCAATATCCCATGCGTCTTGAGGCAAGACCTCACGTCGCGTCCATCCTTGAACAATTGGAATATCAAGGAGTGATTGAGACATGTGTGTCACCCATGAATAATCCTTTATTCACTGTAATGAAGCCTGACGGGTCGTACCGCCTAGTTTTGGATTACCGGCATTTAAACTCGCATTGCCGGACGTGTGCGGTACAAAATACTCATAGTTCGGCTCTCGTGGATAGTCTTGTGAGAAAACGTTTCAAAACTACGCTCGACTTATCAAATGGCTTTTATTGCCATAACCTGGCCCCTCTTAGTCATGAGTGGACAGCATTCACCTCGGGTGGTAAACAAAAATTGTTCAAGAGGCTCCCGATGGGCTACAAAAACAGCCCTGGAGTTTTTGCCGCTCGCGTGGTCTCTCTCTTGGAGATGGTAGACCCGGAAGCGTACTCGTATGTTGATGACATTTATCTGACAGACGACGAGTTGCTTCCACACCTTGCTTGTGTGGATAACATAGTGACTATGTTTGCAGACTTTGGTTACAAGTTTAACTTTAAGAAGTCCCACATTGCTGAATTTACAGTGTTGTTCTTGGGGTACGAACTCAATAATGAAGGTCGAGGCTTGGCACCGCAGTTCCTTGAGAAATGCGCAAACCTTCGTATCCCTACGACACTGAAAAAACTACAATCTTTGCTGGGTTTTCTGAATTTCGGTCGATCCTACATTCCTGATTATGCCCAGCGTATCAAGACACTTTATGCCTTGATACAACCAACTTATACCAGATCTTGCTGGCTGCCAGAGCACTCGTTGGCATTGTATACTTTGCAAACTGATCTTCTTATAGCTAAATATCTAAAAACTCGTGACAACCACACCAACCTGGTCATTAGAATTGTTCCAGGCGCGGAAGGTTTCACGTACTTAATGTTCAATGAGGGTGACACAGTCCCCATTGCTTACAAATCTCATCTGTACACTTCGGCTGAGCTGCGATTTTCCACTGTTGAAAAAGTCTTAACAGCAGTTCAGATGGCGATACTGAAAGAACGAGCGCTATCACAGGGAAAACGCATGCTGGTGGTAACGCCGTTTCCTGCTCTCGAAGCAGTCACTAAAGCTAGTGTACCAAATTCTAAGGCTTACAAAGAGGCAATGAGAAGTTTGGGGGTCCAAGTCAAATTTTCGTCTCCATACCGGCCTGAGGGCAATAGTGTTGTGGAACGAATGAACCGTGACCTAAAGCAATCGTTGACAGCCAAGGTGTTAGGTACAGGCCGGAACTGGCTTGCCCACTTGTATGACGTACAACGTGCACTTAATAATCTCCCTAGAAGGTCTCTGGGTGGGCGGACCCCTTACATGATGCTCTTTGGAGTGAGAATGTTTGTTCCGGACCTTGATGGTCTAGACATGGCGGCGGCTGCGGCGCCTTTTGACCTCGATGACCACTGTGCTGTTTTACAGAATCTACAAGAAGCAAGAGACACTCTAGCGAAGGAAAACGTGCCCTCTACATCTGAAGAAGCACTCCTGATTCCGGTGGTCGGCTGGCTGCCTCGAGTTGGTGATCTGGTCCGTGAGAAGGTGGAGAACAAGAAGGAGTTTGGCCCCTCTTATCGTGCACCAGTCCCGGTGCTTGGAGTATTGGGTACACGTACAGTTGTTCTACCACCACTTCCTTGTCGCAAGGAAAACAGGTACATTTCAATTGAAAATGTCAAGCTACACAGGGTGGCCTATTCTCCATAGTATGACACCTTCGGTTTCCTGCCCTTCAATGCTGAGAAACTCTGTTGTGTTGCCACCCTCTATCATCGTGCCTGAAGTTTCCATTGAGATGCATACAATTTCAGACCTGCCTGTGCCTCCTTCTGCTGGTGGTTTGCCTGGTGATCCGGAGTATGCTTATCCTACAGAAGTCGCTTTGCCCCTATTAAATACAACAACACTTACCCAGTCACATTCTTCCTTTGAAACTGAACCATTGACTTCCACTGTCCCTTCCAAAATCTCTATATTTTTTGCCTGGTTCAAGAGACATTTTTTGGTTGCACCTTGGACTTACATCTGGTTGGTGCTAATTTGTATTTTTATATTCATGACAATTGGCTTTGTGGTAGTGTTTTTTAGACTTATCAATGGACACTACCTGAATGAGCGTTCTACAATTCAATTAATTAATGGAACTTTGGACCCCCATTCCCCATCACACATCATGAAAAGAGACCAGACGTTTGTTAACATCACCGCCTGGCCTGTACGTGATGGGATTGCTTGGGATGCGGTGAACTTTCAAATTCATGGTCCCACCGAAGTTATTAATGTGCCAACTGTTTTTCATGTTTCTATGGGTGATGTAGTTAAACAAAACATCCGCTCAGATGATTGGGATGTACAAGCAATAGAAGCACTGTTTTCTGATTTAAAATATTATGCTGCATTTGATGCTGAAGATCTGTATTTAAATACTGCAAACTATGATGAGCAATTTTGTTTTCAACATTATGGCACACATTTCCTACACAGAGCAAATACTTTTCGAAATGTTGTTAATTTTACTCAATGGGAACATTGTCCTGTCCCTATGCCCGGCAGCTCTGCCACTTTATTGAAAAAATTCACATACTTTTCGGATTTTAGTGTGTCAAACCCTGAGTCTTTTTATTTTAAGGTGGAGGTAGAACCCACTTCTAAGGTCAGACTGACACACACAAAATTATTATACTCCAAATCCTTTATGGATGAATTGGCTATTGGAGGTTATGACGTATGGAAAGCTACTATCGATCTTAAATCGGTTTGGGGAACTAAACCGTGGCAGGTACAAGGAACAGAAGCTTTGCATCGTGCCTGTCTTATCCCAAACCATATTTTATTTTTAAATTTGTCTATTTTTTAGACCACCTGTTTTGGATTGGCAATATCTAAAAAAATTAATTTCCCCCTCGATCCCTGATCTGGGTGCTTATCCTGGTTGGGAAAATCACTCAGATCTGTCCCTTACTATGTTGCAGTCGCTTGTTTCCAATGGCACCTTCAATATTTCGACATTGAATCCTGAGGGTTGGTTGGTATGGCAAACAAGCTCAGATTCCTGTCAACGTCGGTTTCTGGATTTGGCTCCAGGGTATACACAACTTAGGGTTGACCCTCGTTTTACATCTTCACACACAGTGACTACCTACTCTGTAGGTAAATTATGTCAGTCATGGCTGCAACATTCCACGTTAACTTCAGTTAAGCTTCATTTAGCACGCTTAAATGACAAATTAGATTTAAATGATTTTATTAAGGGTCCTGCAAATGTCAGGTCTAAACGATGGGCTTATGCTATTTACAATGAAATCTGGAAATTGTCGCAGATTGAAGCTGCTTCTAGATTACGTGCTATTGACCAGGCCAATATGGAAAAAGTATTGGCTGTGATAGATAATAGTATTAATACGTTGTCTTCTAGAATTTATACATTAGATAATATTGTTTCTTCTGTTGTAGACATTGTGCAAGATGATGTATCTGTGTTGTATCATGGTCAAAATCAGTTGCGTTCAATTATGCAGTTTGCATGGACATTGCAAACGTTAAAGGGAGGGAAAGTCCCTTGGGATTACATGAATATTTCATCATTGTTCCTTCCGTTTAATTTGACTGAAAAACAGCAGTTCATGTCCATGAATGATGCAATTTATGCATTGCTGCACATTGAAAAATTAGAACCTTTACCTTTTTCTGTAGCTGAGTTAAATTCAGCCTTGTGGTTAATTCACGGATTAGTCACTTTACCGTTCAGTTTGTTCAAGTTTAGTTCGTGCATGAGACATTATGCCATCGGCAGATATGAACAACTTGGTGATGCGTTTCTACATGAAGTTTGCTCACTTCCGTTCACTTACAGATGCGTGAGGGATGGCAAGGAAGTTTACTTAAAAGGTGAAGAATGCAATTCCGCTCCTGATCACTCTGTGGTTTGTAGACATATACAATTACATGGCGCTTGCAATATACACGCTCCTAATTTAGCTTGTGTCCTAAAGGGGATTCCAATACCAGTTATAACGTCTTTTAAGCTGCTTGCCAACGGTAGTTATTTGCTTTTAAATAGTGAAGCTTGCTGTGGGATGCTAGTGGCTATTCCTTACATAGTGACTGTTTCACAAAAAGTAGTTTGCTGTAATAACGTCCTATTCCCACCCCCGCAAGACCGACTCGATATATCCATCTGGCCAGCGATTCCAACCTTGAATGCAGAGTTCAATAGGATGAGCAGAATAAGGGCTCTTTTGTCTAAAAAAGAGGTTGCGTTGACTTCGTCCCGTGAAACATTTCTTCTTAATGTTGCGAACACACGCACTGAGGTACAAGCTCTTTTAAATACCGACCTCCCCCTCCATTTTGGAACCTTGATTCAAACTATCTTTAATGCTTCGTCTACGACTGGCCTTGTTCATTTTTTTAAAATTGTGGGCTCGGGCCTCGTGACATCTTTCCAGACTGTTTTTGGTGTGATCCCCGCATTTTTACATTCTATTTTTTCGATTGTCTTCGGAGGGTTCCACTTGCTCCTTGCTTTGGTGGCTGGGATCCTCTTGTTGATTTGCGCACTTCAGTGTGGCTGCACACCGGGAGTTGCAAGACAGAATGCTGCGCTTGCTCCATCTTCGTAGCCGGATGCTTGATTTCTACGGCACCTTACCACTGGCGGTATTAAGCGTCAAGTATGGATTGTCTTTCCGGTTTCCCTTTTTTACGTGTGTGCAACCTGTTTTTCATTGCCTAGATTGTCCCTTCCAATGGGCTCTGGACTTGTGCCTGTCAAACTTGGCGTCACCTGACCCGGATTTTGATGAACTAATGTGTCCCTTAGTGGCTCATGAATTTGATTGTTCTGGTGTCGGGTTTATGGCTTTGGGTGCTGCACACGGAGTCCTTGGAAACTGGGATATCGGAAGAGGCAGCTATTGATTTCCTTGAAAGGAGTTATATTGAGGAGACTGACAGTTGTCCTATCATGGTGCTGGATGCTCCGATACTTGATGAACATGTGTGTTCCTTTCCCTTGCTCAATTGGATGGCAGATACTTTTGCGGAACGCTCCAATGATTTCCTCTTGGAAGCAGTTGCAACTTACGGTGCATATACCTTCATGGATTGACTGATTGACATTGTCACTCCGGGGTGCATCCAGGAGTGTTAATTTTCTACGAAAGTTTTGCTTATTTTTTAATATATCATTGTTCATTTTTTAAACAATTTTTTTTATTATTCTCGGACTTTACACTTACCTTATATGGACTTATAGTTCATGCCCTTGGTTCCGTTCTAAATCACTTGAACTCTGCGTTCTTGATAAGTGTGTCCCTATTGGTTAGTGCTCCGATCATGGGGGAGTGTGAGATGGATTAAGCCACGCCCTATTTACAACACTAAGTTAGCATAAACAAGATCATTTTTAGCAAGCAAGCTTGTCGTTTCTGCTGCGCTGCACACAACACTGTTGTTATGTGTTATTCATTTTAGAAATGCTGACTCGACTTTGCCTTACAGGATAACAAACTGTTGTTTCACATTCTTAAACGTGAAATGTGCCCTTGGTTTGTACATCATGCAAAGAACGCGTCTGGGTCACTAGAAGGTATAGAGTGTTGTGTTTAGATTGATCGTACCACTTGTTAGACATATCATGCATACAGCTGCCAATATCTGAAGGACAAGCGTCTTTAATATTGCAGAACAGTTTGGTTTTACATTCATTCGAACAGAAGAGCTGATGCATGCTGTGAGAGCTGATCCTTTGATGTGATTCTACTAAGCTGATCTATACGGTATGGGGTCCAGCCTGTTAGCCTAAGAGACCTTCTAATAGTCTAATAATAATAATGTATTAGATTATAGTGAAAGGAGTGTGGCCGTATACCACTGTCATTAATAGTATGATTGCTCCTTTCTTTTTATATGGTATTGTAATAATGCTTATGGTTCTGATCTGTACTGTTAGTCTGCTAGTGTTAGCCAAAGTACTGCATCTTAGGACGCGAGGTTTATAAAATAAACTCTTTAAACTTTACTGTGTCTGTATTATTAGGTTGTGGACTAACAAATAAGTACAAACAGGTATTTCGGATTCCCACCACTCCTGAGAAATATCTAAGTAGCTAGATCTAGGCTAACGAATGGGATACTAAGCTAGTCGGATAAGGGGTTCTGGGTTCTGAGGGGAGTTTTCTGGTACACCACAATTCTCTGTGGTCCTGGTCTCCTGCACATAGTTCTGTGCAAAAGCAGAATCCCTGCAACAGGGAGGGACTGTTGTTTATTGGAATCATTGACAGTGGTAGTTTGTTTTAATACCTCACGACACTTGGTGTTAGGACGTAGAGCTGGGAAGGTCTTTGGTGGCACCGTGTGGTACACGCCTCAGGCAATCGATCAGTCTTACCGATGTACTCCGCACTGACCTGTGGATGAGAATAATGGTGCGTTATTACATTTATTTTTAGTTATGTAGAACCCCTGTCCTGAAGAGGCTAACGAAGATAGGCTGAAACGTGGTCTCGTCGACAGACACTCAAAGGAGGAGCCACAGGATTTTCATTGATTTTGGAATTTTTACGTGTTACACTATTTGCTAGGCCAACTTGGAGCCTGACAGTGTTTCACGACTTGACTACCTCCAAGTGGATCCCCTACAAATTCTCTTCAGGGGGACACTATAACGAACTGAACTTTCTTTGGGTTATTGATTGTGAGATATGAATTTATGTGATGTTGTTTATGTTATTTAATTTGCTATGTAATATATGTTTTGTATTTCCTCCTTGAATAGGCGCTTACCCAAGTGTGTGATCAATTGAGTTAGATTTGTTCAGTGGAATATAAACTATACCGGAGAGGGAAATTAAATGTGCTCTATCCATATTATTAGCTCAGTATTGATTCCTTGATACCGTTTTTTGTTCCATATATGTATCTTTTCCCAGGTATCCAAGGGTTATTTGGTTATACCCCTGTTGTTGTCCCCAGTATGTTATAACGCACAGCGCTATGCCATACATATTACAATCTGGGATCCATATCTTTGCCACAGTGCATATGCAACGTTACACTCCCCAGCACCTATTTTATATTACAACTTTAGAGACTAGTTAGGTTACACAACACTGCCCTGTGCATATTACACTCCAAGGCGCGTATCGCATAGCACGCGCTAGTGTCTGTGCTATCTCGTGCTCTCCAATGAATCTGTCATTGCGCACAATGTATTGCATATTATATTTCACGCCCCGGTTCATCTTATATCACACTTTTTGGTGCATAGTTTATACCATATACTATATCTAGTTTTCATTTTCAATTGTGCTATGTTCTATATAACACTGCGTCCACCTACCCTTTTCACGGGCATTACATTTTACGATGGGGGGTGGAGGGTCAGGGGGTGTTTCTGCCAAGTGAGCCCGGAGTCACAGTCACAAACGTCCTCTTCTTCCTGAATAAAAGTGAGATTATTCTGTATACTTGTTCATATTTTAAGTAGTTCGCACAGACACACATTTTAAAAACAATAAAGTTCCTAATACCCACCTTCTCTGAACAGTTAGCTTGCTGCCCCTTCCACCTCCTCCCTATCCTCTGTTGTCTGAATCCATGGACTAGCCTCCTCCCTCCTGCCATGCATGGTCTGATGTGCTGCCAGTGCCCTCCATTTAGCATGATGTACCAGTCTAATCCTCCTGCCCTCCATTGCCCAATTCTATGGCCCATCATTGACCTCCTGCTTTGCCTCGGTGCTTAGCTTGCTGCCCCTATTCTCCTTCCCCCTGCCCTCCGATGTCTTTGTGCATGCCCCTGCTCCATCCTTTTTGCCCACCATGTTCCATGGACCTGCCACTCCTATCTACTCTGAGTGTTCTGTTGAGCTGCCACTCCCCTCCCACCTGCCTAGCATTTTCAGATGACTGTAACCTGTCACGCCACCTTCACCCTGCCTGTCCACATGCCATGCCCCTATCCCCTTCCTCCTCTCCTCCATGGTCGATTTTACTGCCACACCCTTCTGCCCTCCCTGGTCTGTTGTGCTGCAACTGCTCCTACTGCCTGCCCCGCGCGGTCTGTTGTGAGGCCCCTTCCCCTGAACTCTCTTGTCTGTGCCCAGGTCCTGACCCTCCCTTCTATCCTCCATGGTCCTTTGTGCATGCCCCTGCACCCTCCTTCTTGCCCATCATAGCCATTGTGCTGCCACTAACACTCCCGCTTGCCATGCATGGTCTTCTGTGCTGCCACGGCCCCTCCCACCTTCCCTGTGTGGTCAGCTAGCTAACCCTGACCCCCTCCCACCTTCCCTCCATGGTCTGTGTGTATACCATCATAGTCTCATTGTTGCTCTCCATGGTGTGTCTTGTTTCTAGTGCCCATCCTGCCTGACCTCCATGGTCATCTTGCTGCTCCTGCCCTGCCCCCTTGCCCCCAGCCCCCTGTTTCCATGTGTAGACCCCTATTCCCTCCCTCCTGGCTTGTCTATTCCATTGTAATGCCCCTGATCCGTCCCTCCTTCCCTTTATGGTCTGTTATGCTGCAGCTTTCTCTCCTGTCTGTCCATTATGGTCAGCTAGCTACCATTGCCTCTTTCCTCTCTGTTTTCTGTTGTCCATGTGCATGGTCCTGTCCCCTCCCTATTGCTTTCTATGGATTGTTCTGCTGCACTCCCATCCCGCATGCGCTGTGTGGTGTATTGTGCTGCTGCAAACCCTGATGCCTGCCCTGTAGGGTCAGTTTGGTGCACCTCTCCATGTCCCTCCTGTCCTCTGTTATCCGAGTCCATGTCCCTACCCCAATTCCTCCTGCCTACCATGATCCAATGTACCATACTTGTGAACATTTTGAACTTGGTAAGAGGGAGATTTGTAAAAAAAAAATGGGGTATTGTTTCCACTTTGAGTTACATTGAAAAAGAGGATATTGTAGACAGGAGACAGATCAAATAAAGCCCATTTGAGCTTAAAAACATTGGACGTTTCCTGGCTGAAACGGGTCTGTTGGCATGTATGGTTGTACTACCACTGCCTCTTCCTTCTGCCCACAATGGTCTATTACATTGCCACAGCCTCTCTTGCCAGTCCTGTATTGTTGGTTTGTTGCCCCTGCCCCCCTTTCCACTGCCCTCCATAGTCTGTTGTGCTGCCACTGCCCTTCCTGCCTGCCCTGTGTGGTCAAATTGTTGCCTCTGCAGTCTCCTACCTGCCTTCAATTTTCAGAGTCTGTGCCCCTGGCCCCTGCCTCTCAACAGTATCCCAATGAAAAACTAGATTGCTAACATTCAATATTTATTAAAAAAGTGTGGAACGCCTGACATCATCTTGATGTAATCAAAACTGTAATACCTAGAGTATTTCCTTTAGAAATTACATATATGAGAGGGTCTTATTTGCATCAAAATTATGGTTAGAGCTCTAAAAAACTAAAATGAGGACATATTTTCTGAGTTTTCAAATAGCGACAAAGAACTTTAAAATTATTTGTAATCTTTATGTTTTTTTATCCAGTTGACCACTTGATTAAATGTTGCACCTAGGGGAGAGGATGTGGTGTTACTTCCAGAGCTGCAGACTTTGCAACTGGGGAACAAGGTTGGAGTTTCTGCTTCAGCTCAACATTCTGTGATTCTGGTCAAATCACTTAATCTCCCCATGTCTACAAACAAAATGAATTTGATCTTGTGTGATGTAACCAATGTTAATGGAAAGCACTCCGGTACGTGACAGGTCTGCACTATATAAAACTGCAAATACACAAAAAATAAGTGTTTTGCACACTTCTGTCATTGGGCTACATGTGGGCTACATCTGGGTGATATTTGTGCTGCATATGGGCTATTTTGTCTCTGGTGGCCATCTTGGGAGATTTATTTGTTAAGAAGTTTCCTAATTTCCTCATTTACTGCAGTCTCCTCAGTAGGAAATGCTTTCAGTTTTTTACTTTGATTCCATCAAGAAGGTATTCAGATATGTCACACATTTGCCATGAATTCTGAATGTTAGCACTCTAGTTGCTCATTAGATCACTGTAGTAAAGCTACTGCTCACCACGGAAGTCTGCTGCTGGTACTAAAAGGGCATGTTTCAGTCTGCATATCAGAATTTTTTTATGAAATAGAAGAGGATTTTCTATGGCAAAATGAACCCCCTCATTGTGTTCCTTTTTAAATTAAATGATTTAAGTGTTACCAGTTTATTCCAATCAAGATGGCTTCGGGTGTGCCATACTTTTGTCATAAGTAAGACAGTAAGCGCTCTAGTTGTTCTTAAGAACACTCTGGGACATTCTGTCATTGGGCTATACTTGGGCTAAATCTGGGTGATATTTGGGATACATTTGGGCTCTTTTGTCTCTGGTGGCCATCTTGGGAGATTTATTTGTTATGAAGTTTCCTAATTTCCTCATTTACTGCAGTCTCCTCAGTGGGAATACTTTCAGTTTTTTCTTTTGGTTCCATCAAGAAGGCATTCAGATGTGTCACACATTTGCCATAAATTCTGAATGTTAGCACTCTAGTTGCTCATTAGATCACTGTAGTAAAACTACTGCTCACCAGGGAAGTCTGCTGCTGGTATTCAAAGTGCATGTTTCAGTCTGCATGTCAGAATTTGTTAAAGAAATAGAAGAGAATTTGAGAAGTCAAAATGTGCCCTAATTTTTCTTTCTGCAGAACTAATCATAATTTCTATGGCAAAATGAACCCCCTCATTTTGTTCCTTTGTAAATTAAATGTTTTAAGTGTTACCACTTTATTCCAATCAAGATGGCTTCAGGTGTGCCATACTTTTGTCATAAGTAAGACTGTTAGCGCTCTAGTTGTTCGTTAGAACACTCTGGAACATTCTGTAATTGGGCTATACTTGGGCTACATCTGGGTGATATTTGGGCTACATTTGGGCTCTTTTGTCTCTGGTGGCCATCTTGGGAGATTTATTTATTATGAAGTTTCGTAATTTCCTCATTTACTGCAGTCTCCTCAGTAGGAAATACTCTCAGTTTTTTACTTTGGTTCCATCAAGAAGGCATTCAGATGTGTCACACATTTGCCATAAATTCTGAATGTTAGCACTCTAGTTGCTTATTAGATCATTGTAGTAAAGCTACTGCTCACCAGGGAAGTCTGCTGCTGGTATTCAAAGTGCATGTTTCAGTTTGCATGTCAGAATTTTTTAATGAAATAGAAGAGGATTTGAGAAGTCACTCAAAATGTGCCCTAATTTTTCTTTCTGCAGCACTAATCATACTTTCTATGGCAATATGAACCCCCTCATTTTGTTCCTTTTTAAATCAAATGTTTTAAGAGTTATCACTTTATTACAACCAAGATGGCTTCAGGTGTGCCATTCGTTTGTCATAAGTAGGACTGTTAATGCTCTAGTTGTTCTTTAGAACACTCTGGTAAGTTGCAGTAGAACACAAAGGAATCAACTGACAGTAACTGCCCTTGTTGGATGTACATGTTTTACTGAGAATGTCAGACTTCATTCTCACATGACTGAGAAAGATAATGTGAATTTACGGAAAATATGCTCTCAGTTTAGCTTATAGATCACCTTCCAAACCTCTGTGGGAAAAGCATGGGAAAATAGTTTTCTCTCAAACATGATTCATGATATCACAGCAGAAGGCTTTTTCACATGGTAAAATCACCTTAGAACACACCACAATTCCTAAAATGAGTATGGTACCATCAACAAATGATTTATAATGTAACTAAAGTCTTAAAACCTTCCATTAACTGCAATGCTTTTTAATGAGGTGCTATCATGTATATTGGTCCCAAGATGGCTGCCAACACTTCTTGGATGAAGTGCTGACAGCCAATCAGATCTCACGATGAGAAGTGTGGTTAGGCTCCGCCCAGATATATATGTGATTTTACTTTTGATTTTCTCAGGAACTACTGAACGGATTTACAAAACTTAAGCAAAATGCACGAGTCTGAACTGAGGACTACCTCTTTGCCAAATTTGGTGTAATTCCGTTCAGCACTTCGGGCTGTAGCTGCGTCAACAGATCCTACGGGAAAATGCATGGGGAAAACGCGTTTTGGGACCCCCCTTTTTTCTCGGCCCCCGCTTGACGAATCACCGTGAAATTTTCAGGATAGGAGCGGACCGGAGCTGGCCAAAAGTTTGGAAACTTTTGCAAAGATTCTTCAATCGACGCCAACGTTATTCCAAATAGTCCCTTGCTCACTTTGCCACTGGATTCAAGCAAGCCTGGCTGAAGACGGCTGAAATGCCAGAAACCGGTCCTAGGAGGCTTGTTTCCGGTCCAGGGAAGACATGGCTTGGCAGTTCAGGCTGGACTGTTCCCATGAGGCACAGGGTCAGACTGATTTGCATATGGCCATGTCTGAACTGGGGCGGCAGAGTGGGCTAAAGAACGGTGATGGATTAAACCCAGATCAGTTGACTGGGGGTGAGTGCTTGCAATGTTCAACACGTTTTATCAAAGACATACCTCTGTTTTGGGGCATCCCATTGGTGAAAAACGTTAACAACTGATTCCACATCATAGAGTGAAGGGAAACCAATCCACCACGCGCCAGATGATCTAACACCTCTTTCTCGTCAGAACCAGGCAGCTCACTGCGCAATTGCTTACGCTGTAAGGCGGGAGTCGCACTAGATGATCCAAAAAGAGGCGACATTAGACTAGTAACTACATTAGCTAGTCGTTGTCGTGCTGAAGGAGAAGTTGAGGCGAAAACAGGGGGATAGACAGAGGGAAGAAAAACAGATTCAGATACAGGTACCTGGGTAGTGTAAGAAGGAGCGCCAGGGGAAGCCACTGGCGTGCTTGGCAAAGTCGCAGGAAGCGCGGGGGTAACAGGTAACAAAACTGGCGGCCCTTGAGAGGGCTGCACTGCAGGAATAGGAGCCAGCTGAGGAGGAGCTGGCGGTTGTGGGAAGGCTTGCGGCATATTTACTAGAGGCTACGCATTTACAAGCTGTGGAGGTGCGGTGGCATTTTGCGCATATGGGGGTGGCGAACTTAACAAATGGGACATTAGGGAATCCTTCTCATTCTCTTTTGTCTCATCTTGCACAAGGGGTGACAAAACAGGGTAACATTTATCAATCCCTAGTTTGCGCTGTCTATGTAACTGTTCCTTCATTTGTTCCTCCTCATTATCTTTAAATTGCACAGCTGCTTGCATCACTGACATACCTCTCTCTCTCTTATCTCTTTTCGCTAGCTTAATTTCCTTCTGTTTGGCTTCCTTTCGCCATAGGCGGAAAGAATCAAACATCGCCGGCCGGGGTTTCTTTTTAAACAATTTAACTTCCAAATTATCTAAGATATCTGTATCGAAACTACCATTTTGGGGCCATTTTAAAACACCGTCCTTTCTGGTGTATCGGATCCATATTCCGCCTCAAAATACCATAAATCGCTTCGATCAGCAAGCCAACGCGACTGGTAATACAGCTCAGTACTACAATAATGATTATTATGAAGAAGATGACAATGTAGAAGATGATGATTACTAGGACAGCCGTAGACAGAGAGAGGGAGTTGTTTCAGTGCCAGTGGATCAGAGCGGACCTTATGTTAAAGTAACTACAGCAAATGTAACGGAGCCCTTTCTGTTGGATACTGGTGCTGCAAAGAGTTCAATCATGCATTCAAAACTCCCTGGCGTGCCTTTGTCTGGCGAAATGAATGTCTCAGTAGGTTTTTCTGGCGCCCCAGTTAGGAACCCGATTTCTAGTCCTATGTCACTTTCTGTTGGACCTTGTGAGCTAAAAGCACCCCTCATTCTAACGACAGGTTGTGGTGAAAATTTGCTAGGCTTAGATTTGCTAAAAAGATTGCATGCAACACTATATTGTTCTCCCTCGGGAGTACAACTTACATTAGGTAAGAAAGTAATTTCCCCAATGTATTTGTCTAAAAACGCAATGCCACCTGAATTGTCATCCCTTCCGGATGTCCTTTGGGCTACTGCATATGCTATCACGACTTTGCACACGATTGTGGAAACTGCGTGTGTGCCACAGAATTCGGCTCAAGCAGCAGAATTGATTGCCCTTACGAGAGCATGCGTGTTGTCTGAAGGAATGAAAGTGAACATATACACAGACAGCCTACACAGACAGCCAGTACGCCTTTGGCGTGGCTCATAGTTTTGGGCGATTGTGGAAAGAACGTGGGTTCCTGACTTCGCATGGAGCTAAGATTCAGAATGGCAAGCTGGTGAATGATCTCCTTGAGTCGCTGACCCTACCGTTGCAAGTTGCGATTATGAAATGCAGTGCGCACAGGAAAATCACTGATGATGTTGGTCGTGGTAATGCGTTTGCTGATGAAGTTGCGAAAGAAACAGCAAAAGATGTGAAGACTCTAATGTATGTTGCAGGCCCTGCCAGATGGGTTGGTGATGTTGGAATGTGTGAAAACACAATAGAGAGTGTAAAGTCCCTTCAAGCTGAAGCCACAGAGAAAGAGTTGAGCAAGTGGAGAGAAAGTATGGGTAAGTTGGATGAGAATGGTTGTTGGATTGATCTGTCAGAACATAGGCGATGGTTGTTACCTGATGCATATGTGCTTCCAGTGGTTACTATGGCACATGGAATGGCACACATCAGTACGAAAGGACTCTGTAAGTTGTTGGCTCCAGTATGGCAGAATGCTGGAATCCCTAAGTGTGCAGAGAATGTGGTCAAGAATTGTATGGTATGCTTGAAGTACAACCCTGGTAGGGGAACCCCAACTCCAGCTGGTCATTTTGCGCCTCCATCATATCCATTTGAAGTTTTGCAGCTAGATTTTATTCACATGGAAAGGTGCAACAACCTAAAATATGTATTAGTGGTTGTTTGCGCTTTCTCAAAATGGATTGAGGCCTATCCTCTAAAGGATAACACTGCCCTGTCCACAGCCAAAGCCCTCGTGAAGGAATTTTTCCCTAGGTTTGGAATGCCAAGAATGGTGTGGAGTGATAATGGAAGTGAGTTTGTGGGTAAAGTAATGAAGAATGTATGTGAGGGACTAGGTATAAGGCAGAAATTTCAAGCTGCAAATCACCCCCAATCAGCTGGATTAGTAGAGCGCTACAATGGCGCTCTCAAACTCAAACTGGCCAAAATCCAAGCGAGCTCAGGTCTTAAATGGCCTGACGCTCTGCCTCTAGCACTCCTGTCCACCAGAATGACCGTGCATTCACAGGTGGGACTTAGTCCCTACGAGGTCGTTTTTGGCCGCCCGGCCAATGTATGGGGTGTGCCAAGACCGATGAAATTCAGTGAAATCGAGCATCCAGTACTGTTTCATTACTTGCACGAATTGACAGCTAAACTGCGTGTTTTACACCAACAGGTGCATGATACTCTCCCCCCGGCCTCTGAGGCTCCAGGACACCCTATCGACCCTGGCACGTGGGTCTTGGTGAAAAATTTTCAGCGCAAGAGCAATGATGAGCCTCGTTGGATCGGCCCTCACCTCGTGCCGCTGTCGACAAGATCAGCTGTTCGAGTGAAGGGGAAGAAAAACTGGATCCACGGCGCCCACGTGAAGAGGATCCCTTTGCCTCTGCCGTATGACCAGTGGGTCCAGGAGGGTATCGCAGACTCTGAAACAGACACTGTACCCCGTCTTGTGCCGTTCAGTGATGCACGCATAAAAGGCACAGCTTCAGCGCAGGAAAGTGACGATATTTTGCAAGAAGCTGTGCCTCCGTCAATTCGATTGGACACTACCGAGCCTGAACTTTTGTTCCAAGATCAAACAGTATCTGGCCGTTCTCGCTACGATTTAAGGCCAAGGCCTATGGACAAATAAAAATTCTTTTCCTTTTACCTTTCTATTTTTTGATAACCAGAGCTCTCCCATCTGAAGGACTTTCTTGATTTTTGTTTTTCTAACCACCATCCGGGTTCAGCCGCAGGGTCGCGGTGCCAAGACTTTGGGGTACAGGCCGAAGACGTTAGGTCGACGGTTCTGGTTGGTCTAGGGCGTTCCCTGGACTGACAGGCGTACCCTTTAGCAGAAGAAACTCACCCGCCGCGAGCGGCACGATTAGAGGATGGAGTTTTGTAAGATGGAGAGACTCACTGAGGAAATGAACTTTAAAGCAAGAATGTGTAAAATCATGACACGCAAACGTTTTGTATTATTATGCCTATTTGTATTATGTAGTATGATCATGTTTACTGTAGGATTTGTATTCTTCTCCTCTCAAGAGCCCATTGCCCCCACTGTACAGCCTATACCTCCTCCTACTGTCTCCTCACACTCTTTTCACCCTCTGCCTGAACATGAACAAGTTAGACGATCGGAGTTTGTGAATAACTCGTTTATTCAGCTCCTGCACCAGCACCAGCTAGTCATGAATACAACCAATTGCTGGGTGTGTGGTTTAATGCCACATACCATTAATAAGGGTATTCCTTATCTAGTGCTGCCGTATAGTTACAATGGATCGTCATGGGCATTCCAGACCATGTTTCTCTATGCACTAGAAGTATACTCCCCGCGACAACCGCGTTCCATCAGACCTAGCACCAATAATAAAGCTTTAATGAAAGGAGTTGCCGATATGAGTAGAGATATTGATGCATACTCATCTATTCCCAAAGAAGAGCTGAGAGCTTATGTAGGGTGGAACGCGACGGGGTATAGTATTAGTCTGGGTGAAAGACAGCGGAAAATCTCATCCCCAATCTGGGTCGTACCCCACATAGGTCGGTTCTGTTTGCAAGGTAATGGTCAGAATCCTAGAGCTCAACTGGGAAGAAGTGACTGTACTGAAACATACACTTTCCCATCACAGTTTTCCACCGCGTTTTTGGCTGCCAAGGGTACATATTTTATCTGCAATGACCGAGCATATACATGGTTGCCCCCTGATTTCTCGGGCACATGTTATATTGCAAATCTGCTACCACCAACATTTACTGCCGCCTCCGACTATCACAAGACCAGAGTTGTGAGAGGCGTGATTAGTAAGGAGGATACTGCCGGTCAGGAAGCGGGAGATTTCTTTTTGGGTTTCCTGCCGTTTTGGGGACCTATGGTTATTAGTAGGAACCTGAGACAACTGACTCGTGTGGTTGAATCCACTGTTAATGTTACGGCTGGTGCCCTTGGTAATTTGACAGCTGAGCTCCAAGTGGATCGCCTCATGACTTTGCAGAACCGCATGGTTCTAGACGTCATACTTGCAGACCGTGGTGGGGTATGTAAGGTTATCCAATCCAGTTGTTGCATTTTCATACCAGACAACGCTCCAACAGTTTATCAAGCCATCTCCAAATTGCATAAAATATCTGAATCCATACACATGGATAAAGGAGATTGGTCACTGGTGGGGTGGTTCTGGGAATTGATATCTGCCTGGGGTTGGAAAGTTCTGATGGTCTTGGAATGATCTTAGCCATCCTTTTCCTGTTCTGTCTGTGCATACAGTGTGCTCCTGCGATATGTGGCCTCTGTGCTACATTATGTGTAAGGAAACCTGTATCGAGGGACGAGCTGAGTAATAGGATGATGCTACAGCAACATCTCCATGACTTCGGGAATATTGACCTAGACTCGGATTGAAATGAGTATAGTTATTGCCTATGTAAGGGCAAAAGGAGGGTCTGTCGTACTTTGCAATTTGGGACCGCGTAGGAGGCAGGGCCCTACCCCTGTCTATCCCGGTATTAGTGAACCGCGAATGGTTAATGCGGTATGTACAAGTGCTTTGTGTAACGTTTTAGCTATGAATGCACTATGTATACTCTATTTTACATCACTACGTGGGTTCCATTTTGTATCGGTGGCCATCTTATGGTTGCCCTCACATAGGCTATATAGTATGAAGCGAAAACGGGCCTTTCAGAGCACATGTGGCTTCATTTGACTTTTCTGTGACCTGGGCAGCTTGGCTCAGCTGCCCCAGGTCAAACTGGTCTCACGAGTTCCCCGTCCTCTGGCCACCTGTGATTAGCATCAGGGCTTGACACACCATAAAGTCTTTTCATCCTACACAAGCCTCCAGCTAATCTCTTTCACACCTGACTGTTCCTGCTTTATTGCTTGTTTCCCAAAACAGGAGATGCTCATGTTTATTGGGGCCTATCGATATCTGATGTGGGATCTGAGCCTTGCTGGGTAAATAATTACGGGCTTGTTTAACTGGAATGTGGGATGGTCATCATGACTCTGCCTTCTCGTTTTGCAATGTATACTTTGAATGACCATACCATAAACTTAAGAATGTATGCCTGAGGCAGGAAATTTTGTATTTAAGGAGAAGCCCGTTTCTGTGATTTTCAGCAGTCTCCTGAGAACATACACGCTGTTGTACTTCTAGGATACCTGTAATTGCTCTGCAGCCAATAAACTGATCTTTGACTTCACCCAGAAGACTCTGTGTTTCTGTAGGTCTGAAACAGGAAGAACCCCAAAGTCATAGGGTGTGCTCCCCTGCACCGCTGGGCTTAAAATACCCAGTACTTCAAGTCTTAAAACCTTCTATTAACTGCAATGCTTTTTAATGAGGTGCTATCATGTATATTGGTCCCAAGATGGCTGCCAACACTTCTTGGATGAAGTGCTGACAGCCAACCAGATCTCAGGATGAGATGTGTGGTTAGGCTCCGCTTACATATATATATGATTTTACTTTTGATTTACTCAGGAACTACTGAACAGATTGACACCAGACCTGCAAAAGGCACTTCCCTGACCTGAGGACTACCTCTCTGCCAAATTTCAAGTAATTCTGTTCAGCCGTTCGGGCTGTACCTTGGACTAAAGGTCCCTATGGAAAATTGCATGGGAAAAATGCGTTTTGGGACCCCCCTTTTTTCTCGGCCCCCGCTTGACGAATCCCCCCGAGACTTTCAGGGTAGGAGCAGAGCGGAGCGCCCCACCTATTTTGAAAATTTCACGAGGATTCGTCAACCGGCGCCAACGTTATTCCAAATAAAATGTTGCGGATTTCCTATGGAAACACGGTCCTAACTACAACTATCTACTGGCGACCGCCAGTAGATAATATATGTATATATATATATATATATATATCCAAAAACACAAGGTTGCCCTATTTCAAGAACGCCAGCACAATTGCGAGTTACTTCCTCATTTATTGCGGTCACAAACACAGCATGCTGACTTCCCCATGAACAGCGCCAAATGCATTTCGGGCTCCTGCCCTTTCTCAATGGCTAAACACAAAAGTCCCGGCAGCTGTGAAGACACCAAATTGTCCCGCCCCTTTAGGACTTCGTGCTGTATGATGGGACTGGTAGTCCGTATATTTACCAAGTGGTTGCTTGATCGGGTTTTCATGCAACAAATTTCATTCCCCAAGTGGGTTTCCATGGAGAATCGGCGCCTCGGTGTCTGAGAATATCAAATACCGCAATCCTGGGCACTCGCAACTCCAATGGCACTCGAAAGTTCATGTGCCAGGTCCGCTCTGGATATGCGGCAGGGCATTCTTACGGCGAGACGCGCTCCTAATTTAATCCAAAAACACAAGGTTGCCCATTTCAAGAACGCCAGCACAATTGCGAGTTACTTCCTCATTTATTGCGGTCACAAACACAGCATGCTGACTTCCCCATGAACAGCGCCAAATGCATTTCGGGCTCCTGCCCTTTCTCAATGGCTAAACACAAAAGTCCCGGCAGCTGTGAAGACTTTATACCAAATTGTCCCGCCCCTTTAGGACTTCGTTTCTGTATGATGGGACTGGTAGTCCGTATATTTACCAAGTGGTTGCTTGATCGGGTTTTCATGCAACAAATTTCATTCCCCAAGTGGGTTTCCATGGAGAATCGGCACCTCGGTGTCTGAGAATATCAAATACCGCAATCCTGGGCACTCGCAACTCCAATGGCACTCGAAAGTTCATGTGCCAGGTCCGCTCTGGATATGCGGCAGGGCATTCTTACGGCGAGACGCGCCGCTAATTTAATCCAAAAACACAAGGTTGCCCTATTTCAAGAACGCCAGCACAATTGCGAGTTACTTCCTCATTTATTGCGGTCACAAACACAGCATGCTGACTTCCCCATGAACAGCGCCAAATGCATTTCAGGCTCCTGCCCTTTCTCAATGGCTAAACACAAAAGTCCCGGCAGCTGTGAAGACTTTATTCCAAATTGTCCCGCCCCTTTAGGACTTCGTGCTGTATGATGGGACTGGTAGTCCGTATATTTACCAAGTGGTTGCTTGATCGGGTTTTCATGCAACACATTTCATTCCCCAAGTGGGTTTCCATGGAGAATCAGCACCTCGGTGTCTGAGAATATCAAATACCGCAATCCTGGGCACTCGCAACTCCAATGGCACTCGAAAGTTCATGTGCCAGGTCCGCTCTGGATATGCGGCAGGGCATTCTTAGGGCGAGACGCGCCGCTAATTTAATCCAAAAACACAAGGTTGCCCTATTTCAAGAACGCCAGCACAATTGCGAGTTACTTCCTCATTTATTGCGGTCACAAACACAGCATGCTGACTTCCCCATGAACAGCGCCAAATGCATTTCGGGCTCCTGCCCTTTCTCAATGGCTAAACACAAAAGTCCCGGCAGCTGTGAAGACTTTATACCAAATTGTCCCGCCCCTTTAGGACTTCGTGCTGTATGATGGGACTGGTAGTCCGTATATTTACCAAGTGGTTGCTTGATCGGGTTTTCATGCAACAAATTTCATTCCCCAAGTGGGTTTCCATGGAGAATCGGCACCTCGGTGTCTGAGAATATCAAATACCGCAATCCTGGGCACTCGCAACTCCAATGGCACTCGAAAGTTCATGTGCCAGGTCCGCTCTGGATATGCGGCAGGGCATTCTTACGGCGAGACGCGTCGCTAATTTAATCCAAAAAAAAAAGGTTGCCCTATTTCAAGAACGCCAGCACAATTGCGAGTTACTTCCTCATTTATTGCGGTCACAAACACAGCATGCTGACTTCCCCATGAACAGCGCCAAATGCATTTCGGGCTCCTGCCCTTTCTCAATGGCTAAACACAAAAGTCCCGGCAGCTGTGAAGACTTTATACCAAATTGTCCCGCCCCTTTAGGACTTCGTGCTGTATGATGGGACTGGTAGTCCGTATATTTACCAAGTGGTTGCTTGATCGGGTTTTCATGCAACAAATTTCATTCCCCAAGTGGGTTTCCATGGAGAATCGGCACCTCGGTGTCTGAGAATATCAAATACAGCAATCCTGGGCACTCGCAACTCCAATGGCACTCGAAAGTTCATGTGCCCGGTCCGCTCTGGATATGCGGCAGGGCATTCTTACCGCGAGACGCGCCGCTAATTTAATCCAAAAACACAAGGTTGCCCTATTTCAAGAACGCCAGCACAATTTCGAGTTACTTCCTCATTTATTGCGGTCACAAACACAGCATGCTGACTTCCCCATGAACAGCGCCAAATGCATTTCGGGCTCCTGCCCTTTCTCAATGGCTAAACACAAAAGTCCCGGCAGCTGTGAAGACTTTATACCAAATTGTCCCGCCCCTTTAGGACTTTGTTTCTGTATGATGGGACTGGTAGTCCGTATATTTACCAAGTGGTTGCTTGATCGGGTTTTCATGCAACAAATTTCATTCCCCAAGTGGGTTTCCATGGAGAATCGGCACCTCGGTGTCTGAGAATATCAAATACCGCAATCCTGGGCACTCGCAACTCCAATGGCACTCGAAAGTTCATGTGCCAGGTCCGCTCTGGATATGCGGCAGGGCATTCTTACGGCGAGACGCGCCGCTAATTTAATCCAAAAACACAAGGTTGCCCTATTTCAAGAACGCCAGCACAATTGCGAGTTACTTCCTCATTTATTGCGGTCACAAACACAGCATGCTGACTTCCCCATGAACAGCGCCAAATGCATTTCAGGCTCCTGCCCTTTCTCAATGGCTAAACACAAAAGTCCCGGCAGCTGTGAAGACTTTATTCCAAATTGTCCCGCCCCTTTAGGACTTCGTGCTGTATGATGGGACTGGTAGTCCGTATATTTACCAAGTGGTTGCTTGATCGGGTTTTCATGCAACAAATTTCATTCCCCAAGTGGGTTTCCATGGAGAATCAGCACCTCGGTGTCTGAGAATATCAAATACCGCAATCCTGGGCACTCGCAACTCCAATGGCACTCGAAAGTTCATGTGCCAGGTCCGCTCTGGATATGCGGCAGGGCAATCTTAGGGCGAGACGCGCCGCTAATTTAATCCAAAAACACAAGGTTGCCCTATTTCAAGAACGCCAGCACAATTGCGAGTTACTTCCTCATTTATTGCGGTCACAAACACAGCATGCTGACTTCCCCATGAACAGCGCCAAATGCATTTCGGGCTCCTGCCCTTTCTCAATGGCTAAACACAAAAGTCCCGGCAGCTGTGAAGACTTTATACCAAATTGTCCCGCCCCTTTAGGACTTCGTGCTGTATGATGGGACTGGTAGTCCGTATATTTACCAAGTGGTTGCTTGATCGGGTTTTCATGCAACAAATTTCATTCCCCAAGTGGGTTTCCATGGAGAATCGGCACCTCGGTGTCTGAGAATATCAAATACCGCAATCCTGGGCACTCGCAACTCCAATGGCACTCGAAAGTTCATGTGCCAGGTCCGCTCTGGATATGCGGCAGGGCATTCTTACGGCGAGACGCGTCGCTAATTTAATCCAAAAACACAAGGTTGCCGGGACTTTTGTGTTTAGCCATTGAGAAAGGGCAGGAGCCCGAAATGCATTTGGCGCTGTTCATGGGGAAGTCAGCATGCTGTGTTTGTGACCGCAATAAATGAGGAAGTAACTCGCAATTGTGCTGGCGTTCTTGAAATAGGGCAACCTTGTGTTTTTGGATTAAATTAGCGGCGCGTCTCGCCCTAAGAATGCCCTGCCGCATATCCAGAGCGGACCTGGCACATGAACTTTCGAGTGCCATTGGAGTTGCGAGTGCCCAGGATTGCGGTATTTGATATTCTCAGACACCGAGGTGCCGATTCTCCATGGAAACCCACTTGGGGAATGAAATTTGTTGCATGAAAACCCGATCAAGCAACCACCTGGTAAATATACGGACTACCAGTCCCATCATACAGCATGAAGTCCTAAAGGGGCGGGACAATTTGGTATAAAGTCTTCACAGCTGCCGGGACTTTTGTGTTTAGCCATTGAGAAAGGGCAGGAGCCCGAAATGCATTTGGCGCTGTTCATGGGGAAGTCAGCATGCTGTGTTTGTGGCGTTCTTGAAATAGGGCAACCTTGTGTTTTTGGATTAAATTAGCGGCGCGTCTCGCCGTAAGAATGCCCTGCCGCATATCCAGAGCGGACCTGGCACATGAACTTTCGAGTGCCATTGGAGTTGCGAGTGCCCAGGATTGCGGTATTTGATATTCTCAGACACGAGGTGCCGATTCTCCATGGAAACCCACTTGGAGAATGAAATTTGTTGCATGAAAACCCAATCAAGCAACCACTTGGTAAATATACGGACTACCAGTCCCATCATACAGCACGAAGTCCTAAAGGGGCGGGACAATTTGGTATAAAGTCTTCACAGCTGCCGGGACTTTTGTGTTTAGCCATTGAGAAAGGGCAGGAGCCCGAAATGCATTTGGCGCTGTTCATGGGGAAGTCAGCATGCTGTGTTTGTGACCGCAATAAATGAGGAAGTAACTCGCAATTGTGCTGGCGTTCTTGAAATAGGGCAACCTTGTGTTTTTGGATTAAATTAGCGGCGCGTCTCGCCGTAAGAATGCCCTGCCGCATATCCAGAGCGGACCTGGCACATGAACTTTCGAGTGCCATTGGAGTTGCGAGTGCCCAGGATTGCGGTATTTGATATTCTCAGACACCGAGGTGCCGATTCTCCATGGAAACCCACTTGGGGAATGAAATTTGTTGCATGAAAACCCGATCAAGCAACCACTTGGTAAATATACGGACTACCAGTCCCATCATACAGCACGAATTCCTAAAGGGGCGGGACAATTTGGTATAAAGTCTTCACAGCTGCTGGGACTTTTGTGTTTAGCCATTGAGAAAGGGCAGGAGCCCGAAATGCATTTGGCGCTGTTCATGGGGAAGTCAGCATGCTGTGTTTGTGACCGCAATAAATGAGGAAGTAACTCGCAATTGTGCTGGCGTTCTTGAAATAGGGCAACCTTGTGTTTTGGATTAAATTAGCGGCGCGTCTCGCCGTAAGAATGCCCTGCCGCATATCCAGAGCGGACCTGGCACATGAACTTTCGAGTGCCATTGGAGTTGCGAGTGCCCAGGATTGCGGTATTTGATATTCTCAGACACCGAGGTGCCGATTCTCCATGGAAACCCACTTGGGGAATGAAATTTGTTGCATGAAAACCCGATCAAGCAACCACTTGGTAAATATACGGACTACCAGTCCCATCATACAGCACGAAGTCCTAAAGGGGCGGGACAATTTGGTATAAAGTCTTCACAGCTGCCGGGACTTTTGTGCTTAGCCATTGAGAAAGGGCAGGAGCCCGAAATGCATTTGGCGCTGTTCATGGGGAAGTCAGCATGCTGTGTTTGTGACCGCAATAAATGAGGAAGTAACTCGCAATTGTGCTGGCGTTCTTGAAATAGGGCAACCTTGTGTTTTTGGATTAAATTAGCGGCGCGTCTCGCCGTAAGAATGCCCTGCCGCATATCCAGAGCGGACCTGGCACATGAACTTTTGAGTGCCATTGGAGTTGCGAGTGCCCAGGATTGCGGTATTTGATATTCTCAGACACCGAGGTGCCGATTCTCCATGGAAACCCACTTGGGGAATGAAATTTGTTGCATGAAAACCCGATCAAGCAACCACTTGGTAAATATACGGACTACCAGTCCCATCATACAGCACGAAGTCCTAAAGGGGCGGGACAATTTGGTATAAAGTCTTCACAGCTGCCGGGACTTTTGTATTTAGCCATTGAGAAAGGGCAGGAGCCCGAAATGCATTTGGCGCTGTTCATGGGGAAGTCAGCATGCTGTGTTTGTGACCGCAATAAATGAGGAAGTAACTCGCAATTGTGCTGGCGTTCTTGAAATAGGGCAACCTTGTGTTTTTGTATATATATATATATATTTTAAACAAAGAGTGCCCAAAGCAACAAGAGCGCACTCACTGCAGAGGTAACCAAAGGTTTATTTAAAGTGAAAAACGAGCGTCAGCATTCAAGAAATTGTCCTCATTCCCAACGCGTTTCAAGGCTTCTCCTGCCTCTTAATCATGGGTGATTTGGCATACACACAGCAGATGACTCCAAACATTTTCCGTTGCAGCATGTGAATTTAAATACCCCCAGTGGGCTTTGCGCAGTGCGTCAGTATGTTAATCTCATGCTGGGACTTGTAGTCCGAAAATAGAGTCACTCACAGTTTAAACCCTCCGGTGGGCTCCGCTGTGCACATGGTTATTGAGTCCATTGTTACCCTCAGTGGGTCATGAAGCTGACGCTGGTTGCATTTATTCTCCTCTGAAGTGCTGAATAGAGTACGGCAAAGTTCCAACTCCAGCCTCCCAGTATTCGAGGGACGGTGCATCTCTTCACGGCAGGGCTGCCGTGTAATTATTTTAAACAAAGAGTGCCCAAAGCAACAAGAGCGCACTCACTGCAGAGGTAACCAAAGGTTTATTTAAAGTGAAAAACGAGCGTCAGCATTCAAGAAATTGTCCTCATTCCCAACGCGTTTCAAGGCTTCTCCTGCCTCTTAATCATGGGTGATTTGGCATACACACAGCAGATGACTCCAAACATTTTCCGTTGCAGCATGTGAATTTAAATACCCCCAGTGGGCTTTGCGCAGTGCGTCAGTATGTTAATCTCATGCTGGGACTTGTAGTCCGAAAATAGAGTCACTCACAGTTTAAACCCTCCGTTGGGCTCCGCTGTGCACATGGTTATTGAGTCCATTGTTACCCTCAGTGGGTCATGAAGCTGACGCTGGTTGCATTTATTCTCCTCTGAAGTGCTGAATAGAGTACGGCAAAGTTCCAACTCCAGCCTCCCAGTATTCGAGGGACGGAGCATCTCTTCACGGCAGGGCTGCCGTGTAATTATTTTAAACAAAGAGTGCCCAAAGCAACAAGAGCGCACTCACTGCAGAGGTAACCAAAGGTTTATTTAAAGTGAAAAACGAGCGTCAGCATTCAAGAAATTGTCCTCATTCCCAACGCGTTTCAAGGCTTCTCCTGCCTCTTAATCATGGGTGATTTGGCATACACACAGCAGATGACTCCAAACATTTTCCGTTGCAGCATGTGAATTTAAATACCCCCAGTGGGCTTTGCGCAGTGCGTCAGTATGTTAATCTCATGCTGGGACTTGTAGTCCGAAAATAGACTACTGGGAGGCTGGAGTTGGAACTTTGCCGTACTCTATTCAGCACTTCAGAGGAGAATAAATGCAACCAGCGTCAGCTTCATGACCCACTGAGGGTAACAATGGACTCAATAACCATGTGCACAGCGGAGCCCACCGGAGGGTTTAAACTGTGAGTGACTCTATTTTCGGACTACAAGTCCCAGCATGAGATTAACATACTGACGCACTGCGCAAAGCCCACTGGGGGTATTTAAATTCACATGCTGCAACGGAAAATGTTTGGAGTCATCTGCTGTGTGTATGCCAAATCACCCATGATTAAGAGGCAGGAGAAGCCTTGAAACGCGTTGGGAATGAGGACAATTTCTTGAATGCTGACGCTCGTTTTTCACTTTAAATAAACCTTTGGTTACCTCTGCAGTGAGTGCGCTCTTGTTGCTTTGGGCACTCTTTGTTTAAAATAATTACACGGCAGCCCTGCCGTGAAGAGATGCACCGTCCCTCGAATACTGGGAGGCTGGAGTTGGAACTTTGCCGTACTCTATTCAGCACTTCAGAGGAGAATAAATGCAACCAGCGTCAGCTTCATGACCCACTGAGGGTAACAATGGACTCAATAACCATGTGCACAGCGGAGCCCACCGGAGGGTTTAAACTGTGAGTGACTCTATTTTCGGACTACAAGTCCCAGCATGAGATTAACATACTGACGCACTGCGCAAAGCCCACTGGGGGTATTTAAATTCACATGCTGCAACGGAAAATGTTTGGAGTCATCTGCTGTGTGTATGCCAAATCACCCATGATTAAGAGGCAGGAGAAGCCTTGAAACGCGTTGGGAATGAGGACAATTTCTTGAATGCTG
Source organism: Triturus cristatus (assembly GCF_964204655.1). Classification (NCBI taxonomy): domain Eukaryota; kingdom Metazoa; phylum Chordata; class Amphibia; order Caudata; family Salamandridae; genus Triturus; species Triturus cristatus. The sequence goes on from NC_140594.1 coordinate 339,952,248, forward strand.
ACGCTCGTTTTTCACTTTAAATAAACCTTTGGTTACCTCTGCAGTGAGTGCGCTCTTGTTGCTTTGGGCACTCTTTGTTTAAAATATATATATATATATATATATATATATATATATATATATATATACAACAAAACAAATAGGTTGCAGGAAAATTGCCCGGTGCTTAAGGTCTCAGACACCAGTCCCCACCAGTCTTATTTAAATATTACAAAAAACAACTTCTGAGAACAATATTGATCGATTATTCAAAATCCATAAATAATTAGTCTTCTTCCATTTGTTTCATGATGTTTATTTTCTCTTATTTCTTATAAGAAGCCAACAGTTTCACAAAAAGGAATAGCCAACACGTGTTTCGCGCCAACTGCGCTTCTTCAGGGCTGTCATATAAACAAAAATTAAATACATTTTAGAATTGATTCATCTATCATTAACATAAGACAAAAAGTTTCTATACATTTCTAAACAAAATAAAACATTTTTTTTTTTAAAGCACTTGCAGCCATCTATGAAGGTTATACACAATAAGATAAGCATTTTATATACATAGATTAATATACACCACAAGAAATATAAATTGAGAGAAAAACAGAAAAATAGAAGCACATGGGCCTGTCACGTTTCCAAACTAACTTTGATACCTCATATACCAAAGACTACAATATTAATGGTGCAGCAGCATAGATTACCTCTTCTTCCTGTATTATTAAATTATAAGAAAGGATTATTGTTTCTTCATCCGTGATATGTAGTCCCTATATTTTAGGTTCCTCATTCCTGGAGATAAGATAATCCAAAGTTAACTACTCTACTTAATAGACTCCTTATTATCAATGCTCAAATGTGAAAAGTAATCTCACCTTATTAAGCCTTAAATTTCAAATAGTCTTGAGATAGAATTGTTAAAAAAAAATTGTGGTATTCCAGCTATTGATCCATGATACGATCTAAAAGAGATTTTAAGCAATAGAGTTCAATATTTGGGAATTCTTAAATGATTCTTAATATATTATCATCTAACAAATTACCATATGTATCTATCACACTATTAAGCTCACTAGCCGGTTTTACTCAAATCCTTACTAAACATCATTGGCGTGATTAGTTTTATATTTGCACAGGAGACTTATTGAAGTACCATAGCTCTTGATATGTTATCTAAGCTGACTAAAACATAAACCTCAATTTTAAATTCAGGAAAACAGATCTATGCTAGTACTACAAAACTTGTCTTAGATTCGGTCCTCCCAACCCTCTTGAATCATAGAGGTTTCCCTTACCGCTGTTTCAAAGATAGACACAAGTTCATGTGCCAGGTCCGCTCTGGATATGCGGCAGGGCATTCTTACGGTGAGACGCGCCGCTAATTTAATCCAAAAACACAAGGTTGCCGGGACTTTTGTGTTTAGCCATTGAGAAAGGGCAGGAGCCCGAAATGCATTTGGCGCTGTTCATGGGGAAGTCAGCATGCTGTGTTTGTGACCGCAATAAATGAGGAAGTAACTCGCAATTGTGCTGGCGTTCTTGAAATAGGGCAACCTTGTGTTTTTGGAATAAATTAGCGGCGCGGTTTGCCGTAAGAATGCCCTGCCGCATATCCAGAGCGGACCTGGCACATGAACTTTCGAGTGCCATTGGAGTTGCGAGTGCCCAGGATTGCGGTATTTGATATTCTCAGACACCGAGGTGCCGATTCTCCATGGAAACCCACTTGGGGAATGAAATTTGTTGCATGAAAACCCGATCAAGCAACCACTTGGTAAATATACGGACTACCAGTCCCATCATACAGCACGAAGTCCTAAAGGGGCGGGACAATTTGGTATAAAGTCTTCACAGCTGCCGGGACTTTTGTGTTTAGCCATTGAGAAAGGGCAGGAGCCCGAAATGCATTTGGCGCTGTTCATGGGGAAGTCAGCATGCTGTGTTTGTGACCGCAATAAATGAGGAAGTAACTCGCAATTGTGCTGGCGTTCTTGAAATAGGGCAACCTTGTGTTTTTGGATTAAATTAGCGGCGCGTCTCGCCGTAAGAATGCCCTGCCGCATATCCAGAGCGGACCTGGCACATGAACTTTCGAGTGCCATTGGAGTTGCGAGTGCCCAGGATTGCGGTATTAGATAGTCTCAGACACCGAGGTGCCGATTCTCCATGGAAACCCACTTGGGGAATGAAATTTGTTGCATGAAAACCCGATCAAGCAACCACTTGGTAAATATACGGACTACCAGTCCCATCATACAGCACGAAGTCCTAAAGGGGCGGGACAATTTGGTATAAAGTCTTCACAGCTGCCGGGACTTTTGTGTTTAGCCATTGAGAAAGGGCAGGAGCCCGATATGCATTTGGCGCTGTTCATGGGGAAGTCAGCATGCTGTGTTTGTGACTGCAATAAATGAGGAAGTAACTCGCAATTGTGCTGGCGTTCTTGAAATAGGGCAACCTTGTGTTTTTGGATTAAATTAGCGGCGCGTCTCGCCGTAAGAATGCCCTGCCGCATATCCAGAGCGGACCTGGCACATGAACTTTCGAGTGCCATTGGAGTTGCGAGTGCCCAGGATTGCGGTATTTGATATTCTCAGACACCGAGGTGCCGATTCTCCATGGAAACCAACTTGGGGAATGAAATTTGTTGCATGAAAACCCGATCAAGCAACCACTTGGTAAATATACGGACTACCAGTCCCATCATACAGCACGAAGTCCTAAAGGGGCGGGACAATTTGGTATAAAGTCTTCACAGCTGCCGGGACTTTTGTGTTTAGCCATTGAGAAAGGGCAGGAGCCCAAAATGCATTTGGCGCTGTTCATGGGGAAGTCAGCATGCTGTATTTGTGACCGCAATAAATGAGGAAGTAACTCGCAATTGTGCTGGCGTTCTTGAAATAGGGCAACCTTGTGTTTTTGGATTAAATTAGCGGCGCGTCTCGCCGTAAGAATGCCCTGCCGCATATCCAGAGCGGACCTGGCACATGAACTTTCGAGTGCCATTGGAGTTGCGAGTGCCCAGGATTGCGGTATTTGATATTCTCAGACACCGAGGTGCCGATTCTCCATGGAAACCCACTTGGGGAATGAAATTTGTTGCATGAAAACCCGATCAAGCAACCACTTGGTAAATATACGGACTACCAGTCCCATCATACAGCACGAAGTCCTAAAGGGGCGGGACAATTTGGTATAAAGTCTTCACAGCTGCCGGGACTTTTGTGTTTAGCCATTGAGAAAGGGCAGGAGCCCGAAATGCATTTGGCGCTGTTCATGGGGAAGTCAGCATGCTGTGTTTGTGACCGCAATAAATGAGGAAGTAACTCGCAGTTGTGCTGGTGTTCTTGAAATAGGGCAACCTTGTGTTTTTGGATTAAATTAGCGGCGCGTCTCGCCGTAAGAATGCCCTGCCGCATATCCAGAGCGGACCTGGCACATGAACTTTCGAGTGCCATTGGAGTTGCGAGTGCCCAGGATTGCGGTATTTGATATTCTCAGACACCGAGGTGCCGATTCTCCATGGAAACCCACTTGGGGATTGAAATTTGTTGCATGAAAACCCGATCAAGCAACCACTTGGTAAATATACGGACTACCAGTCCCATCATACAGCACGAAGTCCTAAAGGGGCGGGACAATTTGGTATAAAGTCTTCACAGCTGCCGGGACTTTTGTGTTAGCCATTGAGAAAGGGCAGGAGCCCGAAATGCATTTGGCGCTGTTCATGGGGAAGTCAGCATGCTGTGTTTGTGACCGCAATAAATGAGGAAGTAACTCGCAATTGTGCTGGCGTTCTTGAAATAGGGCAACCTTGTGTTTTTGGATATATATATATATATATATATATATATATATATATATATATATATATATATATATTCACTGAAAAAACCATGGGTTTCACACACGTTATAGTTAGGAATTAGCATTTAAAAAACCTTAGAAATTCAGTGAAAAAACCATAGGTTTCACACATGTTATAGTTAGCTGGATATTTTACTCGTAAAAAACCAATGAAATTGCCCCGTTATAGTTAGTTCAGCTAACTATAACTCGCACGCGCCCGCAATGCACTGCTGATGACGTCACATATTACATCACTCATGACATGGTCAGTGACATCACTCATGACATCACTGATGACATCTCAAATGACATCACTGATGACATCATCCAGTGAATGTGTGTTTTTCTGAAAATTAAATATGTTTTATATATGTATATCTCAAGGTTGATGGAAGAATAAATGGGTATATAAGTGTCTAAATGGATGATTTGTTTTTTAAAAATTGATTGTGTAACTGACTAAGTGTATCATAGTGAATACATGGCTTAGTGAGTAATGTTTAAATATGTAAATATTTGTATCAGTCTCTCACTTGTATAAGTGGCTGCATGGGTTGGTGAGTAGCTACATGGGTGTCTATATAGGTTATTAGTTGGTTTTTTGAGTGTCAGTCTGAGTATCTGCATGGTTCGGTGGGGGGTATTATGTAGTGCATAGGAACATGAATGAGTCACTCACTGTTTGTATGTGTTGAAGACAGCATGTGTGCAGGACTATATGGGTGGATGAGTGTGTGTATGGCTGTGTTAGTGAGTGAATGACTGTCTCAATAGTGACTTTATGAGTAACTACATATGTTTTAAACTAGTATATGTGACTATTGGTGTATATAAGTGAGTATATGTGAGAGTGAGAGATTGAAAGAGTTCCTGTATGAATAAGTATGTGTTTCTATAAGTGATTGATTAAATGACTAAGTATGTTTAAGTTTCTGTAGAAGTAAGTGTGGTGGTGTGTGTATAACTGTGTATGCAAGTAAATGTATGTTTGATTCTTTATTAGCATGAGTGACTATGTGTGTGAGTAACTCTATGGATGAGTGGCATTGTGTAACAGGATGTATAGGTGTATGAGTACATATGATGAGTGAGTACATGTATGAGTGACTGTATAGGACTGTTGGTGAATGAGTGGATGTGTATGTGGATCTTAGAATTACTGAAGAGGTTGTTGTAACTGGTATTGGTATGTCCATTGTTTTAAAAATTTTAGTCTCTATTATTCAATGTGTGTATCAAAGGTTATATTAGGGTGAGAGGAGGTCTGCCACTCTATCACAAGGATGATGTCATCAGTGATGTCATTTGAGATGTCATCAGTGATGTCATGAGTGATGTCACTGACCATGTCATGAGTGATGTAATATGTGACGTCATCAGCAGTGCATTGCGGGCGCGTGCGAGTTATAGTTAGCTGAACTAACTATAACGGGGCAATTTCATTGGTTTTTTACGAGTAAAATGTCCAGCTAACTATAACATGTGTGAAACCTATGGTTTTTTCACTGAATTTCTAAGGTTTTTTAAATGCTAATTCCTAACTATAACGTGTGTGAAACCCATGGTTTTTTCAGTGAATTTGCAAGGTTTTTTAAATGCTAATTCCTAACTATAACGTGTGTGAAACCTATGGTTTTTTCAGTGAATTTGCAAGGTTTTTTAAATGCTAATCCCTAAATATTTCGTTTTTGAAACCTATGTTTTTTTCTGAGAATTTGTATGGTTTTTTATATGCTAAGTTATGTATTTTTAATTAAAGATATTTTTTTTTATTTAAATAAAATTACTTTATATTCATTTATATATTATCTGTATTTTTTTATAAATTATTTTTTTAAATAATTCAATTTGGATATTTTTTTTTTATAATTTTTTAAATTATTTAATGTCCTCTTTTTTTTTTTATTTATAATTTCTTGGGGTGCGCGCTCTGAGCGCGCACCTAGTACTATTTCGTATGTTTTTTATGAATTCCGGCGTACGTTATTTACTTACGCAAATATACTTGTTGGTGCGCGCTGGGAGCGCGCACCCAGTACGTATGCGTACGTACGTACGCACGCATGCGTCCTACGCCCTCGACGCGGTTTACTTCCGCATACGCTAAAATTACGCGCAATAACGGTCGCGTATACGCGTGTTAAACGTATGCGCGCTAGGTGCGCGTATATGACGTATGCACCTGCGCGTTTACGCGTTCGTGCATACGTCATCACGGGGTGCGCGCTCGGAGCTTGCTCAGTGCGCGCACCTCGGGTTTATACATAATAAAACAACATTTCTTATTGGTTATCATTACTTTCAGTTTCTAATTGTTTCAATACCACACCCAATCCCCTCATGGCAAGTCATGTGATCAAGAATCATCACTTTTGATTGGTTTGAAGTACTTTCTGTTCCAGATTCTTCCCAAACCACACCTACTCCCCTCATTATTAGTTCTGATTCCTTTGGAGAAGGAGCTATTCTGTTGTTGAGAGACAATGGCTGAACAGCAACCTACTTCAGACAGTGACCAGGACACTCTTGAGAGGCAGAGGAACAGGAAGCAGAAAGACAGCTTTATATGGCAGTTTTTCACTTTTCCAGAGAATGAGAAAAAGGTAAATGCACCAAAAGTTACATGTGTACTTTGTAACAAAGTCTTATCTCGTGGGAATCCTAACAAGAAATATTCTTTTAGCATTCACACTATGTTAAGACATGTTGACAAAATGCACCCAGTATCTTTTCGTCGAGCTTCTGAAGAAAACTCTCCACCTGCTCAGCCGACGACATCAGCAGCAGCTCAGCCGAGCACATCTTCGGCAGCTCAGGGGAGCACTTCAGCTGCGATGGTGCCTTCACCTGTTTCTTTACCTCTTGTTGGTCCACCTTGTTTGGCGAGGTTGTCTACACGGTGCACTGATTGCGGTTCACTTATTTCTGTGGGGGAGACCAGTCTTGATCTCCTTCAGAGAAAATTTGATGCGCATTCATGCACTAGGCCATAGATTTTTTTTCATTTTTTGCGTTTTTCTCTTCCTGTTTCCCTCCATTAACTCAAGGGCTCTTTTAAGAGCCACTTATAAACTTAACCCAAAAATTTTTTTTTGTGAAATTTTTTTGGGAAATTTTTTTGAGGTGCGCGCACCCTGCGCGCACCCAAGGTTTTTTTAATTTTTTTTTTTTTTTTTTTTTTTTTTTTTGAGAGACTCCCCCTTTTTCCTACTAATGCAACTGTGAAATCACCAGAGGAAAACGCAACAAATCTCTTCCTGTAATTCCTATTTGCACACAGAGTCATGTTTTCACATTAGTCACAAAACGAAAAATCTTTGCCAATTTGAATGCACACTTACTGCTCTTTTTTGTTGGCAAGTGAAAATTACTTTTACAGACTGACACATTATGAATCCACTTTTCAGATTTTTTTAAATGCACATGTCCAGACTGCATTTTCAGACCACAAACCATGTGTATGCTGGGTGACTGCCTACACTCCAGCAAGGGCAACCAGCCTTAGTGATGCTGAATGTATTTGCATTACAGACTGAAACCTCAAAACCCCACAGCACATTATCAGAGCCAGGACCTTTGTTCTCTACACCTCTCTCCACTCAGCAGAACCAGATAATGGCAATCTTTCCCTCTATTTTTCCACACATATAGATGTTAATTTCAAATCACACTGCTTCCCCCTTTTTTTCAAATGTAATCACACATTTCTATTGCTTGAAAACCAACCCTTTTCCAAATGTACCCTTCCCCCAACTTGACTTCTGCCTAGTACCCTTCCCCCAACTTGACTTCTGCCTGCTACCATAGCAACAGCTCATGGAACACTGCTGTGTGGAGTTAGGTCAGAAGTTCGCCACACAGTGTTTCAATTCCACAGAGCAAGAGTGCTTGACTTTTCAAACCTTACAGCAAATCCATAGTACTGTTCTTTGGTAACACATTTTTCTGAACCAATACAAAACATGCTTCTATTAATTTACACATACAGCCTAGTTTTTAGTGTAGAATGGTATGAAACAGCCAATCAGTTCTTTTTTTTTTATAAAAAATATGTATGCCTCCATTTCCAAACTGTCTTTCATTTCTTTTTACCATTCTACTGAATTACACCTCCTGAGTGCATCCAGATCTCCTTTGAAGATGTTCACAGTGTGGATTGTAGGACACAGCTATGTCTTCTGGAGTGAAAAATTTGCAGAGAAAAGAGGTATGGTGAGAGACCTTGCTTTGCCAAATGTAGACATCAAGTGGATTGGTCAGAGAGGGTTAAAGTGGCACCAATTAATGCCTTTGGTGAAAACCTTTCTACATCTCCCACAGCCTAACCTTATTATTGTGCACTGTGGTGGTAATGATCTAGGCACTTTAACTGGGGTAGGTTTGGAAATGCTTATTAAGGACACCTTTGTGCAATTAATGTCGCTTTTTCCTCAATCTGCCTTTGTATATTCTAACATATGCCAAAGGCAAAAGTGGAACTGGTCCAACCAATTTTGTCCGCAGATTGACAAAGCAAGGAAGCACGTCAACAAATCTGTTTCTGCTTTCCTCCGTGACTATGGTATGGGTTCCATTTACCACAACAACTTGCGTTACGACATGCAAGACATTTATAGAGGAGATGGTGTGCACTTCAATGATGAAGGGAACAGAGTCTTCCTCTTGAACCTCAGACTCTGCGTTGGTACTTACTTGTAGGTACCGAAAAACAAACAATAAACACAAGGGCTCTTTTTAGAGCCACCTTATATCTAAACACTTAAATGCAATTTTTTTAAAATTTCTTTTATTATTTTTTTTTTCCGGGTGCGCGCAGGGTGCGCGCACTCGGCGATATTTTTTTTCAAAATATTATTCTTTTTTTTTGCCCTACAAGGTCCTACTTTGACCCCCTTACAATGCCTACTGGGTCTATTTCTACCCACTCTGCCCCCTTTTCAAGTGCTCTCCCTTTGTTTATCACCCCCTCTTTATGCGATAGACAAAATGGCGGCCGCCGCTTCCTGACTTCCACCGATTCGAATGTTTACTAAGATCTAACAACCAATCAGAATTGCGCTCGCGCACGGCAAGGTGCGCGCACCCAGCGCGCACTCTGCGCGCATACAGATATATATATTGATTCAAAGGCTATTTTCTCAGAATCTACTGAACAGATTTACACCAAACCTACAAAAGGCACTTCCTTGACCTAGGGACTACCTCTCTGCCAAATTTTGAGTAATTCTGTTCAGCCGTTCGGGCTGTAGCTCGTTCTAAAGGTCCTATGGAAAAATGCATGGGAAAAACGCGTTTTGGGACCCCCCTTTTATCTCAGCCCCCGCTTGACGAATCCCCCCGAGACTTTCAGGGTAGGAGCGGAGCGTAGCGCCCCACCTATTTTGAAAAATTCGCGAGGATTCGTCGACCGGCGCCAAAGTTATTCAAAATAGAATGTTGAGGTTTTCCTATGGAAACGTGGTCCTAACTATAACTACCTACTGGCGACCGCCAGTAGGTAATATATATATATATATATATATATATATATACAACAAAACAAGTAGGTTGCAGGAAAATTGCCCGGTGCTTAAGGTCTCAGACACCAGTCCCCACCAGTGTTATTTAAATATTACAAAAAACAACTTCTGAGAACAATATTGATCGATTATTCAAAATCCATAAATAATTAGTCTTCTTCCATTTGTTTCATGATGTTTATTTTCTCTTATTTCTTATAAGAAGCCAACAGTTTCACAAAAAGGAATAGCCAACACGTGTTTCGCGCCAACTGCGCTTCTTCAGGGCTGTCATATAAACAAAAATTAAATAAATTTTAGAATTGATTCATCTATCATTAACATAAGACAAAAAGTTTCTATACATTTCTAAACAAAATAAAACATTTTTTTTTTTAAAGCACTTGCAGCCATCTATGAAGGTTATACACAATAAGATAAGCATTTTATCACAAGAAATATAAATTGAGAGAAAAACTGAAAAATAGAAGCACATGGGCCTGTCACGTTTCCAAACTAACTTTGATACCTCATATACCAAAGACTACAATATTAATGGTGCAGGAGCATAGATTACCTCTTCTTCCTGTATTATTAAATTATAAGAAAGGATTATTGTTTCTTCATCCGTGATATGTAGTCCCTATATTTTAGGTTCCTCATTCCTGGAGATAAGATAATCCAAAGTTAACTACTCTACTTAATAGACTCCTTATTATCAATGCTCAAATGTGAAAAGTAATCTCACCTTATTAAGCCTTAAATTTCAAATAGTCTTGAGATAGAATTGTTAAAAAAAATTTGTGGTATTCCAGCTATTGATCCATGATACGATCTAAAAGAGATTTTAAGCAATAGAGTTCAATATTTGGGAATTCTTAAATGATTCTTAATATATTATCATCTAACAAATTATCATATGTATCTATCACACTATTAAGCTCACTAGCCGGTTTTACTCAAATCCTTACTAAACATCATTGGCGTGATTAGTTTTATATTTGCACAGGAGACTTATTGAAGTACCATAGCTCTTGATATGTTATCTAAGCTGACTAAAACATAAACCTCAATTTTAAATTCAGGAAAACAGATCTATGCTAGTACTACAAAACTTGTCTTAGATTCGGTCCTCCCAACCCTCTTGAATCATAGAGGTTTCCCTTACCGCTGTTTCAAAGATAGACACAAGTTCGATCCTCCCGTCTTGATACACCCGTGAGACCAAACGAAAGTTCTAGCCGTTGTATATACTGCCCGTCTTAATTGGCTATTCAAAAAACGTCGGGAAAGATTCAACGTTACCTAATGTGAGGGTCCCTTTATTCATTAAAAGAAAAGGTAAATTTCTAGAAGGTATTATTCTTAGATTAATTATATACATTATCTTGATTATTTCAAATTAAACATTTATAAATAAAGAAAACACTTTTTTACAATGTACAGAGTTAAAAAATATTTTAGCACCATCTTTGTAAGATTCGAACCCGGGTTGCACTTTTCATAAAGTGACATCAGTAATTCTCGTGAGCTACACTTGATAATCTCAAACACTGAGTTGAATATCTGCTTAGTGAGTATGTCTGGAAGGTTAGTTTGTTATAAAGACGTTCTAAAATATAGGGAAAATACCGTTGCCTATTGAAAGTGCACCTTATAGTTCTTGTGAAAAAAAAGGACTAGTTATGGATGAACGATCTCATAGATTCAGATTAAGTATTATTATCCATAATATACAAATTATATATATAATTATACATATTTATTAATAGAAAGTTTATGCAAAATACCAAAATAGTAAAATTAAATTATTCCATCGGGGTGAGATTCGAACTCTGGTTCAAAACTGCATGGAGTAACTTCGCCAATTTGAGTGAGCTAAACATATATTCTGAAGAACCTTAGTTAAATATCTTATAGAAGATATATAAAGAGGACTAATGAAATGAAGGTCCTTATCCAAAATATACAAATTAAATATATGATTATACATATTGTGAATAGAGAGTTTATGCAAAATACCAAGAATAGTGAAATTAAATTATTCCATCGGGGTGAGATTCGAACTCTGGTTCGAAGCTACATGGAGTGACTACGCCAATTCAAGTGAGCTGTGCAAATATTCAAAAAACCTGAGTTAAATATCTTAATGATAGATATATAGAGAACACTGATAAAATACATAATTAAAGTGCAATAATAAATATTGTTAGGTTATTCCTGATATAAATTAAAGTACCGGTATAGTAGGCCTAAAGGTGTGTATTCGTTAAACTAATTTTAGAGTGTAGATTCAGGTCCCAGTGAGAGCTCAAAGTTCATATTTAATCTACATAGAGAAACAACATAAATTGTAGTGAACTAAAAGGTCTAATTTCAAATGTTTAACTAAATTTTTTTTATATTTGACTTAAATTTTTTTACTAACATTTTTTTCTTTACTTCTTCCCCCAAAATGCCAAAAAGTGATATAACTACACGGATGAGAGATCTCTAAATCAGAATATGTCTTCAATTGTTTAGTCATGAGACCGGAAAGTATATAGGCTATCTGAAGAAGATGAAGCAATAATTTAGCTCAGCAGTGTATGGATTTCTCGGTCCACATTCAATCCGAACTGTACCGTCTGTAATTTATTGATCCAAAATGTTTCTCTACATCTAAGTTTAGCTTCTCGGTCACCTCCTCTTCTATCAAGGGAGACCTGCTCAATACCCATGAATTTGATATCTCCCAATTCATTACGGTGATGTAGCTCTTTGAAGTGAACTGCCATCGGATATTTAGGATCGCAGTTTTTTATAGCACGCAGATGTTCCATCCATCTAATTTTAAGTTTTCTCGTTGATGATCCAACATAAGTCCAACATAAGTCTTTTTACATACACATATAATTAAGTAAAAACAATAGCTAGTATTGCAATTGATGAATGATTTTTATGTATTCTTGTTCCTCGCTACAATTTCGATGGAACATCTGCGTGCTATAAAAAACTGCGATCCTAAATATCCGATGGCAGTTCACTAATTCTAATTTATAAACTATTGAATTCTTTTCTTTTTGCCCTGAGTATGACATTAATATTTGTAGGCTTTTTATCAATCACATATGATTTGTTCATATATATACTTTTTGTCATTGTATTTTACTTTGCATAAAGTTGAATATGAATGTTGCATTAATTTGATTCAATGCTTGACTTAATGTAAAATTTATTGTGACAGTCTGTCTTTCATTGGATATGCATTTTGTTTTGATTGTAAGACACTCTGTTTTCTATGTCTATTCATTTCTGAGGAAGTGCTTTTAAGCCCTTGACCACTTCCGGGTCATTGAATGACTTTTTGACAAAGACAGTTGTTGTTGAAACGCGTCAAAGTCAATAAATTTGTTTTTTCGCTGATTGGAATCCTGAGTGCGACTTTTCTCTTACGCTGCAGGAGCGTGAGGCTTTACAAAATACACATATATATATATATATATATATATAAATATATATATATAGATAGATGGATGGATAGATAGATAGATAGATAGATAGATAGATAGATAGATAGATAGATAGATAGATAGATAGATAGATATTTATTTAATATTTATTTATTTATTTATGCCAAGGTGTATTGAAGAATGAGTGGGTGAATAGGTGTCTGAATGGATGATTTAATAGGTGCATTACTGAGTGTAGAAGTGAGTGATTAAACGTGTCCTACTGGATGCATGGGTTAGTGACTAAACTGTGTGACTGTCTTTATCAGTCTGTCAGTTGGTGTGTAATCGGCTGCATGGGTTGGTGAGTAGCTACATGAGTGTCTATATGGCTTATTGATTGATTGTTTGAGTATCTGTATGGGTGCCTGAGTGTCTGTTTGAGTGGTTGGGGTGTGTGTGACTCCGTGCATAGATGTGTGAGTGGGTGATTCACTGGGTGTATGGGCTCAAGAGTGCATCTGTGAAGGGCTGTATGGGTGGGTGAGTGTGTGTATGGGTGAGTTGGTGAGTGAATGGATGTCTTAGTGGTATATGTATGAGTAACTACATATGTGAAAGTCAGTATATTGTGAGTGTAGGAGTATATACATGTCTATATGTGAGAGTGAGTGATTGTGAGAGTGGCTGCATGGATGAGTGTGTGCTTGTATCAGTGATTATATAAGAGAGTAAGTATGTGTTAGTATCTGTATGAATAAGTGAGGTTGTGTGTGTATAACTGTATAGATAAGTAAATGGGAGCGTGATTGATTCTTTGCATGACTGACTAGGTGTGTGAGTAACCCTATAGATGAGTGGTGGTATATGAGTGTCTGTAGAGGCGTATGAGTGCAAATGATAGTGCTGTATTGATGAGTGACTGCATGTATGAGTGACTGAATGGGTGAATGAGTGGATGTGTGTGTAGACCTAGGAATCAGTGAGCGGGTATATAGTACTTGGTATTGATGTGTCTATGGTTTTGAAAATGGTAGTCTGTATTTTAGAGTGGGTGTATTAAAGGGTATATTAGGGTGTGAGGAGGTGCATCAGATTACAATGTGGGTGTTGTCATCAGTGATGTCATTTGAGATGTCATCAGTTCTGTCGCCGACCATTTCAGAAATGATGTAATATGTGATGTCATCAGCAGTACATTGTTGGAGCGCGAGTATAGTTAGCTCAACTAATGATAACAGCCAAATTTCTCTGGTTTTGCACGAGTGAAATGTCCAACTAACTATAACGCCCCTGAAACCTGTGTTTTTTCAGTGAATTTCTAATGTTTTTTAAATGCTAATTTCTAACTATAACATTCCTGAAACCTATGGTTTTTTCAGTGAATTTCAAAGGTTTTTTTAAATCCTGATTTCTGCAGAAAGAGGAGGAACGGTACAGAAAGAAGCAAGAGAAATGCAGAAAGAGGCAACAGAAGTCTAGAAAGAGGAAGAAAGGTACAGAAAGAAGCAAGAGATATCCAGAAAAAATCAACAGAGGTACAGAAAGAGGCCTTGTTGCAAACTTATCCCGTGCCATGGGCACCCTCCAACTTTTTGCTGACTGGTACTGGTAGTGACTGACTCTTACGGACCTGGGCTCTGCCAAACCAGGCCCGCAGCCAGTGCTATGCTGAAAGACACTTAGAATACAGTGAAGATACCTACATACACTAGGGTATACTATGGGTTGGGGTACCCCTGTGATTGGCATGACCTCCCTTTAAGGCCCTAGTACATAATAGAGCAAGGGGATTAACACTACCTCTAAGTCCCTAGCATATAATAGGATATGAAAGTTTAGAGGCCATAAGCCCTTTTCTGCACTTGCATGTGTGCACTGCTGAGCCTGAGGTCAGTTTACAAGTAGCCCTGTGTGTGCAGAAAGAGGCAAGAGAGGCAGATTGAAGCAAGAGAGTGCAGAAATAAGCAACAGAGGTGCAGAAAGAGGGATGGGGAATGCAGAAAGAGGCAAGAGAAGGGCAGAAAGAAGCAACAGAGGTGCAGAAAGAGGCAAGAGAAGGTCAGAAAAAGGCAGCAATGGTGCAGAAAGAGACAAGAGAGCTGTAGAGAGAGGTAAGAGAGTTGCAGAAACAGGAAAAAAAGGTGCACAAAAAAGGAACATGGGTGCACACCGAGGAAAGAGAGGTCCAGAATGTGGGAAGAGGACTACAGAAAGAGACAAGGGAGGAACAGAAAAAGCAAGAGAAGGGCAGAAAGAAGCTAAAGCGGCACAGAAAGAGGCAAGAGGTATGTAGGAAGAAGCAATAGTAGTGCAGAAAGATGGAATAGAGGTACAGAAAGAAGCAAGAGGGGTGCAGAAAGAGGCAAGGAAAGTGCAGAAATAAGCAACAGAGGTGTAGAAAGAGGTAAGAGAAGTACAGAAAAAAGGAAAAGAGGTGCAGAAAGAGGCAACAGGGGTGCAGAAACAGGGAAGAGAGGTAGAGAAAGAGGCAAGGGGGTATAGGAAGAAACAAGACAGCTGTAGAAAGAAACAAAAGAAGTACAGAAAGAAGGAACATTGGTGCAGAGAGATGCAAGAAAGGTACAGAAAGAGGGAAAAGGGGTACAAAAAGAGGCACAAGGGGAGGAGAAATAAGCATGAGAAGTGCAGAAAGAAGCAACTGAAGTGCAGAAAGAGGGAAAAGGGGTGGAGAAATAAGAAAGAGAGGTACAGAAAGAAGAAACAGAGGTACAGAAAGAGGGAAGAGGTATGTAGAAAAAGGAAAGAGGGGTGAAGAAATAAGCAGGAAAGTTGCAGAAAGAAATAAAAGAAATGCAGAAATAAGGAACAGAGGTGCAGAAAGAGGCAAGAGGGGAGCAAAAAGAGGGAAGATGGGTGCAGAAAAAGGCACAAGGCTTGCAGAAAGGAGGGACAGAGGTGCAGAAAGAGAAATGCAGAAAGAAGCAACAGAAGTGCAGAAATAGGGATGAGGGGTGGAAAAAGAGGCAAGAGACGTGCAGAAAGAAGCAACTGAGATGCAAAAAGGGGGAGCAGGGGTGGAGAAAGTGGCGAGAGGGGTGCAGAAAGAAGCAAGAGAGGTGCAGAACAAAACAAAAGAAGAGCAGACAGAAGGAACAGGGGTGCATAAAGATGGAAGAGGGGTGCAGAAAGAAGCAAGAGAGGTGAAGAAAGAGCAAGAGAGGTACAGAAAAAAACCAAAAGAAGTACAGAAAGACGTAACAGAGGTGCAGAACGAGGCAGGAGGGGTACACAAAGAGGGAAGCGGAGTGCAGAAAGAGGCAAGAGACATTTAGCAAAAAGTAACAGGTGACCCTTCCAGGTGTACAAAAGAACTTCCACCACGCCGTAACACTTGTTGCTGAATTTTTGGTAACGTTTGAGCCATTTGAGCTAGAAACAAGGCTTTTTTTGTTCAAATCTGCAGATTAGGCAGCAGCTGATGGATTATGTGGCTAATGAGGAAAATGTGTATTTGTGCGAAAGTTGGTGCAGCCAAACAGTTGCATAATTCCAGTGGCCCTGCTTATACCTCTGACTAGGTCCAGAAGTGCTCCTCAATGATTTCTTCTTTTTTTGTCTCATTGAGTTCATAGTTTAGCTTCTATGGAAACGAGGAAGACTAAACCTGAGGTTACCACTCCACAACACAGACCACCATACCCCATAATTGCTCTCCATAACACATAAACCCACTCTACATAATTCCTATACACTAAGTACCACATACTTTCTGTCCACATAATTTCACTGCACAACATACCACATAATTCCACTACACACAACCTACATCCACTCCACTCCAAGAAAAATTCATAAAACACTTTTATATTTACAACGCTAATAGCTCTAACTCTTGCAAATGCAAGACCTATCACATTACAAATGCTTCTTTAACTGGTAGTTGCATTTGCAGAGTGGTGGAGAAAGGGTGCTCGGCCTCTAAGCAGTGCTCAGGAATTCTGCTGCGTAGGACCTGCAGGAGGTACCAGGAGGTCTACTTGGCTGCCAAAGTCCCTCAGGAGTTAAGTGGACTTCATCCCCAACTCGAAGTGTGCCAGGAGGTGCATTTGCAGAGTGGCGGAGAAAGGGGGGCATGGCTTCTGAAGACCTCTTAACAATCCCACTGTGCGGGACTTACTGGAGGTAACAGGAGGGGTAGTTAGCCTACAAGGTCAACCTTGGGGGCCAACTACCCCTCTTATTACCTCCAGTAAATCCCACACAGCAGATTTGCTAAGTTCTCATAGCAGGCCACGTCCCCTCCCCCCACTCTGCAAACACACTTCCTGATGTGCTCTTGGATGGGGATTAAAGTGCCCTCCACTGCTGGGGGTCCTTAGAGACCAACTACCCTACATGGTACCTCCAGTATGCCCACTCAGTGGGATAGCTGACAGGTGGACACAGGCCATGCTCCCTTTCTCCACCACTCTGCAAACACGCCTCCTAGCACGTTCTGGGTTGGAGAATTAAGTCACCTTGAATCCTAAGGGTCCCTGGGGTCCAACTAGCCCACCAGGTACCTCCAGTAAGCCCCACACAGCTGCATTGCTGAAAGAGTCCCCGCCCTCTTTTTACACCACTCTGCAAATGCGCGTCCTGGCGCACTGCTGCTTGGGGGATGACATCCACTTTAGTCCTGAGGTTCTCAGTACACAAGAGGACCTTATCTCCCCAACGGCAATGCACCAAGAGGAGAGTTTCCAGAGTGGTGTAAAAAGGGGCATGGCTTCGGACCACCTCTCAGCAACCCCTGTGCGGGGCTTACTGGAGGTACCTGGTGGGCTAGTTGGCCACTAAGGACCCTTAGCATTCAAGGGGTGCAGAAAGAAGCAAGACAGGTATAGAAAGAAGCATGGGAAGTGCAGAATGAAGCAACAGGGGTACAGAAAGAGGCAAGAGAACTGCAGAAAAAGGCAAGAGAGTTGCAGAAACAGGCACCTTCTGATGCCAATGATGGCCCGGGGACCCCATGCCTGGGACCTGGCCAGCCTTTTTTTTAAAAAAAAAAACATCTATAAGGGAGGAGGGCTGCATGGCTCCCCTTCCCTGGCCACTATTGGCCCCGGAGACCCCATCCCCTGGGTTCTGGCCAGACTTAATTTCTTTACTTTTTTGGGAGGGGGGCTGTGTGGCCCCCTCCTGAGGCTAATTATGAACCCCATCCCCCAAGGCCTGGCCTTAAGTTGGAGACTGTGGGGGTGCCCCGTATGCCCCCATGGTCCAAGCCGGCTCCCCACCTCCTGCTGGAGACAGCATTGCTTTTGGGCAAAGGGAGCTGCTAACATGCAGCTCTCCTTGCCCAAAAGCAATTCTGCTTTGCTTCTTGGAAGCAAGAACAGGTTTCCAAGAAGCAAAGCAAAGCAGTGTTTGCTATGGCAAGGCAGGAGACGTGTTACCACCCCTGCCATAGCAAACAGCAATGTCCCAGGGGTGGACACTCCAGGACATTGCAGGAGCCGGCTCTGGGGGATGGAGGTTCCTGGGCCATCAAGGGCTCCAGGAGGGGGGCCGTGTGGACCCCAGAACTGATTTATGCCTTGGGGAGGCGGTGGTCCCTGGGGTCCAGGGGTCTTAAATAGAGCCTCGCATTTAAATAAAGTGTGCCCTGGGGAGGTGGTGGTCCCCGTGGTGGTGTGGGGAGGGGCAGGAGCCCACCCACACTAATTTTAAATATTGAAGCCCCAGTGAGGTGGCAGTTGCAGGGGCTTTGGGGGGCCTGCGAGGCCCCTGCTGCCCCTGCTGCCCTGAAATTCAGTGTGCCCTGGTGAGGTGGTGGTCCCCGGGGCAGTGTGGGGGGGCAGGAGCCCCCACCACGCTTCTTTTTCATTTAATTAAAGCCCCAAGGAGGTGGCAGTCCCCGGGGCTTGGAGGGGCCAGCGAGGCCCCAATCATAATTACCAATGCCCCAGGGATGTGGTTGTCCCTGGGAGAGCATGGGGGGCGGAGCCCCCATGCATTTTAATAAGAAAGCCCCTTTCAGAGGTGGAGGTCCCCAGGGCTGTGGGGGCCCCCACTGGTCCCTGCACCACAATGAAACATTGCCCCAGGGCCTGGCCCACTCGGGGGCTTAATTAAACGAAGCATGGGAGGCCGTGCTTTGTTTTTTTTTCTTCAGCCGGATTTACGCACCCAGCACGAATGCGGCTGTTTTTTTTCAAATACTTTTTCTGGCATTGGGGGTCCTTTTTGGGACCCCTGAGCAGGCTTAGGGGGTCAGGGTGTTTCTACCCTGCCCCCTTTTCTTGTTTTTAATTTTTGACAACTGTTTTCTTGTGACTCGGTTACACGATGGCTGCCAACACTTCCTGGTTTGGAGTGTTGGCAGCCAATAACAATGAAGCTGTTGCTCGGGAGGGTTCGCGAATCCTCCTCGGTGCTCAGATATCAATATTTTTTTTATTTTAATTTCTCAGCAACTACTGCACAGATTTATAGGGTGAGTGGGTATGTGAGTGAGTGGGTGTCTGAATGGTTGTATGAGTGAGTGACTGGGTGTTTAACAGTTATATATGGGTGAGCGAGTGGCTCTTTGAGTGGGAGTCTGGTTGAATGAGTTGGTGTGTGAGTGTCTTTTTTGGAAAGTTTGTGTCCATCTAAATGTCTATATGGGTGAGTGAGCGCATATGTGAGTTCTTGTATGGATGTGTGAATGGGTATATAAGTCATGTGTGGGCATGTGAGTGAATATGTTGTTGGTTGTATGGGTGAGTTAATGGCTGGATTGAGAGACTGCATGGGTGAATGGGTGTGTGTGTGAGAGGCTGTATAGGTGAAACAGTGGGTGTGTGGTAGCTGTATGGGTGAGTATGTGGAAATTTGAGTGTATATATGGGTGAATGACAAGTTATATGAGTAGTTGTATCGATGAGTGAGTGGTTGTGTGAGTGACTGTATGAGTGAGTAAGTCAGTGTGTGAGTAGTTCTATGGATGAGTAAGTGAATGTATGAGTACTTGCTTGGGTCAGTGAATGGGTATGTGTCTGGTTGAGTAGGTATCTCAGTGAGCACATGAGAGGTTGTATGTGGGTGTGGGTGGGTGTGTGAGTGGTTCTGTGGATGATGTCATCAGCCATTTGAGATGTCAGGTCAGTAGCAATGGATTGCAGGGCATAAGTTATAGTTAGCTCAGGTAACTGTAACTGCTGAATTTCTATGATTTTGTACGAGTGAAATCTAAGCTTAAGTATAACATCATTGTAAACTTTGTTTTTTCAGTTAATTTCTATGTTTTTTTAATTCTATTTCCTAACTATACACATCACTGTAACCTTTGTTTTGCAAGTGAATTTTTAAGGTTTTTTAAAATTCTATTTCCTAACTATAATGTCCCTGTAACCTTAGTTTTTTTTAATGAATTTCTATGTTTTTTAACTAGTAGTCACATTTGCAGAGTAGTGGAGAAAAAGGCAGAGCCTCTTACCAAATCCCCAATGTGTGACTGACTTGAGGTAACAGCACTGCTTCTTGGCCCCCAAGGACGTTCAGCATCCAAGAGGATTTCATCCACCAACCAGTGGTGCACCAGGAGGCACATTTGCAGAGTGATGGAGAAAGGGAGCATGGCCTCTGACCAGCTCTGAGCAATCCAGATGTGAGGGACTTACTGGAGGTATCAGGAAGGGTTCTTGGGCCCCTAGAAGCCTCAGCATCCAGGGGGACTTCATACCCTAACCCTCAGTGCACCAGGAGGTGTGTTTGCAGAGTGATGGATAATGGGGGGAGCCTTCAACAACCTTTCAGAAATGCCACTTTGTGGGCCCTACTGTAGGTAACAGGATGGGTTGTTGGGCCCCAAGGACCCTCAGCATCCAAGGGGACTTCACTCCCCAACTAGTAGAGTACCAGGAGGCCCCTTGGCACAGTGGTTGAGAAAGGGAGTAGGATCTTGGGCGACCTACCAATGGGCCGGCCTTTTTCCTTTTAATTAACTTTTATTAAGGGTGGGATGGGCTGTGTCACTCCCTCTCCCTTGCCCGACCAATTTCGGCCCTGAGGAGCCCATCTCCTAGGAAAATGTCTTTTTGGGGCAGGGGGGTTGCATGGCCCCTTCCCTGATGGATTTCAGCCTCTGGGACCCCATCCTCTGGAGCCATACCTATTTATAATAAGGGAGGGGGCAGCCCCAAGAGCCCCATACCCCATGGTCCAGCCATTTAGTAATGGGGAGTAGGGATGCACGGCCCCCTCCCTGGTCTCATTTTGGCCCCAGGATCACCATCCCCTGGGGCCCAGCCAGGTCCTACCCAGGGCATCCAGTGACGTTTGTTGGGGTATATGGGGGAGCCTGAATGTCCCCACTGTCCCAGCTGGCTCCCCGCCCCCTGTTGGAGCTAGCATTGCTTTCACATACAGGGAGCTGCTTGAAAGGCAGCCATTTATGTGCAAAATCTATTCTGCTCATTGTTTGCTCTCGCTTGGCAGGATGGGTAAAGCTCATGCCAAGCCACAACTAGCAGCTATATCCTGGGAGTGGGCATCATGGATATAGTAGGATCCTGATCTAAGAAGTGGCGGTCACCAGGGCCATCAATGCATACATATTTTTTAATGTCCCTGGGAGGTGGCGGTCCCCAAAGCCCGGGGGCACGCAGGCCCCACTGCATTAATTGGACAATTTCTCTGCGGAGGTGGAAGTTCCATAGGGCGTGGGCATTGCTGAGCAGGCAACCCCCGCATAAATTGAAAACAGTGCCCTGGGGAGGTGGCAGTTTCCAGGGCTTTATGAGCCCTAGGAGGGGGCCTTATGTGCCCCTCCTACCTATATTGCCCATACCCCCAGGACCTGGCCCACCTTGGTTCTCATGATTACAGAGCCAATGCTTCTGTTTTGTAAAATTTTAAGCAGGAGCCATGGATCAAGTATGATTCCATCTGAAATTGTTTTAAAAAATGTTTTTTTTGCCCTGAGGTGGCCATGTGGGCCCAGGGGGTAAGGGTATTTCTACCCTGCCCCGCTTTTTATTTTTTATTATTTTTTCTGGTGCTCGGCTCAAGCCGAGTCCCAAGATGGCTGCCAATCAGATCTCAGCACTAGTTCGGGAGGGGTCACGGATCCTCCGCATCTCTATATATACAATTGGAAATTTATTTTAATCACTCCGCAACTACTGAATGGATTTACACTAAACCACAAAAAGGCACTTCCCTGGACCATGATCTACCTTCCTGCCAATTTTGGTGTTATTCCGATCAGCAGTTCGAGCTGTAGCCATGTCTACAGTTCCAATGGAAATTAATATGTAGAAAATGCATTTTGGGAACCCCATTTTTCTCGGTTCCCACTTGACGGTTCATCCCGAAACTTTCAAGACAGCAGCTGAAGTGAGTGGCAAACTAGTTTTGAAAAGTTTGTGAGGATTTATCAAATGACTTTAGAGTTATTGGCAAATTAATAAATGTTTTTCCTATGGAAACTAGGTCCTAACTATAACTACCTACTGGCGAATTTAGCTATTTGAGTATAAATCTTGTAAAGAAGAAAATTAGAGGAGGTGACTGTGAATTGAAATTGAGAAGAGCAGAGTCAAGATTAATCATACTTTTGGTCACAATTTAGATGCATAACTATATGTCCACCTGTAGGAGAAGAAACTTTAGATGTAATGAAAACACTTTTTTCCTCCTTTGTCAGCATTTGAAACATGATATCAATGAATACATTACTTGATGAGCATGGTGCAGATAACTATAACCAGTGAATGTCAGTGTTTTTTTGTTAAAAAATTAATGTTCTCACTGACAGATTCACCTAACTATATTCTTCCTTTAACCTTTGTTTTATCAGTGATTTTCTAAGTTTGTTTTCAATAAAAACAGATTTTTTTATCACATCGAACTATAACGTTACTTTAACCTTTGTTTTTTCTGTGAATTTCTAGTGTTTTGTGAATCAAACCTGTGTTCTGTGAATCGTCTGTGAACCCAACCTGTTGCGCTAGCAAGAAACCTTCACACATCTGGCCCAGTGTGCTCTCCTACTGTTTGAAAAAACTGTTTGTGGTTGATTGATGGTTTAAACATGTAGTACTAATTATACAATGTACTGTGGTACCTAAGCAGAGGTAATATGAGCCGTGCATGCCTTTCTCCTCTCCACAAGCATTATTGATTTGGTTTTTTGAGCATCACTGGGCATGATGTGTCTAGTCCATCCCCTGATTATGTGGCTCAGGGAATTTTTATTAAAGGAATTTGTGGACATTTAAATGTGAACAAGATAGCAGACAATGTCATAAT
This sequence comes from Triturus cristatus, assembly GCF_964204655.1. Classification (NCBI taxonomy): domain Eukaryota; kingdom Metazoa; phylum Chordata; class Amphibia; order Caudata; family Salamandridae; genus Triturus; species Triturus cristatus. The sequence goes on from NC_140594.1 coordinate 339,975,256, forward strand.
TTAACTAATCAGCTACATTTTCATGAGACCAACTAATAAATATATGTTTAAGGCAGTTATAGTCAATGGGGATCATGCCTTGGTTAATTTTAAATGATCATACAACAACATTTCTAGAAACATATTTATCAAAAAATATGCATTCATGTACTGAGTTAAAAATGTGGTTTAATTAATTTTATCTGATTATGTATTTATATGCAATTTAGGAGGAGGTTCATGGACCCTGTAGTGGTGCATGGCCTTTGTATCTGGTGCAGAGTATGGTCCACAGTTTCACAAAACCTTTAAATATATACCACAGCAGAAATTATTGCCCACCACGAACTACCGAGTCAGTGTTGCTTTCTTTTGTCGGACATGTCATTTTGTTTGCTGCATAATGCCATATTGCATTTCCACCTTACAATACTTCTGATATCCATGAGACTTTTTTAAAAAGAAGAAGCATTTGAGGTTTGTATTGTTGTTAGTCTTCAAGAATTCTTTATATATCTATTGTGTTTCAATGAGTGAATCTATCTATGCATTTTTACATGCCCCAATGCAATCATTCAAAATTGATTGACACTTTATGATAACATACATCAGTGAAATACTTACTGGTTTCATAAAGACTGTTTCCTAAAATTGTTGTCACAATATTGAGCTTGAGTGTCAGTTATGCACATATAGTGCAATATTTTAGAACATACTGCAGCGTTACTAAGTGACTGCCAAGAGAAATAACATTTCTGTGTAATATCATAAGTGTCTTTATGACAAACTGCACATGGACGAGAGCTGTACGTGAAATATGTTATTTGAAAGTCTTGAAAAGATTATTGTATGCTACATGAAAGATTGCATGAGACACAGAGTTTATTGTTGAAAAGAAAGACAGGGAACTGAGAGTGGGCAACATAATGCGACTATAAAAATAAATGGTTTTCAGCACATGTGGCTTGGAGGCTTTACTGCCTTCGAGTAAACAACCCCATTCTTCTCATTTCTCTGATTTTATAAATGTTGTATCTCTATGCTACTTTTTTACTCTAATTTTATAAACGTAACATCCTTGACTGGAGTCCAGAAATCAGCTACTCCCCCTTGTTAGTCACCAAAAAGATAAAGAGGTCTATTCACAAACTGTGTTTTGCAATACGTGAAGTAGCACTACTGTAGCAATACTGCAGTACTATAAAATGCTATTATTAAACTTACAGAAAGAGACCTCTGCCTATCTTTTCCATGCAGAGATTTCTTCTCTGGAGGTGGAGATCTATGCATAAATAACCCTACATTTTTTTAGTAAATGTGGATGGGGCTGGAAACTAGGGAATAATGTATACAAAATGGGAAAGGTTCAACGAGGTTTAAAGAGGGGTTTAGAGAGCAACAGGCTACTCTTGTAGCACTTTTCCTTGGGAGGCTCTGTGGACTGGTCAGAGTGCTTTGAACATTGCCCCTGTAGACATAGGTAGTCAGATAAATGATTGTAGAATGAATGAATGAAACACCATTTGTAGAGTGCAAGAGCTGCTTCTGAAAGAAGCATCCTAGAGATTTAATGAGCAGTATAGCCAACATTAAAAAAGGATTAGACCAACCTAAAAAGGAAGTATTCCTGTCCTGATGTTAAAGCATATTTTGAGTCAGTCTATCAGCACTTTCAGGATTTGATTCTACAATTTTGCTGCAAGAAAAGAAAACGACCATCAGATCTTTCCTTATGAATCCACAGGATACAAATCCAGCCCTGATTGGAGGAATGAAGATCTCTGCTTGACTTAGTCAACAAAACTGCTCTCCTCCCGTGCAGCTGCACCAGCTAAGTGCTGCCCCCAAGCATGCTCTGACCACTGTGTGAGGGTGTTCGAGGCCCTCCTCCACCCACAGGCTGTGACCTGCGCCTCATCCCTGGTGTTCCAGTTGGAGAGCATTTTGCTCTTCTGCTATTCTGCCCTATGTATTTCTTCTCTGCCTTTTTTGTCTTTTGCCTTTTCTCCTTTTTTGTGCCTGTTTTCCTGTTTTTCCTTTTTTATTATTTCCTTTTTCTGCGCCCCCTTTTCTTTTCCCCTGTGCCTTCTTTGACCTTTTCCCACTGCTACCCCTGCGACCCCTCCCCCTTTCATCGTGCCATTCCTGCTCCCTGCTTCCCGCCTCCCAGCTGACCCACCCTTCCCCTTACCCTACTAAAAGGCAAGCCCGTCTGCACCCCAATCGCACTCACTACCAGGAACCCTGCCCTCCTGAATCACCTCCACTATGACTCCAGCAGCTTCGACGATCTCAACCCCAGACGCAACAATAACTGGCACCTCTTGACTCTGAGCAGCACCCATGACCCTCTCTCCAGCCTTCACTGCCGCTGCACTTTCACCCACCTCCATACCCCAGCTCCATCAACCAACCAACTGACCCTCACCGCACCCAACCACTCCACTGGATCCTCTTCAACATATTATCCCTCCACAAACAAGCTAGAGAGATCTGGGATTTCCTCAACGCCACCTGACCTGAGGTCACCTTCCTTACGGAAACCTGGATGAATGCCAACTCAGCACTAGACAAAGCCATCCCTGATGGCTACAAGATCATCCACAAGGATTGCCTTGGAGGAGGCATTGCCATCATCCACAAAAGCTCCCTCCACCTGACCACCCACCCAGACAACCCCACAACCCACATGGAGCATCTGCACTTCCAGATCCAGACAAACCCGAAAACCACCCTCCATGGCAACTTCATCTAAAGACCACCCAGCCCCTGGGCTACATTTACCAACACCATCATCAACCTCATCACATCAACAGACTACATCCTACTCAGAGACCTCAACTTCCCCTTGGACAACCACAATGATATGAACACCTCCACCCTCCTAGAGAACTTCACCAAGGTAGGACTGAAACAACTAGTCACCGCCCCAATGCACATAACAGGGCACACACACGACCCCGTCTTCACTGTGGAGAATAGCATCTCCTACAGTGATGGAACACATCTCTGGACGGACCACCACTGCATCCACTTCTCCTTCAACAATCCCACCGCACCAAACATGCCCACCGTTTCCCCCTCCAAAGCTGGAACAAGGTCACTGAGGATCAGCTAACTACCACCCTCAAAAACACCTCACCACCATCAACCTCCGAAGCCAACACTGCAGCACACAACCATCAACAATGGATCGCAGACTGCGCCAACACCATGGACCCCTTCAAGAAAGCCAAAAAAAAACACATCAAAAAAGCAAGCTGGTTCACGCCTGACCTCCAAAAATCCAGACATTCCTGCAGATGGCTTGAAAAGACATGGAGGAACCACAAAATCCCGGAAGGCCACACTGCCTTCAAAGCAGCCACCACAGCACATCACCATCTCATCAAAAACACAAGGATGCAGGTCTTCCAAGACAGAATCAACACAAACGCACACAACAGCAAAGCACCATCATCAAGGAATTCTCCAAACCCAACAGCGAAACCACAGATGTCCCACCCTCCCAAGACCTCTGCAATTGACTCGGCACCCTCCTCCACCATAAGATCAAGATTATCTAAGACAACTTTGGCAATCATGACCTCCCCACCGCACCAGCAACCTAGGCAACTGACGTCTTCAGCAGACCCTCCTCAGTTGTATCCCACATATCACGGACGACACCCTAAAGACCATGAAAAGCATATACCTTGGAGCACCATCGAACCCCTGCCCGGCCCGCACCAAATCTTCCACAGAGTCTCCCTCACCATCGCACCCCGAGCTATGCCGAACCATCAACTGCTCCATCGAGACTGCCTCCTTTCCTGATGACTGGAAATATGCTGAAATCAACCCACTCCCGAAGAAACCCTCCAAGAACCTCACAGACCTTAATAACTTCAGGCCTCTCTCCCTGATCCCCTTCCCAGCCAAAGTCCTCGATAAAGCCATCACCAACTCTCACGATTTTGATGACGAACTTCGAACTTTATTGCCCTTCGACACCGACAAGATAAACGTCATCTCACCATTTGTACAGGAAGGGCTGGAGCCCTTTAAGACCAACCCTCAAGCGGAATCCCAGGGGGTGTGGCCATGACGTTGTCGGAAACCGGCCTATCAGAGGAGCAGGCTGCCAAAACAAGAGGGGCAAACTTCTCTCACGGAACGGAAGCCGGATTCCCCAGAGCAGGAGGAGAGTTTGTGGCGTGGACGGCGGGAACAGGCAGAGGCGGAATATTGTCTGGAACAAGCCGAGCGGTTATAGAAGAGGACACTGAGGCGAGGGCTGCTGCCGCAGACGAAGACGACAAGCTTGGAGGCCAATGGGACCGCGTGTCACCCAGCCACCCTCCTAGAGGGGGGTGGTTCACCAAGGTACGGACAAAACTACAGGGGTTCACGGGACACGGGAGGGGGAAGGGCACTGTTTAGAGGGAAGAGGAAGGTCACATCGGGGCTCACTTGGTGCCAGTTAGAGGTGGCTTCTCCCCTCACTCCTAGTCCCTTGATATAGGAAGTGCCCACTTCTCCCCGTGACTCATTCCGGTGTTGTTTTGTTTTTGTTCCTTCCCACCTACACCAGTATAACCAACTCCTGGGAAGCAGAGCACTGGGTGCCCAACCCCAAGTGCAGTAGAAGCCCTGGTGAAGACGGGACCATCCCAACCAGGAAATCTGCCCTGGAAGTCCAAAGACGTTTACCCTGGTTTTCTTTCTGTTTTTGTGAGAAAAAAAAATCCTGACCCTCAATCATCTCTCCCACAAATTTGCAATTTTTTGGCTACCTTCACTCTGGTACCGATCCCTAGTTGCGACACCAACCAACTAACCGACTTCATTAAAACAAACAACATCCTGGATATCTCCCAATCCGGTTTCTGAAGCAATCACAACATTGAGACCACCATCCTTGCTGCCACCAATGACAACCGCTCCCTCCTCGAACAGGGCAAAACCGCAGCCCTGATCCTCTTGGACCTCTCAGCAGCATTCAACATCTTCTCCTACCACATCCTAACCACTAGAGTTCATGACTCCGGCATCCGTGACAAGGCCCTTGACTGGATCCAATTCTTCCTCACAGGCAGAACACAATTAGTCAGACTTCTGCCATACCTCTCAGAACTGACAGAGACCAACTGCAGAGTGCCTCAGGGCTCCTCTCTCAGCCCCACCCTCTTCAATGTCTACATGGCCCTCCTTGCAACTATTATCAGGAACCACAGACTCACCATAGTCTCCTACAGAGATGACACACTGCTGATCCTCTCCCTCATCCACAAAACTAACATCACCAGGCACAGCTTCCAAGTAGGGCTGAAAGCCCTCGCCACCTGGATGAAGAACAGCTGCCTTTAGCTCAACTCAGACAAGACTGAAGTGCTCATCCTGTGATTCACCCCTGCCGCACGGAATGATACCTGGTGGCCATCTGCATTAGGAACTCCCTCCATGCCGACACGAAACCTTGGCATCATACTAGACACTTCGCTCACTAAGGACTGCCAGATCAACTCAGTATTCTCGGGTTGTCTCAATAGCCCCTGCCTGCTGTGAAAGACCTTCAGATGGATCCCCAATGAATCCAGAAGGACTGTCTCTCACGCGCTCATCAGCAGCAGACTCGACTATGGCAAAGCACTCTACACCAAAGTTACTCAGAAAAACCTCCACACTCTCCAGAATGGCCAGAATGCCACAGCCAGACTGGTGCTCAACCTCCCCCGGCACAGCTGCATTACTCAACACATCCACAAACTCCATTGACTCCCAGCAGACAGAAGAATAACCTTCAAACTCCTCACCCACACTTATAAGGCCCTCCAAAACACTGCACCAGCATACCTCAACAGCCGTCTCTCCTTCCATGCAACCAAAAGACACCTCCACTCTGCCCAGCTCGCCCTGGCCACCGTCCCATAGGACTGGAGGGAAGCCCTTCTCCTTTCCCGCTACCAAGACCTGGAAAACCCTACCCCTCCATATCAGACTATCTCACATGCTACCCCAGTTCAGGAAGGACCTCAAGATCTGGCTCTTCCAATGACCCCACTACTTAGACAGATCTGTTCCCCACCTTCACTCTTCACATTGAGACCCTCATGGGTGAGTAGTTGCACTTTACCAGCCCTTGATTGATTGACTGATTGAATGAATAAGCATATTCCCTAAACCTCTTCTACAATAGAGGCGCTTTTTTACGCAATGCTCTAAAAGTGATTAGCCTGGCCTTGATCTTGCTCCTTTGATTAATGGTCAGAACACTTTCTAGTCCGCTTTATACTGGCCATCCACAATACTCCTCTTCCTGCCCTCAAGTCATTTATTTCAACATGACCTTGGCACAAAATCTCTGGGACAAATCTACCAACTTTACTATTACCAAATGCCTTCTGTGAATATCAAAAGTAGTAAGTTAAGGATTTTATCCCAGTTTAGTAGTAGTAAAGTTAGCAGTTCTAACTTTACTACTACTAAATGCCTTCTGTGAATACCAAAAGTAGTAAGTTTAGGATTTTATCTCAGATTAGTTCTGTGAATCGGCCCCAAGATTTGGAAGGGTTCTTTGCTTCAAACCACAAGTGAGAGTAATTACTGTTATCTGCTTTGTGATTCTCAAGTCACTAAAAAACTCAGAAATTCCTATCTGGTCACTCTTTGAAAGGTATAGTGTATTCCCTTGTGACCGCTAGGCTGGACTATGCAAATGTACTCTAGTCAGGGTTACCTTGGGGGGGCTAACTAATAATCTACAGCTCGTTCAACATGTGGTGGCTCATCTGATTTAGAGCTGCCCCAAGCTGCAGTCAAGTAACTGCAATGGCTTTCCATTAATCAAGTTAGGTCCTGATGATTGGCGGTTGACCTAACCGGTGCAAGAAACATGTTGACCATTGTAGCGCAGACCTGACAACTTTACTTCAGGGACGCGCATTTTTTTGTGGGGCCTTCTTTATTAAACTTTTGTTATTTTGGACCCCTACTACTTGTTTTAAATCTCACTAGTACTAAGCCTGGGCAAAGCACTACGCTAGGCTCGCGTAGTTTGCGAAGTTTGCACTGCAGTATATCACAAAAGTTACAGAAGTATACTACAGACATTAAATAGGTAAGTATTTTTGCATTTATAAATTTAATAAACAATTTACACATACCAGAAAGTACCCCTTCCATGCCATAATATATATTTAGGCAAAGTTTTACCTACATCTGTTTAGCCATTTTCACACTACGGGCCTCATTCACAATGGGTCTCTGCAATTGTGGCAGTGGCCTTGCAGCCATTGTGGGACCTCATGCAGGTATACATAAATAGGAGGAACAACGGGCTATTTTGAACAGGTCCAGCACACAAAGCCCAACAACAAGTATAAGTATAGAGATGTATGCTGTACCTAGAGGGTGAGAGGAGAAAAGAGGCCTACAGTATTATGTTAATCAGTGGAATCAGGAGGAAATTCCTCCTTCAGGAAAAAGACCCTCACACATCCAGCCAGCTAGATGTCATGCTTCATCATCGGGTCTGCTCCTAATCGGGGCGGCGCTGCAATCCCCGATCGGCGCCCTTGATGGTGCCTTTTGGCGGAGATCTTTATTCCTTGTATGCCGGTTGGTGTAGTGCGGGTGAGGGCCCTAAGTGAAGTGTGTACTAGTGAGATTTAAAACAAGTAGTAGGGGTCCAAAATAACAAAGAAAGAATAAAGAAGGCCCCACTCTTGATTAAAACAAAAATGTGCGCGTCCCTGAAGTAAAGTTGTCAGGTCTGCGCTACAATGGTCAACATGTTTCTTTAAGTTAGGTCCTGATGATTGGCGGTTGACCTAACCGGTGCAAGAAACATGTTGACCATTGTAGCGCAGACCTGACAACTTTACTTCAGGGACGCGCATTTTTTTGTGGGGCCTTCTTTATTAAACTTTTGTTATTTTGGACCCCTACTACTTGTTTTAAATCTCACTAGTACTAAGCCTGGGCAAAGCACTACGCTAGGCTCGCGTAGTTTGCGAAGTTTGCACTACATCGCACTACGCGAATTGCACGTAGCACAGTGCAAACACGCGTAGCGTAGTGTTGCGTAATGCAACGGTCATTTTTTGCTTGTTCGCGGTCCTCAACGTCAAGTTGGCGACCGCGAGCAAGCAAAATTACATCTCGGCGAGACTTTTTCCTCGTTCGCGATCAGCAACATCAAGTTGGTGATCGCGAATGTGGAAAATTAACCTCCTGGCGAGATTCTCAACGCGAGGAGGTCAGGTTTCTCATTGCGAGTGGTCGCGTATGTTAGCGACCGCTCGCGATGAGAAGTTACCAGTCCGCGTTGAGAAAGCTGCTGCTTGAGTAAAAATCTACTCGAGCAGAAGAAAACTACAGCTCGCACTGTGCAAGATGCCGTTTTCAATGATTGCACAGTGCCGGTTGCTTGTCCGCACTGTGCAATCATTGAAAACGACATCTTGCACAGTGCGAACAGGGTACTGCGCAGTTCGCGAAGTGCTACACGTAGGTCGCATAGTGCGAAGTGCACTTTGCGTAGCTTCGCGTAGTGCTACTTCGCGAACTACGCCCAGGGTTAACTAGTACACACTTCATTTAGGGCCCTCACCCGCACTACACCAACCGGCATACAAGGAATAAAGATCTCTGCCAAAAGGCACCATCAAGGGCGCCGATCGGGGATTGCAGCGCCGCCCCGATTAGGAGCAGACCTGATGATGAAGCATGACATCTAGCTGGCTGGATGTGTGAGGGTCTTTTTCCTGAAGGAGGAATATCCTCCTGATTCCACTGATTAACATAATACTGTAGCCCTCTTTTCTCCTCTCACCCTCTAGGAACAGCATACATCTCTATACTTATACCTCATGCAGGTACCCATTGTGGGGCCCCTGCCACAAGTGCAGGCCCCTGCCATGACTGTGGGGCCTTTGCCATGACTCCGGAGGCCCATTGAGAATCGGCCCAACTTCTTTTCAATATGCAATCTACTACATCACAAACTTCTCCACTTTATGCCTCTAAACTCTGTGGCATGTCTATGAGCCATTCTTCTCCATGCCATTCAACTCTAGAAATATCCACTCTATGCCACTATACTCCATGGCACTCCACTGTCTGCCACGCCACTCTACACTGTTTCATTGTATGCCAATCAACTCTATGCCACTCTACACCACTCAAATCTATGCTAGTCCAGCATCGGCCACTTCACTCTCAGCCCCTCCAGTGTATGACACTCCACTCTCATCCACTGAATTGTGCGCCACTCCAGTCTTCTCTACTCCACTCTATGCTATTTTATTCTATACCACTTGACTCAACTACAACTCTATTCTATGCCACTCTATGCTATGATATTCAACTCTACTGCACTCTATGCCACTCTACTATACACCACAACATTTTACGCTGTTCCCCTCTACAGCACTCCACTCTATGCCACTCCAATATACACTATTCTAGGTATGTGACTCCACTCTATAACACTCCACTCTACACCACTCCACTGTATGCTACTCCACTGAATGCCACTGCACTCTATGACACTCCACTCTATGCCAGTTCACTCAATACTATTCCATGCTACACCACTCCACTGTACTTCACTCTATGCCACTCCACTGTATGCCACTCCACTCTCAGCCATTCCACTGTTTGCCAATCCACTGTATGTAACTCCACTGTATGTGACTCCATTGTACACCACCCAGTGTAGGCATTTCCACTGTATGCCACTCCATGCTATGCTGTTTCACGGTCTACTATTCCACTCCATGCCACTAGACTCTAAGCCCCTCTATTCCACTCTGCTATACGTGATTCCACTCTACGCCACTACACTGTATGCCACCCATGATACGTCACTCCATTCTATGTCACTCCACTTTACGCTGTTGGAGACTACGCACTTGTCTCCATGCCACTCCATTGTAGGCCATTCTATGCTAAGCTATTCCACTCTATTCCACTGCACCCTACCCCACTCCACTCTATTTCACTTTATGCTAATCCACTCTATGTTTATTTCACTGTATGCCTCTCTAGTGCACCCCACTCTACTATACATGACTCCACTGTATGCCACTGCAATCTACACTACCCCACTTTGCACTATTCCACTGTACCACACTCGACTATGCACTATGTGTCTCTCACTCCAAGCCATTACACTCTACGCCACTCCTCTCTACACCACTCTGCTCTATGTCCCTACTCTATGCTATTTCAGTGTACACTGCTCCACTCTATGGCACTAAACTCTATGCTAATCTACTATATGCTACTCCACTATATGCCAAGCCACTGTATGGCATTCCACTCTATGCCACTCCACTGTACCCTAGTCCACTCTGTGCCACTCCTCTCTATGTCACTCCACTCAACCCCACTCCACTCTATGCCAATTTACTGTATACCACCCCACTCGACGCCACTCCACTTTTTTTTTTATAACATATTTTATTAGTTTCAGGCAAACAATTACACACCCATGGTGTGTCAGCGATATGCAATACAATTAATATGCACCATGGTATCAGAACATCAGCATCGCAGTAGGAAAAACACATTGATCAGCAAGCGATAATTAACATTCCTAATGTAAAAAGAATCTACTAAACCACCCAACAATCCCACCCTCCTCCCTGCTAGTAAATAGAAAGGACCTCCCCCACCCTCCCTAGACTCAGTACTAAATAGCTGTGTAGACATCATCTACCTATAAACCAAGCAGGGTAATTGTGAGGTAAAGTTTGTATGCATACCATTTATATACAAGTGGGGGGATACAATGGGGTCTGTCATTTAGTCACCATATACACAATTGAAGAACAGTAGACACATTCAGTGTTTCAGCCCAACGAGGGTTCAGCGGTCACAAACTGTTCTACCATCATATTCCATTCCAGTGCTAGGGGGTTGTTCCTGAGGCCTCTATTTTCTTCCCTTCATAGTGCCATACTTTCGGCCCTCCCCCAGCTCACCACTTCGGCATGCCAAGTCAATACTGACGGGGGCTGGGGAGATTTCCACCTCATAGTGATAGATCAGTTTGCTAGAATAAGCATTAAGTTGGCAAACTAGTACTGGGTCCCCTGTGATTAACGTTTCTCACAGAGCCCCAGCATGCCAAATTCTGCTATTTTGTGTCCCACACCCGGTATCACATCTGTGAGGAGTTTGTATACGACCTCCCAGAAGGGTGCCAATTTTGCACAGGACCAGAGCATATGAAGCAGTCTTGCTGGCTGAGTGTGGCATCTGAGACATGTGTCTAACATAACCGGGAACATTTTGCTCAGTCTGTGAGGAGTCAGGTAAACTCTATGTAACAACATAAATTCAATTAGCTTAAATTTAGGGTTGCGTGATACTTTCTTGGAGTATTCCAGTGTTTTCTCCCATTCTTTTCTGTGAACACATGGCCTGGATCGTCGACCTTTTATCCCGGAGTTCCTGAAGTGAGACCGAGGCATGCGTACAGATACTTCTATACAGCCATCTTGTCAGGTGACCCCTGTTCCACATAAGATAAGTCATGTGGACCAGTGCATTTGTTTGGGGCTCTGTTTCATCCAGCGCACAGGTGCTCCTAATATATCTGCGTATCCTAGCGTATAATAAATAAAGCAAGTTACGGAATCCTTGCTCTCTAATAAATGCATCATGATCTAGGAGCAAGTTGTCCACGAAAAGTATGCCTACAGTGGTTACACCCTCCTCAGTCCACTGAGACAGTTGCCTAGCTGAAATTATACCGGTCGATGTGGGGAGCCCAATCAGTGGGATATTAGAGGCGTATGGGTTGAGCCATTTGGTGTACTGAATGGCTTTTTTCCAAGATGTCATAGCCACCTTGAGTAATAGGGGCGCGGAACGGGGAGGCCCGCGCCTGGGGAATATGTAATGCTCCCTTCTCCCACGCTATCTGTGTCATGCCTATCTCCTGCAGGTGGCAGCCGGCAGTCCAATAGGATAACCACTGTAGTTGACTGGCATAGCAGTATGCCCGGAAATCCGGGACTCCCAAACCTCCCTGAGTATTGCCAAGCTGTAGCTTAGCAAGCCCCACTCTCCTTCATCCCTTACCCCAGACCAATTCAGTAAGTAGTGTGTTTAGCGTGTTAAATATCTGAGCCGGTATAACTACCGGCATATTAGTGAAAAAGTAAAGCAGTCTGAGTAGCATGACCATTTTGGAAATGGCCACTCTCCCTGCCATGGAGAGCGGTATCAAAATCCAAAAGGAGATTTGTGATTTGAGCGATTTAAGTGCACGGTTCAGGTTGCCTGTAAAGTTGGATAGCCAGATATTTAAATGTAACAGGAGCCATAGGAAATAACCAGTAGCCAATTCTGACGGGTCTTCAAAATCGGAGTCGTGGAAGAAATAAGCAGTTGATTTGGATTCATTGATAGCAAGGCCAGACAGTGTTTGAAAGTGCTTAAATATTTCAGGGAGCAGATCAAGGGGTCCGCGTAAGTCATTGAGGTACAAAATAATATCATCAGCATAGGCTGAGAGAATATGCGTGTCGATCCCTATTTTGATACCCCTGTCTCCTGCTGTAGTTCACACCTTAATGGCAAACGGCTCCAGTGCCAGTACAAAAATCAGGGGCGATAAAGGCATCCCTGGCGTGTGCCTCTGGCCATGGCATATGGCTGTGATAAATGCTCCCTGGTTCTGGCGCGGGCAGTAGTATTTGTGTACAGGAGCTGAACCCACTGATTATAACCCTGGGGAATGCCAAATAAGGAAAGAGCTCGTAGCATATAGTCCCAGTAAAGCATATCAAACGCCTGTGTTAGGTCCAAGGAGATGCAACCAGCAGATGTGGTCCCCGGAGGTGTCGAGGAGATTATGTGATGAAGGCACCTAATGTTAAGGGAGGTGCTCCTGCCCGGTACGAATCTGCACTGGTCTATGTGTATTAAGCACAGTAGATACTGCTGTAGCCTACAAGCCAAAACCTTACTGAGGATTAGCAGGGAAAGTTGCTGATAGCCCACCATATCCTTGGGGTCTCTTCGTGGCTTCTGCAGAGATGTCACCAATGCTTGACTCGTGGTCAGTGGTAATGCTCCAGTTTCCAGAGCTGCGTGATTTACCTTTTTGAAGGTGTGGGGCTAATTGAGTCAAGAAGGTCTCATATAATTCAGCGGGTAGGCCATCCAGGTCTGGTGTTTTGTTCCGGGGTAGGTATTTAATCACAGAACGTATTTCTGCCTTTCAGATCGGGCGGCCAATTTGTCTATCTGCACCTTGGTTAGCTGTGGGAATTCTAGGCCCTCCAGGAAGCCATCCAGCTCCTCCAGCGATAGCGCCAGCGGGGTAGTATATAATAACTCATAGTATTTTTGGAACGCAACATTGATGTTAAGTTGTGTGGTAGCTAGGGTTCCCTCCCTCGTAGTGATCTCCATCATAGGGATACTACTAGGGGTGTTGCGTATTATTCTAGCTACTAAAACACCAGCCCTGTCTGCTTCCGCCTGCTGACGTTGAGTGTATGCATTGTAATCTATTGTCCGCAACTGTTCCAGTAGCTCTGCATGTTTAATGTGCACCTCCTGTAGAGCCACCTTTTGTGTTTCATCTAAAGCTGCTGCAGACTCCAAGGTACCCAACCTGTCTTCTAAGTCTCGCAGCTCTCTAGACACCATGGCTCGGGCTCCTACTTTAGTACCAATGGCCACCCCACGGATAACAGTTCAGTTTTAAACGTATCCCACTCTACTTGTCGTGTACTGGCAGTGTTGGAGTTCTCGGCGAAATATTGTGCTATCGCTGGAGAGAGAGTATCACGGAATACAGGTAAGGGTGGGCGGATTTGCCCTTCCGCCTTCCGCGATAATAGGTGGAGAAACAGGGCAAATCTCCGCACACTCAGGGGCATAACGGAAGTTGTCCGCCCGCCTTAAATACATTGGAATAACAATTGTTAAGAGTAACCTTACCTTATCGGTGGCGTCCCCGGGCTCTGATCCTTCTGCAGTGCGTCTTCTTCTGGGAACTGCGCATGTGCGGGAGCCCGTGCATGCGCATTCCTCGGCAGGAATAGAGCAAAACACCCTATCTATACGTGTGTGTAACAAATGTGTATGGCAATAATAGGAGTATTCCCTGCTTAATGGGTTATGTACCCGCCATGCATCTTCCAGTAGCCATCCCTTTGCCCAGCTAGTCAATGCTTCAGCTTGCTTCCGGTAAAATTGCACCCACCAGAGGTGGATGAGAACGATCAAGTTCTACACTCAGAGTGGCATTAAAGTCTCCTCCAACCACCCAGGGTTAGCCCTCCCAGCCCGTAAGTGCTGCATTTAGTGTCTCCAGAAACTTGTCTTGATCAATATTGGGGGGATAGACACTGCCCAAAACAAGTGGTTCTCCGTCCAAAGTGCCACGGAGAAGCACATATCTACCATGCTCATCTATCTTCTGCTCTAAGGCCAAAAACGGAGTCCTGCTCCTAATCCATATAGCAGCGCCTCTAGCAAAGACCGAATAAGATGTACTAAACAACTGTCCCCTCCATTTTTTCTGGAGCTTAAGTACCTCTGAGTGTGTCAAGTGTGTTTCCTGGAGGAAAACAATGTGTGCTTTCCGTCTGTTAAGTTGTGCATAAAGTCTGCATCTTTTATGGACAGACCCCATCCTCCTAACATTCCGAGTTAAAATCGTGTATTTCCCCGGCGCGCCCATATGTCAAGTTATATTGTTGTGTCCAGTTCAGTCTTGCACAGGCTCGGTGGCTGGTGGCACAAAGACAGGAAGCGAGTCTAAACAAACAAACACCAACCCCCAATACTAGTTTCCCCTTTATTACAACAGAGGATCAAACCATGGTTATTAAGTCAAATTCTAAAACCAAGCAAACTTGCAATCACACTGGGGGGGAAAGGCAACCAATACCGAATTTCGGTCTATGGGAAGCTCAGTCTAGGATGGTCCCCCATCCGGCATGGCCCTAACCCTGTGTGTCTTACATATACAAAGCCAAGGGTAGATACATCTTAGAAAGTGAATAGAGCTATCTGTTTAGCATGACCCTCCCCCACATAACGGCACTAGGACGATGCCATTGTCTACCTTAACCCATATAGTCATTAACCATTTGCGGGGTAATAGAGGGGAAAAGAGGCAACCTGTTCTCAGAGTGTATTGTACGTTCATCAGATGAGTCTTGGGAGTCCACCGTTGAATGCATGTTGTGTTCTTCCAACGCCACTACTGGCTGAAGGGCAGATTTCTTGCCTTCCATGATCTGTTCCGGAGATGGACTGACAGGGGCCTCAGTTCTAGGTGCCCTGTTCCAGTCTTGCTTGCTGCTCCCTGCTCGTTGATGCACAAAAGATTTTGATTTAGAAGTTTGGGAAGAGTGTTGGGTGGAGTTCAAAGACAGTGTCACCTCAACCCATTCTTCTGCATCAGCCGGACAGTCAAAAAAGTGAGATTTCTGTTCATATATTACTTTCAGCGTGGCCGAGAAAAGGAGTGCATATTTAAGGTTGTGCTTCTGAAGCTGTTGTTTGACACCTTGAAACAATGCTTTGCGCTTTTGCACTGCCAGGATAAAATCAGTATAGAGAGACAATGTCTGGTTTTCAAACTGAAATGAGACTTTGTCACAGGCTGCCATGAGCAGTATGTCTTGGTCCTTGTAATCAAATATTCGTGCTATGAATGGCCTCCAACGAGGTCAAGGAGCCAGTGGGCACGCCAGGATCCGGTGTGCTCGCTCCACACTGTAAAGTTCTGTGAGGCCCTCTGGGGCAACCACCTCCCGCAGCCACTGTTCAATAAATTGGGTGGGATTGGACCTCTCGCATCGCTCCATTAGTCCCACGATGCGGACATTATTACTCCGAACTCCATCCTGTCCTGGAGTTCTGTAAGCTGTTGTTGTAAACATTCTATATGAATGATCCGAGTGCATTTTGTGCTGGGGGAGCAGTTCTTCTAGATGTATCTTATTAGTGCGAACTGTGTCCGCCAGTTTACTATGGTCAGCTTTTAGTAATGTGAGGTTCATGGCCAGCATGCTGACTTGCCTTTCAATGGCTTTCTGGGAGTCGCGCACCTCCTGCAAAATTAAGTCTAGATTGTCAGCGTGTCCTGCCATGTTAGTCAGAGGCATATAGTCTTGATCGAAGGAGCTGGTTGCACTTTTCAGGTCTGTGTGTTCGAGTTTATCCAGCACCGAGGACTCCTGTGTTTTTCCCCTAGTGCACCCCATCTTGTGCCACCAGAAACACTAAGCGAAAACCAGAGAATATACACCGCACCAACCGCATGCGGGTACTACCCACAACACCGAAGTCAATAGATCAGTGGTGGCACACCTCCTGCACCGGTCCGGGGACACAGGGTGCTCAGCGTGAAGTCATGGGCAATCACACCCACGCAGCAACAGGAAGCTCACACAAGGGCACCCAGGAAGGATACTAACAACCCACAGGTTGGAGGCATAGTTCACGGCTCCATTTGGACTCAGGCCGAGCGGGCCGGTACTTTCTACAACTGCGCAGTGCCGTAGGCGGTGCCCCCACCCGACTGCCCGCCCTGGACCTCAGGAGGGTATCACACCACACTTGCAGCAGCTGCTCAATGGTGTTCAAAGTCGCCGCTGGGTCGGTACCCCGTTCAGTCAGGCAGCAGCTGAGCATCAATGGTCACACACAGGAGCGGCACAGCATGGCACAGCGCGGCCCAGGCACGCTTTACCGGGATATCAGCTACTGCTAGGCCCAGACGCTGGAGGTCGGCAAGCAAACCGGTCCCAGTCTCCACGACCCCCAAAAACAGCCCAGACAGAGATAAAAGTTTGGCAGCCTGTTAGCAGCAAGGATTAAGGCAGGATGCAGGGCCCAGGCCAAGGCTCATTAAGGTGTGTCCGCCATACTCGGCAGTTAGCCATGCCCCCCTTGATGCCACTCCACCGTACGCCACTCTACTGTATGGCACTCTACAATATAATATTCCACTCTACGGCACTGCACTCTACTCCACTATACACCACAAAACTGTGCACTAGTCCACTTTATGCCACTCCACTCTATGCCACTTCAATCTACACCCTTCCAGTAAATGAGTCCCTACTCTATGGCACTCCACTCCACACCACTCCACTCTATGCCACTCCACTGTACGCCATTCCACTATATGCCAATTCACTCTACACTACTCCACTATACTTAACTCACCTATGCACCACTCAGTGTACACCAGTTCACGATATACCACTCTACTCTATACCACTCCCTGCTATGCTGTACCACTGTACACTAATCCACTCTACACCCATGGACACTATACCATTCCATGCCACTCTGCTCTGTGCTATTCAACTCTACACCACTACACCCTTTGGCACTCCACTCTACGTCACTCCATTGTACGCCACTCCACTGTACCCCACTCCACTCTACTCTATTGCAGTCTACGCCACTCCACTCCACTCTGCTCCACTCCATTGTAGGTCCTACCATGCAACGCCTTTCCACTCTACGTCACTCAATATATACCACAACACTGTATGCTAGTCCACTCTACGCCACTCTACTTTACTCCACTCTATACCAATCCACTCTATGCTACTCAATTGTATGCCACTTCAGTCTATGCCACCCTACCCTGCGGTATTCCAGTGTACAACACTCAACACTATGCCACTCCACTCTATTCCATCTCTACTCTATGCTCTTCCAGTGTATACTTCTCCACTTTATGACACTCCACTCTATGCCACTCTACTGTACGACACTCCACTGTATGACTTTCCACTGTACCCCACTCCTTTCAACTCTATCCCACTCTATACCACTCCATTCTATATCACACCACTCTATGCCGCTCCACTCTATGCCAATTTACTGTGTGCTATTCCACTCCATGCCACTCCATTCTACGGCACTTTTACACTATGATATTTCACTCTACAGGACTGCACTCTATGCCACTCCAATATAGACCTCAACACTTTATGCTAGTCCACTCTATGGAACTCCACTCTATGTCAATCCAATCTAGGCTATTCCAGTGTATGCAACTCCACTCTGTAGCATTCTATTCTATACCACTCCACTCTATGCCACTCCACTCCATACCTCTCCACTCCACACCATTTGACTCTACACCACTCCAATCAACGCCACTCTAGTCTATGCCAATCCACTCTATACCACTCCACTGTATGCCACTCCACTGTATGCCACTCCACTGTATGCCAATCCACTCTATGCTACTCCACTGAGGTGACTCCACTGAACACCACCTAGTCTATGCCACTCCGTTCTACACCACTTCACGCTACACTATTTCACTTTATAATATTCAACTCCATGCTATGCTAGTCCACTCTGCGCTATTCCTTTTCATGCCACTCCAATGTACACCATTTCACTGTGCACCACAACACTATACACTATCCCACTCTATGGCACTCCACTCTACACCACTCCACACTGTGTCACTGCATTCCATTCTATACCCTGTACGTCACTCCACTCTACACTGCTCTACTATAACCGCTCTACTGTACAACAATGCCACACAACTCCTCACTATGCTATTCCACTATTTAACAGTCAACTTTACACGACTATACACCAATCAATTTTACACCATTGCAGTCTATGTCACTCCACTCGATACCACTCCGCTCTATGCCACTTCTCTCTACATCACTCCACTTTATGGACTCCACTCTACTGTACACCACTGCATTCTATGTAACTCCACTATTTGCCTCTTCACTCTACACTTTTTCCCTGTATGCCACTAGACTTTATGCCAGTGTATGCCACTACACTCTATGCCAGTGCACGCCAATACACTCCATGCCACTCCACTGCATGCCGCTGTACTCTCTGCCAATCCACTGTATGCCACTCTACTCTACACTATTCCACACAAATCAACTGCACTCTGCACCACTCCACTGTATGCCACTCCACTCTGCATCACTCCATGCTATGGCACTCAAATCTATGCTATTCCACTGCGCACCACTCCATTCCCCACCATTTCCCTCTACACCATTCCACCTTATGCCTCTCTTCTGTTCGCATCTCCACTCTACACCACTCCACTCTATGGTATTCCACTCTACACCACTTGACTCAACTCCACTATATACCCTTAGCCTTTACACTATTCAACTTTATGCCACTCCACTGTACGCTATTCCACTCTGTGCCACTCAACTGTATGCTGCTCAACTCTGCACCATTCTACTCTATGCCACTCCACTCAACGCCACTCCCCTATCTGCTACTCCACTGTGTGCCACTTGACTCTACACCACTCTACTGTATTCCACTGTAATGTGTGACACTGCATTCTACCTTACTTCACTATGTGCTATGCCACTATATGACACTCAAATTTACGCCACTATGCACCACTCCACTCTACATCATTAGAGTCTATGCCACTCAACATCACTCCACTCTACTCCATTCCACTCTATTCCACTCTACTATGTGCTATTCCACTCTATGCCACTCCACTCTGTACCAATGCACTCTATGCAATTCCAATGTATGCCACTCCACTCTACGCTATTGCACTTAATGCCACTCAGCTCTACAACAGTGTATGCCGCTACACTCTATGCCACTCCACTGTACACCAATGTACTGTGCACCAATTCACTGTATGTCACTCAACTCTAAGCCAATCCATTGTATGCTACTCCACTTTACACCACTGCACTCTACGTAACTCCACCTTTTGGCACATCATTCTAAACTATTACCCTTTATGCCACTGCACTTTACGCCAGTGTATGCCACTACACTCTATACCAATGCACACCACTACACTCCATGCCACTCCATTGTACGCCACTGTGCTGTACACAAATCCACTGTGTGCCACACCACTCTATACTATTCCACTTTATGCCACTGCACTCTGCACCCACCCACTGTTTACTACACCACTCTGCACTACTCCATTCTACAGCCCTCAACTCTATGCTACTCCACTGTAAATCACTCCATTCTCTGCTATTCTACTCTATGCCATTTCACCCTATGTCTCTCTACTGTACGCCAATCCACAATATGCCAGTCCATTCCAGTCTACACCATGCCACTCTATGCTATTCCACTCTACACCACTTGATTCCACCGCACTCTACACCCTTCGTCTTTACACTTTTCAACTCTGTGCCACTCTACTGTACTCCACTCCACTCTTTGCTATTCCGCTCTATACACTGGACTAAATGCCACACTTTGCCTTTCCACTCTATGCTTTTTTAATCTAAGCCACTCCATTTTATGCCACTCCACTGTACACTATTCTACTCTATGCCACTCCTGTATGTCACTCCACTACACACTATTCCACATTATGCCACTCAGCTCTACAGCAGAGTATGCCACTACACTCTATGTCACTCCACTTTACTCCAATGTACTGTACCCAAATCCACTGTATGCCACTCAAGTCTATGTCACTCCACTTCATTGTATGCCACTTCACTCTGCGTCACTTCACTCTGCACTATTCCACTCTACACCACCCTATGCCAATCCACTATACACTACTCCACTGTACGCTCCTGCACTCTACATCACTCTACTGTATGCCAGTCCAATGTATGACACTGCATGCTACACCACTCCACTCTTTGCTATTCCACTGTAAGACACTCAACTTTACTCTACTATACATCACTCCACTCTACACCCTTACAGTCTACGCCACTCCAATCAACACAACTCCGCTCTATGCCTCTCCATTATATGCCAGTTAACTATATGCTATTCCACTCTATCCCATTCTGCTGTACACCAATACACTCACTCGAATGGGGATGTTTTCCCTATTAATATTTTCATAAGAGAATTAGACAAAGCTACAGACAAAATGGCTGAATGTAATTCCAGAAAATTTAGCAAAAGCTAGATCATGGTCTAGAAAGCATGCTTTTAGTGATTTGATGTAATTCTGTACAGTAGTTTTTGAGAAATTAAGGTTAAAAAATATTTATATCATGCTGCAGAGAACTTGACGGGCTGACAGACCTCAAAATGAGATCTGATCGGTTTCATCACATCAACAAAGATGTGATAGGAGTCATTTTAGACTCAGTCACATCACCAAACTATAAAAAGTAGGCCAAGTGACTTTATCGATGGGTGAGCATATTAACATATATAAAGGTGATCTATCATCTTTGTCCAGAATTCAGAATTCAACAATAATTTTAATCAAAAGAATATTGCACTAATTCACACAATGCAATGTTTAATAAAAGTGATTATTATAAAAAATTTGTGAATAAACATGTCTATGAGTCTTTGTTTTAGCACTGTTTTATGAAAGCATTTTGTGGACTGAAAAATGTTAAAAGAAAGGCATGCTGATTTTATTTTTTTAATAAATAAAATAAAAAAAACAGTTTTCTGAGTCCTTCTTTAATATTTTTCAGCACACAAAATGCAATCATAAAAACAACTACAAGAGGTTTTGTACTAAAACTTGCGCAAAACTGAAGAACATAGCTGGAAGTGGTTTTGAAAAATATGATAAGGTCTCCTGTGGTCATGGATTTAATGACTCAGGAGACGCTGTTTTTTTAATGTTGCTCAGGAGGCTGCTGCACTTCAAGCAGCCCCACATATGCTTATAAAAAACGTTTGGTGGTGCCTCTGTTTCTTATTGGGGCACCACTATCAAGAAATATATTTTTGGTTATTAAAAACCCATAGGACATTAAGGGGCACTTCTTTTTGGAACAGTAAATAATAAATGTATTATTCATTTTGTTTGCTTTATTTATGTTTGTGGGTGTCCCAATGCCCACCCAGGACACCCACATCTCTATTTCTTTTTGGGGGCCATGGGGGCAGCCCCAAGGCAGCCGCAGCCAGCACACTTACGGCCCCTATGCCCATCCGGGGATTCCACAATTCATGGTAATTTGGGTGCCATGGGGAAGCCTTGAAGCCCTAGCCCCAGCTGGTTCCCTGGCCAGCACCAAACTGGGTGCTGGCAGGAGCTGGCACCAATTTTTTAGTCCAGCCCAGGCATGAGCAGTATTTTTTACTGCTCTTGCCGGGCAGGAGCAAAGTTCTATTTTCTGCCCAGGAGAGTGGGCACAGGGTATGCTGCACTCTCCCGGGCAGAAAATGTCAGTGTTCCAGTAGGATGGGATCCTTGGGACACTACTGAGATCTGGCTCCAGGAAATGGGGTCCTCAGGGTTGATCTTCATCATGGGAAGGGGGCTGCACACTCCCTCCCTTAATTGGAAATGTCCTAGGGGGATGTGGTCCCCAGGGCTCCTGCAGGCTTTGAGAGGAGGGTTGCATGTCCCCTTCCCCATGATATATCAAAATGGTCCTGGGGATGGGTTCCTAGGGGCCTCATTCAGGCAGAGGAATGGGGCCATGCAACCCCCTCCTATTTTGATAGCACAACAGGCCACGGAGATGGGGTCACCAGTGTCCTACAGCAATTTAGGGTGGGGGACCACAACCACCTCCACTTCATTAAAATGTTCAAGTTCCTGTAGATGGGGTAGCCAGGGCTGAAATAGACTTGGGGGTATCTAATTAGATTATAAAGGGAACGCCTATGCACATTTTAAGATAGGGGATCTTCCGCTGGTCAGTGATGTTCACGGTGGCAGAGGACTACAGCCACCAGCATTCTCTGTTGTTCCTGGGTCCCGGGAAATGGCCCTCTACAGCATGATTACTTGCACCTGTAGTGCCATAAAGCATGCTTCCTACTCCTGCAGCACAGGATGCATGCGGGACACACTTTGGTGAAAACTTGACCAAGGGCGGGCAGGTCTGCGCCCATCAATGACTGGAGAAGGATGGCTGAGCATCTCCCTTGGTTCTGGCATTTCATTAACCTGGGCGTCACTGGTCCATTTCCAAATGACAAGGTACCTAGCGCTTGACGATCCTAGTTGACTGGTAATGAGCTCTGCCTGAGCTGGGGCCGTATTTTTATGTTTCTCTGTCCATCCAGAGGGTAGCTTAAAGGTTTAATCTTTAACTGAAACTATGGGCAAAAGAAAGCTCACTGCACCAGAAGGGGGTATCAATGACCCCCTAGAATTTTTTTAACAGAGGCAATGGGTGCCGTAAATAATGAAATAATGCGCACGAAGGAAAGATTAGAGGCAACTATTAAAGCAGCCTCCACACTGGTAGACTCTGCCATCCCTTTTCTAACTACCCAAGTAAGGGCTGCTACACAGAATGGGTCTACGTGTTGAAGTTGCCCCAATGTTTGTTCAAGCCTCGAGGGGGGACTCCTCCCCACTCCAGTCAATTTCATTTTCTCCTGGACGCTCAAAAGTCTCCCTACTCAAACAGAAAACTAAGCAAAAGGGTCTGCAAGTGGGTAACTCTATACTGCTACATCCCCAGGTGGGTGTCAAGATGGTAAGAAGCCCAGGTGGGTCCATGGACATGATTATACCACCCTCCTATGTACACTGTGGTACGGAGTCATCACCAGCATATCGGGGGACAGTAAGGACCCCCAGGCTTCAATTGTACAGAGGATGTTAAAGGCATTAACTTTCTTATCAGACAGAATCTCCACAGTTGAAAAGCTGTTGTCGTCTTGTAGCAGACCCCGGGAACACTTAATCAAAGGGACTGCCAGCCCACAGTAACAGCAAAGGGTGGCGTAGGTCTAGAAGGGGGTGATACAATAGAGGTAGCAGATTTACCTGCTTTGAAACAGAATGAAGAGGGTAGCAGAGATCTTTTTCTCCAGACCCTAGACCTACAGCCCAAGTGTGTACTCTATGTTGTCACCCTGATAGGAGTTTCCCCAGTATCTGTAGATAAAGTTGAAACCTGGTGGGAAATGAAGAATACATGTGTTCAATGGATTGGGGCAAGGGCAAGGTGGATACAGGTGAAAACGCTGTGCTGTCATATAATCTTGGTCAGATGGGTGAGCTGGGTGGGTAGAGCAGTGAAGACCATCATGGTAGTGAATTTTTGCAAACCTGACTTCGCTGAGAGGGTACTGCAGGCATCTGTGTCCAAGGAATTTCGGTCAAATAACATTTCCGCAGTGCCACTTGGTTCTTCAATAGACCCCCCCCCCCCACCCCCCCCCCCCCGGGTGAGCTAAAGTTCTCCAGAATCCTTGGAATCTGTTCAATGACAGGAAGGGACGTTGCAATCGCTGGTGTCAGCCAGACTTACCTGACAGCTCAATGCATGTCTAGAGGGTGGGAAATAGGCATGAGTATCTTTACGATCTTGATCACCAAGATTGACTTGGACAAGATTCGGGTAGCCTAGTACCTAAAGATGAGCAGTACACTTGTAAACACTTAGTGGTTACATCCCTGGGCAAATCACCCTTGGTCACTGATAGGTATCTTAAGTCCGCTAAACCATAAGAGGGGGTCTACATTGTTGGTAGCACTGATGTTAAACAGGATTGCAATAACCAGGGGATTGGGTTCATCTCGTGGAATGTCGCAGGTCTCAAAAATAAGATTGATCTACCCGATTGGCATATGTTGATCTCTGGTGCCTACCTTATTTGCCTTAAGGAAACATGGGAGATAGTGGACAATCCCATAGATGGGTACATGGCATTCATACACTTACCCAACCAGCATCTGCGGGAAGGGCAAAGGGGGTTTTAGTGACATACAATCTAAATTCAATCACCTGGAAAGTGCAGACACCTTTCTCCCACTTTCTGGTTTGTGAAGGGGGTGAGTTCTGGGATTTACTCCTAGTTAACATTTACAATAACATTTTTGATGTTCAGAAAACCCAGGTAATTGCAGATTTGGACTAGCCACTCAGACCTTAATGTCTTTGCATCAAAATCCCCTAAGGACACTCTGTGTAGGAGACTTTAATGAAATTTACTGCCCTATCCCCCAAACGGGAAAGTCGTTGCCCATTTCAAACATGATGTTTACGGCTTAGCCCTGAATAATTTAATGATGTAGCTTAGCCTCAGGATGCCTAGCACACAGGGGGAAGAAGAAGGGGTTTTAGTGCCTACGTACATCAGAAACAAATATATTTCTACCGTTGATTACATCATGGCCACCGAAGATTTAGATACTGGCATGAGAGGCTTTGAGATCAATTTCTCTGGTTCTAGTGACCATGCACTCCTAAAGACTAGAGTATGTATAACGGGGAAGTTGAACAGAGATGTGGCATTAATAAGGCAAGCACATACACACTTTAAGCAGGGTATTGTACGTAGAAAGAAAGTCAAAAAAGATGCAGTGGGGAGGCATTGGTATGGAGTAGTGCCCTTAAAGATAATAGGCCCTTTTGGAGAGTGTTCAATGATCAATGATTCTAACCACCCTTCAACGGATATTGCAGAAGAGGCATGGATTGATCATGTTTCCGCCACATTTGCAAACCAGGCTACGTCTAACAAACAGATTGATCCTCACAAATTGCCCCTAGGGTTAATAGTTTGCAGATCAGTCCACTGTCATTCCATTGGTGCAAGTTGAAAAGGGCTCTGGATGAAAGCAGAAAAGGGAAGGCTCCAGGACCAGATGGAATGCCCTTGATTTGCTCTGTGATCAGCAAGAACTATGGGTCCCATTACTTACCAGTAAGGTGCCCCTGGCTCCAAGAAATATGTAATGACCTGTGGGTCTAGACCCAGGAAAACAATGTTTTCATGTTGAACGGACTAAACTGAGTGAAGCCAACTCTTTCTCATATCTGGGGGTCCTATTTGATATTAACTACTCCAGGATACCTATGGTAGCAAATAGGTGTGCCCAGAAGGACTTTATTAATGTGGTTTACTCCTTCTCGAAGAAACTGGGTGCAAAGTCAGTTATGAAACTCCTCACTATATATGAGAGCAAATGTGTGGCGGTTTCATTTTATGGTGCAAAGGTATGGGGAATGACTAAGGGTGGAAAATGCATTTATGAAAAATCTTTTAGCAGTTGCCCTAAGTTACTCTAATCCTATTTGTCAAACTGAACTGGGGGCCTCATACATCTCAGATAAGATGGCCATGATCTTACTCTGGCAAGCCATATAATACTATTGGCAGGCTGAAATATCTTTTCTAAGCCTAGGCACAGAAAAACAGATGGGCACTTGAGAAAGCACCGTCATCCATTGCTGTTTATAAAGCGATGTCCCCTCAGATGGGCCTGCAACTTTATTTAATCCTAGTACAGAGTGCTCAGCACTGTTTTGTCCTGACCAGATATATGGTCAATTTGATGTCATTGACTTTATCTTTACTCTTACTGCTTTTTGTTGACCCTCACTCTGGCTCTTTCTGCTTGTTGCTGAGCTCTATTTTGCCTCTTTTTGCTCCTTGCAGGCCTGTACTTTGCCTCTTTCTGCTAGTTGTTGGCCTCTATTTTGCCTCTTTCTGCTTGTTGCTGACCTTTATTTTCCCTCTTTCTGCTTGTTTCTGACCTTTATTTTGCCTCTTTCTGCTTGTTTCTGACCTTCATCTTTCACTATAATTCATGGCCTAAAGTAACTATAACTTGCTCCCCTGCAATGCACATTATCAATTATGTCATGGATCATTTCATGAGTGATGTAATATGTGTAGTAATTGGCAGTGCATGGGGAATGTGTGATTTATAGTTACTTCATGGCATGATTTATAGTATAGTTGCTTGAGATAATTACAACTGTGTTTTTTTAGTTTCAAATGTCACATTTTCACAAAATCTTTCACCTAACATTACCTAAATCTTTGTTTTTTTTCAGTAGCTTTTAACGGCTTCTTTTAATTTAAAGAAAGGTATTACTACAATTCCTAACTATAATGACACTTTAACCTTTGCTTTTTTCAGCGAGTTGCTAAGGGTATGTTTTAAGAAAAGTAATATTTTATTACCCTATGTGAAGCAAATCTCATGGCCTCTAGTTGTGCTCTGTGTCAGGTTGGCCACCTGGTGTCCAACCCCCATTGGTAGAGCCCCATAATCAAATGTATATTTTAGTAATTCACACAATGCAATGTTCAATAACAGTGATCATTATAAAAATACCTAAAACAAAAATGATTTCGAAAAATAAAATCAATATGTCTGTGAGTCTTTCTTTAACATAGTTCTATGGTTGTATTTTGTGGGGGCTCAAAAACATTTGAAAGAAAGACTAAAAAGACATTTTTAAAAGAAAAAATGATATAAAAGAAAAGAACTCCATGGTGCGCAATCTTTCTTTTAATAATTTTCATCCCACAAAACACAGTCACAGATGGCTTTGCACTCCAGCTGAAGGGCATGGCACTCCAGCTGAAGGGCATGGAACTCCAGCTAGAAGTGATCTAAAACATATATGGTAAGTTCTCAGACGTGATCAATGTAATGATTCAGGAGACGTCTGTTTTTTATATGTTGCTGGGGTTCTGCTGCCCTCCCTACAGCCTCCCACAACATTGAAAAAACTTTTGTTGGTGCCCCTTCCCCTTTTGAGTACATATCCAAGATAGATAAAAATTAAATAACCTTCTCAGGACATTATGGGGTGCCACTTTAAGAAGCAGTGAATAATAAATGAGTGGCTTCTGACAGTTACGAGTCATCTGTGCCACTAGTAGCTGGCATTTTTTTAACTAAATGGGAGTCCCGAAACCCACCCGGGGCACCCACCCTGTAGGGGATGTTAGGAGCTTCAGGGTGAGCCCTGAGGCCCAAGCAGGCTCTCTAGCCTCCACCATTCTGGGTGCAATTAGAAGCAGGCACTTTTTCTTTGCTCCCACACAGGCTGGAGCAGCATTTTTTTACTTCTCCCACCAAGTGGGAGCAACATTGAGTTCCCTGCCTGGGAGAGTGTAGACAGTAAATATAAATATTCATGTTATAGTTAGGTTGAAATGTCATTTAAATATACCAATTTAAGCAAACAAAACCACTGAAATTTACCAGTTATTGTTATCTCAAGTAACTACAATGTGTGCTCTAAGTAATTATAACTTCCTTCCCTTCTATTCCTTGATGTCTTTTCAGATGTTGCAGTGATTTTATCAAGGATGTTGTAGAAGGTGTCATGAGTGGTGCAACATTTTAGGTAATTGACAGAACACAGTAGAGATGTAGGTTTCAATCCTAGTCTTGCCACTCCAGCTGTCTAGCACCGTGTTCCCTGTAGTTGAACTCAAGCACAACACACATGTAATACTACAGTATTTTAGGATGAGGATGATTTATAAAAGTTATGAGTAAGCACTTACTTTTAGATTTGCTGCAATCATCTTAACATAAAAATATACAAAACCCAAAAATTAAACCAAAGAAATGAATAAGCACTCCTTCAAGTGAAACCACAGTGCCTGCGCTCTTAGCCTGTAAAGTAACTGTACCACAGAAAAGCAAAAGAAGTGTACTTATCTGGGTGGACAGTAAGGGCAATGCGTGACATGGGAAAACATATATTGTTTTTGGCCACTGAGTTTTCTCTCTGAGACCACCTTCCAGTTCTTGTGGGCAGGGTAACCCTACACTACCCCATATGTATTTTTTGTAACTTTTTTGAGAATAGAGGACTGAGTTCCAGAGTCCTAATATTGCTGTTGCCATATGTTTATTCATGTGGTGGAAGCCAATCAGATCTTAACTTGAGATTTGTTCAATTCGTGGCTCCCTGTGGCATGAAAGATACATACATTTTCAATACAACTGAACAGATATACACAAAATC
This sequence comes from Triturus cristatus, assembly GCF_964204655.1. Classification (NCBI taxonomy): domain Eukaryota; kingdom Metazoa; phylum Chordata; class Amphibia; order Caudata; family Salamandridae; genus Triturus; species Triturus cristatus. The sequence continues at coordinate 340,003,893 of NC_140594.1, forward strand.
ACAAAAAGCACACTTTCTGGACAGAATTTGGCCATTTCTGCAGTATCGCTCATTTTCCAATGGAAAATCTCATGTGGAAGACGTGTTTTGGGACTCCTTTTTTCCCTACTTCTGCTTGGTGGATCACCCCAAAACAATCTGGAAAGGATTTGAGGTGGTTGAGAATTTTTTGTGGGGGAACATTTCATTAGGATTTTTCAAATGGCGCCAAAGTTATTAGCAAAACCGAGAAATCGATTTCATATGGAAAAATGGTCCTAGCTAAAAGTACCCTGTGGTGACCGCCACTGGGTAATATAAATATAAGTGATGACGCAGTGGTGGTTCACATAACACCAATGGTTAGAGAATGATTATACAGATAACAAAATTAGATGATGAATTGAACTCTCATAGAGTTGGAACAAACAATGAGAGAAGGAGAAGCAGAGGAGATCTAGAGAGCTCGAGAAGTGCAATGAGTGGGAGAGGAAGGGGCAAAGTAGTTGGAGGAGGAGTAGGAGAGAGAACGAGGAAAAGGAGCAGGACATGAGTACACACATTTTTAGTGAGTCCTCCACTACACATTGCCAAGCACTGGTAATGAACCAACCTCCCATTGAAAATAATAGAGGTAGGAACATAAAATAAAACTCCATAGGAAATAATGGTAAATTAAATAAAAATTCATTATTTAAAATAGTTACAAATATAAATACATGTAAATTAATGTTACAAAACATACACAAATATAGTGCACAGTTATTATTTAATTATAAAATATATATTCATCTCATGTAAATTTAAAAAAATGTATCATTACTGTCACATATTGTTTTTAATTCAAAATAGGTTATTAAACATTGTTGTTAATTTTAATTTTTTATTCGGTATTACATTTATATTGTAATTAATGTTCTACTGTTTGTTATATATATTTTGTATGATATTTGTAAATGGTTGTTTAAAAATGTTACATTTGGAATGTAAGATTAAATATTGATTTTTTTATCATTGTTAAAATTGCATTTAAAATATATTTTACTTTTGTGTACCTATGTAAGTATTTTATGTACATACTGTGGTAATTTTAATGAAATTACATCATTTTAATATTACGTTTATGTTTTTATTACACTACATATTTTTAATGCATAGCAATAAATTAAATAGCTTTTTAAGTAATTAGTTTGTAATATTTTACACTATTTTTGTAATCAGTAAAGTTGTATCAGAAAATTAAAATGTTAATGTTTATGCATATTTCACTTCAGTTATTATGTATATTTTCTTTTTTATTTTAAATAATATATATGTTTTAAATGTTTGTTTTTATTTCTTTTCAAAAGTTTTTTATTTTTTGTTTTTTTATGTTCTGCTATATATCTTTGATTAAGTATTTATGTAAATTTTAAATATCCGTTGTAAATAATATTAAATTTTTTTTTCTTGCCATTTATGACTTTGAAAATAATGTATCATCTTGTAGGAATAGTCAGTGTTATGCCTTTAGTGTCAACTTTCCCAAAAGGGTTTCGATTAGAGAGGGAACAGTAAATGTAATCTCTTTAGTGTCCAACACTTTCCCCAAAATATTTGCGATGGGAGTGAGAATAGTGAAGGTAACCCATTAGCATCTAACAAATTGACAATGGTTTAGATGACATGTTATATTTTGTGTCTTTGTAAAGCATACTATCATCCGCAAAGTTACTTTGGTTCTTGGAGTGGGACTGGTAAGTATAACCGCTTTAGTATCCAACACCTTCCCTAAAATAGTTTACATTGGAATGGTAATATTAAATTTGAACCATTTAGTGTCCAACACCTTCACAAAAGTGATTTCGATTTAAGTGGGAACAGTAAATCTTACCCATATATTGTCCAATACCTAACCGTAACAAGGTCTATATTTGATTGAGAATAGTAAATCTAACCATTTTAGTGTCTTACGGAGTGGCAATAGTAAACTTATTCCCTTTAGCCTCAACACTTTACCTAACATTATTTGCATTGCAGTAGGAATTGTAAATCTCACCCCTTTAATGCTCAAAACCTTCCCAAAATGGATTACGTTGGAGTGAGCATAGTACATTTCACCCCTTTAACAACTAACACCTTCATCAAAATTGTTTAGATTAGAGTGGGAGTAGTAAATTGTGCACTGTTAATGTCCAACACCTTTCCCAAAATGGTTTACTTTGAAGTGTGAATAGTAAATGCCACCACTATAGGACCGTATTACGATGAGGCTCGGAAAGCCTCCTACCAAAGGTTGTAGGATTTTTAAGCCTCATCACGGTTTCAGTTCCGACCGCCGCATTACAATGCAGGCGGTCAAAACTGAAACCAGCAGGCTCAAAGAGCCCATCGGCCAGTCGGAGACCGTTACATAATCCCAATGGATGACGTTTATGCTGTTGCGATTACGAAGCTCAGTTTTTCGATAGGCTTTCCATGCTGGGCTTTCCGGCATGGAAAGCCTATCGGAAAGCGAGTTTGGTGCCCCTAGCAACCCCCCTTCTCCCTACAGCAGACAGTTGGGGGCGGAGGGTGCCCTCTGTTAATCCCTGCACCACCTGGCAGGCACCTTGAGGGTCCTGCCACATGGTGCAGGGATTAATATAACCTCCCATTTCTCAATGGGAGCTTGTGCTACGGCCGGTTTACCTCTGCAGCCACAAGCTCCCATTGAGAAATGGGAGTATGCTATTGCACCTTGTGGAGGTCAGTCGTTCCCTGGACTGTGACTGTGTCAGTCAGAGGCAACTGAGACCGACATAGTAATTGAGCCTTTAGGGGATTATTACGATGATGGGCAGACTTCTGTCCATCCACCATCGTCCCCTGGATGGGGACCGCCCCCTATAAGGTGGCAGTCCTACATATGCAATTACAATGTGACTGCCACCACGGCAGGCACAACTGCCATATTTACCATTTCCCTGCACTACTTGGAAGGTACCATGCTGTGGCTGCCACATGGTGCAGGGAAATAAAGGGGTGCCCCCCAGTACTCTTTCCCCTGGCTGAGGGATTAAGGGTGCCTGCCATAGGCCCTCAAATCCATTTCCGCCTGCTGTTTCGTGGTGGGTTGACCGCCGCGAAACAATCAGCGGAAAAGGGATATCATAATCCCGACAGCGGTGCCTGACAGGCACAGCTGCCATGCTGGGCAATGCGGCTGATCCGACATGCAGTGAGAAAATGTCTGCCTGTCAGCACAGTGGCAGTCGGTCTTTCCGACCACCACATCTCCGCCCGCTATAGTAATCTGCCGGGCGGGAAACCGCAGTATGATGGCGGAGGGCCCGCCACCAACAGGCTGTTGGTGTCAGGACACAGACTAGATAATCACTAACCTTAGAAGCCAGTTACAGTGGGAGCAATGAATTATGCTACTTAACCCTACCGCTGTTATGGAATGACCTGAGAGTACACAACTACAACTCAGCAGGAAACACCATTATAAGGGAAAGGGAAAAAAGATACAAAAGAAGCAATAACGATGCGGCTGTGGAAACACACAATGAGGAATGGACCTGGAGATGTAGGTTTCAATCCTAGTCTTGCCACTCCAGCTGTCTAGCACCGTGTTCCCTGTAGTTGAACTCAAGCACAACACACATGTAATACCACAGTATTTTAGGATGAGGATGATTTATAAGAGTTATGAGTAAGCACTTAGTTTTAGATTTGCTGCAATCATCTTAACATAAAATATACAAAACCCAAAAATTAAACCAAAGAAATGAATAAGCACTCCTTCAAGTGAAACCACAGTGCCTGCGCTCTTAGCCTGTAAAGTAACTGTACCACAGAAAAGCAAAAGAAGTGTACTTATCTGGGTGGCTATAGGCCACTGCTAAGGAAATGCCTCTTCTCCACAGCAGGGTATTCCTCAGGCATTGGAAAACTATATATTCCAGTTTGAGAGTCAATGCGGTACTTGTTCGTGCTCCAGCGCTTTGGCTTACACAAAAAAAGGAAAAGACCTCTGAGCCTTACAATGGATCACAGACGCGCTCCAGCGCGTTACAAGATCATACAAGAAAGGAAAGAGCTCCGAGCCTCATAATTGCTCACGGACGCGCTCCTGTTGGAAAGGAAAGTAAATTAAGCCTCTCAGCTGCTCACAATCATGCTCCAGCATGTAGTCTGGGGAAGGAACAAGAACAGCGAGAATGTAAGGGAGGGGGAGCAGGAAGGAGACGTGGAAACACAGAGGTCTCCAATCTCCAGCATGCATCAACACAGAGGGGCTGATTCCGATGGCCGGTCGGACAGCTGTCTGTAGCCTTACCGTGCGACCGACACATACCCGGAGCCGGTCCGTCCCTTCGAGTAAGTACGATGCGCATAACTGCCAAAAACACAACCGACACGTAGGCTGTGAATCAAGCCCCATTCTCCGTCCGATCTGTAACTCCTAAAGCTGAACCGAGGCGACCTGTTTCCCATCACCCCTGCCACCCCCACCCCTAGGGGACCTGTTGCCCAGCACCCCAGCCACCTCCAGCCATAGGGCTGATGTGGCCCATCACCTCTGCCACCCCCACTCACAGGGGACCTGTTGCCCATCACCCCTGCCACCCCCACCCATAGGGGACCTGTTGCCCATCACCCCTGCCACCCCCACCCATAGTGCTTATGTTGCCCATCACCCCTGCAACCCGCAGCCATAGGGCTTATGTTGCCTATCACCCCTGCCACCCCCACTCAGAGGGGACCTGTTGCCCATCACCCCTGCCACCCCCACCCATAGTGCTTATGTTGCCCATCACCCCTGCCACCCCCAGCCATAGGGCTTATGTTGCCCATCACCCCTGCCACCCCCACTCACAGGGGACCTGTTGCCCATCACCCCTGCCACCCCCAGCCGTAGGGCTGATGTTGTCCATCACCTCTGCCACCCCCATTCACAGGGGACCTGTTGCCTATCACCCCTGCCACCCCCACCCATAGGGGACCTGTTGCCCATCACCCCTGCCACCCCCACCCATAGTGCTTATGTTGCCCATCACCCCTGCTACCCCCAGTCATAGGGCTGATGTTGCCCATCACCCCTGCCACCCCCAGCCATAGGATGGGTGATGTGCAACACATCCAGCATACTCCAACATCAGGTATGTCCGCAAAATACATCCCCATAACATCATGACAACAGTGTGTAGTCTGTGACAAATGCCCACAACAGTGATTACGGCTGCGAGCATACAATGTAAGTAACAGCACATGTGTGTCCAACACATGAGTGTGACATACACAAGGCAAGCATCACCATAGCACTGTGGCAATGTAAAAAGTACACCCCCTCACTGTGTAGATCAGAAGTTAAGTGGGGGCTCACAAAATTCAGCAGATGTCGAGCATTGTGGTGATGGGGACCAAACCCCCCTCATCACAGTGACCAAAAGTTTAGTGTCATCATGGTCAAAGCTGCAAATAACAAACAGCATGTATGATCCCTGCTCCCAACACATCAAACACTTCTGGGGCAAACTAGTGGTTGTGTCCCATACACACAAAGATGTGGTGAGGCTAATAGTCCTGTGAAAACATAACACTCTCGGACAAGCACCACACATGGGGGCTGACAATGCATACAGCGTACAATGACACAACAGCAGAAGTGACCATCACCAAGCATGCACACATCTCGAAAATAGACACATCAATCAAAACAACATGTGTAGACTGTAGGTGTCAGCTCACAAACTCACATTCCATGCCAACAATGGCACCCAACAACCAGGATGAAAGTGCACAATGATGTGAAATGACTCACAGGGACAGCATGCAAAATCACAGAAACAGCATCCAAAGGCCTACAGCAGCAATCCCAATTCACTGGTGCAGATGCACAAACACAAACAGGCAAACTCACACTGCACATCGGACACAACATGTGTGTGGGTCACAGTATCCCCAGGCAACTACACAAAACATGAGGGGGCTGAACCACAGTGACACAGATGTGGACACAGTGCCATACAAAAGTAAACCATCACTGGGACACCCTCAGTGGGCAATCATGCGTTGGGAGATGAAAGGGAGCACAACAGACACATGTGACACAAGCTGGAATGAACACCAACTAACACATCAAGAGACTGACACACAACACCACTACCCCCAGGGACCAGAGAGTGGGGTTACACAAGCATGCATGACACCTCCACTGTGATGACAAAGGCAGATGTTGTACAAACTGGGAAACCCAGATTTGTGTCTTGTGCCACAAACGCACATCACACATACACAAACACAAATCACTCAGCATGGCCCCTCATCCATGGACAAACGGGAGCTAGGGGACCATCCATGCAAACATTCACATCAGTCTACCCTCCACACCACACACCCTGAACTGCAACAATGTGTATCTGTGAAGCCCCCATGGACAGGTGACATTGCACATGCACCCATGACAAACACAGGAATGTTGGGAGGAACTAAGGTGCACAGACGCATCACACAAGGACACCTTACAAACCTGGTGAATGACAGACATACAGCAGAGTATGCGGTACATGGCCATGACCTCAAAGCTCATGTAACCTTCAGACTCCCTGCCACAGTCCCAGGACAATGCAGATGCCAAGGAGAAACACAAGGCACACATGCTGACACCTTCAAGCATCGCAGCCGTGAACCTGACAAGTGGGAGTAGTCACACACACATACAAATGTCTCAATCACTGAAAACTACCACCTAGGGACAACTACATGATATTGCGAACAAACAAGTGTCTTGAGGAACCCTGACTGTGTCCCATCTGTGTCTGACACCATCATCACCACTCGGAAATGACAGATCCCAATGATGATACACCAATTAACAGTAGTGTGTCATGCACCCACACATCTGGTAGCCCATTGGAAAAGTAATGGGATGAACCCAGTACCACTCAGCAAGCATCAACAACAGGAACATATCAAGGGAACACTGTTGGGGTATGAACAGGGATGTGGACACACACACATGCTCATACAACACACACCATGGGCCCAGGCCATGTCACTGGACAACACACTAACTTGAGGGGACACAACTCCTGTGGGAGCCCAGCTGTGCCAAACATATTCACCGCAAGACCCACTACTGTCTGCAGAACACTTGGTCAGTCAGCCATCAGTTACCACACAATGAAGGCTCTCGTCACAACAGCCTGGGTACGTGAGTCTCCCCTAAGTCATCTGCACATACCCAAAACATATGTCTAGCAAGTTGCACAGAGGCCCCAGTTGCTCCTATTACAATGATGCCCACACCTGTAGGTCCAGTGTTGATGAGCACAAAGTATGTGGAAGTGACAAATTGGACAATGGGAAGCACATCATATGTGCAGGGGTGCAAGCCACAGATGTGACCATGCCAATGAAATGCTCACAGAGAGATGTCCACAAATAGTTGATCCTGACACACCCAGGTAGCTGCAAAGGATGACATGGATACCTACCAGAATAGGATACATATCTCATGGACCACAGGGAGTACATCACATCAACACATCAGTATTCAACATTGTAAACCAAGCATTACAGGTGCAAGGGCATGTCAAACAGCATCAACATAATGTACAGCTAAATCAAGTTCACAGGGTTAAAAAAAAAAGCTTTATTCAACATATTAAAAGTGAAACGTCTGTTCTAACAAAAGGCTAATGACCAGTCCATGTCCAAATGGTAAGGAGTGAACTAGAGTGACAAATTCAGTATATGAAAATCTAAACGTCTGTGCAAACAAACGGCCAATGGCCAGTCCATGTCCAAATGCCAAGGAGTGAACTAGAGTGACAACTGTCACACCTTGCTTGCCTGCACTGCTAAGGACCGGGGTCATCCCCTCGGAGGAGCATACATGGAGGCAGGTCAGGCACCGCAGGGACAGGATCAGGGTGCAGCAGAAGGAGGCAGTAAAGAGGTGGTGGATGCAGGCGAGACACTTGCAACTGCAGTGGAGCTGACTGAAGTTGTGGGTGCTGTCACAACTGTGGGGCACAAGTCAGATGGGGTGGGTACCGGCACAACTCCAGTGGGCAGGTCAGATGGAGTGGATTGGCTCACCACTGCAGTGCCCACATCAGATGGGGTGGTCGTGGACTCCAAAGCAGTGCCTACATCCATGGGAGTGGAATGGGGGACAGGTGAGGTCTGCAGGGCAGGGGGGGACACGGTCCCCACATCAGTGGCACCAACTGTCTGACCAGGTGTGGAGGAGCAAGTGCTAGGGGGGGATGACCTTAGTATTTTGGAGATGGTGTACCTTTGTGTGGGGAACCCGGGGCAGGGTGTGGCGGGGCAACCTCTGGAGTGGTGGCCTGGGGGATGGAGGACAGAGATTTTGCCTTGGAGCTGCGTGGTGGTGGGGGGGTCTTGCTCTTCTGGCGCCGGGGAGACTTGCGGGTGGGCGTCTCGGTCTGACTGCACCTGGGGGAGGGTGTCCGGGTGTGAGGGGCACTCCCTTCTGTGTGTAGGGACTTCCTCTTCCCCTTGTAATCAGGATCTGCAGGGTCGGTGGGGAAGAGGCCAAGGTCACAGAGGAAGAGCTTCTGGGGATGGGGTTGCATGTGAGGCAAGGGAAGGGGGCTGGGAGGGAAAGGTCTCGGTGGACTGTGGAGTGGTTGTGGGTGACTGTGTGTGTCAGCAAACCAGCCCCTGTGAGTGTGGAATCAGTCCCCTGCGCTTGCTTGTGTGCACGTCTAGACCTTGGTTTGGGGGTTTCTGTGCTTGGGACAGGTAGGGTGCTAGGAATCGTGGGTGGTGCAGGGGTAATAGGGGTGCAGGACTGTTGGAGGAGGGACAATGCTTCTGTTAGGGAGGAGGCCACGGACTGATTGGTCCTCTGTAGGGCAGATTTGCCCGAGGAAAAGCCCTCCATGAATGACACCAGTTTTGTCAACAGACCTGTGTGTGCATGGAAGACCTTCAGCATCGACGTCTGCCCTACATGGATCTGTCGAAGTAAGTCCACAGACTCCTCACTCAGGGCAGCAGGGGACACAGGGGCATGGGGTGAGGTGCCTGGCACAAAGGAGACATGCTCACGAACACGGGAGCCCATGGGGACCTCTGGGATGGGAGCCGATTGGAGGGGGGTGGTGGTGGTGGCGGTGGCGGGAATGGAGACAGCCTCACTAGCTGGGCTTTGGTGGCTGATGACACCCGCCTCCACAAGGGAGTCATCCTCAGAGCTGCTGTGGCCCTCAGCTGGGGGGATGGTGCTGACGACTCCACTGTGTGGCTCAACTCGCCCTCCATGCCACTGGGTCCACCCGACTCCTCTCCTTCTGTCCCTGTAAGGCTCTGTGGCTCCTCCTGGTCCATGGAGCTGTCCCCTCCTGTAGCCTTGGATGTATCTGGATAGGAATAGGAAGTAACAGAACTACATCAGTCACCTGCATCGACTGCACACACCAGAGTGAGTACATCACATCACAGGGCAAGCCCTGGCATCATCAGCTGAACACAGCTCAAAGTGCCAACAATGTTTAGGATAAGACAATTGTCATTCTCAACATCATCCATGGCACACATATCCCTCCTTGACTTTCACACATATGTCCGTTGCATGTTGGATGCTAACACACCAATATGCCAACATGCACCACCCACACATTAGTTGTACATATAAGTGAACATGTAGGAGTATGTCACTATACACACAGCACACCTGTTGCTACTGACTCAGTACAGGTGTCTGGTTGAAGGGATGGGCAGAGACTCATTTCACATGCTTGGTATGCATGCCAGCAACTCACACTATGATGTACTCATGTCCTGATGGGCATGCCACAATGGGGTGCATGGTGCACACTTGAACACAATGCAGGCTCACTCATAGCAAGTTCAATTCCATGGTACTGGGATGCCCTGAAAGTCAGTCAACACTGTTTCCTTTCACAGGGGCAGGGCATCCAGACAACAACAATATGCACAGACTCACAATCCTAGCTCAGGGGTAAAGCTAACTCTGCAGATGACCGGCGCACTTGCCCATCCCATGCAAACAACATATCCAGGACCCAGAAGACTCCACATCATGCAAATCATTCATATGAATCTCAGCAAACACAACTCCCTGTACATTAACACATCACAGTCTGCCATGCATGTAACCCAGCTGCATGAAGGACACAGTTGCATACACCATTGTGCGCTGTTAGATGATCACACATCTATATGTCACACAGGTCTTGTCTCTCACAGTCACATTGCAGATGTCATCCTGACCCTCTGAATCATGGACACCCCAGTTGTACGTACCAACTAGCCACACCCTAATGACACAGAGGCAGACACCTGAGGGCACATGTCACTAAGCACAACCTGCAATTTCATACACAGGAGTGGGATTACAGAGTGTTTCTAAATGCCCTTAAGGGGGCATGACTGGCCAGGACTGAGTGAAGCAGTGTTTGGCCCCGGACATTAGTCAGGTGGCTAAGCAAGTGTGACATACTTGATATACATACTCCTGAAGCCCAAAAATTGGAGTCCCCTGCTGCATGGGTTTGTTTGGAATACCCTAGCCACATGTTGTGAGTCAGACCAGCAATTGGTACACATCTCAAGGGCACACACAGATCACATGTCAGATCTCAGGCATTGTGTAAACAATTGACTCACCCATGAAACACACAACAGATTGACGGGAACTGATGCTGACCGGTACCTGAAGCATTGCTGACTGCAGGGACACAGTGCCCTAGTGACACAGCAACAGACTGGAGGGGCCACACCTGTGGAACAGATGAGGAGGGTGCATCACACAAATGAGCGACCTGAGTTTGGGACTACAAGTCCTACGTAATATGGAAGTGTGACCAGGACAAAAGACTGCTATTTGCATGTCAGACATAGTACACAGATCAGACATGGACTCACCTCCTTCCTGCTACTGTCTAGCCTTCAACTGCCTATCCAGGTCCAGGAAGACCACTGCCAGGATATGGAGCATGTGGGGAGTCAGGGTCCGGTTTCCACCCCTCCTGCGTGGAGGTGACAGCTTCAGCTGGACTCTAGCTATCCTCCGGGTCCAGTCCCGAAGGCCCTGCCACCTCTTCTGGCAGTTGTGGATCTGGCGCTTGTTGACCCCCACAGAATGAACAGCCCGGGCGATGGTCAGCCAAATCTCCTGCTTCTGGTGGGCATCAACCTGTGAGGAGGACAAAGTGAAAAGTACATTAACACACATGCCCCAGATTTGTGCAGCACACATTTGGATCTACATGTCACAAAAGGGAAATAAATTACACAGGTAATGCAACCATGGGGAATGAAAAATCACATGCATGTCTGACATGTTAACAATGCCTGGATAGTTTAAGCTTGCAATAATGCTCTTTAGCAGCAGGAAAACTATTCCTTACATGTACTTACGCACGTTGGGGGATGAATGTAGTCAGTGAGAATGCTTGCCACTGGTGTACACACTGCTAGTACTGCTAGTCTGACAACATGCATAATTAGAAGGCAGTGGACTGCACACTCACCTGCTCCCCTGGTGTCCCATAGAGCCTTCTGTACTCTGGAAGGAGCCCATCCAGCAGGGCCTGGTTCTCCTCCTCAGTGAAGACTGGGGCCCTCTCCAGAGTACGTTCCATAGCAGGAGTCAGAGGATGCAGAGACAGCAGCAGTGGTAGTAGGGATGTGGTCCAGTAGCATTTAGTGCAGGCGAGTGAGCTCCCTGGTGGCCAGCCAGCCATATATCTGTGCTGCAGAGGCAGACTCTGTGCCATATGTCCCAAGTGATAGGTCCAACACGGTTGCATTCTATGAATATGGCCAATCCATTTAAAAGTACGACTCGTACACGCCTTCCGCATCGTTCAAATCTTCATCTTCATGGAACACTTGAAATTGCGACATTGTTGTTGGCATCCAACTGAATTTCCAGTGCACAACTCGTACAAGTTTTGAATCCGCATCCGTCTCCATGACAGTCCTGAGCCAATGGGTGCGCTCGGCTCTTTCAACTGACTGTACAACGTGTATTTTGAATATACACATGCACCCGTCTCCATACGATTCAATGGCCAAGGCGTACGCCTGTCTCGGACCATGCCTGTCCGACGCGTATGCATGATAGTCACCCGCGTCGGACCTCATTGCATTCAATGACAAAGCGTACGCACGGCTCGGATATGAGCCATGCAATGCGTACGCATTGTCACCCGCGTCGGACCTCATTGCATTCAATGACAAAGCGTACGCACGGCTCGGACATGAGCCATGCACTGCGTACGCATTGTCACCCGCGTCGGACCTCATTGCATTCAATGACAAAGCGTACGCACGGCTCGGACATGAGCCCTGCAATGCGTATGCATTGTCACCCGCATCGGACCTCATTGCATTCAATGACAAAGTGTACGCACGGCTCGGACATGAGCCGTGCAATGCGTACGCATTGTCACCCGCGTCAGACCTCATTGCATTCAATGACAAAGCGTACGCACGGCTCAGACATGAGCCATACAATGCGTACGCATTGTCACCCGCGTCGGACCTCATTGCATTCAATGACAAAGCGTACGCACGGCTCGGACATGAGCCGTGTAATGCGTACGTATTGTCACCCGTGTCAGACCTCATTGCATTCAATGACAAAGCGTACGCACAGCTCGGACATGAGCCCTGCAATGCGTACGCATTGTCACCCGCGTCGGACCTCATTGCATTCAATGACAAAGCATACGCACGGCTCAGACATGAGCCGTGCAATGCGTACGCATTGTCACCTGCGTCAGACCTCATTGCATTCAACGACAAAGCGTACGCACGGATCAGACATGAGCCATACAATGCGTACGCATTGTCACCCGCGTCGGACCTCATTAGTGTGACTATTATATGGATGCAACACACATATACTGGCCATGGACACCTGCGCACACCTGCCACACTATAGCATTGGCCACACAGTGTCCCATGGCATGTAAGGATGCATTCCCTTGGTGTTTGGGGGGGCCACAGCTGTTTTTTTTGGCTGGCACTTTGTGCAGCCACTCCCAGGCTGTGCACGTGTACATGGGGGCAGAATCCTTTGTGTGTTGTGCACATTACCACTGTGATGTGCAATTGGACAGTAATGGGCATGAGTCACGGCCACAGTGTCAGGTTGGATATATTTAGGACATGTCACATACACCCTGAGTCCTGGGGGTGATGGCATGTACGTCACAGTGAGACCTGTAGACACAATACTGATGTGAACACACAGTCTGTGTGCATGTTGTGTCTCAGATGTGTACGATCACCTGTTACCAATGGGTGACAGTCTACACATCCATGTGGTATATGCATCAACCTTGATGGGGTGTGTGTCTAAGAGATGTACATGTAGGACTGGCAGGAACAACAGTGGCCACTACCTTTGGGACTTGCCTTGTGGTGTGTACGTGCTACGCCATGTCCATTGCTTTGTTGATGTGGCAATACAGGGAGCCTGGGTTTATGCATGGCAAAGATCTGTGATGCCTGGGAGACATGAGGCCTCAATTGTCACTGGGGTGTGTATTTTGAACGTTGCTGCGGAACATAGGTTGGGTGACACAGCCAGATGATTGGCTCATTGCACTACATGGGACTCATGTGGACATGTGGAATTGAGATGTGAGGTGGTGGTCTTGTAGGTGACATATGTGTCTATGCCCAACAGCACACACCTCAGTACATTGTGTAATGTCATGAACTAGCATGTGATAGTGATCATGGTCATGTCCACATGGGGGGATGTACTACAATCTTCCTTTGTGCATCTCTGTACTGAAGGGCACCTGCTGTCCATCGTCCAGTCCCAGACCTTGCAACCCTGCAGGAACGCGACTGCATCAGACGGTACCGCTTCACCAGGCCACTGATTGCGGAGTTGGCGGAGCAGTTGGCGCCACATCTGCTACCTGGCCAGACATACCCTACAGCACTGACCCCAGAGGTGAAGGTGATGGCAGCCCTGCACTTCTTTGCTACCGGTACCTTCCAGTACACTGTGGCTACTGCTAGTGGTATGTCGCAAACAATGTTTAGTCGGGTGCTACGCGATGTCTTGGAGGGGATGTTACCATTCCTCGACCTGTATATCAAGTTCCCGAGCCCAGATGAACTCCCTGAAATTAAGGATGCCTTTTATACACTCGGGAGGATGCCGAACGTCATCAGATCTATTGATGGGACACATGTTGCCCTGATACCACCCAAGGCACATGAGCAGGCATACCGGAACAGGAAGCACTACCATTCGATCAATGCTCTGGTGGTCTGTCTTGCTGACATGTCAATCACACATGTGTGTGCACGGTTCCCTGGTCCGGCGCACGATGCCTACATTATGAGGGGTAGTCGCATTGCAACGCTGATGTCACAGATGCCAGCTCAGCGTGCCTGGCTTGTCGGTGTGTACTGACTGTTTCTCATTGTGTGTGTTTGTCACTGTTGTATTACGCACTCCTACAAAACTCAGCTACTTGTTCATGTTTGTGTGTGTAGGTGACTCCGGATACCCCAACATGCTGTGGTTGCTGACACCCCTCAGGAACCCTGTGACACCAGCCGAGATGTGCTACAATGAGGCACATGGTCGGAGCAGGAGGGTGATTGAGCAGACATTCGGCCTCCTGAAAAGCCGCTTTCGCTGCCTGGACAAGACCGGAGGGGCCCTCCCATATGAGCCTGCAAAGGTGTGCAAAATAATACAGGTCTGCTGCATGCTACACAACATGGCGGTGCGGAAGGAGGTGCCTCTCATCCAGGATGACGATGACGACGACCAACCTCCGGCACCTGTGTAGGATCCCGGCCTGGGCCAAGATGCTAGTAATGATGAAGATGATGGTGACATCCGCTCCCAGCTCATCAACAACTTCTTCACCTGAATGTGAGTTTCCAGGGTTGTTATGTGAATGTATGGAGGAAGCCTGGAATGTGTTGAGCCAGCTCTGTTGCTGTCTGAGTGTGTCTGTGTGCCACTTGACTGGATGCGTGCTGTGATGTGTCCATTCAGCTGGTGTGTACTCCACAATAGGGTAGTACAGCTAACTAGTGTTTGTGCAGGTGTTTTGCAACATGTTTGGTCATGTGTATTGCATTTCTCTCCTGTTCTTCTGTGCTTTTGACTGTATCTTGTCTGTCCTTCCCAGGGTACTTTGCCTGTTGTGTGGTCAACACTGACCCCCAACACCCAGAAGCCAACACCAGTGTGGAAGTTGACAATTCCCATCAACTGATGTACCACACATCCCTGGACTTCCATTCTCCAACACATTGGGAGTGTGTGCCCACTGTTACATAGAATTACCGTGCAACTATTGTGGAATAAACGTTTTGCTGATGTGTAATGAACCTGTGCTATGCTTTGTTATATGCGTTGTATGTCTTCCCACATCTGAGTGACATCTGCTTACCTCACCTGTGGACTTGTTGCCACTGACTGGGCTTGGTGTTGTGTCTGTGCATGCCAATGTGTTTCAGGTCAACATCATTGTGTGTGATGAGTAACATGGCCATGGTGAGTATGTTTTGTGTTGCCATAGTGGTGTCTCTCCCTCACATGTGTCACATCCTCATGACTCACCTTACGTTGGTCACATTGTTGCAGTATTTGGCATGCACTGTGTTGTGTAGCTGATCGACATCTCCCTGAACATGACAATTTGGAATCACAACAGAGGCAAGTATGGTGTCCTGGTGAGTTTATTTACAAACATGTGTGAGGGAGGTGACCAGGATGGTGGGTGCTGTACAGTGGTTTGGGAATCCAAAGTTCACATTGGAGTTGGAAGTGCTGGTAGATGAAATGTACAGAGTAAAGTCCACAGTCATCTGATATATTGGCCCAACATGAACCCTCCATGTCATGTGGCCGAGTTGTGTGTGATTGGACAAGGTGAACAGGTTGCCCACAAAGAACATTGTCCAGAACAGGTTTGGAGGCCCTGGGGGATGTGCTGGGACATCTGCCTCTCACATGTCCTTCTTCGGACGACCCCTCTTCTTCCGGGGGGGGATCCTCATGTGCAGGCCACTGCGGGGCAGGGGACTCTCCACCAGAGTGCTCCTCCCTCCCTGTGGTGCTGGCAGATGGTGTTGCGACAGATGTTGTGGGCACACAGGAGGGTGTGGACAGGTTTGTGTTGATCTGGCGGAGGCATTGTAGTATGTCCCGATGCATCACAGTGATGTCATCCCACTTGGCCTCTATGCGGGCATGGTGGGCGACCTGCTCGTGTTGCATGTCCTTGAGGATACCCACTACCTGGCCAAATGCTCCGGTGCTATCCTGGTGTAGTGAGGGCTGCGATTTAGATACATACATTGCTATGTTGGTATAAGCGCATTAGATATTAGAAAGCCATCTTGCCACTTTTTGCTGCCTTTGCACACGACACTGCAGATACATGTTATTATTTGAAAACTGCTTGCTCGCCTTTTTCTTCACATGAGAACTGTCTGTTGTTCACATCCCTAGAAGTGCGCTGCGACCTTGGTCTGAACATTGTGTAAAGAAACAGTCTGGGTCACCAAACAATGCATGTTTTTGAGTTCAGGTTGATAGGCCCACTATTTAGCCATAACACGCACGCAGCTGCAAATACCTGAAAGCTGAGTGCTTTTAATATTGCAGACTGCATGCTTTACACACATTCGGAAGTAGAGCTTTCCCAGGAGCAGAGTACACCTGATTCTGTGATGTGATTCCACTAAGCTGATCTTTACGGTATGGGGTTCCCCATTCAAGCCTGGAGACCTTCTACTAGTCTAATAATATTAGTTTACAAGCGAAAGGAAGGTGGCTGTATTCCACTGTCATTATATTATGATTTCTCCTGTCATTTTCTATGGTATTGTAACAATGCTGATGGTTTTGATTTTAATCATTTGTCTCCTTATGTTAGCCAAAGTACTGCATCTTAGGACACGTAGTTTATAAAATAAACCTTTTAAACTTTACCATGTCTCTGATTACTCTTGTTGTGGACTGATATGAGAATAATTACGAACAGGTATTTCTGATTCCAGCCATTCCTGAGAGTATTCTAAGTCGCTTGTTCTGGATAGTCTATACATTGGGACCTCCGTGATGATACGGATAATGAATGAGACACTGATGCTGGTCGGATAGGGGTTCTGGGTTCTGAGGGGAGTTTTTGGTACACCACAATTCACTGAGGTCTTGGTTTCCCTGCGCATAGTTCTGTGCATGAGCAGAATACCTGCAACATGGCGCACCTAACATTTGGTCGTTTGATTTGAAACGCCTTAGTAGTGCTTATATTAGTAAACAACACCCTCACTCTTGTTTCCGGATAATGGGAGTGACGGATTTTACCTACCTATTGGTAGCCTAATCGGTTCTTTCAAGCTTGTTAATTAAAAAGGTATCATATATTTTTGAATCCTTGTTGTTTTTCTCTGTGTCCTTATGGCGGTCGAAATTGCAGCACATAGTCGAGCGCCTCTGCGATGTCCTTTGACGCAGTATGGGGTGCCGGACGATGGGATGGCCGTTATTTTTGTGGTGAGTGCAGATGGCTCCCACCCTTATGAGTTGTTTTACTCTTGGGTGACGCTGCCAGCAGTGAATGCGGATGATAAAACGTTTCACATGTTTACTCAAACGCGGGTCCCAGCAAATTATACGCCATATAGGACGCTTGAGATTCCCCTTTCAGCCTGGCAGCATAGCATTTGGTTTAATGGCGCCCTTCCCCATGCGGTTGCGCCGGCTAGACTCGGCCCTTTGTCAATTCCAGGGGCCATGTGGCCGGTGCTGGCCGAATTTACGTCTCACCCCCGATATTTGATACTTGTGGTGGATGCGTTGCGTATGCGACATACAACCCTCATTTCAGTATATAGGGCTTTGGTGCAATACGTCTCACGCAACGTGCAGGTGGGGACTACCAGCTGGTCATCCTGCGGTTGTTATTAGCCCCATCATAGTTAATTCGGTGATGGGCAAGCGCCCCCAGAATAAGGACGATTTACCTTATTGGCTTGCCGAGAAATTTGACCAACTGGAGGCAGTTTTTCCACATTCTACCGCTGTGGAGAAACACAGAATCCTCAGCATTAGTTTGCCGAAAGACTTAGTCCCAGAAGTGTCCGATTGTGACAACTGGGGTCAGGTTTTTGCCGCGGTCTATTTGAAGTGCTTTGCCACTCCGTTTATGGCTGTGCTTCCCTCTGTCATTAAACGTGTTCAAGATAATCACGGTCCGGAGGCGGCTGTAGAGTTGGGAATGTGGCTTGTCGGAGTGTTCGATGTAGTTGCCTCTCTCGTCCTTGGTAATCTCAAGGGAGATGCGGTACAATTTCAAGTAGCTAATGGCTTAGCCCGCGTCGACGAACTTGATAAGCCCAAAGAGTTGCCTAAATTTATTGAGGAGGCTTATAGTACTATTGGCCGCAGTAGTTTACGGGTTAAACCAACTATTATCATTCCTGATTTGATACAACAAACTAAGGTGAGCTTGTCTGTCAAAGACGATCGTTCAAATTTTCCAAAGCAAAATTGGTGACAAAAGAAACAGGGAAAGCAGCAACAGAAACAGTGGGCTCGTCCTGCGTCTCCCACACAGCCGACTAGTGAGCGCACATACGATTTGCGCGACCGCACTAGTATTAAGTCACCTGATAGATTTCAGGTTACTGAACGCTCTCCTCATTCTTCACAGGAGACATCGTCCTCACAGTCCGGTGGAGGAGAATGTGGCAAAGGTCAGGGTGCCCAACAAGGACGTGAGCAACCCCGTCAGGCTGACGGTAAAGGCAAGCAATCCGAGTTTGCACTTCAACGTCCCCCGTTTCAGAAGAAGAAAGTTGCTGCTCTAACAGCGAGGTATGCCACAGATAGTGCGGATGCAGCTTCGGAACCTGACATGGGCGCTAACGCTGCTCAACAGCGCAGCAGAGGTTACAGTAGTGCGGCAAGCACTACGTCGATATCTGGAGGCGACAGCAACTGACACATTCATTACTGTAGAAACTGCTGACACTAGAGTGGCTCCCCCTGACAGACTATATAATATAGTCCTCTTAATTGAAGGTGACATAAAGCGTACTATTCAAGGGATTTTTTAGGATAATCTGACCTCTTCCTATGACATTCTTTTGGCGGAGGCAGACTGCCCACGGCTTCATTTTAGATGCTCCGAGAGGGGAGGAGGTAATCCTCCCTTCCTTTGCACACACGGTGCCAAAGGAACACGCTAAGAAATTTGCTGAGGAGTGGGCACAGGTGCTTGCTACGGCTTTGTATCGCACTCAGGTAGGCTGGGATAAATTGTCCCCCAGCCATGAGATTTCTTTACGGTCTATGCCCCAGCCACAGACCCAATATCCCATGCGTCGTGAAGCTAGACCCCACGTCGCGGAAATCCATGATCAATTGGAATATCAGGGTGTTATCGAAACATGTGTGTCACAGATGAATAATCCTTTATTCACTGTAAAGAAGCCTGATGGGTCGTACCGCCTAATTTTGGATTACCGGCACCTAAACTCTCATTGCCGGATGTGTGCGGTACAGAATACCCACAGTTCTGCCCTCGTTGATAGACTTGTGCGTAAACGATTTAAAACCACACTTGACATATCCAATGGCTTTTATAGCCACAACCTGTCCTCTATTAGTAGTCAGTGGACAGTGTTTACTTCAGGCGGCAAACAGAAACAGTTTAAAAGATTAGCCATGGGCTATAAAAACAGCCCTGGCATCTTTGCCGCTCGTGTTGTCTCTCTGTTAGAGAGCATAGACCCTGATGCGTACTCGTATGTTGATGATATCTATCTCACGGACGACGAGTTGTGGCCGCATCTGTGTTGCGTTGATCGCATTATTGTAATGTTTGCAGACTTCGGTTACAAATTCAACTTTGCGAAGTCTCACATTGCAGAGTATACAGTGTTTTTTTTTTGGGTTACGAGCTCAACAATGAAGGTCGAGGACTGGCTCCTCACTTTCTGGAAAAGTGCGCATGTTTGCGTGCTTCAAAAACATTGAAAAAATTACAGTCTTTGCTGGGTTTTCTGAATTTCAGTCGTACGTACATTCCTGATTATGCCCAGTGTATCAAGCCGCTTTATGGTACAACCTACTTTTTACAAATCGAGCTGGCTGCCAGAGCATTCAGCAATTTTGCAATCTTTGCAAGCTGATCTTCTTGCTTCAAAATACTTACTGACACGTGATAACCGCACTAACCTGGTAATAAAAATTACCAGGCGAAGTGGGTTTCACGTACTTGACGTTCAATTAGGGCGACACCGCCCCCATTGCATACAAATCACACCTGTACACTTCGGCTGAACTGCGCCTTTCCTCTGTCAAGAAAGTTTTGAGAACATTTTGACTGCTGTACAGATGGTGATCCTTAAAGAACGTGCGCTGTCGCAAGGAAAACGCATGTTGGTGGTCACACCATATCCTGCCCTAGAGGCAGTGACGAAAGCAAGTGTACCCAATTCCAAAGCTTGGCATCCCCGGTGGATACAATGGGCCACTTCCTTCACATCGCCCGATGTCACCTATATCTTTGATGCCTCATTACAGACTCAGGAGTATTTACAGTATGAATTCGTTCATCCTGCTCCTCTGTCTTTGCGCCCGCTCGAAGATTACCATTGTGTCATTTACACTGACGGTTCAGCGCAACCGGCGACTGGATCGAAGCATGCCTATTCAGCGGCCTGCACAATTGTGGCGGGTACTTTCGTTAATGGTGAATTCCAATCTGATGTCGTGCATACGCAGTCATTGGGGGATTGTACCGCACAGTTGGCGAAACTCCGTGCTTTAGTGCTTGCACTGGAGTTTGCTGATCCTCGAGTCACTACTCTTATAGTCAGTGACTCGTTTTACTGTGTTCAATCCTTCAAGGACAATCTATTCTTTTGGTCTCAAAATGAATATCGTGATTCCAAAGGTAGCACAATTAAGCATAAAATCCTTTGGGTTTGAGTGGCAGAACTTAAAGAACATCTGCCTCTCGTGAATGTAATTCACACTCTTGGGCACCAGCGAGTTGGTGTCCACGCTGTAGGCAACAACTTAGCTGACGAAGCAGCGAAAACAGCAGTAGGATATATCTAGTAGCAGCAGTTACAAGATCCAAAAGTAAGATCGATGGTGACATCTTGGCAGCTATTGCTGCTACAGAGAAGGGAAGTAATTACCCGAGAGGTTTCCCGTCTCGCTACCATTATCACTTAAGTCCTGATAACGTCCCATTAGTGAGAATTAACGACGTTGGTGACAGGTTGATTCCCAACGTGGACTGCTGACCATCTTTGATCTCAGCGGCTCACGAGGGTATGGCGTCTGCCCATGCCGGCGTTGCAGCAACTGTTAATCTGTTACAACAACGTTACTCGTGGGGCGGGTTATATAAACAGGCTCGCACTTATGTTCTTGATTGTGACATTTGCCAGCAGATTAAACCTTCAACTGCTGCACGTCCACCACAAAATCAGTTGTACATATCCAATAAACCACTAGGGTGTGTTTTTTTGGATCACTGCGGTCCTTTCTCCTCTGATACTGCGTATAAGTATATCTTAGTTGCAGTGGATTCATGCACACGTTTTCTGTGAGTATGGCCACAAAGGAGTGCTGATGCCTATACAGTCATCAGGGATTTGCGTGTCTTTGTGGGAAGTTTTGCTTGTGGTACCTTTCATTCTGATCAGGGCCCTGCGTTCGCCTCTAAGGCGTACAAGGAAGCCATGAAAAATTTGGGGGTCCAAGTCAAATTTTCATCTCCCTACCGACCTGAGGGTAATAGTGTGGTGGAGCAAATGAACCGTGACTTAAAGCAATCCTTGACAGCTAGGATTTTAGGCACTGGCTGGAACTGGTTAACCCATTTGTATGACGTCCAACGTGCACTTAATAATCTCCCTAGAAGGTCTCTGGGTGGGCGGACCCCATACATGATGCTCTTTGGCATAAAAATGTTTCTCCCAGACCTTGACGGTCTAGACATGGCGGCGCCTGCCGCACCCTTTGATGTAGATGAACACTGTGCTGTATTGCAGACTCTACAAGAAGCCAGAGACAGTCTCGCGAAGGGACATATGCCCTCCACATCTGATGCTGCGCTTCAGATTCCGGTATTCGGCTGGCTACCTCGAGTTGGTGACCTGGTCCGTGAAAAGGTGGAGAACAAGAAGGAGTTTGGTCCTTCTTATCGTGCTCCAGTTCCAGTGCTCGGCGTGCAGGGTACAAGAACAGTCATTTTACCTCCACTTCCTTGTCGCAAGGATAACAGGTACATCTCCATTGACAATGTCAAACTACAGCGAGTGGCCGATTCTTCTTAGTATGACTCCAGCGGTTTCTTGCCCTGCGATGCTGAGAAATTCTGTTTTGGATCCGGCATCTACCACCTTGTCTGATATTGCCATCGAGATGCATACGGTTGCTGATCCTTTGTTGCTACCACCGGTTGGTGGTTCACCTGAAGACACTGAGTATGCTTATCCTGCAGATGTAACATTGCCCGTTTTACAATCAACCACAGTTACCCAATCGCGTTTCTCCTTTGACACTAACTCAATGACTTCCAATGCCCCGTCCAAGGTTTCCATTATTACTGTTTGGTTCAAACGACATTTTTTTATTCCCCCTTGGACTTACATTTGGCTGATGCTCATATGTATTTTTCTGTTTATGTCCATTGGATTTGTTGTGGTATTTTTTCGTCTTGTGAATGGACACTACCTTAAAGAAAGATCTACAATTAGACTTATTGATGGAACTTTGGCCCCCCACTCCTCATCACACATCATGAAAAGGGACCAGACTTTTGTGAATATTACTGCCTGGCCAGTGTTATATGGGATTGCGTGGGATGCTGTTAAATTTCAGATTCATGGTCCAACTGAGGTTATCAATGTACCAAATGTATTTCGTGTTTCTATGGGTGATGTAGTTAAACAAAACATCCGTTCTGATGATTGGGACGTTCAGGCCATAGAAGCACTGTTTTCTGATTTGAAATATTATGCCGCATTTGATGCTGAGGATTTGTATTTAGACACTGATAATTATGGTGAACAGTTTTGCTATCAACATTATGGCAATCATTTTCTACACAAAGCAAATACGTTTCGAAATTTTGTAAATTATACCGAGTGGGAACATTGTCCAACGCCAATCCTAGGTAGCTCCACCACGTTGGTGGAAAAATTCACATATTAGTGTTTCAAATCCTGCCTCCTTTTATTTTAAAGTGGCGGCTGAGTCTCCCTCAAAAGTCAGACTGACACACACTAAATTGTTATATTCCAAGTCCTTTATGGATGATTTGTCAATCAGCGGTTATGATCTGTGGAAGGCTACTATTGATCTTAAATCGGTTTGGGGTTCCAAACTGTGGCAGGTACTATGAACAGAAGCTTTGCATCGTGCCTGCCTCATCCCGAACCACATGTTGTTCTTAAACTCAACAATCTTCCAGACCACCTGTTTTGGATTGGTTACTTCGAAAAAACTAAATTCTCCCTCTACTCCAGATCTGGGTGCTTATCCAAATTGGGGTAATCATACAGATCTGTCCCTTGATGCGTTGCAGTCATACGTTACTAATACATCCTTCAATATTTCCAAGTTGCATTCTGAGGGATGGTTGACTTGGCAGACAAGTTCTGATTCCTGTCAACATCGTTTTCTGGGTTTAATACCTGGGTACACGCAGGTACACGTGGACCCTCGTTTTGAATCTTCTCATACTGTAACTACCTACTCTGTAGGGAAGTTATGCCAATCTTGGCTGCAACATTCCACCTTGGCATCTGTTAAACTTCATTTATCTAAATTACATGACAAAATAGATTTGAATGATTTTGTTAAGGGCCCTATAGGTGGCTGGTCCAAAAGATGGGTGTATGCTATTTATAACGAAGTTTGGAAGTTATCACAGATTGAAGCTGCTTCCAGATTAAGGGCTATTGATCAAGCCAATATGGAAAAAGTACTAGCTGTTATAGATAATAGCATTAACACCCTTTTTTTGAAGAATTTACACGTTAGACAATATTGTTTCTTCTGTTGTTGATATTGTGCAGAATGATATGTCTGTTTTGTATCATGGTCAAAATCAGTAACGTTCCATAATGCAATTTGCATGGACATTGCAAAAGTTAAATGCTGGGAAAGTGCCCTGGGATTATATGAATACATCATCTTATTCCTTCCCTTTAATCTCTCAGCCAAACAACAATTCATGTCCATGAAAGATGCAACATATTACTTACTGCATATTGAAAAGTTAGAACCTTTGCCTTTCTCTGTGGCCGAATTGAATTCCACTGTGTGGCTTATCCACAGGTCAATCACATTGCCATTTCCTTTGTTTAAATTCAGTTCATGCATGAAGCATTATGCCCTAGGTAGATATGAACAACTGGGTACTGCCTTCCTGCATGAAGTTTGGTCACTCCCATTTACATACAGGTGCATGAGAGATGGTAAAGAGGTCTATTTGAAAGGTGAGGAATGCACTTCCACACCTGATCACTCTGTAGTCTGTAGGCACATTCAATTGCATGGCGCATGCAATGTGCACGCTCCTAATTTAGCTTGCGTCCTGAAAGGGATTCCAGTGCCAGCTATTATACCCTCTTTCACGCTGCTGGCTAACGGTAGTTATTTGCTTTTAAATAATGAGGCTTGCTGCGGAATGCTAGTGGGAATTCCCTACATATTGACTGTATCACAGAGAGTAGTCTCCTGTAAGAATGTCCTTTTCCCACCCCCGCATGGGCAGATAGATGTATCCATCTGGCCTTCCATTCCAACCTTGAAAGCGGAGTTCAACAAGATGAACAGAATAAGGGCTCTATTGTCTCAAAAAGAAGTTGCACTGACTTCTTCCTGGGAAACATTTGTCCTTCACGTAGCAAATACGCGCACCGAGGTGCAAGCGCTTTTGAATACTGACCTCCCACTTCAGTTTGGTGCCCTGATTCAAACTATCTTTAATGCCTCATCAACAACGGGCTTGGCACATTTTTTCAAAATTGTGGGCTCCGGCCTCGTGACCTCCTTCCAAACTATTTTTGGTGTGATACCGGCATTTTTTCATTCTATTTTTTCCAGAGTCTTTGGCGGTCTCCCGTTGATTCTTGCCCTTGTGGCTGGGGTGCTGTTGTTGGTCTGCTTACTACGCATTAAGCATAGCCTATGGATTGTCCTTCCGGTTCTCCTACTTTACATGCGTACAACCTGTTTTTCATTGCCTAGATTGTCCATTCGAATGGGCTCTGGATTTGTGCTTGTCAAACTCAGCGTCTCCTGCCCCGGATTATGATCGACTAATAAGTCCCTTAGTGGCTCATGACTTGGACTTTTCTGGCATCAGGATTATGGCCTGTGGAGCGGCACATGGAGTCCTAGGGAATTGGGACATCGGTACGGCTGCATATGACTTCCTGGCACGAAGTTATCTTGAAGAACACGCCATTTGTACAAGAGGCCCCAGTTGTTGAAGAACATGTATGTTCATTTGCTTTACTAAACTGGATGGCGGACACTTTTACAGGACACTCCAATGACTTCCTCTTGGAAGCTGTTGCTACTTACTGTGCCTACACATTGATGGATTAACTTGGATGTCGTCCAACTTTCCTTTGCACAAACTTTTTGGTTTTTTTTATTCAACATTCGGGCTCCTTGAGCCTTGCCGTTAATTTTTCCATTCAAATTTTTTCCATTTTTCGTTTTTTTTTTCCTTCGAACTTTCACTGCCTTTTATATGGATTTCCAATTTGTGCCCTTAGTTCTGTCCTATCGAACTTGAACTCTGCGTCCCTTACTAGATCCCTATTTTGCTAGTGGTCCGATCAAGGGCGGGTGTAGTGAGGGCTGCGATTTAGATACATACATTGCTATGTTGGCATAAGCGCGTTAAATGTTAGAAAGCCATCTTGACACTTTTTGCTGCCTTTGCACACGACACTGCAGATACATGTTATTATTTGAAAACTGCTTGCTCGCCTTTTTCTTCACATGAGAACTGTCTGTTGTTCACATCCCTAGAAGTGCGCTGCAACCTTGGTCTGAACATTGTGTAAAGAAACAGTCTGGGTCACCAGACAATGCATGTTTTTGAGTTCCGGTTGATCGGCCCACTATTTAGCCATAACACGCACGCAGCTGCAAATACCTGAAATTCGAGTGCTTTTAATATTGCAGACTGCATGCTTTACAAACATTCGGAAGAAGAGCTTTCCCAGGAGCAGAGTACACCTGATTCTGTGATGTGATTCAACTAAGCTGATCTTTACGGTATGGGGTTCCCCATTCAAGCCTAGAGACCTTCTACTAGTCTAATAATATTAGTTTACTAGCGAAAGGTAGGTGGCTGTATTCCACTGTCATTATATTATGATTTCTCCTTTCATTTTCTATGGTATTGTAACAATGCTGATGGTTTTGATTTTAATCATTTGTCTGCTTATGTTAGCCAAAGTACTGCATCTTAGGACACGTAGTTTATAAAATAAACCTTTTAAACTTTACCGTGTCTCTGATTACTCTTGTTGTGGACTGATATGAGAATAATTACGAACAGGTATTTCTGATTCCCACCATTCCTGAGAGTATTCTAAGTTGCTTGTTCTGGGTTGCCTATACATTGGGACCTCCGTGATGATACGGATAATGAATGGGACACTGATGCTGGACGGATAGGGCTTCTGGGTTCTGACGTGAGTTTTTGGTATACCACAATTCACGGAGGTCCTGGTTTCCTGCGCATAGTTCTGTGCATGAGCAGAATCCCTGCAACACTGGTACGCATCTAAGATGTGTGCCAGTTGGGTGTCATCATGCAGTCCAGACCCCTCTGCAAGGCTTGCTCTGTGCCTCCCACCCCTCCCAGCACCACTCTCCACATGGGCAGGACCAGCCGCAGTACGCACAGGTGACACTGGGACCCCTTGGGTGGTGTTGCTGGTGGTGTTGGCTGTAGCTTCCGGGGGGGTCAGGTTGGTCGTCGTCATCCGAAGAGGACAGTGAGAGTGTCAGACCTGAGAGCTCAGTGTCCACCAGAGTCTGGGACTGGGTATCCTCGTCATTTGGTGCTGGGTGCCCAGCACCACCTGTGTTTGGAAGAGACACACAATGTGACTTATGTTTCTACATGCATCGTTGGGTCACAAACATGACATTTTATACTTTTCAAACAGATGCCTGCCTGTACATTGCTTTTTCCCAGCTTATCACAGAGTTTGATGTTGTTGTTGGCCATTTCCCAGCATGGCCTTGTGCCCCTCACGACAGAGCCCAGTGTCAGACATCTTGTGAGTCCCTTCCCACTCCCTGTGAGGCGAGTATGGTTCAGTTTGATCTTGCTGGGCCATGTGGGTGGGTGTAGGTTGTCTGTGACTGCGACTCCCATCATACTCTTGGCTACACCCCCCTTCCCAGCATGCCCATGCTTCCTCCCTCTTGACTCTGCTTCCCTGTGAGGGGGTGTGACAGAAATTGCAAGATGGCTGACTGTGTAGTCCTGATGTATGATGTGGCCATTTCCCAGCATGGCCTTGTGCTCCCCACAACAGAGCCCTGTGTCAGACATCTTGTCAGTCCCTTCCCACTCTCTGTGAGGTGAGTATGGTTCAGTTTGATCTTGCTGGGCCATGTGGGTGGGTGTAGGTTGTCTGTGACTGCGACTCCCATCATACTCTTGGCTACACCCCCCTTCCCAGCATGCCCATGCTTCCTCCCTCTTGACTCTGCTTCCCTGTGAGGGGGGTGACAGCAATGGCAAGATGGCTGACTGTGTAGTCCTGATGTATGATGTTGGCCATTTCCCAGCATGGTCTTGTGCTCCCCACAACAGAGCCCAGTGTCAGACATCTTGTCAGTCCCTTCCCACTCCCTGTGAGGCGAGTATGGTTCAGTTGGATCTTCCTGGGCTATGTGGGTGGGTGTAGGTTGTCTGTGACTGTGACTCCCATCATACTCTTAGCTACACCCCCCTTCCCAGCATGCCCATGCTTCCTCCCTCTTGACTCTGCTTCCCTGTGAGGGGGTGTGACAGCAGTGGCAAGATGGCTGACTGTGAAATCCTGGTGTTTGTTTGGCTACAAGTCCCAAGTGTGCCCCTGTGCTTCACACAGCAGCACCCATTACGGGGTATCTTTTGCTGATATTTCAAAGAGGTGTGTGTCAATGCATTGTACCCGGTGAGTTGTGTGGAGTTTGTGTTGAGGGGTGTGTGCCTCCACATGCTGGTAAGTATGGTCAGAGCTGTCAGTCCTCCTTCCCACCCAGCCAGAAATCCCACCATGAAACGTGCTTCCATTGTTGGGCGTGCAAGTTGTCTTTCAGGATGTCAGTCAGTGGTGTCCTGCTTCTGATTTGCACACAAGCCCTAGCAGGGCCTTGTGCTCCCCACAGCAGGACCCAGTGTTAGCCATCTTGTCAGTCATTTTCCACTCCCTGTGATGTGGGCATGTTTCAGAGAGGTCTTGATGGGCCAATAAGGAGGGTGTGCATTATCTGTGACGACAGGCCTCATCATGCTTTTGGCTACACTCAGTTCACCTGCATCCCCACTATTCCTTCCTGACAGTCAGCTGCACTGTAAGGTGGTGTGTTTGTGGTGGCAAACTGTCTGGCAGGGTCTATTTGGCTTAGTGCCACTGGCTTGCTCTATTGATTTGTAGGTTGGTGCATGTCATGACACAGTTCCCAGTCACTATGAGATGGCAGGTATTGTGTGTGTCTGACTGGCATACACATCTTGGGCTGATTATCTATTGGTTAGTGTAGCTTTGCTTGGGGTGCATGGTTTCACTGTCCCCTTGCCACACAATCTTGGGTATGTTGTTTGTGTACTCACTAGGCTCTGGGATGTGTGTTAGGCCATGGACGCTCTCTGATGGTAGGATGTCCTGCACCTTCTCCTCCCAGGTCCTGAAGTAGACTGGTTTGGCAGGAGGGCCACCGCCGGTGCACTGACTCAAGGCGTGATCTTTTTCGATGAGTTTCTTGACCCTCCTGCGCACGTCATGCCACCTGTTCTGGATGTCATCCTTTGTGTGCCTTGCTGGTCTTGTGCATTCACCTTGTCCACGATCCTCGCCCACATCTTGGTTTTCTGTGAGATGGGGGTCCTTTGAACCAATGTACCAACCAAATGTGGCTCTACTCTGATAATCTTGTCTACCAGCACTTCTAACTCACTATCTGTGAACTTTGGATTCTTCTTTGGAGGCATGGTGATGGGTGGTGGTGGTGAGGGATGTGTGTGTGAGGGTGCAAGTGATGGTGGATTGGTGTTGGTTTCACTGTGTGTATGTGTGTGTGCTTTTGTAAGAGGTGCTGATGGTGTGTTAGTTGTGTGATGGGTGAGTTGTGAGTGTGTCTGTGGTTGCTGTGTACTGGTGTTTGCTGCTGGCTGTGTCTCCTGTTTGCAAGGGATGATGGTAGTGATTGTAGTCCTTTATATAGTTGGAGTTGTGGGTGTGTCTTTGTCCCATGTTTATTCTTTTTGGTATTTATTGACTTTGTCATTGCTTGTTTGGTCCTTTTTTTGTCTTTTTTCCTTTGTGTTTTGTAGGCATGAAGGAGACGTTCATGTGACGGAAACGGACGCTGCTGTTGTCTTGATTGTAGTCCTTTATATAGTTGGAGTTGTGGGTGTGTCTTTGTCCCATGGTTATTCTTTGTGGTATTTATTGACTTTGTCATTGCTTGTTTGGTCCTTTTTTTGTATTTTTTCCTTTGTGTTTTGTAGGCATGAAGGAGACGTTCATGTGACGGAAACGGACGCTGCTGTTGTCTCGTGCAGGCTTCTCCGCCTCGTTCACACTGCCTGTCTTCTGTGTTTGGTATGCCTCGTTCACAGCGGTCTCTATTGCTTGTGTGCCGGGTTGTCTGTGCGTGTCGGTCGTGCAGCTTGGTCTCCGTGCGAGTCGGTCTGGTTTTACACGCATTGCATCGTACTGCGCTAATCATACATCGCGGGTACGGGTCGGTCGGGTTCATTCCAGGTTCGTTTCGGTCGGTGAAAATCGCGTTGGTTTTCTGGCCGGATCCCAATTTTCCCTACGCTCGGTTGTACAGCTTGTTTTCCGTATTCCGTACGTGTCGGTTGTAATTCGCACGCGTTGTATCGTACTGCACGGTTTGTATGGCGCTGGTCCGTGTTGGTTGATATTCGGTTCGGGTCCGTGTCGGTCAGTTCGTTTTGCGGTCGGAATCGGAATCTTCCCCAGTGTGTCGAAGCAGGATTTCCGGCGGGCTGACATCTATCAAATTGACAAGCACCAGGCTGCTTGCAGGCGGTGCTTAAGTAGGTTCATGAGAACAGAACCTGTGTGATCCTCCCACAAGGTGATTTGGGTGATGTAGTCCTTAACTCACACACACCAATCATCCGATTTCATGTATTTCTGAATAATGTATGTTTCCCCCACGCTACCTAATTTTCACTTGTTTTGTGGCTTGTTTTTGTGGGAGGTATAGGTGGATCAAGAACATCTGCTTAATAACTGCAAGTAGAATATTTTTATTCTGTGTTGGGTGTGGAACTTTACATTGAAAAGTTTTACTTTGATTGTGTGTGTTTTATTTGATGTGCTGCTTTGTATATATTTATATTGCATATTTGTGGTTTGCCTATGAATATTTTTATTTAATTATTAAAATGTATTTATTTGAGTTTGTCAGACTTATTTTGTGCTTTATTGATATACATTTTACTATACACTGATTTATAAGAACAGCGCTACAATGCAATGCAAGTGGCAGCGTCCCAAAAGGGCGTCTCGTATCAGGCAACGGAAGTGACTACTGTGAGGGCTGCGGGAAGGGGGGACCCAGCCCCGCTGCTGAGGACTCAGAGGCCGCAGAGGTCTTGGTGAGAGACTGCAAGAGTACTGGTGCTCCCTGTGCTGCTGGCACTGATGCTGACAATGATGCCAGCAGCCATCTTTTTACCTGGAGCTCCGGGAGTGGCCATAGGTGTTGAAAAGAGCTTCTGAGTGCGCTGGGCTCCTTCGCGTTCCTTGCTCAGGGACACTCCGTGCAGAAAGGGGCTTTGCAATTGCTAGTATCTACAGGCAGCACTATGGAGCCAAACTCACCATTTCTCTTGAATGGGACTCTACAGACAATTGTTTCGAGACATGCTCACACTGCTGTGAAGGTGCTCTCTCCCCATACAAATCATACTCGCCGTCTTCCAGTTTCCTGATCTCCCTCTGAGGCCAGTACTGTGGCTGGGGAGAGAAAGCGGTTAGTGTACTGCGGGCAGCGGTAGCAGGTGAAAGGCTACAAATTCGGTGAGAAATTGTGATCAGGTGGCATGGCGTGACATGTTAGGTGGGCACCTGTCTTCATTTACTGACCACCTCCATGCCACTGCTTCCATAGCGCTGTTTTTTCAGTGTAGGCATCAGGATTTTAAACGATGCAGAGAAGCAGATTGATAAGCAAAACTTACAATCCAGCAGGAAACACTATAGAGGTGCTGAGGGCCTAGATAAGGATACAGATTATAGGCTGGTAAGCAGAGAATAATCGTAGTGGTGAGTTGTTGCTGTGAGGCCTTGCCACTGGCTTCGCCTCTAGTGTAGGCTGTCCAGGATCCGTCATTTATACTTGGAGCTTTCTCATCATTAACCTTAATCGTCGAACAAGGACTTCAACATAAATTCCTTGACTTCAAACACATATGCATCTTGCACTTTGTATTAAGAACGGGCAGCTTCTAGGCTCACCATCCATCCTCAGAGGTAACCAAATGTCTTCCCCAGAATTAATAGCACCTTTTCTGATTACTTATAACTTGCCACTTTTGTGAGTTGACATGCTTTTTTTTTAAAATCTAATTCTCATCTGAAGATGACCTTCTACTCATCTTTGCGTTGAAACTTCATCGACCTAGGCATTTTAGACCATGTAATTTCTGTCTATTGTACACATGATGGACTTGAGCAACTGATTAGGCTTCAATTAAGCCTGTGTTTTGAATGTTCTTATTTTTCTTATTCTGCATACACTTGCCTATGTACTGCATAACATTTGCACTATGTGTCCAGAGGAGGACTGGGTAGCTCTATTTGTACATCTACATTTATCTTTAAACGTAACAGTTCGAAACTTATACTAACTGATTTTTGCAGATATGATTAGCAACATAGTAAGTGTTTTGCATGGTTAAACAGTGCAGAAAGCATCTTTATGAATCACATGCATTTTTCTTTGCCTGTTACTACAGTGAACTAGTGGTGCCTACTCATTGATACTCTCGTGCAAATTTGAGACCATGTCTGCAGATGTGCAGCATGGTTGCTGGGGCACAGGTGATGAATGTGAACGTGTGCTTGTCACATACAGCTATTTTATGCAACATTTATCTCTGGTATATTGCAAAGCGACATTTTGCTAGGTACCTGCCTCTTGCTTTGCAAATTTCAAGATGTTAATTATGAAATAAAAGAAATATTGTCTCATATCATTTTGCACATATTCATGTCCCATTAAATTAATCTCTAACAGCAGGTAGCATTGCTAATTTCCCTAAGCAAATCACGTAACAGGCAATACACTTGGTGAAGCCGATCCTGCAAGTAGATTTAATAAATAATTTAAGTAGAAGAGCCAGTATTAGATGAGTATAGAATAGAGGTGATGCCTGCTTATTTGGGTCCAAAATATTTATGCTTCCTTTGTAAAGTCATCCTTTTCTGGTTATCCCCTGTTATTTCTGCTCACTGAGAATACGTATGACAACCTTCAGTAAATATTCCCCATATGCTGCTGACAGATGTTTTACTTGTTTACTTAACAAACGAATGCATGTGAGTTCGAGAATCACAGATGCAAGTACTGAACAGCAGAGCCCTGCCTGGCAGACTTAAATGCAGGGATAACAAGATTTTTGAAACTGTTAGATCAAAAAGGAATTGGAAAAAAAAAAAATTAGGAAACAGGTAGTTAACAGTTCAGATTAAGGACCAGTAAAGGCAGTGGGAGGCACCACCAGCTCCTTCACCCGCCTCGAACGACCTCTTGCCAGTGAATGATTGGTGGTAAATAAATATTCTCTTAAAAAAGATTTTTGGACTAGAAACGGCAATTACAATAACATTTAACTTTCCTGAATCAAATCAACTAGTAGTAGACTAGTATCGCGGACCGTCTTATCTAATACACATTTTCTAAACCTACCTTGTCTGCCTATTGCAAAGACTTTGGAACAAATTGCAACAAAAGATATTTGATTCTATGTTTTGATCTCATTCGCAATCATTCTGAGCCCCCTTTGATGGGCCAATTCACTAAGTCTGCATTTTGTCTTTAAATTCATAGATGGACGATTACATTCACAAAATTGGTTGGTTACTTATCACTGTACGAGCTACAAAAAAGGTTCTATGAACTGAAGTGAGAGGACGTGCACCGCTAAATTACTTATACTAACTACTACTATCTTAGTGACAGGACAAAGGAAAGGAGTCTGTCTCTAATCTGCATTACTTAAGTTCTTACATAATCATCCCAAGCGAGCACAAAGTCGCAAACAAGTATGATTAGGTAGCGCCGAGTACCTGTCCTGAATAAAGATCACATTATATAATATTTGAAACATAACTTAACTGCATGTGAGCAGCGTACTTGCTATTTGGGAAATTTCTTTTTGCATTAACATAGAACACACAAGTAATAATATTATTAATAATTACCTACGCACGAGGCCCTGTCACCTCAACCCCTA
Source organism: Triturus cristatus (assembly GCF_964204655.1). NCBI lineage: Eukaryota > Metazoa > Chordata > Amphibia > Caudata > Salamandridae > Triturus > Triturus cristatus. The sequence goes on from NC_140594.1 coordinate 340,037,612, forward strand.
GTAGGTCCAGCAGGACCTGCTTTTGGTCCAGGATGTCGGACCACTGGTGTGCCAGCTGAATGTGGGTGTGCTGGACCCCAGAACGGCGATGCATTGCCCGGCGCACCTCACCCAGCACTGCTGGTGCTCCCGGAGCCAATTCCTGGACCCAGGCCTGCCGCCTGCTGCCAGGGTGGAGGGAGATGGCGCTGCACAAAAAAAACAGCACCGCCACCTCCACCTCTGCGGTACAAAAGGGGGTGGGGATGGACGGACAACAAAGCCCGTAGCTGCACCCCTTCCACGCTCCGCCTTTCGCAAGGAAGGCGGCTCTTCTTTGCAGCCTTTTTCATGGCACAGGTCTCTGCCATGATACCGGGGGAGTGGAAAATAAAATGTAGAAAGCATAAAAAATTCACAGGTTGAAGGAGGAAGAAAAAAAATTAGGGAGGAAGTAGAGAGAAAAACAGTATAGACGTCACACAGTAAACCACACCAAATGTAGACAGAGGGAAAGATAATAAATAAAAAAGATCAGAAATAAAGTTTTGGGAAAAAAAGGATTAAAAAGATTTAGGGAGGATTCAAACGTAGGCCTCAGCACCATACCAGAGAAGAAAACAAGACGGCTGAGCCCATTCGCGACTGTGTGGTGCAGTTTGTGCGATATTTCCCCAAAACATGTAATCTGCATTGCTGCATAGCGGAAATGTCATGCGAACGGCTGGGACAAGCAACTCCGCCCGCTCGTGGATCTCCACATAGCGTGACTGCTATGCGACCTCCGCTGAACTCTGTGTATTTCAACAATGATGCAAGGTAAAACTAAATGTAGATTGAGATGGACAAACAGAAGCCAGCAGGAATAATACTTTTCTGTTACTACAGTAACATCATTAGCAAAGTTTTCAGATCAAGCAATGTCAGATATAGCACTTTGCATATTGTCTTGGCCACTATAGCATATGGATTTATTGGAACAATAAACCGTACCTGGATCTGAAATCTTTAGTTTGGCATTGACCATTGTTCTGTGACTTGGATTGTTCTCAGTCACTGCTTGGCTGTACCGGTTGCAGCTAAGAATCTCTGTCTATTAATATAGCTACCCTGAATTTAAGTCTGCCAGGCAGGCCTCTGCTGTTCAGTACTTTGCATCTGTGATTCTGCAACTCACATGTATTTGTTAAGTAAACAAGTAAAACATTTGTCAGCAGTATATGGGCTATATTTACTGAGAGTGGTCAATCAGTAGGCACCGCTTGTTCACTGTGGTAACAGACAAAGAAAAATGCATGTGATTCATAAAGATACTTTCTGCACTGTTTAACCATGCAAAACACCTACTATTTGCTAATCATATCAGCAAAAATCAGTTAGTATAAGTTTCGAACTGTTAATTTTAAAGATAAATGTAGATGTACAAATAGAGCTACCCAGTGCTCCTCTGGTCATATAGTGCAAATGTTATGCAGTAAATAAGGCAAGTGTATGCAATATAAGAAAAATAAGAACATTCAAAACACAGACTTAATTGAAGCATAATCAGTTGCTGAAGTCCATCGAGTGTACAATAGACACAAATTACGTGGTCTAAAATGCTTAGGTGTCGATGATATTTCAATGCAAAGATGAGTAGAAGTGATGAATACAGGCCCCAGCTAGGCCCGCAGGACACAAGGGTTCGCTCTCCTGTAATGGAATCTACAAGGAAGTTGGCACGGAAACTGCAAAGTACAAAGACAACGTTTATTAACCCTTAAGGGTGGTCCTACAATCCATACAACACCTTTCGGTATTGCATAGAGTAGCACACAGAACTTGCGAACATAGTCCCCTTTTATACACAACAGAGGGGCTCATAAGTGGGTGGATACAACATGAGGTGAAGAACATTACCTTTTATGGACATTTTCGATACAGAATCAATATGTGGGCGGAGTTAACACATCTCTAAGCCCGCGAAAACATGGTCAAGCGAGGATTAACTGATAACAGATGTGGTCAAGCCTGGGCATGCGCCAGACGGACAAAGGAGCTATTTATAGACTGTTACTAGGAAGATTACAAGAGCAACTAACACGAAGATAGGACTCTTCTCGTGCTGAGCACGTGGAGACATGACAATACAAAATGGAGTCCAGACTTTAGTCAACATAACGGAAGAAACTCGGTCCTAAGGGGAATTCATGTCTTTAGTGAATGCTTAATCACATCGTTGTTTCAATTTTCAACAGACGACCCTTTCAGCATTTACTGAAGACATCCGGTTCATTAGAATAATCATCGTATATGTCAATTTTCATCATTTCTTCTATTTCTTTAGTTAAATGTTTCTGGTAAGTAACATTGGCAATAGCTTTCTTATCAGGAATACAGAGTGACATACATAGGGAACAGATTAAAGGACCACATTGGATACAAATACAACAGGAAAACAGAACTGCTACTATAATACAGAGACCAGTTAAAACCTTCCACCCCCATGTGGTGATCAATGCCCAAAACCATCCAGAAAATGTCCAAGTGCCATTTTCTGTATGGATTTCAGCTGCAATTTTATGCAACTTGTTGATAGCATTATAGACTGATGGCGTGTGGTCAGGAATGAACACACAACAACTACTTCCGATAATTTTACATGCTCCACCTCGGTCAGCTAACATAACATCTAACACCATACGATTCTGCAATGCAACAATTCTAGTAATTTGTAATTCTTCCGTAAGATTCCCAAGAACAGCAGCGGTTTGATTTGTCACAGCCTCTACAACTCTTGTTAACCTTCGAACTTTCCTACTATTTAGGGCAGCTCCAACAAAGAAGAACAATCCTAAATTAAAATCAATATACTGCTGCAGGCTAGTATCGGTTTGGTCAACATCATCAATAGATAGAGTACGTTTATACCTATTTACAGTCACATTATTCAACAACTTCAAATCTTTATGATAAGATGCAGGTGCCAAGAATACGGGAGGTAATAGGAATGCTACGTAACATACTCCAGACCAACCGGCGGGCAAACGATAATAACCTTTATTTCCACATACGAAGTATGTATTATGGGATGCTAAGAAGGTGCTGTTATTCAACCCGTCGATGTTCAAGATAGTGATACAGTCACTAACACCAACAGGAATATAACCCACACTCTGGACACACAGGTCCGCTTGAGCTTGTGCCACTTGAATCACGAATCGGTCTTTCCCCACAGTGTCCCTAGTGTTCGTGAAAATATAGGGAATCGATTCATTGTCTGGTCGATACTCTTCCCATTCCCAAATTGTCCCATTCGCTTGTGGATAACCATCTTTATCTTGATGACATTCCCTATTAAGTCTGAAGAGTAACCGTCCCACTGTAGGTTTCCGAGTGGCAAAAAGCAAAGTGTACCATGCTCTACAAGAGCCATTATGAGAAAAAGGAAGAGGTATGAACGGAGTTCCTCCTTTCTTCTGGTGAGCTGGCATCATGCCACATAGCCAACAGTTCGTAGCATTAGTGGCAACATGGGTATGATGCAACATCTGGATGAAAGTGTTATTCAAATAAGACTGGCGATGCTTCAACTCTTGATACGGAAGGGTATAAAAGTAGTGCTCCTCAGGCACTGGAGTAGTCAAAACAAGCAACTCTCGAGCAGGAGTCACATCCTCAACAAACCATGTGGTTATCCCAACAATAGCTACTGTAAGAATAAAACCTGTTGCACAAAGGATTTTCTTTTTTTCCATTTTAGAATGAAAAATCAATATCTTCCTGAAACTAAAAGGTTGTCAGAACTCTTCCCCTTAGGCAGCGGTTGATTTCTTCACCAGCGGGCCAAGACGGGTGTCGCTACACTAATGCAGGGCTGATCCCCCCCCTTGCCACATTGGCTCTCCGTTTCACTAACCTAAGGGCCATTCTGACAACTTGTCCTGATACTGAAGAATTCACTTCCTTGGTCTGAGATGATATCGTCTTCCTCCAGGAATCACGTGGTCCGGAAAGAGCTCCTCAGTGTCGTTCGGTTCCACAGCACGGCCTTTCTCTGCAGTCAGAATTTCTCGATGGTCGGTCAATACAGCAGGCTCCACCAATCCAGGCGGCACTTTGCGACAGTGCAGGGAATGGATCCAGTTCTTTCGATTGGAAACCCGCACAGCCGTCCTCGTTGCAAGTAAGACTTGCTCAGGACCAACCCATCTCAGCTCCAAGCTGTTCGTCCTTTCAAAAATCTTCAGCATAACATAGTCTCCAGGTCGGAGACTATGACCTTCGCCTGTGGACCGATCAGGGAGCGCCTCTCGGACCTGTTGATGAATAGAAACCAAGTTATCCGTTAACTGTGCCAGATAATCATTCATCATTACACAAGGTACATCATACACAGCCTTAGGCCTTGGTGGACCCCAAATATTCATTGGGCGTCCAAAAACGATCTCATAAGGCGTGAGACTGGTTCGAGAATGTGGTATCGATCTAATTGACAATAATGCCAGCGGTAAAGCATCTGGCCAAGTCAAAGAAGTGGAAGCTTGGATCTTAGCGATCTTGAGCTTCAGCGTACCATTATACTTCTCAACCAGTCCTGCAGACTGAGGGTGAAACACTGCATGAAACTTCTGGGTAATGCCTAGACCCTTCAGGACATACTTTATAACATCCGCTATAAAGTGAGGTCCGTTATCACTCCACAGCAGTCTACAAACGCCATATCGAGGGAAGAACTTCTTCAATAGCATCTTGGCTGTAGTCATTGCAGTATTATCTTTCGTAGGGTATGCCTCAACCCATTTACTGAAGGCACAAACCACTACTAGAACATACTTCAAATTGTTACAGCGTTCAAGCTGGATGTAATCCATCTGCAAAACCTCAAAGGGTGCAGTAGGTATCACAAATCCTCCTGCTGGAGTTCGAGTACCCTTTCCTGGGTTATACCTCAGACAAATCATACAGGTCTGCACTACCCTCTTTGCCGTGCTAGCATTCTCTAGATGCTCCCAGACTTGAGTAAGCAATTTTACAATTGCGGAAGCTCCAACATGTGCTAGCCCATGTGCCATCTGAACCATAGGTTGTACAAAAGCTGTGGGTAACTTCCATCTATCCATCTGCTTATTTCTCCAACAACCCTCATCATCCAATTCTCCATCATTGGACCATTGCTCCCGTTCTTTGTCAGAAGCGGTCCTCTGTATTTCCAGCACTTCTCTCCTTGCATCGTGCCATCTTTCTACCTGCGACTTCACTACGTACATGGCAGTAGCACCAGGCTGCATTGCAGTCTCCCGTGCCACCCGGTCTGCCAAAGCATTCCCTTCTCCAACTTTATCAACCACTTTCTTATGGGCACTACATTTAATTATAGCAATCTTCTTCAGATATGTCAATGCGGTCAAAAGGTTGTGAACTAACTCTCCATGCATTATCTGTACTCCATGCGACGTTAGAAACCCTCTCTCCTTCCAGAGTAGGCCGAAATCATGCGCTACTCCGAAGGCATAGCGACTATCTGTATAAACATTCACACACAATCCTGTACTGAGCTCACATGCTCGTGTTAATGCTATAAGTTCCGCTGCTTGAGCTGATTTCTGTGGTATGCGTGCTGTCTCCACTATTGTTTGCAGTGTGGTAATTGCATACGCTGCTGAAGTCGTACCATCTGGTAGCTTCAGGCATGATCCGTCCACCCACAATTCTCCATCAACATCTGGAAAGGGCGTATCTTGGAGATCAATACGACCCTTTGTCTGTTCCTCAGTCACAAGAATACAATCATGTGCTTTTCGTGCTTCAGACTGAGTTTCCGGAAACGGCAACAATGTAGCCGGATTTAACGTTACACACCTCTTTAACGTAATATGAGGAGCCAAAAGCGTCAACTCATATCCCGTTAAACGGGCACTGGTCAAATGCTGCGTTTTTGTCTGATTAAGCAGGGCATCAATAGCATGGGGGACTAATACCAACAGTTTGTGAGATAACACAATTCCCTCGCTTTGGCGTATTGACACAGCTGTCGCCGCAACCGAGCGAAAACAACCAGGCAATGCTCGGGCAACAGGATCAAGTACAGCCGAAAAATATGCACAAGGGCGCTGCTTGCCGCCGTGCATCTGCACTAAAACTGATAATGCACATCCATCTTTCTCATGCACATACAGCGAAAAGGGTTTTGTATAATCAGGGGTCCCTAACACTGGTGCTGAACAAAGGGCCTGTCGCAATTGCTGGAAGGCAATGTCACACTCATTTGACCAGGGAAGCGGAATAGGTGTGTCTTTTGTCAAAAGGGCTAATAATGGCTTGGCTATATGTGAAAACCCTAATATCCATTGCCTACAAAAAGAAACAAGACCCAAAAATGCACGCACGTCCTTCTGTGTGGAAGGCACTGGCGTGTCTAAAATTGCTTGAATACGATCTGGTGTGAGTGCACGCCCCTCCTTAGACAAAAGGTGACCCAAATAAGTCACCTTTGGTCTACAGAATTGCAATTTCTTCCTCGATACTTTGTGATTGTGAAATGCCAAAAAGGAAAGCAAGGATAACGTACTCTTCTCACACAGCTCAGGAGTGTCAGCCGCCAACAAGATGTCATCGACATATTGTATAAGGGCGACACCCTCAGGCAGAACAAAAGAATCCAATTGCCTTTTCAATGCTTGACTGTAAATGCTAGGGCTTTCTGTGTAGCCCTGAGGAACTCTACAAAATCGATAAGACCTATTATTCAGAGTGAAACCAAAAAGGTATCGGCTATCAGGATGAATAGGGATCGAAAAGAAGGCATTTTTCAAATCAATAACCGAAAACGTGGTCGCCGTTGGCGGGACCAAAGTGAGCAACGTCGTGATATCAGAAACCACTGGATACTGAGGTATCACGATCTTTTTCACCTCTCTCAAATCAATGATAAACCGATAAACTTTGGCATCCGTATCTTTCTTCAAGATGGGTAAAATCGGTCTGTTACAGACGTTGTAGGGAACTTCCTCCACTACTCCCACCTTAATCAAATCCTGCAAAATCTGTATAAGGGCCTCCTCCCCCTCCTGGGAAATACGATACTGAGGGAGGCGTTGTAACACCGCCCCCTCCTGGACACTAATATGGACAGGCGGAATCACCATCTGTCCCACATCGGTATCAGAAATGGCCCACAAAGTACGAGGGAGAGAAGCTAACACAGTATCCTCTGCAACCACACACACCCGTTCTGTCAGAGGGTGATTATCGTTTAATATCACACGTACTCCAGCGGGGGAGCAGCGGATCGTAGCTCTGAAGTGCTTGAGCATATCAAGACCCATAATGTTGTCAGGCGTGTTCGGGGCAAGCAAAAACGGACAGGGTGCAGAAAAGGGATCAACCTGGAATGCAAGGGGTCGAGAAAGAGGGCTTCGAGAGAGTGTACCATCAAACCCTACCGATGTAACCATTAAGCCAGATGGGGGAGCCCTCGGAACCAATTGTTTAGACAGCGCGCTACGAGTCGCTCCTGTATCTACTAGGAACCGATCAGTAGAACCCAAAACCTTCGCTGAGACATAAGGACCCTTCTGATCAACCGGCACTTCAACTGATTCTAACCCCCATCCAACGCATTCCTATGCATGCTGCGAATCATGGTACCCAGAGCGGTCCGTCCCTGACACTTGATACTGGTGCTGTTGATCAAAGACATTAGGTCTATCTCGCTGCTGCACGGTAGGTTCAAAGCGAGCACGATCATTAGAATTCCCTCTGAGATTCGGGAAACCCCCTCTACCTCTCGGTGGACCTTGATTATGCCCCTGGCGAGATGCATACAACGCCGGACAATCTCTGGCCCAATGACCCGACTGTTTACAATACGCACATTGATTCCTATTTAAATCTGATCGACCCGAAGGGGGACCATAGAATCCTCCCCTACCTCTAGTGACACCCCGACGAGGCGGACCATACACTTGCGCTAACATCACCTTCGTTTTTAAATATTTTGATTTCTTCTCCTCCTGCCCCTTCGCTTCTTGTTCCTGATGCTCATAATACTGAGCTATAGTCAGGAGGGATGTCGGAGACGCGGTGGACCAAGAACTTTCACTCGCTTTTAAACGAGCTGCTATTTCCGGTAATAAATTCGCCACATATTTATCAGCAAAAAGGTGTCGACCCGTATCCTCCGTAAGTGACTGACCACTAAAATCATGAAATGTCTCCTCAAAGCGCGTTAAGACATCTGCAACTGATTCATCAACTTTCTGTTTACACGAGGCTAACATGTTCCAGTCAATCTTTTTAGGGGGAATAATTGTTTTCAACTTGGTCAAAATAGCAGCGGGGAGATCTAAGATAATCTGAGGCGGTTTCTGCGCGGGCTTCCTCTCCCTATCCTCATCCTCAATCTCAGACCACCTAGCCTTAAAAGCGGCTTGATCATCCACCTTCCGTACAGATCGCCACATATCCGGTGGTAAGATAAGCCCAAAGAACAGATCTATATCTGCTAAGGTCATAGTACAAGAATTCAAGGCCCCTTCGACTTCTTCGTAAAAGGCCGCTGGATTCTTGCGGGGATCAGGCAATGCATTCTTTAATGCCATAACATCAGCCCTATGCCAGGGAGTATAAACCCAATTATACACAAAATATCCCTTAGCATCGGCAGAAGTAATATCCGCACTAGTTCCCGCTCCTTTAGGAGGAACATACAAAGGTGCCGCCTCTCGCATGGGTTTAGCATGCACTAGTTCGCCCTTATCTGACTGGGAGGAAGACGGCTGCTGGTCGTCCGCCTGCAAGGTCAAGCTCTCCTCCTCCTTGTTCCGGCGCGCTTTGTCCCACAGTTGAAGCATCTCATCCCGTAGCGCAAACAGACGTCGGACCGCATCAGGCACCTGAGAGGGAGAGAAAGTACCATTACGCAGTGCTCTAGAATCCGACACTATCTCCTGTGGCTCAAAAACATCAGAATATTTTCGAAAGGCAGCAACCACTTCATCAGAGAAAACGGCAGCAAAATACAATTTCTCCCTATCCTGCCATCCTTCCAGAACCGGTAATAACTCTGCAGAAGACATCTTATTTGAAACTGCACGATAAGAAAGTTTCCGAAGCTCACCCGAGCGTTCAAGAGATAACATGGATCGCGTGTCTATCTTATCTTTACCCGATCCAGAATCCTGAACTGTCGGAGCAGAAGCACCCACATAAGGTGGCGGGGAACGATCTAATAGGAAAAAATCATCATCAAGATTAGTAAGGACAGGATAAAGAGGCTGCCGAACAGCATATTGACCCGACACTTGCAGCCTACGCTCTTTCTCTTGTCTCTCCGTCTGTTCTCTTTCCTCCCGACGCTTCGCTTCCTGCGCTCGCACATGATCATTCTTCCGTTGTTCTTTATCAAACAGCGCTTTCTCATGTTTTTCTCGCTCACGCACTTCCTTCACCCATAATCGCACACACTCAAACATATCTTGACGAGCACGCCGTTTACACATACACTGTTCCACATACTCAATCTTACGCATATCAAATGATCCATACAAAGGCCAGCGCAACTCAGGATCCTTTTTGGTGTATTTCCTCCATACTGTGCTGTACATTATGGAAGAAAGACCATGCTTCACATACATATCCCTATTAGGAGTCCCCTCTGGGGGGGCTGGAGCAGATTCCTCGAGGTTTAACCGGTTTCCAAAGCAGCAGCACCACTTACGGAGTGCGCTAAAAGCAGGCATGTCCAAAAATAATGCAAAATATGCAGTATTATCAAAAAAATGCACTTAAACTTTGCGCCGTTCAAATTTACACAGCTCCGGAGAAATATCTCCACATTACCTGCCTATATGTGTTGCAACGCATATATTCTCACAGTAATCAATACAAGATATGACCGGTCATCACAAAGCAAACTCAAATAGCCAACCCAGGCTTCAAAAACTCGGAGCAAGTACCGTACAACGGTTCTTACCAATCAAGAGTGTCCAGATTCCAACTGCCAAGCTCCAAAATTCGCCCAAACGGCTGTCATGGCAGAACCGACAGAAGAGGTCTCAGTCGAGGACCGGCGCCACCCAGATGGTCAGTTCGGAAGGGAAGGAAGAAAACCTCGGGATGCCAGGACTAAAATGCCTGTGGCAGTGATCACATCCCCGGCCAAATTCCTCACCTTCGTCACGACCAGTCCTTCGAGCATCCGAGTCGCCGATGAGCCCCACGTGACGGGCGCCAATTGATGAATACAGGCCCCAGCTAGGCCCGCAGGACACAAGGGTTCGCTCTCCTGTAATGGAATCTACAAGGAAGTTGGCACGGAAACTGCAAAGTACAAAGACAACGTTTATTAACCCTTAAGGGTGGTCCTACAATCCATACAACACCCTTCGGTATTGCATAGAGTAGCACACAGAACTTGCGAACACAGTCCCCTTTTATACACAACAGAGGGGCTCATAAGTGGGTGGATACAACATGAGGCGAAGAACATTACCTTTTATGGACATTTTCGATACAGAATCAATATGTGGGCGGAGTTAACACATCTCTAAGCCCGCGAAAACATGGTCAAGCGAGGATTAACTGATAACAGATGTGGTCAAGCCTGGGCATGCGCCAGACGGACAAAGGAGCTATTTATAGACTGTTACTAGGAAGATTACAAGAGCAACTAACACGAAGATAGGACTCTTCTCGTGCTGAGCACGTGGAGACATGACAATACAAAATGGAGTCCAGACTTTAGTCAACATAACGGAAGAAACTCCGTCCTAAGGGGAATTCATGTCTTTAGTGAATGCTTAATCACATCGTTGTTTCAATTTTCAACAGAAGGTCATCTTTAGATGAGAATTAGATAAGAAAAAAAAGCATGCCAACTCACAAAAGTTGCAAGTTATAAGTAAAGGGAAAAGGCGCTATTAATTCTTGGTTACCTCTGAGGATGAATGATGAGCCTAAAAAATGCCCGTTCAAAGTACAAAGTGGAAGATGCATATGTGTTTGAAGTCAGGGAATTTATGTTGAAGCCACTACGATTATGCTCTGCTCACCAGCCTATAATATGTATCCTTATCCAAGGCCTCAGCACCCCTATAATGTTTCCTGCTGGATTCTGAGTTTTGCTTATCAATCTGCTTCTCTGCGTCATTTAAAATCCTGATGCCTAAACTGAAAAAACTGCGTTATGGAAGCAGTGGCATGGAGGTGGTCCGTAAATGAAGACAGGTGCCAGCAGTATATGGGCTATATTTACTGAAGGATGTCATACGTATTCTCAGTAAGCAGCAATAACAGGAGATAACCAGAAAAGGCTGACTTTACAAAGGAAGCATAAATATTTTGGACCCAAATAAGCAGGCATCACCTCTACTCTATACTCATCTAATACTGGCTCTTCTACTTAAATGATGTATTAAATTTACTTGCAGGATCAGCTTCACCAAGCGTATTGCCTGTTATGTGATTTGCTTAGGGAAATTAGCAATGCTGGCTGCTTTTAGACTTTAATTTAATGGGACACGAATATGTGCAAAATTATATGAGACAATATTTCTTTTATTTCAAAATTAACGTCTTGAAATCTGCAAAGCAAGAGGCAGGTACCTGGCAAAATGACGCTTTGCAATATAACAGAGATAAATGTTGCAAGAAAATAGCTGTATTTGACAAGCACATGTTTACGTTCATCACCTGTGCCCCAGCAACCATGCTGCACATCTGCAGGCATGGTCTCAAATTTACACACATTAGTGCATTGCTGCAGGAGAGTGGTCAATCAGTAGGCACCGCTTGTTCACTGTGGTAAGCGACAAAGAAAAATGCATGTTTAACCATGCAAAACACCTACTATTTGCTAATCATATCAGCAAAAATCAGTTAGTATAAGTTTCGAACTGTTCATTTTAAAGATAAATGTAGATGTACAAATAGAGCTACCCAGTGCTCCTCTGGTCACAAAGTGCAAATGTTATGCAGTAAATAAGGCAAGATTTTGCAAAATAATAAAAATAAGAACATTCAAAACACAGACTTAATTGAAGCATAATCAGTTGCTCAAGTCCATCGAGTGTACAATAGTCAGAAATTACCTGGTCTAAAATGCCTAGGTGTCGATGACGTTTCAACGCAAAGATGAGTATAAGGTCATCTTTAGATTAGAATTAGATAAGAAAAAAAAGCATGCCAACTCACAAAAGTTGCAAGTTATAAGTAAAGGGAAAAGGCGCTATTAATTCTTGGTTACCTCTGAGGATGAATGATGAGCCTAAAAAATGCCCGTTCAAAGTACAAAGTGCAAGATGCATATGTGTTTGAAGTCACTGTATGACGATTAGGGTTAATGATGAGAAACCTCCAAGTATAAATAATGGATCCTGCACAGCCTAAACTAGCGGCGAAGCCAGTGGCAAGGCCTCACAGCAGCAACTCACCACTACGATTATGCTCTGCTCACCAGCCTATAATCTGTATCCTCATCCAAGGCCTCAGCACCCCTATAATGTTTCCTGCTGGATTTTGAGTTTTGCTTATCAATCTGCTTCTCTGCGTCATTTAAAATCCTGATGCCTAAACTGAAAAAACTGCGTTATGGAAGCAGTGGCATGGAGGTGGTCCGTAAATGAAGACAGGTGCCTTCCTAATATGTCACACCATGCCACCTGATCACAGTTACTCCCCAGAATTTTTTCCCTTTCACCTGCTCCCGCTGCTCCCGCTGCCCACAGCATACTACCCGCTGCCTCTACCCAGCCACAGTATTGGCGTCAGTGGGAGATCTGGAGACTGGGAGACTGTGAGTACGATTTGTAAGCGGAGAGAGCACCTTCACAGGAGTGTGAGCACGTCTCAAATAAAATGTCTGTAGATTCGGATTCAAGAGAAATGGTGAGTTTGGCTCCATAATGCTGCCTGTAGATACTAGCAATTGCAAAGCCCCTTTCTCAAGACCGCACGGAGTGTCCCTGCGCAAGGAACGCGAAGGAGCCCAGCTCACCCAGAAACTCTTTTCAACACCTATGGCCACTCCCAGAGCTCCAGGTAAAAGGATGGCTGCTGGCATCATTGTCAGCATCAGTGTTGGCAACACAGGTGGCACCGGCACTGTTGCAGTCTCTCACCATGACCTCTGCGGCCTCTGAGTCCTCAGCAGTGGGGCTGGGTCTCCCCCGGCAGCCCTCACAGTGGTCTATTCACCAGGGGTTCCGCTGCTTGATCCAAGTCGCCCTCTTGGGACGCTGCCACTCGCTTTGCATTGTAGCGTTGTTCTTATAAATCAGTCTATAATAAAATATATATCAATAAAGCACAAAATAATTCTGACCGACTGTAGTGAAGAGGAGTCACGCAGAGTTACTGGAAACAAATAGTTTAATCTGGGTGTACATCCATCCAAGAAGGGGCTCTGGAGCAACTGACCACATGAGAACCTTGGTACAGGAATATAGAACACTTGCTGCATGAGCTTACTACATTCCAAGTCAGAGGCTTAGTAAGTACACATTACCACACATCCCCCTTTTTTTTAAATGAAGATGACAGGCAAATTTAAAGTACAATGAAACAAAAATACAATACCAATACATTCCTAAAAACATATATATCCTAAATAACAGTGCATATAAAACAATACAAGCATCCTCTTTGACAAAAAAAGAATACATAAGAAAAATGGAATAAACTCAAATTAAAGCAATTCAAATAAGAATACACCAACCATCATTCCTTCCTCTTTTAAAATTTTAACGGGAAACAAAATCATTAAATCTCGTGGGCCTCCGGTGAACACGATCACTCCTACGTGGAATAGAATTGCCTCTTGAAAAGTCTGCAACTGCCTTTGGAGCAGCAACGTTACATGGAATTAAAGCTACACGAGAGATACCCCACCAGTTACCATCAGAAATTTTCACCACATTCTTCCTCACCTCACAAACCTGAACAGGATCTTTAAACTTGGAACATCCTTTCCCAACCAAGATGGGATTCTTGACACGGACGCAATCCCCTACTTTTAGTCTGCAAGGTTTCACCGAATAATTCTTTTTATTTTCAAATTTTTTGAAATTGTAGAAATTGGAGTTATATTCAGCAGACTCACACCAAGTGCCCATATTCTCTGGTTTGGGTAACACCATAAGAATCCAGGATGGACACAATTCAGTAGCAGCTTCTCTACCCCTCATGAGTTCAAAAGGAGACCTGCCAGTGACAGAGTATGGAGTAGTGCGGTGAAACCAAACCAGCTCATGAATCGATTGAGCCACATTCATATTGCTCTTGATCGAAGCTTGAATGCATTCAACTAGTACCTTGTTGAAACGCTCAACTTTCCCATTACTCTGAGGGTGATAAAGGGGTGTCCTTAAATGTTTAATCTTACAATTCTCTAGAAATGAAGACATTTTGGATGAAACAAATTGAACCCCATTATGAGTCAGAAGTTCTACTGGGAAACCCTCTCTGGAAAACACCTTCAAAAAACACTCAAGCACTTTTCTCGTGGTTGTTTCTGACACAGGTTCTACCTCAACCCACCTGGAAAGATGATCTACCATCACAATGAAGTATCTTAAATTGTGAGGTAAAACTTGGTATGGTCCTAAGAAATCAACACTGACACGTTGCCATGCTCTCTTTGGACACAGACTTACTGATTCAACTTGGCGTTCAGTTATCAACACCTTACCACTAGATTTACATTTGATACAATTTGACACATAATCTTCAATCTGTGAGTCCATGCGCGGCCACCAAAACCTTTCCCTAATTTTCTTCTTAGTCAAGGTAGAGCCCAAATGCCCACTGTGAGCCAAATTTATCACCTGCTGACGAAGAGAAAAGGGTACTACTAATTTCTCTCCACGAACTTGCAAATTACCTTCTAGAGATAATTCATCTGCAATCTTCCAAAAAGGTTGTAACTCATTTGCCAATTGTGATTCCTTTGGCCAACCTGATTGCAATAATGTGATAACTTCACTTAAGGTACAGTCTGATTCGACAGCAGCAATCCATTCACTTTCTGAAAAACTTGCATCTCCTATGTATGCAATAAAACATTCTTCAATCTCGGCTTCACAATCATGACTATGGTACTCGTCAATGGGAAGTCGAGAAAGACAATCAGCTCGGACGTTTTTTCCCCCAGGAATGTACTCAACTGAAAATGAAAATTCGAACAATTTGGTAGCGAGTCTTGAAATTCTAGCTGTGGTACGTTTGATTTTTTTTCCCCGAAAGAATATTGACTAAAGGACAATGGTCAGTTTTCAGCGTGAAATGTCTGCCCCAAACATATGCTTTAAATTTCTCTACACTCCACACACAGGCAAGCAACTCTTTTTCGATCACAGAATATTTACGTTCAGCGTCTCTTAATGTACGAGAAGCGAATCCAATAGTAAGCTCACGTCCATTCTCCATTTGAGTGAGAACAGCCCCTAAGCCATATTCACATGCATCCACAGTAATGACAGTAGCCTTTTTTTCTGAAAAAGATTGAAGAGCTGGAGCATTGACAATTCTTTCTTTGATGACCTTAAAAGTCTGATCACAAGAATCAGACCAGTTGTATTCCGCATTTATCTTAAGTAAAGGCCTAAATGCTTCAGATAAATTTGCAAACTTTTTTAAAACTTGGCATAGAATTCGCAAAGACCCAAAAAGGAAAGTAATTGGTCTTTGTTCTTCGGAGCAGGAGCATCCAAAATGCTCTTTACAAGGCAAGGTTTTGGCTTGATACCTTCCGCTGAAAAAACATGACCCAGATATTCTATTTCTTTGGTTTTGAAAATGCATTTGTCTTTCCTTAAAGTGGCACCACTAGATTCTAACATACTCAAAACATTTCCCACAACAATGTTATGTTCATCTTCCCTTTCTGTGAACACCAAAATATCATCTTGAAAGACCACTACTTGAGATAAGTGATCAAACATGCTAGACATTAATCTCTGAAAAACTTCTGCCGCAGAAGCAATACCAAAAGGCATCCTACAGAACTGAAAGTAACAAAGGCAGTTAAATGGCGAGAGGATTTATCTAAGACAACTTGGTGATAGGCTGACCTAAGGTCTAGCTTCGTAAACCAACATGAGTGACCAATTTTGGTGATAAGATCCTCAATTCTTGGCAAAGGAAAATTATCCACCCAAATTGCCTCGTTGACACTCCTCAAGTCAACACACATCCTGAGTTCGCCATTTTTCTTCTTAGTGAGAACTATGGGAGACAACCAAAGAGTACCCTCCACTTTCTCAATGATGCCTTGTTCACATAAATTCAAAAGCATGACAGATAATTCTTTCCTTACACTTAGAGGTATGTTGCATAACTTGTGTTTGACAGGGGCAACCTGGTGTTTGACTTTTACTGCAAAAACAAAATATGAAATTTTTCCTAATTTGTTCTGAAAAACCTTCTTGAACTTTCTTTCCCATTCTAAATCTGACCTCGATTGTACCTTGTTGTCACCAGACAGATCCACAGAACAACAACAGCCGGGAACTATTCCTTCAATAGTGACAGGCTTACTTGAACCAGGTCTTATAACTAGTTTCAATTCAGCTTGATGAATTAGTCCTAGAACATTGATACCCTTGCGAGCAACATAAACTTGACCCTTGATATGTGAACCAAGAAATTTGATATTGGCAAAGAAATACCCAAGCAAATCCACTTTGCTGCCCTCAAATGCCACCGTAGATACATCAGGAGGAAGCAAAGAGAATCTGCTCCAAGAAAATGTGTATTTTTTATAATCGATTATGGTAATGCGAGCACCAGTCTCTACTAGAAGCTTGATAGACACTCCATCAATCCAAACTTCTACTTCAGGATCAACAACTGAAGAAAAATTAAGCTCTTTTACACATCTAACCCCTAGCATTAACTCAACATTGGTACTAGAATTTTCTTTTTCCACCGCACTGTCCTCAGTTACTAAGGAGCGAATATGATTATTAAATCTACCACCCCTACATACTTTTGAAAAATGGCCGATTCTATTACACTTCTTACATTGTTGACCAAGTGCTGGACAATACCTAAAGGAAGAAACATGATTAGGTAAACCACACCTAAAACAAAATATTTTCCTTTGTGCAAAATTTTGGACACTTGGTTTGGCTGTAGTTGTAAGTATTTTCTGATCAGCGGAGGTCGTGGGCTTATTAACAACAGCCCCTGAAATACAAGCTTTGTTGAGAGATTCCTCAAGAGACTTAACATCATGACAGGAACCCTCAATACTTTTCGCTATATCAATTGCCTTATCAAGAGAAGGATTCTTGCAGGTAAGCAATCGTTCTTGTATCTTTTTTGAACTGCATCTAGCCACAAGTTGATCTCTAATCAATTGAGAAGTGAACTCTTCAAATTCACATGTCGAAGCTAGCACCTTCAGAGCAGTCACATACGAATCAATACTCTCCAAAGGTTTCTGTACTCTGGTGAAAAACTTGAATCTGTGAACAACCAAGTTTTTTGATTTTGCAAAGTACTTGTCAAGTTGAGCGATAGCCGCATCAAATTCATCAATCTCCTCATCTGAACCATCATAATCAGGAAGATGGTCAAATACATTTTGCCCTTCAACACCAAGATGGTAATACATTAGACCTTTTTTGCTGTCTGGTTTGAACTTATTGGCATCAATAGCTACTAAATATGCTTTAAACGAACGAATCCAAAATTTCCACTCTAGAGGAGGATCACCAGGATCTTGCAGGAAAGAAGCTGGCGCTGTAATATTTTGAATGTTGGTTCAAAGCCAAACAGGAAGAGAAGAAAGAGAAAGAAAAAAATAATAATTAAAAATATGAAGTCAGTGTAACACACTCAACGTTGAAAAGTTGAGTAAAAACAACTTGCACCAAGAACTAAGCGTGCAAATCGCTGAGGCAACAATCACTAGTGCAAAAAGGTTGCTAATTAACAAGGAAAACACAAATAAATAAAAAAATAACGTCAATATTGTGTGCACAATACATAAAGAATGTACATGACAACAGTTGAAGAGGCAAATTCCCTTTTCACAAAATAAATGTGTGCACGTCACAGAAGAATGAAGAATAAACAAGACTGCTATTTTTAAATTCACCACTGGGAGTGCTGTAGTCATGAAATATGCCACTGGAAGTGCTGCTTTTGGCTCTATGATCTCTTTAGTCAAGACGAAGACGAAGAAGCAGAGGTGAGATCCTTCCTATTTTATCTTCTTTTCTAAAACTTTAATTGCTGAGGAATAGATACAAATTATGAGCCTGTTGATTAAACGCTGCGAGTAAAGGTTGAGCTTAGCTTGTTTAACGCGTGAGATGTAAGCGCGAGCATGTAAAAACTCGAAGCGTCGTAGCGAGAAACACCGCTCCCTTTCCAAAAATCGTTCCAATAATGCAGGTGTCAGAGGCCCAAACTTTATAATAATAAAAATGAAACAGTGCCAAGACTTATTAACTGCACAGCTCTGCGTGGCTCAAAACACCGCTGCTTGTCTTAGATTCAAATGACGAGCTTCGCCGCGCACCATGGCAACGCAGCAACTCCCTTTAGAAAAATACCTCGCACACCGCAAAAAAAAACACTGAGTTGCTCCTTCTTAAAGCGGGACAGTACCGCTAAGAGTGAAAGAATTTCTCACCTCGCTCGTCGTGTGAGGCAATTAAAGTCCGAAATACCCAATTCAATACTTCACTGGTTCAGATCCTTTGAAGTATTTGACCGCTTCATCCTCTGGCCCCTTCTTGCTCGTTTGGATGATAAACAATCCCGGTCGTCGCAAATCTTGTAGTGAAGAGGAGTCACGCAGAGTTACTGGAAACATATAGTTTAATCTGGGTGTACATCCATCCAAGAAGGGGCTCTGGAGCAACTGACCACATGAGAACCTTGGTACAGGAATATAGAACACTTGCTGCATGAGCTCACTACATTCCAAGTCAGAGGCTTAGTAAGTACACATTACCACACCGACTCAAATAAATTAATTTTAATATTTAAATAAAAAGTTTCATAGGAAAACCAAAAATATGCAATAAAAAATATACAAAGTAGCACATGAATTAAAACACACACAAACTTTTCAATGTAACATTCCACACCCAACACTAAATAAAAATATTGTACTTACTGATATTTAGCAGATATTCCTTTTCCACATCCACCTCGCCAAAAAACAAGCAACAGAACAAGTAAAAAATCCACAGTTATTTGGAAAACATTAAAACATGAAAATCTGAAAAATCTAAGAAAATTAACAAATTTAAATTGGTTTAAATTAAATCAAATCAAATTCCTACTAAAAAAACTTCTAAAAATAGCTGCAAATGTTTTACTTCCTAACCTGAGAAGAAGATACATACCCTCCTTTACAATACATATATCCAAAATACAATACAAACATAAGATTACAAATCTGAAAGCATAGTACAACATACGACTGTATGCACAGTAACATACTACTAGTACAAAGTATCATTAGGTCTACTGAATTACACTACATAATAATGAAACACCAACTACCACTAAACTTCTTCTCCAGATAAAACTAACACCATAATCCACATCAATTTGACCCGCCCATATCCCTCTTCCCCTAAAATCGTAAATAAAAACTTTCAAAGTTTGTACCTTGTATATCAAACTTCAATGGGGAGATGCAACCGACTCACATGAAATCCATCTCTAATTACACTGATAGAGTACAATAAAGATGTAGTGGCAAAAACAATGGCCACTGAATGAAAATTAAAGAAAAAGACTATCTTTCTATAGAAATCAATAGAAATGATACAACAAATTATACAAATGTGTTAAAAATGTTTGTAAGAATATATTAGAAAGCTAAAAAATATAACTTTATATTAAATGGTACTAATTAATACATGCTATGTGGGACTACAAAAAACTGTATAAACACATACCACTCTAATATTGGAAAATTATGTATTTTACTTTCTTTGCAAAAAAAGTACCTAAAAAAATAAAAACATACAATAGATAAGATACATAAATTCAATATATGTAAAAACCTTGATAAGGATTGGTTGTTATTAAAAAAAAAAACAGCACACTAAATCAAAGTACAAACTATAAGCCATTTTGGGGAAGGTGTCTGAAACTATAAGGGTGAGAGTTCTTATTCCCACTCCAACGAAAACCCTTTTAGGTTTGGACATTAATGTGGCAGGATTTACTGTTCTCACTCCAATGTAAACCTTTTTAGGAAATGCATTAGGCACTAAAGGCCTGATTGCGATGGCAGAGAGCCCACCACCGACAGACTGTCGGTGACGGGCCCTCTGCCATCGTTCTGCAGTTTTCTGCCCACCATATTACTATGGCGGACAGAAATGTGGTGGGCGGAAAGACCGACTGCCATGGTTCCGAAAGGCGGTCATTTCCTGCCTGTCACAGCAGCCGCATTGCCCAGCATGGCGGCTGTGCCTGTCAGGCACCACCATCGGAATTTTGATATCTATTTTCCGCCGGTCGTTTTGCTGTGGTCGACCCACTACGAAACATCAGGCAGAAATGGATTTGGAGGCCCCTAGCGGCCCCCCTTAATCCCATGGCCAGGGGAAGGAGCACTGGGCCCTGCACCATGTGGCAGCCACAGCATGATGCCTGCCACGTAGTGCAGGGAAATGTTAAGGGTGCATTTTTAACATTGCAGCGGGTGCTGCAGCTAGCAGCACCCGCCGCAATGTTAAATATGGCAGATGCGACTGCCGTGGTGGTGGTCGCATCGTAATTGCATATTTGGGACTGCCACCTTATAGGCGGGCGATCCCCATTCCCGGGACAATTGTGGATGGACAGAAGTCCGCCCGCCATGGTAGTCACCCCCTAAAGGCTCGATTACGATGTCGGTCTCAGTTGACTCTGACTGACACCGTCGCAGTTCAGGGACCGACTGACCTCCACATGATGAGATAGCATACTCCCATTTCTCAATTGGAGCTTGTGGCTGCAGGCATAAACCGGCCGTAGCACAAGCTCCCATTGAGAAATGGGAGATTATGTTAATCCCTGCCCCGTGTGACAGGCACCTCAAGGTGCCTGCCAGGAGGTGCAGGGATTAACAGAGGGCACCCTCGGCCCCCAACTGTACGCTGCAGTGAGAAGGGGGGCTGCTAGTGGCACCCAAACTCACTTTCAGATAGGCTTTCCATTTCAGAAAGCCCAGCATGGAAAGCCTATCGAAAAACTGAGCTTCGTAATCCCAACAGCCTAAATGTCATCCATTGGGATTATATAATTGTCTCCGACTGGCCGACGGGCTCTTCGAGCCGGCCGGTTTCAGTTTTGACCGCCTGCGTTGTAATGCGGCAGTCGGAACGGAAACCGCGATGAGGCTCAAAAATCCTCTGACCTTTGGTCGGAGGCTTTCCAAGCCCCATCGTAATAAGGCCCTAAGGAGTAGCATTTACTTTTCACACTTCAAAGTAAACCATTTTGGGAAAGGTGTTGGACAATAAAGAAAATGGATTTACTATTCCCACGCCAATCTACATCATTTTTGGGAAGGTGTAGAGACTAAAGGGTAACATTTACTGTTCCTCCTCCAATCTAATCTATTTTGGGAAAGGTATTGGACATTAACATGGCAAGATTTACTATTCCCACTCTAATCTAAACCATTTTGGGGAAGGTGTTGGTTGTTAAAGAGGTGAAGTGTACTATTCTCAATCCAACGTAAACTCTTTTGGGAAGGTTTTGAGCATTAAATGGGTGAGATTTACAATTCCTACGGCAATCCATACAATTTTAGGTAAAGTGTTGAGGCTAAAGGAAATAGGTTTATTATTGCCACTCCAATCCAAACCATTTTGGGGAAGGCATAAGACACTAAAATGGTTACACATAAAATTCACAATCAAATATATACCATGTTACGGTTAGGTATTGGACAATATATGGGTAAGATTTACTATTCCCACTTAAATCTAAATCACTTTTGGGAAGGTGTTGGACACTAAATGGTTCAAATTTACTATTACCATTCCAATGTAAACCATTTTAGGGAAGGTTTTGGATACTAAAGAGGTTATACTTACTAGCCCCACTCCAAGAACCAAAATAGCTTTGAAGATGATAGTGTGCTTTACAAATGCACAAAATATAATATGACATCTAAACCATTGTCTAGTTCTTAGACGTTAGTGGGGTACCTTCGCTATTCTCACTCCCATTGCAAATATTTTGGGGAAAGTGTTGGACACTAAAGAGATTACATTTGCTGTTCCCTCTCCAATCGAAACCCTTTTGGGAAAGGTGACACTAAAGGCATAACGCTAACTATTCCTACAAGATGATAAATTATTTTCAAAGTCATAAATGCCAAGAAAAATAAAATAAATATTATTTACAATGACTATTTAAATTTACATAAATACTTAATAAAAAAAACATATAACACAACATAAAAAAACATAAAAAATACAAAGAAAATTTGAGAAGAAATAAAAATGAGCATTTAAACCATATATAATATTTTAAACAAAAATAATATATACATGATAACTGAAGTGAAATATGTATGAACTTTAACATTTTAATTTTCTGAAACAACTTTACTGATAACAAAAATAGTGTAAAATAATACAAACTAATTACTTAAAATGCAATTTAATTTATTGCTATAAAAAAAATATTTAATGTAATAAAATATAAACGTATTATTAAAATGATTTAATTTCATTAAAATTACCACAGTATGTACATAAACTACCTACATAGGTACAAAAAAGTAAAATATATTGTAAATGCAATTTTAACAATGATAAAATATCATTATTTAATCTTACATTTCAAATGTAACAATTTTAAACAACAATTTACAAATATATTTAACTAAAAGTAGAACATTAATTACAATGTAAATCTAATAGCAAATAAAAATAAATATGTAGCGTAACAACAATGTTTAATAACCTATTTTGAATTAAAAAAATTATGTGACAGTAATGTTAAATTTTTTTAAATTTACATAAGATTAATATATATTTTATAATTAAAAAATAACGTTGCACTATTTTTGTATGTTTTGTGACATTAATTTACATGTATTTATATTTGTAACAATTTAAATAATGTATTATTATTTAATTCACCATTACGTTCTATGGAGTTTTATTTTATGTTGCTACCTATATTATTTTCAATGGGAGGTTGGTTCATTACCAGTGGTTCGCAATGTGTACAGTAGGACTCACTAAAATTGTGTGAACTCATGTCCTGCTCCTTTTCCTCCTTCCCTCTCCAACTCATACTCCAAATACTTTTCTCCCTTCCACTCCCTCTCATTGCACTTCTCAAGCTCTGTAGATCTCCTCTGCTTCTCCTTCTCTCATTGTTTGTTCCAACTCTATGAAAGTTCAATGCATCATCTAGTTTTGTTATCTGTATGATCATTCTCTAGTAGTTCGTGTTATGTGAACCACCACTGAGTCACTACTTTTAATGTATATTACCCAGTGGCGGTCACCACAGGGTACTTGTATTTAGGACCATTTTTCCACATGATTTCTCAGTTTGCTAATAACTTTGGCGCCATTTGACAAATTTAATTGAATGTTCCCCCACAAAAAATTCTCATCCACCTCAAATCCTTTTCAGATTGTTTCGGGGGGATCCACCAAGCAGAAGTAGAGAAAAAGGGGGTCCCAAAACACGTCTTCCCCATGAGGTTTACCATTGGAAAATGAGCGATACTGCATTGATTGCCAAACTCTGTCCAGAAAGCGTGCTTTTTGTGATTTTGTGTGTATCTGTTCAGTTGTGTTCAAAATATATGTATATTTCATGCCACAGGGGAACAGCGAATCAAACAAATCTCAAGGTAAGATCCAATTGGCTGCCACCACATGAACAAACATGTGGCAACAGCAATATCAGGACTCGGGGACTCAGTCCTCTATTCTCAAAAAAGTTACAAAAATGACATATAGGGGTTGTGTAGGGTTACCATGCCGACAATAACTGGATGGGGGTCCCAGAGAGAAAACTGAGTGGCCAAAAACAATATATGTATTTTCCATGTCACGCATTACCCTTACTGTGCACTGTCAATTACCTCAAATGTTGCACCACTCATGACCTGTTCTACAACATCCTTGATAAAATAATGGCAAGATCTGAAAAGGCATCAAGAAATAGCGGGGAAGCAAGTTATAATTACTTTAGAGCACAAATTGTAGTTACTTGAGATAACTATAACTGGCACATTTCAGTGGTTTTGTTTGTTTAAAATGTTATGTTCAAATTACATTTTAACCTAACTACAACATGAATATTTATATTCCCTGTCTACACACTCCCAGGCAGGGAACTCAATGTTGCTCCCCCTTGGTGGGAGAAGTTACAAAATGCTGCTCCAGCCTGTTTGGGAGCAAAGAAAAAGTGAGTGCTCCTAATTGCACCCAGAATGGTGGAGGCTTGGGAGCCAGCTTGGGCCTCAGGGCTCACCCTGCAGCCCTCAACATCCCCCACATCTTGGGTGCCCTGGGTGGGTTTCGGGACTCCCATTTAGTTAAAAAAAAATACCAGCTCCTTGCGGCACAATTGATGCATAACTGTCAAAAGACACTCATTTATTATTCACTGCTTCTTAAAGTAGCACCCCATAATGTCCTGAGAGGGTTATTTACTTTTTTGTAATCTTGGATATGTATTAAAAAGGGGAAGGGGCACCAACAAACATGTTTTTTCAATGTTGTGGGAGGCTGTAGGGAGGGCAGCAGAAGCAGAACCCCAACAACAGACGTCTCTTGAATCATTACATTCATCACGCCTGGGAACTTACCATATATTTTTTAGATCACTTCCAGCTGGAGTGCTATGCTCTTCAGCTGGAGTGCAGAGACATCTGGTGGTTGTTTTTTGACTGTGTTTTGTGGGATGAAAAATATTAACAGAAAGATTCTGCAACATTGTGTTCTTTTCTTTTCTTTTCTTTTCTTTTCTTTTTTTCTTTTAAGAATTTCTCTTGAGTCTTTCTTTAAAAAGTCCCCACAAAATGCAATCATAGAACTATGTTAAAGAAGGACTCACAGTAGTGCAAATTGAGTGGTCTAAAAAAAAGCGTTTTGAAAAGACCAATTATGTGACACGCGCTAAGCTGTGCTATGTGGTAGAGGAGTTTTTCCTCTAATGGCGCATTCTCAGATAGTTTTTGAGAAATGCCCCATAAGTTCCATGAGGGGCCCGATCTGTAGTCACACTTTTGTCAAGCTTTAGAGCCCCGCTTGGTACCTGCTGCGCCCGCCATGGATCTCCGTTGGAAAAACTCCTCTATCACAAAGCACACCTTAGCGCGTGTGTACATAATTGGTCTTTTAAAAACATTTTTTTTAGACCGCTCACTTTGTACTACACATAGGTCCTGAAGAAAGCCATATAAAGGGAGCATGGCTGAAACATGTTGACCGACTAGGATTTTGGAGTTACCTTAGATCTCCTACAATATCCGCCTCTCACTTTTACTCACTGCCAAGGGCCCATACATTAAAATAGTAATTTTTGCCCTGTGGGACACTTAGGACAGTCTTTTTAACATCCACTCACCCACTATCACTGCACACTCATGATGCAATACCCGCTCCGCTGTATCCAGGCGTCGCAGCACACCCGAGGTGCACTCAGCACCTTGGGTGGGGCCCAATAATGAAGCACCTCACCAACTAGGTTGGTGAGTGAGGGCTTTTTAAAAAACATAATGTGTTTTCCTTTCAATGCATACAAACGCTAGGAGCACCTACTCCAGAGCTGGTTCCTTTTAATATAAACACACATACTAGGGGAAAGTGAACTGGCTCCAGTACCTTTCCTCCCTCTCCCATTGATACTTATCAAGAAACTAGTGGAAACATGCACAATAATGGTCAGAAATTAGCAGAAAGAGGCAAAAAAAAACTCAGAAATAAGCAAAACTAGGCAGAATAAAGTTCAGAAACGAGCAGAAAGAGTGAAAAAATAATGGTTAACAATGAGCAGCAAGACACAGAATATAGGTCACAAATTAGCAAAAAGAGGCAAAATGGAGGTCAGAAACAAGTAGAAACAGGCAGAATAAAGGTCAGCAATTAGCAGAAACTGTGAAAATTAAGGTCAGGAACAAGCAGAAAGTGGCAAAATGGAGGCCAGCAACCAGTAGAAAGAATCGAAAAAGAGACCAGCAATGAGCAGAAAGAGGCAAAATGGAGATGAGCAATAAGCAGAAAGAGGAAAAATAAAGGTCAGAAATGAGCAATAAGAGGCTAAATCAAGGCCAGCAACGAACAGAAAGAGGCAAAATAAAGGTTAGAAACTAGGGAAACAGGCAACATAAAGGACAGCAACAAGCGGAAAGAGGCAAAATAGAGGCCAGCAACCAGCAGAAAGAGGCAAAATAGAGGCCAGCAACGAGCAGCAAGAGTTAGAATACAGGTCACCAACCAGCAGAAAGAGGCAAAGTAAAGGTTAGAAACTAGCAGAAACAGGCAGAGTACAGATCAGAAATTAGCAGAAGCAGAAGAGGCAAAATTAAGGTCAGAAATGAGCAGAAACAAGCAGAATAAATGTCAGAAACAAGCAGAAAGAGGCAGAATGTAGGTGAGAAATGAGCAGAAAAAGGTAAACTAGAGGTCAGAAACCAGAATAAAGAGGCAAAATAAGGTTGAGCAATGAGCACAAAGAGGCAAAATAGAGATGAAAAACAAGCAGCAAGAGACAAAATAGAGGTCAGAAAAAAACCGCAAGAGGCAGAATAAAGGTATGGGGCAGGCAGAAAGAAGCAAAAGAATTGGCAGATCAAGCATAAAAAGGTAAAACAGAGGTTAGGAGGAAGGAGAGAAGAGACAGAAAAATGAGCAGAAAATGGGCAGAAAAAGAACAAAACCGAAGCCTGCAGAAAGTAGTGGATTGAAGGCAAACTGGAAGTAGGACCATCACATGGGCAACCGGCATGAGGACCTGCTCCTGTGTGCCCCCCTATATTTTTTACTGTGCATCCACTGACAAACGAACTCATAAACTCACATACCCACTCACATACCCACTCAGAGACTCACACACCCACTGACAGACACACTCAGACACAGAACCATTCAAGCACTGATTCACCACTCCAGCAAACAAAGAAGCACTTACTATTGTAAAGTACAACGTGTGTTTTCTCTGCAGTTTCACCTTGTAAAGTTATCTGTTAAAGACACTCGAGGAACAATGACATTGGAAAAGTTACAGACGAACAAGGTAACAGAAGATATTTCCTCTTCATCTTTTACGCAGCTGTAGTGTAGTAGCTGCACTATACATTTAGCTAAAGAGGTAGCTAATTAGCCAGCATAAGTATTCCAATTGGTTAGAGGTTTTGCACAAAATGCTGGTATCTTCTTGGATAAATAAGCAGGGCAGGATTCATTCTAGCACGATGCTCATTTTGCAGAAATTAAACCTCAACAGGTTACAACTTACAGTTAGGAAATAACATTAAAAAAAACATTGACATTCACTGAGAAACCGATACAGGGACAATATTGTTAGGTAGAGACTGAGGGGTGGAGGCACGGCCTAGGCCCAGAAGTCGAGCCGGGACCTAGCGTGATTTGCTGATTCATCAGCGGCAGCGATGAGCCCAGCCTGATCTGCAGTGGAGATAAAGAAGCATCAATGCAGGTGGTGAGTGAAGCCGAGTGAAAGACATAGACCCGCTAGGTGAATAGGGCGACTCGATGCACCATCGACCCGAAGCCAGCTACTCAGCACAATTAAAGTGACAGCCAGAGGAAACGCTGAATTGAGCCTGGGCAACACTACTGACTCCGCGAGCGGGGCTCGGATGAGTTCCTAATAACTCTCTGCAAAGGCCGGCAGTTCCATCCCGACCTCCACCCACAGAGGGTTGGGTGGTGCTCCAATAGCTCGAGGGCCATCTGAAGGGGCACCAGAGCAGCCCTAAGTGACTGAGACATAAGGACCGGAGCAGCCTTATATGCACTGAGGGTTCTAGATTACTATTGTGTAACACCACTACGGCACCAGCGGTGGGGTGCCCAGCTACACTCGATGGATTGCAGGCATACAACGCTGCAACTCTCTGGCTTCACTCGATAGAAACGAATATCTGGCAACCACACATACAGGGAGTGACACCCAGAATACTGCCAGCATAAGGAAAGACAGAGGCGATTTTGAAGAACTGGATGACCCTATCAAGTCCCGTCTGGTGTCCTGGTCCTGGTGTCCTGGAAGTGGATAAAGGTGGGAAGCCACATGGAGGGTATGCAAGGACAGTGACCCTCTGCTGACTCTGGCCTCCACAGATGGTGGTGGACTGGGAAAGAAAAACCGAAAGGCCGCACAAGGAGTTTACTCCACATTGGCTGGCAGTGGCGAGTACTGTCTCCCCCATGCCAAGTGACTGGACATACCCCCCAGGGTTATAGGCACCATGGGAGGCAGAGGACAACGCGTGGTGCAAAGTAACCAACTAGACAAATATGCCTTTAATAAGGAACAGCCAGACACACCTGCTCTACCCCCAAGTGCTGGCAGTAACTAACAGACAGTACATCCCAAAGAGATTGTGTTGCAAGATGTGATGGCCACTTTACAGCAAATGCAAACATCCATTGGCACTATCTCCTGCGACATAACGCTACTATGAGCAGATATCTCTAAAATGAACACCAAAATGTCAAAAGTGGAAACCACCACCACAACTCTCTTGACTGACACTCCGACTTTGCAAAGACAAGTACGATCTCTTCATAGAAGACATAGTCCAAACCCAACTGCAGCCGCGTGGCCTCGCCAACTTCTTCTCGGTGGAAAGAGCCCATAGAGTATCGGGAGGAAAGCCTAGGCCAGGGGCTCCCCTACGACCTATCTCTAAAATGAACACCAAAATGTCAAAAGTGGAAACCACCACCACAACTCTCTTGACTGACACTCCGACTTTGCAAAGACAAGTACGATCTCTTGATAGAAGACATAGTCCAAACCCAACTGCAGCCGCGTGGCCTCTCCAACTTCTTCTCGGTGGAAAGAGCCCATCAAGTATCGGGAGGAAAGCCTAGGCCAGGGGCTCCCCTACGACCTATTCTGGCAAGAATCTTTAATTTCAGGGATCGAGATGCAATTCTGCAGGCGACCCGAATTGCTCCCCCTCTACAAGTGTACAACTGTAACGTGACCCTCTACCCAGATTACACAGCGACTGTAACGAAGCAATGCCGTAACTTCCTAGAAGTGAAAAGAGAGCCGTGAAATCGAGAACTTAAATGCGCAATGCTCTTCCCAGAAAAACTAAGGGAAGAAGCAGAAGGAAAAAGCTGGTTCTTCTCGACGCCAGAGGAAGCCCAAGAATGGCTGGAAGGGTGGTGCCCAGCCAAAGGAAAAAAGCGGCAAGCAACAAAGCAGAGACAATCACTCACCAAATCAACCCTAGCAACAGCGGCAGAGACTGAAGCACTGGAAGACACTGGCCCAACTGGTAACGATGACTCAGATTGATACTTCACATAGTAGAACTCCGAAACGTGGGGTACAGTCCATGACGAAGTGGCCGCACCATAGAAAAGAACTCCACACATCAACAGGAACGCAAAGGCCTACAGGTACGAATTCAGTTTGACTGTGCGATTCTGGGCCATATAGGCTGTGGGGTGTACACTGCAAACAGCACATGATACCCCATTGAAAATTGATGACTGGGTCGGACTATTTGATGGTGAAATTTGTTCGCAACGAATTATGAAGAAACAAAGGGAATGGACGGGAGACGCGGAGTAACTGTCCCCCCTTACACAAGTACAACTTCATGGGGACGAAGCACTCTGCTGAGTTGGGGTGGCGGGTAGTTCTAAATCTGCTGTGCAGGGAGGCAGGGAGGGGGGAGGAGGGATGGGTACAGTAAATGGGTTTCTTTTTTGTTCTAGTTGTATTTTTGACGAAAGGTGTAGTACCGGGGGTCACGCTTGGAGACAATGCAGGGGCTCTATCATGGACAATTCACTGTATGACAACAATTGATGACAGCCATGACAGAAACAAACTCGAATATTGGTGACTCAGATCCCCAGACACAGACCTCCAGGTCGTCCTGCCTTCCGCTGAAGGTGCTGTCATGGAATGTAAAGGGCCTGGGAGATAAGATTAAGCTGGGCCTGGTCCTGCAATACCTTTAGATGCAAAAATCCTGCTATAGCACTTCTCCAGGAGTCTCATCTGACGGGGACGACCTCTAAAGCCTTAAATAGATGGGGTTTCTAAATGAGAGTGCACTCTGACTTTTCCTCCTGTTCCCGAGGGGTGGGGATCATAGTCAATAGGTGCTTCCCGTTGATCATAAATAGGACCCACAAGGATGACCAAGGATGATTTGCAGCGATAACATGTCAATGGGACAGTAGAATATACAACATAGTGTCAGTTTACATCCCACCAACACTACATCAGACTGCCTTCCCTGACCTGGGGAAATTCCTGCTCACACTCCCACGTGGAAAACTAATAATGGGAGGTGATTTCAATACCACCATGAATGCATTCATGGATAGAAAGCTCCCTAGAGATCCTAGTAGTGCCAACCTTAAATTGGTAGAGTTCGTAGAGGCTCTTGGCCTAATAGATGTCTGGAGGACTAGATACCCAACAGAACAGCAATACACATTCCACTCCGAAGTACATAATAGCCTCTCCAGACTAGATTACATTTTACCTTAGCTACATGGATGGTAGGAATGATAGAGATTACACATCTACCTAGGGGTATATCGGACCACTCTCCCGTATTCATAGCAAACAAGCCCTTCACCCCGAAATGACACAGACTGTTCCCAATACACCCCGGATAGCTAAAAAACTCATAAAATGAGTAGAGATCTCCTCAAGGCGATGACAAATTATTTTGAAGAAAACCGATACTCGGTCCCCTCCCCAACGATGCTGTGAAAGGCCTATCAGACAGTACTCCATGGGCACGCAATCTCCCTAGTTACAGGTCACAAAAGGATACAGCGACACCAAATTGAAAGTCTGGAACTAGAAGTATCCCTGGCAAAGGCAGCACATATAGCAGATGCCAATGAGGAGACAACACATAAGTTTCACCTGGCCCAACAGGCATTTAAAGCCTACGCATGGGAAGAGACAAACATTACGCCTTCTAAAGCACACCACACTGTTTACGAACTGGGCGACAAAACGGGTAAGCTCTTGGCATGGCTCGAAAAGAAGGAGCGGACTAGTAAATGGGTGGCACAGATCAACAGCCACAGCCTCGACAGCTGATAATGTAGCTTTTCTCAAAGACATACACATGCCCACACTAACCCCAGATGCAACAGCGGCTCTGGAAAAAGATATAACACCGGAAGAACTCACACAGGCAATAGGCGCTTTGCATACGGGGAAAGCCTTATGACCCAACGGAATTCTGGTGGAATTCTATAAGAAAGCAGCACCTCAACTCGTACCACATCTGCTGGCTATGGACACAGATAGCCTGGAGAAGGAGGTCCTACCCAGAGATCAGCACCTGGCCACCATACTCGCGATACATAAACCTGGCAAACCACCACAGGAGTCTATATCTTAAAGACCGATCTCACTGATAAACGCTGAAGCAAAACTTTTGCTAAAACACTGGCCACGAGATTTCAGCTGCATCTCACCATGGTGATCCATCTGGATCAGTCCGTATTTATGCCAAATCGTAATACGGCACTCAACCTGAGAAGACTCCATAGTGTTATAGCATGTAGATCCACCATAGAGGAGGACACAGTTATTCTATCACTAGATGCACGAATGGCGTTCGATTTAGTTGAATGGCCCTTCCTGTTTGCGGTCCTCGGTCACCTGAGATTTGGTCCCAAATTCTGCACATGGTATCATCCCTCCTATTTGCGCTAGTATTGGAGCCTCTGGCCGCATGGATATGACAGGACCCAGTGATATGTGGATTGTGATGGGCAATGGGTTGGGAAGATCGAATTTCGCTCTATGCGGACAATATATTACTATATTTGACATCCCCAGCACACTCCATTAACTGCCTTTTAGACATTTGAACGGCATATGGACGGGTTTCCGGATATACCATAAACTGGAAAAAATCACTTCTTTCTATTCTGCATGGCTCCCCGCCACAACTTCCACGAGGATGTACACTTCAGATAACTGACAGTGGCTTTAAATACCTAGGGGTATTCATAACACACAAAAAACCACAGTTCATTGCGCAAAACCTAATACAGCCCCTGATGAGATTTAAGGGTGATGTCAAATACTGGCGCACATTGCCACTGACGTTGTTGGGGAGGGCAGCCCTCTTTAAAATGATGCCACTCACCAGGTTCCTGCACGTCCAACAGAATACACCGTTCCCAGTCTCCCCAGCATACTTTACAGTGATAAATGCAGAAGTGACCAGTCTGCTCTGGGATGGAAAAACTCTCCGTATAGCCATGCATAAGCTTACACAAAGTTGGTATGACGGTGGCATCGCCCTCCCTGACATAAAAATGTATTATTGGGCTTCACAGCTTGTTGCCCTAAACCAATGGCTTCATGTACCCCAAGATGACCCAATGGATAGACACCTACTGGACGTTACAGGGATTATGGAAGCACTATTCAATAGGGTCAGGAGAAGCAATCTCACGGGCCCAACAGCACACACTGTCCATGTCTGGTTTGCGGCACAGCGGGCATTGGGATGGGAGGGAGTAATAACGCAAGCTATGCCACTGTGGGACACAAAAAGACTGGGTACACTATGCAACACCAAAGGCTTTAGACAGTGGGACTTGATAGGAATAACAAGAGTTAGAGACCTTTGGAAGAAAGGGGAAATGGTCACATTTGCCCATTTAAAGGACACATATGGACTGGCAAAGATGGAAATATTTTGTTACATGCAGGTCAGGCACGCACTTCAGTCATTGATCCCACCAGGATCACGGCCTGTGGAATCATCACCACTAAAAGATAGGCTCCTTACAGACTACCTCCACAAAAAGGCTATCGTGAAATTATAAACAACCCCCCAGACCCTACAGGGGCGCTGAAGGATAGATGGGAATTAGAAGTAGGTGTCCTAGATGAAGCAGACTGGCAAGAGGTGCTAGCGTCCCCTAAGGAGGCAGCGATATCATCGTGGCTTAAGCTGGTGCAATTAAAAATCCTACATTGCACATACTATACAGGGATGCTGTTGCACAAATTAAACCGGACAGACACACCACTTTGTCTTAGGCAGTGTGGAGGGTTAGGTACACTCTTCCACACTCTCTTGCTCTGTCCAGAGATTGCACAGTATTGGAAAGCAGTGCTGCTTACGTTCTCACAGGTCATTACACTCACGATTCTCCCTGAGCCAAAACATTGCCTTCTCAATGTGTGGGAGCCTACAGACTTAAATAATGCAGCTCAGGACTGGGTAACACTAGGCATGACATTGGCAAAATGGAATGTAGCGCAACGCTGGGGATCCAGGCAGACTCCTACCCTTTGCCAGTGGTGTAACAACATGGATATGGCAATGGTGGCAGAGAAGTCTGTCTACACTCACCGAGGGTGCCCCATAAAATTGACAAGGGTGTAGGGAAAATGGAATGTCTACCGTGGAAACATATGTGAACCCCTGCAGGAGGAGTCTGGGTCAGAAATTAATGAATAATCACACTATAACTTGTGATGGTAGTACAATATGTAACTGTCTGTTTTATTGGTCCCTGTAACCTAGATAGACCACTCTCCAATGTATGTACCCAACACAGAAAGTCTATGTAACATGATTTGCCTCTGTATATGCACCGTAAAGTACTACATTATTAGATAGTATTGTAATGATATTTTAAACATCAATAAAACTGTTTTAATAATAAAAAATGAAAAATCACTGTAAAAAACAAAGTTCGCAGTTACATTATAGTTAGGATAATATTTCACTCATACAAAACCAGAGAAGTTTAGCAGTTATAGATATGCCCCAGCAACGCACTGCTTATGACCTCACATGTTACATCACTCATGACATAGTTAGTGACATGGGTGTATGGGTTAGTTAGTGTAAGAGAAGGGTTCTATAAGTGACTGAATGTGTCCATGGCTGTGTTGGTCAGTGAATGGATGTGTCAGTGGTATATGGGTGAGTAAGTGAATATGTGAAAGGCAGTATAGGTACGTTTTGGAATATATCAGTGACTGTATGTATGAGTGAGGGATTGTGATGGCTGTATGGGTTAGTGAGTGCGTGTGTGAGGGTCTGTATGGGTCAGTGAATATATGTGAGCATTTGTATAAATAAGTGAGTGGGTATGTGTATAACTTTATAGGTGAGTAAATGGCTGTCTGATTGACTCTATAGGTGAGTGATTAGGTGTGTGACTAGCTCAATGAGTGACTGAGAGTGTGTGAGTGGCTGTAGGGATGTATGAGTGGATATGTTA
Organism: Triturus cristatus; assembly: GCF_964204655.1. NCBI lineage: Eukaryota > Metazoa > Chordata > Amphibia > Caudata > Salamandridae > Triturus > Triturus cristatus. The sequence goes on from NC_140594.1 coordinate 340,072,012, forward strand.
GTGGCTGTATTGGGGAGTGAGTGGGTGTATGACTGTCCTTATGGGTGACTGAGTAGATGTGGGTGTAGACCTATGGATCAGTGAATAGGTATGTACGTACTAGTATGGGTATGTCAATGGTTTCGAGAATGGAGTGGGTGTACATGGTTACATGGGAGAGTGAGTGGCTGCATCTGAGATTCTATGGATCATGTCAACCATGATGTCATCAGTGATGTCACTGACCATGTCATGAGTGATGTCATATGTGAGGTCATAAGCAGTGCATTGCGGGGATGTGAGTTATAGTTAGCTCAGCTAACTATAACTGCTGAAGTTCTCTGCTTTTGTATGAGTAAAATGTCAGCCTAACTATAACGTCCCTGTAGCCTTTGTTTTTTTCAGTGAATATCTAAGGCTTTTTTAATCCTATTTCCTAACTATAACAGCCTTGTAACCTTTGGTTTTTTCAGTGAATTTCTAAGGTTTTTATGCTAATTCCTGACTATATCTTACATGTAACCTTTTTTTTAGTTAATTTCCATGGTTTTATAAGTAGCAATGGTCTTTGCAAAATGGGGAGGAAAGGGGTGGGGCCTCTAACCAGCTCTCAGAAATCCCGCTGAGTAGGACTTATAGAAAGTACAAGGAGGGCTTCTTGGTCTCCAAGGTCCTTTATCTTCTAAGACAACTTTATTCCCCAGCCAGTAGTGCGCAAGGATATGTGGTTGCAGAGTGGTGCAGAAAGGGGGTGTGGCCTCAGAACATCTCTTATCAAACTGACATTGTGGAACTTGCTGTAGGTAACAAGAGGAAAACTTGTCCCCCAAATACCCTCAACAGCCAAGGGGACTTCATCCTCCAACTAGTACCATGCCAGGAGGCATGTTTGCAGAGTGATGCAGAAAGGGCATCCTTGATGATTGCACAGGTAGTGCCTGTATGATTCTATGAGTGCAATTGCCAAGAACACACTGTCCATACCGGGTGTTTTTGACAAAGTGTAAAGCACATATATAGACATATTTTACATAAGGTTTCATTGTTGCTATTTAGTAAGATACTAATTTAAGTTTTCCCTTTGTGTACATTTGATGAAATAACTACATCAAAAATGCATTTTCCTTCTTCACAGCAACACCAAAGGTCGCAATGACATCAGTAGTCACAAATACAAATTACGAAATCTAAAACAGATATTTAAACATATTTCGCACAAAGTTTGAGTCTAACTGTTTCATAACGTATTTGTTTAACTTAATTTTAACAACACATTTAACAAAAACAACAATTTAAAAAAATAACTCAACATCTGAACTCACAATACAACATAACTACCAAACACCCATCAAACTACCAATTGCTACCCAAACTCATGGAGAATTAAAAGCTGTTGCCAAACTAGTGTAATGCACAATCTTTAAACATCACATGTCGGGAAAGTAAGGAATATCTTTGGATAATATGCTGATCGGTAAAATGAATAGGAAGCATATACACATTCCTCCTTCTTGAATCTTCTTTTCCAGAAGTTTATTGTGAACAGGTGGTAGGTTTTGGCTGGAGACTTTTTTTGGACTCATGTGAAATGACGTTCATCTTCTAGCATCTTAAAACCTAGCATAGAAAACGTCTCCAACTTCTGATCAAGCAGAAGGAAGCTAGTGAACCATCTACATCAGTGGCCGCAGCAACAATCCCCGGCAGAAAGTCCCTTTAGAGGTACAGAATACTACAACAAGTATGGCTCCAGAGCTTTCAAGAATGGACATGTATTGCATGGACTGTACTGTTCTTCTAACAGCTGCTGAGCGGTGTATTACAGGTATTTGTAGTGCTGCCAAAAATCATGCGCAGTAAATTTTTTCCCCCTTTTAAATTTTTTGCACATTTTATAAGACAAGTTCATGTTGAGCAGCAACAAGGCAACGCAAAGCTGAAGGACCTTCAACTTCAATAGCAGCACAAAAACACCAAAGTAGAGTCCATTCAAATGTACAATCTCAACTTCAAGATTTGTCTCCACAGTTTTCCCCGATGGCATCATACTGCATGAATTGTGGAGTTATAGTTAGTGCTGGAGAGCCATCCATAAAGGGCCTCGCACTGCTGCAAAAAATTATCTCTGCATAGACCCACCTGGGTCAAATGTAGTCCACGTCCTCTTCCTGCTCGCTCTCTGGTCCACCACGGGTTTCTTTCCCGATTGAGTGGAAAGAGCGAGCGTGCCACCGGAATTCCCTGCTGCTTCCGCTTGTGGCGGAACCTGCAGGGTTGACGCTCTAGTCATCCTGGAGTCCCCACTACTTGATTGGATGACTCAGCGGACACGCAGCGGATGCGCGCATAGGGTGTGCCGCTGGCACACCTTAGGCAAGCCCGACTGCCCCGTCCACACCCAGCCATTGCCTGGAGCCAGGACCACTGTCTCTTGGGCTCCAGACACCCCTCTCAGGCTCTCATACTCTGCAACTCAACTCAAACAGGTTAGACGTCTTGCCTCCTCTTCTTATACCCCTGACTCATGTCATATGACTATTCCTTTTAACAACCTAGAGGGTCCATTTACTTGGAAATCTTTCTATTATCAGAGCCTTAATGAGATTCAGATACCTTCAGAGCAGCGGGCCCAACATAAAAGCCCAGACAATTTGGAGTCAGCAGCTTCCACTCCCCGGGCCACAACCCTTCCAGTAGCCCTTAGCTCTACTCCTTATTTGAGTTGTTTTTGTAGCCAATGTCAGATCCCTGCTCAAGCACTCCACTGAACTATTGGACTTAATGAATTCTGAGTCTCCCGAGCTAGTTTTTCTCATGGAGACCTTGTTTCAACCCTCCTCGACTCCAGCCATCACCTTAGCCCTTTCTGAAAATGACAACATTCTCAGACTGGATAGAGAGACTAACGTGGGTGGAGGCATTGCCATTGTATATAATGAAGCGCTGAAAGTGTCCACCATTGACTCTACCTCAGACAATGATATAGAAGTCTGTATTTTTAAGATAGAACTCATGCCCCATGTTTGCTGGAAGTGGGCCCATGTGTACCGACCTCCAGGCCCACTCAAGGGTTTTACATTCAAAATGATGAAAAGTATTGCCTCTCACATCATTACCGCCAAGCAATTTTTGGTCCTAGGGGATTTTAACATTTACGCTGAAGATAGCGGGCATATTGAGTCTGCTAACTTCCTCACAGATGTGGCCTTAGTAAGATTAGTAATGATCAAAGCTGGCCCAACTCATTCGGCCGGCCACACTCTGAACATTATCCTCACTAATTCTCCTCGTTTATTTGCAGAACCACCTTGAACAGTGATCTGGTCAGATCATTTGCTGATTAATTTTCAGATAAAAGACATTCAGTCTAGTGACACTCCTTCCGTTTCCCTTCATAATTTTTGAAGACAGTGGCATAAGATTACGCAGGATTCCTTTGGGAAAGGTTTTATACCCCCTACATTTGTAGAACCTGTCTACATTGAGACTAGGCTTAGGACATTCCACAAGGCCGTAAAATCAATCACAGAAGCTCTGACACTGTTAGAACAGCAGCACACCAATTCGCATAGAACACATGCAGCCTGGTAAACCTCCGAACTTTGAAGGGAAAAATCTAATTGCAAAAAATTGGAAAAAAACGTGGTGTAAAACACAAACAGAGAAAGAGAAAACAATCTATAAAACAGCTCTTGCACTCTATCATAGGAATATAAAAAGGCATGGAAAGTCCATATTACATCTAGTCTAAACCAAGCTGGCAATTCTACTAAAGAACTCTACAAAGTTCTCATTTCTTTTACTAACTCCACAGCCTGTACTAAACAGATCCCCCCTCAGACATTATTTGATAATACTGCAAACCATATTGAGCAAAACATTTATATAATATATGATCAATTTCCCAGTGACTCTAAACTCCCTGATATCTCTGTCGAGCTAGGAAAGTATATAATCAGGCACTAAAATTAAGGAAAAGGGAGATTAAAAATTCCCTCTGGGAAGATATGCATAGGGCTAGCATTCTAAAAGATAGTAAGGCATTCTGGAGAGTAGTTAGATCCCCTTTTTTTAGTCCTGAAGGTAAACCTTCAATGGAGATTGCGATTGATGAAAATCAGTAGGTGAGTCACTTTTCTAAAATATTTGGACAAGTTGAGGCGACTACAAGTAGACAAGATTTAATATCTCTTCCCCCCAACGATTGGGTGAACTACCCTATAGATGTACTCTTCTCCCTAAAAGAAGTACAAACAGCACTGAAGGAAAGCAAAGGAAGCAAAGCCCCCGGACCTGATGGGGTTCCGGTTGATATATATAAGCATAATCCTGACCTTTGGGCTCCACTATTAACCTGTGTCCTCAACGCAGCTACTACGAGGGGATTAATTGAAACCTGGTCTGAGTCTATTATGGTTCCCATCTACAAAAAAGGAAACAGGCAGGATCCTTCTTGCTATAGACCAATTTCCCTATTGGATTCACTGGGGAAGGTAGCGGGAAGGATACTGTTAAATCACCTACAAAAATGGGCGGAGGAGGAAAATATACTCTCAGACTTGCAGTTCGGTTTCAGGGAAGGGCTGAGCACAATTGATCAAGGGCTCAACTCGGCCATACTAATGGGTAAATACACGAAGGCAAGGAGGGGGAAATTATATCTGGTGTTTGTCGACCTCTCCGCTGCCTTCGATTGTGTTTCCCATGAGAAATTGTGGAGCATTCTAACAAAAATGGGGGTAGAGGCATCTCTAATCGGCTTTCTGAAAGCCCTATATATTAATGCTAAAGCATGTGTACGTTATGGGTCCAAAGGTGAATGTACAACAACATTTCAGGTGAGAAGAGGTATAAGACAGGGGTGTGTCCTGGCACCCTTCCTTTTTACATTATATACAAATGGCCTAGAAAAGGCAATGTTGGAGGGGTGCCAGGACGTACCCCAACTGCAATTGGAATTGGAAAAAAGACCGATACCCGCATTACTTTACGCGGATGATGCCATTATTATGGCTAGGACCTCATTGGCACTGCAAAGGGCATTAGATTCCTACAACGTTTTTATGAAAAATATTGATTTACAAATAAACGCCTCAAAAACATATGTAATGAATTGTGGCAGAGGCGGCAAGAAAAAGAAGGACATCTTATTAAATGGGAGGAAACTGGCAAATACCTCTACCTATCCCTATTTAGGGATATTAATAGATTATAAGGTTTCTTGGGGTCAAGCTATCAATACCAGGAAGCTTTTATTTATGAGAACCACAACAGCCCTTGTTAACTTTTCACAAAAATTAGGTAAGAGGCCCCCAACTGAACTAATTAAGATCTGTAAGGCCAAATGTACAAGTGTAGCATTATATGGGGCAGGGATATGGGGTCATCTAAACGTATCTGAGATACAGAAAGTGGAATATGCGTTTCTTAGATATCTACTAGCTGTGCCTAGAACCACCTACCATCTACCTACATTTGTCACGCAGAGTTAGGAGTCCCCTATATTTCATTATAAAAATTCAACCAGTAGTTCTGTGGCACCGGATCTGGAAGTCGCAAAATAACAAATGTAATCAGATGGTTCTGCAGGACGCTCTGAAATTAGAACATACTTTAGAGATAGAATGGATAAGATATATAAGGGATTTTATGACTGACCTAGGAAAACCAGAGTATTATCATAATCCTGAGACAATCTGCCTTATACCAGGTAAAGAATTTAAAAAACATTGTATGCAGCATATGGAAAATATAAGATTTGCGAATGAGGTGATAAAGTCTACAGTCCAATCAAATCTAATGATAACCACTTCTCTTAGCATGCAACCATACCGCCGAAACACCATAAAGGGATATGACAGATTTGTCCTTACCCGTTTTAGGTTGAATATTTTTCACAGATTGGTCAGCTTCCCAACGGTCAATGATTGGTCTAAAAATGTATCAATTTGTCCGTGTGACAATGTATCTCTACAATCAACGATGCACGTCACTTTGTTTTGTAACTTCTACAATGAATTGAGGAAAAAGTGGATAAAACCGATCTTAAAAATATGGGGTCTTCGACGATGCTGCCCAGCTTATATTGCTCTTCAATTTCTTGAATGAATGTTTAATAATATATGTTGCCTCATTTTTAAAGAAAATAATTAAGTGTAGGAAACAACTTGATTTAGATTCTCCTGTTAGCAACAATAGTGCGTCTTTGTAATGCTATTTATACGTATTGTAAATATGAGGGTCTAACCTAATGTTTCGTATTATAGTTTTGTCCTACTGATCTTATAATTTTTAACAAACAATGTACTGTATAAATGACTTTTTTACTGTCCCAATATTTTAATAGAAATTTTTATAATGTTTTTATAATGGTGTTTGGAATATTGAAAACAAAAATTATCTGATAATTGTATAAATGGTTATGTATGCTTTTATGATTTTTATGTGACAAAAATCGAATAAAGCACTTTTTGATTTGATTTGATATCTCTGTCCCACTGTCTACATCTCAGAGAGAGGAGGGCTGCCTTGAGAGTTTTCACACTTTGCAGGTGCCTCAGATAGAAGAGATGCTGCGAACAGCTAAATCTGGTTCGCCCCTCGACATTTTGCCAGCCAACCTGTTTGCCTTACTAGCCATGCAACTGGCCCCCACTATTTGCACTATATTAAATGCCTCCCGAGTAAAGGGAGACTCCCACGTGGATGGAAGGCGGCACAAGTGCTCCCAATCCAGGAAAAGGTATATGTACCCTCAACTGAGTTGGCAAACTACCACCACATTTTATTACTTCCACTCATGAGTAAACTCCTGGAAATACATATTAATACTCAGCTCATAGGGTACTTAGAATCTCATGGCAACCTTGACCCCTCTCAATCGGGTTTCAGACCTAACTATTCTACTGAAACCACCCTCATAGGCATCACAGATTTTATCAAACTTGCCCTGGACAACAATACGGCGGTGCTGCTTGTGCTACTAGATTTGTCTCTGGCTTTTGATACCGTGGCACACCAGATGCTACTCTATAGACTGCGTGAGATAGGTGTCCAGGGACTGGCACACAAATGGCTCACTAGTTACCTGGACCAGTGTACCCAAACTGTCAACTTAGGCCCTTTTTGGACACGCACCCTGGAGCTCACTAAGGGGCTAACACAGGGCTCCTGATGAAACAAAGATAGAGTCGAATGACCAGAACTCATATTGCTGAGATAGAAACAATATGTCTGAAATAATTGAATCATGGCTGTATATCATGTCTTTGTATTATCACTTTATGTGAGTTTCTGGGGTTTCGATCCAATGTCAATGTAACTTTATTGTTTGTTTAAAACCATATGAAGATGGCCGCCGCTTTGCACTTTTAAACTATAGTCCACTGGTTGTGTTCATGCTAGTTACATTGAACGTAACCGGTGATGCTTGTTTATATATGTTTTCGTATCTATAACAAATTACCCGTGAGCAAGGCTGTTTCCGCCAAAACGCGTAGGGTGTTTTTTCTGGCTATATGCTATATTAATAAATCCCCTTCGATGGATTGATTTTGGAGTTGGTGATTATTTCTGGATGGAGTGCATATGTGCAGCAGTGCATGGTGAGAATGATATATATATATATATTCACTGAAAAAACCATAGGTTTCACACATGTTATAGTTAGCGGAAATTTTACTGATAAAAAACCAGTGAAATTGCCCCGTTATAGTTAGTGCTGGCAACTATAACTCACGCGACCGCAATCCTCTGCTGATGCTAATACTGTATTTAGACACTTATTTGCCCATGTCTTCTTCCATACATTTTTAGCTATACATATATTACAAATATTTTTTTTTCATAAAGACACATATGTCATCAGCAGAAGATTGCGGTCGCGTGAGTTATAGTTGCCAGCACTAACTATAACGGGGCAATTTCACTGTTTTTTTATCAGTAAAATTTCCGCTAACTATAACATGTGTGAAACCTATGGTTTTTTCAGTGAATTTGCAAGGTTTTTTAAATGCTAATTCCTAACTATAACGTGTGTGAAACCTATGTTTTTTTCAGTGAATTTGTACGGTTTTTTAAATGCTAAGTTACTTTACGCCATTCGAGGCGTGCGCGCCCACTTAACGCAGTTCGTTCCGTGCACGGTTTTTATCAACTTTAATAAGCCCTGTACATTTGGTGGCCTTCGGCCACCAAAAGCACAGGGGGTGGGGTCAATGTGGATAGTGTTTTTTTTATTTCGATTTTATAATTTCATGTTGTCAAAATTTAGTTTTTTTTACCTATTAATAAGCCCTGTACATTTGGTGGCCTACGGCCACCAAAAGCACAGGGGGTGGGGTAAGTGTGGATAGTGTTTTTTTTTTTTTTTTTTTTTTACCGTACGCTTACGGTAAGCGTACGGTAAGCGTACTCGGCGAAATTGCCGAAAAAAAAATAAAACCGTTTTTGCTCTTGGGGGATGTTTGGGGACTCCCTCAACATGACTATGTGGGAGGGAGTTGTCAAAACAGCCCCGTAACATGTTTTTGGCCATCTTGTTTGATAAACAACACTCAGTGCGAGAGACAAAATGGCGGCCGCCGCTTCCTGGTTTCGGCCGATTCGAATGTTTACTAAGATCTAAGAGCCAATCAGAATCGCGCTCGCGCACGCCACCGTACGCTTACGGTAAGCGTACGGTAAGCGTACCGTAAGCGGGCTCAGATATATATATTGATTTAAAGGCTATTTTCTCAGAATCTACTGAACAGATTTACACCAAACCTACAAAAGGCACTTCCTTGACCTAGGGACTACCTCTCTGCCAAATTTCTAGTAATTCTGTTCAGCCGTTCGGGCTGTAGCTCGTTCTAAAGGTCCTATGGAAAAATGCATGGGAAAAACGCGTTTTGGGACCCCCCTTTTATCTCAGCCCCCGCTTGACGAATCCCCCCGAGACTTTCAGGGTAGGAGCGGAGCGTAGCGCCCCACCTATTTTGAGAAATTCGCGAGGATTCATCGACCGGCGCCAAAGGTATTCAAAATAGAATGTTGAGGTTTTCCTATGGAAAAGGGGTCCTAACTATAACTACCTACTGGCGACCGCCAGTAGGTAATATATATATATATATATATATATATATATATATATATATATATATATATATATATATATATATTCACTGAAAAAACCATAGGTTTCACACACGTTATAGTTAGCTGGACATTTCGCTCGTATAAAACCATTGAAATTCCCCCGTTATAGTTAGTTCAGCTAACTATAACTCATGCACGGGGGGTGCTAGGTGGCGCCAAACAAAGATGGCCGCGCTTTAGCAAGGCTCTCGCCCGACCGGGCACTTTTTCTATCCGTTAGAGCATCCTGATCATCCTATCCTGCATTCTGCTATCTCCGATGGACGCCTGAACACTTGTGGAGCAAAGCGGTGTCAGCGGCGTCGCTGAAAACTGGCGTCCTGCTGGTGAATCGGCGTGTGTTCGCCTGGGCGGAGAGACTGGTGGCGCTGTGGCCAGCAGAGGCGCGGCATCGGCCAGCCAGGAAAGTCCGCGGCTTCCTGCGGCCTTGAGGCCGCGACAGAGACGTCGCCCCAAGAGCAGAGCCTTGCACTAAAATGAGCCGGTGAGGTCGCGGAGGGGATGACAGCGCCTGCGGTGCCCTGGAGATAGGAGTCCTCCCCCGAGCTTGGGGGTGTGACGGCGCGATCGGCTGTGGCCCGGGACTCGGGCGGCTTCGACTCACTGCTGGATGCGGGAGGCTGTGGGGGTTCGGACTCCGCCATAATTCGCCCAGCGCTGCTTTGGCCCCTTGGAAGATTTACCGGGCTGTGAGCGGGCCCCCCCCCTTCTGTTGGACTGACCTGCACCGGTGGGGTGCTATCGGGCTGTCGGGTCTCCCGCGCGGGGGATGGGAGGAGCTCCCTGTGCGCTGCGACCTACCCGTCCGGGATCCGGGCACCGTCCGTCTACCCGCCTGGATTGAGGGCCGGCGGGGCCCGGAGTCACTATAGCCCGGCTGCCCTGGGGGTGAGCGGAGGCTCGGGGGAGCGCCTTCTCCCTTGGCTTGCAGTGGAGGCAGGCGAGCTGGGCCCGACTGAACTATTGGACACGGCCTCCCCCTCCTGTCCTCTCGCCCTCTCCCCTTCTGCGGCCCGCGGAGGAACAACGCGTCGTGGCTGCTGGCTTGGCTGGCCCCGGACGCAGCGGCGCGCCAGTTCTGGGGTACGGTCTGGCAGCTTCCCACCCCGGGATACTGAGACGGGGCCGCCTGACGGTCGGGAGGTGAGCGCGCACACTACCGGGGCCTGCGACGGGAGTGGGCCCAGCCTTCTACGTGCCGCGATATACGGCTCGAGATCGCCGCTGAGTTGGCGCTGGTTCAGCCGCCCTTGTGTTGAGGGGGCCGGACGCGGCGGGGTCTGCCTGCTGCTCCCTCCTTCCACTCGCCCACTGCACGGGGGCCGCGGGGCCCCACCCCTCACGCTGCCCTTCGGGGCCTGCATCACCGGACTGGACTGTTCTCGCCCCCGGTCTGTGGGGATCCTCCTGTCATCCGGGCTATTGAGGAGGCCTGGTCTCCGGAACGGACGGGCCGGGCCAAGAGACGTAGCGATGCCAGGCAGTCTAAGCTGCCATTCGAGACCAAGAAGGCCCCCGTGACGGCGCCGGGGTCGGGGAGCGGTCCGTCTGCCGCTACTGCCGCTAGTGCCCCGGACGAGGACTGGAAGTCCCTATTGGTGAGCATGAAGCACAGCCTGTTGTCCATAGACTCAAAAATAGACACCATCAATACCCGATTGGACAGTGTGGTTGCTAAGCTGGAGCACCATGACACACGTATCAAGGAAACTGAGTACAGGATCTCTACCCTTGAAGATGGAGCCACTTCTACCGACAAGCAGGTGACCCAAATGGACAGGCTCCTCAAAATCATCGCGGACAAAAATGAGGATTTAGAGGCGAGGTCCCGTCGCAATAACATCCACGTTCTGGGCCTTGCGGAGTCCACCAACACAGGGAAAATGGAGGCTTCATCGAGAACCTTGTCGTTGAACTGTTTGGGAAAGAATCCTTCTCCTCACATCTCATCGTGGAAAGAGCCCATAGATCTCTGGCTGCCCGACCTCCACCTGGGGCTCAGCCGCGGCCCGTCATCGCGCGCTTCCTTGACTACAGGGACCGAGACGCGGTGCTGAGACGCACGAGGGAGATTGGCACAGTGGTGTATGGGAATGCCAAATTATCCTTCTTCCCCGACTTCACTGCCTCGGTACGGGAGGCCAGGCGGAAATTCGCTGGGGTTAAAAAGAAACTACAGACCCTGGAGCTGCCCTATGCCATGCTCTACCCTGCGAAGTTAAAAATTTCACATCAAGGCAGGCTGCATTTTTTCCAGACTCCACAGCAGGTGGAGGACTTCCTCAAGCATCATAAGAAAGGTATAGCCGAAGCTGGGGCGGGTGGGAGGCGCTCTGGGGTGTCTTCGCTGGCGGCACAGCAGGACTGAACGTGCCGAGCTGACGCTTCGGACTCGAGCGACCGCCGCTGCTGAATATACACGTCATGACTAGAAGAACATATCCCGGTGAGGCATTTATAATGTTTAGAACTGCTGTCTGCAGAACTGATATATCTTGCAATCTGTGCCCGGTCACCCGCCTCCGTCCCGCATTGTGATACCAGAAGCTTCTCTGGTTTCTAGTGGGTGTAAGTAGAGAGGCGGTGGGCAGGTTTGGTGCCCTTAGGCATAATCCCCCCGATGGGCGAACCCCCATACACCCCATCCCTTAGTAGGGAGGGGACATTAGTTATTTCCTTTTTGTTGTTATGGTTGGTATTGGTTGGGGCGGGAGGGGTAGGGAGGGAGCTATATACCCGGTCAGTAGGGAGTGCCGGTGTGGGAGGGTGCCAACTCCGCCTTGTTTCAGAGATCTTAGCCTCATCAGTACTCTACACATGGAGCTGGGAGGGGGCGGCAGTTGTTGGGGGGGTTTGTTCTCTTGGTGAAACTGTGTGCTACACGACTTTATATGTTATGACAATATGCCACGGATTTTTATGTCTGTATGAATGGGAGACGTAGTTGACTCTCGGCCCACTTTGCAATTTCAGCTGGTATGATATCATGGAACGTGCGAGGGCTGAACAACCCGAGGAAGAGGAGACAGGTCCTGGGGTATCTAGACAGGCAGGGGGTGTCTGTTGCTATGTTACAGGAGACACACCTATTACCGGGTGGGTCCCCCTTATTTGCATCCCGCTGGGCGTCATGTAGAGTGTTCTCCTCCTATTCGAACTATGCTAGGGGTGTCACGATTTTGGTAAGATGGTGGGTGGGGTTTATACCTGCCGGGACCGAGGTGGACTCTTGCGGCAGGTACTGCTTGGTCTGGGGGATGCTGCACTCACACACAATGCTTTTTGCTTGTTACTATGGCCCCAACGTGGATGATCCGGCCCCCTTTCTTACAATGTGGGGGAAGATTCAAACCCTGGGAATTGCTCATGTCATATTAGGGGGCGATTTCAATACCGCGCTTCGGCCAGCGACGGACAGATCACACCCTCAGTCGTCACACTACACGCACACCCAACGCACACTGTTAGGCATGGTTGACGAACACCACCTGGTCGACGCATGGAGGCACTCACATCCCTTGCTCAGACAGGGTACTCATTACTCGGCGGCGCACTCTACATGGGCACGCATAGATTACATATTCCTGTCAGCCGGTCTTTCTCCATGGGTGGCTCGGACACTGCATCTTGCCCGCACTTTCTCAGACCATTCTCCGGTCCTCCTCTCACTACGCATACCCGTAGCGGTGTCCCCTTATTTGAGTTGGCGCCTAAACCCGGCGCATCTCACGGATTCGGCCTTCAGGGCGGAACTGGAGCTAGATATTCAGGAGTTTTTCGAACGCAATGTTGATTCGGTGTCCAGTCTTTCCACGGTCTGGGAAGCATTCAAAGTCACTGTGAGAGGCTGGTGTATAGCTAAAGGGGGGGGGTCCTTAGATCTTTGCGAGGGGACCTGTGCAAACTGGAAACTGAGCTGCGCCACTTGGAGGGCGAACTGGCGTGGCGCCCGTGGGAGGCAGCAATGGCAGCGCAGCTACGAGAGAAAATGACGGAATATACTGCAGCGGCGGATAAGGAAAGCAAATTCCTAGGGAAGCCGTTTGTGGCGCGGGTATACGGCGAAGGTGACAGACCCGGTAGAGCGTTAGCCGCGGCGGTCCGTCCCCCTAGGTATCGCAATTACGTAGCCTCCCTGCTGGACGAACAGGGCGTCTCGCAGCGTGACCTCCCGGATCAGCTTCGGATCCTTACGGACCATTATGCCAGACTCTACACCTCACACAGGACGACACCGATCAATCTACATGAATATCTCGATGACACGGCTATAGCCTGGCTGGGCCCTTCTCAGCAACAATTCCTACACCACGAAATCGAATTAGACGAAATAAAAGAAGCTATAATGTCCATGTCTTCGGGTAAAGCACCGGGTTCGGACGGTTACCGATCGACTTTTATAAAGCTTTCATTCACGTCCTTGCCCCGGTGCTGAAGCAAGTATACTACACCGCGCTGGAGGAGGGCTTCCTTCCAGCAACGATGCGCGAGGCCCTTATCGCGTCATTGTTGAAACCGGGGAAGCCACCAGAGCAATGTGATTCGTATAGACCTCTGTCGTTGCTGAATGGGGATATTAAAATACTTGCAAAGGTACTGGCTACGCGCCTTAATCTTCTGATGGAACGCCTGGTCCTCCCAGACCAGGCGGGGTTTGTCCCTAATCGTGCGACTGCATATAACCTGCGCACCCTGCAGGCTGTGCTACAGGATATCGACCCTCGGTGCGAGGCCGCCGCGGTTTTCCTGGACGCCACTAAGGCGTTTGATTCCCTGGAGTGGGATTACCTTTTGGCGCTGCTGGAGCGGATGGGCATTCCCTTCAGCTTCCTGAACTGGATCCGATTGTTATATTGCCGGCCACAGGCTATGGTCTTGCTTAATGGGGCCCGCTCTGCCCCCTTTGTCATCCGCAGAGGGACCAGACAGGGGTGCCCCCTCTCTCCGGTGCTGTTCGCTATCGCGATTGAACCCTTGGCGGCCAAACTGAGGCAGCACCACAACCACCGCTCTCTTATATATCCAGAACGCCAGCTCCTCATTGCCCTTTACGCGGATGACATAACCCTTTATGTGCACAAGCCGCAAGAAAATCTAAACCCTTTACTGCGGGAAATAACCAAATTTGGAGCCATAGCTGGTATCCAGATAAACTGGGCGAAGTCAGCCTTATTCCCCTTGACTGACAGGACCTTGCAGTTCCCTCTAGACTACCCCTTGGTGTGGTAGTCAGAGGAGATTAAATACCTGGGCATCCGGGAGACCAGAAATCGGGAGACCCTTCTCCGGACTAATTATGGGACGGCACTTGACAACATTTCTGATAATGTCACTAAATGGATCCACCTCCCGCTGTCTATGGCAGGGCGTATTTCCCTGATCAAGATGGTGGTTCTTCCCAAATTGCTACACCTCTTTACCAACATACCATACAACCCAGGTTCCTACTTCTTCCGGGCTCTTAACTCCCAAATGTCGCGTCTAATCTGGGGCGGGAAACAGGCCAGGCTCGGGATGCGGACCCTCGCGCTGCCTTACCACCAGGGGGGGTTTGATGTGCCTAATTTTCGTCGCTAATACGACTGCGCCCAAGGGCACTTTGCGGCCTATTGGCTACACCCCCCACCCTTTATGGCGCACCTGGCGGTGGAAGATGGGTATATGAGGCCTGAGCAACCTTCAGGTTATCTATTTTCGGCGGTCCGGCTCGGGGATCATGACCCCACTACGGTGGACTGCACGGTATGGGCCTGGAAACGCATTGCGGAACATCTGGAGGTCAAATTCCTCTATTCTCCTCGTATGATCCTAGCTCATGACCCCAGGCTGAGTGTTGCCCGAGAGGGACTCGGTCGCAAAATGCTCACTAGGCTCGCGATCCGCACGTGGGGGGACCTATATCACCAGGGGAGTTTCCGCACGGCGGCACACTTCTTTGACGAGAATTCCCCGTCGGCGATGGATACTTTTCTTTCCGTTCGGCTGCGGCAAAATATAAAGGCGGTTACGCCTAATTTCCCGGAGGAGCCAGTTGTGTTGGCGCCTCTTCATACTCTGTTGCAGGCAGGCACTCCGAAACATGTGGTCTCCATGTTATATGCCCATGTGCAGGCGGCTCCGCCCCCCTCCCTCAGAGCACGCGCGGACTGGGATAGCGACCTGGGGGCCCAACTATCGGACGAACAATGGGAGGAGAGTTGTTCTCATGCCACTGCAGTGACCGGCACTGCTCGACTTAGACTAGTTCACTTTAAATTTTTGCACCGCCTCTACTATACCCCTGCCAAACTGTGCCAGTTCGGACTGAGGGATGACGATCGCTGTGGGAGGTGCAGGGGGACGGGTGCTGACTTTCTGCACCTGGCCTGGTCGTGCCCAGCGGTTGCCACATATTGGGAGGAGGTCTTCACGGCCCTGTCCGAGATGATCGGGGTGGTCACCGCGCCTTGCCCTGCACTTGCCCTGCTGGGCCGTTTGCACCCGGCGCTGAAGGCGCATCGGAAATTCTTCGCTTTGGGTCTTCTGCTGGCAAAACGACACGTGGCGTGCAGATGGGGTCGTGGGCGTGCGCCTAAATTCAAGACTTGGCTGGGTACGATGTCCACTTGGCAGGAAAGACTTCATCAGTACGCTGACCTCTTGCCCCCCAAGTCGCAGCCTAGGGATCTCTGGGGACCCCTCGTTGCGTACCTCCTGCGGGCTCGGAGGGATGACGTTTCCAAGGACGGCGGGACCGGGACTGTAGAGGGAGCTAACTCATCCACCACGCATTGTCCTGACCCTCCCCTGTTGACTACGGCGGTGGATTGATTTCCAGGGCCCCCTTTCTCCTTCGTTCCCTCCCCACGTATTGCATACGGACGCTCCCTGTACGCCTGGATTGGGTACCAGCTTTCTGGCAAGATGGCATTCTGTACACAGATTACACGGGCGGGAGGGGGAGTGAGGTAGAAGTCTCCCGGGACTACGGACACCATAAAACCTACCCTACCACAGCGCATGCTGCGTGGCATTGATAGATGTAGCACCAGTTCACGTTCACTAATTACACTAACGATATCTCCTCCCAGGTCATTGGCTGGGTCAGTTAAGTGCAGAGCAACATCACACCGAGCTTGGACCATACCCAGCAATGGGACGCTTCACACTATGGCCCTGCACTGGACAGTTCTTTACGCCACATACTAAGTATGGTGGATATGCACTGGGGGAGCACAGTTCTTATTGGAGTTCAAGGTTGGTTATCACAAAATGAAAAGAAACCTCATAGAGTCACTGGTCGAGCACCACTTGCTGTTATTGCTGCCAATGTATACATCCTTAAACAGCTGGAATATACTACTCCGCGGCCGGCCCATGTGGGTTGTAGGCAACACGCAGTGTTCTTAAATTACTCCTGTTTACCAAGTGTTATAAGTCTGTCAAACTGCGTGTTGTTGCTGCCGGCCTGGTACCATGGTTGTAGGCAAACAGCTGTGTACTATCTGCTACTGACCAATAAAGGTTTTCCAAAAAAAAAAAAAAACTATAACTCATGCACCTGCAATCCACTGCTGATGACGTCACATATTACATCACTCATGACATGGTCAGTAACATCACTCATGACATCACTGATGACATCTCAAATGACATCACTGATGACATCATCCAATGAGTATGTGTTTGTGAACAATTTTAATATGTTTAATATATATAGGGAAAGGCCTGTTGAAGAATGAGTGGGTGTACAAGTGTGTGAATGGATGATTTTCTAGGTGTGTAACTGACTCTATAAGTGAGTCATTAAATGTATCTTACTGCAGACTAGTGACTAAACTGTGTAAATGTCTGTATGTGTCTGTCTGTTGGTGTCTAAGTGGCTGCATGGTTTTGTGAATAGCTATATGAGTGTCTATATGGGTTATTGATTGGTTGTCTGAGTATCTGTATGGGTGCCTGTGTGTTTGTGTGGGTGGGGTGTGTGTTACTCTGTGCATAGATGTGTTTCAGTGGGTGATTCTATGGGTGCATGGTTTTAAGAGTGCATCTGTGATCGACTGTATAGTTGAGTGAGTGTATGTATGGGTGTGTTACGGATTGAATGTATATCTCAGTGTTACATTTGTGAGTAACTACATATCTGAAAGGCAGTATATATGCGTGTAAGAGTATATAAGTGAGTATATGTGAGAGTGTGTGATTGTGAGATTGGCTGTATGGATGTGTGTGTGCTTGTATCAATTCTTATATAAGAGCGTAAGAATGTGGTACTATTTTTAAGAGCAAGTGAACTTGAGTGTTTTTAACTGTATAGGTGAGTAAATTGGACTGTGTTTAATTACTTGCACGACTGAGTAGGTGTGTTAGTACCTCAATGGATGATTGGCGGTGTGCGAGTGTCTATATAGGTGTCTAAATACATATGGTAATCTTGTATGGAGTGACTGTAAGTATGAGTGACTGTACAGGTGAATGAGTGGAGTTGTATGTAGACCTAAGACTTAATAAGTGAGTATCTAGTTATTGCTATTTGATTACGAATGGTTTTGAGAGTGTAACTCTGAAATTTTCTGTTGGTGTTTGAAAGGTTATGTTAGGGTGTGACAAAATGTGGTAATATATCACATGGATGACATCATCAGTGATGTCATCAGTGATGTCATTTGAGATGTCATCAGTGATGTCATGAGTGATGTCACTGACCATGTCATGAGTGATGTAATATGTGACGTCATCAGCAGTGGATTGCGGGCGCGCGAGTTATAGTTAGCTGAACTAACTATAACGGGGGAATTTCAATCGTTTTATACGAGCGAAATGTCCAGCTAACTATAATGTGAGTGAAACCTATGGTTATTTCAGTGAATTTGCAAGGTTTTTTAAATGCTAATTCCTAACTATAACGTGTGTGAAACCTATGGTTTTTTCAGTGAATTTGCAAGGTTTTTAAAATTCTAATTTTTTTTTTTTTTTTTTTTTAAGATTTGTTTTTTTAACAATATGCTACCTATGTATATAATCTTAGATTTACTGTATCCTGCAATATGGAATGACTCACCTTTTTTAAAAAAATTGTTTAGATATAGTTGAACAGCATAGTTAATATCTTCTACAAACGTTTATATATATATATTTCTTTTTTTTATGAATTTTTACTGTGCGCGTACGGTAAGCTTACGGTACACGCACGGTACGCTATAAGTACGGTGCGCGTACGTAATATGTATGCTCCGTGTGCGCATGCATACGCGATTTACGTACGCATGCGTACTTCGTCTACGACGCGTACGCGCTGGCTTCCTACGCGTGGTTTTTTTGCGCATGGGCGAGTGCTCCTTACGCGGAGCCGCCATACGCACATGCGGACGTGCCTCTAATGCGCATGCATGCATGCGCGCGTCTTACGTACGCGCATGCGTACTTTTACAGTGCTCGTACGGTAAGCGTACGGAGCGCGCACGGTAGGTCATGTGATCCAGACACAACACTTTTCATTGGTTTAAACTTCTTTCATTTCCAGAAACTTCCAACACCACACCCATTCCCCTCATTATTGCTTGTGATTCCCTAGGAGAAGGAGCTGAAGTGTCTTTGGGATACAATGGCAGAGCAGCAATCCTCTTCTGGGAGTGAGCAGGACAGCACAATCAGACAGAGAAAGAGGAAACAGGAGGATTATTTTGTCTGGGAATATTTTACATTTCCAGAGGGGCAGAAGAAAGTCAATGCTCCAAAAGTCACCTGTAAACTTTGTGGGCGTGTCTTGTCTAGAGGAGATCCAAAGAAGAAGTACTCTTTTGGAATCTTCACTATGTTCAGACACATTAGGAAAGTACGTCCCAAGACTTTTGCTCGAGCTACTGCAGCAACCTCTCCAGCAGCTCAGCCGAGCACATTCGCAGAAGCTCAGCCGAGTACATCTTCGGCAGCTCAGCTGAGCACTTCCTCTGCGGTGGGAGCGTCACCCTCTTCTGCTCCTCTGGACATTTACCCTCGATTTCATAGGGTACAAATAAGGTGCAATACTTGCTATACTCTTATTGCTTTTGGGGAGTCTAGTATTCCTCTAATAGAAAATAAGATAGAGCAGCACAAGTGCGGTACCTTTTAATATTCCCATTCTTTCCTTCCTCTGTCCCTGTATTAACACAACGGCTCTTTTAAGAGCCACCTTACCTCAAAAAGTTTTTATAATTTTTTTTAATCTTTTGTTTTCCCCACCGTACGCGCACCCTTTTTAAAAAAAAAAAAAAAAATCTTTTTTTCACCCTTCAAGGTACTTGAGGGACCACAAGGGAAATGAGAAAAACAGAGTGAGGAGAAGTGAAAAAAAGGGAGCATGAAAGTAAATGTGTGATAAATACAGATATTTCAAACTTACCTGACCAACAAAATAACTTAATTATCAATAAATAGTTTTTTTAAATTGCTAGACAAAAGGATTAATTTTCCTAAATTTTCTTTCTCAATCTGTAAAAAAAGAAAAAAAGTATTAATATTTAACAATACATTTTGGAATACAGTACACATATTTTCATATTTTAAAAAACAATATTTTGCCCTTTTTTGCTGTTTTCAGAATATATTGAATTTCACTGTAAATCGTGAAACCAATTGCATTCATCACTTAACAGCGGGCAAAAAAATTAACAATCTGAAAGATTGTTTAAAAAAAGCCCTGAATCTCTTCTCAGTAAAACATACCTTTATAGAAATTTAACATATTTAATAAAAATATCATCGAAGAACAATAACTATTTGCAAAAAATATCATCTGTAAATCTTGTTGCTTAAGCACACACACCAAAATAATATCTGTCAAAGAAGTCCACAATAGAATTTTTTACCTTTCCATGAGGCCAAATGGTAATTTTTAAATTATTTTTTGATGAAATATCCAATGGTAATCCAAGAAAATCACAAAAATAATTTGTTCAGATGTTTCAATTTGTATCTAAAATTTTGGTTTCAGAAAAATTAAATATGAATTTGGTAATTCTGCAGGCAAACGTTGCTTGAAAATCAATTGAGAATCATTACACAGTGTCCAGCCTTTTTCACATTTAAGATAAACTGTGTAATGGCCAGAAGTTATAGAAGGTCCATCATGGAAAATTATTGCAACTGCAACAAAAGTTTTTCCAGATATTGATAATTGATGTCCTGTAAACTTCTTTATTAAAGTGTCCAATTTTGAACCATCAGCTCTACAACGTTGCATCATTAAAATTACATACTGTCCATATTTCTTTAAAAATAACGTTGAAAATATGTCTGACTTACATTTAGAACATTCCATGTTGTGATTGGCATCTTTAACTAATTTACTAAAAGTCACTGATTTACTCTCTGGTAATGTTAAATATATAAACCTTTCTAAATCAACATTAGAGCTACATGTGTTGAAACAGTTTTCACAACTATGTTCCCATTTATAAGAGAGACCAAACATATTTTCTATTTCTACCCCTTCATCTTCCAGTACCATAAGCATATACATCAAGAATTCCTGTGCATCTTGCAGGACATCTTGTGTAAACTGTGTACATCCAGAACATTCATCTAAAAGATTTCTAACATCAGAAGCACTTTCTATTTTAGTTTTATCAATAGTCAGCTTCTCAAAAAGAAAACTCAGCAGAGAACAAAATCTTTTTTCATTATTTACTATTATCTGCTCTTGCAAACTTTCAAGATAAAATACAACATTCAGCACTACATTAGCGTAGCAGTTGACACCAGAGCTATTTTCAAAATGACAACCAACAACCTCTTGAACATTGTTCTTTTTCTGTTTGCTTGCAATCACATCAGTCTCCTTTTGTTTTCTCTTCTGTACATCCTCATTACAGATTTTCTCAATTCTCCTTTTCTGAGAAACAACACGTTTTTCAAACACAGGATACTGACCTAAATGAGGAGCATAGGTTCTTCTTAATCTATTATACTCCTTTACACAATTTGCATCAGCACTAACTTTTGAGTCATCAAAGTCTATCATGAATAAACCAGATAATGTTTTCACTCGTGACAAAGCAACATATGCCATACCTTCTTTGAACACAGTAGAACCAATGTTTACAAAAGCACTATCTACAGTTAATCCTTGAGATTTGTGAATAGTTACAGCATATGCTAGAGAAAACGGAAACTGCTTCCTACGTACATATAAGTCTTTTACAAGCAAAAAACGGACTGAACAACGACTAATGTCTTTAACCTCTTCAATCTGATCAAATTTTATTTTTAAAAATTCAATCCCATCTTTTTTCTGGTATTTCACAAAACCCACAACTTTACCCATAGCTCCATTCACTAAACCTTTTTCTACATCCAAATTTCTTCTTAAAAATATTCGACAGTTCATACAAACATAAAGATTTTTTTGTAATCCAGCTGTTTTTGAAATGTTCTTCTCTAGAGAATCCAATTTATTTTTCAATTTGCCTGTTAATGTAATAGTAATTCCTTCATGCTGAATTTTGTCCACTGCTTCCATTTTCTTAATCTCTTCCTTTTCCAATTTCAAAAGTTCCTCATTGAATATTGAGCACTCACGTAGTGTTGGCATTAAGCAGATTACAGTATTTTTTTCTGCAATGTTCTTGTATATTTTGTCTGCAACTATTTCTTCATTTGGAAATAAATTATGTAGCAACCGACTCTGTAATGCTTTTCTGCCAACTTCTGTGAGTAGTCCAATTCTGATATCTTTCAGAATACTTGCATAATCTTCATCATTTGCTTGCCTCATATTGGTAGTGAGTTCTTTGTACTCAAAGAATGACCAAATATTCGCATTACCAATACTTCCTAATGACTTCTTCGTGTCTTCATGTGTCACAGTATTAAACACTGGTTGTCCTTTAACTGGAGTGAGCTGCAGAAGATCCCCAAAAACTACATGTTTTCCACCAAATAACACGTCATAGTCTCTCTTTAGAATTTGCTGCATTCTTAAATGCACAAAGGCAAGCATTAAGTTTGATACCATGCTTATCTCATCAATAATGAGAACTTGCATCTTCTTCAACACTCTTGAAACTTCAAAGCATGCTTCTCCTGTTAGCTTGTGATATTCTATTTTGTTCTCATGCTCCACTGGTAACATTAGCAAGCGATGTAAGGTAATTCCTTTTATGTTATATGCTGCTAACCCAGTAGGAGCAGTAACAACACAAGACAAAGTTGAATCTGTTTTTTGCTGTAGGTAGCTTCTGATGACTTTAATTAAGAAACTTTTTCCAGTTCCAGCTTGTCCACTCACATACATCCTGATTGGTTCAAATGATGTGCATGAGCACTCTTTTTTTTCATGTAGTAATCCATGATCAATTTTTTTTGTGACTTCTTCATAAATTTGTTGTTGTTCTTCATTCAGTTGCTGTTCCAAATTTGGTAAGTCTAATAAATCTTCCTGAGCTTGATTCATAGCTGTTTAGACTTTAGCCATGGCTATTGCAGCTTCATTTTCTACGATTGGTTGTCCTAGGGGATCTTGACTGAGCGTTCCAGAACTTTGGCTGTCTTGAGAACTGTCTCTAGCTACTTCAACTGCAATTGTAGCTTCCTGTTCAATTTCTTCATTTAACATGTGTACATCATTTGTGAAAGTACTGCATTCAATCGTATCTTTACATGCATTAAAGGAATCTTCATAGCTGTGAAAATCTCCAAGTAATTCATCCTCTGAACGCCATGGTTTAAACAGCTGTAAAAGTGCTAAGTAGTAAAATTCCTTTTTGTCAGGAGTGTCGCAACTCAGCTTCCTGTGATTAATCAAACTTCCTTTTGTTTGTTTCACCAAACATCCTTCCTCACCAATGACTTTATATTTTCCATTGTTGATGTCTTCTGTGGCTTTCCGTGTAAAAATGTAGTTCTGCAGCACTTCATAGAGACACATGTTCTCAAGATGACGACTTCTTTTTGGGTAATATGTGTCCAACATGTTTGATTTCAAAATATCTGTACTTTCCGGGTCGTTCTCTGCCAAATATTCAATTTCTCCAACAGATTTCAGTACCCGATTTCGCATTCCTGCAAGACCTAAACTTACCCAAATTATTCTTCTGGATTTGGAGTACAGACTTGCAGATGATAACCTATCTGAGCATTCGTAGGATCCAATTTCTCGATGCGATAACATCTTTAAACTGAAACAGTATAGCTTCTCACTGACAGTCTTTTCGTGTGAAATCTCTTCCCACATTTCCTTCAATTCCGTTTTCTCAGATTTAGTGATGTAAGATGAGACATACCGAGCAACAGCAATAGAATTGTCAGCAACATACTGAATATCCATGTTAGCATTCCACATGGATAAAATGATTGGGTTGTAGTCATTTATATATTTTGACTCTTCTTTTCTTCTTAGGTCGTACGTATTTTTGGGAGGTTTTCTTGTAATAGTATGTCGCACAGCTGACATAAAACTGTTGATTCTTCCTTTTGAAAGAACAGGTCATGGAAATCCAAATCGACATTTTGTGTAGAATTTTTCTTTACTCTTGTACTTTTGTCGACAGTATTTTCCATACCGATGACTTTGGAAACGTAAAACTTGTTCTTTTAAGTTTTTCTCTTCTGTGCTTTTAGGTATAGCACATGTTGCATATTCTTCGATGAAACTTAAAACTGCATCATCAGAATCTGTTCCAAATTTTGGGGCATCCTTGATCCACAACAGCATATGAATATGAGGAGCACCTCTTTCTTGGTACTCTTTTCTCCAAAAGAAATCCACAACTTCTCCAAGAGGTGGATTTTTTTTTATTGCAGATGAAGGACATCATAGCCTCAAATCTATGATTGAAATATCTGCAAACATTAACCGGATCCAATGAGCACAATTCTCCTGCTGTCTTGTATTGGATGTTTTCAATATTTGAATTTGCCTCTCGAAGAAAATCCAGAAGATCATCCCAGGCGTACTCAGCACAGCTTAGGGTGAGAAACCATGTAGGAGTTCCTAAATTCCGTAACATACATTTCAATTCTCCATGGCGTCGGTACCAATATTCATTAGTTCCACGCTGACAAGCCATCAGATTAATCAATTGTGATTCCAAATGATCATCTCGCTGTTGCACTTTGTTCATAAAATCCTTTGCAGACACATTATGTAGATGTACTCCACTTTTTAAAATGTGATTTACTGCATAAGATAGCGCAGACAAGTCACTTTCAAATAAAAGATGGAACAAATAAGGAATACTTTGACGAAATCTTGGATCTTCTGTATATAATCTTGTAGTCCGATACTCAGCAGCAGGAATCTGTACTGGGTGTTCATCATATCGTCCACCTTTTCCTGTAGGAAACAGCTGGGGAAAACATTGAGCTTCCAAGCTCTCCTCCCATACACTCACGGGAGTTCCTTGTGCTTTTTTCATCTGAAACAGATCAATAGTGTTTGCCATAACTTCTTTTGAATGAAGAGGATGTATGCTGAAATGTTCATAAATTTCTTCTTCTTTTGACTTATCCACTTTTTCAATTTGCCCAGCTGGTATTCCTGAGTCTGGTAGTAAAACTTCTTCATCTTCATCCATATAAATTGTTTCATACCATTTATTATTTCTTTTCAAATATAAATTTGCTCTTTGTACTTTTCGTACATCTACCAGCTCCTGCCAAATTTTCTTATTCTTTGTTGGTACTCCATTAACCAGAATAACTAATGGTTCAGTTTCCAATCTATCTGCATCAATTGTTTCCATATTTTTTTTCAAATCCAATGGCAAATAGACAACTCTTCCTTTTAAACCTCTTTGTAAATCCGAAGGAGGTAATTTACGTGTTTTGGGCTCCACACGCACTAAGGTCTGAAACGGATGGACACATTGAATGAGTATAGACTCATACGTATTTAAATCACAAAGTTCTGCAGGAATATCAACCAATTCTAAATTATTATGTACAGCTCTGGCTGGCAATCTATTTTCTCCGAACTTGTTATAACAGTATTTACAAATACGCTGATCTTCACCCAAATCAAAACTATTTTCAAGAAATATATATGTTGCAAAATCCTTCCACTTATAATTATCTTCATTTTCACTTTTTTTATACAGATCAACATTTCTTGCTTGATTTTTGTAATGGTTTCTCCGGCAACAAATACAAGTAATATTTGGTCTTTCATTAGAGATGATAGTAAATTTTGTCATTTGATCTTCAAAATTTTTACTAACAGCGGGTTCTACATTCTCTTCCACATTTTCTTCAATAACTGTGTCATTACCTGCACTTTCTTGTTCCGGACCAAATTAACAAAACTGAATTTCATCAGTAACCTTCTCTACATCTGATACAGATCCACGGAACAGAGCCCTATTCAACTCATTTAACTTTAGTGCTGGACTTTTAGCAAAATACAATCTTCTCACAAACTTTCTCATTTCAGTATGATGAACTGCCAGCATCCTAAAATGGTGAAAAACACTTTGGCAAACTTTCCTAGAAAGACAAGCCAGAGAATGTCCTTGCAAACCAGTATTCTCTCTCACTCTACATGGATCTAGTCTTTGAAGCCCCTTAATCTTCTGTTTAACACTTTTTTTTACTATATTCTCTTAGAAACTCACGTAATTTATCAATAGATTCTTGTCGTACAGTACAAATACTACTACAATTCCAAGTGTACACTGGGGCTTTAGGACGTCTCCCCATAACCTCATCAGCTATCACTTCTTTCTCATTTCTTGGAACCATTTTCTCCTTTTCCATTACACAACCATCTTTCGGGGAACAACCTTTACAACGCAACTTTTACAACGCACTACCATTACAACGCATTTTTTACAACGCATAATCCATTACAACGCATGACATTACAACGCATGACACTACAACGCATTTTTAAAAACTACCTTTACAACGCATTCCATTACAACGCATACTACCATTACAACGCATACCATTACAACGCATAATATTACACTATACTATCCAACACTTACCCTACTGATGCACCCCCTGGAGTTAGAATAGTAATTTTTACCCCTATACTATCCAACACTTACCCTACTGATGCACCCCCTGGAGTTAGAATAGTAATTTTTTCCCCTATACTATCCAACACTTACCCTACTGATGCACCCCCTGGAGTTAGAATAGTAATTTTTACCCCTATACTATCCAACACTTACCCTACTGATGCACCCCCTGGAGTTAGAATAGTAATTTTTACCCCTATACTATCCAACACTTACCCTACTGATGCACCCCCTGGAGTTAGAATAGTAATTTTTACCCCTATACTATCCAACACTTACCCTACTGATGCACCCCCTGGAGTTAGAATAGTAATTTTTACCCCTATACTATCCAACACTTACCCTACTGATGCACCCCCTGGAGTTAGAATAGTAATTTTTACCCCTATACTATCCAACACTTACCCTACTGTTGCACCCCCTGGAGTTAGAATAGTAATTTTTACCCCTATACTATCCAACACTTACCCTACTGATGCACCCCCTGGAGTTAGAATAGTAATTTTTACCCCTATACTATCCAACACTTACCCTACTGTTGCACCCCCTGGAGTTAGAATAGTAATTTTTACCCCTATACTATCCAACACTTACCCTACTGTTGCACCCCCTGGAGTTAGAATAGTAATTTTTACCCCTATACTATCCAACACTTACCCTACTGTTGCACCCCCTGGAGTTAGATTAGTAATTTTTACCCCTACACTATCCAACACTTACCCTACTGTTGCACCCCCTGGAGTTAGAATAGTAATTTTTACCCCTACACTATCCAACACTTACCCTACTGTTGCACCCCCTGGAGTTAGAATAGTAATTTTTACCCCTATACTATCTAATACTTACCTTAAATGTAATTTAATATTATGCGTTGTAATGGTATGCGTTGTAAAGGTAGTATGCGTTGTAATGGTAATGCGTTGTAAAGGTATTTTTTAAAAATGCGTTGTAGTGTCATGCGTTGTAATGTCATGCGTTGTAATGGATTATGCGTTGTAAAAAATGCGTTGTAAGTGCATGCGTTGTAAAAGTGTGCGTTGTAACGTCATACATCCCCATCTTTCACTTCATAAGCACGACCACTGGTGTCAACTGCATGCAGCAAACTATTACTTAGAAGATAACTCTCTTCATTAAAAAATGGTTCAGTACTTGAACTATGCATCCATTCTCCTAAAAACACTTTACAAAAGTTATTTCTTTTCACTACTCTTTTCTTTTTGCTTTGTGACTTCATTACATTGACCATTTTATCTAATGTACGGATCCTGTTCAAAATTAAAATGAATTGTTTTCTTTTTAATTCTAATGCCTTAGCTACAATTGATTCAATATCTTACTTTCTCTTATAAAATTTCGCTTTCTTCTTATATTTTTTCACATCCTTTAGCAAATTGGACATCACTCTTCTCTGAAACATTTTTCTACGAATGTCTTTAAATGCTGTTTTTCTTTTTAACCTCTTCTGTGCCCATGACGAGATAGTCTCGTCATGGAGCACGGTCGCGCTGTGCCCATGACGAGACTATCTCGTCATGAACCCCACCCACTAATTAAACGCCCGGCACAGGAGGGGGAAAGGGCGTGGCACAGAAGGGGTTAAGTCAATCTTTATTGCTTCTAATTGTACATTAGCATTTAGTAATTTCTCACTTTTGTCCTGTTGTTTTCTACTTGAAACACTATTTGCAGTGGGAACATTTTTTAATTTTTTTCTTTTTTTGAAGATATTTAAAAAAAAATCCTTAGTCTGCTTACCAGAAGACTTTTTCTTTTTTCCAACATGAGGATCTTCAACTAATTTGGATCCTCCAGTTGTCTTCAAATATAGATGTTTTTTCTGTTCTTTTCTCTTTCTTGATTTTATAGGCATCTTTAATTTATTTCACTGTTGTTCAGCAATACCTGAAAGAAACTAAAAAAAAATACCTTTATGTAATTTAAATATATTACTATATTTTTTTTGAGCTTTTCAAATCTTATAATACTATCTACCCCTTTCCTTCGAGTGAAAAACACAATAAAACCAACACGAATTAAATCTCTGAGAACAATTCCTGTGTGCACAGAGACCCATGGTGTGATTCTAGACAGAAAACGAAATTTGATTTCCAATTTGAAAGCACATTTACTACTGTTTTTTTGCAAGTGATAATTACTGTAACAGTCTGACACATTTTCCTTATAGTTTAGAGAGGCAGAAAAGAGCACATGTCCTAGCAGCTACTTGAGACCATGAGCCTGTGGAACCTGGGTGAGTGATTAGACTAGAGCAAAGGAAATGAGCCTTGGTGATGTTGAATGTGTTAGCGTTACACAATGCTATCTGAAATACCACACAGTGCTGATTAGTAAGCATGACTCTGCAGGAGAAGCTGCTGGCAGTGTGCTAAGAGTGTACTTCTGGAGACTGTGTATTGTCAGGTACAAGAGAGATCTGCATGGAGACTTGCACAACTGCATAAACACTGGAGACATGTATGTAACACTACATGTGTGGTAAGGGTTAATAGGAGTTTTGAACATGTAGGAACTACATGACCCATTGCACGAGTGAAAGGAAAATCTACCATGTTGAATTCAAATGTGTTAGCATTTGCCTCTCATTTGTGAGATAGTGATTTTTGCTGAATGCTAACCAACACAGTTCATGAAAACAAGCTTCCCCTTTCCTACGAATGCAATTCTAAAAGAACCAGAGTAACACGAATTGAATCTCTGACAAAAATTCCTGTGTGCACACAGACTCAGTCAGTCAGTCAAAATATCTTTATTCGACTCAATTAAAGTCATACAAAGAGATTAAAAACATTTCATACAAAGAGTTAGGAACATTTCATGCGTGTTAAAATATGACAATAAAATAATTTACATTAAAACAAATCTAGGCATACAAAAGTTAAAAAGGAATAACGATGGATCTAATGGGTGTGTGTTTTCATCCTAACTGCAGCTACCAAGAAATTGGCTATACAAAAGGTAATATGTATGTTGGGCAATGATTGCAAGAAGAGCAGAGCCGGTCTCACTTGTGTGAAGCCCGCCTCCTTCAAAGCTGATACCAGATATTTTTTCCTTGGCTCTAAATAAAACCCACAAAACATAACAAAATGCATGGTGTCTTGGGGTGAGAAATGATCGCAACTGCAGGGTGAGGCTATTTCCGGTTTTTCCCATGTTTTAAAAGTGCCTAAATAAAAATGTAACAAATTAAACCTGAACTTGGTTAAAAGAAACCTATGGAATGGAATTGTAACGAAACCAAGATACGGTGCTAAAGAAAATGAATTAACAAGTAAGTAATGGCCCCTTACTGATGGTTTCACTAATTCCCTTTCTTCACGAAGTGCTCTTGCCCTCCCCATAAAATGCTTTTTGACAAGATCGATGTCTTGGACCTTGATATCTTGGGGGGAAGTAAAGAGCTCTGGTCGTCCCAAATCTGAGAATACCTTCAACAGATAGGCCAGCCAGGGGATCTTTTTACAATGGTCTAGGGACAAGACGTCGGACATGATCTTATGGTTCAGTGGGAGGTCTTCATTAAGCCACGTCTTTAACCAAAAGATCAGGGGAGCCATATTCAACCCATCAGTAAGGAAATCTAGGCCCACCTCCAAGTGTATTGAGTAAGTTGGTGTTGACTGCGGCACAGAGAGGAGTGTCCGTATGAATCTGTTCTCCGCTCTCTGGATTGGTTCCACGTTTACATAGCCCCAAATTGGTGAACCATATAACGCAACGGCGACAGGTTTACTCTTGTAAATTTTTAACAACGCTTCCATGGGCCTGGCACCTAACCTGCCCGCAAAGCCCATGAGGGCAGACGATGATCTAATAACCGCCAAACTCTTCGCCCTCACTTGAGGACCCCAAGTTCCTCTCTGGTCAAAAAGTACCCCCAAGTAGGGAAAAGTGTAAACTCTAGAAACCATATCCCCTCTACACGTAAAGGTTTTTGTTCTCCTCCTACTCCTATCTCGGCCCACCACCATGGTATGCGATTTACTAGCATTTATTTTTAAATCAAGCTGTTCCATGAATGTGCCAAAGGCATTTAAGAGGCGTTGAAGGCCGACACCCGTGCGCGCAATTAGCACGGCGTCGTTCGCGTACAGGAGCGCTGGGATCTTAACTGCTCCCGCACGCGGAACGTCGACTTCCTTCTCCTCCAAATGTGCACCCAGACCGTTAATATAAATTGTGAAGAGCAGAGGGGCCAATATGCAGCCCTGCCTTACCCCCCTCAGGGATTTGAAAAGGGACGTGCACCTACCCTCATTTGTGACTCGTACGGCCGAAAAAAGCTCCTGGTGTAGGGAAGCCATAAATCTTACCAATGCCTCGTCGATCCCCATTTTCAGCAAGGTCATCCATAACTTAGCCCTGTTCACCAAATCGAAGGCCGAGGAGAGGTCCATGAATGCTAGAAACAAGGACCCCTCCTTGGCCACTGTATACTTTGATATGAGCAGGTGTAGGTTGGAGCATTGTTCGATTGTGCCTTTCCTCTCTCTAAACCCATACTGGATCTCTGACAACCCTCCACAACTCTCAACATTATCCCTCAGCCTGGACAAAAGGACTCTGCCTAAGATCTTCACCGACGAGTCCAAGAGGGATATGGGCCTATAACACCCGGGGTTGTCCCGCTGGCCCTTTTTAAAGATGGGGACGATGGTGGAAATGTCCCAGGAAGATGGTGTAGGGTTGCTATTAACGGCGGTAAAGACATTGGCCAATACCTCTGCCCACAACTTTGGGGCATGTATGAAAAAATCGGCTGGCACCCCGTCGGGGCCCGGGGCCTTATGCTTGGTTGTGGCCAAGATAGCTTTCTCCACTTCTGTACTATAGAAATGAATAGGAGTGGCGTCTAAAGTGGCCAGCGACACATCCTGGGTTGCCTGATCATTATCCCCATATACATTTTTAAAATGATTCAACCACTTGTCATCTGGGATGACACAGTCCATGGCCTCGTTATTTTGGTCGGAAAAGAATGGTTGTTTAATTATTTCCCAGAATTTCCGACTGTCCTTCAGGACAGCCACGGATAGGAGATTTTCCTAGGCTTCCCGTTTGATGCTTTCTTGTCTGATTTTTATAGCTGACTTATAGGTTTTCCTCAATCTAACAATCTCGCCCCTTACCCTAGGTATTTTTTTCAAAGCTACCATCAGAGACCTGTGTGCTTTTGAACATGCGGTGTCGAACCAGCGCTTCTTATTCGGTTCTCCTTTCTTTGGTTTAGCCAGGAGATCATGCGACACCTGCCCACAGATCGACTCAAAGGCCCCTATAGTTTCACAACCCGGGGCACGAGGGTTCTGGCAAACCTCAACCTGTTCCTTAATTTTCGGGAAAACCTCAGCATAGAAGTTTTCTGGGACCACCTTAGCCCACTTAACTCTCCTACCCTGATCAGAGGTACGCAAAGTATGGTCCGACCTCACTTTCCCCGGATTTGGCCCCATGTAATCTCCCCAAGCCACTTCAAGTAAGACAGGGTTATGATCACTGTGGTGAGATAACACAGTGCAGTAGGAAAGCACCTGGTTTAGAATACCTTGTGTGGTGAAAATATAATCAATTATGGTTCTGGGATTGGTGCCAGTGAAGGTAGCTATTCTTGGGCCCCCCTCTGGTTCGTACAAGTTGAAATTTGCCAGGAAGTCCTCTAACTCCTCTCCCTCTGTGGTATGTTCAAAGTGGGGTCCCTCGGGACCATCACCCCATTCCTTGTTACTTAAACTGCATGCTAACGTGCAGGGATGAATGTTAAAATCGCCTAGTAGGATATACTCTGTGTCAAGCTGAGTAATCTGGCTGCCTGACCTTAATATAGCGTCTAAAGTGGCGATATTGCTACCGCTGTAGTCCCTATTCCCTGAGTTATAAAAATTGATGTATAAGGACCTCCTAGTGGGGTTAATCTCTCTCTCTACGATAAGTATGTTGTGCGAGTCAGTACTAAACTGTTTTAGGGAGCCCTTCAATTCTAGAGAGAATAACAATAACAGGCCTCCCTTAGCTCTGCCGCTGCGGCTAGGAATAGCTGCCTTGGCGAAGCTAGTGAACCCATCCCACCAAAAGTTAGCCGTTGTATCTCAGGTTTCCTGGAGGGCAATAATGTTATGTCTTACAACAAAGCTTGACCACTTCTTATCATTACGTTTGGAATTAAGTCCCGCTACATTCCAACATAGTCTCTTGCATGTTTCTACAGTTCTCTTTGCCACAAAATCGGTCAAGGGGACCCCATCTTCTGCTCGTAGGTGGGGGCTTCCATTAGCCGATAAGTTGCCCACTCTCTCTACTGCATTTAACTGATCATGCGAAATATCATTATCATTAACAATAACATTCTCTTTCTCCTTAAGGGAGCCACCAACGATCACACCCACAATTTGGTCAGGAGCAGTTTCTCTTTCTGGAGCAACTTGCGCTTTGCGGCCTTCCAGATTAATTGTCTCAAACATGTTTATACCATCTATAAGACCTCTGCCCCTATCTTTGGTGTGGCTTATTATGCATGGGACCCTTGATCCATTTTTTAACGTATTTGGGCCCCCCATACGTCAATCGCAATCATTTAAGTTTGCCAAAACCCCATACCTATTCACTGTACCAAACCCCCAATCATAGGGTGGGGCCTCCAATCCCCATCCATTTGTTGCTACATTCCACCTTGGTAATGGGGTATTGGGACGCATCCAAAACTGCTAATCAACCAGCCAAGCTCCAAACCCATTTCCACAGATCCCGGGGTCATTTCGGTCATTTACCGGGACACCTGCCCCCCACCTATTCATTATATTCCAGTTTGATCTAGGGGTCTTAGAAAATAACACATTCTGATGATCACCTGGCCCTGCAGCAAATCTATTTGCTGGGCCAATACCATGGTCATTATGTATGGGTCCAAAACCCCCACCCCATCTGTTACTTCTTGTGACCCACCCTGGTCTTGGAATATTTGGATGGATCGCGTTTTGCTGCTCACTATAGAAAAATTTTAGGGTGAGAGGGATTATGGTTCCACTTCTTCGTTGGGGGGAAATATATTTGACAGGACATTTGGGAGCACGCCTGCGTTTGAGAAATTTAACACTACACAGTCCCCCTTGAACTTTTTTTCCCTGTTCCCAATCCATGTCATCCTCCTCGCCATTACAATTTCCCCTGACAACTGCTCTTTCCCATAATGTGCTATCTGCATGTTGCTTGACAGCCAGTGTAACGCCTTGCTTGTCAGAGATTAAATAGATTCTGTCTGGCCAGGGGGTAAGATGGGTACATTTGCTAGTACCAATACCAATGGTGAAGCTTCCACTATAAATTGTGTGAGGTTATCCCCCAGGGATGACGGTGTTGGTGCAGTAGATGGGGGTATAGGGGCCTCTCTTGCTGCTTCCTGACTAGGTACAGCTGGTGGTGCCTGACCAGGCGGAATGGTCTCTGATAAGCCTTCATCTGCTACTATATCACCCCCATTATTTCCCAACACAGTGTCTACTGGTTTAGTGACAATGGTTACTACATTCTCTATTTCTTCTACTAGCTTACGTTGCAGCCCTCCCGACCTTTTCACCTCTGCGGTAAGCTTATCAATTTTTCCAATCAGTGGCTTAATGATAGTCTTTATCTTTAGATCTCTCATATCCGCTATCCTGTTAAATAGATCATCATCTATAATTTGTCTAAGGTTATCTCCCTCATGCTCTTGTTTTTTTTCCTTAGACTTTGGTGGGGAAGCGGCCCTTTTCCTCCCTGACCGTGGTCCCCCGCGTTTAGGCTGACTTTTTCTGCAGGTTCTCACCGCCCTAGTCACAGGCACAGAGGGTGAGGATTCCTCTGCTATGAGTTCCGCCTGAGACTCGGGGTCAGAATCTGCGTTTGTCTCTAGGTCAACCAACAGTTCTATGCTTTGATCATGGTTTCCGACGTCAAGGGGGTAGGTGTCAGGGATGTTCGTGCTGGGGTCTTGCGATAATGTATCAGTCATTTGCGCACTAGTGGAGGGGCTTGCTAAGTGAAGGTCAGGGGATTGACTCAAACCTAGCGATTGCCTTCTGTCACTGTTTATTTTATTTACCACCTGAACCAGATAGTTATCTATGGTGTTAAACGTATCTAAAGCTCCAGAGACGATTTTTTTCGGCATATTTTCTGTTGGTAGTAAACACTGCTATACGACACAAACAAATAACAACAGAATAAGTGCGCGCTAACTACAATCACATGAAAACTACTTTGATAAAATAGGTGGTATAGTCTTACTTCAGCCGACTAGCTTTGATAATTGTGCGGGCAGAGTGGTGGGCCCAGTCCAGTCCCGGCCAGTCTAGGACTGTCTAAGACTGTCCCGCCCTTGTCCCGAGCTTCGCCCGCGCTGCAGTCCGCGCGCGTCCCACTTACGCGCAAGGGAGCTGGGCTAAGTAGGAGGAGGAAGGGGGCGGGAAGAGGCACCAGGTGTGCGCGATGTCCTGGCGCAAGCACCTCTGGGCCTCGCAGTCCCGCTCCCGCTAATCAGAACAGCACATCAAAGCCAGGAATGGAGCACACGGGCTCGAAGACTCCACCAGAGTTCCTTCAATTAGGGAGATGTCAAGATAACACGGAATTCCTCCCCAGAGCACACTTGGAAGAAGCTACTGCGAGCGGCTCCCGCGAAGCGGGGGCCGCGAGGCCTTAAAAGGCCTTAAGGGAGGAGGGGGCGGGAAGAGGCACCAGGTGCGCGCGATGTCCTGGCGCAAGCACCTCTGGGCCTCGCAGTCCCGCTCCCGCTAATCAGAACAGCACAGCAAAGCCAGTGATGGAGCACACGGCCTCGAAGACTCCACCAGAGTTCCTTCAATTAGGGAAATGTCAAAATACCACGGGATTCCTCCCCAGAGCACACTTGATAGAAGCTACTGCGAACACCTTATCTGCCCGAAGACACCCGTGTATTTCTTAGAAAACTTGAAAAGTAAAACACCAGCTAACGACGTTCTACAAAAGACGCTTACTCAGGTTGTATCCCAATCTGTTGCCTCAATGAATTCCAGAAAAAATGCTCATGGAACAATGGAAACACGGGAAGAAGCGACTGCTCCAAATAATGAAACCGCTCAGTAAGCCTGGAACTCACAAGTCGGACAAAGCAGGCAAAGTAGGCTGGCCCCCAGCCACAAGGACCTCGGGTGCCTCGACAGTCCGGCGATAGTCTGATATTGTTCCAGTATAATCCGGCAAAAACTCGGCAAAAAGCTTTTGAAAACAACGGAGCAAGCTTTTCCGGCATCCAGCGTCCTCACCTGCTCCCGCTCCCGCCGATCTCCGGTCTCGGGTCAAACTCATGGTGTGATTCTAGGCAGAAAACGTGTTTTCATTTGCAATTTGAAAGCACACTTACTACTGTGGTAGAGCAAGTGATAATTTCTCTAACAGTCTGACACATTTTCATTATAGTTTTCAGAAGCAGAAAAGAGCACATGTCCAAACAGCTTTTTGAGACCATGAACATGTGTAACCTGGGTGACTGACTACACTCCAGCAAAGGAAATGAGCCTTGGTGATGTTGAATGTATTAGCATTACTCACTGCTATCTGAAACACCACACAGTGCTGATTAGTAAGCATGACTGTAGAGGAGAAACAGCTTGCTCTCTGCTAAGAGTGTGCTTCTGGAGACTGTCTACTATCAGGTGCAAGAGAGATCTGCATAGACGCTTGCACAAAAGCATAAACACTGGAGACATGTATGTAACACTACAAGTGTGGTATGGGTTAATAGGAGTTTTGTACATTTAGGAACTACATAACCCATTGCACGAGTGGAAGGAAAATGTACCATGTTGATTTCAAATGTGTTAGAATTGCCCTCTCATTTGTGACATATTAATTTCTGCTGAATGCTAACCAACACAGTTCATGAAAACAAGCTTCCCCTTTCCTACGAATGCAATTCTCAAAGAACCAGAGTAACACAAATTAAATCTCTGACATCAATTCCTGTGTGGACACAGACTCATGGTGTGATTCTAGGCAGAAAACGATTTTTCATTTGCAATTTGAAAGCACACTTACTACTGTGGTAGAGCAAGTGATAATTAGTCTAACAGTCTGACACATTTCCATTATAGTTTTCAGAAGCAGAAAAGAGCACATGTCCAAACAGCTTTTTGAGACCATGAACATGTGTAACCTGGGTGACTGACTACACTCCAGCAAAGGAAATGAGCCTTGGTGATGTTCAATGTATTAGCGTTACTCACTGCTATCTGAAACACCACACAGTTGTGAATACTAAGCATGATAGTACAGAATAAGCAGCTGGGTGTGTGCTAGGAGTCTGCTTCTGCAGACTGTGTATTTTCAGTTACAATAGACATGTGCATGGACGCTTCCACAACAGCATAAACATTGGAGTGATGTATGTAAAAGTACATGTGTGGTAAGGGTTAATAGGAGTTTTGTACATGTAGGAACAACCTCACCCATTGCATGATTGGAAGTAAAATCTACCATATCAATTTCAAATGTGTTAGCATTTGCCTCCCATTTGTGAGATACTGTTTTATACTGAATGCAAACCATCACAGTTCTAAAAAACAAGCTGCCCCTTTCCTACAAATGCCATTCTTACAGAACCAGACCAACACAAATTAAATCTCTGACAACAATTCCTGTGTGCACACAGACTCATGGTTTGATTCTAGGCACAAACAGTATTCCTCAGTGATACCAGTACACCTTAACTTATGGCAAAGACATACTCCATAATATCTTACAAGTTCATGACAGTTAAATATCTCCCAAAACACAAAATGTGAAACACAACTTTAAAAGAAGAATCACAATTCTATTATTTATATCATAATTCACCACATACATCCCCTCTCAAACTCATAACTCACCTTTAAAATTAGTTAGTTGAGAAAGAAATGTGGCATTCAAACAGCAGATTATCAGAGCCACAATCTCTGAGCTGTACACCTCTCTCCTCTCACCAGAACCAGTTAATGGCAATGTTTCCCTCTCTTTTTTCACACATGTACATGTTAACTCCAAATCACAGTGCTTCCCACATTTTTGTCATATGGAAACACACATTTCTATTGGTTGGAAATTTCAACCCTTTTCCAAATGATCCCTTCCCCCAACATGACTTCTGCCTGCTACCATAGCAACAGCTCATGGAACACAGGTGTGAGCAGAGAGGTCAGAAGTTCAGTTCTAATCCAAAGAGCAAGATTGCTTGACTTTTCAAACCTAACAGCAAATCCAAACTAATCTTCTGTGGGAACACATTTTTCTGAACCAATACAAAACATGCTTGTAAAAATCTAAACATACAACCTAGTTTTAACTGTAAAATGGTTTGAATCAGCCAATGAGTTCTTTAAAAAAAAAAAAAAAAGTATGTTAGCCTCCATTTTACAACTATCTTTCTTTTCATATTGCCATTCTACTGAAAGACACCTTCTGAGTGCATCCAGATCTCTTTGGAAGATGTTCACAGTGTGGATTGTAGGTCACAGCTATGTCTTCTGGAGTGAAACATTTGCAGAAAAAAGAGGTATTGTGAAAGATCTTGCTTTGCCAAATGTAGACATTAAATGGATTGGTCAGAGAGGGTTAAAGTGGCACCAATTAATGCCTTTGGTGAAAACCTTTCTACATCTCTCACAGCCTAACCTTATTATTGTGCACTGTGGTGGAAATGACCTAGGCACTTTAACTGGGTAGGTCTTGAAATGCTTATTAAGGACACCTTTGTGCAATTGATGTCACTTTTTCCACAAACTGCCTTTGTATATTCTAATATATGCCAAAGGCAAAAGTGGAACTGGTCCAACCAATTTTGTCCGCAGATTGACAAAGCAAGAAAGCACGTCAATAAGTCTGTTTCTGCTTTCCTCAGAGACTATGGTATGGGTTCTATATACCACAACAACTTGCTTTACAACACGCAAGACATTTATAGAGGAGACGGTGTACATTTCAATGATGAAGGGAACAGAGTCTTCCTCTTGAACTTTAGACTCTGCATCGGTACTTACTTGTAGGTACCAAAAAAACACTTTATAAACACAACGGCTCTTTTTAGAGCCACCTAACATCTAAACACTTAAATTTGATTTTTAATTCTATTTTTTGGTTTTTTTTACCGCCGTACGTATACCGTACGCGCACAGTACTTTTCACACTTCTGGGTCCTTCTTGGACCCCCTGACAAAGGCTAGGGGTCTGCAACTCTCTACCTTGCCCCCTTTTCACGTTCTCCACCTTTGTTTTTCATTGCGAGACACACAAAATGGCGGCCGACACTTCCTGATTTCGACCGACTGGAATGTTTACTGTCATGTAACCACCAATCAGAATTGCGCTCGTGTACGGCAGCGTGCGCGTACGGTATGCGTACCGTACGCGCACGGTGCGCGGCTATAGATATGTATGTACATTTAACTGCAAATTTCTCAGGAACTACTGAACAGATTGACTCCAGATATGCAAAAGGCACATCCCTGACCTGAGGACTACCTCTTTTCCAAATTTCAAATAATTCTGTTCAGCCGTTTGGGCTGTACCTTGGACTAAAGGTCCCTATGGAAAATAGCATGGGAAAAACGTGTTTTGGGACCCCCCATTTTTCTCAGCCCCTGCTTGACGAATCCCCCCGAGACTTTCAGGGTACAAGCGGAGCGGAGCGCCCCACCTATTTTCAAAATTTTGCGAGGATTTGTCAACCGGCGCCAAAGTTATTCCAAATAGAATGTTGCGGATTTCCTATGGAAACACGGTCCTAACTATAACTATCTACTGGCGACCGCCAGTAAATAATATATATATATATATATGTATATATATATATTACCTACTGGCGGTCGCCAGTAGGTAGTTATAGTTAGGACCACGTTTCCATAGGAAATCCGCAACATTCTATTTTGAATAACTTTTGCGCCGGTCGACGAATCCTCGCAAATTTTTCAAAATAGGTGGGGCGCTACGCTCCGCTCCAACCCTGAAAGTCTCGGGGGGATTCATCAAGCGGGGGCTGAGATAAAAGGGGGGTCCCAAAACGCGTTTTTCCCATGCATTTTTCCATAGGACCTTTAGACACAGCTACAGCCCGAACGGCTGAACAGAATTACTTGAAATTTGGCAGAGAGGTAGTCCTCAGGTCAAGGAAGTGCCTTTTGTAGGTTTGGTGTAAATCTGTTCAGTAGATTCTGAGAAAATAGCCTTTAAATCAATATATATATCTGAGCCAGCTTACGGTGCGCTTACGGTGTGCTTACCGTACGCGTACGGTGGCGTGCGCGAGCGCGATTCTGATTGGCCCTTAGATCTTAGTAAACATTCGAATCGGTCGAAACCAGGAAGCGGCGGCCGCCATTTCGTGTGTTTCACTCAGAAAAAAAAAGAGTGATATCTTGAAAAGGGGGCAAGGAGGAGAGTTACATACCCCTTAACATTTGTAAGGGGGTCAAAGAAGGACAGAAAAGTACAAAGACAACATTTATTGATTTTAAAAAAAATCACGGGGTACGCGTACGGTAAGCTTACCGTAAGCGTACGGTAGAAAAAAAAATAAAAAAAGAAATGAAATTCAGATTTAAGTGTTTAGATATTAGGGGGCTCTAAAAAGAGCCGTTGTGTTTATGAAGTGATTTTTTAGTGGTACCTACAAGTAAGTACCGATGCAGAGTCTAAGGTTCAAGAGGAAGACTCTGTTCCCTTCATCATTGAAGTGCACACCATCTCCTCTATAAATGTCTTGCATGTCGTAACGCAAGTTGTTGTGGTAAATGGAACCCATACCATAGTCACGGAGGAAAGCAGAAACAGATTTGTTGACGTGCTTTCTTGCTTTGTCAATCTGCGGACAGAAATGATTGGACCAGTTCCATTTTTGCCTTTGGCATATGTTAGAAAACACAAAGGCAGTTTTAGGGAAAAGTGAAAACAGTTGTGCAAAGGTGTCCTTCATAAGCATTTCCAGACCTACCCCAGTCAAAGTGCCTAGGTCATTGCCACCACAGTGCACTATTATGAGGTCAGGGTGTTGGATGTGCATGAAGGATTTCACCAATGGCATCAATTGGTGCCACTTTAACCCTCTCTGACCAATCCATTTAATGTCTACATTTGGCAAAGCAAGGTCTCTCACCATATCTGTTTTCTCTGCATACTTTTCACTCCAGAAGACATAGCTGTGCCCTACAATCCACACTGTGAACATCTTCAAAGGAGAACTGGATGCACTCAGGAGGTGTCTTTCAGTAGAATGGCAATATGAAAAGAAAGACAGTTTGGAAATGGAGGCATACTTATTTTTTTCATAAAAAAAAGAACTGATTGGCTGTTTCATACCATTCTAGAATAAAAACTAGGCTGTATGTGTAAATTAATAGAAGCATGTTTTGTATTGGTACAGAAAAATGTATTACCAAAGAACAGTACTATGGATTTGCTGTTAGGTTTGAAAAGTCAAGCACTCTTGCTCTGTGGAATTGAAACATTGTTTGGTGAACTTCTGACCTAACTCCACACAGCAGTGTTCCATGAGCTGTTGCTATGGTAGCAGGCAGAAGTCAAGTTGGGGGAAGGGTACTAGGCAGAAGTCAAGTTGGGGGAAGGGTACTTTTGAAAAAGGGTTGGTTTTCAACCAATAGAAATGTGTGATTACATTTGAAAAAAAGGGGGAAGCACTGAGATTTGAAACTAACATGTATATGTGTGGAAAAAGAGAGGGAAAGTTTGCCATTATCTGGTTCTGCTGAGAGGAGAGAGGTGTAAAGAACAGAGATACTGGCTCTGATAATCTGCTGTTTGAGTGCCACATTTCTTTCACAACTAACTAATTTTAAAGGTGAGTTTAGAGTTTGAGAGGGGATGTATATGGTAAATTAAGAAATGAATAATAGAAATGGGATTCCTTTTGTTGAAGTTGTGTTTATTATTTTCTGTTTTGGGAGAAATTTAAATGTGAAGAACATGTAAAATAATATGGACTATGTTTTCACCATAAATTAAGGTGTACTGGTAAAAATAAAGAATACTTTAAGGGTTTGAGGTTTCAGTCAGTAATGCAAATACATTCAGCATCACTAAGGCTGGTTGCCCTTGCTGGAGTGTAGGCAGACAACCAGGTTACACATGGTGCTGGTCTGAAAAAGCAGTTTGGACATGTGCTTTTTTAAGAATCTGAAAAGTGGATTCATAATGTGTCAGTCTGTAAAAGTGTTTATCACTTGCCAAAAAAAAGAGTAGTAAGTGTGCTTTCAAATTGGCAAAGAAATTTCGTTTTGTGACTAATGTGAAAACATGACTCTGTGTGCATATAGGAATTACAGGCAGAGATTTATTGCGTATTGCTCTGGTGATTTCACAGTTGCATTAGATGGAAAGGGGGAGCCATTTTTTGGTGCAGAAGCAGACTCTTAGCACACACCCAGCTGCTTACCCTGTGGAATCATGCACAGTATTCACAAGCGAGTGGGGTTTGAGGTTTCAGTCAGTAGTGCAAATACATTCAGCATCACTAAGGCTGGTTGCCCTTGCTGGAGTGTAGGCAGTCAACCAGGTTACACATGGTGCTGGTCTGAAAAAGCAGTTTGGACATGTGCTTTTTTAAGAATCTGAAAAGTGGATTCATAATGTGTCAGTCTGTAAAAGTGTTTATCACTTGCCAAAAAAAAGAGTAGTAAGTGTGCTTTCAAATTGGCAAAGAAATTTCGTTTTGTGACTAATGTGAAAACATGACTCTGTGTGCATATAGGAATTACAGGCAGAGATTTATTGCCTATTGCTCTGGTGATTTCACAGTTGCATTAGATGGAAAGGGGGAGCCATTTTTTGGTCCAGAAGCAGACTCTTAGCACACACCCAGCTGCTTACCCTGTGGAATCATGCACAGTATTCACAAGCGTGTGGGGTTTGAGGTTTCAGTCAGTAATGCAAATACATTCAGCATCACTAAGGCTGGTTGCCCTTGCTGGAGTGTAGGCAGTCAACCAGGTTACACATGGTGCTGGTCTGAAAAAGCAGTTTGGACATGTGCTTTTTTAAGAATCTGAAAAGTGGATTCATAATGTGTCAGTCTGTAAAAGTGTTTATCACTTGCCAAAAAAAAGAGTAGTAAGTGTGCTTTTAAATTGGCAAAGAAATTTCGTTTTGTGACTAATGTGAAAACATGACTCTGTGTGCATATAGGAATTACAGGCAGAGATTTATTGCGTATTGCTCTGGTGATTTCACAGTTGCATTAGATGGAAAGGGGGAGCCATTTTTTGGTGCAGAAGCAGACTCTTAGCACACACCCAGCTGCTTACCCTGTGGAATCATGCACAGTATTCACAAGCGAGTGGGGTTTGAGGTTTCAGTCAGTAATGCAAATACATTCAGCATCACTAAGGCTGGTTGCCCTTGCTGGAGTGTAGGCAGTCACCCAGGTTACACATGGTGCTGGTCTGAAAAAGCAGTTTGGACATGTGCTTTTTTAAGAATCTGAAAAGTGGATTCATAATGTGTCAGACTGTAAAAGTGTTTATCACTTGCCAAAAAAAAGAGTAGTAAGTGTGCTTTCAAAATGGCAAAGAAATTTCGTTTTGTGACTAATGTGAAAACATGACTCTGTGTGCATATAGGAATTACAGGCAGAGATTTATTGCGTATTGCTCTGGTGATTTCACAGTTGCATTAGATGGAAAGGGGGAGCCATTTTTTGGTGGAGAAGCAGACTCTTAGCACACACCTAGCTGCTTACCCTGTGGAATCATGCACAGTATTCACAAGCGAGTGGGGTTTGAGGTTTCAGTCAGTAATGCAAATACATTCAGCATCACTAAGGCTGGTTGCCCTTGCTGGAGTGTAGGCAGTCAACCAGGTTACACATGGTAAAAGCTGATTGGTCGCACACTGCTACACCTACCAAGCGTGTTCCCCCAATGAAAAAGTGGTCCCTGAGGTCAGCGTCGGCGAGTACGCCTATGCCCGAGTCATGAGTGCGAGTATGCGTGGCGTGTGCCATCCCTGGACACGTGTTTCGAGGTTGTTGCCTCTCGTCAGCAGGGAGTAGGAAAAGTGTATGGGGTTGCTGTGTAAGCTGCTAAAATCAATAACAGGTAAATACCTCTCGTAGCGCGCAGGGCGTACACCATGAGCCCGTCGGCCCCACCGGCTCAAGGGAGCCTGAATATAAAGTAAAAGCTGATTGGTCGCACACTGCTACACCTACCAAGCGTGTTCCCCCAATGAAAAAGTGGTCCCTGAGGTCAGCGTCGGCGAGTACGCCTATGCCCGAGTCATGAGTGCGAGTATGCGTGGCGTGTGCCATCCCTGGACACGTGTTTCGAGGTTGTTGCCTCTCGTCAGCAGGGAGTAGGAAAAGTGTATGGGGTTGCTGTGTAAGCTGCTAAAATCAATAACAGGTAAATACCTCTCGTAGCGCGCAGGGCGTACACCATGAGCCCGTCGGCCCCACCGGCTCAAGGGAGCCTGAATATAAAGTAAAAGCTGATTGGTCGCACACTGCTACACCTACCAAGCGTGTTCCCCCAATGAAAAAGTGGTCCCTGAGGTCAGCGTCGGCGAGTACGCCTATGCCCGAGTCATGAGTGCGAGTATGCGTGGCGTGTGCCATCCCTGGACACGTGTTTCGAGGTTGTTGCCTCTCGTCAGCAGGGAGTAGGAAAAGTGTATGGGGTTGCTGTGTAAGCTGCTAAAATCAATAACAGGTAAATACCTCTCGTAGCGCGCAGGGCGTACACCGTGAGCCCGTCGGCCCCACCGGCTCAAGGGAGCCTGAATATAAAGTAAAAGCTGATTGGTCGCACACTGCTACACCTACCAAGCGTGTTCCCCCAATGAAAAAGTGGTCCCTGAGGTCAGCGTCGGCGAGTACGCCTATGCCCGAGTCATGAGTGCGAGTATGCGTGGCGTGTGCCATCCCTGGACACGTGTTTCGAGGTTGTTGCCTCTCGTCAGCAGGGAGTAGGAAAAGTGTATGGGGTTGCTGTGTAAGCTGCTAAAATCAATAACAGGTAAATACCTCTCGTAGCGCGCAGGGCGTACACCATGAGCCCGTCGGCCCCACCGGCTCAAGGGAGCCTGAATATAAAGTAAAAGCTGATTGGTCGCACACTGCTACACCTACCAAGCGTGTTCCCCCAATGAAAAAGTGGTCCCTGAGGTCAGCGTCGGCGAGTACGCCTATGCCCGAGTCATGAGTGCGAGTATGCGTGGCGTGTGCCATCCCTGGACACGTGTTTCGAGGTTGTTGCCTCTCGTCAGCAGGGAGTAGGAAAAGTGTATGGGGTTGCTGTGTAAGCTGCTAAAATCAATAACAGGTAAATACCTCTCGTAGCGCGCAGGGCGTACACCATGAGCCCGTCGGCCCCACCGGCTCAAGGGAGCCTGAATATAAAGTAAAAGCTGATTGGTCGCACACTGCTACACCTACCAAGCGTGTTCCCCCAATGAAAAAGTGGTCCCTGAGGTCAGCGTCGGCGAGTACGCCTATGCCCGAGTCATGAGTGCGAGTATGCGTGGCGTGTGCCATCCCTGGACACGTGTTTCGAGGTTGTTGCCTCTCGTCAGCAGGGAGTAGGAAAAGTGTATGGGGTTGCTGTGTAAGCTGCTAAAATCAATAACAGGTAAATACCTCTCGTAGCGCGCAGGGCGTACACCATGAGCCCGTCGGCCCCACCGGCTCAAGGGAGCCTGAATATAAAGTAAAAGCTGATTGGT
The DNA here is from genome assembly GCF_964204655.1 of Triturus cristatus. Lineage (NCBI taxonomy): Eukaryota > Metazoa > Chordata > Amphibia > Caudata > Salamandridae > Triturus > Triturus cristatus. Next base: position 340,116,852 of record NC_140594.1, read on the forward strand.
CGCACACTGCTACACCTACCAAGCGTGTTCCCCCAATGAAAAAGTGGTCCCTGAGGTCAGCGTCGGCGAGTACGCCTATGCCCGAGTCATGAGTGCGAGTATGCGTGGCGTGTGCCATCCCTGGACACGTGTTTCGAGGTTGTTGCCTCTCGTCAGCAGGGAGTAGGAAAAGTGTATGGGGTTGCTGTGTAAGCTGCTAAAATCAATAACAGGTAAATACCTCTCGTAGCGCGCAGGGCGTACACCATGAGCCCGTCGGCCCCACCGGCTCAAGGGAGCCTGAATATAAAGTAAAAGCTGATTGGTCGCACACTGCTACACCTACCAAGCGTGTTCCCCCAATGAAAAAGTGGTCCCTGAGGTCAGCGTCGGCGAGTACGCCTATGCCCGAGTCATGAGTGCGAGTATGCGTGGCGTGTGCCATCCCTGGACACGTGTTTCGAGGTTGTTGCCTCTCGTCAGCAGGGAGTAGGAAAAGTGTATGGGGTTGCTGTGTAAGCTGCTAAAATCAATAACAGGTAAATACCTCTCGTAGCGCGCAGGGCGTACACCATGAGCCCGTCGGCCCCACCGGCTCAAGGGAGCCTGAATATAAAGTAAAAGCTGATTGGTCGCACACTGCTACACCTACCAAGCGTGTTCCCCCAATGAAAAAGTGGTCCCTGAGGTCAGCGTCGGCGAGTACGCCTATGCCCGAGTCATGAGTGCGAGTATGCGTGGCGTGTGCCATCCCTGGACACGTGTTTCGAGGTTGTTGCCTCTCGTCAGCAGGGAGTAGGAAAAGTGTATGGGGTTGCTGTGTAAGCTGCTAAAATCAATAACAGGTAAATACCTCTCGTAGCGCGCAGGGCGTACACCATGAGCCCGTCGGCCCCACCGGCTCAAGGGAGCCTGAATATAAAGTAAAAGCTGATTGGTCGCACACTGCTACACCTACCAAGCGTGTTCCCCCAATGAAAAAGTGGTCCCTGAGGTCAGCGTCGGCGAGTACGCCTATGCCCGAGTCATGAGTGCGAGTATGCGTGGCGTGTGCCATCCCTGGACACGTGTTTCGAGGTTGTTGCCTCTCGTCAGCAGGGAGTAGGAAAAGTGTATGGGGTTGCTGTGTAAGCTGCTAAAATCAATAACAGGTAAATACCTCTCGTAGCGCGCAGGGCGTACACCATGAGCCCGTCGGCCCCACCGGCTCAAGGGAGCCTGAATATAAAGTAAAAGCTGATTGGTCGCACACTGCTACACCTACCAAGCGTGTTCCCCCAATGAAAAAGTGGTCCCTGAGGTCAGCGTCGGCGAGTACGCCTATGCCCGAGTCATGAGTGCGAGTATGCGTGGCGTGTGCCATCCCTGGACACGTGTTTCGAGGTTGTTGCCTCTCGTCAGCAGGGAGTAGGAAAAGTGTATGGGGTTGCTGTGTAAGCTGCTAAAATCAATAACAGGTAAAAACCTCTCGTAGCGCGCAGGGCGTACACCATGAGCCCGTCGGCCCCACCGGCTCAAGGGAGCCTGAATATAAAGTAAAAGCTGATTGGTCGCACACTGCTACACCTACCAAGCGTGTTCCCCCAATGAAAAAGTGGTCCCTGAGGTCAGCGTCGGCGAGTACGCCTATGCCCGAGTCATGAGTGCGAGTATGCGTGGCGTGTGCCATCCCTGGACACGTGTTTCGAGGTTGTTGCCTCTCGTCAGCAGGGAGTAGGAAAAGTGTATGGGGTTGCTGTGTAAGCTGCTAAAATCAATAACAGGTAAATACCTCTCGTAGCGCGCAGGGCGTACACCATGAGCCCGTCGGCCCCACCGGCTCAAGGGAGCCTGAATATAAAGTAAAAGCTGATTGGTCGCACACTGCTACACCTACCAAGCGTGTTCCCCCAATGAAAAAGTGGTCCCTGAGGTCAGCGTCGGCGAGTACGCCTATGCCCGAGTCATGAGTGCGAGTATGCGTGGCGTGTGCCATCCCTGGACACGTGTTTCGAGGTTGTTGCCTCTCGTCAGCAGGGAGTAGGAAAAGTGTATGGGGTTGCTGTGTAAGCTGCTAAAATCAATAACAGGTAAATACCTCTCGTAGCGCGCAGGGCGTACACCATGAGCCCGTCGGCCCCACCGGCTCAAGGGAGCCTGAATATAAAGTAAAAGCTGATTGGTCGCACACTGCTACACCTACCAAGCGTGTTCCCCCAATGAAAAAGTGGTCCCTGAGGTCAGCGTCGGCGAGTACGCCTATGCCCGAGTCATGAGTGCGAGTATGCGTGGCGTGTGCCATCCCTGGACACGTGTTTCGAGGTTGTTGCCTCTCGTCAGCAGGGAGTAGGAAAAGTGTATGGGGTTGCTGTGTAAGCTGCTAAAATCAATAACAGGTAAATACCTCTCGTAGCGCGCAGGGCGTACACCATGAGCCCGTCGGCCCCACCGGCTCAAGGGAGCCTGAATATAAAGTAAAAGCTGATTGGTCGCACACTGCTACACCTACCAAGCGTGTTCCCCCAATGAAAAAGTGGTCCCTGAGGTCAGCGTCTGCGAGTACGCCTATGCCCGAGTCATGAGTGCGAGTATGCGTGGCGTGTGCCATCCCTGGACACGTGTTTCGAGGTTGTTGCATCTCGTCAGCAGGGAGTAGGAAAAGTGTATGGGGTTGCTGTGTAAGCTGCTAAAATCAATAACAGGTAAATACCTCTCGTAGCGCGCAGGGCGTACACCATGAGCCCGTCGGCCCCACCGGCTCAAGGGAGCCTGAATATAAAGTAAAAGCTGATTGGTCGCACACTGCTACACCTACCAAGCGTGTTCCCCCAATGAAAAAGTGGTCCCTGAGGTCAGCGTCGGCGAGTACGCCTATGCCCGAGTCATGAGTGCGAGTATGCGTGGCGTGTGCCATCCCTGGACACGTGTTTCGAGGTTGTTGCCTCTCGTCAGCAGGGAGTAGGAAAAGTGTATGGGGTTGCTGTGTAAGCTGCTAAAATCAATAACAGGTAAATACCTCTCGTAGCGCGCAGGGCGTACACCATGAGCCCGTCGGCCCCACCGGCTCAAGGGAGCCTGAATATAAAGTAAAAGCTGATTGGTCGCACACTGCTACACCTACCAAGCGTGTTACCCCAATGAAAAAGTGGTCCCTGAGGTCAGCGTCGGCGAGTACGCCTATGCCCGAGTCATGAGTGCGAGTATGCGTGGCGTGTGCCATCCCTGGACACGTGTTTCGAGGTTGTTGCCTCTCGTCAGCAGGGAGTAGGAAAAGTGTATGGGGTTGCTGTGTAAGCTGCTAAAATCAATAACAGGTAAATACCTCTCGTAGCGCGCAGGGCGTACACCATGAGCCCGTCGGCCCCACCGGCTCAAGGGAGCCTGAATATAAAGTAAAAGCTGATTGGTCGCACACTGCTACACCTACCAAGCGTGTTCCCCCAATGAAAAAGTGGTCCCTGAGGTCAGCGTCGGCGAGTACGCCTATGCCCGAGTCATGAGTGCGAGTATGCGTGGCGTGTGCCATCCCTGGACACGTGTTTCGAGGTTGTTGCCTCTCGTCAGCAGGGAGTAGGAAAAGTGTATGGGGTTGCTGTGTAAGCTGCTAAAATCAATAACAGGTAAATACCTCTCGTAGCGCGCAGGGCGTACACCATGAGCCCGTCGGCCCCACCGGCTCAAGGGAGCCTGAATATAAAGTAAAAGCTGATTGGTCGCACACTGCTACACCTACCAAGCGTGTTCCCCCAATGAAAAAGTGGTCCCTGAGGTCAGCGTCGGCGAGTACGCCTATGCCCGAGTCATGAGTGCGAGTATGCGTGGCGTGTGCCATCCCTGGACACGTGTTTCGAGGTTGTTGCCTCTCGTCAGCAGGGAGTAGGAAAAGTGTATGGGGTTGCTGTGTAAGCTGCTAAAATCAATAACAGGTAAATACCTCTCGTAGCGCGCAGGGCGTACACCATGAGCCCGTCGGCCCCACCGGCTCAAGGGAGCCTGAATATAAAGTAAAAGCTGATTGGTCGCACACTGCTACACCTACCAAGCGTGTTCCCCCAATGAAAAAGTGGTCCCTGAGGTCAGCGTCGGCGAGTACGCCTATGCCCGAGTCATGAGTGCGAGTATGCGTGGCGTGTGCCATCCCTGGACACGTGTTTCGAGGTTGTTGCCTCTCGTCAGCAGGGAGTAGGAAAAGTGTATGGGGTTGCTGTGTAAGCTGCTAAAATCAATAACAGGTAAATACCTCTCGTAGCGCGCAGGGCGTACACCATGAGCCCGTCGGCCCCACCGGCTCAAGGGAGCCTGAATATAAAGTAAAAGCTGATTGGTCGCACACTGCTACACCTACCAAGCGTGTTCCCCCAATGAAAAAGTGGTCCCTGAGGTCAGCGTCGGCGAGTACGCCTATGCCCGAGTCATGAGTGCGAGTATGCGTGGCGTGTGCCATCCCTGGACACGTGTTTCGAGGTTGTTGCCTCTCGTCAGCAGGGAGTAGGAAAAGTGTATGGGGTTGCTGTGTAAGCTGCTAAAATCAATAACAGGTAAATACCTCTCGTAGCGCGCAGGGCGTACACCATGAGCCCGTCGGCCCCACCGGCTCAAGGGAGCCTGAATATAAAGTAAGTGTGCTTTCAAATTGGCAAAGAAATTTCGTTTTGTGACTAATGTGAAAAAATGACTCTGTGTGCAAATAGGAATTACAGGCAGAGATTTATTGCGTATTGCTCTGGTGATTTCACAGTTGCATTGGATGGAAAGGGGGAGCCATTTTTTGGTGCAGAAGCAGACTCTTAGCACACACCCAGCTGCTTACCCTGTGGAATCATGCACAGTATTCACAAGCGAGTGGGGTTTGAGGTTTCAGTCAGTAATGCAAATACATTCAGCATCACTAAGGCTGGTTGCCCTTGCTGGAGTGTAGGCAGTCAACCAGGTTACACATGGTGCTGGTCTGAAAAAGCAGTTTGGACATGTGCTTTTTTAAGAATCTGAAAAGTGGATTCATAATGTGTCAGTCTGTAAAAGTGTTTATCACTTGCCAAAAAAAAGAGTAGTAAGTGTGCTTTCAAATTGGCAAAGAAATTTCGTTTTGTGACTAATGTGAAAACATGACTCTGTGTGCATATAGGAATTACAGGCAGAGATTTATTGCGTATTGCTCTGGTGATTTCACAGTTGCATTAGATGGAAAGGGGGAGCCATTTTTTGGTGCAGAAGCAGACTCTTAGCACACACCCAGCTGCTTACCCTGTGGAATCATGCACAGTATTCACAAGCGAGTGGGGTTTGAGGTTTCAGTCAGTAATGCAAATACATTCAGCATCACTAAGGCTGGTTGCCCTTGCTGGAGTGTAGGCAGTCAACCAGGTTACACATGGTGCTGGTCTGAAAAAGCAGTTTGGACATGTGCTTTTTTAAGAATCTGAAAAGTGGATTCATAATGTGTCAGTCTGTAAAAGTGTTTATCACTTGCCAAAAAAAAGAGTAGTAAGTGTGCTTTCAAATTGGCAAAGAAATTTCGTTTTGTGACTAATGTGAAAACATGACTCTGTGTGCATATAGGAATTACAGGCAGAGATTTATTGCGTATTGCTCTGGTGATTTCACAGTTGCATTAGATGGAAAGGGGGAGCCATTTTTTGGTGCAGAAGCAGACTCTTAGCACACACCCAGCTGCTTACCCTGTGGAATCATGCACAGTATTCACAAGCGAGTGGGGTTTGAGGTTTCAGTCAGTAATGCAAATACATTCAGCATCACTAAGGCTGGTTGCCCTTGCTGGAGTGTAGGCAGTCAACCAGGTTACACATGGTGCTGGTCTGAAAAAGCAGTTTTCTGCCTAATTTCAAAGCATGACTTTGTGTGCACACAGGAATTATTTTTAGAAATTTAATTTGTGAAGGTGTTATTGTGATTTTCATTTATAGGAAAGGGGTTTATAGTATTTTAAGATTTCTAAAGAACATAAAAAATGTAGTAATATATTTAAATAAATTTTTTTTTAGTTTTTTTCAGGTATTGCTGAAGAGCAGTGAACAAAATTTAAGATGCCTACAAAATCCAGAGTAAAGAAAGACCACAAAAAAAACCTATATTTGAAGACAACTGGAGGACCTAAGTTAGTTGGAGATGCTCATGTTGGGAAAAAGAAAAAATCTTCTGGTAAGCAAACAAAAGATTTTTTAAAGAACATATTCAAAAAAAGGAAAAATGTACAAAATGTCTGTACTGGAAAAAATGTTTTCAATAGAAAAGGAGAGGAAAAAATTGAGCATTTAGTTAATGCAAATATACCTTCTGCAACTAAAAAGATAAACGTAAACAGAAAAACAGCGTTTAAAGAGATACGTAGAAAAATGTTTCAGAGAAGAGTTATGTCCAATTTGATAAAGGATGTGAAGAAATATAAGCAAAAGGCTAAGTTTTATAAGAGAAAAAAAGAAATTGAAGCCATTGCAGCAAAGGCATTAGAATTAAAAAGGAAACTATTCATTTTAATTTTGAATAGGATGCGTACATTAGATAAAATGGTTAATGTACTGAAATCACAAAGCAAAAGGAAAAGAGTAGTGAACAGAACAAACTTTTGTAAAGTGTTTTTAGGAAAATGGATGCATAGTTCAAGTAGTGAACCTTTTTTTAATGAAGAGAGCTATTTTCAAAGTAATAGTTTGCTGCATGCAGTTGACACCAGAGGTCGTGCTTACGAAGTGAAAAATGGTTGCATAATGGAGAAGGAGATAATGGTTCCAAGAGATGAGGTACAAGTGATGGCGGATGAGGCTATGGGGAGACGTCCTAAAGCCCCAGTGTACACTTGGAATTGTAGTAGTATTTGCACTGTGCGTCCGGAATCTATTGATAAATTTCGTGAGTTTCTAAGAGAATATAGTAAAAAAAAGTGTAAAACAGAAGATTAAGGTGCTTCAAAGTCTGGATCCATGCAGAGTGAGAGAGAATACTGGTTTGCAGGGTCATTCTCTGGCTTGTCTATCTAGAAAAGTGTGTAATAGTGTTTTCCATCATTTTAGGATGCTGGCTGTTCATCATACTGAAATGAGAAAGTTTGTGAGACGGTTGTATTTTGCTAAAAGTCCAGCAATAAAGTTAGATGAATTGAATAGGGCTCTGTTCCGTGGATCGGTATCAGATGTAGAGAAGGTTGTTGATGAAATTCAGTTTTGTTACTTTGGTCCTGAACAAAACAGTGCAGAAAAGGACACAGTAAATGAGGAACAAGTGGAAGAGAATGTAGAACCCTCTGTAAGTAAGACATTTAATGATCACATAACAAAATTTGCAATAATCTCTAATGAAAGACCAAATATTACTTGTATTTGTTGCCGCAGAACTCATTATAGAAAACAAACCAGGTATGTTGATCTCTATAGAAAAAGTGAAAATGAAGATAATTATAAGTGGAAGGATTTTGCCACATATATATTTCTTGAAAATTGTTTTGAATTGGGTGAAGTTCAGCGTATTTGTAAATACTGTTATAATAAGTTAGAAGAAAATAGAATGCCGACCAGAGCTGTACATAATAATTTAGAATTGGATGCAATTCCTGCTGAACTTTCTGAATTAAATACATATGAGTCTATACTCATTCAATGACTTCATCCGTTCCAGACCATAGTACGTATGGAGCCCAAAACTGGTAAATTACCTCCTTCAGATTTACTGAGAGGTTTAAAAGGTAGAGTGGTGTATTTGCCCTTAGATTTGAAAAAAAATATGGAAACTATTGATGCGGATACTTTGGAAACTGAACCATTAATTATTCTGGTTAATGGTGTACCTACAAAGAATAAGAAGATTTGGCAGGAGCTGGTAGATGTACGGAAAGTACAAAGAGCAAATTTGTATTTGAAAAGGAATAACAAATGGTATGAATCAATTTATATAGAAGAAGAAGAAGAAGAAGATTTACAAGAAGACACAGAAACACCAACTGGACAAATTGAAAAAGTGGACAAGTCAAAGGAAGAAGAAATTTATGAACATTTTAGCATACATCCTCTTCATTCAAAAGAAGTTATGGGAGACAATATTGATCTGTTTCAGATGAAGAAAGCAAAAGGAACTCCCGTGAGTGTATGGGAGGAGAGCTTGGAAGCTCGATGTTTTCCCCAGCTGTTTCCTACAGGAAAAGAAGGACGATACGATGAACGTCCGGAACAGATTCCAGCTTCTGAGTATCGGACTACAAGACTATATGCCGAAGATCCCAGATTTCGACAAAGTATTCCTTATTTGTTCCATCTTTTATTTGAAAGTGACTTGTCTGCACTGTCTTATGCAGTAAATCACATTTTAAAAAGTGGAGTACATTTACAAAATGTGTCTGCTAAGGATTTTATGGAGAAAGTGCAGCACCGAGATGATCATTTGGAAACACAACTGATCAATCTGATGGCTTGTCAGCGTGGGACAAATGAATATTGGTACGGACGTCATGGTGAATTAAAATGCATGTTACGGAATTTAGGAACACCAACATGGTTCGTTACTCTAAGCTGTGCTGAGTACGCTTGGGATGATTTACTGGATTTTGTACGAGAGGCAAATTCAAACATTAAAAACATCGAATACAAGACAGCAGGAGAACTGTGCTCATTGGATCCGGTTAATGTTTGCAGATATTTCAATCATAGATTTGAGGCTATGATGTCGTTCATCTGCAATAAAAAAAATCCACCTCTAGGAGAAGTAGTGGATTTCTTTTGGAGAAAAGAGTACCAGGCAAGAGGTGCTCCTCATATTCATATGCTGTTGTGGATCAAGGATGCCCCAAAGTTTGGAACAGATGCTGATGAAGCAGTGTTATCTTACATTGAAGAATATGCAACATGTGCTATACCAAAAAGCACAGAAGATAAAAAGTTAAAGGAGCAAGTTTTACGTTTCCAAAGTCATCGGTGTGGAAAATACTGTCGACGGAAATACAAGAGCAAAGATAAATACTACACTAAATGTCGATTTGGATTTCCTAGACCTGTTCTTTCAAATGGAAGAGTAAACAGTTTTATGTCATCTGTGAGACATACTATCACAAGAAAATCACCTAAGAATACCTACAACCTTAAAAGAAAAGAAGAATCAAAAAATATAAATGACTACAACCCAGTCATTTTATCCATGTGGAATGCTAACATGGATATACAGTATGTAGCTGACAATTCCATTGCTGTTGCTCGATATGTAACGTCTTACATTACGAAATCAGAAAAAATAGAATTGAAGGAAATGTGGGAAGAGATTTCTCACGAGAAGACTGTCAGTAAGAAGCTGTACAGTTTCAGTTTGAAGATGTTATCGCATCGAGAAACTGGATCCTACGAATGTTCAGATAGGTTATCTTCTGCAAGTCTTTACTCGAAATCAAGAAGAATAATTTGGGCAAGTTTAGGCCTTGCAGCAATGAGAAATCGGGTACTGAAATCTGTTGGAGAAATTGAATATTTGGCCGAGAATGACCCAGAAAGTACAGATATTTTGAAATCAAACATGTTGGACACATATTACCCAAAGAGAAGTCATCATCTGGAGAACATGTGTCTGTATGAAGTGCTGCAGAACTACATTTATTCACGGAAAGCCGCAGAAGACATCAACAATGGAAAATATAAAGTCATTGGTGAGGAAGGATGTTTGGTGAAGCAAACAAAAGGAAGTTTGATAAATCACAGGAAGCTGAGTTGCGACACTACTGACAAAAAGGAATTTTACTACTTGGCTCTTTTACAGCTGTTTAAACCATGGTGTACAGAGGATGAACTACTGGGAGAATTTCAAAGCTATGAAGATTCTTTTAATGCTTGCAAAGACAGCATGCAATGCAGTACATTCTCAACTTATCTGCAAATGTTAAATGAAGAAATTGAACAGGAAACTACAATTGCAGCAGAAATAGCTAGAGACAGTTCTCAGGACAGCCAAAGTTCAGGAACACTCAGTCAAGATCCCCTAGGACAACCAATCGTTGAAAATGAAGCATCAATAGCCATGAATGAAGTGGAAACAGCTATGAATCAAGCTCAAGAAGAATTTATAGACTTACAAAATTTGGAAAGACAACTGAACGAAGAGCAGCAACAAATTTATGAAGAGATCAGAAACAAAATTGATCACGGATTTCTAAATGAAAAAAAAGAGTGCTCATGCACATCATTTCATCCAATCAGGATGTATGTAAGCGGACAAGCTGGAACTGGAAAAAGTTTCCTTATAAAAGTCATCAGAAGCTACCTACAGCAAAAAACGGATTCTACTTTGTCTTGTGTGGTTACTGCTCCAACTGGGTTAGCAGCATATAACATAAAAGGAATCACTTTACATCGTTTGCTAATGTTACCAGTGGAGCATGAGAACAAAATACAATACAACAAGCTAACTGGAGAAGCATGCTTGGAAGTTTCAAGAGTATTGAAGAAGATGCAAGTTCTCATTATTGATGAGGTGAGCATGGTATCAAACTTAATGCTTGCCTTTGTGCATTTAAGAATGCAGAAAATTCTGAAGACAGACTATGACGTGTTATTTGGGGGAAAACACGTCATAGTTTTTGGAGATCTTTTGCAACTTACTCCAGTTAAAGGACAACCAGTGTTTAATACTGTGACACATGAAGACACAAAGAAGTCATTGGGAAGCATCAGTAATGCAAATATTTGGTCCTTCTTTGAGTACAAGGAACTAACTACTAATATGAGGCAAGCAAACGATGAAGAATATGGAAGTATTCTGAAAGATATCAGAATTGGACTACTCACTGAAGCTGGCAAAAAAGCATTACAGAGTCGGCTGCTACATAATTTATTTCCAAAGGAAGAAATAGTTGCAGAGAAGATATACAAGAACATTGCAGAAAAGAAAAGTGTCATCTGCTTAATGCCAACTCTACGTGAATGCTCAATATTCAATGAGGAGCTTTTGAAATTGGAAAAGGAAGATATCAGGAAATTGGAAGCAGTGGACAAAATTGAGGATGGAAGAATTACTGTCACATTAACAGGCACACTGAAAAATAAATTGGATTCACTAGAGAAGAACATTTCCAAAACAGCTGGATTAGAAAAAAATCTATATGTTTGCATGAACTGTAGAGTATTTTTAAGGAGAAATTTGGATGTTGAAAAAGGTTTAGTTAATGGAGCTATGGGAAGAGTTGTGGGTTTTATTAATTATCAGAAAAAAAATGGAATTGAATGTTTAAAAATAAAATTTGATCAGATAGAAGAAGTTAAAGACATTTGTCGTTGTTCAGTTCGTTTCATGCTTGTGAAAGATTTATATGTACGTAGGAAGCAGTTTCCGTTTTCTCTAGCATATGCTGTAACTATTCACAAGTCTCAAGGATTGACTGTAGATTGTGCATTTGTGAACATTGGTTCAACTGTGTTCAAAGAAGGTATGGCATATGTTGCTTTGTCACGAGTGAAAACATTATCAGGTTTATTCATGATAGACTTTGATGACTCAAAAGTTAGTGCTGATGCAAATTGTGTAAAGGAGTATAATAGATTAAGAAGAAGCTATGCTCCTCATTTAGGTCAGTATCCTGTGTTGGAGAAACGTGTAGTTTCTCGTAAAAGGAGAAATGAGAATATCTGTAATGAAGATGTAGAGAGGAGGAAAAAAAAGAGGAGTGATGTAATTGCAAGCAAAAAGAAAAAGGAAAATGAAGAACAGGTTGTAGGATGTCATTTTGAAAATAGCTCTGGTGTCAACTGCTACGCTAATGTAGTGCTGAATGTTGCATTTTATCTGGAAAGTGTGCAAGAGCAGATAATAGTAAATCAGGGAAAAAGGTTCTGTTCTGAGTTGAGTCTCCTTTTTCAAAAGCTGAGTAATGATAAAACTCAAATAGAAAGTGCCACTGAAATTAGAAAACTTTTAGATGTATGTTCAGGACGAACACAGTTTTCTCAAAATGTACAGCAAGACGCACAGGAATTCACACTCTCTCCACCCCGTGTGCAAATGGTGGGCGAAGGCCACCATTTGTGCATGGCATATAAAAGCACAGCATTTCCCCCAAAAATTTCAACAGATTACCTATCACAAGGAAGCGCATAATATGTCCTCCATGTGCGCACGGTGCGCGAAGCGCATCGTGCGTACATGGCCCATCTAGCGTAACGTAACGTGGGCACGCGGTGCGCGTAGCGCACCGCGTGCCCACCGTGCGTGCACGGCACTAACTGCGTAAAGTGGGCGCGCGGTGCGCGAAGCGCACCGCGTGCTCACTGTGCGCGCACGGTGCGCGAAGCGCACCGTGCGCGCACGGAACGAACTGCGTTAAGTGGGCGCGCACGCCACGAATGGCGCAAAGTAACTTAGCATTTAAAAAACTGTACAAATTCACTGAAAAAACCATAGGTTTCACACACGTTATAGTTAGGAATTAGCATTTAAAAAACCTTGCAAATTCACTGAAAAAACCATAGGTTTCACACATGTTATAGTTAGCTGTACATTTTACTGATAAAAAACCAATGAAATTCCCCCATTATAGTTACTGTAGGCAACTATAACTCACGCGACCGTAATCCTCTGCTGATGACATATGTGTCTTTATGAAAAAAAAATATTTGTAATATATGTATAGCTAAGACATGGGCAAATAGGTGTCTAAATACAGTATTAGCATCAGCAGAGGATTACGGTCGCGTGAGTTATAGTTGCCTACAGTAACTATAACGGGGGAATTTCATTGGTTTTTTATCAGTAAAATGTACAGCTAACTATAACATGTGTGAAACCTATGGTTTTTTCAGTGAATATATATATACATATGTATATATGTATATATATATATATTACCTACTGGCGGTCGCCAGTAGGTAGTTATAGTTAGGACCACGTTTCCATAGGAAATCCGCAACATTCTATTTGGAATAACTTTTGCGCCGGCTGACGAATCCTCGCGAATATTTCAAAATAGGTGGGGCGCTACGCTCCGCTCCTACCCTGAAAGTCTCGGGGGGATTTGTCAAGCAGGGGCTGAGATAAAAGGGGGGTCCCAAAACGCGTTTTTCCCATGCATTTTTCCATAGGACCTTTAGACACAGCTACAGCCCGAACGGCTGAACAGAATTACTTTAAATTTGGCAGAGAGGTAGCCCTCAGGTCAAGGAAGTGCCTTTTGTAGGTTTGGTGTAAATCTGTTCAGTAGATTCTGAGAAAATATCCTTTAAATCAATATATATATCTGAGCCAGCTTACGGTGCGCTTATGGTACGCTTACTGTACGCGTACGGTGGCGTGCGCGAGCGCGATTCTGATTGGCTCTTAGATCTTAGTAAACATTCGAATCGGTCGAAACCAGGAAGCGGCGGCCGCCATTTCGTGTGTTTCACTCAGAAAAAAAAAGAGTGATATCTTGAAAAGGGGGCAAGGAGGAGAGTTACAGACCCCCTAACATTTGTAAGGGGGTCTAAGAAGGACAGAAAAGTACAAAGACAACATTTATTGATTTTAAAAAAAATCATGGGGTACGCGTACGGTAAGCTTACCGTAAGCGTACGGTAGAAAAAAAAATAAAAAAAGAAATGAAATTCAGATTTAAGTGTTTAGATATTAGGGGGCTCTAAAAAGAGCCGTTGTGTTTATGAAGTGATTTTTTAGTGGTACCTACAAGTAAGTACCGATGCAGAGTCTAAGGTTCAAGAGGAAGACTCTGTTCCCTTCATCATTGAAGTGCACACCATCTCCTCTATAAATGTCTTGCATGTCGTAACGCAAGTTGTTGTGGTAAATGGAACCCATACCATAGTCACGGAGGAAAGCAGAAACAGATTTGTTGACGTGCTTTCTTGCTTTGTCAATCTGCGGACAGAAATGATTGGACCAGTTCCATTTTTGCCTTTGGCATATGTTAGAAAACACAAAGGCAGTTTTAGGGAAAAGTGAAAACAGTTGTGCAAAGGTGTCCTTCATAAGCATTTCCAGACCTACCCCAGTCAAAGTGCCTAGGTCATTGCCACCACAGTGCACTATTATGAGGTCAGGGTGTTGGATGTGCATGAAGGATTTCACCAATGGCATCAATTGGTGCCACTTTAACCCTCTCTGACCAATCCATTTAATGTCTACATTTGGCAAAGCAAGGTCTCTCACCATATCTGTTTTCTCTGCATACTTTTCACTCCAGAAGACATAGCTGTGCCCTACAATCCACACTGTGAACATCTTCAAAGGAGAACTGGATGCACTCAGGAGGTGTCTTTCAGTAGAATGGCAATATGAAAAGAAAGACAGTTTGGAAATGGAGGCATACATATTTTTTTCATTAAAAAAAGAACTGATTGGCTGTTTCATACCATTCTAGAATAAAAACTAGGCTGTATGTGTAAATTAATAGAAGCATGTTTTGTATTGGTACAGAAAAATGTATTACCAAAGAACAGTACTATGGATTTGCTGTTAGGTTTGAAAAGTCAAGCACTCTTGCTCTGTGGAATTGAAACATTGTTTGGTGAACTTCTGACCTAACTCCACACAGCAGTGTTCCATGAGCTGTTGATATGGTAGCAGGCAGAAGTCAAGTTGGGGGAAGGGTACTAGGCAGAAGTCAAGTTGGGGGAAGGGTACTTTTGAAAAAGGGTTGGTTTTCAACCAATAGAAATGTGTGATTACATTTGAAAAAAAGGGGGAAGCACTGAGATTTGAAACTAACTTGTATATGTGTGGAAAAAGAGAGGGAAAGTTTGCCATTATCTGGTTCTGCTGAGAGGAGAGAGGTGTAAAGAACAGAGATACTGGCTCTGATAATCTGCTGTTTGAGTGCCACATTTCTTTCACAACTAACTAATTTTAAAGGTGAGTTTAGAGTTTGAGAGGGGATGTATATGGTAAATTAAGAAATGAATAATAGAAATGGGATTCCTTTTGTTGAAGTTGTGTTTATTATTTTCTGTTTTGGGAGAAATTTAAATGTGAAGAACATGTAAAATAATATGGACTATGTTTTCACCATAAATTAAGGTGTACTGGTAAAAATAAAGAATACTTTAAGGGTTTGAGGTTTCAGTCAGTAATGCAAATACATTCAGCATCACTAAGGCTGGTTGCCCTTGCTGGAGTGTAGGCAGACAACCAGGTTACACATGGTGCTGGTCTGAAAAAGCAGTTTGGACATGTGCTTTTTTAAGAATCTGAAAAGTGGATTCATAATGTGTCAGTCTGTAAAAGTGTTTATCACTTGCCAAAAAAAAGAGTAGTAAGTGTGCTTTCAAATTGGCAAAGAAATTTCGTTTTGTGACTAATGTGAAAACATGACTCTGTGTGCATATAGGAATTACAGGCAGAGATTTATTGCGTATTGCTCTGGTGATTTCACAGTTGCATTAGATGGAAAGGGGGAGCCATTTTTTGGTGCAGAAGCAGACTCTTAGCACACACCCAGCTGCTTACCCTGTGGAATCATGCACAGTATTCACAAGCGAGTGGGGTTTGAGGTTTCAGTCAGTAGTGCAAATACATTCAGCATCACTAAGGCTGGTTGCCCTTGCTGGAGTGTAGGCAGTCAACCAGGTTACACATGGTGCTGGTCTGAAAAAGCAGTTTGGACATGTGCTTTTTTAAGAATCTGAAAAGTGGATTCATAATGTGTCAGTCTGTAAAAGTGTTTATCACTTGCCAAAAAAAAGAGTAGTAAGTGTGCTTTCAAATTGGCAAATTGGCAAAGAAATTTCGTTTTGTGACTAATGTGAACACATGACTCTGTGTGCATATAGGAATTACAGGCAGAGATTTATTGCCTATTGCTCTGGTGATTTCACAGTTGCATTAGATGGAAAGGGGGAGCCATTTTTTGGTGCAGAAGCAGACTCTTAGCACACACCCAGCTGCTTACCCTGTGGAATCATGCACAGTATTCACAAGCGTGTGGGGTTTGAGGTTTCAGTCAGTAATGCAAATACATTCAGCATCACTAAGGCTGGTTGCCCTTGCTGGAGTGTAGGCAGTCACCCAGGTTAAACATGGTGCTGGTCTGAAAAAGCAGTTTGGACATGTGCTTTTTTAAGAATCTGAAAAGTGGATTCATAATGTGTCAGACTGTAAAAGTGTTTATCACTTGCCAAAAAAAAGAGTAGTAAGTGTGCTTTCAAAATGGCAAAGAAATTTCGTTTTGTGACTAATGTGAAAACATGACTCTGTGTGCATATAGGAATTACAGGCAGAGATTTATTGCGTATTGCTCTGGTGATTTCACAGTTGCATTAGATGGAAAGGGGGAGCCATTTTTTGGTGGAGAAGCAGACTCTTAGCACACACCTAGCTGCTTACCGTGTGGAATCATGCACAGTATTCACAAGCGAGTGGGGTTTGAGGTTTCAGTCAGTAATGCAAATACATTCAGCATCACTAAGGCTGGTTGCCCTTGCTGGAGTGTAGGCAGTCACCCAGGTTACACATGGTGCTGGTCTGAAAAAGCAGTTTGGACATGTGCTTTTTTAAGAATCTGAAAAGTGGATTCATAATGTGTCAGTCTGTAAAAGTGTTTATCACTTGCCAAAAAAAAGAGTAGTAAGTGTGCTTTCAAAATGGCAAAGAAATTTCGTTTTGTGACTAATGTGAAAACAAGACTCTGTGTGCATATAGGAATTACAGGCAGAGATTTATTGCGTATTGCTCTGGTGATTTCACAGTTGCATTAGATGGAAAGGGGGAGCCATTTTTTGGTGGAGAAGCAGACTCTTAGCACACACCTAGCTGCTTACCCTGTGGAATCATGCACAGTATTCACAAGCGAGTGGGGTTTGAGGTTTCAGTCAGTAATGCAAATACATTCAGCATCACTAAGGCTGGTTGCCCTTGCTGGAGTGTAGGCAGTCAACCAGGTTACACATGGTGCTGGTCTGAAAAAGCAGTTTGGACATGTGCTTTTTTAAGAATCTGAAAAGTGGATTCATAATGTGTCAGTCTGTAAAAGTGTTTATCACTTGCCAAAAAAAAGAGTAGTAAGTGTGCTTTCAAATTGGCAAAGAAATTTCGTTTTGTGACTAATGTGAAAACATGACTCTGTGTGCAAATAGGAATTACAGGCAGAGATTTATTGCGTATTGCTCTGGTGATTTCACAGTTGCATTGGATGGAAAGGGGGAGCCATTTTTTGGTGCAGAAGCAGACTCTTAGCACACACCCAGCTGCTTACCCTGTGGAATCATGCACAGTATTCACAAGCGAGTGGGGTTTGAGGTTTCAGTCAGTAATGCAAATACATTCAGCATCACTAAGGCTGGTTGCCCTTGCTGGAGTGTAGGCAGTCAACCAGGTTACACATGGTGCTGGTCTGAAAAAGCAGTTTGGACATGTGCTTTTTTAAGAATCTGAAAAGTGGATTCATAATGTGTCAGTCTGTAAAAGTGTTTATCACTTGCCAAAAAAAAGAGTAGTAAGTGTGCTTTCAAATTGGCAAAGAAATTTCGTTTTGTGACTAATGTGAAAACATGACTCTGTGTGCATATAGGAATTACAGGCAGAGATTTATTGCGTATTGCTCTGGTGATTTCACAGTTGCATTAGATGGAAAGGGGGAGCCATTTTTTGGTGCAGAAGCAGACTCTTAGCACACACCCAGCTGCTTACCCTGTGGAATCATGCACAGTATTCACAAGCGAGTGGGGTTTGAGGTTTCAGTCAGTAATGCAAATACATTCAGCATCACTAAGGCTGGTTGCCCTTGCTGGAGTGTAGGCAGTCAACCAGGTTACACATGGTGCTGGTCTGAAAAAGCAGTTTGGACATGTGCTTTTTTAAGAATCTGAAAAGTGGATTCATAATGTGTCAGTCTGTAAAAGTGTTTATCACTTGCCAAAAAAAAGAGTAGTAAGTGTGCTTTCAAATTGGCAAAGAAATTTCGTTTTGTGACTAATGTGAAAACATGACTCTGTGTGCATATAGGAATTACAGGCAGAGATTTATTGCGTATTGCTCTGGTGATTTCACAGTTGCATTAGATGGAAAGGGGGAGCCATTTTTTGGTGCAGAAGCAGACTCTTAGCACACACCCAGCTGCTTACCCTGTGGAATCATGCACAGTATTCACAAGCGAGTGGGGTTTGAGGTTTCAGTCAGTAATGCAAATACATTCAGCATCACTAAGGCTGGTTGCCCTTGCTGGAGTGTAGGCAGTCAACCAGGTTACACATGGTGCTGGTCTGAAAAAGCAGTTTGGACATGTGCTTTTTTAAGAATCTGAAAAGTGGATTCATAATGTGTCAGTCTGTAAAAGTGTTTATCACTTGCCAAAAAAAAGAGTAGTAAGTGTGCTTTCAAATTGGCAAAGAAATTTCGTTTTGTGACTAATGTGAAAACATGACTCTGTGTGCATATAGGAATTACAGGCAGAGATTTATTGCGTATTGCTCTGGTGATTTCACAGTTGCATTAGATGGAAAGGGGGAGCCATTTTTTGGTGCAGAAGCAGACTCTTAGCACACACCCAGCTGCTTACCCTGTGGAATCATGCACAGTATTCACAAGCGAGTGGGGTTTGAGGTTTCAGTCAGTAATGCAAATACATTCAGCATCACTAAGGCTGGTTGCCCTTGCTGGAGTGTAGGCAGTCAACCAGGTTACACATGGTGCTGGTCTGAAAAAGCAGTTTTCTGCCTAATTTCAAAGCATGACTTTGTGTGCACACAGGAATTATTTTTAGAAATTTAATTTGTGAAGGTGTTATTGTGATTTTCATTTATAGGAAAGGGGTTTATAGTATTTTAAGATTTCTAAAGAACATAAAAAATGTAGTAATATATTTAAATAAAATAAAGGAATTTTTTTTTAGTTTTTTTCAGGTATTGCTGAAGAGCAGTGAACAAAATTTAAGATGCCTACAAAATCCAGAGTAAAGAAAGACCACAAAAAAAACCTATATTTGAAGACAACTGGAGGACCTAAGTTAGTTGGAGATGCTCATGTTGGGAAAAAGAAAAAATCTTCTGGTAAGCAAACAAAAGATTTTTTAAAGAACATATTCAAAAAAAGGAAAAATGTACAAAATGTCTGTACTGGAAAAAATGTTTTCAATAGAAAAGGAGAGGAAAAAATTGAGCATTTAGTTAATGCAAATATACCTTCTGCAACTAAAAAGATAAACGTAAACAGAAAAACAGCGTTTAAAGAGATACGTAGAAAAATGTTTCAGAGAAGAGTTATGTCCAATTTGATAAAGGATGTGAAGAAATATAAGCAAAAGGCTAAGTTTTATAAGAGAAAAAAAGAAATTGAAGCCATTGCAGCAAAGGCATTAGAATTAAAAAGGAAACTATTCATTTTAATTTTGAATAGGATGCGTACATTAGATAAAATGGTTAATGTACTGAAATCACAAAGCAAAAGGAAAAGAGTAGTGAACAGAACAAACTTTTGTAAAGTGTTTTTAGGAAAATGGATGCATAGTTCAAGTAGTGAACCTTTTTTTAATGAAGAGAGCTATTTTCAAAGTAATAGTTTGCTGCATGCAGTTGACACCAGAGGTCGTGCTTACGAAGTGAAAAATGGTTGCATAATGGAGAAGGAGATAATGGTTCCAAGAGATGAGGTACAAGTGATGGCGGATGAGGCTATGGGGAGACGTCCTAAAGCCCCAGTGTACACTTGGAATTGTAGTAGTATTTGCACTGTGCGTCCGGAATCTATTGATAAATTTCGTGAGTTTCTAAGAGAATATAGTAAAAAAAGTGTAAAACAGAAGATTAAGGTGCTTCAAAGTCTGGA
This sequence comes from Triturus cristatus, assembly GCF_964204655.1. Lineage (NCBI taxonomy): Eukaryota > Metazoa > Chordata > Amphibia > Caudata > Salamandridae > Triturus > Triturus cristatus. The sequence continues at coordinate 340,136,538 of NC_140594.1, forward strand.
TCCATGCAGAGTGAGAGAGAATACTGGTTTGCAGGGTCATTCTCTGGCTTGTCTATCTAGAAAAGTGTGTAATAGTGTTTTCCATCATTTTAGGATGCTGGCTGTTCATCATACTGAAATGAGAAAGTTTGTGAGACGGTTGTATTTTGCTAAAAGTCCAGCAATAAAGTTAGATGAATTGAATAGGGCTCTGTTCCGTGGATCGGTATCAGATGTAGAGAAGGTTGTTGATGAAATTCAGTTTTGTTACTTTGGTCCTGAACAAAACAGTGCAGAAAAGGACACAGTAAATGAGGAAGAAGTGGAAGAGAATGTAGAACCCTCTGTAAGTAAGACATTTAATGATCACATAACAAAATTTGCAATAATCTCTAATGAAAGACCAAATATTACTTGTATTTGTTGCCGCAGAACTCATTATAGAAAACAAACCAGGTATGTTGATCTCTATAGAAAAAGTGAAAATGAAGATAATTATAAGTGGAAGGATTTTGCCACATATATATTTCTTGAAAATTGTTTTGAATTGGGTGAAGTTCAGCGTATTTGTAAATACTGTTATAATAAGTTAGAAGAAAATAGAATGCCGACCAGAGCTGTAAATAATAATTTAGAATTGGATGCAATTCCTGCTGAACTTTCTGAATTAAATACATATGAGTCTATACTCATTCAATGTGTTCATCCGTTCCAGACCATAGTACGTATGGAGCCCAAAACTGGTAAATTACCTCCTTCAGATTTACTGAGAGGTTTAAAAGGTAGAGTGGTGTATTTGCCCTTGGATTTGAAAAAAAATATGGAAACTATTGATGCGGATACTTTGGAAACTGAACCATTAATTATTCTGGTTAATGGTGTACCTACAAAGAATAAGAAGATTTGGCAGGAGCTGGTAGATGTACGGCAAGTACAAAGAGCAAATTTGTATTTGAAAAGGAATAACAAATGGTATGAATCAATTTATATAGAAGAAGAAGAAGAAGAAGATTTACAAGAAGACACAGAAACACCAACTGGACAAATTGAAAAAGTGGACAAGTCAAAGGAAGAAGAAATTTATGAACATTTTAGCATACATCCTCTTCATTCAAAAGAAGTTATGGGAGACAATATTGATCTGTTTCAGATGAAGAAAGCAAAAGGAACTCCCGTGAGTGTATGGGAGGAGAGCTTGGAAGCTCGATGTTTTCCCCAGCTGTTTCCTACAGGAAAAGAAGGACGATACGATGAACGTCCGGAACAGATTCCAGCTTCTGAGTATCGGACTACAAGACTATATGCCGAAGATCCCAGATTTCGACAAAGTATTCCTTATTTGTTCCATCTTTTATTTGAAAGTGACTTGTCTGCACTGTCTTATGCAGTAAATCACATTTTAAAAAGTGGAGTACATTTACAAAATGTGTCTGCTAAGGATTTTATGGAGAAAGTGCAGCACCGAGATGATCATTTGGAAACACAACTGATCAATCTGATGGCTTGTCAGCGTGGGACAAATGAATATTGGTACGGACGTCATGGTGAATTAAAATGCATGTTACGGAATTTAGGAACACCAACATGGTTCGTTACTCTAAGCTGTGCTGAGTACGCTTGGGATGATTTACTGGATTTTGTACGAGAGGCAAATTCAAACATTAAAAACATCGAATACAAGACAGCAGGAGAACTGTGCTCATTGGATCCGGTTAATGTTTGCAGATATTTCAATCATAGATTTGAGGCTATGATGTCGTTCATCTGCAATAAAAAAAATCCACCTCTAGGAGAAGTAGTGGATTTATTTTGGAGAAAAGAGTACCAGGCAAGAGGTGCTCCTCATATTCATATGCTGTTGTGGATCAAGGATGCCCCAAAGTTTGGAACAGATGCTGATGAAGCAGTGTTATCTTACATTGAAGAATATGCAACATGTGCTATACCAAAAAGCACAGAAGATAAAAAGTTAAAGGAGCAAGTTTTACGTTTCCAAAGTCATCGGTGTGGAAAATACTGTCGACGAAAATACAAGAGCAAAGATAAATACTACACTAAATGTCGATTTGGATTTCCTAGACCTGTTCTTTCAAATGGAAGAGTAAACAGTTTTATGTCATCTGTGAGACATACTATCACAAGAAAATCACCTAAGAATACCTACAACCTTAAAAGAAAAGAAGAATCAAAAAATATAAATGACTACAACCCAGTCATTTTATCCATGTGGAATGCTAACATGGATATACAGTATGTAGCTGACAATTCCATTGCTGTTGCTCGATATGTAACGTCTTACATTACGAAATCAGAAAAAATAGAATTGAAGGAAATGTGGGAAGAGATTTCTCACGAGAAGACTGTCAGTAAGAAGCTGTACAGTTTCAGTTTGAAGATGTTATCGCATCGAGAAATTGGATCCTACGAATGTTCAGATAGGTTATCTTCTGCAAGTCTCTACTCGAAATCAAGAAGAATAATTTGGGCAAGTTTAGGCCTTGCAGCAATGAGAAATCGGGTACTGAAATCTGTTGGAGAAATTGAATATTTGGCCGAGAATGACCCAGAAAGTACAGATATTTTGAAATCAAACATGTTGGACACATATTACCCAAAGAGAAGTCATCATCTGGAGAACATGTGTCTGTATGAAGTGCTGCAGAACTACATTTATTCACGGAAAGCCGCAGAAGACATCAACAATGGAAAATATAAAGTCATTGGTGAGGAAGGATGTTTGGTGAAGCAAACAAAAGGAAGTTTGATAAATCACAGGAAGCTGAGTTGCGACACTACTGACAAAAAGGAATTTTACTACTTGGCTCTTTTACAGCTGTTTAAACCATGGCGTACAGAGGATGAACTACTGGGAGAATTTCAAAGCTATGAAGATTCTTTTAATGCTTGCAAAGACAGCATACAATGCAGTACATTCTCAACTTATCTGCAAATGTTAAATGAAGAAATTGAACAGGAAACTACAATTGCAGCAGAAATAGCTAGAGACAGTTCTCAGGACAGCCAAAGTTCAGGAACACTCAGTCAAGATCCCCTAGGACAACCAATCGTTGAAAATGAAGCATCAATAGCCATGAATGAAGTGGAAACAGCTATGAATCAAGCTCAAGAAGAATTTATAGACTTACAAAATTTGGAAAGACAACTGAACGAAGAGCAGCAACAAATTTATGAAGAGATCAGAAACAAAATTGATCACGGATTTCTAAATGAAAAAAAAGAGTGCTCATGCACATCATTTCATCCAATCAGGATGTATGTAAGCGGACAAGCTGGAACTGGAAAAAGTTTCCTTATAAAAGTCATCAGAAGCTACCTACAGCAAAAAACGGATTCTACTTTGTCTTGTGTGGTTACTGCTCCAACTGGGTTAGCAGCATATAACATAAAAGGAATCACTTTACATCGTTTGCTAATGTTACCAGTGGAGCATGAGAACAAAATACAATACAACAAGCTAACTGGAGAAGCATGCTTGGAAGTTTCAAGAGTATTGAAGAAGATGCAAGTTCTCATTATTGATGAGGTGAGCATGGTATCAAACTTAATGCTTGCCTTTGTGCATTTAAGAATGCAGAAAATTCTGAAGACAGACTATGACGTGTTATTTGGAGGAAAACACGTCATAGTTTTTGGAGATCTTTTGCAACTTACTCCAGTTAAAGGACAACCAGTGTTTAATACTGTGACACATGAAGACACAAAGAAGTCATTGGGAAGCATCAGTAATGCAAATATTTGGTCCTTCTTTGAGTACAAGGAACTAACTACTAATATGAGGCAAGCAAACGATGAAGAATATGGAAGTATTCTGAAAGATATCAGAATTGGACTACTCACTGAAGCTGGCAAAAAAGCATTACAGAGTCGGCTGCTACATAATTTATTTCCAAAGGAAGAAATAGTTGCAGAGAAGATATACAAGAACATTGCAGAAAAGAAAAGTGTCATCTGCTTAATGCCAACTCTACGTGAATGCTCAATATTCAATGAGGAGCTTTTGAAATTGGAAAAGGAAGATATCAGGAAATTGGAAGCAGTGGACAAAATTGAGGATGGAAGAATTACTGTCACATTAACAGGCACACTGAAAAATAAATTGGATTCACTAGAGAAGAACATTTCCAAAACAGCTGGATTAGAAAAAAATCTATATGTTTGCATGAACTGTAGAGTATTTTTAAGGAGAAATTTGGATGTTGAAAAAGGTTTAGTTAATGGAGCTATGGGAAGAGTTGTGGGTTTTATTAATTATCAGAAAAAAGATGGAATTGAATGTTTAAAAATAAAATTTGATCAGATAGAAGAAGTTAAAGACATTTGTCGTTGTTCAGTTCGTTTCATGCTTGTGAAAGATTTATATGTACGTAGGAAGCAGTTTCCGTTTTCTCTAGCATATGCTGTAACTATTCACAAGTCTCAAGGATTGACTGTAGATTGTGCATTTGTGAACATTGGTTCAACTGTGTTCAAAGAAGGTATGGCATATGTTGCTTTGTCACGAGTGAAAACATTATCAGGTTTATTCATGATAGACTTTGATGACTCAAAAGTTAGTGCTGATGCAAATTGTGTAAAGGAGTATAATAGATTAAGAAGAAGCTATGCTCCTCATTTAGGTCAGTATCCTGTGTTGGAGAAACGTGTAGTTTCTCGTAAAAGGAGAAATGAGAATATCTGTAATGAAGATGTAGAGAGGAGGAAAAAAAAGAGGAGTGATGTAATTGCAAGCAAAAAGAAAAAGGAAAATGAAGAACAGGTTGTAGGATGTCATTTTGAAAATAGCTCTGGTGTCAACTGCTACGCTAATGTAGTGCTGAATGTTGCATTTTATCTGGAAAGTGTGCAAGAGCAGATAATAGTAAATCAGGGAAAAAGATTCTGTTCTGAGTTGAGTCTCCTTTTTCAAAAGCTGAGTAATGATAAAACTCAAATAGAAAGTGCCACTGAAATTAGAAAACTTTTAGATGTATGTTCAGGACGAACACAGTTTTCTCAAAATGTACAGCAAGACGCACAGGAATTCTTGATGTTTTTTCTTCAGGTACTGGAAGAAGAAGGGGTTCCCATTAAAAATGTATTTGGTCTCTCTTATAAATGGGAACATAGTTGTGAAAACTGTTATAATATATGTGGCTCTAATGTTGATTCTGAAAGGTTTATTTATTTAACATTGCCAGAAAGTAAAACAGTCACTTTTGCTAAATTAGTTAAAGATGCTAATCATAGCATGGAATGCAGTGAGTGTCAATCTGACATGTTTTCAACGTTAATTTTAAAGGAATACGGACAGTATGTAATTTTAATGATGCAACGCTGTAAAGCTGATAGTTCAAAATTAGATACTTTAATAAAGAAGTTTACAGGTCAGCAATTATCAATTTCAGGAAAAACTTTTGTAACAGTTGCAATAATTTTCCATGATGGACCTACTGTAACTTCTGGACATTACACAGTTTATCTTAAATGTGAAAAAGGCTGGACACTGTGTAATGATTCCCAATTGATTTTTAAGCAACGTTTGCCTTTTGATTTAGCAAATTCCTATATAATCTTCCTGAAACCTAAATTTTAGAGAGATTTGGCAACATCTGGACAAAACAATTTTACAATTTTATTGGATTACCAGTGGAATTTTAAAATAAAATGATTTTACAAATTACCATTTGGCCTAATGGAAAGGTAACCAATTGTAATGTGGACTTTTTTAATTTTTAATGAAACTTTGGAAAAACAAAAATTTAGACAAAATCGGTAACATCTGCACAATTTAAATTTTGGAATGTTATTGGATTGCCATTGGAAATGTATTCAAAGAAGATTTTTAAAATTACTATTTGGCCATGCGGAAAGGTAAACAATTCTATTGTGGACTTATTTAATTATTAATAAATCTTTCAGAAACCAAAATGTTACAGAGAATCGGTGAGATCTGTACAATTTAAACTTTAGTTTTTTATTGGATTAACATTGGAAATTTAATCAAAAAAGAATTTTAAAATTACTATTTTGCCTAAAGGAAATGGAACCAGATGTATTGTGGAGTTATTTGAGATATATTTTTGGGATTATACTTCTGAAACAAAAATATCAGACGGTATTTTAAAGAAATAAGTATTGATATTAGTTGATATTTTTTTAGAATATTATGCATTTCTATAATGTTATGTTTAAGTTAACAGAGATTCTGGGCTTTTTTTTATACAATCTTTGAGATTGTTATTTTTTTTTTGCCCGCTGTTAAATGATGAATGCAATTGCTTTCTCAATTTATAGTGAAATGCAATATATTCTGAAAACAGCAAAAAAAAGGCAAAAAGTTTTTTTTGAAAAATATGTAAATATGTGTACTGTATTATAAAATGTTTTATTAAATATTAATACTTTTTTCTTTTTTTTCAGATTGAGATAGATAATTTTCGAAAACTAGAACCATTTTTAAAGCAATTAAAAAAAAATTTAAATGAATAAATATTTTTTTGAGTGGGTATGGTAAGTCAAAAATATCATGGTCCCTTTTTTCCACTTCTCCACAATCACATTTTCAGTTTTTCATTGTAGTCTCTCAAGGACCTTGTAATGTGATAATTGATTTTTAGTGTTTTTAAAAAAAAAATAATAATTACGCGTACCGTACGCGTACGGTAAAAAAAAAAAAAAAAAAAAGTTTTAAAAACATATATAAAAAATAGATGAAAGGTAAGGTTGGCTCTTAAAAGAGCCGTTGTGTTCATGCAGGGACAGAGGAAAGAAAGAATGGGAATATTAGACGGTACGACAAGTGTGCTGATCTATTTTATTGTTCACTAGGGAAATACTGGTCTCCCTATAACAAATTAGATCATGACAAGTGGCGCACCGTATTTCAACCCTCAGAAACCGAGGGTTAATTTCCTGAGGAGAAGAAAAAGGAGATGCTCCCCCCACAGATGAAGGGCTCACCTGACCTGCAGAAGAAGGACTCGGCACTGCAGATGATGGTCCAGGCTGAGCTGCTGTGGATGTGCTTGGTTGATTTACTGAAGGGTTACCTTCAGTAAGTCGAGCATGTGTCCTTCTGTGTACATCCTTAAGGTGTCTCAACATGGTGTGATTCCCGAAGGAATACTTCCTGTCGGGATTCCCTCTTGAAAGTACACGGCCACACAGCTTACAAGTCACTAAGGGTGCATTTACCTTTTGCTGGCCCTCTGGAAAAGAAAAATACTCCCATATGAAAGAGGTCTTTTGTTTCCTCGCTCTCTGCCTCAAGGTAGTGCTGCTAGCCTCACTCTCAGAAGGGCTCTGCTGTTCTGCCATCGTATCACAAAGACAACCCAGCTCCTTCTCCTAAGGGATCACAAGCAGAAATGAGGGGAATGGGTGTGGTGTAGGAGAGTTCTAGAGCTGAAAGTAGTTTCAACCAATCAAAAGTTGTGTTTCATGATCACATGACCAACCGTACGCTTACGGTGCGCTTACGGTGCGCTTACGGCAAAAGTACGCATGCGCGTAAAAAAGACACGCGCTCGCGCGCATGCGCATAACAGT